>NC_141686.1:331057825-333457825 GCF_964263255.1 Lissotriton vulgaris
GGGTGTGCTCCCGGTTAACTAGACAGTCCCTGGAGAGGTGGGTACCCCGTCAGGGCCTAAAAGAAAATACAATTGTGCGGGATAACACCCGCGCCAAAATCGGTTACTCAGGCGGGCAAAATGCAGGGGCACCTGTGCTGAATCAACGAACGAGGGAGGATCTCTCTCCCTCCCCAGTAGCGTAACGCTGCCTCGAACCTTCAAGACCCAATCCAGGACACCCAGGTGCTACAAGGAGAAATCAAGCACTTCCATGCGCTATAGGGCAAAGTTCAGGCCCACAGTCCCTAAAGATAAGCAAAAAGTCCTTCAGGAGGTGGGGGGGGCAAGGCTGGGCTCAGGATCCAGCTCACAGGGTCCTCCTAGGTAGGGAGGTAATCCCCAGTGGCGTTCCTTCTGGCACCCAGCAGCAGCAGCCCCCCTCAGGAAAAGGATCCAGGAAGAGAACCTATTGCAAGGGGACACAGCCCCTTTTTATACAGTAAATCTCTTTGTCTGTGTGCAGGGTGGGGGAAAAACCAGTTGCAGCTGGTTTTGGAGCACTGTGATGTGCTCAGCCCCTCTCACTATTCACTAGTCAGGCTAGGGTCATTAGACGCACCACAGGGGGCAGAGCCAGCATTGTATGGGGAAAGTCCAGCCCTATTCAGGTCCCAGGTGCACTCCTCCCTCACATCAGCATGCTAATCTCAGCACTCACCATCGGGGCAGACCCATCCTGACTCCTGGAGCCAGGCTCACCAGCCAGCTCCAGCCAATCATACGCCAGACACAAATTACACAAACATGCCAACTTCTAGAAGTGGCACTTCCACACTAGACACAATCATGCCACACACATCATCTCGCAGTATTTATTCACACGAGTCCACACATACCAAACTCGAGTTTGCACACCCGGCGCATCAGGAACTACCAGGGACACATACATTCCCCATGCATTCCTATGGGAGGGCAGGCCAACCTTTACTACACGCACGCACTTCACCCTGGGACACAGTGGTAAAGTGCACATAACCAAAAATCACTATCACCAGGTCACCATTAAAAGCAAAAAGTTTAGGGGTGAACCTGCCAGAAGGGCCAAGTCCAACAGAGTGGAGAAAGAGAACAATTAAGTGCACAGTGAAATGATTTACACAATGCAGCCTCTTGTCCAAGGACAATGAGAAATTGAAAATGATCCCTGTGCACTGAAGAGGATTCCTGCGTCTGGGAAAGAGGGCCAGGTATAGTCAGAGGGGGGGGGGGGCAGGTCAGGGGGGCCCCTCTCCTGAATACACCAATCTGCCTGGGGCTGGGGCCCCCTGTACATGAGACCTGAAAACAGAAGAGGAGCTGGGTGGGCGGTGCAGGTGGCCTCTCCAGGGGACCACTACTGGCTTCAATATTTGTAAAAGGGGGCTACAGGCTTTAGACTGTCAAACACATTAGTGACGCCCTTCAGCGCTGTCCAAACTCTGGAATAATTTAGCAAGAAGCGAGTTACCAGGCACATGTAAAAATAATGCAGATTTTTCCTTGGCCTCTGAGTATATTTGGGCATTTTGCTCAATTTGCTGCGCTCGATAATAAGAAAGGCTCTGAAAAAAATGGAGTCAGGCACAAGTCTTGCAGCTTTCAAATCTGGAGGTGACAGACACAGCCCAGGTTTATTCTGGTTGTAAAAATAAAGCATATTTTCCATCACAAGCCACTCTAAATGACTGAGGGGCATATTAACAAGGGCTTTATCTCAACTTTTTTGGCTTAAAAAGCTAAAAAAGTGGAGATAAAACTGTCCCTTTATTTACAGAGGGTGCTAACATACATAATCGCATGTTAGCACCCGTTCTCCCAATGCCTCCCTTTTCATCTCTAATGAGATGCAAAGTGGGCGTCACTGGGCGTACCCCCGGATGGACTACCTTGTAAAATATCGCTGATGTTCACATTGCGAAAACAAGCTGAGACAGGCAAGAAAAAAATTTAAAGTAAGTTTATGCTCTGAAGAAGGCTGTGCAACACTGTGTGTCCTTTTTAAGAAGAGCAGAACCAAACACACATGCTGGAAGTAGAACTTCCTTTGTAAGCTGCACATGACTAAAATAAACGTGCTCCCACAGTAAAAAATATTTATTGCTGAGCATCCACAGGGGAAAATAAACTGCCCCATTAACTCAACAGTTTACCAGCAAACTGGAATTAAACCAGCCAGGGAGCTGTGTTCCGAGTGAAAACAAAAGAATGTCAGCCACATGGCAGGAACTGGGAGGGACCAATGCTGCAATAAAATGTAAGCAGCTATGGGTCTGAGCACCCACAGTGTTACATGAGGTTGAAAACATAAAAAAGCCCCCCCACGAGCAGATCATTAGAATAAAGCGTAATGATATCATACTAAGTCCCTGCACCTTGCAGGAAAAAGAAGGGACAAAGAGGCAGGACTGGCCACTAGCAAGGAAGATTTTTAAAGAACACTTTAACCAACAAATGAGAAGCCTGGGAAGGGCTTTAGGCCCACTGAGATATATGTATGCTAAAGTATACAAGAGGTCGTAAGCTTTCGCTCAACCTAATAACTACTGATGAATAATCCTTGGCGTAAAATTCCGCTCCGCTCGCGGAGTTTGAAGATTTTTGAAAACTCCGCATTCTGTGTAGAACGAGGAGTTGCAGGAAAACTCCACACTCCTCAATGGAGTGTAGTTTTTTGTGTACGCATGAACAAAATGCGTTATTGCAGGCATTGGAGCGATGTAATGGGTGCTTGCGATTCCAGACGAGATTTCCCCTCAATTAGCGTGCACAACAAGATTTGGTAGCAGGCCGCACGGACCTGCAAGAGTGTGCGTTTGTTAACATGTCATTCGGGTCCGCCATCGGACTTCTGGTGGAAGTTTTGTGAAGAACGTGATCCCGAACATGCAGAATCTGCAATCTGGAGAAGGTTCTCTCCCGAGCAGCATCAAAACCTTATCAAAATGATGATTTTAATTAAAAAACTCCTCAGATTGACATTTGTCTGTACTTTTTTGTGCAAGGAGTCCTTTTTCTTTCGTTATTTATTTTTAAGAGTAAGGAAGTGCCCCAGAGTCTCCAACTTCCTATTCCTGTCCAGCAGTCTCCTCCCAGTGCTTTGTCCATCTTCTGCCAACTTTTTATTTAGATTTGAAGCTGGAAGGATCACTCTTTGTGGCTGCTGCATCGTCTATCATTAAATTTGCGGACTTTTGAATTTTAGATTTCAAAAGTAAGTGGGAAAATTGGTGTTGTTTGTTTGATTGGAGCATTGCACCTTCATATTTTTGTACTTTTCATCATTTTTAAAAAAAATTATAGTGGTGGATGGCCTGTAGATTCAGCAGGGGCCTATTTGTTTATTTGTAAGTCAATTTTCTTCTTTTATGAAGGAAACATGTTGCCCAGTTCACTATATTTTCTCCAACTTTTGAAATCAATTTGCTATTTTTATTTAATTCACTAGCCCATAGTCTGCCAATATTCCTTTCAGCCAGTAGGCCCAGAGCTACTCACTGGTGCGTGAAACAACTGTTTCCGTGGTGTCTGTTGAATTTAAACATAATTTAGGGCATGAATAGCATTGGATTGAAAGGCAAAATGTGTTTCCTTTGGTATTTCACTTTGTGTGTGTTAAATAAACGTCTTTCTTGGATGTGTGTAGTTGTTGTGTAACTTACAAAACTTTTTTAGCCCTGTGGATTTTCGTTTTGGTATTGTTGAATTAAAGCTGCATTGTTTAGCATGCCTTGTTTGTCTGGCCAGTGTGTGTGCTTGTAATAGTGGACCAGCATTTGCCTTGGCTGAGCCTCCCCATGTGGCTAGGAGCAATTTTGTAAAGTATGTGTCCATATAGGCCTTCTTGAGTTCATTGTTTTCCAGGCCTCCTTCTTCTTGTGATTGACCATGTGGCTGGTGACCATTTTGTGGTGGTAGTTAGTGTGCTTTTGCCATAGGCCTGCATGTATTTCCTGTGTTCCTCATGGCTTACTGCTTCTTGTTGTTGTAGACTGGCCATGTGGCCATCATCCATTTTGTGAAGGCAGCCAGTGTGCTTGTGCATTAGGCCTGCAAGCCTTCTTTGTGGTGGCAATGCCTTGTTGTTGTTATGCATGCAATTTTTCTTCTTTTATCCAGACAAAAATGTAGCACAGTTCAATACATTTTCTAATAAATGTGCAATAATATTGATTTGAATTGATTCGCTTTGTGGCCTAGTCTGCCAATGGGTTTTCCAACCAATAGACCCAGAGCTACGCATGGGTGCACAAAGCAACTGTTTTTGTGGTGTATGTTGAATTTAAACATCATTTAGGGCATGGATGACATTGGTTTGATTTACAAAATTTGTTTTTTTGGGATATTCCACTTTTTGTCGTGTGTGTCATATAAATGCTTTTCTTGGATGAGTGTGGTTGTTGTGTAACTTGCACACCTTTTTTAGCCCTGTGGATTTTCGTTTTTGTATTGTTGCATTAAAGCTGTGTTGTTTAACATTCCTCCTTTATCTGGCCAGTGCGTGTGTGCTTCAAACAGTAGGCCAGCATTTGCCTTGGCTGAGCCTTCCGGTGTGGCCATGGGCCATTTTGTAAAGTCTGTATCCATAATATAGGCCAACGTGAGTTCATTGTTTTCCAACCCTCCTGCTTGTTGTGAGTGACCAAGTGGCTGGTGGCCATTTTGTGGTGGTAGTTAGTGAACTTTACTGCTTTTGCCATAGGCCTGCATGTCTTTCCTTTGTTCTTCTTGGCTTATGCTTCCATCCGTTGTCAGATGCAGCTCCCTGAATGCTGCCTCCCATGTGATGCACAATGCCAAACCGGTTCTGTTGCATTTGCATTTTTGTTGTTGTTCTTCTTTCCTCTCCTTCCTGAGTGTAGAGTAGTACACCATAAAACCCCTTATAGTCAAACTATGACACAAATGGCTACTCTGTATTGCTGTGGTTTTTTAATAACTGAGGTTATACATGTAATTATATTAATAACATTGACAAGTGTGACCACACACTAAGTCATATATTATATTTGTTTGTTTGTACTAGTAGTAATTGAACCACAACAATGAATACTGCGTTTCACTGATTTTCTTCTTGCTTCTTTGATTTTTAAAGCCAGCCAGTAACAGGAAGCAGTACCGCTGTATCTGTAGATGAGGGCAAATGGTTTTTAGCCAGTGTTTCACGAGTCTTTTGAAGATCCTGTATCAGAGCACAATGGTTATCTACGTCAAACGTTGCAGCAGCTGCCACAATGTCTAGACCATGAGGGTCTGGCACAAACATTTTAATGCCAAAGAGTATTATGTATGGTGTTTGCCCATCCAGAGATATTCTTGGGAGATTATTAAGTGCACGTGGATTTCCATGGACATGAGGCAGCCTGCTACCAGTACTTAATCCCCAAGCTGTCTAAGATTGCTTTAAGTCATGGTTCATCCGCTCCACAACTGAATTACCCTCAGGCCAATATGGAGATGAGAATTGCACCTGCACCCCGTGAGACTTCATCGCATCCTGGTAAACCTTAGAGGCAAAAGCTGAACCTTGGTATGAATGGAAGGTGCAACAGGCAAATGTCCCTACAAAGACACAACAATTTGAGCGTCAGCACTCCATTGAGGCCAACCCCAAAGAAATCTAGTGCACAAATCCACTGCAACTAAAATGAATTTAAAAGCATTGCCAGATGTTAAAGGACCACAGTGATCAAGATAAATACAACACAGGGTCAGTTTTAAATGTAAAGTTGAGTGAGTGGTGTACGTAAAACTGTAGAAGTTTTAATCTGCTGACAAACATCACAGGAACGCACATATTTAAGTGTCTGTTGGTATAAGTCACGCCACCAAAAACGTTGTAAAAGTGAAATAGTCGCTGTCACACCGGCATGGGCAGAGGCCATACCTTCATGTGCTGCAATGATAAAAGAGAGTATGAGGTCCTCGTTGGGAATCAGCTGATCACCAACTGATGGTATAGTTACAAATGGAAGTTGGGCACATGTTAAGTGATACGAGTAATGACACGTGCACAATTGACTGCAGCGCAGTTGCTTGTAATGAAATCTGAACATTTTTAAAACGAATCTGCTGTGATTGACTGAATAATTGCATTGATGTCATTTACTTCTGTAGCGTGACCTGGTATTTTTAAAACGCTTCTCGTGTGATTGATTTTATATTTTCACAGAAGCAATTGCTCCCTTTTTAACAATTTAAATTGTATTCACTCACTGTTCTGCTCTGCTCACGCGTATCCATAACTGCACTCTGTCGCCCCTGCAACCCTGGGCCACCGCAAGCGCTAGGCTTGTTTGATGTGGAGGGTGCAAGACGGTACCTTCTTCCTGGTTCCCTCCCGGTGCTGACACTGATTGTGCGAGTGTGTGGAGGCGGAGCTGAATGCTAGCCCGTCCTCTACATAAACCCATTGAAAGAATACCATCTCCCTGATGACACGCGCACGATTGACTGCAGCGCGTTTGCTTGTAACGAAATCTGAATTTTTTTTAAACTAATCTGCTTTGATTGACTGAATAATTGCACGGATGTAATTTACTTCTGTAGCGTGACCTGGTTTTTTTAAAACGCTTCTCTTGTGATTGATTTTATAATTTCACAGAAGCAATTGCTCCCTTTTTAATAATTTAAATTGTATTCATTCACTGTTCTGCTCTGCTCACGCAAATCCATCGCCGCACTCTGTCGCCCCTGCAACCCCGGTCCACCGCAAGCGCTAGGCTTGTTTGTTGTGGAGGGTGCAGGGCGGTACCTTCTTCCGGGTTCCCTCCCAGTGCTGGCACTGATTGGGCGAGTGTGTGGAGGCGGAGCTGAATGCTAGCCCGTCCTCTACATAAACCCATTGAAAGAATACCATCTCCCTGATGACACGCGCACGATTGACTGCAGCGCGTTTGCTTGTAACGAAATCTGAACATTTTTAAAACTAATCTGCTGTGATTGACTGAATAATTGCACGGATGTAATTTACTTCTGTAGCGCGACCAGGTATTTTTAAAACGCTTCTCGTGTGATTGATTTTATAATTTCACAGAAGCAATTGCTCCCTTTTTAACAATTTAAATTGTATTCACTCACTGTTCTGCTCTGCTGACGCGAATCCATCGCTGCACTCTGTCGCACCTGCAACCCCGGTCCACCGCAAGCGCTAGGTTTGTTTGTTGTGGAGGGTGCAGGGCGGTACCTTCTTCCGGGTTCCCTCCCGGTGCTGGCACTGATTGGGCGAGTGTGTGGAGGCGGAGCTGAATGCTAGCCCGTCCTCTACATAAACACATTTGAAGAATACCATATCCCTGATGACACGTGCACGATTGACTGCAGTGCGTTTGCTTGTAACGAAATCTGAACATTTTTAAAACTAATCTGCTGTGATTGACTGAATAATTGCACGGATGTAATTTACTTCTGTAGCGTGACCTGGTATTTTTAAAACGCTTCTCATGTGATTGATTTTATAATTTCACAGAAGCAATTGCTCCCTTTTTAACAATTTAAATTGTATTCACTCACTGTTCTGCTCTGTTCACGCAAATCCATTGCTGCACTCTGTCGCCCCTGCAACCCCGGTCCACCGCAAGCGCTAGGCTTGTTTGTTGTGGAGGGTGCAGGGCGGTACCTTCTTCCGGGTTCCCTCCCGGTGCTGGCACTGATTGGGCGAGTGTGTGGAGGCGGAGTTGAATGCTAGCCCGACCTCTACATAAATCAGATGCCTCCAAATACGCGCAGCGGATGCGCGCAGCGTCCGCGCCGTCCACGCGCCGAAAGACACGCCAAAGACCAGCCCGTCGGTGCCCGTCCGGGCCAGGGTGGGGCACGGGGCAGAGCGCCATGCCTCGGTGGCTCAAAACAGGCTGGTAAGGTCCTCCAGTCAACTAAAAGCGTTGTGCCTGACCACAAACGATATGTGTAATACACTTGAGCTCCACCAGACAGGAGCCATTTCTTGTCCCAACTGCAATCTCCCACTCATTAATTTTCAACCGTACCCGGATCCCAGGAACAGATATAGGAAGCGAAAACAGCATCCAAATGTTAGGGTGCAAGACTACCTGTTTTATAGTACCAACTGCCGCTCATTACCTAAACACAAATTAGATATCTTTAACTTGTTATTAGTAGACAAACCTAGCGTCCCCTTTGTGACTGAAACTTGGCTACACGATAGTGCAGGCCCCGACGTAGCCACTGCCCTCCCCTCCAACTTTGCAATCATGAGGAAAGATAGAGTGGACCAAACTGGAGGTGGGATTGCAATCGTTTTTACCAGAGAGCTGAAATGTAGCTTAGACCCAGTTGACATCCCAGACTGTGAAGCTGCCTGTTTTAAAATATCCCTGAACCCCAATTTTACGCTATCAGGCCTGTTGATATACCGGTCCCCCAGAAATTCCACTCAATGGGCGTCCAATTTAGCCAACTACATCACACCTTTTTATATAGCCTCCAAAAACTTTTCATTAATTGGAGACCTCAACCTGCATCTTGACGACCCATCTAACCCCACACGCTCCAACTTGCTTGAAGACCTTACAGCTTTAAACATGACACTACTTAATTCCGGACCCACACATAAGGCGGGACACGTGCTCGACCCTATCATTACCAATCTCACCGATTTAACATGGCACGATACCACCCCTATATGTTGGTCAGACCACTACTTAATAAAATTCAGCCTTAAACTACCAACCATCACCTCTGTGCAGCCTGTTTTTCCAGCAACATCTAGGAAAAACTGGAAAACACTCGACATGGCACAACTCAACAAGGTACTCTGCGAAAACCCCCCCCAAAAAAGGTCATTATATGGAAAGCATAGCAAAAGCAAGACAACAGTGGCTTAGTGACGCCGCTGACTCCTGTCTACCAACCCCTCACACAAAGGGAAATAGCCATCGAGCCCCAGCCCCATGGTACAACGACTCACTGAAAATTGAGAAATCGAAATGCAAGGCACTAGAGCGTCAGTGGCGGAAAGACTACGTACCTGACAAAAAAAGAGAAATACCATAACGCCAGAAACATATACCATACAGCTTGCACGAACGCGCGAGCCTTGTATGTTTCCAACACCATTATGGAAGCAAGAAATAGACCCAAAACTCTGTTTAATAAGGTCAAGGAACTAGCGGGTGCGCAAACTGCAGCTGCTGCTTCCCCGCTAAATGAACGACAATGTCAAGATCTTGCCTTTTTCTTCACGGACAAAATTGACAAACTAATTAGGGATATCAATAGCAACAATAATGATCCCACCCCGCAGGCTGACACGGTCTATGTCCCCACTGTTGAGAATACCCTGGAATACTGGCCTCCCATTACGATAGACACACTGAAGGCCATCTTTAAGACCATCAAATCCGGCTCACCTCGCGACCCCATCCCCATTAAAGTACTAAAACAACTGGATGCCCCCTCCCTTGAAATTATCGTCGATACGTTAAACTCCTCTTTGGAACTTTCTACAGTTCCCGCTCTTTGGAAACACGCCATGATAAGCCCACTGCTAAAGAAGCCCACAGCAAATCCTGAAATATTGGCAAACTATAGACCTATATCCTTGCTTCCTGTCTTTTCGAAATTACTAGAGAGACACGTCCACTCGGTCTTAACCCACTTTTCTGAAGATAATTCCCTCCTCCATCCGTCTCAATCAGGATTTCGAGCTGGTTTCTCCACAGAAACAGCTCTACTGGGAGTCACAGAAAACATCCGGAAACTCCTTGATGATGGTCAAATGGTCGCTCTCGTTCTTTTAGACTTGAGCGCGGCCTTTGACACTATATCTCATGAAAGACTCATTATGACGTTAAGAAAAAATTGAATCTGTGGTAGAGCACTTGAATGGATCAGGTCTCTCCTGACACAACAGACGTTCCAAATTACATCTTCCTATGCATGCTCCGGAATGTTCAATGCCCCACACGGAGTGCCCCAGGGATCCATTATGAGCTCACTGTTTTTTAATCTTTATCTTAGACCTCTGGCTGACCTAGCTGGCAAATCAGGACTCACCCTCATGACCTACGCCGGCGACTCACAAATCATCTTCTCCTTGTCTGAATCAAGTCCTTCATCCCCGTCTCTCCTCAAACTAGGTCTTCAAAACATCTTCAGTTGGATGACTAGAAACCAGCTAAAGCTTAATTGAGAAAAAATGGAGATCCTCCTTCTGGGGAAACAACACGACCTATGGAACCCCTCCCACTCGCCATTCCAGATGGGAAATTTCCCAACCCCAGCCACCCAGGTAATCTGGGGGTCATTATGGATAGCTCCCTCTCCATGAAACAACAGGCCAGCAAAGTCGTCGGCCTTTGCTTTACCATCATTAGGTGGCCGAGGAAAATTCTTTGGATGTCGCCCATCTCCGCCCAAAAAAACGTAGTCAATGCCCTCATTACATCTCGGCTTGACTACGGTAACATACTGTACCTTGGCTCTAATAAAGCCGTAGTTCAGCGGCTGCAGCTTGTCCAGAACTCAGCTGTTAGGCTGCTGTGTAGAATTCCCAAAACTACCAGGGTCTCGAACTACCGACGTGAGCTGCATTGGCTCAGGGTAGAAAACAGAATTAGATTTAAAGCCATGAACTATATGTTCAGAATAAAAGCAGGTACTGCACCCAAATACCTACTAGCACTTGCCCATCCCTACACTCCCAAAAGCAACCTACGGTCGCAATCAGCAGCTAACTTTTGTGTGCCTAGGTTCAAACTCGCAAGAATGGGAGGCAGATCCTTTGCTCATCTAGGAGCAGCCCTTTGGAACGCACTCCCTCCCTATATTCGCAAGGAGGAAAACCATGCTAGGTTCAGAAAGAACATCAAAACCTGGTTGTTCGAGCAATAACATGAATGACCCTGCAATCCCTTGCCACCTTATGTGCTGTGTCTCGGCGCCGGGAAACCCTTTTTGGGTAGCTGTTGCGCCTTACAAGTTTAAAAAATAAAATAAATAATAAATAAAGGGCATCCGTGGGGAAACTACGGCAATAGCCGCCAGAATATCATCATCAATTTTAGTCATGGACCTAGTAACTGCTGCTCCTGAGCATTTGGCAACTGCATATTTGGCTGATTCTTCAGCCAAGGAATGACCAACAGCGTGCGCTCCTATACGCTGATGGCCCAAAGTATAAATAACATGTTTAAGAGGCAAACGTTCCTTAAGAGCAGCCACTCAAACCGAAAGTGATTCATGCTTTATTGTGCTGCCTTTAGAACCACTTTAATCATTTTGTTTCCAAATGAACAAGTTGTCATTAAAGGATTGTACATAGTAATGGAATCTCACACCACTAGAGTAGTGACTTCGGGATCAGCAAGCTCAAGAGCCAAAACTAAAGCTTGTACTCGGCCAATTGTGCCACGTAATCCCCAAGGGATTGTGTGTACACCAGTGAGTATTTGAAATCACCATCTATAACTTTCCCTGCCACAATTGTGCAGGCCGACGAATAAGCATGATTAGAACTAATGGCTGGCTGTGCAGATCCGTCAGTGTATATAATACATTTGTACTGATCAAGAGGGAGCAATGATAAAGAAGGAGGATGAACATGTTCATATTGCAAAAACTCCAGTGTTTGCAAAGAAGATCAAGGATAAAGTTGACATCAGCCGACATCAATGAGACATCTGCCGACGTAAATGAACTAGCCCATTGTATCTACAGAGGATGCAGAGACTTAGAATTTGGACCACTAGCCTTTGTGACCGCTTCTAAAGCGGGCACCGGTAAAACCATGAAAATGCATTTGCCCTGAGCCAGAGAGCGTTCTTTTAGAATCGCCATCTGAACAGCTGTCAAAATCTTTTCTGTTGAAGAAAAACGCATCTCAGCTTGAGTATATAAATGTGATTTATAAGCAATGGGAGCCGTGACCCCCTCATTAAAAGTCACATAGGTGAATCCTAATGGTCCTGGTACAATCCGTATGACCTAATTAGTTTTGTTGTCTCTTTTCAACAAGAATTGAGTCGCAGGCAGATATGACCGCAAAAACCTAAGTACAGCAGTATGTTCCTGAAGCCAACTGGAAGAAGAAAAAGAGGGTTGTATCAACATGTACAGAGGTTAGATACGGGCATAATCAGGAATGTATGTCCTGCCAAAATAAAAAAAAAACAGCAAAGATTGTGAATTTTTAAGGGGTGATGGAGGTTGAATTTGAGCACATTCCTCCAGAAAGCGGGGTGCCAACCCCTACCTCTATTATTGAGCTCATAACCAAGGAAAAGGACAGATAAAAATGTTACATGCGATTTGCCAACATTTTATTTGTAAGCAAAGTGTGTAATAATGAGACCCACACCCAGAAGATGCAGATTTAATTAATCATCCATTAAGTATATGTCATCGGCATACGAGAAGGCATCAGGGTAATTCTCATGTAAAGTTGACACAATGCATGCCGCAAACACACCTGGGCTATTCTTATATCCAATAGGCAATCTCGCATATCTTTTCTGATTACCGAAAACGCTGATGCAGTCAAGTCATGGCTTTCGTGAGCCAAAGTGTGACTGCAAAATCCATTGTAAATATGAAAATTAGTTTTTTATTTCAGACAATGTTGTTTACTGACACAGAGCTATGTACATGTGTGTTCTGTTACGCAAAAGTACAAACAGGACTGTTCAAATGTCTGTAGTCTAAAACTATTCGATATGAACCATCTGGTTTCAATATCAGAAAAAGAGGATTATTCATTGATGAAACACAGGGTTCAATCACTCCCTGCTATTCCAATTGAGTCAAAATGTGTCTCTCAGGTGCTTAGCATCTCGTTTAATTGGATTTTGTGGTTGGGGCTGTGGTGTAGAACGCAAAGCAATTACATGCTTTGGCGAATCTCTGTCCCAACCAGCCTGATTTCTGTACAATTCATGAGCAAGGGCCAGAGCCCACTTCAATGCATAAGCATTCTTAGCCTCATCAGGCACAAATTGCGAAAAACATGGGAGAATAACATCCTTCCCTCTAGAGGAAGCAAGGACAAAAGGGGGATGCCAATCAGCCTACGCCAAAAAAAATCATAAGACGATATAAGAATATCCCAAAAGACTGCTTTAATGGTGCGTTTGATATCATGTTTAATTTAGACTGTAACTTCATGAAGTCTATCTGGGAGAGCAGCTCTAGTATCAGCTGTTTCTGTCAGAATCAGTACCCGAGCCTTTGTGTCCACACGAGCAGAAGGGCCGAATTAGACTGCTATGAGGATCTTTTCCTAACTCCACAACTCCTCTATGAACACGATGTGTATCTGTCCACAGAGAAGAGGGGTAAGGGGAATGGGCAGAAAAGATAGAATGCCGCTGGGGTGCTGCTTTGGCCTATTCTTATTAACTGACCTCCTAGTACCTGAAACCACACAGTAAATGATTAAACTGTGTACATAACTTCTAACATATAATGTAACTTCACATTAAATCACTACTATTCTAAGTATCTCTTATTGTAATAATTTATGTTTGTAAAATCCTGCCACAAATATTTTTTGATATAGAGTCCACTATCTCATCCTTCGTTATTTTTTTCTCTTTCTTTTAGATGAATCCAGATGGAGCGGAGGACTCGCCGAATTAGTAAGGTGGTAAGTAAAAATACATATATTTATATCTATTTGAGAATGAATTGAAGAGGAGGCTCTGTTAGTTGCTGAATGAGTTTAGTAATGAGGTAACATTAGTGAAAAAAGAGAGGAGATGCGTTTGGTAAATTCAGATGATCATATCCTTTATAATTTTGAGGAGCTCAAGTTTGAATTTTTACGCATCTTTGATCGTAGAACCATTTCACAGACTACCAATAAAGAATTGTTAGATTTGAAACAAGGAAACCGTGAGCTGGTAGCTTACTTAGAGCAGTTCAACAAGTTAATTGTGGAAATCAATTGGCCGGAGGCTTAAAGAACTACATTTTTTTTACAGAGGCCTAAAAGATTAATTAAAAAATGGCCTGGATGATTTGTTCAGTGGAGATTCAAACCATTCCAGAGAAATATCAAGATCTGACCTTGGTCTTCGATGAGAAGAAAGCAGAGAGATTACCCCCTCATCGGGAGTAAGATTGTAAAATCGAACTCGAACCTGGGGTGTCCTTGCCTTGTAGTCACATACACGCGGTATCTGAGGCTGAGAATAAACATTTAAAAGACTATCTTGATCAATACTTAGCCAATGGTTTTATTCGACCGTCTTAGTCTCCGGTCTCCACTCCATTGTTTTTATTCCAAAGAAATACGGAAGTTTGAGAATCTGTATAAACTACAGAGCCCTGCATCAAGTAACCAAGAAGAATTGGTACACCTTACTGTTGCTATCTGAACTTTTAGATCAAGTCAAAGAAGCTCAAATCTATACCAAGTTGGACCTGAAAGGGGCCTACCATTTGGTTTGCATGGCTGAGGGTGACGAGTGGAATACAGCATTTTTAACTCGTTTTGGCTTGTTCGAATACCAGATCATGCCATTTGGCCTGTGTAATGCTCCTGTTGCCTTTCAGCACTTCCTAAATGATATACTTTGAGAATTCCTGGATCGTTTTGCTGTAGTTTACATTGACGATACCCTCATTTTTTCTGCTAACATTGAGGAACATGTCGAACATGTTTGTGCAATTTTGGAATGATTGTTGGAAAACCATTAGTAAGTTAAGTTGGAGAAGTGTGTTTTTCATTCTAGTTGAGTGGAGTTCTTGGGTTTCATTCTCTCTCCTGAAGGTGTATCGATGGCTGATTCCAAAGTGAGAGCGATTACGGATTGGCCTTCCCCACGTACTGTCAAAGAGATTCAAAGTTTTCTTGGCTTTGCCAATTTTTACAGCCGATTCATTCCTAATTTTTCAGAAAACGTGAGCCTCATCACTCGCTTGCTCAAGAAGAAGGAAAAATGTATTTGGAGCACTGAAACTGAGGATGCATTCCAATTACTAAAAGAAACCTTCATCACTGCACCAGTCCTGTCACATCCAAATCGTAGAGAACCTTTTTATGTTTAAGCGGATGCTTCCAATTTGGCTATGGGTGGAATCCTTTCACAAAGGCACAAGTCGACAGGGTCAACTTCATCCTGTTGCTTTCTGCTCCTGAAAATTAACGGCTGCCGAAGTCAATTACTCCATTGCAGAAAGAAAGTTGCTGACTGTTAAAGATTCATTCCAAGAATGGAGGCATTACTTATTGGGAACCAGACATGAAATCACTGTCTTACAGATCATCAAAATTTGCAATTCCTCAAATCTGCTAGATTTCTTACCCCCAGACAACTGAGATGGTCACTCTTTTTCACAGATTATAATTTCGTTCTGACCGTCAAGCCGGGATCCATAAATGGAAAAGCTGATGCTCTATTGTGTTTATATTCCGGAAAAGGAAAAAACTTTCAAAAGAAGGCCATATCATCCTTGAAGAAAACATTGTTGGCACAATCTCGTACCCTGAGCTAGAAGATAAGATTAAGAAAAGCCTTTCGTAGACTGAAATTCAGAATTGGAATCAGGAAGGGTCTGAATGAGAAATCAACGAAGGAAAGATTTCCATCAAGGAAAAGGTTTTGTACCAAATAAAGAATTACGGAACAAAGTCATTCAATTGTTCCATGATAATCCATTGGCAGAACATAAAGGAGTAAAAAAGATTTTGGAACTACTAAGAAGAGCATTTTGGTGGCAAAGCATGGAAGCTCAGGTGAGACAGTATGTGGCATCTTGTGAACAATGTGTCAAAGGGAAGGCCGTTAGACAGGCACCCCAGGGACTTCTCATGCCCTTACCTGTAGCCCCTTATCCTTGGCATACAGTCTCCATTGATTCTATTGTTGATTAGTCAAGGCCATACAACTATTTGGGTGGTAGTTGATCACTTTAATAAGATGACCCATTTCATCCTGTTAAAGGCTCTTGCAAATGCAGCACAGTTTGCAAACTTGTTTACGCAACACATTGTAAGATCACATGGAATTCCAAAGTTAGTGATTTTCGATTGGGAATCACATTTTGTGTCTCACTTTTAGAAAGCTTTTTTGAAAAGTTTGGGAGTGGATTCCTGTTTGTCTACCAGTTTCTATCCAGAGACTGATGGACAGATGGAAAGAGTGAATCAGGATATGGAGCAATATTTGCGTTTGTATCTTATTGATAAAGAAGGATTGAAGGACTGGGTTCTTTAAGACCCAGCGGTGCCAGGGGACAACACCTGAAACCTTCGTGGGTAACCTGCTCCGGCGTACGAATGACAGAGACACGGGACACTTCCTTCGGCGTCAAAAATTCTAGGTTTATTTACTGCAGGGAAACACAGAAGTCACAAGAAGTACAACGAGTGTAGTTCGGGGAGACTGCTTCAAATTGGTTCTGTGGATCGCTCCTTTTATACACGATTCTCCCATAGGTTAACATGGTACACAAAGGTTTACGACTTGGTTCCCACAATTATCCCCGAGAGGGGTCGCTTTGGTCACTTTGATACATTCAAGGTCCGGAATATAAGTGCGGAAACATTTGGCGGTTCCCAACTGTAAAAACCCATCTTCCCACCATTAGTACATTCCAATCAGCAGTAAAACAGATCGAAGAAGGAACAAGAACAGGTGTGGAGGAAGATGGAAACAGTGGGGAGATTGGAAAGGGTGTAAAAGGGGAGGTATCGGGAAACACGAGCTACAGGCATCAAAGGGACATGCCTAATGAGATGCACGGCTGAGACAATACACCGGCACGGCGAGATGAGCCTCGAGCGGGGCCATCTGCCTTACAGTATCATCCCCCTCGTCATAAAGACACTTTCAAAGGACATGTGTCTTCCGCAGATATCTTGGGAATCCCAGGGTCGCGAAGCGGGCAACGTCCGTTCGCTGGCTACTTGAGGGCAAGAGACAAAATGGATGCCGTATCTAAGATGGAACCCGTGGGTAGAGATGAAAAACCCACGTAACAAACGAACGGTTTAAGTTAGCACAGTGAAACTGCGCACACTTACTAAACTCGTCATTTGCGGTTCGTAGATACCAGACTCGACCATATTCGTGCGAGTCGAAAACACCACTTACAATTGCCACGGAACCTAAGGATCTTGGCCAACCTTGCTCTGGACTGCAGAATTTGCTTATAACAATTCTATCCACAGTTCCTCAGATTATTCTCCCTTCTTTCTAAATTCAGGTAGAGATACTAACATGATAATTGGAAAGATTGAAAGTGAGGAAGTAGAACAAGAATTGCAGAAGACCTACCAGGTAGCCACAAAAAACTTAGAAAAAGCCAAAGAATCACACAAGAAACAGGCAGATAAGAGTAGGAGAGAAAGTCCAGTTTTTGATCCTGGAGATAAGGTTTGGATCTCCCCTCGAAGCATGCGATTAAAAGGGAATCAGATATTTCAACCCCGATTTGTAGGTCTTTTTGCTGTGGAAAAAAAAAACTCTGTCAGTGTAAAGGTCAAACTTCCTAGTAAGTTGAAGGTACACCCTGTCTTTTATCTCTCTTTGATAAAAAAAACACCCCTGAGTTAAGAAAGATCGTTCCCCCAGCCCCAGTTCAGATGCATTCAGAAGAAGAATTTGAGGTGAAAAGAATAATTGACTCCAAGGTTAAGAAGGCAAAGTTATTCTACTTGATGGATTGGAAGGGTTTTGGTCCTGAGGAGACATCCTGGGAACTCAGTTCTGATGTTCACGCCCCTAGGTTGGTTGAAGAATTTCATAAGGCTCATCCATTGAAGCGAGAGGAGGGTTTTTTTGGTGGGGGGTACTATCAGGACTGGGCAATCATACTCCAGTTTGATAAGTTCTCTGCCGCATTCTAGAGTAAGGTGAGTGATTGCTGTCAAATAAACTCCTGTTATGTGGAGTCAACTTGTTGCAAGACAATTTACATCAGCTGGGGATTAATTCTTGTTCATCCACTCCAGCTGAATTTTAAGATGGCAGAAGCTTCCAGTACTAAGTTAGCCTTCTAGTTTTTCTGCTGATTCCAGATTGACGGCAGTTTCGTGCTCACGCTCCGAATGCGCTTCGCACTTCAACCGGCTCTTCACAGGAGGAAGAAGCATTCTGAATGAGCACTTTAATTTTCCCTGTCAGGAATTAATGTGCGTCTATTTGCCTCATCTCTCACTATTAAATTCCACTGTCAGCTCGCAGTTCCTGAGGTCTATAAGCACTTTCCTATTTATGAGGCTTCGCGGAAGAAACAAGGTATTTCTCTAGGCTTTAGAGAATTTCAGGCTCCTAAATATCTCTCAAGTCAACTCCATTTTTTGTGCATGTGTTTCAGAGACACAATTATGATCTTAAATGGTCTTCTTACTAAACTTAGTCCGGAAAACAAATGTTCAAATGTCTCTGAAACACATGCACAGAAAATGTAGTTGACTTGAGAGATATTTAGGAGCCTGAAATTCTCTCCCGCCTAGAGAAATACCTTGTTTCTCCCACAAATAGGAAACTGCTTACAGACCTCAGGAACTGAGAGCTGACATTGGAATTCAATAGTGCAAGACAAGACAAATAGACACACATTAATTCCTGACAGAAAAACATATAGCGCACATTCAGAACGCTTCTTCCTCCTGTGAAGAGACGGTTGAAGTGTGAAGTGCATTAGGAGCGAGAGCCTGAAACTGCCGTCAATATGGAATCAGCAGAAACACTAGAAAGCTAACTTAGTTCTGAAATTCCGTCGGAGCGGCTGAACAAGAATTAATCCCCAGCTGATGTAAATTGTCTTGCAACGAGTTGACTCCACGTAACAGGAGTTTGTTTGACAGCAATCACTCGCCTTACTCTAGAAGAAAGCAGAGAACCTATCAAACTGGACTATGATTGCCCAGTCCTGACAGTTTGCACCGTTAGTTGCTTTCGTCTCCAGATGCCGGTGGAGTGCCTGCCACACTATGGTAACCTCTGCGGCACTGTTGAGGAGGGTTTCGCCCAACTCCTGTTGAGGAGCAGGGTTCTCACCGTCTGAGGCATACTTTGCTGTCAAACGGATCCACAACAGGCCGTTCCCATGTGAAAATTACAAACAAAGTATTTGCAAAAATACATCCATGTAGTAAATTGCACAAAGCAGTGTACTGTCTGTATCGGTCTCATGTTAAGTTAGGGAAGACAACAATGTCCCCATGGGTCAATTGACACCCCCCCTTATCAGATAGTTAAATTTGTGGTTCAGAACTAGGCCCCGATTTACATGCTGTACAAGAATGTGTAATTGGTTTATTGTACTTCAAGAACTGTATATAATGCCCGCCAAAACCTCCATACATCGAGACAGTATTCAGACACAACTCTGTTGCTGCCCCCCCGGCAGATACGTTTAGTTAATTTGTTCCTTTTTTGCCAAACACTCTTGTCTTAATTTTTGCAAGGAAAATTCATATGCGAGCAACAAGTTACAATAAAACCAAAAAGTGGTAAACAATGGTAAGATTTTAGTATATCGACAATAGCTTTTTTGCAACCACACAGCTTGTGTTAGTCTAACAAGGGTGACTTAAAAATCAAGTTTCAAGTAAAAAGGCTGTCATTTGTTGCTAATTAGCTAGCCGACAGCAGACTGCTTGAGCTCTTGGCTGATTTTGCTTGCTGCTGTATTCTTTCAAGTGTGTTTACATTTTCTGAAAATAGGTGCTTAGCTCAAAGCTGTTCCACACAAGGAGCCCCAAAGTACGTCTTGGCCAGGGCCCCTAAAATCTTTAAGACATCACTGTTCGAATGAATAATGAGGTCACTGTCTAAAGTGCACAGATGTACTGGAACAATGTGTCTTGGTGCCATTCTTGTACATACATAGAGTGCCTGGGTTTGAGATTCCTTTGGAACATGGGGTGGTTCTACGCCCACTAAGTTTTCCAGTTTGTTTTAGGTGAAGAGGCATGCTGTGCCAGAGTCAGGGAACAAGAGAGCACAGTGAACACCTCCCGCCATGAGATCACATCACGCCTCACACAAGGAAGAAAGGGCAATGTAGAGTTTGAGTGCAGAGACCTAGCAGTGATGAAGGGAGCAAAACAAGATCACCAGGAGATTTATCAATTTGATAAAATATTCTTTGCATACAACTGAGAGTTTTAAAAGGTTTTCTGTGTTTTACAGGAAAATAGTTTTGGCTCATTCAAGATTAGGAGGCAAGATCACAAGGAGATTTGTCAGTTTGATAAAATATTGTTTAAAAACTATTAGTTGACAGGAAGCCAGTGTTGGGCTAATTCAAGATTTGGAGGCATGATCACAATTGTGCGAAGTGTCCAAACTTAATGAATTGGCATGTTTGAATTCTTTGCAGTTTCAAGATTCCTGAGTCAGGGAAACCTAAATAAAGCATGTCACAGTAGTTCAGCTTGGATAAAACGCTGGTTGAAATCCCATAGAGGCATGAAACAGATCAGGGAAAAAAGATCAGGCGGAAAAAAGGCAAGGTGTTAGACCTGGCATCCTTGGCATGGTTTCCTCAAACTTTTTTGCCTTCTGACCTCCTGTTTTGCAGACTTTGGGAGATATTTACAAGGGCTTATCACCACAGGGACATCACTTTTTGTGATGTTCCTGTGGCTATAAACCCTTCGCCATATTTAGAAGGTGTTTTGTAAATAAGGTTCCCTTTCATGCTACATTTAGCATGAAAGGGACGTGCAGTGGGTGTTGAGGTGGGCGTTCCAATGCAACACCCATTGATTTTGATGCTGCCTCCTATTTATAAGGGTGACATAAATAAGGTGCAGCGCCAACATTAAGACCAAAAATAACCTGGTGATTAATTTCTCCTAATTTTTGCTGGTTTTGTGTATACTGCATTGTACAGCGCACATAGAAACAGCAAATTGCATGAATGATTGTTTATGTGCAGGAATATGTCCCTTCACACATTTTCCCATTGACACAGAATATGCAAAACCCTTTGATGCATCTGGCCCTATGAACCTACTCCTTTTGCAGCTCGAATCACCAAGAAGACCACAACCACCATCAGCATCACCACCCCTCCACCATCACCACCACCATCACCACCACCATCACCACGGAGGCAGCGCAGGAGAAGGGAGCAGATATACTGCCAGAGGATAAACCTGATTGACCTCACGAAGGAGGATGGCATTTCCTATATATCAGGCTCAGGAGGGAGTACATTGTTTGCCTCCCGCACCATATTTCACCAAGTCTGCAGCCAGTCTTGCAGCGGTGCACCAAAAATCCCTCCACAGACCAAGCTACTGGCTGTACTAAACATGTTGGCATCTGGAACTTTCCAACCCACCACAGCCAGAATGGCAAGAGTATCCCAGGCAGTGTTCTCTAGATTTCTCCTTTCGGTCCTGGATGACATCATCAGCCCCATACCCCAGTACCTCTTCTTCCCCACACAGCGCAGCCACATCTTTGAAAACAAGCAAAGCTTTTTGGCGATTGCAGGATGTCTGCATGTGTTGGGTACAATAGACTGCACAATTTGTGCCTCCCACAGCTGCATCACACCTGTACCAAAATAAGAAGCACACCCACTCCATGGATGTGCAGGCATTCGTGGACCATCTGGATCGCTTCACTAATGTCCTCCCAAAGTATCCAGTCTGTGCTTGTGATTGATTCCTTCATCTTCCGTCATTCCACCATCAATGAGCACTTCCAGAATGGGGGCAATGTGAATGGTCTACTTGTTGGTAAGTACTTCTGAAGCACATGACAGACTACATGATATTTAATTATGTTGGAATACGCTGCCATATAAGTGTTGGGCTAAATGAGACAGTGCATGCGCAGTAGGTGTGTGCCCTTATACATGCCCCATACTACGCGGCATATGCGCAACATACCCCTACAAACCACACATGTTGAGTCCGCCCTCTCCACTCTGGGCAACATTTCCTAGTGAGCCTCGCTGCTGGAGCATCACTGTTCATGATGCTCTGGTGGAGCAGGTCTCCAACTCATATCAAAGAGGCACTGCAGAGTCATCCTGTGTGCCCTTGCATGGCCTCATAGATGTGCAGTAAGGCAAGCCAGAGGAAAGTGCTGTATTGAAGCACTTTACATTTAAGATATGTTCCATTGCCCTTGCGGTGGCTTTTACCATGCAACGCCAATGAAGATATCACATCTTTCCACATGTGCAAGGATCGGGGAGCCTGGGACTGCTTGCTAATATATGTATGTGAGGAATAAGGCACATTCCAGCTCTTCACTTTGAATGCAGTGACATCCAGTGCTGCCCTGTGGCAACAGCTTCTAAATGAGGCCCTGTGTGTGCATTCAGTAGTTTGAAAGAGCCTCACTAATGCCACGTCCAAACACCATGTTGAAGGAAGGCATTCCCTTTCTTTTGTCTTTGAGTCCACAGATACCTCCCATGGGCATCAGGCATGTGATGTATCCCAGACCTGTGAAACTGAGTAATATAGTCATATATATCCACCACTTAAATCACTTTCATATTTCACTAAACTGATTCACCACTAATCCTTTATGGATTCGGGAATAGTGTGCTACTCACTGAAAAAGCGCCTCAACACCTTGTCAGGGTTAGTAAGCACTATATAAATGCAATTACAATACAATACAATATATGAACCTCACAAGATCATCTCTACCATGCTGCATTACATTACTCATCATTTACACACACCCCATCCTAGGAGCACACCGTTGCGCGGTACACAAGTCACTCAATCACTCCTCCAAGGCTCCAGACTGTGCAGCAAGGTAAAGCCTCATGTACAAACTACATCTCCCATTTCAGCCAACACCACAGCCATCTTGGAAATAATGTTCTTGTCTTGAATCAATGCTGCGCATTTTCTGCCAGAGCAGGCCCCAAACCCTGGACACAGTATCAGTGGAAAATATGTCCTACACTGTCCGCAAAAAGTGTGGCAGCGTAGTGTGGTTAGTGTGCCAGTTGCACTGTAAAGCACAAGACTCCCACATAACTCAAACCCCATTGTGTTCAGACTAAAGAGTGGACACAGTGTACTGTCATGTGTACAGTGTCATGTCCCACATTGATATCCAATCACTACCCTCCCCATGTTAGTAGATATAGAATAACATTGACTTCAACTCTCACTGTGAAATATTTATGACTGAAGTACTCAACATCACCTGCTTTAGCTACAGGTTGTAAAATCAGACAGGTATCAGTCCAGGAATGGCAATAGTAGTCAATAACAGACACAATAGATGAGTGTGAGAGATTTGTCTACTCAATGGCTAATTGATTCTTGTTACTGGTGACAAATCATCACCTTCATGGCATTGGCACTCACATGTATGACAAATAGTCAGTGAATCACAGAGGACAGTACACCTGTAATGTATAGTACAGTGTGAGTCATATCCAATTCCTACTTGCATGTATGCTAAACAAAGTGATAGCACGTCTCTTACAGTAGGCAAGGTGTATGAGTCATTTAGGACCCATAACAGAACATACACGAGTGTGGGGCCATCCCCTGTCATGACTCTTAACTAATAGTACCCATCCTGTCTGTGCAGCTGACCAAGGAGATGCTCTGCAGCCATGAGTGATGACTCCTCCTAAAAGCCACAAGCGGAGGCACAATCATGCCCTAAGCAGGACCCAGCCCATAGAAGGGCCGACATTTGGCATACTCAAATCCCACTTTAGGAGTTGGCTTGGAAAATTTACAATCATTCCCACACACTCCAGGACATTTTATCATTACTATGTCCCCACGTTGACCTCTGTCTTCTTCACTGCTTTCCTTTTACCAAAACTACTTTTCCTGTTTACTGCCTTAGATTCTTCAGTAGTATGTAAATTACCCTCACCACACTTTTTCCCCCTTAAAACCTGCATACCCACGGCAGTTCAACAGAAGGGTTGTGAAGCCTCTTACGGAAGAGCTGAAAAGGAGATTTCCCAGTTGTACTGTGTGGTGTAAACCTATACATCTCATACTTTTTAAGCACCTCTTTTTTCTAGTTCAGTGCATTGAACTTAGCCATACTAATTGTTTTTGTGATCACTTTATTGAACCTTTCAACCATGCCACTGGTTTCTGGGTGATAAAGCAGATGTTTTATTCTGTATGCCTCTTTTACACAAAAAATCTTCAATTTCTTTAGAAGCCAGTTGAACACCATTGTCCATTAGAATAGTATCTACAGCCCCCTCTCTAGACAAAAGATCATCCAGGAACATAATGATATGCTCAGTATCAATTGCAGAAGTAAAGCAGACTTCTGGCTAACAAGAGTGTAGTGCTAGAGGCACTCTTGTTGTCTGACACCCTGTGATGACCTTTGACTACCATTATATTAACTGACTTTGGTGTGTTATTTTATCCTAGTCTGAATGTACATTGTCCTGCACATGCCTGTTTATCTTAAACGTTTATTTATTGTAATCTTCAGTCTTTCAGTGGGAGCTGTCATGGAGTAGGACAGCCGTGCCAAGAACAGAATGCGTGGAATATGCATTTGAAAGCGTGAGAGGGAGAGAGAGTTGTGGAATGTACTTTTTCGTCTCAAAGTGCAGTGTTGTGGGCAGTGATGCACACATGTGCTCTGTGTTGTACATTGATAGATGAAGTATGTGATGCTGTAGGACATTGAGGGATTAACTATGTGAATCTATAAGCAGTTGTGCACAATTGTGCATTGTGTTGTACATTGATGAGAATTAGGAAGTTCTTAATATTGACTTTGACATGGCCTCATGTCACCCTGAATTCTGAATCTGTCTTGCTTAAGCTTTTTCTGCGTGCACAGCAGCCCTTGCAAGTAGTGTTGGATTAATCACGTTCAAGGATTCTTTTTTTGAGAGATTGTTTAATGTACAGATAATGTTATCTAAAGGTGTTGTTTGTTTTGTGTTATAGTCTTTTGCCTCGCCGAGTGTTGAGCAATAGTGTGGGAGCTGTACTATCTGAGAGGCGAAAGCAAGACATGAGAGTAGGTGTTTACAACTACAACAACATAGACTTGAAGACCATTTCCATGAATATGCCCCAAAATGTCCAGAGCAATATCCTGCCAAGGCCGTGCGGGATGCGCTCTTACAACCATGGGTTGCACGTTCGGAATCTTGGAGTTGCCACTCATGGCACAATGAAAACAATCACATATGATTCTCTCCATCTGCTTATCCATGCCTGGCCACCAATACGAAGCACATCATTTCTCCTTCCATTTGTGATACCCGGATGAGTCTGATGGACTACATCAATTAATTACTTCCTGAGGCTATCTGAAGAAACCAGTCTTGTGCCTCAAAATAGCAAATCCTTAAAAACTCCAAGTTCCTCCCTCACACCCAAGAAAGGTTTCCAATCTCTGATCCCTGTTTCCTATTGCACCAGCCCTTCTGAATGAGTAACAGCACTTCAGCTATGGCTGGATCAGCAGTCATTTCTTCCCACCACCTTTGCTCAGAAATAGCTTCAATTTTCAACAATCACACCCATTTTGATTCATCTTCCAACAAATCATCATCCATCACGGCAGGGTCCTCTTTAGAAACAAGTCATGATAAAGTATCTGCTACCCCATTCTCCACACCTGTAATGTATCTTGTAGAAAAGCTGTACTCTTGTAGGGCAACAACCCACTTGGTAATTATACTTGAGACTAAGTCAAATCCTTTTTTATCAAATATTTCAACCAGGGGCTTATGATAGGTACGAATTTCAAAATCACCACCCCACAATTTAAAAAAAATGTTCTAACTGCCCAATAGACAGCAAGGGCTTCCCTTTCCACCAAAGAGTATCTAGATTCTGCATCTCTCAAACTACAATATAAGAACATAATGGTGTCGATACCATCAGAACTGCGCTGTTATAACACCACACTCAGACCCCTTACATTTGTTAAAACAGGTTTCTTTTTCGGATCAACGTTTTTAAAACTGGCGCAGTACCAAGTCTATCTCTGAATGTGAGAAAATATTTCTCACAACAATCATTACATGCAAAATCCACACCTTTCCTCAATAGATTCCTCATGTTAGTGCTCAGGTCCAAAAATTCCTGACAAATTTGCCATAGTATTCCACCATTTCCAAAAATGTCATCAACTCTTCTGTGGATGAAGGAGAACTCATACACTGAGTAGTGAAAACTAGATTGTGTTTCGATTTGATGCCCTCACCAGTAATGTTGTGACCAAGATAATTAATGGAACCAGTGCATAGCTTGCACTTCTCAACCTTAATCGGAGATAGATTACACTCACACAACCTCCTCAAAAGTTCCCTCAGGAGAACATTTTGTTGCACCTCATCGATTCCAAAGATTATGATACCATCCTGATAGATGCATACCCCATCTATGTCTTTCAGAACCCTCTCCATGTCATGCTGAAAGATCACTGAAGCAGAAACCAACCCATAGGAAAGCCTGATAAACCTATCCATGCCAAAAGGTGTAATGAAAGCAGTGTAATCCCTGGACGACTCCTCCAACTAGACTTTAAGCTATGCAGAGGTGAGTTCAATGGTACTAAATACTCTAGTACCCCCTAGCAATGCAAACAGCTCCATAATGTTAGATAACACCACACTCAGACCTAACAACAATAACGATCTTATTGAGTTGCTTCAAATCAATACACAAGTGTAAGCTACCATTGGCTTTCCTGGCCACTACAACCAGAGCAAGTCATTCTGTACCCTCCATCTCTTCAAAGGTCCCACTTTGTTTCAACTTCATAATGTTTTAAACTGTTATAAATGTAGTTTTTAGGATAATCTGACTTTTTTTAAGAATATGAATTTGTGATATGTAGATTTTATATGATAAAGTATGAACAGTTGTTTATAGATCAAATGGTCTAAATAAACTTTATTTTTGACTTGACTTGAAAATTCATAATTTCACACTGCATTTTCTCTCTAAGAGAGATGAGTACATTCCTGACCTTGCAAAACACAGGTTGGGCATCCCGCCAGAGTATTATCTTATGCTTGTAATACCCCGGGGATCCAAGTTCATCCTTGAAGACCTTGTGGAAATCACTCTTCAAGACATCCCAAAAAACATTGTCAAAGGGCATCTCCACGGCACACATTTTGACCCTCGCCTTAAGTAGAATGGGAGGATTACCATTTGGATCGAGCATTATCTCCAAATCACCCTGATGCAACCAACTGATTATACTGTCACCCCTCCTTGAATAATAAATCTGCCCAGAAACCAAACTGTCCTTATAATCCATCAATCCTATAAAGTACCCATGCAGCTTTATTGGTGCCCCACCTTAAGCTAAGTGCTTAATGTCAGGTTTGATCAACTTGACCTTACCTTTCAATTTTGCATTGAAGAAATTATTGGAAATGATGGTGATCTTAGCACCCAAATTAAACAAAACATTGACTGGATTCCCCCTCCACTAAAATGGTGTCAAGTGGGCAAATTTACCCCTGCTAATATCAGCCACCTGTAATGCAATTTTTCCACGCTCAAAATCGTCTTTGTCAGTACCATAGCTATCCCAATTTACTTCTAAATCAACTCTCTTGAACTTGGGTTCACTCTTGCTCTTGCACACCACTGCAAAATGCCCCTTTTTATTGCATTTGGTACACTTAAGTTTCAAGGCTAGACATCTTTTATCATTGGCCAGATGACCAAATGTATCACATCTACAGCACCTGCATTCTGCCACCTTACCTTTAGTCACTTCCTTATCACCGTGACTTTTCACCTGTAACTTCTTAATTTCTAATTCTCAACCTACAAGTTAAGATCAGTCCAATATCTTTTTTGATTATCGGCATGCACTGCATGGAGTGATCAATTCTTTTGGCCACCCACAGCACCTCATCGAGAGTGGGTTCACCACGTACCCATAGTTGCTCTCTCAATATCTCTATGTTACACTGGAACATGAATTGATCACCGATGCATTCCTCAATCAAATTGTCAAACTTACATGAAGGTGCAAGTTTCATTAAGTCTGTTACATAACTTTCAACCGACAGTATGCGGAAAGAATATCGCGTTGGAAATGTCGAACTACACAAATATCCAGTTGGAAATATCGTGAAACAGAAATATCAACAATAAGAAAATCATGCTAAAGAATATTGTATTTAAGGTAAGAAATGTCGTTTTCAAAAATATATAAGTAATTAATATTGTTTGCAAAAATTATAGGGGTCCATTAGGCTGATGGGCTGATTGCCCCGCCTGGCCAGCAGCAGCCACGACCAGCCCGCCGGGGATGATCTGCCCACCATCTTGTCATGAATAACCCCCCGCCACAATAGGATGGTCTTCCCGTCACGCGGTGGACGGGAATGTAAATGTAAATGTATTTGAGCTTATAGAGCGCACAGCTACCCGCAGTGGGTTTCCCGGCGCTTGCTTAGGGAACCCGTCCTGGTATTCCCCTGTGAGATAACCCCGGCAGGGTATCCACAAGGTGAAAGCCAGGCATCCCGCCGCAAGGGGCCGTTGTGGAGATTAAGCAAGCTATTGCCCAGAGTCGCAGAGTGTGAACCCGTGAGTCGAGAAGGCACCGGAGCGAGAATTATCGAGTCCGTGGAATTTTTAGCCCAAGACCCGCCGAGGCGGGGAATTGAACCCTGGTCCAGGGCCGATCTCAGCTTCCGGGTCTGCCGCCTCTAACCCCTGAGCCACACTTCTCCACAAGACCGTCCATCGCCTTTCTGCAGGTCGACCCATCGACTGGGTGGAAAACTGCCACAATATGGTGGCGGTGTCTGCTAGACACAACCATCCATATTATGATTAGGGTAGAGATGAGCCTTTCAATGGCGGCGATGCCACCATGGAAAGGCATGGGGTTTTCCCTTTTGGGGGCCCGTTGCAGGCCCCCTGGTTGTTGGGGTGCTAGGGGGTGCACTTGGGGGGGGGGTACCAGTAACAGGTACCCCACTACATTGGCATGGACAAGGTGTCAGGTGCCTGTCACCTTCTGCATGCCAATGCACAACATGCATTCCCAGCATTGTGACGGGCGGTGCTGTGAGCACCGCCCGCCAGAAAGCTGGGAATGGGGGATGCCACCGCCACGGTGGCGGTGGCATCCTATTTGCAGGTGCAGGACCGTCGCACCCCTGGCAGACGGTCCCGCATACCATTACGATGGTGGGCAGATCGTAATGATGCTCATAGTTGTTTAAAATATTGATTTTTTTCATTCTTAATATGTATTTTAGTTTATTTTTTAAATGTATGAAATGTATGTTTTTTTGTATAAGCATTGTTTGAATTTTTTTATTCCGTAGCTAGTTGTGGGTTTAAAGGGGAGTAGGATGAGAAGTAAAGTGATGATTATTTTGTATTTAATAATATTTATTTAATTGAGATTTTAAAGTGGTAATTGTGGGAAGTAATTTATTTGCAATTAATTATTATTTGGTTGTTAAATAATATGAATGAATTAATTGGTCATTAATTATGGTAATTGCGAAATTCTTTTTAGGTGTGGGTTGTGTGGTTTATAGTGGTAAAGGGTGGGAAATAATTTTGATTAATTATTAATTTGTTGTTAATTTATATTAATTAATCTATTGAAAATTAATTACAGAATTTGGATAAATAATTTTAGGTGCAGGTTGTGAGGTTTATGGGGTAAAGGGTGGGAAGTTTATTATGTTTAATTAGTTAATAATCAGTTGATAATTTATATTAATTTCTTAATTGAACATTGAACATTATATTAATTTCTTAATTGAACTTATATGACCATTATTTTTTAATGATTCATTAACATTTAATTAGGGTATTTGTTTACATTTTTTTGTGTGTGGGTTTTACTTGTATAGGGGTAAAGGGCGGGGAGCAAATTAATTTTATTTACTTTATAATTAGCTGTTAAACACAATTCGTTTTTTAATTGAAAATAAGTTTTAGTTTTTTAATTATATTTTTTACAGTTTAATTTCAGCTGTGTGTTGTGGGTATTATAGGGGTAAAGTGTGGGAAGTTAATTTATTTTTATGATTTTTAATTTGTTTTTTAATTAATAAGATTTTTTTAATTGGTAAATAATTATGTTAATTATGGAAGTACATTTTTTCAATTTAGATGTAGTTCCTGAATTTTGTGATTTTATAGTATAGAAAATAAAAAAAGTAAATTTATGTAATAATTAATGTTTTTGTTTCTGAATAATTTGTTACAAAAAATATTTAAACTATTATTTAATATAACATTTGTAGATATTTGGCATATGTTTTTAACATTGTAATATGTTTTTTAAAAATATTTTTAATAAATATATTTGTATTTAATTTTTTTACATTTTTATATTTTTATGGATTTATTTTAAATATTTTTGTTGTTCCTAATATTTTGTTTGTTTTTAATTTGGAACTGACTATAGTGAGAATAATAATTGTTACCCCTCCTCAATCCAACACGTTTGCTACTGTTGCACTCATTAGAGTGGGAACAGTACTTTGTATCCTGTCACCATCCAACCCTATCCCTACTATTGCACTCCATTGAGTGGGAATAGTATTTTTTACCCCTCTGCTATCCAACACTTTCCCATCTGTTACAAATATTGGAGTGGCAATAGTAAATTATACCCCTCTGCTATAGAAAAACACCCTACTGTTGCACGGACTGGAAAGAGAATATTAATTTTAACCCCTCCACTATCCAACACTTTCCCTACTGTTGCACTCACTGGGTAGGATAAAGTAACTTTTACCCCTCCTCTATACAACACTTTCCCTACTGTTACACTCACTGGAGTGGGAATAGTAATGTTTACCTCTCCGTTTTCCAACACTTTTCCTAATGTTGCACTCACTGAAGTGGGAACGGTAATTTTTATCCCTCCGCTATCCAACACTTCCCCTACAGTTACACTTACTGGAGTGGGAATAGTAATTTTTACTCCTCCACTATCCAACACTTTCCCTACTATTGCACTTACTGGAGTGGGAATAGTAATTTGTATCCCTCTGCTATCCAACACTTTCCCTACTGTTACAAATATAGGAGTGGCAATAGTAAAGTTTACCCCTCTGCTATAGAAAAATACCCTACTGTTGCATGGACTGGAATGGGAATATTAATTTTTACCCCTTCACTATCCAACACTTTCGCTACTGTTGCAGTCACTGGGTAGGATAAAGTAATTTTTACCCCTCCTCTATACAACACTTTCCCTACTGTTGCACTCACTGGAGTGGGAATAGTAATGTTTACCTCTTCGCTTTCCAACACTTTTCCTAATGTTGCACTCACTGGAGTGGGAATGGTAATTTTTACCCCTCCGCTATCCAACACTTCCCCTACAGTTACACTCTTTGGAGTGGGAATAGTAATTTTTATCCCTCCACTATCCAACACTTTCCCTACTGTTGAACTCACTGGAGTGGGAAATTTAAGTTTAAAGATTTTGAAATAGTTTAATGTTGTAATTTATATGAAAATGTTACGAAACACGTAACTGGAGAGTAAAGCCATCTTTGAGCATTTCATCGCAGGAGTGTGCGTCTTTATTGCAAATCAATTGAGATATATTTATATATCTTTAGACCCAGCCTTCTTTTTTGGTGAGACCTAACTTATTCTGAGATACTGCTTTGCGTATGAAAAGAGAATGTTATTTTTATTGTGTACCTCCGTGGTGGGAAAAACTGTTAATAATAAATTGTGTGTCATTCTCTGGCTCGAGCGCGGGACCAGTGAAGTGCGCTCCTGCTGAACTGTCTAGTTCTCTGGCTCGAGCACGGAGTCTGTGAAGGGTGCTCGTGCTGAACGGTAGCGTACCACCAGTTTTCTGTGGTGCCGTTTCTTGATTACTCAGAGTTGTGTAAGAAATCTGTTCCCATCACAGTGAAGTGAGACTCACCTCTCTCATCCATGGAGGTTCCTGCCTTAGGTTCCCGTTGCTCGCCTCTCTCATCTCCCAGCTGACTTGGAACCACACTGTCTTATTAGTGGGGTCCCTGGTGCAGCACTCTCTTCTGCATCCCGCTGCTGGATTTCTCAATTGGCCTGGTCTACACCAAGAACCACTAGTGCACTAACTTGCCTTGCGAATGTCATTTTCTGTGAAACACACACAAAAAATATATATGAAATATTTTACATAATTTTAAAATGATAAAATAAATTTAAATTAATAGTTTATTGTTTTAAAGTAAATATACATATTAACTATTATGTATGTGTGTTTAACTTTTTAATTACGTGTATTTTTTATATTTGTTAAAATGTATATTAAATCTACAATTTTTTTTAATATTAATGTTATTAGTTAACATGTTTAATATGTATTATTTTATTATATATATAAATACATATATATATATATATATATATATAAATGTTTTGTACAGCTATAGTTTTTTACATCAATATTTGTTTCCAATATTTTTGTACTTACCTGTTTAAGTATATATATTTGATATTTTTGCATTCTGTATTTTTTCATTAATATTTTGAACAACTATATTTGGTACATTGATATGTTGTCAATGAACCTCAACCAACTCCAACCAACCGGACCCCTAGAGGAAGGGGGGGCGGGGGGTGCACATGGGGGGCACCTATGGTACCGACCTGCATTTGCGTGAACAAAGCGGCAGGCACCGCATGCCGTGCATGCATTTTTAACATTGCGGCGGGTGCAGCTTGAAGCTGCACCCGCTGCAATGTTAAAAATAGAGGATGTGACTGCCACCATGGCGGTCACATCCTAATCTGTACGGAGGGACCGCCGTTGCCCCTGCGGATGGTCCCTCCTACTCTATGGTGGCAGACGGACTCAGGTCCGTCCGCCATCATAATCGGCCCCTAAATGCCAGTCAAAGAAAGGAAAAGGAGAGTGAAAGACTCATTTGTATTTATTCCTGAAGGGGCTAATACAATGTAACTTTGTCATGTAAGGTAGCAGTAAGAAAGTGTGGGGTAACATTATTCTGCTTGAGTTTTGTTGTTTAGAGATGTCACAAAAATATTGCTTCTTCTTCCTTTTTTCAGTTTTATCATTTTTGGTCTAAAGATACAGGCGGTTAGAAGCATGTTTTAGGTGTTGTTTATTTATTTTATAAACTGTAGAGAATCAGGAAATATCAAAATCATATTTGATTTGTTGGCTACGTTTGAGTCTTTCCCTGATGGGAAAAATGTAGGTTTCATAAGAATCTTTCCCAATATGTACTATCACATTTACCCACAGTGAATGGGTGAAAACCCTTGATACATCAGCCTCCTTTTCTAGTGAGTCAGTATTGATAGCAGGTGAATTGCCAAACACCCCATGCTTTAAACATTCAATGAAAGGTATATGTGAAAAGAGCGCAGTTACAAAGCATCTGAGATACTGGTGAAAACATGACACCAGACTTTTGGAAAACATGGAACACAGTGTCACTTGGATTGCCGCTGCAAACAATTCTTCCCAAGGTCAACAAAGATTGGAGTGATATTATTTGTATTTTCAGTGAATCAGCTACGTCTATGAAAAGTTGTATGATGACCGGTCAAAATCGATGCCTGAGCAGAAGTGCTTCCCTGTAAGAAATCCTTGCTACCTGTTAGATGGTATGCTGAAAGCATTTATACAATCTTCGGAGTTTATGAAGAATGCTATTGACTGTTTAGTCCATTCAGGTGCACTATTTTGTTATACGTGGAAACTAAAATGCAATTATCTCTCATTTTGTGCTTTGTGTGGCATCAAAGAAAGAGTCATTTCAACTGTGTCACTTAGCTGGTGGTTCGTTCTCAGTCCTAGAAACCATGAATGCTATATTATTCATGTTGCAACCGTTTAGAGAACTTTTGCTGAGTGATGATGCCAAAGGCAAGAAATGTGAGGATATTTGGTCACATATTGATTGTATTTTGGAAAAAAGTACACTCTACTGCATTCTTAGATTTTTATAGGAAAGCATGACTGCTGTAGTGGACATAATAAAAAAACTAGAGTCTTAAAACACCATTGTCTACCAGGTGTTCAGCATAATTGGTGTAGATGTGAAACATCTCCTTGAGAGTAGGCTGGCGACACTTTTAGTGACTTTGGCACAGTAACATGTTCCATGTTAGAGTGGTTGGCACTTGGTAAGCAAAGAAATGTTGAGGAGCAAATCAGGAACTTTTATTTTACAATGTATGAGAAATAGCCCTTCACCAACCATGGCATTTGTAATCAATGAAGCCTCACTGTGGTACTCTGCACAAGTTATAGATCCCTTCCATAATGGGAAATTTTCTCTGGAATTTCATAAGTGTTGCTTCATTTTTGACCACCTCAATAACACGGAGGGCATATGCGCCCAGTACAACACTTTTTCAGTTTCAGTTTATTTTATTTGCAAAGTTACTTAAAACCATTGCAATACATGCAAGAAGTAAAACTGTATACAAAAGATTAATTCACAATGATAAAATGTCATGATTAAACTGTAAAACACTCCTGTTACTTACAAATTAAAAAATACCAATTAAACGTACGAGAGCAACCACTATTAGTGGTCCAGTCAATGCAGCAATTGTTACTCCCACTAAGAAATTAAAAGCCATTATCCAATGGCTCCTTACCCCAAAAAAGCTTTAGTGACAATTTGGCATATTTTGCCCTGGCCGCTTCAAGAAATCTGACTAGTCTGGAGTTGAATTGTGGTGATGCTGGATCGAAGCAAGCCAGAACTGCTTGCCTCCTTGTCCGAATTCCTCTTTGATTAAAGTTTTTTTTTAGCAGTTGCCTCCTTTCCTGAAGCATCTCCGTGCAGGCACAAATGGTATGGATGATGTAACATCGAGACCATTTTTACATAAACTGCATACTGTAAAAGTCTGCACCCCTTTCCATGGTGGAAGATGCTGCGTACATGGTATCACTCCGAGTCGTAGCTTTAGGAATTTTAAATTCTTTGCTTTTGGATAGCCCAAGTTGAAATATTGTTGCGGGGCTAGGATCTTATATGAATTCAGAGTCATCCAGGCGTGCGCTCTAGCTGAAAAATCTGCTTTATCCTCCACCAGTGACTGTTTTTTTCAGCAACTTCCAGACTAATTTCTTCCGAGTTGAGTGGTGGCACTGTGTCTTCCATAAGGGCGATAAGCCTGTGTTTGCCATTGCCTCCTGAAGATACCTTCTTGCGGGTGAATTCTCCCTCTGTTAGAGAGATCTTTACACAAAAGGTGGTTTAATGAATTAGGGGTTGATGTTCTAATTTTATTCCAGCAGGTAATGTATGCTCCATATCTGGCCCAAGTTTGCTTTAACAGGCCAAACTCCAGTCTAAGTTGCGCCTGAGAAGTATAGTTCGGGAGGCTGAACATAGTTCTGTATTTTATCCAAAAGATTGGCATCTCTCCATCGCAAAGCTTCACTACCACAGGTGATTGTAGGTAGAATGTTAGCCTGTGTTACCATTAAAAGAGGGCTCAGCATTGGTCCCAGTAGTTTGGCTGATAAACCTTTCATGGTTAAAGCAAGGATCGTCCCTTTCCTTTTGATCTCTTCTTGTTGGCGGGTAAATGATCCTTCTTTATCTAAGTAGGCTCCCAGATACTTCTAAGACTCCGCTAGTTCAATATGTGTGCCGCCCAGATGCCAGAGGTGCCTTTTCTTCGTTTGTTGTTAATTTTCATAGTCCTGGTTTTATTTAATTTTATTGACAGGCTATTATCTTCTACATAGTCCTGCAAACTGTTAAGGAGATGTTGCAAGCCAATTACCGTACGGCTAAGCAGGTCTACGTCGTCCGCGTATAGTAAGATGGACACAGTGATTCCCCCAGTCTGGGCGCGTGGGAGTTACAGGTGTTATGTGTCTGTGGTAAGTCGGCCATGAATAAGTTAAATAAACAATGGGCCAACACGCAGCCCTATTTAAGTCCTTCGCTTGTTTTTACTTTTCTTGAGAGGTGGGACCCTGATCCTAATTTCACCTGTACCCAGGTATCGGTATTTAAAAGCATTAACATTGATAAAAGAGTGTTTGGGATGCCCCATCTGGCTAGCTTAGTCCACAGTTTAAATCTCTCCACATTATCGAATGTGGTGCTAAAGTCGATAAAACAGACATGCAGCTGTGTTTCCCCCATTTTTGTTGTGTCCATTATCATCAAAATTGCCAGGATGTTGGATATCGTGCCAGTGTTTTTTTGGAAACCTGTCTGATTTCACGGGAATATTTAATTATTTTCTGTCCAGATTGTGAGTTCATCTAGCAGTGTTCCCGCAAAATATTTGGCCTCATTATCGATCAGTGCCACTAACTAATTAGCTGGCAAAGCCTTACTGTCACTTTGATGAATCGGAATAATTGTTGAACCTTTCCAGGAATCTTGAATGATGCCGAGTAGTCTTACTTCTAGAAATAGTGGATGGGGTATTTTTTCCCATTCTTCCAGCCTTTGTTTGAACACTGTAGGTGGGTTCCATTTGGGCCCGGCACTCCATCCTGTCTTACCTTCCTAATCTGTTTCCTGATTGTTAGATGCTCAGTCGCGAGTGGCCCTTCCTCCTGATGATGGGTTTAAACAGGAGATTAGGATATGTCTCTTGCCATTGGTCAGGAAACAACAGAACAGGCAGGGAAATTATTGATGCCTCTTTCCGATCTTCCGGTATTAATATAATGTTGGTCCGAGTCTGCTGTGCACTGCTTTAGTTTAGGCAGACTATTGGTTTGGCTATTAAAATGGTATTTTAAATAGCTTGCCTAGGTTTCCTCAAAAATATAGGAAGTAAGTCCCCCATGGTGCAGGTGGATGATTGTATTTACTTATTTCCAGAAGCGATCACTAGCATTATGCTTTATATTTTTTAAAGGTTTTGCCCAGAAGTCCTGTTCGTAGATACTGTTAATATTCCATTTCAACTTTCTTAGTTGAGTTCTTTGTTGCCACAGGGATGAAAGGAGCAGTATATTCCCTGGATCATTTCGCAGAGATCCTATAGAGCCATTTATCATCCTCTGAAGGGCTTCTGTTTGTGCTCTTTGAACCTTAGTTATGTTTTCCTATTGTGCATAAAACCAGAAAACTCGTCATTTTTATTTCCGTAGCCTTTAGATTGCTGAGGTTCCCAGGTTTGTATCAGATTTTTTTCCAATGGTTGTGCGAGTAAAAGATTGATTGCTCTGTCTGTTAAGGAACCTTTGCTTTCTGCCGTATACTTGATCCTCTTATAATTTATTGTGTAGCTTGAGCCTAGAAGTGGAGCAGGAAGAATGCCAGACGGAGTGGTTACCACTAAAATAATCTCTTGGACGGTGATCGCTGTCCCTCTTGTCGCCCATTCTGAAACCTGTTACGTATGAAAACAGCGATAGACTAACAAACGTATAATCTAAAAGCGAGCTTGTTAGTTCAGTGTAGTAGCTTACCACTAGAGGGGTATTGCCGGCTGATCTTCCATTAGGATTGGAGGCAAACTTAATTTTCTTTGGATGATCCCATTAGATATTGATTCAAGTCCCCAGATAATATACGGTCTGGAATTTCAGTGCTGCCTAGATGATTGGTTATTTGATCGATTAACTTCAGTGAACCGCTTGCTGTCCATTTTGGGTGGATATATACATTAAAAAAAGTAACTTTGTTTTGTACTACTGACCGAGAAAAAGTATGTTTAACCGCTAAAGCTACATCTGTTTCCGGGCCAGTTTCCACAGCTGTTGGTATGGACATTGTCGAGGTGTAGGTTGCCAGCCCCCCTGAGGAATGACCCTATTTACTACCTCTGGACGATCAAAGCAGAGACACTCATGTATGTGTAGTGGTTCCTTAAGCCATGTTTCCTGTTGCATATTAATATCAAAGTTGTTAAGATATTGTAGGAATTCTGGGTCCTGAATGTTTTAAGCTAAGCCGCTAACGTTTCATGAGCAAAGAAGTATTGCTGGTTCTTTTTGTCTATTGATACCGGGGTCTGAGTGGCTATGATGTCATTGAGTTGCTGCAGCAAGGTTTATAATTCTTATAATTAGATCATCATAGCAAGAATTGCATCCGCGTGACATTTCAGCCCTAGGAGATCCGTGTTGGTCATATATTGGCGAACCTGTCACAGAGAATCACAATCTTCAGGTGCATCAGTGATTCAGAAAGGCTTTAAAAACGCACTTGTTTGCAAAGATGTGCTGATCTCCCCATGGCCCGCCACCAGTATTCAGTCTAAAGCGCTGTGAGGCCTCCGAGTAGTTACGCGCTATACAAGTGCAATTTTCATTTCATCAGTATTGGCATGGAAAGCTATGTCTGTAGCGAGAGTTAGCAAATTGTGTACTGGTTATTTTGGCGTTTCCTGTCTCAAGTGCCTTTGTTGAGAGGGTCTTTTCACAGATAAAACTTACATGGAAAGGAAAGTGCGAGCATGCATGACCAAAGACTCACTGAAGAAGTATTGTATGGTGTACCACGATAAGATTGATCTGTAAAAATGTATTTGGACCACATATACTGTCTATATACCATGCACTATCAGTGCAGCAAGCAAGTAATAGTAAAAACAAAAAGTTCAATAAACAACGGAAAAACACTGTTTCTGTTGTTTTTAATGGCACGAAAATGTGTAACCACTGATAACCACTGTTTTAAGGTACTCAAATCACTTAAAAACACTGAAAAAACCCCACCAGAATTTACCAAAAATAAAACTGAAAACAGGAAAGCTAACTATGAACAATACACCAAGAAATGTAGAGTACAGTAGAGAGCAACCATGACCCAGAAGGTGTGTTTATAACAGCAGATAGATGTAGTAGTTGTGCCATTCCAAGAATTTAAAGTTTGCATGCCACTGAAGTATGAATCCACTAGAGAAACGAGAATACTACTGCAAATAGTGTTTGTGTCACTGAAAACAATAACCAAATAAACCCTTCCCGAACCAGATTAGAGCACCAAAGATCAGCAGGCTGAATTCACCAGATAAACGAAAATGTTACTGTAAATATTGTGTGTGTCACAGAAAATGACAAGCTCATAGGCCATACACAAACGTACCTCTGTAAATAGTGTGTGTGTCACTGAAATGACAAGAACATTAGCTTTATACAAGGCAGGTTGGCTCACAAGTGGTTCTTAGGAGTAGACCAGGCCAAATGAGAAATCCAGCAGCAGGATGCAGAAGAGAATGCCACAACAGGGACCCCGCTAATAAGACAGTGCGGTTCCAAGTCGGCCGGGAGAAGAGAGAGGCAGGCAACGAGAATCTAAGGCAGGAACCTCCATGGAAGAGAGAGGTGAGTCTCACTTAACTGCGATGGGGACAGATTTCTTACACAACTCTGAGTAATCAAGAATCTGCACCACAGAGAACTGGTGGTACGCTATGGTTCAGCACGAGCCCCCTTCACAGGCTCAGTGCTCGAGCCAAGAATGACACACAAATAATTATTAACAATTTTTCCCACAAGGGAGTTTCACAACAAAAATAACAGTCTTTCTTCATACACAAAGCAGTCTCTCCTAATAAGGTAGGTCTCACCAAAAAAGAAGGCAGGGTCTAAAGGTCACCAAGAGAGCAAACTCTGCTTCTGACGTTGAGATCTTCCCGTAGACATACGCCTGCTGACTTTGCCAGTGTGGTATCCTAAATGAAGCACTTCACTGGATACACAGAGTTGATTTGACAGTTCAGGTTTATTCCACATAGAAGATCTCACCCATCACCGACAGCTGCTGATGGCAAACTACCACAGCTCCAACAACCTCCTTCAGTCCCCCTATCAAATAGCCTATGACATTCGTAGTATTCCATTGACACACAATGTTCCATTGAGGGCCGTTCGATGACAGGCATGTTGTTCTATTAAGCCAGGCCTGGTTGCTCACAACATGTTACATGAAGCCAGGCATATGCCACAATAGCCATCACCAAACCTCCAGTAACCACACAACCTTCAATCAATCAATCAATCAATCAATCAGTCAATCAGGGAATAGTAAATGCGCTACTCACCCGTGGGGGACTCAAGTTGCTGGGTGGGGGGTGGTAAGCAGCTCTGTTCAGTCGAAGAGCCAGATCTTGACTGTTTTCCTAAAGATGTTCAGAGAGGGTGCACGTCGGATGTCAAGTGGGTGCTCCTTCTAGGTCTTGGCCGCATGCAGGGGAAGGCCTTTCCGCCCGTTCTGGCTCTGAGGATGCACTGGCTTTCTGCGAGTGCGTGGTCAGCGGATCAGAGGTTTCTTTTGGGTATGTGGAAAGAGATTCTTTCATTGAGGTATTGAGGTCCGGTGTTGTGGAGGCATTTGAAGGCATAGGTAAGTATCTTGAAGGTTAATCTCTTCTCGACAGGGAGCCAGTGGAGGTCTTGCAGTTGTTGGGTGATGTGCTCTTATTGAGGGATGCAGAGGACGAGTCTGGCTGCGGTGTTCTGTATGGTCTGCCATTTGTGGTGCAGAGACTTCTTGATTCCGGCATAGAGGGTGTTTCCGTAGTCTAGTCTGCTGGTTATGAATGCGTGGGTGATGGTTTTTCTTGATTCGGGAGATCCATTTGAAGGTCTTGGAAAGGATGCAGAGGGTGTATTAGCAGGTGGAGGTGATGGCATAGACATGTCGAGTCATGGAGAGTGAGGAGTTGAGTAGATGCTGAGGTTCTGGCTTTGGTTTGTGGGGGTTCGTGGGTTGCCGAGGACTTTGGGCCACCAAGTGCTGACCCAGGCAGTGGGGGAAGGTCCGAGGACATCTGTCTTGTCTGAGTTGAGCTTCAGGGAGCTGCTGCACATCCAGGATGCAACGTCCTTCATACCTTCCTGAAAGCCGAGACTGGTGGTGACGGGGTATTTGGTGAGGGTGAGAATGAGCTGGGTGTCATCGGAGTAGGATACTTTGTTGAGTCCATGCTTTCTTATGATGGCGGTGAGGGGGGACATGTAGATGTTGATGAGAGTTGGGCTGAGTGATGATCATTGGGGCACTCCGCAGTTGATCTCTGTGGGTCCTGCCGGTGAGGAAGGAGCGGAGCTATTCGAGGGTGGTTCCCCGGATGCTGGCGTCATGGAGTCTGGTGGCGAGTATACAGTGGAAGAGATGGTGTTGAAGGCTATGGAGAGGTCAAGTAGGATCAGGGCCGTGGTATGGCCTTCATCAAGGAGGGTGCGGATGTCATCTGTGGCGACGAGTAGGCAGTCTCGGTGCTATGGTTGCTGCAGATTCAGGATTGGGAAGGGTCGAGGATGGAGTTCTCTTCGATGAATTCCGTAAGTTGGACGCTGACGGTCTGCTCTGTGACTTTGGTAGTTCTTGAGGTCCGAAGGGTCTGCCAAAGGCTTCTTGAGCAGTGGATTGACTTCTGCTCGTTTCCAGTCGTTGGGGAAGGTGCCAGTTCCAAAGGTGGTGTTGATGGCGCGTCGTAGTTCCGGTGCGATGGCAGCGGCGGCTCTGTGGAAAATGTGCAGAGGGCAGGGGTCCATGGGTGCTGCTGAGTGGATGCCTTTCATGGTCACTTCGGTGTCTTCGGTGGTGGTTTGGGTTCAGGCGGAGATGGTGGGTAGGCTGGTGTTGTTGGAGGAGGGGTTGGTTCCGAAGTCCTGGGTTTGTTTGTTGAAGTTGTCACATAGGGGGTTAATTTTCAGATGGAAGTAGGAGATGAACTTGTTGCAGAGGTCCTGGGAGGGACTGATGTCCGTGCCCTCACTGGGGGTTTTGGTGAATTCTTGGATGATGCAGAAGAGTTCTTTCGAGTTGCCAGCTTCGGTGGAGCTCTTGTTCTGAATGAAGATTTGTCTGGTTGATCTGATGAGATGGTGGTATTCTGTCATGAGAACCCAGGTGCAAACATATTTATGATTGCACTGCACCTGGCTGGTTGTGGCTCTTCATTCTGGCCTCATGATCCACGAATCAAAGGCTACTCTTGGTGGTAAAGACTATGCGTAGCTGCAATGTGCTCCGGGTCAGGAGCTATCCTCCCTTCTGCTGCACTGCAAAGTGCCCAGTACAGGGGCCCATCAGGCACCGGGAGGCTACCCTGCTTGGCTAGGTCCAGAGGCTCTAGCCAGGGCCTCGGCAGCCCCTGGTATTGGGAGCTCCCTATGCTAGGCTCTGTCCTGCAGCCCACCACTTGGTTAAGCTCCTGCGACAGGGCCCATTGGGCCCGTGAAGGCTTATCCAGGTTGAAGAGCACTGACCGGGGCACCGGTGGACCCTGGGGGCCTTGGGTGGCCCTTGTGGGACCTCTAATCCTGGGCTCTGTTCTCCGTTCTGCTGATTGGCCATGGGACCGGGGAGACCTCCCCTGCTCAGCCAGGTGCAGGAGCACTGACAGGGCCTCTGGGTGGGCACTTCTGCCCTGAGCTTCCTGCGGCTTGCAGTACTGCCAAAAGTATGTTACATGGGTCAATTGGGCCCAGAGAAGCTCTGAATGGGGCCCCGGTGGGCTCTGTGGTGCTGGTGTGTGCCCTCCTCTCTACTGGGCTCAATCCTCTGGTTCACCGTGTGGCCAAGGTCTTTGCGATGGGGTCTTGAGGGTGTGAAGGACAAATTTGCCATGTTATTTGTGCAGGCCTCTTAGATACTGCCTCGTTTTCCAACACCACTCCTCTGATCCTTCTGTTTTTTCATCACCTGGGAGGGCAGCCGAAGACGTTCATTTGATTTACAAGACTCTCAAAGTCCAATCTGTCGCTTGCATCAAAGAGGAGATAGTGTACCTACCACCGTGCTGGGATTGGAACAGGTAACCATTGCACTAACAAGTGATTATTGAGTCATTTTGAGTGATGATTGATGATTCATGTGGGGGCAGTCAGTGAGAGTGTTGAACTGTGATTTCGGAACTTGATTGAGATGATTTGCAATATTTGGGGCCTGAATGGTGAGAGATATGTTTTTTTCCTGGAGTTGATTGGCCCTTTCACACTTAGCCAGATTTACTTGCAGCGTTGTCTCATTTTTCTGGTTCTTCAGAGACCAGGATAGTCACATTAGGTAACAATTCTGTTTCTCTACTTCTTCTTCACCAGCAGTGCACTACGGGAAACATCCTTTACAATGCAACTTTTACCACACAGTGCCTTTACGACGCTACTATTACAACGCAAACCATTATTACGCATTGCGCTGGGGGCGCTCTAGGATAGGGAATAGATTTAATTTACTATCCAACACCTTCCCTAGTGTCCACGGGGAATGGAGTTGGAATAGTAAATTAAACTATTCACTATCCAGCACCCCAAAGCACTATGCTTTGTAAAGGTTTGCATTGTAATACTTACGTTGTAAAAGCATGCGTGGTAAAAGCATGCGTTGTAATGTCATACATCCGTGCACTACACATCTATCTTGCTCGGGTCATGACTGGGACGGACTTACTCGGAGTCCGGAGGAACGTGGAAGAACTCAGGGTGCGGCTACCTCATCAATGGCTGGAAGCAAGAAGTTAACAACTTCAAAAGAAAACCATGAGCCTGAGGCCAAGTACTCAATTCTGTGGAATGGAGAGATGTGTGTGTGTGGTGTATGCTGTACTGGTGTGAATTTTCAAAAGTGAAACTCTGAGTCACTCTCTTGTTTCCTTTGGCTTTTCTTCTGAGTCTTCTTAGTACACTCCTCATAAAGCTTAACTTCCTTCAGTCCTTCTCCTTGACTCTAAAATAGAGTTTATGTTCTTAAATCCACAGGCCTTCTAATCTCCTGCATGAACAAAAGGTGAAATCTGAGCTCAACACTCCTGCTCACCTACCAGACCAATCCAGACAGGTGCCCAAGAATGATGGACATTCCGGTAGAGAATGCAATATAATTTTTCTTTTAACAATCATATTTGGAGGACTGGGTGGGTGGGTTCACTCTCAACCTGGAAGACAGAACTTAGATATCTGATAACCTGGGTCTCAGGGGCAGAAGGACTGTTTGCAATGCATTTAGCTACACTATGTCACACTCATTCCATGTTTCCTTCCACAAGAGAGTTATGACGACTTATATGATGAATGTTTTCCTTGTGTAGTGCTTGTCTTTGTCAAACCTTTCCCCAAATCTTCTTTCCCATCCATTTATCAAACCCCTAACCCTCTTCCCCGGACTGTATGATTTATTGAGGTGTGGGTTAATTTACACTATTAATAGATCACCCACTTGGTAAGGCAGATCTGCTAAAAGCAACAAAAACTCACTTTGGGATCTTCTAAGCAATAGTCCACACTGGCCCCATCTACTCACCTGCATATACAAGTGAATAACTGATCCATATTTTAGATATAGAACAAAGAACACCAGCATCATCGTTCAGGGGTCTTTTTGTGCTCCGTAACCATAAACCCCTATCTAAGGTTGTCCACTGGAGACTTTGAGTTAATGTTTTATGATTTGAGGATTTCCTAACTCGTAGCTCCCCATTACTCAAGTTACTACTATTGCTATTTTCAATCATTTTATCACTAGCAGGAATTCTTGTTGTGCCATCATGTAATAGTCTGGTCTCAATTCTTTGTAAAGCTGTGATATAACCCACTAACTCAGTGTTTTTATTTCCAAGAAGTTGCCTGCGATGAATAATCCTTCCAATTAATCCAACAGTTTGAGCTCACCTGGGAGGAAGTGGAACCTCACTTGTAAAGTTGTGATGCCTTCCCTGTTATTGCTTCCTCTCTATTCAGGTAAGACAAATATGGATTGAAGTGAACTAGTTAAGTTAGTAAGTAAGTAAGTAACTGGTACTGTAAGTAATAATTTATGTAGGATGTTGTAGAGAATATAGGTCATGGAAGCATCCACCCTATTGGTCAAGATAGTTAGAGAAGTATAACTCTATAACTAAGCGGTATGATACACTGTTACAAGCACTTAAACAGGCTGCGTAAAAACTAAAGGCAGCAGTGCAAAGTAAAAGTAAAACACAACAAAACTACTACAGGCATACATTTCAATAAAATATAAAAAATTCCCCTTTACTTTTTATTTTTACAAACAAACCCACCCATAACAGGCGTACCCCTCTCCCCAAACAAATTCACCCAATCACTAAAATGTCCAAAAATGGGAAATGTCCAATAAATAAAATTCCTGGTCTCAACTCCCTTCCCACCCTATCCACCCACAACAAGTCTTTCCCAAAAAACAAAAATGAAAAAAAGAACTAGAAGAGGGCATTGTCCTTTTGGGTCTGGATCTGGTTAAGGCTCTTTTCCATCCTGGCAAGCTGCTCTCCATAGAGTCCAGCCACTGCAGGATGAGTCATAGTAATGGCCTGTCAGAGTGGGAGGGGGCGGCAGCAGTTAGTGTCAGTTTGACAGCAGTGCTGGCGATGGAATGGCTGGGAGGCTGGAGGCTGAGGGGTATCGGCTGCACTGGGGCCCGTCTGAGACTAGGAGGAAGCTATTTCTTTTTTTTCTTCCTCCAGAACTCCTAGTCACCAGTATTCCTGCTAGATACGGTCCAGCCTCTGCCGCCATAGATGGGCTGCTATCTCCTACCTGTTCTGTGGTACGGATGGACCAACGGAAGTTGCTATATTGAGAAAAACAAGCAAGACAAATTATAAATAATGCACTGTGCAAACAATCGGTTTAAATTAGTGGGTGGCACAGTAGCAGTACATTGCTAGTCCCCTAGGTCCATTGGAATTTGATGCGATTATGATTACGAGAGTCACTAGGTCAATTTTATGTTTTACCCACAAATGCCTCCCATAAAAAGCACTGACTGTGTGGCAGAAAAGTGTTAAGGCAGAATCGGAATTAGGGGTGGAGGGAGTTCACAGAGTTGCAAACGGCAGAATTCCGCAGAGTTGCACAAAAATGCTGTGCGATTCCATGGAGCTCCGCTCTGCCCTAGTCTCACTCTCCATCCTCCTCAACATACCGCTATAGGTTCCCGAAGGTCCTCAGTTATCACCCAAAAGAACAACTCAACCTGCTGAATGCAACATTACATTTACCAGTTACAGGCACGTCTTGAAAGCCAGGGTAGACTGCTGAGATTCATCCTCCGTACTCTAAGTTCGTCTGCATTTACTGCTTGGTGCTATGCTACATCAAAGGATAATGCTAAATCATATATATATATATATATATATATATATACTGATGTAAGTGGTATCCACAATCTTAGATTAGTCAATAAAAGCATGAGAATGGCACTCATATCATTTTGAATGTGCACATATATGTGGTGCTACACACATGCATACATGCTACATAGCATCTGCAAAGCCAATAGGTCCAAAAGTGAAGATCCATTGGCTTTGCCAATGCTTCTTTAATTTACAACAACTTGACCCCAAGAGGCATTAACATAAGAGCAAACACAGGGGGTGAAGAGTAATGTGAGAGCAGAAGAGACAGTAACATAAAGACACACACACAAGACTGACTCTAAGATAATTCCACACGCAGGAGGCTGAATATAGATGTGAGATGGGAACAGACAACAACATAAGGACACACACAGGTGGCTGAAAAGAGATGTTAGGGGAGAACAGGCTTCAACAAGTGGCACACACAGGGGGCTGAAGACAGATGTGAGAAGAGAAAAGGTGTTTACATGAGGACACTCAAATGGGAGCTGAAGAGAGATGTAAGTGGAATTGACATTAACATAAGGACACACATCGGGGGCGGAAGAAATATGTGACAATAACAGTCATTAACATAAGAACACTCACAAGGGGCTGCAGACAGATGTGAGAAGAGAACAGACATTAGTATAAGGATATACACAGTGGACTGAAGAGTGATGTGAGAAGAGAGCAGGCATTAAAATATGCCAGGATTGACTGGTGTTAATGGGTGAGTGGGAATCTTCCTTACCACCCTATGGTAGAAAGAAGAAGAGAATAAAAGATAACACAGTGCAGCTGAAAGGATGTGGTTTTAGAAAGTGGGCTCCTTATTGCCTGGGGTATAATCCCTTCTATAGAGTAACCAGAACCTTAGTCAGGGTAAGGCAGAAGCACCCCCTAAATTAACCAGAACTCACCCTCTGGTAGCTTAGCACAAAACAGTGAGGATTAACTTTTGGGGCAATGAGTAAGGTATTTGTGCAACACTTCAAACAGTAAAACAGTTACTACTCTGCACACAATAATTCCACACCAGGTTACAGAAATAGAGCTTAATTTAATAAATGAAACAAGACCAGAATGACAAACATCCAATAAGTAGAACTTGAAAGATTGAATCTTAAATTTTATAGTGGAAAATATCACTAAGAAGCAAAAAACGCTATTCAGGATAACTGGTAGCGCCAGCTCGGGACAAAGTCAAAAGTTCTGCTGACTACGGTGGAGCGCAGGCTGGCTACATGGTCCCACTTAGGCCTACGGAACCAAACTACCTGAAATACTGGCTGAAGGAACGTTGTGTGGATCTGCGTCAAATATGCGTCACGCAGCAGAGGCAAAACATCTGTTCTGAGATGTGATGAGGCTGCGGTGTGAGGTCCTGAAGCATTGACATTGTGGGACCTGACGACGGGGCTTGTGATGCAAATGCAGATGTGCAGGATGCGAGGCACAGCAGAAATGATGCGTAGGTTCAGATGAGCAGTGAAGTTGCTATGCAGACATTTGGCATTGTCGCAGAGACTGCCGTTGACGAGGGATGAGAGGAGCTTGCATTACCAAAAGCATCACATGGTGGTGGTTTCGCAGGCGATGCATCAGTACCACGATGCGGGATGCAGTGGAGATATGAGTCTTTTGCGACGGGTTCAATCCATGCAACAGTGGCGATGCATCTGTTCTGCTCAGCCAAGGAGATGTGGCTGTTCTGCTTGGGGATGCATTGCTCAGCAGAGGATGATTTGGCTCCACTGGAGAAACAACTTAGGCCTGGGGTGGCACCACTTGGCAGGGAAATTCACAGATGGCAAAGTAAAGGTGTAAAAGCTGGTTGGTTGGCAGTCACTCTGGGTTCAGGGGATGCAGGTCCAGTACCCTTACCCAGGCAAGAGAGCAGAAGGCAGATGTTTTCAGGACAGCAAGGCAAGAGTTCTGCAAAACAGAAGTCCAGCAGAGTGGCAGTCCTTACAGTAGCAAGGCAGTCCTTTTTGGCAGAGTCTTAACAAGTCCAGAAGCATACTGAAGTGGTGGTGTCAGAAGTCCAGTACTTATACACAGTTTGGCCTTTGAAGTGGGGAAACCTTCAAAAACAGGCCTTTGAATGCACAGAGGTCCTGCCCTCTCTGCCTAATGTCCATACCCATTACACCGGGTATGTAACCCTTTAAGTGGGGACAGGACATATCCTATGTAGGGGTAAGTGAGGATGTGTCCAGCTTCTCCATCCCATCCTGTCAAGTCACACCTAAGCCTCCTTTGTGTGTAGTTGTTTAGGGGGAATACACAAAGCCCAGCTGTTACCCACCCCAGACATGTGGCCAGAGACAGGCAATACACCCCAAATGGCTAAGGTAAGAAAATGTCAACTTTATGAAAGTGGTCTTTTCAGAATTGTAATTTAAAATCTGACTTCCGCATTAGTTAAGACTTTAAATTAGGATTCCGGGGACACCAAACATAGATCAGTGACATCTTCCTGTTTGGAGATTACTCTCATAAAATGTAATGTGGCAATCCCAGTGTTATCCTAGGGGAGTTATCATAAACCTCGCAGTGGTGCAAACAAAATGTAAGAGTCTTTCACTACCAGCACATGTAAAAAGTTAAAGTACATGTCCTACTTTTTCCAGACAGTGGACCCAACCCTCTGGGCAGTCTAGGGCCTACCCTAGTGATAACATATATTTATTGGAAAGGAAGGGTGGTACCTGGCAAAAGGTTTATTTTGCCAGGTTGAAATAGTAACTACACATACAGGATCTGCAATGGCAGACCTGAGACATGGTTAGAGGGCTTCTTATGTGGGTGGAACATTCAGTGCTGTATGTCTAGTAGTAGCATTTAATTTACAGGCCCTTGGGATGTATAGTGCCACTTATAAGTAAAATAAATATACCAACTGGGTATGAGCCAATGTTACAAGAGAGCACATGCACTTTAGCACTGGTTAGAGTGGTAAAGTTCTCAGAGCCCTGAGGCTGACAAAAATGAGGTAAAAAAAGTGGAGGAGAAAAGAAAAACATTTGGGGGGACCCTGAAGAGAGATTGGGCCCGATTCACAGAACTAACTTAAGACAAAATCCTAAACTTACTACCATTTTGGTATTCACAGAAGGCACTTACTCATTTTGGTATTTTCAGAAGGCACTTACTCATTTCGGTATTCACAGAAGTTATGAGTCCTAACTCTAGGACTCCTAAATACCTTCTGTGAATACTGAACGTCTTAAAGTTAGGATTTTTCTCAGTTCAGGAGTAGTAAAGTTAGGACTCCTAAGTGCCTTCTGCGAATACCAAAATGGTAGTAAGCTTAGGATTTTGTCTTAAGTTAGTTCTGTGAATCGGGCCCAATAATTTTCCCAAAAATTGCATTTGCTCCTCTCTCCCAAACCTCTTTGATTCTGTATTTTTTTTGTTAGGTGGAAGAGGAGAGAAGTTGGAGTAATGGACTGAGGTCTTCCACATGCTGCTAAGTTCTCACTGTGCATATGTGTGACATTTTCATGTGTTCAGCAGGTTCATGTGTGATATTTGATTGCCCTGTGTGACAACAGTCACACAAACTTGCAAGGCGTAGATGCTTACGGTTGCTGCCGAGCTCGGGTCCTACAGGCCAAATCTCAACAGGGGATCTTTTAAAGTCCAGCACTGTGGCAGGTGGTGCACAATGTCATGACACACCACTAGTTCCTAGGAGGTGCCTGGGTGCCTGACTACCCATAGTACTGGGGTTAGGAGACTGCTTTTGCTAGGGACTAAAGTGAAATAAAAGTGCTCTGGTACGACATGATTCACGCACAGTGTCAATGCAACCATCAAGTCTCTGCAGCCAAAACCACAAATAGCCTGTCTGGGACTAAAGGCCACAAAAATAACCTGACACGCCTGACCTACTCAACCCCAAAGGTGTGACAAGAGGGGCAGCAGTTTGCAAGTGGACTATCAATGTGCATAAACCATGTTTGCGCTGACAGCATGTCTTTTTGAAGATGCAGTACAAGCGATTACAGGGGTTATCTGGTGGAACTTCAAATTGCGTGACAAATGATTTCAGTGCCATAATGCGGTAGCGATGACGCATTTACATTAGCTTAACCCCTGATGAGTGACACTTGACAGGGCTCATGTGGTGGACGGTTGAGGTCTTTCTCCCCCTGTAAGCATAAGTGAAGGGTGTGATGACTTGGTTGTGGGTGTGGCCTATGGTAATTTGGATGAATAGGCAGTGCTTAATTTGTAAAATATTAAGTGCAGGTGCTCAAATCATTTAAGGAGACCACGTCCACACCCCCTGGCTCCAGCAACTCACTCCACCCACTTCCTCTATTGAGTCCACCCACCCACACCCAGAACTAGTATTGCTGAACGTGCCAAAACACGGGTTAGACCAAAATCTACAGGTTGAAAGGTCAGGAAATGAGCCATGTACATGGCAATAAGGATGCACTACATGACAGTCTATACCCTGGACTGTGTACCTGTGGCTGAGGGTCAGTCACTAGCCACATGTCATCGAAGCACAGATGGGCCACGCTGTGGCACAGCAAGATCCTGAGGACGTGCCTGTCACCCACAGGGATTTCAGTCTAAAAATACCCAGAGAGGTGGAAGACTGAGCACCACACACCCATGACGTCTCACCTCCACATCCCTAGCCCACAGGAAGCCCATCAAGGCCCCATGAGCTCCTGTATACACAGGCTGTCAGGATCTGACTTGCAGAACCCCTGCATATGCTCGGCAGTGGGTAGAGAGCCAAGCGAGGGACAGAGCTCCTGTCTGGAGTCCAGTGCTGCAGTGAGCGGACCCGGGTAAACTCTGAAATTAAAGCCCTGCTGTTCCTTTCTGATCTTATCTTATCTTATCTTAGGCGCCATTTGTAAAGCGCACTGACGCCGAAGCTTCCTGGCGCTGGATGATGCTTATTCTGGAATGTCACTTATTCACACCTGACTACCCCACCCCTTCTCCCTAGCTGCAACCGGACCTGACCCTCCAAAACAGAAGCATCAATCAATGCAAAGCACTTGCAGGAACGCAAGCTCGCAGTCGCAATATCTGATCATAACGTAATGTCTCGCAACCACTGTTCCCTAAATGCAGCATCAGCCTTGGCCCTACCACAGAGAACAAGACGTGAGTCTTTGTGATTTTATATATAATAAATATACAGTCTTTGATTTTTAGGTGAGCCGCACCAATAATTCATAGATAAAAGTTGCAGTTGAGCTCTTTCTGCAATTGCTGTTCATATTTAATTTCCTGCTTAATAAGGTCCTCTGAGTTGTTTATCGCCACGCAGTGTCCGGTTTTGTTTAGCATTACTCCATATGGCCATAAAAAAACATTCCATTCTCCTCTAACCATTCCAAGCTTCAAATCAGGTAAACTGTGAGAAAAAGTGATGATGAATGTTCAAGGCAACAGCAAACCAACCCTCTCCCTTCCAGCCTCCTCAGAAATTCCCAAGTTAAGCAGCTACAAATTACTTCAAACAGAAACAGTGCTAATTCATCCCTTTGCCGAAAGATGAAGTGGCCAGGCAGCCAGAAGATAACTGTGGGTGCGCTAGTGTAAGTTACGTGAAAAAGGCACAAAGTGTGTCCGAAAACTGTGTGCGCGAGTGTGATAGTGGTATTTTTTTATTGGGTCAAAACACAAATAATATAATGTGCATTGTGAACGTTCTGCTGTTTTAATTAGTTTCAAGCTCAAAAGAACAATTTTTCAATGTGAATCTAAACCTTATCTTTGGAAAAAGTCAATCTCATTTAAACTCCATCCGTCGCCATGAGCCATGGAGCCTGGAGGTTCTCCAAGTAGCTTGCATGAAGAGTGTAGTATTCATTTGATGTTGCCTTGTGTTGGCATGGAAGCAGTGTAGCTGGAAACTGCCACATGAGACGCGGCACAGTCCGGGCCTTTGCGATTAATGTGCCAATTTAAAATATCTGTGAGTGTTCACACACAAGACCTGTCTGATAATCATTCAACTGCGGTTACTACAAGAATGGGGATGCTAGAGCCAGTGGTCCTACAGTGGACCAATTTGCGCTAGAAACACGAACATAGATAACCTGCAGGAACTTCTGTCCACACGTGTGTCACTGGGTTCTGCCTAAAACTTGTACTCCAGCTGCAGACAAGTGCTGTAACCTGCCCTTTTTCATTTACAGATTCTGCAAAAAGAAAAACATGCCAGTTTACATATGCGGAAAAGCACTGTCACTGGCAATTTACTCTAGTAACCCATAAATTGGGAGGTCAGGTGTGGCAGAGGAAAGGGGCCATTGAGTCACGAGGGGCTGAGCTTGAAATATCAGAGTTGACAGTTAACTTATACATTTATTTGCTGCAAAGAAATTGGTGGAGGACACACAATAGTACATCTGTTCCAGAGTAATTAATAGCCACATGTTGTAGTACTATCTACTACTCTCTTACCTGTGATCTGCAGTCTCCTTGGCACTTGCTCCATTAGATCGCTGACAAATAATGTGTTTTGGTGGCCCCTGGCCCAGACCAAGAGCATCGGCATGCAATGCAATGACAAGTCAAAAGGAATCATTTATGGCCTGCTTCTGCTGCGTTTTTATTTCAGTGCATGCGAGTTGGTAACAGAAAGCAGCTACACACTTTTTTATTACTTTGATGATGTTGTATTAAGGTTATTGCTGAGACCGGAACTTTCCAGGACCCAGTCTGCCTTGCACACAGCTCACCCATCAGCCCGCCCTCAACTGTAATAATTAACCAGTGCGAAAGAAAATGCTCCTGGAAAGGCAGGCGTGCACTGCTGACATCACTAACGTGATGCAGTCATCATGCCTGGACCTGGGAGGGCCATCCTGCAGGAAGGAGGAGGACACAGGACACAGGACAGGTAGGTACATTTCTTTTTAATAAATATTGGGCTCATCTCAATGGGGAGAAAAATTCAATAGCCCCGGCCATGTTAAAAAAGTGCTGGTGCTTAGCATCTGAAAGTTCCTGCACACAGTAAGCACTGTGTATAGGTTTCTTTTTTAGGTGTAATTGTAATCGTGTTTATAGCAGGGCCTTTCACCTAGATGGCCAGGGGCGGGGCAGGCCTCTGCATTCAGCCACAAACTGCTGTTGGTCATTGCTAATGGCAGGACCAGGCCAAAGGGCAGAGGTCAGTGCAGCTTCCTTCCAGGCCGGGCAGCCAGGTCAGATTATGTTGAGTGTTCTACTTTTGTTTATTCTACTCCTGCTTGAGTCAATTTATTTTCCCAGGAAGAAGGGACTGAGTTTGCAGTGTGCTCTTGTGCACACAAAATGAGAGAAGCCCGCAATATATCCCCTGAATCAAAACAGCAGTATTTCAGCTCCTTTTAACTGAGCTGTCATTAATCTTTGGCAAAGCTGCCCTGTGTGTCCCTCTGTCCCTCCCACCAAGAGTAGAAAAACGTGTGGATTCTGCGGTGTGCTGCTATGAGGGCTCGGGGTTTGTTGGAGATTGGAGCTGAAGGTACCAGGAGGAGGAGAAAACAGCAGAAATTTGCTCACTAGATGGAACAGCAAGTAAGTGAGCTCGATTTGAATTCAGGTCTTTTTACATTGTTACTCAGGACGACCCTGCTCTCCCTCATGCCAGACTGTACTGAAGTGTCAGCCTGAGCCAGATCTCACATTGCAGTATGGACCCTCCAAGACTAAGAAAACTCATGCATTTACCAATGCTTGTTTGCATTGTTGCCCAGTCCAACCCCACTTTCCCTCAAGCCAGTCTGTACCTGAAGTGCCAGCCTGAGCCAGCGCTGCCACTTCAAAATGGACCCTCCAAGACTAAGAAACCTAATACATTTGCCAATGCTTGTTTGCATTGCTGCCCAGGCCGATCCTGCTCTCCCTCAGCCAGTCTGTACCTGAAGTGCCAGACTGCGCCAGTGCTGACACTGCAGTACGGACCCTCTGTGATTAAGAAAACTAATGCATTTACCAATGCTTATTTGCATTCCTGCCAGGGCCAACCCTGCACTCCCTCATGCCTGTGTGTACCTGAAGTTACAGCCTGAGCCAGTACCGACACTCCACTATGGACCCTCTGAGACTAAGAAACCAAATGCTTTTACCAGTGCTTGTTTGTATTGTTGCCCAGGCCGACCCCGCTCTACCTCATGCCAGTTAATGTTAATGTTAATGTTAGGTGGTGTTTTATATAGCGCTCGGCTACTCCGGGGAGTGTCCCGGCGCTTTATGACCCACAACAGAAGCAAAAGGGGCAGGCAACAAAGGAACATGGCCTACTGAATAAATAGCCAGGATTTCAGGTCCTTTCTGAAAGCCAACAGATTGGAGTTCCAGCGAAGCACAATTGGCAGGGTATTCCAGAGCTGAGGCGCCAGGCGCTTGAAAGACCGGCCCCCAGTCCGTGCTCTTCTTATGACTGGGACCGCAGCAAGAGACTGCGACGCTGACCTCAGAGATCTGACATGAAGATAGAGAGCCAGCCGTTTTCGAATATATTTGGTCCCGGAAGCATGAAAGGCCTTGTGGGCCAGAGTAAGTGCCTTAAAAACTATCCGTTTACGGATAGGCAGCCAATGTAGAGACTGCAAGAGGTCAGATGCTTTGGCTCGGCTATGTAACTCAAAGATGGCCCGCGCAGCCGAGCTCTGGACCACCTGCAGACGTTGAAGAAGGTACTCCGGCAAGCCCAAGTACAGGACATTGGCATAGTCAAGCCGCGACCCGATGAGGGCATGCACCGTGGTTATCCTATGCGCTAACGGGAGCAGAGGAAGAAACTTACGGAGCATCTTAAGGAGGCCGACACATGTTCCTACTAAGACAAGAATCTGGGACTTCAGCGTCAAGCCGTTATCGACTTTAACACCGAGGTTCTTGGCTATCGTAGATGCAGCCGCTGGAGGAAACATATCTGCAGGCCACCAGTCCTGCCAGCTCGGATCAGACCGACAGCCGAAGAAGAGCACCTCAGATTTATCTGAGTTGCACTTGAGGCTGTTTAGCTGGAACCATTTGAAAACAGCCCCAAGGCACCCTCGGATGCTCTCTCCGTCAAACTCCGACCCCTTCCAACAAGTGAAGAGGAGCCTGGTATCGTCGGCATATGATACGATCTGGGCCCCATAGGACTCCGCCAGTGTCGCCAGAGGGGTCATAAAGATGTTAAAGAGAGTAGGGCTCAAAACAGAGCCCTGGGGAACTCCGACCTCCAGTGGCAGCACTACAGCGGAACAAGGAGGGGCCCAGACCGTTTGGCAGCGGCCCGCTAGAAAAGATCTAAACCAGCTGAGCACTGTCCCCCTCAGACCAACTTCACTGAGTCTGGTGAGGAGACCCTCATGGGGGACGGTGTCAAAGGCCGCCGACACGTCGTGCATCACCAGCATGGCCTTGCCTCCGACATCCAATACCTCCTTGATTGCCTCTGTCACTTCCAATAGCGCTGTCTCGGTGCTCAAGTTGTTACGGAAACCGGATTGCGTAGAATGTAACAGGTTGTGTGGTTTCAAGGAAATTGCAGAGGGATGTGTGAACATGTTTCTCCACAATTTTGGCAAAGGCAGGCAGGAGGGAGATAGGCCTATAGTTTGCGTAGACCTCAGGATCCAGGCTGGGCTTTTTTAGTAATGGAATAACCATTGCCTGCTTCCAGACTGAAGGGACCACTCCGGTGCTGAGAGAAAGGTTCAGCAAGGGATTGACAAGGGGATTTATTACCTCCGCCATTCTAGCCAAAAACGTGGCTGGGCAGGGATCAAGAGGGGAACCCGACTTTAATTTAGCTAAGAGCTCCAAAGAAGTAGCTACGGGTAAAAGAGGAAATTCTGAGAAAGTGGGCTCAAAGCTAACTCCAGACCCTGCCGCGACACTAGCGCCAGGGACTGCTACTGCCCCAGCCGATGCAAAAGAGTCCTGAATGGTCTTAATTTTGATGGTAAAAAAATTAGCAAATGAGATCACCCAGGGTTCCGAGTGCGCACGTACCGGCGCACTCATTTTAGGGGTAGTAAATTCCCTTACAATAGTAAATATCTCCTTGCAGGAATTGGTGGCCGCCTCAATTCTCCTTGAGAAATAGATTTTCTTTCAAGCAAAATATCTCTACCTCATGCCAGTCTGCAGCTGTTTGTAATGTTATGTTAATACATTTCTAAAGCTCATGAATAATACCCTTGGGAGTCTTGGCGCTGATTCAGCATAACACGGTACAAAAGGGGGTGGTGATGGACGGAGCATCTGAACCAATCAAACACTCACACCCAGTCAAAAGATCTGGGTTTAATCCATCACCGTTCTTTAACCCACTCTGCCACCCCAGTTCAGACATGGCTATATGCAAATCAGTCTGACCCTGTGCCTCTTGGGAACAGTCCAGCCCGAACTGCCAAGCCATGTCTTCCCTGGACTGGAAACAAGCTTCCGAGGACCGGTTTCTGGCATTTCAGCCGTCTTCAGCCCAGCTTGCTGGAATCCAGTGGCAAAGTGAGCAAGGGACTCACGTCTGAGCATACCCTGCCACACTTATGGCGGCCAAAAGCGGTACAAAAGGGGGTGGTGATGGACGGAGCATCTGAATCAATCAAACACTCAAACCCAGTCAAAAGATCTGGGTTTAATCCATCACCGTTCTTTAACCCACTCTGCCACCCCAGTTCAGACATGGCTATATGCAAATCAGTCTGACCCTGTGCCTCATGAGAACAGTCCAGCCCGAACTGCCAAGCCATGCCTTCCCTGGACCGGAAACAAGCTACCGAGGACCGGTTTCTGGCATTCCAGCCTTCTTCAGCCCGGCTTGCTTGAATCCAGTGGCAAAGTGAGCAAGGGACTCAAGTCTGAGCATACCCTGCCACACTTATGGCAGCCAAAAGCAGTACAAAAGGGGGTGGTGATGGACGGAGCAACTGAATCAATCAAACACTCACACCCAGTCAAAAGATCTGGGTTTAATCCATCACCGGGTCAGATTGATTTGCATATAGCCATGTCTGAACTGGGGTAGCAGAGTGGGCTAAAGAACGGTGATGGATTAAACCCAGATCTTTTGACTGGGTGTGAGTGTTTGATTGATTCAGTTACTCCGTCCATCACCACCCCCTTTTGTACCACTTTTGGCTGCCATAGTTGTGGCAGGGTATGCTCAGACGTGAGTACCTTGCTCACTTTGCCACTGGATTCAAGCAAGCCGGGCTGAAGACGGCTAGAATGCCAGAAACCGGTCCTCAGAAGCTTGTTTCTGGTCCAGGGAAGACATGGCTTGGCAGTTCGGGCTGGACTGTTCCCATGAGGCACAGGGTCAGACTGATTTGCATATAGCCATGTCTGAACTGGGGTAGCAGAGTGGGCTAAAGAACGGTGATGGATTAAACCCAGATCTTTTGACTGGGTGTGAGTGTTTGATTGATTCAGTTGCTCCGTCCATCACCACCCCCTTTTGTACCGATTCAGCATAACAAACACGGAGCTGAGGAGAGGTTTTAAGCAGTTTCCTAAAGATCAGCAGGATGGGAGCCGCTCTGATGTTCCCCGGGAGCTCGTTCCAGGTCTTGGCCAATGCTTGTTTGCATTGTTACCACGGCCGACCCATGTTTTAAGCAGTTTCCTAAAGATCAGCAGGTTGGGAGCCGCTTTGATGTTTATAGGCAGGCTGTTCCAGAGTTTAGAGGCTTCTGAGGCAAAGCAACTACCCCCGATTTGAGTCTTTTGAATCTGGGGCGGGTGACCATCATGGAGTTTTTAGATCGTAAATCCCTGCTGGGAACATACCATGCTAGGGATTGTTTGAGATGGGCGGGCCGAGTCATGAAGAGCTTTGTAGGTGAGCCAAAGTGCCTTGAATTTAATTTGATTGCTCACTGAAAGCCAGTGGCGTTCCTTGATGGCTGAGGAAACTGACGGGAATTTTGGACGATCAAGAAGAAGTCTAGCAGCTGCGTTTAGAATTAACAGCGTAATGAATGTTTTCCTGATGATTCTAAGGGTGCTGAAACGTGTAGAAATAACTGAGTTAATGTGTTTACCAAAATTTAAGTAACGATTCATTAGGACCCCTAGATTTCTTTATTTTTTGAACAGGCAAAGGGAGTGCTCCTAGATTACACTGCCAACAGTTAAGGCTCCAGATTTGTGATCTTTTACCAAAAAAAATTACATCACTTTTGTCCTAGTTTAATTTAAGGCAGTGTTTGCACATCCAGTTACTTACAGCTCTCATACAGTTGTAAAGCTGGAGGTTGGTGTCATTGACATTATCGGAAGCGGACACAATGATTTGTGTATCGTCAGCGTTTTATGCGGGTGAAAGACCAAAAGATCTAATGATAGATGCTAATTCTGATACAAGATGTTGAAAAGTGAGGGCCCGATGTAGGTAATTGTGAGATACCGATTTCTTAATACCGAATTTTACTGATTCGGTATTAAGATATCGGTATTTCTGATGTAAGTCAATATTCGGTAAAAAATACAGAATCTGTAAAATTCCTTATTACCGAATCGGTAATTGAGATTCGGTAATAAGGAATACCTACCCATTCATTCCTATGGGCTTGGAGGCCCATAGGAATGAATGTGAAGTTATTCAGCATTACCGATTCGACATTACCAAATCGGTAACACCGGGAGGTATTTCAAGGGTGCCAGGGTGTCCAAAGGACACCCTGTTGCTACCCTGAAATGTACATGTGTGCACATGTGGCGCACATACATGCCCTAAGTGCATGGATGTGTGCCACATGGCACTTTAAAAAAAGCAAAAATGTGCTTTTTTAAAGGAAATCAGTAATTACTACCAACTTAAAGTTGGTGGTAATTACCGAATTCTTAAGGCCCAAAAGCACTCTTTAAAGTTCTTCCTACATTGCATTTAAGGAATCGGTATTACCGATTCCTTAAATGCAAGAGCAATAAGGAATCAGTATTGAGGAATAAGTATTTACAGATTCCTTAATACCGATTCATTTCCTACATTGGAGATTGCTAATCACTGGTTGTTAATGCTAAAATCTACAGATTTTCGGTATTACCGAGCGGTATTTAGCTACCTACATCGGGCCCTGAGGGAGGACCCCTGTAGAACCCCGAGAGGAAGAGAGAAAGGCTTGAACGTGACATTTTCCAGCATCAGCAAGAGCTTTGTTGTTAATGCCGAGCTGTTTAAGGCAAAAGATCGGAGTGGAATGGTTCACAGTATCAAAGGCAGCCGATAAGTCGAGAAGGATAAGGTCTGCCACGCCTCCTTTGTTCAGTATGGTTCCTAACTTATCAGTAAGCATGGGCAGAGTTCGCGTACCGTGCTTTGCGAGATTCCACGAAGCAGTAAAAAACTCTTACTGTTACGCTACGCGGAGTTCCGCGAGCATGCAGAGTTGCTTGTTCTGCATGCTCATGCATGCTCGCAAGACGTTTCTGGCGTTCAGCAATGCAGATTGTGTGTTTGGGGTAGATATTACGCTAACTTCACCACGCGGTAGCCAATGGGCGCCGCCATCTTGTTTTTCTAGTCTTTGCTATGGTTCTGGGGCATGTTTTTCATCCCTCTCCAACCTTTGCAATGCTTTGTTTCTTATTTTTTCTGATCTTTTTTATTTATTATCTATCCCTCTCTTTCCCTAAGTTTATATTTTGTGTTTTATTTCTACTTTTACTGCGTTTTTTGTACTGTTTTTCTTTTAGTTGCTGTTTATTATTTTTACTTCCCTACTTCTTCTCCTGACTTTCTTTTTTCACTTCTACGTATTCTTTTCTGCCCCTGCCCCTCAGAACTATGCCTAAGGCTAAGCCCAGGAGGGTGTGACCAGGAGCTGCCTTCTTTGCAGAAGACAGCGCCCAGAAGTGGTGCAGGCCGGGGCCTAGCTCACCAAAGTGGAAGTGTCCGCCCTTGTGTTTGTTGTACAGTGCCACCACCTCCCCTTAACCTTAGCAGCAGGCGGCAGGCCAGGCTATGACTATGGGATCCAGGAGCGTCACAACCGGTGGGCGAGGGTGCGTCGGGCAGTGTTTCGCTGCTCGGAGGTCCGGCGCTCCCACAACCAGCTTACTCACCAGTGGTCCAACATCCGGGACAGGGAGCAGGACCTGCTGGACCTGCTAAGGGTTGAGGTCCCGGGGCTTGGTGAGTAATTTATTAATATTACTATTGTGTGTGCTGTTCTGTGTTATTGCAAATATAATTTTTTTCCCCAAATAGCAAGAATGCTGTTCCTGCTTACATGCAGCCAGGTAAGTTACGTTTAAAAATCTTATATTATGTGATTGTTATTCTTCTAGACAGGTGCTCGGTGCTACTATCTTACTTGTTTGCAACTTTGCGCTCGTTTGGGCTGATTATGTAAGAGAGGTTAGATAACTTAAGTTAGGTAATGCGAGAGAGACTTCTTTGCTTTGTCCTGTCACTAAGATAGTGGTGGTAGGTCGGTACTTATTATAGTTAGTTACTAGTTAGTATGAGTTGGTAATTACATTTTTTTGCGGTCCGGCTGATGCATTCTCCGTCACATGCTGCTTGCTGCAGTCCTTAGTAGAACCTTTTGTAGTTTGTTAGCGACTGGGTAATATAGCAACTCTTCAGTCATCAGTCAGCACATCAGCAGCAACCAACGAACAATTTGGTGTACGTAATATTCCTGCGTCCACCTATGCATTTTTTAGGGCTAAAATAAATGGAAATGCAGACCTAGAGCCAGATGTACGACCAAGAAAATTGCACATCGCAAATTGCGACTCTTGCAAATCGCAATTTGCGAGGCTCAATATCCGATGTACACCTGTGTATCTCACACTGTTTGCGATTTCCAATGGGGTCGCAAATTGCGAGGCTCATTAATATTAATGAGCCTCTTGCAATTTGCAATCCCATTGAGAATGACAGCCCTCCCAGGAATGGTGGCCTGCTGGGCTCAGAAGACCACCATGTCTGCGACAGCTTTTTAGTAAAACAACTTTTTTTTTTTTTAATGCAGTCTGTTTTCCTTAAAAAGGAAAACTGGATGCATTTTAAAAAGAATGAATACACTTTTCAATTCCATTTTTTTTAAGGGCAGGCTGTGGTCTCTAATAACCTTTCCTGCTCTTAAAACATATTTTCCAACATACTCACAAAGGGGAAGGAGTTCCCAGGGGACCCCTTCCCTTATGCGAGTGGTTTACCACCTAGTTGAAGTAGGTGGTAAAGTGCAAGTGTTTTGCCGCCGCGAATGCCCTTGCAAAACACTAGTATATATCATGTTGACTCGCTATTAGGAAGGGACTGCACTTCCTAATAGCGAGAGTCACAAATGCTATTTTGCGAGTCAGGGACTCGTAAATTAGCATTTGTACATGCTATTACCCTTTTTTGCAGCCGCAAACGGCAGGTTCTCCCATTTACGGTCGCAAAAAAGGTCGTACATCTGGCCTTTAGTGAACAGTTGGTCCATCACAGGGGGTTGATTCATTGATGACTGCGAATGAGATAGAAAACTTAGAAAAAGCAAATATAATTTTTCGCAATTCATTCCAATGTCTATGGAATAGGTGGGCTAGCTGGTACTTAGCTTCAGGAATCTGGAATCGGAATGGAACACTGGATTAATTAATAAATAAATAAATAGGCGGTCCGCGATACTACTAGTCGATCAGATTAGATAGGTCAATTTTATTTCAATTGCCGTTTCCTGTCCCAAAAACTTTTTACTATAAAGCGTTTTAAAACATTTATAATTTGTTTCACACCAATGTTTGTCTCTTTATTATGTCTTGCATGATCAGCATCCCGGGGCAAGAAGAGGACGGGGTCTGAGGTGGGAGCTGGAGATGCCTCCCTGGGCCAGGATATCTCTTCTGCCGAAGGCTCTGCTGCTGGCCCCAGTAAGTCCTCCTGTTGTTAATATTAATAATTATAATTCCCTAAATTTTACTGCGCCTTATTTATTTTTTAACTATTATTTCCGTTTCCTAATTCTATTTTTACCAAACCTTCTTCAATCTAACTGTTTCTAAATTCTTGTTATTCCTGCATTACCTAACCTACTTATTATATTTTTATTTTCTAGTGTCTGTTTATTTTTTTACATCTATCTAACTGCCTCTGAATCTGTACTACTTCTGTAGCTTGCACAGTTCACCACTTTTTTTTCTTCAAAACAGTTAAAACTTAAAAGCCAATGTGGCCTAGTGGGGTCCTTATTCCACATCATTTGGGAGTGTCCGCCGATCCAAAGTTATTGGAAGAAAACATTGCCCGCCGGTGGGGAGTGACAACATCACCAACACTGAGCGCCTGGAAAAACAATATGGAATGGTGTATGGTGTGGAAGAAAACTGTATATGTAGCACGTGGCTGTCCCCGGAAATGGATAGCGATCTGGAATAAATGGAATGTTTATCGTGGTATCATATGTGAACCCCTATATATCCCCCAGATGAACCATTGACACCCTGAACTGTGTAGCCAACCACCACCCTTTACTACCCCACTGAAATAATGTACGGAATAACTGCTTGTTTTGTGAGTCTGAGATACAACTGTAATTATTCTTACTGTATGAAGTGACCACCTACTTGAATTGTTATTTAAAAGATGTATAAAAAATAAAAAAATTAACTCAGATTCACCAATAGTTCTAGCCACTGAGTCCAGTCCCTTGGGTTGTCCTCTTCTTGAGAGGCTTTTCGACAATTGCCACCAACAAAATGCCTAATGATATATTTTACTATTTTTGATAGGATAGGACATACTACAGTCTACTCTACTCTAGTACCCAATTTGTACTAGTGATGAGTGTGTTGTATGTATGTATTTTCAATCTTGCTGGTGAAAATAAATAAATAGGGGGAGGTGTATATGGCATCTAAAAAGTTTTTATAATCTGTCCCTTGAACGCAGCCCCCCGGGGACTCCAGACTTGGTGGTTGTAAACTCTGATCTCTGTCGAAGTCCAACGATTTGACCAACATGATACCGCAATGAAGCAGAACCCGGAAGACTCACGTCCCGAACTCTGGGATACATATCCGGGTGAACTGCAGAACTCAAAATGGCCTGCCGATTCTGTAAATGCATCCGTTATTGAAGCAGGGGTCCTTCATACATCTCTTAAGCTAGACGCTGTAGTATAGCCTGTCACCTACTAGTTAAAGGGTGACAGATGCTTCAGTTCCAGAAGTATAGGGTGGGGGGTAGAGTAGGGGGTTGTTGGGTTGGAAGGGTCTGGACCGTTGTCCAGTGTTTAAATTTGTGTTTCCTGTTGCTTTTCCTTTTGTTCACCATCAGCAGAACCTTAACAACTAGCCATCATGCATGCATTTCGACTCCCCACGTCATGCGACAGACGCTGGAGATATAGTCTCCTGGCCCCTCGCAAAGGTCCTGCACCGGATCTGGGTTCCCTGACCCCACTGCTCTACATACCTCGTATGGCACACACACTACAGGGGACTAGTTCCCTCTGCGTCTTATCATGAAATATTAATGGACTGCTTGATCGCATTAACGGCACAGCAGTGCTGAAGTACGCCCAAAGACATGCCCTGACATTCTACAGCTACAGAAGACACACCTCATGGCTACCCAATATCCCTTTCTCACATGACAGTTGAATTACTTGTCACTAGATGTCCCTCAGGAGTCAAATGCAAAGTCATTGAAATAATTCTTACATCAAGCTGCAGTTCCACTAGTCGTTACTAGATGTCCCTCACGAGTCAAATGCATAAGCTTTAAAACCCTTTCATGAAGCGTTTGCATTTGACTCGTGAGGGTCATCTAGGGACGACCAGTTGAACTGCAGCTCTTTGTCAAATTATTTTGATACCGGATACTATAATATTCACTGCCCACTGCTAATCTCGTCCCATAATGCTTTGCAGGGCCTTTGGTTGGGATTGTTTTTTTGCCAATATCTGTGCTTGGGGTGGTCCTAAGAGGATGGGAGCACCACCGAAGTTCAACAAGATGTGCTTTTTGTTTATGCTCTTTGTGTTCAAGGCATCTGCTTGGTCCTCCCGCTAGGCTAGGGGGGACCCCAAAATCATCACCTCTCTCATTTTGTTTATTTCCATTCAAAAAGTTCACTTTTGTGGACAGACTAGATGCTTTTTAGCATGTAAAATTTCTTTTTCAAAACATCTGAGGATGTTGTTATTTAACTGCTATGCTACACTTTTTGTACTGTACGATGTGCAATTTGTGGCATGTGAATTAATACAAACTACGTAGTAAACAGCCAGGAGATTGTATTTCAAAGGCAGCCACAAAGAAGAAGCACGAAAAGTACACCAGCTGGAAAAACACAGCGGAAGCAATGACGATGAGGAAGTCCTGTAAAGGTAGCAGGAGGGCAAGGCAGCAGCAACAAAAAAAACATTGAAGCACTCCAGACCTTTCCCTGTTAGAATATTTGTGGCCCCAGTTCCCGGCATTTCCTTGTGTTCAATCTGCAGTTTCTCTGATTGGAGGACAATCACTGATGAAGCTGTATGCTTTCAAGATGTCCTCCAATCAGAGAGCGCCTGCAGATGCCACTATTTGGAATCCAAAAGGAAGAGCAAATGGTTTGGATACCGGATCCAGGCAGTTGAAGGCAGAAGTGCGACTGGTAATGTGCGACCCCCTTTCCAGGACACCACGCCCACCATAGGGGTCTTGCCCGAAGATTGAAGATGCCTGCCCTACCGTGTCTCATTCCCTCAGACGACCGGATCCAGGGCTGGACATGTGGTAGCCATCACCTTGATAAAACTGCACCATACGCAGATGATGTCCTGCTCGTTCTGGTTGATCCAGCCCACTCAGGCCCTAGATGTCTCCAGTCCCTTCAAGATTTTGAGAGCGTCTCAGGCCTCTGGCGTAACCCAGCAAGGTTAACCCTGGTCCCCCTCCACCTCTTCAGTGTTTTGACTGGCAATCAGCCATCCCTCTTAGACGTCAATCATTTAAATATCTGCCCATTTGGGTCGCACTGCTACCTGAGCTGGAATGGGCATTAAACATTAACCCCCTTGTTAAAAAAACCAAGGATGATCTCTGATGATGACAAACTTACCACTCAACCCACTTGGGAAGGTCGCATTATTCAAGATAATGATCCTCCCCCGGTTTTTATATATCATCCAAAACACCCCCTTCCACTTCCGTGGAGTTGGTTCAAAGAGAGGGATAGCGTGTCTACAAGGTTTCTATGGGGAGGAGGGAGGCCCTAGCCCGATGCCGAATTCCACCCTTTGATGGAGGTATAAGTATGACCGGTCTTTACCTTTATTATCTAGCCACTCGACGGCTCGTCCTCCATGATTGGTTCACAGGGGGTCTGACCTAGCCTACAAAACTGAACAAAGAGACATGAGGGGATAATCTCAAGAACGTGTGATAACCATTGCAAAAGTAAATTAACGGAACTTACAACATCGCAGTCTATCGCAGGAAAATGACGGAGCGTTTACTAAGTATTCACAACACGGCGGTACCATGCGATAGTCTCATGACAACGCGTTAAATGACCTCGTTAAAACCAACGCGACACCGCAAACCTGCAAAACACGAATGCAAAAAAAGCTGCAATAGGTCAATGGCGATACAAAACTCAGTGAAAACCAGCGACAGGCCTGCAATTCACACAAGTCAGGCTGGAAAAATTACCATAAAAGTAGAAAAAAAATGCCAAGCAACAGCGAAGCACAATGGATGTTGCTGGAGCAATTACGGAGGAGAATCAGAAACCCAGCCACCGAGAGGACCAGCCAGGTACCTTGGGGTCAGGGAAAGCCAAGGAGAAGAAGAGAAGGAAGGAGCAGTTCAGTCCGCAGGAAAACAGGATCCTGATAACGGAGGTGGTTGAACACCATCAACAACTGTTTGTCACCTCCACTGTGTCATTGGCAACCAAAATTGGACTATGGCAGTCCATCGTGGACAAGGTGAATGCAGTGGGAGTGCTGAAGAGGACAATGAAAGAGATCAAGAGGTGCTCGAATGATGTCAAGTGCAAAACCAAACTGAAACTCAGCAACAACTGGAAGGCAGCAATGCAGACTGGAGGTGGGAGTCCTGCGCCACAGGAGGAGCTGGATGACATGGAGGAAATGGTATCAAACAGTCATCAGTGGGGAGACAGTGTCCGGAATATGGGGGACCGGACACTGCTCAACATAACCGGACACAAGAGCACCAGAGTGAGTAACGACCAGGGCCTGGGGGGAGATGAGCACAATGACACACATATACAATTGAGCCGAGCACATCTGCGGACAAATCATGCCCCCGGCCCCCAACTCCCACCACGAGACCAATGTACCCAAGCATGCAACATCTCAGCACTGCATAAGCATAGAAAGCAAAGGTGCATCAGATGCAAAAGAGAAGGGGCAGAAAAATCAGAGCTGCAGGGGCGACTCCCCCGAAATGCAGCACACACACATAACATGTAGAGCACATCAACACTGACAACAATGTAGTACAAACCGCAACACGTCCACAACAGAACACAAAACACAAATGGTGCCGACTGGGCGTAGACACTTGCCAATTACATTTGGCATTGCAGGGAAATGTGAGTTGGCAAGTACAAGTACAAAGACACATCCGTTATGTTGTCGAAATGTCCACTGACCCCATCAAATACACAAGATGATGGATTCCAGGGACGGGTCGTCCTGTCAGTGCTGGTTTGGTAAAACAAAAAGGCAACAAAAAAGAAAAATGAGACAAAGGTCCCCCCACACTCACCCCACCCCCACCCTATACTTCAGAAACGGAAGCATCAGTCGCCCTAACAATAACACCAATACAGGACCAAATTAAAATGATTGGCATCGTGCAAGGCGTGGAGGACCCCTCCTCATGACAGGATATTCATATTCAAGTCCAAGAAGAGAGAAAACAGGATAAGCCGGCACATCGCCTCCGGCCATGGAGCCAGGCCCAGCGGGCAGAGGCTGATTCAGGCTGGGTTGCTGAGAAGTGTTGGGCTGCGGGAAAGGTCAGTGTCCCGGAGATCAGGCCTGGAGGAGGCCGGGGAGGATCTCCCACAACTCAGGTGACCAGATGAGCCAGAACGTCGTGCAACCTGATGGTCTTCCCCGGGCAGCCATTGGGCAGTCGGGAAGGATTTAACGGAGAATCAGAGTGGGCCCTCCCATGCCCACTGCGCCTACGTGAGCGGTTGCGCTGGAGCCTAGGATCTGGAGAGCCAGTGCGAGCAGATCCACCATTAGCACCATCCTGGAGAGGAATCTGTCCATTAGGCCAAAGGGGACGCTCTTCTGTGGCCCAAGTCCATGCTTCCGCCCGAGAGTCGAAGAAAAAGGTCTTATTGGAGAACACCATTCAGAGGCGTGCCTGGAAGAGGAGCTGATATTGGATGTTGAGGGCTCGTAGCTTCTGCTTGACCTCACCAAACAAGTGACGTTGACCCTGGACTTCCCGAGTGTAGTCCGGAAAGATCATGATCGAGTGGTTTTAGTAGAGGGGGCATCACTGCTTGTGGGCTTCAGCCAGGATGGAGTCACGGTCTTTTTAGTTAAGGATTCTCATTATGACTGGTCGGGCAGCGCTCCCGTCGGAGGCTTCGGGTAGGACTCCGTTTTAAAAGTGAGGTTGCTCCAAGAGGTTCAGGTTCAGGCAGGGCACCAGGGCCTTTCTCCGCGACAGGCCAGCCACGCAGGTAGGGAGTGCACTTCCCAAAGACCCCTCCCGCCGCCAGGCCACAGACATCTTCCCCAGCGGCTGACTCCAGCGGTGGTGCATATGGGCATGGGCTGAGGGCATTCGGGGCTGGGCCTGGATGTCGGCCCCAGTTGAGTGTGGGACTGGGGCCAGACGTCAAGCCATCACCGCCACAGCTGGAAATAGCGGTCGAAGGCTGCACTCCACCTCAGGACCCAAGAAGAATGCAATGTTAGTCTCCGGCAAGGAGGGCCTGCCTGGCGGCTCCTAGCCGCTCGCAGCCGATTGAACGATAGACCCGGCTGGGCCCTCACCGCTGCGCACCTACGGACAGGCGCCCCAGGGAGAGGGAGTGCGGGCAGCGCTCCGGGGATCGCAGCACACCTTCAGGCCTCCCCAGTCATGGAGAGCCCCCCTCGGTGCCTCCACTGGAAATGGAGTAGCCCAGGAGGCTCCGGGGCAGCAGAGCACGCCGGTCAGCACGGATGATCTGCCATCTTGGAGGCTGAATCCTGCTGCTCGAACAATTCTCTTCATAAACGCGACCTTCTGAGGAAATCGGACAGCCAGGGGCACAGCCAGAGGTGTGGCAGTCACCCAGGTGGTGAAAATACGGTCAGATGGCTCTCTTTTTGGGTGGATCACGAGCAGATGACTGAGGGGTCAGGGAGTGCATTCAAGGTGAGACTGCCATCTTGTCTTGTCAGGCAACGCCCCCTCTCCTAAGTGCCCTTAAATTTTAAAATTCCAACAGCAACTTTCCCATAGAGTTGTACAGAGCTCGCAGCTGTGTTCTCACACTGCACACATCCCTGTGTCACTACCTTGGGTGGTTCTTTGAGGTCCCAGCGATTCTACGTGCTCTAGGAACAGTGTCTTGTCAAATGGTGGTTGTTATACCACTTTCTTAGTATATGGTTTGGTCTCCCCCTGGAGTGCTGTGTATTATGCTATTTACTGTCGTTCTAGTGATTTATTATTGTGTGCTTTGTTCTCTAATCTCATAAAGAGGTTAGTAGAGAGTGTTAAGTAATAAATACATATATTTTATATATTCCTTGTGTGGTTCTCCTTTTATGTGGTCATTCAGAAGCTTATAGACTGGTAAAACAAGCTGCTTTACATTCCTTCGAACTTATCCTGAAGGCTGCTGTTCACAGCTACCACTAGGATAGCTTTCTTTAACGGTTGTCTTTGACCTAATCATCAATAAGGGTCGTTTGGACTGGTGCAAGGTGCACACTTTAATTAGTGGACAGCATATACTGGCCAACTTCTCACAATAAATAATTTGACTGAATGAATTGTGTCACTTGAGCATTTATTATTTTTTCTATGATTTTGACAGGGAAAGGCAGTCTAGAGATAGGAAGTTGGTTCGCCGGGTTATCTGGGTCCAGGTTAGGCTTCTTGAGAAGTGGAAGAATAGAAGTCTTTTCCACATGTTCGGAAAGATCCCTGTGGCGAACATCCCATGAAAGATGTTGTCCGCATGAGCCAGCGCTGACACTCCAGTACGGACCCCCCAAGACTAATAAACCTAATGCATTTACCAATTCTTGTTTGCATTTTTGCCCATGCTGATCCCGCTCTCCCTCATGCCATTCTGTAGCTGAAGGGCCAGCATGAGCCAGCGCTGACACTGCAGTACGGACCCTTCGGATTTAAGAAACCTAATGCATTTACCTATGCTTGTTTGTATTGTTGCCCAGGTCGACACCCCTCTCCCTCATGCCAGTCTGTACCTGAAGTGCCAGCCTGAGCATGCGCTGACACTGCAGTACGGACCCTTCGGATTTAAGAAACCTAATGCATTTACCAAATTCTTCTTTGTATTGTTGCCCAGGCTGACCCCACTCTCCCTCTTGCCAGTCTGTAACTTAAGTGCCAGCCTGAGCCAGTGCTGACACTGCAGTGCAAACGCTCTGAGGCTAAGAAACCTAATGCATTTACCAATGCTTATTTGCATTGTTGACCAGGCTGACCCCGATCTGCCTCATGCCGGTATGTAACTGAAGTGTCAGCCTGAGCCACTGCAGTCAATCAATCAATTCAAAGTTTGTTGAGCGCGTCTAATCACTCATAAGGGTCTCAAGGCGCTAGGGGTAGGGAGGGTGCAGGATCCATTCCATCAAGGAGGGTGTCTTTCGAAGAGCCAGGTTTTAAGGTTTCTTACAAAGATGGGAAGCGATGTTGTCTGTCTGAGGTGGAGCGGAAGGGCGTTCCATGTTTTGGCCACGAGGAAGGAAAAGGAGCGGCCTCTTGATCTGGTCTTTCTGGTGTAGGGGACCATGGCGTAGGAGAGCTGGGCTGAATGTTGGTTCCTTTGGGGTGCGTGGAATTTGAGTTGGCTGTTCAGGTATGCTGGTCCGGTGCCGTGGAAGGCCTTATGTGCCTGTGTGAGCTTCTTGAAGGTGATTCTCACCTCGACGGGGAGACAGTGGATTGGGCGCAAGTGCTGGGAGATGAGGTAGTGTTTTGGCAGGTTAGGGACCAGTCTTGCGGCGGCGTTCTGGATATTCTGTAGCTTGCGGTGAGGTTTTTGTTTATTCTGGCATAGAGTGGATTGCGTAGTCGAGTCTGCCAGTGAACAGGGTGTGAGTGACGGTCTTTCATTTGAAGGTCTTACAAAGGAGGCAGAGGGTGTGGAAGCAGGAGGATGAGACAGAGTTGATTTGGCGGTCCATTTTGAGCTCGGAGTCCAGGATGATTCCCAGGTTGCGTGCGTGTATCCGAGGGCAGGGGGGCACCAGGTCACTCCAGGCATCAGTGTTTGGGCCTATGAGGAGAACTTCTGTTTTGTTGGTGTTTAGTTGTAGGCAGCAGTGTTTCATCCATTTGGCGACGGTTTCAATGCCATCTCAAAAGTTGTGTCTGGCGGTGTTGAATTTGTTGGAAAGGGAGAGGATGAGTTGGGTGTTGTCTGCGTATAACACAATGTTCAGTCCGTAGGTCCTAACGATGGGGGCGAGTGGAGCCATGTAGACGTTGAAGAGTGTCAGGCTGAAGAAGGAGCCCTGGGGAACTCCGCAGGTGGTAGGTCTGGGGTCCAAGAGGAAAGGGGGGAGTCTGACCTGCTGCATTCTGCCGGAGAGGAAGGAGCGGATCCAGTCGAAGGCCTTGTCCTGGATTCCTGCGTCGTGGAGTCTGCATATTAGGGTGCGTTGAGAGACTGTGTCAAACGCCGCTGAGAGGCCAGGGATGTCAAGGGCTTTGGTTTCACCTTTGTCCAGTAGGGTGCGGATGTCACCTGTTGGAGCGAGGAGGGCCATTTCAGTACTGTGGTTTTTACTGAAGCCAGATTGGGAGTGGTCGAGGATGTGTGCTCTTTGATGAATGTGGCAAGTTGGTTGATGATGGCTTTCTCAATGACTTTCACTGGGAAAGGGAGCAAGGAGATGGGTCTGTAGTTTTTGAGGTTGGTGGGGACACCAAGGGTTTTTTCAGGAGGGGGTTGACCTCGGCGTGTTTCCAGTCTTCGGGGAACGAGGCTGTCGCCAGGGAGCGGTTGATGGTGTGACAGAGCATGGGTGCGTTGGTGTCAGTGGTACTGTTGAAGATGTGGTGGGGGTATGGGTCGGTGGGGGCTCCTGAGTGGATTGACTTCATTGTCTTCAGTGTGCCTTCGGTGGTGAAGGCTATCCAGTTGTCAATCGCCAGTTTCCGGGTGTCGGGGTGGTTGATGAGGGTTCAGTGTGTTTATTGTCTTCGTTGAAGTTGTCATAGAGGCTCTTGATTTTGTGGTGAAAAAAGGTGCTGAATTTGTCACAGAAGTCTTGTGAGGGAAGGATGTTGGTGGACTCGCTGGTGAGTTGGGCGAACTCCTTGATGATGTTGAAGAGTTCCTTGCTGTTGTGCGCGTGGATGGAGATTCTGTCTTCAATCGCTTTTTTCCTAGCTTCTATGATGACTTGGTGGTGGGTGTTGGTTTTGGCAGCTCTGAAGTTGTTGTGGGCTTCTGTGGATTTAGTGTTCCTCCAGGCCATTTCGAGGCGGCGGCAATTGCGTCTGGACTCTCGAAGTTCGGTGGCTGGCTTTCTTGGTGTGGGTATTGTTGTTTTTCTTGAGTGGGGCTATGGTGTTGGCACTGTCCGAGATCCTTCTATGCAGGGTTTGGGCTGCGGTGTTGGGGTCATCGTTTTCCGCGATGATTGGGGTGGAGTTGTTGAGTGAGGAGGTGAGCTAATCGTCAGTGATTTTGGTCCAGTTCATTTGTGGGAGCAGGTCCTGGCGTCTGTAGATGGTGGGTGTTCTGAAGGTGAAGTGGACGCAACGATGGTCAGTCCATGGTAGTTCGGCGGTGTGGCTGAAGGTGATGGAGTTTCCTGTAGTAAAGAGGGGGTCGAGGGTGTGTCCTGCTAAGTGTTCGGGCTCAGTCACGATCTGGTAAAGTCCAATGTTGTGGAGGTTGTCCAGGAGGAATGCAGTGTTGGAGCCCAGTGGGTTGTCGAGGTTGAAGTTGAGGTCTCCCAGCAGGGTGTAGTTGGTGGATGCAATGGCCTGAGGGGAGTTGATCCATGATGGAATTGGCGTAGGGTCTGCGGGGTCCAGGGAGTCGGTAGATGAGCGTTCCTCAGAGGGTGGCAGTGGGGCTGGCTGGTATCTTGAAGTGAAGGTGTTCCATCAGGTCTGTGTGATTATTGGGGGTGTGTTCAGGTGGAGGGTGGAATTGTGGACAATGGTGATTCCTCCTCCCGGGCGGGTGGGGTGGTCCTTCCTGGAGATCTTGTATCCTTGGGGGATGGCGATGGCGATGTCCGGTCCCGACGTGATGTTGGTCCAGGTTTCGGTGAAGAATGCTACGTCCAGGGTGGTGCTGTAGAGGAGGTCCCAGATTTCAGTGGTGTGTTTATGGAGGGATCGGATATTGAGGAGGATGCATTGCAGGGTCTTCGGTTTGGGTGTTCATGTGGTTGAGTTGTGCTGGATCCGTGTATGTTCACTGGTGAGGCTAGCTTGCAGTTATTGTTGCAGCCTGGGTTGAGTGTGCGGATTGCTGTTGGGTCGTAGTGTTGGCGGTGCAGAGGTCCAGGGTTCCTGGCGCTGGTCGTGGACAGGCGCAGACGGACTTGCCTTTGGCACAGCGGCTGCCATTAAGTAGGTGTCGGGGAGGGCTGGTCAGATGGGAGGCGGAAGCGGGGAGGGGAGCTGGATTGGTCACGCTGGTCGTGCTGAGGGAGGGGCAGAGGGGGCAGTGGCTGGGTGGAGAGCGGGTGGGAAAGGAGGGAAAAAGGAGGAATAAAGGTAAAGGAAATGGATTGGAAATACTCAGAAAAAGAGCAGAAATGCAGAAAAGTGCTGAAAGGAGAATAAAAATGAGGGTAGAAAAAGAGTGAAAAACAATTGAAAAATGGGGTGAGAGAAAGGAGAGAGAGGTACCCTGGACGACCGGGGATGAGGCGCAGGTAAACCTGCGGGTGGAGGAGGGCCTCGAGCACCAAACACTCGAGAGTGCAGGGGCAGGCCTCACTTAATGGAGGAGCTGCGAGGGAGGGGGAGCATTTTCACTGACAATGAGTCAGTGGTCTTGCAGTACAGACACTCCGGGGCTAAGAAACCTAATGTTTTACAAATGCATGTTTGTATTGTTACCCAGGTCGACCCCGCTCTCCCTCATGCCAGCCTGTGCCTGCAGTGCCAGCCTGAGCTAGCGCTGACACTGCAGTACGGACCCTCAGAGACTAAGAAACCTAATGCATTTACCAATGCTTATTTGCCCAAGCCAACACCGCTCTCCCTCATGCCAGAATGTACCTGAAGTGCCAGCCTGAGCCGTTGATGAGTTTCTGGGTGATGCCGGCATAGAGTGCATTGCCGTAGTCGAGTTTACCACTGATGAATGCATGGGTGACCGTCTTTCTGGGCTCGGAGGGGATCCACTTGAAGATCTTTAGGAGCAGGCGTAGCATGTCGAAGCAGGATGATGAGATGTTGTTGATCTGGCGGTTCATGGTGAGTGAGGAGTCCAAGATGATGCTGTGATTTTGTGCGTGGTCTGTGAGTGTGGTGGGGACCTTTGGGCCACCATGATTCGCCACATGTGGAGGGGTTGGAGCCCAGGATGAGGAAACACTAATCATAAACTAATCTAATAACCCAGATCCTAAGCCAGGTGGTTCTTGATGTGTTAGTAGAATCTGTACAAAACTGCCTCTTTTGATTCCTCTTCTAAAAAAATCTAATTTAGATTCCAAAGATGTTCATAATTTTAGACCTATCTCTCGCCTTCCATTTCCGGCCAAAATGTTGGAAAAATGGATTAATAGTCACCTGAGCAGATACCTTCAGGACGCTGAGGTACTTGATTGTACCCAATATAGCTTCCGGGAGGGCCATAGCACAGAAACTGCCCTCCTTAAGTCTACTGACGAGATCAGGAAAACTTTGGATCAGGGTGATAAAGCAGCAATGATTATGCTGGATCTCTCCGCAGCATTTGACACGGTCCATCATGCTCTTTTGATGGACTGTTTGTCAGCCTGCGGAGTACAGAACACCGCCTGGAAGGTTTTTAAATCTTTTCTCTACGATCATCAGCAGATAGTGGGCCCTAGGCGATTTCTGCTCCCCTCCTTTCCAACTTCCTCGTGGGGTGCCACAGGGGTCATCACTAAGTCCCACCTTATTTAACGCCCCTTGGATATGATCCTGCTATGTATTAGCTGTGACAATCATCTAATTCTTATATGTTTTAACTTGTACTTTTATGGTACATTTACGGTAATAAAGATTTTATGGATGGATTAGATCCTTTGGTTTCCATCTTACCTCATATAGTGGTATCACTCCTCCCAGGATCTGAAAGGACTTTATGCCACAAGTTACATGACTTTATGGAGGCTGTCGGCTCCTGGATATCCAGTAATTGCCTTAAATTTAATTCAGGCAAGACTGAAAATATTTTATTTGGGAATGATGTTAACTTGTGGACCCTTGAATGTTGGCCGTATTCCTTGGGGGCCCTTTTATCACCCTCTACGCAAGTGAAAAACTTGGGAGTGTACCTAGATGATAAATTGGAAATGAAAAGGCAAGTTAACGCCATTGTGTCATCTACTATGTTCACTCTCAGGACCACCAAGAAAATTCTTCCTTTTCTGCCTAGGGAGAGTCGACAGACGGTGGTCACGGCATTGATTATGTCACGACTGGAGTATTGCAGCAGCCTCTATTTAAACCTCCAAGAGAGTCTGCTGCGTAGATCCCAGATACTGCAGAACACGGCTGCTAGGCAGATATCTGGCATACCAAAATTCTCTCCGATTTCTAATGAAATCCGCAGATTTCATTGGCTACCAGTAAGGCAACGAGTATTTTTTAAATCCATGTGTCTAGTTTTTAAATCACTTCCGAACCAGGGACGATGCTATTTGCAGGATCAATCTCAATGGTACCGGCCGTCTAGGCCGCTACGTTCATCAGCTCAAAAATTGGTTAGAGTCCCACCCGTAAAAAAGTTTGTTGGGGTGGGAAAAGCTTTGTGGTAAATGCTGCAAATATGTGGAAGCAGCTTCCCTTTTTCCTGAGAAACTGTACTGATTTGTTGCCATTCAAGAGAATGCTTAAGACTTGGTTGTTCTAGTCTCTTTCTTAATCTCTCCCTTTTCCAGGATAGCAGATAGCGCCAGGACACCCAAGGGTAACAGACGCGCTTAATAAAATAATTAACATAACATAACATAACATGTTTGAGCCTTTTCTATCCATGTATGTGAAGTGGGGTTTTATTCCTTTGCGCAGAGTAATGTTCTAACCCATCTCAGGGGGCTGCAGAGAGATGTGAGAGGGGGACAGACATTAAAATAAGGATACTCACAGGGGGCAGAGGAGATATGTGGGAGGAAAACAACCGTTTTACATGTTTGAATTAACTTGTTTTTTACTAAAAGTAAAAAGCAGAGTGAATGCAGTTTATTTTTATTTATTTTTTAGAAACATTGATGCATATATTGACTGTTGTGTCTGCAGATTCCTTCGGTTTGCCTCAATTTTCCGCTCATACATTTGTTTCTACTTTTTGAGGATTTGGACTTGGCAGGCTGTGTGTTTTAAAGAACATGTCAGAATGATTTGTAAGAAGCGGATATTGGGTGACACGTGATTCTGATTTGCAGAGTGCGCCCCTCTCACACAACTATTGATGAAGTGTGCCCTCCACTCATTCTTACAGGGCCAGAGGATGGAAGAGTCCAGGAGGTTGGGCGGTGCCAGGTCCAGGGTTCTGCTGCTCTGTGTCACCCTCTTCACTGTAGGATGGGGTAAGTAAAAGACAGCGCCCTGACCACACCGCTCTCCTTCTAGGCGGTTTGTGACTGGCCATTCTGCACAGACTACACTCCACAGTGATTTGCGCACATTTTGTTTTGGTGAATATATATTAGAGGCCTGAGGCTTTGCATCTTTTTATTTCTGGTTTAGGTTTAGTGCTGTATTTATATTTCTTCTGTGTGATCATTTTTTACACTCCTATTACTAACACCGTTGACATTATTATTTTTATTATACCATTTCTTGTAAAGCGCGTGGCTACCCAGATACGGGCTTCCCAGCACTGGGAAGCATTTGCATTTTTATTTACAAAAACTGTTCTCCTGTTTTTTTACTGTTTGATGACATAATTTGTCTTGCTTATTTGATATTTTTTTTAGATCGGGCAATAGCGAAGACCTTTTGTTTTCTCAAAAAATGCATTATAAAAAAAAACACATTGATCGCCAACTTTCGTGCGAAAACCACCACTCTTAGCTAAAATAAAAGGCATTTGTAAATTGTAAGCCCTTGTATGGCATAATGACAATATTTCTAAGACAGCCACACATGTGGTCTGTATGATGCACAATCCAGGGAAAGTTACTTCTACACCACCTGTTAATTTTGCACCACCTACTTTTCCTTTTGAGGTCCTTCAAATGAACTATATAGAATTAGAGATATGTAACAACCTTAAGTATGCTTTGGTGGTTGTCTGGGCGTTTAGCAAATGGGTTGAGGCTTACCCTACTAATGATATTACGGCCCTTACGACTGCAAAAGTACTCCTTAAAGAGCACTATCCTCGTTTCGATTTGCCTGGCATTATGTGGAGTGACAACGGAAGTCATTTTAATGCTAAAGTGATTCAAGTGTTTTGTGAAGGGTTACATGTAAAACTAAAATTTCATGCTTCCAATTATCCACACAGCAGAAAAATAAGCACAAGGCCTCTGTTTATCTCCAAATGTTTGAGTTTGTAAGTGTGCAGCCAGCCATCTCATGAACACAGAGCACAAACAATTTGCTATAGTTAGGTGTGCCAAGTACCGGAGCTGAACAAAGTGCAGTTTTCAATTGCTCAAAGACTGCTGACACTCAGGCGTCCAAGGCAAAGGCTCATGCACTGCTTTCATTGTTAATAAAAGCAAAGGTTTGATTAGTAATGAGTGTTTGGGGATCCACTGGCGAGAGTAAGAAGTAATACCTATAAAAGCACGTATATCTTTTTGAGTTTGTGGAATGGGCATTTTAACAATGGTACCAATACACTCAGGGGTCAGTCTCCTACCCTGCTTCGACAGTAGGTGACTTAAGTAGGTAACCTCCTGTTGACAATACTGGAACTTAGAGAGAGAGAGAGACCTAATGTCACTGATGTGCCAAATGTAACAACAATTTCACAGTACAATCTTTACAACCTTGTTCTGTATCAGAAGCTATTAACAGGTCATCGACATATTGCACAAATACATTACCTGGAGGAAATCCGATTGACTTTTCAATGCTTGACTATTAATACTAGGACTCTCCGTATAGCCCAGAGGAGAATGACAGAATCTAAAGCTTCTGCCAGGTAGTGTAAAACCAAACAAATACCTGCTATCTGGATGAATGGGAATAAAAAAGAATGCATTCTTCAAATCAATGATCGAAAATAATTTAGCAGTAGATGGAACCATTGTTAAGAGCGTAGTAATATCGGGTACACCCAGAAACTGCAGAACCACAATTTTATTAACCTCTCGCAAATCAATCACAAAACGATAAACATCATCAATAACATCAGAGGAACCCGAAGGTCCCCTCTTAAGAACTGGAACAATAGGATTATTGTAAATATTAGCAGACATCTACTCAACTACTCCCTTTCGTATCAAATCCTGAACAATCTGAAGAAATGCTGGTTCACCTTCCTGCGGTACCTTATACTGAGGAATGTGGGGTAGAATAGCATTATCCTTAACCTGTATAGAAACTGGTGGTATATGTAACAGACCCACATTGGTATCCCCTGTGGCCCACACTGTAGGAGGGAACCTGAGTAAATTTCGTTGGAAGGGGTGTATACTTAGACAAACACTGCTTAGCACTCACATCTACACCCATAGTAAAATAATCACCTTCAGAGCACCAATAAATAGTAGCATGCAATTTCTTCAACAAATACAAACCCATCAGGTTTTCACCGCAATCAGAAGTGAGAAGAAACAGAAAATCCACAGTAAAAGGACCTATAGTAAGGGAAATGGGGTGTGAAATGGGGCTTACAGCTGGTACTCTTGAAAAACCCTCTGAAATGTTTTTTTGGCCAGACACAGCTGCCCCAGGGACCATGTGGAGGGAAATAGATTTTTTTGTAGCGCCTGTATCCACCAAAAATTCTTTAGTCGATCCTTACAAATCCGCCTTGACATATGGGCCATGCTGATTTACAGGTATATGCACTGGTCCTGTACCCTGTCCCTGGCTGTCCTAACTGTAATACATCCCAGTCGCATCATCAAAATCACAATCATCATTATAATACTGACCATCTTTGAAGTTGTCAAAATAAATATCCGAACTGCCCTCAGAAGCTGTCTGTCTACCTGTACCACATACCTGGTGCTGGATCCGCGTCCCCGTGGGGATACAACCTCTGCAAATTTACAGGGCACTCACTATGCCAATGGCCCTCCTTCAGGTAACAAGCACACTGATTCGGTCTCAACGGTGTGGAAGAAGGCTGCAGAGTACATGGCAGCTGTCAGAAAGGACCTCCTTGTCCCTTATTACTTCCACTAAAGTCTTGCTGCAAAAACACCTTTGTTTTTAAATCCTTATTTTTCTTAACAGTCCTATCCTTTTCCTCCTGATCTTGTTGTTAACAATACCGGGCCATATTCGAAATAACAGAAGGAGAAGACTTGGACCAAGGACTCTCTGATGCATGCAAATGACTTGTGATTTCAAGAAGGAGGTTAGAAACAAACCTGTCAACAAGCAATTGAACTCATTACCTCAATAGACATATCCTGTCCAGTATAATCCAAAATGTATATTCAAACCTGAAGGAAATGACCTGGTCGGGCCACTCGGGCCCCTAGGACTACCTCTCTGCCTTCTGTACTAAATGAAGAGTCGGTCAGACAATAGAGAATACAATTCCAAATAGTTGGAGTCTCAGGGGGAGAGATATAGGGATACAGGCCGCCCCCCACTCAAATCATGATACACAAATAAAGGCCTGTCTCCCACAACACTCTTACTGTAATTTAGATGTAGCGTGGATCGTGTTAACAAAATTTTTAATTATCACCAGCCAAGTATACTTTGGCTCTTCCATCCATCTGAGTGTAAAAAGTTTTTAATCCAGTACTCACACTACAACCAACCTATCTGATGATACGACGTCAGATAGGTTGGTTGTACTGTGAGTACTGGATTAAAAACTTTTTACACTCAGATGGATGGAAGAGCCAAAGTATACTTGGCTGGTGATAATTAAAAAATTTGTTAACACGATCCACGCTACATCTAAATTACAGTAAGAGTGTTGTGGGAGACAGGCCTTTATTTGTGTATCATGACTAGAGAATACAAACCAATAATTGTTTATTCAGATACACTCAGAGTGGAGCGCCCTCTGTTCAGTCACAAGGAGTGCTACAGAGGAAACCAAAATCAACAAGCATAAAGATACATTATGTAGGTTTCCTAACCGGGCAGAAACATGCCCAAATTGGAATTTTATAAGCAGATGCAATCACACAGCGAAATATAGAAAAAATAGATCAGAGCTCATATTTTGCACAAAGTAGCAAAGTCCAAGGTTGCTCCTTCCGGAGTAGGCCACCAGACAAGGGGAGAGGGCCTCTATCTTAGGAGAAAGCCATGAGCTAATGTGAACAGTGTACTCATAACTAAAACAAAACCTAAGGGGAGAATTGAAACCTAACGAGGGACATTTCTTGGAAAACGACAAGTTTCGTTTCGAACAGCCTAAAATGGCTGTTGATTAAGAAAATGGTGCAGAGCATGCTAACTTATACAAAACACTGCATAGGCATAAACAATTCCATTCTAATAGACCCTCCTTTTAGTATAAGCTAAACATTTTCTAATGGCAAGAAAAACCTTAAACAAAAATAATAGAAATTATATGCAAGGAAAAGCGATTATGAGCATTCCATATTCTCAACACCAGGAAGTGAAAGAGTGAGGAGGGAGGAAGTTTCAAGTAACAAGTGGTCCCTTCTCCAAAAAACTTCTTATGTGTCTCCAAGAATATATTTTTCAATGCTGCTCGTTTTGTTCTTTTCGGAGAGATAACCTTACTCATACTACACAAAGGCACATTCTGGTAATTTTCCAAAACCCATGATACCCCGCATAGTATTATTATCAACAGAACCACAATAGCAACACAAATCATTTTTCTTTTCCGGGTCCACATCGTATCATGCTGTGCAATGAGAATCACTGGTTGCTCCTCCTCAGCAACCTTTCTACCAAAGGGATGAATAATAAATCACAAAGTGGTAGGAATGCAAAAAGAATATATGAGTTCCCAGTGTCCGTCAGAGCCACACTGGTACAGTCTCCTGTTGTTCATCTAATGTTGGTGCCCTTGAGCACAAGCGGTGGAGCTTGCTTTGTCCTAAGCTCTTTTAATCTGTTCCACGGTGATATCAGTGATATACTCACAAGGTATACTTCTAGTCCTCCTAACTAACGTCCCAACAATATGGGCAGGATAAAAGCACAATTACTGCACTACTTTCTGTATATTATGTTGGTACCGAACTCAGTACTACCTATCTTGCGCAGCCCATCCCTAATCTCTTTTCACGTTTGACTCACTATCCCTCAGCCAAGGGCGCAAATTGTACCTGGTAGCTCCATGCACCGTGATCGTTAAAGGGTTCCTGGATATCTTGTATTTCAGGAGGAACAGCCTTATTTAATGCATTTTCATTCATTCTCCTTATCCTTTTGTGTCCATGTTAACTGGGTGTCGCTAAAAGGCAAAAATCTCGGCATTTGAACTCTGTGTCCCCTGTTCTGTCTTAGTCCCACTGGTTGTAGGGCAGTGGTAAGGGAACCCGCTAACAATGATTAGCATGAACCCAGTTCTTACGACCAGCAATCTTCACAGCCGCCCGTGTCTCCAACACCACCTGTTCAGGACCCTTCCAGCGCAGCTCCAAACTCTTCTTGCGCGGGATGTTCCGTAGTAAGACATAATCACCAGGCTGATTATCGTGGCTTGGTCCCTCTGGTATAAGAGGTAGTAACTCCTGCACCTGTTGGTGAATACAATGTAAACTTTCAGTTAACTGGCCAAAATAAGCAAGCAGCAGAGGGTACTCAATATCAGAAAACCTGTGAGACCGCGGGATGCCCCAGACAATAGCTGGGTGTCCAAACACAACCTCATAAGGTAACAATCCTGTTCTAGAATGAGCTGCTGTTCTTGTTGACAAAAAAGAGCTAACAGTAACGCATCTGGCCACTTCAACCCTGTTGTCTCTTGTATTTTTGCTAACTTCGGTTTAAGAGTAACATTGTAATTCTCAACCAAACCCACTGACTGTGGATGATTAGCAGCATGAAATTTCTGTTCGACAAGCAACCCTTCACAAATCAATTTAATCACGTTTGTATTAAAATGACTTCCGTTGTCACTCCAGATAACTCAAGGCAAACCGAAACGAGGAAAGAACTCCTTAAGGAGTACCTTTGCAGTCATAATGGCTGCATTGCCTTTTGTTGGGTATTCCTCAACCCATTTACTAAATGCATATACAACCACCAGTACATACTTCAAGTTATTACATCTGTCCAGTTCTATCTAGTCCATTTGAAGGACTTCAAAGGCAAAAGTTGGTGGTGTAATATGATCATGTGGTGTAGGAGTACCTTTCCATGGATTAGGCATCATACAGACCATGCAATAATTCACTAAATGTACAGCAGTTTTCAAGATGTTATCATTATGCCACACAGGGGCTAACAATTTACTAATACCTTTTGCACTAAGCTGGACCATGTTCCGTAGTAACCACAGGAAGAACATATGCATCGGGCAACCTCCACATCTGTTTTCCTGATTTGTCAATCCAACACCCTTCCTCATGCTGTACTCTCTTGCCATTTCGCTGTTGTAAGCAAACCTCATCCAGGCCTACTTAGTGCAAGGGTTCACCCTTCTCTGCACAGAGTCCTCAGACCTTAGGAAGAAATTGGCAATGAAACTGGAAATACAAAAGCAAAGTTTATCAAACCTTTAAAGGTGATACTACAGCCCACACAACATCCTTCGGTATTGTATCGAGTAGCACACCGAAATAAAGCACATGGCCCCTTTTATACACAATGAGGGGGCTCAAGAAAAGGCGGTACAACAGACAAGAGCAGATTCATGACCATACAAGGACATTTTGGAAAGCACAATCGATGAGTGGGTGGAGTTAACAGTCTCCGATAACTGGTAGGCACATTCCTGTCTGAAACCAATTAATAACGATCACTGATCCTACTGCGCATGTCTGGACATGCTGGAAGTTAAGACTACTAAAAATAGCTTGTTGCTGGGCCGACTCCAGGCGCGATGAACAAGAAGGTAGGACCAAGCACATGACGAGCACATGGCAATATATGGCATACAAAATGGCCGCTACAAATTCAAGATGGAGTCGGCACATTTGTTACGATAATGGTAAAAACCAAACCATGTCTTCTACTAATGCTTAATCTAACCGCTGCTGATTTACAACAGACGACCCTTTCAGCATTAGCTGAAGACATTCAACTTCCTAGGAAAGGCCAGATATTCATCTTTTATATCAATGGCCATCATACTAGCTATTTCCTTTTTCAGATCATTTTGCATTTTAACTTCTGTAATATTACTTTTCTTTGGTATACAAGCATTGACACACATAGAACAAATCATTGGGCTGCATTGAATACAGACACAACAGGAAACAATTATCACAATGATTATACATAGGACTGTTAATACTTTCCAGCCCCAAGCAGTGATCAAAGTCCAAAGCCATCCTGTAAAAGTCCATGTACCGTTTTCTGTGTGGATGTCTGCAGCGATTTTATGAAGGTTATTAATTGCTTTATACACTGATGGGGTATGGTCAGGGATAAACATACAGCAGCTACTACCAATAACACGGCATACACCACCTCTATCTGCTAGCATTACATCTAGGACCATTCGGTTCTGCAAAGCTACAATTCTGGCAATCTGTAATTCTTCAGTAATATTTCCTAAGGCTGCAGCTGTCTGTTCAGTAACAGCTTCCACTACTCTAGTCAATCGTCGTATTTTCCTGCTATTTAATGCAGCACCTACGAAAAAGAACAATCCTAAGTTGAAATCTTCATACTCTTTTAGGCTAGTGTCAGTCTGATCAACATCATCAGTAGTCAATGTTCTTTTATTCCTGTTTACAGTAATATTATTAAACAATTTAAGATTTCGGTGATACAGTGGAGGAGCTAAAAACACAGGGGGTAACAGGAAAGAAACATAGCAAATACCAGTCCATACGGCTGGCAATCGATAATATCCTCGATTTCCGCACACAAAATAGGTATTGTGCGAAGCTAAAAAAGTACTATTATTTAAACCATCTATATTTAATACAGTGATACAATCACTTATTCCCACAGGGATTTGTCCAATGCTCTGTACACATAGTTCTGCTTGGGTTTGGGTAACAGAAATAACAAAATGTTCAGCCTCAAATGAGTCTCTCGTGTTGGTGAAGATATATGGTGTTGAAACATTGTATGGTCGATATTCTTCCCACTCCCATATAGTTCCATTCGCTTGAGGATACCCATCTTTGTCCTGATGACACTCTTTATTTAACCATACCAGGCTCGACAAGAGCCATTATGCGAAAAAGGGAGAGGTATAAATGGTGTACCACCTTTCTTTTGGTGTGCGGGTATCATCCCACAAATACAACAGTTTATCGCATTAGTAGCAATGTGGGTATGATGTAACATTTGAACAAATGTGTTATTCAAATAAGACTGTCAATGTTTCAATTCTTGAAATGGGAGCGTAAAGAAATAATGTTCCTCTGGTGCAGGTGTAGTAACAATGAAGAACTCAAGAGCAGGAGTTGTTTCCTCAACAGACCATGTTATTGCTGTCACAATCATCAAGGCAACAATAAACCCTATAACAAGTTCAAGTTCAAGTTCAGAGATTTGTATAGTGCACTACTCACCCGGAGGGTCTCAAGGCGCCTGAGGGAGGTGGGGTGCTCTACTTGTCGAATAACCAAGTTTTTAGTTGCTTTCTGAAGGCGAGGTGGTTTTGTGTAAGGTGGAGGTGGGTGGGGAGAGAATTCCAGGTTTTGGCCGCTAGGTAGGAGAAGGATCTTCCCCCATGGTGGATTTATTGATGCGGGGAATAGCGGCGAGGGCTTGATTGGACGAACGTAGTTGGCGGGAGGGGGAGTAGAAGGACAGTCGTGTGTTGAGGCAATCGGGTCCTTGGTCGTAGAGGGCTTTGTGTGCGTGGGTGAGGAGGCGGAACGTTATTCTCCTGTTGACGGGGAGACAATGGAGGCCTTTGAGGTGGTCAGAAATGTGAGCTTGCCAAGGAATGTCCAATATGAGTCTGGCTGAGGCGGTTTGGATTTGTTGGAGTTTTTTCTGTAGTTTGGCTGTGGGTCTGGCGTAGAGGGTGTTTCGGTAATCCAGTCGGCTGGTGACCAGTGCGTGGATGACCGTTTTTCTTGTTTCTGTGGGGATCCAACGGAAGATTTTTTTGAGCATGCGGAGGATGTTGAAGCAAGATGATGAGACGGCGTTGGCTTGTCTGGTCATCGAGAGGGAGGAGTCCAGGTTGAATCCCAGGTTACGTGTGTGATCCATAGGTCTTGGTGCGGTTCCCAGGGCTGGTGGCCACCAAGAGTCGTCCTAGGCAGAGAGGGATGATCCTAAGATGAGGACTTCCATTTTGTCCGAGTTCAGTTTTAGGCGGCTGTTCTTCATCCATTCGGCTACGTCTTTCATCTCTTCGTGTAGGTTGCTTTTGGCGGTGTTTGGGTCTTTGGTGAGGGATAGGATCAGCTGAGTGTCGTCTGTGTAGGAGATAATGTTGAGGTTGTGTTGGCATGCTATGGATGCAAGGGGACTCATGTATACGTTGAAGAGGGTCGGGCTGAGTGATGATCCTTGTTGTACGCCGCAGATGACTTCGGTGGCCTCAGATCTAAAAGGAGGGAGGCGGACTCTCTGGGTTCTTCCAGCGAGGAACGAGATGATCCAGTCCAATGCTTTTCCTTGTATTCCAATGTTGCTGAGGCGTTGTATGAGGGTGCTATGACAGACTGTGTCGAAGGCTGCGGAGAGGTCGAGTAAGATGAGGGCAACTGTTTCTCCGTTGTCCAGTAGTGTTCGAATGTCGTCTGTTGCTGCGATGAGGGCGGTTTCGGTGCTGTGTTTGGCTCGGAAGCCGGATTGTGAGGGGTCGAGGGATTTGTTGGCTTCGAGGATGGCGGCGAGTTGACTGTTGACGGCTTTCTCAATGACTTTGGCAGGGAATGGGAGGAGCGAGATGGGGCGGTAGTTCTTAAGTTCAGTGGATCTGCTGTTGGTGATTGGGATGGTGTCTTCAGTGGTGATTGGGTTCCAGGCGCACAGGTTGTTAGAATGCGGTTTTGGTTCGGAGGTGGGTGGGGAAGACTGGTCTTCGGACTCATTTTCAAAGCTGTTATGTATATCGGCGATTTTGTTGTAGAAGAATTAGGATAGAGAGTCGCAGAGCTCTTGGGAGGGAGTGATGTCGTTGGTGCCGGCGGTGGGGTTGGTAAATTCTTTGACGATGTTGAATAGCTGTTATGGGCATTGTTGTCAAGTCGGTCCTTGAATGCTGATTTCTTGGTGGAACGGATCAGTTGGTGGTGTTTGCGGGTGGCGTTCTTGAAGGTGGCCAGGTTGTCAGGGGTTGGGTTTTTTCTCCAGGCTTTCTCGTGAGTCCGACAGATCTTCTTGGATTTCTTGAAGTCATCGTTGAACCAGGGGGCTTTTTTGTTACTTTGCTTGAAAGGATGGTTTTTCAAGGGTGCTAGTTCGTCGGTGCTGAGGGTGATCCAATGTGTGAGGTTGGTGGCTGCTTGGTTTGGGTTCGATGATATGGGAGGGGGGTTTTGGTGGAGCGAAGTGAAGAGCTGGTCGGTGGTGATTTTGTTCCAGTTTCTTCGAGGAATAGGATGTGGGGGGTTTTGGGTCGTGGTCTTTTTGTAGCTGAAGTGAACGCAGCTGTGGTCCGTTCAGTGGAGGGCTGTGGTGTCATCGAAGGAGATGTGCTTGCTAGAGGTGAAGATGGGGTCGAGTGTGTGTCCGGCAAGGTGGGTGGGGTTGTCAACAAGTTGTTTGAGTCTGAGATTGTTCAGGTTGTCCACAAGGGAGGTGGTGTTGCTGTCGTTTTTCTTTTCCAGATGGAAGTTGAGGTCTCCTAGTAGAATGTAGTTCTCGGAGGTGAGGGCATGTGGGCTGATGAAGTCAGTGATGTCTTCACTAAATTGAGTGTGGGTCCAGGTGGTCTGTAGATGAGGGTGCCTCTGAGTGTGGTCTTGGGGTTGGTGTGGATCTGAAAGTGAAGGTGTTCGGCGTTGGCGAGGTTATCGTCGGAGCTGGTTGTGATGCGGATGGTGTTCTTATGGACGATGGCGATGCCTCCTCCTGTTTGGTTGATGCGGTCTTTTCGAATGATCTTGTAGCCGTCCGGGATGGCTATGGCGATGTCGGGTGCTGAAGAGACGTTCATCCAGGTTTCAGTAAGGAAGGCGACATCCGGTAGAGTAGTGCCGAGTAGGTTCCAGAGTTCAATGGAGTGTCTGTGGACCGAGCGGGTGTTCAACAGGATGCACTTCAGGTGGTTAGAGTCAGAATTAGGTTTGGAGTTAGAGTATTTGTTGTGGGTCTTGATGCAGTCAAATTTGCAGGATTGGCAGGAGAAAGGTCCATGGGTGTGGCCTGGGGCAGCTTGGTAGCAATTTGGTGGTCGGCCGGGGTTAAGGGCTGAGAAGGTTCTGGCGGCGTACGTTATGCAGGCGGATTGGGTTATGCGGGGGCCAGGGGATATGGCGCTGGGCGCAGTCCAGGCGCGGACGGGCGTAGACGGGCTTGCCTTTGGCGCACCTTCGGCGCACATAGGGCGCGACCGCTACGCGTGAACACTGCGCGAAAAAGCATCTGTCATAAGTGGCTAGTGAAGGGGGGAGGGGCGAGGGAGGAGCAGCTGGGAGGCGGGTGCGGGGCGGAAATCCGGGCAGGGAGGCACAACAATAACAACAAAATGGCAGCGAGCCAAAGCGGAACAGGACTGGGGCACAAACACAAACAACGCAATGCAATTTTACCATCAGACACCGAAGAAAACAGCAGGCAGCACAGCACAACTGTAAAAGCGCACTTTGGCAATCTAGCGCTATGATATGTTCAACAAAGCAAATTTAATTAGGCACCAATGAGGCAATCTAGCGCTACGATATGTTCAACAAAGCAAATTTAATTAGGCACCAATCGGGCAATCTAGCGCTACGATATGTTCAACAAAGCAAATTTAATTAGGCACCAATCAGGCAATCTAGCGCTACGATATGTTCAACAAAGCAGATTAAATGAGGCAACAATCAGGCAATCTAGTGCTACGGTCTCAATCAAATAAATCTATTTTGCAGAGGCGCTTGTGGGAGCAAGGCAAGGTAGCGGGTTGCAGTCAGGCGGTATAGCGCTACGATACCAGGCGGTCAAGGCAGAACCGGGAGCAGTGTGAGGAGCGACCGCGTCTGAAAGGATTGTTCTTCTTCTCCATTCTCAGTCACGACACAGAACAAATCTTCCTGAAACTAAAGTAGTTGTCAGTGCTCTTACCCCTGGGTAGCTGTTGATTTCTTCACCACGGGCCAAGACGGGTGACACTACTCTAATGCAGGGCTGATCCCCCCCCCCCCTTGCTACATCGGCTCTCCGTTTCACTGGCCCAGGGAATGCTCAGACAACCTTCATAATGCTGCAGATTTCTAGCTCGGCCTCAAATTATATCTGGTTGCTACAGGGACTGTCTGGTCCGGGAAGAACTCCTCAGATCCGTCAGGCGTCACAGCACGACCTCTTTCGTTCATGTTCTTGTATCAAGTAGCACCCACGCCACCTCAGTTCTAAACTGCTCGACCTCTCAAAGGATTTCAGAAGGACAAAATCACCAGGTCGGAGGTTGTGGCCTTCTCCTGTGGATCTGTCGGGAAGTGCTTCTCGAACCTGTTGATGAATAGAAACCAAGTTATCAGTTAATTGTGCCAAACAGTCATTCATTAAGACACAAGGTACATCGTACGCAGAGCTTTATTTAGGAATTCCCCAGATATTCATAGGACGGCCAAAGAGAAACTCATAAGGTGTGAGGCCAATCCGAGAATGAGGTACTGACAACAATGCCAGTGGCAACGCATCTGGCCAAGTCAGAGAAGTAGAAGCCTGTATTTTAGCCAGTTTCAGTGTTGCATTGTATCTTTCCACCAATCCTGCTGATTGTGGGTGGAATACTGCATGAAACTTCTGTTTGATCCCTAATCCTTTCAAGACATGTTTTATAATGTCCCCTACAAAATTAGGTCCATTATCGCTCCATAAAAATCTGCAAACACCATAACGAGGAAAAAATTCCTTCAAAAGCACCTTTGCCGTAGTAATTGCAGTATTGTCCTTGGTAGGGTATGCCTCAATCCATTTACTGAAGGCACATACCACCACCAAGACGTACTTCAAAATATTACAGCGTTCAAGCTGGATGTAATCCATTTGTAAAACCTCAAAAGGTGCAGTTGGTGCAGCAAATCCTCCTGCTGGAGTTCGTGTCCCTTTTCCAAAATTAAATCGTAAACAAATCATACAGGACTGTACTACTCTTAGCTGTGCTAGCAAATTCTGGATGCTCCCAAACTTGTGTAAGCAGTTTCACTATTGCTGAAGCTCCAACATGTGCTGGCCCATGCGCCATCTGAACCTTAGGTTTTACAAAAGCTATAGGCAATTTCCACTTATCCATCTGTTTGTTTCGCCAACAACCTTCATCATCCAACTCTCCATCTATGGACCATTGCTCCCGTTCTTTGTCAGAAGCGGTCCTTTGTATCTCTAATACTTCTTTCCTGGCATCGTGCCACCGCTCAGCTTGTGATTTCACTACATACATAGAAGTAGTGTCAGGCTGCATCACAGTCTCACGTGCCACTCGATCTACAAAGGCATTTCCTTGTCCCACCTTATCAGTCACTTTCTTGTGTGCACTACATTTCACTATAGCTATTTTCTTTGGATATGTTAATGCAGTCAAAAGATTATGCACTAATTCTCAGTGCATTATCTGTATCCCATGTGATGTCAAAAAACCTCTTTCCTTCCAGAGCAGGCCAAAATCATGGGCCACTCCAAAAGCATAGCGGCTATCTGTATAAATGTTCACACAAAATCCCTTACTAAGCTCACACGCTCTTGTCAAAGCTATCAGTTCTGCTGCTTGAGCTGACTTCTGTGGTATACGAGCTGTCTCTACTATCGTGTGAAGCGTAGTAATTGCATATGCGGCTGAAGTTGTACCTTCCGGTAACTTCAGACAAGATCCATCAACCCACAGTTCTCCATCCACATCTGGAAGGGGCGTATCTTTCAAATCAATACGACCCTTTGTCTGTTCCTCAGTCAGAAAAATACAATCATGTGTTTCCTGCGCCTCAGGGTGAGTCGCCAGAAATGGCAACAATGTGGCTGGGTTTAATGTTGCACATCTCTTCAGTGTAATATGAGGAGCCAACAGCGTCAGCTCATATCCTGTCAGAAGTGCACTGGTTAAATGCTGCGTCTTTGTTTGATTCAAAAGAGCATCAACAGCATGAGGTACCAACACCAAAAGTTTATGTGATAAGACTATCCCTTCACTCTGGCGTATTGACACGGCTGTTGCAGAAACCGAGCGAAAACATCCAGGCAACGCTCGAGCAACCGGATCAAGTACTGCTGAAAAATATGCACAAGGCTGTTGCTTATCGCCGTGTGTCTGTACTAAAACTGACAATGCACATCTATCCCTCTCGGATGTACATTGTTACAACGCATGTTGTAACGACGCATGCCTTTACCACGCAGGTCTTACAACGCAAGTCGTTACAACGACTTGCATTGTAGGGCGTGGATTTAGGAATCTTATAAGTTTATATTCCAACACCAGTCCCCGTAACAGTAGGGAAGGTCTTGGAATAAAAAATTGCAAGATTCCTTATCCCACAGCGCCATCCAGCGCAAGTCGTAGTAACGACTTGCGTTGTAATAGCTGCGGGGTAAAGACACCACGGTGTAAAAACCGCATGGTAAACGATGTTCCCCATCCCTCTCGTGTACATACAATGTAAAAGGCTTTGTGTAATCAGGAGTACCTAACACTGGTGCTGAACAAAGGGCTTGTCGTAACTGTCGGAAAGCATTCTCACATTCATCTGTCCAGGGGAGGGGTATTGGAGTATATTTTGTCAATAGTGCTAACAAAGGTTTAGCGATATGTGAAAATCCTAATATCAATTGCCTACAAAAAGAAGTAAGACCCAAAAATGCTCGGACCTCTTTCTGTGTAGAAGGTACTGGTGTATCTAAAATTGCTTGAATGCGATCTGATGTGAGCGCACGCCCCTCTTTAGACAAAAGGTGACCTAAGTAGGTTACCTTTGGTCTACAATATTGCAATTTCTTTCTGGAGACTTTGTGGTGGTGCGAAGCAAGGAAAGAGAGCAAGGTCAGCGTGCATTTCTCACATTGTTCGGGGGTATCAGCTGCTAACAGAATATCATCAACGTACTGAATGAGCGCCACACCCTCGGGTAAAACAAAAGAATCAAGTTGTCTTTTCAAAGCTTGACTGTAAATACTAGGACTCTCAGTATAGCCTTGAGGAACTCTGCAAAATCTATACGATCGATTATTCAAAGTGAAACCGAACAAATATCTGCAATCAGGATAAATAGGGATCGAAAAGAAAGCGTTCTTCAAGTCTATAACAGAGAACGTTGTTGCAGTAGGTGGAAGTAGGTTAAGGAGCGTTGTGATGTCAGAAAACACTGAATATTGTGGCACCACTATCTTATTGACCTCCTGCAAATCGATAATAAATCTGTAGATCCTTGTATCAGTATCTTTCTTCAAAATCAGGAGGATCGGACTATTACAAATGTTAAATGGAACTTCCTCAACAACCCCAACTTCAATAAGATCTTGTACAATTCGTGTGAGTGCTTCCTCACCCTCCTGTGAAATTCGATATTGAGGCAGGCGTGGCAACACAGCTCCCTCCTTGACGCTAATGTGCACTGGTGGAATAACCATCGGACCCACTTCTGTATCTGAAGTGGCCCACAGAGTGTTAGGTAGGGAAGCTAATGCAATATCTTCTTGAACAATGCAAACTCTGTCCGTTATTGGGGGATTGTCATTCAAAATCAAACACACTCCTTCAGGGGAACATTGTATTGTGGCTCTGAAATACTTGAGCATATCAAGACCCACAATATTATCTGGCGTGTTCGGGGAAAGCATAAATGGGCATGGGGCAGTAAACTTATCAACATGAAATGCAAGTGGTTGTGACAATGGGCTAAGGGAAGGAGTTCCATCGAACCCTATCGATGTAATCGTTAAGCCAGACAGGGGAGCCCTTGGAACAAATTGCTTAGACAAAGCACTACGAGTAGCTCCTGTATCAACCAGAAACTGATCAGTAGAACCCAAAACATTTGCTGTAACATAAGGACCCCTCTGATCTACTGGAACTTCAACTAATTCCTTACCCCATCCTACGCAATCCTATGCAAAAGCAGAATCATGCAACTCAGGCTGCGCATAATCAGACATTTGGTATTAGTTATGCCTGTCAAAAGCATTAAACCCATTTTGTACCCGCACAATAGAATCAAACCTAGCGCGATCATTCATAGCGCCTCTAAAACCTGAATTCCCCGAGCGGTTCTTCATGGATCCTCGGCCACGAACATAACGCTGTGAGCGCAACAATGGGCACTCATCTGCCCAGTGACCAAATTTCTTACAATACGCGCATTGATCAATAGCCAAAGAGTAAGGAGTAGAGGAGGAGTTAGAAAATCCTCGTCCGCCTCTATCATTACCTTGAAAAGGTGGACCATAGGCCTGAGATAACATGACCTTTGTTTTTAATTCTTTAGTTTTCTTTTCCTCATTGCCCTTCGCTTCAAGTTTCTGGCGCTCGTAATATTGAGCCTGTGAGAAGTTGGCCTGGTATATAATGCTCACTAATTCTAGTGATCACTTTGTACCATGCCAAGCAACCCTTATGATGATTGGTTGTAAGTCAACCTTATAGACCAGTTATCCTAGTGGTAACGTGAACAAAGCAGTCTTAGGCTAAACTCTGAAAGGCATGTGAAGCCAGCTGTATTACCATACACAACCCCCTTGAATACCAAATGAAAGGACACCATAAAGATATATATTGAAAATATATATTGATTTATTAACTAAAAGTATCCCCTGGACTCTTTATGAGCACAGAAGCACAAGCGTTAAACACAAGACAGTTTAAAATACACAAAAGTTGCACAATATGGATGAGCCCTAGGGGCCACCTAAACCATATACTAAGAAAGTGGTATAAGAGATACCAATCGGAAAGGAAACAGGCCTAGGGCCTTGGGAATCGCTGGAGCTATTCGAGACTAGCAGTGACTAAGTCGGGAAAGGCCCGCGGGACTCGGGTGCAGTGTTTAAAGTGCACGCACTCACCAATGCAAAGTCTATGGTGCGTAAAAAGTACAAAGTTAGTTAGTTCAGAACCTTCCAAGGGACCTAGAAAGCTGAAACTTGAGACACAGGCCCTAGAGGTGTGTACCAGTGTAGGAACACCGGCGGAACTGAGTTACCTCACCCACAGGAAGCGGGTGCACAGGGTCGAAGTAGTGTCCGGTTTCGTCATGCTGGTCGATGGTGCTTGGAGCTGAAGATGCTGCAGGCGGCTCGAGGTGAAGAGTTCCGGTGGTTCCAAGGGTGGATCTGAAGATGTGAAGACCTGAAAGCAGAGGGGACAATGTTCAAAGTCACTAGCCAGTGACTACCGTGGAACCAGATTGGAACCAGGCGATGTTGGGTGCAAACAGGCGTTGAGGTGTAGCTTCTCTCTGCAGCCACGTGGACACCGGGGGTCGAGGACGTCCAAGAGTCGGTCACGAGCTGTCCCACGTAGACTTCTCGCTGTTGGCAGTGTCGGCAACTTGATTGTAGCAAACAGGCCTTGGCTAATGCAAGCCACACAGGGATCAAGAAAGGCTTGTTACTCGGACCAGCAAGGTCTGAGCAGGGGCTCCTTTTCACAGGAGCTAGGGCAAAACTGGAGCAACTAGACCCGCAGTATAGTTTGTAGTTGTAGTCGCCAAGATGGCCGCTGACCGCGTGGCTAGTGGCCGGGATGGCGCGTCGAGTGGCACAAAACAAAAGGGCCCCACGCAGATCGTGGAGATGCTGGGGGGCTGATCTTCGGTGCAAGGGCTGCTCGGTGGTGAGGGTTCTCAGTCCCCAAAGCACAACATCGAGGATGCCTCTGGTTCTGCGCTGTCAGCTCTTTGGGTGTCTTCCAAGAAGTCCGGTCCCACGTCTCTCGGTGCCTCCATGGGTCCCTTCTTTGCAGGGACTGTGGATCGGGCTGTAAAAAGCCTGGGAGTCTGGGTCTTGTCAGGCTCTGGGCTCGGGCTCCGGCGGGAGGCGGCGGCAAAGCAGACGTCGATTCGCTGGTTGGTGCCTGTGTTCACAGGGTGGCCACTCCTAGGCCACAAGGGAGATTCTCTTCAGTCTTCTGTGCAGCAGAATGTCGAAGTCCAGTCTTCTTCTTCGTGTAAAGTTGATTCAGGATGATCTGCTGTGCAATGGCACTACTCCCACTCTTATTCCCAATCTGAGGGGTGGATCACCTACTAGGTCCCTCCTCTGGGAGGAACCAGGAAGGGGGACGGTTACACCCCCTTTCCTTTGTCCAGCTCCTCACCAGGCCTGGGTCTGGAAAATCCCAGGACCGGTTTGGACTGGCTTATGCACGGGGACACCTTGTGTGCCCCGGGCATGTCTCAATCTATTCAGCCCTGTCCTAACCAATACACAAAACCCTGTCTGGGGTGGTGCTCGCACCTCCCAAGGCAGGAAACCCTTTGTCCAAGCCTCCCTCGCTGGAAGGACTCCCAGCAGCAGGGGGTCAGACTCGTGTCTGTGGTGGCAGCATCCATTTTGTGATGCTGAGGCTCTGGTTAACTTTAACCGGGGTTAAGGCTACGCACATGTTGTGTCCCTCTAGAAGGGTGGAATGCTATCCCCGTCGACAGAACTGTCGAGGGGATAGTATTCCAATTCGTATGACACCTTACTCGACATGTTTTGATAAAGCCAAACCAAAGATAGCATATAACCGCGAGGATTATAATGCACTTAAGAGTATATGGTATGGCAATATCCCGGAACAGCTTAGGGAGTGGTTCCCGACAGCTCATGCTAGAGCACCATCTCACATATTTCCAAGCACTCTGCCTCCAGGATTGATGAGGCCTTCCATAGGAGTGGCTGATAGGAACATATGTGTCCAGTTTAAGGGTAGATATAGGGATACTATATCTAAGCAAGAGGTGATTACACCAACTTACCCCAGCTGAGTGATCAGCCGGTTGTGTCAAATATGGAGGCCAGGCCAGGGGTGGCACAATACATGCTGCAGCCCCTGGTAGGCCTTGGAAACACCTATGCCCTGGGTACCTAGGGTACACTGTTATAGGGGCCAATAAGGTGAACCAGTTCCAATTTGTAATGCACCACATTAAGTCATAAACCAGTGAAGCAAAAAGCAAAAATGTGGGGTGACCATAGGATAGCAGACCCTACTCTCCTACAGAGCCATTGTCAGGATGGATGCCGGAGAAGAGGTTGTCCAAGAGCTTTCGCTGGCTTTCAAGCGGTTAGCCACTCCTGGTAATAGGTTTGTAACATACTTGTCTACAAATAAGTGACGGCCCTTATTGTCCGTTAGTGACTGGCCCCTAAAAACATGAAAAGCCTCCTCAAAACGTGTAAAGAAATCTGAAACCGATTCATCTGTCTTTTGTTACAGGATGCTAAAACAGTCCAACCAATCTTTTTAGGGAGAATAATTGTTTTTAATTTAGCTAATATTGCACCGGGGAGATTTAAAATCAATTGACATGGCTTTTGCGCTGGTTCCCTATCCGCATCTTCCCCCTCTATCTCTTTCCATACCGGCCCATATGCTGCACGATCATCGACTTTACGCACGGAGCACCACATATCGGGCGGCAATAGGAGCCCGAAAAGTAAATCAATATCGGCCAGAGTCATGGTACAAGAATTTATGGCTCCCTCAACTTCTTCATAAAAGGCAGCAGGGTTTTTACACGGATGCCATAACATCTGCTCTATTCCAGGGAGTATACACCCAATTATAAATAAAATACCCTTTTGCATCTACAGAATATTTATCATCACTGGTACCTGCTCCTTTAGGAGGAACATATAAAGGCGCTGCCTCACGCATAGGCTTTGCATGCACTATCGCAGTCTTATCTGTTTGGAAAATAGATGATTGTTTACAGTCGATCAATCCCGTTCGGTCATCTGTTTTTGCTTTTCGTTGCTCATCCCGTAGCAGAAGCACATCATTTCGAAGTTTAACCAGTCGCCTGATGATATCAGTCACCTGGGAAAGAGGGAAAGAACCTTTACGTAATTGCTTACAATCAGTTGCCACATCATCAGGTTCAAGAACATCAGACACTTTTCGAAACATTCCAACGACTTCATCTGCAAAATGTTCAGTAAAGTACATCTGCTCTTTATCATGCCATCCCTTAAGAGCTTCTAAAATCTCTAAAACAGTAACCGTATCCTTGAGTGACTTCCGAGCCAGGTTCCTAAGTTCGACCGCACATTCGACCGGAATCATGGAGCGGGTTCTTGGTTTCGTTTGATCAGCATTGGAATCCTCATCGTCGCCGGATGGGGCGGACGGAACGATATACGGAGGCGGAGGGCGATCTAACAAAGAAAAATCATCTTGCGGTTTATTAAGGACAGGATAAAGAGGTTGTCGAACAGAATATTGGCCAGATATCTGAAATCTACGCTCTTTTTCCTGTCTCTCTTCCAACTCCTTCGCCTCCTTTTTCCTCAATTCTTGCGCTTTTTCATACACATTCTTCCGTTGCTCTTTCTCAATCAGTGCTTGCTCACGTTTCTCACGCTCACGTTCTTCTTTCACTCACATTCGCACACTTTCAAACATATCGTGTACAGATTTTCACTTAAACATACACTGTTTCACATACTCAATTTTTCGCATATCAAATGACCCATACTTCGACCAACACAACTCCGGATCCTTTTGCGAGTATTTCCTCCTCAACGTGCTGTACATTATAGAAGAAAGATCATATTTTACATACATTTCTCGATGAGGCGTCCCCTCTGTGGGAGACGGTTGAGATTCCTCAAGTTTTAACCGGTTATTCCCTCAAAAGCAGCACATTCTACGAAGTGCGCTAAAAACAGGCATGCCAAAAATAGTGCAGAATATGCAATATTATAATCAAAGTAGCACTTAAAGTATCTGTAATACGTTGTGCCGTTCAAATCAAAATCGTATCATGGAGAAAAATCTCCTCATTACCTGTCTATATGTATTGCAATACATATATTTCACATACACATACACATACACATACACATCAGGGAATAGTCCTTCCAAAATTGCCACAGCAAGCGTATCCTAAAACTGCCTTGCCACTCACAGGCTTCCAAAACCCACAGCAAGTACCGTATAACGGTTCTTACCACTCAGAGGGTGTCCAGTCTCCAACTGCCAAGTTCTATATTCGACCAAACGGCCACTGCACGGCAAACCAACAGAAGAGATCTCAGTCGAGGACCGGCACAACCTGGATGGTCAGATCGGAAAGAAAGGAAAAAACGCCTTGGATGCCAAGACTCGGGTCTCCTCTGGCATGCGTACGCTTCCACAGCGAGATTCCAATCCTTCGTCACGACCACTCCTTCGGGCATTCGAGTCGCCGATGAGCCCCACGTGTCGGGCGCCAATTTGTTGTAAGCAAACCTCAGCCAGGCCTACTTAGTGCAAGGGTTCGCCCTTCACTGAACAGAGTCCTCAGACCTTAGGAAGAAGTTGGCAATGAAACTGGAAATACAAAAGCAGAGTTTATTAAACCTTTAAAGGTGGTACTACAGCCCACACAACACCCTTCGGTATTGTGTCAAGTAGCACAACGAACTTAAGCACATGGCCCCTTTTATACGCAATGAGGGGGCTCAAGAAAAGGCGGTACAAAAGACAAGAGCAGATTCATGACCATACTAGGACATTTTGGAAGGCACAATTGATGAGTGGGTGGAGTTAACAGTCTCCGATAATTGGTATGCACATTCCTTGTCTGGAACCAATTAATAACGGTCACTGATCCTACTGAGCAATTCTGGACATGCTGGAAGCGGAGACTACTAAAAATAGCCTGTTGCTGGGCAGACTCCAGGCGCGATGAACAAGAAGGTCGGACCAAGCACATGACGAGCACATGGCAATGTATGGCATTCAAAATGGCCGCTACAAATTCAAGATGAAGTCGGCACATTTGTTACGATAATGGTAAAAACCAAACCATGTCTTCTGCTAATGCTTAATCTAACCGCTACTGATTTACAACACCGCTAATTCCCCTATCATGGCTTCATTTTGTATTTCCTTTATACTCTCTAGGGTGTTTTCGAACATAACAACCTCGTGAACCAACCTAGCTGGACCTGCAATGAACATGTGTTTCATTTTGGTTCTAGCTGTTTCCTTAGTTCCCACATCATCTGTAATCTTCCCATTGGCACAGCACTTAATTATTGCCAATTTCTTAGGAAGCGTTAAAGCAGACAAAAGCCACGATATAAAGTGTCCATGATGAATCTTGGTGCCATGGGAGGTAAGAATCCCTCTTTCTGCCCAGAGCCGCCTAAAATTATGGGCGACCACAAAAGTGTACTAACTGCCAGTATGAATATTGACAAACCAGTCCCTCTCTCAATTCGCAGGCTAGAATAAGGGCTAGAAGCTCAGCAGCTTGAGTCGATTGATAGGGAACCCGTGATGTCTCTACAAACATCTGCAATGTGGTGATAGCATACGCTGTAGTAGTTGTGTCATCAAGTAATTTGATACAATCAATCAATCAATCAATCATAGCATTTGTAAAGCGCACTACATACCCATGAGGGTCTCAAGGCGCTGGGGTGGGAACACTGCTACTGTTCGAAGAGCCAGGTCTTGAGGAGTCTCCTGAAGGTTAGGAGGTCTCCGGTCTGCCGTAGGTGGATGGGAAAGGTTTTCTACATCTTGGCAACAAGGTGGGGGAATGATTTGCCGCCGGCAGAGCCATCAACATATAGTTCTCCTTGGGATTCAGATAAGGGAACATCAGTCAGATCCACCCGACCCTTCGTCTCTTCTTTCGTCCGGAAAATACAGTCATGTTTATCGACCGCATCATTCTCAGAAGGGAGGTGTAGTAATGTGGCTGGATTCAGATGGCGCATCTCTTAATCGTAATATGTTTGGCAAACAATGTCTGTTCATAGCGAGTAAGACATGCACTGAGGAGGTGCTGTGTCTTTGTCTTATTCAAAATAGTATCCACAGCATGGGGTACCATAACTGTGAGGCCAGTATCAAGTACGAGTCCAGCCAATTGCCTGACCGAGATGGCCACAGCTGTGATCGCTCTCAGGAAACTTGGGAGTGCCCTAGCTACAGGGTCAAGCACAGCAGAAAATTAAGCACAGGGCCTTTGTTTATCTTGAAAATGTTCTTTTAAAATAGACAGCGCACAGCCAGCCATCTCATGGACATAGAGCTCAAACGATTTAGTATAATTAAGTGTACCCAACACTGGAGCCGAACAAAGCGCAGTTTTCAATTGCTCGAATGACTGCTGACATTCCGGCATCCAAACAAAGGCTCATGCACTTCTTTCGTTGTTGGTGCAAGCAAATATTTAATTAGTAACAAAGAAATCGGGATCCATTGTCGACAGCAGGAAGTAATACCTATAAAAGCATGTTGAGTTTGTGAAACAGGCATTTTAACAATAGTACTAATATGCTTAGGGGTCAATCTCCTACCCTAATTCGGCAGTAGGTGACCTAAATAGGTCACCTCCTGTCGACAATACTAATATTTGGAAAGAAAAACTTTATGTCCATGTTGAACTAAATTCAAAAACAATCGTACTGTACTATCCCTATCGACATATTTAGAGGGCCCCCAACTCATTCCTCAATGCTTGGTTATAAATACTAGGAGGGTCATTAGGATGGCGGGCGAATCGCCACTGCCTGTATGGCGGTGGCGATCTGCCCGCCATTTCCCACCACTCGCTTAACATTTCCTCTCCTCCATATTACGATGGCGGAGGGGACACTGGCGGACAGGAAGACCATCTGCCATTTTTCTGGCGGTCGAATCAGCGACCAGGCAGAAAAGGGCTACAATATGGTGGCGTTATCTACAAGACACCGCCATCCATATTAGGATGCCCAGGGGTGCAGGCCTTTCCTTGGCGGAGACTCCGCCATGGAAAGGCATTCAGCATTTAGTTTTGGTAGCCTGTTGCGGGACCCCTGGTTTGGGTGTGGGGGGTGAACTTGGGGGTCCCCATGGTACTCCCCTGGGTACCTGCATTAACATACACAAGGTGGCAGGCACCACACGGTGCCTGTCACATTGTGTATGCCATTGCACAACATGCATTTTCAACATTGTGGAGGGTGTTTCTTACAGCACTGCCCGTCACAATGTTGAATATGTGGGATGCGACCGCCACGGTGGTGGTCACATCCTAATCTGGTGTGTGAGACGCTGCCTGTCTGGCGGGCGGTCCCAAACTCTTCTATTGTGGCGGGCATACATTGTTCACCCGCCATCATAATGAGCCCCCGAGACTCTCGGTATAGCCTTGAGAAGCACAACAAAATCTAAAGTTCCTACCACCCAGTGTAAAACAGTACAATTACCAACTATATGAATGACAGAAAATAATTTAGCAGTAGAAAGGATCATGGTTAAAAGCGTAGTGATATCGGTAACAACCTGTGGAATCTCTAATTTGGTAACCTCGTGCAAATCAGTCACAAAGCGATAAACAACCTGGTGATCAGTAGAGGAGCCTGTAGGTGCCCTTTTAAGAATCAGAAGAATGGGACTATTACAAATATTAGCAGATGTCTCCTCAACTACTCCCTTTCATCTCAAATCCTGAATAATATGAAGTAGAGCCCGTTCACCGGCCTGGGGTATTTTATACTGAGGAATACAAGGTAGAATAGCATGCTCCTTAACCTGTATAGACCCCGGAGATATGTGCAACACACGCACCTCTGTATCACCTGTGGCCCATAACGTAGGTGGCAAATTCAACTTAAAGGGGCGTGTCCTTAGACAAACATTGTTTAGCGCTTACATTTGGACCCATAGTAATATAAACACCTGCAGGGGAGCAATAAATAGTAGCATGCAATTTCATCAACAAATCAAAACCCATCACATTTTCACCACAATCAGAAGTGAGGAAAAACGGAGAGTCCACAGTAAACGGACCAATAGTAAGAGCAAGGGTGCGTAAAATGGGGCTTACAACCTGTAATCCTGAAAAACCTACTGAAACATTATGCTGGGCGGACAGAGCTGCCCCAGGGACCGTACTAGAGGCAACAGCCCTCTTTTTAGTGCCATATGCACCAGAAATTCTTCAGCGAGCCCTTCTAATCCACCTTAACATAAGGACCACGCTGATCCACAGGTATTTGTACGGGTCCCTCAGTCTGTCCCTGGCTGTCCTAACTATAGGACATCCCAGTCGCATAATTAAAATCATAATCATCATTATAATACTGACCATCCCTAGTATTGTCAAAATAATTGTCAGAACGGCCTGCGGAAGCTGCAGTGTCAAGTTGCCTGCCAGCTCAGCGCCTCTTCCACCAGAACCCTGTCCCGTGGGGATGAAACCTTTTGCAAAAGCACAGGGCACTCTCTATGCCACTGACCTTCCTCTTTACTATACGCACACTGATGTGGCCCTAAAGGTATTGTTGAAGGCTGCCTATAAGTACTCTGAATCAGCTTGGAAGGACCACCTCATCCCCTATTATTTCTCCTAAATGCTTGCTGTAGCAACACCTTTGTTTTGAGATCCTTATGTTTCTTGTCTATCATTTCCTGTTCCTCCTGATCCCGCTGTTCATAATACTGAAAAATATTTAAAATAACAGAAGGACAAGAGGGGGACCAAGTGCTCTCAGATGCCTGCAAATGAGTTGTTTTTTCAGGAAGAAGGTTAGAAACAAACTAGTCAACAAACAACTGAACTCCACCCCCAATAGACATATCTTGCCCTCCATAGTCCAAAAACGTATCTTCAAACCAGTAAAGAAACCAGACGCACTCTCATACTTCTGTTTAAAAGCTGTCAATTTGTCCCAACTTAACTTCTTAGGTAGAATAAGTGAATGCATATACATAATAATACGACCTGGCAAAGCAAGTATTTTGGCATGGGGTTTATCACCTGGCTTCCTTTCCTGATTCCACCCTCAAATTACATCCAATGTACTTCCAAATTCCGCAACATGATCCTGAGTATGAACATGTCTCCAAACATCAACCGGAACTAGGAGGCCAACAATCATTTCTATATCAGCAAGAGTCACTGCTGTAGAAGAAGAAGCCTCTGTTAATTTTTTGTAGTAGGCTGTAGGATTTTTACTAGGATCAGGCAAATGAGCCTTCAGAGCAAAAACCTCAGTTCTTTACCAAGGAGTATAAACCCATAGCTCCTGAAAACGAGCCGCCACAGCCTGTCTCATGACAACACCACACTGGTCAGTTAACGCAGGTATTTCTGGAAGATATATTTGATGAACCTCTCGCATAGGGAATTGGGACACCAGGGTAGGACTTTTCTCGTGTAATCTATCCCTATACCCAACTAAAGTTGCAATGTTTCCAAACACTGAACCTGGCCCCAAATCAGCAGCATATACACGATCTTTAATATCAAATAAAATTTGAGGAGCTTCCATCCCAAATTGTGTTTCCCATAGATTAATCAATGTAGTGGACATATGTTTAAAGGCATGTTGCTGTACAAAGGGTTCAAAATCCTGCATAGCTCTCCAATTTCCTCGACACTATAGAGTGCATTGCGAGCCCGCCGCAGAGCCTGCTCAGCTACTACTTGTTTGTTTCTCATTTTTCCCTACCCCAGATCGCACTAACCGGCCTATTCGCTCCTAGACTTGTTTCCAATCCCTATCCTCAAACCCTCGCACTGGAGTGGTGGAATCCATAAGTGACAGCGGATGAATAACCAAAGAAGGAGAAACAACAGAATCAAGGAGTATAACAGTAGCCGGTGGTTGCAGCGAGGGAGAAAGAGTAGTGGGCACAGGTGTTGAAACAGTAGGGGTACTAAAGGTCACAGCCGTCAAAGATGGGGAGGGCAAAGAAGGTGCGTGGGGCACTGGGGCCAAAGCTGTAACAGTAATAGCCGTAGTCACGGGACCAACCACAACAGATGAAACAGACTGGAGTGGCTGTAAAGGAACAGTAGGATATATCCTTTGAGGAGCATAAGGAGGCGGGGGTCGATAATCGCACAACTCCGCTACAAAAATATCATCTTCTTCCTTAGCCAAATGGAACATCAATTTGTAACGAAATTTCCTATTTTCACATTCAAATCCCGACTTTGCTTTATCATGTGCCACATCTTTCTGCATCAAGGTTTGCATTCTCCCTTTTCATGCAAATCTTTCCACCTTTAACCACCTCTGTCTAGCCTCCTTTTGTCAAGTTCTGAGGGAATCAAACATAGACTGCCTACTTCTTTTCTTAAATAACTCTTCTTGTAAAAACCCAATTTTTTGTTCATAAAAGGTGCCAATCAAAGGCCACTGCAACCCGGCATTGTCCTTCATATATTTGTGCCATAATGTACTAAACATTATAGGGCCAACACCACGTTTCACATACATATCAAAATTCGGGCTGCCCTCAGGAGGCGCAGGCTGAGCTTCTTTCAAACGAGCATCTGCAGAACAGCAACAACAACACAAATTCCACAATTTGCTCAGACCAGCCATTTTGTAAAAGAAACTAAATTTATACTTTGACCTGGCAAAGTATTTGCAAATCGTTTGTCGAACAAAACAGTCCTCAGACTGTATCAAACTCAAACACAAAAGGTACCATATCCACAAAGAACCAAAACAAACTCACCTGATATCAGTGGTACAAACTAACTGATTCTCCACTGGCGACTCTTCAGACCAATCGGTCAGGTACAAGGGTCTCGTCGTTCAGGACTCCAGTCGGGGTGACTACTGGGCAGGGTACCCCACCGGTGGGACAGAGGAAGCAGCTACGAGTACCAAACTCTTCATGCAGGGATCCCTGAGGCTTCAGTCCAACCTGATGGTGCTCCCGTCCTCCCCTCCGATTACGGACAAGGAATGGGGCACAATCCGAAGGAGTACCTGTTTGGGCGCTAACTGAGGGAAATGACCCTGCTCAGGCCACTCTTGTCCCTAGAATCACCTCTCTGCCGCTTATACTAAATGAAGAGATGGTCAGACAGTAGAGACTACAAACAAATAATTGTTTATTCAGATACACTCAGAGTGGAGCCCCATCTGTCCAGTCAAAAGCAGTGCTACAGAGGGAACCGAAATCAACATGCATAAAGATACATTTTGTAGGTTTCATAACCGGGCAGAAAGACGCCCACAGTGGAATTTTCCAAGCAGGGGCCACCACACAGCGAAATATAGAAAAGACAGCTCAGAGCTCATATCTTACAAAATGTAGCGAGGTCCAAGGTTGCTGCTTCTGGAGCCTGCCACCAGACAAGGGGGAGAGGGCCTCTATCTTATGAGAAAGCTGTGAGCTAACGTGATCAGGGTACTCATTACTAAAACAAAACTTAAGGAGAGAATCAAAACCTAACGAGGGCAATTTCTCGGAAAATGACAAGTTTAGTTTTGAACAGTCTAAAATGGCGTCTGATAAAGAAAATAGTTGAGCGCATGCTAACTTATACAAAGCACTGCATAGACATAGACAATTCTTTTCTAACAAACAGAGTAAAGAAATCAGACCCACTCTCATCCTTCTTCTGCCGATAAACTGTGAATTTATCCCAGCTTACCTTCTCAGGTGGAATAAGTGAATGCATATATGTAATTATACGACAAGGCAAAGCAAGTATCTTGGCACAAGGTTTATCGCCTGGCTTCCTTTCCTGATCCAATCCTTACATTACATCTCATGTACCACCCAATTCCGCTACATGATCTTGAGTATGAACCTGTCTCCAAACATCCACCAGAAAAAGAAGACCAAACAACCTTTCAATATCAGCAAGAGTCATCACGACAGAAGATCATTTTTATATCAGCAAGAGTCACTACTCTTACCTCTGTTAATTCTTTATAATAAGCTGTATGATTTTTCCTAGGGTCAGGAAGATGAGCCTTAAGGTCTAAAATCTCACTTCTTTTCCAATGAGTATAAACCCATTTTTCCTGGAAATGAGCAGCAACACCTGCTCTAGTAACTGCTCCATGCTGATCAGTCAATTCAGGTATCTCCGGATGATAAAATTGGACGATTCTCTCGCATCGGGAACTGAGCTTCTCGAGTAATCTTATCCTATAGGCAACTAAAGTTGTAACATTCCCAAACACTTGGCCTGGCTTTAAATCAGTGACATATACACGATCTTTAATATTGAATAGAATTTGCGGCGCTTCTGACCTGATATGAGTTTGCCAGAGAATAATCAATGCAGCAAACATGTGTTTAAGGGCATGTTGCTGCATAAAGGATTCAAAATCTCGCATGACTTTCCAAATATCCTCAACACTATGAAGCACATTCCGAGCCGACCGCGCAGCCTGTTCAGCTACTACTGGTTTCTCTTCATCCCATACCTCAGATCGTACTAATGGGCCCATACGCTCCCTAAATTTCGCCATAACTCTGTCCTCAAACCCTCGTACTGCTGTGTCAACATCTTGAGGCAATGGAGAATGAATAACCAGAGGAGAAGAAACAACAGAACCATTAGGTACAACTCTAGCGAGGAATTGCACCGGAGGAGAAAGAGTAGCAGGCACAGGTGTTGAAACAGTAGAAGTACTAGAAGTCACAGTCATCAAAGAAGGCGAGGGCAAAGAAGGAGCGGGAGGCGCTGTTGCCGATGCTGTAATAGTAACAGCTGTAGATGCAGGGGCAACTGACACAGATGAGACAGACTAGGGCAACTGCAAAAGAACAGTAGGGTACATTCTCTGTGGGGCATATCGGGGCGAGGTCGACTATCTAACAACTCTTCTACAAAAGTATTGTCTTCCTCTTTTGCCAAATACGACTTATCAATGTGCAACTGAAATTTCCTTACTTCACATTCAATTCCTGACTCTTGTTTTTCTTTATCATATGCCACAGCGTTCTGTGTCAACATTAGCATTTTCCCTTTATGTGCATCCCTCTCCATCTTTAACCGCCTCTGGCCCGGCTTCCCTCTGCCAAGTCCTGAGAGAGTCAAACACAGATTGTCTACTTCTTTTCTTAAATACCTGTTCCTGTAAAAAAACAAATTTTTTGTTCATCAAAGATGCCAATCATAGGCCACTGCAACTCAGCATTGTCCTTCGTATATTTTTGCCACAGTGTACTACACAAAATAGGGCCAAGACCGTGTTTCACATGCATATCAAAATTAGGGGTGCCTACATGAGGCGTAGGCTGAGCCTCTTCCAATCGAGCATCTCCAGAACAAACAACAACAGCACAAAGTCCAAATTTTACGCAATCCAGGCATCTTGACAAAGAAACAAAATCAACAGTTCTACCTGGCAATTTATTTGTGAATACTTTTTATCAAGACAGTCCTCAGACCGCACCAAACTCAAACCCAAATGGTACCATATCCACAAAGAACCAAAACAAAATCACCTGATATCAGTAGTACAAACAAACCGATTCTCCATTGCCGACTTTTCAGAACAAATAGTCAGATCCAAGGATTTCGCCGTTCAGGACTTCAGTCGGGGTGACCAGTGGGCAGGGTACCCTCCGGTGGGACAGAGGCAGCAGCTGAGAGTACTAAATTCTTTGTGCAGGGATCCCTCAGCCTTCAGTCTGACCTGAAGATGCTCCCGTCCTCCCCTCCGATTACGGACAGGATGGGGCATAACCCGAAGGAGTCACTGATAGGGCGCCAACTGAAGGAAATTACCCGCTTAGGGCGGCCCGGATCTCTAAGACCACCTCTCAGCCTTCCGTACCATATGAAGAGCCGGTCAGACAGTAGAGAATACAAACCAATAATTGTTTATTCATATACTCTCAGAGTGGAGTGCCATCTGCCAAGTCACAAGGAGTGCTACAGAGGGAACCGAAATCAACAAGCATAAAGATACATTATGTAGGTTTCATAACCGGGTGAAAACACGCCAACAGTGGAATTTTCCAAGCAAGTGCAGCTAACCGGCGTAATACAAGAAAAAATAATTCAGCGCTCATATTTTATATAAAGTGTCAGAGTCCAAGGTTGCTCTGCCTGGAGCATCCCACCTAGCAAGAAAGCTATGTGCTAACATGAACAGTGTGCTCATTACTAGATTGAAAGCTAAGAAGAGAAACAATACTTAAGGGGGAGCATTTCTCAGAATAACACACAGTTAGTTTTGAACAGCCTAAAATGGCAGGCCAGAGAAGAAAATGGTGCAGCACATGCTAACTTATATAAAGCACAGCATAAGCATTAAAAAAATCCTTTCTAACAGACCCTAGGCGGTGTTCTCAGAGTTGCGCTATGCGCAACTCCGTGAAGTGGCAAAAAAATCCACCGCACTACGTGGAGCTCCGCAAGTGGCGGAGTTCCATAGAAAAATGCCATTCGCGGTGATTGCACAGTGTGGAAGCTTGTACGCACTGTGCAATCATCGTGAACGGCACCTTACACAGCACAAGCTGTCCCTTCTTTACCTTTTCTGCAGCTCTAGTAGATTTTTACTTAATCAGCAGTTTTCTAAACGCCAACAAGCAGTTTCTCATTGCGAGCATACGCGACCACTCATATTGAGAAACCAGACCAGACCAACCCACCATGAGAAATCTCGCCAGGATGTTTATTTTCCAAGCTCGCGGTCGCCAACTTGACATTGACGATCACAAGTGCTGAAAAAAACTCTGGAGTTTTTCAGAACTCAGCGAGCTCTGCGTAGCGTGGATTGCAGGAAACTCCATGATCAGAGCGTAGTTCACTGCCCAGGGTTAGTATCTGGGCGGTGGGAGGATGTAGCACTTAGTGTCATCTGTGGGTTTGTGTATTTGAGCAGTGGGAGGATGGTGGCAGTAAGTGTCATCTGGGAGTTTGTGTTTTCGGCAAGTGGGAGGTTGGTGGCAGTTAGTGTAGTCTGTAGGTTTGTGAATTTGGACTGTGGGAGGATGTAGGCAGTTAGTATAGTCTGGAGTTTTGTGTATTTGCACAGTGGGAGGATGTAGACACTAAGTGTCATCTGGGGGTTTCTGTATTTGGGCAGTGGGAGTATGTAGACAGTTAGTGTTGTCTGGCGTTTTTTTTAGTTTGGGTAGTGGGAGGATGTAGACAGTTAGTGTCATCTGGGGGTCTATGTATTAGGGCAGTGGGAAGATGTTGGCAGTTAGGGTCATCTAGGGGTTTGTGTATTCGGGCAGTTGGAGGATGTTAGCATTTAGTGTAGTCTGGGGGTTTGTGTATTCAGGCAGTGAGAGGATATAGGCACTTAATTTTATCTGGTGATTTGTGTGTTGTGGCAGTGGGAGGATGTAAGCAATTAGGGTTGTCTGGGGGTTTCTGTATTTGTGCAGTGGGAGGTTGTAGCCAGTTAGTGTATTCTGGGGAGTTGTGTATTCAGGAAGTGTGAGGATGTCAGCAGTTAGTGTCATCCAGGGGTTGTGTATTCAGACAGTGGAAAAATGTAGGCGGCTGGTATCATCTGGGGTTTGTGTATGTGGGCAGTGGGAGGATGCAGACAATTAGTGTTGTCTGAGGGTTTGTGTATTCGTAACAACACACGAGGAAAAGGGGGGTCCCAGGGATATTTAAAGACCTGCCTTGGTTTGTATCCCCATACAACAATCTTAACACACCAGAGAACCAGGGGTCTAAAGGGAGATGGATCTATTCATCCACTCAAAAGGCGCTACTGTAATTGCATCAGAAGAGGATAGAAAGATTCCTATCCGGCCTAAATACAAAGCACACGCTAAAAAGTCAATGATCGTGAGCACAAGTGATTGTAAGCGAGACTCAATTCAAAAAGGAGGATTCCCATCAAATGTCTTGTGATGATCTATATTCTCATTTGGTCATCCATGGCCGTGGGGCGGTGTGTCACTAGATCATTGAGACCGTTTCCGCTCCCACTATTTTACGAGAGTAAATGAGTCTTGTTGCCAATCAATGTGCTGACCATGAGGTAGATGGAGAAGCTGTGGGAATCAGTGCAGTGCAAGGAAATAATGGATATGTGGTGAGTTAAAATAGGGTGACAAAAACAGAAAGACAGAACATTTTATTCTATGGATTGTTTTGCCCTCTAATTAAAACCAGGAACAGTGCAAAGAAACGGTAATCGCAAACAAAACTATGACCACCATGAAGGGGCCAACATGTTTCAGCCTCTGGGGGAAAGATATCCCTAGGCTTTCTTCAGGGCCTCTGTTCGTACAATTTGCTACTGCTAGTATTAATGTGAAAATAAGGAGTGAAATATTATTCTTATAAAGGATATAAATGGATCATGTTGTCCATAATCATTTTCCTCCGTTGCCAAAAAATGGTGTGTCTCACATCTAGAAAAAACAATCACAGTAGTCTCAATCATATATATAATGTACGTGTGATAAATTGAGTCAAACATTTTGAGAAAGTTATTAGCACTCACCCAGATTAGGCGGGGACTAGACCTCACCTCTCCTGGACCCTGCTCAGGAAGATTGAGGCCCCGCTCTAAGAAAGAGAGATAATAAGAGTTTTGAGTATCATAGCTAGTTCTATAAACATTTATGCCTAATGTACCCAAGAACAACACATTCTGCACCTCTCTTGCAAGGGCGCTCTAATAGTCAGTTAGTCGCAAAGCTCTGTCAATTATTACTCAAGCTGTTGATGTTATAACTGTTGTAAAACATTGCTTAACACTATCCTCTATATATTACAGACTTTTCCCCGCCTTTAAAGAAATGTAACAGATCATGTCTATAGCAAAAAGGATAAAAGGTCTAGAATGGGACTGTTTTGCTAACCTGTCCGTCATTACCTCATTACAGACGTCGAGTCAGGGGGGAGGCATCTGCTTGGGCTTTGTCCCGGAAGTTTATAGAAATCACTGGATTCAGGGGCGGAGCCCCATTTTTCACCGTATGTTTAACATGCCTCTTTTCAACCACAATGTCAGCTAACTGGTCTAAAGAACTGGTGTTGCACTAGATGCCTTAGTGGTTATAGAAGGCAAAGAAGACAAATAAGTGTAATGTTCGGACTTCAATGCCGCCGGCTGATAAAGGAAATTTTGCGATATTGAATAGAACTAGAAGACGACGTCTTCGGGGCGTGTCTTGTAGTTCAATGGCCACTTCGCCGCTGTAAGTGTTTAGAAGGGACAATACAGTTACTCAGTTTAACAATACCTGATAAGCAAAAGACAACATGCGATCTGACCTCCAGAAAGGATGTTTTTGAGCTAGTATCAGGATCTCGATGTTTATATTAGGACGATATTATCATAAGCACAAAACACCGGCATTGTTATCCGCTCCGTGCTACCGCAGATGTAATCGATATCAAGGAACAAATGTGTAACAAGGTATCAAACCCTAAAGTGTGGTGAATAGTAACCTAAGAAGGATGGTTAAACTGTAAGTTTTAAATAGAGTTTGATAAATCGATTGTCATATATTCTCTAAACATTCCAAAAAAAACAGTGGTATGGGGAAACGAGTAGAGTGTATCACAATGCCTCTTGTAGACAGATCAAGTTTTGAACATCGGGTCGCTCAGAGAGATGTTTTTTGTTTTTTGCGGGGAAGGCTTGGGACAGCACATATATATATGTCCACTAGACAAGGATATATATATATATAGATCAGTCTGCAAAACCTGTAGTCAATCCCTCCAATTTGATCTCTATACAGAGCCAGATAGTTTCATTTGTATGATATCGTCAGGGCGCAGTGATCCTGGGAACAATGGTTAGAGACTCGCCCAAGGGATGTCATTGTTGAGTCCAATTGAGTCCTTGGATAATTTATAGATCCTTCGATGCTCTTTACTAAAAAGGTTCTTAGATATATCACCCATATGAGATGGTATAAAGGGTTTTTCAAGTACCGTCCAGGTAAAGTCTTCTTCAGTGTGTTTTGACTCGACCCAATGTCTGGTAAGGTTGGTCACTGTCTTCTTACACCTGAATGCACTCTTATGTTCAAGCATTCTAAGGCGCACTTTCCGAGTTGTCATCCCCACATACTTAACTGCACATGGACAGGTCAGTAGATAAATCACATGTGCACTGTTACAGTTTGTGAAATGTCGTTGTTCCCAAGGGCGACTTGTTCCAATATCAATCTCTGTAGCATGTCTAGTCTGCGGACATACTGAGCAGCAACCACAAGGATGATGTCCAGTCGTTGCTGGTAAATCCCAAAGAGTACCTATCATGCGTTTGGGTGTCTCTTTCGGACGGGTATGTACCAGGCGATCACGTAGATTACTTGAGCGCTTGAAAGCAAATAGAGGAGGTTCTATTTTGTCATTCCCCGCATTGAGACTACGCCAATGTCGATTGACAATCTTCTGGATCTGATTAGACTTAGTACTGAATGTACTGACAAAAGTGCATCGATTCAGTACCGGTTTTTCTTGGGGAGGTTCTAAAAGAGCTTCTTTATGGTTATTCAATGCTCGTTTCTGTGATCGCTTAATCAAGCTTTTCGGGTAGTTTCAAGCCTCTAATTGGTCCGATACGCCTTGTGAGTGTTTTATGAAGGTCTCTGTTGTAGAGCAGTTCCACCGAACCCGGAGGAACTGCCCATGGGGCAAATTGTCCTGTAACGATTTCAGGTGTTTTTTTCTTTTCCTTATCAGCTATTGTTAAACTGAGTAACTTTATTGTCCCTTCTAAACACTTACAACCGCGGAGTGGCCATTGAACTACAAGACATGCCCTGATGACGTTGTCTTGTAGTTCTATTGAATATCGCAAGATTTCCTTTATCAGCCGGCGGCATCGAAGTCCGAACATTACACTTATTTGTCTTCTTTGCCTTCTATAACCACTAAGGTATCTAGTGCAATACCAGTTTTTTAGACCAGTTATCTGACATTGTGGTTGAAAAGGGGCATGTTAAACATACGGTGGACAACGGGGCTCCGCCCCTGAATCCAGTGATTGCTATAAACTTCCGGGACAAAGCCCCCCTGACTCGGCGTCTGTAACGAGGTAACGACGGACGGGTTAGCTAAACAGTCCCATTCTAGACCTTTTTTTCTTTTTGCTATAGACATGATCTATTACATTTCTTTAAAGGCGGGGAAAAGTCTGTAATATATAGAGGATAGTGTTAAGCAATGTTTTACAACAGTTATAACATCAACAGCTTGAGTAATAATTGACAGAGCTTTGCGACTAACTGACTATGTGAGCGCCCTTGCAAGAGAGGTGCAGAATGTGTTGTTCTTGGGTACATTAGGCATAAATGTTTATAGAACTAGCTATGATACTCAAAACACTTATTACCTCTCTTTCTTAGAGCGGGCCTCAATCTTCCTGAGCAGGGTCCAGGAGAGGTGAGGTCTAGTCCTCGGCTAATCTGGGTGAGTGCTAATAACTTTCTCAAAAATTTTGACTCAATTTATCACACGTACATTGTATATATGATTGAGACAACTGTGATTGTTTTTTTCTAGATGTGAGACACACCATTTTTTGCCAACGGAGGAAAATGATTATGGATAACATTATCTATTTATATCCTTTATAAGAATAATATTTCACTCCTTATTTTCACATTAATACTAGCAGTAGCAAATTGTATGAACAGAGGCCCTGAAGAAAGTCTAGGGATATCTTTCCCCCTGAGGCTGAAACATGTTGGCCCCTTCATGGTGGTCATATATTTGTTTGCGATTACCGTTTCCTTGCACTGTTCCTGGTTTTAATTAGAGGGCAAAACAATCCATAGAATAAAATGTTCCGTCTTTCTGTTTTTGCCACCCTATTTTAACTCACCACATATCCATTATTTCCTTGCACTGCACAGAGTCCCAGAGCTTCTCTATCTACCTCATGGTCAGCACATTGATTGGCAACAAGACTCATTTACTCTCGTAAGAAAGTGGGAGCGGCAACGGTCTCAATGATCTAGAGACTTATCGGCCCACGGCCATGGATGACCAAATGAGAATATAGATCATCACAAGACATTTGATGGGAATCCTCCTTTTTGAATTGAGTCTCGCTTACAATCACTTGTGCTCACAATCATTGACTTTTTAGCGTGTGCTTTGTATTTAGGCCGAATAGGAATCTTTGTATCCTCAACTGATGCAATTACAGTAGCGCCTTTTGAGTGGATGAATAGGTCCATCTCCCTTCAGAGCCCTGGTTCTCTGGCGTGTTGAGGTTTGTGTATTCGGGCAGTGGGAGGATGTAGGCAGGCAGTGTCATCTGGGGCTCTATGTATTAGGGCAGTGGGAGGATGTTGGCAGTTAGTGTTGTCTTGAGGTTTGTGTATTTGGGCAGTAGGAGGAAGAAGGCAGTTAGTGTTTTCTGGTAGTTTGTGTATTCTGGCAGTTGGAGAATGTAGGCAGTTAGTGTCAACTGGGGGTTTCTGTTTTTGGGCAGTGGGAGAATTTAGACAGTTAGTGTCGTCTGGGGGTTTCTGTGTTTGGGCAGTGAGAGGATGTAGGCAATTAGCGTTGTCTGGAAGTTTGTGTATTGGGGCAGTGGGAGGATGAGGACACTTAGTGTCATCTGGTTGTTTCTGTATTTGGATAGTGGGAGGATTTAGTAGTTAGTGTCGGCTGGTGTTTGTGTATTCGGGCAATTGGAGGATGTCAGCAGTTAGTGTCATCAGGAAGTTTGTGTATTCAGGCAGAGGTAGAATGTAGGCAGTTAGTGTCATCTGGGGGTTTGTGTATTTGGGCAGTGGGAGGAGGTAAGCAGTTAGTGTAGTCTGGGAATTTGAGTTTTCAGGCTGCAGGAGGATGTAGGCTGTTAGTTTCTTCCAGAATCTGTGTATTTGGGCAGTGAGAGGATGTAGGCAGTAAGTGTTGTCTGGGAGTTTGTGAATTCTGGCAGCAGGAGGATGTAGCCATGTAGTGTCCTCTGGGGGTTTGTGAATTCGGTCAGTGAAAGGATATAGGCAATTAGTTTCATCTGTTGATTTTTGTATTGGTGCAGTGGGAGGTTGTAAGCAGTTAGTGTAATTTGGGATTTTGTGTATTCGGGCAGGTGGAAGTTGTAGGCAGCTGGTATCATGTGGTAGTTTGTGTATGTGGGCAGTGGGAGGATGTAGTCAATTAGTGTTGTCTGAGGGTCTGTGTATTCGGGCAGTGGGAGGATGTAGGCAGTTAGTGACATCTGGGGGTCTATGTTTTAGGGCAGTGGGTGGATGTTGGCAGTTAGTGTTGTCTTGAGGTTTGTCTATGTGGGCAGTAGGAGGAAGAAGGCAGTTAGTGTTTTCTGGAAGTTTGTGTATTCTGGCAGTTGGAAAATGTAGGCAGTTAGTGCCTATAGTGATTTCTGTGTTTGGGCAGTGAAGGATGTAGGCAGTTAGGGTCGTCTGGGGGTTTGTGTATTCGGGCAGTGAGAGGAAGTGGGCAGTTAGTGTTTTCTGTAAGTTTGTGTATTGGGGCAGTGGAAGGATGAGGACAATTAGTGTCATCTGGTTGTTTCTGTATTTGGGCAGTGGGAGGATGCAGTAGTTAGTGTCGTCTGCGCTTTGTGTATTCGGGCAGAGGTAGAATGTAGGCAGTTAGTGTCATATGGGAGTTTGTGTATTTGGGCAAGGAGAGGATGTAAGCAGTTAGTGTAGTCTGGGAATTTGAGTTTTCAGGCTGCGAGAGGATGTATGCAGTTAGTTTCTTCCGGGGGTTTGTGTATTCGGGCAGTGAGAGGATTTAAGCAGTTAGGTTAGTATGGAGGTTTTGTTTTGGTGCAGTGGGAGGTTGTAGCAGTTGGATCACTGAAATAATATCGAGGGACAAAATATCGACTTGCAAAAATATCGTGGACAAAATATCGACAGTCAAAATATCGAGTTTGTATCTACAAACAGGTAAGTACAAAAATATCGAGTACAAAATATCGTTTACAATAATATAGATGTAAAAAATATCGACTTTATTAAAAACAGTGTTAAATTAAATTAACATTAAAATGTAATTACTAAAATATACTTAAAAATACTTACATTAACTTATAATAATGAAATAATAAATGAAAATAATCAAAAAAATTTTTTACAATCTTATTTGTTAAAACATATATATATAGTAACATACTATAATTAAATAAGATACTATTATATTACCGTACGATACCAGAAGTGTAAAAAATACTATTCCCACTCCAAAGAGTGCAAGCGTAGGGAAAGCGTTGGATAGCGTAGGGGTTAAAATTACTATTCCCACTCCAGTGGGTGCAACAGTAGGGAAAACTGACCCTGAACCCTAAAAATACCCCTTTACCCAAAAACACAAAACTGACCCTGAACCCTAAAAATACCCCTTTACCCAAAAACCCAAAACTGACCCTGAACCCTAAAAATACCCCTTTACCCAAAAACTGAAAACTGACCCTGAACCCAAAAAATACCCCTTTACCCAAAAACTGAAAACTGACCCTGAACCCTAAAAATACCCCTTTACCCAAAAACTGAAAACTGACCCTGAACCCTAAAAAAAACCCTTTACCCAAAAACTGAAAACTGACCCTGAACCCTAAAAATACCCCTTTACCCAAAAACTGAAAACTGACCCTGAACCCTAAAAATACCCCTTTACCCAAAAACTGAAAACTGACCCTGAACCCTAAAAATACCCCTTTACCCAAAAACTGAAAACTGAACCCTGAACCCTAAAAATACTCCTTTACCCAAAATTAATTAATATTATTTAATTACCAATTAATTATTAATTACCAATAACAATAAAGTAAATATATTAGCACATTAGCTGTAATTAATTTAATTTAATAATCGCTCCCACCCCAACAAGTGCTGTGATGGAGTTCCTCAGGGTATGGCTTTACCCTATATCATTTTAATATCTACTTGAAGCTGCATCCTGTCTTGATTCACTCTTTTGGGAAAATTGTCTAGTCATACATAGATAACACTCACTTTGTGTTCAGATGTAGTTATTCTACCAGTGATGTATGGAACTGAATGAGAATACACACGCTAAAGCTTTACATGGACAAAACGGAGATAATCTTCCTGTCCCCAGCAGCTGCTAAACAATTTAAAAACTTGGAAATTGAAAGCAATGCCTCGCTACAGATAGATAGTCTCGATTCAACAGTCTGCTCATCATGTGCCCTGTTCGCCGACGGCCCTGCGGAGCAGCCTGGGGCGCAGCACCAGCGCAGAAGGGTTCCCGGTGCCCTCCCTGTATTCGGCGGTACCATACTCCAACGCACCGAACACGTTACCCCTCACACCTCGCAGGGGGCACACCACGGGAACTGTCACACGAAAGCCCCCCGCGACGGACGAACCCAGTGCACAGTCCAAGATGGCGATGCGCCTCCTGGGCTCCCACCTTCTCTCCTGGACTTCTCGACTTGCGTGCTGTCCTGAATGACACTTTGCTGCTGTTTTCGGACAGTTTTCGCTGGACTCTGGCCTTTCCCTTCACACCTTGCATCCCACCCACCCCTCCTCTATGCTGTGACTGCATCTTTGACCTATTGCAATAATGCTAAGCTTTGGTATTCGCTGAAGTCCTTACACCATATACCACCCCTATGCATCTCTTAGAGTTTAACCAGTCATTTCCCTTCCTATGTGTATGTAGTTGATTCTTATCACTAGCGTTTGCAGTGGACCTTTGTACTCTCCACCACTCCTATTTGACCCTTAGAGTATTTCCAGTCATATCTCTCCTGTGTAGATAGAAGATAACTCTATTGACTAGTATCCTATGTGATTTTTAGATTGTATCCATGTGTATCCCCTCCCTGTGTTTAGAGATATAGCTTTAACGACTAGTCGCCTGTGTGACTGTTGGAGTATAGCCAGGTGTATCCCTTCCCCCGTGTGAAGAGATAACCCTATTCACTAGAACAAAAAGAAATGTGTTTCTTATGTAACGTAACTGATTCTATGTAAAGTGCTTTGATAACATGTAACAGAACTGGTGCTATGTAAAGCGCTCTGATAACCTAATCGGTTCAAGTTCCCCCGTGTGAAGAGATAACCCTATTCACTAGAACAAAAAGAAATGTGTTTCTTATGTAACGTAACTGATTCTATGTAAAGTGCTTTGATAACATGTAACGGAACTGGTGCTATGTAAAGCGCTCTGATAACCTAATCGGTTCAAGTTCGCTCTATATAAAACTCTAAAAATAAAATAAAATAAAAATAAATATTATTTTTTACCAATTAATTAATTAACAATACCTAAAAATTATATATATAAATAAATTACTCTAATTAATGTAATTAACTAATTAATATTATTTAATTACCAATTAATTACTAATTAAAAATATGTACAAAATTATATTAATTAATTAATTAATATGAATTAATTGCCAATTAATTAATAATTAGAAAAATTACAAACATATATTAATTAATTAATTATTATTAAATTACTCCCCACCCTTATCCCCTATTAACCCAACATCCCGCTCCTAAACATTAACTACAATTTATATTACTATTAATAAAAAAATTAATTTTTTTAACCTTTTTTCTACATATTATTGAAATTTTTTACTTTGACTATTTATATATATTTTGTCGATATTTTTGTACTCGATATTTTTTTATCATTATTTTAATCGATATTTTGACCAGGGGAAACATTAGACTACCGCCGCCACCGCCGGGAGTCACACGAGGGCAGAGAAGGCCACTGGAAACACCGCCGCCACCGCCAAGAGTCAAAGGGCATCGGACTCCGCGCCGCCGCTCCGGAAAATTACAACTCTTGGCAGGCCTCGCGGCGGCGCATGCAGAGTGACGCGGGTCGCGCCCACAGAGCGCCAACAGAGCCATAAAGCTCCGAGAACCCCGGCAGAGCGGGGGAAACATTAGACTACCGCCGCCACCGCCGAGAGTCACACGAGGGCAGAGAAGGCCACTGGAAACACCGCCGCCACCGCCAAGAGTCAAAGGGCATCGGACTCCGCGCCGCCGCTCCGGGAGACTACAACTCCCGGCAGGCCTCGCGGCGGCGCGTGCAGAGTGACGCGGGTCGCGCCCAGAGAGCGCCAACAGAGCCATAAAGCTCCGAGAACCCCCGCGTCGCGGGACGCCCGGGGCGAAGCCCGGGCAAAGGGCGGGCCCTCTGTGGCCCTCAGAGTCCTGAGGAGCCTGGCCTGGGCCATACACTCTATCAGTTGATTCCCAGCCCCTGGGCCCACGGACCTTCAAATAACTGTAGGTTTGCCCATTGTTCTTTTTACCATTACTGGGATCAATATTACAGATTGACCTTTGTGATTGTCTATACGTAATTCCTGCAACCTCGCACTGCCTTCTTATTTCTGGGGTCTGTGATGAACTATCGAGAGACTAGAAGCATGGCAGCTGCTGGAGCTAAAAAACTGACTGGTACCCTTGATGATTTTATTGTTCGGACTCATGCCCTAATAGACGAAGGGATTATCTTAATTGACAGAAGGGTGTCTCAAGATTTGGCAATGGCCAAGAGATCTTCCTTAGGCCTCATAGCTCAAGCTTGCACCCCACATGCGGCAACAGGCCCAAATACTTTAGCTATTGTACATAATGAGGGGGGCCATGATGATTTCAGCTCTCAAGAAGGATTGGAGGCAACACCCAATCTCGCTTTGTTAGTAGAGAGCGGTTTATCAATTGAGTCTGAAAATGCTTCTATGGTTAATGTACATCAAAGGGGCATGAAAGAGGGGGCAATTCCTAAACAAAAGACCAAACCTGTTACACGTAAAAAGAAAAAAGCACAGACTACTCAGAACTTAGATCAAACTACCCTAGATCCGACACCTCTCGACTCAAACAGCATTCTGGTTGCTCACACCGTCAATACGGATGGAGCTCACCAAGCCAATGTGGGCTTACCCCTAAGCTTACCAGACGACACTGTCTTAGACAGTAGTTTAGAGGAAATTTTGGATTTAAGTGGTGAAGTAGTTAATCATGTCAGAAGCAACGAGGATAGGAACAGCTTAAACATGGTAAATAATAACATCTTTGAAATTTTAAAAATCCTCCTTGAACCCATTGAGGTTAGGCTACGTTGCTTAGAAACCATCTTAAAAAACATCCATAAAGACATAAGTGCCCCCAGTTTCAGTTTGGATAACAAGATACTCCCCGCTAAGAAGGTCACGAATAAGCCTTCCATAGCTGACAAAAACATCTCTACCACCAAAAAAAATCTGCCCAGCAATCCCACTAATACCACCATTTCAGGAGGCACTACTTCAAAAACCCCTGACTCAATACAGACACCGAATCCCGTTAAATCTAAGGCAACCCCCCAGGTCAAGTTTAAAGACCCCACACCCCTGACTCCTAAACTAGATAAGGCCCCAAAAGAAAAGAGAGAACAACGGAGAAACATCCACCTTCCCCCGGACGCATGCTCCTACGTTGTGATCTTGACCGGGGTTACTGAACTTGCACCAACTGAATCAGAGTCCTACCAAACCCTAAAAAATAAGGTATGTCACTGGCTGTCCAAAAACCACCCACTACCGCCCGGCATGCCCAGTAACATCTTAATGGTGGAGGGAACTCCTTGGGTTGGAGGCAACAGGAAAAACCTACAAGGTGACTGCGTTGTGGTCACCTTTGAGAACCCGCAGGTAGTAAATCACATCTGTGCCGGCATACCGCGCTATCAGGCGAGCACGGTCACCGCCAGGCCTCTCTCTTACTTCTATGCCCAGGGGAATCAACTAGATAGAAGATGGAGTTGGTTAAAGGGCCCCCAGGAACATAAAAACAGACAGAAGTACAATCCCCCATGGGAGGCGCAACCCCGTGGGTGGGAGGAGGGTGGTGAGGACGGGTGGAACGTGGTCAGGAGAAAAAGGGCTAGACCTTTCCAGGGTGGGTTTGCCGCAGGGCCCCAAAATAACCACCCACATTATGATTATCAATATGTGAACGGGCAAGAAAATTACTTCAATGTCCCAACGTTCAATCACTATAATTACCCGTCATTTATGGATTGGGTAGATTGACAAACATTGGGCTCCTCCACCAAACAACTGCCAAATGCCCCATACACTTCTCCACAGAGCAGCCAGCCTACACAAGAATTAAACCCTGAGCTTAGCAATGAGCCAACTTTAACTATAGGTCAGGGTACTGAGGGAGGGACAACTCCGTGTGTGACTGAGGGGATTGAAAGGGGCAGGCGGTGGATCGCACTGGCCACATGGAACATTGCGGGCCTTAGGAATAAAATTGATGACCCTCATTGGAGAGACCTCATAGGCACTATGGACATAATTGCCATGCAGGAAACGTGGGCGACCAAAAATTTGCTCACAGTGGATGGCTATACCACCTTCTTTCTCCCAGCTGTTAATTCAAAGCGAGGACGGGCCAGAGGTGGTCTGGTTACTTTGATCTCTGCAAAAATCTCAGGCACCTATAAAGAAATTCCTACTGGTAGCCCCTATTGTCTTGCGGTTTTAATCACACATAGGGGCTTTAATTCAGTACTGTTAGTGAACTTCTACAACTCCTTTGATAGAGAACACCCAGCTGACAACATGCTGAGGTTAAACTCTTTCTAAGTCAACTTCCAGGAGTCCATGGAGCCTGATTGTATTGTTATTCTACTGGGAGATTTTAATGTCCATGGCTGCCAGGAAAAATGTCCCCTCAATGTTTTATTTGGCCCCCCAGAAGAAGAGAACATTCATTTTGAACATTCAGAGCAGGGAACAATTTTAGAATCCCTGCTAGCTGAAAACGGATTAATGTTGCCACTCGGGGGGGATGAGGGTATTCCAACCTTTACGGGTCATGGCAGTGGGTCCACCATTGATTATATCTTTTTGAGCAGTAGCTATGGTAGTCATATTACTTGTTATACTGTTGTAAGGTCCCATTTTAGTGACCATAATCTGGTTGTACTAAAAATTAAGAATGTATTTGATATTAAGGAAAGCAGCATGAGTCTAGTAGATAAAAGTGATTTACGACCAACTGACCAGGCCCGCCGAATCAAATGGTGTAAAATAATTCCTGAGGACTTTTTTGGTAATCTGTGTATAAGTAGCCAGGAGGCCTTTAAACTCTGCTTGAATGATCAGGTGGGGGACATAGAGGTGTTAGAGGCGTACAATAGGGTCTGCGCCGACATCGTGTCCCACCTGACACGACAGTGTAAAAGGAAAACTCAAGAAAAGGGAGGCTGGTTTGATAACAAATGTTCTGCTGCCAATCACAAGTTAAAAGTAGCTTTAAAATCTAAACCAGTAGACAGAAAGCTCGTGGCTACCCTCAGGAAAGCATACAAGACCACCATTGAGAAAAGGCGACGTGAGATTAGAGAGGATGCTTGGGCCGACCTGACCGCAACTGACGTTCGGAAAAGTAGCGCCAAATTCTGGGCCGTGGTCAACCAACCATTCTTCTCAGACTCATGCAATAATGAACTGGATTGTGGAATCCAAGGAGACAAATGGCACCTGCACTTTAAATCTGTCTATGAACAGGAAACTCCTGGGGCTGAGGACACGACCAGATTATACCAACTCCCCTATAGCCTAACGGTGGATGAGGAAGAGGTGGCCTTAGCCATCGAAAAAATGACTAGTAATAAAGCTCCCGGGCCGGATGGGGTTCCCGCCGATCTTTTTAAAGTGGATATTTTATTCTGGTCCAAAATTTTAGCTAGAGTTTTCAACAGCATCTTTTAAGCTGGTATCCCTGAATCATGGTCCCAATCAGTAATTGTCCCTATTTTTAAAAAAGGAGATAGGGGGGAACCCGGAAACTATCGCCCTATATCCTTAATTGACTCTGCGGTCAAGGTCATAGGGAGAGTGGTTCTCAGCAAACTCACTGAATGGCTAGAGGAGACTAACACCCTCTCCCCCCTTCAGTATGGTTTTAGAAAGGGAAGGAGCACCATTGATCAGAGTTTAAATCTACAGTTGCTGATAGGAAAATACACTAAAGTAAAGCATGGATCCCTGTACATCGCCTTCATGGATCTGTCCTCGGCATTTGACTGAGTTAACAGATCCAAGTTGTGGGGCCAGCTTCTTAATATAGGTATTGACCCAAATATTGTGTATTTCCTAGCTGACCTCCATAAGGACCTTACCGCTACTGTCCGTTATGACAGAAAAGGGAACTGCACAGGGAAAATTAGTATCACCAACGGCGTAAGGCAGAGCTGCATTCTTGCTCCCCTGCTCTTCACACTATATATTAACGATCTGGGTGGAATACTGGGCACAGCATGCAAAGATATACCCAGGGCAGGGAAATACACATTGCCCGCATTACTGTACGCAGACGATGCTGCTCTTATTGCTAGAACTGCAGTGGGTCTGCAAAGCCTGTTGAACTCTTTTTATAATTTTATGATAAAACTGGATTTAAGTATCAATTTTGGCAAATCCCATGTAATGGTGTTAGGCCACCATGCTAAGGCCAAAAAAATGTAATGACGTTACACTGTAATGGCCACAAGTTATCAAGAGTTTCCAGATTTCCTTATCTGGGCGTAGTGTTTGACGATTGTTCTACATGGCATCCCCAAATGCTGGAGAAAAAAAAGGTTTTGGCACGTTCCATATCTGCAGTCCTCGGTTTCTCACGCAAACTTGGGGTGAAGCCCATAGAGGCAGTCTTAAAAGTGTATGCTGCTAAAAGTATAGCCATCGCTATGTATGGCGCAGACCTGTGGGGCTTTAGGCCAGTTAAATTTCTCCAAGTGATCGAAGATAACTTTTTAAAATCCATTCTTTCCTTGCCAAAATCCACGGCAAGTTTCATTGTACACCAGGAATGCAGGGTGGATTTTTTGGAAGATCGAGTCTCTATGGCTCCCCTTCTGAAATGGATATCTGTGTGGCTCAATCCAGAGCTTGAAGTTAACCATGAAATCCTGAAGGACTGCCTAAAATTAGATCATTGGAACAAGATCCCCTGGCTGAAATATGTTGAACAATTGTGTGTCAAGCTGGGAAGGCCTGAATTGTGTCACAATCCTTCTGCCCTTATGAAGGCTGATTTGAAGTGGGCCAAAAAAACTTTTTTGTTGTATAGTGGAATGGACAGAGAAAACAGGGAGCTGATCAAACCCTCTGTTAGGTCTCATCAACTGCTTGTCTCTTCAGACCATGAACCGGAACTTTATTTGAAGGTCGTCAACAATCCAAACCACAGGTACCTTCTTACCAAGTTCCGATTGAACAAAGTCCATTTGTTAATTTCCGGCCGCCCTGGCTGGACCAGGGATTCAGAACTTGGCATATGTAATTGTGATGGCTACTCAATTATGGACACTGCCCATTACCTGTTATTTTGTACCCACTTTAAAGACATTAGGAAAAAATTCATTATCCCCCTGTTAAAGGGGAGAGGGTTTAGGCAGGTTAAACCAGCTTTATTATATCTTCAGATGTTAACTGATATCTGGGAAATTTATAACGTGGCCAAATTTTTTACCATTGCAGTGAGACTGGGTAAAAAGATTAATTGGATGTAAAATACCCATTACTAATATTGCCTATTGTATAACTGAATCTGGTTTTTTATTCTGTAATGTATTTATTAATGCTTTTCTCTTTTTTACTGTTAAATGTAACTTTTTTTTAATGATGTATTGCGATCCCTGGACCATTTTTTATGTGTGTCTTGTACTTTTATGGTTTTGAAAATTGAACCGAATAAAGTATTTCTTGACTTGACTTGACCAACGATATTTTTGTTATCGATATTTTATTATTATCGATATTTTTAACTCGATATTTTGTCCATTCGATATTTTTGAGTCGATATTTTGTCTGTGCACCGTAGCAGTTAGTGTAATTTGGAAATTGATTTTTCCAAAATTGATTTTTAAAACGTGTAAAATTTTATCTTGTGAAAATTCCTTGGGGGTTCTTAATTACTTTATTAGGTAGCGGGAATTGAAGTTAGGCACACTGACACCTTCCACGCTCGACCTTCTTTTCTCCTGCCTCGCCTAGCTGCTTGTTTGTGTCAAAGGCGGCGGCGGGCGCCATCTTGGGTGTGGGCTCGGGCTGCGCTCCAGTCGCGCCGGCCTCCCGCCCTCCCTGACTATTTAGTCAGGAAGCACTCGTCGCTCGCTGCCTTCAGAGCTCTCCCTAGTCGGGAGTACTAGGGCTGCGAGCAAACTTTGTTCTGCCAGCATCTCCGCTTGTCAACCACTCGGAAATTGATTTTTAAAACGTGTAAAATTTTATCTTGTGAAAATTCCTTGGGGGTTCTTAATTACTTTATTAGGTAGCGGGAATTGAAGTTAGGCACACTGACACCTTCCACGCTCGACCTTCTTTTCTCCTGCCTCGCCTAGCTGCTTGTTTGTGTCAAAGGCGGCGGCGGGCGCCATCTTGGGTGTGGGCTCGGGCTGCGCTCCAGTCGCGCCGGCCTCCCACCCTCCTCACGCCCCATATATTGGAACCATGGCCAGACGGCGCAGCGGGCTGGCGCAGCGGGCGCGCGCCGAAGCCGCGCCAAAGCCAAGCCCGTCTGCGTCCGTCCGCGGCCGGACCCGGCCCAGGGCCACAACCCCTGGTTCCCGATTGCTGTACTCTCCCCGGCACCTACTAGAGCTAAATCCCGGTAAGCCATGTCAGGCCTGTACTACTGCTGTCCTGTCCGCTGTGATACCCACTCGCCCTTTCATATGTCCAGGCTGCAACTATCAATGTACCACAACCTGTCTCTCAGCCCACTCTGATCTTATCCACGGCACACCATTTGTTAGAGAGACTATAACCCCACATGGTTGTCGAGCTGCGCTTATCAATGCGCACTCGCTCCCATGTCACAGCTTCTACATTAATGAGCTTATAGTCACCCATGACTTAGATCTACTATTTGTTACCGAGACTTGGGCAGATGCCGGGTCAGGCCCGGATTTCTGCAACGCTACTCCAGCTGGATATAGCGTCGCCAGACATGACAGGCCTATAGGACGAGGTGGGGGCCTTGCCATTATCTACAAGGACAAACATCGCACCACACTCGATCCTATAAATTCAGTTAACTGTGAATCAGCAGTTTTTTCCATCAGTATTAACCCCAAACGGGCACTAAAGGGTATAATACTTTATCGACCCCCTGGCCCCCGTAATTCTTTTCTCTCTACCCTCTCTGACCTGAGTGACAATGTCATCTGCTCTGATAAATTTACCATATTGGGAGATTTTAACTTTTATTTGGAAGATCAGGACAACCCAGACACTGCCCAACTCATGACCGATTTTGCCAATCTTGGACTACACCAACTAGTCAAGGGTCCTACTCATCAAGCCGGACACTCCTTGGACGGGTTATTTACTAATGATCCTGATATTACTGTATCAGATACTATTCCAATTTCTTGGTCAGACCATAGGGCTATTATCTTTCAATTAGATACACGACTCTCCACCTTTCCGCACCCCAGACCTCGCACCAAGATAGGTGCCCGGGCCTGGAAAACTGCAGATCTCCCTCAGATGCTGCATTCTTTGGCCTCCTCCTGTCCTCAGGGAGGAAATAGCTTATCACCATCAGCTTCAGAGTTCCAGGACTGGATCAGAAGTGCCGCTGATTTAGTGGCCCCAGAGAAATTTATGCAACCAAATAGAGTATCTCCTTCAGCCCCCTGGTATAATGAAGATCTCCGCCTACATCGTCAACATTGTAGGAATTTAGAAAGGCGCTGGAGGAAAGCTTACTGTGACACAGCTAGACAAACTTATAAAGATGCTCTTACGATCTATAAAAAGGCGATCCTGGCCCGAAAAACAGTCTTTTACTCAGCACAAATTGAGACTGCTGCCAACTCTGCCAGAGAACTTTTCGCCGTTGTCACTACCCTGTCCACCCCCTCCACTGGACCTGGAGTGGAGCCTTCACAGACTTTTTGCAATGAATTGGCCATCTTTTTCACTACTAAGGTTGCAGATATCTACGCTTCATTTGGAAACGATATTAGAGCTGAACATAGAGGTGACAGCAGGAAAGAAATACTGTCACACCCTAATCCCAACTCCTTCTCCTGTTTCTCACCTGTCTCACATCAGGATGTGATCAAAATCATTTCAACCATGAAATCAGGCTCTCCTTTGGACCCCTGTCCCCCGTCCGTGATGCAGAAACTCACAGAAGTGATCTCACTCCCATTGGTGGAAATCTGCAATAACATATTCCTAACAGGCCAATTCCCCAGTATATGGAAGAAGGCTGTTATTAAACCCCTCCTAAAAAAACCGTCCTTAGATCCTACTGCTGTCGCAAGTTATAGACCTATTGCGTGCCTGCCCTTTCCTGCCAAAGTATGCGAATATCTGATGAATCAGCAGCTCTCAGAGTTCGTCGAGACTCACCAACTTCTCGACGAAACGCAGTTTGGATTCAGGAGAGGGCATGGAACAGAGACTGCCTTAATAAAGGCCTCTGATGAGATCAGGACGATTATGGATCAGGGAGGGGCGGCTGTCCTTATCCTTCTGGATTTGTCAGCAGCCTTTGACACGGTCGACCATGTCACTCTTGTCGACCGTGTCACAACCCTGGGTATAAATGGTCGGGCTAAGGATCTTATTTCATCCTTCCTGGCAAACCGTACCCAGACAGTAAGGCTTGGAGACTATTACTCTCCCATCTCTGCACTCCCTTGTGGAGTCCCACAAGGCTCCTCGCTAAGCCCCATGCTCTTTAACATCTATGTAGCGGACTTAGCGAGGATAATAAAGGCCTATGGGATACAGTTAACATCGTATGCAGATGATACCCAGCTGGTGCTGGGTATCCATAAGGATGGCCTTACTGTAGCAGCCAACTTCCAGAAAGCTATGCTCGAGGTCAGTACCTGGATGGCCTTGAACTGCCTCAGGCTTAACTCGGACAAGACCGAGATCATGACCTTCGGAAAACTCTCCCCTGAATGGTCTCTCGGTTGGTGGCCAGATAAGCTCGGCCATCCACCTGTCCCAGTGGAAAAAGCCAGAAACCTGGGAGTGACTTTCGACAACAAGCTGGTCTTTGACCACCATGTTAATAAGGTTGTGTCATCTTCATTTTACATCTTGAAAAAGATTAAGAAGCTGCTACCTTATCTCCCTCCGTCAGCTGGGAAGACTCTGGTTTCTACCTTAGTCTTCTCAAAAATAGACTACGGGAACGCTCTTTTCCTCCACACTCAGAAGCGTGTCATCTTGAAGCTGCAATCTATTCAGAACGCGGCTGCCAGGATTCTTCTTAATATCCCTCGCCGCAAATCTACCACCTCTGCTATTCGCCAGCTTCACTGGCTGAGAGTTGAGTGCCGTGTCAAATTTAAGGCCCTCTGTATTGCCTATAAGGCCATACATGGCACAGGCCCCAGATTCTTGATCGAAGCCTTTCAGCTCTATACCCCCAGAAGGCACCTTAGATCGGCCAATTCCAGTCTTCTGCCGGTGCCACGTACAAGATCAGTTACCTGGGGTGATAGGCGCTTTCTTGTGGCCACTCCAAAACTTTGGAACCTTCTGCCAACTGCCATAAAAGCCGCTCCGAATCTGACTAGCTTCCGTAGGCTTCTGAAAACATGGTTGTTTAACCAGTGAGAAGACGGTAGGATGATGAACTCTTGTTGCTCCACAGCGCCGAGACACCTTCGGGTATTTGTTGCGCTATAAAAGTTGCGTAAATAAATAAATAAATAAATAAATAATTTGGGATTTTGTGTATTCGGGCAGGTGGAAGTTGTAGGCAGCTGGTATAATGTGGTGGTTTGCGTATTTGGGCAGTGGGAGGATGTAGACAATTAGTTTTGGCTGGGAGTTTGTGTATTCGGGTGGCGGGAGGATGTTGGCAGTTAATTTCATCTGGCGATTTGTGTGTTGTGAAACAAGAAAGGTTTTGGATCCTACGTCTACCCAGCCCGGATCTCAACAACAAAGTAAACAGAGCAGAGTGGCTGGATAGGAAAAGTTTGTATCATGAATTCAGGTCACGCAGTCAGTATGTACTACGTAGCCAGGTCTTATGTACCAAAATGAATTTATTTAATTTTTATCTGTTTTTTCAGATTTTTCAAAAACGCATGGGCAAACCAAAGACTGTCACGTTAGTGAATACAAGAATACAATATTTACATTTATACACACATACCAATATACATAATTTACAAAGTGAAAGAAACACAATTGAAAGAAGACAGTTATAAATGACACACCAAAAAAGCAATAACGTGATTCGATATTAGGACATTAGTTGCATTTATGTACAATTAGAAAATTTATACAAAGAACAGGGGTACGACCAGTCCATGGAGATGTGAAACCAAGGGACAGGCGGGGACGAATGGATTAGTACACCTGCCTGCCTGACAACACTGTGGTTCAATGTTTGTATTGGGTTGCACCGTTAGGGTCCCAGGTTGTATATTATTTCTTTTCCTAGGTGCACCCCTCTGAATAACCACAGGGTGGAAGTGTCGACGCGTTTCGAACCGGATTGATAACGGTTCTCTTCAGGACGGGGACTGGGATCAGTGAGTCTGTAACAATATACAGAGTGGGTGTCAGGGTTATAGGCCATAGTATTCTTGGAAAAAACTTTTTAGAGACTCCACACAATAAAATAAAATAGACTTTTACCTGCACGTGGCAAAGAGTGTGCCGTGGTGTCGGTAAATCGCCAGGGAAGGGGGGATTTCTGTGAAAAACAACAAAGGTGAAGCTTAGCACTCTAGTCCGTAGTGGAACGTTCGGGGTCTAACCTAGTAGTATCACCTAATGCCATGGATGGTAAAGGCTCATACCTGTGGTTAGCCGGTTCTGGTTCTTTAACAATATGTTGTCCGCAACGCGGTACAAGCACGGGAGAAGGGGGCCGCTTACATGTTGGTTATTTTTCTTTTTACAAGCTGCAGATGACACACAAAAAATCGGTGCACAAAATTAGACAACCACTTCTGTGTGAAACAGAGTAGGAAAAACAGCGGAGCCGGGTAGCGGTTCCTACCTGAATGAGTGACTTGTATAACGTGTCAAAAAATCAATTCGGAGCTGGTAACCGAATGGGCCGGGACCTGCGTTAAAACAAGGCGAGTGTGTTAGAGCCAAGCATTCCCATGGCGCGGAAGATTAAAGCGATGTAGCGCAGTTTGCAGGGAACCTGCAATACACTTACTTCTTCGAGAGGATTCAATCACTCGGAAACTCTTGAACAAGAACACGCACGGTCTGTCAGTGTGTCTAAGCGTTTTCCAGAGTATTTGAAAACTCCCTGCTCTGTTGGCTTGTGGGAGTGGCTAGGGTGGCTAGTGAAGGCTCATGGTCCTTGTAGTTCAGGCAGTTTTTTCAATAAGCATTGACAGGCTTTAGGGTAGAAATCAACGTGCAACCATTGTACTCTTGCACAGCCGATAAGGATTCAGCGGGTGATCATACCGAGGCGTTAGAATTTACAATCATGTTTTCAGCGCGGAACGCGCTGTGTGAACCAGGCTAATAGAGTTGTGGAAACTCAGAACCTCCCAACATGGGGACACGGTGCTAAGACGATACAGATAACATACAAAGTATGTGAACCCTGTAGACAATGGGAAACATAGTTAAAAACAGCAGCACAACCGAGCTCGGCCGAGGGGCTAATTGGAAATCACAGACTGGAGGTTTCAGACATTTCGTTCAGGCCAGTGTTGGACGTGTCGAATTTTAGAATAAGGTACGCTTCTTTCTGAGACAAGCGTAGATCAGGGTCTCCACTTCCCCCCCTGATGACTGCCAGGACTGTCCATCTGATGTCTTGACTGGAATGTTTTTTTTGCAAGTAGTGTGAAACAAGAGGAGCTGTCATGATTTTATTGTTAATTCTTGAACGGTGCTGGATGATTCGCTGCCGGACCTCCTGGGTGGTTTTGCCGATGTACAGCATGTTGCATGGACATTGGATGGCGTACACAGTGTACTTCGTTTTGCAATTTGTATGTTCTTTGTGGCTCCAGAACTTCTTCCCATCTGTGAATAATGACCCCTCCATGGTAAGTTCGCAGATGGAACAGGTCCCACACTTGCGGTGCCCTGTGACAGGATTTGCTCCAAAGATGGTATTCTGGTTGTCCCTTTTGGGTTGCGGTCTGGTTGATGTAATCATTTGCCCAATGCTCCTGTTCTTTTTCAGAGCAAAAAGGGGGGCGCCTATGTCTGGGAGGATTTCCTTGACCAGGTGCCAACTGCGCCTGATGATTTTTTGCAACTGGTTGGTGTGGGGGCCGAAGGTGGAGACACATACCATCCGGTCTGTCGCGGGTTTAGATCTTTTTTCAAGGAGGTGTTCTCTGGGTGTCCATCTCGCTCTCTTCATAGAGTGTTTCAGGAGCTTCTGGGGATAGCCACGTTCCTGTAACTTGGAGGTCAAGGCTTGACCATGTAGTTCGAATTGCTCAATTGTAGTACAGTTACGGCGCACGCGGAGATATTGGCCATAAGGGAGATTGTCCCTTAGGCTGCGCGGGTGGTAGCTCCTGTAGTGAAGAGCATTGTTCTTATCCGTCTTCTTCTGGTACAGAGAGCATGACAAGGCATTTTCTTTTACTGAGACTTCAACATCCAGAAACGGGAGGGTTTTTTCATGATAGTTCAAGCTGAATTTTATGTCCGGGCTCCTGTTGTTAACTCATTAACTCATAATCTCTCTGGCTACAGTAGCCCTTAAAAAATTTTTTTTCACTTTTGAGGACGAAATGTTTATACAAATTAAAGGCTCGGCGATGGGCTGCCCTTTCGCCCCCGAAATGGCCATCCCGTTTATGGGCCAGTTTGAAGAGAAATTCGTCCTGAACAACAACCCCTATAGAGAGTCCATTGGACAATGGCTCCGATTCATAGACGATGTCTGGTGTGTGTGGAATGGCACATCTATACAACTAGAAGAATTCCATGTGTGGCTGAACAACAGGAGCCCGGACATCAAATTCAGCTTGAACTACCATGAAAAAACCCTCCCGTTTCTGGATGTTGAAGTCTCAGTAAAAGAAAATGCCTTGTCATGCTCTCTGTACCAGAAGAAGACGGATAAGAACAATGCTCTTCACTACAGGAGCTACCATCCGCGCAGCCTAAGGGATAATCTCCCTTATGGCCAATATCTCCGCGTGCGCCGTAACTGTACTACAATTGAGCAATTCGAACTACATGGTCAAGCCTTGACCTCCAAGTTACAGGAACGTGGCTATCCCCAGAAGCTCCTGAAACACTCTATGAAGAGAGCGAGATGGACACCCAGAGAACACCTCCTTGAAAAAAGATCTAAACCCGCGACGGACCGGATGGTATGTGTCTCCACCTTCGGCCCCCACACCAACCAGTTGCAAAAAATCATCAGGCGCAGTTGGCACCTGGTCAAGGAAATCCTCCCAGACATAGGCGCCCCCCTTTTTGCTCTGAAAAAGAACAGGAGCATTGGGCAAATGATTACATCAACCAGACCGCAACCCAAAAGGGACAACCAGAATACCATCTTTGGAGCAAATCCTGTCACAGGGCACCGCAAGTGTGGGACCTGTTCCGTCTGCGAACTTACCATGGAGGGGTCATTATTCACAGATGGGAAGAAGTTCTGGAGCCACAAAGAACATACAAATTGCAAAACGAAGTACGCTGTGTACGCCATCCAATGTCCATGCAACATGCTGTACATCGGCAAAACCACCCAGGAGGTCCGGCAGCGAATCATCCAGCACCGTTCAAGAATTAACAATAAAATCATGACAGCTCCTCTTGTTTCACACTACTTGCAAAAAAAACATTCCAGTCAAGACATCAGATGGACAGTCCTGGCAGTCATCAGGGGGGGAAGTGGAGACCCTGATCTACGCTTGTCTCAGAAAGAAGCGTACCTTATTCTAAAATTCGACACGTCCAACACTGGCCTGAACGAAATGTCTGAAACCTCCAGTCTGTGATTTCCAATTAGCCCCTCGGCCGAGCTCGGTTGTGCTGCTGTTTTTAACTATGTTTCCCATTGTCTACAGGGTTCACATACTTTGTATGTTATCTGTATCGTCTTAGCACCGTGTCCCCATGTTGGGAGGTTCTGAGTTTTCACAACTCTATTAGCCTGGTTCACACAGCGCGTTCCGCGCTGAAAACATGATTGTAAATTCTAACGCCTCGGTATGATCACCCGCTGAATCCTTATCGGCTGTGCAAGAGTACAATGGTTGCACGTTGATTTCTACCCTAAAGCCTGTCAATGCTTATTGAAAAAACTGCCTGAACTACAAGGACCATGAGCCTTCACTAGCCACCCTAGCCACTCCCACAAGCCAACAGAGCAGGGAGTTTTCAAATACTCTGGAAAACGCTTAGACACACTGACAGACCGTGCGTGTTCTAGTTCAAGAGTTTCCGAGTGATTGAATCCTCTCGAAGAAGTAAGTGTATTGCAGGTTCCCTGCAAACTGCGCTACATCGCTTTAATCTTCCGCGCCATGGGAATGCTTGGCTCTAACACACTCGCCTTGTTTTAACGCAGGTCCCGGCCCATTCGGTTACCAGCTCCGAATTGATTTTTTGACACGTTATACAAGTCACTCATTCAGGTAGGAACCGCTACCCGGCTCCGCTGTTTTTCCTACTCTGTTTCAATCAGAAGTGGTTGTCTAATTTTGCGCACCGATTTTTTGTGTGTCATCTGCAGCTTGTAAAAAGAAAAATAACCAACATGTAAGCGGCCCCCTTCTCCCGTGCTTGTACCGCGTGGCGGACAACATATTGTTAAAGAACCAGAACCGGCTAACCACAGGTATGAGCCTTTACCATCCATGGCATTAGGTGATACTACTAGGTTAGACCCCGAACGTTCCACTACGGACTAGAGTGCTAAGCTTCACCTTTGTTGTTTTTCACAGAAATCCCCCCTTCCCTGGCGATTTACCGACACCACGGCACACTCTTTGCCACGTGCAGGTAAAAGTCTATTTTATTTTATTGTGTGGAGTCTCTAAAAAGTTTTTTCCAAGAATACTATGGCCTATAACCCTGACACCCACTCTGTATATTGTTACAGACTCACTGATCCCAGTCCCCGTCCTGAAGAGAACCGTTATCAATCCGGTTCGAAACGCGTCGACACTTCCACCCTGTGGTTATTCAGAGGGGTGCACCTAGGAAAAGAAATAATATACAACCTGGGACCCTAACGGTGCAACCCAATACAAACATTGAACCACAGTGTTGTCAGGCAGGCAGGTGTACTAATCCATTCGTCCCCGCCTGTCCCTTGGTTTCACATCTCCATGGACTGGTCGTACCCCTGTTCTTTGTATACATTTTCTAATTGTACATAAATGCAACTAATGTCCTAATATCGAATCACGTTATTGCTTTTTTGGTGTGTCATTTATAACTGTCTTCATTCAATTGTGTTTCTTTCACTTTGTAAATTATGTATATTGGTATGTGTGTATAAATGTAAATATTGTATTCTTGTATTCACTAACGTGACAGTCTTTGGTTTGCCCATGCGTTTTTGAAAAATCTGAAAAAACAGATAAAAATTAAATAAATTCATTTTGGTACATAAGACCTGGCTACGTAGTACATACTGACTGCGTGACCTGAATTCATGATACAAACTTTTCCTATCCAGCCACTCTGCTCTGTTTACTTTGATTTGTGTGTTGTGGCAGTGGAAGGATATAAGCAATTAGTGTTGTCTGGGGGTTTCTGTATTTGTGCAGTGGGAGGTTTCAGCCAGTTAGTGTATTCTGGGGAGTTGTGTATTCAGGAAGTGTGAGGTTGTCAGAAGTTAGTGTTGTCCGGGGGTTGTGTATTCGGACAGTGGAAAAATGTTGGCAGCTGGTATCATCTGGGGTTTGTGTATTCAGGCAGTGGGAGGATGGTGGTAGTTAGTGTTGTCTGGGAGTTTGTTTATTCGGAAAGTAGGTAGGTTGGTGGCGGCTAATGTAGCTTAGAGGTTTGTGTAGACAGACAGTGAGAGGATGTAGGGAGTCAGTGTAGTCTGTGGTTTGCTCATTTGAGTATTGGGAGGATGTAGGCAGTTAGTGCTGTCTGGGGGTTTGTATTCGGGCAGTGTGAGCATGTAGGCAGCTGGTATCATCTGGGGCTTTGAGTATGGCAGTGGGAGGATGTAAGCAATTAGTATCGTCTGGGTGTTTCTGTATTTGGGCAGTGGGAGAAAGAAGACAGTTATTGTTGTCAGAGGGTTTCTTTGTTTGAGCAGTTGGAGAATGTTGGCACTTATTGACATCTGGGGATTGTGTATTCGGGCAGTGGGAGGATACAGACAGTTAGTGTCATCTAAAGGTTTCTGTATTTGGACACTGAGAGGATGAAGGCAGCGAGTGTCATCTGGGGGGTTATGTATTCAGGAAGTGTGAGGTTGTCAGCAGTTAGTGTCACCTGGGGTTGTGTATTCAGACAGTGGAAAGATGTAGGCAGCTGGTATCATCTGGGGTTTGTGTATTCAGGCAGTGGGAGGATGGTGGTAGTTAGTGTTGTCTGGGAGTTTGTGTATTCGGAAAGTAGGGAGGTTGGTGGCGGCTAATGTAGCTTAGAGGTTTGTGTAGACAGACAGTGAGAGGATGTAGGGAGTCAGTGTAGTCTGAGGTTTGCTCATTCGAGCATTGGGAGGATGTAGGCAGTTAGTGCTGTCTGGGGGTTTGTATTCGGGCAGTGTGAGATTGTAGGCAGCTGGTATCATCTGGGGCTTTGTGTATGGCAGTGGGAGGATGTAAGCAATTAGTATTGTCTGGGTGCTTCTGTATTTGGGCAGTGGGAGAAAGAAGACAGTATTGTCAGAGGGTTTCTTTGTTTGAGCAGTTGGAGAATGTAGGCACCTATTGACATCTGGGGATTGTGTATTCGGGCAGTGGGAGGACACAGACAGTTAGTGTCATCTAAAGGTTTCTGTATTTGGACACTGAGAGGATGAAGGCAGCGAGTGTCATCTGGGGGGTTATGTATTCAGGAAGTGTGAGGTTGTCAGCAGTTAGTGTCACCTGGGGTTGTGTATTCAGACAGTGGAAAGATGTAGGCAGCTGGTATCATCTGGGGTTTGTGTATTCAGGCAGGGGGAGGATGGTGGCAGTTAGTGTAGTCTCAAGGTTTGTGTATTTGGGCAGTGGGAGCAAGTAGGAAGTTACTCTGTGTCAAGGGGACATTCCATGAGTGGGACATGGGCATTCCCATGCAACCATTCATGGTTTTTTAGACAAAACCTTGCTGCTAGCAATAGTAGACAGGGTTTTGCTCTAGAAATTAAAATCACTCTGAAGCCGGCATTAAGGAGAAATATTTGAATTTCTCTTAACGTTTCCCTCTTTGCATGTGTGCTGCACTGCAGAGCCCACATCCGACTTGGGGAAAAGTTTTAAAGTTTATCTAGGTGTAGCACTTTGTACTGGAAGCATACACTTCCAGTTAAAACCTATACTAGACTCATGCACACACCCTTGCACTATGGCAACTTTGGGTCTGTGCTGCATGAAGATTTTGTTAATCTGTGCCATAGAATCATAAAAATATAGTGAACACATTTAGAATTATGAAGCAACACAAACATTCTCATAACCTGAATTGCTGGCAATTTAAAAATCTAATACAAAACGAGGAAAGACTAAAACATGTGTGCCTGCCTACGCCGATAGAACTTTAAACCGAGGCCTCAGTGATCTTCCTGTGAAGATTCCCCATCCCTCCTTTCTTGCAGTTTACTGTGGAGAGGAGTGAGACCTTTAACATTCCTGGAAGTCCCAGAACTTTACAAACACTCTGGGTCAGATTTTCAATAACGGGCGCATCGCTGCATATTAGCAGGGATGCACAGGTTATTTTGTGTGATTCAAAAAACACCTTGCACCATGGCACAAGAATAGACAGATGCCGGACGCATTTGTCGGCGTAAGGGTGACGCAGTGCTGGAGTTGTGTCGGAAGAGCCACGCAACTCCAGCACTGCTCTGGGGTGCCCTATACCTAATATGCTGTGTCACTCCTTATTCCTGCTTCAAGCAGGCGTAGGATTTGACGCAGCGGAGATGTAAAAGTGACTCCGTGAAATCTTGTAGATTTCACTGCATCACTTTTACGTGGCGTCCTGTGACGGAACGCCCACCTTGCGCCGGAACGCAGGTTTCATGCGGCGCAGGGCTTTACAATGTGATGCATCTTCCTAGATGCATCCAGTTGTAAATAACGCAAACGTGGCGCATGGTTTATGCCGCTGATGCATCACAGATTAGACGCAATGGCGGAGCAAATGTGTCGCAAGGGGCTTGTAAATCTGCCCTAGTGAATTTGGTGGCTTTGTCACTTTGGTTTGAAAATCGAGACTCCTGTGGAGTGGAAAAATGACAACAGAACGAGAACGCACAGCTACTACTCGTCAAGAGCTCCACATTCTTTATTTTTTAAACACTTGCTTGTCATTTATAATCCGTGCCGCATTTTATTAAAGGGAGGACCTGTTTCTCATTTTTGAAGGCTCTATGGCTCTCCGTCCGCCATGGTTCTCGGCTCATTGTGCGGAAAGTGTCAGAGCAGTCATGTCCTGGTTTGCCACTGCACTGCCGCAATTTTAGGCACTCTGATGATCCAGGCGTATCTTCTCTGGAAACGCCTAAAAAAAATCACAGAAGATGCATCCAGTAGGAGCACCAAAGGCAAGCCCGTCTGCGCCCGTCCGCACCTGTACAACGCCAGAACCGCAGCCTCTCTGACCGTTTATTAGTCAGGTCTACCAAAATATCCACCAAAAACTGACGACATGTAAAGATGAAGGAAACTGAGAACCTTCACAAAGTGCAAAAATGAGTAGCTTGGCTAAGATTCAACCATATCTCAAAGGCTGACTCCAAAATCAACTGCATGCTCATCAATTGCAGATCCGCCGTCAAACATGCCACAGAAATAGCCGAAACCATTCTCGCCCATGACCTGGATGTAGCCTTCATCACTGAAACATGGCTTAACACTACATCCAGCCCCATCGTGGACACGCTGGTCCCGCCCGGTTTCTCAATTATACACAAAGACAGGCCCATACACAAAGGTGGCGGAATAGCTATTATCCATAAAAGTGACCTCTCCATCACTGAATCTCCTTCCGTCATCTACAACTCCTTTGAATCCCTTTCGGTCAACATCAATTCACCTCACCACCATTCACTCCAATGCCTTCTCCTCTACCATCCCCCGGGCAACACTTCCGAATTCGGCGCTCAGCTGACGGATCTGATCACGCAAACCGCTCTCAACAGTGATTTCAGAATAATCCTGGGCGACCTCAACCTAAGATGGAATGTATCAAAAAACCCACTCATTCAATCCCTCACCACCCTTATTCACGACCACGACATGACCCAGCACTGCACAGAGGAAACCCACCATAGAGGAGCAACCCTGGATGCTATCATCACGGATAGAAAGACAATTTCAATTGACCACATCTTCCCAGTAGACTGGTCTGACCATCACGCCATCCTCTTTAATATCAATCATTCGACGCTTTCCGTCCCTCCCACTCAAGCCTCCCCCAAGTGGACCAGAAACTTATCGAGAGTCCCCCATGACAAGCTAGAAAAGGGCCTTAGCTCACTCCTCCCGAACTCGACAGAATTCCTCTCTACCACAGAACTCACTTCGCTTTACCATTCAAACTTGGAGCTCGTCTTAGACCAGCTGGCACCGAGGAAACTAAAAAAACAAGGAAACGGATCAATGACAGAATATCGACTACAAAAATATCGACCTACAAGAATATCGAGTCAACAATATCGAGGGCAAAAATATCGACATCCTATCTACAACATGGTAAGTACAAAAATATCGAAAAAATAATATCGTTGTAAAAAATATCGATGTTAAAAATATCGATTTTTTTTTAATACATATAAATGTAAAAGTAAGTATATAACACTAATAAATAAAATATACATATTTAAAATTATCTAATAATGTTTAAAATTAATAAATAAAACATATATATTAATAATACATTAATTAAATATATACAGTAAAGATATAATATATATGTACTGAACAATAAGTATTAATAATTAATTTACTAATTTCTAAATTAATGAAATATATTCTAATTTACTAATACATGTACAAACATAAAACAATAACATACATAAAATGTAAGTAATATAAAAAATAAAATAAACATGTGATATTTTAACAATTAATTATATAAAGCGTTTGATAGCATAGGGATAAAATTACTATTCCCACTCCAGAGAGTGCAACAGTCGAGAAAACTGACCCTGAACCCAAAAACCACCCCTTTACCCACGAACTGAAAACTGACCCTGAACCCTAAAAATACCCCTTTACCCAAAAACTGAAAACTGACCCTGAACCCTAAAAATACCCCTTTACCAAAAAACTGAAAACTGACCCTGAACCCTAAAAATACCCCTTTACCCAAGAACTGAAAACTGACCCTGAACCCTAAAAATAACCCTTTACCCAAAAACTGAAAACTGACCCTGAACCCTAAAAATACCCCTTTACCCATGAACTGAAAACTGACCCTGAACCCTAAAAATACCCCTTTCCCCATGAACTGAAAACTGACCCTGAACCCTAAAAATACCCCTTTACCCATGAACTGAAAACTGACCCTGAACCCTAAAAATACCCCTTTACCCATGAACTGAAAACTGACCCTGAACCCTAAAAATACCCCTTTACCCATGAACTGAAAACTGACCCTGAACCCTAAAAATACCCCTTTACCCAAAAACCCAAAAATGACCCTGAACCCTAAAAATACTCCTTAACCCAAAGTTAAATAATATTATTTAATTAGCAATTAATAATTAATTAACAATAACAATAAAGTAAATATATTAGCACATAAGCTGTAATTAATATAATTTAATAATTAATATCATTTTTCCCCAATTAATTAATTAACAGTAACTAAAAATTATATATATAAATAAATTACTCTAATAATGTAATTAACTAACTAATATTATTTAATTACCAATTAATTACTAATTTAAAATATGTACCAAATTATATTAATTAATTAACTAATTAATATTAATTATTTGCCAAATAATTAGTTATAAATATTTAAAAACATATATTAATTAATTAATTATTATTAAATTACTCCCCACCCTATTCCCCTATAAACCCACATCCCGCTACAGAAAATATATATCAATTAATCAATTAATTATTTCCCAATTAATCAATATTAATTAGCAAATAATTATAATTAATTAATTAATCCTACTAATTATTAATCAACTTACCATAATTAAATTACTTCCCACCCTATTCCCCTATAAACCCACAACCCGCTCCGGTACTAAAACATCAAATTTCCTTATAAATTTCTATATTATTATAGAAAATGTATACACATATAATAGTAATTATTTTAAATACTTAAATTAAACATATAACACATACATAATAAAAAACTATAAAATAATACAAATATCGATATTAGTGTCATCGAAATTATTAACATCGATATATATGCTATCGATATTACTAACTTCGATATTACTTACATCGATATTAAGTATTTCGATATTACTTACCTTGGGTCGATATTCTGTCCTACGATATTCTTGCCTTCGATATTATGCTCCTTCGATATTTCAGACTCGATATTATGGTAGGTCGATATTTCCAACTCGATATTTTGACTGTCTACCCAAGGAAACATCCCCTCCAGATCGTGGTTCTCCACTGACATCAACGATGAAAGAAGACACCTAAGATCCATGGAAAGATCCTGGAGGTCCAACCCCTCCTCACTCAACCGGGACCAGCTCAAGGCAGCCCGCAAAAGCTACTATAACCATATCAAGAAAAAAGTCGTCCTTCTTCTGTACGGCCCTTGACAATGCCAAAAAACGCCCCAAAGAACTTTTCAACATCATCAAGAACCAAATCTCCATGCCGGTAACAGGAGACTTGGTGGCGTCCAAATCCCAATGTGACGACTTTGCCAGTTTCTTCAACGAAAAAATTGCCAAAATTGACCGATCACTTGGCACGTTGCCCTCCTCTCACCCCTCTACAACTTCCCATTTAAGACCAACAATCACATCCACTCGCTGGTCCTCCTTCCAACCTATCCAGGTTGAACTGATAAGCAACCTCATAGCCACCGCCAAACCCTCAACCCACTCTCTTGATCAGCTTTCCCCGAGATTGGCCAAAGACTTGAAGCTCACTCTAGCCCCTATCTGGGCCAAGATCATCAACAGCTCTCTGAGCGAGGGCTCCATCCCGGACTGCCTTAAAATAGGGCAAGTCACGCCTCTACTAAAAACACCGGGCCTTGACTTACAGGATATGAACAACTTCAGACCAGTTTCAAACCTTCCACTCTTATCCAAATTCTTGGAAAGATGTGTGCTGGCGCAACTATCGCAGCACCTAGAAAACTCGAATCTTCTCGACCCATATCAATCAGGGTTCATATAAGGCTGCAGTACTGAAACCGCAATCCTTAACGTCCTGGACGATCTACACATGTCGCTCAACTCCAACCAATGCAGCCTTCTCATCCTCTTAGACCTATCGGCTGCATTTGACACAGTTGATCATGTCCTGCTAATCAATGTCCTAAAGGAGAGAGCAGGCCTCGAAAAGACTGTCCTAAAATGGTTCTCCTCCTTTCTCAACAACCGCACACAAAGAATCAAAATTAAAAGCTGTGAATCAGACATTCTCCCCATCAGCAGAGGGATCCCTCAAGGGTCAGTTCTCTCTCCACAACTCTTCAACATCTACATGGAGCCTCTCACCTCAATTCTAAGGAAAGCTAACATCCCCTTCCACCTTTATGCGGACGACACTCAACTCTAACTGGAAACCACGTCGATCACAGACATCCACAGACTGAACCACACACTTACCGAAGTTCAACTCTGGCTATTATCCAACCACCTCAAACTCAATGAAGAAAAAAACAGAAGTGCTGCTCATCTCAAACAAAGAAGAAAACCCCCAAATTCTTCAATGGCTCAAAGCCTTAAATGCCCTGAATGTTCCTCTTGTTCCATCGAACTCCATAAAATCCCTAGGGATCACCCTTGACCCCAAACTGGATATGAAAGAACACATCTCAAAAACTGCCAAAAGTGCTTTCCTGAACCTGAAATTGCTCTACAAATTAAAACCATTTCTCCTCACAAAAGACCTAAAACAGGCCACGCAGGCTCTGGTTCTCTCCAGAATTGACTACGGCATTGCCACTCTGACTGGAACAGCCAAATCGCACCTGGGACCTCTGACCACTACCCTCAACGCCGCTGCAAGAATGATCACGGGAACAAAGAAATATGAACACATCACCCCAGCTCTTAAGGATCTGAAGTGGCTCCCTATTGACCAACGAGCCAGCGTCCGTACAGCCTGCCTCACACACAAACACAGTCCAGAAACCTCAGAAGCTCCAACACGCTCCTACTCATCCCTCTGAAATCCCAGAAACTCTCAACAGCTAGCAAATCCTTTGCGGGTAATGCTCCCAAGATATGGAACTCCATCCCCCCCCCCATATAAGAATGACTGCATCCTTCCCGAACTTCAAGAAGTTACTCAAAATCCTCTTCCTCGATCGTTCCGGAACTAACTAGAACTCAACCTGGACTTTGAAGCTCCATGTTCTCGTTCACCTCAGATCTGATCGACCTGCCTATGACTGTCTGCCCTGTTTTACGCCTGGCTGCTATTGTACAGACTGTACTCACTCTTATGCTTCTTGCCTTGTTTTCTGTCCGCAATGTCTGTCTAACGCCTTTGTACATGCTGTGAAGCGCTCTGATAACCTCGGGTCCAGCTAGCGCTATTCAAAACTTTAATAAATAAATAAATAAATAAAATAAAAGACTAATTCATATTGACCTGCTTAATAGAGTTCACAAGACAAGATGGGAAATATAATTAAAATGTGAAAGAAATATTCAGAAAAACAGGCAGGAAGAGGAACTGAAATCACGCCCCCTCCAAAACCTGACAATATTTCTAGGGAAGTGACATCATGTAAAAGTTACCATCACCGAGATCTTAGGAAACAGTATTCCATGAGATATTACCCCTCTTAAAATCACAGGAGGTCTCACACTGTATGTGTAGAAACTGGGGCGAAATAGTATAATCTGGCTGATCCAGCTACAGGGCTGATAAGAACACATGGAACTGCAGAGTAACCAGGAGCCTCCAGCACTGCAGGGTAACCAGGAGCCTCCAGCACTGCAGGGTAACCAGGATCCTTCAGCACTGCAGGGTGGAAAAGAGACCACTGCACTGCAGGTAAAGCAGGAGCCTTCAGCACTGCAGGGTAACTAGGAGCCTTCAGCACTGCAGGGTAACCAGGAGCCTCCAGCACTGCAGGGTAACCTGGAGCCTTCAGAACTGCAGGGTGGACAAGAGCCCTCTGCACTGCAGGGTAACCAGGAGCCTTTAGCACTGCAGTGTGGAGAAGAGACCACTGCACTGCAGGGTAACAGGAGCCTTCAGCACTGCAGGGTAACCAGGAGCCTCCAGCACTGCAGGGTAACCAGGAGCCTCCAGCACTGCAGGGTAACCAGGATCCTTCAGCACTGCAGGGTGGAAAAGAGACCACTGCACTGCAGGGTAAGCAGGAGCCTTCAGCACTGCAGGGTAACCAGGAGCCTCCAGCACTGCAGGGTAACCAGGAGCCTCCAGCACTGCAGGGTAACTAGGAGCCTTCAGCACTGCAGGGTAACCAGGAGCCTCCAGCACTGCAGGGTAACCTGGAGCCTTCAGCACTGCAGGGTGGACAAGAGCCCTCTGCACTGCAGGGTAACCAGGAGCCTTTAGCACTGCAGTGTGGAGAAGAGACCACTGCACTGCAGGGTAACAGGAGCCTTGAGCACTGCAGGGTAACCAAGATCCTTTAGCACTGCAGGGTGGATAAGAGCCCTCTGCACTGCAGGGTAACCAGGAGCCTTCAGCACTGCAGTGTGGACAGGAGCCCTCTGCACTGCAGGGTAACCAGGAGTCCTCAGCACTGCAGTGTAACCTGGAGCATCAGCACTGCGGGGTAGACAAGAGCCCTCTGCACTGCAGGGTAACCTGGAGCTTTCAACACTGCAGGGTGGAGAAGAGACCATTCCACTGCAGGGTAAACAGGAGCCTTCATAACTGCAGGGTGGAGAAGAGACCACTGTACTGCATGGTAACCAGGAGCCTTCAGCACTGCAGGGTAACCAGGAGCCTTCAGCACTGAAGGGTAGACACAAGCCCTCTGCACTGAAGGGAAAACAGGAACATTCAACACTGCAGGATGGACAAGAGTCCTCTGCACTGCAGGGAAACCAGAATCCTTCAGCACTGCAGGGTGGACAAGAGCCCTCTGCACTGCAGGGTAACCAGAAGCCTTCAGCACTGCAGGGTAGGCAAGAGCCCTCTGCACTGCAGGGTAGCAAAGAGCCTTTAGCACTGCAGGGTAGAGAAGAGCCCTCTGCACTGCTGAGTAACAAAGAGTCTTTAGCACTGCAGGGTAGAGAAGAGACCACTGCACTGCAGGGTAACCAGGAGTCATCAGCACAGCATGGTGGACAAGAGCCCTCTGCACTGCAGGGTAAATAGGAGCCTTCAGCACAGCAGGATGGAGAAGAGACCACTGCACTGCAGGGTAACCAGGAGTCTTCAGCACTGCAGGGTAGACAGGAGCCCTCTGCACTGCAGGGTAACAAGGAGCCTTCAGCACTGCAGGGTAACCAAGAGCCTTTAGCACTGCAGGGTAAACAAGAGCCCCCTGCACTGCAGGGTAACCAGGAGTCTTCAGCAATGCAGGGTGGACAAGAGCCTTCTGCACTGCAGGGTAACCAGGAGCCTTCAGCACTGCAGGATAAGCAAGAGTCTTTAGCACTGCAGGGTAGAGAAGAGCCCTCGGCACTGCAGGGTAACCAGGAGTCTTCAGCACTGCAGGGTGGAGAGGAGACCACCTCACTGCAGTGTAACCTGGAGCCTTCGTCACTGCAGGGTAGACACAAGCCCTCTGCACTGCATGGTAACCTTGAGCCTTCAGCACTGCAAGGTGGAGAAGAGGCCACTGCACTGCAGGGTAACCAGGTGCCTTTAGGACTGCAGGGTAGACAAGAGCCCTTCCACTGCAGGGTAGGCGTGGGCGGAAAATCCGTTCCGCTCGCGGATTTTGCGGATTTTCGGGAAATCCGCAATCCGCGAGATTTGCGAATTTCCCGCAAAATCCGCAAATCCGCGAGCAGCGGATTTTGCTCGCACTGCTCGCACTGTTCGCGTGAGTTCGCGCCCCGCGAATAAGTGCAAAATTGCAGAAATACGATTTTAGCAAAACTGAAAGTAACTACTTACCAGGTTCAAAAGTTCAGGCTCATCATTAGTAGCCATTTCCTGGAGTGCTTCCTGAGGGGCCCCTCCAGAGTTCAGTTGCCAGTTGAAACTAGTATGTGACCCTGCTCTGAACCTCAGAATAGTTACACATATGCCACAAAGGTCCTGAATTACAGCTAAGGGAGACAAGCAGGAGCCAGGCTGGAAGTTAAAATCCATTAATCAGCCCCTAATTCATTATTGTCAGTTGGGGCAGGGCAGGTGTTGTAACTAATTTTGCAACAATGAAAGCACTTAGCAAGTGCAAAAGATCACTAATCAGGGCGCACTAAGGAAGCAGGTGCCAGCTAAAAAAATATTCTGTGACACATGAATCAGCCCCAAATTAATTCAGGTCACTTGAGGCAGGGAAGGTGTGCTTTGCTTTGCCGAAAATAATGTACACTGGACAACCAGAGGGTGTGGTGATGAAACAGAGGGTGGCATGGGTGGGCCAGAGGGTGGCATGAGTAGTCAGAGAGTGGCAGTGGTGACAGAGAGTGGCAGTGATGAAGAAGAGTGTCCCAAACAGGCTGGACACGTAGAAACAACAAGTTCGCGAAACTTGCGACCCGACAGGTAAGTTCGCAATTTGCGAAAGTGTACAAAACCCTCGCGAACTGGCAGAAACACGGGCGAACACAAAAAAAAAAAAAATCCGCAAATTCGCGGGAATTCGCGGATTTTGCGGATTGCGAATCCGCAAATCCGCAAAATTCGCGAACGCGAGATCCGCAAAATTCGCTCATGCTTACTGCAGGGTCACCAGGAGTCTTCAGTACTGCAGGGTGGAGAGGCGACCACTGCACTGCAGGGTAACCAGGAGCTGTCGGCACTGTAGGGTATACAAAAACCCTCTACACTGCAGGGTAACCAAGAGTCTTCAGCACTGCAGGGTGGAGAAGCGACCACTGCACTGCAGGGTAACCAGGATCCTTCAGAATTGCAGGGTGGAGAAGAGACCACCTCACTGCAGGGTAACCAGGAGCCTTCATCACTGCAGGGTGGACACAAGCCCTCTGCACTGCAGGGAAAACAGGAACATTCAGCACCGCAGGGTTTACAAGAGCCCTCTGCACTGCAGGGAAACCAGAATCCTTCAGCACTGCAGGGTGGACAAGAGCCCTCTGCACGGTAACCAGGAGCCTTCAGCACTGCAGGGTAACCAAGTGTCTTTAGCACTGCAGGGTAGAGAAGAGCCCTCTGCACTGCGGGCTAACCAGGAGTCTTCAGCACTGCATGGTGGAGAAGAAACCCTGCACTGCAGGGTATGCAGGAGTCTTCAGCACTGCAGGGTGTAGAGGAGACCACTGCACTGCAGGGTAACAAAGAGCTGTCGGCATGTAGGGTAGACAAAACCCCTTTGCACTGCAGGGTAACCAGGAGCTTTCAGCACTGCAGGGTGGGCAGGAGCCCTCTGCAATGCAGGGTAACCAGGAGCCTTCAGCACTGCCGGGTGGAGAAGAGACCAAGGCACTGCAGGGTAACCAGGAGTATTCAGCACTGCAGGGTGGATAAGAGCCCTCTGCACTGCAGTGTGACCAGGAGCCTTCAGCACTGCAGGGTAACCAAGAACCTTTAGCACTGCAGGATAAACAAGAGCCCTCTGCACTGCAGGGTAACCAGGAGCCTCAAGAACTGCAGGGTAGACAAGAGCCCTCTGCACTGCTGGGTAATCAAGGGCCTTCAGCACTGCGGGTGGTGAAGAGACAACTGCACTGCAATGTAACCAGGAGTGTTCAGTACTGCAGGGTGGAGACGAGAACACTGAACTGCAGGGTAACCAGGAGCCTTCAGCACTGAAGAGTGGAGAAGAGACCACTGCACTGCAGGGTAACCAGGAGTCTTCAGCACTGCAGGGTGGAGAGGATACCACTGCACTGCAGGGTAACCAGGAGCTTTCGGCACTGTAGGGTAGACAAAAGCCCTCTGAACTACAGGGTAACCAGGAACCTTCAGCACTGCAGGGTGGACAGGAGCCCTCTGCACTGCAGGGAAACCAGGAGTCTTCAGCACTGCAGGGTAACCTGGAGCATTCAGCACTGCGGGGTAGACAAGAGTCCCCTGCACTGCAGGGTAATCTGGAGCCTTCAGCACTGCAGGGCAACCAGGAGCCTTCAGCACTGCAGGGTAACCAGGAGCCTTCAGCACTGCAGGGTAACCCAGATCTGCATTACTGCAGGGTGGACAAGAGCCCTCTGCGCTGAATGGTAACCAGGAGTCTTCAGCACTGCAGTGTGGTGAACAGACCACTGCACTGCAGGGTAACCAGGAGCATTTAGTACTGCAGGGTGGACAAGAGCCCTCTGCACTGCAAGGAAACCAGGAGCCTTCAGCACTACAGGGTGGACACGATACCTCTGCACTGCAGGGTAACCAGAAGCCTTTAGCACTGCAGGGTGAAGTAGCCACTGCACTGCAGGGTAACCAGAATTCTTCAGCACTGCAGGCTACACAATAGCCCTCTGCACTGGATTGCAGGGTGGAGAGGAGAACACTGCACTGCAGGGTTACCAGGAGTTGTCGACACTGTAGTGTAGACCAAAGCCCTCTGCACTGCAGGGTAACCAGGAGTCTTCAGCACTGCAGGGTGGAGAAGAGACCATTGCACTGCAGGGTAAACAGGAGCCTTCATAACTGCAGGGTGGAGAAGAGACCACTGTACTGCATGGTAAGCAGGAGCCTTCAGCACTGCAGGGTAACCAGGAGCCTTCAGAACTGCAGGGTACACACAAGTCCTCTGCACTGCAGGGAAAACAGAATCCTTTAGCACTGCAGGGTGGACAAGAGCCCTCTGCACTGCGGGGTAACCAGCAGCCTTCAGCACTGCAGGGTAGGCAAGAGCCCTCTGCACTGCAGGGTAACAAAGAGCCTTTAGCACTGCAAGGTGGAGAAGATCCCTCTGCACTGCAGGATAACAAAGAGTCTTTAGCACTGCAGGGTGGAGAAGAGACCACTTAACTGCAGACTAACCAGGGGTCTTCAGCACTGCAGGGTGGACAAGAGCCCTCTGCACTGCAGGGTAACTAGGAGCCTTCAGCACTGCAGGGTGGAGAAGAGACCACTGCACTGCAGGGTAACCAGGAGTCTTCAGCACTGCAGGGTGGACAAGATCCCTCTGCACTGCAGGGTAACTAGGAGCCTTCAGCACTGCAGGGTGGAGAAGAGACCTCTGCACTGCAGGATAACCGGGAGCCTTCAGCACTGCCGGGTGGAGAAGAGACCACTGCACTGCAGGGTAACCAGGAGCCTTCAGCACTGCAGGGTGGACAAGAGCCCACTGTACTGCATGGAAAACAGAATCCTTCAGCAATGCAGTGTAGACAAAAGCACTGTGCACTGCAGGGAAACCAGGGGCATTCAGCACTGCAGGGTGGACAAGAGTCCTCTGCACTGCAGATAAACCAGGAGCCTTCAGCACTGCAGAGTGGGCAAGAGCCCTCTGCACCTCAGGGTAACCAGGAGTCTTCAGCACTGCAGGGTGGACAGGAGCCCTCTGCACTGCAGGGTAACAAGGAGCCTTTAGCACTGCAAGGCAGAGAAGAGCCCTCTGCACTGCAGGATAACAAAGAGTCTTTAGCACTGCCGGGTAGAGAAGAGCCCTCTGCACTGCAGGGTAACCAGGAGCCTTCAGCACTGCAGGGTGGAGAAGAGACCACTTAACTGCAGACTAACCAGGGGTCTTCAGCACTGCAGGGTGGACAGGAGCCCTCTGCACTGCAGGGTAACTAGGAGCCTTCAGCACTGCAGGTTGGAGAAGAGACCACTGCACTGCAGGGTAACCAGGAGCCTTCAGCACTGCAGAGTGGGCAGGAGCCCTCTGCACCGCAGGGTAACCAGGAGTCTTCAGCACTGCAGGGTGGACAGGAGCCCTCTGCACTGCAGGGTAACCAGGAGCGTTCAGCGCTGCAGGGTGGAGAAGAGACCAGTGTTTTGCAGGGTAATCAGGAGTCTTCAGCACTGCAGGGTGGACAGGAGCCCTCTGCACTGCAGGGTAACCAGGAGCGTTCAGCACTGCAGGGTGGAGAAGAGACCAGTGTATTGCAGGGTAACCAGGAGCCTTCAGCACAGCAGGGTAAACAAGAGTGCCAGTGACAATAACCGACCAGCCCTGTGTGAATAAATTGGTAGGAGATGAAGTCATGGTATATGGAAACCATCCGCTCCTGAAACACAAAAACAGTGTATACAAATAAACAAGTACCCGAGTTGTAAATACTAACAATATCTTGTGAAAGATAAGACATAAAGACCACAGAGACATTGCTCTATTATTGTAAATTGATTAGTTAATTAATCACTCACCCACAATTTTGCTAGGGGATGGCCTCACCTCGCCTGGCGCTCGCTCACGTCAATGAGGCTCCGCTCTAATAAGAAATGAAAAAAGGGAAAACACCAACATAATAACTGATTATGCTGAAAGCCAATATATTTCTTAGACCACTCGGTGTTTAAAAAAAAGGCAAAAGTAGCAGAACATTAGTATTCGCTGGCCAAATTAATCGATGTTGAGATGCTTATAGAATGACAATTTTAAAAGTTTCTGGTAACAGCTTACATATAAGCTATTGATGTGAGATGGTTCAGTGTATAGACTCACTATTCAATATCATAATGAGCAGGCAAGAGCAGACAAATATTGAATCCACTCGTGCCTTAAAGTAAGTAGGTTCAAGAAGCTATATATGATGTTTATGCTTAAATAGATTGCAAGAGTATAGCTTAAAAACATGAAAATAGAGAAATGGCAGGCATTCCAATTTATATAAAGTCACTCGTGGAATACAAAAGTAAGATAACAGCCAAGGCACTGTAGGGAAGACAAAAGCCATCTGCAGTGCAGGGTAACCAGGAGCCTTCAGCACTGCAGGGTGGAGAAGAGACCACTGCACTGCATGGTAACCATGAGGCTTCAGCACTGCAGCGTGGACAGAAGTCCTCTGCACTGCAGGGTAACCAGGAGGCTTCAGCACTGCAGGGTACACAAGAGCCCTTTGAACTGCAGGGAAACCAGGAGCCTTCAGCACTGCAGGGTGGCGAGGAGACCACTGCACTGCAGGGTAACCAGGAGTCTTCAGCACTGCAGAGTGGAGAAGCGACCACTGCACTGCAGGGTAACCAGGATCCTTCTGAACTGCAGGGTGGCGAGGAGGCCACTGCACTGCAGGGTAACCAGGAGCTTTCTGCACTGTAGGGTTGACAAGAGCCCTCTGCACTGGAGGGTAACCAGGAGCCTTCAGCACTGCAGGGTAACTAGGATCCTTCAGCACCAAAATATAACCAGGAGCCTCCAGGACTGCAGTGTAACTAGGAGCCTTCAGCACTGAAGGGTAACGTGGAGCCTTCAGCACTGCAGGGTGGACAAGAGCCCTCTGCACTGAAGGGTAACCAGGAGTCTTCGGCTCTGCAGAGTGAAGAAGAGACCATTGCACTGAAGGGTAACCAGGAGCATTCAGCACTACAGGGTAGACAAGAGCTCTGTGCACTGCAGGGTATTCAGGAGCCTTCGGCACAGCAAGGTGGAGAAGAGACCACTGCACCGCAGGGTAACCAGGAGCCTTCAGCACTGCAGGGTGGAGAGGAGACCACTGCACTGCAGGGTGACCAGGGTCTGTTGGCACTGTAGTGTAGACAAAAGCCCTCAGCACTGCAGGGTAACCAGGAGCGTTCAGTACTGCAGGGTGAAGAAGAGACCAGTGCACTGCAGGGTAACCAGGCGTCTTCATCACTGCAGGGTAAACAAGAGCCCTTTGCACTGCAGAGTCACCAGGAGTCTTCTGCACTGCAGGGTGGAGAGGAGGCCACTGCACTGCAGGGTAACCAGGAGCTTTGGCCACTGTAGGGTAGACAAAAGCCCTCTGCACTGCAGGGTAACCAGGAGTCTTCAGCACTGCAAGGTAACCTGGAGCCTTCATCACTGCAGGGTACACAAGAGCCCTCTGCACTGCAGGGTAACCTGGAGCCTTCAGCACTGCAGGGTAACTAGTAGCCTTCAGCACTGCTGGGTGGACAAGAGCCCTCTGTACTGAAGGGTAACCATGAGTCTTTAGCTCTGCAGAGTGGAGAACAGACCACTGCACTGCAGGGTAACCAGGAGCCTTCAGCACTGCAGGGTAGACAAGAGCCCGCTGCACTGCATGGAAAACAGAATCCTTCAGCAATGCAGGGTAGACAAAAGCCCTCTGCACTGCAGGGAAACAAGGAGCCCTCAGCACTGCAGGGTGGACAAGAGCCCTCCCCACTGCAGGGTAACCAGGAGTCTTCAGCACTGCAGGGTGGAGAAGAGACCAGTGCACAGCAGGGTAACCAGGAGCCTTCAGCACACCAGGGTGGAATGGAGCCCTCTGCAATGCAGGGTAACCATGAGTGTTCAGCACTGCAGGGTGGAGAAGAGACCAGTGCAAAGCAAGGTAATCAGGAGCCTTCAGCACACCAGGGTAAACAAGAGCCTTTATCACTGCAGGGTAAACAAGAGTCCTCTGCACTGCAGGGTAACCATGAGTCTTCAGCACTGCAGGGTGGACAAGAGCCCTCTGCACAGCAGGGTAACCAAGAGTCTTTAGCACTGCAGGGTGGAGAAGAGACAACTGAACTGCAGGGTAACCAGGAGTCTTTAGCACTGCAGGGAGGAGAAGAGACCACTGCACTGCAGGGTAACCAAGAGTCTTCAGCACTGCAGGGTGGATATTAGACCACTGCACTGCAGGGTGGAGAAGAGACCACTGCACTGCAGGGTAACCAGGGGCCTTCAGCACTGCAAGATGGACAGGAGCCCTCTGCACTGCAGGGTAACCAGGAGTCTTCAGCACTGCAGGGTGGACAAGAGACCACTGCACTGCTGGGTAACCAGGAGCCTTCAGCACTGCAGGGTGGATAAGAGCCCTCTGCACTGCCGGGTAACCAGGAGTTTTCAGCACTGCAGGGTGGACAAGAGCCCTCTGCACTGCAGGGTAGCCAGGAGCCTTCAGTACTGCAGGGTGGACAAGAGCCCTCTGCACTGCAGGGTAGCCAGGAGCCTCCAGCACTGCAGGTCGGAGAAGAGCCCTCTCCGCTGCAGGGAAACCAGGAGTCTTCAGCACTGCAGGGTGGACAAGAGCCCTCTGCCCTGTAGGGAAACCAGGAGCCTTCAGTACTGCAGGGTGGACAAGAGCCCTCTGCACTGCAGGGTAACTAGTAGGCCTGGGTGGAGTTTGCGTAACAGCACTACACGTAGCTTCACATGATATACTTTGAACTTCACGTAGTACACATAGTCTGCGTGCATACAACAATGACAACAACACCACCACCCTGCTGGACAACCTCGCCAACCTCGGACTCAAGCAACTGGTAAACACCCGGACCCACTATGCTGGCCACACGCTTGACCCCGTCCTCTCATCCGGCAAGCACATCTCCTTCATCCACTCCACCGGACTTCATTGGACTGACCACAGCTGCGTCCACTTCAGCTTCAGAAGAACCAGGACCGACCACCACCCGCAACAGGTTCCTCGCCAGAGCTGGAGCAAGATCACTGCCGAATAGCTCACCGCCTCCCTTAACCAGAACCCTCCCACCAGCACAATGGACCCCAACAAAGCAGCCAGCATCCTCACACAGTGGCTGACCGCCTGCGCCGACGACCTCGCACCACTAAAGAACCCTCCCAGCAGACCCGGCAGCAAGAAAACCCCCTGGTTCACCGACGAACTCAAGGACTCCAAGAAGAACTGCGGCACCCTCGAGAAAGCCTGGCGCCATGACCAGACCACCAAGCACACCACCTGCAAGCACCACTAGCTGATCCGTGCCACCAAGAAGACAGCACTGGACAACAAAGCACACGACAGCAAGGAACTCTTCAGCATCATCAAAGAGTTCTCCAACCCCAGCGCTGGAAACAACGACATCACCCCCTCACAAGACCTCTGCGACTCACTCGCCTCCTTCTTCCACCGCAAGATCGACGACATACACAACGGCTTCGGCGCACAGACCACGCACCCAACCACCAAACCAATGCCCGCCACCACCACCCTCTGCAACTGGACCCCGGTCAGCACTGAAGACAACACCCGCACGATGAGCACCATCCACTCCGGATCCCCTACCGACCCCTGCGCCCACCACGTCTTCAACAAGCCCGACACCATCATCGCACCCCATCTCCGGGAGATCATCAACGCCTCCTTCCACACCGTCACCTTCCCGGAGAGCTGGAAGCACGCCGAGCTCAGTGCCCTCCTGAAGAAACCAACAGCGGACCCCACCGACATCAAGAACTTCCGCCCTATCTCGCTCCTCCCTTTTCCTGTCAAAGTCATCGAGAAGACTGTCAACAGACATCTCGCCGCCTTCCTCGAGACGAACGGATCCCTCGACCCCTCACAGTCCGGTTTCCAAGCCAACCACAGCACCGAGACCGCCCTGATCGCAGCCACCGATGACATCAGATCCCTGCTCGACAACGGGGAAACAGCGGCCCTAATCCTCCTGGGCCTCTCCGCAGTGTTCGACACTGTCTGCCACCGCACCCTAGTGCAGGGCCTCAGCAACATCGGAGTCCAAGTGAAGGCACTGGAGTGGATCATCTCATTCCTCGCTGGAAGAACCCAGAGAGTCCGCCTCCCCCCGTTCAGATCCGAAGCCACCGAAGTCATCTGCGGCGTACCACAAGGATCATCACTCAGCCCAACCCTCTTCAACGTCTACATGAGCCCACTCGCAGCCATCGCACGCCAACACAACCTCAATATCATCTCCTACGCAGACGATACCCAGCCGATCCTCTCCCTCACCAATGACCCCACCACCGCTAGAGCTAGTCTACACGAGGGGATGAAAGACGTCGCCGAGTGGATGAAGAACAGCCGCCTGAAACTGAATTCAGACAAGACAGAAGTCCTCATCCTGGGATCATCGCTCTCCGCCTGGGACAATTCCTGGTGCCCCCCTGCCCTGGGCACCACTCCGAAACCAACGGACCACGCACGCAACCTCGGCTTCATCCTGGACCCCTCCCTCTCGATGACCAGACAAGTCAACGCCATCTCCTCATCATGCTTCAACACCCTGCGCATGCTCCGCAAGATCTTCCGAAGGAACCCCACCAAAACCAGGAAGACCGTCACCCAGGCACTCGTCACCAGCCGACTGGACTACGGGAACACCCTCTATGCCAGAACCACATCCAAACTTCAAAAAAGACTCCAACGCATCCAGAATGCCTCCGCACGACTCATCCTGGACATCCCACGACACAACCACACCTCCGGCCACCTGAGAGACCTACACTGGCTCCCCATAAGCAAGAGAATCACGTTCAGGCTCCTCACCCATGCACACAAGGCTCTCCACGACCTGGGCCCAAAGTACCTCAACGACCGCCTGACCTTCTACACGCCCACCCGCCAGCTAAGTTTGACCAGCCACGCCCTCGCCTTCATACCAAGCATCCGCCGAGCCACCGCCGGAGGAAGATCCTTCTCCTACCTGGCAGCCAAGACCTGGAACTCCCTCCCCATCCACCTTCGGCTGACCCAGGACAACCTCTCCTTCAGGAAGCAGCTCAAGACCTGACTGTTCGAGCAGTGACGTACCCCTCTCCCCCAGCGCCTTGAGACCCTCCCGGGCGAGTAGCGCGATATGTAAATGCACTGATTGATGACACTGTGTACTTGTCTGCACTGTGAAAAAATTGCAAAATAATTGCAAATGGCATCCTGCACAGTGTCAGTTATGATAAAATAAGTATCTCTATCTTTATACGCTAAAGTGCATATACTACTTTCACAAAAGTGAAACTGAAAATTAGCAAGGAGTGAGAGAGGTGATGATTTTGGGATCCTCCCTAACCTAGGGTGAGTACCAAACATATGCCTTTAAAATAAAAAAGCACATCTTATTGAACGATTTGGTGGTGGCCCCATCCTCCTAGGACCACCTGAAGCAAGTTATTGGCAAAAAAACATTCCCAACCAAAAGGCCCTGCAAAGCATTATGGGATGAAATTAGCAGTGGGCAGTGAATATTATATAGTATCCAATTCTACAAAGAGCTGCAGTTCAACTGGTGGTTACTAGATGTTCCTCACAAGTCAAATGCAAATGCTTGATGAAAGGGTTTCAATGGTTTTGCATTTGACACGTGAGGGACATCTACTAATGACTAGGTGAACTGCAGCTCTTTGTAGAATTATTTTGATATTGGATACTATAATATTCACTGCCCACTGCTAGTCTCGTCCAATAATGCTTTGCAGGGCCTTTGGTTGGGATTTCTTTTGCCAATAACTGTGCTTGGGGTGGTCCTAAGAGGATGGGACCACCACTGAAGTTCAACAAAATGTGCTTTTTGTTTATGCTCTTTGTGTTCAAATCTGCTTGGTCCTCCCCCTAGGTAAGGGGGGCCCCAAAATCATCAGTTCTATCATTGCCTAATGTCTTCATCATAAAAGTTCACTTTTGTGAATTGGATATATGCTTTTAAGCTGTAAAATAGCTTTTTCAAAGCATCTGAGGATGTTGTTGATTTAGCTGCTTACGGAATTAGTACAAACTTTGCATGCTCCTAGTGAAGTATTATGCCCCGGGTTAGTAACTAGGAGTCTTCATCACTTCAGGGGGGACAAGAGTCTTCTGCACTGCAGGGTAACCAGGAGCCTCCAGCACTTCAGGGTAACCATTAGTCTTTAGCACTGCAGGGTAGAGAAGAGCCCTCTGCACTGCACGGTAACCAGAAGTCCTCAGCACTGCACTGCAGGGTAGAGAAGAGCCCTCTGCACTGCAGGGTAACCAGGAGTCTTCAGCACTGCACTGCAGGGTAGAGAAGAGCCCTCTGCACTGCAGGGTAACCAGGAGTCTTCAGCACTGCACTGCAGGGTAGAGAAGAGCCCTCTGCACTGCAGGGTAACCAGGAGTCCTCAGCACTGCACTGCAGGGTAGAGAAGAGCCCTCTGCACTGCAGGGTAACCAGGAGTCTTCGGCACTGCACTGCAGGGTAGAAAAGAGCCCTCTGCACTGCAGGGTAACCAGGAGTCTTCAGCACTGCACTGCAGGGTAGAGAAGAGCCCTCTGCACTGCAGGGTAACCAGGAGTCCTCAGCACTGCACTGCAGGGTGGAGAAGAGCCCTCTGCACTGCAGGGTAACCAGGAGTCCTCAGCACTGCACTGCAGGGTAGAGGAGAGCCCTCTGCACTGCAGAGTAACCAGGAGTCTTCAGCACTGCACTGCAGGGTAGAGAAGAGCCCTCTGCACTGCAGGGTAACCAGGAGTCCTCAGCACTGCACTGCAGGGTAGAGAAGAGCCCTCTGCACTGCAGGGTAACCAGGAGTCTTCAGCACTGCACTGCAGGGTAGAGAAGAGCCCTCTGCACTGCAGGGTAACCAGGAGTCATCATTTCATTTAACACCTTGGCTGCTAGAGCTATTTTCCTCCGGTGCTGAATTGTCGTAGAGCCCATAGTGCATGACGAGCTCAGCTCGTCATCAGCACAGCTCCACTGTGCCTAATGACGAGCTGAGCTCGTCATGAGCATCGAAGGGGTTAGTGAAGCTTTATTCGGTTCATAACAGTAATGACCATAAAAGCACATAGCAAAATGCAACAAGATAAAATACAGTAAATTAACGGTAATGTTTAAAAGATCATGCTTTTCCTAAAAGCCATAGATTTACAGATAAAACTCTCAGCATAAAAACATATATAGGGGCAGTCCATGTTGTATATAAAAACACATTGCATCCTCCGCAGTACGAATACCATACTTAAGAAATATTGGTTTTAGATATGTGATCCTTACATTCTGGAACAACGTACAAATGAGCATAAAGTGCGAGGTGCTTTGTTTAGAATGCCCATCGCAGGGACAAGGGCCAACCGGGTGCTTTTTTTGATGTGGAAAGGCCACCAGAACGTGGACAATTCCAGCTCTCAATCTAGTCAATACAAATCGATGCGCAGGCCTAGTTACCACACTCAGGTAATTCCGGAATCCCTCGATAACAATATATTTATTATAAAGATTAACAATGACAAGAGAATTAGTCACAGCTGAGCGTTTCAGAGCTCTATAGGACTTAAAAGAATTTTTCATGTCCTGTTTGGCAAGACCTCTGGGAGGACGATGGTCTAACAGCAAGTTAATATCATAGATACTCAGGTAGCAATCAACAACATATTTGAGCCATGGTATCATCAAACAATTGTCTAAGCCAAGGCAATCCCTAATTACAAGTTGATTAAACTCAGTCTCTTCCTTGAGCCAAATAGCTCGATAGAGTAGTAGAGGCCTGAGTAAGGCAAGGTCGCCCAAATAAGCGACCCCTACCTCTTTATGGATCAACTCTGTTGGGGCAGATTTAGGGAGGCACAGTAATTTCTTTATGAAGTTATTTTCTTCCCTCTGCAGGTACTCAACATTGCAGTAACCCCAAAGCCCCGCCCCATAGAGGGCGATGGATACACCACGTGCCTTGTAGATCTCCATCATATCTTTAATTCGCCTATCTCCCAACTTAGAGGCAAATTTCAAAATGCCATGGGAGCTTTTGCTCATTTTGGTCCTAATGTTGGTTAATTCATGCCCCCAGCTACCATCACTGGAAAGGTAACCCCCCTAGCAAAAACTATTGACATGCTGTACTTTTACCCCTTCTATAAAAAAGGCACAGTTTTTCCCCGTCTTTGTCCCACAGGTCATAGTGTGGGTTTTATTTTTGTTAATCAGCAGTCTCCTACTCCCAATAAAATGAGTAAACCTGTCCATCAGCGCTGCAGGCCAACAGGTGTTCGGGACAGAAGCACCGCGTCATATGCATAAAGCAGAACTGGGACACTATTCCCAGCAACCTGTGGGGCATCAGCTTTGACAGTTTTCAGGGCAGATTCAACCCCATTAATAAAAAGAGTAAACGACAGGGGAGCAAGAACACACCCCTGTCTAATTTCCCGTTTAACATAAAAATTTGGAGTACACTCCCCACTGACCCCATAGCGGACCCATGTTTGCATCTTACTATACAATCTTGCAAGGAAAAAGATAATTTCTTTGGGGGCACCCATATCTAGCATAACTGACCACAGGAGAGAATGGTTTACCAAATCAAAAGCACTGCTTGGGTCAGCAAAGCAAAGATAGATATTACCGGTCTTGGCTATAGTGTACTTGCCAATAAATAATTCTAAATTCAGGCACTGATCTAAGGTCCCTCGTTCCTTCCTGAATCCGTATTGTGAATTGGCAAGAATCCCGTTCTCATCAGCCCACTCTTCTAATCTATACAGCAACACTCTACTCATGATTTTGACCGATGAGTCAAGCAGGCTAATCGGCCGGTAGTTGCAAGCTGATGCCTTATCCCCCTATTTATAAATGGGGACAATAATGGAGTCACCCTGAGAGGGTGGGATCAGGGTAGTAACTGCAGCATCGAGTGCCAAAGTAAGTATTGGTCCCCAGAGCTGCGGTTGAGCCCTGAACACATCAATTGGGACTCCATCTGGCCCCTGGGCCTTACCAACCTTACTGAATTTAATACTACTTTCCACTTCCTTCAGGGCGATATCTAAAGGCACCACGGGCCAAAGCCTTTGCTCTTCGGACGTCTGAGTATTATCCTGGAAGATTGCGGAAAAGTGTTTCACCCAGTCCTTGCTACCAACGTTGGAGGAGAGCTGTGGATTTTTATCATCTTGGAGGAAAGGGGAGTTAATAGTGGACCAAAATAGACGACTATCAGCAGTTTCTGCTGCCTTGGATAGGTGATCCCAGGCTTCCTGCTGTAATTCCTTCTTCCTTTTGGATAGCGGCTTTTAATATTCAATTCTTAAAAGTCTGACTCTATTCTTATCTCTTGGAGTAAGGGCTAAAGCGTGTTTAAGTTGCGAGAGAAGGGTCGTACAGGTATGGTCAAACCAACCGATCCCTTTTCCGCTTCTGCCCGATTTGGTGCCTGTGAAGATGTTATTATTAGCGTTGTTAATGTTAAGAAAATTAATCATAACGGAGGCAGGAGGACATCCTAGAGTCAGGATAATATCAATGTCCGCCAAGCACTTATTTACAATAATGGGTTCCACAATAGATGCTTTTCCCCCTTTCCACCTAAGCCTGGTCCCATTAGCCCTGTGTGGCTCAATGTCACCCAAAATTCTTGTTGGCGATTCTACTCTGCACTTCCATGTAGTTATTTGCATTGTGATGTAGTTATGGTCAGTCAGGGCGGAAGCATCCCTTACCTTGGTCAGGCAGTGAGGTACCAAATTAGATGAAACCATAATATGATCGATAGTGGATACGCTATTCTGCCCAATAAAGGTAGGAATGGAACTCTCACTATCCCCTAGGTCAGTACTCACTAGCTCTAAATCATAAGAGGCCATGACGTTATTGATAGCTTCCCCATAGGCATGATGTGGGAAATGCAACATGCTCTCCCCGCTATTGGTTTGAATCCCACATGCCCTGGAGGAGGACAGACTGCAAACTGGTAAATTAAAATCCCCTAACCAAATATAAGTAAAAGTGCATTTTGCCTCAGATATCAGCTTCAAGAGGGCACAATCCAACTCCTCTATTACTTTGTGCCGTAGATTGTTAAAAATGTTATTATAAAAATGTATTAATAGCACATCAGTGCCATCCTGCGCGCGTACCCAAAGACTTTGTGAGTGGGGTTCGACTAGCAAATGTTTGATAATTGTCAACTTTAGATCCACTGAAATTAGAAAAAGTAGACCTCCCTTTGCCCTGCCTTGATTCAGTAGCTTCGAGACTATAGCATGTGTACCCTTCGAAACTAGGTTTAGCAACACACCATGTCTCCTGTGGGCATAGGATGTCATAGGACCTTACAATGCCCTCTCACTCCATTTTGTGTACCTTAGAGGCCCAACCGGCAATGTTCCAGCTAACAATTGAAATCCCCATGGTATGGTCACTGTTAGAAATGCCATGTGCATTGTTGGGATTCTTGCCTTTACTACTTTGTTCAATCACAAACCTCCCTATATTACTACCTACATCCCTCACTGGGTCCTCAGAGATCTCAGTCACATAGGACACTGTTGGCCCACTACTCATGTTACCCATGATATCATTAGTCTGTTGGCTCTCAACAACCACCTCTTCCTCACTAGGGTTATTCAGATTAGCACCCCTGGTGACGTCCCTCTGAAGCCCGGGTCCCTTATGAAGTCAATCATTCTGATCCAGGGTACTCAGGAGTTGATACCTGTTCTGGACCGGGACTTCATAAACCATCCCATGAGTTGGTGGAAAAAATCTGTCACCATTAGGTGGAAAATTGGGGTTCGATAGAAAAAATCTGTCATCAATAGGTGTAAGGTTTGGTGTGGGCAGGAAAAATCTATCGCCAGTAGGTACAAAATTAGGGATAGGTTGAAAGAATCTCTCACCATTGGGTACAATATTAGGGGTGAAAGCCCTATCTCTGCTAGTGGCAGGTGGTATCGTGTTAAGATGGTTGTAGAAATAGCCCAAAGGACGTGCAGTTACATCGGTCTCATACTGAGTTATTGCAGCAGCTCTTAGTAGGACCGTCGCAACATGCTGGGGATGTTTAAAATTGACGATCACACAGTCTCCCCCACAGTTCTTTCTGGTATTGCTAACCCAGTTGACCCTTCTAGTAGATAGAATTTGGTCCGAGAAATTAACGGGGAACCCACAATGTCTATGTAGCCAAGAGACCGTTTTGTTCTTTAACGAGTCCCGCGGCTCTTGGAGAGGTATAGCCTGACTGGATGCTAAGGGGGGAACGTTGATTAAAACCACAACGTAGGGTACACACTCGGTGGGAGGTCTACCGAGCGATTATTACCAACAGATGCCCCTACAGACCCAGCAGCCGTCGCCGGCATTGCTGGTGCCTGCACTGCCTCGCCTGTCTTAGGAGCTGGTAGTGTGTTTGTACAAATAGGACCCACTACAGACCCAACAGCAGCTGCAGCCATCACAGGTGGTGCCTGCATTACCCTACATGAATGGCATGCTGGTAACGTGCTCGTACTTGGCAAGGCAGATGGAACCTGCAAGGTCAGACTACCCATATTGGAGTCAGATGTAACATTTTTCGTAGGGCAAGACCTCCCCTTAACTGGCTTAGGAGCAGATTGGATACTAGGGGCATCCTTACTAGCTGGTCCAGTGTTAACCAACTTGGCTGCGTGCACATCTAACTGGGACCCCAATCTAGATACTTCAGCAGATAAGGCATCAATTTTGGCAAGTAATGGTTCAACAATCAACTTCAATTTACCATCTATGCAACCCACTAACAATTCGAATTGGTCAGTATTAATAGTAACACAATTGTCTTTAGTTAAAGTCCCTATGTCACAAACATTTTTCTTAGGTGTGGATTCCTTTTTCCTCCTGGTCATATGGCCTCCCCGCTTGATAGTTGATTTCCTACATGCTCTCATAGAATGTGTAGCCCTTGTGCATGGTTGCGGAGTACCATCAGGACTTTCAGGTTGGTCTTCCACAGGGATAGAGTCATCTAACACCTCTACAGGAGTAGTTCCGATGTTACAGCTGGTGTCCTTAGACTCGACTGTCACAGTGGGAAAAATGTTATTCTCGTTAGTGGGATCCAATGATAAGTCAGGTTGTGGGTCAGGTAAATTACCTTGACCCAGGGATTTTCTTCTGTCACTGTTAATCCTACTAACAACTTTGACCAAATAGTTATCCATTAGAGTGGTTTGTATCGACATTATTGGCAGCAATTTCGGAATATAGGGCAAAGGTAGTAACAAAAGAGGTGTGGAATATTATAGACCACGCAACACACAGTTAGCTCCTCGGTATCCACAGTATATCGTTTTTAAATGTCAGGGCACTTACTCAGACAAACGGCCAAGGGGGGTGGCCCAGCCCAGCCTCTTCCGGCCCCTGACGCCTAAGACGGCCCGCCCTTTGCCCGGGCTTAGCCAGGCGTCACCTGCGCGCGTCCCGAGATGCGGGAGGCGTTCCGGTCTTTTCAAGCGCCTCCGGGCGCTGCGGTGACGTCACAGGTGCGGCCTGACCCCCGGGGCACCTGAAAGTTGTAGTGCCGGCGTGGGAGCACGGAGGTTGCAGGAGCCGTTGCCTTCACGGCTGGAACTGCGGCGACTGACTGAAGGCACCTGGGATGTGAAAGCCGTTTCCCTAACAGCGAAGGCTGCAGCAAGGTAAGTGCTGCCCAGACGTTCCCCCCGCAGCTCCTGGCGCTCCGGTCTTTTAAAGCGCCTCCGGGCGCTGCGGTGGCGTCACAGGTGCGCCCTGACCCCCGGGGCACGTGGAAGTTGTAGTGCCGGCGTGGGAGCACCGAGGTTGCAGGAGCCATTGCCCTCACGGCTGGAACTGCGGCGACTGACTGAAGGCACCTGGGATGTGAAAGCCATTTCCCTCACGGCGAAGGCTGCAGCAATGTAAGTGCTGCCCAGACATTCCCCCCTCAGCTTCTGGCGCTCCGGTCTTTTAAAGCGCCTCCGGGCGCTGCGTTGGCATCACAGGTGCGCCCTGACCCCCGGGGCACCTGGAAGTTGTAGTGCCGGCGTGGGAGAACCGAGGTTGCAGGAGCCGTTGCCCTCACGGCTGGAACTGCGGCGACTGACTGAAGGCACCTGAGATGTGAAAGCCGTTTCCCTCACGGCGAAGGCTGCAGCAAGGTAAGTGCTGCCCAGACATTTCCCCCGCAGCTCCCGGCGCTCCGGTCTTTTCAAGCGCCTCCGGGCGCTGCGGTAGCGTCACAGGTGCACCCTGACCCCCGGGGCACCTGGAAGTTGTAGTGCCGGCGTGGGAGCACCGAGGTTGCAGGAGCCGTTGCCCTCTAGGCTGGAACTGCGGTGACTGACTGAAGGCACCTGGGATGTGAAAGCTGTTTCCCTCACGGCGAAGGCTGGAGCAAGGTAAGTGCTGCCCAGACGTTCCACCCAACCAGGAGTCTTTAGCACTGCAGGGTGGAGAAGAGACCACTGCACTGCAGGGTGGAGAAGAGACCACTGCACTGCAGGGTAACCGGGGCCATCAGCACTGCAAGGTGGACAGAAGCCCTCTGTACTGCTGGGTAACCAGGAGTCTTCAGCACTGCAGGGTAACCTGGAGCCTTCAGCACTGCAGGGTAGACAAGTGCCCTCTGCACTGCAGGGTAACCAGGAGCTTTCAGCACTGCAGGGTAACCATGAGCCTTGAGCACTGCAGGGTGGACAAGAGCCCGCTGCACTGCAGGGTAACCAGGGGCCTTTAGCACTGCAGGGTGGAGAAGAGACCTCTGCACTTCAGGGTAACCGGGTGCCGCTCGTAGTTGTGTGGTGTTGCTAAGACCAGTGGAGTTCTTGTTCCCTACCTGTGCCCTGGGCTGCAAGGGATCATCGTTGGGAGGAAGAAGACGAAGCAGGACTGCGAGTCCCAGGAGTGTTTGCGGCGTGCTCACTAGCCGCACCTGGAGACTCTTCCCGACTGACCCTGCCTACCTCCTGGGCGTTCTTAACCACGACCCTCGGCCTCCGCTTCGCGGGAGCAGTTCGTAGTTGTGTGGTGATGCTAAGACCAGTGGAGTTCTTGTTCCCTACCTGTGCCCTGGGCTGCTTCGGATCACTGTTGGGCGGAAGAAGACGGAGCGGGACTGCGAGTCCAGGAGTGTTTGCGGCGTGCTCACTAGCCGCACCTGTAGACTCATCCCAACCGACCCCGCCTCCCTCCTGGGCGTTCTTAACCACGACTCGCGGCCCCCGCTTCGCGGGAGCCGCTCGTAGTTGTGTGGTGTTGCTAAGACCAGTGGAGTTCTTGTTCCCTACCTGTGCCCTGGGCTGCATAGGATCACTGTTGGGCGGAAGAAGACGGAGCGGGACTGCGAGTCCCAGGAGTGTTTGCGGCGTGCTCACTAGCCGTACCTGGAGACTCTTCCCGACCGACCCCGCCTCCCTCCTGGGCGTTCTTAACCACGATTCGCGGCCCCCGCTTTGCGGGAGCCGCTCGTAGTTGTGTGGTGTTGCTAAGACCAGTGGAGTTCTTGTTACCTACCTGTGCCCTGGGCTGCATCGGATCACCGTTGGGCGGAAGAAGACGGAGCGGGATGCGAGTCCCAGGAGTGTTTGCTGCGGACTCACTAGCCGCACCTGGAGACTCTCTCCGACCGACCCCGCCTCCCTCCTGGGTGCCCTGCCCGCGCATTGACTATAAGTTCACGCACCCTGACGTGCATCGCGGAACGCGTGCGGGACGGCGCCGGGTGAAGCCCGGGCCAAGGGCGGACCAGTTGTAGCCCGTTCGAGCCCGGGAGAGACAGGACCGGGCCACCTCTCTAATTCCGTGTCCAGCTGCCCTCGGTCTGCTTGAACTACACTTTTACAACTTGGATTGGTCTTGTGCAAATCAGGAATTGATCAATATGGCAACGAGGGAGACGAGGAGTAAAACTGCCACTTTGGTAACAGGTACTTTGGATAGTTTTCTCATTAAAGCAAATACTGTGGTAAACAATGGACTCACAGCCCTAGAGAAACAGTTAGTAGAGGGGATTGAAAGTACACAGCGAACCTCCCTGGGCTCAACCACGAATGCCAGATCCCCAGATCTATTTGATGTTACCCACCTATCCCTTCTGGATAGTATCGATCAAACAATCGAATCAGTGTTACAGCAGCTGAGGACACCCTCCAATTCGCACCAAGATCGAGACTCACTCCTTACTATTTCTGAGACGATGCCACCTTCAACATCCTATCCAGTTCTGACTCAGGAGGAGGGGAGTGGTACTAACTCAACACATCTACGGGGTCTCCGCGAGGGCGCAGTTCCGAAAAGAAAAAAACCTAGGCAGTCAAAGGGCGTAAAGAGGGCAAAATTGGATCACATCCCAAACACCACTGTTAACAACACTGATGTCACGGAAACTTCCTCCGCCATGATTGTCAATGAAATGGTGAGTCCAATGCACCCTGCCCATACTCAGACGCCACTACAGCCTGGCGCGTTTATTTTCGGAGAGGGGTCTTGTAGTAGTATGGATCACTCCATCCACCTTATTACTAATATCCTTAAAAAACTGCTAGACCCCTGTTGATTAGGCTTGATTGTATTGATGCCAGACTTCTAACAACAGAAAAAGCAACCGGGGGTATGAATGATGAGCAGGGATTGCGGACCAGCAACCAAGGAGTAACTGCGATAAATACTGGGATCTCCCCTCCCCTTAGTGTTCCTAGAACTGTGATTGCAAATCAGCCCACTTCCACTGCTATTGCGAATGCTCCTCAACCCCACTCCTGAACTCCTGAACTCCTGAACCCCACCTCAACCTAACTCATCACCCCCTCCAAGGCAACTCTCCCAGTGCCTTTAGTCCGAAAGTCAAAGTTGCCTATTCTGACTACTACAACGAGGCAGGAAAAGTTTCCCATCAGAATGGCTGACCGTCCTCATCGGACTGGCAATAGCCAAACCCGGCCGAATGTAGTTAATCTGCCTCCCGAGGCGGCGGCCCACACTGTAATCCTGACTGGGGTTCCTGAGCTCTCTAACTCTGCGGTGGAATCTTTTGACGCCCTACGTAACAAAGTTATTAGCTGGTTGAACATTCACAGGCCACTACCATCAAATTTGAGAGGGGAAGTACTGATGGCTAGGAGGGTTCCATGGGTTGGGCACACTGTAAAGAAAATAGGGGGTGACTTTATCCTTGTAAGTTTTAGGAGTTGACAGATTGTCCACCATATCTGTAACTGGCTGGGGTCCACGGGGAATACATCCATTGAATTGGTCCTCCTGTGGTTTTTTTACCCAAGAAGCGATGATTCGCATCTTGGGGCAAATGACGGCTGGACTAGGGTGGGATTTGCCATTGATGGTTCAAGGTATAGGCCCCCACGTCATGACACATTTACACATAGTAATTATGTTCATGCTAACAGATATAGCTGCCTTGATTGGGTTGACTGACTTTCGAGGGCTGTATGCACTGGGGGTAGCGAAGGGGTGGTCCCTCATACTGTTCAGCTTGGGACAGGGATAGATGTCACAGACACTGGCAATTGTACCCCTGTCCCTCTGAGGAAAATTAAATTTTGGTCATGATGTGTTCCCTAGCGCGTACCCCACCGACTCCATGTACCAGCTTAAAGTGCATGTAACTTCCCTCCTGTGCCAGCTATGAAGACGCAAATACATTTGCGTCCAACGTCAACTTGTCCTTTTTCAGATCCACCATGAATGGATTATATAGACCGTTCCTAAGTATGCTATGCCACCGTCTTTTTGTAGTACACTTTTCACTTTTTCCTGCTCTAGCCAGAGTAGGCCCTGAATTCCTGCCATCTGAACCTCTTTTGTGGCTCCTGACTCTGCCCAGGCTACTTCTGTACTCGTGAACTCTGTCCTACTTTCAGCGCGGCCCCTCGCGCTCAGCTCAAGCCTGCTTTCTGCCAAGACTGACTATAACCTTCGAGTTATCTGTTCCGCCCTCCGAGAATACATTCCTGCCTACTAGATCCTGTAAACATCCTCTCCAGCTGCAGAGCCAAAAGGGCCGACCTGTCTTAATGCAAGTAATTCATAGCCTCCGTTGCCATGCTTCCATGGAAGGCCCCGTGCCCCCACGCTTCACATGTAGACACTTAGGCGCTCATACACGCATCTACAGTTAGCATAGAGTAGCTTCTGCCCTAGAGACCTTTCCGCCCAGATAGTATAGTTCCTAAACATCAGATATCAGATATGATAGAAGTACAAGTTGATCTGACATGCCAGACTTCTGTCTCTTTCCGTCAGTGTAAATGTCAAGTCCCCTGCACCCCGTCAATCACACGTCATGCAGCTGCGCGCGCATCCAAGCTTCCGATTTTCTGCTGACATTGCAACATTCTGTTAGCGCCACCCCTTGGTGCCACCCACTTGCGTCACCTATCAGTGACGTTTCTAGCACACACCTCTAGTTCACGCCTAGTTTACGCCTCTTGATGATGTATTAGTACCACGTGTATACTGTTATCTTGCCTTCTCTCAGCTGTTACGCCTCTTACATTGATTCCTATGTATAAATCAAGTATATAAGCTATGTATTGATAATAAACTTGAGCGCGCTCATCTATCCCTTCTGACACCCCTGTGGTGGTCAGAACATGATATCCTGATTCCTTTATGAGGAATAAAACCCTTAGAAACTCTAACACCACGGACTCTGTTTTCTTTCCTTCTGATTGAGTTATTATTGATTAAGTACTTACCTGCATAGAAATTAAGAGAGTAAATTAATTATTTACGTCATTTTGGCGCCCGAATAGGGACCCCTCCCCCACCTCACGCGCCGGTAGGTGCGTTGCAATCCGTGTCCCCTGCCATCAGTTAGACGGACTACACGTGTACTGGCAGGATTTCCTGCATCCCCCTCTGACCCACGGAGGTGACGAAGACTGCGATCAGTGCCCAGACGAGGCGGTGAGGAGTGCGGAGGATCCCGACCAGAGCCCAGCCGAAAGAAGCAAGGTCCGAGGTGTGAAGAGGCCCACCAGCTTTCCGAAGTTTTCCGAAGTTTTCCGAAGTTCCGAGTCGAGTCCAGTCGAGTTTTCCGAGGCCTTCTGTTTTCTGTGCTTCCCGGTGAGTACCATCGCTGGGTCGTATCTAGACGGGTTTGGGTACGCAAGTCCGGTCTGCACTGTTTTTAGGCAGTGTATCGGTACTGTTTAGCAGTATATAAAGTAAAGTATTCCGAAATTTCTGCACTGTTACACCAGTGTATCCGTACTGTTGAGCGGTACATTCAGTATAGGGGGTGGTTAGCTATGTCTTCAATGTTTTCATGTAATTAATGTTGTGGTATGAATGCGACTGTGTTATTGTGTATTATTGTATCTCTTGTATCAACTAGCTGTAGACTCGTATTAAGGAATAAAGACCTAACGTTCAGTAATAAGTAAGCAAGATGCCGTTCTTCAACAAGTTAAAACAGATAGGAACTAGGAAAGGGTTACTGGAGGAAGAAATTCCTATCCCCCCTAGGGACACTCCAGGCAATTTTATGTATCAAAAACACGGCATAGATGCCATATTATATCTAGATTTATGGGCCGATTACACCAAACACCTAGACGAAAGACACAGATGGCCTGTCACTGGAACGTGGGATGCCGAGTGCATCATGAGGGTAGAAGAAGCATTATGGAAAAAGAAAGCCAGACAATCTCAGAAGGACGCCATAGAGTTTTGGCGTAAGGAATCACGTAAGCGTGCTGACAAAGCACTCCGTAGAGAAGACAGACTTAAAGAATCAGATAAAGAGCAAGAAAACGAATTAGTTACTGAAGGGATCCGAGTAAAAACAGAACAAATAGACCGTGCCCGAAATAATCTTGTAAACGGTATGTATCTTGCAGCAGATGGCACATCTGAAACTGAATCAGAAATACCGAAAAACTTACCGACACCATTAGTCCCAACTAAAGTAATGCATAAAACTACTAAAGACATATTCCTAAATTCATATCTAGAGGATGTAGTACCAGCTTATACCAATCTGCCTGTTCGTGCCCTGCCTACTGACAGGGATGGGGGTGGCACTGCGCCCCCAGATAATGTTCCGCCGGTACCGCAACAGACCTCCCCTGTTCCGCCAGCTCCGCCACTTCCCCCACTCAAAACGGACCTACCGAAACCAGTACTACCTGATCTTACTAAACGACAAATTCAAGTCCAAATCCAGACTCCGCGAAGAGATAATGCCCAAGCATCCGCCTCAGGAGGTGCGACAGCGGGTCTACAGACCCCGCCACCGACACACAGATTGCATTTAAGGGACACGCAGAATCCTTTCCAGTCTCCCTACTCATCCCGGCTTGACGCATTCAAAGATAGGATGTCAGTTTGTAGATATGATCCAGTACCCGGAAAAGACGATTTGATGTTATTAGCATCACTCCGATTGAGATCTGCCACCGATAACTTGTTATGCTATGTAGGAATGCAGGAAATTCTCGACAGACTATATAAGTTCGTACTGACAGGGAAAGACCCCGAAAGTGTCAAAGCTGCCATGCATAAACAGAAAGTTGACGTTCAAGCACAGATATTACGATTTTTTATAAATTGTGTGATAAGAGAACGAGACAGGCCTGGGACAGATCAAAGTGAGTTAGACGCATTGAACAAGTGGGGTCAAAATATAGCAGACGCAAGGCATGATAAAGGGACTTGCATAGCCAGTATGTCCCAGAAAATAAGAAAGGCAGTATTGACAGCACACCAGGAAGAGAATGATAAAACTTCCTCAGAGGAGGAAGAGGAACATGAAACATCAGGAAAAGCATCAGGAAAATCTACAGATACTATAGCATATGTAGGTAGGGGAGCCTACCTTAGGAAGGGTGTCCGTCCAGAGAGCAAGAGAGTTCTTTTTTCTGAGTTAACAAATCCGAATTCTTCTGAACATCAGTTCCAAGAAACTGATAAAAGGCTTCGAGACCGAATGGGGTACCATGTACTGAACTCAATGGACGAACAGGAATTAGCTCGGTCAGCTGTATTATGGGCCGAAAACCCAGACATATATAATGATGATACGTTAGTGCAGACATTCTTGAACCTTTCCCCGGAAGAGCAGAAAATAGCAGGTGTATACATGATTCAGCACCTCCTCATCAAGTTCAGAAATCATCATTCTGATCCAGGTCCCTTACACGAGACATTAGAAGCACTACTCATGGATAGATGGAGAGGTTTTAGTACCAAATTAATACAGATAATTCTAGAGCAACGACGTAAGTATTACAACTTCCTAAGCTCTGAATATGTTCCCGCCCCGCCTCCAGAAAGAAAAACGTACCACATGCAATGCGGTGGTGGCATTGAAAGTCAGAATCCCTTACGAGAAGTACACCCAGTTATGGGTACGGACCAACGCTTGAAGCGTGTGTATGTTCACACACCACTGACTAAGTTAGAACTGTTAGAAATGAAGAAATTAGTTCCGTGCCATGATAAAGACCCGGCAGGTTTTCACAGAGAGCTCAAAGACATGTTACTGATGGGAGATTACACGTATGATGATATTACAAAAATGTTGAAAGTACTGTTGCCCACGGGCATTTACGAGAAATTAAAGGAAAAGGATTGGGAGGTGGGAGAGTCAAAGATAGCATGGGCGGAAATAGAAGACGAAGAAAGCAAACGAGTCCCAGGGTTAGGCCTTGGGGATCTGACTAAAGCATTACCAGGTTTAATAGTACAGGTCTTGCCAAGATTATTGACAACTAGAAAGGAAGATTGGGACGCAATCTCGTCCTGTAAACAGAAACAAGATGAAGATACTAGTGACTTTTATTCGCGATTCGAGAAATGTTTCATCATAAATAGTGGTCTAAAAACTAGTAGCGAATCATATCCACACCTTTTTGTAACAAAATTAGTAGAGAACGCCCTACCACTAGTTAAAAATAGAGTGTACAAGGTTGAAAGTACTTGGCAGGCAAATACGCCATCACAGATGTTACAAATGTTACAATATCACCAGAATAGAATTAGGGAAGAACAAGATCAGGAACAGAAACGTATGAAAGACACGAAAATGAAAATGTTAGTAGCTCAGACAATTCCAGCCGAAGGTCATAGAAAAGGTGGGGCCCAGACCAATCATTCTGCCGCTCCCGTTAAAGGGACATGTAATTATTGCAAGCAGCCAGGTCACTACGTACATGAATGTCCAGTCCTGAAACATAACATCGAGACAGGTAAAACTAAAGAAAGACCGCGTCCGCCTAGACATGAACAGGGTCATCAACAGACCTCACAGAACGAACAGCCAATGCAGAATACACAGCCTATGCATGATCAGTCCCATACAGTACAGACCGTAGCAGTACCACAGCCACAGCATGCTCAGACACAGCCCGCTGCCGCAACACGGCAAGTTTCACAACAGATGTACCAGTATGCCCAGTCGGCATACCCAGATTATCAGCGATATACATGAAACAGCCTAGAGAGGGAAGGTGATTTGCCTCTTATTGAAATTCCTGTAGATCAAGAAGGTCCTTATGTACATAGTCACGTATTAGGAAAAGACAGAAAGTTTTTAATTGACACAGGGGCAAGTCGCACTACTATAAGTCATAATGAAGTTCCAGGGGCACCCCTCTCAGGCTCACAGAATGTTTCCCTTGGTTTTTCAGGACAGCCTATTGTAAATGAAGTGTCAGAACCAGTACCACTAGCTGTGGGTCCATTATCTCGAGTTACAGATTTGTTACTTACGAAATCATGTCCAGAAAATCTGTTAGGAATCAAAACACTGAAGGCTCTAGGAGCTATCATATGCTGTTCCCCGGAAGGAGTCAGACTCTTTCTACGGGATTTCAAGGGTCATTACGTTTTACGTGATTTTGATGTCAGATTGAAAAATGTACCAGATCACTTATGGGCAAAAGGCCCAGCTGATGTAGGTTGTATGCATATCACTCCATATCGTGTTACACTCAAGACAGGAGTTGTTCTACCCAGAATCAGACAATACAAGTTACCACCCGATGCTGTAGTGGCTTTACTGAAAATCATTGAAGAGCTTATTGCCCAAGGAGTGGTCGTAGAGACCGACTCCAATATCTGTAATTCACCCATCATTCCAATTCTTAAACGTACAGACCGCAATGCACCGCCAGTATATCGGCTGGTGATTGACCTTCGAGAACTGAACAAATGTATTGTACCACAGTACCCTGTGGTTCCTGATATCTCCTCCCTATTGACGGCCATTGATTCAGAAGCAACGTTCTTTACTGTAATCGATCTCAAGAACGCTTTCTTCAGTGTACCTATTGACCCGGAGAGCCAATATCTCTTCGGATTCAGTTTAAATGGACGAAGTTTCAAATTTTCCCGCGCACCTCAAGGATTTACAGAAAGCCCCAGCATCTATAGTCAAGCACTGAAAAGACAACTAGATTGTATTCAAATGCCAGTTAATACCGCCTTACTACAGTACGTCGATGATCTACTGATCACCGCACGAAGTGAGCCCGAATGTGAACAAGCATCACTAACAGTTTTGCATTTCCTGGCCGACAAGGGACACAAGGTGTCCCCTTCAAAGCTCCAATTCTGTGTTCAGCAAGTTGTGTACCTGGATCACTTGCTGTCCAAAGTGGGGAGACAGCTCACTCCCGATCGCATTCAATTAATTGTAAACATGCCACAACCCCAGACACAAAAGGAAGTGCGGGCCTTCATAGGCCTCACCTCGTACTGCAGACAATGGATTCCTCAATATGCCTTCCTAGCTAAACCACTCATTCAGTTAACGACACAGGAGGCAGCGACTTCGACTGTCCTCCCTTGGACTCAGGAACACACACAAGCCTTTGAGGAATTAAAGAAAGCTTTATGCCAAGCACCAGTTTTAGCGACACCATGTTACGGCAAACCGTTTACACTTTTTGTTACAGAACGTGACGGTACAGCGTTGTCTGTCCTCACTCAAGATCAAGCAGGTTCACATAAGCCTTGTGCTTATTTTTCAAGTACATTGGATTCAGTAGCCCAGGCACTCCCTGCATGCTTAAAGTCAGTAGCAGCAACAGCGTTAGCAATCAGACAAAGCGATTCAATTGTTCTTGGTCATCAGTTAACAGTACAAGTTCCACATTCTGTAGAGGTTCTGTTAAACAGAACCCAGACTCAACACTTGACTATAGCACGACTTACAGGTTACGAATTGACATTATTCCAGCCACACATAGAAATCAGACGCTGCAGTATCTTGAACCCAGCGACATTGTTACCTACAGTTATGACAGATCCAGCTCCACATGATTGTATAGAGATCATTAATGCAGTAACAAAGCCCAGACGAGATTTAACAGATGTTCCCTTGACAAATCCAGACCTGACACTTTATGTGGATGGTTCATGCATGAGAACAAGTACAGGAGAGTTAGTAGCCGCATATGCAGTGACCACTGAAACCGAAGTTAAAGAAACACATCGTATTGATACACTGTCTGCTCAAGCGGCAGAGCTCATCGCTCTGACCCGAGCCTGTATACTAGCCAAGAACAGAAATGTTAACATATACACTGATTCCCGTTATGCGTTCGGAGTTGTACACGACTTCGGCATGCTCTGGCAGGAACGAGGTTTCCTGACCTCTCATGGTACAAAGATACAACATGGTCCACTCATTCAAGCACTGTTAGAAGCAATACATCTGCCTTCAGGCATATCCGTCATGAAGTGTAAAGCACATACTAAAGTCACAGATTCTGTTTCCCAGGGTAATGACCTGGCAGATCAGACAGCAAAACATACAGCACTGACTCACACTCAGACAACTGATACGATAAAGACAACAGATCCGACAAACTGCATGACAGTCAGAGATCCCACACTAGATGTTATTGACATTCAGACACATGCTACTCCAGAAGAAATAAAGAAGTGGATTGAACTAGGAGGGATCCAGACAGATCAAGGTTGGATGACGAAGGGAAAATCTATATGGTTTCTCCCTGACTCTATGGTTCAAGTCATGATAAATACAGCACATAGTCCTGCCCACCTAGGAGAGAAAGCAATGTCAGACAGTTTGCAAAATCTCTGGTACAATAAACACTTACGAGCAGCAGCAAAACAGAAAGTGCGTACTTGCATGATCTGTTGTCAGTTCAATCCAGGTAAAAGCGTCCCTGTAGAGCAAGGTGGATTCCATCCTCCCGAACACCCTTTTGAGGTCCTCCAGATGGATTATATCCAGATGGACCGTTGTCGAGGATTTAAATATGTTCTCGTAATTGTCTGTGCTCTGTCCCGCTGGACCGAAGCATACCCAGTCCCAGATTACACTGCTCCGACCACGGCCAAACAGTTGGTTCGTGAATTTTTCCCACGGTACGGCTTGCCTCGTGTCGTGTACTCAGATAACGGTCAGCCATTCTCGTCTGCCCTAATGAAAGAAGTTTCCTTGTTATTGGGATACCAGTGGAAGTTCCATTGTGTCCGACATCCAGAAGCAGCAGGCCTTGTAGAAAGGCATAATCAGACATTAAAGATCCGCCTTGCCAAAATATGTCAGGAAAAAGGGGTCGACTGGATAGTCGCCCTGCCAGTGGCACTATTCTATATGAGAATGGTCGCCCATTCGAGATCAGGGCTATCCCCGTACGAAGTGGTCTTTGGCAGACCACCGAATATGTGGGGGACGCCCATTCCTAAAAAGATAACCGATGTTGATTCTAATATGTTGACAGATTACCTTGCCTCCTTGATGTCTGCACTCCAATCATGTCGTTCACAGGTTGCCGCAGCCTTCCCTGACAACACCGATGTGAAGCCGCATGACGTCCGCCCCTGGGACGTTGTCCTCGTCCGTAATTTCGACAGGAAAAGTCCATTGGAGCCCCGCTGGAAGTCTCCGAAGACCGTTCTTCTGACTACAAAGACCGCAGTCAAGTTGGAAGGCAGAAAGGGGTGGGTCCACCTAAGCCATATCAAAACATTCCCAGGACTGAAACCGGAACAAGACACACCCATCCCCACCAAAGACTGTGATAACAAAGACTTTACCGAAGTCAAAAGAGAAAAGACTCCTCAAGAACAATACCGTATAAAATTACGATCTAGCAAGTCAGACAGTTTAATTGTTTAAGTCCTCCCCTAGGTGAATCGGTTAAATAGTTTCTGACATGTATCCCCTAGATCGAGTTAGAAAGAGAGAAGAAAAGAAAAGAACATATTGCAAATCCCTTCGTAGTCACTGCATAGTGACACTAATAATTATGTTTATTATCAGTATATTAATCATTGTTGCTAGCATCTTGTTATCTATCTACTATCCTATTTTCAAGCGTGAACAATCTGCTTACAATGTCTATGCTGAACACACTTTTAGTGAGTTGCCTCCTCATGAGCTTTCCTACCGACTCGCGCTGCGCAACAATACATTCATTAGTATGTTACATCATTCTCATCAAACTAACAATGCTACAAATTGCTGGATATGTGGCCGACTCCCTCCCTACCAGAATTACAAGGGAGCCCTGCCTCTCTTTCCGTATCCGTTCACCCACAATGGCTCCTGCGGAGCATGGTTTAAGATAATTAATTCCTTAGATCCCGACATTGCTGTTTTCGATGGGGGTTGGGTTTGGGGAAACCTGAACTTGGTCCTGCTCGATGTCTGTTACCCGGATAAGGAGGGACTTCCCATTAGAATAGGAACTGATCTAGAAAATGAAGTATATGGATTAGGTAATTATACAATTAGCCTTATGATTCTTACTGTCGAATCCGAAGCCACATCAGTTCTACCCATTATGTCAGTGCTGCCAGTCACTGGCGAATTATGTATCAAAAAGAAAGGTTCAGTACACTTAGGTCATAGTAGATGCACTACTGTGGTCGAATACAGTGATGATGGAAAATCATCTTTCAAAGCTATCAGTCATTCTTACTTTGTGTGTGGTCATACCGCATACATTCGTCTACCTCCAGATTGGGATGGTACCTGTTACATTGCATTCCTTTTGCCACCTGTTTTTCTAGCTCCTTCTGATTACCATAGAAATAGCAATCTAGTAAAGAATAGACCCAGAAGAGATGCCCCCCTTATCGACTACACAGAAACGGCATGGGAACAGTACACTGATTTTAATAAAGGATTCTTTTTCTTTTTGGGCCCTGTCCAGAATAGTAAATTAATACGCAGATTAACTAGAACACTTGAAGCAGTAGTAAATGAAACTACCTCCGCCTTAGGTAACTTAACAGAAGAGCAGTCCGCTATGCGGGTTGTTGTCCTTCAGAATCGTCTTGTAATTGACGTCATCTTGGCAGATAGAGGTGGAGCCTGTAAGGTCATCGGGTCAAGCTGCTGTGTTTTCATTCCACAGAATGCACCATCTGTATATCAAGCTATCACCCGTCTCCATAAGATTGCAAATCAGATACATCAGACTCCAGGCACCTGGACTTGGTCCGGTTGGTTCTGGACAACGTTAACAGCTTGGGGATGGAAGATCCTATCCTTCCTAGGCATTGGCCTAGTCCTAGTATTTAGTTGCTGCCTGTGCCTGCAGTGTGGGCCAGCGATTTGTGGACTGTGTGCCACCTCTTGTATTGAACATTCCAGTTTTCATTCAAAACGTAACCGAAAGAAAGAAGAACAAATGATGTTACAAGAACAGACTGATCGATTCATGAGGATCGATATTTCATGAAGGGTCCGTAGGGAACAAGGAGGGAATGAGGAAAATTAAATTTTGGTCATGATGTGTTCCCTAGCGCGTACCCCACCGACTCCATGTACCAGCTTAAAGTGCATGTAACTTCCCTCCTGTGCCAGCTATGAAGACGCAAATACATTTGCGTCCAACGTCAACTTGTCCTTTTTCAGATCCACCATGAATGGATTATATAGACCGTTCCTAAGTATGCTATGCCACCGTCTTTTTGTAGTACACTTTTCACTTTTTCCTGCTCTAGCCAGAGTAGGCCCTGAATTCCTGCCATCTGAACCTCTTTTGTGGCTCCTGACTCTGCCCAGGCTACTTCTGTACTCGTGAACTCTGTCCTACTTTCAGCGCGGCCCCTCGCGCTCAGCTCAAGCCTGCTTTCTGCCAAGACTGACTATAACCTTCGAGTTATCTGTTCCGCCCTCCGAGAATACATTCCTGCCTACTAGATCCTGTAAACATCCTCTCCAGCTGCAGAGCCAAAAGGGCCGACCTGTCTTAATGCAAGTAATTCATAGCCTCCGTTGCCATGCTTCCATGGAAGGCCCCGTGCCCCCACGCTTCACATGTAGACACTTAGGCGCTCATACACGCATCTACAGTTAGCATAGAGTAGCTTCTGCCCTAGAGACCTTTCCGCCCAGATAGTATAGTTCCTAAACATCAGATATCAGATATGATAGAAGTACAAGTTGATCTGACATGCCAGACTTCTGTCTCTTTCCGTCAGTGTAAATGTCAAGTCCCCTGCACCCCGTCAATCACACGTCATGCAGCTGCGCGCGCATCCAAGCTTCCGATTTTCTGCTGACATTGCAACATTCTGTTAGCGCCACCCCTTGGTGCCACCCACTTGCGTCACCTATCAGTGACGTTTCTAGCACACACCTCTAGTTCACGCCTAGTTTACGCCTCTTGATGATGTATTAGTACCACGTGTATACTGTTATCTTGCCTTCTCTCAGCTGTTACGCCTCTTACATTGATTCCTATGTATAAATCAAGTATATAAGCTATGTATTGATAATAAACTTGAGCGCGCTCATCTATCCCTTCTGACACCCCTGTGGTGGTCAGAACATGATATCCTGATTCCTTTATGAGGAATAAAACCCTTAGAAACTCTAACACCACGGACTCTGTTTTCTTTCCTTCTGATTGAGTTATTATTGATTAAGTACTTACCTGCATAGAAATTAAGAGAGTAAATTAATTATTTACGTCACCTCTATCACCGGAGCGGCCAATCACTATTAGTACGCAAGGCTTCCCTACTGATCAACCACCAAGAATACTTCACCAGAATATAATATTCCAAGAAGTAACTGATTCGGGGGTCCAAGAGGGGCAGGTAATTCTGGACGGGTTTCCAGTGTCATGTACAGATATAGATGGTGAGAGAATGAGGGGAATGGCACCCAAGCCAGGTCCGAAAAGGATGAAGGTCCTTTCATGGAAAGTAGCAGGCATCGCCAATAAAGTAGATTCCAGTGACTGGGGGTCCCTAGTAGATAGTAATGACATCTGTCTCTTTCAGGAGACTTGGGCTAGGGAAGCTTACCCCAGGGTGGGTTATGCAACTTTCTATGTCCATGCTAGGTGGGGCGGCAAAGGGAGGCCTTCCGGTGGTCTCGCTATCTGGGTGGCTAGTCACATAGGTTGTAAGCGGAGATAATACCAACCCATTCGGAGGACATACAATGTGATCTTCTCAAATGGACAGACGCCTACAACCTGGCGATTGTCAATGTGTACTCGCGTCCAGTAAGTGTGTCCATGGAATCATCCACCCTAGACGATCTATCTTCATTTCTGGGACAACTACCCGCTGATTGTAGGATATTGATGGGTGGGGATTTCAACTGCCACTTTGAACCACTAAAAGGTTTAAAGGAGGGTGCCCTAACAGCTGAGGATGATTACAGGGGGGATTCCCCCCTGTCAATCTCCAAACCCATATCATAGTCCCCCTTAGCGTTGCAGATCACATCCCTTACCTTGAACTTTGCCCTGAGAGTCTGAAATGGGCACACACCATCTGACGCCCCCTCAGTGTGTACCTTCAATAGGAAGGACCATGAATCGCGTCTGGACTACATTTTTGTAGATACACGCATGTGGCCCATGGTTTTGGACTTCAGGGTGATTGAAAGAGCAGATTGCAATCATAATGCTCTCTGCTTGGATATGGTACACCCAGGGCCCAAAGAAGGCATGCCACTCAATGACCCAAAGCAAGACACAGGGGCCCTAGTTCTATCTAATAATAGGGTAACCAGGAGCCTTCAGCACTGCAGGGTGGACAAGAGACCTCTGCACTGCAGGGTAACTAGGAGTCTTCAGCACTGCAGGGTGGAGAACAGACTACTGCACTGCAGGGTAACCAGGAGCCTTTACCACTGCAGGGTGGAGAAGAGACCGCTGCACTCAGGGTAACCTGGAGCATTCAGCACTGCAGGGTAGACAAATGCCCTCTGCACTGCAGGGTAACCTGGAGCCGTCAGCATTGCAGGGTCAGCGCTGCAGGGTAACAAGGAGCCTTCAGCACTGCAGGGTAACCAGGAGTCTTCAGCACTGCAGGGTGTAGAACAGACCACTGCACTGCAGGGTAACCAGTAGCCTTTAGCACTGCAGGGTAACCAGGAGCCTTCAGCACTGCAGGGTAACCAGGAGCCTTCATCACTGCAGGGTAACCTGGAGCCTTAAGCACTGCAGGTTAGACAAGTGCCCTCTGCACTGCAGATTAACCTGGAGCCTTCAGCACTGCAGGGTAACCAGGAGTCTCAGCACTGCAGGTTAACCAGGAGCCTTGAGCACTGCAGGGTGGACAAGAGCCCGCTGCACTGCAGGGTAACCAGGGGCCTTTAGCACTGCAGGGTAGACAAGTGCCCTCTGCACTGCAGGGTGATCTGGAGCCTTCAGCACTGCAGGGTAACCAGGTGCCTTCAGCACTGCAGGGTCACCAGGAGCCTTCAGCACGGCAGGGTAACCAGGAGCCCTCTGCACCACAGGGTAACCAGGAGCCCCCTGCACTGCAGGGTAACCAGGAGCCTCTATCACTGCAGGGTGGAGAAGAGACCACTGAACTGCAGGGTGGAGAAGAGACCACTGCACTGCAGGGTAACCAGGTGCCTTCAGCACTGCAGGGTCACCAGGAGCCTTCAGCACGGCAGGGTAACCAGGAGCCCTCTGCACCACAGGGTAACCAGGAGCCCTCTGCACTGCAGGGTAACCAGGAGCCTCTATCACTGCAGGGTGGAGAAGAGACCACTGAACTGCAGGGTGGAGAAGAGACCACTGCACTGCAGGGTAACCAGGAGCCTTCAGCACTGCAGGGTAACCAGGAGCCTTCAGCACTGCAGGGTAACCAGGAGCCTTCAGCACTGCAGGGTAGACAAGAGCCCTCGCCTCTCCAGGATAGGGATAGGAGTGTTTTAATACGTGTACAGCACTGTACTGTAAACAGTACTGCTGCCCCCCAGCAACTAAAAATATAAAACACTGCTCCCTTAGCAACATTCATAATACGTGTTGTTGCTGTTTATATTATCAAGGTGTCAAAGTCTTTTGAATTGTTCTATTTCCGCCATATATTGTGACCATAAGATGTACATAAAATTAGAATCTGCTTTACATTTTATTGTGCTGCATTTCTCCCTAGCGGACTCTGAATTTACCCCCGGGACCGTGAGAAACACCACATACAACAGAAATCAGCCCGATGGAGGTGAGCGCTGGAAGAGGGGTGCTGACTGGTTCCCGCGTAATGATGACTGTTATCGATATATCAAGGACAAGATGTTTTGGAAAGATGCTGAGGTATGGGGCAATGTTTCGGTGCATGTCTAATCTAAGCCTTCTGCAGGGTATCCCCTACATGGGTTCCCACCCTAATAAACAGCTCAGTAGTTTGCCTTATGCTTATGGAAAAGCACACATGCCAACATTTTAGAAGAGGTAAGTGGGAGAATGGATTAATGCCATTGGTTAGTAATGATGTAGAGGCAGTTTCAGGCGGTGAAAGTTGTATAAATGTTTACAAATGCTGTGCGTGTAGGCGATGGAACAGTGTGGAATCTAAATCAGGAAAAAGCGGAAAGTGTAAGACAAGGTGAAAGTGATAACAATATTTTGTGATTTGACAAACTTGGCATGTAGATTTAGACACAATGAGGGAGTGACACCATCCTCGAGTATACCAACTTATCCATTGCTTTCAGGAAGATCTGATGTCAATAGTGCATGTAGAATTTACAGATGCACCATACATGAAGTACAAAGGAAACCAATTTTTTTGAAGATGGCCATACACCTCAACATGCTTCCTCGAGCTGCAGCTCTCTCCCTAACCCCCATTTCTTTCAAACCTATACATTCTCTTGGAGCTTTGGCAGGAAAGGTTCACCAGCACATGGAATGAAGGGGAAACAGTGGGTTCTTTACAATGACAGAAGCAGGGAAGGAACAGGATACCACATACAACAAGTAGTAGAGTATGCAGATTTCCTGTAAAGTGTAAGGACTGACCTTTCTTTCAGGCGCACAATCATCACCTTCCAAAACGTCTACATGTGCAAGAAACACTCCTTCCCAAGTTTCCCAATCCATGGGGGCCCCCAGGTGCTGGCAGAAACACAGGGGGTGGTACAAAATGCAACATAATAATGCTTAATTCATATACAATAGCAAAGCTTCCCACGGATTGTAATAGTAGTATTTAAATTTACTAGGTAAAAGAACAATTTAGAACATCATAAAAATATGCTTTCAATCTTTCATTTCTACTTAGGTGTGTGTATCACTGTGAACGCACCAAGTAAAAGTAATTAATAATCATGTGGGTGTGCACATCACCGTTAATGCACGTGTTACTTCTACTTAGGTGTGGGCATCACCATGAAAGTACAAATAAATGCAAATAGTAATCAATTGGGTATGCGCATCACCATCAATGCGCTAGTTAAATTGGAAGCGTGCCACTCGCTTCCTTCTCCATAGACACCTGGAAGCAATCCAAAATGGCCATCATGTTGTTGATGCTTGGCATGTTGCCATTATGCCAGTGCCAAGAAGCTTTCAATGAAATTCACTCACACTTCTGTCACCCAGCAACTCCTCAAGATGACCGAAGCAACAAACCAGGAGTAGGAATCGCCATCGTCCACAGGAACATCATCAGAATCTCAACAAAAACCAAAGACTCCCTCACCATGGCCGAACACCTACACTTCCAGATTCATGTTGATCACAACACCACCCTCAGACGAACCCACATTACCGACCGCCCGGACCCTGACCACAGTTTAGCGATTCCATCGCCGACCTCATCAGCACACATGCTCTCGCCTCCACAGACTGCATCCTCCTCGGAGACCTGAACTTCCACCCTGAGAACGCCAACAACAGTAACTCCACAACCCTGATCGACAACATTGCCAATCTCGGACTCAAACAGCTCATCACAACACCCACCCACTCCGCCGGACACACACTCGACCCCATCTTCTCCGCCAGCAACACGTCACCTTCAGCCACACCACCGAACTCCACTGGACCGACCACCACTGCATCCACTTCTCCTTCGAGAAACACTCAGAGCAAACCAACCGCAACGTATCCCACACCGCAGCTGGAAAAAAATCACAGAAGACCAGCTCATCAGTCATCACCACACTTGCCAGAGACCCTCCACCAGAGCCCTCCGAGACCCATGCAGCAGCCCACAACTTTAGACAATGGATCGACGACTGCTCCAACACCCTCGCCCCCATCAGGAAACCCTTTAACAGGCGCACTGACAAGAGAGCCATCTGGTTCAACGCCAACCTCCAGAACTCCAAGCACACCCGGCGAAAACTCGAGAAGCAGTGGCGCAATTATTATACATCAGACAACCATGCAGCCCTCTTGAATGCCAGACGCAAACACCACCAACTCATCCGATCCGCCAAAAGAACTTCCTTCAAGGAACGCATCAACATCAACGCACACAACAGCAGAGCTCTTCAACATCGTGAAAGAACTCACCACCCCCATCTTCAGCTCCAATGACGTCCCGCCTTCACAGGAACTCTGCGACTCCCTGGCTACCTTCTTCCACCGCAAGATCGCAGACATTCACAAAATCTTCGACACCCAGATGCCGACAACAGACGCAGTAACTCCCGACTCAACACCCACCAAACACACCAACCTCCTGCTCTCCTGGAACCATGTCAACGACGAAGACAGCATAAAAATCATGAACAGCATCCATTCCGGCTCACCTTTCGACCCCTTCCCCCACCACATCTTCAACAAGGCAAGCTCCATCATCGCACCCCAACTCCGAAAGATCATCAACAGCTCCTTCAAGACCGCCACCTTCCCAGAGAGCTGTAAACACAACAAGATCAACACCTTACTCAAGAAACCAGAGGTGGACCCAAAGAACTTTCAACTCATCTCCCTGCTCCCGTTCCCAGCGAAAGTCATTGAGAAGACCGCCAACTGACAACTGACCCACTTCCTGCAGGAGAACAATGTCCTGGACTACTCCCAATACGGCTTCCACAGCAACCACAGCACTGAAACCGCCCTCATCACTGATGACATCAGGACCCTACTTGACAACGGCGAAACCGCAGCCCTCATCCTCCTGGACCTCTCAGCTGTCTTCAACACCATCTGCCAACACACCCTGCGCACATGCCTCCATGACGCAGGGATCTGAGACAAAACCCTGGACTGGATCACCTCCTTCCTTACCGGCAGAACCAAGAGAGTCTGCCTCCCCCCGGTCCGAAGCCACCACGATCACCTGTGGCATACCCCAAGGATCATCCCTCAGCCCGACCCTTTTCAACATCTACATGGCACTGCTTGCCAAATCGTCGGAGCACACCACCTCAACATCATCTCATACATCGACGACACCCAGCGGATCTTCTCCCTCACCAAGGACCCTGCCACCATCAAATCCAACCTCCATGAGGGAATGAATGCCGTCGCAGACTGGATGAAGACTAGCCGGCATAAACTGAACTCCAACAGAATGGAGATCCTCATCCTCAGCTCCAACCCCTCTGCATGTGACAACTCCTGGTGGCCGGCCACTCTGGGAGCTGCCCCAACACCCACCAATCACGCATGCAACCTGGGGTTCATTCTGGACTCAATGCTCTCTATGACCCAGCAAGTTAACGCTGTTTCCTCTTCCTGCTTTAACACCAACCGCATACTCCGCAAGATCAACAGATGGATTCCAACCAAAACCAGAAGGGCGGTCACCCAAGCACTCGTGAGCAGCAGGCTGGACTACGACAAAGCTCTCTATGCAGGAACCAAGGGCACACTCCATAAGAGACTCCAGCGCATACAAAACTCCTCCGCACCTCGGACTCCCTCGCCACAGCCACATCACCACCCACCTGAGAGACCAGCATTGGCTCCCGGTCAACAAGAGGATTACCTTCAAGCTCCTCATCCTCACTCAAAAAAGCACTCCACAGCGCCGGACCAGCATACCTCAATGAACGACTGTCCTTCTACACCCCATACTCCCAGCTTCGCTCTGCCGACCTTGCCACCGTCCCACACATCCACCGAACGACCACCGGCGGAAGGTCATTCTCCCCCCTCTCCGCCAAGACATGGGGCACCCTCTCCGCCCACCTGCATCAGACCCAGGACCTTCTGCCCTTCAGGAGACTTCTCACAACCTGGATGTTCAACCAGTACCTGCTTCCCCCATCCCCCTTAGCGCCTTCAGACCCTCATGGGTGAGTAGCGCACTCTACAAAAGTCTGATTGATTGATTGACTGATGCAAATGTAATTTTGTCCCTAGGCTACCACTCCTCGTTTTGAAAATGCAGGCCTAGGCTTCAGCTTGCTACCAATTTGGAAGGTGTCTGTCTGGACCTGCCCGGGCTGCAAGTGCCATCCTGCTCGCCCTGTAACCCTTTCTTGGACCCTCCCTTCTCCCAGGGGTCCCTGTCATGTGGCATCCCAAGGACCTTACATGAACATCTACTCTACCTTTATTGAGGATGAGTCCTTGCCATCTTCTCCCTCGGTACCCCTGCCGAGAGGCATCCCAAGGGTCCTGCGGGAGAATTACATCTATTTTTTTTCATGGTGGCACGACGCCCCTTGGCTCCGTCAGTGCCCCTGCCGAGAGGCATCGCAAGGGTCGCTTGGGAGCATCAAATCTACTCTTTCTATGGCGGCACGCTGATCCTGGGCTCCGTCAGTGCCCCTGCCATGAGGCATCCCAAGGACACAGTGAGAGCCTTCCATCTACTTTCTAGTAAGTTTTCTCTTTTTTACTAGCTTTCTTGTGTTTGTTCCTCCATCTCTCTACCCTTGCGGCTGCGACGCCCATATCTTAGGTGTGGGTGGAATTCTTCTTTTCCCTTATTGGCAGGGGGGGTGTATGTGCTCACATGAGCCGTTGGCCCCCTTTGTATCCCCCCTAGCCCTACCTCGCCCCCTGATTGGGGGGGGATCACCTCGTTAGAGGGGGGCAAATTCTGGCCCCCGCCAGCCTAGCCGGCATGCAAAAGGAGGGCGGGGGGTCCTCCGGATGGCGTTTTACCCAGGTTCCCATCGGGTCCCGCTTCACCTACACAGCCCGGGTTCTATTTCCTCTTTTTATGCCCTCAGGGGATTCTCTTGCTCGGATGCACATAATTAATATGACAATAATCAACCCCCAGCCATTCAAGTAGCAACATGTAGTTACATATACAACGCCCAACATGACTTGTGTTACATATACAACGCCCAACATGTAGTGTGTTACATATACAACGCGCACCATGTAGTACGTTACATATACAACGCCCAACATGTAGTACCTTACATATACAACACCCAACATGTAGTGCATCACATATACAACACTCAACATGTAGTGTGTCATATATACAATGCCGAACATGTAGTGTGTTACATATACAACGCGCACCATGTAGTATGTTACATATACAACGCCCAACATGTAGTACCTTACATATACAACACCCAACATGTAGTGCATCACATATACAACACTCAACATGTAGTGTGTCATATATACAATGCCGAACATGTAGTGTGTTACATATACAACGCGCACCATGTAGTATGTTACATATACAACGCCCAACATGTAGTACCTTACATATACAACACCCAACATGTAGTGCATCACATATACAACACCCAACATGTAGTGCATCACATATACAACACTCAACATGTAGTGTGTCATATATACAATGAGGAACATGTAGTGTGTTACATATACAACACTCAACACTTCAACAACGTATGTAACAATTACATCATCAGTATGTAAAATCTAAACATGGCTGGCAGACTTATGGCTGTGCTAACTCCATTTGTCATATTCAGCTGATAACTCTGTTAATGGAGGAAGGAAAATGCTTTGGAAGCGGCGCGGGTTTGACAGAATTGTGTCCGTGAAACTACCAAACTCTTAGTAGTGTGAAAAAACCTTCACGGTTTTAAAGATTAATCTTGACGGGACTCCTGCATCTACCAAACTGTAAATAAGTCGAAGTGGACAGGGGTGTAAAGGAGGTCCCACAGCCCCAGCGGTGTAGGCCCACACAGTTCACCTCAAAGGGGCCCCACTTGGGTTGGCCAGCTGCAAACAAATAAAACACTCAGAAGCAGCAAGGCTGTAGGTGGAGAGGCAATGGGGGCTCCTTCACCTTAGCTTGCAGGGGGTCCCCTGAGGTTTTGCTACGCCACTGCTAGTGGGCTAAAGGTTTGGCAGACAGTTTTGTCAAATATTACAGCTGCCTGTCACACTTTTGAGGTCTCGCCTTGGAGGCTCATACGCTGAATGCGCTGTCTCATTGAGACCTGAGGTAATTTCTATATGTTGGCAAGCGGCCAGTACTTTTTCCTGTCACTTGCCATTTGCTGAATGCTTGTATTGCTTTTGTTACCTTTGTTTTGATTGGCTGTTGATGTCCAACTGACTTCCGTGTAGTCCGGAAGCAGCGGTCACCAACTACAGTTTTCGTCTGCACTGTTGCACTCTTTCTTTGTCTCGCGCATCTCTGCCTGACTTAAACATGGTAGCGGCGCATGCGCAAGGAGCCGGTGTGCGCGAGGAGCAGGCAGCGCATGCTGCTTGTTTATGTTGTCCTCTAAGAAGCTCAAAAGCTGTGGGTGCTTGAATCTCTTCCCCTCGGCTTGGTTAGCTGCACACGAAAGCATTGGGCAGAGTCTGTAACCAAGGTTTCTGTGTCCTGCCCTGCCCAACTAGTGACCTATGATTGGTGTTTTGTAACAGCAACCTGATGCGGAACCATTGTTAGTCTTTTATCAGCTAGTGCTGACAGAGGTAGACGCAACTAACATTTTGGGTATTGTGCACCGCCTTTCGGGCAGTCTCTGGCTCGTGATTGGTGGGCGGTGACAGTGGTGGGTGGGGGTTGTGTTGCAGTTTTGCTGGCCGGGTATCTTAGTGCTGAATGTTAGCTGAGGAGGTACCAAACCCTCAGGGTTTCCAAATGCCCCTGATCACCCTGACTTGAGCTGCTTGTCTTTTGTATTTTTAAGCATTATGCACTATCCAGTATCATTTGTGGCACTGCGCTCTTACTGACGCGTCTTCTCTGTAGGCACGAGGTTTTTGGGGAAATTTCAAATAACACCTTTTCACAAGCGCATTACACCACATGTAGCCAGCGCATTTCTTTGGACTTTGGGTATCAGAACATTGCACCTTTTGACAATACCACCACTTGTGAGCAGCGCATTCCAGATGTGGTCTGCAGCATGCCTCAGACTGTATCAAGTGGGCCTCCATGTCAGCTGTTTTTTGTATCACGGAAGCACTGCACTCGAGACCCAGTACGGTGGTGACCAAAAGAATGTAATGGTGACTGTGTATTTTGGTGCTCGATCTGCAGCGTCAGCAGGGTGCTCTTTGTAACGAGACATAATGGAGTGTCGTCGCTGGTGGCAAATCTGTATGCGATTTGCCGAGCTAGATAACCTTTCCGAAAAGGATGCCGATATTGAAAACATGGAGTGCTACTTGTTTTTTCTGTAGTCATATTTTTCCACAAAGTGTGCATAGCTTGGAATGAATATATTAAAGTTAAGAATTAGACATCCTTTCTTCGAGAACAATTGCGAGCAGCAGACTTGGAATATACAACAGCGAGAAAATAGGAAATTACTAAATGGTCCCTCTACGAGAGAAAATAGCGGCGGATGAGGGGGCATATTAACAAGGCTAGGCAATAATTATCGTTAAGCGCACTTAGCGCTAGGATAATTATCACTGGCCAACTCTGAATTTTATCATGGAGGTAGCGTGCTATCAGCAACGCTTATCTCCAAAGCGATAAAATTCAGAGCGCAAGCTGCCAGTTGTAAGATTATCGGTGGAAATAAGCGATAATCCCACAAGGTCTGGCGATAGCTTGCTGATAGGGATAGACATACTTAGCCATGATATTCACCTTACATAGGATATCATGGCTAAGTCAAAAAATACAGGACATAAAAAAGCAGCATTAACCGCGGTTAGCGCTGCTTTTTTATCGCTAACAGGGTTAGCGATTGTTGGACTTGGCCATTTTTCCGCTCAAATTTTTCGCTTTTCACCCCCCTGTTTAGGATGTCTCCCCCATGGTAAAGGTCACTGTATAGGCCATGTGTGGTTTGAGATGCCCTGTTTAATGCGAAAATGTCACGCAATGGTGTGAGCACTTATTACCCCCCATTGTGTAAATGCACCCTGGTAACATGCTGTATTTAAAATGGATGCCATGGCTATGTGTTGTGCCACCTGACTGCAGTAGGTTACCGGTCTAGATGTTCAGTACCCAGCCATCCCTGCTTTTGGAGGGAAAGCCTGGCACACCGGGTGCTCTACTCCTCCCCCTGATTCAGTTAGAACTAGTTCCCCTGAGAATTCTAGAAGCTTCTACCACTGACTGGTAGGTGGGGTGAGGGGCATATAAATAAGGGGGATGTGCCACCATGTGCTGAGACAGAGCAGGGACAAGAACATGAGGGGACCTGCTGCCAGGCGATACCGCCACTTGAGCCTGTGTGATGGACCCTGCACCTTACTAAAACGCCTCCGCTGTCCCCAGGGCTAGTGGAAGCCCCACTGCAGGAGTTCAGGCTGCAGTGTAGGAGGAGGGCAACACTACAGTGGAGGATTGTGAAGGCCTACTGCCCTGTTTTGATGAGTTCCCACTAACTGCTGACCTGGCCCAGTAATGCCTGCTGCTCTGTTCCCTGGCCCCTGAGGAGGGAATGTCAGCCAGCCTGGGTCCCTGAGGCTGCGTGGACCTGGCGCCACACGAGCGCTAGATCTAAAAGTGCCTGAAAAGTAAGGAGCACCTTGGACTGGACCCCCGAGGAGGTGTGGAGCGTTACCCTGGGACCCGTGGGGCTTGCTACTGGGACTGTCTGCTCCCCAAGCGCCACAATCCTAAAGCGCTGTGCCTAGGAGAAGCGCTGTGTGCCTGGAAGTGCTGTGCCTAGAAGAAGCGCTGTGTCTGCTGAGCACCTCCTAAGCACTATACTAAGAGACTTGTTGCCTCCCAAGGTGCCGGACTGCTAAGAGCGCTGTGCAGCCTGGAAGCGCTGTGCAGGCCCCGGGCAAATCTGTATGGCTGTGGGTGCCAGGAGAACTGCTGTACTGAAAAGCGCTGTGGGCGCCTACCCCGCGGGATTGCACCCTGCTACCACTCTAAATCAAAGCGGGTGCCCACCCCGCGTTAGTGCTGCCTCTGGAACTGCCCAGAATCACCGCTACAGTCTGGGAGCAAGAAGAAAGAGAATGCCGCGTCTGCACCCTAGCGGGAGCCTACCCTGCACTGCCGATTGCCGCCAAAACTCACCGCTGTGGCTCTAGTTCCGCTAAAAAAAAGTGCCTGCCCAGGAGCAAGGAGGAGGCGAGGCTACACTTTGCCATAATTAAGAGCTAAGCGGATGCCTTCCCTGCGTCACAGAGCTGCCCAGGATCACCGCTGCCGGCACGGTAGCTCGGCATGGGCTTCCCTGTGACATCACGGGAGCCGCGCTGGGAGTGGGTGGGGCTGGAGTTTCCCCACGGAAGTCCCGCCCCACCGGGGAGGAAGCAGGAAGATGCCGGAAGGAGACGGGGCTACCGTAGTGATGAGGGAGCCCACTGGAGGAAGACGACCGAGTGGGAGCCTACCCCGCTGGTCTGGGCCCCCGCGCCAGACAGTAAAGCTGGAAGATCGCTGGGGGCGGGAGGGCGATTGTCCGCGCAGCCGGAACTGGCCCTGAGGAAGCCCCAGGGGAGCGGGAGCCTACCTCCGGGAAAGTGCTACGTGAGAACCGTAGGGCTCCTGTGGTGGTAAGGGAAGCCCCGCGCCTACCACCCTGCCTGCCGCGGAAGGAAGGGAGCAGCGAAAAAGAGAAGAGGGGCAGCGGGACCCGTTTTGGGCACTGCCGGTGCCCAGGAAAGCAGCATCTGCCCTGCAAGATACCACGCAGAGGCTGCCTCGAAGTCCCGGGTCCCCATGAGGAAGGCGGGCCCGGGTGAAGCCGGAGGAAGTGGCGGACGGGGCTCTTGTGCACTGCTGAGATCCCCACGATCCCAGCAAGAGAAGAGCGGGAGAAGGAGAGGGAGCGTCGAGGCACGGTGTCAGTGCCTGCCCCCTCCCCAGCATCACATGAAAGTCCCCGCAGTGCCCGCAGGTGAGAGTGGGAGAGTCCGGAGCCCAGTAAGTGGGGCTCAACTTTGTTGTGGGGATTGGGGGTGTGTCGGGGCACAGGGTCGGTGCCTGCCCCCAGGAACAGTGTTGCCCTTTCAGGTGCCCCGGCTGGCAGCGGGCACCTGCAACGTAGGGCCAGACTATGTGGAGGAAACTGCTCCCATTACCACTTTGTTAGACCCCTAAAGTACCCTGCGACCCTTGTGCTGTTTTGGGGCATAATATCCCCCCTGGCTAGGGGAGAGTTCTTGTTACCCAGCCCTGCAGCAGGGAGCGGTGTCCCTATCTTGGAGGGGCCCTATAAGTTGGAGTTCAGGTGTTTTAAGGATCCTCATGCCCAGGGACTGTGGTACACTGGTGGGGGGTTGAAGACATGTTCTGTGTGAAGCGTCCTAGGCAGTACTGCTGTATTGATCCTGCTGAGGCCCCACGTTGAAATGGTTGTGCCCACAGTGAATTTCACGCCTAATGTTTTGTTTCATGCTGACATGCCCAAAGGCTGATGCCTAGTGTTTCTTCCCCTCCCGTTTATATTACCGATGTTCTAGGCCTATGGTGTACTTATCTGCCTGAGGTTATGCCCATGGTGTTTAGGCCATGGTTATGCGCACAGTGTTACCGGCCTAGTGAGTTCATGCTAACTGAGGTTGCTTTATGTTTTTTTCCCAGCAGCCTGGAAACTTATGGACTTACCTTTTTCTTCTTTTTCCCTTTACCCCTGTAAATATTCCCGTGAATCTATTGCCCTGGCGCCAGTTGGCACAATATTGTGATTACTGTGATTTCTGTTGCAGGTTGGAGACAATACAAGAGTTATTCTTTTTCATCCAAACCGGTGCTGTGTCTCTTTTTGTGCTGTGCCTGGTGTGTCGTCTGTGCGTACTGCGTGGATGCTTCACACATGTCCTCAGTAGTATGGCCTGCCGGCTCTGCACCGTGCTACCCCCCGTAGAATTGGTCACCCCATTTCTAACATTGGTGACAGCGGTGGGATAGGACTTGTGTTTGCGCAGTACCGCAGCGGCAACAGGTTACACTGCAAATTGAGTTCTGAAGCAGAGATAAAGCCCTTGTTAATATGCCATGAGGTTTGGCAGCTATTGCAGCCAAAAAAATCCTTGCACGATTTTTCTGGGTGGACATACTGCCTGGTAAATTTGTGAACAGTGTTTCAACACAAGAAAAAACCGGGTGCGAAAGAGAAAGAAATAATTTTGATTTGGTGCAATTTTTACAATGTAACAAACTTCCACAACCCGTTATCCCAACCACCATGTGCAGAGGGAAGGACAATTAACTTAACAAAATATCAAACAAGCATTTGCAATGCAACAGGTCTCGCATTTTTGCGAATTTGAGCTATTGGCATTGTAAATGACAATGCCTTTTATTTATGTTTTGGTTTTTGAAACGTAATAAAACGCATTGTCTGTCATTCACAATGCCTATAGATTAAACTTGCGTAAATGCGAGACCTATTGCATTGCAAGTGCTTGTTGATCTTTACTATTGGTTTAATTACAGTATTAGATATACTATTTCAACAAGTTCAGAGCACTGCGGAGGCAACTAACAAACACAGTATGGAGTTTACAAAGTACAATCCCAGCACCTGTCAAACTTTTAACACGTTTTTCCATTTTTAAAACAAAATCCCAAAGTGGGACATTGTTTTAAAAAAGCAAAAACTAATAAACTAATGGCCCCCTCACCATCGATGTTCTTTCTTGTGGTGTGGGGGTTGTAGCGTTTTATTGCACCTCACATTCCACAGAGGCCACTCCTCTATAACAGGCTTCTTTTACTGTTGTGCAGTGTGTCATGGTTCAGAAAGCAACTGACCATCTTTGTCCAGCCCCATTCCTTTCGCTCAGCTTCATTCAGGGAGGGAAGCATTGCACCATGATGGATAAGAAATTGTTATCGATAAAAGACCTGACGCTTCACATGAGGCAAGGCAAGGTCCACACTGTACCTGAGGGCGTGGTGTGCAGGGCGTGGCCCAGAGCTTCACGTCTCGGAGTCGGTGCAGCACTCACTGCCTGGGGCCTCAACTCGTGTTCTGGCCAGACCCAGAGAGTTACCTCAGCGATCCATGGGGCTCGCCGTGAATAGGGATTTGGTCCAGGGGTCAGCCAGCATCAGCGCTCAACGTGAAGCGCACTGAGAAGCGCACTCTGGCAGGAGCCACCATGCTGCGCTGCGCTCTGTGAAAGGGAAAGAGCAGGAATACGCCATATTTACTAATATACACAGATTCCTGTCCTTTACTTGGGCTGCACACTCACACCAATGCTGTCACCCTTGCGTCATGGTGCAAGGGGGGCTGCGTTGTTGGCAGGATTGTTTTTGTTTAAGAAGGTATAGAAAACAAAAAAGAGAGCAAGGACTATATTCTGGGAATGTCCTTATCCCTTAGTACTTATTCAAACACTACTTGAACAGACCCACTAAAGACAAGTCTACCTCACATATTGTCCCTGGCACTCCAATATGTGTGGTAGAGTCGTCTTTAGCAAATTTGTTCAGGAAGGGACTTGGAGAGCTGGAGCATTTTGACGTATTCCCAGGTCTACCACTCATGGTAAATGTGAAAATGTTAAAAAATCCATGGGTGGAAGCGTGAGAGCACCTCTCTCTCCACCCATGGAACGCCTCCGTGGGGCAGAGTAACGCAACGCGGTGATTTGCGCTACCTTGCATTACTCCAGATGTATCAAGCCATGCAGGGCCACGCAGGGTGGTCTTGTGTGCTTCGATAATTCTCACTTAGGTTTCACGTTGCCCTCGCACCCCCTTTCCTGGGGCAAGGGTGACACAAAACCTTTATACATCTGTCCACTCGTCTGCAGTGCAGCCAGACTCACAGCTTCATGTCAAGTGAGCTGGAGAGCACACACTGCCGACAGTACTTTTCTGGCTGCTTTTTTTTTGCAAAGTCAATATGTCTAACCAACGACAGCTATTAGATTTGAAAATGCTGCCATAAGGTACAGTAGCATGGCTCCTCCTTTTAAACCCCTCTACCATGGGCTACACAGAGTCAACACAGAGGGAGTGAGGGAGGGAACAATGCAACACAGAGGGAGGATGTACAGAGGGAGTGGGAAGGCAACATGGAGAAAGGAATGATGGGCAGGAGGCAACACAGGCGTAGGATACTGGGAGATAATGAGGCAACACAGAGGGAGGGAGGAAACGACGAAATACAGAGGGAGGGAGAAAACGAGGCAACACAGAAAGAGGGAGGAAATGAGGCAACACAGAGGGGGGAGGGAGGAAACGAGGCAACACAGAGGGGGGGAGGAAGGAAACGAGGCAACACAAAGGGGGGGACGAGGAAACGAGGCAACACAGAGGGAGGGAAGGAGGGAGGAAACGAGGCAACACAGAGGGAGGGAGGAAACAAGGCAACACAGAGGAAGGGAGGAAACAAGGCAACACAGAGGGAGGGAGGAAGGAAACGAGGCAACACATGGGGGGACTAGGAATCGAGGCAACACAGAGGGAGGGAGGAAACGAGGCAACACAGAGGGAGGGAGGGAAGAAACGAGGCAACACAGAGGGAGGGAGGAAATGAAGCAACACAGAGGGAGGGAGGAAAAGAGGTAACACAGAGGGAGGAAATGAGGCAACACAAAGGGAGGGAGGAAACAAGGCAACACAGAGGGAGGGAGGGAACGAGGAAAGACAGAGGGAGGGAGGAAACGAGGCAACACAGAGGGAGGGAGGAAACGAGGCAACACAGAGGGAGGGAGGAAACAAGGCAACACAGAGGGAGGGAGGGAACGAGGCAACACAGAGGGAAACAGGGAGGGAATGAGGCAACACAGAGGGGGGAACAAGGGAACGAGGCAACACAGAGGGGGGGAGGAAACAAGGCAACACAGAGGGGGGGGCGAGGAAAGGAGGCAATAGAGGGGGAAACGAGGGAACACAGAGGGAGGGAGGAAACGAGGCAACACAAAGGGAGGGAGGGAACAAGGCAACACTGAGGGAGGGAGAGAGGAAACGAGGCAACACAGAGGGAGGGAGGAAACGAGGCAACACAGAGGGAGGGAGGAAACGAGGCAACAAAGAGGAAGGGAGGAAACAAGGCAACACAGAGGGGGGAACAAGGGAACGAGGCAACACAGAGGGAGGGAGGAAACAAGGCAGCACAGAGAGGGGGACGAGGAAACGAGGCAACAGAGGGGGAAACGAGGGAACACAGAGGGAGGGAGGAAACGAGGCAACACAGAGGGAGGAAACAAGGCAACACAGAGGGATAGAGGGAACGAGGCAACACAGAGGAAGGGAGGAAACGAGGCAACACAGAGGGAGGAAACAAGGCAACACAGAGGGAGAGAGGGAACGAGGCAACACAGAGGGAGGGAGGAAACGAGACAACACAGAGGGAGGGAGGAAACAAGGCAACACAGAGGGAGGAAACAAGGCAACACAGAGGGAGAGAGGGAACGAGGCAACACAGAGGGAGGGAGGAAACGAGACAACACAGAGGGAGGGAGGAAACGAGGCAACACAGAGGGAGAGAGGGAGGGAACGAGGCAACACAGAGGGAGGGAGGGAGGAAACGAGGCAACACAAAGGAAGGGAGGAAACAAGGCAACACAGAGGGGGGGAACAAGGAAACGAGGCAACACAGAGGGGGGAACGAGGGAACAAAGAGGGAGGGAGGAAACGAGGCAACACAGAGGGAGAGAGGCAACGAGGCAACACAGAGGGAGAGAGGGAACGAGGCAACACAGAGGGAGGAAACAAGGCAACACAGAGGGAGAGAGGGAACGAGGCAAAACAGAGGGAGGGAGGAAACGAGGCAACACAGAGGGAGAAAACAAGGCAACACAGAGGGAGAGAGGGACTGAGGCAACACAGAGGGAGTGAGGGAACGAGGCAACATAGAGGGGGGAGGGAACGAGGCAACAAAGAGGGACAGAGGGAATGAGGCAACACAGAGGGGGTGAGGGAGGGAACGAGGCAACACAGAGGGAGGGAGGGAGGGAGGGAGGGAGGGAGGGAGAGAGGAAAAACAGAGGGCGGGAGGAAACGAGGCAACACAGAGGGAGGGAACGAGGCATCACAGAGGGAGGGAGGGGAAGAGGCAAAACAGAGGGGGGAACAAGGGAACACAGAGGGAGAGAAGGAGGGAACAAGGCAACACAGAGGGAGAGAGGGAGGAAACGAGGCAACACAGAGGGAGAGAGGGAATGAGGCATCACAGAGGGAGGAACGAGGGAAAACAAAGGGAGTGAGGGAGGAAACGAGGCAACACAGAGGGAGGAAACAAGGCAACACAGAGGGAGAGGGGGAATGAGGCAACACAGAGGGAGTGAGGGAACGAGGCAACACAGAGGGAGAGAGGGAACGAGGCAACACAGAGTGAGTGAGGGAACGAGGCAACACAGAGGGAGAAAGGGAACGAGGCAACACAGAGGGAGGGAGGGAGGGAGGGAGGGAGGGAGGGAGGAAAACAGAGGGAGTGAGGAAACGAGGCAACACAGAGGAAGGGAACGAGGCATCACAGAGGGAGGGAGGGGAAGAGGCAATACAGAGGGAGTGAATGAGGCAACACAGAGGGGGTAATGAGGGAGCGAGGCAACACAGAGGGAGGGAGGGAGGGAGGGAGGAAATGAGGCAACACAGAGGGAGAGAGGAAATGAGGCATCACAGAGGGAGGAACGAGGGAACACAGAGGGAGAGAAGGAGGAAACGAGGCAACACAGAGGGAGGGAGGAAACAAGGCAACACAGAGTGAGGGAGGAAACGAGGCAACACAGAGGTAGGGAGAGAGGAAACTGTTGTGTTCTATATAGGACCCCGATCAATATTGTGACCTTATGCCCCTATACGGCTATAATCAATACATATCCCTATGATGGCACAAACGATCAGAGCCATATTTCAGTAACTCGTCTCTGCAGCTCATTACAGTACATGACACAGCAGAAGCCACTTCCTTAGATTCCTAGATAACACACCGAGTTCTTTCGACCGCTCAAACCCCCAGCAACCTGGGAAAGCCCTGCTTGCTTTGTTTTGATTAGTAATAGAACTCTTGCGAGAACTGTAGGAAGGACCAGTTCTTAGTGACATTTTTATTGACGTCTTATGTCCAAAATCTTACGTCAAACTCGGCACCTTTCAGGTATAAATAATACCAACGTTGCCTTAAGCAAACACGATGGTGGTGTTGAATACTGGAGCAGAACAGCTGTCCCTTGCAGAGCCCAGCAGATGCGAGAAGCCCACGGACGCTGCCCCTCCTCCTCCTTGACGCGCTGAGAAAGACGCTGTCTTTTCTCCTGCTGAGAAAATCCAGCTCGGGCGTTTCCAGCCTACCCTTGCGGGTGACTGGAATATCGAGTCCTGAGAGGAGATACCAGACCTCCAACATTCTATTCCAGAGGTACGGTGCTGACTAAACCCTTAGAGAGAATTCTTGAAGCAAACCCTTGGCAAAACCAACTTAACCTTAAACTGCTACTTACTTACTCCCTCCCACGTATTAGGCTTAGGTCAGGTACATTGGGGTAGGCGTAGTTAGAAGCACCAGTTGAGGATGTTAGCCTAATGTATATATGAATGTATATATGTTTTATTCCTTTTAAACCATTGTATGGCTAAGAAACCATATCAATGCTTTAACAGTATTATCTCGCAATACTTATCTTACTGTACGTACTTTTTATAATAACAAGTCTTGCAATTGTGGCAATTCATTTCTCTTGCATGAGAAGAAAGACTGTTCAATAAATAATACTTTTTATTGAAAAACGCCCGTCTCTCTATTCTCTGCACTCTGGTGAAAGTAATTCTGCACAACTGACTGAGTGAAATAGCTGTCTATTGTTTCACACGACTCTAGAGATTGACTCTTATTCTGAGGAGCAAAGTTGTCATGTTTATGCGGTTGTCGGAAGCTGAATCCCTTCTTGTCTGAGCCAGGGAAGCTGATCACTTCCTATTCAGTCAAGAAAGTTTCCAGTTACCTCTGATCTAGCTGGCGCAAACCTAAATTAAGTCTAACATAGTCAGTAGAGACCTAGAAGACCGCACTCCTACGTCTACACTGCTGTTTATGTTATTCCAAAGCGCAGGGCCTATAGGGAAAATAGGAACTACACTACAAAACGAGGCAACTTAGAGGGAGGGAGGAAGGCAAATAGGCAACACAGAGGGAGGGAGGAAACGAGGCAACACAGAGGGAGAGAGGGAACGAGGCAACACAGAGGGAGCGAGGGAACGAGGCAACACAGGGGGGGGAGGGAACGAAGCAACACAGAGGGAGGAAACAAGGCAACACAGAGTGAGGGAGAAAACGAGGCAACACAGAGGGAGGGAGGAAATGAGGCAACACAGAGTGAGGGAGGAAACGAGGCAACACAGAGGGGGGAAACAAGGCAACACAGAGGGAGAGAGGGAACAAGGCAACACAGAGGGAGAGAGGGAACGAGGCAACACAGAGGGAGGGAGGAAACGGGGCAACACAGAGTGAGGGAGGGAACACAGAGGGAGGGAGGAAACGAGGCAAAACAGAGTGAGGGAGGGAACGAGGGAACAGAGAGAGAGAGAGAGAACGAGGCAACACAGAGTGAGGGAGGAAACGAGGCAACACAGAGGGAGGGAGGAAACGGGGCAACACAGAGTGAGGGAGGGAACACAGAGGGAGGGAGGAAATGAGGCAAAACAGAGTGAGGGAGGGAACGAGGGAACAGAGAGAGAGAGAGAGAACAAGGCAACACAGAGTGAGGGAGGAAACGAGGCAACACAGAGGGAGGGAGGAAACGAGGCAACACAGAGGGAGGGAGGAAACGAGGCAACACAGAGTGAGGGAGGGAACGAGGCAAGAGAGAGCGAGGGAGAGAGGAAACGAGGCAACACAGAGGGAGGGAGGGAGGGAACGAGGCAACACAGAGGGAGGGAGGGAACAAGGCAAGACAGAGGAAGGGAGGGAACAAGGCAACACAGAGGGAGGGAGGAAACGAGGCAACACAGAGGAAGGGAGGAAACAAGGCAACACAGAGGGAGGAAACAAGGCAACACAGAGGGAGTGAGGGAACGAGGCAACACAGAGGGAGAGAGGGAATGAGGCAACACAGAGGGAGTGAGGGAACGAGGCAACACAGAGGGAGAGAGGGAAGGAGGCAACACAGAGGGAGGGAGGGAACGAGGCAACACAGACGGAGAGAGGGAGGGAGGAAAAACAGAGGGAGGGAGTAAATGAGGCAACACAGAGGGAGGGAACGAGGCATAACAGAGGGAGGGAGGGAATGAGGCAACACAGAGGGGGGAACGAGGGAACAAGGCAACACAGAGGGAGGAAGAGAATGATGCAATACGGGGGAGGGATGGAGGGAGGAAAAACAGAGGGAGGGAGGAAACGAGGCAACACAGAGGGAGGGATCGGGGCATCACAGAGGGAGGGAGAGGAAGAGGCAACACAGAGGGAGGGAGGGAATGAGGCAACACAGAGGGAGGGAGGGAGGAAACGAGGCAACACAGAGGGAGGGAGGGAGGAAACGAGGCAACACAGAGGGAGTGAGGGAACGAGGCAACACAGAGGGAGGGGGCGAGGGAATGCGGCCGGCTTGGTGGGTCACACCACCACGCACCGCGCACACTCCCAGTGGGTGTGCCCAGGCTGCCCCGATCCCGCCGCTGCCCGCAGCTGTGCTCCTGACCTCCCAGCCTCCATAGCGCAGCTCCTGCTGACTGCCACCGCTGCCCGCAACTGTAATCCGGACCCTCTGCCCCCGCAGTGCAGCCCCTGCTGCCCGTTTGTGCCTGCCTGCCACTGTCTCCTGCCATTACGTTTGTATCTCTTGTATTTCTGTGACTCTGCTGCATCCCCTTTTGCCCTTTTTTGCCCAGCCTTCTCCTCGTTGCCTTCATTGTTGGTGTCCACCGTTTCCCTTGCTGTGCCCCCGCCGCGTTTCCCGCCACCTCCCCGCCGCTGATCCCCTGCGGCCCCGGCCCCCTCCCCCGGGGACCCTTCCCATTCGCCGCCCCGCTCCCACCTCCCAGCTGACCCGCCCTCGCTCCGCCCCCCCACTCTCCACATATGGCAGAGTGGCAAACGCGCAGCGTTGACGCGCAGCGGGCGCGCCCTAAGCGCGCCGAAGGCGCGCCAAAGGTAAGCCCGTCTGCGCCCGTCCGCGCCTGGACCGCGCCCAGCGCCCAGACCCCTGGCCCCCGTGGACCCCAGCCCGCCCGCCAAACGTACGACGACGCCACCCTCAACGCACTCAACAACGGCCGAATCCCGGGATGCTACCGAGCCACCCCGAGACGCACCCACGGACCCTTCAGCTGCCGCTCCTGCAAGTTCACCTGCATCTGGACCTGCACTGCACCCGCACCCACCAAGCCGAGCACCAGCAGCAATCACCTGAAGGGCATCCTGCTCAACACCCGCTCCGTCCACAGACACGCCGTCCAACTCTGGAACCTCCTCGACACCACATCCCCAGACGTCGCCTTCCTCACGGAAACCTGGATGAACGACTCCTCAGCGCCCGACATCGCCATCGCCATCCCGGAGGGCTACAAGATCACCCGGAGAGACCGCGACATCCAGACTGGAGGAGGCATCGCCATCATCCACAGGAACACCATCCGCATCACGACCAACACCGACGACACCCTGACAACCGCCGAACACCTCCACTTCCAGATCCGCACCGACCCCAAGACCACCCTCAGAGGCACCCTGATCTACCGACCCCCGGGACTACGCACACCATTCAGCGAAGACTTCGCCGACTTCATCAGCCCGCACGCCCTCCCCTCCGCTGACTACATCCTCCTCGGGGACCTCAACTTCCACCTGGAGAACAACAACGACGGCAACACCACCACCCTGCTTGACAACCTCGCCAACCTCGGACTCAAGCAGCTGGTGACCACCCCCACCCACCTCGCCGGACACACACTCGACGCCGTCTTCTCATCCTTTGGGCAACTCTCACCAGAATGGCCTACCTCGTGGTGGCCCCAAACCTTTGGTGCCCCCCCTAATCCAGTGACCAAAGTAAGGAACTTAGGAATAATTTTTGACAATCATCTGAATTTTATGGACCATGCCAGCAGAGTGGCATCAGTTGCCCACCATAAACTGCGCATGATCCGAAAGATAAGTCCCTATCTTCCTACTACTGCCATCAAAACTCTGGTGAGCTCATTAGTTCTGACATCCTTAGATTATTGCAATGGGCTCTTTATTAACGCCCAAGCAAGAGTCTTAAAAAAACTGCAGACTATACAGAACGAAGCAGCACGTCTCATTCTGGGAATTCCAAAATTTGCTCCTTTATCCAATGCCATTCCCAAACTACACTGGTTGACGATTCAGAACAGAGCCAGATTCAAATCCCAATGCATTGTATACAAAGTCCTAAACAAACAGGGTCCACAGTTCCTCAAAGACCACCTACGACCGTACCAACCCACACGCCAACTGCGCTCTACCAACAGTAACCAACTTATGGTACCTCGAACCAAAACTGTGATGTGGGGAGACCGACGGTTTGTAGTGGCGGCTTCTAAACTTTGGAATACCTTACCCCAGGACATTAGGGCATGTCCTACGCTACTCCAATTTCGCAAGAAATTAAAAACTTGGCTGTTCAATAAATAAACTTCTACATGACTCTAGGTATAGAATAATCATCAGAGCAAGGCAGTTTCAACCAGCCGGCAAATTATTTAGCGCCAAGACACCCCAGGGTATAAGCTGCGCTTTACAAATGCCAATAAATAAATAAATAAATAAATAAATAAATAAATCCAGCAAGGACGTCGTCTTCAACCACGCCACCGGACTCCACTGGACAGACCACAGCTGCATCCACTTCAGTTTCAGAAGAACCACGATCCTTCACCACCAGCAACAAGCTGCACGAAGAAGCTGGAACAAGATCACAGCCGAGCACCTCGCCGCTTCCCTGAGCCAGCAGCCTCCCGCCAGCTCAGCGAACCCCAGCCAGGCCGCCGCCAACCTCACGAAGTGGATCAGCAACTGCGTGGACGAACTCGCCCCTCTGAGGACCCCGCCCAGCAGACCCGGCAGCAAGAAGGCCCCATGGTTCACCGACGAACTCAAGAGCTCCAAGAAGAACTGCTGAGCCCTCGAGAAAGCCTGGAGAGGAGACCCAACACCAGACAACATGACCACCCTCAAACTCGCCACCCGAAAGCACCATCAACTGATCCACGCCACCAAGAAAACAGCTTTCAAGGAGCGGCTGGACAACAACGCACACAACAGCAAGGGACTCTTCAACATCGTGAAAGAGCTCTCCAACCCCAACGCCGGAACCAACGACATCACCCCATCGCAAGACCTCTGCAACTCCCTCGCCGCCTACTTCCACAACAAGATCGCTGACATACACAACAGCTTCAGCACTCAACCAACGCTCCCCACGACCACACCATTGCCCCCCACCACCACCCTCAGCGCCTGGACACGATCAACCTCGAAGACACCATCCGCATGATGAACTCCATCCACTCCGGATCTCCAACCGACCCCTGCCCTCACCACATCTTCAACAAGGCCGACGCTGTCATCGCACCCCACCTGCGGGACATCATCAACACCTCCTTCGACACCGCCACCTTCCCTGAGAGCTGGAAGCACGCCGAACTCAGCGCTCTACTAAAGAAACCAACAGCAGACCCCACAGAACTCAAGAACTACCGCCCCATCTCGCTCCTTCCGTTTCCAGCCAAAGTCATCGAGAAGACCGTCAACAAGCAGCTGGCCACCTTCCTCGAGACGAATGGATCCCTCGACCCCTCACAGTTTGGCTTCCGGGCCAACCACAGCACCGAGACCGCCCTGATCGCAGCCACCGATGACATCCGAGCCCTGCTCGACAACGGAGAAACAGCGGCCCTCATCCTCCTAGACCTCTCCGCGGCTTTCGACACTGTCTGCCACCGCACCCTAGTGCAGCACCTCAGCAACATCGGAATCCAGGAGAAGGCACTGGAATGGATCATCTCCTTCCTCGGCGGAAGGACACAGGGAGTTCGCCTACCCCCGTTCAGATCTGCAGCCACGGAAGTCATCTGTGGCGTCCCTCAAGGCTCCTCGCTCAGCCCCACCCTCTTCAATGTCCACATGAGCCCCCTTGCGGCCATCGCACGCCAACACAACCTGAACATCATCTCCTACGCCGATGACACCCAGCTGATCCTCTCCCTGACCATCGACCCCGCCACCGCCAGAGCCAACCTACACAAAGGGATGAAAGACGTGGCCGAGTGGATGACGACCAGCCGCCTAAAACTGAACTCGGACAAGACGGAAGTCCTCATCCTGGGCTCCTCACCCTCCACCTGGGATGACTCCTGCTGGCCCCCCGCCCTGGGCAACGCACCCAAACCGACAGACCATGCACGCAACCTGGGCTTCATCCTGGACTCCTCCCTCTCCATGACCAGACAAGTCAACGCCGTCTTCTCGTCCTGTTTCAAAATCCTGCGCATGCTACGCAAGATCTCCCGGTGGATCCCCACCGAGACCAGGAAGACGGTCACCCAGGCCCTCATCACCAGCCGACCGGACTAGGGCAACGCCCTCTACGCCGGAACCACTGCCAAGCTCCAGAAGAGACTCCAGCGGATCCAGAACGCCTCAGCGAGACTCATCCTCGACATCCCCAGACACAGCCACATCTCCGGACACCTGAGAGACCTGCACTGGCTCCCGGTCAACAAGAGAATTACCTTCCGGCTCCTCACCCACGCACACAAAGCCCTACACAACCAAGGCCCGACGTACCTCAACAGCCGCCTCAACTTCTACGCTCCCAAACGCCATCTCCGATCGACCAGTCACGCCCTCGCCGCCGTCCCCCGCATCCGAAGAGTGACAACAGGAGGAAGGTCCTTCTCCCACCTGGCCGCCAAGACCTGGAACTCCCTCCCGACCGACCTACGCCTGACCCAAGATCACCTCTCCTTCAGGAAGAAGCTCAAGACCTGGCTGTTCGAGCAATAGCGGACCCCCCCCCCCCCCCCAAGCGCCTTGAGACCCTCCGGGTGAGTAGTGCGCGTTATAAATGTCTATGATTGATTGATTGATTGGCAAGACAGAGGGAGTGAGGGAGGGAATGAGGCAAAACAGACAGAGGGAGGGAGGGAAAGAGGCAAAACAGAGGGAGGGACCGAAGCATCACAGAGGGAGGGAGGGCACTGAAAGCAACAATGTACAACTGAGGGTGTGTGGAAGGGGCTGATGGCCAGCATATAGACAATGAAGTGTGGGAGAGAGGGTCTGGGGAAAGCGAACAGATGAAGGAGGGAGGTGTTGAGGGTGAGCAGACGGACAATGGAACGTTGACGGCAGGAGGGACTTGGGGGAAGAGGACAGAGAGAGGACAGGTAAACGAGGGAGACAGATTAAATATATCTACTCTTGTTGATTGCTCAAACAAAAACAAAAAGTGGCCCCTGAAAAGTGAGCCATGGAAGGACCCAAGTAATGTGTCCATGCGCCAGGAGAGCAAACACATAAAGAGAAAAGAATCCCACTGAAGCTAACCAATCAGAAAGAAACACATGAGAATGACAACAAAGCCAATCTATGGGAATCAATATGAGGCCTCCAAGTCCCCTGCAGTGTAACAAGAGGTCTCACAAGAGACAGCGTGCACTGTCATAGACAAGACCTACAACAGTCAACAATGTCCAGACGTTAACTTTGGGTTCTAACTTCAATAACAGTCGGTCCCGACACCCACTTTGACCAAAAACCTCTGTCTCTGCCAGCATTGTGTTTACATTTTCAGCCTCACAGTGTTAACCGCAATCACAATTTCCCTTGCTGTTTGTTTTCGTAAACATTGTTACTGCCACTTTCCGTTCATGCACTTTGCTTCTGCTATCATCGTTTTTGGATGCATTTTCAATTTTGCAGCTGTTCGTTTAGCTTACTGGGAACACTCTTCATCAGGAATAAAATCACCAAACACATTCAACAAAGGAACCTCCGCTCTAGAGTGGCACTTTGCCTCAAAATCCCACCATACAATAAAAAAAAATCATGGGTGGCACATCCTTCTCAGTTCAAGCAGCCATACTACGAAACTCTTTACCCTCCATCATAAGATCCACGTATAATCACCCTATCTTCTGAAAAATACTCACAAATTGGCTTTTCCCCCCATACCCACCATGCAAAAACAGAAAAATACAGCATATTCCTCTGTATATAAGCACATATTTGCACTATAGGTATAATAATTATATATTTTTTTCAATAGATATTGGTTAGTTCTGCTTAACAAATGTACATATTACTGATAGTTACATTATTCCATGTTTTTACATGTATATAACTGACTGCATAAATAGGTAAATCTTTTATCATAACCTTTTATCCACAATTGCTTCACTATTGAATTACAAACAAAACAAAAAAAATAAATACATTAATTTAAAGTAGAACAACACTTGAAAGCTGGAGTTTATTAAATGCATGTTTAATCTGCATATACTACCTTTATAATTATATATCTATGCATGTATTCCTTTTTTTCTAATTCAGCATATACAATGCATTACTATATTTCTCAACCTATACCTCTCTCAATATACCCTCTACCTCAACTCTCTGACTCATCTTAAACCTCATTCTACTATTCTTTCCAATGCACTACCCAATTTATCACCCTCCACCTCCATCAATATATCCTCTACCTCCACTTTCTCATTCATCCCAAATCCCACACAACTACTGCGATCCCCAAAATAATCCTTATAACGAGGCAACACAGAGGGAGGAAACAGGTATTATGCCACCACTGGCTGGCCCACCAAACTGACACCAATTTCTCACTGTTCACACAGCCTGAGTAAGGGGGTGTAATCACCCCTTACTTTGATGTAGTATACCTATATCTACCTTATATATAGACACATAGTAACCTATAAGTCACTCCTATGGAAGGTCTTATCAATCCTGGGGGCTGAGTGCTTGGTTTTATGTGACCACCTGCTGTTGGACGAAACTCCGGCAGGGGAGACCTGGCCAATAGGTTTCCTGTCAGGGGAGGTGCTGGCACCACCCTAGACAGGAGTTATTTTATTGGGGCACGGAGGGCTGCCTTCACAAATGCTTTTCCAGACACTGCCTGGGGCACACAAGGTGCTCCATGCATAGCCCGGTTCAAACCAGTTGCTGGGCCACTCCAGCCCTGCTCTGGTGCGAAACTGGACAACGGGAAATGGGTGTAACCATCCCTTTCTCAGGTCCACCCATAGGAGGAACCTAGCAGGTAATCCAACCCCTTTTCTTAGTATAAGTATAGGAGCTGTGTCCCTAGGACTTTAGATTATCCTGGAACTAAACTTTGATACAGAACTCTTGGACCATCAATATTCTATTCTGACTAGAAGACGGAAGACATCTCCCTTGTGGTCAAGGAGTGACGACCCTGTGCAAACAGGCACCACCAGAAACTTGCTGGTTGGCATTGTCAAAGCTCTCACCCGAACTCGAAGACTCTGTGACACAGGACATGGACTTCCATACATCTCTGACCCTGCTCGACGACTCCAGCAAAGCTGAGACCCGTAGCGGACACGAGAGACGTGGGACCAGAACTCCTGGACACCCTGCAATTTGTTAACTGCTCAACTCCTGAGATACCCTCGCAGTTGAGCATTGGGGTACAAGAAGCCCCAGACCCGAGCACCATTTGCACTGAAGCTCAGCCCTCCACACTCCACGAGTGCCACATGGGGCCTGCTTTTGCATTTCAGCTCGATGCATCTTCCTGGTTACTAGCTCGTTAGCTAGTGAGCCCTCTGAATAGTTTCTTTTAATTCTGAACTGCTTTCCTGGTTGCTCCAGGTTGGCTCCAGCTTCCCTGCAAAGGTGAAGCGCCACAGACCTTGTTGGTCTGCACCAAAGCCAATCTTCACTTCCTGCGTGGGTTGCATTTTCCAAGTCTTGTTGGGTTTAATCCGGATACCGACACCGCAGTCTACTAGATCCTTCATGGGACAGCTCGAATCCAGCTCCTGGTCTTCCTCAACACCTCTTGGACCTCGTGGCTGCAGAGACAAGCTTCACCTCTTCACGTGAGAGCATCGCAACATCGCCTGGTTCCATCCTGGTACCTTCCTGGTCACTGGATAGTGACCCAGACTCTGTCCCCTCTGCTTTCAGGTTCTTCTGATCTTTGATCCGCCCTTGGATCCACCCGGACTCTCTTCATCAGGTCGCCTGCAGCACTTCTTTGCAGATCTCCATTGAAATCGACGTCGAAACCCGACACCAAAAGACACATATGCACCCGGCTTCTGTGGGTGAGGTAACACTGGTCCACTGGTAGAACCGAGGTGCTTGGCCCTCCAAGGGCCCTAGTCTAAAAGGGTTCCATCGTAGTTAAATCAGAAGTGTCCTTAATCTTTAAAATTGTAACTTGTACGTTTCCTATTATAAGTCAATGGTAACTTGCGACTGTGTTTAGACACTGCACGCATCTTGAATCGTGAATGCGGTAGGAGAACCGGGAGATCCTCAGGAGCACGCCAGGGTTTCAACCACATAAAAATTATCAACCGGATCAAATGTTGAAATACAATGTGTACAAAATGAAGAAATTTACAGAACAGATAACTTTGTAAATAGCCTTGAAAAAGCCCTGGCGAAATTCGCCATAGGGGCGAAACACATGTCGGCTGTTCACGCTTTTATCCACACTAATAAAGCAACTTTTCTACAAAACAAGGACTCCTTTGATTGCATTTAAATAATACAGGATTGAGCCTAAGGACACTACGATGTAATGCCTAACACACTCATCATCCCCTTCAAATACTTTACTGCCCGAAAACTCAATAGGTCCAGAGTTTTCTTGAGTGTGTTATCACTTTCAAAATCCTGTGAAAACTGCTGTGGACTTGGACTCCCTTGTGGACCACCCCTCTCCTGTAGAAAACGCATCTCCCATGGGCCTCCTACTTCCTAATCTTTGGTTGTTTAGTGTAGCCCCTGCGATTACCTAGGCCATAGGCCTACTCTCTATTCCAGACGTGGTTCTTATACCACTTTCTTAGTATATGGTTTGTGAGGCCCCCAGGGCAATACCGTATATTGTGCAACTTATCATATGCTAATTAAGTAACTTGTGATGTACTTTTACCTCTGATCACATAAAGAGTGTAGAGGGGTTGTGTTTAGAATAAATACATATATATTTGATTTATACCTTGTGTGGTGTCCTTTAATTTGGTATTCAAGGGATTATAATTGGTAAAAGCTTGCTTCACATGCTCTCTGAAGTCTTAGCCTATTGACTGCTGGTCCATGCTACCACTAGGATAGCTTTCTATAAGGTTGATTTTACAACCAACATCAATAGGGGGCAATTACACTGGTACAAGGTGCCCACTAGAACAAGTGGACATCATATGCCAGGCTAACTTCCCACACTACACTCCCTATCTTCCTTATGGGAGACGTGAGCTCATGAGGGGAGGGGTTCAATGTGCTCTCTCACTCCCTGACTCTGGTACAGCATGCCTTTTCACCTAAAACAAATTCAAAACACTTAGCAGACATAGAACCACTCCATGTTCCAAAAGAATCTCAAACCCAGGCCCTTAGACTGGTGCAAGGTGCCCACTAGAACTAGTGGACGATTCGGAAAAGGGGGTGGTGATGAACAGAGTGTCTGAATTAAGCAGACCACTCTTACCCAGTCCAAAGATCAGGGCTTGATCCATCACCGTTATTTAGCTCACTGCACCATCCCAGCTCAGAACCTGGCTATATGCAAATCAGTCTGTCCCTGGCCCAGTGCATCATGGGAACAGGACAGACTAAACTACCGAGCCAATTCTTCACCAGAAAGGAGACAAGCTTCCGGGGACCGGTTTCTGGCATTTCAGCCGTCGTCGGCCCAGCTTGCTTGAATCCTGATGGTACAGTGAGCAAGGGACTCATGTCTGAGTATACCCTGCCACACCTATAGTGGCCAAAAACGATTCAGAAAAGGGGGTGCTGATGAACAGAGTGTCTGAATTAAGCAGACCACTCTTACCCAGTCCAAAGATCAGGGCTTGATCCATCACCGTTATTTAGCTCACTGCACCATCCCAGCTCAGAACCTGGCTATATGCAAATCAGTCTGTCCCTGGCCCAGTGCATCATGGGAACAGGGCAGACTAAACTACCAAGCCAATTCTTCACCAGAAAGGAGACAAGCTTCCGGGGACCGGTTTCTGGCATTTCAGCCGTCGTCGGCCCAGCTTGCTTGAATCCTGATGGTGCAGTGAGCAAGGGACTCATGTCTGAGTATACCCTGCCACACCTATAGTGGCCAAAAACGATTCAGAAAAGGGGGTGGTGATGAACAGAGTGTCTGAATTAAGCAGACCACTCTTGCCCAGTCTAAAGATCAGGGCTTGATCCATCACCATTATTTAGCTCACTGCACCATCCCAGCTCAGAACCTGGCTATATGCAAATCAGTCTGTCCCTGGCCCTGGTCACAGCCGGCCCGGTGGGCCGATCCGCCCGCCATTGTGACTGCAATGACCCCCGCCACCGGTGGAAAAGTGGTGGACGGTCTTTCAGTCTGCGGCAGACGGAAAGACCGTCCACCGCTTTTCCGCCGGTCGACTTGTCGATGGGCAGAAAATGGGTTCAATATGGTGGCCGTGACTGAAGACACTGCCATTCAAATAACAATGCAGGCTCAGAGCAGCCTTTCCATGGCTGCATTGCCGCCATGAAAATGCTGGTGGTTCCTGCTGTTGGAGGCCTGTTGCTGGTCACCAGGGTGTTGCGGGGTGGGGGTGCACATGGGGGGTATCTATGGTACCCCCCTGCATTTACATGTACAATGTGGCAGGCACGACGTGGTGCCTGTCATGTTGTGCATGCAAAAGCACAACATGTATATTTTACAGTGTGCCTTGAAGCACTGCACGCCGCTATGTAAAATATACGGTATGGGCCCACCAGTGTGGCGGGCGCATCACAATTGTGATGGTGGGCGGTCCCTTTAGCATCTGCGATGGCGGCAATCGTAATCGGCCTGAGGCATTTTCTAGCTTAGCCATCCAGTGTGCTTCTGCTTGGTTGTGTATTTACTGTCTTGTTTTGGAATGACAGGGGCTGAGGATGAGCAGTGGCTCCAGAGAGTCTGGATGAGTAAGGGCTGGGCTGAATAGACCTGGGCTGCATTTAGAGTAAGGGGAGGAGATTTCCTTTCACCTGACTGGGCCTGGTCTGCCGTCAACAATGCTGTCTCCCCCTCCTGCCAGGAAGCTGCACCAGAGAACACAGAACTGGTTCTGGCTGGGCAAAGACACTCTCTGCCTCCAGAGAACAAAGGATTTTGGGCCAGATGTAGGAGCCCTAATACCGGTCGGAAACGGCCGATTTTGGCTGTTTCCGACCGGTATTAGGGTTTTCAGATGTAGGGCATGCATTTACAGAATCGGTATTTTACCGATTATGTATTTACCGATTCGGTAAAATTACTGAATCGGTAAATACAGTCTCAGTAAAATACCGATTCTGTAAATGCAGATGTAGCTGGCACATGTCAGAGTGCCACAGGGCTTTAAGAATCGGTATTTTACCACCCAATCCAATTGGGTGGTAAAATACCGAATCTAGGTGTGCATGCACATCTGTGCCTGCACACCTGTGCCAAGTGACACACAGACATGCCCATAGGGCATGTATGTGTGCCAAATGGCACACAAGCCTGTAATTGAGGTGCTAGTGGGGGTAAATGTGACACCCCCTGCACCCTTGCAAGAATAGGTAATTACCGAATCGGTAAATACCGATTCGGTATTCCACATTGATTCCTATTGGCTTCAAGGCCCATAGGAATCAATGGGGGATACCGATTCGGTATTTACAGAATCGGCAAATACCGAATCTTACAGATTCGGTATTTACCAAATCAGAATTACCTACATTCCCCCCCCCTCTAATTTACCACTTCTTAAATACCGAATCGGTATGATTCGGTATTTTAGAAGTGGTAAATTAGATTTACCTACATCGGGCCCATGGTGTTATAAAAAGTGGGGCCCGAACCCCTATATTTTAGATTACTGCTGAACTAAGGAATGTGCCAGGAAGAAGAACCGGGAAAGCTGGAGAAGGAGTACCTCCCCTGTGCTGTGTGCTTTTGAGGTTGGCCTGTAGTGGGCTTGAAGTAGAGCGTGCCTCCTGTTGGAAGTCTCAGGGATAGAGAAGACTTCATGGATAACTTCTGGGAATCAAGAGGAACCTTTGATAAGGAGAAGAGCTGGAGAAACTGAGAAGGAATACTGCCCCTTTGCTGTGTGCTGTCTGGGGTTGGCCTGCAGTGGCTGCTTCTGCCAAGAAAAGGATAAGGACTTTGCTGTGTGCTGCATCCCCTGATTGAAGAAGATCTCCTAGGGCATGAAGTGGAGCTTGCCCCCTGTTCAAGAGGTCTCATCAACAGCATAGACCTCACCAGGCTTATGGGCACCGTTTCTGGTGGTTCCAGGCACCTCAGAAAAAAAGAGCAGCCGACTCTGTCACCGAGTCCGTCGCAGACTCCATGTCCTGAAGGTACTGTGGAGAGAACTGTCTCGCTTCGCAACGCAACCCTGGTCTCACTGACTCCGTCAACGAGCCACTGCTTGCAGCGCATTCTGTGTGTACAGCACCATGCTCCGCTTTTCTACATGCTGCACAGATGTCACCGACTCCGGTACTGCCCGACTTAACCATCAACCGGCTCCATCGCTGCAATGTGACCTGCCAGCACCGCATTGAGCTCTGTCTCACTTTGCAATGCAAGCCTTGGTCTCACCAACTCCGTCAACTAGCCACTGCCTGCACCGAGCCGTGAGGACACTACACACTACAATGCTTCCATCTCACATCGCAACCACAACGGTTTCCCTGACCGACTCGCATTGGCATGTTGGCCGCAACAAGAAAGGTACTGTCTGTGAGTCTGTCGACACTTTAGCTGACGCGTATCGGCATGGTTGGCTGGAATTGTTAGACTCTGTCGTGTTCAGTATCGCGGTAGTCCCGGACAGAGCTACAGAGTTGGAGAAACAGTGTTTTAACGTTATTCCTACAATTTAAAGGTTATTTTGCACAGTAACTATTTTTTACAGTATTGCATTTTGGATTTTTGTCGTTTTTGGTCTTGTTTGCTTAGATAAAGTTTTACTTATTTTTCTATACGGGTGTGGTATCCATTTGTAGTGTTTTCACTGTATTACTGTATGTGTGCATATTAGACTTGGCATCTTTTGGCGTGTTTCCCCTGAGACCTCCAGGTGTTGACTCTGTTTTTGCTAGCTTAGTGTGTCTGCGCACTTTCCCACTGCTGATCAGTGTTAAAATGCAAGTGCTCCTGTTATAAACTGTGTTTTGGATTGGTGTTTCCATGATTGGCTTATTTGATTGACGGGTAAGTCCTTAGTAAAGTGCACTGAGTGTGCCAGGGCCTGTGAATCAAATGCTACTTGTGGACCTGCATCACTGATTGTGCCACCCACATGAGTAGCCCTGAAAAGGTAACTCAGACCTACCACTGCAGAGTCTGCCAGCAGTCATTACTGCCATTTCGACTTGGCTAGTGCACCCACTTGCCAGGCCCTAGCCTTCCCTTTTCTTACATATAAGTCATCCCTATGATAGGCCCAAGGTGCCCCTGTGGGCAGGGTGCAGTGTATGTGAAAGGAAAGACATGCCCTGGTATGTGTGGCATGTCCTGATAGTGAATTAATGCCAATTTCGTTTTGCGGGTCTTCCTGACACCGTAGCTGGCCCGCGACGCCACTGTCAGCCAGTACTGTTTGGATTTGTTTGTTCACGGTGCCGTGATAGCCCTGGCTGGAGGTATCGACCTCAAGGAACTGTATTTCAAGGTTATTTTCATAACTGAAGATTTCTAAGGAACTGTATTATGTATTTTTATCGTTATTGGTCTTAAGTATATAAAAATATTGGAAATTATCCTAAACTGGTGTGGTGTCCTTTTGTAGTGCTTACACTGTATCACTGTTGGTTATGTGCAAATGCTTTACACACTGCCTCTGAGATAAGCCTGACTGCTCATGCCAAGCTACCAAGGGGGTGAGCAAGGGTTATTTTAGGAGTGTAACTCCCTTGTCCTAACTAGGAAGAAGGGTCCCTAGTTGGACAAAGGTGCCTACCTCTGCTAACTAGAGACCCCCATTTGTAAAAATAACCCTTCTTTTTATTTACTGGGGTGGTCGAATGTCCGGCTATCGGAGGGCACTGACGGGCACATGCATCAATCTCGGCATTTGCGATTCCTTAATTGCGAATTTTAAGGAATCGCAATTAAGGAATCGCAAATGCCTATGCATTAAGAAATCGCTAAATAAATTGCGATTTCTTAAAATTCCTTAATTCCGATTAGCATTTTGCGAATCGCAATTAAGGAATCCCTTCCCATTCATTCCTATGGGCCTAGAGGCCTGACGACCGCCTTTTACAAGACGTATGTTGAGGAGCTCGCCCGAAACTACACTCGGTGTTTGCTGAGGCTCTGGAACTGAACGCCCTCCCGGATTCGATGCGTGAAGCATTGATTATAACCCTGCTAAAACCGACAAGGAATGCCAGTTCCTTGACTCATACCGTCCCCTTTCCCTTATCAATGTGGACGCCAAAATTTATGCTAGGATTATTGCGGACAAGCTACAACCTTTGTTGCCGATAGTCACACTCCCTGACCAGTCGGGATTTATTCCTGGCCGGGCCACATCGCACAACCTCAGAACGATATTTTCTGTCCTGCATTATTTACATCCCTCCATACAAGCTGCTGTGGTATTCCTAGACGCCACTAAAGCGTTTGATTCTTTACAATGGCCGTACCTGTTCCGAATTCTAGGCAGGATGGGATTTAGCCACAACTTCATAACCCTTATCAGACTGTTGTACGATACGCCCAGAGCTCGAGTGAGTGTCAACGGCTTCATATCTAAACCCTTTGCCATCTCTAGGGGGACAAGACAGGGCTGTCCCTTGTCCCCACTACTCTTTGCCATCGCTATGGAACCTCTGGCGGCCAGGATTCGCCAGCACCACACGGCTAGAGGGATAAGCTTCAGCTCTCGTAGCCTGCTGATATCCCTATATGCAGATGACGTCACCCTTTACATCAGTAATCCCGCCGTAAACATGAACCCACTGCTTCGCGAATTTGTACGTTTTGAGGGCTTGGCTGGTGTGCCAATAAACTGGTCCAAATCTGTTGCTTTTCCCTTAACTGACGCCACCACGGAGTCACCTTCAGATTATCCACTGCGTTGGGAAACGGACGCTGTCAAATACTTGGGAGTTTGGGTCAGCCGGGACATGCAGGAGCTGTGGTCCCTAAACTTTGGCAGGGCGGTTGATTGGTTGGAGGGAAAGGTGGACCTCTGGAACAAACTTCCTTTGTCTCTGGTGGCAAGGATAGCACTAGCGAAGATGGTAGTTCTCCCCAAATTTTTATATTTGTTTGTCAATGTTCCATTGCCCATGACAGCGCACTTCCACGCGTGTGTCCGGTCACTACTGCTGAGCCTTGTGTGGGCCGGAGGCCAGGCGAGAACATCCTGGGCTCTACTCACGCTCCCGCTGCGACAGGGAGGACTGGGAGCACCCGACCTGAAATTGTACTCGCTGTGTGCGCAAGCACAGTTTTTGCACCTCTGGGTTTTTCCTACTCCCTACCAACCGCATGTGGCGGTGGAGCTGGCAGTTGTGGCCCCGTCACCACTGCGTGTAGCCCTATATGGTAAGGTTTCCCACCCTTCAAAAGATGTGGACACAGTTGAGATGATCCTCTGGTCTTGGCGCGAACTGCGAAATAGGGCTAAGCTCCCCCTGCTCTACGCGCCGGCAATCCCGCTGAGTAGCAATCCAATGTTGCCCTGCGTATGTGCTAGGGGCGGAATTCTCACACTCCGTGGACAAAACGTGAACACCTTCGCGGATTTATACCCCGAAGGGACCTTCAGAGACCTGGGTGCTTGCGCGGAAGGCCAACCCGAATCCTTTTCCGACTTGCTTTTGTACCACTCCCTCAGAGAGTCTTGTCGGGCGCTCTGGCCTCAGTTCCCCGAGGAACCGCCGCAACTAACTGCCCTCCAGAACTTGCTTTCGAGGCCCTCTCCAAAGAAGTTGGTGTCTCGATTGTACAACTGCATGCAGGAGCAGTCACCGATAACTGTGCCCTCCGCTTCGCAGGCTTGGAGTGCTGACCTGGAGACGCCCCTAACGGATGACATATGGGAATATTGCTGTAAGCAACTCACAGCGCTGTCACCGAATTACAAGTTGCGGTTGATTCACTTCAAGTTCTTGCACCGATACTACCGCACACCGGTATTGTTACACCGCATGGGCATCCGTGACGATGCCGCATGCTGGAAATGTGGCGGGGCTGACGCGTCCTTCCTGCATGTGGCGTGGAGCTGCCCTAAGCTCGAGAAGTACTGGTCAGACATTTTCACTGCCATTAACCAAATCCTACACAGAACAGACGAGCGTCCCCCCTTCTAGGTTTGCTAGGCTATGTATGTGACACGGAGCCCGGGGAGAGGAAACTACATGCACTGTTGCTCCTCTACGCCAAGAGACAAGTAGCAATACATTGGGGCCGCAAAGCTTCACCCACGTTCACTGCATGGGTGAGGGATGTGACGTATGGAAACGCGCAACTCACGCACTACTGGGAATCGATGCCCACCGCCTCCCGACCTAAGGACATATGGGAACCATTTCTGCAGTGGGCAAGGGAGCGGGAGGATTCCACTGCTTCTGGAGACTCGCCCGCGGTGGAAGTGTCTGATGACATGGGATGATGTATTGGAGGCTGCACGCGAGACCGCATGTATGGGTGATGTGCGAATGGGTTGGTGCTCCGTGGCTATGGGGCGACACTATAAGTGCACTGCTTGGGGATATGTGCGACTAACTTTCTTCACGCTGTGAACCCCCTCCCTGGCGGGCGGCCCACTGGGCTAGTCTATTCCCCCCCCCTCCCCCGTGTAGCAATCGGCTGTCTTCCCGCTATAGCCCCTGCTGACACTACACATACTTGAAATGCTACCTTGCCCGAGTACGTATGACCCTGCGTCTGAATGACGATATGTGAGTTTGATGCTTCCTCTTTGCACCTGAGTTTGTTGTTTCCCTTTAAGGCTGTTGTTGGGTGGTGGGTGAAAAAAAAGGAGCCTGTAGACGTGTTTTATTCGCATTACAGTCCAATTGTACTACGTGCTGCTTTACGTATATTGCTGTTGAATCACCTCCGTTCATTCGGAGATACTTTCACGTCTACTGACCCCGACAAAATGTGAGACACATTGATTTGTTATTGTTACACGCATTTACTATGCACCTCCATAGCGGCCTGCTTCCGGGTTGTTGGCGTGACGCAGTGTAACTTGCATTATATACAATAAACGTCTTACCCAAAAAAAAAAAAAAACATACATTCCGGTGGTCGTCAGTAGTTCTATGCTTATGTGTATCAAATGCACTGCGAGAATGCCTTCTCGCACACAACTACAAATTCCTATTGTATCAATATATAGCAACTCTTCGGTAGTTTTCGCGCCTAAAATTATCACGTAACATTGTAACCAAACATTCCCCTCCTCCCCCCTCTGCAACAACCCCAGAAGACCCAATCTGGAAGCAGCTAAGAAAACATTTATAAGCAATGCTCCAAGTCTCATCCAATACTGTGCAAGGTTCCACCTCCCATCTTCACCACATCGCAAGACCCCAAAATGTATCCAGGCAAATATCAAATTCCAAGACATACCAATGTGCAAGTCCAAATTATAACATATGTTAAGCACTCTTGTACTGAAGTGCCGGAGTGCGTGCCGCAAATAACCAACTGCATATATTGCTAAACGTGGTTCAAATGAGTCAGGGAAGATAGCGCAAAGGCACCATTCCGCTTCAACCAGCGTGCCACCACCCCCCTCCCACTGAAACAACCACAACTTGCCAGTAGTCCCATCACTCCTCCCTCCCACAATGATTCCAAAACAACCCAACATTTGCATCAAAGTCAACAAGTGCAATGGGGTACTCCCTATGGGGTACGACCTAGGTGCGCACATAGCCACCCCCCCACACCTCGCCCATCGTCCTGTTTGGTCACAGTTGGGCGCAACCAAGGGAGTGGGGGGGTGTTGCCTGGAATACTTTACCACCAACATTTCAGTGCCCATCCGGGGACCCTCGAACAGCAAGCGAGTCATCTTTCATATGAGTCACACCAGTGGGCCCATGAGTGAAGCCCACGGGATAGATCAGCACTCAGGTAGGCAGCGTCCAATACTACTCATCTTCATTCGCCGAGTGGAAATCTTCCTGTCTCTCATCGCCATTGCGCCTGTTCCCAGCAGGTTCTCGTCTCAGTGTCTTTATAAAGTCTTACACCTGTTGTGGGTTCGTAAAGAAGTGTTGCTTAGCTTGATGTGTCACTCTCAGTTTTGCTGGGTACAATAGCGCATAGTCCACTTGTAGCGCTCAGAGATTTTTCTTGACTTCCAGGAATTTGCAACGTTGTTCCTGCACCACAGGCGTGAAATCCGGATATATAGAGAAGTTGACTCCCTCGCATGTAAGGTCGTGATTGGTGCCTGCCGCTCGCAGTGCAGTATCCTGATCGCGGTGATTGAGGAGCCTTGCAATGATGGGTCGCGGCGATGTGTTCTTCATGAACATCCATTTTTTGAACCATAGTGTCCATTCTTGACGACAACCTGTCAACTTTGTCTACTATTGTGGCGAATCCTTGCTTCATTTCTTGCATCATCTGCTGCAGTTCAGACGTGGAGGAGTTGGAACCATTTTCTGTCGTCGAAGGACTCTGCGAGCTCCCGCATCCTGTGTGTTACATAGCCCCTTTTTAGACGTGGTGGATTCAAACAACAGTTTGGACTGCCGATTATCTGGTTTGCCTATGGCAGGCCTCTTGTAGGGACTGGTCGCAGATGGTGGGAAACGCTTTTCGTGGTTTTCACGGTGCAGGCTGGAGTCTGTACTCATTAGTAAGAGCCGCGCGCGATGTTGTCCACTCTTCTAATAAGTTGCGGCGTGCAGGGAGTTATAACAGTCCAGTGACATTGGTGTGCATATATACTTAACACTCTTGTCTGGGAGAGTAGCCACAGCGCAGGTAGTCGCAATTAGGTGGTTCGATGAGCGAGATTAATGAATTTATTTCCTGTTCTCAGCCTTTCTATCCAAAGAGACAGGGACGCGTCGTGACTAACCTTCCGCTGTCCAGGTGTATAATGCAAGCCGCCCTCTCGGCTCAGCAAGCAGCCCCTATGTCAGGAGCATGGGGGCAAAAAGTGGCAAATCAATGCCATACAACATACTTCAGCATGCTTAAGGTAGTACTAAGGTAGGTGATCCCAAAATTGTCAGCTGGCAAGTCAAGAAGCTGTTATGCCGCAATGGATGGCCCCACAAGCCTGGGGTCTCGGCGATGTTACATATAAATGCTTAGCATAGGCCGTATCAGCTGAGGGAGTGAAGGCAAAGCCAACTGATCTCACAGATGCCGGCCTCTATCCTTACCAGCCAAAGTCTCCGTGAGGTCCTGATTTCGCCAGGCTGCGCAGGTATCTGTCCCCGATGGGGGGGGGGAGATTCAACAGCGGGGGTCTGTCCTCGCCATCGCCGGAGCCCAATTTACAATACCCAGGTGTGGAGCGGGTAGGTGTTTAAATCTCCCAATCCTTTTATCGGGTCGCTCAGGCTAAGTCACGTTGCGACGTCCCCTCCCCAGGTCCGAGCAGTATGGCCGTCTGCCTTTCAGGCCGTTCGCCTCACGCTCCGTACAGCCGTCTCCCGCCTGCAGCACAAACCTCGAGGTGGGGAAACAGTGGTGTCACTGTGGGCGGTAGCCTTCTCAACCCTCTCCCACTTCTCCGAGGCTCTTACTTCCTCTCAGCGCCGCCGGGAGGCCTCTTCACCGGGGTTCTCTCTTCGAGGCCTGTCTGCCTCGTGGTGCGTCGCCGTATATCGTAGGCTGCCGATCCCACCAGCGCTTCCAATCGAGCACCGGCTCAGTCCCGGACCAAAACTCCGGACGTCATAACTCCATGGCGATAAGGCGTAAGGTGTTGAGTGGTTTGGACGGGCAAAGGAGGTGGAAAATCAGGATAAATATTGGAGTTTGTTTCCAGGCTGCAGGAGCCTCACATTAGTGTGGCCATTCTGCTTGTGCGCCCTCTAGCGCCCCTATGTTTCTAAACATTGTAAAACCAATGGCTAACAGTTTGGAAAACATTAAGGTAAGTGCCCATCTGTTAGTTTAGACAAGTTGAACAAAAACATCTTCCTCACCTCAACCTCCAGTCAACCTTAAAACTAAAGAAAATTAATGTGGCAGAGCAGATGGTGTGGTTGTTAGTCTCACACGTGATGTCAGGATGTGAGGTACCTACAACTTGTCTCTTGTCTCACAGCACTAGAGTGTGTGTCTGGGAATCTACATTCAGCTCAGAAATGGGAGCCGAAAATACTAGATGAAAAGAGAACTAAAGAGCAAGATGAAATCGAGATTAGATGGAATATCCACGGCAACTGATTCAAAGGATTCTGGCTAGGAACTGGAGGCATAAGAAAGAGAAGAACAAGGTGGGACAATTAGTAAATTCAGACAAGAGGGACCCACTATGAGTATCAGAAAGTACTGTGTTTTACAGATCATCTGGGCCTGGGGCCTTGTTCACGGGCATGCTTTTATCCACCTGAGCTATGTCCCGAACGGTCAATGGGATATCCATATATTGACGATGGAGGTCATTGAACCAGACGAGGGCAATGGAGTCTAAGAAGTTGTCTAGGGAAGCTGGGGCCGCGGGTTGTCTAGTTGTGTACAGGGATGAGTAAAACCCGGTGAACGCATCAAGGACGGCTTCCTGGCCAACAACTACGGATCCTTCGCTATTCTGAATGGAATGCACGTAATGTGTCTGTGCCCGAGGGGCTATCATACGAGCTAGAGTTCTACTAGGTCTGTCCCCTTCTCCGTACTTACGGGCCTCTGCCTGTTTCCCCAGGAGCTTCACCTCCCTCTGCGCCTCCTCATGAAATGCTAGTAGTTTGGATTTCATTTGGCCAGCAAGGTCTAGTGTAGGGTCACGACAGAAGGCCAGGTCCAGCTCCTGCAGCTCACGCTCCAACTGGGATAGTGTTTGACGAATGGTCCGCAATACCCCGGCTTGTCTCGCGATACATTGGCCCCGAATCACCGCCTTGAAAGCGTCCCACACAATAGCTTCCGATGAAACCGACCCCTCGTTGTTTTCAAAATACTGCACAATATCTGCCCTAATTTCTTCGGTGAAAACTTGGTCTGTGAGGGCGTGAGGGGGCAGGCGCCACGAAAACGCCTTATTGGCAGCATTGGGGACGCGCAGCTCCAACATGCAGGGGGTGTGGTCCGAGAGTGATCTAGCTTGGATGTCCACCTCCCCAACCCAAGTCGCCACAGCAGGAGACACCAACCAGAAGTCTAGGCGGGACCAAGCAGCGTGATGGCATGTAATACAGGTTCCTACTCTGTCCCCGGGGTGTCTAGTTCTCCATACATCAGACAGCAAACCCTCATCCATCACATCAAGAATCGCCTGACGCGCTTTAGCATGCGTGGGCCTCCCCACGCCTCTACGGTCTAGATCATCGTTGAGTACCACATTGAAATCTCCCCCCAGAGCAATGTGTGGGCAATCTAGCAGCATTATCTGTGCCCAAACGTTCCGAAAGAAGTCCGGGTCATCCACATTCGGGCCATATACGGCAGCTAGTGTCAGTGGGATCCCTTGCAACGAGCCGTGGACAATGACATATCTCCCTCCTTCATCGAGCACACAATTGTGTTCCCTCCAGTCTAACCCCCTACGGATGAGTATGGCCACACCTCTGGAATAGTTGGAGTAAATGGCTGAGTATACATGCGACCATCTAGAGTGTTTCAATCTGGCCGAGGGGGTTGTGTTGAGGTGTGTCTCTTAGAGAAAACAAATGTCTACATTATGTCTGGCAAGCATACCATGCATTAGCCTAGCTTTTTTATAGTCCCCTAAACCCCGGATGTTCCAGGTCCACAGTTTAACCCCCCCCATTGCGGAGATCATGTGGAGGCATCAAGGCCTCTCTCGCGTCTGCCCCTGCAGTCCATCCCAATCCACCCGAAGTACGCACAGCATAACCCCTTGCAGTAGATAGAACATATGACATCCTGTAGTGCACCTTACAACAACTATAACCAAGTCCCCAAACAACCACCTCCACCCCCCACCCTCACCAACCCCCCAATCAGGTTGTGACGAATCCCCCCCAGAGCCCTGAATAGCGCTCAGGTCAACTAGAAACAAGAACAGTGGGAGACACCCCATGGGGGCGTGGTGCTCCCGGCCTACACCCCTGATCTCTCAGGGTGGCTGCACATGTAAGGAGAGTACCGCAGCTTGAAGGGTGCCCCGCCCCACAGTATGTCCACTTTTTTAGTTCGGCATGCAGAAAGGGCAGCTCAAACATGGAGTATGACTCACAACAGGGTACCCATATCAACATGCACAGTGAGGTCAGCCATAAGAAACACCTCTAAATACAACAGCAGGTAGCTCTCGTAGTCTAAATGAGGTAGGACCAACTAGGGGAACTCACATCCCAGGTTACCACAGGCCCCTCAATAGTTGTCGCTCAGCTGTCCAGTGTCTTCTCCCTGTCGCGGCGATTTGCGCCGTGCCCCTGGGCCACAGATGTGCTTAGCAAATTTCATAGCTGATTGTGCATCCGTGAAAAAGTGAGTGGTATGCTCATGCAGCACCTTCAGTTTTGCCAGATACAGTAAGGAGTACTGGACCCCGGCTTGCATCAGCAGTTTATTGGCCGGCATGAATTCCTTCCTGGCCGCTTGGACAAGGGGAGTAAAGTCCGGGTAAAAGGAGATGTGGTTGCCCTTGTGAGTGATCTTACCCTTCTCCCTGGCAAGTCGCAGTATGTGGTCCCTGTCTTGAAAGTTCAACAGCTTTGCAAGGATAGGGCGAGGATTAGCGCCCGGCGGTGGTTTCTTACCAAGAGCCCTGTGCACTCTCTCGACCGTAAAAACTTGGGAAAGTTCCGGATCAAATAGTTAATGCAAGAGATCTGTCACATACACCTCCATTTTCCCAGTATTGTCCGTTTCCGGAATGCCCGTGATTCTAATGTTCGATCTCCTTAACGCGCTTCTAAATCGTCTGCCTTATGGCGTAGAGATTCCAGTTCACGCTCAATGTTGGTTAAGTGCTGTTTGGTGTGTTGCTGGAACTCGCAGCACTCCGTATTTCTATTCTCCAGGCAGTCCAATCGAGTCTCGTGCGCATCTACTTTGGTTTTAACAGCATCAAGTTGAGAGGACATGGCGTCCAACTTAGAGTCTATACTTATAAGGCTTGACCTGACCTCCATGATCAATGCCCCGAAATCGATGTCTGCAGCAGGATCCTGCGAAGGGGGCGCCTCGGTGTCCGGCGTAGTCTGCTTGGTCTTTTGTTTCTGTTCAAAGGTGAGTCTTTACTGCCTCGCTTCATTTTTACCCCCCATCATGAACGTGGGGAGGCACAGCTCCGTGGGGTGTGTAATGCAGGAGTCGTCTCCGCTCTCTCCGGAGCACCCGGTGGTTCAGATCCCACACACCAGTCAGGCGTAAGCTAGGCACGTGCTCAGTGTTGGAAGGAGAGGCAGCCGGCAGCAAGATGTCCGCCCTGTGCACCCAATGGGATGTGTAAAGAGTAGCAGTCTCGGCCGATCACAACGGGTGCAGAGGCGCCCCGGGACCCCGTCTCGTCTTCAGCCCGTGTCTGGACCTCGCCACCCCTAGGGTCAGTGGTCTGTGGTCCACACCTCCGTCGCCCGCTGCAGCAGCATCCCGTGTATGTAGCCGCCCAGGGACACCAGCCTCTGAGGTAGTGGCAGGAGGCAGTCCGCGTGGCAGGAGTTGCTGGGGCACAGGGACGTGTCAGGCAGGGTAAGCAGCAGTGGAGTCCAGCCACGAGTCATGGGACTGTGAGCATCTCCCACAGCCCCACGCCGCTGAGACAAGATGGCGGTTCCGCCCCAGTCTGTTTCCGGATTAACACATATGCGATCTTCGCATCTCGCCCCTTCCTCAGCCGACCACCGCCGGGTCCAAGACTCCCTCTCCCGCGGTTCAGCCGTTTCAAGCACAGTACCTGTGGGTGCGGCGGGTCGGGGAAGTCCGACGCTCTCTCCGCCATTCGGGCGGTCAGGCCTCACAAACCCCGGGCCGGAGCAGAAGGCCGCCGCCGCATAGGTCTCCACAGCAGCCGGTCTCCGCGGGCAGTCGTGCCGGAGCAGATGTCGGGGGCCTTATCTCGCTCCCCGGACGTCCGATTCCCTGGAGGATTTGGTCGAGTCCGCTTCAAGGTGTCAGCAGCTCAGGCATCTGCAAAGCAGGGCCCCTCGAGGACGCGGTGCAGGATAGTTTAGGATTTATTATGTGCAGCCGGCGGAGCTCGCTCACAGAGCGGCCATTTCGCTTCCCGGCTGGCCACGCCCGCCCACCGGAATGTATGTTAAACTAAGATTCAGATTGATTAATCAATGGCCAACATCAGATAACCTATTTATGGATGAGACCCTACACCACTCATGGGGGACACTGACCTGAATATCTTAACGTGGAATTTAAGAGGCCTGGGCGACCCCAGGAAACGGCGACAGGTTCTATCGTACCTGGATCACCACTCAGTGCACATAGCGTTTCTCCAAGAGACTCACTTCAGGGCACAGACTACTCACACCTTCGCCAGCAGATGGGCGATTCACACAGTGTTCTCATCCTTCTCGACATATGCGAGGGGCACAGCAATTTTGGTAAGGAGGGGTACACCCTTTACTATGGCTGGGTCCAAGGTAGACTCTTAGGGGAGATACTGCATGCTGTGGGGTAGACTAGGACACAGAGCGGTCACCTTGGTGAGTTGTTACGGTCCCAACGTTGACGTCCCTGAGTTCTTCATTGAGCTGTGGGCGGCGATTGTGGAAATGGGTCCACACCACCTCATTTGGGGGGGCGACTTGAACACCACACTAGATCCTTCCTTGGACAGATCATACCCAGCCCCACAGCATTACACTATGGCGAGGACGGAACTACGGTCTGCAGTTACAGACCATAATTTGGTAGAAGCCTTGAGGTGCCTGCACATTGATACGAGAGAAGGCACACACTTTATCGCTCTTGGGCCAGGCTTGAATATATATTCCTGACGCCACAGCTCTATACCTCGCTTGTTCGATCTCAGCATCTCCCCAGAACATATTACGATCACTCCCCTGTAAGAATCACGCTGCGCTCGGCAGACCTGGGTCCTCCTACAACTGCTTGGCGAATGCAACCTACGATGTTGCTGGACGCCACCTTTCAAGAGGAACTACGTGATGAATGCCTGGATTTTTTCAGGAGAAATAAAGATTCAGTTAGCGACGTTGAAACTATTTGGGACGTGTTCAAGGTAACGTTAAGAGGGATTTGCATTGCTAAAGGAGCCGGGGTCCTAAAGAACATTCTGACCCGAATAATGACATTGGAAAAGGAACTTAAACACCTGGAAACGTCATTGGCTAGAGCTCCCACTGATTCTGCCCTCTTGCAGGTGCTGGAAAAAATCTCTGAGTACGCGGCTGAAGCCACTAGAGAATTGAAATTTAGAGGCAAGTACTGGGCCACTCGCCGCTATGGCATGGCGAAAGACCAGGGAAGGCCTTGGCCGCCACGATTAAACTGGCGCGCACACCCAACATTATATTAGAACTCGTGGACCCAGAAGGTGTGGTGCTTCGAGACACTACACAAATCCTCAATTCCTTTGTGACACATTACAGCGCGTTGTACGCTTCCTCTAGAGTGGGAGATCTTTGACTGTAAGATTACCTAGCTGACGTTTCCCTGGGCTGGCTTAGTGATGCACAAAGGGCCTTTCTTAGTGCGCCCTTTGAGTTAGACGAAGTGAGAGATGCGATTATGGGTATGAGGTCGGGGAAGGCCACGGGACTAGACGGAGTCCCAATAGAATTTTATAAAACCTACATTGACTTAATGGCCCCAGTATTGCGAGAGGCCTATGAAGATGCCCTTGAGGTGGGCCATTTACCACCGTCTATGCGGATTGCACTTATTACATCACTGCTCAAACCCGGAAAACCTGCAAACAAATGTGACTCTTATCAGCCACTTTCATTGCTCAATTGCGATGTTAAGGTACTTGCCAAACCTATTGATAATCGGATCAGCCTCCTTCTTCCCACCCTGATATTACCCGACCAATTCGGATTTTGTGCCTGGCAGGGCAACTTCACATAATGTGCGTACTTCTTTCTCCGTACTAAACTCAGTGCACGAAGACCAGCCAATGGCGGCCATTTTCCTCGATGCCACTAAGGCGTTTGATTCCATTGAACGGGATTATGTGTTTTGTGTCCTGGAGAGGATGGGCTTTTCGGCAATATTCATCTCTTGGATTCGACTTCTTTATAAGCGCTCGATGGCCAGAGTACTTATTAATGGCAGGCTATCATCGGAATTCCCTATCACCAGGGGGACCAGGCAGGGGTGTCCCCTCTCGCCTCTCTTATTCGCGATAGCTACGGAACCTCTAGCCGCCAAACTGCGACAACATCATAGAGACAGTGCACTACGCTGTTTTCAAAGGCAGATACTGATATCGATGTATGCAGATGACATCACTCTGTATGTACGTGACCCTAGCGAAAACCTAAACCCCATTCTTAGGGAATTTATACAATTTGGTAGGCTCTCAGGAGTTCAGATTAATTGGGGTAAATCTTGCATATTTCCGCTCACGCCTTCCACGACTCGGTTTGACTTGGCCTACCCTATCACCTTGAACGACGGGGATTTTAAATACTTGGGTATCCACAAAGAAAAAGATAGAGAGGAGCTACTTCGAGCCAACTATGGCACTACTATGAATCGCATTATTGATAACGTTGCACAGTGGATTACCCTGCCTCTCTCTATGGCTGGCAGGACATCCTTGATCAAAATGGTAAACCTTCCTTAACTGCTATACCTCTTTTTGAATATTCCATTCTACCCGGGCAGGTCCTTTTTTCAACAACTTTGGTCAGAACTCATTAAACTTGTGTGGGGCGGGAAGTCCCCACGTCTAAAATGGGACACCCTAATTAGGCCCTATAACCAAGGCGGATTTGGTGTACCGGATTTTGAGCTGTATTACCAGGCAGCTCAGGCTCATTATGCCTATTTTTGGGTACATCAACCTAGATATATTCCTCAACTAGCCGCTGAGCACTGGCTGGCCCATCCTATCCCCATAGAGGGTGCACTCTACGCTTTGGTACCTGGCAGGGATAAAACACCCACAACAGTAATGAGCATGATTCCCACGTGGGCCCGACTGGCTGCTATACTGGAGGTTACAATGCTCTATGTGCCGCTGTTGCCACTGGCCTACCACCCGAATATGTCTTTATTGCAAGAAACAGGATTTCGCAAAACTGCTCCACAAGATTCATGTGGAAACATGGGGGGATCTATATCATGATGGTAAGCTTTGCTCCATGGAGCATCTGTATGAAGGCACACAACCATCTCCGCTTGAAATCTTTCTATACATCAGGCTCCGCCAAGGACTGAAAGCCCTAACGCCTGACTTTCCGAATGAACCTATGGCCTTAGTTCCTCTGCAACTTATACTCCAAACTGACAACCCTTGTAAGCTAGTGTCGACAATATACAGGACAGTACATACACAAATAGAATCCCCACCTTTGGCAGCCAAACTGAAATGGGACCAAGATTTAGAGGTACCTCTCACAGACAAACAATGGGCATTTTGCCTCCAGCAAACAGAACGCATTTCTGCTAGCAGTAGATATAGAATTATACATTACAAGTTTTTACACTGCATTTATTACACCCCGGCCCGAATAGTAGACTTCAACTTCACACTACTGGCAACTGTGACAGATGCCATGCTCCAGGGGCTGACTTTCTACATCTTGCATGGGCGTGCGATGCAGTCCAGCTCTACTGGGTTCAGGTACGCACAGCGCTGTCCACAATGATTCACGCTGAGATAGCTCCCTCTAGCGCTATTGGGGTATAGAACCCCTACAAGCGACACACCGCAAGTTTGTTGCACTAGCCCTCTTGATGGCAAAAGGGAGAGTTGCATGTAGATGGGGCAGGGGCAGGGCCCCCAAATTCAAGGAATGGCTGCATGATCTTATTTATTGCCAGGAACAGTTAAATACATATTCTGAATTGTTGCCTGTGACTTCACGGCCCAGTGATATTTGGGCCCCTTTGCGATGCTATCTATTGCAAGAGAATGCCGAAACTGAGGAGGGGTCAACGGTCTAAAAATCCCCTTGGCTGTCTCATTGGAGTATTCTTAACTGTACGAACATATGTGAGGTGCTGTTAGTGTAGCCCAGATTGTTGTGGAGGGCACCGTGTGCGGGATCGTTGGAGGGAGGAGGGTATTTTACAAACAGACATTGGATCAACCTGCTAAGAGGCTCTATGACTGATTACACTAATGGATTGACTGATAATAATACTGTATCAACATACTGTGATATATGTTCCGGTGATCTGACTCTATAAATGCATTGTGAACAGTAGACTGAAATGTGTAACTGTGATGCACTCTTTGATGTAGTTCGTTGATGTAAAACTCAAAAAGAAAGTTTAAAAAAAACAAACATATTTAGAAACATAATCAAAGTTTGCAATTATGCTGCTGCTTTTCTCCAAGAAAGTTTGGGTAATTCTGGAAAGGGGTAATGTACTTGACACCGTCCTCAAGATCATAAATTTACTATTGAACCTGGACATAATGTGCCACCTGCTGGTAGCCTACCTGGAGGCAATTACATACATAGTAAATAAATGTACAGATAAACTAGTGAGGTACGACCTCTCCTTCGAAGTGTCTGTAAAATTGACTTTTTGTCCTGACTTTTTTCCCTGAATTTTGACCCTTTGTTCTGAGTTTATTGTCCTGAATTTTGACCCTTTGTCCTGAATTCTTTTACAGTTCTCTCCTGAATGTGCCTCCATGTCAGTTGGTGACCCTAGTGCAGATACACAGGATCCTCTTCTTACTTGGCGCACAGTGGTTGTGCCATGAAGCCATGAGTGTGGAAGCAGCGCTAGCCCCGTTAGTAGTGTCCTGAAACATTGCGTAATAAAGCACACAGGAGTCCTGGTGACCAGTTTAGGAATGTGCCCTTCACATGCCCTCCGATGCTCAGTCAACACTCACCCTGTCCTCTTTGATTTTCAGATGCACTGCAAAAGCCTCGCCGCAGGATCACATCTGGCGTCTGTACACAGTAAAGCGGACGTTAAGTACCTGACGAAATTCACCTTCTCGCACGAACACTTAAAGCAACGCTTCTGGTTGGGGCTAACAATTCCTAACAAGGTAGTGTGCGCCATTACATGGTCTTAAATGGATGCCAGGGGAAAAAACTACAAATGGGCAGGGATTGGGGAGTTCGAGGTAGAAACATGATGTGGAAAAGGAAAGTTTCCCAACCACTTCCCACCTTCCTCCAAAACAAATTCAACTGTGACTTGATCGCTTAGAGTCAGGTCAGGTGGACTAGCTATCAGTAGTGCATCGGGTGCAGTTCTAGAGGGCTTAAATATGGTTCTGTTTTACTACCCTACAAATTGACAGGCAGTCTAATTGTCTTGCCAGCACAAAGCCCACGGCAGCCGAACTGCCACGCCTTTGAGCCTGTTGCAAAAAGTGGGTGCAAATATCTCAGCCCGCAATTTCCATCCAAATTTTGCAAGAGTTTTTTACAGCACCAGCAGCCAGCACCCCATCAGCGGAAGTGGGGTGAACTGAGCCCCAGCAAGAGGGGGGAGGGGAGGAGACTGCACCCCGTCAGTGGAAGTGGGTTGAGATGAGCCCCGGATCACTGACAGAATATCGATGACCACAATGTCAAGTTGCCAAAATATCAGGACATAAATATCGTTGTAAAAAATAGCGACCTCCTATATTTGTTATGGTAAGTACAAAAATATAGGTTTTCGTTATATGTATAAAAAAATGTAAAATAAATTAAATAATAAAATGAACTTAAAAAAATATTTAATTTGTAAATGTTAACAATTATAAATAATACGCTTAATTTAAAAAAAAAACATACTAATATAAAATGTAATTTATATATTTACTTAAAAACAATTAATAAATAATACTTTTAATTAATTTTTAAATGTTATAAACATATAAATAATTTTAAATAAGTAAATATATATATATATATATACATACACATGTATCATAAATTAAAATATTAAAATATATAATATTTTTCAACCTATATTTTTCACTACATTGAGTGCAACAGTAGAGAAAGTGTTGGAGATCGGTGGGGTAAAAATTCCCTCTGCAGCAAGCACAACAGTAGGGAAAGTGTTGGATAGCTGACAGGCAAAAAGTAGAAACATTAGGGAAAGTGTTGGATAGCAGAGAGGTAAAGATTACTATAGCCCACTCCAGCGAGTGCAACAAAATGGAAATTGTTGGATAGCGGAGGGTTAAAAATTACTATTCCCATAGAAGATGATTCAAATTTAAAAACAAACAAAATATCAACTACAATACAAAAGATAATAAAAAACAAAAAGAAAAAACAAAACATATATAAAAAAGAAAAAATTGCAATACATAGAAACATATTATAATGTTAAAAAATTCTAAAAATTACAAACATTTCCTACCCTATAACTCCGCACAATTTACAACACACATCTCTTTTTTTAAAGTGTACCTCTATAATTAACATAATAAATTATCAAGTAAACAAAGAATATTAATTAAAAAAACAATAAAACAGATAAAAAAGTATGTACGAACGAAAGGTTACACCTATAGAAGCAAAATCCACAAACAAAATAAAAGTAAAAAATTACCAAAAATATTTATTAAATAATAAATGAATATTAATGATCAAGTCATTATTAATTATTTCAACTAAATTACTTTCCACCCTCTACCCCAATAAACACAACACACACCTAAAAATATTTACATAATTTCCATAACTTACTTTACATTAATAAATTAATATCAATTAACCACAAATCCTTAATTAATTTATAAAAATTACTTCCCAACATTTACCACTATAAACCCCACAACTCACACATCAAATGAATTGCATATTTTCAATATTTACATTTTAAATAATTAATTAGCATTAATTAACAAATAATGAATTAATTATAAATAAATAACCTTCCACCCTATTCCCCTATAAACCCCACCACCCATTTCTAAAAACATGACACAATTAACATAATTAGTTAATAACCAATTAATTAATTAATTTATCAAAATCAACAAGCAAAGAATAAATAATTATTAATAAAGTAATTTCCACAACTAACACTATAAAATAAAATAGATATTATAGAAAAATATTAATAAATGTAATACAATTAAATTACTTCCGACCCTACTCCCCTATCTACCCACAACGTGCTCCTTAAAAAATGACACAATTAACACAATTACCAAATGATTATTAATAATGAACAAATAATTAATAATTGTTTAATTCCCACAATTAATAGTATAAAATATTAAATAAATAAATATGAATTAATAAAAAATTATAATTTAATTATAATTAAATTACTTCCCACCCTATTACGCTAAAAACCCACAACCTGCTACGGAACTAAAAAGCAAAATGTAAGTAACATAAAATTAATATCTACTAAAAATGTAACAGATATATTAAAAAAACAAAAGCAATACTTACACAAAAAATAGAGCACAAACATTTAAAATTCAAACTAAATTACATAACACTATCTGAAAAAACTACATTTTTAACAACTCAGGGGCAGATTTACAAGAAAGTGCTGCAGCACCGTAAGCCCTGTGGCTGCGCCATGCTGCGGCACTTTCAGAGCACAGGAATGCAACATATCTACAATGATATGTTGCATTCCTGTGCTCTACCCTGCGCTGGCGAAGGAACAGCTGCCATGCGCAGCAGCAGGCACCCGTGCACCGTGGTGCAAGGATGCCTGCGCCATAGGGAGATTGTTTCGTGAAGGAACGGGTCCCTTCCTGCACTAAAGCAATCACTGCAGGCATTTTCCTCTTTCAATGCATGCTGTAGAATGCAGCACGCATTGAAAGAGGAAAAACACGAGGAGAAAAAAAAAATCTCCTTGTTTCGCTTGGCTACGCTACCCCTATGGTGGCGCAGCAAACTGACGCATTTCCAGGTTTGCGATTTCTCATAAATCTGGAAATGCATCATTGGACAAGGGTGTTGTGGGGGAACCCCCACAGCAACACCCATGTCCCGCCCCTAACATTCAAAGTGTTGCGTGAACAGGGTCGATATTTACAAGCACAGGTTAAGTCAGGCAGGGTGACTTTACCTGTGCTTGTAAATATCCTTTAGCAGGCTGCACCACCGGTGTGTCACGCAACGTGATGCACCTGCGATGCAAGGGGCTTGCAAATCTGCCCCCCAATTTTTGCAAATGATATTAATGACTTCAATATTTTCAAAAACTATATTTCTTACCTTACCTTAAACTCGATATTCTTGACCACGATATTCTTGCAGTCGATATTTCTATGTCTCGATATTTTCAACTCGATATTAGTGCAAGTTGACATTTCCTACTCAATATCCTGACTCTACACCTTGAGCCCCAACAAGAGGAGGGAGGGGAGGAGACTACACCCCGTCAGTGCAAGTGTGGTAAGCTGAGCCCTAACAAGAGACGGGGTGGGGGAGGATGTACCCCATCAATGCAAGTGAGGTGAGCTGAGTCCTGTCAAGAGGTGGGGGTCTGCTTCCCGTCAATGGAAGTGGGGTGAGCTGAGACCTGACAAGAGACGGGGGAGGCTACACCCCATCGATGCAAGTAGTGTGAGCTGAGGTCCAACATTAGGCAGGGGGCTGCACCTCATCAATGGAAGTTGGGTGAGCTGAGACGCGACAAATGGCGGGGGAGGCTGTCCCCAGCATTGACATAACAATACCCCCAAAGCTCTATTGAGCTGCATATCTCTGATCTCCACTCTTGGGGTAAGCACCGGTGGCCAAACACACTCTTTCAGAAGCCGAAGCGCCCTCTCAGGGGTCAGAGTGTCGGATGGGCTCTGGGCAGAGGATCCAGATGCCAAGGTCCTGGATTATGTGAATCTTCCTTTCAGCCCACAAATGAGGTGAGCTGTGGGGCCAGCAGGTATAGCTCCTTGACAGCAATGGTTCTCTTTCTTCCAGAAGAAACAGTATGAGTGGACGGATGGAACTCCCGTGGACTTCAAGAACTGGCACCCGGAAGAGCCCAAAACCAACACAGGGGTGCGTGTACACTGTGTATTGTCCAACTTTAAAGGTAGGAATTTGCCTCCCACATTCAAATCCTCTTTCCTGTAAGTTTTTCATTTGTTTTCACAAAAGCAGTTCAGCACTTCAAACCCATAGTGTGAATATATGTTTTCTTTTATTTAAAATATTCATGATCATTTGTTGAACTTGACCCATATTGAATAAGCATTTTCTAAAAAGCATAAGTGCATTTCATCTATCTTTCCCTATGTGCCAGAGTTTCTGGAAGCAGGTGTGAGATAATCCTGAACTGATCATTACATGTTGGGAATGAGTACAATACAGAGACTAAAAGTTTTTGCTTGTTCTCTCGTAGGCGCAGGACTTTGGGGGGAAAGAAGGTGTAGAAGAAAGCTCCCCTTCATCTGTAAAGCTCCCAACCCTCCTGAGGACGACAAGATGTTATGCAAGAGGGCGGAGAAGTAAAGTTGTGAAGCAACCAATGGCGTCTGCTCTGAAGAGATGGAAGCACAGACGCCAGGGATATGGAGGGAGGAACCCTCGGGCCTTGTTCTTGAATGGCACCAAAAAATAAAAATAAAAAAGGCACTTTATTCACCCATGATGATTGTTATACAACTCTCACAGCTCAATATATAATCTTTACCATCCCAGGCCGCAACATTGGGATTTGTTCAATTCTGCCATCATAAATGGTGCTCGTGAAGATCTGCAGGTGCCACTGTAGCCGTAAGAGTGACACCGTGGCAGGTAGGGTGTGAGTGTCCCTTTGAAGTCCAGTGAACACCGACTAACTCTAGAAATGATTCTGGACGCTGACTGGGCAGAAAGACTCTACCCTTACTTGGGTGGAGTGAGCCCTTCACATCTAGGGCGTCTGGTGCCCCTGCTGCATCATTGATGTTCGCCCCTGTGAGGTGGGCAGAGGACCCAGGATGCAGGACCCAGGATGTGCCACGGGTGCAGTGCCTGGTGACAGGATCTCCACATCTGACCAAACCACAACCTTGGCTTTCCTTCCTTCTTCCAAGGCCTCCTGCTTTCATATACATTGTGAGCCCTCGTGAAACCAAAATCACAGCCAAGGGAATTTGTCCCCCAAAGATTCAGGCTCATCAATAAGTTCTGAACATAGAGGGGGAACGAGGAGCACATAAAGGTCCAGCATACGGGCTTTATAGGATACTTCGTGATACAAAAGGTGTGCAGTTCCTGGGGGTGGAGGGGATGGGAGGATCTAGATTGGGAAAACTGAAGCATCAGATCAGGGGATCTCATTGCTCAGAATCAAGAGCTCTCACAAGCCCGGGTGGGTGTCATGCTTCATTATCGGGCAGCTCCTCATTGGTCCGTTGCTGCAATGACCTACGGGCCCCTCAAGGAGGTCTTATGAGCATAAGATGTCGATGTGAGCTGTAGGATAGAGTTGCTCTAGGTGCAGATCTGTGAGATGTGAATCAGTGGTTTTAAAAATAGCTAAGAGATACCTAATTAAATGTAATAGGAGGGCTTTCTTCTAATGTTTTAAAGGCAATGGATGACTCAAGGTGGAAGTAACTGTCCTATCCACTTCATAAAATAGTGTTTGTGGAGCTCAACACGTTTCATTCCTCAAGTGTCGCTACCAATCCGGGCAATTGTTCAGGACCAAAAAATGAAACTTAATCTACTTGTGGTAGGGAAAATGTATGTAGCATTGACAAAAGGTACCCCAATCAGACAACCAAATCTTCACAGTATAGCTCACCTCCAGGGTGGCAGAGAAGGAATAATTCACCTCTGAATCAGACTTGTGTTCCAAAGCTGGCATGGTCTTTTCCATCACCTAAGGGGTCAGTAGCTTACCGGATTTAGGTCGGGGTTTTAGATATCGCCAGGCAACCAAATCTTCACAGTAAAGCTCACCTCTAGGGTGGCAGATATCTAAAACCCCGACCTAAGTTCGGTACGCTACTGATCCCTTAGGTGATAAGACCATGCCAGCTTTGGAGCAAAAGTCTGATCCAGAGGTGAATTATTCCTTCTCTGCCACCCTAGAGGTGAGCTCTCCATTAGTGCTGTGAGCGTAGTACTGCCGTCAAGTGTCTCAATGCTGCAGCCATCTATGATGCAATGGCATGGATTAGGATAACAAGTAGGAGTGCCTGAGAAAGCCTACCTTCTCTTCTTACTCAAAATGAGAGAGTAGTAGAACAATTGTGTAAATATGTTAGCCAAGGATGGACAGAATGTGGAGATTAATTTCCTGATCTCATAGAATGGTCTGCAGAAGGGGGGTGGGCGGTAAATGAGGCGTCAGCAAGAGAAGAGCCAGTACGAGGAAGCAAAGTTGTGCAAGAAACTTAAGATGACCAGGACTTCAGAAATGAGGTCTTAACCTGGCTGGTACAAGCACTGGGATATCAAGACTTGGGTCATTTAGAATTCAAAGCATTGCTCTAACTAGGGCCATAATTAGGATGGTGGGCAAACTTTGTCCAACTGCCATCCTGACGGAAAACGTAAAAGCCCGCCATATGTGCGGGGGTCCCATGGGGAAGATTACGATGCACCAGCCGAACTGTTCGGCGCATACTGCAATTTTAACATTGCGGCTGGCGGTGCTTTCAGCAGCCCTCGCCGCAATGCCAAAAGTGAATGTTGTGCATATGCATGCACAATGTGCCATGTTGTGCATGCACATGCAGGGGGGTACCATAGGTACCCCTCATACCCCCCTAACCCCTAACATCCTGGGGACCCGCAACAGGCCTGTTGCCGCCACGGAAAGGCTGCCCCCCACCTGCATCCTGATATGGATGGCGGTGTCTAGCAGACACCGCCACTATATTAAACCCTTTTCCGCCTGGCAGACTTGTCGACCGGGCGGAATAGACCGACGGCAGACCGTCTTCCCGTCTGCCATACTAAAATGGCGGGGGAAATGGGCGGCGCCAGCCGTGCGGGCGGTAGCGATCCACCCTACATCCTAGCCTAGCCTAGGTATTCATCTTTCCATCAAAGTAGAGGTCCCAAAGAGTAATGTTGATTGCTACTTCATAAATACTGGAGTCCCAAGATGACCCATTCTTTCACATCTACCTGCTGCCCCTGGTGAAACTGAGTCTGTCTTTTAGGTCTAAAAATGTTAAACTTCCACTGATGTTACCCAGAGAATGTTTACTCTGGTGAAATTCTAACTCTTACACCACCCAAAGAGTTTGTGATCAGGGTTAGTGTCTGGTAATACTCCATCACTTACACCACCCAAAGAGTGTGTGATCAGGGTTAAAGTCCTGTAGTACTCCATCGCTTACACAACCCAAAGGGTTTGTGAGCAGGCTTAGCGTACTGTAATACTCCAGCACTTACATCACCCAAAGAGTGTGTGATCAGGGTTAGCGTCCTGTAATACTCCATCCTTTCCATTACCCAAAGAGTGTATGATCAGGGTTAGTGTCTGATATTACTCCATCGTTTACATCACCCAAAGAGTGTGTGATCAGGATTAGCATCCTGTAATACTCCAACACTTCCACTACCTAAAGAGTGTGTGATCAGGGTAAGCGTCTGGTAATATTCCATCAATTACACGCCCCAAAGAGTGTACAATCATGTGAGAGTCAAGTAATACTCCATGACTATCACAACCCAAAGAGTGTGTCATCCGGGTTAGCATCTGGTAATACTCCATCACTTTCACCACCCAAAGAGTATGTGATCATGTTTAGCGTCAGGTAATACTCAATCACTTACACCATCCAAAGAGTGTGTGAGGTGTGTTACCGTTAAAACGCATCTTTTACAACGCGTTCCGTTACAACGCGATTTTTACATCGCAAATACCATTACAATGCATGCCATTACAACGCATGGCATTACATAGCAGATGCTATTACAACGCATGGCATTACATCGTAAGTATTGGTAAGTATTTAATTTTTTATTTTATTTTATTTAATATTTTATAATTGATTTAATTATCATTAATTTTTTAAAAATATTTATTTCGTTTTTAAATATTATAAATTAAATATATTAATTTAAGTATTTTTTAAAAAAAGTATGAGTATAGGAGTATATGTTTTGGGGTACTGATGTATATGTTTTGGGGTGTTTGGGTATTTTTAGGTTTTAGGGCAGGGTTTGGGTTTTGGGGTACAGGGGTATTTTTAGGTTTTAGGGCAGGGTTTGGGTTTTGGGGTACAGGGGTGTTTTTAGGTTTTAGGGCTGGGTTTGGGTTTTGGGGTACAGGGGTGTTTTTAGGTTTTAGGGCAGTGTTTGGGTTTTGGGGTACAGGGGTGTTTTTAGGTTTTAGGGCAGGGTTTGGGTTTTGGGGTACAGGGGTGTTTTTAGGTTTTAGGGCAGTGTTTGGGTTTTGGGGTACAGGGGTGTTTTTAGGTTTTAGGGCAGGGTTTGGGTTTTGGGTTACAGGGGTGTTTTTAGGTTTTAGGGCAGGGTTTGGGTTTTGGGGTACAGGGGTGTTTTTAGGTTTTAGGGCAGGGTTTGGGTTTTGGGGTACAGGGGTGTTTTTAGGTTTTAGGGCTGGGTTTGGGTTTTGGGGTACAGGGGTGTTTTTAGGTTTTAGGGCAGTGTTTGGGTTTTGGGGTACAGGGGTGTTTTTAGGTTTTAGGGCTGGGTTTGGGTTTTGGGGTACAGGGGTGTTTTTAGGTTTTAGGGCAGTGTTTGGGTTTTGGGGTACAGGGGTGTTTTTAGGTTTTAGGGCAGTGTTTGGGTTTTGGGGTACAGGGGTGTTTTTAGGTTTTAGGGCAGGGTTTGGGTTTTGGGGTACAGGGGTGTTTTTAGGTTTTAGGGCTGGGTTTGTTTTTTGGGGTACAGGGGTATTACGACTTTATATAAATTAAATTAATTAAATTAATTTTATTTAATTTAATTAAAATAATAACTATATTTACAATTATTAATTTAATTGTATTAATAAACAATTATAATTAAATTATATCATTTAAAAATGTTTAATTAATTAAATTCTTTTAATTTTATTAAATATAATTATATTATGTATTATTTATAACTTATTAAAATTATAATTATATTTATTGTTATTAATTACATTATATTATTTTCTATTTATAAACTTTTTATATATCATTAATTTAATTAAAATAATAACTATATTTACAATTATTAATTTAATTGTATTAATAAACAATTATAATTAAATTATATTATTTAAAAATGTTTAATTAATTAAATTCTTTTAATTTTATTAAATATAATTATATTATGTATTATTTATAACTTATTAAAATTATAATTATATTTATTGTTATTAATTACATTATATTATTTTCTATTTATAAACTTTTTATATATCATTAATTTAATTAAAATAATAACTATATTTACAATTATTAATTTAATTGTATTAATAAACGATTATAATTAAATTATATTTTATTAAATATAATTATATTATGTATATTTTATAACTTAATTAAATTATAATTATATTTATTGTTATTAATTACATTATATTATTTTCTATTTATAAACTTTTTATATATCATTAATTATATTATTTTAAATATATTACATTAATATCAATTTTAATATTAATTAAATTACTATAATTAAATTAATTACTGTTTTAAAAATGTTATATTATTTTTATTATTTTAATTTAATTAAATTAACTTTATTACATTTTTTTTAAAAAGATATACTTACCTATACTTACGATGTAATGCCATGCGTTGTAAAAGTATCTGCTATGTAATGCCATGCGTTGTAATGGCATGCATTGTAATGGTAATTGCGATGTAAAAAACGCGTTGTAACGGAACGCGTTGTAATACATCGCGTTGTACTGACACCAATCCGTGTGTGATCATGTTATAGTATGGTAATACTCCATCACTTACATCACCCAAAGAGTGTGTGATCATATTAGAGTCTGGTAATACTCCATCACTTACATCACCCAAAGAGTGTGTGATCTTGTTAGAGTCAGGTAATACTTCAAAGCTTACACTACCCAAAGAGTGTGGGATCAGGGTTAGCGTCTTGTAATACTCCATCACTTACACTACCCAAAGAATGTGTGACATTGTTAGAGTCCGGTAATACTCCATCACTTACACCACCCAAATTGTGTGTGAGCAGGGTTAGAGTCTGGTAATACTCCATCACTTACACCACCCAAAAAGTGTATGATCAGGGTTAGAGTCTGGTAATACTACATCACTTACACCACCCAAAGTGTGTGTGATCATGTTAGAGTCAGTTAATACTCCATCACTTACACCACCCAAAGAGTGTGTGATCATTTTAGAGTCTGGTAATACTCCATCACTTACACCACCCAAATTGTATGTGAGCAGGGTTAGAGTCTGGTAATGCTCCATCACTTACACCACCCAAAAAGTGTATGATCAGGGTTAGAGTCTGGTAATACATCACTTACACCACCCAAAGAGTGTGTGATCATGTTAGAGTCTGTTAATACTCCACCACTTACATCACCCAAAGAGTGCATGATCGGGGTCAGTGTCTAGTAATACTCTATTGTTTACATTACCCAAAGAGTGTTTGATCAGAGTTCGTGTCTGGTATTACTCCATCTCTTACACCACCCAAAGAGTGTGGGATCAGGTTTAGTGTCTGGTATTACTCCATCACTTATACCACCCAAAGAGTGTGTGATCAGGGTTAGAGTCTGTTAATACTCCGTCACTTACACCACCCAAAGAGTATGTGATCATGTTTAGCGTCAGGTAATACTCAATCACTTACACCATCCAAAGAGTGTGTGATCATGTTATAGTATGGTAATACTCCATCACTTACATCACCCAAAGAGTGTGTGATCATATTAGAGTCTGGTAATACTCCATCACTTACATCACCCAAAGAGTGTGTGATCTTGTTAGAGTCAGGTAATACTTCAAAGCTTACACTACCCAAAGAGTGTGGGATCAGGGTTAGCGTCTTGTAATACTCCATCACTTACACTACCCAAAGAATGTGTGACATTGTTAGAGTCCGGTAATACTCCATCACTTACACCACCCAAATTGTGTGTGAGCAGGGTTAGAGTCTGGTAATACTCCATCACTTACACCACCCAAAAAGTGTATGATCAGGGTTAGAGTCTGGTAATACTACATCACTTACACCACTCAAAGTGTGTGTGATCATGTTAGAGTCAGTTAATACTCCATCACTTACACCACCCAAAGAGTGTGTGATCATTTTAGAGTCTGGTAATACTCCATCACTTACACCACCCAAATTGTATGTGAGCAGGGTTAGAGTCTGGTAATGCTCCATCACTTACACCACCCAAAAAGTGTATGATCAGGGTTAGAGTCTGGTAATACATCACTTACACCACCCAAAGAGTGTGTGATCATGTTAGAGTCTGTTAATACTCCACCACTTACATCACCCAAAGAGTGCATGATCGGGGTCAGTGTCTAGTAATACTCTATTGTTTACATTACCCAAAGAGTGTTTGATCAGAGTTCGTGTCTGGTATTACTCCATCTCTTACACCACCCAAAGAGTGTGGGATCAGGTTTAGTGTCTGGTATTACTCCATCACTTATACCACCCAAAGAGTGTGTGATCAGGGTTAGAGTCTGTTAATACTCCGTCACTTACACCACTCAAAGAGTGTGTGATCATTTTAGAGTCTAGTAATACTCCATCGCTTACATTAACCAAAGAGTGTCTGATCAGAGTTAGTGTCAGGTAATACTCCATCACTTACATCATCCAAAGAGTTCGTGATCGGAGTTAGTGTCTAGTAATACTCTATGGTTTACATTACCCAAAGAGTGTTTGATCAGGGTTAGTGTCTGGTGTTACTCCATCTCTTACACCACCCAAAGAGTGTGTGATCAGGGTTAGTGTCTGGTATTACTCCATCACTTATACCACCCAAAGAGTGTGTGATAACGGTTAGTGTCTGGTAATACTCCTTCCCCTCCACCACCCATAGAGTGTGTGATCAGGGTTAGTGTCTGGTAATACCCCATCACTTACATCACCCAAAGAGTGTATGATCATGTTAGAGTCTGGTAATAGTCCATCGCTTACATCACCCAAAGAGTGCATGATCAGAGTTGGTGTCTGGTAATACTCCATTGCTTACACCACCAAAAGAGTGTGTGATCAGGGTTAGCGTCCAGTAATACTCCATCAGTTACATCACCCAAAGAGTGTGTGATAAGGGTTAGCATCCAGTAATACTCCATCAGTTACATCACCCAAAGAGTGTGTGATAAGGGTTAGCATCCAGTAATTCTCCATCACTTACATCACCCAAATAGTTCAGGATCAGGGTTAGCGTCATGTAATACTCCATCACTTACATCACCCATAGAGTGTGTGATCATGTTATTGTCTGGTAATACTCCATCGCTTACATCACCCAAGGAGTCCATGATCAGGGTTAGCGTCATGTAATACTCCATCAATTTCACCACCCAAAGAGTGTGTGATCATGTTAGCGTCTGGTAATACTCCATCAATTACACGCCCCAAAGAGTGTACAATCATGTGAGAGTCAAGTAATACTCCATGACTATCACAACCCAAAGAGTGTGTCATCCGGGTTAGCATCTGGTAATACTCCATCACTTTCACCACCCAAAGAGTATGTGATCATGTTAGAGTCTGGTAATACTCCATCACTATCACCACCCAAAGATTGTGTGATCAAGGTTAGCGTCTGGGTAATACTCCATCAATTATACCACCCGAAAAGTGTATGCTCAGGGTTAGCGTCAGATAATACTACATCACTTACACCACCCAAAGAGTGTGTGATCAGGTTTAGCGTCAGGTAATACTCAATCACTTACACCATCCAAAGAGTGTGTGATCATGTTATAGTATGGTAATACTCCATAACTTACATCACCCAAAGAGTGTGTGATCATGTTAGAGTCTGGTAATACTCCATCACTTACACTACCCAAAGAATGAGTGACATTGTTAGAGTCCGGTAATACTCCATCACTTACACCACCCAAATTGTCTGTGAGCAGGGTTAGAGTCTGGTAATACTCCATCACTTACACCACCCAAAAAGTGTATGATCAGGGTTAGAGTCTGGTAATACTACATCACTTACACCACCCAAAAAGTGTATGATCAGGGTTAGAGTCTGGTAATACTACATCACTTACACCACCCAAAGAGTGTGTGATCATGTTGGAGTCTGTTAATACTCCATCACTTACACCACCCAAAGAGTGTGTGATCATTTTAGAGTCTGGTAATACTCCATCACTTACACCACCCAAATTGTGTGTGAGCAGGGTTAGAGTCTGGTAATGCTCCATCACTTACACCACCCAAAAAGTGTATGATCAGGGTTAGAGTCTGGTAATACATCACTTACACCACCCAAAGAGTGTGTGATCATGTTAGAGTCTGTTAATACTCCATCACTTACACCACCCAAAGAGTGTGTGATCATTTTAGAGTCTGGTAATACTCCATCACTTACACCACCCAAATTGTGTGTGAGCAGGGTTAGAGTCTGGTAATGCTCCATCACTTACACCACCCAAAAAGTGTATGATCAGGGTTAGAGTCTGGTAATACATCACTTACACCACCCAAAGAGTGTGTGATCATGTTAGAGTCTGTTAATACTCCACCACTTACATCACCCAAAGAGTGCATGATCGGGGTCAGTGTCTAGTAATACTCCATTGTTTACATTACCCAAAGAGTGTTTGATCAGAGTTAGTGTCTGGTATTACTCCATCTCTTACACCACCCAAAGAGTGTGGGATCAGGTTTAGTGTCTGCTATTACTCCATCACTTATACCACCCAAAGAGTGTGTGATCAGGGTTAGAGTCTGTTAATACTTCATCACTTACACCACTCAAAGAGTGTGTGATCATTTTAGAGTCTAGTAATACTCCATCGCTTACATTAACGAAAGAGTGTCTGATCAGAGTTAGTGTCAGGTAATACTCCATCACTTACATCATCCAAAGAGTTCATGATCGGAGTTAGAGTCTAGTAATGCTCTATTGTTTACATTACCCAAAGAGTGTTTGATCAGGGTTAGTGTCTGGTATTACTCCATCTCTTACACCACCCAAAGAGTGTGTGATCAGGGTTAGTGTCTGGTATTACTCCATCACTTATACCACCCAAAGAGTGTGTGATCAGGGTTAGTGTCTGGTAATACTCCTTCCCCTCCACCACCCATAGAGTGTGTGATCAGGGTTAGAGTCTGGCAATACCCCATCGCTTACATCACCCAAAGAGTGCATGATCAGAGCTGGTGTCTGGTAATACTCCATTGCTTACACCACCAAAAGAGTGTGTGATCAGGGTTAGCGTCCAGTAATACTCCATCAGTTACATCACCCAAAGAGTGTGTGATAAGGGTTAGCATCCAGTAATACTCCATCAGTTACATCACCCAAAGAGTGTGTGATAAGGGTTAGCATCCAGTAATTCTCCATCACTTACATCACCCAAATAGTTCAGGATCAGGGTTAGCGTCATGTAATACTCCATCACTTACATCACCCATAGAGTGTGTGATCATGTTATTGTCTGGTAATACTCCATCGCTTACATCACCCAAGGAGTCCATGATCAGGGTTAGCGTCATGTAATACTCCATCAATTTCACCACCCAAAGAGTGTGTGATCATGTTAGCGTCTGGTAATACTCCATCAATTACACGCCCCAAAGAGTGTACAATCATGTGAGAGTCAAGTAATACTCCATGACTATCACAACCCAAAGAGTGTGTCATCCGGGTTAGCATCTGGTAATACTCCATCACTTTCACCACCCAAAGAGTATGTGATCATGTTAGAGTCTGGTAATACTCCATCACTATCACCACCCAAAGATTGTGTGATCAAGGTTAGCGTCTGGGTAATACTCCATCAATTATACCACCCGAAAAGTGTATGCTCAGGGTTAGCGTCAGATAATACTACATCACTTACACCACCCAAAGAGTGTGTGATCAGGTTTAGCGTCAGGTAATACTCAATCACTTACACCATCCAAAGAGTGTGTGATCATGTTATAGTATGGTAATACTCCATAACTTACATCACCCAAAGAGTGTGTGATCATGTTAGAGTCTGGTAATACTCCATCACTTACACTACCCAAAGAATGAGTGACATTGTTAGAGTCCGGTAATACTCCATCACTTACACCACCCAAATTGTCTGTGAGCAGGGTTAGAGTCTGGTAATACTCCATCACTTACACCACCCAAAAAGTGTATGATCAGGGTTAGAGTCTGGTAATACTACATCACTTACACCACCCAAAAAGTGTATGATCAGGGTTAGAGTCTGGTAATACTACATCACTTACACCACCCAAAGAGTGTGTGATCATGTTGGAGTCTGTTAATACTCCATCACTTACACCACCCAAAGAGTGTGTGATCATTTTAGAGTCTGGTAATACTCCATCACTTACACCACCCAAATTGTGTGTGAGCAGGGTTAGAGTCTGGTAATGCTCCATCACTTACACCACCCAAAAAGTGTATGATCAGGGTTAGAGTCTGGTAATACATCACTTACACCACCCAAAGAGTGTGTGATCATGTTAGAGTCTGTTAATACTCCATCACTTACACCACCCAAAGAGTGTGTGATCATTTTAGAGTCTGGTAATACTCCATCACTTACACCACCCAAATTGTGTGTGAGCAGGGTTAGAGTCTGGTAATGCTCCATCACTTACACCACCCAAAAAGTGTATGATCAGGGTTAGAGTCTGGTAATACATCACTTACACCACCCAAAGAGTGTGTGATCATGTTAGAGTCTGTTAATACTCCACCACTTACATCACCCAAAGAGTGCATGATCGGGGTCAGTGTCTAGTAATACTCCATTGTTTACATTACCCAAAGAGTGTTTGATCAGAGTTAGTGTCTGGTATTACTCCATCTCTTACACCACCCAAAGAGTGTGGGATCAGGTTTAGTGTCTGCTATTACTCCATCACTTATACCACCCAAAGAGTGTGTGATCAGGGTTAGAGTCTGTTAATACTTCATCACTTACACCACTCAAAGAGTGTGTGATCATTTTAGAGTCTAGTAATACTCCATCGCTTACATTAACGAAAGAGTGTCTGATCAGAGTTAGTGTCAGGTAATACTCCATCACTTACATCATCCAAAGAGTTCATGATCGGAGTTAGAGTCTAGTAATGCTCTATTGTTTACATTACCCAAAGAGTGTTTGATCAGGGTTAGTGTCTGGTATTACTCCATCTCTTACACCACCCAAAGAGTGTGTGATCAGGGTTAGTGTCTGGTATTACTCCATCACTTATACCACCCAAAGAGTGTGTGATCAGGGTTAGTGTCTGGTAATACTCCTTCCCCTCCACCACCCATAGAGTGTGTGATCAGGGTTAGAGTCTGGCAATACCCCATCGCTTACATCACCCAAAGAGTGCATGATCAGAGCTGGTGTCTGGTAATACTCCATTGCTTACACCACCTAAAGAGTGTGTGATCAGGGTTAGCGTCCAGTAATACTCCATCAGTTACATCACCTAAAGAGTGTGTGATAAGGGTTACAATCCAGTAATACTCCATCACTTACATCACCCAAAGAGTGTGTGATCAGGGTTAGCGTCATGTAATACTCCATCACTTACATCACCCATAGAGTGTGTGATCATGTTATTGTCTGGTAATACTCCATCGCTTACATCACCCAAGGAGTCCATGATCAGGGTTAGCGTTATGTAATACTCCATCAATTTCACCACCCAAAGTGTGTGTGATCATATTAGCGTCTGGTAATTCTCCTTCCCCTCCATCACCCATAGAGTGTGTGATCAGGGTTAGTGTCTGGTAATACTCCATCACTTACATCACCACCCAAAGCGTGTGTGATCATGTTAGTGTCTGGTAATACTCCATCACTTACTTCACCACCCAAAGCGTGTGTGATCATGTTAGTGTCTGGTAATAATCCATCACTAACATCACCACCCATAGAGTGTGTGATCAGGGTTAGTGTCTAGTAATACTCTATCACTTATACCACCCAATGAGTGTGTGATCATCTTAGTGTCTGGTCAAACTCCATCACTAACAGCACCCAAAGAGTGTGTAATCATGTTAGAGTCTGGTAATACTCCATCCCCTCCACCACCCAAAGAGTGTGTAATCATGTTAGAGTCTGATAAAACTCCATCACTTACAGCACCCAAAGAGTGTGTGATCAGGGTTAGCATCTGGGCAATACTCCATCACGTATACCACCGAAAAAGTATATGGTCATGGTTAGTGTCTGGTAATAGTCCATCACTTACACCACCCAAAGAGTGAGTGATCATGTTAGAGTCTGGTAATACTCCATCACTTACATCCCCAAAAGAGTGTTTGATCATGTTAGAGTCTGGTAATACTCCATCACTTACATCACCCAAAGAGTGTTCAAGTTCAAGTTCAGTAATTTGTATAGCGCACTACTCACCCAGAGGGTCTCAAGGCGCTTGGGGAGGGTGGGTGCATCAGGTTGAAGTCTGCTAATACTCCATCGCTTACACCACCCGAAGAGTGTATGATCAGGGTTAGCGTCCTGTAATACTCCATCACTTACACTACCCAAAGAGTGTGTGATCATGTTAGAGTCTGGTAATACTCCATCGCTTACATCACCCAAGGAGTCCATGATCAGGGTTAGCGTCATGTAATACTCCATCACTTTCACCACCCAAAGAGTGTGTGATCATGTTAGCGTCTGGTAATTCTCCTTCCCCTACAACACCCATAGAGTGTGTGATCAGGGTTAGTGTCTGGTAATACCCCATCACTTACATCACCCAAAGAGTGTGTGATCATGTTAGTGTCTGGTATTACTCCATCACTTACACTACCTGAAGAGTGCATGATCAGGGTTAGCGTCTGGTAATACTCCATCACTTAAACCACCTAAAGAGTGTGTGATCATCTTAGTGTCTGGTAAAACTCCATCACTTGCAGCACCCAAAGAGTGTGTAATCATGTTAGAGTCTGGTAATACTCTATCCCCTTCACCACCCAAAGAGTGTGTGATCATAATAGAGTCTGGTAATACTCCATCACTTACAGCACCCAAAGAGTGTGTGATCAGGGTTAGCATCTGGGTAATACTCCATCACTTATACCACCCAAAAAGTATATAGTCATGGTTAGCGTTTGGTAATACTCCATCACTTCCACCACCCCAATAGTGTGTGATAAGGGTTAGCGTCCTGTAATACTCCATCACTTACACCACCCAAATTGTGTGTGAGCAGGGTTAGAGTCTGGTAATACTCCATCACTTACACCACCCAAAAAGTGTATGATCAGGGTTAGAGTCTGGTAATACTCCATCACTTACACCACCCAAAGAGTGTGTGATCATGTTAGAGTCTGTTAATACTCCGTCACTTACACCACCCAAAGAGTGTGTAATCATGTTAGAGTCTGGTAATACTCCATCGCTTACACCACCCAAAGAGTGTATGATCAGGGTTAGCATCCTGTAATACTCCATTACTTACACTACCCAAAGAGTGTTTGACCATTTTAGAGTCTGGTAATACTCCATTGCTTACACCACCCAAAGAATGTGTGATCATGTTAGAGTCTGGTAATACTCCATCATTTACACCACCCAAAGAGTATATGATCAGGGTTAGAGTCTGGTAATACTCCATCACTTACACCACCCAAAGAGTGTATGATCAGGGTTAGAGTGTTAGAGTCTAGTAATACTCCATCGCTTACACCATCCAAAGAGGGTGTGATCATGTTAGAGTCTGGTAATACTCCATCGCTTACACCATCCAAAGAGTGTGTGATCATATTAGAGTCTGGTAATACTCCATCATTACACCACCCAAAGAGTGTGTGATCATGTTAGAGTCTGGTAATAATCCATCGCTTACATCAACCAAAGAGTGTCTGATCAGAGTTAGTGTCAGGTAATACTCCCTAAATTACATCACCCAAAGAGTGTGAGATCAGGGTTAGCGTCTGGTATTACTCCATCACTTATACCACCCAAAGAGTGGGTGATCAGGGTTAGGGACTGGTATTACTCCATTGCTTGCATCAACCAAAAAGTGTGGGATCAGGTATAGTGTACGGTAGTACTCCATCACTTACACCAGCCAAAGAGTGTGTGATCAATGTTAGCATCTAGTAATACTCTATCGCTTACATCACCCACAGAGTCTACGATCAGTGTTAGTGTCTGGTAATACTCCATCACTTACATCACCCAAAGAGTGCATGATCAGGGTTAGTGTCTGGTAATACTCCATCACTTACATCACCCAAAGAGTGTGTGATCATGTTAGAGTCTGGTAATACTCCATCACTTACATAACCTAAAGAGTGGGTGATCAGGGTTAGTGTCTGGTAATACTCCATCACTTTCACCACCCAAAGAGTGTGTGATCATGTTAGCGTCTGGTAATAGTCCTTCCCCTCCACCACCCATAGAGTGTGTGATCAGGGTGTCTGGTAAAACTTCATTACTTACATCACCCAAAGAGTGTGTGATCAGGGTTAGCATCCTGTAATACTCCATCACTTACATCACCCATGGAGTGTGTGATCATGTTATTGTCTGGTAATACTCCATTGCTTACATCACCCAAGAAGTCTATGATCAGGGTTAGCTTCATGTAATACTCCACCACTTTCACCACCCAAAGAATGTGTGATCATGTTAGCGTCTGGTCATTCTCCTTCCCCTCCATCACCCATGGTGGAGGTGAACTTACATCACCCAAAGAGTGTGTGATCATGTTAGTGTCTGGTAAAACTCCATCACTTACACTAACTGACGAGTGCATGGTCAGGGGTAGCTTCTGGTAATACTCCATCACTTACACCACCCAAAGTGTGTGTGATCATCTTAGGGTCTGGTAAAACTCCATCATTCACACCACCCAAAGAGTGTGTAATCATGTTAGAGTCTGGTAATACTCCATCCCCTCCACCACCCAAAAAGTGTATGGTCAGGGTTAGCGTCTGGTACTACTCCATCACTTCCACCACTCCAAGAGTGTGTGATCAGGGTTAGCATCTGGGTAATACTCCATCACTTACATCACCCAAAGAGTGTTCAAGTTCAAGTTTAGTATTTTGTATAGCGCACTACTCACCCAGAGGGTCTCAAGGCGCTTGGGGAGGGTGGGTTCATCATGTTGAAGTCTGCTAATACTCCATCGCTTACACCACCAGAAGAGTGTATGATCAGGGTTAGCGTCCTGTAATACTCCATCACTTACACCACCCAAAGAGTGTGTGATCATGTTAGAGTCTGTTAATACTCCGTCACTTACACCACCAGAAGAGTGTATGATCAGGGTTAGCGTCCTGTAATACTCCATCACTTACACTACCCAAAGAGTGTGTGATCATGTTAGAGTCTGGTAATACTCCATCGCTTACATCACCCAAGGAGTCCATGATCAGGGTTAGCGTCATGTAATACTCCATCACTTTCACCACCCAAAGAATGTGTGATCATGTTAGCGTCTGGTAATTCTCCTTCCCCTAAAACACCCATAGAGTGTGTGATCAGGGTTAGTGTCTGGTAATACTCCATCACTTACATCACCCAAAGAGTGTGTGATCATGTTAGTGTCTGGTATTACTCCATCACTTACACTACCTGAAGAGTGCATGATCAGGGTTACCGTCTGGTAATACTCCATCACTTACACCACCTAAATAGTGTGTGATCATCTTAGTGTCTGGTAAAACTCCATCACTTACAGCACCCAAAGAGTGTCTAATCATGTTAGAGTCTGGTAATACTCTATCCCCTCCACCACCCAAAGAGTGTGTGATCATGTTAGAGTCTGGTAATACTCCATCACTTACAGCACCCAAAGAGTGTGTGATCAGGGTTAGCATCTGGGTAATACTCCATCGCTTATACCACCCAAATTGTGTGTGAGCAGGGTTAGAGTCTGGTAATACTCCATCACTTACACCACCCAAAAAGTGTATGATCAGGGTTAGACTCTGGTAATACTCCATCACTTACACCACCCAAAGAGTGTGTGATCATGTTAGAGTGTGGTAATACTCCATCGCTTACACCACCCAAAGAGTGTGTGATCATATTAGAGTCTGGTAATACTCCATCACTTACACCACCCAAAGAGTGTGTGATCATGTTAGAGTCTGGTAATACTCCATCATTTACACCACCCAAAGAGTGTGTGATCATGTTAGAGTCAGGTAATAATCCATCGCTTACATCGACCAAAGAGTATCTGATCAGAGTTAGTGTCAGGTAATACTCCCTAAATTACATCACCCAAAGAGTGTGAGATCAGGGTTAGTGTCTGGTATTACTCCATCACTTACACCACCCAAAGAGTTTGTGATCAGGGTTAGTGTCTGGTATTACTCCATCACTTATACCACCCAAAGAGTGGGTGATCAGGGTTAGGGACTGGTATTACTCCATTGCTTGCATCAACCAAAAAGTGTGGGATCAGGTATAGTGTACGGTAATACTCCATCACTTACACCAGCCAAAGAGTGTGTGATCAATGTTAGCATCTAGTAATACTCTATCGCTTACATCACCCACAGAGTCTATGATCAGTGTTAGTGTCTGGTAATACTCCATCACTTACATCACCCAAAGAGTGCATGATCAGGGTTAGTGTCTGGTAATACTCCATCACTTACATCACCCAAAGAGTGTGTGATCACGTTAGAGTCTGGTAATACTCCATCACTTCTATAACCTAAAGAGTGTGTGATCAGGGTTAGCGTCTGTTAATACTCCGTCACTTACACCACCCAAAGAGTGTGTGATCAGGGTTAGTGTCTGGTAATACTCCATCACTTTCACCACCCAAAGAGTGTGTGATCATGTTAGCGTCTGGTAATAGTCCGTCACTTACATCACCCAAGGAGTCCATGATCAGGGTTAGCGTCATGTAATACTCCATCACTTTCACCACCCAAAGAGTGTGTGATCATGTTAGCGTCTGGTAATAGTCCTTCCCCTCCACCACCCATAGAGTGTGTGATCAGGGTGTCTGGTAAAACTTCATTACTTACATCACCCAAAGAGTGTGTGATCAGGGTTAGCATCCTGTAATACTCCATCACTTACATCACCCATAGAGTGTGTGATCATGTTATTGTCTGGTAATACTCCATTGCTTACATCACCCAAGGAGTCTATGATCGGGGTTAGCGTCATGTAATACTCCACCACTTTCACCACCCAAAGATTGTGTGATCATGTTAGCGTCTGGTCATTCTCCTTCCCCTCCATCACCCATGGTGGAGGTGAACTTACATCACCCAAAGAGTGTGTGATCATGTTAGTGTCTGGTAAAACTCCATCACTTACACTAACTGAAGAGTGCATGGTCAGGGTTAGCTTCTGGTACTACTCCATCACTTCCACCACCCCAAGAGTGTGTGATCAGGTTAGAGTCTGGTAATACTCCATCACTTACATCACCCAAAGAGTGTTCAAGTTCAGTAATTTGTATAGCGCACTACTCACCCAGAGGGTCTCAAGGCGCTTGGGGAGGGTGGGTGCATCATGTTGAAGTCTGCTAATACTCCATTGCTTACACCACCCGAAGAGTGTATGATCAGGGTTAGCGTCCTGTAATACTCCATCACTTACACTACCTAAAGAGTGTTTGACCATTTTAGAGTCTGGTAATACTCCATTGCTTACATCACCCAAGGAGTCCATGATCAGGGTTAGCGTCATGTAATACTCCATCACTTTCACCACCCAAAGAGTGTGTGATCATGTTAGCGTCTGGTAATTCTCCTTCCCCTAAAACACCCAAACACCCATAGAGTGTGTGATCAGGGTTAGTGTCTGGTAATACTCCATCACTTACATCACCCAAAGAGTGTGTGATCATGTTAGTGTCTGGTATTACTCCATCACTTACACTACCTGAAGAGTGCATGATCAGGGTTAGCGTCTGGTAATACTCCATCACTTACACCACCTAAAGAGTGTGTGATCATCTTTAGTGTCTGGTAAAACTCCATCACTTACAGCACCCAAAGAGTGTGTGATCAGGGTTAGCATCTGGGTAATACTCCATCACTTATACCATCCAAAAAGTATATAGTCATGGTTAGCGTTTGGTAATACTCCATCACTTCCACCACCCCAATAGTGTGTGATCAGGGTTAGCGTCCTGTAATACTCCATCACTTACACCACCCAAATTGTGTGTGAGCAGGGTTAGAGTCTGGTAATACTCCATCACTTACACCACCCAAAGAGTGTGTGATCATGTTAGAGTCTGTTAATACTCCGTCACTTACACCACCCAAAGAGTGTGTAATCATGTTAGAGTCTGGTAATACTCCATCGCTTACACCACCCAAAGAGTGTATGATCAGGGTTAGCATCCTGTAATACTCCATTACTTACACTACCCAAAGAGTGTTTGACCATTTTAGAGTCTGGTAATACTCCATCACTTACATCACCCAAAGAGTGTGTGATCATGTTAAAGTCTTGTTATACTCCATTGCTTACACCACCCAAAGAATGTGTGATCATGTTAGAGTCTGGTAATACTTCATCACTTACACCACCCAAAGAGTGTATGATCAGGGTTAGCGTCTCATAATACTCCATCACTTACATCATCCAAAGAGTGCGTGATCAAGGTTAGAGTCTGGTAATACTTCATCACTTACACCACCCAAAGAGTGGATGATCAGGGTTAGAGTGTTAGAGTCTAGTAATACTCCATCGCTTACACCATCCAAAGAGGGTGTGATCATGTTAGAGTCTGGTAATACTCCATCGCTTACACCACCCAAAGAGTGTGTGATCATATTAGAGTCTGGTAATACTCCATCACTTACACCACCCAAAGAGTGTGTGATCATGTTAGAGTCTGGTAATACTCCATCATTTACACCACCCAAAGAGTGTGTGATCATGTTAGAGTCAGGTAATAATCCATCGCTTACATCAACCAAAAAGTGTCTGATCAGAGTTAGTGTCAGGTAATACTCCCTAAATTACACCACCCAAAGAGTGTAAGATCAGGGTTAGCGTCCTGTAATACTCCATCACTTACACTACCCAAAGAGTGTTTGACCATTTTAGAGTCTGGTAATACTCCATCGCTTACATCACCCAAAAGAGTGTTTGATCATGTTAGAGTCTGGTAATACTCCATCACTTACATCACCCAAAGAGTGTGTGATCATGTTGAAGTCTGCTAATACTCCATCGCTTACACCATCCAAAGAGGGTGTGATCATGTTAGAGTCTGGTAATACTCCATCGCTTACACCACCCAAAGAGTGTGTGATCATATTAGAGTCTGGTAATACTCCATCACTTACATCACCCAAAGAGTGTGTGATCATGTTGAAGTCTGCTAATACTCCATCGCTTACACCACCCAAAGAGTGTAAGATCAGGGTTAGCGTCCTGTAATACTCCATCACTTACACTACCCAAAGAATGTGTGATCATGTTATAGTCTGGTAATACTCCATCACTTACACCACCCAAAGAGTATATGATCAGGGTTAGCATCTGGTAATACTCCATCACTTACACCACCCAAAGAGTGTTTGATCAGGGTTAGAGTCTGGTAAAACTTCATCACTTACACCACCCAAAGAGTGTGTGATCATTTTAGAGTCTGGTAATACTCCATCACTTACACCACCCAAAGAGTGTGTGATCATGTTAGAGTCTGGTAATACTCCTTCACTTACATCAACCAAAGAATGTCTGATCAGAGTTAATGTGTAGTAATACTCTATCGCTTACATTACCCAAAGAGTGTGTGATCAGGGTTAGTGTCTGGTATTACTCCATCACTTATACCACCCAAAGAGTATGTGATCAGGGTTAGCATCTGGTAATACTCCATCACTTACATCACCCAAAGAGTGTGTGATCAGGGTCAGTGTCTGTTAATACTCCATCACTTACATCACCCAAAGAGTGTGTGATGAGGGTTAGTGTCTGTTAATACTCCATCCCTTACACCACCCAAAGAGTGTGTGATCATGTTAGAGTCTGGTAATACTCCTTCACTTACATCAACCAAAGAGTGTCTGATCAGAGTTAATGTCTAGTAATACTCAATCGCTTACATTACCCAAAGAGTGTGTGATCAGGGTTAGCATCTGGTAATACTCCATCACTTACATCACCCAAAGAGTGTGTGATCAGGGTCAGTGTCTGTTAATACTCCATCACTTACATCACCCAAAGAGTGTGTGATGAGGGTTAGTGTACATTAGTACTCCATTGCTTGTACCACTCAAAGAGTGTGTGATCAATATTAGCATCTAGTAATACTCTATTGCTTACATTACCCACAGAGTGTCTGATCAGGTTCAGTGTCTGTTAATACTCCATCACTTACACCACCCAAAGAGTGTGTGATCATGTTATAGTCTGGTAATACTCCATCACTTGCACCACCCAAAGAGTGTGTGATCATATTAGTGTCTGGTATTACTCCATCTCTTATACCACCCAAAGAGTGTGTGATCATATTAGTGTCTGGTAATACTCTATCGCAAGGGTCTCAAGCCGCTCAGGAGGGGCGCTACTGATTGAACAGCCAGGTCTTTAGTATCCTCCTGAATGTCAGCAGGTCTTGGGTCTGTAGTAGGCTCAGTGGGAGGGTGTTCCATGTCTTGGCGGCTAGGTGGGAGAAGGATCTCCCACCGGTGGTTGTTCTTCAGATGCGCGGGACGGTGGCGAGTGAGAGGTCGGTGGTGCGAGAAATGCGCATGCGCGGGCGGCCGGGCATGCACATTGGTATCCAAGACGGCGGCACGAACGAGAAGAGGGAGCCCCGGGATGCAGCTGACAAGGTAAGTGCTTTTTATTTACTTTTCCTTTAGTATTTACACAAATTAGGTGTGTAGGGGAGGGGAGCAGGCGGCACGTAGTGGGGCTACGTGAAGTGCGTAGATGGGCGTAGTTTCTCGCCCACTTTGTGTAGCTTCGCGTAGCCCCACTACGCATACTATGCCCACCCTTAGATGTAATCCATCTGTACAACTTCAAAAGATGAAGTCGGTGTAGCAAACCTCCCTCCTGTAGGAGTCTGTGTTCCTTTACCAGGGTTATACTGCCAACTGATCAAACAGGACTGTACTACTCTCTTTGCTGTGCTGGCAATTTCAGGATGCTACCAAACTTGCGTAAGCAATTTCGTTATTGCTAGAGCTCCAACATGTGCCTGCCCATGTGCCATTTGAACGATAGGTTGTAAATAGGCTGCAGGTAGTTTCCATTTATCCATGTCTTTGTTGCGCCAACAACCCTCATCGCCCAATATTCCTTCTTTAGCCCATTGCTCAAGTTCTGCTACAGAAGCAGATCTCTGTACATCTAACACTTCCTGTCTAGCATCATGCCATCGCTCAGCTTGAGACTTCATACGTACATAGAAGTAGTGCTTCCTTGCATTGCAATCTCACGAGCTACGCGATCTGCAAAGGCATTGCTTTGTCCTGTCTTATCAGTTACTTTCTTGTGTGCACTACACTTCACAATAGCTATCTTTTTTTGATATGTCAGTGCAGTTAAGAGATTATGCACTAATTCTCCGTGCATTAGCTGCATCCAGTGGGACGTAAGAAAGCCTCTTTCTTTCACAAGCAGGCCAAAATCATGGGCCACTCCAAAAGCATTGCAGCTGTCTGTATAGATATTCACACGCAAGTCAGTGCTAAGTTCAAACGTGCATGTTAAAGCTATTGATTCAGTTGCTTGAGCTGACTTCTGAGGTATACCAGCTGTTTCCACTACTGTCTGAAGGGTCGTAAATGCATTTGCAGCTTAATCGTGCCATCTGGTAACTTCAAACAGGACCCATCCATCCACAGTTCCCCATCTACATCTGAAAGGGGCGTATCTTGCAAATCAACGCGACCCTTTGTCTGTTCCTCAGTAAGAAATATACAATCATGAGGCTCCTGTGACTGAGACTGAGTCACAGGATATGACAACAAAGTGGCTGGGTTTAAAGTCGCACATCTCTTTAGGGTAATATGAGGGGCCAACAGTGTCAATTCGTAGCCTGTCAGATGAGCACTAGTCAAGTGATACGTTTTGGTCTGGTTTAGAAGGGCATCTACTGCATGGGGTACTAGCACCAACAATGTATGTGACAATGCTCTGATGTATGGACACAGCTGTTGCTGCAATTGAACAAAAGCACCCAGGCAATGCACGAGCAACAGGATCAAGAACTGCTGAAAAGTACGCACAGGGACGCTGCTTCATCAAAACCTATTGATGTAATGGTTTAGCCAGACAGGGGAGCCCTTGGAACCAAGTGTTTAGATAAGGCGTTACGAGTAGCTGCTGTATTTACCAGAAACTGATCATTAGAACCCAAAACATGTGCTGTAACATAGAGACCCTTCTGATCTACTGGAACTTCAACTGATTCCTTACCCCATCCTAGGCAATACTATGGGTAAGCAGAATCTTTAAAATCAGACGGCACATAATCGGACATTTGAGATTGGTTCCGTCTATGAAAAGTAATAAACCCATCCTGTCCACATGTTTTAGCATCAAACCTAGCGCTATAATCCATGCTTCCTCTAGGCCCTGAATATCCTAAGCGATTTCTCGTTTGTCCCCGTCCACCTGGATACTGCTGAGCACGCAATGCCGGACAATCAGAAGGCCAATGTACAAATTTCCTGCAGAACGGACACTGATCAACAGACAAATTTGTACGAGTATAAGAAGGAAAAGACTAATCAAAAGATCCACGTCCACCTCTAACACCACCTCTAGAAGGCGGACCATAAGCCTCAGCCAATATTACCTTCGTTTTTAACTCTTTAGTCTTCTTATCCTCATTACCCTTCGCTTCTAATTCCTGGCGTTCATAATACTGAGCCATAGTCAAAAGAGAAACTAGAGAAACGATAGTCCATGAACTCTCACTGGCCTTTAGGCGACTAACTATTCCTGGCAACAAATTGGCGACATATTTATCGAAGAACAGATGCCTGCCCATGTCATCTGTTAATGACTGGTTACTAAAATCGTGGAAGGCCTCCTCAAAATGTGTAAAGAAATCAGAAACCAATTCATCTGCCTTCTGCTTACACAATGCTAATATAGTCCAGTCTATCTTTTCAGGAGGAATAATCGTCTTTAACTTAACTAATATAACTGCGGGAAGATCTAAAATTAATTTACACAGTTTCTGTGCAAGCTCCCTCTCTACATCCATTTGTTCTAACTCATTCCATAACGCTCCAAAAGTCGCACGATCATCAACTTTACGAACAGTTCTCCACATATGACGGGGAAATATCAATCCAAAGAACAAGTTAATATCAGGCAGAGTCATAGTACAAGAGCTAATGGCTCCTTCAACTTCCTCATAAAAACCGGCTGGATTTTTCCGCGGATCAGGCAATGCAGTTTTAAGAGCCATAACATGCGCTCAATTCCAAGGAGTGTAGACACAATTATAAATAAAATAACCATTTGCATCAGCAGAGTTCTTATCATCATCTGCTCCCTCGCCTCTAGGAGGAACATATAAAGGTGCGGCTTCCCGCATAGGTTTCGCATGAACTATCATATTCTTATCTGTTCTGAAGTTAGAAGCTTGTGCCATGCTGGTCTGAGATGTTTGTGCAGCTGCTGCTGCTGCTGCCTTTTTCTTCTCTAGCAAACTGACTGCATCAGCACGCAGTGTAACCAGACGTCGGATTGTATCAGCCACCTGAGAAAAGACATCAAGACCATCACGCATTTGCTTACACTCATTTGCTATATCATCAGGATTCAATTCTTCAGAATGCTTCCTAAACCGCTCAACAACTTCCGCGTTTAATACCTCTGTAAAATATATTTGCTCCCTTTCCTGACAATTTTTTATGTCATCTAAAAGCTCAGAAGCAGGGGGAGTACTACGAAGTGCTTTACGAGCAGCAGATCTAAGCTCAGACGCACGCTCAGTGGACAACATAGAACGAGTTTCCCGTTCTTTCTCCTGTTTTGCAGGAGATTCTTCATCTGACTTATGAGGAGCAGAAGGAAAAATAAACGGAGGCGGAGAATGATCTAATAACAAGGAATTATCTTGCGGTTTATTAAGGATAGGATAGAGGGGTCGCCGAACAGCATATTGGCCAGTTACCTGTAAATGGCTCTCCCTATCCTCTCTCTCTTTTAGTTCTTTCATTCTTTGTTTTTCAACTCTAATGCTTTCGCATGAATAGTAATGTATATGAGATGTAGGGGTTCAATATACTGTTATATAATTTTTTGTCTACCCTGCTGAAACTCTTTTCACCCACTTTGGATAAGGGATTTTCTTTGTCCTTTACCTTTGTTTTTCTTCCCATCTCCTCACCTCCTTATTGTCTGACTAAACCTATCTTCAGATTTTAATTAATTTTTTATTATTTAGTAGTCAAGTATTCAACCTAAAACGAGCATTCTGACTGGTATATGGGTAACGATAATTAAAATAGAGCTATTCGTTTTGCATTTAGGTTAAGGTATTTTTAATATATTAGCACCATAAGTAAAGTGATATACATCATTATCTAACTATACAACTGAAATCAGACCATCACAATATGGTGCCCGTGGTATCGAGCAGATTCAGAAAAGGGGGTGGTGATGAACAGAGTGTCTGAATTAAGCAGACCACTCTTACCCAGTCCAAAGATCAGGGCTTGATCCATCACTGTTTTTTAGCTCACTGCACCATCCCAGCTCAGAACCTGGGATTCAGAAAAGGGGGTGATGATGACTAATATGCTTCGATATATACTTATTTTCGGTTTTATGTTATTTATAATATACTGCATTATGAATGAATTGCAGTGATCTTTAAAACATAATAATGACTTTTATTACTATCTCTGTGTATTATTAGAATTGTCCGTTTTATACAAAACACTGGCTGCATCGTCTGCCAATGCGAACTAAGTCCGTTTTCGATTTCTCCTAATTTTCGAAATAAATAACTTATCCAACATGGCGCTGGCGTTACACGCCGCATTGGAAAGAGAACCGGGTTCGGGAATCCGAGGTGAGTGCCTTGAGAGGGTTGTCGTGGGTTACTGACATAGATAATATCGGGGTACTATCCACACTAGCCATCATGGCGTTAATGCCCTAAGGGTAGAACCCGCTAGTGTGATCGAACGCGTGGCTGTCAGGGGTATAATCCGCAATACTTGATATGGCGAGAATGACATAATAATACGACTCGCCGGTTTAACTGTTTGCATGGTTGCTCGGTGTGCTCGGGTGGTCTTTTAAACTAGTAGGTTGCAAAAGTTCTCTTTTGACACAGGTAATGCTCGTACAATTGTGGTTATTTCTTATACCATCTGACATAACGTTAATGTTGCAATAATCCAAGTCACCAGTTTGACATGGAATGCCTATAGTATTTAATGCAAATAGTTGTATAAATATACGATTCATCATTTGGTATAGTCACAGACTTTCTTGTTTGGTTTCACGTTTTCAGATATTATATGATGGTTCTACAGAGGGAAGGCTAATATCGCCTGGTGTAACTGTATATTAAGAAAGACAGTGATTATTGGGAGAGTTGTAATACCAACTGAATGGTAAGAGAGTACAATTATTAAACTGAATTTAGCGGTTGTCGCATAGCTGAGTACTTAAAATGATATATAAATATGAGCAACCTGGATTGTGTTTCTTAAATTCTTTTATAGAGAATCACACGATATAGGTTCTTGTTATGAGCCTGAGTCCATGACATTAAGAGTGAGAACAATTTCTAGGGTGAGTTGATGCTTATCTTATGAGAGATATCGGTATTCAGCACCTATTATTTTTTAACACACAGCGTAATCTCTTTTTTCCTTCGTTTTTTCTAATTATCTCACCACTCACACCTAATGACCTGAATATGACTGTTGATTTTAGGGTGATTCCCTCTCTTTAGTGTATGGTGACTCCCTTTTTCCTTATCACAGTGCGTCCTTTATAATGGCGCCCTTTGGGTTGATTTTCTTGGTGATAGTGACTATCCTTTTCCCACTCATTTTTTCATTTTTTCTTTGGAATGATTTTGTCTTTGGTTAGCACTTTTTCATTATCCCTTGGTGGAGGTATTTTGTGTTTAAACTTAGTTCCCCAATGTTCCTTTTTTGAGGAATATAACTGGGTACAAATCTATTGTTACAGCCCTGAAGAAGTCATTGGGTGATGTCCCTTGACGAAACACGTGTTGGCGTTTGGCTGTTGTGTATCAAGACTGTATTGCTGTATCCACAAGTCTTCATGAACATCTATGGACTGAGAAAATTAAAATAAGGACTTTTCATAATTTGGATGCACAGATATGGACATTGATTTTTTTTGAAATAGATATCATCTGCAATACTTACAGATACGTTGATTTGTTTGTGCTCAGGAAATCCTTCATGTTTGTTCTTCTGTTCTTGTATTTGTCAACTACTGTATTCAAACATTTGCACAGTTGGGACAAAAGAATTCTTATTGTGGGTGTATACCAGCCATGAGGGAGTGTGTGTGTGCCGTTCTGACAACTTGACCTGGAACTAGCAAATCACTACAATGAAAATCTGGGCCATGTAGCGTTGTTGTCTTTTCCAGTAAGCGTAAGAGGAGTGGGCTGGCCTGACATATGCCAGTGCTGCACGAGGATGTGAACAATGACTCCGGAGTTATGGGCGTGGCTCCGTCATGAGCTATTTGAGAAATCAACTGATTTGGGTGTCTGTGTTGTAGTGCTGCGTTACCCGGGTTTTACACGCAAATGTGTCATTATGTCTGTGAAGTCCCACATCCTGGCGAACATGGAAGGTACAGGGAATCACTGACCCTACCTTCATGTATAGTTCCACACATAAAATATGGTGGACATGGCACATTTCTTCGAATATGAATGTTTGTTGTACATTCAGTGGAGTGTTGTAGCTGTAGTAATGCAGGGCTATGAAAGCTTTAGGTTGCAGTTTTTGGCACATGAAGGGCAGGTAATATAAATACATGTATGTGGTCATTCGGTTATACTGTCGAACTTTGTGCTGGAAATCAGTGTCGCGCCTCAGAGTCGCGTCCACATCCTGTTATTGTAGAGAAATGACGTAATCTACGTGTGCCTGAAAATGCACTGTAAATACGGTGCTCATGTAAATTGCTGACATATTTTGGTTCAAGTTTGCGCTATATAAATATGCTAAAAAAAAAGAAAAACTCGAGCAATAGCACACACTTTTAAGTTTACTCTGTACTTTGCTGGCAGTATTGTAATAATCCAGTTTCTACGTTCGTATTTGTAGAATGAGCGAGAGAAAGTAATATAACTGAAGTTGTTGTTACTGCTAGAGGTAAGATAGTTGCATACGCTGTTTACCGCACAATATAATGTGGTAGGGCCCAAGAGCAGTATATTACAAACATATTAAATACACAGACAAAGATAGATAGGTGAAGTGGGTACAGGCACATGCCTTTGACTCCATTTTATTACATTGCTGTTGGTAACAAGTACAATAGTAATCATGATATCATACACAGATATTTCATCATGAACGGTTTATGACTTCTACTGTACAAAGGTAGGAGCACTACATGTGAAATAATACACAGAAGATTCTATTGTAAAGGGTTCATGAGTTGTGGTGCACTGAGGTAGGGGCGGTTTGTGTGGAGCCTGCGATGTTGCGCGGTCCAGGCAGACCGCACAGTTAAGAATGTCTTTTGACTACTGAATTTTGCCTTAATAAGGCCACATGGTGATTATTTATGGTGTACTAAGTTAGTGGTACATCTGGTGCTTAGCGTGTGCTCACCCTGCGATGATGTGTGGTATGAATGGGCTGCACTTAAATTATTGACTGCTGCCTACTGGACTGCATCAGTGAAATCATGATTCAAATAAAATACGAAACATATATGGAATACGTTGGCGAAATTTGTAGGTTTCAGGGACATCATAGTTCAAATTGTGACCTGTGCTGTCTGCACTGTACACTGCTATTCAGTGTTCCTTTGCACTTGCAGAGTGAATTTTATTATTCAACTAAACCTATAACTGAAAAAAATTAAGTTCTTGAAGGAAGGATACTAAAGGGATATTGTGTAGGGTGGAGGGACGTTATACTTAGTTTGAATTCTGCCTGAATACGGCCACGTGGCGATGACTTATGGTGCACTGAGTTAGTGGTACCTCTGGCACTGAACATGTAGGTGACCTGCGATGATGAGGGGTTCGAGTGGAGCCGCACTGGTAGCAATGTTTTTTGCCTGGTGAATTCTGCCTTAATAAGGTCACGTGAAGATGACTTGTGGTGCAGTGAGTTAGTGGTACCTGAAGAACTCAGCGTGTACATACCCTGCGATGATTTGTGGTTCGGGTGGGTCACATTGGTGCAATGTTTCTTGCTTACTGGAATGTGTCATGTGCAATCGCCATTCCACCTGAATAGTGAGTCCTCACAATGTAGATCTTAGGCAGTAGATGACACAAACATTGAGGAATGTTTTTTGTCGCATCCTTTAACAAAATCTGAGCAGATAGAGTAAAATTGTCTCTGCAATAAATAAATCAAGGATGAATTCCATACTGTCCATAGTGTAGATGCAAAGCTGAATTGAAGTTGTGAACCCTGCTATCCGCAGTGTAGCTCTAAGGCAGTAGTCAACACAAACATCAAGGAATGCTTTTTGTCACATCCTTTAACAAAACCTGAGGACTTAGAGTGCAATTGTCTCTGCCTTAAATAAATCAAGCCTAAAGTCAATGCTGTCCGTAGTGTAGATCCAAAGCTCAATTCAAGTTGTGAACCCTACTGTCCATATTGTACATCGAAAGCAGTAGTCAGCACAGTTGTAGGCGAATGCTTTTTGTCACCTTTTTGAACAAAATCTGAACACATGCAGTATAATTGTCTATGCATTAAATAAATCAAGGCTGAATTCCCTACTGTCCATAGTGTAGATGCAAAGCTGAAGACATAGAGTACAATTGTCTCTGCCTTAAATAAATCAAGGCTAAATTCAATGCTGTCCGTAGTTTAGATCCAAAACTGAATTGAAGTTGTGAACCCTGCTGTCCGCAGAGTAGATTGAAGGCAATAGTCAGGACGGACATCGAGGAATGCTTTTTGTCACATCCTTTAACAAAATCTTAAAACATATAGTATAATTGTCTCTGCCTTACATAAATCAAGGCTAAATTCAATGCTGTCTGTCCGTAATGTAGATCCAAAGCTGAATTCAAGTTGTGAACCCTGCTGTCCGGAGTGTAGATCGAAGGCAGTAGTCGATACAGACATAAGTCTGCGGTGCTGTGGCACTGAGTTTGCAATGGGCCTGTATCGAGGAGGCACGTCGTCATGGCAGCAACAATGTGGCAGGGTGAGAACCTTTGCTTCGGCAGAGTCTTTTCTCTTTGTACAAGGGAACCACGGCCAAGGCGTAGCTTAATTATTTATACTCTTATGCTGGAGTTGCGTATGTGGGATCAGCCCACTCCACTTCTGCTTCAAGGTGGGGGACAACATAGCTACATGACCGAGATATTCAACAGTGTCTGAGATAATATGGTTGCGTCCACTGTGCAGTACAGTATAAGTATCAAAAGTATATCTACACATGGAAAAGTTTTTGGTTTGTATAGTGAGTTGTGTATAGCATATCACCTATAGTCTTGGCATTGTGTAAATTATTGTTGATGTGCGAGTTCCCTCTCTTATACATAGTTGGTTGCCACATCTCTGAACATTCAGCTAGTGTGCTGTTGAGGGGATAAATTATTTTGGTAAGGTCCGTTGTCCTGTTTTGCGCTGCCTCTGAGGTAGTAGAGGGGGAGGAGGGGATTGTAGTGGTGGTGGCGCTGGGTGTTTTAATTTTGTTAGGTGTCGGAAGTGCATAATTACTACCTCTATCACATATTCATGTAAATGTAAATGTACAGGAATTTATATAGCGCAAATCACCTAGCGGTTTCTAAGCGCTTGCATAGGGAACCCGTCCTGGTATTCCCCTGTGAGATAACCCCGGCAGGGTATCCGCAAGGTGAAAGCCAGGCATCCCGCCGCAAGGGGCCGTTGTGGAGATTAAGCAAGCTATTGCCCAGAGTCGCAGAGTGTGAACCCGGGAATCGAGTAGGCACCGGAGCGAGAATTGTCGAGTCCATGGACATTTTAGGACTCAAGACCCCGCCAAGCCGGGAATTGAACCCTGGTCCCGGGCTGACCTCTGCTTCCAGGTCTGCCTCCTCTAACCAGTGAGCCACACTTCTCCGCACTTATTCATCTTTAAATATGGGTGTGAGTTGGATGTAATTCACACAGTACATAGTCGACTTCCTTACATTACGTAAATGTTGATGTTAATTTGTTAGTGGTTAGTGGAACTATCGCCTGTTTTTTAGGTAGCATTGCAGATTTTGCTTGTTGTTGTAAATATGGGGTAGTGGTGTTTTTATTTTTTTTACAAGGTAACGCCTAGTTTTTATATTATTACATTTAGTTGTGGTTCTGGTTTGTGGTGATTTTGTTGGTGGAAGGAATCAATTGAAGAGTGGTAATATTTGCAGTTTTTACACATATTACATCATTCATGCCATGGTCAGTGACATCACTGATGACATCACTGATGACATCTCAAATGACATCACTGATGCTTTAATATTCAAAATCTCCGCAAAGGCCTCGGATATGCCGAACAGATTCCTCTTTCAGAGGACACGAGGTTGGAAATGTTGTGGTGGTTAGACCACATGGAGTTGTGGAATGGCAGAGCCATATTCGGTTCCACACCCGAAGTAGTGATCGAGTCGGACGCCAGCCTTTGTAACTGGGGATCCCACTGCGGTCCGATCTCAACAGGATGCCGGTGGTCTCCAGAGGAGCTCTCCCTTCATATCAATTGCATGGAGTTGCTGGCAGGCTCGTTTGCGATTTGCAGCCTCTCCCTACAGAAGATTGCCAAAGATTTTGGGCATTATTGCCTACAACACAAACTGTCAGTAGTGGCGGAATATCTCCCGGGGCGCAAGAAAGAAGTGGCCTACTGGCATTCCCGTTCTCTATGGGACTACAGTGATTGGCGCTTGCATCCTCAAGTTTTCCGGATCCTGAATCTCTTATGGGACCCTTGCCAGTTAGATTTGTTTGTGTCACGTCTGAACAAACAACTCCCGGATGTTTGCAGCTGGCGCCCGGATCCGGAGGCTCTGGCCTCGGATGCATTTCTTCAGACTTGGCCCCCAGTCCTTTGTTATGCCTTTCCGCCTTTTGTCAGGATAACCAGGGTCGCCAACGGACAGAACTGGTGTTAGTTACACCATTGTGGAGAGCACAGGCATGGTTCCCGATTGTTCTGGAAATGTCTTGTGCTGTACCAGTTCTCCTTCCTCAGAGATGGAACCTGTTGCTGGACCCTCACAAGGTCCCTCACCCGTTGGTAGCCGCAGGACAGCTGCCTCTGGTAGTGTGGCGAGTTTCCGGGACTGATGGCACGTCCCAGGCCTTTCGATTGACGCTTCTGGCTTCATCAAACAGGCGTGGTCAATTAATACCCACAAGCGGTATTCATCTGCATGGAACAGGTGGTGTAGCTGGTGTGTTCAACGGGACTTCGATCCCACTACAGCTAATGTCTCCATGGTCATGAATTTCCTAGCTTCTTTGGCTTCCTCTGCTTTTGCGTATAGGAAAAAACATAACTTCTGGTCAGCTATCTCAGCGGTCACACTCCATTTGAGGGCAAACCAGTGGGAGAACATCGCTTAGTGTGTAAGATGCTTAGAGGTATCCGATATCCGGGCTTAAGACCTGGCTGGTCATCGTTTCTCCCCGGAGGGGGTCACTTTTACTATTTCCAGATGTACCAAATATATCTCTATCTCGGTGTCTTAACAACCAATTATGTGTTGTACAATGTTTAAAAGCATATGCGGTGGGTACAGCTGAATTTCGTTCAGATATGCAAGGTCAACTGTTTATTGCATTGCAAAAACCCTTTCAGCCAGTGACTCCCGCTACTTTGGTGAGATGGGTGTGTTTGTTCATGAATGAAGCAGGCATTGATGTCTCTAAGTTTGGCGTTCATTCTGTTCGAGGCGCGATGGCATGTAAGTCTTTCTCCCTGGGAGTGATTCTAGCCGACATTATGAATTTGGCTGATTGGTCAACTGAGTCTACTTTTAAATCATTTTATTACAAACCTATGCGGATGTTGCATCAGTGGTGGTGGCTAAGCTTTAAACAAGCATAATCGGAGCCTCCGGTCCTGACATAGAATTAAAAATTTGCGAACAATCGTGACAAGAATTTTCAATTCTATTAAGGACAAAGGAGGAGAGGATTATCCCACCCAGAACTTATGTATTTATTTGATTCATAAATGTGAATGTACGATTACTGACTTTATCGCATTCCGATTCAATTATGTTTGATGTATTCCCCCTCCCCCCGGTTTTAAGATCTTACTGATCACACAAAGTTTGTGGAGGAAGACAGCATTTACAACGCTGTGAGTATCACGCGTGTTGGTAACAACGCGGATGTTACAACGCCCGCGTTATTACCATGCATGGCATTACACCCCAAGTCATTTCAAGACATGCGCTAGATAACGTGCAACACCAAGGAATGTGTTGGATTTTAAGTCCAGCACATTCCCTGCTGTTGCGCTAACTGGAGTAGGAATAGTAATTTATACTAATCCTAAGTCCGGCGCGCCATCTAGTGCAGGTCGTAGAAACAACTTGCTTTGTAATGCCATGCGTGGTAACAACGCGAACGATATAAGGTCCGCGTTGTTACCTACCGCGATGAAATATGTGGCGTTGTAACGTCACATATTCGTTAGGGGATGTCAGTTACTAAGGAATTTTCGCTTTGTTTCAGATTCCGATGGCAAGAGAGAAGTGCATTCTTCTTCTTTCACGGTATCGCTGGGAGTGTTCTCCACTCCTCCAGGCGTGGTGGCCGTTCGCCAGGATTATCAGGCAGGAACTCGTTCCTCAGATCTGAAGTTTCCCTGGTGGTCTTCGGGATGTTTGGTTCTTTTGAAAGTTTTCCTTATGGATCAAGTTCAGAAAAAGCGTTCTGTTGAAGGTGTTGGACTTAACAGTGTGCAGTCTCGCAAAGAAAGAGGAAGTGTGTGGCTCTGTTGGATCTTGTATAGGGACAGTCTTTATGGTTCTAGGGCACAAGGTGCTCACGGGATTTGTGATTTCATTGAATAGAAAAGATTGTTTTTTATTGGCGGCTATAATAAAACATAGAAATGAGAAGCATAATCCTCACCTCCGTTGTCGTTAATAGAATTGAAAATTCTTGTCAGGATTGTTCGCAAATTTTTAATTCACGGTGGTGTGTGAATACCATATAAATTCAAGTACAGTCTTCCTAAAAAAGAACTAATAGCAGCTCTGTAAAATTAAATTGGCCGCCATCTTTAAATGGAGAGATTGTGGACAAATGCATGCCATATTGTGTGATCATATTACCGCCATGAACAAGTATGGTAATTTATCAAAAATTAATAAACTGAACACATACCCAATCGGGCATGCATTTTAGATGTAGGCATGCATTTTAGATGTGTTTACACATATGTCGTAAACGTATAAAAACTATTGTAAATTCAGATACAAAAATTCCTGAGAGTAGGTGGCTTACTAGTAACTCATCCGCCATCTTAAAGAGGAGTGATTATACGGGGAAGCACGTCATATAAGCTATCATATGCCCTTACTGTGCGAGTCTGGTAACACATTTAAATTATACAGAAAAGAGTATTTTTCCTCATAAATGGTCAAATATGTGGCATTATATTATGCTGATCGAAGATCTAAGACCCAAATTACATAGCCATTAGAAACTTAAAAGTATCCCAGTACACCACACCTTAAAGGCGAACCCAACATGGCTCAGTGAAAATAAACAGGACGCCATCTTAGAGAGGAAGATTATGATATGGAACAAAAAAAAATATATATATATATCTCAGAACACAACGAAAAACAAAAATATGGCCCACCACATACAAAACATACTAGTTATGTGTGCGTTTAAAAAGTGGGGGCAGAAAGAGAATGTAAACTAAAGTTTTTTTAAATTACGAGTTAAATAACGACTATTACTCTCGTTCTCCAAAGATTAGAGTTCTTACTATCCAAGTGGCATGGTAGGTAGCAAAAGCCTGTTAGCGTCTGCTCCAAATGCGTTGAAACAGCACACTGTCATATTACTCATTTTTATACTGTTATGATGCAACGAGAAACACCTGCCTTATTAAAAACTAAAGACGGACTTCATTATACATCCACAGCGGCCATCTCGAGCCCGCCCCGCCTCCCAGCTGAGACGCCCTCGCCCCTCCCCCTCCACTATCCATATATGACAGTTGTTCCCACGCGCAGCGTTTACGCGCAGCGACCGCGCCCAATCCGCGCCGAAGGTGCGCCAAAGGTAAGCCCGTCTACGCCCGTCCGCGCCTGGACCGCGCCCAGCGCCAGACCCCCTGCTCCTCGCGAAGCCCAGCCCTCCCGCATTACCTACGATGCCGCCACCCTCCTAGCCCTTAACCCCGGTCGCGCCCCCAACTGCGTCCAAGCCGCTCCTGGCCACACCCATGGACCTTTCTCTTGCTACTCCTGCAAATTCATCGGCACCGACAACATCTCCGCTGCAACCACACCACAGATTCCCGACCCCACCCACCTACAATGCATCCTGCTCAACACCCGATCGGTCCACAGGCACGCCATTGACCTATGGAATCTACTAGACACCACCTCTCCGGACGTCGCCTTCCTAACGGAAACATGGATGAACGCTTCCTCCGCCCCAGACATCACCATTGCCATCCCTGAAGAGTATAAGATCATTCGCAAGGACCGCACCGGCCACACAGGAGGAGGTATCGCTATCGTCCATAAAAAATCAATCCGCATCTCAACCAGCTCAGACGCCAACCTCGCCAACTCCGAACACCTTCACTTCCAGATCCACATCGACCCCAAGACCACACTCAGAGGCACCCTCCTCTACAGACCACCAGGACCCCGCGCAAAATTCAGTGAAGACATCACGGACTTCATCACTCCACACGCGCTCCCCTCCAAAGACTACATCCTTCTGGGAGATCTCAACTTTCACCTTGAAAAGATCAACGACCGCAACACCACCACCCTCTTGGACAACCTCGCCAACCTCGGACTCAAACAACTGGTCACTACCCCCACCCACATCGCAGGTCACACACTCGACCCCATCTTCACCTCCAGCAATCATGTCTCCTTCAGCCACACTACGGATCTCCTTTGGACTGACCACAGCTGCGTTCACTTTACCTACAACAAGCCAAAACCCATCAACCACCTCCAACCAACTCTGCAAAGAAACTGGAACAAAATCACCATCGACCAGATCTCCTCATCGCTCCTTCTAAACACCCCAGCCCACTCTTCTAACCCAGACCAAGCCGCCGCCAACTTCACCCTATGGTTATCCAACACCGCCGACACCTTAGCACCACTGAAAAAACGTCAAAACAAACCTGGCAGCAAGAAGGCCTCATGGTTCAACAATGATCTTAAGAAGTCCAAGAAACTCTGCCGCTCTCTTGAAAAGGCCTGGAAAAAAGACCCAACCATTAACACCAAGGACGCCTTCAAAAACGCCACCCGCACACACCACCAACTAATCCGAAAGGCCAAGAAAACAGCATTCAAGGATCGACTTAACAACAACGCCCACAACAGCAAGGAACTTTTCAACATCGTCAAGGAATTTACCAATCCCTCGGCCAACTCCAACCACATCACCCCCTCTCAAGCCCTCTGCGACTCCCTAGCCTCATTCTTCCACAACAAAATTGCAGACATCCACAACAGCTTCGACAACCGACCCGTTGACCAACCCACCCAACCATCTGCTGGACCTTCACCCCCCTCGAACATCCTTAATGACTGGAACCCAATCTCCACTGAGGACACCATCCGCCTGATGAACTCCATCCACTCAGGATCCCCAACTGACCCATGCCCTCACCACATCTTCAACAAAGCAGACTCCATCATAGCACCGCACCTCCGAGATGTCATCAACTGCTCCTTCAACTCCGCCACCTTCCCGGAAAGCTGGAAACACGCTGAACTCACCGCCCTTCTGAAAAAACCCACAGCGGACCCCACCGAACTCAAACATTACCGCCCCATCTCGCTCCTTCCATTCCCGGCCAAAGTCATCGAGAAAGCTGTCAACAACCAGCTCGCCGCTTTCCTCGAAGCCAACAAATCCCTCGACTCCTCACAATCTGGCTTCCGAGCAAAACACAGCACTGAGACCGCCCTCATCGCAGCAACAGACGACATTCGAACTCTTCTGGACAATGGAGACACAGTCGCCCTCATCCTCCTCGACCTCTCTGCAGCCTTCGACACAGTCTGCCACAGCACCCTTCTTCAACGCCTCAGTAACATCGGAATACAAGGAAAAGCACTTGAATGGATCACCTCGTTCCTCACCGGAAGAACCCAGAGAGTCCGCCTCCCACCATTCAAGTCCGAGGCCACTGAAGTCATCTGTGGCGTCCCACAAGGATCCTCACTCAGCCCCACCCTCTTCAACGTATACATGAGCCCCCTGGCGGCCATCGCTCGCCAACACAATCTCAACATCATCTCCTACGCAGATGACACTCAACTGATCCTATCACTCACCAATGATCCTAGCACCGCCAAAACTAACCTACACGAAGGAATGAAAGAAGTAGCCGAATGGATGAAACACAGCCGTTTGAAACTGAACTCAGATAAAACAGAAGTCCTCATCTTAGGTACATCCCCCTCTGCATGGGACGACTCTTGGTGGCCGGAAGCCCTTGGGAAGGCACCCATCCCGACAGACCACGCACCGAACCTTGGCGTTATCCTGGACTCTTCACTCTCAATGAACAGACAAGTCAACGCCGTATCCTCATCCTGCTTCAACATTCTCCGCATGCTCAAGAAAACATTTCGCTGGATCCCCACCGAAACCAGAAAAACTGTCACCCATGCCCTGGTCACGAGCCGACTGGACTACGGAAACACCCTCTACGCAGGTACTACCGCTAAACTCCAGAAGAAACTCCAACAAATCCAAAACGCCTCAGCCAGGATCATATTAGACATCCCGCGCAACGAACACATCTCTGGCCACTTGAAAGACCTCCACTGGCTACCCGTCAATAAAAGGATCACTTTCTGACTGCTAACCCACGCACACAAATCACTCTACGACATCCGACCAGAATGCCTCAACTCACGACTGTCCTTCTACACCCCCTCCCGCCAACTACGGTCTTCCAGCCAAGCCCTCGCCACTGTACCTCGCATCAACAAGACCACCATGGGAGGCAGATCCTTCTCATACCTGGCTGCTAAAACATGGAACTCACTTCCCACCCACCTTCGCCTTACCCAGAACCACCTAGCATTCAGAAAGCAACTTAAAACGTGGATATTTGACAAGTAATCCCTCCTCCCCTCCCTAAGCGCCTTGAGACCCTCTGGGTATGTAGTGCGCTATATAAATTCCTTGACTTGACTTGACTTGACATCTTAACAAAGGACGCACTCCTTTTAGCTGTCATTAATGGGAGCCATCCTGGTCAAGAACGTAAGTGTGATTGTTATAGTGTGTGTATTCTACTAAATGTTTAGAGTCAAAATAAGTATGCAAGTCTATTAATATAGAGATAATGTACATCACCAAAACATGTTAACAATATTTATAGTGAATCCACATAACTATGCAAAACACATATCGAAACTACAGTATGATGAACGAAACGTACAAAAATGGGAGCGCATCATAACATTACATGAAACCAAAATTGCTGACGGACGTACACCTTTTAGTTCACATTGGTGGGGGTCATTTAGGTATAGATCATATATACATATGACCAGAGAAATGTGAACGCCATTTTGACGCCACATGAAACCATTGATGAGCAAAAATGAACTTAATACAAACAATTTTGCAACACATTTTCAGCACATATAAATTGACAATCTGAAGCATAAGAGTCCAACAAATGACGGCTTTGGGAAACGGAAAACTTCTCTTCCTTAGCCCTGAAGAAGTCCCTATTGGGACAAAACACGTCGGCTGAATGGATTTTGAATATTGGATTTTAACAACTTGAAATATTCGTCACTTCCAATAAAGAATAAAGAGAAAAAGAACAAAAAGAGTTGGCAAATTCTTCAGAACATCACTAACAATTTGTGTATAACTGACTTTGAGTGGTTATACAATCTATGTGTGCGGAATTCCTGCTTTTCCTACAGTCATAGAATACTTGTTGATAGGATAATTGATGTACATAGGTATGTGTAAGCGTGGGTTGAAGTTCCAAGGTTTTGCTATAGGGTAAAGATAGGATCAGGGTTACGTGTAGTTTCAGAGTAGGGGTTGGGAAGTAAAGGCTAGAAAGTATTGGGATTAGTTAGTGGTAAAATTAGGTTTAGTGATATGTTGGACTTGGGTTTCTCTGCAGTTTCACCCCCAAACATTTTGTCGTTGCTCCTCCTATTTTTTTTAATTCATTCTTGTTGTCCACAGGACTCTGCTAAGCAGTACTAAAGTGCTGGTGCTCACTTTCTAAAACATGACATAATTGGCTTACTCCAGATTGGCACATGTTACTTACTTATATGTCCCTAGTCAAGTAATACTACATGCACCAAGGCCCTATAAACTAAATGCTGCTAGTGGGACTGCTGCATATATATTTTGACACCCACTTATGTAGACTCTAAAAACATATCCCAGGTCTTCCATTGCAGCTGGTGGGCTGTTTTAAACTGCCAATTCGTCTTGGCAAATTAACCCCTTGCAAAGCCTTAATTACATGTAAGTCACCCCTAAAGAAGGCCCAGGATAGCCCCTTAATTAAAAAGTTGGATATTTACTTTTAAGTTTTACATGTCCTGGAATAAAAACTCATACATCTGTTTATCACTGGTTTCAGGCCTACCTCTCCCATAGTTATGTTATGTTATGTTATGTTATTTTTATTTGTACCGCGCACAGCTGCCGCAGCAAAGGGGCGTCCTGGCGCTTTGAGAAGGTAAACACAACACAGCATTAAAAGCGGGCAGAAGAGACACAACAGATGAGCTAAACAAATGAAAAGGTCTTGATAGCCCGTCTAAACTGAAGGAGCTCATCGATGGCCCGGATTTGTGGAGGAAGAGAATTCCACCAGCTCGCTGCCAGGACTCGAAAGGGGCGGCCACCAATTCTGCTCAACTTAAAACGCGGGACCACTGCTAAGTTCTGGCCTAGCGATCTAAGAGTGCGAGAGGGGACATAGGGGATCAGCAGTTTCTACAAGATTTGTGGGGAAGTGCCCTTGAGGATTTTAAATGCAAGGCAGAGAACCTTGAAACTAATCCTCTGCTGCACAGGGAGCCAGTGGAGAGAGCGCAGGGCATTGGACACCGAGCACCTCCCAGGCAGGGCAGGATAACATTGGGTTACCTTTTTACCTATGTATTAAGTGATAACCTTTGATTGGAAGCAGATAGGAAAGTCAAGTTTAGTGTCTGTAGAAGTGCAATTTAAAAATATTTTAAGTGGTTAAGTGGGATGTTAATTCACAATTCTGAAAATGTCACTTTTAGAGAGTTGGCATTTTCTTGTCCTGACCATCTGGTGCCTGCCACCTTTCCTTGGGCCATATAACTGAGTGTTGTAGGCCTTTGTGTATTCCTTCTGGATAGCATTACAAAAGAGGGTCTTAGAGTGGAGAGGATGGGCCTTCTCTGGCAGGATGGGGAGGTTAGAGCTGTCACCTACCACACTTGTGCTTCAAAGGCACTGGCTCAACACACACACAAAGGACTTCACACTAGCCTGCTGGGCCCTTGTTAGACTTGGTATTTTTTGGTGCGTTTCCCCTGAGTTTTTGCTTTCTGACCTCCCAGTGTTGACTCTGTTTTTGCTGTATTACTGTATTTGCACACTTTCTCACTGCTGTTCAGTGTTAAAGTGGAAGTGTTCCTGTTGTAAATTGTGTTATGGATTGGTGTTTCCATGATTGGCATATGTGATTTATTTGTCAGTCCCTGGTATAGTGCACTGTGTGTGCCAGGGCCTGTAAATCAAATGCTACTAGTGGGCTGCAGCACTGGATTGTGCCATCCACCCAAGCAGCCTGTAAATGTAACTCTGGCCTGCCATTTATTTTTATTTATTTATTTTTAAAATTTATAAAGCGCGACGTATGCCCATGGGCGTCTTGGCGCTGAGACTTATTATGGCCTAAGGCTCGGTATGTATTTTAATGGTGCAGGAGAGTGAGGGGTTTATTGGTTGAATAGCCACGTCTTCAACCGTTTTCTAAACTGTAGCAGTGTGGGAGAGGATCTAATTTCCAGTGGGAGTGTATTCCAGAGTCTGGCTGCGGCGATGGAAAAAGATCTGTCTCCCCAAGTGACTGTCCTTGTTCTCGGTACATTGAGGCGGAGAGCATTTACTGACCTTAGTTGTCTAGTGGGGCGGTAGAGTATAAGCCTCTCCTTCAGGAACTTTGGCCCTTGCTGACGAGTGGCTTTGAAGGTGATACACAAAGTTTTGAACTTGATTCTGTTCGTCACCGTCAGCCAGTGATAGCTCCTGATAATCTGTTTAATTGGTTGAAATTTAGGGGTACCAGACAGCAGCCTAGCGGCCGCATTCTGGACCATTTGCATTTTAGCCACAACCCGGGCCTGAGCATTCAAGAACAGGCCATTGCAGTAATCTAAGGCGGACAATACTAGTGAGCTCACCACTGTTTTTCCTCCTTTGTCTGAAAGAAATGGGATGATTTTTCTAAGGAGTTTAAGCTTAAAAAAAGCTGTGGAGGCTACTTGATTGGCATGTTGGACAAAGTTGAGTTTCTCATCAAAAATCACACCTAGATTTCTGACTTTCTGCACCGGTGATGGCAGTGCACCTAACAACGGGGGCCACCATATTGAGGACCAAATAGGGAAGAGTTTTCCAAAAATGATCACCTCAGTTTTTTCTGAGTTCAACCTTAGGCAGTTACCAGCCATCCATTCCTTGATGGCCAGCATGCCTTCTTGAAACCTGGCTGCCACCTCCTCGCCGTCGTCATTGATGGCTAGGACCAGCTGAGTATCATCCGCATAGGTGGTAAGGCTCATCCGGTAGGTATTAATGACCTTAGCTAAGTCCGCCACATAAATGTTAAAAAGGGTCGGACTTAGGGATGAGCCTTGTGGTACACCACATGGGAGAGCCAGGTTCGTTGATCGAAAAGGCCCCAATGTTACTGCTTGGGTTCTTCCTGACAGGAAGGAAGCGAGCAAAGCCCTGGCTACGGCCTGGACGCCCAGCTCTTCGACACGGTCAATCAATATAGAGTGATTGACCGTGTCGAAGGCCGCCGATAGATCCAGCATGATCAGAACCGCCGTGCCACCCTGATCTTTAATGGCCCTGATATCATCAGCTGCCTTGATGAGCGCAGTTTCGGTTCCATGCAGTTTCCGAAAACCAAACTGCGACTCATCCAGCAAGTCATTTTGATCAATATATTCCGAAAGCTGGGCATTCATGACCTTTTCCACCACTTTCGCTACAAAGGGTAAACTTGCAATAGGTCTATAGTTTTTTAATAACTCTTTATCTAGGCCTGGTTTCTTCAATAGTGGTTTTAATAGTGTAGTCTTCAATTTATCTGGAAAGACACCTGAGGTGAACATGGTGTTACAAATTTGCTTTACAAACGCACCGATCAGGTCCATCACTGGAGGGAAAATCTTAGGTGGACAAGAGTCAAGAGCGGAACCTGATTTAATTGATTTGATAAAATCTATTATTTGATCCTCTGTAGCCTCTTTAAATTGGGTAAGTGAACATGTAATTTGTTTATCAATTATCGTAGGGACCGAGTTGCTTGGCGAGTTGATCGTAGAAAACTCGGCATAGATATCGTTCACTTTGGAATAGAAAAAATTTGCTAAGGCGTCACAGAAAGTCTGCGGGGGGGGGGGGGGTCAGGTCAGGTTGATTTCCAGTTAAAGACTTCACTACCTCATATAGTTGTCTGCTGGAATTTTTTGCGCCATTAATTTGTTCCTCATAAAAGGTTTTTTTGGCCTCCAAGATCATTTTTTTGTATAATGCCAGTGTCTGTTTATATAGTGTTCTAGAATCATTATCGTAGTTTTCACGCCATTTCCTCTCAACACTCCTACAAAAAATCTGTTTCTGTTTTCTCAAGGATTCCGAAAACCAAGGGGCTGAGGGCGTCCTCCGGTTTTTAGATATAGTTTTTAGTGGCACAGATGTTTCTACTGCCAAAGTTAACCAATCTGAGAATTGCTGCACGGCTACATTGGAATCCTCGGAAATGGATGGCCAAGTATCGGCTAGCGATGTTCTCAACATCTTTGTATCCACGTCCTTCCAAACTCTAAATGGTTCTGATGGTAGGGTATTCTGATTAACTTTAATGGCTTGGTTTATGCTACAGCTACTCACAATGGCAAAATGGTCAGTCCAGGTTAGGGGTAATATTTCTTTTATAGTTATATCATTTATATTCGTGAAGATCCCATCTAGGGTGTGACCGGCCTCATGTGTAGGTGCCGTCACCAATTGGGATAAACCCATGGTAGCGAGATCAGCCACCAATGACGAGGTGTCAAAGTCGTCGTTTTTTTCCAGATGGAAATTCAAATCCCCCAGTACCATAAAGGTATCTTTAATTGCTAGAGGTTCCATCCAGGAGAGTAGAGAGGCTAGGAATTCTGCTCGTACTCCAGGAGGTCTATATTAAGCCTGGGCGTAGTTCGCGTAGCCGCACTCCGCGGAGCTACGCGAAGATGCACTTGCACTCCGCGAACTACGCATAGCTCCGCGAGCATGCGTAGTTTCTTGCTTGACCCGTTCGCGAGCCATTTTTCATCTTCGGGAGCGCCGTGGAACTCTGGAACCTGCTCGACACCACATCTCCAGACGTCGCCTTCCTCACGGAAACATGAAGGAACGCTTCCTCAGCGCCCGACATCGCAGTCGCCATCCCGGACGGATACAAGATCACCGGGAGAGACCGCGTCAACGAGACAGGAGGAGGCATCGCCATCGTCCACAAGAACACCATCCGCATCACGACCAACTCAGACGACACCCTCACAGCCGCTTAACATCTTCACTTCCAGATACACACCGACCCCAAGACCACACTCAGAGGCACCCTCATCTACAGACCCCCAGGACCTCGCACACAATTCAGCGAAGACATCGCAGACTTCATCAGCCCGCACGTCCTCGCCTCCGCTGACTACATCCTCCTAGGGGACCTCAACTTCCACCTGGAGAACAACAACACCACCACCACCCTGCTGGACAACCTCGCCAACCTCGGACTCATGCAACTGGTGAACACCCCCACCCACTACACCGGACACACGCTTGACCCAGTCTTCTCCTCCAGCAAGTACATCTCCTTCAGCCACTCCACCGGACTCCACTGGACAGACCACAGCTGCGTCCACTTCAGCTTCAGAAAGATCACAACTCACCACCACCCGCAACAGGTTCCCCTCGGGAACTGGAACAAGATCACCACCGGCCAGCTCACCACTTCACTGAGCTACAACCCTCCCGCCAGCTCAATGGACCCCAACCAAGCAGCCAACAACCTCACACAGTGGATCACCAATTGCGCTCGCCCAACCAGCCTCGACCACTCGCAGTCCGGCTTCCGCGCCAACCACAGCACCGAGACCGCCATCATCGCAGCCACTGATGACATCAGAGCCCTGCTCGACAACTGGGAAACAGCGGCCCTCATCCTCCTGGACCTCTCCGTAGCATTCGATACGGTCTGCCACCGCACCCTAGTGCAGTGCCTCAGCAACATCGGAATCCAAGAGAAGGCACTGGAGTGGATCATCACGTTCCTCACCGGAAGAACCCAGAGAGTCCGCCTCCCCCCGTACAGATCCAAGGCCACCGAAGTCATATGCGGCGTACCACAACAATCATCACTCAGCCCCACCATCTTCAACGTCTACATGAGCCCCCTCGCAGCCATCGTACGCCAACACAACCTCAACATCATCTCCTACGCCGACGACACCCAGCTGATCCTCTCCCTCACCAACGACCCAGGAACCGCCAGAACCAACCTACACGAAGGGATGAAAGACGTAGTCCAGTGGATGAGGAACAGCCGCCTGAAACTGAACTCAGACAAGACGGAAGTCCTCATCCTTGGATCATCACCCTCCTCCCGGGACGACTCCTGGTGGCCCCCTGCCCTGGGCAGCGCACCCAAACCAACGGACCACGCACGCAACCTGGGCTTCATCCTGGACTCCTCCCTCTCGATTACCAGACAAGTCAACGCCGTCTCATCATCATGCTTCAACATCCTACGCATGCTCCGAAAGATCTTCCGATGGCTCGCCACCGAAACCAGGAAGACGGTCACACAGGCACTCGTCACCAGCCGACTGGACTACGGAAACACCCTCTATACTGGAACCACAGCCAAACTCCAGAAAAGACTCTAACACATCCAGAACGCCTCCGCACGACTCATCTTGGACATCCCCCGACACAGCCACATCTCCGGACACCTGAGAGACCTTCACTGGCTCCCCGTCAGCAAGAGAATCACGTTCCAACTCCTCACCCACGCACACAAGGCCCTCCACGACCTGGGCCCCAGGTACCTCAACAACCGCCTGACCTTCTACACTCCCACCCGCCAGCTACGATCGACCAGCCGCGCCCTCGCCGCCGTGCCACGCATCCGAAGATCCACCATGGGAGGAAGATCCTTCTCCTACCTGGCAGCCAAGACTTGGAACTCCCTCCCCATCCACCTCCGCCTGACCCAAGACCACCTCTGCTTCAGGAAGCAACTCAAGACATGGCTGTTCGAGCAGTAGCGGACCCCCCTCCCCCAAGCGCCTTGAGACCCTCTGGGTGAGTAGCGCGCTATACAAATATCCTGATTGATTGATTGATTGATTGCCTGCATGCTCGGGATGTGTAGCGCGCTAAGTTACCCATGAGGTTTGTCCCGCCCGCTCGCGTCCTCTTATTTCCGGTCACTACTAACGTGTTCGCGAGTTATTTTGTGCCAGATTGCAGTTTCTGCGTGTTCGGCAACTCGATCTTACCGACAAGCATCCTCGCGCACGCGAAAATGCTATTGAGCGCGCGAGAACTACGCTACGCAGCAGTTTGCGGAGTATTCGACAACTTCGCGTTCTCCGCGGAGCGCGGAGTTGCCGAAACTCCGCAAACTCCGCGAACGGAGCGTAGTCTATATATGAGTACTCCTTGAAGGTTGTATGAAGGAGATGGCTTAATTGCAAAGTGTAGGGCTTCGCAAGTTTTAGATGATATTGGCGAGACTCGAACTGAGTAGTTGTTCCTCGTTATGATTGCCAGTCCCCCTCCTTTTTTATTTCCCTGTCTATCCTGTCGATATACAGAGTAACCACTAGGTACCGCTATCACTAAATCCGGACCGGATGAGTCATCCATCCATGTTTCGGTAACAAAAAGCAGATCTAAGCTTTTATCCGAAATTAGATCAGAGATTTCCTGCCTATGCTTTCCCACTGAGCGGGCATTTATAAGTGCGATGGTAATTTCACTGGTCTTGCTTTTGTGAGATTTAGTTGGTGTGCCTCTCCTGTTATTAAACTGTATTTTGGTTTTACATCCCGGACAAAAGGTACTTACATCGTGGATATTATCAGGGCTGTGTTGGACGCAGTCAGATCCCTCAATAGGTCTGAGCCGGTATAAGTCGGCGGCGGAGTATCTGCTTCCATCCCGCTCGACTGAACCAGGGGTTATGGCGCTGGGCGCGGGACCGGCGCGGATGGGCTCAGACGGGTTTGCCTTTGGCGCGCCGCTGGCGCGCCCGCTGCGCCCGCCCGCTGCGCGGACGTACTGCCGTTCTGTTTTTGTCCAGTGCTGAAGGGGGGGGGCGGGTCCAGCTACTGTGACGCTACCCTTCGTTCTCTCGGCGCCAGCACGCAGTCTGCTGCGCTGAGAACAGCGTGGGGAGTCAGCGAAATCCTAACAATCAGGCTCGCATTTTAAAACTAGTCCAAAAGTTGTAAAAGAAATGCCACAAACATAACTGAATGCACACTTTTTAAAAATCACTTCAGCCCCCGGCTTCCGCCTCAGGGGTAGACCATAACAGAGTCAGCGCGCTTTGCGCATGCGCTCTTTAAGTAGTGTGGGAGGGCGGGGCGGTCCAGCTACTGTGACGCTACCCTTCGTTCTCTCGGCGCCAGTACGCAGTCTGCTGCGCTGAGAACAGCGTGGGGAGTCAGCGAAATCCTAACAATCAGGCTCGCATTTTAAAACTAGTACAAAAGTTGTAAAAGAAATGCCACAAACATAAATGAATGCACACTTTTTAAAAATCACTTCAGCCCCCGGCTTCCGCCTCAGGGGTAGACCATAACAGAGTCAGCGCACTTTGCGCATGCGCTCTTTAAGTAGTGTGGGAGGGCGGGGCGGTCCAGCTACTGTGATGCTACCCTTCGGTCTCTCGGCGCCAGCACGCAGTCTGCTGCGCTGAGAACAGCGTGGGGAGTCAGCGAAATCCTAACATTGCAGAGCCTGTGGGCAGTCTGGGACTGTCATGTCGACCAGGGAGTGTGCATTGTATGTGAAAGGTAGGACATGCCCTTGTGTGTGTGGCATGTCCTGATACTGAATTGCTGCCAATTTCGTTTTTCACTATTGCAAGGCTACCTGTTCCCATAGGACAGAATGGGGAGTTTGTTTATAACATCTTAGAAACATAACTGGCCGTGGGAACTAGGTAGAAAAATAAGGTTAGTATACCTGAACTCAGAATCTAACGATGCATCTTTTAGCAAAGGTGATTTTTACATTCTGTGTTTGAAAATACCACTTTTAGAAAGTAGGTATTTTCTTGCTCTGCCATCCAGTAGACCTCTGCTGGGCTTCTGGAATGACTGTCTGGGTTTTGGATGACAGGGGCTGGGGAGGAGCAATGGCTCCAGTAAGGCTAGGTGGGTCAGGAAAGGGCTAAATTAACCTGGGCTACATTTAGAGTAGGGGGAGGAGATTTCCTTTCACCTGAATGGGTCTGGTCTGCCTCTGACAATGCCGTCTACACTTCCTGCCAGGAAGCCACTCCAGAGAGGGCAAAACTGGTTCTGGCGGGGCACAGACACTCTCTGCCTGACAGGACAAAGGATTTTGGGCTATAAAAAGTGGGCCCCAAACCCCTGAACTTTAGAACTCTTTTGGAACAAGAAGAAGAGCTGGTGAAGCTGTGAGGAGGAACTACCACTTTGCTGAGTGCTTTGCTGTGTTGGCCTGTAGTGTCTGCTTCTGTCTTGGGCAGTAAAAGGACTGGAGTGAACTTTCTGCAATGTACTTTTGTGAGAGTCTCCAAGGGCTTGAGGTAAAGCTTGCCCCCTGTTCAAGAAGTCTCAGGAACAGCGAAGATTTCAAGTTCTTCTGCCCTCAACACTGGGGGCTGTGTGTTTTTTGCTGCATCAGAAAAAAAAGCAACCGGAGGACATCTACGATGCGGCTTCTGACTCCGTGTCCTCGAGGTACTGTAGAGGGCACCACCGCAACGCCACACCGTGACCCTAGTCTCACCGACGATGCCTGCTGATGCTGCCATCGAGCCGCTGCTCGTTCTGCAACCTGATGGCATCGCAACATGCAACACTGCACTTTGCACAGAATCACCAGACTCCTGTCAAAGCCAGCACTCCTAACTTCAACCGCGAGGTGTTCGATCTGCAACACGTATGACTCTTAGGGCCCAACGACTCCTGCAACGACCTCAGGAACCGACACCTGTGGGCGCCGTGGTTTCGGAAGCTCAACGAGACTTCACCGATGCCCTGCATTTCTAAAGGTACTGTTTTGCAAATATACCCGACACAATAGCTGGCCCTCGACGTTGCGGTCAGCCAGAACTGTTTGGATTTGTTTGTTCATGGCGCCGTGATATCCCCAGAGGGAGTTATCAACTTCAACGAACTGTTTTTTAAGGTTATTTTGATAACTGAAGATTTCCAACTACTGTATTGTGTGGATTTTTATCATTTTTTGGTCTTGTCTTAAGTATATCAAAATATTGCTGTTGGTTATGTGCACATGCGTTACACACAGCCTCTAATATAAGCCTGACTGCTCATGCCAAGCTACGTAAGGGGTGAGCAGGGGTTATTTTAGGAATGTAACTCCCTTAATCTGACTAGGGAGAAGGGTCCCTACTTGGACAAAGGTGCAAACCTTTGCCAACTAGAGACCCCCATTTCCAACAGCCCTCCAGATAGACTAGGATGAGAGCCTGGAGGCAAAAAATTCAGACACTGGTGCGGGGGAAACTTCAGTAGCTGTTCCCACTTCAAAGTGGGTACCAAGTATAACAAGCATTTGCAATGCAATAGGTCTCGCATTTGCAAGAGTTTGAGCTATTGGCGTTGTAAATGACAATGGCTTTTATTTATCTGTTTTGATAATTAATACAAAAATAAAATTAGTGTAACCTACAATGCCAATAGCTCAACTCTTGTAAATGTGTTACTGTAACCCCTCACAAAAAAGAGCATGCATTATGATATAGGAGACCCTCAAAGACAAACAGCATTCAGCATGATACAGAACATCGGCACTCAGAAACAACATACAGCATATTATAGGACAGAGTGATAGAGCAGACCCTCACACACAAACAGCACACAACATGCTATAAGACACTCATACACAAAGAGAATAGTGTATGGTACAGTAGATCCTCACTCACAAACAGCATACCGCATGATATAGGAGACCCTCACAGACAAATAGCATACAGCACATTACAGGACAGACTCTCACGAACACCATACGGTATGGTACAGGACAACCACATACACAAATAGCATACAGTATTGTACAGGACAACCCCACACGCAAACAGCATCCAGTGTAGTCCAAGAAATTCTCACAGAAAAAAAAGATGGCAGCAAATCCTCATAGACAAACAGCATACAGCATGATATAAGAGACCATCACAGACAAACAGCATGGTACAAGACATCCACAATAAGAAGCAGCACACATAATATTACAGGGTGATACAGTAGAACCTCACACACAAACACCACACAGCATGGTAGAAGAGACCCTCATACATAAAGAGAATATTGTATGGTACAGTGAGCCTGAGGCGTGAGCCAGGAGCTTTGACAGCGCTGTATTTGTAATTGTGCCATTTGCCACTATTTGTGTTTTAACTGTTTGGGGAATTCATTACAATTACTTTCACCTCATTTCACTGTATTTTTAAATTGTTCAAATTGTTGCTGCTCTTGGGGACTCACTCTTCGAGGGCAAGGGAGGGAGTGTGTCCGCCATCTTCACAGAAGGCATTTAGGAGTCCTAAAGTTAGGAGTCCTAACTTCTGGGAATACCGAAATGAGTAAGTTCGTTCTGTGCATGCCAAAAGTAGTAAATTCATTCTGTGAATACCAAAAGTAGTAAGTGCAATCTGTGAATACCAAAACGGTAGTAAGTTTAGGATTGAGTCTTAAATTCATTCTGTGAATCGGGCCCAACATTACAAAGTGCAGATTGGAGGCCGAGATGGAGTGTAATGGCGTCAGGAGGGAGAGCAGCCATCTCCACCTCCGATCCAAGGGGTGCAGCTGTGACTGCAGGCAGGATTAAGGTGGGGGCACAAGTGTTAGGTGGGGGTTTAAACAAACTGAAGTGGAAGTACCGGGCTCCCTCCACCAGTGAGCATGCATGAGGAAAGGAGCGGCCTCTGTTTACCTGGCTCCGTTTCTTCTCTCTTCGCTACTCCGCCTTCTTTCTTAACTTCTGTCTGGAGCGTGATGTGGAGCTGACAAGGAGAGGCGGCAGCCGTAAGTTTTGCGAGAGGTCTGCTGCAACAATCGTGAATAGCAGCAAAGACTAAAGGCAGAGAAGTGGCTGTGTGGCGTCAACCATGCTGACACCGTAGCGGTGCTTTCCAGGACCTCACCTTCCCCCGTCGCTCCCCATGAACTGCCCACTTTTCATTGCAGGTATAAGAATGGATTCTCCGTTTAAAGGGCTGATAGAGTGCCGCCGGAGCAGAACTGTGGACCCGGAAAAGGGACATGAAAAACAGTGCTTACAAACCACTACGTTGTGCAATATATGCATACCCACAACCCTTTACACTACACAGAATACTTGTTCTATGTTCACTTCATTAAGTTTACAGTTTTTACTTATAGAGAAATGCACACCAGTCTGCATACTCTTCCACATTGTGTCTATTTTACAAAACGCAACCTAATATTCCTTAGAAAAATAAATAAAAAGGGAGCTTGTGTAGAAACCAATGAATTATTAAACAGGCACCATTGTGCATTTCCTACTCCCAATGAACAATGCGGAGCTGTGGCTATACATAATGCGCAGCGCAGTGTACGTCAAAGCTGTGAAGCTTCTGCTGTTGCTAACCTGTTACCATTCAGTAACTAAGTAGTCCTCAAAGGAACTGATAAGCAAGTAGAGCGGTGCTGCCTCGGCAGAAAGCAGAAGGGATCGCCAACCAACCTTCAGCAAGATAAGAACAGCAATACTAGAATTAACCTATGGCAAGCAGCTGGACAAATTACCCTCGATATTGTAATTACTATAGGTCTTCCGACAGCGCATGTGCTGTCTAGGCGAGACCTGAAAATAGGACCTTCAGACCCACTCTTCGGATCACTTTTGGACTCATGGCAGACTAGGGGGAAGGACTACTCTGCTGCTCTGATGCAAGAAGGACAGCCTAGCTGCTCTGCTACTCTCCTACCCTGCCGTTCTACAGCAAGGACAGCCTAGCTGCTCTGCTACTCTCCTACCCTGCCGCTCTACAGCAAGGACAGCCTAGCTGCTCTGCTACTCTCCTACCCTGCCGCTCTGCTGCAAGAAGGACAGCCTAGCTGCTCTGCTACTCTCCTACCCTGCCGTTCTACAGCAAGGACAGCCTAGCTGCTCTGCTACTCTCCTACCCTGCCGCTCTACAGCAAGGACAGCCTAGCTGCTCTGCTACTCTCCTACCCTGCCGCTCTGCTGCAAGAAGGACAGCCTAGCTGCTCTGCTACTCTCCTACCCTGCCGCTCTACTGCAAGGACAGTCTAGCTGCTCTGCTACTCTCCTACCCTGCCGCTCTACTGCAAGGAAGCCTAGCTGCTCTGCTACTCTCCTACCCTGCCACTCTACTGCAAGGACAGCCTAGCTGCTCTGCTACTCTCCTACCCTGCTGCTCTACAGCAAGGACAGCCTAGCTGCTCTGCTACTCTCCTACCCTGCCGCTCTGCTGCAAGAAGGATGGCCTAGCTTCTCTGCTACTCTCCTACCCTGCCACTCTACTGCAAGGACAGTCTAGCTGCTCTGCTACTCTCCTACCCTGCTGCTTTACTGCAAGAAGGACAGCCTAGCTGCTCTGCTACTTTCCTACTCTGCTGCTCTGCTGCAAGAAGGACAGCCTAGCTGCTCTGCTACTCTCCTACCCTGCCGCTCTACTGCAAGGAAGCCTAGCTGCTCTGCTACTCTCCTACCCTGCCACTCTACTGCAAGGACAGCCTAGCTGCTCTGCTACTCTCCTACCCTGCCGCTCTACTGCAAGGACAGTCTAGCTGCTCTGCTACTCTCCTACCCTACCGCTCTACTGCAAGGACAGCCTAGCTGCTCTGCTACTCTCCTACCCTGCCGCTCTACTGCAAGGACAGTCTAGCTGCTCTGCTACTCTCCTACCCTGCCGCTCTGCTGCAAGAAGGACAGCCTAGCTGCTCTGCTACTCTCCTTCCCTGCCGCTCTGCTGCAAGAAGGACAGCCTAGCTGCTCCTCTACTCTCCTACCCTGCCGCTCTACTGCAAGGACAGTCTAGCTGCTCTGCTACTCTCCTACCCTGCCGCTCTACTGCAAGGACAGTCTAGCTGCTCTGCTACTCTCCTAACCTGTTGCTCTGCTGCAAGAAGGACCGCCTAGCTGCTCTGCTACTCTCCTACCCTGCCGCTCTGCTGCAAGAAGGACAGCCTAGCTGCTCTGCTACTCTCCTACCCTGCCGCTCTACTGCAAGGAAGCCTAGCTGCTCTGCTACTCTCCTACCCTGCCACTCTACTGCAAGGACAGCCTAGCTGCTCTGCTACTCTCCTACCCTGCCGCTCTACTGCAAGGACAGTCTAGCTGCTCTGCTACTCTCCTACCCTACCGCTCTACTGCAAGGACAGCCTAGCTGCTCTGCTACTCTCCTACCCTGCCGCTCTACTGCAAGGACAGTCTAGCTGCTCTGCTACTCTCCTACCCTGCCGCTCTGCTGCAAGAAGGACAGCCTAGCTGCTCTGCTACTCTCCTTCCCTGCCGCTCTGCTGCAAGAAGGACAGCCTAGCTGCTCCTCTACTCTCCTACCCTGCCGCTCTACTGCAAGGACAGTCTAGCTGCTCTGCTACTCTCCTACCCTGCCGCTCTACTGCAAGGACAATCTAGCTGCTCTGCTACTCTCCTAACCTGTTGCTCTGCTGCAAGAAGGACCGCCTAGCTGCTCTGCTACTCTCCTACCCTGCCGCTCTGCTGCAAGAAGGACAGCCTAGCTGCTCTGCTACTCTCCTACCCTGCCGTTCTACAGCAAGGACAGCCTAGCTGCTCTGCTACTCTCCTACCCTGCCGCTCTACAGCAAGGACAGCCTAGCTGCTCTGCTACTCTCCTACCCTGCCGCTCTGCTGCAAGAAGGACAGCCTAGCTGCTCTGCTACTCTCCTACCCTGCCGCTCTACTGCAAGGACAGTCTAGCTGCTCTGCTACTCTCCTACCCTGCCGCTCTACTGCAAGGAAGCCTAGCTGCTCTGCTACTCTCCTACCCTGCCACTCTACTGCAAGGACAGCCTAGCTGCTCTGCTACTCTCCTACCCTGCTGCTCTACAGCAAGGACAGCCTAGCTGCTCTGCTACTCTCCTACCCTGCCGCTCTGCTGCAAGAAGGATGGCCTAGCTTCTCTGCTACTCTCCTACCCTGCCACTCTACTGCAAGGACAGTCTAGCTGCTCTGCTACTCTCCTACCCTGCTGCTTTACTGCAAGAAGGACAGCCTAGCTGCTCTGCTACTCTCCTACCCTGCCGCTCTACTGCAAGGACAGCCTAGCTGCTCTGCTACTCTCCTACCCTGCCGCTCTGCTGCAAGAAGGACAGCCTAGCTGCTCTGCTACTCTCCTACCCTGCCGCTCTACTGCAAGGACAGTCTAGCTGCTCTGCTACTCTCCTACCTGCCGCTCTACTGCAAGGAAGCCTAGCTGCTCTGCTACTCTCCTACCCTGCCGCTCTGCTGCAAGAAGGACAGCCTAGCTGCTCTGCTACTCTCCTACCCTGCCGCTCTACTGCAAGAAGGACAGCCTAGCTGCTCTGCTACTCTCCTACCCTGCTGCTTTACTGCAAGAAGGACAGCCTAGCTGCTCTGCTACTTTCCTACTCTGCTGCTCTGCTGCAAGAAGGACAGACTAGCTGCTCTGCTACTCTCCTACCCTGCCGCTCTACTGCAAGGACAGTATAGCTGCTCTGCTACTCTCCAACCCTTCCGCTCTACTGCAAGGACAGCCTAGCAGCTCTGCTACTCTCCTACCCTGCCGCTCTACTGCAAGGACAGTCTAGCTGCTCTGCTACTCTCCTACCCTGCTGCTTTACTGCAAGAAGGACAGCCTAGCTGCTCTGCTACTTTCCTACTCTGCTGCTCTGCTGCAAGAAGGACAGACTAGCTGCTCTGCTACTCTCCTACCCTGCCGCTCTGCTGCAAGAAGGACAGCCTAGCTGCTCTGCTACTCTCCTTCCCTGCCGCTCTACTGCAAGAAGGACAGCCTAGCTGCTCCTCTACTCTCCTACCCTGCCGCTCTACTGCAAGGACAGTCTAGCTGCTCTGCTACTCTCCTACCCTGCCGCTCTACTGCAATGACAGTCTAGCTGCTCTGCTACTCTCCTAACCTGTTGCTCTGCTGCAAGAAGGACCGCCTAGCTGCTCTGCTACTCTCCTACCCTGCCGCTCTGCTGCAAGAAGGACAGCCTAGCTGCTCTGCTACTTTCCTACCCTGCCGCTCTACAGCAAGGACAGCCTAGCTGCTCTGCTACTCTCCTACCCTGCCGCTCTGCTGCAAGAAGGACAGCCTAGCTGCTCTGCTACTCTCCTACCCTGCCGCTCTACTGCAAGGACAGTCTAGCTGCTCTGCTACTCTCCTACCCTGCCGCTCTACTGCAAGGAAGCCTAGCTGCTCTGCTACTCTCCTACCCTGCCACTCTACTGCAAGGACAGCCTAGCTGCTCTGCTACTCTCCTACCCTGCTGCTCTACAGCAAGGACAGCCTAGCTGCTCTGCTACTCTCCTACCCTGCCGCTCTGCTGCAAGAAGGATGGCCTAGCTTCTCTGCTACTCTCCTACCCTGCCACTCTACTGCAAGGACAGTCTAGCTGCTCTGCTACTCTCCTACCCTGCTGCTTTACTGCAAGAAGGACAGCCTAGCTGCTCTGCTACTTTCCTACTCTGCTGCTCTGCTGCAAGAAGGACAGCCTAGCTGCTCTGCTACTCTCCTACCCTGCCGCTCTACTGCAAGGAAGCCTAGCTGCTCTGCTACTCTCCTACCCTGCCACTCTACTGCAAGGACAGCCTAGCTGCTCTGCTACTCTCCTACCCTGCCGCTCTACTGCAAGGACAGTCTAGCTGCTCTGCTACTCTCCTACCCTACCGCTCTACTGCAAGGACAGCCTAGCTGCTCTGCTACTCTCCTACCCTGCCGCTCTACTGCAAGGACAGTCTAGCTGCTCTGCTACTCTCCTACCCTGCCGCTCTGCTGCAAGAAGGACAGCCTAGCTGCTCTGCTACTCTCCTTCCCTGCCGCTCTGCTGCAAGAAGGACAGCCTAGCTGCTCCTCTACTCTCCTACCCTGCCGCTCTACTGCAAGAAGGACAGCCTAGCTGCTCTGCTACTCTCCTACCCTGCCGCTCTACTGCAAGGACAGTTTAGCTGCTCTGCTACTCTCCTACCCTGCCGCTCTACTGCAAGGACAGTCTAGCTGCTCTGCTACTCTCCTAACCTGTTGCTCTGCTGCAAGAAGGACCGCCTAGCTGCTCTGCTACTCTCCTACCCTGCCGCTCTACTGCAAGGACAGTATAGCTGCTCTGCTACTCTCCTACCCTGCCGCTCTACTGCAAGGACAGTCTAGCTGCTCTGCTACTCTCCTACCCTGCAAGTCTTCTGCAAGAAGGACAGCCTAGCTCCTCTGCTACTCTCCTACCCTGCCGCTCTACTGCAAAAAGGACAGTGTAGCTGCTCTGCTACTCTCCTACCCTGCCGCTCTGCTGCAAGAAGGACAGCTTAGCTGGGTATGCAGCGTTTAGAAAGCAAGCATTACCACGGAATACCTTTACAACGCGGGCGTAACAACGAAAGTTGTTACCACGCATTGCACTGGGGGGCGCTCAAGGATAGTAAATGATTTAATTTACTATCCCAACACCTTCCCTACTATCCACAGGGACTGGTGTTGGAATAGTAAATTAAATTAATCAATTTTGCGCCCCCCAGCGCAATGCGTGGTAACAACTTTCGTTGTTACGAACGCGTTGTAAAGGTACGCGTTTTCAATGTATGAGTTCTAACGTCATACATCTGCTTAGCTGCACTGCTACTCTCCTACCCTGCCGCTCTACTGCAAGGACAGCCTAGCTGCTCTGCTCCTCTCCTAACCTGCCGCTCTGCTGCAAGGACAGCCGAGCTGCTCTGCTACTCTCCTACCCTGCCGCTCTGCTGCAAGAAGGATGGCCTAGCTTCTCTGCTACTCTCCTACCCTGCCACTCTACTGCAAGGACAGTCTAGCTGCTCTGCTACTCTCCTACCCTGTCGCTCTACTGCAAGGACAGTCTAGCTGCTCTGCTACTCTCCTACCCTGCCGCTCTACTGCAAGGACAGTCTAGCTGCTCTGCTACTCTCCTACCCTGCCGCTCTGCTGCAAGAAGGACAGCCTAGCTGCTCTGCTACTCTCCTAACCTGTTGCTCTGCTGCAAGAAGGACCGCCTAGCTGCTCTGCTATTCTCCTACCCTGCCGCTCTGCTGCAAGGACAGCCTAGCTGCTCTGCTACTCTCCTACCCTGCCGCTCTACTGCAAGGACAGCCTAGCTGCTCTGCTACTCTCCTACCCTGCTGCTCTGCTGCAAGAAGGACAGCCTAGCTGCTCTGCTACTCTCCTACCCTGCTGCTCTGCTGCAAGAAGGACAGCCTAGCTGCTCTGCTACTCTCCTACCCTGCCGCTCTGCTGCAAGAAGGACAGCCTAGCTGCTCTGCTACTCTCCTACCCTGCTGCTCTGCTGCAAGAAGGACAGCCTAGCTGCTCTGCTACTCTCCTACCCTGCTGCTCTGCTGCAAGAAGGACAGCCGAGCTGCTCTGCTACTCTCCTACCCTGCCGCTCTACTGCAAGGACAGTCTAGCTGCTCTGCTACTCTCCTACCCTGCTGCTCTGCTGCAAGAAGGGCAGCCGAGCTGCTCTGCTACTCTCCTACCCTGCTGCTCTGCTGCAAGAAGGACAGCCTAGCTGCTCAGCTACTCTCCTACCCTGCCACTCTACTGCAAGGACAGTCTAGCTGCTCTGCTACTCTCCTACCCTGTCGCTCTACTGCAAGGACAGTCTAGCTGCTCTGCTACTCTCCTACCCTGCCGCTCTACTGCAAGGACAGTCTAGCTGCTCTGCTACTCTCCTACCCTGCCGCTCTGCTGCAAGAAGGACAGCCTAGCTGCTCTGCTACTCTCCTACCCTGCCACTCTACTGCGAGGACAGTCTAGCTGCTCTGCTACTCTCCTACCCTGCCGCTCTACTGCAAGGACAGTCTAGCTTCTCTGCTACTCTCCTACCCTTCCGCTCTACAGCAAGGACAGTCTAGCTGCTCTGCTACTCTCCTACCCTGCCGCTCCACTGCAAGGACAGTCTAGCTGCTCTGCTACTCTCCAACCCTTCCGCTCTACTGCAAGGACAGCCTAGCAGCTCTGCTACTCTCCTACCCTGCCGCTCTACTGCAAGGACAGTCTAGCTGCTCTGCTACTCTCCTACCCTGCCGCTCTACTGCAAGGACAGTCTAGCTGCTTGCTACTCTCCTACCCTGCCGCTATACTGCAAGGACAGTCTAGCTGCTCTGCTACTCTCCTACCCTGCTGCTCTGCTACGAGAAGGACAGCCTAGCTGCTCTGCTACTCTCCTACCCTGCCGCTCTGCTGCAAGGACAGCCTAGCTGCTCTGCTACTCTCCTACCCTGCTGCTCTAGTGCAAGGACAGTATAGCTGCTCTGCTACTCTCCTACCCTGCCGCTCTAAAGCAAGGACAGTCTTGCTGCTCTGCTACTCTCCTACCCTGCCGCTCTACTGCAAAGACAGTCTAGCTGCTCTGCTACTCTCCTACCCTGCTGCTCTGCTGCAAGAAGGACAGCCTAGCTGCTCTGCTACTCTCCTACCCTGCCGCTTTACTGCAAGAAGGACAGCCTAGCTTCTCTGCTACTCTCCTACCCTGCAGTTCTGCTGCAAGAAGGACAGCCTAGCTGCTCTGCTACTCTCCTACCCTGCCGATCTACTGCAAGGACAGCCTAGCTGCTCTGCTACTCTCCTACCCTGCCGCTCTGCTGCAAGAAGGACAGCCTAGCTACTCTGCTACTCTCCTACCTTGCCGCTCTACTGCAAGAAGGACAGCCTAGCTGCTCTGCTACTCTCCTACCCTGCTGCTCTGCTGCAAGAAGGACAGCCTAGCTGCTCTGCTACTCTCCTACCCTGCCGCTCTACTGCAAGGACAGCCTAGCTGCTCTGCTACTCTCCTACCCTGCCGCTCTACTGCAAGGACAGCCTAGCTGCTCTGCTACTCTCCTACCCTGCCGCTCTGCTGCAAGAAGGACAGCCTAGCTGCTCTGCTACTCTCCTACCCTGCCGCTCTACTGCAAGGACAGTCTAGCTGCTCTGCTACTCTCCTACCTGCCGCTCTACTGCAAGGAAGCCTAGCTGCTCTGCTACTCTCCTACCCTGCCGCTCTGCTGCAAGAAGGACAGCCTAGCTGCTCTGCTACTCTCCTACCCTGCCGCTCTACTGCAAGAAGGACAGCCTAGCTGCTCTGCTACTCTCCTACCCTGCCACTCTAGTGCAAGGACAGTCTAGCTGCTCTGCTACTCTCCTACCCTGCCGCTCTACTGCAAGAAGAACAGCCTAGCTGCTCTGCTACTCTCCTACCCTGCCGCTCTACTGCAAGGACAGCCTAGCTGCTCTGTTACTCTCCTACCCTGCTGCTCTGCTGCAAGAAGGACCGCATAGCTGCTCTGCTACTCTCCTACCCTGCCGTTCTACAGCAAGGACAGCCTAGCTGCTCTGCTACTCTCCTACCTTGCCGCTCTACTGCAAGGACAGTCTAGCTGCTCTGCTACTCTCCTACCCAGCTGCTCTGCTGCAAGAAGGACAGCCTAGCTGCTCTGCTACTCTCCCACCCTGCCTCTCTACTGCAAGAAGGACAGCCTAGCTGCTCTGCTACTCTCCTACCCTGCCACTCTAGTGCAAGGACAGTCTAGCTGCTCTGCTACTCTCCTACCCTGCCGCTCTACTGCAAGGACAGCCTAGCTGCTCTGTTACTCTCCTACCCTGCCGCTCTACTGCAAGGACAGTCTAGCTGCTCTGCTACTCTCCTACCCAGCTGCTCTGCTGCAAGAAGGACAGCCTAGCTGCTCTGCTACTCTCCTACCCTGCCGCTCTGCTGCAAGAAGGACAGCCTAGCTGCTCTGCTACTCTCCCACCCTGCCTCTCTACTGCAAGAAGGACAGCCTAGCTGCTCTGCTACTCTCCTACCCTGCCGCTCTACTGCAAGGACAGCCTAGCTGCTCTGTTACTCTCCTACCCTGCCGCTCTACTGCAAGGACAGTCTAGCTGCTCTGCTACTCTCCTACCCTGCTGCTCTACTGCAAGGACAGTCTAGCTGCTCTGCTACTCTCCTACCCTGCTGCTCTGCTGCAAGAAGGACCGCCTAGCTGCTCTGCTACTCTCCCACCCTGCCGCTCTGCTGCAAGAAGGACAGCCTAGCTGCTCTGCTACTCTCCTACCCTGCTGCTCTACTGCAAGGACAGCCTAGCTGCTCTGCTACTCTCCTACCCTTCCGCTCTACTGCAAGGACAGCCTAGCTGTATGTGTTTGACTACTGTTTGAAAATAAAAGATTTGAAGAAGAACTCCAACATCTATGAGAGATATCATTAATATTACTACTGTTTTATGCTTTGTGGTGCACCTTTGCGGTTGTTTGAACTGATTCAAAATTCCCTAGGGAAAAGGCACAGTGATGATGGGTGCCACTCAGTGTGCACACAGCCCCCTTGTTTAAACTTAAGGGTTAAGATACCGCACGGGGGAAAGTTAGTCAGGTGCTTACTCTAGGAAGGGTCCATCATCTATTCAGTTTCTGCTACTCTCCCACCCTGCCTCTCTGCTGCAAGAAGGACAGCCTAGCTGCTCTGCTACTCTCCTACCCTGCTGCTCTGCTGCAAGAAGGACAGCCTAGCTGCTCTGCTACTCTCCTACCCTGCCGCTCTGCTGCAAGAAGGACAGCCTAGCTGCTCTGCTACTCTCCTACCCTGCTGCTCTGCTGCAAGAAGGACAGCCTAGCTGCTCTGCTACTCTCCTACCCTGCCACTTTACTGCAAGAAGGACAGCCTAGCTGCTCTGCTACTCTCCTACCCTGCAGTTCTGCTGCAAGAAGGACAGCCTAGCTGCTCTGCTACTCTCCTACCCTGCCGCTCTACTGCAAAGACAGCCTAGCTGCTCTGCTACTCTCCTACCCTGCCGCTCTGCTGCAAGAAGGACAGCCTAGCTGCTCTGCTACTCTCCTACCTTGCCGCTCTACTGCAAGAAGGACAGCCTAGCTGCTCTGCTACTCTCCTACCCTGCTGCTCTGCTGCAAGAAGGACAGCCTAGCTGCTCTGCTACTCTCCTACCCTGCCGCTCTACTGCAAGGACAGCCTAGCTGCTCTGCTACTCTCCTACCCTGCCGCTCTACTGCAAGGACAGCCTAGCTGCTCTGCTACTCTCCTACACTGCCGCTCTACTGCAAGGACAGCCTAGCTGCTCTGCTACTCTCCTACCCTGCCGCTCTGCTGCAAGAAGGACAGCCTAGCTGCTCTGCTACTCTCCTACCCTGCTGCTCTACTGCAAGGACAGCCTAGCTGCTCTGCTACTCTCCTACCCTGCTGCTTTACTGCAAGAAGGACAGCCTAGCTGCTCTGCTACTTTCCTACTCTGCTGCTCTGCTGCAAGAAGGACAGCCTAGCTGCTCTGCTACTCTCCTACCCTGCCGCTCTACTGCAAGGAAGCCTAGCTGCTCTGCTACTCTCCTACCCTGCCACTCTACTGCAAGGACAGCCTAGCTGCTCTGCTACTCTCCTACCCTGCCGCTCTACTGCAAGGACAGTCTAGCTGCTCTGCTACTCTCCTACCCTACCGCTCTACTGCAAGGACAGCCTAGCTGCTCTGCTACTCTCCTACCCTGCCGCTCTACTGCAAGGACAGTCTAGCTGCTCTGCTACTCTCCTACCCTGCTGCTCTGCTGCAAGAAGGACAGCCTAGCTGCTCTGCTACTCTCCTACCCTTCTGCTTTACTGCAAGAAGGACGGCCTAGCTTCTCTGCTACTCTCCTACCCTGCCACTCTACTGCAAGGACAGCCTAGCTGCTCTGCTACTCTCCTACCCTTCTGCTTTACTGCAAGAAGGACAGCCTAGCTGCTCTGCTACTCTCCTACTCTGCTGCTCTGCTGCAAGAAGGACAGCCTAGCTGCTCTGCTACTCTCCTACCCTGCCGCTCTGCTGCAAGAAGGACAGCCTAGCTGCTCTGCTACTCTCCTACCCTGCCGCTCTACTGCAAGCACAGTCTAGCTGCTCTGCTACTCTCCTACCCTGCTGCTCTACTGCAAGGACAGTCTAGCTGCTCTGCTACTCTCCTACCCTGCCGCTCTACTGCAAAGACAGTCTAGCTGCTCTGCTACTCTCCTAACCTGTTGCTCTGCTGCAAGAAGGACCGCCTAGCTGCTCTGCTACTCTCCTACCCTGCCGCTCTACTGCAAGGACAGTATAGCTGCTCTGCTACTCTCCTACCCTGCCGCTCTACAGCAAGGACAGCCTAGCTGCTCTGCTACTCTCCTACCCTGCCGCTCTGCTGCAAGAAGGACAGCCTAGCTGCTCTGCTACTCTCCTACCCTGCCGCTCTACTGCAAGGACAGCCTAGCTGCTCTGCTACTCTCCTACCCTGCCGCTCTACTGCAAGGACAGCCTAGCTGCTCTGTTACTCTCCTACCCTGCCGCTCTACTGCAAGGACAGTCTAGCTGCTCTGCTACTCTCCTACCCTGCTGCTCTACTGCAAGGACAGTCTAGCTGCTCTGCTACTCTCCTACCCTGCTGCTCTGCTGCAAGAAGGACCGCCTAGCTGCTCTGCTACTCTCCCACCCTGCCGCTCTGCTGCAAGAAGGACAGCCTAGCTGCTCTGCTACTCTCCTACCCTGCTGCTCTACTGCAAGGACAGCCTAGCTGCTCTGCTACTCTCCTACCCTTCCGCTCTACTGCAAGGACAGCCTAGCTGTATGTGTTTGACTACTGTTTGAAAATAAAAGATTTGAAGAAGAACTCCAACATCTATGAGAGATATCATTAATATTACTACTGTTTTATGCTTTGTGGTGCACCTTTGCGGTTGTTTGAACTGATTCAAAATTCCCTAGGGAAAAGGCACAGTGATGATGGGTGCCACTCAGTGTGCACACAGCCCCCTTGTTTAAACTTAAGGGTTAAGATACCGCACGGGGGAAAGTTAGTCAGGTGCTTACTCTAGGAAGGGTCCATCATCTATTCAGTTTCTGCTACTCTCCCACCCTGCCTCTCTGCTGCAAGAAGGACAGCCTAGCTGCTCTGCTACTCTCCTACCCTGCTGCTCTGCTGCAAGAAGGACAGCCTAGCTGCTCTGCTACTCTCCTACCCTGCCGCTCTGCTGCAAGAAGGACAGCCTAGCTGCTCTGCTACTCTCCTACCCTGCTGCTCTGCTGCAAGAAGGACAGCCTAGCTGCTCTGCTACTCTCCTACCCTGCCACTTTACTGCAAGAAGGACAGCCTAGCTGCTCTGCTACTCTCCTACCCTGCAGTTCTGCTGCAAGAAGGACAGCCTAGCTGCTCTGCTACTCTCCTACCCTGCCGCTCTACTGCAAAGACAGCCTAGCTGCTCTGCTACTCTCCTACCCTGCCGCTCTGCTGCAAGAAGGACAGCCTAGCTGCTCTGCTACTCTCCTACCTTGCCGCTCTACTGCAAGAAGGACAGCCTAGCTGCTCTGCTACTCTCCTACCCTGCTGCTCTGCTGCAAGAAGGACAGCCTAGCTGCTCTGCTACTCTCCTACCCTGCCGCTCTACTGCAAGGACAGCCTAGCTGCTCTGCTACTCTCCTACCCTGCCGCTCTACTGCAAGGACAGCCTAGCTGCTCTGCTACTCTCCTACACTGCCGCTCTACTGCAAGGACAGCCTAGCTGCTCTGCTACTCTCCTACCCTGCCGCTCTGCTGCAAGAAGGACAGCCTAGCTGCTCTGCTACTCTCCTACCCTGCTGCTCTACTGCAAGGACAGCCTAGCTGCTCTGCTACTCTCCTACCCTGCTGCTTTACTGCAAGAAGGACAGCCTAGCTGCTCTGCTACTTTCCTACTCTGCTGCTCTGCTGCAAGAAGGACAGCCTAGCTGCTCTGCTACTCTCCTACCCTGCCGCTCTACTGCAAGGAAGCCTAGCTGCTCTGCTACTCTCCTACCCTGCCACTCTACTGCAAGGACAGCCTAGCTGCTCTGCTACTCTCCTACCCTGCCGCTCTACTGCAAGGACAGTCTAGCTGCTCTGCTACTCTCCTACCCTACCGCTCTACTGCAAGGACAGCCTAGCTGCTCTGCTACTCTCCTACCCTGCCGCTCTACTGCAAGGACAGTCTAGCTGCTCTGCTACTCTCCTACCCTGCTGCTCTGCTGCAAGAAGGACAGCCTAGCTGCTCTGCTACTCTCCTACCCTTCTGCTTTACTGCAAGAAGGACGGCCTAGCTTCTCTGCTACTCTCCTACCCTGCCACTCTACTGCAAGGACAGCCTAGCTGCTCTGCTACTCTCCTACCCTTCTGCTTTACTGCAAGAAGGACAGCCTAGCTGCTCTGCTACTCTCCTACTCTGCTGCTCTGCTGCAAGAAGGACAGCCTAGCTGCTCTGCTACTCTCCTACCCTGCCGCTCTGCTGCAAGAAGGACAGCCTAGCTGCTCTGCTACTCTCCTACCCTGCCGCTCTACTGCAAGCACAGTCTAGCTGCTCTGCTACTCTCCTACCCTGCTGCTCTACTGCAAGGACAGTCTAGCTGCTCTGCTACTCTCCTACCCTGCCGCTCTACTGCAAAGACAGTCTAGCTGCTCTGCTACTCTCCTAACCTGTTGCTCTGCTGCAAGAAGGACCGCCTAGCTGCTCTGCTACTCTCCTACCCTGCCGCTCTACTGCAAGGACAGTATAGCTGCTCTGCTACTCTCCTACCCTGCCGCTCTACAGCAAGGACAGCCTAGCTGCTCTGCTACTCTCCTACCCTGCCGCTCTGCTGCAAGAAGGACAGCCTAGCTGCTCTGCTACTCTCCTACCCTGCCGCTCTACTGCAAGGACAGCCTAGCTGCTCTGCTACTCTCCTACCCTGCCGCTCTACAGCAAGGACAGTCTAGCTGCTCAGCTACTCTCCTACCCTGCCGCTCTACTGCAAGGACAGTCTAGCTGCTCTGCTACTCTCCTACCCTACTGCTCTGCTGCAAGAAGGACAGTCTAGCTGCTCTGCTACTCTCCTACCCTGCCGCTCTACTGCAAGCACAGTCTAGCTGCTCTGCTACTCTCCTACCCTACCGCTCTACTGCAAGAAGGACAGCCTAGCTGCTCTGCTACTCTCCTACCCTGCTGCTCTGCTGCAAGAAGGACAGCCTAGCTGCTCTGCTACTCTCCTACCCTGCCGCTCTACTGCAAGAAGGACAGCCTAGCTGCTCTGCTACTCTCCTACCCTGCTGCTCTGCTGCAAGAAGGACAGCCTAGCTGCTCTGCTACTCTCCTACCCTGCCGCTCTACTGCAAGGACAGCCTAGCTGCTCTGCTACTCTCCTACCCTGCTGCTCTGCTGCAAGAAGGACAGCCTAGCTGCTCTGCTACTCTCCTACCTTGCCGCTCTACTGCAAGAAGGACAGCCTAGCTGCTCTGCTACTCTCCTACCCTGCTGCTCTGCTGCAAGAAGGACAGCCTAGCTGCTCTGCTACTCTCCTACCCTGCCGCTCTACTGCAAGGACAGCCTAGCTGCTCTGCTACTCTCCTACCCTACCGCTCTACTGCAAGGACAGCCTAGCTGCTCTGCTACTCTCCTACCCTGCCGCTCTACTGCAAGGACAGTCTAGCTGCTCTGCTACTCTCCTACCCTGCCGCTCTACTGCAAGGACAGCCGAGCTGCTCTGCTACTCTCCTACCCTGCCGCTCTACTGCAAGGACAGTCTAGCTGCTCTGCTACTCTCCTACCCTGCCGCTCTACTGCAAGGACAGTCTAGCTGCTCTGCTACTCTCCTACCCTACCGCTCTACTGCAAGGACAGCCGAGCTGCTCTGCTACTCTCCTACCCTGCCGCTCTACTGCAAGGACAGTCTAGCTGCTCTGCTACTCTCCTACCCTGCCGCTCTACTGCAAGGACAGCCGAGCTGCTCTGCTACTCTCCTACCCTACCGCTCTACTGCAAGGACAGCCGAGCTGCTCTGCTACTCTCCTACCCTATCGCTCTACTGCAAGGACAGCCGAGCTGCTCTGCTACTCTCCTACCCTGCCGCTCTACTGCAAGGACAGTCTAGCTGCTCTGCTACTCTCCTACCCTGCCGCTCTACAGCAAGGACAGCCTAGCTGCTCTGCTACTCTCCTACCCTGCCGCTCTACTGCAAGGACAGTCTAGCTGCTCTGCTACTCTCCTACCCTGCCGCTCTACTGCAAGGACAGTCTAGCTGCTCTGCTACTCTCCTACCCTGCCGCTCTACTGCAAGAAGGACAGTCTAGCTGCTCTGCTACTTTCCTACCCTGCCGCTCTACTGCAAGGACAGTCTAGCTGCTCTGCTACTCTCCTACCCTGCCGCTCTACTGCAAGAAGGACAGCCTAGCTGCTCTGCTACTCTCCTACCCTGCCGCTCTACAGCAAGGACAGCCTAGCTGCTCTGCTACTCTCCTACCCTGCCGCTCTACTGCAAGGACAGTCTAGCTGCTCTGCTACTTTCCTACCCGCTCCTTACACTGGCTGCCGGTCAAGATGCGAATCCAGTTTAAGGTCTTATGTCTGGCCTTTAAAATTTTGAAAGGTTCCGCTCCCCAGATCCTTACCAACCTCTTGTCCCTCTATATTCCGACCCGCTCTCTCAGATCCTTTGGCCAAGCTCTCGCTGTGGTTCCCCGGTTTAAGCTTAGTCGTGCTGGGGGCCGATCTTTTCGTGTGAGAGCGGCAGCGCTTTGGAATTCTCTTCCCGTAGAAATCCGTCTGATGGAGGATCTCTTGCTGTTTCGAAAGGCTATCAAAACTTTCTTATTTTAATTCTGCCCTGTAGCGGTATCCTTTTCTTTCCTTCTTTTAGCGATGCTGTGTTCTACCTTGTCGTGCGCCGGGACGCTCCTTTGCTGGAGCAGCTGCGCGAATTATAAGTACCCATAGCATAGCATAGCAAGCAACCACTTGTGCTCGCTAAACATCCGTTTAGGAGAGGATTTTCCCCCAACTTACTCCGATCATTTATTGTTATTTTGTTATTGCAGAACGCGCCATGGCGTCTAACATGGGCCAAGGATGCATGTGCCGCTAAGAAACAGATCTGCATGCGGCAGGAGATGAAATGGCACTGCGAGCAGCTGCTCGTGCTTGCGAAGTCCTCAAGTGGGGCAGGATTTTTCTCCAACTGACACCTGCCACTTGGCACTATTTTCTTAGCACTAAATGCACCCTCACCAAAATGGACATGAGGGTGCATGTTGTGCTAAGAAAGAGCACTAAATGCAGCAGAATACAAGTAGCGAGTGTAGGAAAGTGCCCACACTGACATGGTCTCCTCCCACTTTGTGTCTGGTCAATGGTGCAACTTTCACCAAAAGCGTGCTGGGTCCCTGCTAATCAGATCTCTTTCCCTAAAACTTACAATTGATCCCACAATTGGGAAACCTTTGTCATCATCCCCTGTAAGTCCCTAGTAAGCGGTAGCTCTGGTACCTAGGGCCTCGGGTAGCAAAGAGGGTCCCTGAGGCTGCAGCACTTATTGTGCCACCCAAGGGATCTCTCAGCACCAACTCACAGACTGCCACTGCAGGCTGAGTGCCATGGCATAGAGCAAAACAAACACACAACAGGACACCCCTCCAGTGTGCCATGCCAAACCACACTGCATACCACTCTAGGTAAGTCACCCCTACGGCAGGACTTACAGCCCTAAGGCAGGATGCACTATACGACACAAGTGTCCCTCTCTGCATCGGCAGAGGTACCCTGTAACATCGAGGTCCTTCTTAGATATTACCAGGAAGCAGGGGAGGCATGTGCTTGACACTAGAAAAGCGAGACTCACAACTACATGATGGCTTCACTGAAATATGGGATGTTTGGTATCAAAGATCTTATAATAATAAATGTACACTGATGACAGTGTTGAATTTATTAATATCTGAACCCAGAGGGTACCCTAGTGGTACCCCCTGAAAAGCCACAGTCCTCTAGTGTACGGTCTGTCTGGTCCAGACCAGCCCACCACCACAGACGTGCTTCTGACCCCCTAGGAGTTGAGCGCTTGAACTCAGAGGTCAGGACACAAAGCTGGTTCTGGCTAGGGTGTTATTTACACCCTATCCAAACAAGATGGATAACAATTAGCATTCCCGGGGCTGGCAGCTTCAAAGCATGTCGCCTTTGTAATGCGACCCCCGCTCTCTCCACAGTCCTGGGAGATGCCAACCCCACTGTTTTGCTGCTCTCTAGATTGTGGATAAGAGGGAAAACTAGTATTTGAGATAGGCATGGTGACTACACCGGTTAGGCCCACCCTTAAGATTTCTTGACTGATGTGACCCCCCACATTGAGGAATTTAGCATCTTTGTATTGGCAGAATTTAGGACACTGAGTCAGGGTCATGCCCACTTCCCACAAGAAGAGGTCATGCAATAGCCCATTGGATACTGCCCTTCACTCCCTTAACTTCCCATAATTCAGTGTTTAGGGGACCCCTCTGACCTCAGAAGTTGAGATCAGTTTGGAACCTGAAGAAGACGAGTACCAGGATCCTGCCGTGCCACAAATAGGAAGAATAGAGAAGAAGCCCAACCTGACGCCGACTCCGCCAGCCGTCTGCCTGCTCCTCACAATTCTGTCAAAGCCGCCTCTGTCCTGTGCTGTCCGATGCCGCAAACCTTGGAGGTCTCCAGCATGAAACCAGAGATTTTGATGATCTCCCCTAGAGCCGACTGCAGGTGACTCTCCTGCAACTGCAGGTACTGACTGCGATAACTCGGTACACTGCACCTGCTGCCCACAGTGAATGTCAAGCAGCAACTGCCCAGGAAAAGGTCAGCAGACTCCAAGAGGTTCACATCCTCTTCCTGCCAATCCTGAAGACCCTCTGACCTCCTAGAGCTCAGCTGTGCCAATATCTGGACTACTGGTGACTTGTTGCGACCAAGGCATGTTTACGAGTCCAGTCTGAACTCCAACTTGCCCAACCGAGAGCTAACCGACGAGGGACATCAGCATTGCAAAGTCATCTCTGAGACTGATTCCACTGCCCAGCTGTCATCCAATCTGTTGACCAGACCGAAGGTAAAGGAGGCACTTTGACGCACAGGTGCCCAACGAACCCATAGATCCTGCACCTGAGTGGCCTGGCACGGATCTACAGAATCCAGTTGTTGTCCTTGTTGCTGAGGTCCTCCCTCAACAAGTCCCCTTTTGGGAACTCCAAACTTATTCCCAAGTCCCCAATTTCCGTGCTTTGCCAAGAGGCCCCTTCTTTATTCAAGCGTGTTTTGACTCACAGTCCCTGGCCCACCTTTGGTGCTGTACAGAGACTTCTGAGGGCAGCCCAGACCGATTTGAGGGTTGAGCACTGGTCCCTGACCCTCTATGACACCGAGACCGAAGTGGCTCTATCAAGGGTGCACGGCAATCCTAAGTATTCCATGAGTGCCATTATCCTTCCATAGGATAACATTGGCACAATGGCGCACAAGTGCAAACTGATTTTAAACCTGCAAAAGTTTTCAAAAGTACTTAACCGTAACCAGTTTCTGAGTTCAAAAACATATTTATAGAAATCATTAAGCATTTTTTCCAAATTGGTGTGGATCTCCTTTTTGAGTGTGTGTCTCTCTTATTGACTTTGCAAATGCATTGACTGTCCTAACACCCTTCTCTGATAAGCCTAAGGCTTCTCAGCCACAGGCACCCCTAGAAGAGTACATTGGGATTGCTAGAGACAGATTTATTAACATTTTGCACAGCTATGTCAAATGTAGCGTCTATTTACTCAACATTAAAAAAGGGCTAGGAGCGCAGCACACAACAGCATTGCACCATGGGAGCACCTAGGTAAATGTTGGTAAATGTACCCCTACGTTGGCCGAGGGTGAATAAGAAGGGGTTAAATCCTCTCATTTCCCATTAGTCGGACCTCAGGTTTGTGGGACCCCAGGATCCGCTTGACGTAGGTTCATGGTGACAAGAAGGAAGTGTGCTCCAAGTGTTTGGGAGGAAAGAGATAGTCTGGTATATTTCATATCTAGATTAGGACAGGGCAGAACAAAAGATGGCTTTGGATTTCCCAGGTGAGGGCCACTTCTGTCCTTGGACAGTTATTGATGATCTTACTGGGCAAGACGTCATTGAGCAAAGGCTATGCATAGGCCAGGAGTAGGGTCTGTTGTGTCGGTGGGAGGTGGAGCGATGGCTACGAAGGCTACTTCTAGACCAGGAGTATGATCTGTTGTGTCGGTGAGCAGCCGACCACAGACTACGTCTAGGACAGAAGTAGGATAGGTTGTGTCAGTAGCTGGTGGAATAAAAGCTAAGTCTAGGTCATAAGTAGGATCAGTCGTGTCGGTGAGCTGAGGAGCGAAGGCTAGGTGTGGCCAGAAGTAAAATCAGTTGTGTTGGTGGGAGGCGGAGCGAAGGCTACTTCTAGGCCTGAAGTGGGATCAATGGTGTTGGTGGAAGGTGGAGTGAAAGCTACATCGATGCCAGGAGTTGGATTGGTTGTGCCAGTGAGCGCTGGATCCACTTCCTTCCAGGGTATTGAATTACACTTTTTGTGTAATTATGCACAATCTTGAGGAATTCTTAAGTCATTCATCAAGGTTATGCACCATGAAATTACATGAGTTATGCCCACCCCTACAATGTACTCAGTTGTGCCTGCTCATTATTACTTGTGTAGTCTTTCGTTTTGGTGCAAAATAAAGTAACTTATGGGTTGGAGAATCAGTTATTTTGCTGTTGTGTGATTGTTGAGATCAGTCCTTGAGCACCCTCACACTACCCCCTCCCTAAGCTCGCCATTGCTACCACCAATGGTCGCCTGCTGAAGGGGTTATTTTTGGCCCAGTTTGAAGATCTGCATTTGGATGGACCTTGGGGCATCAGAGGCGGACAACCTCAGCCCCCAGGGTCAGGTCTCCTGACCCCCACATGGGGTCAAGCAGGACAATAAATTAAATATTAGACCTCTGTCCGGCTGGACAAGTTTAACCAATACAGTACTGATTGGGTCCGTATTCATTTCTAAACGCGTATCTCTAATACCCTAGCGACCACTGTTGTTAAATTATCAATTCCCAAGGTCCGTGGCTGAGTTTACTTGGGTCCCCTTGTTGGTTAAAAATATGTCTCACTAAGAGACAAATTAAAGTTGAAGACATCAGGGCTTCCTTGAACTTTGGATGCTGAAATGTCCATCTGTCATTGTGGCAGCGGCACCTCTACCCAGCCGCGGTCGGTGCAGGTAACAGCTGAGGGGTGGTGGGGCCACATTCGGGGGATTTCGAGGGACGATACCCTCGAACCCCCACCCCCATGGCCCCACCACACCACTGCTGTTACCTGCATGGACGGCAGCTGCCTCTGCCCCATTCGGAGGTCTCTGCCGTGCCTGGGAGGAGTCATGCTCAACATTTAGGGGTCACCAGGGGTCACAGCTGAACCCTTTTGCTTGCCCCTTGGTACCCCTGGCACTGCCTTTGTGACCCTGGCCTCAGAGGTGGCAAAATCAGTGCCAATAGGCCTCTATCGGGCAGTAGTGGTGGGGTGGGGGGGGGAGGGCTGAAAAATCAAGAATGAAGAAAAGGAACAAAAAAAGAAAATGTTACTTACCTGCCGGCCGCCTCCTCTCCTGCGTTCTCTTCGGTCGATGCAGAGAACACACATGCTCCCAGACTCCCCTGAGCCAATCACGACGCTGATTTCTTCAGCATGACTGCATGACAGCAGGGTTAAGATTGGTCTGAGGGACTGGTTCGGTGTTCAGACAGGGAGCCAGAGCCTGGGCATGTTCTCTACCTGGCTGTGCAATACAGCCGGGGGGAGAACATGCTAAGTGAACATGTCTGTTTCGCCGGCCCAAGATGGCTGGCCAAACCATCATGTGCACTTCAAAAGTAAGCACCACTGTCCCCCCTGCTCTCTGGGCAGCCAGCCCCGCCCCGCACCTACAGGGCCAGTACCGAAAAATAAAAGGATAATAACATGGTGTTATTATCTTTTTATTTTTCCTGTGAGACAATGCTCCTCCGACTTAGAGGATGAGCCGCCACTGCCTAGAAATGCTCCTCCGCCTTAGAGGAGGAGCCTCCAGTGCCTGGAAACGATCCTCCGCCTTAGAAGAGGAGCTGCCGCTGCCTAGAATTGCTCCTCCACCTTAGAGGAGGAGTCTTCAGTGCCTAGAAATGCTCCTCCGCCTTAGAGGAGGAGCCTCCAGTGCCTGGAAACGTCCTCCGCCTTAGAGGAGGAGCCGCCGCTGCCTGGAAATGCTCCTCTGCCTTAGAGGAGGAGCTGCTGCTGCCTGGAAATGCTCCTCCGCCTTACAGGAGGAGCCTCCAGTGCCTGGAAATGCTCCTCCGCCTTATATGAGGAGCCTTCAGTGCCTGGAAATGCTCCTCCGCCTTAGAGGACGAGCCTCCAGTGCCTAGAAATGCTCCACCGCCTTAGAGGATGAGCCGCCGCTGCCTAGAAATGCTCCTCCACCTTAGAGGAGGAGCCTCCAGTGCCTAGAAATGCTCCACCGCCTTAGAGGATGAGCCGCCGCTGCCTAGAAATGCTCCTCCGCCTTAGAGGAGGAGCCTCCAGTGCCTGGAAATGCTCCACCGCCTTGGAGGAGGAGCCTCCAGTGCCTAGAAATGCTCCACCGCCTTAGAGGATGAGCCGCCGCTGCCTAGAAATGCTCCTCCGCCTTAGAGGAGGAGCCTCCAGTGCCTGGAAATGCTCCACCGCCTTAGAGGAGGAGCCTCCAGTGCCTGGAAATGCTCCTCCGCCTTAGAGGAGGAGCCTCCAGTGCCTAGAAATGCTCCACCACCTTAGAGGAGGAGCTTCCAGTGCCTAGAAATGCTCCTCCGCCTTAGAGGAGGAGCATCCAGTGCCTGGAAACACTCCTCCACCTTAGAGGAGGAGCCGCCGGTCCCTGAAATCTCTCGTCAACCTTAGAGGAGAAGCCTCTGTTGCCTGAAACGCTCCTCCGCCTTAGAGGAGGAGCCGCTGCTGCCTGGGAATGCTCCTCCGCATTTTCGGTTACATTTTCAACACAAATAGGGAATAATATTATTCTCTATTAGTGTATAAAAATTGAGTATAATTAGCTGGAATATGATAGTTATTGATAAGTAAAACCTGCTTTAAATGTCTGTTGTATGCATGCTTGTAGGTAAGTGTGTTTATCTGAGAGTGCGTGAATGTGTGTGTGTATGTTTAGGTATGTGTGTGTGTGTCTGCGTGTGAGTTAAAGTAAAGGTCAAATGTTTTGTGAGGTTAACTCCGCCACTCCTGGCATGTTGGCGAATTTCTTCCATACAGAAAGTAGTAGAAGTATACTCCAGTGAACGGGGGGATGGGGGGGTGCTTGGTATCCACACATCATGTCTCCTCAATGCTGAGGACGTGCCCCAGTTGTCAGGGAGACAAGACTCCTCACAGGGCGCTCCCTGCATTTCTTCCAGGAGATGAGCTCAGGTGGCAGGGCTCCCTCTGGACTCCTCAGGCCAGGTGTCTCCTCGACGCTGCTCCCTCCCCCCCCCCCCCCATCCTTCACTGTACCCGGCTGACGTGATCTGCTGCAAGCCTCGCCTGCGCCCTGGGAGCTGCCCAGGATCACACGGCTTCCTCCCCGGGGCCTCGTTATCTGCGCTGGGCACAGGCAGAGCCGCTCGGTTGTTGCTTCTTGCCGTGGGTTTCTGTGAATGTTGCTCTTGTTTTCAGGAACTGGCAGCAGGGACGAGGAGGCCTGGAGCCAGCGCACCCTTGCTTCAGGGTCAGAGGGGGGTCACCTGATGAGGGGGGGCGCATTTACCAAGCTCATTCCTGAAGCGCCTGCGCGTTGCTTTGACGTTGTTTGCGGCATTCAGGGACAGCATTGCCAACAGTTGTATTGTATTGCAACATTTATATAGCGCTTACTGCACCAATGTGGGGCGCTGAGGCGCTTTCCTGCATGAGTAGCACGCTACACCATGCACTTCCAAGCACACACCGTATAATGCAGTGTGTGTAGGTTGGAAGGGTGCAGTCTTTGCTTTGATCTGTGTGGGAAGTGTTTCCAGAGTCCGCCTCCCACCATTCAAGTCCGAGGCCTCTGAAATCATTTGTGGCGTACCTCAAGGATCCTCACTCAGTCCCACCCTCTTCAACGTATACATGAGCCCCCTCGCGACCATCGCCCGCCAACACAACCTGAACATCATCTCCTACGCGGACGACACTCAACTGATCCTCTCTCTCACCAATGACCCCAGCACCGCCAAAACTAACCTACACGAAGGAATGAAAGAAGTCGCCGAATGGATGAAACAAAGCCGTCTGAAACTGAATTCAGACAAAACAGAAGTCCTCATCTTAGGTACATCCCCCTCTGCATGGGACGACTCCTGGTGGCCAGAAGCCCTCGGAAAAGCACCCATCCCGACAGACCACGCACGGAACCTTGGCGTCATCCTAGACTCCTCACTCTCCATGAACAGACAAGTCAACGCCGTATCCTCCTCCTGCTTTAACATTCTTCGCATGCTCAGAAAAACATTTCGCTGGATCCCCTCTGAAACTAGAAAAACAGTCACACACGCTCTAGTCACGAGCCGACTGGACTACGGAAACACCCTATACGCAGGCACCACCGCTAAACTCCAGAAGAAACTACAACGAATCCAAAACGCCTCAGCCAGGCTCATACTGGACATCCCACGCAACGAACACATTTCGAGTCACCTTAAAGACCTCCACTGGCTACCCGTCAATAAGAGGATCACTTTCCGACTGCTTACCCACGCACACAAATCACTCTACGACATCGGACCAGATTGCCTCAACTCTCGACTGTCCTTCTACACCCCCTCCCGCCAACTTCGCTCCTCCAGTCAAGCCTTCGCCACTGTACCTCGCATCAACAAGACCACCATGGGAGGCAGATCCTTTTCATACCTGGCTGCCAAAACATGGAACTCACTCCCCGCCTACCTTCGCCTCACCCAGAATCACCTAGCGTTCAGAAAGCAGCTTAAAACGTGGATATTTGACAAATAATCCCCCTCCCCTCCTAAGCGCCTTGAAACCCTCTGGGTATGTAGTGCGCTATACAAATTTTATGACTTGACTTGACTTGACTTGTATTGACCACCGAGGTGCGGTTATCATGTTATAGGACGCACGCGTAGCGATGATGACTCCAGAGGTGTGAGGCGCACGTGGTTCATGGTTTCCCTCCAGAGGTGTGAGACGCACGTGGTTCATGGTTTCCCGCGCGCCGGCTGCTTTGGGCAGCTCTGCGGTCCCTTCATGGGATTTCTTAGGGTCATTCTCTACTCAGCTGGTCCTGCCCTGGCGCCTCCATTCCGAGATGTTTCATTTAAAGTTCATGAGACTGAAAGGCAGAGGTCGAAGGGAGAACCGGTGGCGGCCTCTGAGGGGACGGACTTTGTTACTATCATCCCATATCTGAGTGTCATTGTGAGACATCGAGACGCGGCCACAGTGCGTCGCTTGTTTTGATCCACAAAGGTGGACTAAATGAAAGGCCTCCGTTGGCCAGCGGCCTGTGCGTAACGAAACATACGGGCTCCCCTGCAAAGAACATGGAGGGGACCCCCCACGCTTTGGATCCAGACAGGAGCTCTCGGGCCAGGGGCCCGCTGCCGGCCGGTGCACAGTGCTGGCCGGGCCCCCCTGCACCGCTGGGGCTTCGGGGGCTATTGTTACCCCTCTCCGCAGCAGGTTGCAGAACTCTTCAGGTACTCCACACCTGTCCACTTGTGATGGTGGTTTATCGCTCGCCCTGGTGCACTGCTGGGCGAGGGGCAGGAATCCCAGCAGTTATGAGCATGGCAGACTTGCATTTGTATCGTGCTCACTACCCCTGACGGGGAGCTGAATGCTTTTCACGGGGCAGCACGCTACTCCAGAACCCAACCTTAGTTTTATCACTAATTATTGGCGTTTTAAAAGAGGTTTGCAATCTTTGAAAAGGAGGCGCAGGCAATTTGCAGAAATACAATAATATGGATGAAGGTGAACATGTGTGTGTGTGACTTAATACTCAGAGAGAGGAGGCATGCAGAGAATCGAAGTAAGGACGTGTCCGTGCGTGTGACTCAGCGTCCCGAGAGAGGAGGCACGCAGAGCATGGAAGTAAGGACGTGTCCATTTGAAAAAAAAAGAAAAGGCAACATTGTAAAGTGTCAAGTCAAGGTCAATTTTCATGGAAACAGAGAAGAGTCTTTTTGTTTTAGATTGTGTGCAACAATCTGAGGATGCAAATAAACTGTAGAAGGAAGCAACCTGCATATGAGCTAGTGCCATATTGAAAACTTTAGATAAGTGCTTGATTCAAGCGATGCGTCTGTCCCCTGAAAATGCTACCATGTAGACCACCACTTTAGCAAGAACAGCTGATCAGCTCCAGGGCCGCCACCATACCGTGATGGTTGGACTCGTGTACAGCGAGATATCGAGAGGCGTGACTTGCTCTTAACCTCCTCCTCCTAGCAGTGTGAGAGTGTAGGTGGGTGCAGAAAGTAACATTTTTAGATGACAAATCTAGCAGTGGCGGCTGCTCTCGGGCAGTAGTGGTGAGATGGGGAGGTTAAAAAAGAAAAGAAAAGATTACTAACCTGTCGGCTGTCTGGACGGCCGCCGCCTCTCCGTCTCTGAACCGGAAGCACAAAGGCTCCCAGACTCCCCTAGCCAATCACGACACTGCTGTCACCAGCATGACATTTTAAAAATGGGGGAGTCAGGTCCTGGGACGTGGGGCTAGCTGGACCATTAATATAACTAAGTACACAGATTGCCAGCCACACACTTACTTAAATCCTCTATTTTTGAGGGAACAAACCATAAGAGACTTCCTGGTTCGTACGGGTATATCACTCTAACCCTTTTATTATTTATTTATTTTTTGTCTTTTTTAGTATCGATGTATGAAAGGGACACCTTATCGTTTTATACACCTTATATACAATTATTTACAATTCGCGATTATTTACAACACAAACACATACACATAACTAGTTGTATTATACAAAGTGAATTGCTCTGATATATATACACTCAAATATTCATACTGCGAAGAAAAAATCATCCGTAATTCCATAAAGACCAGAGTCAAAAGTATAAACTTAATGACAATCATAAATCAATGAACTACAGTTAAATGTAGGCAGTTCAAAAAAAGAAAAATAGACTTCAAATTAATTTATTCAGTCCATTCGACCAATAAATGGCTAATCTTTTTACGCCAACGCGTTTCGAATCCGGTATGTCAACTCTACGGATTCTCATCAGGGCTCTGTCTTAATACGGGATATCTGCAAGTGTATAAAATAAAACTTGTTTTAGCTACATTTCTGACAGTTGTTTAGCTTCCAACTACATTTAACTTGTATTCCTCTTATTACCTGTTGAACCAGCAGCCGCCGGTCAAGGGTAGAGTATTAGTTCTGACTGAGTTTCTTTTCTTTTCGGGATCTAAAAACAAATACAGGTATCATGACCTGTTCTTGCTCACTTTCTAAGAACAGAATGGGGCACATGTGTTATCAACATACCTTACTGGATCATTCTCGTGATCCTACGTTTCCACCAAATGGGAGTTAATTTTCAGTCTTGTATTACAGCCTGAAAATAATGAGAATAACGTTTTACGCGCTTTTTATGCACAGACGGAGAGAGTAATGTAGCTAAAACAAGTTTTATTTTATACACTTGCAGATTAAGTAAGTGTGTGGCTGGCAATCTGTGTACTTAGTCACCAGCATGACAGCAGCTTTGTGATTGGTCTGAGCGGACTGGTTCAGCGCTCAGACATGGAATGGTAGCCTGGGCATGATCTCCATCTAGGCTGTGCAATACAACCGGGTGGAGAACATGCTAACTGTGTTAGTAAAAGTCTATTATATACAAAAAGCAATGTTTGCGTTGTATTAGCTGCCCTAGAAGACCTACGAATCTTGGTCCATATTTTTTTCCCAAGTGACAACGGCCAAGACGTCATAAAGTCACACTCCCACAGCTGTTCTGTTTTAGACTTCTGCCAATCAGTGACGGAACTTTGTAGATAGTTATAGATAGTGGAAGCCTTGGGCATGGTTTGCAACAGAGTATGTAGTCTCAAGGTGGAATTTGGAGTATTTGAGTTATCAAATGTATTGGATAGTTGGAGGTAAGTATCCATCACAGCTCTCTTAATGGAATTATATTTTTAATTGAATGGAGCAGGTACATTAAATAATTCGCTGAGCAAAGAAAAGGGTAAAAAATCTGATCCTAAAAATAACTGATTTACGGATCTTAGTCATTTTTGTCTCCAAGTTTTCCAATAGAAAGGTTTATTTCGGATAAGAAGATTTATGTTGTACCAAATTGGTGAGCTAGGAAAAGAGTCTTGAGTCTGAGGTGAAAGAGGGGTTGTTTCAAGGAGTTTGGAAGTGAGTTTAATTATGCGAGTAGACAAAGATTGAGGTTTGATTGAGAAGGAGAGAGACTCACGAAAGGAGAAGAGGTTTAAAAATATACGTTCGAGTGAGGTCCACAGAGGGCAATCCTCAGTGGAGTCCAACAACCAACAAGAGGCTTGACGCAAAAGGAAGGCTTTTTGATGTGCTGGGAAATCTGGAAAGTTAACTCTGCCCTCCAATTTAGGGCGAGTTAATTTTAATAAAGACATTTGGGATTTCTTGTTGTTCCACACGAAGGAGGAAAGGATGGAGTTGACTTTTTAAAATAATTTTGCAGATATAGGTACTGGGATATTAGAAATAGTATATGATACTATAGGTGATAACATCATCTGTATAGTATCCAAACGTCCTCACCATGATAAATAGAGGGGATGCCACTGAGTAGTTAATTCTGATATTCTTTGCATACATTTATTTATACTTAATGTTACTGTATCTGAGACTGAGGAAGTGAAGTGTAAACCTAAATTTGGGGGGCCTAAAAACACCCCTGCTCATGTTCGCGAACAACACCTTGATATTATCTAAGACTCAATCTGATCTACAGATTGCGCTGACCAGATTTGAGGATTTCTGCCGAGATCATGAGTTGGTTGTCAACGTGGATAAAACTACATTTATGGTGCTATATTCCCAAAAGGCCAAGAGGGGCAAGGTCTATATGAATAATGTTCTTTTAGAGCAGACTGAGATATTTACTTACCTGGGAGTAACTTTGTATAGGCATTTATATAGCGCACTACTTACCCGGAGGGTCCCAAGGCGCTTCGACCGCTGCAAAACCCTTCCTGGCTTCCCTGAGAGATGGTCCCTTAATGGGTATCTCCAGGGTGAGACCAGGCATCCCCGGCGGTCTGGTGGGGCCGTTAGTGAAGATGAGGCAAGCTAATGCCCAGAGTTGCCGAGTGTGATCGCTGATCAGAGTGGGCACCAAGGCGAGAGAATTATCGAGTCCGCTGACCCTGGTCCAGAAACCTGCCGCGCCGGGATTCGAACCCTGGTCCCGGGCCGTCCTCTGCTCTCGGGTCTGCCGCCTCTAACCAGTGAGCCACACTTATTCACTTTAAGTCGGAATCTGCACTGGAAGCCTCAAATTGATGTCCTTGCATTGAAACATGCGCAGCTGACAGGCGCTCTTCTAAAAGAGCACAGGCTTTCATTCACTAAACCCTTCGCTCCTGCATGAAAAATATATCATTCAAAGGTTGTGAGTGCTTTTTTATACGGCGCAAAACTGTGGGGCCAGGAAGATATTACATCGATAACCACAGCCCAAAATATATGTATCAGGCACTGACAGGCCTGCGGCAATCTACTCCTTTGGGGCCCCTGTTTTTGGACTTAGGATGTGTTAGTATTGAGGATCTGTCCCGATATAGGCCTTTAGCACTATGGAGAAGGTTGTGGCCCACACCGGAGCTGTCCCTGTATGCTAAATCCCTACTGGATTTCAGGGAAGTTGGATGCCTAAGTAAGATCAAAAGGCTTCGGCATATAAAAAAAAAATTCCGACAGACATGGGGATGGACATACTGTATGAGAATCCCGAAACGTCCCCCTTCCCGTCAAAAAAAGAGTTTCAAGTAGCTTCTATGGACATGGTGAAGTCAAAAAGGTTTTCCTCTACTACCAGACCTACCTTGACTGGGGATTTCCTGTCATTGAAACATGAGGCTGGCTGCGAACAGTATTGGGACATAATCTTAAAACCTCTGGACAGGAAGCTTTACCACCAGTTCCGAATTGGTTCCCTTCCTACCAGAGCTTTCTCTGGGAAATCGCTCAAACCAAAGTCTGACTTATGCCCACTGTGTTAAGGCCACTCAGAATCAATTGCCCATATCCTGTTTGTATGTCCAGCCTACAAGCAACCGAGGTAGAAATTGCTTAAACCCACTTGTTCCAACCTAGGTACAAGAGATTCTGTAGCTGCTCTAGGGATCCTACAGACCTGCACACATGAATCCATCGTGATTGCTGTGGCAAAATTCTGGAGTTGGGTGTGGGTGATACGGGCTAACAAAATAAAGGGATTATCATCCTAATCTTTTTACCTGGTTTTATTCTTCCTGTATTCCTAATGAAATTGTAACAGGCCGAGATTTTATTCAATAATTTTAAATGATGCTCATTACAGTCATCAGTGCTACGAATTAATGATTTAATGCTTTTTTAGGTAATTTATCGTGCTGATTTGGTTTTATGTGCTTTTACTATCTGTTATATATGTAACTACGGATTGTATTTGCTTATCCACTTGATAGTATGTCTTTTATGGTTTTATAATCGGAATAAAGACTGATGAAACTGAAACTGTAAACCTACATACTTAATATGTTTAGGACTCCATGTAAAATTAGAAGCAATGAAGTCTGTTTTAAAAGTGTACTTGGTTAAGGGCAGAATCTCGCATTTATCGTTATTCAGTTTATACCCAGAAATAACGGAGTATGAACGTACTCATCTAGAAAAGCTGGGATTGATTCTTCTGGTCTGGACATACAAAGTAGAATATCATCAGCATAGGCTGCAAGTTTAATGTGGGAGTTTAAAGTTTGGAAACCAGGTAAGTTTGGATTTTGACGTAATTTAGATCGGAATGGTTCCAAAGCTAAATTAAAAATGCAGAGAGAGGACAAGCCTGCCGCACTCCTCTTCCCAACCAACAAATGGGGAAATCATGCCATTGGCACAGACTGCAGCACGAGGATTGGAGTAGAGGAGAGATATTAAAGATATAAACTTAGGGCCAAAACCAAACCACTTAAGAGCATAGAACAAGTAAGTCCATTCAACTCTATCAAATGCTTTTTCTGTGTCTAGTGCTTTTGCTGCCAGGTGCTGCTTGAGACGTGATGATTTAGATAAGATGCTAAAGAGTAGACACATGTTATTATTATTATTATTATTATTATGTTTCTTATATAGCGCCAGAATCGACCCCCGAAGGGGTATCTCCGCGCTTGCCTTGGGAACCCGTCCTGGCTTTTTCCCTGTGAGATAGCCCCTACAGGGCATCCCCAAGGTGAAAGCCAGGCATCCCGCCGCGGGGGGCCGTTGTGGAGATTAAGCAAGCTTAATGCCCAGAGTTGCAGAGTGTGAACCCATGATTAGGTCAGGCACCGAAGCGAGAATTATCGAGTCCATGGACATTTGAGCTCAAGACCCTGCCGCGTCGGGAATTGAACCCTGGTCCCGGGTCTGACCTCTGCTTCAGGGTCTGCCTGCTCTAACCAGTGAGCCACACTTCCCCACTTTTCTGTAATTATACGTCCTTTAACAAAGCCTTATTGTTCCTTCCCAGCTATTTTGGTAAATAAGAATCTAAGGGGAGATGCGTCATGTTGTAATGCCCTGCGCCACATGTAGGCGTTCCTGGGCAGAGGGGGGGGGGGGGGGTTGGGAGGGGGGAGTTCCGGCTCAGGAACGCCTCCTAAAAGTGACTGAGTGAAATATACAAGATTTCACTCAGTCACTTTTAGGCCAATGCTGCATCAAAACCCCGCGCCTGCCTGAAGCAGGCGTAAGGATTGACAAAGCATTAACTAGATAGGGCCCCCAGAGCATTGCTGGAGCTGCGTCGCACTTGCGACGCAACACCAGCAATGTATCACTTTTAATTCACAGATGCGTCACGCATCTGTGCCGTTTTTGCCCCATGGTGCGGCGCATTCATGATGGCGGAGCTGTGGCGCACAATAACTGGCGCATCCCTGCTGATTTGCAGGGATGCGCCAGTTATTGTAACTATGCCCCTAAGTGTATAGCCAGTGCCTTGGAGAAAATGTAGTAATCAATATTAACTGGGAAAATAGGCCTATAATTTTTACAATGTTTGGCATATTTTTCCTCTTTTGGGGTGAGGCAGATATGGGCTTCTGTAAAAGAGCCTGAGGAGCTATTTACAGAACAAAAAGGTTTGATCAGGGAATGCAGCTTGGATAATAAACGTGTAGAAAAATGAAGATAACACTCAACACTACAACCATCGGGACCTGGCGCTTTATCTTTTTAAAGACATTGGAGAGCTTTAAGTAGTTCTTTCTGTGTTAGGTCTAAGTCCAAGGAAGATAAATCAGGAGGAGTGTGTTGGGATTTATTTTTATTTTTTTTAAATATTTTTATTGCAGACGCTCAAATGGGAAGAAATCCACAGTAACATGCATGTTTCAAAGTACGCATCAGTACACTACAAAGTAAGCCCACAGAGTCCTCCGCTCTGCCCTAGGATAATCAGCAAAAACAGTCCGGCGACAACAATGTCCAAATCTCCACATATCAATGGCTTAGTGAGGGAGGCACTCATGTGAACCATTCAAGCGACTGCTTTTGTTTTTGTTTTTGTCAATACCCCCTCCCCCCTTCCCTTGAACAAACAGCATAATGTGTATGTAAAAAATTATCTTAACATCTCTTGTTCAGAACTAAACTGTGTAGTCATAACATTGGCACCATACATTTCCTTCAATTTCCAACCTCCCATCCCGCCCGGCAGGCATGTGTGTAAGAATGCTGAACTCTCAGTGCGGTCCTGTTGCATCAGGTTCAATTCAAGACAAGTATCCCGGTCCCCTTCGCACCCCCTTTCCATCTCACCAGTCATGAATCATATGCCCCCCAATCCCAACCCCCCATCCATCCCGTGATAATGTCTCCATTTCGACCAGACCCTCTTAAACTTGTTCGGGCAGCCCCTGGCCTTGTATGTCACACGCTCTGCTGCCATGTAAAGATCCAACCCTCTCCTCCACTCCTCCACAGTAGGGACTGCCTCCACCCCCCAGTACCTCACAATATCCCATTTTGCCACCACTAGCGCCAAGGTCAGGAACACCAGCAAAGGACGTGGGAGATCAACTTCGTTTGTCATGCCCAAGATGGCGAGCTTGGGCTCTAGCTCCAATGGTACCGACAGGACATCTTTAAGTTCAGCAAAGATTAGGGTCCAGTAGGACTGTATTTTATCACATGTCCATAGTGTATGGAAAAAATCCCCTCTCTCGCCCTGGCATCGGAGGCATGTGGTGTCCATGATTCTCCCCATTTTAAACAGTCTCACCCTATCATAGTACGTTCTATTTAGTACATTATCTTGGATTAGGCGAAGCCGGGATTTAATGGCCACCTCCCTGGGGTGCATTAAAACTGTGTCACAGTCTATGTCCTCAAGTGTGCCCACATCATTCTCCCATGTCGTTCTAAGGCTCGCAAGGTCCCCCAGCATATTATTGGTGAGTGTTTTATATGTAAGCGATACAGCCTTGCTCGGTATTCGTTCTTGTAGCAGTCTGCCTTCCAGCGGGGCATACTCGGGGAGACCTTCTAAAGTCAGGGACTGTGCTCTCCATGCATGCCGCTGTTGGGTGTATTTATAGAACTGTGTTCGGTGTAAACCATATTCTGCCTGTAGGGTCGCAAAGGGTTTCAGGTCACCTCTAGCAATTACGTCGCCTATCGTGGATATCCCTATATCATCCCATCTCCTAAACCCGGTAAGTTTATACAACTCAGGTAGCCACTTGCAGTGCCAAAGCGGGGTCTGCCTCGCGGGTCGCTTATCCCAGCCTGTGCGTCTGGTGGCCATTCTCCAGGCTCGGAGTGTGATGTTTGTGGCCGGGAGCAGCGACTTCGTCGCTGTTCTGCCATATAGGTACGTTAGCAAAGCATGGGGGGATAGTTTGGCCCGTTCCAGTGCATACGTGGGGTGATCCGCCGGGGCGTGTAACCAGTCTTTAACGGGGGATACGTGTTCTGCCCAATAGTAGGCTTCAAGGTTGGGGAGCGAGATTCCACCACTATATTGATGTCTTTGGAGGGTGGTCAGCGCCACTCTCGGCTGTCTGTCTAACCATATATAGGCTCGGAGGTCTGCATGGGCTTTACGTAATACGCTGTCTGGGAGCAGATAGTACTCGTTTTGGAGAGCGTAGAGGTACTTAGGTAGTATGATCATCTTGTACATCGCTGCCCTGCCCAGGAGTGTCAAGGGGAGTCATCGCCAACGGTCCATGTCCGAGGCAGAGTTCAAGAGTATTCTGTCTACATTTTTGCGACGCGACAATTGCCTGTCAAGCGTGACGTAGATCCCTAAATATTGAAAGCCCTCCTCAGAGACTACCAGTCGTTCTGGAAGCACCTCCACTCGCGCACCTCCACTAGGGTCGTAGAGGACAGATTTGTGCCAGTTGATGGCATAGCCGGAGTGGCTGCCATAGTGCTCCAACTCTCTGAACAGTTCGGGCACTGTAGTCCGCGGGTTGGTGATGTACAGAAGAATATCGTCCGCATATAACGATATTTTTTCCTGCGTGGCGTCCGCGGCAGCGATCCGGAAGCCTGAGATCCTGTGGTTCTGCCTAATCTTGGCCACCAACACTTCAATGGTAAGTGTAAACAGGAGAGGTGATAGGGGACAACCCTGACGGGTGCCCCTTTGGATATCAATGATGCGGGAGAGCCTCCCATTGACTCTCACTTTGGCACGTGGGCTGGTATATAGAAGTCGTATCCACGCACAGAATTTTGGGCCAAGGCCAAATTTTTGCAACACGGCCTCCAGGAATGGCCAATGTACTGAGTCAAAGGCCTTCTCGGCGTCTAGGGAGAGGAACCAATGCGGCAGCTCCCTATCCCGCACCTCCTGCAGCCAGTTATGTGTGCGTCGGAGATTGAGTTTCGTGGCTCGGTCTGGCAGGAAACCAGTTTGGTCCAGGTGTATCAGGTCAGGCAGTACCGCCTTTAACCGTCGCGCCAAGACCGTGGCGAGGACCTTCACCTCCGTGTTCAATAGGGAGATAGGCCGGTACGAGGCGCAGTCCTCTCGAGGTTTGCCCTCCTTATGTATAGGTACAATGATTGCCATGGCGAGGTCAGCCGGCAGGCCGCCTTCTCGGTAGGCCGCAGTAAAAAGATTTCGCATGTGGGGGGCTGCTATGTCCAGTGTACCCTTAAAGAATTCCGGGGGAAATCCATTCGGTCCAGGAACCTTACCCGGTTTCAGCTCCGAGATGGCGGTCTTCACCTCCTCCAGGGAGATATCAGCCTCCAGTGCCGGAAGGGCCTCAGCGTCCACCACGGGCAGGGTGACCTGTGTCAGGTAGAGTAGGGCGTCGTCGCACGTGCTCAGTGGTCTAGCTTCATAGAAGTGTTCATAGTAAGCCGCGTATGTGTCTGCAATATGAGGGTCCGTGCACACCATCCTTCCCCTGTCGTCCCTGACTCCCTCCACCCATCTCGCCGCTTGCTCTTGACGGCTAAGCCACGCTAGAAGTTTGCCCGACTTATCCCCCACATCATATAATCGATGGAGTGTTGCTAAGTGTTGTGTTTTTGCTTCCTCTAAGACCAATTCCCGGTATCGCCTCTGAGTGTCTAGAAGTTTACGCAGCACGGTAATGCTTTTAGTACGGAGGTGTTCCCTCTCAAGCTCCACTATTTCTCTCTCGACGTTTCCCCCCTCCTCCTGTTGCCTCCTCTTCTCCTCCCCCAGTCTCCAATTTATTCTATCCCTCATTACCGGCTTCAGCGCTTCCCAGAGGGTCACAGCTGAGTCTACCGAGCCGTCATTGTCAGCAAAGTAGACCTGGGCGTCGGCTCTAATGCCTTTAAGTATAGTTTTATTCGTGAGGTCCCAGGCGGCCAGGCGCCACGAGGTCTCTCCTCTATGTCTAGAGCGGCCTAGCGATACTAATAGAGGCGAGTGATCAGAGAGACCCCTCGCCAGGTATTCCGCAGTGTCCTCCATGGCGAGCTCCTGCCTGTGCATAAACACATAGTCCTGCCTAGAGAATACCTTATGTGCAGCTGAGTAGAAGGAATATGCAATGGTGTCCGGGTGGAGCAGTCGCCAGACATCGGTTAAGCCTATGTCAGACATTGTAGGTGCGCCTGCGCCATGTTCCCTGTACTCCCACACACATTCCTAGTGGGTCATCCCAGGTGCGTGTGACACGGAATGGGAAAGTAGTCTTGACAATAACCGCCACCCCCCTGGAATCAGTCGTGTAGCCCGCATGTCCCAGCACTTTATATCTACCCCTCGCTATAAAGGCACAAGCCGACCCCCTGAGATGAGTCTCCTGTAGGAAAACTATGTCCGGGCTTACTCTCTTCAAATATTTATTCACCAGACCCCGTTTGATTTTGTCGCCCAAACCATTCACGTTCCATGTCAGAACCCGTAGTTTCTCTAAAGCCATGTCTGGTGTCAGCATTGCATTAGCCATCCGGGTGTTAAGGGCGGGAGACCTCCGGCGTGGAAGTACAGCACATAGCACCAATCCGTCTGACTGCAAAAAACCAACATACCCCCCAAACCCTTAACCAGAACCCTTCCCCGCAAAAAAATGTAGCAACTGTTCCCCTCCTACCACCCCCCTCCCCACCTTTCCCCCCATCCAGTCCTTCCAAGAAACCATGCGTCCCTAGGACTTTCAGGTAGTAAAAGGTCTGTCGCACACCCAATAGGACATCTATCAAACTAGCCCCAGGGCTCAAAACGTGAGTTCCACAGGGGCTGCCAGCTTCGTGGGTGCGTCGTGTCCCGAGGCCTGTCGTACCTAGAGCAAATCAGCCCAGTGTCCCACAACCGCATCCCAAAAGCCCCAACTGAGTCCATATAATGAAAAGAAGAGAAAGAAAGTACGTATAACTTGCGTGGTGCCAGCAGCGGCCCGCCGCCAACACGAATGTAGGTCCCAAACCATTTCACGAGTGCGAGTCTTGCGTGCCAATGTCTTGTTCCTGTGTTCCACCTGTCGCCCCCTGCACCATCTCCCGTATCAACACCTCCAGAGGGTGCGTCGAGCGGTCCGTCGCTTCCTCCATCTCCGATGATGTTCCGTTGTCCAGTTCTCCCTCGTCCGTTGAGAGCCGAAGGGCCCGATCGCTGGATCCGGACTCCCGTTGATCGGTAACAGCAGAGGACGCGCCACAGTCCAGCAATCCACTGTTATTCTGACTGGGGTTAACATATGGTGACGGGTGCGAGCCTCTCCGCATTCGCGGAATTTGGGATCTCTGGGGCTTCGGTGAGTTCTTCCGAAAGTTGGCTGCCGCGAGCTCTGTCCGGGTTCTGCGGCCCTCTTCCTCAGCCTCTCGAAACAGGGTCTCTCTTCCAGCCATTGCCAGGCCTCCTCCGGGCGGCTGAAGAAGTGCGATTTCCCTTTAAAGATCACCTTCAATTTTGCCGGGAAGTGCAACATATACGATATATTCAGATTCCGGAGTTTCGCCTTGACCGAATCGTACGGCCTTCGCAGCTTCTGGACGTCTTGGCTGTAGTCCGGGAAGATCATGATGTGCGTGTTTTCGAAGGTCAGCTCACCCGCCTTCCTGGCTTCACGGAGGATGAGGTCCCTATCCGCGTAGTTTAGGAAGCGCGCGATGATCGGCCGCGGCCTCGCCCCCTCCGGCGGCCTCGCCAGCAATGCCCGGTGCGCTCTTTCGATCACAAAGCAGGTAGAGAACTGGGCATGCGGGAAGGTGGTACGCAGCCAGCCATGGAGGAAGGCTGCCGTGTCAGTCAGCTCAATCCCCTCTCTAAAGCCCACAAAGTGGAGGGTATTTCTTCGTGCCCTATTTTCGGCGTCATCTACTCTCCATAGCAGCTGCCTGTGGGACGCCTGTAGCTCCGCCATTTCTTTGCGAAGTGTGGCGACGGAGTCCTCCGTCTCCCCGATTCTGGATTCCGCTGTGGTTACCATCTCAGTGAGGTTGCGAAAGTACTGACGCAATAGCAGCACTTCGGATCCTACTTCGCCTATTTTAGTTTCCAACGCCATTCTGGAGTCTTTAATGTCAATTCTAGAGGCCTGGATCGCCTCCAGAAGCGCAGCCATTTCCGTGTGCTTTTCCAGGGGATTCTGGGGTTGCTCTTTCTGCGATTTTGCCATTGTGTAAGTCTCAATGGATTCTTGTTGGGCAGTCCGGGCAGGCGGGTCTCTCTTCCCCATTGTTCCCCACCAGTTAGGTACAAATGTCCGGGAAATGCAATGCACGGTGGGTGGGGGAGGGTCAATCTCAGTGTCTTCCTCGCAGCTCGCCCAGTCTCACACAGCGTGCACACAAACGGGTGCCCCCCTGGTGGCTCACAATGAAGATCAGGGGTGAGACCACCAAGCAATATATGTTGCCCTCTGCCACCCAGGTGACGTGCTGTGTGCCCCCCGCTGTTCAGGCTCGTCCCGATGTGCAAGAGCCCCCTCCGTGGCCCAAGATCCGGGGGGGGTCCACTCCGGCCGAGGCCCCCCGCAAAAACGGACTTTCCAGCTCCCTCCGCGGTGGTTGCAGTCACTGGGGGGGGGGGAGGGGTCCAGGGAGGCACCGCCGGTCTCGAGCTCAGGCTTCCCCATATCAAGGCAGGCACTCACCGGGCGGGGGGAGCGATGACCGGGCGCCCGCCCATGCAGTCTCCGATTTCCTCCGGCACTCGTCTCCGCCCGCCAGCAAGCTCACGGGGCGCCAAGCCGGGTCCTCGCTCCGGTCACTGCTGGGTTCGTCGGCTCTCCTCGGGCGCCATCTTGTCGTCCCAGCGCGGCTCCAGCCTCCGATGTTTCCCAGGCCGGTTGCGAGCTCCAACCTGCGGGGGAACCGGCGGAGCCGCGGTCAGGGTATCCGCACTGGCTCCGGTTACTGTCTCTCAGGTTTTAAAGTCGTTTTGGGGTGAAAGTATATGTCGGATTTAAGCGGCGGGCCAGGAGCTGAGCTGAGGCACGTCTCACTCCTCCATGCCGCTAGCCACGCCCCCGTGTGTTGGGATTTTTGAACATTAGAATATAAATGTGACAATTCTTGATCTGAAGGTTGTGTTTCAGACATGTATAATGATTTATAGAAGGTAGAAAGTTCATTCAATATCTCAGCATCTTTAAATTTTAAAACAGAGCAGTCATCAAAGATAGATTCAATATTTAGTTTGTTGTGCCAAATTGTTAAATAGTTAGCCAATATTTTCCCAGCCATATTCTTGCCCCCATAAAATTTTGCACTAGATTTTAATAAAAATAGTGAGGCATCATCTGTAGATTTCTTATTAAATTGGAGTTTACCATATATAAGATCTGTCAAACATTTCTGCAAAGGGAACGTGTAATATGAGTGCTCCAGTCTCTTAATATGATGAAAAAGATCATTAGTAATGTTGCGTGCTGTTTTTCGTTTCTTGGAAGTAACATTAATAATAAAATCTCTTGCAGAGGCATTAAAAGCATCCCATAAGGTTGAAAATGGTATGGAATCATTCTGGTTTATCGCAAAGTATTCATTAAAAAAGGAGATGAAGGAGGATGTAAATGCAGGATCTAAAAGAAGAGCATGATTAAAACGCCATCTTCTAGGGACATTAACTTTAGGTAGTATATCAAGACCAATTGAGACAGGGGCATGATCGGACAATAGGATAGGGCCAATTTCAGCATTTATAAGGGCTTTCGAGATATTATGAGAGACAAATATAGAGTCAATTTGGGATTGAGTATGATGAGTAAAAAGGGAATTCTCTGGTTGTCGGGTTACATAACAGCCAAGCGTCAAGGAGTTTGTGTTGAGTGATAGTTTGAACAAAAGATTAATGAGGTTTGTTAGTGACAAAATAAACCTTGGAGCACCTGTCTATGAATGGGCCATAAGTCTGATTACAGTCCCCAGAAAGTATGAAGTTATCTTCAATGCCATGAGTGATTTGATTAAATAATATGTTACAAAAAGAGGTGTCACCACCAGTGGGAGCATAAACATTAAGGAAAGAGACTGGAACATTCTCGAGAGACAATTTAACATACAACCATCTACCATCATCATCTGAGTCCTGTGATATAAGTTTAACAGAAAGGGATTTGCGAAAAAGTATCATTACTCCATTACGTTTACCATCCCCTTGAGAAAATAAGACTTCCCCAACCCAGTTTCTTTTTAATTTTATAGACTCAACTTCCGTAAGATGCGTTTCTTGCAGAAAAGATATGTCAGCACCCATTTTAGCTAGATGAGATAAGACTCTTTGCCTTTTCATGGGGGGGTTTAATCCCCTAACATTCCAAGAAATCATTTTTAAAGATATAGAATTTTAGGAAAAAACTGAAAGAGGAACAAAATGATAAAGTCCAAGTCATGAATGTGACAGTGAAGAGTATAGGCAGAGAAACAGTAGAGACGGGTAATCAATTTACAATGCGAAAAAGGATAGATGAAACAGAAGTCTTAAACCAAAAATGGAAATGAGAGATGACAGCGAGAAATATGAATTATAAATGGGTGAGATAAGAACAAGTGTATATTAAAGATTAGAGAGATAGTAGAGAACATAGTAACAGATGTAAGTATGCATAGAAAGGTGGATATATTAAGGACACCAAAAAAGAAGAGAGTAAGGAAATGTGTGACCAATCAAAAAACAAGAAACAAAACAAATAGCATATCTAAATGAATGGAGGAAATAAGCTTAAACAAGAGAATACATAAGGAACTGGGAATACTGAAACCAAGATCTGCAAGACAGACCAAAGAACATAAGATAAAACAAAACAAATAGCAAAAAATAAAACAAATGACATACCTACATAAAGGGAACTTGAATGTGGGGGTGAGTGGAACCACATGGAGCCGACAGACATCCAGTGATGGCTTGACCAGACCCTGGAAGGACCACATTGTGACAAAACTTAACTGTGAAGCAAAAAAAAACATGTTTAACTACAAGATAGGAAGTGGACATTAAGCATGAAAACATTTAAAAAAACAAGAGAACTAGAACTATGTTGCTAATGAGGAAAATTGTTCAACATAACCCTAAGACTGACGTTGTAAAGACTTCCATCAGCAGAAAAACAACATCTCACATATACAGATCAATCAATTCATGTAATATGAGATGAGGAGGGGGTGAAGGAGTCCATAAAAACCATATTCTGCGAGTTTATAAAGCTTTGCAGCCAAACTGGATCTTCATATGTTGTTTTTCTGTTATTGTAGGTGACCTTGAAAAGACATGGTTGAAAAAGACCATATCTAGCACCCATAGAGCAAAGGTCAGATCTCATATTTAAAAAGGCTTTATGTCTTGCAGCTGTAGCCTTAGAGTACATTTTTTGCAAAGAACAATGTAGAACCAGACCATGAGATCCGTTGAATAGCTTTGGCCGCAGCCAACACCCTTAGCAAGTCAGTGTATTCTAGGAAATAAAGAATGACTCCTCTTGATCTTTGCGAAGATGAAGTTGCTGTGGGAGCTCGTCCCAACCTGTGAGCGTGTTGTATGTTAAGTACAGTGTCTTGCATGTGCAGAATTTTGGGAAGGAATGATTTAAAGAATGAGAGAGAGTCTGTACCTTAAGCCCCCTCTGCCAGGTCATAAATACGCATGTTGTTCCTTCTATTATGATTTTCAAGATCCTTGAACCTGCTTCTGAAGTGTAGAGACCCGAGAATGCCAAAAAGTGACATTCTTAGTAGTTTCATTGTGGGAAGAAATATTATGTCCTGCTGCTGTAAGTCTGGTATCCAGTTGCGACCAATTGTCAGAGAGGATTTGTAATTTTGGAATTTGTCTCGTCACTAAAGTGTCTGAGGGCCCTTATCTCTTGTAGTAATAACTCCATTGAGACTGGAGAAGCTGGTTTAGGTGGTGAGGGATGGTCTTTTTTCAAGCGCTTCATATTGGACTTTTCTGATACTCCCTGTGAAGAATCCATTTTTTCGTTAACATGCTCTACTTCGATTAATCCTGAGTCTTCCAGTTTGGAAAATTGGAGAAAAAAGCCATATATTTGGTATATTGTGAATCGATCCTTTTGTTCTGCCCATGAACATGAAAGATAAGCCACGCAAAAAGTCTTGAACGTGACGTCAGAGAAAGTTGGCCCAACAATGGAGATATAAGGAGACAACTGCAACCTGGGCTTAGTAACCTGTTTAAATGGAGACTAAGCAGTTAGGTTTGGTAGTGGACCATTCATAAAACAATGAGAAATTTGCAGTCATTGAGGCACATGAACCACTACAACCGTTGCTGCCAAAATAGCTACTGTGCTCCTTCAAATATGGGTTTCCTTCTCTTGATATATGTCATATAAGACAGTATTCAAAACATTTGAAACTCATAGAACATGGGAACAACAAATTAAAAAGTAGTCCCTTATTCTGAAGACATTATAAGAGAGCCTACATGGAAACATTCACAGACTGCATGAGCGCTTGAGAAAGTATCAAAAGCCATTATAAGAGATTCCTCAAAATGGCAGTCATTTCTCTGTCTCCTCAGTTATTGCGCGTAATGAGGAAACGTTGAGTATACAAGCCCTCACATCTGTCCTCTATTGAAACCCAATGAGCTCTTGCTCCACAAGTAAGGGGGGCTTATATAGATATTTTATTTTCTTCTTAATTTATCAGTGAAACGCTCATGAGGCTAAATCTATGTCCAAAATGGCTGCCGCAATGGCGCGAATTCGCGTCTGAGCGTTTTACCTGCATCTCGCTTGTTCTGTGATGGGAGAAAGCTGCAGATGCCAGCACATCCTAGCACACAACACTTCAGCAGTGCGCTTGTCTGTTTGGCATCACTCGAGGTGGTCTTGAAGCGGTAATCCGCCGCGCCGGTGTCGGGAACCTCATGTAGGTGCTGCAATGCCGGCCGGGTGCCAAGCCACTCCCCCCATGATAACAGCTCTTCACCAGGTGAACCGCCAGCTGTGAAGTTGCAACAACCGGATACACTTGTCAGATCTGCAGTATTGAAGGCGGCCTGCTGGCACCTCCATTTTGGAGCTCGTGGCGGGTGGAACCTCTTAATTCTCTACCACACAGAAGTCTTCACAGAAGCCCCAAGGCGGGTTAGACTCCAGCATGGTTGAATGCTGGTTCTTTTTTCCTCCCCCCTGCGAATACGCTGTTGATTCTCCTGATGGCGCTGCCAGTTGTAAAACCCTGACCCAGGGCCGGTTCTAAAGCGGTGCGACTGGTGCCACTGCACCAGGTGCTAAATTCAGTTGGGGTGCCCTGTTTTGCAAGTAGATTATGGTTTTAAAATCACCTGCTGCTGTGTTCCTGGCCTCCAGCAATTTGGAGGTCGCAATAAAAATGTCAAGATAACCCCAGTGATTAATGTTCTTCCTGGAGAGGGTTTTGTCTGGTGGAAGTTTTTACAGCACAGAGGGTTAACATGCCTGATGCAACGAGGGTGTACCATGCAGATCACAAAGTGCATCTAATCTAAACTGGTCAGTGCGTCACTGCTTGTGTCAGAGAGATCCTTTTGTTAATTGCAGTTTATTAATTAAAATCTTCATATAGAACAGTGAGCTATTAACTGTCATCAAAGAGCTGCATGCAACTGCAACAAATAAATTAGAGCATTATGTTTATTTTCCTGTCTTTCATTAGACTAATGTTGAAAAAGGGTTAATTTGGTTAGAAATCAAGTATTATTATTAAAGAGCACCCCCAACCATGGGGTTATTTTGTAAATTCTGAGTTTGTGCTTCTCCAGACAAAGCGCTCTTAAAAGGGAAACATCCTTTACAACAAGGTTTTTACCACGTTGTACCTTTACCATTCATGTTTTTATGGGAGGATGAGTCTGTGGATGACTTCCACACAAGGCTTAAAGAGTTTGCCAGCACGGGCATCGTGGGGGATGAGACAGAGGAAATCATAAACAAGGTTATCCAAGTGTATGCTTCTATCCAAACTGAACAAAACCAAAGGGGGTGGTGATGGATGGAGTGTTGAACATTGCAAGCACTCACCCCCAGTCAACTGATCTGGGTTTAATCCATCATCATTCTTTAGCTCACTCTGCCACCCCAGTTCTGACATGGCCAAATGCAAATCAGTCTGACCCTATGCCTCATGGGAACAGTCCAGCCCGAACTGCCAAGCCATGCCTTCCCTGGACCGGAAACAAGCTTCCGAGGACCGGTTTCTGGCATTCCAGCCGTCTTCAGCCCGGCTTGCTTGAATCCAGTGGCAAAGTGAGCAAGGGACTCACGTCTGAGCATTCACTGCCAACTTATGTCGAACAAAGCGGTAAAAAAGGGGGCGGTGATGGAATGAGCATCTGAACCAATCAAACTCTTACACCCAGTCAACAGATCTGGGTTTAATACATCACTGTTCTTTAGCCCACTCTGCCACCCCAGTTCAGACATGGCTATACGCAAATCAGTCTGACCCTGTGCCTCATGGGAACAGTCCAGCCCGCACTGCCAAGCCATGCCTTCCCTGGACCGGAAACAAGCTTCCTAGGACCGGCTTCTGGCATTCCAGCCATCTTCAACCCGGCTTGCTTGAATCCAGTGGCAAAGTGAGCAAGGGACTCACGTCTGAGCATTCACTGCCAACTTATGTCGAACAAAGCGGTACAAAAGGGGGCGGTGATGGAATGAGCATCTGAACTAATCAAACTCTCACACCCAGTCAACAGATCTGGGTTTAATACATCACCGTTCTTTAGCCCACTCTGCCACCCCAGTTCAGACATGGCTATATGCAAATCAGTCTGACCCTGTGCCTCATGGGAACAGTCCAGCCCGAACTGCCAAGCCATGTCTTCCCTGGACCGGAAACAAGCATCCTAGGACCGGTTTCAAACTAAGGTGGCAGGTTCTGTGTGAGCTGTAACCAGCTGCCGGCAATTCTGAACCTAGGCCTCTCGCTCGAGCTGACCACCTATGAGGCAGTGATGAGCAAACCAATCTAATTCTATATGACAGAACATAGCCAAGTCCCAAGTGCAAGCACATAGCCAGCCCACAACAACCCTAATCGACACTGGCGCGGCTGTCGATGTAATGTCCACATGTCATCCTGAGTAGTTCAAGTCATCCTTACTCTAAAGCCTAAAGATATCAGCACATGAACAGACCTCACCACTGCCACTGTGTGTTGTCTTTACAGCTGACCTAATCCTTGAAAACCATCTCACAAGTGTCAAAATCTGTCAGCAATCATGGTTCAGGAGACCTGCTCAACCGCTGGACCGCTGAACCACTTCATCTCATTCAGTTTGCATACAGTGCACCTTAGAGCAGCCTGGATGACCCTCTAAATGACTTCTCAGACCTCTTTCGTGGGGTTGGCGCCTCGTGGTCTGAGTGGTGCAGTTACACATCGATCAGTCAATACAACCAGTAGCCATGCATCCCCTCAGAGTTGCCTTCCATGTTTGCACTAAATAAATCTAAGGTCTTCATTTATCGCACTTTGGCGTAGGACAGTGCAGCCAGCATCGATGCGATATGGTGCATTCCTGTCTTGTACCCCTGCGATGGCACCGTTTTCACAGCCTGCTGCCAAAGCAGACACTCTTGCACCTTCCTGCACAATCACAATCCCATGAGGCACTTTGCTCCTTTCATGTGCGCTGCAGAGAGGAAAAAATGAGAAGAGATGAAGTGAATTCTCCACGTTACGCCTCACCCCAGGAGGAGCATGGATTGGTGCTTCCCACATGTACATGTTTTTCGTAAATCTGGGGCAGTGTCAAATTCCACGGGTGTTGTATGGAAAAACCCACTGCAACGCCCACAGAACGCCTCCTGGGCACAGAGTATGGCGACGCAGCCATTTGCGCTGCGTTGCCTTACTCATGACTTATGAACCCTCTCGAAGCCACGCAGGCGGGCTCTGCGTGGCTTCATAAATCTTTATGAGAGCCCTGCATCTTGCATGGACCACTCTAAGTGGTGCAAAAGTGACACAGGTCTCTCATATTTTTTTAACCACATGGCTGCTGGGCGTTTTTCCCCCCCTGTGCTGGAAAATGCCATTTTAGTGGCACCATGACGAGCTCAGCTCGTCATCAGCACACGACACCCGTGGGTGATGACGAGCTGAGCTCGTCATCAGCATCGAAAGGGTTAAAACATATTTAATTGAATTTTGGTGTGACCCACATTCCCATACTGTCATCAATTTAGATTACATAACATACATTGCATAGCCATCTGTTATTGACTTACATTCAGCTTTTCTTAATAACCCAGTTACAGTCTTGATATCTTCAAACAGGTTGAGTTCATTCAAAGTCCCCTAAAAATCCCCACCTCGCACTGCAGGACATCACAAACCTCTCCTTCCATTGTTTGCCACTTTTCTCTGTTAATCCTTAGCGGGCTGTGTAATCTTCCTGTCTACATCTCCTAGTCATGTTTGGTTGGGTTGGTTTTGCTAATTCTGGGGGCCATTTTTCCTGGGTCCCAGCTCTGGGTCAGGTTCAGGGTCCTGTCTCTGGGTGCTCCCCTGTCTGGATCCCGCCGTTGGGGAGGTGTTGCCAGATTCTTGAGTATTATGTGTTTCATCTCTTCCACCAGTGTCTCCCATGCTTGGGCCCTCTCTATTCTGCCTATGCCTTGTCGCGCATTTCTCATCAGGACCCTGCTCTCGCAGCCCGCCCATCTCTCCGGCTCCCGCCTCCACCTCGTGATGCTAGGGCCCTCTGGTGCCTTCTACCTGCTGGTGATTTCCCGCTTGGCTAATATGAAAGCCAGGTCCTGAAACCTGGCGGTAACTTTGGTTTGGGCCGTGTGCGGGAACATATTGAGCAGGCAGTGTGCCGTGTACATGGTACTATCTTTTCAGTGATGCCGGCCGTCTCCCACGTGACCTCCTGCCAGCAATGGGACAATGCTCAGCAGTTCCTCATCACGTGGATGAAATTTTCTCCTACTTCTTTGCATCTAGGGCACTCTGCGTCCTCTCTGTGGAAATACTGGTTTATTCATTCCGTGGTGATGTATGCTTGATGTAGCGTGTAAAAACTTTTGAGTCACAATTGTGTGTTTCTAGACACCCTTGATGTCCTTTGCAATATATTTTCCAAGTCCTTTTCATCTATGGGCTGCCTTATATTCTCCACCCAGAGGTTCCTTATCCCTTCTAGCGGTCTAGAAGAGCCTCCTCCAATCGCCCTGTTTAAGCAAGTGACTGCCTTAGCCCCTTCGATGCTTGTGACAAGGTCAACTCGTCATGGGTGTTACCTGCGCTGTGCTTATGACGAGTTGATCTTGTCACAAACAATGGGATTTTGAAAATTGCAGCACATCATGGCAATGTACTATAGCAAGGATGCGGTTAATAACCCCTCCGGCTATCCCAACATATTCACATGTGGCATTTTTTGGTGATTCTTTTGTATCAAACTGCCAGTGCCGTATCATCGCACTCGGGATTGCTCTGTGCAACAGAAAGTGGCCCTGCGGGATATCCCAATCAGTACTGAATTCCTCGAATGGGAGCAGTTCTATATCTTTCTAGAGATCCCCTATCCTTGCTGCCCCGGCCTGTACCCAGTCATCTATGCCTCTCTATTGCCCCCCGTGCAGCAGTGGCCTGAGCACCATCAGCAGGAGTTTTTCGTCTGGGTCTTCTGGAGGCACCTATGCCAACACCTCTGTATCACTCTATGCTCATTGGTGTGTATGTGATGTGGCTCTGAGGTCTCCACTAGTGTTCGGAGCAGCTCATCTCTCCCCGGGGTAAACGGGTGCACCCCACTACTTGGTTTGATCCTTCCACTATCCAATGTGTGAGTCTCTGCAGTTAACCTTCCAAGTAGTATGCTTCAAAGCCCGGCGTTGCCATCTCTCCCCCCGTCAACGGCTGCTTTAATTAGGCTAGGGCCACTCGTTGCCTCCCAGATCCCCAAATGAATGCGAACAGTCATGAGTCGACCTCCTGGAACCACGCCCTAGGGATCCACACAGGCAGTGTGACGAAGAAGTACAGCAGTCGGAGAGGGCCACAATTTTTAGTAAGGGGATCCTTCCCACCACCGAGATGGGGAGTTTCTCCCAGAAGCCCACTGTTGGACAGGCCTCGTGAAAGGGCCGCTCCCTCCCCGCATAAGAAGACCCGAACACCGGCTCTCCCGGTGTCACCAGAAGAACCACCCCGGCAACCCACAGAAGCAACCCGCAACCCGTCCACAACGGGACGCCTGCTCCCGAACACCACGACATCGGCCGGCCCGGGCCACCTTCAGCAGCAATGCCCCGGCCCAGCCGCCATCTTGGACACTGCACCACGAGGCCGCGTGGCCTCAGCTCGACCCCAACCCTGGGCCTGGCCAGGCCCGGACATCGAGGCACCACCATCCACCCAGGAGGTGAAGAGACCACTTGGCAAGTCAATGGGGGAAAGGAGTGTCGATGGCTCTCCCCCGCCAGGTGCCGAACGCCCCCGGCCTCCCCGGGCGCTGGCTCCCCCCCCCTGCTGGGTGTCTGGACTCCCTCACCCCGGACCTCCCGACCTCCAAGCGCGAGGGTCCGGACATCAAAGGAGACCAGACCTATAACTGGGGCAGCTCCAGAGCAGGAAGGCAGTTGTATCCTGGAGTCGAGAGACACCTTGAAGAACTCATCCTTGACGGACTGCTGGCGCTGCCGCAGCCCTGCCTTGTGAATCATCGATCCTGCCTGCTGGCGCTGCCGCGGCCCTCTGCAACCTACACCTTCGTCGGGACCTGCTGGCGCTGCCACGGCCCATCCTCGTGAACCATCGTTCCTGCCTGCTGGCGCTGCCGCGGCCCTCTGCAACCTACACCTTCGTCGGGACCTGCTGGCGCTGCCGCGGCCCATCCTCGTGAACCATCGTTCCTGCCTGCTGGCGCTGCCGCGGCCCTCTGCAACCTACACCTTCGTCGGGACCTGCTGGCGCTGCCGCGGCCCATCCTCGTGAACCATCGTTCCTGCCTGCTGGTGCTGCCATGGCCCTCTGCAATCTACACCTTCGTTGGGACCTGCTGGCGCTGCCGCGGCCCATCCTCGTGAACCATCGTTCCTGCCTGCTGGCGCTGCCGCGGCCCTTCTCAAACGAGACTTATCATCGTAGCCCGCTGGCGCTGCCGCGGCCCAACCTTCCAGAACTCCAAGCTCGAGGATTGTGAGCTACCCATCTTGCCACCCCCGTACCAGACCGGTACCAAGACTGTCCCGCTACCCTTTTCCCCCTCAGAGACTAGAATTGAGAGGACCCTCGTGTCCCGACCTCACTGTACCCCGTTGATACCTTTGCTTCAAGAATCGTATATAAAAAGTGTTGACCTCATCCTTGTGTGGTGTCCATCTGTGGGGGGGAAGTTACTTGTCTGTACGATCGCTGGAGACGGCCCTCACCGGAGGCCTCTCCCCCTGTCCTCGGCCGACCCTCCGGGTCCCCGTCTAACATTGGTGGCCAGCAGCGCGATCCGAACCAATGCGTAATCGTACAGAGAGAAACTCACCCGACGACTCAACCACAATGACAACCAAAGAGAGCGGATCCACAGAAAAATTCCAGATGGAGAAATTAGAAGAGTACAACCACAGAGAGCTAAAACAATTTTGCATAGAACTAGGCATTGCTACCACAGGACTGAGCACGAAAGAAGACTTCAAAAAGGCCCTAGAATCTTGGGCGGAGACGGGTACGACCGTACCCCAAAACCAAAACCTCGAGGCGCCAGAAACGAGCACCACTCCGACAGAAGGAAGGAGATCGGGTCTCTCCCCGGAGGAGATCCGAGAACGAGAGAAAAGCAGACTCCATGAATTAGAGTTGGCACTACTTCGGTTGGACGGAGAACTGAAATTGGCAGAACAGAAGATAACATTGGAACACTTGCGGCTCCGAGAGGAGCGGGAAGAGAAGCAAAAACAGAGAGAGTTAGAAGAGAAGAAACTGGCCTACGAACATGAGCGCAATCTAGCAGAAATAGAGCTTCGGAAACAAAATAAAGATCTCGGGGTGCCCGAGCGCCCGAACACTCCTGGCACTGCAGACCCTAAAGTCCACATCCCCAAGGATGTCGTCAGAGAATATTATAGGAACGACGATATCCAGCAATGGTTCAAAGCCTACGAGATAGCCATGACCTCCCACCGGATTTCTCGAAGTGACTGGGGAGCCGGGTTATGGGGGAGGTTCGTCAACGAAGGGCGCGACGCCCTGCTGCAACTGCCGGACCATCAGATGACGTCCTACGACCACATGAAGGCAGCCCTCCTCACTCGATACGGACTCACGCCCGAGATGTACCGCCAGCGGTTCCGCGACTGCAAACGGATCCCGGGTACAACTTGGGTGGAGTACGTGAACTTTTTCAGCAGAGCATTCGAGGGGTGGATCAAGGGCAGCCAGGTAACCACCTACGAACAACTCTTTAACCTCATTGTGTGGGAGCACCTCTCCAACAATTGCTTCGTCGAGCTCAGGCAGCACCTCCTCGACAGTAAACTGACTGAACCTCGGCAGCTCGCCGCCGAAGCTGACCGATGGGAAAGCACTCGAGTTGCCCGAAGCGGGCCCAGCGAGCCAAACAGAACCAACCAAGGTCCCCATCGCCCCCGAGGAGGAGGAGGCCAGGGTCGGGGCAGAGACGCCGCCCCGGCGGCTCCCGCCAGCAACACCCCGCCCCCGGCCGGCAGAGGAAACCCCCCGATGCGGCCGGGGTTCCGAGCCAACGTTACTTGCCACCGGGGCCAGCGTACCGGCCACTATGCCAACGACCCTAATTGCCCAAAGAACCAGAATCCTATACCCCACCAGGTCGCTGCCGCCGCCCTGGGAGAAGAGCAAGCCCCAGAGGATTATGAAGGATACGAACAGGAACAGCCAGAGTGGGAACCAGCCGTCATGTCCCTGGTCTGCCTAGGAGAAAGAGACATGATTCCGCGGGCTCCCCTACCCGCCAATACGAGAAAATACAGCCAGTGGGTAAACATAAATGGGCGCAAGGCTATAGCCCTACGCGACGCCGGGGCCAGTGTGACGGCAGTCCGCTGTCATCTGGTAACCCCGGAGCAGATCCTGCCAAACGTCCTTTGCCCCGTCCGATCAGCCGACAACTCAGAAAGCCTGTGTCGGATGGCCTGCGTCCCCTTCGAGTGGGGAGGAGTGTCCGGAATGCTGAAGGTGACTGTCCGTGATGATGCCCCAGTGGACTGCCTCCTGGGGAACGACCTCGAAAGTTCCCCCTGGGCAGCCGTTGAAAGAAGAGAGCACCTGGGGATGTTGGGCCTCCCTGAATGGGCCTGCATAACGACCCGGTCCATGGCCGCCCGCGCCATCTCCAGTCCCGAAGAACCCGAATGGCCAGAACGTCCTCCCCAGATCGTCCCGGAGGGAGACGCCCTAAGTGCCAATCCCCCAGAACAAAACGGAGAAGGGCCCGTGCAACTCCAGGACCTTCCAGAACTGGCCCAGTGGCGGCAAGAGGGTGGTCCCACCCAGGAACAATTCCGACAAGAACAGAAGACCTGTCCCTCCCTCGAGGGACTCAGGCAGCAAGCCCTCGCCCAGAGCGCAGGAGACACCGCAGGGGCCCACTGGATTTACTGGGACAATGACCTGCTCTACAGCGAGCAAAGAATTGCTGAGCTGGGGGCCAGTCGGGTGCTGGTGGTGCCCCTCCGCTTCAGAGACTTCCTTTTGAACTTAGCGCACGATGTCCCCCTTGCTGGACACTTGGGACAAGACAAAACATACAACCGCCTGGTAACACACTTTTACTGGCCCAAAATGCGAAATGATGTCTCCAACCACTGCCGGGCCTGCCCCACCTGCCAGGCCAGCGGGAAGAGCGGCCGAAAGATTAAAGCACCCTTGCAACCCTTTCCCGTCGTCACCACCCCGTTCGAACGGGTGGGAATAGACATTGTGGGGCCCCTAGACCCCCGAACGGCCCAGGGGCACCGGTTCATCCTAGTCCTGGTGGACCACGCCACCCGGTACCCCGAGGCCATTCCTCTTCGGACCGTGACAGCACCCGTGGTAGGCCGAGCCCTGATGGGGATCTTCTCTCGAGTGGGCTTCCCCCGGGAGGTCGTCAGCGACAGTGGCACGAACTTTATCTCAAAATACATGAGGTCTCTCTGGCAGCAGTGCGGGGTCACCTACCGATTCACGACCCCTTATCACCCACAAGGAAACGGACTGGTCAATCGGTTTAACCGTACTCTCAAGGGAATGATCATGGGCCTGGAAGAACCCCTACATCGCCAATGGGACGTGCTGCTCCCGTGCCTCCTCTTCGCCTATCGAGAAGTTCCCCAGAAATCCCTCGGCTTCAGCCCCTTCGAGCTCCTGTATGGACACCCCGTCCAGGGCCCCCTCAGCCTGGTCAAGGAAGGATGGGAGATGGCCCCCCAGAAGACCCCTTTGGACGTGTATAAGTATCTCCTGACCCTCCGCAACCAGACCCGGCGATTCAGGGAACTCGCCAAAGCCAACCTTGAGGCCAGTCAGGAGGACATAAAGAAATGGTACGATCAACATGCCTCCTCCATCGAGTTCGAACCAGGCCAGCAAGTATGGGTGATGTCTCCAGTCGAACCTTGTGCCCTGCAGGACAAATGGACAGGACCCTTCAAGGTGATAGAGCGCAAGGGCCCTGTCACCTACCTAATAGACATGGAGTCCCCCCGTAACCCACTCCGAGTCCTCCACGCCAACAGACTCAAACCCCACTTCGTACGCTCAGAGCTCAGCCTACTAAAGGCAACAGATAGTGGTATGGAAGAAGACTCCGAGCCCCTCCCTGACCTACTGAGGACCCGTGAAAAAGATGGCTCCGTGGAAGGGGTCAGACTCTCCGAGGCCTTGTCCCCGGAACAACGCCAAGACTGCCGGGCTCTCCTGCTACAATTTGCGGATCTGTTCTCCCTCACCCCAGGGGTCACCCCCTGGTGCCTTCATGACGTGGACACTGGGGATAGTCCGCCTACTCGACACAGGGCGTACCGAGTGCCAGATCGGGTGCGCACCTGCATCCAGGACGAAGTCTCCAAAATGCTGGCTCTAGGAGTGATCGAGCCATCCGACAGCCCCTGGGCCAGCCCAGTCGTACTGGTCCCCAAGGCTGCCGCCCCGGGCGTCGCCCCCGAGCTCCGGTTCTGTGTAGACTATCGGGACCTGAACGCTGTTACCCGAACCGACGCTCACCCCATCCCCCGGGCGGATGAGCTGGTTGACCGCATGGGGGCCGCCCGCTACCTGAGCATCTTCAATCTAACAGCGGGCTACTGGCAGATCGGCCTCAACCCCAGGGCCCAAGAGCGATCCGCCTTCTCCACCCCGGATGGCCACTACCACTTCAACGTGATGCCATTCGGCATGAAAAACGCTCCAGCTACTTTCCAACGACTCGTGAACCAGGTATTGGCGGGCCTCAAAGAATTCAGCGCCGCCTACCTGGACGATATCGCTGTGTACAGTCGTCACTGGGCAGACCACCTTCACCACCTCCGAGAAGTCCTGCACGCCCTCCAGCAGGCCGGCCTCACCATCAAAGCCAGCAAATGTCAGATTGGCCAGGGGTCCGTGACCTATCTCGGACACCAAGTGGGGAGCGGTCTGGTGGCCCCCCTTCAGCTCAAGATCGCTGCCATCCAGTCCTGGCAACCTCCTGTCACCCAAACCGAGGTCCGAGCCTTCCTAGGGCTCACCGGATACTACCGGTGGTTTGTAAAAGACTATGGCAGCATTGTGGGGCCCCTCACAGAACTCACCTCCAAGAAAAACCCCAAAACCGTCAACTGGACTCCGGACTGTCAAGCGGCCTTCGAGAAGTTGAAGGCCGCCATGTGCACCGCCCCCGTGCTCCAGGCCCCCGACTACATCCGGGAATTCATCGTCCAGACGGACGCCTCAGATCATGGCGTTGGGGCAGTACTCTCTCAACTCAACGCTGAGGGAGTCGATCAACCAGTGGCCTTCATCAGCCGACGCCTGCTGGCCCGAGAGCAGCGCTGGAGCACCATTGAGCGGGAGGCCTTTGCAGTAGTATGGGCCCTCAAGAAACTCCGGCCCTACCTCTTCGGTACCCATTTCAGGGTACAAATAGACCATAGACCCCTGCAATGGCTGATGCAGATGCGGGGGGAGAACCCAAAACTGTTGCGATGGTCCATCTCCCTGCAGGGGATGGACTTCACTGTGGAGCATCGCCCTGGCCAAGACCACGCCAACGCGGACGGCCTGTCACGCTTTTTCCGCCTCGGCGAGGAGAGTACCCAAGAAGATGGGTGACTCTCCCTGCCTTCAGCTGGGGGGGACGCATGTTGGACAGGCCTCGTGAAAGGGCCGCTCCCTCCCCGCATAAGAAGACCCGAACACCGGCTCTCCCGGTGTCACCAGAAGAACCACCACGGCAACCCACAGAAGCAACCCGCAACCCGTCCCCAACGGGACGCCTGCTCCCGAACACCACGACATCGGCCGGCACGGGCCACCTTCAGCAGCAATGCCCCGGCCCAGCCGCCATCTTGGACACTGCACCACGAGGCCGCGTGGCCTCAGCTCGACCCCAACCCTGGGCCTGGCCAGGCCCCGACATCGAGGCACCACCATCCACCCAGGAGGTGAAGAGACCACTTGGCAAGTCAATGGGGGAAAGGAGTGTCAATGGCTCTCCCCCGCCAGGTGCCGATCGCCCCCGGCCTCCCCGGGCGCTGGCTCCACCCCCCTGCTGGGTGTCTGGACTCCCTCACCCCGGACCTCCCGACCTCCAAGCGCGAGGGTCCGGACGTCAAAGGAGACCAGACCTATAACTGGGGCAGCTCCAGAGCAGGAAGGCAGTTGTATCCTGGAGTCGAGAGACACCTTGAAGAACTCATCCTTGACGGACTGCTGGCGCTGCCGCAGCCCTGCCTTGTGAATCATCGATCCTGCCTGCTGGCGCTGCCGCGGCTCTCTGCAACCTACACCTTCGTCGGGACCTGCTGGCGCAGCCGTGGCCCATCCTCGTGAACCATCGTTCCTGCCTGCTGGCGCTGCCGCGGCCCTCTGCAACCTACACCTTTGTCGGGACCTGCTGGCGCTGCCTCGGCCCATCCTCGTGAACCATTGTTCCTGCCTGCTGCCGCTGGCGCTGCCCTCTGCAACCTACACCTTCGTCGGGACCTGCTGGCGCTGCCGCGGCCCATCCTCGTGAACCATCGTTCCTGCCTGCTGGAGCTGCAGCGGCCCTCTGCAATCTACACCTTCGTTGGGACCTGCTGGCGCTGCCGCGGCCCATCCTCGTGAACCATCGTTCCTGCCTGCTGGCGCTGCCGCGGCCCTTCTCAAACGAGACTTATCATCCTACCCCGCTGGCGCTGCCGCGGCCCGACCTTCCAGAACTCCAAGCTCGAGGATGGTGAGCTACCCATCTTGCCACCCCCGTACCAGACCGGTACCAAGACTGTCACGCTACCCTTTTCACCCTCAGAGACTAGAATTGAGAGGACCCTCGTGTCCCGACCTCACTGTACCGTTGATACCTTTGCTTCAAGAATCGTATATAAAGAGTGTTGACCTCATCCTTGTGTGGTGTCCATCTGTGGGGGGGAAGTTACTTGTCTGTACGATCGCTGGAGACGGCCCTCACCGGAGGCCTCTCCCCCTGTCCTCGGCCGACCCTTCGGGTTCCCGTCTAACACCCACATTATCTTTTAGGGTCCTTAGTGCCCTCCCTAGTTTTCCTTCCTGTATGTCCTGGAGTGATTGGAAAATCTTTACCCCCAGGTATTGGAAGCAGCGAGGCTCCCACCTCAGGTCCCCCAGCTCCTCGGGGGGTTGTTGATCCGCTACCATGGGGAACAGCCTAGATTTCTACCAGTTCACTTTTAGGCTTGAGAAAGCCCCAAACTCCTCCGTTATATCCCTAGCCCCTCGCAGGTCTTCCCCAGAGTCTTTCAGGAACAATAGGAGGTCATCTGCGTATAAGACAATATGATGTACCTGTCCCTTCAGCTGCAGTTCTCCGTATCTGTCCCCCATCCGTGCCACGCAGGCCAATGGCTCCACCGCCGGGTAAAACAATAGGGGAGAGAGGGGACACCCCTGATGAGCGCCTCCCTCCACCCGACACTGCTCTGAGATCATGCGGCCAGTGCGCATACTCGCCGTGTACAGCTGTCTCACCCAGCGCAGGAACCCCAGCACATTCCCATCTTTGCTAGCACAGCGTAGAGAAACTCCCACTCCAGGCTGTCAAAGGACTTTTCCATGTCTATGGTGAATATCAGCCCTTCCCGCTCTACTCTGCTACCTAATTCCAGGATTGAAAGGAGGCTCCTTTTATTCAGGGTTGTATCTCTGCCTAGCATGAATTTGCCTTTTAGAAATGGACCAGGGAGGTCATGTGCGGGAGCAACCTGGACACTAGTATTTTACTTAGAATTTTGAAGTCGAGGTTGATCATCGATAAAGGCCTGTAAGCCGTGCAGTCAAGGGGGGACTTGTTAGGTTTTGGGAGTGGGATCACAGCTGCCACCCGGGTAGTCTGTGGCAGGTTTCCCTCCTTCGTTGCCGCTGTGTATAGTTCCACCAGCCTGGGGGCCAGCTCCTCCACGTAGGTGGTGTAGAATTCAGTTGGGAATAACTCTGTTTCTTGGGTGTTGCCCTTTGCCAGGCCCTTGATAGCTACCCTAATCTTGTGTTCCAAAATGTCAGCTCCCAGCTGGTCGGTATCTTTTACAGATATAGTGGAAAGAGGACTCCCCTCTAAGTAATCGCTTATTGACTCTTCCCCCCGGGGCCCAGAGCTCTTATATAAGTGTTTATAGTAGTCGAGGAACCTGTTATTTATTTCTTTCTGCTTGTAGAGGGGCATCCCGCTGGGTCAGCTAATTCTTTAATGTTATTCCTTCGGTGGGATGGGTTGGCTAGCCATGCCAGTAGTTTGCCTGCCCTGTCCCTTTCCGCATATGTCCAATCCATGTATTTTTGGTAATAGAAGCATCTTAAATGTTCCTTCTGGACCGCTAATTCCTCCTTTGCCTCTATTAGCTCCTGGTGGAGCTCCGGGTGCTCGGGCGTCTCATTTCTAACTCTCTTAGCACGCGGTCAGCTTTCTCTAAGTCCCAGTGTAATGTCCTTCTCACCCCACTTGATGCTGCTATGCATCTCCCCCTTATCATTGCTTTGAAGGCCTCCCATTCCACCAGTCTGGAGTCCGTGGGGCGGGAGTTATCAGTAAAGAAGGAGGCAATGTGACCCTGGATCTCTTGCTGTAATACCTGGTTCTGAGATGCCATGTTGGAATGGGCTGAAGCAGGGCTCCCAACTGCATCCTCACATCCTTCAATTCTTCAGTATGTCTTTGGTGGTGAGGGCTGTCCAGTTGTCAATCGCTGGCTTCTGGTTGTTGGGGTGGTTGGTGAGGGTTCAGTGTGTTGGTTGTCTTTGTCGAAGTTGTTGTAGATGCTCTAGATTTTGTGGTAGAAAGAGGAGCTGAGTTTGTCACAGAGGTCTTGTGAGGGAGGGATGTCAGTAGACTCGCTGGTGACTTGGGCGAACTGTGGTAAATAAAATTACCGGACTATTTTTCTATACATTAAATGACAATAAGGATAGCTCAATCAAATGAGAGGCAGAGTCCGTGGTATCTGAGTCATACGGGCTTTAATGAAATGCCTCGAGGCATGGGACATCGGGTTCCATCACCACTAAGGTTCAGGAAGGGAAATTCAACATTTTATTGACATCACACATTATATATAGTAAAACAGTATAATTGAAATGAATACAGTAGGCGTAACAGGTGAAAAGAGAGAGATAAGAACACATGTGCGTAACAGGAGGCGTGTAAGAAGGCGTACACGTGGGCGTGCACTTGACATGTCAGAGAAACGTCACAAGAAACGTCACAAGTGGGTGGATGCTTAGAAAAAGTTTGCAGGATCAGCAGAAACTTTTGGCATAGATGCGCGCGCAACTGAGCATGACGTGTAACTGGGGAGAGCTGGGGGCTTTGACTTTTGCACTAGTAGAGGAGACTAATGTCTGGGATGTCAGAACGACCTGCACCTATAACATATCTGGTATCTTGTGTTTTGAGGATGTAGTGTCTGAAGTAAAAGGTCTCTCGGGCAGAGGCCGTTCATTACTGAATGCTAGTGCGTGCATATGGATCTTCATGCGGAGTGCAGGGGCCATGGGCCTACCATGGTAACGGGAGCAGTAAATTACTTGCATGGAGACAGGAAGGCAGGGCCCTTTGCTCTGCAGCCGGGAATATGTTTACCTATTTCACTAGACTGGAATGTGTTTTCGCGGAGGCTGAGCAGATAACTGTAGGCAAAATATCGTCTTTGGCAAGCAGGCCAGGCCGAGCCGGGCACCGCTCGTCTGGGCAGGATGTAAGGTAGAGGTCAGGGATGCATACCTAAACTGCAGTTTTCAGAGGCAGAAAAGAACTTGGAGCCTCGATTAAGAGCCTGGCTCGACAGGGACAGAAAACATGGAGAAAACGTGTGCTTCATTCAAAAGTGCACCATGTAAAGACGTTGGCACCATAGGCCTAGAAGCCTAATTAACGTGATTTTCTTGGAGGAATTGGTAGATAACATGTTAATGTTGGACGCAAATGTAAATGCGTCTTCATTTTCGGCCATGGAGGGAAAATGCATGGATGTCATGCACATACATGGAACGTTGGGGTACACGATAGGGGACATACCTGGTCATATAAAATTCGATTTTCCTCATTCCCTCCTTGTCCCCTACGTTCCCTTCAGGATATATCTATGTTCATGAGACCATCTATCTGTTCATATAACATCATTTGCTCTTCTTTCTTCAGTCGGGAACGGGAACGTGAACTTGGACGGGGAATACAAGCTGTGGCGCACAAGCCGCAAATCGCTGGCCCACATTGCAGACAGAGACAACAACTGAATAGAATAAGTAGTATTGTTCATAGGAATTATAGTAATTTCTATCCCCAGGCAGCCATCACACTCCAGAGCCAACCGGACCAAGTCCAGGTGCCTGGATTCTGGTGTATCAGGTGAGCAATTTCGTGAAGCCGTGTTATGGCCTTATACACGGATGGCGCGTTATTAGGAATAAACACGCAACAACTGGATCCGATCACTCTACAAGCCCCGCCCCTATCGGCCAGGATGACGTCAAGGACAAGGCGATTTTGAAGAACTACAAGTCTCATAGTAGATTGTTCTTCGGTCAGGTTACCTAAAGCAGAAGTAGTTTCGTTCACTACTCCTTCCAGTGTTCTGGTTAATTTGCGTATCAATTTACTGTTTTGGACAGGACCTACAAAGAAAAAGAATCCTTTATTGAAATCTGTATATTGTTCCCACGTTGTCTCAGTCTGATCGACAATTGGGGACTTGATCTCCCTTCTATGTCTTACATGCACAAGGCGTGAATTTCGATGATAATCGGGTGGGGCTAGGAAGACAGGTGGTAATAGGAACGCAATATAACACGTCCCATCCCAATCAGGGGGCAGATGTACATAAGCTGTCTGACCACAAATAAAATAAGAATGGCGAGAGGCTTTGAAAGTAGACTTTCCTTTATCGCTGAATTCAACCACAGTATTACAATCACTGTGTCCTAGATGTACTGAACCATTCTTTCTAACGCATAATTCGCCTTTCACTGGTAAAACTGTTATAAACGGCAAATCCGAATTAATCTCGGACTGGACGTTCAGGATCATGAGATTGAGGGAAAAGTTACCTAATTCATACACTTCATTTTCTAGATCAGTCCCTCTCCTTTGGGGAAGACCGTCTGCGTCTGGGAAACATGCTTTATTCTTGACTGTATTCAGGTTCCCCCATATCCAATTGCCTTGGGTAACTTGGGACTTACTGTCTAAGGAAGACATTAAAGCAAACCATGCTCCACATGAACCATTATGTGTAAACGGGTAGGGAAAGAGGGGCAGAGCTCCCTTGTATTTCTGATAAGGTGGGAGTCGGCCACATACCCAGCAATTGGTGGCATTGCAGGTCTGGTGAGTATGGTGTAACATACGAATGAATGTATTGTTGCGCATTGCTAATCGATAGGACAGCTCATGAGGAGGCAGGTCGCTGAAAGTGTGCTCTACAGAGTCATTAGAGGAAGTATGTACATGTCAATTAAAAGGAGGAAAGAAATCATGTAACATGAAGCTTATACATATAATCGAAATGCTCAGAATAAACATGAAAATTAACGTTATGATGCATCTGCTATGCAAATTTTTGCAATATTGTTCTCTCTTTTCGATTCGCCTATCTCTCTGACTACTTGGGTCTATCTTATTCATGTCAGAAATCTGTCTAACCGCTTCACCCGAGGGGGACTTAAACAATTAAACGCTGTCTGACTTACTAGACCTCAGTTTAGCTCTGTACTCCTGTTGTGGAGTGTTGGAACTGGCCCTTTTTGCAGGGTCATCCCCAAACTTATTGCTTCTTCCTCCCTTATTTTTCCTGACCCGTGGTTGTTGGCAATAGGACTCTGCGCACTTTACCACTGCTGATCAGTGCTAAAGTGCATATGCTCTCTATGTAAATTGTTATTCTGATTGGATATACATGTTTGGCATATTTGTATCACCATGAAGTCCCTAGTAAAGTGCACTGGGTGTGCCAGGGCTGGTGATGACAAATGCTACTAGTGGGCCTGCAGCACTGATTGTGGCACCCACAGGAGTAGCTCTAAAATAGTGTATCGGGCTTGCCACTGCAGCGCCTATGGGCAGTTTAGAACTGCCATGTCCTCCTGGTCAGTGTCCCCACTGACCAGGCCTAACCCTTCCCTTTTCGTGCACATCAGCCACCCCTATGGAAGGCCCAAGGTACCCCCCTGGGCAGGGTGCCGTGTATGTGAAAGGTAGAGCATGTACTAGTGCAGGTGACATGCTCTGGTAGTGAATTACAGCCATTTTCGTTTTTCACTATTGTAAGGCTATCTTGTTCCATAGGTTAACATGGGGGATGCTGGCTACAGTGGTTAACAGCATTTCTTCCCATAGGAACAAGATAGGACATAAGTATCTAGTATCCCTGAACTCAGGATTTAATAACGCATCTTTTAGGAAAGGTGGTTTTTAGATCCTGTGTTTGAGAACCGCACTTTTAGAAAGTTGCTGTTCTCTTGTCTGACCCTTCTGTGTGCCTGGGAAGGTTTGTGTATTGACTGTCTGGTTTGTGAGTGACAAGGGTTGGGGAATCCCCCCAGAGGCTGGATGAGTCAGCACTAGGCTGAGTGGAGCAATTGCTACCTGAGTGGTGGGAGGAGTTAGCACCTGGGCTGAATAGGGCTGTGCCTGCCTGCCACAATGCTGGCTCCACCTCCTGCTGGGCGGCTGAGGACTCTGCCCCTCACTCTGAAAGGAAAGATGCAGCCAGCACATCAAGGTGCTCAGGATCCACCCAGAACTGGTTCAGACCGGGCGCAGGGCCCACATGCACCGAAAGAACAAAGACTTTAGGGGTATAAGTACAGGACCCCTGACAACAGAAAATTAGATCATCCTGGAAATCAAGAAGGAACCTCTGCCAAGGAGAAAGCTGACTCTGAAGAAGGAAGACTGTCCTGCTGTTGCTCTGCCGGACTGACCTGCTGTTGCTTTGCTGCCAAGGAGAGGGGAAGGACTTTGCTGTGAGCTGTGTCCCCTGTCTTGAAGGGATCTCCAAGGGCCTGAGAAGAGCTGGCTCCCTGTTTCCGAAGTCCCAGGAACAAAAGGACTTCATCCCCATTCTCTCCGAACTCTGCTGAGAGAGTTCTGTCCTTCGTAGAGTGCTTGATCCAGTTGTGGGGCCTCTAGAAGTTGAACCTGAGCTGGGAAGCTTGAGACTAAGCTGAGAAACTTGTGAAGCTGAAAAGTGTCGCATCGCTCGCTTGTGGAGCGCATCCCCGACAGTACGAGAAGTTTCCCGCCGCTACGAAGGTCGAGATCGGCGCAGCGCCTGACATCGCTGCCGAAGCCGTCGCACCCTTCGTTTGCGGGACGCACCAGACCGGTGCGGGAGAATCGAACATCGCTGCGAGTGTCGTCGCAGAGCCTGTCGTCTGGGTGAGATCGCCGCGCCGCTTGCTTGCGGACCGCATCACGTCGCTGCAAACATCGTTGCAGAAGCATCTCATCGAGGAGCTGCGAGAGAGAGGATCACCGCTGGACCGCGCATCGTCGCCCCGGAGATCATTGCAGCCCCTACGAGATCATCACATCGTACCTTTGCGAGAACAGACTTCCCACGGAACCTACGCACCGGAATCTACGCAAGCTGCCTTCCTCCCCTTACAGACCGGATTCGTCGCCGCACGCCCGCTGCTGCAGCGGGGCTGTCGCATCGCCTCCCCAGGGTCTCAGGAGTAATGCATCGCTTGTTTCCACCGCACCAGCTTCCTGCTTGTGGAACTTTGTTGCAACTAAAAGGTACTGTGAGTAAAGGTGACGCAATTGTGAACTTTTCACACATCTGTGGATTATTTGATCGCAACTTAAAGAACTTTGATTACAACCTGAAGAACTCTTTTGAAACCATATCCTTGAATTGTGTATGCTGGATTTTTGCCGTTTTGGTCTTGTGTAGTTTAGAATTAATATCTTTATTTTCCTAAACTGTTGTGGAATCAGTTTGTGGTGTTTTCACTGTGTTACTGTGAGTGTTGGTACAAATACTTTACGCATTGCCTCTGGTTAGCCTAGACTGCTCAGGCCAAGCTACCTTGAGGGCGAGCAGGGGTTATCTAAGAGGGTTATCTCCTTGTCCTGACTAGAAGCAAGGGTTCCTATTTGGACCGTGGTACCTACCTCTGCCAACTAGAGACCCCCAGTTCTAACATTGGTGGTCAGGCGGTGGGATTTGAACTTGTATTTGTACTTGACCCACAGTAATTGGTGTACATCACTAGTGAGTGCAGACCACTACGCCACCGCATACTACATTTTTTATTTTTGGTTCTATTTTTGGTCGTAACCCTTAAAGAATCCAAGCATTATGTCTCAGAATGGTAAACCAGCAAGTGATGTTGCAGAACTGGAGTTTGATATTGAAATGTTAAGTGATTACAAAGTAGGTCAACTCCGGCAGTTCTGCAGGAACTTTGGATGCCCCATGAAGCGCCGCTCCAAGAAGGAGGAGCTACAGGAGGCCTTAAGGGCCTGGTGGGAGACCAAAAAGGCTGCGGAGACAGATGATGCAGAAGTGGATGAGGATGCACAGAGGGATGGTTTCAGGCCACAGGATCTGCCTGTGTCCAGAGCAGCCTCAAGGGCGGGCAGCAACCATTCAGCTGAAAGTTTTTCCCCAGAGGAGTTGGAGGAAAACCAAAGGGCTAGAGATCATAAATTAGAAATGTTGGGGCTTGAAATGAAGATGAAGCAAATGGAAAGGGCGGCGGAGGAGAGCAAACATGCCCGTGCCCTGGAGGAATTGAAATTGTCCTTGGCCCATGAATTAAGAATGAGGAAGCTTGAGTTGGAGCTCAAGATGCGTGAGGCTATGAGGGTCTCAGCTGAAGAAGAAACATGGGTAGCTCAAGAAGTGAGCTTTGCTGAGTTGGAGGTGGAGACCAGCTCAGATGGTGGCAGCAAGATTATAGTTTCCAGTGCTGAGAGAAAGGTACAGACACCCAGAGATGTGGCGCCTGACTTGAGGGAGGGGGTCGACATACACCAGGGGGTTCAGGTTTATGATGTAGTTCCAGTGGAGTGCCGTGACCCTGAAGTAGATTGGGGGACTGGCACAGGGGACCATATTCCCAGTGGTGGGAGGGACACTCTACTGACTCTAGATGAGAGGTACAGGGAGAGGGGTTCCCCCGTGGTAGAAACCTTGGTGTGTGTGAGTGAAGACCAGCCAGAAGAGTGTGGGTTGTGTGACAGAGACAGTCAGATACTGTCTTGCCAGTCTCAGGAGAGTGGTGTGGGGTACTTGTGTGAGGCACTGGAGGGTGAGGCAAAGGGTAGCTTGGTTAACAACTGTGGGGGGCTGTGTGATTCATTTGATGGAGAGCATATTTTAAGTCCCTGTTTTCCAGAGCTATGCCAACACCCGGTGGAGTGTGAGTTCTCTGACCCCAGAGAGCTTGCGTTGGAGGCAGACCTCTTGGTGAATTCCAGAGAGTCTGAGGAGGCATTGGGGAGTGATCCCAAAAGGAGTGGCTTAGATATCTTCCAGACCTGTGAGATGGAAGAGGTTCAGTGTAACCCGGTTAGGTCCCAGTGTAGTGGGAGGGGTGTAGGGGCTCATGTCCGGTCTCAGTGGAGAAGGAATGAGTGTGGAACGGTGTGTCTCACGGTGTCCGAAACCCAGTCTCAGGGCCTGGAGGGTTCCTTAAGGGAACACCAGGATGGGGACCTAGACTGTACTTGTAGGCCATTTGAGGAGGATCTCCTAGTGTCTGGTGAATGGGGAGTGCCTGTAACCAGGCCTCCATCAGTTCTGGTGTTTGGCAGTGCCGCTCCATTTGGGAGGGTGCAGAAGTCCAGACTGAGGGGTGAGAGGGGGAAGGAGTCCCCAGTGGGAGAACCAGTGGGTCAGGGACCAGTCGGAAGGGCTGAGTCTCCCAGGAGTGACCATGGTGACACCACTTCTGTCCTGGGGGATCTTCCCGCACTGTCAGGTGGACAGGAGTCGCGAGATCTGCGCCAGGCAGACTGTCACAGGACACACGAGTTGTGTGTCACCCTCAAGGGGGTACTATGTGAGTCCCCAGAAGTCCTGGCGTGCCAGGCGAATGCACAACCGCAGGTTTTGGTCCCTGGGTTGGGAGACCAGGTTCCGGATCTGCCTGACCTGGAAGGGAGGGCATCTGTAACCAGTGTCCTGACCAATATGGTTCCCAGGGGTACCTCTCCAGTAGGGAGGGTGCAGCGCTCTGGAAGGGGGTGCAGAGGGAGGGAGCACTCGCCTCTGACCCCGGTGCAACCTGAGGGGTTAAACCCTAGGTTGGGAGACCAGTTGCTGGAGGGAGGTCCTGAACTGGTAGGAAAGTTGTGTTCTTGGTTGTCTTGGTGGACGGATACGCCGGGACTGGTGGGTCAGTGCCAGAGTGTCAGACCTGAACTGACAATAGAGAGAGTGGACAAAGGGTGCCAAGCACCTGGGGCTACTGCCCCCCACCCTCTGATGCCACAGGGGTTTGAGAGCCATGAGAGGCATGAGGCCTGGGTCTCATCCCTGATCACTGTTGGTGGTCACTGTGGCTTGCTGTTGGTCTGTTGGGACACACCTGTGAGGAAATTAAGGTTAGGTGCTGCACAGGTGGTGTCCACAGGTGAGGTGAAGGGTTCCATATGGATTGGCATGGTGGACCCCGAGAGTATGGATAGAGTGATACAACTGGGTCTAGGACGGCGTAGAACAGGACTGCCCTGCTTTTTGGGCCAGGTTCCGTGTTCTATCGCCTTAAGCAGGGAATCCCATCGAGGTATCGTTTGGTCTACCCTGGTTTTAGGCTGGAAGGGGGTTGTGTTGGAACTGGCCCTTTTTGCAGGGTCATCCCCAAACTTTTTGCTTCTTCCTCCCTTATTTTTCCTGACCCGTGGTTGTTGGCAATAGGACTCTGCGCACTTTACCACTGCTGATCAGTGCTAAAGTGCATATGCTCTCTATGTAAATTGTTATTCTGATTGGATATACATGTTTGGCATATTTGTATCACCATGAAGTCCCTAGTAAAGTGCACTGGGTGTGCCAGGGCTGGTGATGACAAATGCTACTAGTGGGCCTGCAGCACTGATTGTGGCACCCACAGGAGTAGCTCTAAAATAGTGTATCGGGCTTGCCACTGCAGCGCCTATGGGCAGTTTAGAACTGCCATGTCCTCCTGGTCAGTGTCCCCACTGACCAGGCCTAACCCTTCCCTTTTCGTGCACATCAGCCACCCCTCTGGAAGGCCCAAGGTACCCCCCTGGGCAGGGTGCCGTGTATGTGAAAGGTAGAGCATGTACTAGTGCAGGTGACATGCTCTGGTAGTGAATTACAGCCATTTTCGTTTTTCACTATTGTAAGGCTATCTTGTTCCATAGGTTAACATGGGGGATGCTGGCTACAGTGGTTAACAGCATTTCTTCCCATAGGAACAAGATAGGACATAAGTATCTAGTATCCCTGAACTCAGGATTTAATAACGCATCTTTTAGGAAAGGTGGTTTTTAGATCCTGTGTTTGAGAACCGCACTTTTAGAAAGTTGCTGTTCTCTTGTCTGACCCTTCTGTGTGCCTGGGAAGGTTTGTGTATTGACTGTCTGGTTTGTGAGTGACAGGGGTTGGGGAATCCCCCCAGAGGCTGGATGAGTCAGCACTAGGCTGAGTGGAGCAATTGCTACCTGAGTGGTGGGAGGAGTTAGCACCTGGGCTGAATAGGGCTGTGCCTGCCTGCCACAATGCTGGCTCCACCTCCTGCTGGGCGGCTGAGGACTCTGCCCCTCACTCTGAAAGGAAAGATGCAGCCAGCACATCAAGGTGCTCAGGATCCACCCAGAACTGGTTCAGACCGGGCGCAGGGCCCACATGCACCGAAAGAACAAAGACTTTAGGGGTATAAGTACAGGACCCCTGACAACAGAAAATTAGATCATCCTGGAAATCAAGAAGGAACCTCTGCCAAGGAGAAAGCTGACTCTGAAGAAGGAAGACTGTCCTGCTGTTGCTCTGCCGGACTGACCTGCTGTTGCTTTGCTGCCAAGGAGAGGGGAAGGACTTTGCTGTGAGCTGTGTCCCCTGTCTTGAAGGGATCTCCAAGGGCCTGAGAAGAGCTGGCTCCGTTTTCGAAGTCCCAGGAACAAAAGGACTTCATCCCCAGTCTCCCCGAACTCTGCTGAGAGAGTTCTGTCCTTCGTAGAGTGCTTGATCCAGTTGTGGGGCCTCTAGAAGTTGAACCTGAGCTGGGAAGCTTGAGACTAAGCTGAGAAACTTGTGAAGCTGAAAAGTGTTGCATCGCTCGCTTGCGGAGCGCATCCCCGACAGTACGAGAAGTTTCCCGCCGCTACGAAGGTCGAGATCGGCGCAGCGCCTGACATCGCTGCCGAAGCCGTTGCACCCTTCGTTTGCGGGACGCAACAGACCTGTGCGGGAGAATCGAACATCGCTGCGAGTGTCGTCGCAGAGCCTGTCGTCTGGGTGAGATCGCCGCGCCGCTTGCTTGCGGACCGCATCACGTCGCTGCAAACATCGTTGCAGAAGCATCTCATCGAGGAGCTGCGAGAGAGAGGATCACCGCTGGACCGCGCATCGTCGCCCCGGAGATCGTTGCAGCCCCTACGAGATCATCACATCGTACCTTTGCGAGAACAGACTTCCCACGGAACCTACGCACCGGAATCTACGCAAGCTGCCTTCCTCCCCTTACAGACCGGATTCGTCGCCGCACGCCCGCTGCTGCAGCGGGGCTGTCGCATCGCCTCCCCAGGGTCTCAGGAGTAACGCATCGCTTGTTTCCACCGCACCAGCTTCCTGCTTGTGGAACTTTGTTGCAACTAAAAGGTACTGTGAGTAAACGTGACGCAACTGTGAACTTTTCACGCATCTGTGGATTATTTGATCGCAACTTAAAGAACTTTGATTACAACCTGAAGAACTCTTTTGAAACCATATCCTTGAATTGTGTATGTTGGATTGTTGCCATTTTGGTCTTGTGTAGTTTAGAATAAATATCTTTATTTTCCTAAACTGTTGTGGAATCAGTTTGTGGTGTTTTCACTGTGTTACTGTGAGTGTTGGTACAAATACTTTACGCATTGCCTCTGGTTAGCCTAGACTGCTCAGGCCAAGCTACCTTGAGGGCGAGCAGGGGTTATCTAAGAGGGTTATCTCCTTGTCCTGACTAGAAGCAAGGGTCCCTATTTGGACGGTGGTACCTACCTCTGCCAACTAGAGACCCCCAGTTCTAACATGGAGTTTTTTCTAGCAGGGGGAGTTTAGAGTCAGTGTCCGAAAGGGGGCAGTCTTTTATTTCAGTCTCTGGACACGGTCCGTGAACTCGTTTTATATGGCTGGAGTGGAGCCAGCCTTTACGACCTTCCAGTTTCACTGCGGTCCTCGTAGTCATCAACACCAGCTTTGGCTGCTTCCATCTGGGTTCCAGAGGGCTTGAGCGGTCGAAGTTGCGGACGTAGACATATTCCCCCGGAATGATTTCATGCGGTTTCACTTGGGTGTTGTCCGGGAAGGCAGCCGCAACCTGTGAACGACAAGATAGTAGTGCAGACATCAAGGAAGCTAGGTAATCTGTCAGCATATTACTGTCGACATCAGTTAGTTTACGAGGCATAGGCGTACCCCACATATTGGGAGGTCTGCCGAAGACTACCTCATATGGAGATAGTCCGGTTCTGGAATGAGTGTAATGAGATGCTGGATCATGTACATACCAGCTAGTCGCTGTTCGTCTGGGGAAAGATTCAAAAATGTTTGCGCTACTGAATCATCTTTATATACGCTGTTATTTCCAGCCCATTGTACTGCTGATCGTGCTAGTTCTTGTTCACGCATGGTACTAAGTTCACTGTAACCTATTCGTTGTTTCAGTACTTTATCAGTGTCTTGAAATAAATGTTCAAGAGAACATTGTTCTGGTATGGGAGAAAGAAAACGTTTCTTGCTTTCTAGGCGAATGGGTCTGTCAAAAGGTCTTGCTCTACCTACGTACGCTATTCTATCTGCGTCTTCTTCTGTATCATCTATCTCGTCCTCTTCTGTGGTTTCATTCTCCTCTTTCTCGGCTTCCCTAGCTGCTTTTTCTTTTTCGTGTATTATTACAATTTCTTTACAGATTTTTCTGTACATGGATTCTATACAACCTTGTGTATTATGTTTACCATCAGCTATATTGTTACTCCAATTAATCAGGATGCCCATCTCTTCTTTGCTTGTACCTGGCCGATCTTGTTCCCTTATCAAACAATTTATCAAAAACTGTAAAATCATTCTTTGTGTCTCAACCTTATTGTGTGCCATGGCCTCGTGAATGCATTCTGGTCTCTCCCCTGTTCTAATGAAATTATATATGTTATCTAAATGTTGTCTCATATGTGGTAGAATAATCAAATAGTTTGTGACTCGTCGTAAACGTAGTGAGTATAGTATCATCTCGTCTTCGCCTGGTACCGGATCATATCTGCAATCTGTAATGTACTGTTTAAGGGCTGCGAATGTCGCTGCTCTGGGTGTACGTTGTAATGCTATTTCTCTAAGCGTCATTCGTTTTACTTGAGGCGAGGTGACAGGGAGACCTCCTACGGCGCCTCCTGAAGCGGAAGCGTAACCATCAACTGGCTGTGTTGTCACTACTGGTGTCATAGCTTGAAAAGTAGGTGTAGGTAATGTAGACAGACTCTGGGTTGTAAGTGTCGAAAAAGGATTAGTAGGACCAATAGCAGGAGCAACAGTAGCAGTAGTAGTGACAGGAGGGGAAGTGACAATAGGTGGGGGAGTCGAATCTTGGGGAGGTGGAGGTAACGTGTCTTGACCAGACTGAATAGGCTGATGTATATTATTATTAGCAGGTTGTACGCGTACATTAGTATATTCTGGAGCTACATCATCTAAATAAGAAGAAAGGAAAATGTCCGCTGCGGTCTGTTTATGACGGAGTTTAGTCGGGACCAATGGTGGTGGCAAGTTACGGGGTACTTCCGGGGTCGCCTTGGGCAGGCCCTCGGTGAGAACAGGATACAGACCTGTGGAAATTGAAGAAATTGATGTACATAAACAGCATTCATTTCCCTTCTTCTCCCACTCCTCTCCCTGTGAGCACCATGAATACCGTAAATTATTAACCGTATCACTCTGCCAGTAAGAGCCCGTACCCATATGCATATGTACAGCCATTCTAGGCACCATGGCCTTTTACCCATTGGAATCCCCGGCTTCCCTCCTGCGCGTATCTTAAACCCCCTCTCATGCATAGACCATGAAACCCTCTCCCTCTGCGCGACCCTGCTGTGAAAGGCAACCCTTCTGCTAGACCCGCACAAACCCCCCCTTCCCTCTTGAAGAGGCATCCTTCGCCTTAGCTGACATAGCCCTCCCCAGCTGCACCTGACTGCCCCCGCTCTCTCATGTACGGGTCATAAGATCTCTCTCTCTCTCTCTCTCTGTGACTCTGTCCCTGTGTCCACCCTGGCTCCCCCTCCCTTCTCCTCACATGGGCAAGTCATAAACCTTCTTCTTCTGCAAGACCCTGTCATTGGGAGCCACGGCCGCGCCTGACCAACACCTCCTTTCCTTCCATGAATGCCCCTCTGTTGACAAGCCTTCCCTCCGCGCTCGATTGTCCACGCGGCATGAATACCACTCCTTTGATGACCCCTTCCCCCGAGTCCGGCTGACCACACATGTCCGAGGCCATCGCCTGAGCCAGGAGATACCATTTACTGCCCTTATTGTATGAAGTCACTCCTCTTCAAAGGACCCACTATTGATCCTGGCCACCCCACCCCCCTGGGCTATGACCAGGCGCACACATCCTAAACTGTTGACGGAACACTCAGCTGCGTGATTGCCCTCCCCTCTTATCAGCAGGTCAAGGGTCCCTATTGTGAACACATGTGGGGTAGGAGTGACACGAGGATCATGGGGATGTATTTTCCTTGTTACACAATATCATGATTGTAATGCCAAGTGTTTTGTAAAGTATAAAAGACGGAGTCTCAGCTCACTTGTTAGAGCACCTCCTGAAAGACACCGTGTTTCGTGTCCGAAATGACAGGCTCTCCTCATGAGAAATAAACTCTGTTCTTGATTCCTGCTTCCAGCGCCCGTCTCTTTATTTGGTAACTATTCAACATGGGAACTAAGAGGCGGTTTGCGCCAGCGGCCTGGGCATCGATAGTAATCTGGGCTCCTGTTTTACAATTGGCGTCCCAACGCGGGGTCCATCAGTGACATAAGGTTCGGTAAGAGAGATCCAGACGAAGAAGTGAACATCTAAAATGATCGGAGTATACCTGCCTTGAGAGGGCCCTCGCCCGGCTGCCGATCGAAAGAACTTCACCAATTCTGAACGGACCTCTCTTGAGTGACCTATTGTCCTGACTGGAATCCCACAGGAATGCTACACGGAGTAAGAGAACGATCGGGCGCTAGAGGAGGAACACGAAGAACTGTCCGTATGGTCCGGTCCGGGTAAGATTAAGTAGGGTGTTTTTACGCCTGATTGGTAGGGTGGTTCTATCCACCTGATTGATTGATTGATTGTATTGGAATCGGTATTTGTATACTGATATTGTTGATATTGGTTCATTTAGCTTTGGATGCTACTTGAAATATTGGTTCTCTTCTTGAGAACGAGACATTCTCTGTTTGCAAACGGCGGCGAATAGGAACGTTCGTCCCTCTTTGCAGATAGAGAAGGGTAGGTAATGCAGACTTTTGTCCCCGTTGTAATCCGTCATGCCTACTTTTCTCCCCACTGATTGTTTGAAATCGATTAATAATCGATTGTTGCTCTTTGAGATCTTCCCTGTCTACAAACTGAGACGAGTAGAAATATTCTGTCTTCCTTTCTGGATAGCGAAGGGCAGGTAATGCAGACGTTTGTCCCCGTTGTAATCCGTCATGCCTGTTTTTCTCCCCACTGATTGATTGGTTGCCTGGACATTGTTGTTCCAGGAATTGTTTCGTTTGAGGTATTTTCTGCCTGCAAACAACGTGGAGTAGAAATATTCTATCTAGTCTTTGCAAGTAGTAAAGGGTAGGTTATGCCCCTTTGTGAATTCGTCAGTCCTACCCACTCCCCACTGATTGGTTATTTGGGGGGTAGCTCGCATGGTCCGCCCAGGAGACTACCCTTATGGAGTACATATGCTCCCCGCTCATGGGCCATTTAGTGGAAGTAGACCATCTGGTCCGTCCAGGAGGCTACCCTAGTAAGTGGAAGTACATCGCTTGGTCTGTCCAGGATGATACCCTAATGAAGGAATATATGTTCCCCTTTTGATCGATAATCTCGTTCCACCCCGGACCATTTATTGGAGGGAACTCGTCTGGTCCGTCCAGAAGTACCCCCTAGTGAAAAGGACACATAAAAATATGAAGTGATCACCGTTCCCTACTAACAGAAAACTTTAGCTCGAAACACGCTAAGGAAAAGAAGGTAAAATAAAAAGAAATCAGGCTAAGTCAGTAACCCCCTGATGAGCTTTTGACTTCACTAAAAATAAGAAACATTAGAAATAGTTCGTAATAAGAAATATAAAATGGCGAAAAATCAACAGCAAGACAGCCACGAGGTAGTTAGACTCCACTGCCTACTCCTGCTCCAAACATGTCTGCCTCATTGCCCACCACGCCCAAATAACGGTCACATGAAATAGAAACAATTCAATAGGTACCTACCCCCATTCCGGAAGCTCCCGAAGTGCAACAGGTCCGCGGTTACGCCCATCCGGAGGGCGAGGCCTCGAGGCATGCGGGGCTCGCCTGGCCGCGGTCAGTAGGAGATGCTGTTGGGCAGGCGGCCCAAGGAATGATAAGGACCTCTCCATCTCTCCTCTTCTGCCGCCCTGCAGGCCACGGGGAGAGAGGGGGCTGTCTTGCCTCGGCCACCGACCACCCCTCTCTCTCACCCGATCCGGCTTTCGTCGAAGGCCGAAGCCAAAGCGAGGATGGCGGCATTTCTTTGTGCTATAATGGCCGCAACTACACCCAATGCCTGACAGTTGCAGGTAGTCCCGCCACATGCCAACGCCTGGATAGTTGCAGGTAGTCCCGCCACATGTCAAGGGGGGGATGTCTTGCCTCAGCCACCGACCCCCCCCCATCTTCAATGGCTGGCACGGCCAATACCGAAGCGCTGGAGCCGAAGAACGGCGCGGGGTCGCTGGAAGGGGGAGGCGGCGCGAACGAGCCTCCCCCACCTCCCTCCAGGTGGAGGCTTCCAGCGGCACCCCAACGCTCTTTGCTTAAAGAGGGTCCACATCGAAAAGCGGTCTTTTGCCCAGGACGGGCACACGCCCCATGCCTTCTCTCCTCAACTTTGAAGATTCTATGAGAGCCGGGGGGCACCCCGATCCCTCCGCATTGGCGCCCCCGTCCCCCTCGCTGGGAACCGCGACATCGGTGCACTCCTGCCGGCGCCAGCCTCGGTTTGGAAATGGCTAAAATACAGCCGCGGCACAGACTTGTTCAGTTCCGGTGGAACACCAGAGTGACCCGGTAGGAAAATTGTTGCCGCCCTCCCCACTCTTTGACTAATGGTCCATATTGTTAGACTGTTACCACATTGCACAAAAACTTTTTGAACTACCAACGGAAGGTTGTGGTCCAACCACGAGTCATTGGAGACATTCTGACTGTGCTGGAACTCGCCTGACCCCACCCAAAATGGCGCCGACACAAAATGAGACTTTTTGAATAAACTTTGTTGCACCCTGACCACGCAGCTTTTTGTCCCGAGATAAGTATGCAGTCTTTGGATAATGAAAGTAGATATGAAGGATATTGAGCATGTGCTCGAACAAAGAACTGACTTAGGGTGGGTACTGATTATGATGTGGAAAATGAATTGGTGTAATTTAGGTAATGAATGAGCATTGGATAATGAATTTATGAATTAATCAAAACTAAATTCTTGACATGCATCATGCTTGCTCTGTAGGGAAGTTTAATACGATTTTATTGCACTGCTGCACTTTATGCAATGAACTGCCACCAACTTCGTTCTTCTTATGTACAGTTTCGACCTGCTCCGTGGCCGGTCCACTGGGTTGTAGGCCTGTATTTATACATCATATTTACAACAAGGGGTGGTGAGGGACAGAGTCTCTGAATTAAGCAGAAAGCTCTCACCCAGTCAAGAGATCAGGGCTAGATCCAACACCGTTTTTTAGCTCACTGCACCATCCCAGTTTCAGAACCTGGCTGTATGCAAATTAGTCTGTTCCTGTCCCAGTGCATGATGGGAACAGGGCAAACCAAACTACAAAAGCCAATTCTTACACTGGGAAGGAAACAAGCTCCCGGGGACCGGTTTCTGGCATTACAGCCGTCTTCGGCCCGGTTTGCTTGAATCCTGATGGTGCAATGAGCAAGGGTCTCACATCTGAGAATACCCTTCCACGCTTAGGGTGGACAAAAATATTTACAACAAGGGGTGGTGAGGGACAGAGTCTCTGAATTAAGCAGAAAGCTCTCACCCAGTCAAGAGATCAGGGCTAGATCCAACACCGTTTTTTAGCTCACTGCACCATCCCAGTTTCAGAACCTGGCTGTATGCAAATTAGTCTGTTCCTGTCCCAGTGCATGATGGGAACAGGGCAAACCAAACTACAAAAGCCAATTCTTACACTGGGAAGGAAACAAGCTCCCGGGGACCGGTTTCTGGCATTACAGCCGTCTTCGGCCCGGTTTGCTTGAATCCTGATGGTGCAATGAGCAAGGGTCTCACATCTGAGAATACCCTTCCACGCTTAGGGTGGACAAAAATATTTACAACAAGGGGTGGTGAGGGACAGAGTCTCTGAATTAAGCAGAAAGCTCTCACCCAGTCAAGAGATCAGGGCTAGATCCAACACCGTTTTTTAGCTCACTGCACCATCCCAGTTTCAGAACCTGGCTGTATGCAAATTAGTCTGTTCCTGTCCCAGTGCATGATGGGAACAGGGCAAACCAAACTACAAAAGCCAATTCTTACACTGGGAAGGAAACAAGCTCCCGGGGACCGGTTTCTGGCATTACAGCCGTCTTCGGCCCGGTTTGCTTGAATCCTGATGGTGCAATGAGCAAGGGTCTCACATCTGAGAATACCCTTCCACGCTTAGGGTGGACAAAAATATTTACAACAAGGGGTGGTGAGGGATTGAGTCTCTGAATTAAGCAGAAAGCTCTCACCCAGTCAAGAGATCAGGGCTAGATCCAACACCGTTTTTTAGCTCACTGCACCATCCCAGTTTCAGAACCTGGCTGTATGCAAATTAGTCTGTTCCTGTCCCAGTGCATGATGGGAACAGGGCAAACCAAACTACAAAAGCCAATTCTTACACTGGGAAGGAAACAAGCTCCCGGGGACCGGTTTCTGGCATTACAGCCGTCTTCGGCCCGGTTTGCTTGAATCCTGATGGTGCAATGAGCAAGGGTCTCACATCTGAGAATACCCTTCCACGCTTAGGGTGGACAAAAATATTTACAACAAGGGGTGGTGAGGGACAGAGTCTCTGAATTAAGCAGAAAGCTCTCACCCAGTCAAGAGATCAGGGCTAGATCCAACACCGTTTTTTAGCTCACTGCACCATCCCAGTTTCAGAACCTGGCTGTATGCAAATTAGTCTGTTCCTGTCCCAGTGCATGATGGGAACAGGGCAAACCAAACTACAAAAGCCAATTCTTACACTGGGAAGGAAACAAGCTCCCGGGGACCGGTTTCTGGCATTACAGCCGTCTTCGGCCCGGTTTGCTTGAATCCTGATGGTGCAATGAGCAAGGGTCTCACATCTGAGAATACCCTTCCACGCTTAGGGTGGACAAAAATATTTACAACAAGGGGTGGTGAGGGACAGAGTCTCTGAATTAAGCAGAAAGCTCTCACCCAGTCAAGAGATCAGGGCTAGATCCAACACCGTTTTTTAGCTCACTGCACCATCCCAGTTTCAGAACCTGGCTGTATGCAAATTAGTCTGTTCCTGTCCCAGTGCATGATGGGAACAGGGCAAACCAAACTACAAAAGCCAATTCTTACACTGGGAAGGAAACAAGCTCCCGGGGACCGGTTTCTGGCATTACAGCCGTCTTCGGCCCGGTTTGCTTGAATCCTGATGGTGCAATGAGCAAGGGTCTCACATCTGAGAATACCCTTCCACGCTTAGGGTGGACAAAAATATTTACAACAAGGGGTGGTGAGGGACAGAGTCTCTGAATTAAGCAGAAAGCTCTCACCCAGTCAAGAGATCAGGGCTAGATCCAACACCGTTTTTTAGCTCACTGCACCATCCCAGTTTCAGAACCTGGCTGTATGCAAATTAGTCTGTTCCTGTCCCAGTGCATGATGGGAACAGGGCAAACCAAACTACAAAAGCCAATTCTTACACTGGGAAGGAAACAAGCTCCCGGGGACCGGTTTCTGGCATTACAGCCGTCTTCGGCCCGGTTTGCTTGAATCCTGATGGTGCAATGAGCAAGGGTCTCACATCTGAGAATACCCTTCCACGCTTAGGGTGGACAAAAATATTTACAACAAGGGGTGGTGAGGGATTGAGTCTCTGAATTAAGCCGAAAGCTCTCACCCAGTCAAGAGATCAGGGCTAGATCCAACACCGTTTTTTAGCTCACTGCACCATCCCAGTTTCAGAACCTGGCTGTATGCAAATTAGTCTGTTCCTGTCCCAGTGCATGATGGGAACAGGGCAAACCAAACTACAAAAGCCAATTCTTACACTGGGAAGGAAACAAGCTCCCGGGGACCGGTTTCTGGCATTACAGCCGTCTTCGGCCCGGTTTGCTTGAATCCTGATGGTGCAATGAGCAAGGGTCTCACATCTGAGAATACCCTTCCACGCTTAGGGTGGACAAAAATATTTACAACAAGGGGTGGTGAGGGACAGAGTCTCTGAATTAAGCAGAAAGCTCTCACCCAGTCAAGAGATCAGGGCTAGATCCAACACCGTTTTTTAGCTCACTGCACCATCCCAGTTTCAGAACCTGGCTGTATGCAAATTAGTCTGTTCCTGTCCCAGTGCATGATGGGAACAGGGCAAACCAAACTACAAAAGCCAATTCTTACACTGGGAAGGAAACAAGCTCCCGGGGACCGGTTTCTGGCATTACAGCCGTCTTCGGCCCGGTTTGCTTGAATCCTGATGGTGCAATGAGCAAGGGTCTCACATCTGAGAATACCCTTCCACGCTTAGGGTGGACAAAAATATTTACAACAAGGGGTGGTGAGGGACAGAGTCTCTGAATTAAGCAGAAAGCTCTCACCCAGTCAAGAGATCAGGGCTAGATCCAACACCGTTTTTTAGCTCACTGCACCATCCCAGTTTCAGAACCTGGCTGTATGCAAATTAGTCTGTTCCTGTCCCAGTGCATGATGGGAACAGGGCAAACCAAACTACAAAAGCCAATTCTTACACTGGGAAGGAAACAAGCTCCCGGGGACCGGTTTCTGGCATTACAGCCGTCTTCGGCCCGGTTTGCTTGAATCCTGATGGTGCAATGAGCAAGGGTCTCACATCTGAGAATACCCTTCCACGCTTAGGGTGGACAAAAATATTTACAACAAGGGGTGGTGAGGGACAGAGTCTCTGAATTAAGCAGAAAGCTCTCACCCAGTCAAGAGATCAGGGCTAGATCCAACACCGTTTTTTAGCTCACTGCACCATCCCAGTTTCAGAACCTGGCTGTATGCAAATTAGTCTGTTCCTGTCCCAGTGCATGATGGGAACAGGGCAAACCAAACTACAAAAGCCAATTCTTACACTGGGAAGGAAACAAGCTCCCGGGGACCGGTTTCTGGCATTACAGCCGTCTTCGGCCCGGTTTGCTTGAATCCTGATGGTGCAATGAGCAAGGGTCTCACATCTGAGAATACCCTTCCACGCTTAGGGTGGACAAAAATATTTACAACAAGGGGTGGTGAGGGACAGAGTCTCTGAATTAAGCAGAAAGCTCTCACCCAGTCAAGAGATCAGGGCTAGATCCAACACCGTTTTTTAGCTCACTGCACCATCCCAGTTTCAGAACCTGGCTGTATGCAAATTAGTCTGTTCCTGTCCCAGTGCATGATGGGAACAGGGCAAACCAAACTACAAAAGCCAATTCTTACACTGGGAAGGAAACAAGCTCCCGGGGACCGGTTTCTGGCATTACAGCCGTCTTCGGCCCGGTTTGCTTGAATCCTGATGGTGCAATGAGCAAGGGTCTCACATCTGAGAATACCCTTCCACGCTTAGGGTGGACAAAAATATTTACAACAAGGGGTGGTGAGGGACAGAGTCTCTGAATTAAGCAGAAAGCTCTCACCCAGTCAAGAGATCAGGGCTAGATCCAACACCGTTTTTTAGCTCACTGCACCATCCCAGTTTCAGAACCTGGCTGTATGCAAATTAGTCTGTTCCTGTCCCAGTGCATGATGGGAACAGGGCAAACCAAACTACAAAAGCCAATTCTTACACTGGGAAGGAAACAAGCTCCCGGGGACCGGTTTCTGGCATTACAGCCGTCTTCGGCCCGGTTTGCTTGAATCCTGATGGTGCAATGAGCAAGGGTCTCACATCAAGCCCTGATCTTTGGACTGGGTAAGAGTGGTCTGCTCAATTCAGACACTCTGTTCAGCACCACCCCCTTTTGTAAATCGATTTTGGCCACTATAGGTGTGGCAGGGTATACTCAGACATGAGTCCCTTTCTCACTGCTCCATCAGGATTCAAGCAAGCCGGGCCGAAGAGGCTGAAATGCCAGAAACCGGTCTCGGTAGCTTGTCTCCTTTCTGGTAAAGAATTGGCTTGGTGGTTTAGTCTGCCCTGTTCCCATGATGCACTGGGCCAGGGACAGACTGATTTGCATATAGCCAGGTTCTGAGCTGGGATGGGGCAGTGAGATAAATAACGGTGATGGATCAAGCCCTGATCTTTGGACTGGGTAAGAGTGGTCTGCTCAATTCAGACACTCTGTTCATCACCACCCCCTTTTGTAAATCGATTTTGGCCACTATAGGTGTGGCAGGGTATACTCAGACATGAGTCCCTTTCTCACTGCTCCATCAGGATTCAAGCAAGCCGGGCCGAAGAGGCTGAAATGCCAGAAACCGGTCCCCGGTAGCTTGTCTCCTTTCTGGTAAAGAATTGGCTTGGTAGTTTAGTCTGCCCTGTTCCCATGATGCACTGGGCCAGGGACAGACTGATTTGCATATAGCCAGGTTCTGAGCTGGGATGGGGCAGTGAGATAAATAACGGTGATGGATCAAGCCCTGATCTTTGGACTGGGTAAGAGTGGTCTGCTCAATTCAGACACTCTGTTCATCACCACCCCCTTTTGTAAATTGTATTTATACATCAACACTTTTTATTAAAAGTATTTTGAAAAAGAAAGCATGGTTGTAGCGGTTGCATTAATGAGTTTTGGATGTTTTGCTACTGTGAGCGAAGAATAAGTATGATGAAAGATGAAGGTTAAAAAGGACCAGATATTTAGCAGCTACATTATGTGTCACAGGCAGCCGGAAAAGTGTTTTAGACGCCCTTAAAACGACACCACAGAAATACCACCTGACCGCCACCCTTGCACCCAACAAAAGGGGTTGCGACCAAGTAACTCATATAGATACGCGGATCGTCAATGATTATCTATCTGACATTACTGGTCCCTCTGGGCTTAAACGCCGAGATGGTAAAGAAATGCAGTGCGCGGAGATAGGTCGAGTAAGTGGTAGGTAAAAACATTTTCGGACTACTGCATGCTGATGTGCTTTGAATGCTGCCCCCCCACCCCCTTCTTTCTCCTCCCTTCTGCAGGTCACGTCAGAACGTCGGCTGAAGTGTGGGAGAGCGATGGTCAAACCACCGACGAAAAGGGAAAGAGGGAATATGTGTAGTCGTTATGACGATAAGTTTTCAAAAAGACGTAGACTTAAACATGACTGTTCCTCCTTAGAACATAGCGACTGGGAGGATGGACTGACATAGAAACTGGACGGGTACTGTATGACGAAAATTGACTAGAAATAACACGTTAGATAATGTAACTAGACATTTGACTAGGTAGGGAAAGGACAAAGAAAAATGTGTGGGTAAGGGTTACCACGGCACCACCCGTCTGGGAAGTTAGAAATGTTGCTGATGTTCAAAATGCACTGCCCGCCCCCTTTCTCACACTCTTATAGATATAGCCAAGCTGTCCGACTGTTCTCCCGATCAATACTTGCCGTTGCTTCAGCCTGGAGAACTTCCCACCAAAGGAAGGAACTGAAAAATGGTTTAAGATCCAACCATGGGTAAACAGCGCGACCAGGTTAATTTCTGATCGACTAACCGAGGTGTAAGGATTGGCAATTGAGAACGCTCGCAGAGATAACAAGCGAGAAGGAAAAGGAGGGAAGGGTAGAAAGAGCTAAGCACGTAGATAAATAGGATAGTAAAGATACGTAGGATATAATATGGATTTTGTTGGCCACCTGTTGTTTTCTGTTTTGTCGTGAATGTCTTATATATATGTAATACATGTGCTGTCTTCCTTGTACATGTGCTGTCTTCCTTGTCTGAGTTTGTGTGTATGTAATGTACGGATTTATGTCTTCCCTCTGTCTGTATTTGCGTGTTACCTGACCTTTGCTGTTCTGTGTTGTGAGCGCACTAAATGACCTATTTTCGTACACGTCTCTCTCTCTCTCTCTCTCTCTCTCTCTCTCTCTCTCTCACCACCCCCTTATCTCTCTCTCTCTCTCTCTCTCTCCCTCTCTCTACATGTCATACGTGTACCGAATGGCTCGTTTAGATTGCGGACGACTCTCACTCTCTATGAGAGTCTCCCTATTTTCTCTCCCTCTTTGTGGTAAAATTGTGCCCCACCGGCACCAGTCTGATTGGATACTTATTGAACGCGAAGGTGTTCAGCGAAAATTGACCGAAACTAAAATGATTGTATCTCGCCATATTACTACCTCTCCTTTCTGCAAAATGAATGAACTTGAATTGGCTGAGAAGGAAAGGACAGGTAAGACGACTAAGGTCCCCCAAATCTGGCCATTTATAGGGGAACTGTATGTCAGTGGCACCTTATTTCCGTTCATTAGAGACGAACGCCAACGTCTAGATTGACCCCCAATGCCCAGATTGCCCCACCCCCTTTGCACCCAAGCGCGAGCGCCCGATGCATCCCCGCCCCATTTTGATAGACCCCAGTTGCTGTCCCGGATATAAACATGATGACCATGGGTAACTGTCGTCCCTCGAGAGAAACCTGTTTTACCTGACTCTCGATGATGGCACCCCCGCCCTGTTTGAAAAGGTTAGCCAGCCTTGAAGGGAAATTGTTGGACAGGCCCCATGAAGGGCCGCTCTCCCCCGGCTCAACCAGGCCCGAGTCCGGGCCCGCAAGTACCACACACCACCGTTGCACGTCCTCTGTCCCCTCAGGGACCCCTGCCCTCGAGCATGTCAACCTCGTGGGTCCGATCCACTGCCGGCCCTCGCGCCCATCTTGGGGCGCCATCTTGGACACTCCACCACGAGGCCGCCTGGCCCCCGATCGACCTCAACCCTGGGCCTGGCCAGGCCTCAGACATCCCGGCACCACCATCCACCCAGGAGGTGAGCGGGCTACTTGGCAAGTCAATGGGAGAAGGAGGTGTCGATGGCTCTCCCCCGCCAAGTGCCGCTCGCCCATCGCCTCCCCGGGCGCCGGCTCCACCCCCCTGCTGGGTGTCTGGACTCACTCATCCCGGACCTCCCGACCTCCAAGTGCGAGAGTCCGGACATCAAAGCACACCAGCCCTATAACTGGGGCAGCTCCAGAGCAGGAAGGCAGTTGTATCTTGGAGTCGAGAGACGTAAAGAGGAACTCATCCTTGACGGACGACAGGCGCTGCCGTAGCTCTGTCTTGTGCACCATCGTCCTGCCTGTTGGCGCTGCCACAGCCTTCGCAACCTTCATATCCTTCATCGTCGTCGGGACCTGCTGGCGTGGCCGCGGACCGTTGTAACCGTCATCTTCACCGGGACCTGCAGGCTCCGCCGCGGACCGTCGTTTTTCCTTCGTCCATCTCGGGACCGGCTGGCTCCGCCGCGGCCCGATCATCTAGAACGCCGAGCTCGAGGATTGAGAGCTATTTTCCACTCATTGGTAACAAAGACTGTCCCGCTACCCCTTTCCTAAGCCAGAGACTAGAACCGAGGGGACCCCTGAGTCCAGACCTCCTTGTATCACATCATCGTAACCTAAGAATTGCATATAAAGTCTCGTTAACCTTCAACCTTGTGTGGTGTCCGTCTGTGGGGGGGAAGTTACTTGTCTGTACAGTCGTTGGAGACGGCTCTCCCTGGAGACCTCTCCCCGTAGTCTCGGCCGACCCTCCCGGTCCGTCTAACATTGGTGGCCAGCGGCGGGATCCGAATCACCGCATAACGTACAGAGAGTAGCTCACCCCACGACGAAATCACAATGACAACCAAAGAAAGCGGATCAACCGAGAAGTTCCAAATGGAGAAACTGGAGGAGTACAGCCATCGTGAACTAAAACAATTCTGCATCGAACTGGGTATCGCTACCACCGGACTAAGCACCAAAGACGATTTTAAGCATGCCCTAGAATCTTGGGCAGAGACCGGGGCTGCCGGAACCCCCGATCAAAGCACCGCAGAAAAAACCACCACGGCCCCTGAAGGGCAAAGAACGGGTCTCTCGCAAGACGAGATCCAGGAAAGAGAAAGAACCCGACTACACGAGCTAGAAATGGCCCGACTCAAGATGGACGTTGAACTCAAGTTGGCCGAACAAAAAATCAACTTAGAGCACCTGCGTCTCCGAGAAGAAAGAGAGGAGAAACAGAGACAAAGGGAGCTCGAGGAAAAGAAACTGGCGTACGATCACGAACGGAACCTAGCCGAGATCAACCTGCGCAAACAGAATAAAGAAGTAGGGGTGCCCGAGCGACCCCACACCTCAGGGGCCACAGACAAAAAGGTACACATCCCCAAGGATGTTGTCCGAGAATATTTCCGAGAGGACGACATCCAGCAATGGTTTAAGGCCTATGAAATCGCTATGACTGCACACCGGATCGATAGAAGCGACTGGGGAGCCGGTCTATGGGGGAGATTCCTCAATGAGGGCCGCGATACCCTGCTACAGCTCCCGGACCACCAGATGACCTCCTATGACCATATGAAAGCGGCACTCCTCACCCGCTATGGCCTCACACCCGAGATGTACCGTCAGAGGTTCCGAGACTGCACCCGCATCCCGGGTACAACTTGGGTGGACTATGTAACGTACTTTAGCCGAGCTTTCGAGGGCTGGATCAGAGGAAGCAACGTCACGACCTACGAACAACTGTTCAATCTGATGGTATGGGAGCATCTGTCGAACAATTGCTTCATTGAGCTCCGCCAGCACCTCCTCGACAGTAAGTTAACGGATCCCCGGCAGCTCGCGGCCGAAGCTGACCGGTGGGAGATCACCAGAGTGGGCCGGAATGGGTCCTACGAACAGAACCGGAACAACAATGGTCAGCACCGACCAAGAGGAGGAGGAGGGGGCCAAGGACGAGGAAGAGACAACGCTCCGGTCGCCCCCGCTACCAGCACCACCCCCTCGGCCAACCGGGGCGGCACCCCGGCGCGACCGGGGTACAGAGCCAATGTCACGTGTCACCGATGCCAACGAGTAGGCCACTATGCAAACGACCCAAACTGCCCGCAGTACCAGAGCCCAAGACCCCGCCAAGTGGCCGCTGCGGCCCTAGGGGAAGAACAGATCTCCGAGGAGCAGGAAGAATACGAACAAGAGCATCAAGAGTGGGAGCCAGCCGCCATGGCTCTAGCATGCTTAGGGGGGAAAGACGTGGTCCCGCGGGTCCCCCTACCCGCTAACACCCAGAAGTACAGCCAATGGGTGAGCATCAATGGACGCCGGGCCGAAGCCCTTCGTGACACCGGGGCCAGTGTAACAGCCGTCCGCTGTCACCTGGTGACCCCAGAACAGTATCTACCGAACATTCTCTGCCCTGTACGATCAGCCGATAACTCGGAAAGTCTGTGTCGGATGGCCTGCGTCCCTTTCGAATGGGGAGGGGTCTCCGGCATGTTGAAAGTAACGGTCCGAGACGATGCCCCCGTAGACTGCCTCCTTGGAAATGACCTTGAAAGCTCTCCGTGGGCCGCCGTGGAGCGAAGAGAACACCTAGGGATGTTAGGCGTCCCGGACTGGGCGTGCGTCACCACCCGGTCCATGGCCACCCGTGCCAACCACCGCCCAGAAGAACCCGAATGGCCGGCGCCACCGCCTCCGGTCGCCCCAGCCGAAACCACCGACCATGACATTCCCCCCGAACCAGCTCAACCTTCCGACCTCGCTAACCTCGACCAGTGGCCTCTAGAGGGGGGGCCCACGCAAGAACAATTTCGCCAAGAACAGAAGACCTGTCCCTCCCTCGAGGGACTCCGCCAGCAAGCGCTCGCCCAGAGCGCAGGGGATACCCCCGGAACTCATTGGGTCTACTGGGACAATGATCTGCTGTACAGCGAGCAAAGAATCGCCGAGCTGGGGGCCAACCGAGTATTAGTGGTGCCCCTCCGTTTTAGAGACTTCCTGCTAAACCTGGCCCACGATGTCCCCCTAGCAGGACACCTGGGACAAGATAAAACCTACAGTCGCCTAGTGACCCACTTCTTCTGGCCCAAAATGAGGAACGATGTGCACCAGCATTGCCGATCTTGCCCCACGTGCCAAGCCAGTGGGAAGAGCGGCCGCAAACTAAAGGCCCCCCTGCAACCGTTTCCTGTGGTCACTACCCCATTTGAGAGGGTCGGAATAGACATTGTGGGGCCCCTGGACCCGCGCACAAAACAAGGCCATCGATTCATCTTGGTGCTAGTGGACCACGCCACCCGCTACCCTGAGGCTGTTCCTCTGCGGACTGTGACAGCCCCGGTAGTCGGCCGGGCTCTGATGGGGATCTTCTCCCGTGTGGGCTTCCCCCGAGAAGTCGTCAGCGACAGAGGCACGAACTTTATTTCTAAATACATGAAATCCCTCTGGCAACAGTGCGGGGTCACCTACCGATTCACGACCCCCTATCACCCTCAAGGGAACGGACTTGTTGAGCGGTTCAACCGCACGCTAAAGGGGATGATCGGGGGGTTGGAAGAGCCCCTCCGTCGCCAATGGGATGTGCTGCTGCCGTGCCTCCTCTTCGCCTACCGAGAGGTCCCTCAGAAATCCCTGGGCTTCAGCCCATTTGAACTGCTATATGGACACCCAGTGCGGGGGCCGCTCAGCCTAGTCAAAGAAGGCTGGGAGATGCCTCCGTTAAAGAACCCTCCAGATGTCTTCCGGTACCTCCTAACCCTCCGCAACCAGACCCGGCGGTTCAGGGAACTGGCAAAAGCCAACCTAGAGGCCAGTCAAGAGGACATGAAAAAATGGTATGACCAGAATGCCTCATCCATTGAATTCGAACCTGGCCAACAGGTATGGGTGATGTCCCCCACTGAGCCATGCGCCCTGCAAGACAAATGGACGGGGCCCTTCAAAGTAGTCGAGCGCAAGGGCCCTGCCACCTATCTCATCGACATGGAATCCTCCCGGAACCCTCTCCGGGTCCTCCACGCTAACTAACTAAAGCCCCACTTTGTGCGAACAGAGCTCAGCCTCCTGATGGCCACAGACAATGGGATTGAAGAAGACTCCGAGCCTCTCCCTGACCTCCTACGGACTCAGGAGCAAGACGGCTCCGTGGATGGGGTCCGACTCTCGGAGGCCCTCACCAGAGAACAACGCCAAGAGTGTCAAGCCCTCCTATCACAGTTCGCCAGCCTGTTCTCCCTCACCCCCGGTGTCACTCCCTGGTGTGTGCACGATGTGGACACGGGGGACAGCCCCCCTATCCGCCACCGGGCCTACCGCGTGCCAGATCGGGTACGGGCCTGCATCCAGGAAGAGGTGGCCAAGATGCTCACACTCGGGGTCATCGAGCCCTCAGACAGTCCCTGGGCCAGCCCTGTAGTACTGGTCCCCAAAGCAGCTGCACCCGGCACCACACCAGAACTCCGGTTCTGCGTCGACTACCGGGGCTTGAATGCGGCCACCAGAACAGACGCGCATCCCATACCCCGGGCAGATGAACTAATCGACCGCATGGGAGCTGCCCGCTATCTCAGTATCTTCGATCTGACGGCGGGCTACTGGCAAATCGGCCTCACACCCCGGGCGCAGGAACGTTCTGCCTTTTCCACCCCCGATGGCCATTACCATTTCACCGTCATGCCCTTCGGCATGAAGAATGCCCCGGCAACATTCCAACGGCTCGTCAATCAGGTCCTGGCGGGGCTCGAAGGATTCAGCGCCGCCTACCTAGACGACATCGCTGTATACAGCCACCATTGGCCCGAGCACCTCCACCACCTCCGAGCAGTGCTGCAAGCCCTTCAGCGAGCTGGCCTCACGATCAAGGCCAGCAAGTGTCAAATTGGGCAAGGGTCTGTAACCTACCTCGGGCACCAGGTGGGAAGCGGCCTGGTGGCCCCTCTGCAGCTAAAAATTGCCGCCATCCAGTCTTGGCAGCCCCCCATCACTCAGACCGAGGTACGAGCCTTCCTGGGCCTCACAGGATATTATCGAAGGTTCGTGAAGGACTACGGTACCATAGTAGGGCCCCTCACAGAACTCACGTCAAAAAACCAGCCCAAGAACGTCAACTGGACCCCGGAGTGCCAAGCTGCATTTGAACAACTAAAAGCCGCCATGTGTTCTGCCCCTGTGCTCCAGGCCCCCGACTACAGCCGGGAGTTCGTTGTCCAGACGGATGCCTCCGACCATGGCATTGGGGCAGTCCTGTCCCAAGTAAACACCGACGGCCTTGATCAACCGGTGGCCTTTATCAGCCGGCGACTCCTACCACGGGAACAACGCTGGAGCACCATAGAGAGGGAGGCCTTCGCTGTGGTATGGGCCCTCAAGAAACTCCGGCCCTACCTTTTTGGCACCCACTTTCGGGTGCAGACTGACCACAGGCCCCTGCAGTGGCTGATGCAGATGCGGGGGGAGAACCCGAAGTTACTACGCTGGTCCATCTCCCTGCAGGGTATGGACTTCACAGTTGAACACCGGCCTGGGCCAGATCACGCCAACGCGGATGGCCTGTCCCGCTTCTTCCGCCTCGACGAGGAGAGTCCCCAAGAGGATGGGTGACTCTCCCCGCCTTCAGCTGGGGGGGACGCATGTTGGACAGGCCCCATGAAGGGCCGCTCTCCCCCGGCTCAACCAGGCCCGAGTCCGGGCCCGCAAGTACCACACACCACCGTTGCACGTCCTCTGTCCCCTCAGGGACCCCTGCCCTCGAGCATGTCAACCTCGTGGGTCCGATCCACTGCCGGCCCTCGCGCCCATCCTGGGGCGCCATCTTGGACACTCCACCACGAGGCCGCCTGGCCCCCGATCGACCTCAACCCTGGGCCTGGCCAGGCCTCAGACATCCCGGCACCACCATCCACCCAGGAGGTGAGCGGGCTACTTGGCAAGTCAATGGGAGAAGGAGGTGTCGATGGCTCTCCCCCGCCAAGTGCCGCTCGCCCATCGCCTCCCCGGGCGCCGGCTCCACCCCCCTGCTGGGTGTCTGGACTCACTCATCCCGGACCTCCCGACCTCCAAGTGCGAGAGTCCGGACATCAAAGCACACCAGCCCTATAACTGGGGCAGCTCCAGAGCAGGAAGGCAGTTGTATCTTGGAGTCGAGAGACGTAAAGAGGAACTCATCCTTGACGGACGACAGGCGCTGCCGTAGCTCTGTCTTGTGCACCATCGTCCTGCCTGTTGGCGCTGCCACAGCCTTCGCAACCTTCATATCCTTCATCGTCGTCGGGACCTGCTGGCGTGGCCGCGGACCGTTGTAACCGTCATCTTTACCGGGACCTGCAGGCTCCGCCGCGGACCGTCGTTTTTCCTTCGTCCATCTCGGGACCTGCTGGCTCCGCCGCGGCCCGATCATCTAGAACGCCGAGCTCGAGGATTGAGAGCTATTTTCCACTCATTGGTAACAAAGACTGTCCCGCTACCCCTTTCCTAAGCCAGAGACTAGAACCGAGGGGACCCCTGAGTCCAGACCTCCTTGTATCACATCATCGTAACCTAAGAATTGCATATAAAGTCTTGTTAACCTTCAACCTTGTGTGGTGTCCGTCTGTGGGGGGGAAGTTACTTGTCTGTACAGTCGTTGGAGACGGCTCTCCCTGGAGACCTCTCCCCGTAGTCTCGGCCGACCCTCCCGGTCCGTCTAACAGAAATGCTCCGAAATGTTGAATAATGATGAAATGCACAGTTGTTGGGAAACTCATTTATCCTCACTTGAGTTATAAATAGGACAATGAATAAACCTGGCATGAACTCAGCAGGAATGCCGACATATGCACTGCCTGGTAATAGACCTCTGACTGTGACCAATGAGCGTATCTCCCAAATGGATTGAGGGAGGAATTCACATGCGTAGATGTCTTCCTCTGCCAGTTCTCTAAAAACTTGTTTTGTACCTATTCAAAGATTCACGATCACCGAAGGAGAAGGGTCGGACGTGACGCACAGCCTGGCTGCAGATCTTGAGACACGTGTGACCTCGACCAAAGGTGGAGCTGCAGAGCAACAAGATACGGGACGAGACCGCAATTTCAACGTGGAAAATGAAAAATGACGGGCCGCCTTGAAGCCCTCCGTCTGCTAACCCACGTGTGCCTGAAGTCTCCGTTCCCCTTCTTTGGGCCCGATTGATGGGCCTGCCTGCTTGTTATCCTTTGCTCCCTTGGTCCCTTTTGTGTGTCCCAGGAACTCTGACCCAACTTCGCCCTCTCTCCTATCGACTATTTGAACCACACTCACCCTCTTTTCCACGTGACTTTTTGCCAAAGGGAAGAACTGCATTCAAGTGGGAATAGGGTGTTGCCACGGAAATATAGGTGCCGAGCATAAGGCGCCGCCAAACGGATTGTTTAGGGAACAGGACTGTGGTCTAACAGCAGAGGACTGACCGCACCCTGCAACGCGTAAGGATAGAACCGAGCTGGACCTATAGCTCCACCGCCGGTGCTCAACAGCGCCAACGAAAGTGCACGGACTAGAGCCTACCAGTGATGGCTCACTGATAAAAAGACACTGTGACGAAGAAATCTTGTGTATTGAACTGAATTCCGCTCTCAACTACTTGGTCAAAACTGTTCATTGGTCACATTTTTTAAGTCAGAAACATTTATGCTATGTAGTGCGCTTAATTGTTAGGAACTCAACGAAATGCAATTTCCTATGTGCTGCATTCTGCCCATCACCTCAACTGTCTATGATTGTACGCCAAATGTTAGTATCAACGAATGCTAATTCTTCAACGATGCCTGTCTATCTGTAACCCCATCAATTGCAAAAATGAACGCTGTAATGTAAAAAGGGGCGACTGTGGAAATTGAAGAAATTGATGTACATAAACAGCATTCATTTCCCTTCTTCTCCCACTCCTCTCCCTGTGAGCACCATGAATTCCGTAAATTATTAACCGTATCACTCTGCCAGTAAGAGCCCGTACCCATATGCATATGTACAGCCATTCTAGGCACCATGGCCTTTTACCCATTGGAATCCCCGGCTTCCCTCCTGCGCGTATCTTAAACCCCCTCTCATGCATAGACCATGAAACCCTCTCCCTCTGCGCGACCCTGCTGTGAAAGGCAACCCTTCTGCTAGACCCGCACAAACCCCCCCTTCCCTCTTGAAGAGGCATCCTTCGCCTTAGCTGACATAGCCCTCCCCAGCTGCACCTGACTGCCCCCGCTCTCTCATGTACGGGTCATAAGATCTCTCTCTCTCTCTCTCTCTGTGACTCTGTCCCTGTGTCCACCCTGGCTCCCCCTCCCTTCTCCTCACATGGGCAAGTCATAAACCTTCTTCTTCTGCAAGACCCTGTCCTTGGGAGCCACGGCCGCGCCTGACCAACACCTCCTTTCCTTCCATGAATGCCCCTCTGTTGACAAGCCTTCCCTCCGCGCTCGATTGTCCACGCGGCATGAATACCACTCCTTTGATGACCCCTTCCCCCGAGTCCGGCTGACCACACATGTCCGAGGCCATCGCCTGAGCCAGGAGATACCATTTACTGCCCTTATTGTATGAAGTCACTCCTCTTCAAAGGACCCACTATTGATCCTGGCCACCCCACCCCCCTGGGCTATGACCAGGCGCACACATCCTAAACTGTTGACGGAACACTCAGCTGCGTGATTGCCCTCCCCTCTTATCAGCAGGTCAAGGGTCCCTATTGTGAACACATGTGGGGTAGGAGTGACACGAGGATCATGGGGATGTATTTTCCTTGTTACACAATATCATGATTGTAATGCCAAGTGTTTTGTAAAGTATAAAAGACGGAGTCTCAGCTCACTTGTTAGAGCACCTCCTGAAAGACACCGTGTTTCGTGTCCGAAATGACAGGCTCTCCTCATGAGAAATAAACTCTGTTCTTGATTCCTGCTTCCAGCGCCCGTCTCTTTATTTGGTAACTATTCAACATGGGAACTAAGAGGCGGTTTGCGCCAGAGGCCTGGGCATCGATAGTAATCTGGGCTCCTGTTTTACAGACCTGTAATAAGGGCATTTCTTTGTCTGTCTTGTTGTTCTATTCTGACTCGTTCTCCTTCTTCTTGTAACTCTCTTTCTCTAGCTTTTTCGGATTCCTCTCTACTTCTCTCTGCTTTCCAGAATTCTTTCTCTGTTCTTCTATGCGCTTCTTTACGCCATAATTCTATGGCATCTTTCTGGGATTGTCTGGCTTTCTTTTTCCATAATGCTTCTTCTACTCTCATGATGCAATGAGCATCCCATGTCTCTGAGACAGGCCATCTATATTTCTCTTCCAGATCTTTGGTGTAATCCACCCACAAATCTAGGTACAGTATGGCATCTAAGCCATGTTTATGGTACATAAAATGTCCTGGAGTGTCCCTAGGCGGGACGGGCACTGCTTCTTCGAGTATCCCTTTCCTAGTTCCTATCTGACGTAATTTCGAGAACAGCGGCATTTTTGAACTGACTTGAACGTGAACACAATGAACACAGTAATGAAGAGCAAACAATCATTCATACCACAACATTAAAACACATTAAAACATTTCAGACTGATATTACCTGGTACATAGAAGACACAAATTCTGAAAACCTCGTGAAACAATACTAGAATATTGAATCACTGAATTACTAGATGCACTGCTAAAACAGTACAGACAATACCGGTCCCATTAAGAGACACGTCATACCGTGTCCACCTAAGTGAACACGTCTGGACCAGGTCTGTGTACCCAGACCTGTCTTGACCGGGCACAAATTAATGAACCCGTCTAGATGCGTTCCCAATAACGGTACTCACCGGGAAGCAAAAACTGAAAGCCTCGGAAACTGGACTGGACTGGACTGCTACGACGTCTGGCTGCTACTACGCATGCGCTTCGGAACAGGTGGGCCTCCGGATACCTCGGACCTTGCTCTCTCGACTTGGGACTCTGGTCGGGATCCTCCGCATTCCTCACCGCCTTGTCTGGATGCCGGACCGCAGTCTCCGTCTCCTCCGTGGGCCTGAGGGAGATAGCAGGAAAACCCGCAGATGTGCACTGGATCCGTCACGGCTGTAGAAGGGGTCAAGGCCTGCGTTACATCGCCGGCGAGTGGGGAAGGGGGGGTCCCTATTCGGGTGCCAGATTATGTGGTAAATAAAATTACCGGACTATTTTTCTATACATTAAATGACAATAAGGATAGCTCAATCAAATGAGAGGCAGAGTCCGTGGTATCTGAGTCATACGGGCTTTAATGAAATGCCTCGAGGCATGGGACATCGGGTTCCATCACCACTAAGGTTCAGGAAGGGACATTCAACATTTTATTGACATCACACATTATATATAGTAAAACAGTATAATTGAAATGAATACAGTAGGCGTAATAGGTGAAAAGAGAGAGATAAGAACACATGTGCGTAACAGGAGGCGTGTAAGAAGGCGTACACGTGGGCGTGCACTTGACATGTCAGAGAAACGTCACAAGAAACGTCACAAGTGGGTGGATGCTTAGAAAAAGTTTGCAGGATAAGCAGAAACTTTTGGCATAAATGCGCGTGCAACTGAGCATGACGTGTAACTGGGGAGAGCTGGGGGATTTGACTTTTGCACTAGTAGAGGAGACTAATGTCTGGGATGTCAGAACGACCTGCACCTATAACATATCTGGTATCTTGTGTTTTGAGGATGTAGTGTCTGAAGTAAAAGGTCTCTCGGGCAGAGGCCGTTCATTGCTGGGTCCACGTTCTTGGTGGTTCTACAGGTGTGCCGGCAGCTGTGACAGCTGAAGGGTGCATGGGTGTCAGCTGGTGACGCTGGCTTGCAGTTGTTGTTGCAGCCTGGATTGAGTGTGTGAAGTGCTGTGGGTCAAAGCATTGGTGGGGCGGAGGTTTAGGCATCCTGGCACTGGTCACGGTAGAGTCATGGACGGGCGCAGACGGGCTTGCCTTTGGCGCACCTTCAGAGCGGCAGTGGCACTCCCGTTGGGGACGTGACAATAATTAGGGTCAGGGAGGGCTGCACAGCTGGGAGGCGGGAGCAGGGAGGGGAGTGTAGTTCCGTAGTTTGTGGGTGAGGTTCGGTGGTTCCGAACCCGTTCAATAAAGATCGTCGGAAATAGACAATTTTGGTGTCAGCAGACCGCAAATCACGAGTGTAGTGTGTACGAGTGTTTTCGCATTAATCGATCAATGAGAACACTACGTATTCAGGGATTTCGTTTGAACCTTCGGGTTCCATTTTGTGTACGGCAGCCATTTTGTGTGGTTGCCCTCACATAGGCCGATGACTACAGCCAAACGAGTCTTTGGGACACGTACACCTTAGCTGACTTCTGAGTGACCAGGCCGAACTGACTCCCTTGCCCGAGGCTGACCTCACTGAGCCAGTTCCTTGTTAAACAGCTGGTCAGATAAACATCAAAGAGCAGGACATACCGAAGTTTACAGTACACTGCACCCACCTTTCTATCTTGCTTTCAATCTGTTTCTGCTCCTTCACTTACGGCATAATCACTGATTTGGGTGAGGATTTTATGATGCGTTTGTCCGGCCTGATCGAACAAGAATATTGGAATGTGCTTCGTCATCTTTGGTGGGCTGGACAACGGAAAGTGGGATTGTCGTCAAACGCTATTTTCAAAATGTCACAGTTCTTTTGGTCAGTTTGTATGATCCCAATGCTAATTTGGAATGTTGCCTGAGGCTTCATTTTTGGCATAAAAGACAATGCTCCGCTCATTGAATTTGTGCAGTCTCTAGCGAACAACCCGTGTGTGCTTCGTAGACCTCTGTTCCTGGTTGCAGCCAATAAACTTTGGTCTTTGACGTCATCGAGAAGTGTCCCGTGTCTCTGGTTGCCAAGGTAGGGGAACTCTAAGGCATCGGGCGGTTTCCCTGACGCCGCTGGGTTCTAAAAGCTGGTCCTTCAGGAGCTGGATTGGGCCTGTTGAGATGGTCGTGCTGTGGGGAAGAGCCACGGGGCAGCAGCAGCGAGGGGAAACAGGCAGGAAAGAAGGAAAAGGATAATAAGGGGGAAACAGAGAAACAAGCAGAAATGCAGGAAAGTACAGAAAGCAGAAAAGTGCAGAAAAATAAAATTAGGAAAAAGAATGAAAACAAGTGAAAAACAAGTGAAAAACAGAGCAGAAAACGGAGCGAGAAAAGGGTGACAGAGGTCCACTGGACCACCAAGGATGAGGAGCAGGTGAACCTGCGTGTGGAGGAGGGCCTCGAACACCCACGCAAGAAAGTGCAGGTGCTCGGGGAGGCCTCACTGAATGGTGGAGCTGCAAGGGTGGGAGAGCAATTTCACTGACAATGAGTCAGTGGTCTTGATCGCCTGTCCCCGCAGCGGCCGCCATTAAGTAGGGGTCGGGGAGGCCTGGACAGCAGGGAGGCGGGAGGGGAGCTGGATTGGACTGTTCGCGCTGGTCATGCTGAGGGGGAGGGGACGCGAGGCTGCGGCGGTGGGGGAAAACGGGTGAAAAAGGAGGAATAAGGGGATAAACAGAGAAACAAGCAGAAACGAAGGAAAGTGCAGAAAGCAGAAAAGTGGAGACAAATAGATTTAGGAAAGAGGGTGAAAATGAGTGAAAAACGGAGCGGAAATCGGAGCGAGAAAAGGGTGACAGAGTTCCACTGGACCACCAGGGATGAGGCGCCGGTGAACCTGCGGGTGGGGGAGTGCCTCGAACACCAACACTCGAGAGTGCAGGGGCTCGGGGAGGCCTCACTCAGTGGTGGAGCTGCGAGGGTGGGAGAGCAGTTTCATTGACAGAGTCCCAGGGAGACGCCAGGGACCCACCCTGGGTGCCTCCCATTGTGGTGACTGGAAAGCCTACACTTTCCGATGAGTTCTGCATCTGTGTGGGCATGCATCTGCCAAATGCAGCTACAAAGAGCTAACACCAGTGCACCCCAACTGCAGATGGCACAGTGGCAGGAGTGAATGCCCTGCTGCTTCTCTAAAGTCGACCTTAAGTCTGGGGGTCCCCAGCTTCGGATGCAAACCCAAGCTGCTCGCGCAGAGAACAGGGCTGGCATCTGGACCTATGTTTAACAACGTGATGCCCAGATAAAGAAGCAGCTAAGTATACATCTGAGCAGTGCAGGCACTGATGTGACGTCACGGCACCCCCAGAAGTGCCCGGTGCTAAGCCCAATGCACTGGGGAACAAAGGGGTGCCAAGGAATGAGAAGGCCTGTGATGGCAGAGGTGCCAGGAGGCTGGCAGCTGAACTGAAGCTGGGAGGCCGGTTCCGCCTCATAAAGTCGGATCATGTGTCACTGAAGCTGCGTCTGCGCCCCCCGGCCCCCACCCCCGGAGGGGGTGGGAGCCGGGGGGGGGGGGGGGGGGGGGTGCGGCTGGATTACAGGTGTCTAGAGTGTCGCGTCACCAGGCCTGTCACTCAACAAACCCACCGAGACGTGGGCAGGATACGCTGGTGTCTGAGGCTCAACGCATCTGTTCATGGTGGCACCGACGCCTGGCACCTTTCACCCACTCTGCAATGCTTTCAGAACGAATTCTTTCATTCTCAGACCCCAATAGGAAGTTCAGTAGTTATTGTAAATTTGTAATATTTATTTATTTTTGTTTAATACTGTGTACCTCTTGCCTGCTGTGTTTGATTCTGTGTCCTGCTATTTTTGTACCTTCTGTTTTGTACCATTTGTCTCATGTAACGAAACTGGTTCTATTGTACAGCGCTCCGACACCTTCGGCTAACGTCCGCGCTTTATAAAAATACATACATAAATAAATAAGCACATAAATAAATACTGGGCTTGGAAAAAAGTTACTTCAGGAACCCATACATGTGGGGTCAAGGAGTGTCAGAGGAAAGGGGGAGGGGTCTCGAGGGGCGGAGCTTGCACATTCGAGTCTGAGAGGCAACATATATTTATTTAAAAAAATATATAATCTGCTGCGAAGAAATTGGCAAGAAGGGCAAATACGAGTGCAAATCTGTTCTCGGTCACGTGATTCATCAAAACGAGGCTGTCTTTTAAAATAGCTGACAGGGTTAGGACACCTGCTAATCTAAACTTGACGTATAGAGCGTGACGCGCCTCTGGCTGGATACAGACCAGGTGAAGCTGGAATCCAGGGCGTTGTTTTATTGGCAGAGAGAAGTCACTGCAGGTAAGCAGGGGGCGGCCATTCAGGCCTCTTGGCTTGTGTAGCAGCCTGCCTCCTTAATCAGTTGCAGTGCATCAAATCAGTGCAGGGCTGGTCAAAGAGGACCAAAGCTAGTTTGAACTGGTGCAGCTCGAGGATGGGGAAGCTGTAGATGCCCCCACGGGGGGCCTGAGTCTAAGGGGCGCCGGGCCCCATTTCAGTACAGTTCTTCACTGAGCTCGAGTATGTGCAGACCCTGGCTCTGTGTAACCACAGGCCTGCAGCCACCGGGAGGCTGCCTTCCAACCCATCATGCCTAGATCAAGACACAACACTAGGGCCCACATGCATCATTGTAGGAATTTGCGATTCCGAAATTGCGTAAATTATAGAATCGCAATTTAGGAATCGCAATTTCCTATGCATCAAGAAATCGCAAAAGTTTTTGTGATTTCTTAATTTTCCTTATTTGTGAATCGCAAATAAGGAATCGCTTTACATTGATCCCTATGGGCCTAGAGGCCCATAGGAATCAATGGGAAGGCATTCTCATTTTGCGACTTCGCAATTAAGGAATCGCAAAATGAGAATGCAATTTCAAGGGTGCAGGGGGGGGTCCAAAGGACCCCCCCTGCAACCCTGAAATGTCACGTAAGTACATTTCACTCATACACATGACCCAGGGGCATGTGTCTTTGTGTAAAATATAAGTTTCAAAATGATTTTTTTTGCATTTTTGAAACTTTTCGCAAATTACCATGAAGGTTTACTTCATGGTAATTTTCCCCTTCTAAATTGCGAATTCGCAAAATAAATAAAATCATGCACAGCATTTAAGAAATCTCAAAATTTGCGATTTCTTTAATGCTATCGCAATTAGAGAAATCGCAAAAAATTGCGATTTCTTAAATTGTGATAAATGAAAAATAAATGATGCATCCCAAAAAAGGTTTTTGCATTCACAAACGGCCAAGTTTTGCGATTCGCGCCGTTTGCGAATGCAAAAACGCTTGATGCATGTGGGCCTAGGTGACAGGGTCACGTCACTGCTTTTACACAACCACCAAATGTATGTTCGTTGCCTGTCAATCCCATTTGACGAGCCTGTAACGCTTTTCTGCCTCTTTACGTGGCCTTTGAGGCTCGTACCAAAGGGCAGTTTAGAAGAGGCGTAAAGTATTCATGAAGGGGTTGGGGGGGGGGGGAGGGTCTCGCGCCTTGAAATCAGCTGCCTTTGTTAAACCTCGGCTGTTCTCCTTGACCAAACCGAGCATTTAATAAAGCGCTAAGAAGCCTGGGCTGTACCTGCTTAAAGATGAGACCTGTGTCTTTTCACTGCCCTTGCACTAGTGTCTGTCTTTTCACTGCCCTTAGACTAGTGTCTGTCTTTTCACTGCCCTTAGACTAGTGTCTGTCTTTTGACTGTCCTTGCACTAGTGTCTGTCTTTTCACTGCCTTGAGACTAGTGTCTGTCTTTTCACTGCCCTTGCACTAGTGTCTGTCTTTTTACTGCCCTTAGACTAGTGTCTGTCTTTTGACTGCCCTTGCACTAGTGTCTGTCTTTTCACTACCCTTAGACTAGTGTCTGTCTTTTCACTGCCCTTAGACTAGTGTCTGTCTTTTCACTGCCCTTAGACTAGTGTCTGTCTTTTTACTGCCTTTAGACTAGAGTCTGTCTTTTCACTGCCCTTAGAATATTGTCTATTTTAACAGCACTTGCACTAGTGTCTGTCTTTTCACTGCCCTTAGACTATTGTCTATTTTAACGGCCCTTGCACTAGTGTCTGTCTTTTCACTGCCCTTAGACTATTGTCTCTTTTCACTGCCCTTGCACTATTGTCTGTCTTTTCACTGCCCTTGCACTAGTGTCTGTCTTTTCACTGCCCTTAGACTAGTGTCTGTCTTTTCTCTATCCTTAAACTAATGTCTTTCTTTTCACTGCCCTTAGACTAGTGTCTGTCTTTTGACTGTCCTTGCACTAGTGTCTGTTTTTTGACTGTCCTTGCACTAGTGTCTGTCTTTTCACTGCCCTTGCATCTGTCTTTTCACTGCCCTTGCACTAGTGTCTGTCTTTTCACTGCCATTGCACTGGTGTCTGCCTTTTCACTGCCTTGCACAGGTGTCTGCCTTTTCACACCCTTAGACTAGTGTTTGTCTTTTGACTGTCCTTGCACTAGTGTCTGTCTTTTCACTGCCCTTAGACTAGTGTCTATCTTTTCACTGCCTTTAGACTAGTGTCTGTCTTTTCACTGCCCTTAGACTATTGTCTATTTTAACGGCCCTTGCACTAGTGTCTGTCTTTTCACTGCCCTTAGACTATTGTCTCTTTTCACTGCCCTTGCACTATTGTCTGTCTTCTCACTGCCCTTGCACTAGTGTATGTCTTTTCACAGCCCTTAGACTAGTGTTTGTCTTTTAACTGCCCTTAGACTATTTTCACTGCCCTTGCACTATTTGCTGTCTTTTCACTGTCCTTGCACTATTGTCTGTATTTTCAGTGTGCATAGACTAGTGTCTGTCTTTTCACTGCCCTTGTATCTGTCTTTTCACTGCCCTTGCACTAGTGTCTGTCTTTTCACTGCCATTGCACTGGTGTCTGCCTTTTCACTGCCCTTGCAATAGTGTCTGTCGTTCACTGCCCTTAGACTACTGTCTGTCTTTTCACGGCCCTTAGTGTCTGACTTTTCACTGCCCTTGCGACTGTCTTTTCACTGCCCTTAGACTAGTGTCTGTCTTTTCACTGCCCTTAGACTAGTGTCTGTCTTTTCACTGCCCTTGTACTAGTGTCTGTCTTTTCACTGCCTTTAGACTAGTATCTGTCTTTTTACTGCCTTTAGACTAGTGTCTGTCTTTTCACTGCCCTTAGACTAGTGTCTGTCTTTTCACCGCCTTTGTACTAGTGCCTGTCTTTTCACTGCCCTTAGGCTGGTGTCTGTCTTTTCACTGCCCTTAGACTATTGTCTCTTTGCACTGCCCTTACACTAGTGTCTGTCTCTTGACTGTCCTTGCACTGGTGTCTGTCTTTTCACTGCTCTTGCACTAGTGTCTGTCTTTTCACTGCCATTAGACTAGTGTCTGTCTTTTCAATGCCCATGTACTAGTGTCTGTCTTTTCACTGCCCTTAGACTATTGGCTGTCTTTTCACTGCCCTTAGACTAGTGTCTGTCTTTTCACTGTCCTTGCACTAGTGTCTGTCGTTTCACTGTCCTTAGACTATTGTCTATTTTAACTGCCCTTGCACTAGTGTCTGTCTTCTCACTGCCCTTAGACTATTGTCTCTTTTCAGTGCCCTTCCACTATTGTCTGTCTTTTCACTGCCCTTAGACTATTGTCTATTTTAACTGCCCTTGCACTAGTGTCTGTCTTCTTACTGCCCTTAGACTATTGTCTCTTTTCACTGCCCTTGCACTAGTGTCTGTCTTTTCACTGCCCAGGCACTAGTGTCTGTCTTTTCACTGCCCTTAGACTAGTGTCTGTCTTTTCACTGCCCTTAGACTAGTGTCTGTCTTTCAACTGCCCTTAGACTGTTGTCTATTTCACTTCCCTTGCACTATTGGCTGTCTAGTTACTGTCCTTGCACTATTGTCTGTATTTTCACTGCCCTTAGACTAGTGTCTGTCTTTTCACTGCCCTTGCATCTGCCTTTTCACTGCCCTTGCACTAGTGTCTGTCTTTTCACTGCCATTGCTCTGGTGTCTGCCTTTTCACTGCCTTGCACAGGTGTCTGTCTTTTCACATCCATTGCAATAGTGTCTGTCTTTTCACTGCCCTTAGACTACTGTCAGTCTTTTCATGGCCCTTAGTGTCTGACTTTTCACTGCCCTTGCGACTGTCTTTTCACTGCCCTTAGACTAGTGTCTGTCTTTTCACTGCCCTTAGACTAGTGTCTGTCTTTTCACTGCCCTTAGACTAGTGTCTGTCTTTTCACTGCCCTTGTACTAGTGTCTGTCTTTTCACTGCCTTTAGACTAGTATCTGTCTTTTTACTGCCCTTAGACTACTGTCTGTCTTTTCACTGCCTTTGTACTAGTGTCTGTCTTTTCACTGCCCTTAGACTAGTATCTGTCTTTTTACTTTCATTGCACTAGTGTCTGTCTTCTCACTGCCCTTAGAGTATTGTCTCTTTTCACTGCCCTTGCACTATTGTCTGTCTTTTCACTGCCCAGGCACTAGTGTCTGTCTTTTCACTGCCCTTAGACTAGTGTCTGTCTTTCAACTGCCCTTAGACTGTTGTCTATTTTCACTGCCCTTGCACTATTGGCTGTCTTTTCACGGTCCTTGCACTATTGTCTGTCTTTTCACTGCCTTTAGACTAGTGTTTGTCTTTTCACTGCCCTTGCATCTTTCTTTTCACTGCCCTTACACTAGTGTCTGTCTTTTCACTGCCATTGCACTGGTGTCTGCCTTTTCACTGCCCTTGCACTGGTGTCTGTCTTTTCGCTGCCCTTGCACTAGTGTCTGTCTTTTCACTGCCCTTGCACTGCTGTCTGTCTTTTCACTGCCATGGCAATAGTGTCTGTATTTTCACTGCCCCTAGACTACTGTCTGTCTTTTCATGGCCCTTAGACTAGTGTCTGTCTTTTCACTGCCCTTGCAACTGTCTTTTCACTGCCCTTAGACTAGTGTCTGTCTTTTCACTGCCCTTAGACTAGTGTCTGTCTTTTCACTGCCCTTGCGTCTGTCTTTTCACTGCCCTTAGACTAGTGTCTGTATTTTCACTGCCCTTAGACTAGTGTCTGTCTTTTCACTGCCCTTGTACTAGTGTCTGTCTTTTTACTGCCCTTAGACTAGTGTCTGTCTTTTCACTGCCCTTAGACTAGTGTCTGTCTTTTCACTGCCCTTAGACTAGTGTCTGTCTTTTGACTGTCCTTGCACCAATGTCTGTCTTTTCACTGACTTGAGATTAGTGTCTGTATTTTCACTGCCCTTAGACTAGTGTCTGTCTTTTCAATGCCCTTGCACTAGTGTCTGTCTTTTTACTGCCGTTAGACTAGTGTCTGTCTTTTGACTGCCCTTGCAATAGTGTCTGTCTTTTCACTGCCCTTAGACTAGTGTCTGTCTTTTCACTGCCCTTAGACTAGTATCTGTCTTTTCACTGCCCTTAGACTAGTGTCTGTCTTTTTACTGCCTTTAGACTAGAGTCTGTCTTCTCACTGCCCTTAGAATATTGTCTATTTTAACGGCACTTGCACTAGTGTCTGTCTTTTCACTGCCCTTAGACTATTGTCTCTTTTCACTGCGCTTGCACTATTGTCTGTCTTTTCACTGCCCTTGCACTAGTGTCTGTCTTTTCACTGCCCTTAGACTAGTGTCTGTCTTTTCTCTATCCTTATACTAATGTCTTTCTTTTCACTGCCCTTAGACTAGTGTCTGCCTTTTGTCTGTCCTTGCACTAGTGTCTGTTTTTTGACTGTCCTTGCACTAGTGTCTGTCTTTTCACTGCCCTTAGACTAGTGTTTGTCTTTTCACTGTCCTTGCACTAGTGTCTGTCTTTTCACTGCCTTTAGAATGTGGACGAACGAAGATCTCCCTTTGAATCATAAAATTCTGCTTGATGTCCTATCCCTGGACAAACATAATAGCATCCCATGGTTGGCCTATATAGCGAAAACATTTACAGATCTAGGTCGCCCAGAACTCTTTTTATCCCCGGAAAAAATTAGGGGTCAGGATATAGCTATCATTAAAAAGCTATTTAGGGATAGGCAAGAAGCACGGCGGGAGGAACAAGAATTGCTGAAACCAGCGGTAAGGGCCCATAGCCTTCTGGTTTGCTCATCCTCACTCGCCCCTTACCTGAGCTTTGTCACATTCCCCTATCACAGGTTTTTATTAACAAAGTTCAGATTTAATCTGCTACATTTTTATTTGGGTTCTTTTAAAAACTGGCAGAAGCCTGAGTTGGCCCCACCGTGTAGCTGCGATAATTTTTCGGTGCAGGACACCCTGCACTTTGTCATGTTTTGCAGCCTGTATCACGAGCAGAGAAAGAAATACTTGCTTCCTATTCTAAAAGAAGCAGGCTTTGTACAAGTGCGTCCAGCTTTGCTCTTTTTACAACTTCTACCTAACCCACGCATTACTTTTTGCATGGCAAATTTTTTGGTAGCCGCCGCAAGGGCGAAATCTGCCGGCCAAATTTTACCCTGAAAACAATGGTTTGTTTAGTATGCATTCTTTACATGATATGTAAAAACTTTCTTAGGCATGTACATAACCTTTTTAAATGCTTAGTTGGTTCCTCTTTTAGAATATGTAGATAGTAGTACTGTATGTATTGTTTGTAATGTAATTGTTTTTTTTTTATGGATCCATTCTTTGTATGACTTGCAATAAGTCGAATAAAGATATTCTGACTGACTGACTAGTGTCTGTCTTTTCACTGCCCTTAGACTTTTGTCTATTTTAACGGCCCTTGCACTAGTGTCTGTCTTTTCACTGCCCTTAGACTATTGTCTCTTTTCACTGCCATGGCACTATTGTCTGTCTTTTCACTGCCCTTGCACTAGTGTATGTCTTTTTACTGCCCTTAGACTAGTGTCTGTCTTTTCACTGCCCTTAGACTAGTGTTTGTCTTTCAACTGCCCTTAGACTATTGTCTATTTTCACTGCCCTTGCACTATTTGCTGTCTTTTCACTGTCCTTGCACTATTGTCTGTCTTTTCAGTGTGCTTAGACTAGTGTCTATCTTTTCACTGCCCTTGCATCTGTCTTTTCACTGCCCTTGCACTAGTGTCTGTCTTTTCACTGCCATTGCACTGGTGTCTGCCTTTTCACTGCCCTTGCACTGGTGTCTGCCTTTTCACTGCCATTGCTATAGTGTCTGTCGTTCACTGCCCTTAGACTACTGTCTGTTTTTTCACGGCCCTTAGTGTCTGACTTTTCACTGCCCTTGCGACTGTCTTTTCACTGCCCTTAGACTAGTGTCTGTCTTTTCACTGCCCTTAGACTAGTGTCTGTCTTTTCACTGCCCTTGTACTAGTGTCTGTCTTTTCACTGCCTTTAGACTAGTATCTGTCTTTTTACTGCCTTTAGACTAGTGTCTGTCTTTTCACTGCCCTTAGACTAGTGGCTGTCTTTTCATCGCCTTTGTACTAGTGTCTGTCTTTTCACTGCCCTTAGACTAGTATCTGTCTTTTTACTGCCCTTAGGCTAGTGTCTGTCTTTTCACTGCCCTTAGACTATTGTCTCTTTTCACTGCCCTTACACTAGTGTCTGTCTCTTGACTGTCCTTGCACTGGCGTCTGTCTTTTCACTGCTCTTGCACTAGTTTCTGTCTTTTCACTGCCCTTAGACTAGTGTCTGTCTTTTCACTGCCCATGTACTAGTGTCTGTCTTTTCACTGCCCTTAGACTATTGGCTGTCTTTTCACTGCCTTTAGACTAGTGTCTGTCTTTTCACTGCCCTTAGACTAGTGTCTGTCTTTTCACTGCCCTTAGACTAGTGTCTGTCTTTTCACTGCCCCTGTACTAGTGTCTGTCTTTTCACTGCCTTTAGACTAGCATCTGTCTTTTTACTGCCCTTAGACTACTGTCTGTCTTTTCACTGCCTTTATACTAGTGTCTGTCTTTTCACTGCCCTTAGACTAGTATCGGAAAATCCGTTTCGCTCGCGGATTTTGCGGATTTTCGGGAAATTCGCAATCCGTGAGATTCGCGAATCTCCCGCAAAATCCGCAAATCCGCGAGCAGCGGATTTTGCTCGCACTGCTCGCACTGTTCGCGTGAGTTCGCGGCTTCCCAGTACAACTTCGCGCCCCGCGAATAAGTGCTAAATTGCAGAAATACGATCTTAGCAAAACTGAAACTACTTACCAGGTTCAAAAGTTCAGGCTCATCATTAGTAGCCATTTCCTGTAGTGCTTCCTGAGGGGCCCCTCCAGAGTTCAGTTGCCAGTTGCAACTATTATGTGACCCTGCTCTTGCACTAGTGTCTGTCTTTTCACTGCCATTGCACTGGTGTCTGCCTTTTCACTGCCTTGCACAGGTGTCTGCCTTTTCACACCCTTAGACTAGTGTTTGTCTTTTGACTGTCCTTGCACTAGTGTCTGTCTTTTCACTGCTCTTAGACTAGTGTCTATCTTTTCACTGCCTTTAGACTAGTGTCTGTCTTTTCACTGCCCTTAGACTATTGTCTATTTTAACGGCCCTTTCACTAGTGTCTGTCTTTTCACTGCCCTTAGACTATTGTCTCTTTTCACTGCCCTTGCACTATTGTCTGTCTTCTCACTGCCCTTGCACTAGTGTATGTCTTTTCACAGCCCTTAGACTAGTGTTTGTCTTTCAACTGCCCTTAGACTATTTTCACTGCCCTTGCACTATTTGCTGTCTTTTCACTGTCCTTGCACTATTGTCTGTATTTTCAGTGTGCATAGACTAGTGTCTGTCTTTTCACTGCCCTTGTATCTGTCTTTTCACTGCCCTTGCACTAGTGTCTGTCTTTTCACTGCCATTGCACTGGTGTCTGCCTTTTCACTGCCCTTGCACTGGTGTCTGCCTTTTCACTGCCATTGCAATAGTGTCTGTCGTTCACTGCCCTTAGACTACTGTCTGTCTTTTCACGGCCCTTAGTATCTGATTTTTCACTGCCCTTGCGACTGTCTTTTCACTGCCCTTAGACTAGTGTCTGTCTTTTCACTGCCCTTAGACTAGTGTCTGTCTTTTCACTGCCCTTGTACTAGTGTCTGTCTTTTCACTGCCTTTAGACTAGTATCTGTCTTTTTACTGCCTTTAGACTAGTGTCTGTCTTTTCACTGCCCTTAGACTAGTGCCTGTCTTTTCACCGCCTTTGTACTAGTGCCTGTCTTTTCACTGCCCTTAGGCTGGTGTCTGTCTTTTCACTGCCCTTAGACTATTGTCTCTTTGCACTGCCCTTACACTAGTGTCTGTCTCTTGACTGTCCTTGCACTGGTGTCTGTCTTTTCACTGCTCTTGCACTAGTGTCTGTCTTTTCACTGCCATTAGACTAGTGTCTGTCTTTTCAATGCCCATGTACTAGTGTCTGTCTTTTCACTGCCCTTAGACTATTGGCTGTCTTTTCACTGCCCTTAGACTAGTGTCTGTCTTTTCACTGTCCTTGCACTAGTGTCTGTCGTTTCACTGTCCTTAGACTATTGTCTATTTTAACTGCCCTTGCACTAGTGTCTGTCTTCTCACTGCCCTTAGACTATTGTCTCTTTTCACTGCCCTTCCACTATTGTCTGTCTTTTCACTGCCCTTAGACTATTGTCTATGTTAACTGCCCTTGCACTAGTGTCTGTCTTCTTACTGCCCTTAGACTATTGTCTCTTTTCACTGCCCTTGCACTAGTGTCTGTCTTTTCACTGCCCAGGCACTAGTGTCTGTCTTTTCACTGCCCTTAGACTAGTGTCTGTCTTTTCACTGCCCTTAGACTAGTCTCTGTCTTTCAACTGCCCTTAGACTGTTGTCTATTTCACTTCCCTTGCACTATTGGCTGTCTAGTTACTGTCCTTGCACTATTGTCTGTATTTTCACTGCCCTTAGACTAGTGTCTGTCTTTTCACTGCCCTTGCATCTGTCTTTTCACTGCCCTTGCACTAGTGTCTGTCTTTTCACTGCCATTGCTCTGGTGTCTGCCTTTTCACTGCCTTGCACAGGTGTCTGCCTTTTCACATCCATTGCAATAGTGTCTTAGACTACTGTCAGTCTTTTCATGGCCCTTAGTGTCTGACTTTTCACTGCCCCATGCGACTGTCTTTTCACTGCCCTTAGACTAGTGTCTGTCTTTTCACTGCCCTTAGACTAGTGTCTGTCTTTTCACTGCCCTTAGACTAGTGTCTGTCTTTTCACTGCCCTTGTACTAGTGTCTGTCTTTTCACTGCCTTTAGACTAGTATCTGTCTTTTTACTGCCCTTAGACTACTGTCTGTCTGTCTTTTCACTGCCTTTAGAATGTGGACGAACGAAGATCTCCCTTTGAATCATAAAATTCTGCTTGATGTCCTATCCCTGGACAAACATAATAGCATCCCATGGTTGGCCTATATAGCGAAAACATTTACAGATCTAGGTCGCCCAGAACTCTTTTTATCCCCGGAAAAAATTAGGGGTCAGGATATAGCTATCATTAAAAAGCTATTTAGGGATAGGCAAGAAGCACGGCGGGAGGAACAAGAATTGCTGAAACCAGCGGTAAGGGCCCATAGCCTTCTGGTTTGCTCATCCTCACTCGCCCCTTACCTGAGCTTTGTCACATTCCCCTATCACAGGTTTTTATTAACAAAGTTCAGATTTAATCTGCTACATTTTTATTTGGGTTCTTTTAAAAACTGGCAGAAGCCTGAGTTGGCCCCACCGTGTAGCTGCGATAATTTTTCGGTGCAGGACACCCTGCACTTTGTCATGTTTTGCAGCCTGTATCACGAGCAGAGAAAGAAATACTTGCTTCCTATTCTAAAAGAAGCAGGCTTTGTACAAGTGCGTCCAGCTTTGCTCTTTTTACAACTTCTACCTAACCCACGGATTACTTTTTGCATGGCAAATTTTTTGGTAGCCGCCGCAAGGGCGAAATCTGCCGGCCAAATTTTACCCTGAAAACAATGGTTTGTTTAGTATGCATTCTTTACATGATATGTAAAAACTTTCTTAGGCATGTACATAACCTTTTTAAATGCTTAGTTGGTTCCTCTTTTAGAATATGTAGATAGTAGTACTGTATGTATTGTTTGTAATGTAATTGTTTTTTTTTATGGATCCATTCTTTGTATGACTTGCAATAAGTCGAATAAAGATATTCTGACTGACTGACTAGTGTCTGTCTTTTCACTGCCCTTAGACTTTTGTCTATTTTAACGGCCCTTGCACTAGTGTCTGTCTTTTCACTGCCCTTAGACTATTGTCTCTTTTCACTGCCATGGCACTATTGTCTGTCTTTTCACTGCCCTTGCACTAGTGTATGTCTTTTCACTGCCCTTAGACTAGTGTCTGTCTTTTCACTGCCCTTAGACTAGTGTTTGTCTTTCAACTGCCCTTAGACTATTGTCTATTTTCACTGCCCTTGCACTATTTGCTGTCTTTTCACTGTCCTTGCACTATTGTCTGTCTTTTCAGTGTGCTTAGACTAGTGTCTGTCTTTTCACTGCCCTTGCATCTGTCTTTTCACTGCCCTTGCACTCGTGTCTGTCTTTTCACTGCCATTGCACTGGTGTCTGCCTTTTCACTGCCCTTGCACTGGTGTCTGCCTTTTCACTGCCATTGCTATAGTGTCTGTCGTTCACTGCCCTTAGACTACTGTCTGTTTTTTCACGGCCCTTAGTGTCTGACTTTTTACTGCCCTTGCGACTGTCTTTTCACTGCCCTTAGACTAGTGTCTGTCTTTTCACTGCCCTTAGACTAGTGTCTGTCTTTTCACTGCCCTTGTACTAGTGTCTGTCTTTTCACTGCCCTTGTACTAGTGTCTGTCTTTTCACTGCCTTTAGACTAGTATCTGTCTTTTTACTGCCTTTAGACTAGTGTCTGTCTTTTCACTGCCCTTAGACTAGTGTCTGTCTTTTCATCGCCTTTGTACTAGTGTCTGTCTTTTCACTGCCCTTAGACTAGTATCTGTCTTTTTACTGCCCTTAGGCTAGTGTCTGTCTTTTCACTGCCCTTAGACTATTGTCTCTTTTCACTGCCCTTACACTAGTGTCTGTCTCTTGACTGTCCTTGCACTGGTGTCTGTCTTTTCACTGCTCTTGCACTAGTTTCTGTCTTTTCACTGCCCTTAGACTAGTGTCTGTCTTTTCACTGCCCATGTACTAGTGTCTGTCTTTTCACTGCCCTTAGACTATTGGCTGTCTTTTCACTGCCTTTAGACTAGTGTCTGTCTTTTCACTGCCCTTAGACTAGTGTCTGTCTTTTCACTGCCCTTAGACTAGTGTCTGTCTTTTCACTGCCCCTGTACTAGTGTCTGTCTTTTCACTGCCTTTAGACTAGCATCTGTCTTTTTACTGCCCTTAGACTACTGTCTGTCTTTTCACTGCCTTTGTACTAGTGTCTGTCTTTTCACTGCCCTTAGACTAGTATCTGTCTTTTTACTGCCCTTGCACTAGTGTCTGTCTTCTCACTGCCCTTAGACTATTGTCTCTTTTCACTGCCCTTGCACTATTGTCTGTCTTTTCACTGCCCAGGCACTAGTGTCTGTCTTTTCACTGCCCTTAGACTAGTGTCTGTCTTTCAACTGCCCTTAGACTGTTGTCTATTTTCACTGCCCTTGCACTATTGGCTGTCTTTTCACTGTCCTTGCACTATTGTCTGTCTTTTCACTGCCCTTACACTAGTGTCTGTCTTTTCACTGCCATTGCACTGGTGTCTGCCTTTTCACTGCCCTTGCACTGGTGTCTGTCTTTTCGCTGCCCTTGCACTAGTGTCTGTCTTTTCACTGCCCTTGCACTGGTGTCTGTCTTTTCACTGTCATTGTAATAGTGTCTGTATTTTCACTGCCCTTAGACTACTGTCTGTCTTTTCATGGCCCTTAGACTAGTGTCTGTCTTTTCACTGCCCTTGCGACTGTCTTTTCACTGCCCTTAGACTAGTGTCTGTCTTTTCACTGCCCTTAGACTAGTGTCCGTCTTTTCACTGCCCTTGCGTCTGTCTTTTCACTGCCCTTAGACTAGTGTCTGTATTTTCACTGCCCTTAGACTAGTGTCGGTCTTTTCACTGCCCTTGTACTAGTGTCTGTCTTTTTACTGCCCTTAGACTAGTGTCTGTCTTTTCACTGCCCTTAGACTAGTGTCTTTCTTTTGACTGTCCTTGCACTAGTGTCTGTCTTTTCACTGCCTTGAGACTAGTGTCTGTATTTTCACTGCCCTTAGACTAGTGTCTGTCTTTTCAATGCCCTTGCACTAGTGTCTGTCTTTTTACTGCCCTTAGACTAGTGTCTGTCTTTTGACTGCCCTTGCAATAGTGTCTGTCTTTTCACTGCCCTTAGACTAGTGTCTGTCTTTTCACTGCCCTTAGACTAGGTATGGGCGGAAAATCCGTTCCGCTCGCGGATTTTGCGGATTTTCGGGAAATTCGCAATCCGCGAGATTCGCGAATCTCCCGCAAAATCCGCAAATCCGCGAGCAGCGGATTTTGCTCGCACTGCTCGCACTGTTCGCGTGAGTTCGCGGCTTCCCAGTACAAGTTCGCGCCCCGCGAATAAGTGCTAAATTGCAGAAATACGATCTTAGCAAAACTGAAACTACTTACCAGGTTCAAAAGTTCAGGCTCATCATTAGTAGCCATTTCCTGTAGTGCTTCCTGAGGGGCCCCTCCAGAGTTCAGTTGCCAGTTGCAACTATTATGTGACCCTGCTCTGAACCTCAGAATAGTTACACATATGCCACAAAGGTCCTGAATTACAGCTAAGGGAGACAAGCAGGAGCCAGGCTGGAAGTTAAAATCCATTAATCAGCCCCTAATTCATTATTGTCAGTTGGGGCAGGGCAGGTGTTGTAACTAATTTTGCAACAATGAAAGCACTTAGCGAATGCAAAAGATCACTAATCAGGGTGCACTAAGGAAGCAGGTGCCAGCTAAAAAAATATTCTGTGACACATTAATCAGCCCCAAATTAATTCAGGGAAGGTGTGCTTTGCTTTGCCGAAAATAATGTACACTGGACAACCAGAGGGTGTGGTGATGAAACAGAGGGTGGCATGGGTGGGCCAGAGGGTGGCATGAGTAGTCAGAGAGTGGCAGTGGTGACAGAGAGTGGCAGTGATGAAGAAGAGTGTCCCAAACAGGCTGGACACGTAGAAACAACAAGTTCGCAAAACTTGCGACCCGACAGGTAAGTTCGCAAATTGCGAAATTGTAAAAACCCTCGCGAACTGGCAGAAACACGGGCGAACACAAAAAAAAAAAAAATCCGCGGGAATTCGCGGATTTTGCGGATTGCGAGTTCGCAAATCCGCAAAATTCGCGAACGCGAGATCCGCAAAATTCGCCCATGCTTACCTTAGACTAGTATCTGTCTTTTCACTGCCCTTAGACTACAGTCTGTCTTTTAACTGCCTTTAGACTAGAGTCTGTCTTCTCACTGCCCTTAGAATATTGTCTATTTTAACGGCACTTGCACTAATGTCTGTCTTTTCACTGCCCTTAGACTATTGTCTATTTTAACGGCCCTTGCACTAGTGTCTGTCTTTTCACTGCCCTTAGACTATTGTCTCTTTTTACTGCCCTTGCACTATTGTCTGTCTTTTCACTGGCCTTGCACTAGTGTCTGTCTTTTCACTGCCCTTAGACTAGTGTCTGTCTTTTCTCTATCCTTAGACTAATGTCTTTCTTTTCACTGCCCTTAGACTAGTGTCTGCCTTTTGACTGTCCTTGCACTAGTGTCTGTTTTTTGACTGTCCTTGCACTAGTGTCTGTCTTTTCACTGCCCTTAGACTAGTGTCTGTCTTTTCACTGCCCTTAGACTAGTGTCTGTCTTTTCACTGCCCTTAGACTAGTGTTTGTCTTTTCACTGTCCTTGCACTAGTGTCTGTCTTTTCACTGCCCTTACAGTAGTGTCTGTCTTTTCACTGCCTTTAGACTAGTGTCTGTCTTTTCACTGCCCTTAGACTTTTGTCTATTTTAACCGCCCTTGCACTAGTGTCTGTCTTTTCACTGCCCTTAGACTATTGTCTCTTTTCACTGCCCTTGCACTATTGTCTTTCTTTTCACTGCCTTTGCACTAGTGTCTGTCTTTTCACTGCCCTTAGACTAGTGTTTGTCTTTCAACTGCCCTTAGACTATTGTCTATTTTCACTGCCCTTGCACTATTTGCTGTATTTTCACTGTCCTTGCACTATTGTCTGTCTTTTCAGTGTGCTTAGACTAGTGTCTGTCTTTTCACTGCCCTTGCATCTGTCTTTTCACTGCCCTTGCACTAGTGTCTGTCTTTTCACTGCCATTGCACTGGTGTCTGCCTTTTCACTGCCCTTGCACTGGTGTCTGCCTTTTCACTGCCATTGCAATAGTGTCTGTCGTTCACTGCCCTTAGACTACTGTCTGTCTTTTTACGGCCCTTAGTGTCTGACTTTTCACTGCCCTTGCGACTGTCTTTTCACTGCCCTTAGACTAGTTTCTGTCTTTTCACTGCCCTTAGACTAGTGTCTGTCTTTTCACTGCCCCTGTACTAGTGTCTGTCTTTTCACTGCCTTTAGACTAGTATCTGTCTTTTTACTGCCTTTAGACTAGTGTCTGTCTTTTCACCGCCTTTGTACTAGTGTCTGTCTTTTCACTGCCCTTAGACTAGTATCTGTCTTTTTACTGCCCTTAGGCTAGTGTCTGTCTTTTAACTGCCCTTAGACTATTGTCTCTTTTCACTGCCCTTACACTAGTGTCTGTCTCTTGACTGTCCTTGCACTGGTGTCTGTCTTTTCACTGCTCTTGCACTAGTGTCTGTCTTTTCACTGCCCTTAGACTAGTGTCTGTCTATTCACTGCCCATGTACTAGTGTCTGTCTTTTCACTGCCCTTAGACTATTGGCTGTCTTTTCACTGCCCTTAGACTAGTGTCTGTCTTTTCACTGTCCTTGCACTAGTGTCTGTCGTTTCACCGCCCTTAGACTATTATCTATTTTAACTGCCCTTGCACTAGTGTCCGTCTTCTCACTGCCCTTAGACTATTGTCTCTTTTCACTGCCCTTGCACTATTGTCTGTCTTTTCACTGCCCTTAGACTATTGTCTATTTTAACTGCCCTTGCACTAGTGTCTGTCTTCTCACTGTCCTCAGACTATTGTCTCTTTTCACTGCCCTTGCACTAGTGTCTGTCTTTTCACTGCCCAGGCACTAGTGTCTGTCTTTTCACTGCCCTTAGACTAGTGTCTGTCTTTCAACTGCCCTTAGACTGTTGTCTATTTTCACTGCCCTTGCACTATTGGCTGTCTAGTTACTATCCTTGCACTATTGTCTGTATTTTCACTGCCCTTAGACTAGTGTCTGTCTTTTCACTGCCCTTGCATCTGCCTTTTCACTGCCCTTGCAATAGTGTCTGTCTTTTCACTGCCATTGCACTGGTGTCTGCCTTTTCACTGCCTTGCACAGGTGTCTGCCTTTTCAAATCCATTGCAATAGTATCTGTCTTTTCACTGCCCTTAGACTACTGTCTGTCTTTTCATGGCCCTTAGTGTCTGACTTTTCACTGCCCTTGCGACTGTCTTTTCACTGCCCTTAGACTAGTGTCTGTCTTTTCATTGCCCTTAGACTAGTGTCTGTCTTTTCACTGCCCTTGTACTAGTGTCTGTCTTTTCACTGCCTTTGGACTAGTATCTGTCTTTTTACTGCCCTTAGACTACTGTCTGTCTTTTCACTGCCTTTGTAGTAGTGTCTGTCTTTTCACTGCCCTTAGACTAGTATCTGTCTTTTTACTGCCCTTGCACTAGTGTCTGTCTTCTCACTGCCCTTAGACTAGTGTCTGTCTTTCAACTGCCCTTAGACTGTTGTCTATTTTCACTGCCCTTGCACTATTGGCTGTCTTTTCACTGTCCTTGCACTATTGTCTGTCTTTTCACTGCCCTTAGACTAGTGTTTGTCTTTTCACTGCCCTTGCATCTTTCTTTTCACTGCCCTTACACTAGTGTCTGTCTTTTCACTGCCATTGCACTGGTGTCTGCCTTTTCACTGCCCTTGCACTGGTGTCTGTCTTTTCACTGCCATTCCAATAGTGTCTGTATTTTCACTGCCCTTAGACTACTGTCTGTCTTTTTATGGCCCTTAGACTAGTGTCTGTCTTTTCACTGCCCTTGCGACTGTCTTTTCACTGCCCTTAGACTAGTGTCTGTCTTTTCACTGCCCTTAGACTAGTGCCTGTCTTTTCACTGCCCTTGCGTCTGTCTTTTCACTGCCCTTAGACTAGTGTCTGTTTTTTCAATGGCCTTAGACTAGTGTCTGTCTTTTCACTGCCCTTGGACTGTATCTGTCTTTTCACTGCCCTTAGACTAGCTTCTGTCTTGTCACTGCCCTTACACAAGTGTCTATCTTTTCACTACCCTTAGACTATTGTTTCATTTTACTGCCCTTGCACTATTGTCTTTCTTGTCACTGCCCTTGCACTAGTGTCTGTCTTTTCACTGCCCCTGCACTAGTGTATTTCTTTTCACTGCCCTTGCACTAGTGTCTGTCTTTTCACTACCCTTTCACTAGTGTCTGTATTTTCACTACCATTGCACTAGTGTATGTCTTTTCACTGTACTTGCACTAGTTTCTGACTTTTCACTACACCTGCACTAATGTATGTTTTTTATACTGCCCTTGCACTAGTGTCTGTCTTTTCACTACCCTTGCACCAGGGTGTGTTTTCACTGCCTTTGCACTGGTGTCTGTCTTTACAGTTCTGCTTTGCAGCAGGCACGTTAACCCTCTCTGCTACTTTATGAGCCACTGGGACTAGCGGAATCACAAATCTCTGCATCAGCTGCCTTAAAGGGATGGAGTGCGATCTGTGAACAGTGGGGCCTGCACGTGCTCAGACTCAGCTCCGAGATGCCACTTGGAATGTCTGCCCTGAGGCAATGAGAAGGCGCCCCCTAGTGTGGCACATGACTATTACAAGACCGCAACCAACACCCAGCTGGGCGTGCTGCCTTGGAAGCCTCCTCTAGCCCTGGAGCAAACAGTGAAAGTAGTGCACGGCTTCCCACTCTCTGGCACTCGTGTCCACTGTGAGGGAGAGGGGACGGAACCAGGTATCCCCATGCATGTGGCATCGGTGGGGGCACGTGCTAGCCCGTGGCCACAAGAGGGAGGGCATGGAGCCAGGTATCCCCCATGCATGCGGCATTGGTGGGGGCACGTGCTAGCCCGTGGGCACCAGAGGGAGGGCACGGAGCCAGGCATCCCCCATGCATGCGGCATTGGTGGGGGCACGTGCTAGCCCGTGGGCACCAGAGGGAGGGCACGGAGCCAGGCATTCCCCATGCATGCAGCATCGGTGGGTGCATGTGCTGGCCCGTGGCCACCAGAGGGAGGGCATGGAGCCAGGTATCCCCCATGCATGCGGCATATGTGGGGGCACTTGCTAGCCCGTAGCCACCAGAGGGAGAGGGGACAGAGCCAGGTATCCCCCATGCATGTGGCATCGGTGGGGGCACGTGCTAGCCCGTGGCCACCAGAGGGAGAGGGACGGAGCCAGAAATCATCCATGCATGAGGCATTGGTGGGGGCACGTGCTAGCCCATGGCCACCAGAGGGAGAGGGGACGGAGCCAGGTATCCGCCATGCATGCAGCATCGGTGGGGGCACGTGCTAGCCCGTGGCCACCAGATGGAGAGGGGGTGGAGCCAGGTATCCCCATGCATGTGGCATCGGTGGGGGCACGTGCTAGCCCTTGGCCACAAGAGGGAGGGCATGGAGCCAGGTATCCCCCATGCATGCGGCATTGGTGGGGGCACGTGCTAGCCCGTGGGCACCAGAGGGAGGGCACGGAGCCAGGCATCCCCCATGCATGCAGCATCGGTGGGGGCATGTGCTGGCCCGTGGCCACCAGAGGGAGGGCATGGAGCCAGGTATCCGCCATGCATGCGGCATATGTGGGGGCACTTGCTAGCCCGTAGCCACCAGAGGGAGAGGGGACAGAGCCAGGTATCCCCCATGCATGCGGCATCGGTGGGGGCACGTGCTAGCCCGTGGCCACCAGAGGGAGAGGGACGGAGCCAGAAATCATCCATGCATGAGGCATTGGTGGGGGCACGTGCTAGCCCATGGCCACCAGAGGGAGAGGGGACGGAGCCAGGTATCCCCCATGCATGCAGCATCGGTGGGGGCACGTGCTAGCCCATGGCCACCAGAAGGAGGGCACGGAGCCAGGTATCCCCCATGCATGCGGCATCGGTGGGGGCACGTGCTAGCCCATGGCCACCAGAAGGAGGGCACGGAGCCAGGTATCCCCCATGCATGCGGCATCGGTGGGGGCACGTGCTAGCCCGTGGCCACCAGAGGGAGGGCACGGAGCCAGGCATCCCCCCATGCATGCAGCATCGGTGGGGGCATGTGCTGGCCCGTGGCCACCAGAGGGAGGGCATGGAGCCAGGTATCCCCCATGCATGCGGCATATGTGGGGGCACTTGCTAGCCCGTAGCCACCAGAGGGAGAGGGGACAGAGCCAGGTATCCCCAAAGCATGCGGCATCGGTGGGGGCACGTGCTAGCCCGTGGCCACCAGAGGGAGAGGGACGGAGCCAGAAATCATCCATGCATGAGGCATTGGTGGGGGCACGTGCTAGCCCATGGCCACCAGAGGGAGAGGGGACGGAGCCAGGTATCCCCCATGCATGCAGCATCGGTGGGGCACGTGCTAGCCCATGGCCACCAGAAGGAGGGCACGGAGCCAGGTATCCCCCATGCATGCGGCATCGGTGGGGGCACGTGCTAGCCCGTGGCCACCAGAGGGAGGGCACGGAGCCAGGTATCCCCCATGCATGCGGCATATATGGGGGCACTTGCTAGCCCGTAGCCACCAGAGGGAGAGGGGACAGAGCCAGGTATCCCCCATGCATGCGGCATCGGTGGGGGCACGTGCTAGCCCGTGGCCACCAGAGGGAGAGGGACGGAGCCAGAAATCATCCATGCATGAGGCATTGGTGGGCGCACGTGCTAGCCCATGGCCACCAGAGGGAGAGGGGACGGAGCCAGGTATCCCCCATGCATGCAGCATCGGTGGGGGCACGTGCTAGCCCGTGGCCACCAGAGGGAGGGCATGGAGCCAGGTATCCCCCATGTATGCGGCATTGGTGGGGGCATGTGCTAACCCGTGGCCACCAGAGGGAGAGGGGACGGAGCCAGGTATCCCCATGCATGCAGCATCGGTGGGGGCACGTGCTAGTCCATAGCACCAGAGGGAGAGGGGACGGAGCCAGGTATCCCCCATGCATGCAGCATCAGTGGGGGCACGTGCAAGCCCGTGGCCACCAGAGGGGGGGCACGGAGCCAGGTATCCCCCATGCATGCAGCATCGGTGGGGCCACGTGCTAGCCCGTGGCCACCAGAGGGAGAGGGGACAGAGCCAGGTATCCCCCATGCATGCGGCATTGGTGGGGGCACATGCTAACCTGTGGCCACCAGAGGGAGGGCACGTAGCCAGGTATCCCCCATGCATGCGGCATCGGTGGGGGCACGTGCTAGCCCGTGACGACCAGAAGGAGAGGGGACGGAGCCAGGTATCCCCCATGCATGCAGCATCGGTGGGGGCCAGTGCTAGCCCGTGGCCACCAGAGGGAGAGGGAACAGACCCAGGTATCCCCCATGCATGCGGCATCGGTGGGGGCACGTGCTAGCCCGTGGCCACCAGAGGGAGAGGGACGGAACCAAAAATCATCCATGCATGAGGCATTGGTGGGGGCACGTGCTAGCCCATGGCCACCAGAGGGAGAGGGGACCGAGCAAGGTAGCCCCCATGCATGCAGCATCGGTGGGGGCATGTGCTGGCCCGTGGTCACTAGAGGGAGGGGGACGAAGCCAGGTATCATCCATGCATGCGGCATTGGTGGGGGCACGTGCTAGCCCGTGGCCACCAGATGGGGAGGGGGTGGAGCCAGGTATACCCCATGCATGCGGCATCGATGGGGGCACGTGCTAGCCCTTGGACACCAGAGGGAAGGGGATGGAGCCAGGTATCCCCCATGCATGCGGCATTGGTGGGGGCACATGCTAACCCGAGGCCACCAGAGTGAGGGCACGGAGCCAGGTATCCCCCATGCATGCGGCATCTGTGGGGGCACGTGCTAGCCCGTGGCGACCAGAAGGAGAGGGGGCGGAGCCAGGTATCCCCCATGCATGCAGCATCGGTGGGGGCACGTGCTAGCCCGTGGCCACCAAAGCGAGAGGGAACGGACCCAGGTATCCCCCATGCATGCGGCATCGGTGGGGGCACGTGCTAGCCCATGGCCACCAGAGGAAGAGGGACGGAGCCAGAAATCATCCATGCATGAGGCATTGGTGGGGGCACGTGCTAGCCCATGGCCACCAGAGGGAGAGGGGACGGAGCTAGGTAGCCCCCATGCATGCAGCATCGGTGGGGGCATGTGCTGGCCCGTGGTCACTAGAGGGAGGGGGAGGAAGCCAGGTATCATCCATGCATGCGGCATCGGTGGGGGCACGTGCTAGCCCGTGGCCACCAGATGGAGAGGGGGTGGAGCCAGGAATCCCCCATGCATGCGGCATTGGTGGGGGCACGTGCTAGCCCTTGGCCACCAGAGGGAGGGGGATGGAGCCAGGTATCATCCATGCATGCGGCATTAGTGGGGGCACGTGCTAGCCCGTGGTCACCAGAGGGAGAGGGGGCGGAGCCAGGTATCCCCCATGCATGCGGCATCGGTGGGGGCACGTGCTAGCCCGTGGCCACCAGAGAGAGAGGGGACGGAGCAAGGTATCCCCCATGCATGCGGCATCAGTGGGGGCACGTGCTAGCCCGTGGCCACTAGAGCGAGGGGGACGGAGCCAGGCATCCTCCATGCATGCGGCATCGGTGGGGGCTCGTGCTAGCCCGTGGCCACCAGAGGGAGAGGGGACAGAGCCAGGTATCCCCCCAGCTATTGCGGGGCTGTGTCAAGGACAGTATCTCCCCCCCACCCCCAATTTTCTGGAGTGGAGGTAAAATGAGGAATAACAGAGGCAGAAGAGGTCTGAGAAGCAAACTCCGTGGGTTCCAAGGCAGCTTCCTCTTCATAATGTTGTAAAGGATTTATTATAAATGATTTATTGTAAAGGATTGAATTGGGGTCGGAGACGTGCAGCCTCCCCTACCCCCCTAGTTTTCCGAGTGAAGGCTTGCAGTAGGGACTTTAACCATCTCAGCTGCATGGGAGTGGATGGGACGTGCACTACGGAACAGAGCATCTTTGATCCAGGGTTGGACTAGGATTAAAAAGCGGCGCGGGCACATCTAAAAAAAGTAGCCACATTTGCATATTACCTTTCCACCAAACACTGCTTCGGCGAAATTTTATTTAAAAAAAGGGGAGGGAGTTAAATAATGCACGGATTAGTCTACACTGGTGAAACACACCTGTGAATTGGGGAGGCCACTTCTGCTCGGGAAACAGCGTTTACAACGCTGCCATTACATCGTGTTCCTTTTACAACACAGTCATTACAATGACGGCGTTGTTAGAAGGTGATACCTTTACATCGCAAGTCATTTGATCGACTTGCTGTAGGGTGCGCTCTAACTTAGGGAATAGTGTAACATCTTAACTGTGCCGAACTTTCCGCGCTAGTGCAGAACGTTCTATTGTGCGGGAGGGGCCGCGACGGCCAACGGACGTGCGCAGCACTGCACAGGTAGGGCATGCAACGCAGCAGCCATGAGGATAATTTACTATTCCAACACCTTCCCTACTGTTGCGCATGCTGGATTTGGAATTGTAAATAATACTATTCCTATGTCCAGCGCGCCCCCTACAGCAAGTCGATCTAATGACTTGCGATGTAAATGTATCGCGTTCTAAGAACGCTGTTGTTGTAATGACCGTGTTGTAATAGAGCGCGATGTAATAGCATGCGTAGTAACATGCTATATTCCTTGTACTCGGGCTCCCTGCCCCCACTCAATATGCATACATTAATGAGCCGATCCATGGAGAGAAAGGGAGTGACACCTCTGATTGTTGATAAAAGGGAGGCCATGGATACCCATCTGCCTCCAGAAAGGCCACTTGGCCGCTGGCGGCATCGAACAACGCAGAAACCACCCAAATCGGCCCCACAGGCTGCCCAAAGAAGCAGCACATAGCTGGAACTTGAACCCTGGCTCTTCAGGCATTGCCCGAGCACCTGCTTTACCAATCCGACCCTACTTTGACCCTGCACATACGGGTGAGTGCATAAAGGCACGGACATTTCGGGGTGATACCCATCTTTATCGAACTACGTGGACTAACATCAGTGGAATAAACTGAACACAAAGCGCCAACCTTCAGCACTACAGAAAAGATCGAAGGGTGTAAGTCTGCGGTGGCAGAAGTGCACCGCTTACAACCAGGAAAGGTGGTCTCAAATCCCAGCTTCCCCACTACACCTAATTGTGTGATCCAGGGCAGACCGTTTACTTCACTATGTATCATTTCCCTTAACCAACCAATGTGAGGGCACCATAGATTCATCTAGTTTTGGGTCTGCACTAGCCAAAAGCTCACTTGTATATAATTAATATAAAAATAAGAATGTTTCACCTTTAATAACAGAATAGGTCATATAAAATGAGAATCCGACAAACTGACTTGTCTTGTGTAACTTCAGGGTAGGAGGGTAGAAGGCCAATCTAGAATGTGCCTTGAATATGTCATATATGAAACATATATATTATTTAACGAATGTCACTCAATTCAGTGATATAGGGGCCAGATGTATGAAGCTCAAATGGGTTCGCAAACAACGACATTTGCAGAATTTCGGCGTTTGTGAACTTATTTGTGCAAAATGGTATGTATGTAGCAAATTTTTAGTGCAAAATAAGGAATCGCAAATTTGCGATTCCTTATTTTTCGATTGCATTTAAGGAATCGAAAAATTGCTAATTGTCCCTTAGGAATCGCAAATTACCACCAACTTCAAGTTGGTGGTAATTTGCGAATTTCCTGAAAAATGCCCATTTTTGCATTTTTCAAAGTGCCATGCGATGCACATACATGCCCTTAGGGCATGTATGTGCACCACATGTGCACCCATGCTTATTTCAGGGGTGCAACAGGGTGTCCTTTGAACACCCTTGCACCCTTGAAATTATTCTCAATTTGCGATTAGCAAATTGCGAATCGCAAATTGAAAATAATTTCACATTCATTCTTATGGGCCTCTTGGCCCATGGAAATGAATGGGAAATTATTCCTTAATTGCGATTAGCAATTTGCTAATCGCAATTAAGGAATTTTAATAAATCGCAAAAAAATTGCGAATTTCTACATACATACCATTTTGCAATTCTCAAATAGCGATTCCGTAAAAATCGCTATTTGAGAATCGCAAAAGTGTATCTTGATACATCTGGCCCATAATCATGACTAAGAGGCTTGGACATTTTGAAAACATTTTGTTTTCCGACTGAAGCGTCTTTGTCGTACGTGTTCTTGACATTGTGCCTGGTTTCTGGCCTTTTCTGGTTTGGCTCGTGGTGGGCTCTTAGAGCCAACGTAGAGCCAAAGGATGTCCGTGTTGGAGCCATATGAGGTGATGGGTGGAAAAGCGTCTCCAGTCATCTTGTCTACCTACCCCACTCTGGAAATCAGGGCCTCATTTATGAGGAATTGGCCCAGGGCAGCGCCCAAAGCCTTCTTGCTACGATGCCCTAAGCCAATGTTAAGGCCGGAATCCACCATATTTGTGAAATACAGCGTATTCCTGTTCTTTCTCCCTGCGCTGGTTCACCATTTGCTGCCTAGCTTCAACGCAGGTACAAAAGGGGGTGGAGATGGACGGAGCATCTGAATCAATCAAACACTCACACCCAGTCAAAAGATCTGGGTTTAATCCATCACCGTTCTTTAGCCCACTGTTGGACAGGCCACATAAGGGGCTTGCTCCCTCCCCGCATGACAGGGCCCGAGCCCCGGCCCTCCACGTGTTACCCACAGAAGCAACCCGCACCCCGTCTCATACGGGACTCCTGCCCCCGGACATCTCTGTATCATGGGGCCGAACCACTACCGGCTCCCTCGCCCGGCCGGGCCGCCATCTTGGACACTGCACCACGAGGCCGCGTGGCCTCAGCTCGACCCTAACCCTGGGCCTGGCCAGGCCCCGACATCCCGGCACCACCATCCACCCAGGAGGTGAACGGACCACTTGGCAGGTCAATGGGAGAAAGAAGTGTCGATGGCTCTCCCCCGCCAGGTGCCGATCGCCCCCCAGCTCCCCCGGGCGCTGGCTCCACCCCCCTGCTGGGTGTCTGGACTCCCTCATCCCGGACCTCCCGACCTCCAAGTGCGAGGGTCCGGACATCAAAGGGCGCCAGACCTATAACTGGGGCAGCTCCAGAGCAGGAAGGCAGTTGTATCCTGGAGTCGAGAGACACCGTGAAGAACTCATCCTTGACGGACTACTGGCGCTGCCGTAGCCCTGCCTTGCGAACTATCGTCTTGCCTGCTGGCGCTGCCGCAACCTTCTGGATCCTTCATCCTCGTCGGGACCTGCTGGCGCTGCCGCGGACCGTTGTAACTACCACCTTCACCGGGACCTGCTGGCGCCGCCGCGGACCGTCGCTACCTACGATCATCTCGGGACCTGCCGGCGCCGCCGTGGCCCCGGCCCTCCACGTGTTACCCACAGAAGCAACCCGCACCCCGTCTCATACGGGACTCCTGCCCCCGGACATCTCTGTATCATGGGGCCGAACCACTACCGGCTCCCTCGCCCGGCCCGGCCGCCATCTTGGACACTGCACCACGAGGCCGCGTGGCCTCAGCTCGACCCTAACCCTGGGCCTGGCCAGGCCCCGACATCCCGGCACCACCATCCACCCAGGAGGTGAACGGACCACTTGGCAGGTCAATGGGAGAAAGAAGTGTCGATGGCTCTCCCCCGCCAGGTGCCGATCGCCCCCCAGCTCCCCCGGGCGCTGGCTCCACCCCCCTGCTGGGTGTCTGGACTCCCTCATCCCGGACCTCCCGACCTCCAAGTGCGAGGGTCCGGACATCAAAGGGCGCCAGACCTATAACTGGGGCAGCTCCAGAGCAGGAAGGCAGTTGTATCCTGGAGTCGAGAGACACCGTGAAGAACTCATCCTTGACGGACTACTGGCGCTGCCGTAGCCCTGCCTTGCGAACTATCGTCTTGCCTGCTGGCGCTGCCGCAACCTTCTGGATCCTTCATCCTCGTCGGGACCTGCTGGCGCTGCCGCGGACCGTTGTAACTACCACCTTCACCGGGACCTGCTGGCGCCGCCGCGGACCGTCGCTACCTACGATCATCTCGGGACCTGCCGGCGCCGCCGCGGCCCGTCCATCTAGAACGCCGAGCTCAAGGATTGTGAGCTATCCATCGTATCATCACATCTGCCAGATTGGTAACAAGACTGTCCCGCTACCCCCTTCCCATCCAAGAGACTAGAATCGAGGGGACCCCTGAGTCCAGACCTCCATGTACCATTCTACCGTACTTAAAGATTGCTTATAAAGAACGTTAAACCTTATCTTTGTGTGGTGTACATCTGTGGGGGGGAAGTTATTCGTCTGTACGATCGCTGGAGACGGCTCTCCCCGGAGACCTCTCCCCTTGTCCTCGGCCGACCCTCCCGGTCCGTCTAACATTGGTGGCCAGCGGCGCGATCCGAATCAACGCGTAATCGTACAGAGAGTAGCTCACCCCACGACAAAACCACAATGACAACCAAAGAGAGCGGATCCACCGAGAAATTCCAGATGGAGAAATTGGAAGAGTACAGCCATCGTGAATTGAAACAATTCTGCATTGAACTAGGCATTGCTACCACGGGTCTGAGTACTAAAGACGATTTCAAGCACGCCATTGAGTCGTGGGCAGAAACCAGGGCCGTCAGACCCCCGGATCAAAACATTGCAGCATCAGAGAGGAACACCACGGCTCCCGAGGAGCGAAGAACAGGTCTCTCGCAGGAAGAGATCCAAGAGAGAGAAAAAAGCAGACTACATGAGTTAGAAATGGCCCGGCTCAAAATGGACGGTGAACTCAAATTAGCCGAACAAAAACTGAACCTTGAACATCTACGGCTCCGAGAAGAACGGGAAGAAAATAGAGGCAGAGAGAGCTCGAAGAAAAGAGATTAGCGTACGAACACGAGCGCAAACTAGCAGAAATAGACCTACGGAAGCAGAACAAAGAACTGGGGGTGCCCGAGCAACCGCGCACCCCAGGAGCGACAGAAAAGAAAGTACACATCCCCAAGGATGTCGTTCGAGAGTATTTCCGAGATGACGACATACAACAGTGGTTCAAGGCCTACGAGATCGCCATGACCTCCTACCGGATCGATCGAAGTGACTGGGGAGCCGGTCTATGGGGGAGGTTCGTCAATGAAGGCCGCGATGCGCTGTTACAGCTCCCAGACCATCAGATGACCTCCTATGACCACATGAAGGCTGCCCTCCTCACCCGATATGGGCTCACACCGGAAATGTACCGCCAGAGGTTTCGAGACTGCACCCGGATCCCGGGTACAACTTGGTGGAATATGTAAACTATTTCAGCCGAGCCTTAGAGGGTTGGATCAAGGGAAGCCATGTAACGACCTACGAGCAACTTTTTAATCTCATGGTGTGGGAGCACCTCTCTAACAACTGCTTCGTCGAGCTCAGGCAGCACCTCCTCGATAGTAAATTGACTGACCCACGGCAGCTCGCCGCCGAGGCTGACCTGTGGGAAAGCACTCGAGTAGGCCGGAGTGGGCCGCACGAACAGAACCGGAACAACCAAGGTCAGCAACGTCCCCGAGGAGGAGGAGGAGGCCAGGGACGAGGAAGAGACACCGTCCCGGCCGCTCCCGCTGCCAGCACCCCGCCCCCGGCCAACCGGGGCAACCCCCCAGTGCGCCCGGGGTTCCAAGCCAATGTCACGTGTCACCGATGCCAGCGAGTAGGCCACTACGCCAATGACCCGAACTGTCCACAGAACCAAACTCCGAGACCCCGCCAGGTAGCTGCCGCCGCCCTGGGGGGAGAACAAATCTCCGAAGAACAGGAAGAATGCGAACAAGAACCACAAGAATGGGAACCGGCCGCCATGGTCCCGCGGGCTCCCCTACCCGCCAACACCAGAAAATATAGTCAGTGGGTGAACATTAATGGGCGCAGGGCCGAAGCACTACGTGATACAGGGGCCAGTGTGACGGCCGTCCGCTGTTACCTGGTGACCCCAGAACAGATCCTGCCGAACATTCTCTGCCCCGTCCGTTCGGCCGACAATTCGGAGAGCCTATGTCGGATGGCCTGCGTCCCCTTCGAATGGGGAGGAGTCTCCGGCATGTTGAAGGTGACGGTCCGAGATGATGCCCCCGTGGACTGTCTCCTGGGGAATGATCTTGAGAGTTCCCCGTGGGCTGCCGTAGAGAGAAGAGAGCACCTGGGGATGTTGGGCCTCCCAGACTGGGCATGCGTAACCACCCGGTCCATGGCCGCCCGTACCATCCCCCGACCAGAAGAACCCGAATGGCCAGCACCTCCTCCCCCGATCGCTCCAGTAGAGGACACCGACCATACCGACCCCCCAGAGCAAACTCCCGAAGGGCTCGCTCAGCCCCAGGACCTTCCCGGCCTGGCTCAGTGGCGTCAAGAAGGGGGGCCCACCCAGGAACAGTTCCGTCAAGAGCAGAAGACCAGTCCCTCCCTCGAGGGACTCCGCCAGCAAGCCCTCGCCCAGAGCGCAGGGGACACCACCGGAGCCCATTGGATCTATTGGGACAACGACCTGTTGTACAGTGAACAGAGAATCGCGGAGTTAGGGGCCAGTCGAGTGCTGGTGGTCCCCCTCCGTTTTAGAGACTTCTTGTTACATTTGGCCCACAATGTCCCCCTGGCTGGACACCTGGGTCAGGACAAAACCTACAGTCGCCTGGTGACCCACTTTTTCTGGCCCAAGATGAGAAACGACGTCCTCAACCACTGCCGGTCCTGCCCCACGTGCCAGGCTAGCGGGAAGAGCGGCCGCAAACTTAAAGCACCTCTGCAACCCTTCCCAGTCGTCACCACCCCGTTCGAGAGGGTGGGAATAGACATTGTGGGGCCCCTGGACCCCCGTACAGCACAAGGACATCGGTTCATCCTGGTACTGGTGGACCACGCCACCCGCTACCCCTAGGCTGTTCCCCTGCGAACTGTAACAGCCCCGGTGGTCGGCCGGGCCTTAATGGGGATCTTCTCCCGGGTGGGCTTTCCCCGAGAAGTCGTCAGCGACAGAGGCACAAACTTTATTTCAAAATATATGAAGTCCCTCTGGCAACAGTGCGGGGTCACCTACCGATTCACGACCCCCTATCACCCTCAAGGAAACGGACTAGTCGAGCGGTTCAACCGCACGCTCAAAGGGATGATTGGGGGGTTGGAAGAGCCCCTCCGTCGCCAGTGGGATGTGCTACTGCCATGCCTCCTCTTCGCATATCGAGAAGTCCCCCAGAAGTCCCTCGGCTCCAGCCCGTTCGAACTCTTGTACGGACACCCTGTGCGAGGGCCCCTCAGCCTAGTCAAAAAAGGTTGGGAGATGGCCCCCCTAAAGACCCCTCCAGATGTCTTCAAGTACCTCCTGACCCTACGCAATCAGACCAGGCGATTCAGCCCGGCTTGCTTGAATCCAGTGGCAAAGTGAGCAAGGGACTCACGTCTGAGCATACCCTGCCACACTTATGGCGGCCAAAAGCGGTAAAAAAGGGGGTGGTGATGGACGGAGCATCTAAATCAATCAAACACTCACACCCAGTCAAAAGATCTGGGTTTAATCCATGACCGTTCTTTAGCCCACTCTGCCACCCCAGTTCAGACATGGCTATATGCAAATCAGTCTGACCCTGTGCCTCATGGGAACAGTCCAGCCCGAACTGCCAAGCCATGTCTTCCCTGGACCGGAAACAAGCTTCCGAGGACCGGTTTCTGGCATTCCAGCCGTCTTCAGCCCGGCTTGCTTGAATCCAGTGGCAAAGTGAGCAAGGGACTCACGTCTGAGCATACCCTGCCACACTTATGGCGGCCGAAAGCGGTACAAAAGGGGGTGGTAATGGATGGAGCATCTGAATCAATCAAACACTCACACCCAGTCAAGAGATCTGGGTTTAATCTATCACCGTTCTTTAGCCCACTCTGCCACCCCAGTTCAGACATGGCTATATGCAAATCAGTCTGACCCTGTGCCTCATTGGAACAGTCCAGCCTGAACTGCCAAGCAATGTCTTCCCTGGACCGGAAACAAGCTTCCGAGGACCGGTTTCTGGCATTCCAGCCGTCTTCAACCCAGCTTGCTTGAATCCAGTGGCAAAGTGAGCAAGGGACTCACGTCTGACCATACCCTGCCACACTCATGGCGGCCAAAAGCGGTACAAAAGGGGGTGGTGAAGGACGGAGCATCTGAATCAATCAAACACTCACACCCAGTCAAAAGATCTGGGTTTAATCCATCACCGTTCTTTATCATCACTGGAGTCAAGCTATCCAGGCTGAAGAAGGCTGATAGCCAGAAACCGGTCCTTGGATGCTTGATTCCGGTCTAGGAAAGACATGGCTTGGTAGTTTGGGCTGGACTGTTCCCATGAGGCACAGGGTCATAGCTGATTTGCATTTAGCCATTGTCTGACCTAGGGTGGTGTGGAGTGCAAAAAAACGAGGGATTTAGGCCCAGATCTTTGTACTGGGGTGAATGTAAGACATTGTTCTGCATTCTGTCCATCAACTGTGTTTTTTGCAATTTTCACCTTGAGTGGGCTGGGTATGCTCAGACGTGAGTCCCAGGCTCTCCACATCACTGGAGTCAAGCTATCCAGGCTGAAGAAGGCTGATAGCCAGAAACCGGTCCTTGGATGCTTGATTCCGGTCTAGGAAAGACATGGCTTGGTAGCTCGGGCTGGACTGTTCCCATGAGGCACAGGGTCAAGGCTGATTTGCATATAGCCATTGTCTGACCTAGGGTGGTGTGGAGTGCAAAAAAACGATGGATTTAGGCCCAGATCTTTGTACTGGGGTGAATGTAAGACATTGTTCTGCATTCTGTCCATCAACTGTGTTTTTAGCTTCAACGCAAGAACCATTGCGCTAATCATGGTGCAGGGATGCCTTCTTTGAAGGCAGGATTGTTTTCGTGCCGGATGGTGCCCCACCTTCCTGCACAAAAAAAGTCAGAGCGACGTTTTCCTCTTTCTGTATGTGCGACAGTATGCAGCTCACATAGAAAGAGGAAGAATTGAGGAGAAATAAAGGTATTTTTCTTTGTTATGCCTGCTCTGGGGAGTATTAAGACCTTGGCGCTGCCCCAAATGTATGTGATTGACGCAGATCTGGAAATGTGTCAAAATCCATGGATGTTGCTTTGGAAAACCAAGGGCAAGGCGCATGGAAGACCTCCTTAGTACAGAGTAAAGCAACACAGAGACTTGCGCTGCGTTGTTTTACTGCATGAGGCCATGAAAGGCACGCCTCGTGGCTTTGTGTCGCCTCATAGGCACGGTTGAGAAGTTTACGGCACCACTGCGCTTCATAAATATGCCACTAAGGGCCATATGTATCATGCCCAGATGCGTTCACAGAATTTTGGTGTTTGCAAACGCATTTTCGCAAAATGGTATGTATCACCCAAATCTCCATTGCGTTTGCATGTAAGGAAGCGCAAATTTTGCGATTCCTTAAATGCAATGTAAGAAGCCTAAAAAGTTAGCAAAATGTCCTTAAGGAATCGCAAATTACCACCAACTTCTAGTTGGTGGTAAGTTGCGAATTCCTTGAAAAATGTAAATTTTTGCATTTTTCAAAGTGCCATGTGACGCAGACACAAGCCCTTTGGGCAGGTATGTGCGCCACATGTGCACCCATGCATATTTCAGGGGTGCAACAGGGTGTCCTTTGGACACCCCTACACCCTTGAAATTATTCTCAATTTGCGAATCGCAAATTGAGAATAACTTCTCATTCATTCCTATGGACCTCCTGGCCCATTGAAATGAATGGGAAAGTATTCCTTAATTGCGATTCGCAATTTGCAAATCGCAATTAAGGAATTTTAAGAAATCGCAACAAAAAAAGCAATTTTGTACATACATACCTATTTGCGATTCTCAAATAGCGATTTCTTAAAAATCGCTATTTGAGAATCGCAAAACTGGATGATGATACATCTGCCCTAAGTGCCATATGTATCATCATCACCATTTGCGATTTCTAAATAGCGATTTTTAAGGAATCGCTATTTAGAAATCGCAAAATGGTATGTATGTAGAGAATCGCTATTTTTTAGCGATTTCCAATTATTCCTTATTTGCGAATTCGCAATTTGCGAATTTGCAAATTAGGAATAATTTCCCATTCATTTCTATGGGCCAGGAGGCCCATAGAAATGACTGTGAAATAATTCTCAATTTGCGAATTCGCAATTTGCTAATCGCAATTTGAGAATTATTTAACGGGTGCAGGGGTGTGTCAAGGACACCCTGCTGCACCGCTGAAAATTACATGTGTGTGCATATGGCGCACATACATGCCCAATGGGCATGTATGTGCATCATATGCCACCCTCACAAATGCACAATTGTGCATATTTACAAGAAATCGCAAATTACCACCAACTACAAGTTGGTGGTAATTTGCGAATTCTAAACCTGAATTCGCAATTTTGAAAAGCTTCATACATAGCATTTATGGAATCGCAAAATTGCGATTCCTTAAATGCTTAAGCAAAATAAGGAATCGCAATTTTTTGCGATTCCTTATTTTGCTAATTTTTCATACATTTCAAAATCGGAAAAAAGGCAGTTTGCGATTCGCTACGGCCGAAATTCTGCGAATTTCAGCCTTAACGAATCGCAAAAGGCTTGATACATATGGCCCTAAGAGTCTTCTAGTCCTGTGGACTTCGCTGTTTCTCGTGCTCAGTTTTTTTACTCTCCTGTCCAGGGCTTTAAGTGGGCCGGGTCTCCAGGGGTCTGAGCACTGGCAGTTTTTTAAAGGGGACCTCGAAACGGGTCTCTATCGGGCTTTGTTTTGAGCCCTGGCACAGGTGGTCCGTTTTTTTTTTCCGAACTGCAGTGACAGTAGTTTGCTGTCACTAGTCTGGAAAAAAGTGCTAGGGCGCAAAACAGCCCGTTAGAGACCCGTTTCGAGACAGCAAGCACATCCATGTTGCCTGCCCTCACTTCTCGCTAGCGGAGAAGTTACGGCATGACGTCATGCCAGGTGAGCGTTTTGGGGGAAGGGAAATCCTTTAAAGAGTCATTTTCTTTATGGATGTCCCATCTCTTTTCGAAAGAGAGCAGCAACATTGAGGTAGGGTCACCAGGGCTTTAATTGGAAGCCTTTTCAATATTATATGTAACGAGCCATAGTTGCAGCTTATTTATCTTATGCAACTAATATCCATTGACAAAGCCAATAGTCCTTACTTGTTGTATCACATACCTGGATGCAATGACAGAAACAGCAAAATACAAGTCGGGCGCGGCACACTATGCGGAACAGATTTTTTGCAAAAGTGTTTGTAAAGCCACGCCCCTAATTACACTGGCCACGCCCCTTTGAGAGACCCCCCCAGTTTTTTCATCCCACTTAAAGCCCTGCTCCTTTCTATGTAAACATTATTCTCTTTGCTACTTTTTCAGCATTAACAAAGCTACTAGGACTAGAGAGACTTTAGTTTGATAACATTTTTAAAAACACCCATTATGCATGCAAAGCTTGTCAGCGGCATTTGTGCACGTCTGTGTCCGGGTGCATGTGATTTGGCACATTATAGCCAGGCCTATTGGTTTTGCCAAGCTTGTTACTGCAAACTGCCCTTTGTCAGCACAGCACCAAGAGATTCCACCGCGGTAACAAAGGTCACTGCCCGTCGAGGCCCCTGACCTGCATTCTCAGCTGCGCGACAAAGACCTCGATTGTCAGTCACCTAATTACGGTTAATTAGGTGACGCGCGCCTCGCTGCGCACGGGCCCTTGGTACAGCCCAGGATGAGTGACTGGTTCACAGCGCATCGAGGCGCTCACGCCCTTGGCACAGCCGAGGATGAGTGCATGGTTCACTGCGCCTTGAGGCTCCTCGTTGCGCCCGGGCCCTTGGCACAGCAGAGCATGAGTGACTGGTTCACAGCGCCTCGAGGCGCCTCGGTGAGCACAGGCCCTTGGCACAGCCGAGCATGAGTGCATGGTTCACAGCGGCTCGAGGCGCCTCGCTATGCACGGTTCACAGCGCATCGAGGCGCTCACGCCCTTGGCACAGTCGAGGATGAGTGCATGGTTCACTGCGCCTTGAGGCGCCTCGGTGCACACAGGACCTTGGCTCAGCCTAGGATGAGAGAATGGTTTAGAGCGCCTCGAGGCCTCGCTGCACACGGACCCTTGGCTCAGCCGAGGATGATGGGGGTTCACATGGCCTCGTGGCGCTTCGGTGCGCACAGGCCCTTGGCAAAGCCAAGGATGAGTGAATGGTTCACAGCGCCTCGAGGCGCCTCGGTGCGCACAGGCCCTTGGCACAACCGAGGATGAGTGAATGAGTGAATGGTTCACAGCGCCTCGAGGCGCCTCGGTGAGCACAGGCCCTTGGCACAGCCAGGATAAGTGCATGATTCAGAGCGCCTTGTAACGCTTCTGGGGGCGTCCGGCCTCTGGCTCCAGAGATGCCAGCGGATGCAACAATGTGCGCCTTGTTATCACACATACATCGCGCAGAGGACGCTGGGTAGGAGCTGAAACAAGGTATCCGCCGCCTCGAAGCCGGCTGCGTCTCTCAAGGAGCGGTTCTGCCCGGAAGCTTCAGTGATAAAAAACATAGCGCTGCCCCTGGAATGTGACGCTTTGCAACAACTGACCCTGAACCCTCAATGCCCAGGTCCGTGCAGGCCGCAGAGCACGAGAGGTGGAGGGTGGTGCGCCCAGTGCAACAAGTCACCACACTCGAGGCACTCCGAGAGCTGGGTGTCAACAAGCCGTTCCAGCATCCGTGCCAAGGCCGGCACAAAAGAAGGGCCTATAGATGGAGACAATGCTGTGTGCAATGCAGCCGACTCCGCCCCAGCCCTCCTGACCTTTCAGAGGTCGATTCTACAGGGCAGGGTCAGTCGTACCTATGTCAGGCTCATGTGCGAACGCTCCCTGGCACTGCCTGCCTTTCATGGGGGGTACTGGTGGTCCTTACTCCGCCCCAGCCCTCCTGACCTTTCAGAGGTCGATTCTACAGGGCGGGGTCAGTCGTACGTATGTCAGGCTCATGTGCGAACGCTCCCTGACACTGCATGTCTTTCATGGGGGGTACTGGTGTGCCTAACCCTGCCCCAGCCCCTCTGACTTCCCAGAGGTCGATTCTACAGGGCAGGGTCAGTCGTACGTATGTCAGGCTCGAGTGCGATCTCTCCCTGGCACTGCCTGCCTTTCATTGGGGGTATTGGTGGTCCTTACTCCGCCCCAGCCCCTCTGACCTTTCAGAGGTCGATTCTACAGGGCAGGGTCAGCCGCATGTCAGGCTCATGTCCGGACACTGCCTGCCTTTCACGGGGGGTACTGGTGTGCCTGACCCTGCCCCAGCCCCTCTGACTTCCCAGAGGCTGATCTTCATCAACTGAAATCCCCTTTTGAGTTTCACTCCGACTCATGGATACTCCTCTTAAATCAGCTAAATAGACTTTCATCTTTCTGAGGACGATACACTTGGATGAAAAGGGCCCTTATTCTACCAGCTCCAGACAGGATTCAGTTTGTCTTAAGTTGTTGGTTTACTCCTCAGAAGCAGGGGTAACAAACAAAACGAATAGCCGACGTGACGTCACAGCAATGCAAAGAGAACGCCAGTGAAAAGGTGTGTGACGTCTCATCTGTGCAAACAGAACGCCAATGAAAAGGTGTGTGACGTCACAGCAGTGCAAAGAGAACGCCAGTGAAAAGGTGTGTGACGTCACAGCAGTGTAAAGACAACGCCAATGAAAAGGTGTGTGACGTCACAGCAGTGTAAAGAGAACGCCAATGAAAAGGTGTGTGACGTCACAGCAGTGCAAAGGGAACGCCAGTGAAAAGGTGTGTGACGTCACAGCAATGCAAAGAGAACGCCAGTGAAAAGGTGTGTGACGTCTCATCTGTGCAAACAGAACGCCAATGAAAAGGTGTGTGACGTCACAGCAGTGCAAAGAGAACGCCAGTGAAAAGGTGTGTGACGTCACAGCAGTGCAAAGAGAACGCCAATGAAAAGGTGTGTGACGTCACATCAGTGCAAAGAGAACGCCAGTGAAAAGGTGTGTGACGTCACAGCAGTGCAAAGAGAACGCCAATGAAAAGGTGTGTGACGTCACAGCAGTGCAAAGAGAACGCCAATGAAAAGGTGTGTGACGTCACAGCAGTGCAAAGAGAACGCCAATGAAAAGGTGTGTGACGTCACAGCAGTGCAAAGAGAACGCCAATGAAAAGGTGTGTGACGTCACAGCAGTGCAAAGAGAACGCCAGTGAAAAGGTGTGTGACGTCACAGCAGTGCAAAGAGAACGCCAATGAAAAGGTGTGCGACGTCACAGCAGTGCAAAGAGAACGCCAATGAAAAGGTGTGTGACGTCACAGCAGTGCAAAGAGAACGCCAGTGAAAAGGTGTGTGACGTCACAGCAGTGCAAAGAGAACGCCAATGAAAAGGTGTGTGATGTCACAGCAGTGCAAAGAGAACGCCAATGAAAAGGTGTGTGATGTCACAGCAGTGCAAAGAGAACGCCCATGAAAAGGTGTGTGACGTCTCATCTGTGCAAACAGAACGCCAATGAAAAGGTGTGTGACGTCACAGCAGTGCAAAGAGAACGCCAGTGAAAAGGTCTGTGATGTCACAACAGTGCAAAGAGAACGCCAATGAAAAGGTGTGTGATGTCACAGCAGTGCAAAGAGAACGCCAATGAAAAGGTGTGTGACGTCACAGCAGTGCAAAGAGAACGCCAGTGAAAAGGTGTGTGATGTCACAGCAGTGTAAAGACAACGCCAATGAAAAGGTGTGTGATGTCACAGCAGTGTAAAGACAACACCAATGAAAAGGTGTGTGACGTCACAGCAGTGCAAAGAGAACGCCAGTGAAAAGGTGTGTGATGTCACAGCAGTGCAAAGAGAACGCCAATGAAAAGGTGTGTGATGTCACAGCAGTGCAAAGAGAACGCCAGTGAAAAGGTGTGTGACGTCTCATCTGTGCAAACAGAACGCCAATGAAAAGGTGTGTGACGTCACAGCAGTGCAAAGAGAACGCCAGTGAAAAGGTGTGTGACGTCACAGCAGTGCAAAGAGAACGCCAATGAAAAGGTGTGTGATGTCACAGCAGTGTAAAGAGAACGCCAATGAAAAACTGTGTGACGTCACAGCAGTGCAAAGAGAACGCCAATGAAAAGGTGTGTGATGTCTCAGCAGTGCAAAGAGAACGCCAATGAAAAGGTGTGTGACGTCACAGCAGTGCAAAGAGAACGCCAATGAAAAGGTGTGTGACGTCTCAGCAGTGCAAAGAGAACGCCAATGAAAAGGTGTGTGACGTCACAGCAGTGCAAAGAGAACGCCAATGAAAAGGTGTGTGACGTCACAGCAGTGCAAAGCGAACGCCAATGAAAAGGTGTGTGACGTCACAGCAGTGCAAAGAGAACGCCAATGAAAAGGTGTGTGACGTCACAGCAGTGCAAAGAGAACGCCAGTGAAAAGGTGTGTGACGTCACAGCAGTGCAAAGAGAACGCCAATGAAAAGGTGTGTGACGTCACAGCAGTGCAAAGAGAACGCCAGTGAAAAGGTGTGTGACGTCACAGCAGTGCAAAGAGAACGCCAATGAAAAGGTGTGTGACGTCACAGCAGTGCAAAGAGAACGCCAATGAAAAGGTGTGTGACGTCACAGCAGTGCAAAGAGAACGCCAATGAAAAGGTGTGTGATGTCACAGCAGTGCAAAGACAACGCCAATGAAAAGGTGTGTGACGTCACAGCAGTGCAAAGAGAACACCAGTGAAAAGGTGTGTGACGTCACAGCAGTGCAAAGAGAACGCCAATGAAAAGGTGTGTGACGTCACAGCAGTGCAAAGAGAACGCCAATGAAAAGGTGTGTGACGTCACAGCAGTGCAAAGAGAACGCCAATGAAAAGGTGTGTGATGTCACAGCAGTGCAAAGAGAACGCCAATGAAAAGGTGTGTGACGTCACAGCAGTGCAAAGAGAACGCCAATGAAAAGGTGTGTGACGTCACAGCAGTGCAAAGACCACACCAATGAAAAGGTGTGTGACGTCACAGCAGTGCAAAGAGAACGCCAGTGAAAAGGTGTGTGACGTCACAGCAGTGCAAAGACCACACCAATGAAAAGGTGTGTGACGTCACAGCAGTGCAAAGAGAACGCCAATGAAAAGGTGTGTGACGTCACAGCAGTGCAAAGAGGACGTCAATGAAAAGGTGTGTGACGTCACAGCAGTGCAAAGAGAACGCCAATGAAAAGGTGTGCGACGTCACAGCAGTGTAAAGAGGACGCCAATGAAAAGGTGTGTGACGTCACAGCAGTGCAAAGACAACGCCAATGAAAAGGTGTGTTGCGTCACAGCAGTGCAAAGAGAACGCCAATGAAAAGGTGTGTGACGTCACAGCAGTGCAAAGAGGACGCCAATGAAAAGGTGTGTGATGTCACAGCAGTGCAAAGAAAACGCCAATGAAAAGGTGTGTGACGTCACAGCAGTGCAAAGGGAACGCCAATGAAAAGGTGTGTGACGTCTCAGCAGTGCAAAGACAATGCCAATGAAAAGGTGTGTGACGTCACAGCAGTGCAAAGAGAACGCCAGTGAAAAGGTGTGTGAGGTCACAGCAGTGTAAAGAGAACGCCAATGAAAAGGTGTGTGACGTCACAGCAGTGCAAAGAGAACGCCAGTGAAAAGGTGTGTGACGTCACAGCAGTGCAAAGAGAACGCCAATGAAAAGGTGTGTGACGTCACAGCAGTGCAAAGAGAACGCCAATGAAAAGGTGTGTGACGTCACAGCAGTGCAAAGAGAACTTCAATGAAAAGGTGTGTGATGTCACAGCAGTGCAAAGAGAACGCCAATGGAAAGGTGTGTGATGTCACAGCAGTGCAAAGAGAACGCCAATGAAAAGGTGTGTGACGTCACAGCAGTGCAAAGAGAACGCCAATGAAAAGGTGTGTGACGTCTCAGCAGTGCAAAGAGAACGCCAATGAAAAGGTGTGTGACGTCACAGCAGTGCAAAGAGAACGCCAGTGAAAAGGTGTGTGACATCACAGCAGTGCAAAGAGAACGCCAATGAAAAGGTGTGTGACGTCACAGCAGTGCAAAGAGAACGCCAATGAAAAGGAGTGTGACGTCTCAGCAGTGCAAAGACAACGCCAATGAAAAGGTGTGTGACGTCACAGCAGTGCAAAGAGGACGCCAGTGAAAAGGTGTGTGATGTCACAGCAGTGCAAAGGGAACGCCAATGAAAAGGTGTGTGATGTCACAGCAGTGCAAAGAGAACGCCAATGAAAAGGTGTGTGACGTCACAGCAGTGCAAAGAGAACGCCAATGAAAAGGTGTGTGACGTCACAGCAGTGTAAAGAGGACGCCAATGAAAAGGTGTGTGACGTCACAGCAGTGCAAAGAGAACGCCAATGAAAAGGTGTGTGATGTCACAGCAGTGTAAAGAAAACGCCAATGAAAAGGTGTGTGACGTCACAGCAGTGCAAAGAGAACGCCAATGAAAAGGTGTGTGACGTCACAGCAGTGTAAAGAGGATGCCAATGAAAAGGTGTGTGATGTCACAGCAGTGCAAAGAGAACGCGAATGAAAAGGTGTGTGATATCACAGCAGTGCAAAGAGAACACCAATGAAAAGGTGTGTGATGTCACAGCAGTGTAAAGACAACGCCAATGAAAAGGTGTGTGACGTCACAGCAGTGCAAAGAGAACGCCAATGAAAAGGTGTGTGATGTCACAGCAGTGCAAAGAATACGCAAATGAAAAGGTGTGTGACGTCACAGCAGTGCAAAGAGGATGCCAATGAAAATATGTGTGACGTCACAGCAGTGCAAAGAGAACGCCAATGAAAAGGTGTGATACGTCTCACCAGTGCAAAGAGAACGCCAATGAAAAGGTGTGTGACGTCACAGCAGTGCAAAGAGAACGCCAGTGAAAAGGTGTGTGACGTCACAGCAGTGCAAAGAGGATGCCAATGAAAAGGTGTGTGACATCTCAGCAGTGCAAAGAGAACGCCAATGAAAAGGTGTGTGATGTCACAGCAGTGCAAAGAGGATGCCAATGAAAAGGTGTGTGATGTCACAGCAGTGAAAAGAGAACGCCAATGAAAAGGTGTGTGATGTCACGGCAGTGTAAAGACAACGCCAATGAAAAGGTGTGTGACGTCACAGCAGTGCAAAGAGAACGCCAATGAAAAGGTGTGTGATGTCACAGCAGTGTAAAGAGGATGCCAATGAAAAGGTGTGTGATGTCACAGCAGTGCAAAGAGAATGCCAATGAAAAGGTGTGTGATGTCACAGCAGTGCAAAGAGGATGCCAATGAAAAGGTGTGTGATGTCACAGCAGTGCAAAGAGAACGCCAATGAAAAGGTGTGTGACGTCACAGCATTGCAAAGAGAACGCCAATGAAAAGGTGTGTGATGTCACAGCAGTGCAAAGAGAACGCCAATGAAAAGGTGTGTGACGTCACAGCAGTGCAAAGAGAACGCCAGTGAAAAGGTGTGTGACGTCACAGCAGTGCAAAGAGAACGCCAATGAAAAGGTGTGTGATGTCACAGCAGTGCAAAGAGAACGCCAATGAAAAGGTGTGTGATGTCACAGCAGTGTAAAGACAACGCCAATGAAAAGGTGTGTGACGTCACAGCAGTGCAAAGAGAACGCCAATGAAAAGGTGTGTGACGTCACAGCAGTGCAAAGAGAACGCCAATGAAAAGGTGTGTGACGTCACAGCAGTGTAAAGAGAACGCCAATGAAAAGGTGTGTGACGTCACAGCAGTGCAAAGAGAACGCCAATGAAAAGGTGTGTGATGTCACAGCAGTGCAAAGAGTACGCAAATGAAAAGGTGTGTGACGTCACAGCAGTGCAAAGAGGATGCCAATGAAAAGGTGTGTGACGTCACAGCAGTGCAAAGAGAACGCCAATGAAAAGGTGTGTGACGTCTCAGCAGTGCAAAGAGAACGCCAATGAAAAGGTGTGTGACGTCACAGCAGTGCAAAGAGAACGCCAGTGAAAAGGTGTGTGATGTCACAGCAGTGCAAAGAGAACGCCAATGAAAAGGTGTGTGACGTCACAGCAGTGTAAAGAGAACGCCAATGAAAAGGTGTGTGACGTCACAGCAGTGCAAAGAGAACGCCAGTGAAAAGATGTGTGACGTCACAGCAGTGCAAAGAGAACGCCAATGAAAAGGTGTGTGACGTCACAGCAGTGCAAAGAGAACGCCAATGAAAAGGTGTGTGATGTCACAGCAGTGCAAAGAGAACGCCAATGAAAAGGTGTGTGATGTCACAGCAGTGCAAAGAGAACGCCAATGAAAAGGTGTGTGACGTCACAGCAGTGTAAAGAGAACGCCAATGAAAAGGTGTGTGACGTCACAGCAGTGCAAAGAGAACGCCAGTGAAAAGATGTGTGACGTCACATCAGTGCAAAGAGAACGCCAATGAAAAGGTGTGTGACGTCACAGCAGTGCAAAGAGAACGCCAATGAAAAGGTGTGTGACGTCACAGCAGTGCAAAGAGAACACCAGTGAAAAGGTGTGTGACGTCACAGCAGTGCAAACAGAACGCCAATGAAAAGGTGTGTGACGTCACAGCAGTGCAAAAAGAACGCCAATGAAAAGGTGTGTGATGTCACAGCAGTGCAAAGAGAACGCCAATGAAAAGGTGTGTGACGTCACAGCAGTGCAAAGAGAACGCCAATGAAAAGGTGTGTGATGTCACAGCAGTGCAAAGAGAACGCCAATGAAAAGGTGTGTGACGTCACAGCAGTGCAAAGAGAACGCCAATGAAAAGGTGTGTGATGTCACAGTAGACATGGGTAGGGAAACCCACAGTACAAAACTGAGTGCATGGCGTGTGTACAGAAATCCACATCACAGACCTAGTGTATGGCACGGGTAGGAAAACCCACCGAACAGCACAGGCCTGAGTGGATGGCGTAGGTTTGGAAACCCACAGCACAGCACATACCTAAGAACATGGGATGCACAGACCTGAGGTGACTGCGCGAGTAGAGAATCCCACAGCACAGACCTGAGTGCATCCATTAGCAGGTAGGGAAATACCCAGCACAGTCCTGAGTGCAGGGCACAGGTACGGGAAACCCACAGCACAGACCTGAGTGCATGGCATGGGTAGGGAAACCCACAGCACAGACCTGAGTGCATTGCACAGGTACTGGAAACCCACAGCACAGACCTGAGTGCATGCATAGTGAGGGTAGGGAAACCCACAGCACAGACCTGAGTCCTTGGCGTGGGTAGGTGAAACCCACAGCACAGACCTGAGTGCATGGCACAGGTAATGGAAACCGACAGCAAAGACCTGAGTGCATGGTACAGGTACGGGAAACCCACAGCACAGACCTGAGTGCATGGCACAGGTACGGGAAACCCACAGCACAGACCTGAGTGCATGGCACAGGTACGGTAAACCCACAGCACAGACCTGAGTGCATGGCACAGGTACGGGAAACCCACAGCACAGACCTGAGTGCATGGCATGGGTACGGAAAACCCACAGCACAGACCTGAGTGCATGGCACAGGTACAGGAAACCCACAGCACAGACCTGAGTGCATGGCGCAGGCACGGGAAACCCACAGCACAGACCTGAATGCATGGCATGGGTAGGGAAACCCACAGCACAGACCTGAGTGCATTGCACAGGTACTGGAAACCCACAGCACAGACCTGAGTGCATGGCACAGGTACGGGAAACCCACAGCACAGACCTGAGTGCATGGCACAAGTACGGGAAACCCACAGCACAGACCTGAGTGCATGGCACAGGTACGGGAAACCCACAGCACAGACCTGAGTGCATGGCATGGGTACGGGAAACCCACAGCACAGACCCGAGTGCATGGCACAGGTACGGGAAACCCACAGCACAGACCCGAGTGCATGGCACAGGTACGGGAAACCCACAGCACAGACCTGAGTGCATGGCACAGGTACGGGAAACCCACAGCACAGTCCTGAGTGCAGTGCGCGTGTAAGGAAACCCACAGCACAGACCTGAGTGCATGGCGCAGGCACGGGAAACCCACAGCACAGACCTGAGTGCATGGCATGGGTAGGGAAACCCACAGCACAGACCTGAGTGCATTGCACAGGTACTGGAAACCCACAGCACAGACCTGAGTGCATGGTACAGGTACGGGAAACCCACAGCACAGACCTGAGTGCATGGCGCAGGCACGGGAAACCCACAGCACAGACCTGAATGCATGGCATGGGTAGGGAAACCCACAGCACAGACCTGAGTGCATTGCACAGGTACTGGAAACCCACAGCACAGACCTGAGTGCATGGCACAGGTACAGGAAACCCACAGCAGAGACCTGAGTGCATGGCACAGGTACGGTAAACCCACAGCACAGTCCTGAGTGCAGTGCGCGTGTAAGGAAACCCACAGCACAGACCTGAGTCCATGGCATTGGTAGGGACACCCACAGCAAAGTCCTGAGTACATGGTGCAGGTACGGGAAACCCACAGCACAGACCTGAGTGCATGGCATGGGTATGGGAAACCCACAGCAGAGACCCGAGTGCATGGCACAGGTACTGGAAACCCACAGCACAGACCTGAGTGCATGGCACAGGTACGGGAAACCCACAGCACAGACCTGAGTGCATGGCATGGGTATGGGAAACCCACAGCAGAGACCCGAGTGCATGGCACAGGTACTGGAAACCCACAGCACAGACCTGAGTGCATGGCACAGGTACGGAAAACCCACAGCACAGACCTGAATGCATGGCACAGGTACGGGAAACCCACAGCACAGACCTGAGTGCATGGCATGGGTACGGGAAACCCACAGCACAGACCCGAGTGCATGGCAAAGGTACGGGAACCCACAGCACAGACCTGAGTGCATGGCATGGGTACAGGAAACCCACAGCACAGACCCGAGTGCATGGCACAGGAACGGGAAACCCACAGCAAAGACCTGAGTGCATGGCACAGGTACGGGAAACCCACAGCACAGTCCTGAGTTCAGTGCGCGTGTAAGGAAACCCACAGCACAGACCTGAGTGCATGGCGCAGGCACAGGAAACACACAGCACAGACCTGAGTGCATGGCATGGGTAGGGAAACCCACAGCACAGACCTGAGTGCATTGCACAGGTACTGGAAACCCACAGCACAGACCTGAGTGCATGGCACAGGTACGGGAAACCCACAGCACAGACCTGAGTGCATGGCACGGGTAGAGAAACCCACAGTACTGCACAGGCTTGAGTACATGCCGTGGGTAGGGTAACCCACAGCACAGACCTGAGTGGACGGCGCGGGTAGGGAAATGCACAGCACAGCGCAGACCTGAGAGCATGGCGCAGGTAGAAAAACCCACAGCATAGACTGAGTGCATTTTGCAGGTAGGGAAACCCACAGCACAGCACATACCTAAGTGCAAGGGCTGCACAGACCTGAGGTGACTGCGCGGATAGTGTAACGCACAGCAGCAGGCCTGAGTGCATGGTGCGGGTAGGGAAACCCACAACACAGCACAGCCCTGAGTGCATGATGCAGGTAGGGTTACCCACAGCACAGACCTGAGTGCATGATGCGAGTAGGAGAACCCACAGCACAGACCTGAGGATGGCGCAGGTAGGGGAGCCCAGAGCACAGACCTGAGTGCATGATGTGGGTAGGAAAACCCAGAGCACCGTCCTGAGGATAGCAAAGGTAGGGTTACCCACAGCACAGACCTGAGAACATGATGCTGGTAGGAGAACCCACAGCACATACCTGAGTACATGGTGAGGGTAGAAGAACCCACAGCACAGACCTGAGGATGGCGCGGGTAGAGTTACCCACAGCACAGAACTGAGTGCATGATGCGGGTAGGAGAACCCACAGCACAGGCCTGAGTGCATGATGCGGGTAGGGTTACCCACAGCACAGCCCTGACTGCATGATGCGGGTAGGAGAATCCACAGCACAGACCTAAGGATGGCGTGGGTAGAGTTACCCACAGCACAGACCTGAGTGCATGGCATGGGTAGGGAAACGCACAGCACAGACCTGAGTGCATGGCGCAGGTACAGGAAACCCACAGCACAGACCTGAGTGCATGGCACAGGTACGGGAAACCCACAGCAGCAGACCTGAGTGCATGGCGCAGGTACGGGAAACCCACAGCACAGACCTGAGTGCATGGCACTGGTACGGGAAACCCACAGCAGAGACCTGAGTGCATGGCATGGGTACGGAAACCCACAACACAGACATGAGTGCACGGCACGGGTAGGGAAACCCACAACACAGCACAGCCCTGAGTGCATGATGCAGGTAGGGTTACCCACAGCACAGACCTGAGTGCATGATGCGAGTAGGAGAACCCACAGCACAGACCTGAGGATGGCGCAGGTAGGGGAGCCCAGAGCACAGACCTGAGTGCATGATGTGGGTAGGAAAACCCAGAGCACCGTCCTGAGGATAGCAAAGGTAGGGGAGCCACAGCACAAACCTGAGTGCATGGCACAGGTACGGAAAACCCACAGCACAGACCTGAATGCATGGCACAGGTACGGGAAACCCACAGCACAGACCTGAGTGCATCATGGCATGGGTACGGGAAACCCACAGCACAGACCCGAGTGCATGGCACAGGTACGGGAACCCACAGCACAGACCTGAGTGCATGGCATGGGTACAGGAAACCCACAGCACAGACCCGAGTGCATGGCACAGGTACGGGAAACCCACAGCACAGTCCTGAGTCCAGTGCGCGTGTAAGGAAACCCACAGCACAGACCTGAGTGCATGGTGCAGGCACGGGAAACCCACAGCACAGACCTGAGTGCATGGCATGGGTAGGGAAACCCACAGCACAGACCTGAGTGCATTGCACAGGTACTGGAAACCCACAGCACAGACCTGAGTGCATGGCACAGGTACTGGAAACCCACAGCACAGACCTGAGTGCATGGCACAGGTACGGGAAACCCACAGCACAGACCCGAGTGCATGGCACAGGTACGGGAAACCCACAGCACAGACCTGAGTGCATGGCACAGGTACAGGAAACCCACAGCACAGACCTGAGAGCATGGCAGAGGTACATGAAACCCACAGACCTGAGTGCATGGCACAGGTACGGGAAACCCACAGCACAGTCCTGAGTGCAGTGCGCGTGTAAGGAAACCCACAGCACAGACCTGAATGCATGGCGCAGGCACGGGAAACCCACAGCACAGACCTGAGTGCATGGCATGGGTACGAAAACCCACAGCACAGACCTGAGTGCATGCAATGGGTATGGAAACTCACAGCGCGGACCTGAGTGCATGGCACAGGTACGGGAAACCCACAGCACAGACCTGAGTGCCTGGCGCAGGTACAGGAAACCCACAGCACAGACCTGAGTGCATGGCATGGGTAGGAAAACCCACAGCACAGACCTGAGTGCATGCAATGGGTATGGAAACCCACAGCACAGACCTGAGTGCATGGCACAGGTACAGGAAACCCACAGCACAGACCTGAGTCCATGGCATGGGTAGGGACACCCACAGCAAAGACCTGAGTGCATGGTGCAGGTACAGGAAACCCACAGCACAGACCTGAGTGCATGGCGCAGGTACGGGAAACCCACAGCACAAACCTGAGTGCATGGCATGGGTAGGAAAACCCACAGCATGGACCTGAGTGCATTCAATGGGTATGGAAACCCACAGCACAGACCTGAGTGCATGGCACAGGTACGGGAAACCCACAGCACAGACCCGAGTGCATGGCACAGGTACGGGAAACCCACAGCACAGACCTGAGTGCATGGCACAGGTACGGGAAACCAACATCACAGACCTGAGTGCATTGTACAGGTACGGGAAACCCACAGCACAAACCTGAGTGCATGGCACAGGTACGGGAAACCCACATCACAGACCTGAGTGCATGGCACAGGTACGGGAAACCCACAGCACAGACCCGAGTGCATGGCATGGGTAGGGAAACTAACAGCACATATGTGAGTGCATTCATGGCGCGGGTAGGGAAACACACAGCACAGACCTGAGTGCATGCAATGGGTATGGAAACCCACAGCACAGGGCTGAGTGCATGGCGCAGGTACGGGAAACCCACAGCACAGACCTGAGTGCAAGGCACAGGTACTGGAAACCCACAGCACAGACCTGAGTGCATGGCACAGGTACGAAAAACCCACAGCACAGACCTGAATGCATGGCACAGTTACGGGAAACCCACAGCACAGACCTGAGTGCATGGCATGGGTACGGGAAACCCACAGCACAGACCCGAGTGCATGGCACAGGTACGGGAACCCACAGCACAGACCTGAGTGCATGGCATGGGTATAGGAAACCCACAGCACAGACCCGAGTGCATGGCACAGGTATGGGAAACCCACAGCACAGACCTGAGTGCATGGCACAGGTACGGAAAACCGACAGCACAGTCCTGAGTCCAGTGCGCGTGTAAGGAAACCCACAGCACAGACCTGAGTGCATGGTGCAGGCACGGGAAACCCACAGCACAGACCTGAGTGCATGGCATGGGTAGGGAAACCCACAGCACAGACCTGTGTGCATTGCACAGGTACTGGAAACCCACAGCACAGACCTGAGTGCATGGCACAGGTACTGGACACCCACAGCACAGACCTGAGTGCATGGCACAGGTACGGGAAACCCACAGCACAGACCCGAGTGCATGGCACAGGTACGGGAAACCCACAGCACAGACCTGAGTGCATGGCACAGGTACGGGAAACCCACAGCACAGACCTGAGAGCATGGCAGAGGTACATGAAACCCACAGCACAGACCTGAGTGCATGGCACAGGTACGGGAAACCCACAGCACAGTCCTGAGTGCAGTGCGCGTGTAAGGAAACCCACAGCACAGACCTGAATGCATGGCGCAGGCACGGGAAACCCACAGCACAGACCTGAGTGCATGGCATGGGTACGAAAACCCACAGCACAGACCTGAGTGCATGCAATGGGTATGTAAACCCACAGCGCGGACCTGAGTGCATGGCACAGGTACGGGAAACCCACAGCACAGACCTGAGTGCCTGCGCAGGTACAGGAAACCCACAGCACAGACCTGAGTGCATGGCATGGGTAGGAAAACCCACAGCACAGACCTGAGTGCATGGCATGGGTACGAAAACCCACAGCACAGACCTGAGTGCATGCAATGGGTATGGAAACCCACAGCACAGACCTGAGTGCATGGCACAGGTACAGGAAACCCACAGCACAGACCTGAGTCCATGGCATGGGTAGGGACACCCACAGCAAAGACCTGAGTGCATGGTGCAGGTACAGGAAACCCACAGCACAGACCTGAGTGCATGGCGCAGGTACGGGAAACCCACAGCACAAACCTGAGTGCATGGCATGGGTAGGAAAACCCACAGCATGGACCTGAGTGCATTCAATGGGTATGGAAACCCACAGCACAGACCTGAGTGCATGGCACAGGTACGGGAAACCCACAGCACAGACCCGAGTGCATGGCACAGGTACGGGAAACCCACAGCACAGACCTGAGTGCATGGCACAGGTACGGGAAACCAACATCACAGACCTGAGTGCATTGTACAGGTACGGGAAACCCACAGCACAAACCTGAGTGCATGGCACAGGTACGGGAAACCCACATCACAGACCTGAGTGCATGGCACAGGTACGGGAAACCCACAGCACAGACCCGAGTGCATGGCATGGGTAGGGAAACCAACAGCACATATGTGAGTGCATTCATGGCGCGGGTAGGGAAACACACAGCACAGACCTGAGTGCATGCAATGGGTATGGAAACCCACAGCACAGGGCTGAGTGCATGGCGCAGGTACGGGAAACCCACAGCACAGACCTGAGTGCAAGGCACAGGTACTGGAAACCCACAGCACAGACCTGAGTGCATGGCACAGGTACGGAAAACCCACAGCACAGACCTGAATGCATGGCACAGTTACGGGAAACCCACAGCACAGACCTGAGTGCATGGCATGGGTACGGGAAACCCACAGCACAGACCCGAGTGCATGGCACAGGTACGGGAACCCACAGCACAGACCTGAGTGCATGGCATGGGTACAGGAAACCCACAGCACAGACCCGAGTGCATGGCACAGGTATGGGAAACCCACAGCACAGACCTGAGTGCATGGCACAGGTACGGAAAACCCACAGCACAGTCCTGAGTCCAGTGCGCCTGTAAGGAAACCCACAGCACAGACCTGAGTGCATGGTGCAGGCACGGGAAACCCACAGCACAGACCTGAGTGCATGGCATGGGTAGGGAAACCCACAGCACAGACCTGAGTGCATTGCACAGGTACTGGAAACCCACAGCACAGACCTGAGTGCATGGCACAGGTACTGGAAACCCACAGCACAGACCTGAGTGCATGGCACAGGTACGGGAAACCCACAGCACAGACCCGAGTGCATGGCACAGGTACGGGAAACCCACAGCACAGACCTGAGTGCATGGCACAGGTACGGGAAACCCACAGCACAGACCTGAGAGCATGGCAGAGGTACATGAAACCCACAGCACAGACCTGAGTGCATGGCACAGGTACGGGAAACCCACAGCACAGTCCTGAGTGCAGTGCGCGTGTAAGGAAACCCACAGCACAGACCTGAATGCATAGCGCAGGCACGGGAAACCCACAGCACAGACCTGAGTGCATGGCATGGGTACGAAAACCCACAGCACAGACCTGAGTGCATGCAATGGGTATGGAAACCCACAGCGCGGACCTGAGTGCATGGCACAGGTACGGGAAACCCACAGCACAGACCTGAGTGCCTGCGCAGGTACAGGACACCCAAAGCACAGACCTGAGTGCATGGCATGGGTAGGAAAACCCACAGCACAGACCTGAGTGCATGGCATGGGTACGAAAACCCACAGCACAGACCTGAGTGCATGCAATGGGTATGGAAACCCACAGCACAGACCTGAGTGCATGGCACAGGTACAGGAAACCCACAGCACAGACCTGAGTCCATGGCATGGGTAGGGACACCCACAGCAAAGACCTGAGTGCATGGTGCAGGTACAGGAAACCCACAGCACAGACCTGAGTGCATGGCGCAGGTACGGGAAACCCACAGCACAAACCTGGGTGCATGGCATGGGTAGGAAAACCCACAGCATGGACCTGAGTGCATTCAATGGGTATGGAAACCCACAGCACAGACCTGAGTGCATGGCACAGGTACGGGAAACCCACAGCACAGACCCGAGTGCATGGCACAGGTACGGGAAACTCACAGCACAGACCTGAGTGCATGGCACAGGTACGGGAAACCAACAGCACAGACCTGAGTGCATTGTACAGGTACGGGAAACCCACAGCACAAACCTGAGTGCATGGCACAGGTACGGGAAACCCACATCACAGACCTGAGTGCACGGCACAGGTACGGGAAACCCACAGCACAGACCCGAGTGCATGGCATGGGTAGGGAAACCAACAGCACATATGTGAGTGCATTCATGGCGCGGGTAGGGAAACACACAGCACAGACCTGAGTGCATGCAATGGGTATGGAAACCCACAGCACAGGGCTGAGTGCATGGCGCAGGTACGGGAAACCCACAGCACAGACCTGAGTGCAAGGCACAGGTACTGGAAACCCACAGCACAGACCTGAGTGCATGGCACAGGTACGGAAAACCCACAGCACAGACCTGAATGCATGGCACAGGTACGGGAAACCCACAGCACAGACCTGAGTGCATGGCATGGGTACGGGAAACCCACAGCACAGACCCGAGTGCATGGCACAGGTACGGGAACCCACAGCACAGACCTGAGTGCATGGCATGGGTACAGGAAACCCACAGCACAGACCCGAGTGCATGGCACAGGTATGGGAAACCCACAGCACAGACCTGAGTGCATGGCACAGGTACGGAAAACCCACAGCACAGTCCTGAGTCCAGTGCGCGTGTAAGGAAACCCACAGCACAGACCTGAGTGCATGGTGCAGGCACGGGAAACCCACAGCACAGACCTGAGTGCATGGCATGGGTAGGGAAACCCACAGCACAGACCTGAGTGCATTGCACAGGTACTGGAAACCCACAGCACAGACCTGAGTGCATGGCACAGGTACTGGAAACCCACAGCACAGACCTGAGTGCATGGCACAGGTACGGGAAAAACACAGCACAGACCCGAGTGCATGGCACAGGTACGGGAAACCCACAGCACAGACCTGAGTGCATGGCACAGGTACGGGAAACCCACAGCACAGACCTGAGAGCATGGCAGAGGTACATGAAACCCACAGCACAGACCTGAGTGCATGGCACAGGTACGGGAAACCCACAGCACAGTCCTGAGTGCAGTGCGCGTGTAAGGAAACCCACAGCACAGACCTGAATGCATGGCGCAGGCACGGGAAACCCACAGCACAGACCTGAGTGCATGGCATGGGTACGAAAACCCACAGCACAGACCTGAGTGCATGCAATGGGTATGGAAACCCACAGCGCGGACCTGAGTGCATGGCACAGGTACGGGAAACCCACAGCACAGACCTGAGTGCCTGGGCAGGTACAGGAAACCCACAGCACAGACCTGAGTGCATGGCATGGGTAGGAAAACCCACAGCACAGACCTGAATGCATGCAATGGGTATGGAAACCCACAGCACAGACCTGAGTGCATGGCACAGGTACAGGAAACCCACAGCACAGACCTGAGTCCATGGCATGGGTAGGGACACCCACAGCAAAGACCTGAGTGCATGGTGCAGGTACAGGAAACCCACAGCACAGACCTGAGTGCATGGCGCAGGTACGGGAAACCCACAGCACAAACCTGAGTGCATGGCATGGGTAGGAAAACCCACAGCATGGACCTGAGTGCATTCAATGGGTATGGAAACCCACAGCACAGACCTGAGTGCATGGCACAGGTACGGGAAACCAACAGCACAGACCTGAGTGCATTGTACAGGTACGGGAAACCCACAGCACAAACCTGAGTGCATGGCACAGGTACGGGAAACCCACATCACAGACCTGAGTGCATGGCACAGGTACGGGAAACCCACAGCACAGACCCGAGTGCATGGCATGGGTAGGGAAACCAACAGCACATATGTGAGTGCATTCATGGCGCGGGTAGGGAAACACACAGCACAGACCTGAGTGCATGCAATGGGTATGGAAACCCACAGCACAGGGCTGAGTGCATGGCGCAGGTACGGGAAACCCACAGCACAGACCTGAGTGCAAGGCACAGGTACTGGAAACCCACAGCACAGACCTGAGTGCATGGCACAGGTACGGAAAACCCACAGCACAGACCTGAATGCATGGCACAGGTACGGGAAACCCACAGCACAGACCTGAGTGCATGGCATGGGTACGGGAAACCCACAGCACAGACCCGAGTGCATGGCACAGGTACGGGAACCCACAGCACAGACCTGAGTGCATGGCATGGGTACAGGAAACCCACAGCACAGACCCGAGTGCATGGCACAGGTATGGGAAACCCACAGCACAGACCTGAGTGCATGGCACAGGTACGGAAAACCCACAGCACAGTCCTGAGTCCAGTGCGCGTGTAAGGAAACCCACAGCACAGACCTGAGTGCATGGTGCAGGCACGGGAAACCCACAGCACAGACCTGAGTGCATGGCATGGGTAGGGAAACCCACAGCACAGACCTGAGTGCATTGCACAGGTACTGGAAACCCACAGCACAGACCTGAGTGCATGGCACAGGTACTGGAAACCCACAGCACAGACCCGAGTGCATGGCACAGGTACGGGAAACCCACAGCACAGACCTGAGTGCATGGCACAGGTACGGGAAACCCACAGCACAGACCTGAGAGCATGGCAGAGGTACATGAAACCCACAGCACAGACCTGAGTGCATGGCACAGGTACGGGAAACCCACAGCACAGTCCTGAGTGCAGTGCGCGTGTAAGGAAACCCACAGCACAGACCTGAATGCATGGCGCTGGCACGGGAAACCCACAGCACAGACCTGAGTGCATGGCATGGGTACGAAAACCCACAGCACAGACCTGAGTGCATGCAATGGGTATGGAAACCCACAGCGCGGACCTGAGTGCATGGCACAGGTACGGAAAACCCACAGCACAGACCTGAGTGCCTGCGCAGGTACAGGAAACCCACAGCACAGACCTGAGTGCATGGCATGGGTAGGAAAACCCACAGCACAGACCTGAGTGCATGCAATGGGTGAAGGACTGGGTTCTTTAAGACCCAGCGGTGCCAGGGCACAACACCTGAAACCTTCGTGGGTAACCTGCTCCGGCGTACGAATCACAGAGACACGGGACACTTCCTTCGGCGTCAAAGATTCAAGGTTTATTTGCTGCAGGGAACACAGATATCACAGGAAGTACATCGAGTGTAGTTCGGGGAGACTGCTTCAAATTGGTTCTGTGGATCGCTCCTTTTATACAGTTTTTACCCATAGGACAACATGGCACACAAAAGTTTACAACCCGGTTCCCACCATTATCCCCCAGAGGGGTCGCTTTGGTCACTTTGATACACATGAGGTCCGGAACATAAGTGCGGAAACATTTGGTGGTTCCCAACTGTAAAAACCCATCTTCCCAACATTAGTGCATTCCAATCGGCAGTAAAACAGATCGAAATAGGAACAAGGACAGGTGCAGAGGAAGACGGAGACAGTGAGGAGATCGGAAAGGGTGTAAAAGGGGAGGTATCGGGAAACACGAGATACAGGCATCAAAGGGACGTGCCTAATGAGATGCACGGCTGAGACAATAAGTCCGTGTGGCAAGATGAGCCTCGAGCGGCGCCATCTGCTTTACAGTAGCATCCCCCTCGTCATAAAGACACTTACAAAGAACATGTGTCTTCCGCAAATATCTTGGGAGTCCCAGGGTCGCGAAGCGGACATCGTCCGTTCGCTGGCTACTTTGAGGGCAAGAGACAAAATGGATGCCGTATCTAAGATGGAACCCGTGGGTACAGATGAAAAACCCATATAACAAACGAACGGTTTAAGTTAGCACAGCGAAACTGCGCACACTTACTAAACTCGTCATTTGCGGTCCATAGATACCAGACTCAACCATATCCGTGCGAGTCGATAACACCACTTACAATTGTCACGGAACCTCAGACGCTCCTTTTGCCCTCATGTAGGCAAGCACTAGTCGGAATCATATTCGATATTCATCAGACCATCTAGATGTTGCTGTAGCATAGCTCTGTCCAACCGAGTCCCCTTGGTAACAGGTGGTTGTCTCATACACGTTGTAGCACAGAGGCCACATAAGGCAGGACCACACTGCACACAAAGGCAACACGTGAACAGGAACACCACAACGACTCCGATGATCATCAGAATCTTCCAACCCCAAGTCGACATCAGGCCCCAAAACCATCCAAGTAGCGTCCAATCCCCTACATCCACGTGTATGGATTCGGAGATCTTATGCAACCTCGAGATGGCTTGATAGACAGTTGGAGCGTTATCTGGAATGAAAATGCAGCAGCTCGAATGGATCACCTTACATACCCCACCTCGATCTGCTAAGATGACATCTAAAACCATACGGTTTTGTAACGTCATAAGTCTATCCGCCTGAAGTTCTGTGGTGATATTACCAAGGGCACTGGCAGTAAAATTAGCTGTCGATTCTACCACTCGAGTCAACTGTCTCAGGTTCCTACTATTGACCATAGGTCCCCAAAACGGGAGGAAACCCTTGAAAAAGTCTCCTGCCTCTTGACCGGCAGTATCCTCTTCGCTAATTACGCCTCGCACAACTCTAGTCTTATGATAATCGGCATCTACAGTGAACGTCGGAGGCAACAAATTTGCAATGAAACATGAGCCCATGAAGTCAGCGGGCAACCATGCATATGCACGATCATAGCAGATAAAGTATGTACCCTTGGCAGCCAGAAACACAGGGGACGAGACCATCGGCAGTATGTAATTTTCAGTGCAAGCACTTGCTCCAAGTCGGGCTTGTGATCTTCGGCCACGACCCATAAGACAAAAATTACCAGTGTGGGGTACGACCCATATCGGAGGCGAGCTTTTAAGCTGCTTTTCGCTGGTGAACGCACTATATTCACCTCTACTTAGGACCCTATAAGCTTGTATCTCTTCTTCGGGAATAAGCGAGGGATCGTAGATATCACTATCTAAATCCTCTATTGCTATCGACAAAGGTTTTTGATACGAGGTAGGACCAGAGTAGGGGGAACGTGGTTCTCGAATGGGGTGGAAACCCAGTGCGCTTCGAAACATTGTTTGAAATGCTCGAGCTGACCCTTGGGAACTATACGGTAACACCAGATATGGAATTCCCTTATCCGTAGTATGTGGCATCAACCCACACACCCAACAATTAGTAGTGTTAACCACTAACTGATGCTGATGAAGGAGCTGAATAAAGGAATTGTTGCGGAATTCTACACGTCTAGCCTGTTCGTGTTCCGGTAACATATGAAAGGAATGAGGAGAAACAGTGGAGGTAAGTTTAGGGTCAGGAGTAGGAGTAGGTGTAGCAGAAGGTAAGAAGTAAGACATCGTGTAATACACCCCACCCGCCAATAATGCAGAAGCAGTCAAAAACAATACAAACAGTTGGAATATAAAACATTTGGTACGACTGAGTTGCTGCAGCTTAAATCTATGAGCCTGAGCTCCTTCCAAATCGTTCAGCTTCGAGAATGCCATTCCCTACGACCGTCCGCAACGTTTCTTGACGCACTTCGTTCTGTGTAGCAATAGTCAATCCCTAGGAGTTCCCAGGAACCGACGGTGTTAGACGGACCGGGAGGGTCGGCCGAGATTATGGGGAGAGGTCTCCAGGGAGAGCCGTCTCCAACGACTGTACAGATAAGTAACTTCCCCCCCACAGACGGACACCACACAAGATTGAAGGTTAACGAGACTTTATAGGCAATTCTTAGGTTACGTTGATATGATACAAGGAGGTCTGGACTCAGGGGTCCCCTCGGTTCTGATCTCTGGTTGAGGAAAAGGGGTAGCGGGACAGTCTTAGTTGCCAATGAGTAAAATAGCTCTCAATCCTCGAGCTCGGCGTGTTTGCTGATCGGGCCGTGGAGGAGCCAAGCCGGTCCCGAGATGGACGAAGGATGATCGACGGGCCGTGGAGAAGCCAAGCAGGTCCCGGGATGGATGACGGATGGTCGACGGGCCGTGGAGAAGCCAAGCAGGTCCCGATGCAGATGACGGTTACAACGGTCCGCGGCCTCGCCAGCAGATCCGGACGACGATGAAGGATGAAGGTTACGACGGCTGTGGCAGCGCCAACAGGCAGGACGATGGTGCACAGGACAGAGCTACGGCAGCGCCAGTAGTCCGTCCAGGATGAGTTCCTCTTTACGTCTCTCGACTCCAAGATACAACTGCCTTCCTGCTCTGGAGCTGCCCCAGTTATAGGGCTGGCGTGCTTTGATGTCCGGACCCTCGCACTTGGAGGTCGGGAGGTCCGGGATGAGGGAGTCCAGACACCCAGCAGGGGGGTGGAGCCAGCGCCCGGGGAGGCGATGGGCGAGCGGCACTGGCCGGGGGAGAGCCATCGACACCTCTTTCTCCCATTGACCTGCCAAGTAGCTCGCTCACCTCCTGGGTGGAGGGTGGTGCCGGAATGTCTGAGGCCGGGCTAGGCCCAGGGTGGAGGTCGATCGGGGGCCAGGCGGCCTCGTGATGAGGTGTCCAAGATGGCGGCCCAGGCTGAGCGCATGGGTCGGCAGTGGATCGGGCCCATGAGGTGATCATGTTCGAGGGCAGGTGTCCCTGAGGGGACGTAGGACGTACAATGGTGGTGTGTGGTGCTTGCGTGACTGGGCTCGGGCCTGGTCGAGCCGGGGGAGAGCGGCCCGTCATGTGGCCTGTCCAACATGCGTCCCCCCCAGCTGAAGGCGGGGAGAGTTACCCATCCTCTTGGGGACTCTCTTCGTCGAGGCGGAAAAACCGGGACAGGCCATCCGCGTTGGCGTGGTCGGACCCAGGCCGGTGTTCAACCGTGAAGTCCATACCTTGCAAGGAGATGGACCAGCGTAGCAGTTTTGGGTTTTCCCCCCGCATATGCATCAACCACTGCAGGGGTCGGTGGTCAGTCTGCACCCGAAAGTGGGTGCCAAAAAGGTAGGGCCGGAGCTTCTTGAGGGCCCATACCACGGCGAAGGCTTCCCTTTCTATGGTGCTCCAGCGTTGTTCCCGTGGTAGGAGTCTCCGGCTGATGAAGGCCACCGGTTGATCAAGGCCTTCGGTGTTCACTTGGGACAGGACCGCCCCAATGCCCTGGTCGGAGGCGTCCGTCTGGACGACGAACTCCCGGCTGTAGTCTGGGGCCTGGAGCACAGGAGCGGAACACATGGCGGCCTTTAACTGTTCGAATGCCGCTTGACACTCTGGGGTCCAGTTCACTTTCTTGGGCTGATTTTTTGATGTGAGTTCGGTGAGAGGCCCCACGATGGTACCATAGTCTTTCACGAACCTTCGGTAGTAGCCCGTGAGGCCCAGGAAGGCTCGCACCTCAGTTTGAGTGATAGGGGGTTGCCAGTTCTGGATGGCGGCAATCTTCAGCTGTAGAGGGGCCACTAGGCCGCTTCCCACCTGGTGTCCGAGGTAGGTCACCGACCCTTGTCCAATTTGACATTTGCTGGCCTTGATCGTGAGGCCAGCTCGCTGAAGGGCTTGTAGTACTGCTTGGAGGTGGTGGAGGTGCTCGGTCCAATGGTGGCTGTACACAGCGATGTCGTCCAGGTAGGCGGCGCTGAACTCTTCGAGCCCCGCCAGGACCTGGTTGACGAGCCGTTGGAAAGTCGCTGGGGCATTTTTCATGCCGAAGGGCATGACCGTAAAATGATAGTGGCCATCGGGGGTGGAGAAGGCAGAACGTTCTTGTGCTCGGGATGTGAGGCCGATCTGCCAATAACCTGCCGCCAGGTCGAAGATGCTGAGGTAGCGGGCAGCGCCCATTCGGTCGACCAGTTCATCTGCCCGGGGGATGGGGTGTGCGTCCGTTCTGGTGACGTCATTCAGGCCCCGGTAGTCGACACAGAACCGGAGTTCTGGTGTGGTTCCGGGGGCGGCTGCTTTGGGGACCAGTACGACCGGGCTGGCCCATGGACTGTCTGAGGGCTCGATGACCCCGAGCGTGAGCATCTTAGCTACTTCCGCCTGGATGCAGGCCCGTACCCGATCAGGTACGCGGTAGGCCCGGTGGCGGATAGGAGGGCTGTCTCCGGTGTCCACATCGTGCACACACCAGGAAGTGACACCTGGGGTGAGGGAGAACAGACTGGCAAATCGTGCTAGGAGGGCTTGGCACTCGTGGCGTTGTTCTCTGGTGAGGGTCTCCGAGAGTCGGACCCCATCCACGGAGCCGTCTTGCTCCTGGGTCCGCAAGGGGTCAGGGAGAGGTTCGGAGTCGTCTTCAACCCCATTGTCTGTGGCCATCAAGAGACTGAGTTCTGTTCGTGCAAAGTGGGGTTTCAGTCTGTTGGTGTGGAGGACTCGGAGCGGATTCCGGGCGGACTCCATATCGATCAGATAGGTGGCAGGACCCTTGCGCTCGATTACCTTGAAGGGTCCCGTCCATTTGTCTTGGAGAGCGCACGGTTCTGTGGGGGACATTACCCAGACCTGTTGCCCCGGCTCGAATTCAATAGATGAGGCGTTCTGGTCATACCATTTCTTCATGTCCTCTTGACTAGTCTCTAGGTTGGCTTTTGCTAGGTCTCTGAACCGGCGGGACTGGTTGCGGAGGGTGAGGAGGTACCGGAAGACATCGGGAGGACTCTTGGCCGGAGGCATCTCCCAGCCTTCTTTGATCAGGCTGAGTGGCCCCCGTACTGGGTGCCCATAGAGCAGCTCGAATGGGCTGAAGCCTAGGGACTTCTGTGGGACCTCCCGGTAGGCGAAGAGGAGGCACGGCAGCAGCACATCCCACTGGCGACGGAGGGGCTCTTCCAATCCCCCGATCATCCCTTTTAGCGTGCGATTGAACCGCTCAACAAGTCCGTTTCCTTGGGGGTGATAGGGGGTCGTGAAGCGGTAGGTGACCCCACACTGTTGCCAGAGGGACTTCATATATTTGGAAATAAAGTTTGTGCCCCTGTCACTGACGACTTCTCGGGGGAACCCCACACGGGAGAAGATCCCCATCAGGGCCCGGCCGACCACTGGGGCTGTCACGGTCCGGAGAGGAATAGCCTCAGGGTAGCGGGTGGCGTGGTCCACTAGTACCAGGATGAAGCGATGGCCTTGTCTTGTACGCGGGTCTAGGGGTCCCACAATGTCTATTCCGACCCTCTCAAATGGGGTCGTGACTACTGGAAAGGGTTGCAGGGGGGCCTTTAATTTGCGGCCGCTCTTCCCACTGGCTTGGCACGTGGGGCAAGATCGGCAATGCTGGTGCACATCGTTTCTCATTTTCGGCCAGAAGAAGTGGGTCACTAGGCGGCTGTAGGTTTTATCTTGTCCCAGGTGCCCTGCCAGGGGGACATCGTGGGCCAGATTTAGCAGGAAGTCTCTAAAGCGGAGGGGCACCACTAGTACTCGGTTGGCCCCCAGCTCGGCGATTCGTTGCTCGCTGTACAATAGGTCATTGTCCCAGTAGACCCAATGAGTTCCGGAGGTATCCCCTGCGCTTTGGGCGAGCGCTTGTTGTCGGAGTCCCTCAAGGGAGGGACAGGTCTTCTGCTCCTGACGAAATTGTTCTTGTGTGGGTCCCCCTTCTTGAGCCCACTGGTCAAGATTAGCAAGGTCGGAAGGTTGGGCAAGTTCGAGGGGGACACCATGGTCGGGGGTCTCGGCGGGGGCGACCGGGGGCGGTGGCGCCGGCCATTCTGGTTCTTCGGGGTGAGGGTTGGCACGGGCGGCCATGGACCGGGTGGTGACGCACGCCCAGTCTGGGACGCCCAACATCCCCAAGTGTTCTTTTCGCTCCACGGCTGCCCACGGGGAGCTTTCCAGGTCATTTCCGAGGAGGCAGTCCACGGGGGCGTCGTCTCGGACCGTTACCTTCAGCATGCCGGAGACCCCTCCCCACTCAAAGGGGACGCAGGCCATCCGACACAGACTCTCTGAGTTGTCGGCGGATCGCACAGGGCAGAGAATGTTCGGTAGATATTGTTCTGGGGTCACCAGATGACAGCGGACGGCCGTCACACTGGCCCCGGTGTCTCGAAGGGCTTCGGCCCGTTGTCCATTGATGCTCACCCATTGGCTGTACTTCTGGGTGTTAGCGGGTAGGGGGACCCGCGGGACCATGTCTCTTCCCCCTAAGCACGCGAGAGTCATGGCGGCTGGCTCCCACTCTTGATACTCTTGCTCGTCTGTTTCTTGTTCCTCGGAGATCTGTTCTTCCCCTAGTGCCGCGGCGGCCACCTGGCGGGGTCTTGGACTCTGATACTGCGGGCAGCTTGGGTCGTTTGCATAGTGGCCGACTCGTTGGCATCGGTGACATGTAACATTGGCTCTGTATCCCGGTCGCGCCGGGGTGCTGCCCCGGTTGGCCGGGGGGGTGGTGCTGGTAGTGGGGGCGGCCGGAGTGTTGTCTCTTCCTCGTCCTTGGCCCCCTCCTCCTCCTCTGGGTCGGGGGTGACCATTGTTGTTCCTGTTCTGCTCGTAGGACCCATTCCGGCCCACTCTGGTGATCTCCCACCGGTCAGCTTCGGCTGCGAGCTGCCGGGGATCGGTTAACTTGCTGTCGAGGAGGTGTTGGCGTAGTTCAATGAAGCAATTGTTGGACAGATGCTCCCATACCATCAGATTGAACAGCTGCTCGTAGGTCGTGACGTTGTTCCCTCTGATCCAGCCTTCGAAGGCTCTGCTAAAGTACGTTACATAGTCCACCCAAGTTGTACCTGGAATGCGTGTGCAGTCTCGGAACCGCTGACGGTACATCTCGGGCGTGAGGCCATAGCGGGTGAGGAGGGCCGCTTTCATATGGTCGTAGGAGGTCATCTGGTGGTCTGGGAGCTGTAACAGAGTATCGCGGCCCTCATTGAGGAATTTGCCCCATAGGCCGGCTCCCCAGTCGGCTCTATCGATCCGGTGCGCAGTCATCGCGATTTCATAGGCTTTAAACCATTGCTGGATGTCGTCTTCTCGAAAATATTCTCGGACCACATCCTTGGGGATGTGCACTTTTTTCTCCGTGGACCCTGGGGTGGACGGTCTGTCGGGCACCCCTAACTCTTTATTCTGTTTGCGCAGGTTGATCTCGGCTAGGTTCCGCTCGTGCTCGTACGTTAGTCTTTTTTCCTCGAGCTCCCTTTGCCTCTGTTTCTCCTCTCTTTCTTCTCGGAGGCGAAGGTGCTCTAAGTTTATTTTTTGCTCGGCCAATTTGAGTTCTATGTCCATCTTGAGTCGGGCCATTTCGAGTTCGTGTAGTCGGGCTTTTTCTCTTTCTTGGATCTCGTCTTGCGAGAGACTGGTTCTTTGCCCCTCAGGGCCCGTGCTGGTATTTTTCGCGGTGCTTTGCTCAGGGGCTTCGACATCCCCGGTCTCTGCCCAAGATTCTAGGGCATGCTTAAAATCGTCCTTGGTACTTAGTCCGGTGGTAGCGATACCTAGTTCGATGCAGAACTGCTTTAGTTCACGATGGCTGTATTCCTCGAGTTTTTCTATTTGGAACTTCTCAGTTGATCCGCTCTCTTTAGTCGACATTGTTGTTCGTTGTGGGGTGAGCTACTCTCTGTACGTTATGCGGTGATTCGGATCGCGCCGCTGGCCACCAATGTTAGACGGACCGGGAGGGTCGGCCGAGATTATGGGGAGAGGTCTCCAGGGAGAGCCGTCTCCAACGACTGTACAGATAAGTAACTTCCCCCCCACAGACGGACACCACACAAGATTGAAGGTTAACGAGACTTTATAGGCAATTCTTAGGTTACGTTGATATGATACAAGGAGGTCTGGACTCAGGGGTCCCCTCGGTTCTGATCTCTGGTTGAGGAAAAGGGGTAGCGGGACAGTCTTAGTTGCCAATGAGTAAAATAGCTCTCAATCCTCGAGCTCGGCGTGTTTGCTGATCGGGCCGTGGAGGAGCCAAGCCGGTCCCGAGATGGACGAAGGATGATCGACGGGCCGTGGAGAAGCCAAGCAGGTCCCGGGATGGATGACGGATGGTCGACGGGCCGTGGAGAAGCCAAGCAGGTCCCGATGCAGATGACGGTTACAACGGTCCGCGGCCTCGCCAGCAGATCCGGACGACGATGAAGGATGAAGGTTACGACGGCTGTGGCAGCGCCAACAGGCAGGACGATGGTGCACAGGACAGAGCTACGGCAGCGCCAGTAGTCCGTCCAGGATGAGTTCCTCTTTACGTCTCTCGACTCCAAGATACAACTGCCTTCCTGCTCTGGAGCTGCCCCAGTTATAGGGCTGGCGTGCTTTGATGTCCGGACCCTCGCACTTGGAGGTCGGGAGGTCCGGGATGAGGGAGTCCAGACACCCAGCAGGGGGGTGGAGCCAGCGCCCGGGGAGGCGATGGGCGAGCGGCACTGGCCGGGGGAGAGCCATCGACACCTCTTTCTCCCATTGACCTGCCAAGTAGCTCGCTCACCTCCTGGGTGGAGGGTGGTGCCGGAATGTCTGAGGCCGGGCTAGGCCCAGGGTGGAGGTCGATCGGGGGCCAGGCGGCCTCGTGATGAGGTGTCCAAGATGGCGGCCCAGGCTGAGCGCATGGGTCGGCAGTGGATCGGGCCCATGAGGTGATCATGTTCGAGGGCAGGTGTCCCTGAGGGGACGTAGGACGTACAATGGTGGTGTGTGGTGCTTGCGTGACTGGGCTCGGGCCTGGTCGAGCCGGGGGAGAGCGGCCCGTCATGTGGCCTGTCCAACAGACGGCCTTTAACCTAGCGTCAAGACCTACTAACCAGAAGGAAGTACGCGCGCGGCCCTACGGCCTTCAATGCACAGTATATATGTATGCAAAAGCAATGTCTCTCAGCTGTGAAAGAAAAAAGGTGTAAGGAACGAAGCTCAATGAATATGTACAAAGTAATTACAATGGTACGAATGTTCAAAGCTGATCACGGAAAACGGGATAATGCAGTTGTCAATACAGCAAAGCAGGATCTTTTATTAGTCTTTAGTGCTAGATCGCAGAAAGTATCGAGTTTTCCCAGGACGTGTCTGATCGTCAAACAGAGGATTCGTAGAAGAAACAGCGTCCTGTTGATCAGCTGGATGTTTTGGTCTTGAGTCTTTTGCTGACAATTGTTCGACAGTGTCTCTCTGCTGCACTGAGGATTCTCCGACAGGCTGTGCGTCGCTAAAAGGTACAAACGCCGGCAATCCTTCGGTTTCAGTTGATGCAATGCCTTTCCTCACCCACGAGTCTGCTGGCAACGGAATGGGGACTTTCTTGGTGTGCGTGGCATGCACCCAATTCTTCCGTCCCTCAAGGCGAACTGCAGTTCTCGTGGCAAGGAGGACCTGATAGGGTCCAGTAAACCTCGGGTCCAGGTTATTCTTGCGTGAAAAATTTCTCGTCACCACCCAGTCTCCGGGCTGGAGCTGGTGGCCTGGACCCTCCGTCTGCGTCGGCAATGCGTCGTAAACCTGTTGGTGAATTAACCTCAGTTTAGCAGTCAAGTCATGCAGATAATCGATCAACATTGGGTACTCAAGATCGCAGAACACTCCTGGCCTAGGAACCCCCCACACATTCGCAGGACGGCCGAACACTATTTCATAGGGACTAAGCCCTACTCGGGAGTGTACAGTCGCCCTAGTTGACAGTAATGCTAAAGGTAAAGCGTCAGGCCACGAAAGACCAGTCGTAGCCTGAATCTTCGCTAGCTTTAGCTTAAGGGTGCCATTATACCCCTCAACCAAACCAGCTGACTGGGGATGATTGGCGCTGTGGAATTTCTGATTAATTCCAAGGCCTTTACACACACTCTTCATCACACTACCCACAAACTCACTTCCGTTATCTGACCACACGACTCTAGGCATTCCATACCGAGGAAAATATTCCTTCAGCAGGATTTTCGCAGTAGACAAAGCAGTATTGTCTTTGAGAGGATAAGCCTCGATCCATCGGGAGAATGCGCAAACCACAACTAAAACGTATTTCAGGTTATTGCATCGCTCCATATGGATGAAGTCCAATTGAATCACCTCAAAGGGGCATGAAGGGGGAGCAAAACTGCCAGGAGGAGTTGGGGTTCCTTTGCCAGGATTGTACATCATGCACACCATACAATTCTTCACCAGACGTTCAGCACATTTCGTAATACCATCATTCTTCCATACAGGAGACAACAATTTGCAAATACCTTTCGCGCTAATATGTGCTAACCCATGCGCCATTGTCACAACGGCCAGCACATACGCATCCGGTAACATCCATCTTTTCTGATCGGACAAATCAATCCAACAACCATTCGCATCCAACTTTCCCGTACTTTCTTTCCACTTCGCCTTTTCAGTCTCGGTGGCCTCATTCTGAATTGCTTTCACACTCTCGATAGTGTCCTCACACATGCTCGATTCTGTAGGCCACCTAACCGAACTCGTCACATACATTCGAGTGCTAAGGTTCCGGGCAGTCTCCTTAGCAATCTCGTCCGCAAACGCATTACCACGACCAACATCATCTGTCACCTTACGATGCGCACTACATTTAACAATTGCAACTTGCTTAGGCAACGTAAGTGCATCCAAAAGATCATTCACAAGCTGGCCATGCTGAATCTTCGTACCATGCGACGTCAAGAAACCTCTCTCTCTCCACAATCGTCCAAAACTATGTGCGACGCCAAATGCGTATTGGCTGTCGGTAAACACATTCACACGTTTCCCTTTCGCTAACACACACGCTCTAGTAAGAGCAATCAGCTCTGCAGCTTGGGCAGAATTCTGATTCAACCTTGCAGTCTCAACAACAGTATTCAACGTCACAACAGCATAAGCAGTAGTCACATCGCCATTCGGCAACTTAAAACATGACCCATCCACATACAATGTACCGTCCGGATCTTCCAATGGGGTGTTTTTAAGGTCCACTCGACCTTTTGTTTCTTCCTCTGTCCTCAAGTAGCAGTCATGTTCTGCTACTTCATCTGACTCTGTGCTAATAGGTAACAAAGTTGCCGGGTTCAGAACATTACAACGTTTTATCTGAATGTGGCTTGCCAACAGCGTCAACTCGTACCCAGACAACCTCGCACTCGTCAAGTGCTGAGTTTTCGTCCGATTCAAAAGAGTATCGACTGCATGCGGAACCATCACCGTAAGCATATTATCCATGACCAGTCCTGCTGATTGTCGGATGGAGACCGCAGCTGCCGCAGTTGCTCTCAAACAACTCGGCAATGCTCTAGCTACCGGGTCCAAGGTCGAGGAAAAATATGCACATGGACGTTGCTTACCACCAAAAGGTTGCGTTAAGACACTCAAAGCACAACCTTCTCTCTCGTGAACATATAATGTAAACGGCTTACTGTAGTCAGGAGTACCCAACACAGGAGCCGAACATAATGAATCACGCAGTTCAGAAAAACTTTTCTGACATTCTTCCGTCCATGGTAAAGGAGTTGAAACATCCTTGCACGTAAGAGCCACCAATGGTTTCGCTAGCAATGAAAAATTAGGAATCCATTGCCTGCAGTACGACGTGATACCTAGAAAGGCACGCACATCTCTTTGGGTTGTTGGCACAGCCATGCGCGCAATTGCTGCAATTCTCTCTGGGGTCAACCTCCTTCCCTCCTTTGACAATAAGTGACCTAGATAGGTTACTTCTTGACAACAATATTGGAGTTTAGTAGGTGACACCTTGTGATTTAACTCACAGAGATGTTGCAGCAACGACACCGTAGCAATTTTGCAAATGTCCTGAGTATCAGCAGCCACCAATAAGTCGTCGACGTATTGGATTAAGGCCGCACCAGCCGGCAACCTAAACGCATCCAGTTGACCCTTCAAGGCTTGGCTGTAAATAGATGGACTTTCACAGTAGCCCTGAGGAGCGCGTTTGAACCGGAAGCTGCGTCCACCAAGAGAGAAACCGAAAAGGTCTCTGCTCTCCTCTGCAATCGGGAGGCTGAAAAACGCATTTTTCAAGTCAATCACCGAAAACCATGATGCAGAAGCTGGAATCAGAGTCAGTAGCGCCGTGATGTCAGGCACAACAGGGAATTGAGGAACCACAATTTTATTCACCTCCCGTAAATCGATAACAAAACGATAAACAGGGGGTTTCGAAGGATCAGTACGTTTTAGAATGGGCAGTACAGGGCTGTTGCACACGTTTCCCCGAGTCTCCTCAATAACATCTTTCTCGATCAAATCATAAATGATCGCTAACAGTGCTCGTTCACCATCAAGGGAGATACGATATTGGGGAATACGTGGCAATCGCACATTAGATTTCAACTGAACAACATATGGTGAGATATCAAGTAGGCCCACATCATTTGGACCCGTCGCCCACAAAGACGCAGGAAGAGAACTCAATTCCGGTGGGAGCTTATCGAGGGACAAGTACATGGGAGAGACAACCCTCTCTCCTAACGTAAGCTTTACACCCGCAGGAGAACAATACAAAGTCGCGTACAAACGTTTAAGCAAATCCAGGCCCAAAAGATTTTCACCACAACCCGTAGTCAAAATCAACGGAGCTTCTAGCTCACGTGGCCCAATTTTAAGGGGCAAAGGGCGCGAAACTGGTTTGCTAACAGGGGCGCCAGAGAATCCAACGGAAACATTTGTTAAGCCAGACAAAGGTGCGCCAGGGAGTTTCGAATGCTTAATGGAACTTTTCGCTGCACCAGTGTCCAACAGAAAAGGCTCAACGACGCCCGATGTAGCAACTGCGACGTAAGGCCCTCTCTGATCAACCGGAACTGATACCACTCCCTCTCCTTGTCTTTGGCTGTCCTAGTAATTACTGTCGTCAGTTCCCTGATCGACATAATAATCGTCTACATTGTACTGCGCAGATCGTCCTCGCGATGATCCACGTTGATCAAAACAATTATCAGAATTTGATGAATTGTCTGAGCGATCATTCTGAGCACCACGACCTCTACCACGTGATGCCTGCTGTGAACCACCACGACCTCCTCTAGACGAGTTACCACTATTACGTTCATTTAGAACAGGACAATTGAATTTAATGTGACCCTCTTGTCTACAATAAGCGCATTGATTGTACCCTAACGAAGATCTTTGGGAAGAGGAGTCATTACGAGTTTGAGATCGGTTCGATTGCGGCTGCGATCTATTCTGTTGTGAATTATTCTGATTTGAACGTGGGGGATACGCTTGCTGAAGCAGCACTTTAGTTTTTAGCTCTTTAGTCTTTTTATCAGCACGGTCGCTCTCTTCTTTCTCTCTATTCTCATAATATTGTGCCGTAGCTAATATCTGAGCCGAAGTAGAAACGGCCCATGCACTTTCCGAATTCTTTAATTTATTGCTCAAATCGGGCAGTAAGTTCGAAACAAATTTATCCACGAACAACCTTTGACCACCCTCAGTACTCATATCCTGGCCACTATGGTCGATGAATGCCTCCTCGAACCTCGTAAAGAAGTCGGAGACACTCTCGTCCTTTTTCTGTTTACAAGCTGACAATTTGTCCCAATTTACCCTCATAGCTGGCATAAGAGTTTTCATTAACGTTATTATTCTTTGAGGGAGAGCAGTAATCAACTGTTCAGGCTTGGCACCACCAACTTGCAACCCATCCGCCGCTATAATGGCCGCCCAATCACCACCTAATTCATTTGCGTGATTTTCCTGACGAATCTTAGCCCATACCGGTTGCGGTACAACATTGCCAAACAGCATGTCAATATCGGCAAGATTCATTATCGTAGCGTCTACGAGCTGCGATAATTCCTTATAATACCCTGCAGGATTTTTGCGAGGGTCAGGCAAAGATTGCTTCACCTGTAACACTTCCGAGCGTTTCCATGGGAGATGTATCCATACTCTCTGAAAATGCGGCGGAACAATAGGAATAGCATTAGCATCGCCTGGCATCCACACTGGTGGAACCTCCCGCATAGGAAATTGACCAGACTCATCTGGCAGTCTTTCGACATCCTCAACAAACAGGGCTTGAGGTATAGGAGTGGGACGAAAAGATAGCAACCGTTCAACAGCACGTCGAACATTGGTATCCACTATCAGTCCATTCGAGAATTGAAGCTGAAGATCAGACAGGGCGGACAGCACCTCGTCAGGCGCATCAGCCGCTATCTGATCATGAAGGAACTTACACATTTCATTAAACACGTATCTCTGGGTTGGTATATTAAACTGGCAAAACGTTTCGAGGACAACACGGGGTGGACTTCTAAGGGGATTAACCATCCAACCCATCGCCATATTGTATAGCGCAACGCGTTCTCTGTTTCCAGGAAGCTGACTACGTCTCTGAGGACCATCGGAACCAGCGGACCCAAGAACAGGTCCGAGCGAATGAAAGAAGCTAGCCGCAAGAGGAGAATTGCGACTACGAGTAGAGGGAGAAGCATAGGACACAGGACTAACAAGTGAAGGAGTAGAAACAGAAACAACAGCAGGGGTTAACAGAGCAGGAGCAGTAGCGTGAGCAGGAGTATGTGGAAGCGGAGGAGCAGTAGGAATAGAAACAGATGAAGGAGCAGGAACAGTTGGAAGAACGGGTGCAGGTTGAAGAACAGGCAAAGGAAGAATAGGTGCAGGAACAGGTACAGGGGGAATCACAGGGGCTGTGGTACCCTGTACGTACGGAGGTGGCGACTTCATAAAATAAGACATTAAAGGATCCTCAACTGCCTCTTCCTTCTTTTCCGACTCCGTAGGCAAAGTAGGATAACATTTATCTACGGTCATACGCTGTAATCTGTCAAACACTTCCTTTTCCCTAACCTCCTTATCATGCTGGAACTGCTCTGCTTTCTTTACAATGGTACCAGCACTATCTCGCTGATTTCGTTTAGTCTGTCTGATTTCTTTCTGTCGGGCTTCTTTACGCCACAACCGAAAGGCATCAAACATGGCCGGCCTTGACTTTTTCGCGAACAATTTAACCTCTAGATTATCCAAGATCGGTGCCTCGAAGCTACCATGTGGTGGCCAGCGAAGGTCGCCGTCCTTCTTCGTATATTTGATCCAGTATTCATTAAAAGTAATCGGGCCTAGCCCATGTTTGCTATATAGCTCATAAGTGGGAGTTCCAACCGGAGGTATCGGACACGAGTCCTCCAGTCGGGAATCCATACCACAAGGCCTGAAACAACTAAACAAAGTACTGCGACCAGGCATCTTGCACACTAGCCGAGTTTCACAAACTTCAAGGGTTACGGGATTTACCAAGTCCCAGCAAAGAACAAAACCCTCGGTTTTTGGCGGCTGCAGTCGTCAAATAATACAACAAAGTACGCTAGCAAAGTGTCACCGACAAAAACACTCACACAGCGTTAACAACAAAAAACACTCGCTAAAGTGTCAACAACCAAGGACTCTGGGAGCGACCCACAAATACTTAACTCAAAGATCGATGGCGTCACCAGGAAGGCCCGTCAATCGTCTCGCTATACCAAGGTCTACGCCAGGCGCCAAAACAGGTCTACAGTCAGGGCAGCAGTCCGTCGCAGCCGTCAGGAGGCGGGAATCTTCGCGGGAAAAGTCTTCGGGCCACTTATTTCGACAAAAGGATCGATGAAGCGGAGTGCACTTTCCCTCGGAGATTTCACACGAAGTTCCTCACGATCGTCGGGCTTGGACCGGTACCACTGATGCAGCCCCACGTTGGGCGCCAACTGAAGGACTGGGTTCTTTAAGACCCAGCGGTGCCAGGGCACAACACCTGAAACCTTCGTAGGTAACCTGCTCCGGCGTACGAATCACAGAGACACGGGACACTTCCTTCGGCGTCAAAGATTCAAGGTTTATTTGCTGCAGGGAACACAGATATCACAGGAAGTACATTGAGTGTAGTTCGGGGAGACTGCTTCAAATTGGTTCTGTGGATCGCTCCTTTTATACAGTTTTTACCCATAGGACAACATGGCACACAAAAGTTTACAACCCGGTTCCCACCATTATCCCCCAGAGGGGTCGCTTTGGTCACTTTGATACACATGAGGTCCGGAACATAAGTGCAGAAACATTTGGTGGTTCCCAACTGTAAAAACCCATCTTCCCAACATTAGTGCATTCCAATCGGCAGTAAAACAGATCGAAATAGGAACAAGGACAGGTGCAGAGGAAGACGGAGACAGTGAGGAGATCGGAAAGGGTGTAAAAGGGGAGGTATCGGGAAACACGAGATACAGGCATCAAAGGGACGTGCCTAATGAGATGCACGGCTGAGACAATAAGTCCGTGCGGCAAGATGAGCCTCGAGCGGCGCCATCTGCTTTACAGTAGCATCCCCCTCGTCATAAAGACACTTACAAAGAACATGTGTCTTCCGCAAATATCTTGGGAGTCCCAGGGTCGCGAAGCGGACATCGTCCGTTCGCTGGCTACTTTGAGGGCAAGAGACAAAATGGATGCCGTATCTAAGATGGAACCCGTGGGTACAGATGAAAAACCCATATAACAAACGAACGGTTTAAGTTAGCACAGCGAAACTGCGCACACTTACTAAACTCGTCATTTGCGGTCCATAGATACCAGACTCGACCATATCCGTGCGAGTCGATAACACCACTTACAATTGTCACGGAACCTCATGGGTATGGAAACCCACAGCACAGACCTGAGTGCATGGCACAGGTACAGGCAACCCACAGCACAGACCTGAGTCCATGGCATGGGTAGGGACACCCACAGCAAAGACCTGAGTGCATGGTGCAGGTACAGGAAACCCACAGCACAGACCTGAGTGCATGGCGCAGGTACGGGAAACCCACAGCACAAACCTGAGTGCATGGCATGGGTAGGAAAACCCACAGCATGGACCTGAGTGCATTCAATGGGTATGGAAACCCACAGCACAGACCTGAGTGCATGGCACAGGTACGGGAAACCCACAGCACAGACCCGAGTGCATGGCACAGGTACGGGAAACCCACAGCACAGACCTGAGTGCATGGCACAGGTACGGGAAACCAACAGTACAGACCTGAGTGCATTGCACAGGTACGGGAAACCCACAGCACAAACCTGAGTGCATGGCACAGGTACGGGAAACCCACATCACAGACCTGAGTGCATGGCACAGGTACGGGAAACCCACAGCACAGACCCGAGTGCATGGCATGGGTAGGGAAACCAACAGCACATATGTGAGTGCATTCATGGCGCGGGTAGGGAAACACACAGCACAGACCTGAGTGCATGCAATGGGTATGGAAACCCACAGCACAGGGCTGAGTGCATGGCGCAGGTACGGGAAACCCACAGCACAGACCTGAATGCATGGCATGGGTAGGAAAACCCACAGCACAGACCTGAGTGCATGCAATGGGTATGGAAACCCACAGCACAGACCTGAGTGCATGGCACATGTATGGGAAACCCACAGCACAGACCTGAGTGCCTGGCGCAGGTACAGGAAACCCACAGCACAGACCTGAGTGCATGGCATGGGTAGGAAAACCCACAGCACAGACCTGAGTGCATGCAATGGGTATGGAAACCCACAGCACAGACCTGAGTGCATGCAATTGGTATGGAAACCCACAGCACAGACCTGAGTGCATGGCGCAGGTACGGGAAACCCACAGCACAGACCTGAGTGCATGCAATGGGTATGGAAACCCACAGCACAGACCTGAGTGCATGGCACAGGTACAGGAAACCCACAGCACAGACCTGAGTACATGGCGCAGGTACAGGAAACCCACAGCACAGACCTGAGTGCATGGCGCAGGTACAGGAAACCCACAGCACAGACCTGAGTGCATGGCACAGGTACGGGAAACCCACAGCAGCAGACCTGAGTGCATGGCGCAGGTACGGGAAACCCACAGCACAGACCTGAGTGCATGGCACAGGTACGGGAAACCCACAGCAGAGACCTGAGTGCATGTACACAGGTACGGGAAACCCACAGCACAGACCTGAGTGCATGGCACAGGTACGGGAAACCCACAGCACAGACCTGAGTGCATGGCACAGGTACGGGAAACCCACAGCACAGACCTGAGTGCATGGCACAGGTACGGGAAACCCACAGCAGCAGACCTGAGTGCATGGCACAGGTACGGGAAACCCACAGCACAGACCTGAGTGCATGCAATGGGTATGGAAACCCACAGCACAGACCTGAGAGCATGGCAGAAGTACAGGAAACCCACAGCACAGACCTGAGTGGATGCAATGGGTAAGGAAACCCACAGCACAGACCTGAGTGCATGGCACAGGTACTGGAAACCCACAGCAGCAGACCTGAGTGCATGGCGCAGGTACGGGAAACCCACAGCACAGACCTGAGTGCATGGCACAGGTACGGGAAACCCACAGCACTGACCTGAGTGCATGGCACAGGTACGGGAAACCCACAGCACAGACCTGAGTGCATGGCACAGGTAAAACCCACAGCACATTGCTGAGTGGACGGCACAGGTAGGGAAACCCACAGCAGCTGACCGGAGTGCATGTCGTGGGTAGAGTAACCAACAGCACATATGTGAGTGCATGCATGGCGCGGGTAGGGAAACACACAGCAAAGACTTGAATGCATGGCGCGGGTAGGGTAACCCGCAGCACAGACATGAGTGCATTCCATCGAGACTCGAGACCCAAGACACGTACTCAACTGAGACATGTGATCTGGTAGCTGATTTCTTTGTAGATAAGGTGGATAAAATACATGCCACCTTTGTAGATAATAAAAATCTTTTAAGTAACAGTGAGGACACTAGAACCATCTCCACACATAAATCACCTCGTACAAGCTTTAAAACTCCTGAAAGACATGAACTTATAGGTATTATTAGTAGTATACAATCCGGCTCCCCCAGCGACGCCTGTCCACCGGTTCGGTGTAAGGGAGTTATGGAAAATATATTAATTGACTATATCAGTCACATGGTGACACTGTCATTTCAGGAATGCTACATACCGGAGGCATGGAAAACTGCTCAAGTCATACCACTAAAAAAGAAGCCCAATATTCCCATTTCTCAGCTCCAAAATCTCCGCCCCGTCTCCCTCCTCCCATTCTGCGCTAAAATAATAGAAAAGATTGCTAATAGACAGCTCATGGAGTATTTGGAGGCAGAAGCCCTCCTCCACCCCTCTCAATCGGGATTTAGAGCGGGCTACTCCACTGAGTCGGCCGTTCTATACTCTACTGAGCGTCTTAGGCAGATAGTGGACGAAGGTGAGACGGCAGCGTTGGTCTTATTAGACCTTAGTTCAGCATTTGATACCGTGCTGCACACAACGCTCCTGTCTCGTCTCTCGGACATGGGGGTAACAGGTCCAGCACTTGCCTGGCTGCGTTCCTTCTTGGCCGACAGAAGCTTTCAGCTGCACTGCCCACCCTTTAGATCTTCCCTCCGGGAGGTGAGCCATGGGGTTCCGCAGGGCTCAAGTTTGAGCCCAACGTTGTTCAACATCTATATGGAGCCCCTGGCTCACATTGTCGAGGGTTTTGGGGTGGGCATTGTCAGCTACGCTGACAACACCCAGCTGGTGTTTAAGCTTACTCCAGACCATAGAGAAGACGCCATCAATTTCTCGAACTGTATGTCAGCAGTGGCAGTCTGGATGAACAACAACTGCTTGTGTCTAAATGGAGAAAAAAATGAACTACTGGTGATCGGGAGAGCAGCATCAGCTTGGTCTCGCTCATGGTGGCCTATGGAACTAGGAAGTCCCCCCACTCCTGGGGAGTCAGTAAGAAACCTCGGTGTTATGCTGGACTCTGATCTCTCTGACAAGACCCATGTCAGCAGGGTAACAGGTAGATGCTTTGGCATACTGAGGGTTCTCCGAAAGAAATTAGAACTCCTTCCTACCGGAGCCTGAAAAACAATTGTCCATGCGCTGGTGACCCCCCATCTTGATTATGGGAATGCCCTGCTGATAGGGCTCAGTCAAAAGGCACTACACCAACTCCAGTGTGTGCAGAATGCCGCTGCACGTCTCGTGCTCGGACTCTCACGTAGAGCTTCCGCAAAAACCGCCCTGGCCAAACTTTACTGGCTCCCGGTTAGGGAGAGGATCAAATTTAAAACCCTCTGCTACGCACATCGCATCGCTCAGGGCAAAGGCCCTGACTACTTAAAAAACCTTCTTACAATACATCGCCCTACTCGGAACTTAAGATCATCCGGCATGATGTTATTTAAACTTCCTCGCATTCTCAGGGCCAGAATGGGTGGCAGCTCCTTTAGGTACCTAGCCTCCAAACATTGGAATGCGCTCCCGTTCCATTTGCGGATGGAACCATCTGAAGTGAGATTTCGGGGAAAACTTAAAACGCTTTTGTTTCCTAACATGTAACCCCTCCTGAGCCTCTCCACAGCTGCCTTATGATTTCTGATTACTGATTTCTGTAATTTATCAGCAGTTAGCGCGGGGACACACAGTTTTGTGTAGCCAGGCGCTCTACAAATGATGTATTATTATTATTTATTATTATGGCGCGGGTAGGGAAACCCACAGCACAGCACATACCTAAGTGCAAGGGCTGCACAGACCTGAGGTGACTGCGCGGATAGTGTAACGCACAGCAGCAGACCTGAGTGCATGGTGCGGGTAGAGAAACCCACAACACAGACATGAGTGCACGGCACGGGTAGGGAAACCCACAACACAGCACAGCCCTGAGTGCATGATGCAGGTAGGGTTACCCACAGCACAGACCTGAGTGCATGATGCGAGTAGGACAACCCACAGCACAGACCTGAGGATGGCGCAGGTAGGGGAGCCCAGAGCACAGACCTGAGTGCATGATGTGGGTAGGAAAACCCAGAGCACCGTCCTGAGGATAGCAAAGGTAGGGGAGCCACAGCACAAACCTGAGTGCATGGCACAGGTACGGAAAACCCACAGCACAGACCTGAATGCATGGCACAGGTACGGGAAACCCACAGCACAGACCTGAGTGCATGGCATGGGTACGGGAAACCCACAGCACAGACCCGAGTGCATGGCACAGGTACGGGAACCCACAGCACAGACCTGAGTGCATGGCATGGGTACAGGAAACCCACAGCACAGACCCGAGTGCATGGCACAGGTATGGGAAACCCACAGCACAGGCCTGAGTGCATGGCACAGGTACGGGAAACCCACAGCACAGTCCTGAGTCCAGTGCGCGTGTAAGGAAACCCACAGCACAGACCTGAGTGCATGGTGCAGGCACGGGAAACCCACAGCACAGACCTGAGTGCATGGCATGGGTAGGGAAACCCACAGCACAGACCTGAGTGCATTGCACAGGTACTGGAAACCCACAGCACAGACCTGAGTGCATGGCACAGGTACTGGAAACCCACAGCACAGACCTGAGTGCATGGCACAGGTACGGGAAACCCACAGCACAGACCCGAGTGCATGGCACAGGTACGGGAAACCCACAGCACAGACCTGAGTGCATGGCACAGGTACGGGAAACCCACAGCACAGACCTGAGAGCATGGCAGAGGTACATAAAACCCACAGACCTGAGTGCATGGCACAGGTACGGGAAACCCACAGCACAGTCCTGAGTGCAGTGCGCGTGTAAGGAAACCCACAGCACAGACCTGAATGCATGGCGCAGGCACGGGAAACCCACAGCACAGACCTGAGTGCATGGCATGGGTACGAAAACCCACAGCACAGACCTGAGTGCATGCAATGGGTATGGAAACCCACAGCGCGGACCTGAGTGCATGGCACAGGTACGGGAAACCCACAGCACAGACCTGAGTGCCTGGCGCAGGTACAGGAAACCCACATCACAGACCTGAGTGCATGGCATGGGTAGGAAAACCCACAGCACAGACCTGAGTGCATGCAATGGGTATGGAAACCCACAGCACAGACCTGAGTTAATGGCACAGGTACAGGAAACCCACAGCACAGACCTGAGTCCATGGCATGGGTAGGGACACCCACAGCAAATACCTGAGTGCATGGTGCAGGTACAGGAAACCCACAGCACAGACCTGAGTGCATGGCGCAGGTACGGGAAACCCACAGCACAAACCTGAGTGCATGGCATGGGTAGGAAAACCAACAGCATGGACCTGAGTGCATTCAATGGGTATGGAAACCCACAGCACAGACCTGAGTGCATGGCACAGGTACGGGAAACCCACAGCACAGACCCGAGTGCATGGCACAGGTACGGGAAACCCACAGCACAGACCTGAGTGCATGGCACAGGTACGGGAAACCCACATCACAGACCTGAGTGCATGGCACAGGTACGGGAAACCCACAGCACAGACCCGAGTGCATGGCATGGGTAGGGAAACTAACAGCACATATGTGAGTGCATGGCGCAGGTACGGGAAACCCACAGCACAGACCTGAGTGCAAGGCACAGGTACTGGAAACCCACAGCACAGACCTGAGTGCATGGCACAGGTACGGAAAACCCACAGCACAGACCTGAATGCATGGCACAGTTACGGGAAACCCACAGCACAGACCTGAGTGCATGGCATGGGTACGGGAAACCCACAGCACAGACCCGAGTGCATGGCACAGGTACGGGAACCCACAGCACAGACCTGAGTGCATGGCATGGGTACAGGAAACCCACAGCACAGACCCGAGTGCATGGCACAGGTATGGGAAACCCACAGCACAGACCTGAGTGCATGGCACAGGTACGGAAAACCCACAGCACAGTCCTGAGTCCAGTGCGCGTGTAAGGAAACCCACAGCACAGACCTGAGTGCATGGTGCAGGCACGGGAAACCCACAGCACAGACCTGAGTGCATGGCATGGGTAGGGAAACCCACAGCACAGACCTGAGTGCATTGCACAGGTACTGGAAACCCACAGCACAGACCTGAGTGCATGGCACAGGTACTGGAAACCCACAGCACAGACCTGAGTGCATGGCACAGGTACGGGAAACCCACAGCACAGACCCGAGTGCATGGCACAGGTACGGGAAACCCACAGCACAGACCTGAGTGCATGGCACAGGTACGGGAAACCCACAGCACAGACCTGAGAGCATGGCAGAGGTACATGAAACCCACAGCACAGACCTGAGTGCATGGCACAGGTACGGGAAACCCACAGCACAGTCCTGAGTGCAGTGCGCGTGTAAGGAAACCCACAGCACAGACCTGAATGCATGGCGCAGGCACGGGAAACCCACAGCACAGACCTGAGTGCATGGCATGGGTACGAAAACCCACAGCACAGACCTGAGTGCATGCAATGGGTATGGAAACCCACAGCGCGGACCTGAGTGCATGGCACAGGTACGGTAAACCCACAGCACAGACCTGAGTGCCTGCGCAGGTACAGGAAACCCACAGCACAGACCTGAGTGCATGGCATGGGTAGGAAAACCCACAGCACAGACCTGAGTGCATGGCATGGGTACCAAAACCCACAGCACAGACCTGAGTGCATGCAATGGGTATGGAAACCCACAGCACAGACCTGAGTGCATGGCACAGGTACAGGAAACCCACAGCACAGACCTGAGTCCATGGCATGGGTAGGGACACCCACAGCAAAGACCTGAGTGCATGGTGCAGGTACAGGAAACCCACAGCACAGACCTGAGTGCATGGCGCAGGTACGGGAAACCCACAGCACAAACCTGAGTGCATGGCATGGGTAGGAAAACCCACAGCATGGACCTGAGTGCATTCAATGGGTATGGAAACCCACAGCACAGACCTGAGTGCATGGCACAGGTACGGGAAACCCACAGCACAGACCCGAGTGCATGGCACAGGTACGGGAAACCCACAGCACAGACCTGAGTGCATGGCACAGGTACGGGAAACCAACATCACAGACCTGAGTGCATTGTACAGGTACGGGAAACCCACAGCACAAACCTGAGTGCATGGCACAGGTACGGGAAACCCACATCACAGACCTGAGTGCATGGCACAGGTACGGGAAACCCACAGCACAGACCCGAGTGCATGGCATGGGTAGGGAAACCAACAGCACATATGTGAGTGCATTCATGGCGCGGGTAAGGAAACACACAGCACAGACCTGAGTGCATGCAATGGGTATGGAAACCCACAGCACAGGGCTGAGTGCATTGCGCAGGTACGGGAAACCCACAGCACAGACCTGAGTGCAAGGCACAGGTACTGGAAACCCACAGCACAGACCTGAGTGCATGGCACAGGTACGGAAAACCCACAGCACAGACCTGAATGCATGGCACAGGTACGGGAAACCCACAGCACAGACCTGAGTGCATGGCATGGGTACGGGAAACCCACAGCACAGACCCGAGTGCATGGCACAGGTACGGGAACCCACAGCACAGACCTGAGTGCATGGCATGGGTACAGGAAACCCACAGCACAGACCCGAGTGCATGGCACAGGTATGGGAAACCCACAGCACAGACCTGAGTGCATGGCACAGGTACGGAAAACCCACAGCACAGACCTGAGTGCATGGCATGGGTAGGGAAACCCACAGCACAGACCTGAGTGCATTGCACAGGTACTGGAAACCCACAGCATAGACCTGAGTGCATGGCACAGGTACTGGAAACCCACAGCACAGACCTGAGTGCATGGCACAGGTACGGGAAACCCACAGCACAGACCCGAGTGCATGGCACAGGTACGGGAAACCCACAGCACAGACCTGAGTGCATGGCACAGGTTCAGGAAACCCACAGCACAGACCTGAGAGCATGGCAGAGGTACATGAAACCCACAGCACAGACCTGAGTGCATGGCACAGGTACGGGAAACCCACAGCACAGTCCTGAGTGCAGTGCGCGTGTAAGGAAACCCACAGCACAGACCTGAATGCATAGCGCAGGCACGGGAAACCCACAGCACAGACCTGAGTGCATGGCATGGGTACGAAAACCCACAGCACAGACCTGAGTGCATGCAATGGGTATGGAAACCCACAGCGCGGACCTGAGTGCATGGCACAGGTACGGGAAACCCACAGCACAGACCTGAGTGCCTGCGCAGGTACAGGAAACCCACAGCACAGACCTGAGTGCATGGCATGGGTAGGAAAACCCACAGCACAGACCTGAGTGCATGGCATGGGTACGAAAACCCACAGCACAGACCTGAGTGCATGCAATGGGTATGGAAACCCACAGCACAGACCTGAGTGCATGGCACAGGTACAGGAAACCCACAGCACAGACCTGAGTCCATGGCATGGGTAGGGACACCCACAGCAAAGACCTGAGTGCATGGTGCAGGTACAGGAAACCCACAGCACAGACCTGAGTGCATGGCGCAGGTACGGGAAACCCACAGCACAAACCTGGGTGCATGGCATGGGTAGGAAAACCCACAGCATGGACCTGAGTGCATTCAATGGGTATGGAAACCCACAGCACAGACCTGAGTGCATGGCACAGGTACGGGAAACCCACAGCACAGACCCGAGTGCATGGCACAGGTACGGGAAACTCACAGCACAGACCTGAGTGCATGACACAGGTACGGGAAACCAACAGCACAGACCTGAGTGCATTGTACAGGTACGGGAAACCCACAGCACAAACCTGAGTGCATGGCACAGGTACAGGAAACCCACATCACAGACCTGAGTGCATGGCACAGGTACGGGAAACCCACAGCACAGACCCGAGTGCATGGCATGGGTAGGGAAACCAACAGCACATATGTGAGTGCATTCATGGCGCGGGTAGGGAAACACACAACACAGACCTGAGTGCATGCAATGGGTATGGAAACCCACAGCACAGGGCTGAGTGCATGGCGCAGGTACGGGAAACCCACAGCACAGACCTGAGTGCAAGGCACAGGTACTGGAAACCCACAGCACAGACCTGAGTGCATGGCACAGGTACGGAAAACCCACAGCACAGACCTGAATGCATGGCACAGGTACGGGAAACCCACAGCACAGACCCGAGTGCATGGCACAGGTACGGGAACCCACAGCACAGACCTGAGTGCATGGCATGGGTACAGGAAACCCACAGCACAGACCCGAGTGCATGGCACAGGTATGGGAAACCCACAGCACAGACCTGAGTGCATGGCACAGGTACGGAAAACCCACAGCACAGTCCTGAGTCCAGTGCGCGTGTAAGGAAACCCACAGCACAGACCTGAGTGCATGGTGCAGGCACGGGAAACCCACAGCACAGACCTGAGTGCATGGCATGGGTAGGGAAACCCACAGCACAGACCTGAGTGCATTGCACAGGTACTGGAAACCCACAGCACAGACCTGAGTGCATGGCACAGGTACTGGAAACCCACAGCACAGACCTGAGTGCATGGCACAGGTACGGGAAACCCACAGCACAGACCCGAGTGCATGGCACAGGTACGGGAAACCCACAGCACAGACCTGAGTGCATGGCACAGGTACGGGAAACCCACAGCACAGACCTGAGAGCATGGCAGAGGTACATGAAACCCACAGCACAGACCTGAGTGCATGGCACAGGTACGGGAAACCCACAGCACAGTCCTGAGTGCAGGGCGCGTGCAAGGAAACCCACAGCACAGACCTGAATGCATGGCGCAGGCACGGGAAACCCACAGCACAGACCTGAGTGCATGGCATGGGTACGAAAACCCACAGCACAGACCTGAGTGCATGCAATGGGTATGGAAACCCACAGCGCGGACCTGAGTGCATGGCACAGGTATGGAAAACCCACAGCACAGACCTGAGTGCCTGCGCAGGTACAGGAAACCCACAGCACAGACCTGAGTGCATGGCATGGGTAGGAAAACCCACAGCACAGACCTGAGTGCATGCAATGGGTATGGAAACCCACAGCACAGACCTGAGTGCATGGCACAGGTACAGGAAACCCACAGCACAGACCTGAGTCCATGGCATGGGTAGGGACACCCACAGCAAAGACCTGAGTGCATGGTGCAGGTACAGGAAACCCACAGCACAGACCTGAGTGCATGGCGCAGGTACGGGAAACCCACTGCACAAACCTGAGTGCATGGCATGGGTAGGAAAACCCACAGCATGGACCTGAGTGCATTCAATGGGTATGGAAACCCACAGCACAGACCTGAGTGCATGGCACAGGTACGGGAAACCCACAGCACAGACCCGAGTGCATGGCACAGGTACGGGAAACCCACAGCACAGACCTGAGTGCATGGCACAGGTACGGGAAACCAACAGTACAGACCTGAGTGCATTGCACAGGTACGGGAAACCCACAGCACAAACCTGAGTGCATGGCACAGGTACGGGAAACCCACATCACAGACCTGAGTGCATGGCACAGGTACGGGAAACCCACAGCACAGACCCGAGTGCATGGCATGGGTAGGGAAACCAACAGCACATATGTGAGTGTTTCATGGCGCGGGTAGGGAAACACACAGCACAGACCTGAGTGCATGCAATGGGTATGGAAACCCACAGCACAGGGCTGAGTGCATGGCGCAGGTACGGGAAACCCACAGCACAGACCTGAGTGCATGTCATGGGTAGGAAAACCCACAGCACAGACCTGAGTGCATGCAATGGGTATGGAAACCCACAGCACAGACCTGAGTGCATGGCACAGGTATGGGAAACCCACAGCACAGACCTGAGTGCCTGGCACAGGTACAGGAAACCCACAGCACAGACCTGAGTGCATGGCATGGGTAGGAAAACCCACAGCACAGACCTGAGTGCATGGCATGGGTACGGGAAACCCACAGCACAGACCCGAGTGCATGGCACAGGTACGGGAACCCACAGCACAGACCTGAGTGCATGGCATGGGTACAGGAAACCCACAGCACAGACCCGAGTGCATGGCACAGGTATGGGAAACCCACAGCACAGACCTGAGTGCATGGCACAGGTACGGAAAACCCACAGCACAGTCCTGAGTCCAGTGCGCGTGTAAGGAAACCCACAGCACAGACCTGAGTGCATGGTGCAGGCACGGGAAACCCACAGCACAGACCTGAGTGCATGGCATGGGTAGGGAAACCCACAGCACAGACCTGAGTGCATTGCACAGGTACTGGAAACCCACAGCACAGACCTGAGTGCATGGCACAGGTACTGGAAACCCACAGCACAGACCTGAGTGCATGGCACAGGTACGGGAAAAACACAGCACAGACCCGAGTGCATGGCACAGGTACGGGAAACCCACAGCACAGACCTGAGTGCATGGCACAGGTACGGGAAACCCACAGCACAGACCTGAGAGCATGGCAGAGGTACATGAAACCCACAGCACAGACCTGAGTGCATGGCACAGGTACGGGAAACCCACAGCACAGTCCTGAGTGCAGTGCGCGTGTAAGGAAACCCACAGCACAGACCTGAATGCATGGCGCAGGCACGGGAAACCCACAGCACAGACCTGAGTGCATGGCATGGGTACGAAAACCCACAGCACAGACCTGAGTGCATGCAATGGGTATGGAAACCCACAGCGCGGACCTGAGTGCATGGCACAGGTACGGGAAACCCACAGCACAGACCTGAGTGCCTGGGCAGGTACAGGAAACCCACAGCACAGACCTGAGTGCATGGCATGGGTAGGAAAACCCACAGCACAGACCTGAATGCATGCAATGGGTATGGAAACCCACAGCACAGACCTGAGTGCATGGCACAGGTACAGGAAACCCACAGCACAGACCTGAGTCCATGGCATGGGTAGGGACACCCACAGCAAAGACCTGAGTGCATGGTGCAGGTACAGGAAACCCACAGCACAGACCTGAGTGCATGGCGCAGGTACGGGAAACCCACAGCACAAACCTGAGTGCATGGCATGGGTAGGAAAACCCACAGCATGGACCTGAGTGCATTCAATGGGTATGGAAACCCACAGCACAGACCTGAGTGCATGGCACAGGTACGGGAAACCAACAGCACAGACCTGAGTGCATTGTACAGGTACGGGAAACCCACAGCACAAACCTGAGTGCATGGCACAGGTACGGGAAACCCACATCACAGACCTGAGTGCATGGCACAGGTACGGGAAACCCACAGCACAGACCCGAGTGCATGGCATGGGTAGGGAAACCAACAGCACATATGTGAGTGCATTCATGGCGCGGGTAGGGAAACACACAGCACAGACCTGAGTGCATGCAATGGGTATGGAAACCCACAGCACAGGGCTGAGTGCATGGCGCAGGTACGGGAAACCCACAGCACAGACCTGAGTGCAAGGCACAGGTACTGGAAACCCACAGCACAGACCTGAGTGCATGGCACAGGTACGGAAAACCCACAGCACAGACCTGAATGCATGGCACAGGTACGGGAAACCCACAGCACAGACCTGAGTGCATGGCATGGGTACGGGAAACCCACAGCACAGACCCGAGTGCATGGCACAGGTACGGGAACCCACAGCACAGACCTGAGTGCATGGCATGGGTACAGGAAACCCACAGCACAGACCCGAGTGCATGGCACAGGTATGGGAAACCCACAGCACAGACCTGAGTGCATGGCACAGGTACGGAAAACCCACAGCACAGACCTGAGTGCATGGCATGGGTAGGGAAACCCACAGCACAGACCTGAGTGCATTGCACAGGTACTGGAAACCCACAGCATAGACCTGAGTGCATGGCACAGGTACTGGAAACCCACAGCACAGACCTGAGTGCATGGCACAGGTACGGGAAACCCACAGCACAGACCCGAGTGCATGGCACAGGTACGGGAAACCCACAGCACAGACCTGAGTGCATGGCACAGGTTCAGGAAACCCACAGCACAGACCTGAGAGCATGGCAGAGGTACATGAAACCCACAGCACAGACCTGAGTGCATGGCACAGGTACGGGAAACCCACAGCACAGTCCTGAGTGCAGTGCGCGTGTAAGGAAACCCACAGCACAGACCTGAATGCATAGCGCAGGCACGGGAAACCCACAGCACAGACCTGAGTGCATGGCATGGGTACGAAAACCCACAGCACAGACCTGAGTGCATGCAATGGGTATGGAAACCCACAGCGCGGACCTGAGTGCATGGCACAGGTACGGGAAACCCACAGCACAGACCTGAGTGCCTGCGCAGGTACAGGAAACCCACAGCACAGACCTGAGTGCATGGCATGGGTAGGAAAACCCACAGCACAGACCTGAGTGCATGGCATGGGTACGAAAACCCACAGCACAGACCTGAGTGCATGCAATGGGTATGGAAACCCACAGCACAGACCTGAGTGCATGGCACAGGTACAGGAAACCCACAGCACAGACCTGAGTCCATGGCATGGGTAGGGACACCCACAGCAAAGACCTGAGTGCATGGTGCAGGTACAGGAAACCCACAGCACAGACCTGAGTGCATGGCGCAGGTACGGGAAACCCACAGCACAAACCTGGGTGCATGGCATGGGTAGGAAAACCCACAGCATGGACCTGAGTGCATTCAATGGGTATGGAAACCCACAGCACAGACCTGAGTGCATGGCACAGGTACGGGAAACCCACAGCACAGACCCGAGTGCATGGCACAGGTACGGGAAACTCACAGCACAGACCTGAGTGCATGACACAGGTACGGGAAACCAACAGCACAGACCTGAGTGCATTGTACAGGTACGGGAAACCCACAGCACAAACCTGAGTGCATGGCACAGGTACAGGAAACCCACATCACAGACCTGAGTGCATGGCACAGGTACGGGAAACCCACAGCACAGACCCGAGTGCATGGCATGGGTAGGGAAACCAACAGCACATATGTGAGTGCATTCATGGCGCGGGTAGGGAAACACACAACACAGACCTGAGTGCATGCAATGGGTATGGAAACCCACAGCACAGGGCTGAGTGCATGGCGCAGGTACGGGAAACCCACAGCACAGACCTGAGTGCAAGGCACAGGTACTGGAAACCCACAGCACAGACCTGAGTGCATGGCACAGGTACGGAAAACCCACAGCACAGACCTGAATGCATGGCACAGGTACGGGAAACCCACAGCACAGACCCGAGTGCATGGCACAGGTACGGGAACCCACAGCACAGACCTGAGTGCATGGCATGGGTACAGGAAACCCACAGCACAGACCCGAGTGCATGGCACAGGTATGGGAAACCCACAGCACAGACCTGAGTGCATGGCACAGGTACGGAAAACCCACAGCACAGTCCTGAGTCCAGTGCGCGTGTAAGGAAACCCACAGCACAGACCTGAGTGCATGGTGCAGGCACGGGAAACCCACAGCACAGACCTGAGTGCATGGCATGGGTAGGGAAACCCACAGCACAGACCTGAGTGCATTGCACAGGTACTGGAAACCCACAGCACAGACCTGAGTGCATGGCACAGGTACTGGAAACCCACAGCACAGACCTGAGTGCATGGCACAGGTACGGGAAACCCACAGCACAGACCCGAGTGCATGGCACAGGTACGGGAAACCCACAGCACAGACCTGAGTGCATGGCACAGGTACGGGAAACCCACAGCACAGACCTGAGAGCATGGCAGAGGTACATGAAACCCACAGCACAGACCTGAGTGCATGGCACAGGTACGGGAAACCCACAGCACAGTCCTGAGTGCAGGGCGCGTGCAAGGAAACCCACAGCACAGACCTGAATGCATGGCGCAGGCACGGGAAACCCACAGCACAGACCTGAGTGCATGGCATGGGTACGAAAACCCACAGCACAGACCTGAGTGCATGCAATGGGTATGGAAACCCACAGCGCGGACCTGAGTGCATGGCACAGGTATGGAAAACCCACAGCACAGACCTGAGTGCCTGCGCAGGTACAGGAAACCCACAGCACAGACCTGAGTGCATGGCATGGGTAGGAAAACCCACAGCACAGACCTGAGTGCATGCAATGGGTATGGAAACCCACAGCACAGACCTGAGTGCATGGCACAGGTACAGGAAACCCACAGCACAGACCTGAGTCCATGGCATGGGTAGGGACACCCACAGCAAAGACCTGAGTGCATGGTGCAGGTACAGGAAACCCACAGCACAGACCTGAGTGCATGGCGCAGGTACGGGAAACCCACTGCACAAACCTGAGTGCATGGCATGGGTAGGAAAACCCACAGCATGGACCTGAGTGCATTCAATGGGTATGGAAACCCACAGCACAGACCTGAGTGCATGGCACAGGTACGGGAAACCCACAGCACAGACCCGAGTGCATGGCACAGGTACGGGAAACCCACAGCACAGACCTGAGTGCATGGCACAGGTACGGGAAACCAACAGTACAGACCTGAGTGCATTGCACAGGTACGGGAAACCCACAGCACAAACCTGAGTGCATGGCACAGGTACGGGAAACCCACATCACAGACCTGAGTGCATGGCACAGGTACGGGAAACCCACAGCACAGACCCGAGTGCATGGCATGGGTAGGGAAACCAACAGCACATATGTGAGTGTTTCATGGCGCGGGTAGGGAAACACACAGCACAGACCTGAGTGCATGCAATGGGTATGGAAACCCACAGCACAGGGCTGAGTGCATGGCGCAGGTACGGGAAACCCACAGCACAGACCTGAGTGCATGTCATGGGTAGGAAAACCCACAGCACAGACCTGAGTGCATGCAATGGGTATGGAAACCCACAGCACAGACCTGAGTGCATGGCACAGGTATGGGAAACCCACAGCACAGACCTGAGTGCCTGGCACAGGTACAGGAAACCCACAGCACAGACCTGAGTGCATGGCATGGGTAGGAAAACCCACAGCACAGACCTGAGTGCATGCAATGGGTATGGAAACCCACAGCACAGACCTGAGTGCATGCAATTGGTATGGAAACCCACAGCACAGACCTGAGTGCATGGCGCAGGTACGGGAAACCCACAGCACAGACCTGAGTGCATGCAATGGGTATGGAAACCCACAGCACAGACCTGAGTGCATGGCACAGGTACAGGAAACCCACAGCACAGACCTGAGTACATGGCGCAGGTACAGGAAACCCACAGCACAGACCTGAGTGCATGGCGCAGGTACAGGAAACCCACAGCACAGACCTGAGTGCATGGCACAGGTACGGGAAACCCACAGCAGCAGACCTGAGTGCATGGCGCAGGTACGGGAAACCCACAGCACAGACCTGAGTGCATGGCACAGGTACGGGAAACCCACAGCAGAGACCTGAGTGCATGTACACAGGTACGGGAAACCCACAGCACAGACCTGAGTGCATGGCACAGGTACGGGAAACCCACAGCACAGACCTGAGTGCATGGCACAGGTACGGGAAACCCACAGCACAGACCTGAGTGCATGGCACAGGTACGGGAAACCCACAGCAGCAGACCTGAGTGCATGGCACAGGTACGGGAAACCCACAGCACAGACCTGAGTGCATGCAATGGGTATGGAAACCCACAGCACAGACCTGAGAGCATGGCAGAAGTACAGGAAACCCACAGCACAGACCTGAGTGGATGCAATGGGTAAGGAAACCCACAGCACAGACCTGAGTGCATGACACAGGTACGGAAAACCCACAGCAGCAGACCTGAGTGCATGGCGCAGGTACGGGAAACCCACAGCACAGACCTGAGTGCATGGCACAGGTAAAACCCACAGCACATTGCTGAGTGGACGGCACAGGTAGGGAAACCCACAGCAGCTGACCGGAGTGCATGTCGTGGGTAGAGTAACCAACAGCACATATGTGAGTGCATGCATGGCGCGGGTAGGGAAACACACAGCAAAGACTTGAATGCATGGCGCGGGTAGGGTAACCCGCAGCACAGACATGAGTGCATTCCATCGAGACTCGAGACCCAAGACACGTACTCAACTGAGACATGTGATCTGGTAGCTGATTTCTTTGTAGATAAGGTGGATAAAATACATGCCACCTTTGTAGATAATAAAAATCTTTTAAGTAACAGTGAGGACACTAGAACCATCTCCACACATAAATCACCTCTTACAAGCTTTAAAACTCCTGAAAGACATGAACTTATAGGTATTATTAGTAGTATACAATCCGGCTCCCCCAGCGACGCCTGTCCACCGGTTCGGTGTAAGGGAGTTATGGAAAATATATTAATTGACTATATCAGTCACATGGTGACACTGTCATTTCAGGAATGCTACATACCGGAGGCATGGAAAACTGCTCAAGTCATACCACTAAAAAAGAAGCCCAATATTCCCATTTCTCTGCTCCAAAATCTCCGCCCCGTCTCCCTCCTCCCATTCTGCGCTAAAATAATAGAAAAGATTGCTAATAGACAGCTCATGGAGTATTTGGAGGCAGAAGCCCTCCTCCACCCCTCTCAATCGGGATTTAGAGCGGGCTACTCCACTGAGTCGGCCGTTCTATACTCTACTGAGCGTCTTAGGCAGATAGTGGACGAAGGTGAGACGGCAGCGTTGGTCTTATTAGACCTTAGTGCAGCATTTGATACCGTGCTGCACACAACGCTGCTGTCTCGTCTCTCGGACATGGGGGTAACAGGTCCAGCACTTGCCTGGCTGCGTTCCTTCTTGGCCGACAGAAGCTTTCAGCTGCACTGCCCACCCTTTAGATCTTCCCTCCGGGCGGTGAGCCATGGGGTTCCGCAGGGCTCAAGTTTGAGCCCAACGTTGTTCAACATCTATATGGAGCCCCTGGCTCACATTGTCGAGGGTTTTGGGGTGGGCATTGTCAGCTACGCTGACAACACCCAGCTGGTGTTTAAGCTTACTCCAGACCATAGAGAAGACGCCATCAATTTCTCGAACTGTATGTCAGCAGTGGCAGTCTGGATGAACAACAACTGCTTGTGTCTAAATGGAGAAAAAAATGAACTACTGGTGATCGGGAGAGCAGCATCAGCTTGGTCTCGCTCATGGTGGCCTATGGAACTAGGAAGTCCCCCCACTCCTGGGGAGTCAGTAAGAAACCTCGGTGTTATGCTGGACTCTGATCTCTCTGACAAGACCCATGTCAGCAGGGTAACAGGTAGATGCTTTGGCATACTGAGGGTTCTCCGAAAGAAATTAGAACTCCTTCCTACCGGAGCCTGAAAAACAATTGTCCATGCGCTGGTGACCCCCCATCTTGATTATGGGAATGCCCTGCTGATAGGGCTCAGTCAAAAGGCACTACACCAACTCCAGTGTGTGCAGAATGCCGCTGCACGTCTCGTGCTCGGACTCTCACGTAGAGCTTCCGCAAAAACCGCCCTGGCCAAACTTTACTGGCTCCCGGTTAGGGAGAGGATCAAATTTAAAACCCTCTGCTACGCACATCGCATCGCTCAGGGCAAAGGCCCTGACTACTTAAAAAACCTTCTTACAATACATCGCCCTACTCGGAACTTAAGATCATCCGGCATAATGTTATTTAAACTTCCACGCATTCTCAGGGCCAGAATGGGTGGCAGCTCCTTTAGGTACCTAGCCTCCAAACATTGGAATGCGCTCCCGTTCCATTTGCGGATGGAACCATCTAAAGTGAGATTTCGGGGAAAACTTAAAACGCTTTTGTTTCCTAACATGTAACCCCTCCTGAGCCTCTCCACAGCTGCCTCATGATTTCTGATTTCTGATTTCTGTAATTTATCAGCAGTTAGCGCGGGGACACACAGTTTTGTGTAGCCAGGCGCTCTACAAATGATTTATTATTATTATTTATTATTATGGCACGGGTAGAGAAACCCACAGTACAGCACAGGCTTGAGTACATGCCGTGGGTAGGGTAACCCACAGCACAGACCTGAGTGGACGGCGCGGGTAGGGAAATGCACAGCACAGCGCAGACCTGAGAGCATGGCGCAGGTAGAAAAACCCACAGCATAGACTGAGTGCATTTTGCAGGTAGGGAAACCCACAGCACAGCACATACCTAAGTGCAAGGGCTGCACAGACCTGAGGTGACTGCGCGGATAGTGTAACGCACAGCAGCAGACCTGAGTGCATGGTGCGGGTAGAGAAACCCACAACACAGACATGAGTGCACGGCACGGGTAGGGAAACCCACAACACAGCACAGCCCTGAGTGCATGATGCAGGTAGGGTTACCCACAGCACAGACCTGAGTGCATGATGCGAGTAGGAGAACCCACAGCACAGACCTGAGGATGGCGCAGGTAGGGGAGCCCAGAGCACAGACCTGAGTGCATGATGTGGGTAGGAAAACCCAGAGCACCGTCCTGAGGATAGCAAAGGTAGGGGAGCCACAGCACAAACCTGAGTGCATGATGCGGGTAGGGTTACCCACAGCACAGACCTGAGTGCATGATGCGGGTAGAGTTACCCACAGCACAGACCTGAGTGCATGATGCGGGTAATTGAGCCCACAGCACAGACCTGAGTGCATGATGCAGGTAGAGTTACCCACAGCACAGACCTGAGAACATGATGCTGGTAGGAGAACCCACAGCACATACCTGAGTACATGGTGTGGGTAGAAGAACCCACAGCACAGACCTGAGGATGGCGCGGGTAGAGTTACCCACAGCACAGAACTGAGTGCATGATGCGGGTAGGAGAACCCACAGCACAGGCCTGAGTGCATGATGCGGGTAGGGTTACCCACAGCACAGCCCTGACTGCATGATGCGGGTAGGAGAACCCACAGCACAGACCTAAGGATGGCGTGGGTAGAGTTACCCACAGCACAGACCTGAGTGCATGGCATGGGTAGGGAAACGCACAGCACAGGTCTGAGTGCATGATGCGGGTAGGGTTACCCACAGCACATCCCTGAGTGCATGAAGCGGGTAGGGTTACCCACAGCACAGACCTGAGTGCATGATGCAGGTAGGGGAGCCACAGTACAGACCTGAGTTCTTGATGCGGGTAGGGTTACCCACAGCACAGACCTGAGTTCATGATGCGGGTAGGGGAGCCACAGTACAGACCTGAGTATTGAGTGGGTAAAGTTACCCACAGTACAGACCTGAGTGCATGGCACGGGTAGAGTTACCCACAGCACAGACCTGAGTTCATGATGCAGTTAGGGTTACCCACAGCACAGCCCAGAGTGCATGAAGTGGCTAGGTAAACCCACAGCACAGACCTGAGTGCATGATGCGGGTAGGTAAACCCACAGCACAGCACAGACCTGAGTGCATGACGCAGGTAGGAGAACCCACAGCACAGACCTGATTGTACGATGCAGGTAGGGTTACCCACAGCACAGCCCTGAGTGCACAAAGTGGCTAGGTAAACCCAGAACCTGCAGCACATACCTGAGTGCATGATGTGGGTAGAGTTACCCACAGCGCAGACCTGAGGATGGCCCGGATAGAGTTACACACAGCACAGACCTGAGTTCATGATGCGGGTAGGAGAACCCACAGCACAGACCTGAGTGCATGATTCGTGTAGGGTTACCCACAGCACAGACCTGATTTCATGATGCGGGTAGGAGAACCCACAGTACAGGCCTCAGTGGATGGCGTAGGTTTGGAAACCCACAGCACAGCACATACCTAAGAGCATGGGCTGCACAGACCTGAGGTGACTGCACGAGTAGAGAATCCCACAGCACAGACCTGAGAGCATCTATTGGCAGGTAGGGAAATACCCAGCACAGTCCTGAGTGCAGTGCGCGTGTAAGGAAACCCACAGCACAGACCTGAGTGCATGCATGGCATGGGTAGGAAATCCCACAGCACAGACCTGAGTGCATGGCGCAGGTACGGGAAACCCACAGCACAGACCTGAGTCCATGGCATGGGTAGGGAAACGCACAGCACAGACCTGAGTGCATGGTGCAGGTACGAGAAACCCACAGCACAGACCTGAGTCCTTCGTGCGGGTAGGGGAGCCCACAGAACAGATCGACCTGAGTGCATGCATGGCATGGGTAGGAAAGCCCACAGCACAGACCTGAGTGCATGCATGGTGAGGGTAGGGAAACTCACAGCACAGACCTGAGTCCTTGGTGTGGGTAGGTGAAACCCACAGCACAGACCTGAGTGCATGGCACAGGTACTGGAAACCCACAGCAAAGACCTGAGTACATGGTGCAGGTACGGGAAACCCACAGCACAGACCTGAGTGCATGGCACAGGTACGGGAAACCCACAGCACAGACCTGAGTGCATAGCACAGGTCCAGGAAACCCACAGCAGCAGACCGGAGTGCATGGCACAGGTACGGGAAACCCACAGCACAGACCTGAGTGCATGGCATGGGTAGGGAAACCCACAGCACAGACCTGAGTGCATGCAATGGGTATGGAAACCCACAGCACAGACCTGAGTGCATGGCACAGGTACGGGAAACCCACAGCACAGACCTGAGTGCATGGCATGGGTAGGGAAACCCACAGCACAGACCTGAGTACATGCAATGGGTATGGAAACCCACAGCACAGACCTGAGTGCATGGCACAGGTACGGGAAACCCACAGCACAAACCTGAGTGCATGGCATGGATATGGAAACCCACAGCGCAGGGCTGAGTTGAATTGTGCAGGTAGGGAAACTTATCTTTTTTATCGTAACAAGGGAACCCAAGAGGTACCTAGGGACCATGGGCAATTGACTATTACAAAGAACAACGGTCCTTAGGATTAAGAACATAAACAATTCAATGAAATATAGACTACAATCAGTGCTATATTAGAAGGTTTTTAGTACCCAGTCGGGCCTGAAAAGTTTTATTCAAAGATAAACACGAATAAGCAAGACCGCCAGAGGGGTCTGATTCAGTAACTGATAGGGTACAAGCCTGTACCTATCCAGAGGACATTCGAACAAAGTTCGGGAGTGAGAAGAATAGAAAAGGAAAAAAGGTTAAAAGAATATCAGGCAAAGAAGACGTGGGAGCCAACTGTCCCTTGCATTATTAACACATTTTCAAAGCAAGTTCGGACAGACAATTGCTGTAAACAATTAAACACAATGGAAGAAATTACAGAATTGCTAAGAGTGTCAACGACATTTCGATCCCTGGCTCCTAGTGAACTGGGATCATCATCAGGACTTTGTATTAATTTGCCTGTTTGTACTTTTTGAAGCGCCTGTTCATAGTAGGAAAATTGGGAAAAATAAGAAAAGAAAGAAAGAAGATTCTTGTTTAAACAAAGCACTTGTGCCAGACAATATACACAGGGGTTCACATGTTATTCATTATAAACATACCAGAGTGCCCTACATTTGGATTGTGCACCCTTTCTCACTAACATAACATTTGTGAAGTTCCAAATTGCGTTTTGAACCATGCTTTTCAAAGAATCAGTGCACGCGGGCAAAGGGCTAACTCGAATCGGTCGGAATCGGCAATATCGTGCCCGTGGCTAGAGTGTCGATATCGAGTTGGAAGCTAGTGCAGAGATTTGTGTTCATGCAGATCATTCGGATCAGGCGGCGAAAACAGACTATGTGCCTATTGTGAATTAACAGTGGTACCGTGAATAATAGTGTGGAGGACAAACCTGTTAGAGCAGTGGTGCTCTTGTAGGTCGTGAGGGGGATTGACATCAATAGATTAAGAGATGGTTCCTATAATTGAAAAAGGTCGGTTGATACTTGACCATATTCCATGCAACGCACGTGGTGTTAACAGGGGCGCATAGTTACCTCGGAATCCTAGTGGGTGGAGGGCTGATTATTATCAGTCACTTGGGGTAATTCTTTTCCGATTGGAGGTATGGGCTCAAATTAATCCATACGCTAGAAAAAACGGGAGGGTAATTAGGTCAAGGTTACTTCAGAGGGAGGGAGAAAAGGTTAAATTATCCTTCGCCTTGTACCCTTACCGTTATTTTGCAGTCGCTGCTGCCTTGCTCACGAGTCGAGCATAGATCTTCGACTTTTTTGCCCTCATCTGGAAGGATTCCTCCAGAGATAATTACCTTTGAGAAGTTGGTATTAAAAGACCTATCTACTTTGCAGAACAAACGTAGCTTTACCCCTTACAATATCACATTGAAAGAGAAACAGGCTATCACCACACTAAAGATGAACAATTCATTGGTCATTAAAAGTGCTGATAAGGGCGGCGGAATCGTTCTCCAAGATCTTGATTCCTACACCACAGAAATACAGAGACAGCTAGACAATAGGGAACATTACCAGAGGCTAGCGTCTAACCCCACAAAAGAAATCCAGGAACTGATAAAGAAAGTCACCACAGATGCGGTAACAGAGGGTTTCTTGTCAAAGAAAGAATTTAATTATCTAAACATCAAAAGCCCCAGGATACCGGTGATTTACACTCTCCCGAAAATCCATAAAAATCTGACCTCACCTCCTGGCCGCCCCATTGTTTCAGCTTGTGGATCTATCCTTGAACCACTGGGAGCCTTTATTGATTTTTTCATAAAGGAATTCGTACCTTCCACTCCTTGCTACGTTAGAGACTCCATGTCCATGATCTCGCTGATGGAACATCATCCTTTTGACCCAGCAACAGACACCCTCTGCACCATGGACGTGGAGTCCCTTTATACGAATATCCCTCAAGTGGCAGCTCTTAGGGTCATTCAGAAAACCTTAGATACACGCCCACGCCCACATGCAATACCAACTTCCTTTATTCTACAACTTCTTGAAATCTGCTTGACAAGAAACTTTTTTACATTTAATGATCTCTTCTACCAGCAGATACAAGGTACAAGTATGGGCGCAATTTTTGCCCCAAATTTGGCAATATTGTTTATGAACGAGATTGAAAATGAAGTGGTACTTTCTCCATCAAACCCCTTTCACTCAGGAATCAGTATGTGGCGTAGATACATTGATGATATCTTCATGATATGGAGATGTGAAGTCAATGATCTACGTCACTTTTTACATTGGATGGATAATAACTGTTGTGGCCTTCATTTTACCCTTACATCCAATAAATCCTCTATTGACTTCTTGGATCTCACCATCTTTCACCAAGATGGAGTCCTTCTGACTCGTCTATTCAGAAAGCCTACAGAGCGGAACACATTGTTAGACTATTCTAGTAATCATCCGAGAGGTCTTCGCGATTCACTCCCATTCTCACAGTTCCTGAGAATAAGGAGAAATTGCTCCTGCAGGCAGGACTACTTTAATGAAAGTGCCATTCTAGCAGACAAACTTAAAAATAGGGGATATCCCAGGAGAATTGTTAAAAATGCACTCAAAAGAGCATGGTATAGACCCAGGGAGACCCTGCTTACACCCACTCCAAAGACAGCACAAGAAAGACTGGCCTGTGTTACGACCTTTTCCCCAGTATCCAATAAACTTAGGAAAATGGTACTTCACCACTGGCCTATCATTAATGCAGGTGTATTGGAAATTGAACGTCCATTATTTGCTTTTAAAAAAAGCAAGAACTTGAAGGAATATCTAGTCCAAGCAGCACTGCCAAGTCCCACTCAATCTTCCACGCTTGAAGCTGTATGGGGTCTGTCCTCCATTGTTGGACATGTGAAATGTGGTAACTGTAGCGTATGTGAGCTAACCATTGAAGGAAAGACAAGAGTATTTAACAACATTACTTTTACAAGTTCTTCCCTCTCAAACTGTAACACATGTAATGTTATATATATGGTTCAATGTCCGTGTAAAAAAATGTATGAAGGCCAAACATCGCAGAAGGTAAAAACGAGGATCTGCCAGCACAAGAGCCGTATTCGCTGTCAAACCCCAAATGCCCCACTTGTGGAACATTTTATCAATGCCAAGCACAAGGAAGATGAGTTACGCTGGACCGTCTTGAAGGCACTAAAGTTGCCACCCAGAGGAGGAAGCATGATGACCCAACTTCTTAATAAAGAGGAACTAAAATGTATAATACTTCTGGGCACAATACAGAATGGACTAAACCGTACGGAAGATTGGGCTGGACTCCTCTGATTACTGTCCTAAAGACTGCTCAAAAGCTGTTCTAAAGACTGTTCAAAATTTCTCCCAGTAGTAACAACTGAGCTCACTGTTCATTGATTGTATGAATTTTCCTGAATTTTAAAGACCATTGTACAAATGTATGTTTTTAAGTAATAAGTCACGGTTCCCCGATTGACGGTTCATGCAAAAGGCACCTTTCCAAGATGGCCGATATAGTTACACGTAACCTCACGTCCCTCCCCTCGCTCACTTAAATACACCTCGTAGGTCAGACCTCACTTCCGGATTCTCGCGGTGTCGGAACAGTGCCATTGAGCACGCCGACTGATCTCTGCTCGACTCGTGAGCAAGGCAGCAGCGACTGCAAAATAACGGTAAGGGTTCAAGGCGAAGGATAATTTAACCTTTTCTCCCTCCCTCTGAAGTAACCTTGACCTAATTACCCTCCCGTTTTTTCTAGCGTATGGATTAATTTGAGCCCATACCTCCAATTGGAAAAGAATTGCCCCAAGTGACTGATAATAATCAGCCCTCCACCCACTAGGATTCCGAGGTAACTATGCGCCCCTGTTAACACCACGTGCGTTGCATGGAATATGGTCAAGTATCAACCGACCTTTTTCAATTATAGGAACCATCTCTTAATCTATTGATGTCAATCCCCCTCACGACCTACAAGAGCACCACTGCTCTAACAGGTTTGTCCTCCACACTATTATTCACGGTACCACTGTTAATTCACAATAGGCACATAGTCTGTTTTCGCCGCCTGATCCGAATGATCTGCATGAACACAAATCTCTGCACTAGCTCCCAACTCGATATCGACACTCTAGCCACGGGCACGATATTGCCGATTCCGACCGATTCGAGTTAGCCCTTTGCCCGCGTGCACTGATTCTTTGAAAAGCATGGTTCAAAACACAATTTGGAACTTCACAAATGTTATGTTAGTGAGAAAGGGTGCACAATCCAAATGTAGGGCACTCTGGTATGTTTATAATGAATAACATGTGAACCCCTGTGTATATTGTCTGGCACAAGTGCTTTGTTTAAACAAGAATCTTCTTTCTTTCTTTTCTTATTTTTCCCAATTTTCCTACTATGAACAGGCGCTTCAAAAAGTACAAACAGGCAAATTAATACAAAGTCCTGATGATGATCCCAGTTCACTAGGAGCCAGGGATCGAAATGTCGTTGACACTCTTAGCAATTCTGTAATTTCTTCCATTGTGTTTAATTGTTTACAGCAATTGTCTGTCCGAACTTGCTTTGAAAATGTGTTAATAATGCAAGGGACAGTTGGCTCCCACGTCTTCTTTGCCTGATATTCTTTTAACCTTTTTTCCTTTTCTATTCTTCTCACTCCCGAACTTTGTTCGAGTGTCCTCTGGATAGGTACAGGCTTGTACCCTATCTGTTACTGAATCAGACCCCTCTGGCGGTCTTGCTTATTCGTGTTTATCTTTGAATAAAACTTTTCAGGCCCGGCTGGGTACTGAAAACCTTCTAATATAGCACTGATTGTAGTCTATATTTCATTGAATTGTTTATGTTCTTAATCCTAAGGACCGTTGTTCTTTGTAATGGTAGGGAAACTTATTGCACAGACCTGACTGTATGGCGCAGACAGAGGAACCCACAGGACAGACCCGAGTGCATGGCGCGCGTAGGGAAACCAACAACACAGACCTGAGTGCATTGCACGGGTAGAGAAACACACAGCACAAACCTGAGTGCATGGGGCGGGTAGCAAAACCCGCAGCACATAGATGAGCGGGTGGCACAGGTAGGGAAACCCCCAGCAGCTGACCGGAGTGCATGTCGTGGGTAGAGTAACCAACATCACATATGTGAGTGCATGCATGGCGCGGGTAGGGAAACACACAGCACAGACTTGAATGCATGGCGCGGGTAGGGAAACCCGCAGCACAGACATGAGTGCATGGCACGGGTAGAGAAACCCACAGTACAGCACAGGCTTGAGTACATGCCGTGGGTAGGGAAACTTACAGTTCAGACCTGAGTGGACGGCGTGGGTAGGGAAATGCACAGCACAGCGCGGACCTGAGAGCATGGCGCAGGTAAAATAAACCACAGCACAGACTGAGTGCATTTTGCAGGTAGGGAAACCCACAACACAGCACAGCCCTGAGTGCATGATGCAGGTAGGGTTACCCACAGCACAGACCTAAGTGCATGATGCGAGTAGGAGAACCCACAGCACAGACCTGAGGATGGTGTAGGTATGGGAGCTCAGAGCACAAACCTGAGTGCATGATGTGGGTAGGAGAACCCACAACACAGACCTGAGGATAGCGCGGGTAGGGGAGACACAACACAAACCTAAGTGCATGATGCAGGTAGGGTTACCCACAGCACAGACCTGAGTGCATGATGCGGGTAATTGAGCCCACAGCACAGACCTGAGTGCATGATGCAGGTAGGGTTACCCACAGCACAGACCTGAGAGCATGATGCGGGTAGGAGAGCCCACAGCACAGACCTTAGTGCATGATGCGGGTAGGAGAACCCACAGCACAGACCTGAGGATGGCGTGGGTAGAGTTACCAACAGCACAGACCTGAGTGCATGATGTGGTTAGGAGAACCCACAGCACAGACCGGAAGATGGCACGGGTAGATTTACCCACAGCACAGCCCTGAGTGCATGATGTGAGTAGAGTTACCCACAGCACAGACCTGAGTGCATAATGTGGGTGGGGTTACCCACAGCACAGACCTGAGTGCATGATGCGGGTAGGAGAACCCACAGCACAGACCTGAGGACGGCGTGGGTAGAGTTACCCACAGCACAGAACTGAGTGCATGATGTGGGTAGGAGAACCAACAGCACAGGCCTGAGTGCATGATGCGGGTAGGGTTACCGAAAGCAGAGCCCTGAGTGCATGATGTGGGTAGGAGAACCCACAGCACAGACCTGAGGATGGCGTGGGTAGAGTTACCCACAGCACAGACCTCAGTGCATGGCATGGGTAGGGAAACGCACACCACAGGTCTGAGTGCATGATGCGGGTTGGGTTACCCACAGCACAGACCTGAGTGCATGATTCGGGTAGGGTTACCCACAGCACACACCTGAGTTCATGATGCGGGTAGGGGAGCCACAGCACAGACCTGAGTTCATGATGTGGGTAGGGGAGCCACAGTACAGATCTGAGGATTGCGCGGGTACATTTCCTCACAGCACAGACCTCAGTGCATGGCACAGGTAGAGTTACCCACAGCACAGACCTGAGTTCATGATGCATGTAGGGTTACCCACAGCACAGACCCGAGTGCACGATGCAGGTAGGGTTACCCACAGCACAGCCCTGAGTGCACGAAGTGGCTAGGTAAACCCGCAGCACAGCACAGACCTGAGTTCATGATGCAGGTAGGAGAACCCACAGCACAGATCTGAGTACATGATGCGGGTAGGGAAACCCACAGCACAGGCCTGAGTGCATGATGCGGGTAGGGTTACCCACAGCACAGACCTGAGGATTGTGCAGGTAGAGTTACCACAGCACAGACCTGAGTTCATGATCCGGGTAGGGTTACCCAGAGCACAGACCTGATTTCATGATGCGGGTAGGAGAACCCACAGCATAGACCTGAGTGCATGATGTGGGTAGAGTTACCCACAGCACAGACCTGAGTTCATGATGTGGGTAGGAGAACCCACAGCACAGACCTGAGTGCATGATGTGGGTAGAGTTACCCACAGCACAGACCTGAGGATGGCCCGGGTAGAGTTACACACAGCACAGACCTGAGTTCATTATGCGGGTAGGAGAACCTGTCGCAGGGATTCCGTGCTCAGACAGAACTGTGCATAGAGGCTCAGGACCTCAGTGAATTAGGGTGTGCCAAAACTCACCTTAGTACCCAAACATCCCCTACCAGACTAGCAATCAGTCTTTCATTGGTTATCATAAACTCCCAATGCTTAGACAAACCAGAACATGGACTTAGTACACCTCAGGTAACGTGGAACACATGAACACTCTTTCGTTATACAATCATTTCAATCCAGAACAAGGAGTAAAAGAGGACACGTGCATATTTGAAATGCTTATTCACTAATGCTGTGCTCTCAAGCGCAGTATCTTAGCTAATACAAGCAAACATATTATAAGAAACAAAGTAATCAGCATAGTCACTAGTCCATAGAACACAAACGTTGAAAGCATGGTATTATGCTAAAATTAATAGGGTTTAACAAAACCTAATTCTCACCCTCCCTAGCTAGTATATTGTATTATATCAAAGAAGGTCTCTTTGGGTTTTAGCGGAGCGGCCCCATACCTCGCGATCCTAGTGGTTAGGGATCACATCATCAGCAACCAGCTCTCTGCACGCGAAGCACCATCAAGTGTGTTTGTATGCTCTTGTGCAAGGCAATATAAAACGCGCCTAAAGCCAAAACTTGGCTGCAGCTGCATGTATGTTATGTCTAGGAACGTGTGAAGATCAGTGCTCATAACAACCACTGTGTTGAGATATCCTTGAAGGTTTCTGCACTCACTGTACAGACACAGCTCGCCAAGCAAGGCTGATATCAGTGTAACAACATATTATTCTCGCATGAATCGAAAACATTCTACTAAGCTCAAAGCTAAAGCAGCAGCTTCTGTGTCGTGCGCAAAAGCAGCAGAAAGGTAAAATGGCGTTTAAACTCCTAAAAAGCTCATGTCAACTTAAGACAGCATACAGGCTATATATATCTATATGACAAACCCACAACACTGACCTGAGGATGGCCCGGGTAGAGTTACCCACAGCACAGACCTGAGTGCATGATGCGGGTAGGGTTACCCACAGCACAGACCTAAGTGCATGGCACGGGTAGGGAAACCCACAGGACAGCACAGCCCTGAGTGCATGATGGGGGTAGGGTTACCCACAGCACAGCCCTGAGTGCATGATGCGGGTAGGGTTACCCACAGCACAGCCCTGAGTGCATGATGCGGGTAGGGTTACCCACAGCCCTGATGATAGGAGAAGTGTGGCTCAGGGGTTAGAGGCGGCAGACCTGGAGCTTGAGTTCAGCCCTGGACCAGGGTTCAATTCCCCGCCTCGGTGGGTCTTGGGCTCAATAATTCCACGGACTCGATAATTCTCGCTCCGGTGCCTTCTTGACTCACGGGTTCACACTCTGCGACTCTGGGCAATAGCTTGCTTAATCTCCACATCGGCCCCTCGCGGTGGGATGCCTGGCTTTCACCTTGTGGATACCCTGCCAGGGTTATCTCACAGGGGAATACCAGGACGGGTTCCCTAAGCAAGCGCGGAGATGCCCCAGGGTAAGTCATGCGCTATATAAGCTTCATACATTTACACATTTACATTTACATGATGCCAGCCTGTGCTCTAGGTGCCAGATTGACGCACCGCAGCCTGCTCCCAGATTGCTCGCAATCAATCGAGTGGTTGAATTTTACTTTTGTTCACGGGGTCCTATGACTGTGCCTACATGGAAGAAACGGGGGCTTTTAGCCTCTGTAGGGTGGCTGCTGGCAACTGCGAGTCTGGGCACTGGGCAGACATGGGCAGCTGGGCCCAGCTCCTGGCAGCGATGGAAGCCTCACACCCCTACTCGTCAGACTGACAGCCAGCCGCCCTGCTCCCCTTTATCCATCCTTGCCTCACTAGTGTGCAGCTTTTATTTGTAAAATGTTTTTTTTCCTGCGCCAGAGGTCCTTCAGGGCATGTTTTATTCTGCGGACACCTCTGGTTTGATTTCCTTTTTTTCAGTTCATCGATGCTAACTTCAGCCTCACTAGTACTTCCAACATGGCAGAAGAGCATGCAGTTTAATCCGAGTAATTCCTTGTACTTATGTATCTTTACTTTTATTGTTTTAATCCTAATTCAGCATCTCCAATGCACTACCCTATTCTCACCCCATACCTCTCTCAATATATCCTCTACCTCCACTCTCTGACTCATCACAAAGTTCATTCTACCCCTCTCTCTGATGCACAACCCTACATCTCACCCTATAGTTCCCTACAATCGCCTCTAGTTTACTTTCGTTTTTTGTCGGTTTGTTTAAACCTTGCTAGTCTGTTTGGGTCCCAGAGTTGCGTGCTACTCCTCAAAAAGCTCTTTGATGCTTCATCAGCGCTATATAATTGCAAACACCGTTCTCTTCTATCGCTCCACTATCCTTTTCAGCCCAAATAACATATTCACATCTCGACCACTAAAAAAAAATCATATTTCCCCATACGAACTCGCAATATATAAATGCAATTACAATGAGCTACTATTGTGGCTGACAGTCACTTGCTCGCCTGCACGCTCCATGTCCTCCCTGGAGTCTTGCGCCCCCTCGTGGTCACAGTGTATTATTTCACATCCTCCTGATTCCAAGAGATGAAAATAATGTGAACCTGCTCCCTGCCGAAGGGCTGGAGCCAGAGGTGGCCAGGGGGCTGGGTGGGGGTGAGGCGAGGGTGTGTGTGTGTGTGTGTGGGGGGGGGGGGGCGGGGTGGGGGTGTGCCGCAGCCCAGGCTGCACAGAACAGCCTTGCACTGCAGGGGGTGATGCAGCCTCTCACCCCCCCCCCCCTCGCCCCCCTCATCTCATGGCCTCGTACACAGGAGGGAGCACACGCAGAGCCAGCTGTGTTTAGTGACAGTGCAGCTTGTTTTATTGACACTGGCGCCCTCCAGTGGTGCGCATGAAAACTGCAGCCTCTGTTGTTTCTTGCCACATGCCTCTGCCAGCCTCACTGTCCTGTACCTACACTTAACACACTACTTCCACTCCTGCAACATACAGATGGTGCTACATTTGTAAAATAATAAGCAGCAGGGCCCTGACCAGGAGGCCATTGCAGCTTTCATCACTCATTGCCCCTTCATCAATGCCAATTATGGTACCACAACAACTGCTAACCCTCTCTCACTCTCATCCCTGCAAGTGTGACACTTAAGATTATTCCAGGTCCCCAAAGCTAAAGGAATGGCTGGAGAGGCAGGCATTAGTAATAATTTATAAATATTGTATACATAAACCTCTCTGAATTAGATGAGCAGCGTCACCATGTGGCAGACTGTCATAAAGGTGATGTTGACAATTAGGTGATGGTGCAGAGCGGGGGGCGGAGTTTGCCTGGCTCTAAGATGGCCGCTTCCTAAAAAGGTTCTGTGAACCGCCTTATCGATCCACTATTTATCCGTCTCATTCCCGGGTGAAACCACACAGGAAGCAAGCCATCTATGTGGTAGAGAAAGTACATTCCAGCGAAACCAAAATTGTCTCTGGGGCATCGGCTGGTGAGCAGTTGTAGGAGGCAACGCCTGCTGGCCTAGCATCATGCCGCGCTGGGGCCTGCCGTGGTTCGGCATGGAGCTGGGCCTGAGCATTGATACCGCCTGCACAGCTGCCCCTGTGGACTTGACCTGTTGACTGTGCCTTCCTGCCAGCACTCCTTGAGATGAGGCGTGCTGCGGGATCTGCATCCGCGGGGTTAGCTGGTTCATGTCCCTGCGGTGTGGGTGTGCGCTGCTATGACGATCTGAGGCCTAGTTGCAGTGCGCGGCCTGGGTAGAGCTGTTGGCCGCGCCCTGTGGTCTAGCAGGTCGTGTCTGCTGGTGGCAGAGCGCAGCAATTTGGATACACTGCTCCGGCCGTGAGTTCAGCGCTCTGTGGCCCTGGGGATATTGGAGTCGCTCTGTGCCTCGTCTCTTGAGCTTGGATTAGCACCTGGAGTAAACCCTGCGATAAGGAAAGGGAAGAATAAGCACTGTGTCATTGCCAATCAGGGGCGCCCTGGTGTGTTTGAGCTGTGTAAGCGGGCCTGCCATACTGGGGGATGGAGTGGCCTTCTTCGGAGTGGCCTCGTTGCCGCCTTTCCCACCACTTGCTGCTAGCCCCCTACTGCTCAGCAGATAGGGTGCTTGTTTCTCTTGTGGATCCCTGCCTGACTTGCCTTGAAAAGGGGGACTGCCACGAGGGCGCTCTTTCAGCATTCCTGCTTACGGGCTTCTGGGTTGAATTGGTTGCTCGGTGGGTGCAGGAGATTGCGTCATCAAGGTGGACAGGTCGCAGCCTAAGCTGTTATCCTACAGAATGGACGGCATGTCCGAGAGGCTAAACAAGCACTCAGAGTACCTGGACATGGCAGAACGCCGAGTAACTGAGGTAGAGGAAACCCAAACAGATACAGACAGTGTACAATGGCAAATGGGTAAAATCCTGGCTGTTCTGCAAGATAAAGCAGAGGATTTGGAAGCCCGGTCCAGGCGAAGCAACCTACCCATTATAGGTCTTCCGGAGTCCACTGCAAAGGGGAATATGGAGTTATTTGTGGTGAAGATGCTTGGTAGAGATATTTTTTCAGACATATTTGTTGTGGAGTGCGCACATTGCTCCCTGGGCCTTGGACCTCCTCCTGGTGCCTCTTCCAGGCCAGTGATTGCAAAACTACTCAACTACAGGGACAGAGACGCCGCCTTAAAAAAGGCCAGAGAACTGGGTGATCTGAAATTTGAGGGCTCATCACTTTTACTGTTTCCAGACTCAACGTTAAAAGTACAGGAAGCAAGAAGATAGTTTGTTCTGGTGAAATGTAAATTAAGGGAGCAACAAATGGAATATGTGATGCTATATCCGGAAAAGCTGAGAGTGATGTTCAACGGCAAAGCCAAATCTTCACAGACCTCAAGTCTCTCCAAAAGGCCCTCAAGGAACTACGCAAGCCGGACAAGCCAAGATCTGGTTTGGGAGAAGTGGATCCATCAAGTGATGGATGACAAATATTGGGTATGATGTGGTGTCTCAGTCTCTTTATCCTTGATCCGTCAAAGACAGCTATAGAAATAGTTGGGTTGGGGCAATAATACTGGAGATCTCTTTGCTTCGGTTATGTTTGGTGGCGCATTCGGAGAGAGGAACTCTGAGACTGGCCCCAAAATGAAAGCTTACTATGGTATAAGGCTGCGAAAGCAATCCTGGTGCATGTTGCTCTGTTTTGGGCTCCCTCCCTAGAGAGGATTGAGGCACATATTGACTTCTTTTATGGAACTCTGGGTGGATTTCACTCCCCGTAGAATGTCTGACATTATAACTAGTCAGTTGGGTTGAGCTGGCTATTGCTGGTGCGTTTGCCAGCAACACCCGCCCCCATGTCTTCTTCACGGTAGGGTAAACAATTAAATACAATTTTTTTGGTATGATTGTTATGGTCCTTAAGAATGCAACGTTTTGCATTGGGAGGGTGGGGTGCAAACCGCCTCTGCTAAGTTGGGTGAAGCCTGGCGTTGGGGGGTGGGATGGGTTTTTGGTTTGTGTGCACAGTATACATATGCATAGTAGGTGAGATCTCCTCACTCAGAGTATTCAGAATAGCGTAGGTTTCTGTACGAAACAGGTACAAATGACACAACGCAAAGAAGGGCGGGGGCATAGGAGCAGATTATGATAACCTGGATCGTGAAAGGATCTAATGATTTCAGAAAATTGCAAAAGATAGTGGCTTAACTAAGACGGCGTGAGGTTGATTTGGCTTCAAGAGACTCATTAGCTCCCAACAGTAACATGCTCCTTAAAAGTAGGTTTTGGAGTACGTATCAAGCCAGGGGGGTGCTCCCTGAAGTCCATTTCATCAGGTTCCCCTCGCGATCCTCTTCCCGTGAGTATTCTAAAACAACTTGACACCACCCCCCTGACCGTTATAGCAGACATGCTAAATGCATCCCTCCAATCCTCCACAGTCCCGTCGAGTTGGAAACACGCAGTGGTAACACCACTTCTGAAAAAACCATCAGCGGACCCAACTGTCCTTTCAAACTATCGGCCAATATCTCTGCTCCCTGCCTTCTCCAAACTCATGGAAAGGCACATACACTCCGCCCTCACCCTCTTCGCAGAGGAACATGACCTCCTCCATCCCTCACAATCAGGCTTCAGAGCAGGATACTCCACAGAGACCGCCCTGTTAGGCGTAACGGAAAAGATCCGGAAACTCTTGGATGAGGGACAAACGGTCGCACTCATTCTTTTAGATTTGAGTGCAGCGTTTGATACCATATCTCACAAAATTCTCCTGGCCACACTGGAGAGAAATGGCATTCGCAGTGATGCCCTACAGTGGATTAAGTCCTTTCTTACCGAGAGAACCTTCCAGATCAAATCCAGCCTTGCCTGCTCAGATACTTTTCTTGCCCCACATGGAGTACCACAGGGCTCCATCCTGAGCCCGCTGTTTTTTAACCTGTACCTTAGACCTCTGGCCGACCTAGCGGACTGCGCAGGCCAAACATTAATGACCTACGCAGATGACTCCCAAATTATTTTCTCACTATCAGAGTCAAATCCCTCAGCCCCTTCTCTCCTCAAAATTGGACTCCAGAAAATCTTCAACTGGATGACCACCAACCAGTTGAAATTAAACGGTGATAAAACCGAAATACTCCTACTAGGCAAAAATAAGGAGCTCTGGAATTCCTCCCATTGGCCCCCTGAGTTGGGTACCCTTCCCTCTCCAGCAACACAGGTAAGAAATCTAGGAGTCATTATTGATAATGCTCTGTCAATGAAACAGCAGGCAAACAAAGTGGCAGGCCTATGCTTCACCATAATAAAATGGCTGAAAAAAATCACATGGATGCTGCCCCTTGCCACACAAAAAACCGTAATCAACGCACTAATAACATCGCGTATTGACTATGGAAACATCCTCTACCTGAGCTCAAATCTAGCAGTGATCAAGCGACTCCAAATGATCCAAAACTCAGCCGCAAGACTCTTGTGCAGGATACCAAAGTCTGAAAGAATATCAAAATACCTGAACGATCTACATTGGCTCAGGATTGAACACCGGATTAGCTTCAAAACCCTGAGCTACATGTTTAACCCCTTAAGTGCTGCTGACGGCCAATGGTCGTCAGCAGCGCTACCTCCCCAGTGCTGCGCACGACCATTGAACGTCCATTCAGCACTAGTTCTAATGGACAGCGCAGCACTGGGGAGAAATGTTTACACGCAGCTAAGGTGTTAAGATCAAAACCAAAACGGCACCTACCTATCTACAAGCGTTAGCCACCCCTTACCTACCAACAAGAAACCTACGCTCCCAAACTGCAGCAAATTTTGCTGTTCCCAGTTTTAGACTGCAAAGAACTGGCGGCAGATCGTTTTCTGTCAGAGGGCCAATTCTGTGGAACACACTCCCCCTACATATCCGGAAAGAGGAAAACTACGCGAGCTTCCGGAAATATGTAAAAACCTGGCTTTTCCAGAAACAACTGAGCTAAAATCTAACTCCGCTTATACCTTAGTCCAACCTAATGTCATAGGCGCCGGGAAACCCTTGTTGGGTAGCTGAGCGCCATACAAATGTAAAAAATAAAATAAATAAAATAAATAAACCCAAGATCAGGGCTCATTCTGGAAAGTCGGGTGGTTGATCCGAATGGCAGATACGCAATAGCTAGGTGCTATGGGAAAGGCTTAAATCTGCGGGTTGTTAACATATATGGCCCCAATTACAATGCCCCTCAGTTTTATAACTCTATATGTGCACATATGTGTGAAAACTCTTCTCAGTTGCAACTATGGGGAGGGGATTTTAACTGTGTCTTGGACCCACGCTCGAGTGGTCCTCACCATCGCCCATCAGCGGCTGCTAAAACTATCAGTGATATAGCTGCACTGCTGGATCTGGTTGATGGTTGGAGAGCCAGGTCTCCGGGAAAGGGAGGATATACACACCAGAATTGACTATTGCTTTGTCTCGAGGTCGTTGTGGCCTTGTGTGCAGGAATGCACTGTATTGCCACGTTCATTCTCTGTTCACTCCCCTATCATTGAAGAGGTGGATGTCCCACCACTCAGGCCCCCCCTTCACATGGAGGTTCCCTCCGTATTCACATCTTGACACGTTTCTAAGAGTTGAGCTGGTTGCGGCTATTACCAAGCTCTTCTACATTGATATTGGCTCGGTGAAGCACTTCTCGACTGTTTAGGAGGCATTTAAGGTATACATAAGAGGGGTGGCTATCAATAAACATGCAGGAGTACTGCAGTCCATCAGAGGCAGGCTGTCGACCCTTGAGAGTAAGCTGGTTAGGCTGGAATGGGAGACATAGGATGGGAATGATCCACAGGTGTTCGAGGCGTTGAAGCAAATGCTTGAGGAATATCTTGGTGAAGCTGACAGTGAAATAAAACATATAGGGAAGTACTCAGTTGCCAAAACCTATGAGGAGGGTGATAGACCGGCCTTGGTGCTTACTTTGGACACTCGCCAAAGAGGTTCGGGAGCTGTGGTAGAGCTTCTGGAGGATGATGGTAGTCTATTGATATCGCAAATAGATTTAGCAGAGACTATAAGGACATATATAGTTACCACGTGTTGCCAGGTGATAAAGCTATTTTAGAATACTCAGAACACACACAACTGCCCTGGCTCACTAATGGACACAGAGAATACTTAATGAGGCTTCTTGGTTCCTCCGAGATTCAGGTGGCATTGAACTCCATGCGTGAGGGAAGTGCCCCAGGTCACGATGGTCTAAGTGTCCTTTTACAAGGTATACAAAGAGCTTCTGATCCCACACCGGAGCACTTTGTTCAAGGAGATAGGGGCGATGGGCATAATGCCATCATTATTGAGGGTGGCGCTAATAGTAACCTTACTTAAACCAGGAAAGTCTCCGCAAGAGTGCTTGTATTATAGACCCTCTTCACTCCTCAACGTAGACACTAAGATATTTGCTAAAATCCTTGCTAACTGGCTAGCACCTCTTCTCCCGATCTTCATGGGTCCAGAGCTGTTGGTGTTTGTCCCAGGCCATAATTTATCGTACGATCTGAGGACAATGTTTTGGGCTATTTAGCATGTCAGACCCGATAGTAAAGCCTCGGCAGTGTTTCTGAGCTCAGAGAAATCGTTCAATTCTGTAGAATGGGAATACATGTTGGCAGTGCTTCAGAGAATGGAGGGGGGCGAGATTTTTTAGATTGGTGTCAGTCCTTTACAATCAAACTGTAGCAAGAGTCTGTGTTGGGGATACCGTCAATTCTCCCATCCAGATCTCGAGAGGCACTAGACAAGACTGCCTCATATCTATTGTAGCGGCACCATTGGTATGTGCCCTCAGAGAATACCATGGGGATAGAAGGATACGGTTCCCGACCTACAATCTCTTAGTATCGGCCTATACAGATGACATGCTTTTGTATATTCGGAAAACAAAGTCTAACTTAACCACGATAATCCATGAGGTGTTGAGATTTGGAAAGGTTTCGGGACTAAAAATAAATTGCAATAAATCTATTATACTTCCTTTAACTCCTTTCACGACACCGGCTGCTTTAGATTTTCCTTTGCAATGGTCAGCCGATCCAGGGCTGTATTTAGGGATACAGGTCCACTCGGACTCGGAATTAGTCCTCAGGGAAAATTATGGGAAATCGATTACCAAGCTTGAAGAAGCATTTCACTGATGAAGATGATTATTTTACCTAGATTCCTATTCTTCTTTATTAATATCCCGATTGGTGTCCCAAAATATATCTATGAGACGCTGCTCTCATTAATGGTAAAACTCGCTTGGGCTGGTAAAAGCCCTCATGTTAAAATGGACATTCTTACATGACCTTAGTCCATGGGTGGGCTGGGTGTTTCCGATCTTGAACTATATTACAGAGTCAGCCAAAGCTTGCATGCTCACTCCTGGATTCATGGCCCTCACAACCTCCCTCACAGCTTGGAAGCCCCGAACTTCTATGCACCCTTCTGACACCATATATCCCTCACCGAAACCTACGCTCACTAGGACAACATCTGGTGACGGTACCACGGATCAAACTCAGCCGCATTGGTGGCCGCTCATTTAGATATATGACGGCCAAGCTATGGAATTCCTTGCCGGCTCATATCCGGGAAATGGAGGATGTGTTAGTCTTCAGGAAAGCAATTAAAACTCTCCTCTTCCCTTCAGTATAGCCTTGGATGCTGTTTGGTGAGCCCTTTGGGGATTTTTGTTCCAGTTAGATCTGTCAGCGCTGGAACGCCTCTTTGCTCGGGCAGCTGTGCGCTTTAAAAAACATATAACATAAACTAACATAACAGCAGTTGAACCTGGCCCGCTCCCGCGGCCACTATCCCAGATTCAAAATAGACAAAACTGAGTTCTAGACTCTATTAACTCTACCCTACATGCCTGGCTTGAGCTATTGAAAAAACAGGCTGGTTCTTTGCTGTATTTCCCACTTTTACCAGTGGAGTGGTATCATTGGATCCCTATGAGTGCTAAGGGTGGTGTTGTCTGGTGTCTGAAGGCGCTTCATATTCTCAATGTCAGAGATTTATTTAAGGAGGGCAGGGTCTGAACATGGGAGGAGGTTACGGCCAACATACAGGAGCCCACTTTGCCCCCAGAGCTTCTATCTATATCCTTTCTCCTGCATTCTAAACTCCCTAACAAGCTGGTTTCAAAAATATATGACATGTTGTTAGATTTTAGGCGAACACAATCGAACGAGGATCGAGTGGCAGTTGGATCTTGGGGTGACTCTTGATGACAATATATGGAGGTATTGTTGCGAGGTAACACAGAATGTCTCGTTAAATGGGAGGCACAGATGAATACATTTCAAGTTCTTGAATAGAGTGTATCACACTCCAGAGAGATTACATAGATACGGCCTAAGGGATTCAGACTGCTGCGAGCGATGCGGAGAGGGCAGACTGCATGGCTATGCCCACAAGTCGCCGACTTTTGGAGGCTAATCTTATAGGAACTAAACAAAATAACAGGACTATCCCTCTCCCCAGATCCACTTGTCACTCTATTGGGATACACTAAACCAAGAAAGATGTTAGGAAACTACTGTCGCTAGGTTTACTACTTACTTAACGCAGAGTTGCGATGTGTTGGTTGCGGGTCCGGTCCCATTGACGACACAGTGGGTTAATGATATGATTTACTGTAGCACACAATCTGAATTATATTGTGAACTGCTGCCCCCACAAAACTGCCTGAAACTTTTCTGAGGTTTGTTTAAACAATATCTGGCTGCAAGGGTTTCTGAGGAAGTGGGAGATGGCGGATAGAATTGTACTGAAGAAGCAATCCACTGTATATGCTGAACAGACGGTTGACACCAGAACCGCAGCTTAATGTTTTGATTACAGTTATTTAATCTGCTGGGTCACTGCCATAGAGAATGGATAAGATGTAAGGGTTGCAAACGTTTATTACTGCTTGTAGTCATCTTTCTGACACCCATGTAACAGTTGCTAAGTGGTTACACCACATATTCTGATTGTTTCTATTTCTGTATTCTGCACTATGGATTCTATGTGCTATTGTGTAATGTTTCATAAAAGTTATTGGAAAAAAAAGTGATGGTGCCGAGCACCAGGAAACAAAATAAGTGCTGGTCCTGGGCACTGGAAACCACAGGCTCAAATTAAGCACTGCTCCACATCTAACTAATTTTCCCATCTTTCCTTCCACCAAAAGTGGATCAGGAAAGGGAACTTTGCCTCCTCCATTATCTGGGGGTTCCTTGGTGGGTTAAAAGAGTGGCATTGCCTTTCGAGCTTCCCACCTGGGAATGCCATCCTGTCCTGGAGGAGGTATGAAGCACCCCCGCCTAGAGCAGGCATTGTTTCTGTCCTCTGAGAGGGCTTGCTATCACCCCATGAGTAGGCATGAGCGAATTTTGCGGATCTCGCGTTCGCGAATTTTGCGGATTTGCGGATTCGCAATCCGCAAAATCCGCGAATTCCCGCGAATTTGCGGATTTTTTCTTTTTTTGTGTGTTCGCCCGTGTTTCTGCCAGTTCGCGAGGGTTTTGTACACTTTCGCAAATTGCGAACTTACCTGTCGGGTCGCAAGTTTCGCGAACTTGTTGTTTCTACGTGTCCAGCCTGTTTGGGACACTCTTCTTCATCACTGCCACTCTCTGTCACCACTGCCACTCTCTGACTACTCATGCCACCCTCTGGCCCACCCATGCCACCCTCTGTTTCATCACCACACCCTCTGGTTGTCCAGTGTACATTATTTTTGGCAAAGCAAAGCACACCTTCCCTGCCTCAAGTGACCTGAATTAATTTGGGGCTGATTAATGTGTCACAGAATATTTTTTTAGCTGGCACCTGCTTCCTTAGTGCGCCCTGATTAGTGATCTTTTGCACTTGCTAAGTGCTTTCATTGTTGCAAAATTAGTTACAACACCTGCCCTGCCCCAACTGACAATAATGAATTAGGGGCTGATTAATGGATTTTAACTTCCAGCCTGGCTCCTGCTTGTCTCCCTTAGCTGTAATTCAGGACCTTTGTGGCATATGTGTAACTATTCTGAGGTTCAGAGCAGGGTCACATAATAGTTTCAACTGGCAACTGAACTCTGGAGGGGCCCCTCAGGAAGCACTACAGGAAATGGCTACTAATGATGAGCCTAAACTTTTGAACCTGGTAAGTAGTTACTTTCAGTTTTGCTAAGATCGTATTTCTGCAATTTTGCACTTATTCGCGGGGCGCGAACTCACGCGAACTCACGCGAACAGTGCGACAGTGCGAGCAAAATCCGCTGCTCGCGGATTTGCGGATTTTGCGGGAGATTCGCAAATCTCGCGGATTGCGGATTTCCCGAAAATCCGCAAAATCCGCGAGCGGAACGGATTTTCCGCCCACCCCTACCCATGAGGTCAGAAACATGTCTTGTGGCAGGCTGGTGAAAACTGTCTCGAGACCCCAGTAGTGTATGATTAGGTTTAAGGGGAACCTCTAAAAGGCTCTCCCATGTGAATGCATTAATAAATGCAACACTGACATCAGTGAGGATTCATTAAGACAATATGTTTGGTACCAAACATCTTAGAAATCAGTGAAGTCTTCATGGAGCTAAGAAACTTGTGTTGACAAGTGTCCAACCCATGGAAAGTTTATGGCTTCCGTGTTCCCTTACAACATCTTAGAATAGACTGGACATTATAGGGGCACATCTGCTCATGCTGATATACTCACACATAGGAGTATAGTGCACCCTGTCTTAGGGCTAAAGGCCATGCATTAGGGTTGACATACATATACCTCATGCAATGTGTGAAGAAATGAAGACATTTCAGTAAAACATTTAGAGTGACAATTGTTATTTGTAAATGTGCTCATTGTTTCAAATATTATTACTTGTTTTTCATGAGTTAGATATCAGTGAAGTGTAAGGGACAATATGCTTTCCAATGTAGCATACTCAACGTTGTGCAGATTAATTTGTTAATGTTTTACACACAATAGAAAGTACTGAGTGCATAAGGCTGTATGCCATGTTGACTGTTCGGATTTTCCTGCACCAAGACATGTAGTGCAATGGCAGAGCACATCACCTTGGTGATGCGTCCCTGGGGTGGCACAACCGGTGCTGCAGTCACAGAGGACCTTCTTCAGTACCCATGCCCTAGGTGCCATTTACTAGGGACTTACAGGGGTAGCTGAAGCTGTGGCAATCGTGGTACAGTGTTTTGGGGAGGAGATTAACCCTGGGCATAGTTCTCGTAGTAGCGCTACGCGTAGCTACGCAATGTGCACTTCACACTACGCAAGCTACGCATAAGTACGTGAACTGCGTAGTGCACTGTGCAAAATGCTGTTCGCACTGATTGCACAGTGTCGGATTCTTGTCCACACTATGCAATGATTGCAAACCAAATCTTGCACAGTGCAAGCGGTCGTTTTCTGCCACTAAAGTAGATTTGTACTCTAGCGGCAGCTTTCTCAATGCGGACTGGTAGTTTCTCATCGCGAGCGGTCGCGAGCATACGCGACCAATCCCAATGATAAACCTGACCTCGCCGTGTTGAGAATCTCACCTGGAGGTTAATTTTCCACGTTTGCGATCGGCAACTTGATGTTGCTGATCGTGAACGAGGAAAAAGTCTCCCCGGGATGTTATTTTGATCGCGGTCGCCAACTTGACATTGAGGGCCACGAGCAAGCAAAAATTGCCCGCTACGCTATGTGTTTTTGCACTGTGCTATGTGAAATTCGTGTAGTGCATAGTTGCACAAACTACGCAAACTACGTGAGCGTAGCGTAATCCTACGCCCAGGGTTAGAGGAGATCTGGCAATGGAACCTAGTTAGCAGGCACCCAGTGCACTTACAGTTCGAAAGCACATCAGCCATCTCACAAAAAGAGGGGGCTAACCATGCAAAAAGAGGCACTTTCCTACAATCATCTTTAGAGCTATTGTTTAGTTCTTTTGGTCGGACCACATTTGATGGAACCTGCCTCACGTGTGCGATCAGTGCCGCTTGATTTGAAAGAATGCACTATTCCCTCCTAAGGGGGTTTTGAATAAGCACTGTCATTTTTTTTTATTTCATATGTTTTCATTATTGGTATTTTACAAGACTGGCTGAACCATGATGTTACGGATTCCCTTCTGGTTGGTTCCAAAGGCAGCTACCTTAGTGCACCCACTTGTGGTTTAGATTCCATAGAACCGTTTTAAGATGATGGTTTTTTTGATACTACAATCCTGCATTAACATGAGCCCGTGTACGTTCCAAGGCTAAAAGTAAGCTTTAAGTGGAGCTTATGTCCTCTCTGAGGGAGGGTGTAACAAAATAACAGACTAATGCAGGACACTGGGGCATATTTACAAGGGTTATGCACCACCGGACTGTCACTTTTTGCGAAGCGCCGGTGCCACTTTGCCTTGCTCCCATATTCATCAAAGCGGTGCTAAGCCACTTTGCGTGGTTTAATACCGCCTTGCAAATATGACTCCCTCGAGTGTTGCTGTGGGCGTTCCACCGCAAAACCCATTGCTTTTTGACACTGCCCTAGATTTACAAGGATTGTATATCTGATGCAGAGCTAAAAAGTAACACCTTTCAAAAGTGGGCGCTAGAGTGACACAACAAGGAGAAACATTTTTACTTTTCTGCAGTACACATAGAAGGAGCAAAACATCATTGATGGTAGTTTTGTCCAGGAAGGTGTCCCTTCTTGGACAACAACAATCACCCCTGCAATGCGGGCACCACAGTGCTAGGGTGCCTTCTCTGGCGCTCGGCTGCTTTTTTTGCTCCGGCGAGTACAGGAATGCACCACACTGTTTTAAAACTGGCGCTTTCCTGTACTTAGAAAATCCCACAGCTTGGCGCAGCAAAATTGCAAACGGCCCGGCGTTGAGCTATTTTCTTGTAAATATTCCCAATGTGTCTATTACTTTTTGTTATGACGAATGCAAGGAATTCATGAAAGGGAATATCTTTTTTGTAAATGTTTTCATTTGTTGTTCTTTTTTAATCTAGCTTGGATGTGCTAATAAATAAAAAAACATTGAGTGAAGGAGGAATCCCATTGTGGTTGTTTCAGGCATCCTGTACATGATATAATTAATCCCCTGGGTTGTTTTTTCTGGACAGTGCTATGCTTGAAGAATGGGGTATTTACAATTCTACTGGGCCTCTTCCAATATACCTGTAATGTCAAATAAATCATATTTTAGTTATATTATTATATTTTAATTACCGAAAATATCTCCTCTTGCCATAATAGAGAGGATATAACTGAATTTTAATTGTCCATACTAGGCTTTATGTCACATTTGTCATTAATGTATTGAAGATTTATCTAGAGAGGCGGGTAATTATAATACATTGCATGCAGAATTAGGAGAAACCATATTCTCACTTATGTCGTTTATTGTAGTTTTCCAACATAACTGTTAGATTAATATTTTATTGGTGAATTCACCTGTACCTTGATTTATTGTTGATTGAAATATTGCCCAACTAGGTGGGAAGTTAATTTGCAGTTGGCTGGATGGACTGAATTTGAACAAAGGCTTTGTTTTTCTAGAAGATTTATGTGAGGGGTTGAGTATTAGTTAATATGCATTTAAACTATATTTAAGTGAATTAGTTAATAAAATAAAGACATGTATTACTATTGAGTGATTCTTGTTGGGTTTGAAAAAATCGGCTGCATGTTTCACATATCAAATAATTATTTAGTCCTATTTCCTAGACATGCTGAGAAATAGTCTATTCTGCAAACCTAAAAGTTAGTAACAATAGTGCAGAAAAGTAGGATATGCTTTTATGGTTACCCCCACTTTTTGACCGGTGCTAAGATTTTTTTGACTTGTCTGACCCCTGTCTCTCTGCTTTCTCCCTTACATTTTTATGTTCAGTACTTACGTACATCCCAGATTGGATACTGGGGTACCCTTATAAGTCCCTAGTATATTGTACTAAGGCACCCAGGGCATAGATACCCCCGAACTCCCCCATGAAGCATGTATTACATCACCCATGGGAAACCATTTAAGCTGTAACTACAGCCCTGACATTGCAGCCTGTGTAAGCTGGTGCTAGAACCACTTACTAAAGATATAGGGGCTGATTCACAGAACTAACAAGACAAAATGCTAAACTTACTACTTTTGGTATTCACAGAAGTTAGGATTTTGTCTTAAGACAGACTTAAGACAGACTTAAGACAGAATCCTAACTTAAGTCTGTCTTAAGTCTATTTTAAGTCTGTCTTAAGACAAAATCCTAACTTCTGTGAATAACAAAAGTAGTACGTTTTGGATTTTGTCTTAAGTTAGTTCTGTGAATCGGGCCCATAGGTTTCCTATATCTAAGGGTCACTGCACTTAAAACCTATAAGTCACCCCTATAGCAGGCCTTTGCAATCCTGAAGACAGGGTGCTTGGTATTAAGCATGCGCAGGACACCCATACAGCCTATGGAGTCCATTCTCCCGGGTTGTAAGTGAAGCAGCCATATACCATATAGATGGGCACCAAGTAATTACGCGATGGCCATCTCAAAACTGGTATCAAACATGTTGGACTCATACCCCCACACCATAAACGGTGTGAGGGTATGATTCCAAGCACTGGAAGAGCCCTCAGCTAGGCTCTCCATTTCCCAGTACCAGTCTCCCAGACCCGGACAGCACAAAATGGTTGCTGCTGACCAGAGACTTATTTCTGCCCTCCTGCTGATGAGCCAGGCTCGAGCAGGGGAAGGCAGAACAATAGGCATCCTGTCACAGGGAGGTGTGACCACCCCCCAGACAGGATTTAGTGTATTGGGACCGGGTGGGTGCGCTTGCCAGTGCCACTCAGTGTGGATGAGGGCAACATTTGGTGTCCCCATGCATAGTCCAGTTCAAACCAATCCTGGGAGCCATTGGGTCCCGCTCTGGCATGAAACTAGACAAATCACATGGGAGTAACCCCTGTCCAGACTCTCCACTGGGAGGGTCCCCTGAATCGTCCCAACCCTTTCCTAAGGGTACTTAAGGGCTAACCTGTGGGTGGGTCCCTGGATTCATCGTGGGACAAGATCTAGATCAGACTCCACTTCTTCTTGTACCACTTGGGCACTCTGGACATTGCTGGACATCACTGGAATTTGTTTGGGCTCAACTTCATCTCCCTTCCAGTCTGATGCATTGTCTCTGCCTGTGTACCATACAGGAACCTTCCATGGCCTGTGGGCATCAAAGACGCCTGAAGAAATCTCCCTTGAAGTGAAGGAGTCACTTCCCTGCATTCACAGGCACCACAACTAAGTCAACCAGTATGCTCATCCTGCGCTCCTCCAGACTCCGAAAGGTTCTGCAATATGGGGGTGGTTCTCCACAGCCCCCAAGTCTTGCCCTGCCATCTTCCCAAGTTTGAGGCCAGTATCCCTCATGGGCACTGCAATAACCGTAGCCCTGTGCACCTCGTCAACTTGTAGTTGCAAAGCTTTGTTGGCTTCCTTCTAAGAAGATCTTTGGGCTTCAAGTAGCCCCAACCTCGAGCATCTACAGTGACCAGAATCTTTGACTGCACCACATCGTGTGCATTGTGGCCTGCATCTTTTGTTGAGCTGCTTGAGGTTCTCTTGCGATGCTAGTGCCTCTGGCCTGACGGTCCAATTGACAGTAACATTTACTTTGTTTGAGCTCCCCTGATTGCTTGGGACCTGCCCGGATTCCCCTTTTTGTGGTGAGTCACCTATAGCTTGCTGCTCCTGACACTGCGCCTTCTTCGACTACTGCGTGGGTTGCATTTACCAAGGCTTGTTGATACTCCTGCCGGACACCGAACCCTCAGCAATCGACATCCTGAGGGAAAGCTCCTGCACAGCTCCTGGTCTCAGCATTGCCTTGTCCTCATAGCAGCAGGGTCAAGGTCTTTGTCAACTGTGCCTTCCGGCCTGGTCACCCCCACGCTCCTCCTGCCTGTGCCTGCTCCTGCAGCCCCAGCCACCCGAGGGCCGCCGAGCCCACACAAGCCTCCCGCCGCCCCAGCCACCCGAGGGCCGCCGAGCCCGCTCCAGCTTTCCCGCCTCCCCAGCCCGCGGCCCCGCCACCCCGCCAGCGGATTGGCTCTCGCTCCCGCCTCCCCGCAGACCCTCCCGACCGGCTCCCTTCTTAAGGGGAGCCTGACCAGAACCAGGGAGTGACCACTGCGCCTTCCGGCCTGGTCACCCCCACGCTCCTCCTGCCTGTGCCTGCTCCCGCAGCCACAGCCACCCGAGGGCCGCCGAGCCCACACCAGCCTCCCGCCGTCCCAGCCACCCGAGGGCCGCCGAGCCCACACAAGCCTCCCGCCGCCCCAGCCACCCGAGGGCCGCCGAGCCCGCTCCAGCTTTCCCGCCTCCCCAGCCCGCGGCCCCGCCACCCCGCCAGCGGATTGGCTCTCGCTCCCGCCTCCCCGCAGACCCTCCCGACCGGCTCCCTTCTTAAGGGGAGCCTGACCAGAACCAGGGAGTGACCACTGCGCCTTCCGGCCTGGTCACCCCCACGCTCCTCCTGCCTGTGCCTGCTCCCGCAGCCACAGCCACCCGAGGGCCGCCGAGCCCACACCAGCCTCCCGCCGTCCCAGCCACCCGAGGGCCGCCGAGCCCACACAAGCCTCCCACGGCCCCAGCCACCCGAGGGCCGCCGAGCCCGCTCCAGCTTTACCGCCGCCCCAGCCCGCGGCCCCGCCCCCCGCCAGACGATTGGCTCTCGCTCCCGCCTCCCCGCAGACCCTCCCGACCGGCTCCCTTCTTATGACATCCCCAGAGCGACCGCGCAGCGGACGCGCGCAGCGGGAGCACCGATTGAGCGCCGAAGGTGCGCCAAAGGTAAGCCCGTCTACGCCCGTCCGCGCCTGGACCGCGCCCAGTGCCAGGACCCCTGGCCCCCGCAGAGGCCACCCCAGCCGCCGGACGTACGATGCCGCCACCCTCAACGCACTCAACACCGGCCGAGCCCCGGGATGCTACCGAGCCACTCCGAGACGCACCCACGGACCCTTCAGTTGCCACGCCTGCAAGTTCACCTGCATCCGGACCTGCACTACACCAGCACCCACCAAGCTGAACACCAGCAGCAACCACCTGAAGTGCATCCTGCTCAACACCCACTCCGTCCACAGACACGCCGTTCAACTCTGGAACCTCCTCGACACCACAACTCCAGACGTCGCCTTCCTCACGGAAACCTGGATGAACGCCTCCTCAGCGCCCGACATCGTCATCGCCATCCCGGAGGGCTACAAGATCACCAGGAGGGACCGAACAAACCAGACAGGAGGAGGCATCGCCATCATCCACAGGAACACCATCCGCATCACGACCAACACCGACGACACCCTGACAACCGCCGAACACCTGAACTTCCAGATCCACACCAACCCCAAGACCACCCTCAGAGGCACCCTGATCTACCGTCCCCCGGGACCCCGCACACAATTCAGCGACTTCATCAGCCCGCACGCCCTCCCCTCCACTGACTACATCCTCCTCGGGGACCTCAACTTCCACCTGGAGAACAACAATGACCGCAATACCACCACCCTGCTTGACAACCTCGCCAACCTCGGACTCAAGCAGCTGGTGACCACCCCCACCCACCTCGCCGGACACACACTCGATGCCGTCTTCTCATCCAGCAAAGACATCGCCTTCAGCCACGCCACCGGACTCCACTGGATGGACCACAGCTGCGTCCACTTCAGCTTCAGAAGGACCACGATCCACCACCACCAGCAACAGGTTGCACGAAGAAGCTGGAACAAGATCACGGCCGACCAGCTCACCGCAGCACTGAACCAGCACCCTCCCGCCAGCTCCGTGAACCCCAGCCAGGCCGCCGACAACCTCACGAAGTGGATCAGCAACTGCGCAGACGACCTCGCCCCACTGAGGACCCTGCCCAGCAGACCCGGCAGCAAGAAGGCCCCATGGTTCACCGACGAACTCAAGAGCTCCAAGAAGAACTGCCGAGCCCTCGAGAAAGCCTGGAGAAGAGACCCAACACCGGACAACATGACCACACTCAAGCTCGCCACTCGAAAACACCATCAACTGATTCGCGCCACCAAGAAAACAGCATTCAAGGAAAGACTGGACAACAACGCACACAACAGCAAGGAACTCTTCAACATTGTGAAAGAGCTCTCCAACCCCAACGCCGGAATCAACGACATCACCCCATCACAAGACCTCTGCAACTCCCTCGCCTCCTGCTTCCACAACAAGATCACTGACATACACAACAGCTTCAGCACACAACCAACGCTCCCCACGACCGCACCAACGCCCCCCACCACCACCCTCAGCGCCTGGACCCCAATCAACACCGAAGACACCATCCGCACAATGAACTCCATCCACTCCGGATCTCCAACCGACCCCTGCCCTCACCACATCTTCAACAAAGCCAACGCCGCCATCGCACCCCATCTATGGGACATCATCAACGCCTCCTTCGACACCGCAACCTTCCCTGAGAGCTGGAAGCACGCCGAACTCAGCGCTCTACTAAAGAAACCAACAGCAGACCCCACCGAACTCAAGAACTACCACCCCATCTCGCTCCTCCCGTTTCCAGCCAAAGTCATCGAGAAGACAGTCAACAAGCAGCTGGCCGCCTTCCTCGAGACGAATGGATCCCTCGACCCCTCACAGTCGGGCTTCAGGGCCAACCACAGCACCGAGACCGCCCTCATCGCTGCCACCGATGACATCCGTGCCCTGCTTGACAACGTAGAACCAGCGGCCCTCATCCTCCTAGACCTCTCCGCGGCATTCGACACTGTCTGCCACCGCACCCTAGTGCAGCGCCTCAGGAACGTCGGAATCCAGGAGAAGGCACTGGAATGGATCATCTCCTTCCTCACTGGAAGAACACAGAGAGTCTGCCTACCCCCGTTCAGGTCAGAGGCCACCGAAGTCATCTGCGGCGTCCCTCAGGGCTCCTCGCTCAGCACCACCCTCTTCAATGTCTACATGAGCCCCCTTGCGGCCATCGCACACCAACACAACCTCAACATCATCTCCTACGCCGACGACACACAGCTGATCCTCTCCCTGACCAACGACCCCGCCGCCGCCAGAGCCAACCTACACGAAGGGATGAAACACGTAGCCGAATGGATGATGACCAGCCGCCTGAAACTGAACTCGGACAAGACGGAAGTTCTTATCCTGGGCTCCTCGCCCTCCGCCTGGGACGACTCCTGGTGGCCACCCACCCTGGGCTCCGCACCCAAACCAACAAACCTGGGCTTCATCCTGGACTCCTCCCTCTCCATGACCAGACAAGTCAACGCCGTCTCCGCGTCTTGTTTCAACATCCTGCGCATGCTACGTAAGCTCTTCCGGTGGATCCCCACCGAGACCAGGAAGACGGTCACCCAGGCCCTCGTCACCAGCCGTCTGGACCACGGCAACGCCCTCTACGCCGGAACCACCGCCAAGCTCCAGAAGAGACTCCAGCGAATCCAGAACGCCTCAGCAAGACTCATCCTTACATCCCCAGACGAAGCCATATCTCCAGACACCTGAGAGACCTGCACTGGCTCCCGGTCAACAAGAGAATCACCTACCGCCTCCTCACCCACTCACACAAAGCCCTGCACAACCAAGGCCCGAGTTACCTCAACAGCCGCCTCAACTTCTACGCTCCCACACGCCACCTTCGATCGACCAGCCACGCCCTCGCCACCGTCCCCCGCATCCGAAGAGCCACAACAGGAGGAAGATCCTTCTCCCACCTGGCCGCCAAGACTTGGAACTCCCTCCCGACTCACCTCCGCCTGACCCAAGACCACCTCGCCTTCAGGAAGCAGCTCAAGACCTGGCTGTTCGAGCAGTAGCGGACCCCCCCTCCCCAAGCGCCTTGAGACCCTCCGGGTGAGTAGTGCGCTATATAAATGCTATGATTGATTGATTGATTGACTCTCCTGCAACTCCTGATATCGGTGGGCATTTGTCTTCCAGATCTTCTGATCGCTCCTGTGTGACATAGACTCTGTCGTCTCTGCTTGCAGGTACCTCTCAACTAGATTCCACCTTCAGGCTCCACCGGACACTTTCTCCTTTGTCAGCAGTAGCACTTTCCTGAAGTCCTCCCTTGGGTTCGACTGCGATTTCCGACACCACTTCACACCTATGCACCAGGCTTCCCTGGTGTAGGTAATGTGGGTACTAGGGTATCCACAGGTGGGGTGGCTCTCCCATGTCCTGTCTGTCACTGGGTTTCTTCAAGGTCCATTGGGAAGGGTCCTTAATCATTAAAAATCCAACCGCGACTTACACGCTGACTTCTACGGAGAAGGCAGTCGTGTTCCCACACTGCACACAATCTATGTTCCTAGTAACTCAACTTGGGTAGTTTCTTGGGTGCCCCTCACTTCTACATCCCCTATACCTTGTCTTGATCCAAGTCGTGGTTCTTATACCACTTTCTTAGTATTTGGGTTGGTCCCCCCTTCCTCCCCCAGGGTCCACTGTGTATTTTGTGCTATTTACTGTGATTTCTGTTCAAAGAATTGTGTGTATTGTTCATATCTCCAGGTAGGAGATATCAATTCAAAAAATTCAAAATAGACTTTATTTCGGTTTGATTCAACCATAAAAGTACACATTTCATACTGTACATGCATAAAACATTGGTGAAGTGTAATTACAAAAATAAAATTCCCTATCTACATTAGTTCCACAGAACTGTAATTCATTAATATATTAACATTCATTGATCCAAACAAGTTCTCATTCTAAGAGACATTTTAAAAAATTCAATTATTTAGAGGATACTATCACTGTGCAACAATTGTAAATATAAAAAGGCTGGTCGTATCTGATTAAAATTAAGTTTCTTTAAAAGAACTAACAGGTAGCGTTTACGCGGATATTAATAAAATCTACATAAAAACATAAAATGCAGCATATCCTGTGGAGACTTTCCGTCGCAGCCACAGGATGCAGGAAGTTTATTAAAAACACCTCTTTTTGGTCTTATAAGCAGATGATGGAACAAATTCAATCTAAATCTTGTTAACAAGAACTTTTCATGGGTACTAAATGTGCCGAGTAGGTAAGGCTCCATTGTCATACATGTTTTAACCATGATATATTTCCTTACACTTGTTTTCTGTAACTCAGCACCCTTCCTCACGGCCTTCCGTCGCAAAAGAAAAGACTGCTTAATTGCTTCAACATCCCCCTTTTACAATTTCAGTCGGACGATCAAATAGTTCAGGGCGGCCCAGCTCACAAAAACAGTTTTTTAAATATTTTAGCCATGGGGTACCTAGTGCCTTATCATGAGAAATGAAATCATTTACAATCAGGTGTGTTAAGGGGATGTCTTGGCTCAGCCACAATTTCAACCAGCAGGTCAATGGGCGTAGGGAGAGAATATCGCTCACATATTCTACTCCTAACTCCTCATGAACTGCAAAGTTGGAAGTGGCGGCCGGGACACACAGAATGCATTTTCTGCAATCTGTAGTTGTTCACACGCCAGATAGCCCCAGAGTTCGCTGCCATAGACTGCGGTTGCTACTGATTTAGCATCATATAATTTCATCATTGCAAGCGTTGGCTTTTTTCCTAATTTTGAAGCAAAGTTAAAAATAGAAGCATTAACCCTAACCACATCACATCTTTTCTTTGCAAGTTGTGTACCCCAATCAAAAAGAACTCCTAGATAAGAGAATGTATTAGAAAATGGAATTACTACATTATCTAGTTTGAATGTGTAATGTCTTTTAGGTCGATTACCAACTTGCATAATGAATGATTTGGAGTTATTAACCAGCAGATCTCTTTCTTCCATAAACTGTTTAAAAGCATTAAGTAACGATTGGAGACCTTTTTCAGTTCTAGATATTAAAACCACATCATCTGCGTATAAAAGAATGGGAATACTCCTTCTCCCCACCTTAGGACAATCAGCTTTCACCTCCTGCAAAACGCTATCAAGTTCATTTATTTAAAAGTTAAAAAGGAAAGGGGCTAGTATGCAACCTTGGCGCACACCCTTCCCAGTTCTAAAATTCTCAGTTACGCACAGCTCTTGGGAATACCTGACATTTGCACTTGTGTTACTATGTAGATCTACAAGAAAGTTAACAATCCCACTGTCCACTCCCTTCTCCCTGACGGAACCCCAGAGCCTTCCCCTGTTCACACAGTCGAAGGCTGAGGATAGGTCCATGAAGGCCAGGTGGACTGTACCTTTTTGGGCAATACAGTATTTGCTGAGTATTGAGAAAAGGTTTAAACATTGTGTTATGGTTGATCGGCCACTGCAGAAGCCATACTGTGAGATAGACATGATGTTACTGTCCATCACCCAGTCCGAAAGTCTCTGCAGTACAATTCTCCCCACTATTTTAGCCATGGAATTAATTAGGGAGATAGGCCTATAACAGAGTGGGCTGTCCCTGTCCCCCTTTTTAAAAATTGGGACAATGGTGGAAACCCCCCAGGAAAATGGGCACCCGACTCTAGCGGCTGCATTGATAACAGCTTCAACAATTGGTGCCCAAAACTTGGGATCAGATTTAAAAAGGTCAGGGGGTATCCCGTCAGGTCCAGGCTCTTTACCAGCTGTAAGCCCCTCCATCCCTACCATTACCTCTCCTCTATTTACTCTGAAGGAGGTTGCCCCAATATCGGGCTCAGTGTTCGCAATATCGTTCACCGTGCCACCGTATAGTTGCTTAAAGTGTACTACCCACTCCTCCTTAGTTATGACACTTTCTAGTCCCTCTCCTGGATCTTGCACCAGGAATGGTTTCTTGACTACCGCCCAGAATCTGGAACTATTTTTCAGGGTTTGTGGATCGAAGATCTCATTCCACGCCTCGTTCCTCAAAGATTCTTTACGAGTGGCAGTGGCTAATTTAAACTTTTTGCGACACCCTTTGACTATGTCCTTGTTTCGGGGGTTTGCTGCCAGGGCAGATCTCATTTTACGCGCAGCTTTAGAGCATTCCTGATTAAACCAACGCGGTTCCTCTTTCCCAGACTTCTTTGCTGGGACTGTCATTAAGATAGAAACTTTGTCTGTTAGACATTGAAATGCAGACAGGACCTGTATTGGATTAGAGTCATCCTGAGTGCAGCTATTAATTTCATCACTACAGGTATCTTTAATGTTTTTATATATGAGGTCAGGAGTGCACATGGCCCATTTTAGGCTACGTCTTCCATCCGTTGACATTACCCTGCCCATGGACAGACTGCAACTTGTATTAACCACCCAAGGACCCCTAAGGTGGATAGTGAGTGGATTGTGATCACTAAATTCATTATTTTCAATAGTGAATGAATCTGCAAAAACCTGCATTGGCAGAGTTAGTAACATATAATCTATAAATGTCCCTTTCCCATGCCCTTTGAAAGTTGGAGTATTAAAGCGCTTCATGGGATCACACAGTGCCATTGTTAATGTAAGATCATGGTCATTTAATAAGTCATTAAAAGAGTCCCCCTCTAGGAGATATCTAAATGTATCTGAAAGTATTATATAACAAATCCATATTTTTATAAATAACTTGTGTGGTTCGTTTTCACCTAATCAATACATGTAAGATTGTGTTCTGGTAAAACAAGCTGCTTTACACTCCTTCAGGACGAAGCCTGAATGCTTCTCTCCCCAGGTACCACAAAGAGAGCTTTCTAAAGTTGTCTAAAACCACTGAAATCACCATAAGGGTTGTCTGAACTGGTGCAGGGTGTTCACTTATATAAGTGTGCATCATATACTAGGCCAGCTTCTCACAAATAGGATTGTGTTGTATTTTGAATTGATTTGTCCTGAAGTAGACAGTATTATCCTCCAATACAGCCAAAACACGTGTATCAATAGACAAGAAGCACCCATTGGGTCAGCAATGAGGTTGCCACCCACAGAATTATTATTAAACAGGTAATTTGTGGGGAGTTGTCAAGAGTGACAACAGTCACAAATGCAGTGCACATGTCCACCCAGTACATGTTCTTGTGTAGTAGACCTTTGATTGGCAGCAGAGTGCTTTAGGCTCTGCTGATATGTACACATCCAAAGTGGTGTTCCTTTTACTACGGGAGAATGATAACCCCATGATTTACCGATGGTGCTACGAACGATTGGTGACAAAGATTTATTAGTAGTGAGGCTCCAGGCTCGGCTCTTCCCCCTACGGCTGCATCACTCTTACTCCTGTCTTTATCTTGCAGTTTCCCTGCTTTTTGAGTGCCTACTTCTTGCTCTTCTCTCATATCCATTGCTGTCTCCTTGTTTTTTCCCTCATTACCACTCTTGCCTGCTGCCCATTTTCCTGCCTCCCACCTAGCTCCTGACACTGCCTCCCAGCGCCCCACACTCCTCCCAGGACTTACTTAATGGAGCTGTAGGGCGACCCTATTGAGCAGGCCAGCTCTCCTCATGCTGTTCCTGATTTCTTCTTGCTTTTTCCCCAGATATTTGAGTGCATTCTCCTTGCTTTTCCCTTATTTCCATTGCTTTCCCCCATTGTTTGAGTGCCTTCGCCTTGCTCTTCCCTCATTTTCACTTCTTTCTCCGTGCTTTTCTCCTGTTTTTTTGAGTACCTTCTCTTTGCTTTCCCTTTATTTTCATCTTCATTACTTTCTCTTTGTTTTTTCCATGTTGTTTTCAGTGTCTTATCCTTACTTTCTACTCGTTTTCATTGCTTTTGCCTTGTTTTTTTCTTCATTGCTGCTCCTGCTTTTTCCCAACCTCCGCCTAGCCACTCCCACCTCCTCCCAACTCACCTCCTTCCTCCCAGGACCTACTCAATGGAGGATGCAGTGCAACACCATTGAGCAGGTCCCAGGCCCAGCTCTCATCATGCTGCTGCATCTCTCTTGCTCCTGTCTTCTTGTTTTTTCACTGCTTTTTGTATACCTTCTCCTTGCTTTTCCCTTGCTTTCATTGATTTCTCATTATTCTTCCCCTGTTTTTGAGTGCTTTTCCCTTGATTTCCGCTTGTTTAAAAACACAGTTAGCAATGTGCAACACCTTAAGACCCTCACAGGTGATTTGCTGTGATGTATAACCCCCTGATTGATATATTTATTGAAGTACAGTCCTTCCTACCTGCACTACAGTTGGGAAACTGCCTTCTCATGGAAATATTCATAATCTGTCATAAATTGACTTCTTTTGTTCCATTGATTGTATAGGTTGTGCACAAGAGGAGTGTGCACATAAGAGGGGAGATACTTATGGCAGGGGGTGCCCTTGATAAATGTAGACCCCATGGTAAATGCTTTCCTGAATTCCTTGTCCAGCAAAATTCATTCTAAAGAGAAGTGCATGTTCCCAGGTCTGACTTTATACTAAGTTATATGGAGCAATAAGTATCCAGCCAGTTGCTGCAGGTCAACAGGACAATGTTTGTTACAAAGGCATTGCCATAACTGGTCACAGTACACATATGGATGGGCTATCTGCCCACGGGTCCCTAATGGCCTACCCCTGTATCCTGTTTGTGAGGGAAGTCAAGATCCGAAGAACAGCATCCAATTTGACCAGTGGCCACACACCACCTGGATTGAAGTGCACATGTGAAGACCGATGGGTCTCCTGAAGCTTTTTGCATGCAGTTGTCGCCCCCTTGAAAGCAAAAGTGCCTGATAAATGATTTGTTACCTATGAAAATTGAAGGAAGCACTTAAATCTGCAACTGTGCTGGATATAAGCTCACCCCTTTCAGTTATCCAGTGTTCTCCCTTTTCTTAAAGAATATGTTCACATCTGTGAAGAGGAAGACAGGAACTTTTGAGGAATCAAGGTAATACCCCATGACTGAGGAAGACTGCAATGCTATGATATGAAGGAAGAGAAATGAGAAAGAGTGGCCAGCATGAAGAGAATCTGCCTTGCAATGGACAGAGCTTGAGGTCACAGACCCGGAGTGCTGCAGTGATAAGCTTGAGAACTATGTCCGACAACACCAGAGAGGACCTAAGGCTGCCAATCCTGCTTGCGACCACCTAGTGAGGGCCATTGTGCCTCCACATTTATCTTACACTCACAATCCTCTATGATTGATTATGACTCCTTCCGTGAGGGCCATCTGTGTTCATGGTCAACTTTGCACCAAAGATCTTCTATAAGGGAAAGTGACTTGTAGAAATGTGTTTTTTATGATTGCCGTTGAAATAATAATAGTTCTTCTCATTGTAGTTCTTATTATCATTTGGTTCTGATTGTACATAATAAAACAATGATAATTATAAACACTAATATTTGTGTTTCTATTACTTTCAGGGATCATTGTAATGGCCTGCTCAACTACAAGCAAACTCTGTACACAAAACCATGCCTGACAAGGATGTCTGACTCACATTATATGCAAGAGACGATAGGCACTTTGCAAGTTAAATTGAGTAAATATTTGTGATTCTTGTTCTAATTCTGAAATGCCTTTGACAAGAAATGAAGGATTTTGATCCTTGCTCATGATTTGTTTTAAACCTCTTTAATCAATGCAGAGCCTAAGTTTGTGACCCTTCTTCAGAACAAAGAATCAAAGTGCCCTAATAAGTGTGAAAGAAGTACAATCAGTCCAGTTTGCAAGTTCTCCTGTAAATATCCCTTAAGTATCTCCTTCTTGTACTCTGTCAGGGATTTGATGAACCCAAAAAGTATAATCGAGCCAGTTTCCATCAGTATGGTACAACCAAACTCCCACTGCAGGGAACACAAGCAGACATTGGGCTTGAAGAATATGTTTGTTCTTGAGGCGGCACACAGAAAAGAGATTAGCAACAATGTTTTGTTTCTTCAATTGGAGGCCAATAATCTAAAAAGTGAAAAACTGTGATGATAATGATAATCGTCTAGGAGCTCTCTTGATATATGGATCGTTCCTCTTCAGCAGAGGAATTGCCAAAGCCACAGCACAATTAGGAGTGGCTATCGAAATAAAGCATATCAGTTGTGAAGGAAAGTCCCCCTTTTTGCATGGTTACCCCTACTTTTTGCATTTGATGCAACAGGACTTGATGTGTCCTGGGTCTCTACCAATCAGGTTCCCAAAGCTGTACCTATGTACCCCCAATTGGCACATCTTTGGCCACAGGTAAGCCCGTGCTAAATGTGCCATAGGTACCAAGGGCACTGAGACCAGGGAAGGCATCTAAGGCTGCAGCACCTATTGTGCCACCCATATAGGCCCTGCACCATAACACCTACACACTGCTAATGCAGGCCACAAGCTTTGGTGTAGAGGAAAGTGAAGAGTCGACATGGCACACATCCCTGTTTTATATGCCTGCAACCCAATGCCTGAGGCCTAGGTAAGTCAACTCTATACCAGGGTGCAGTAGCCCTAAAGTAAGGGTACAGTGGCAAGAGCCCGGTACCCCTACAAAGTGTAAGCCCATTGCTAGACACTGTAAGTGTGGTAAAAAGCCATAAAGAGTATATGCTGTGGATAGTTGGTCATTACGAACTCCACAGCTCCATTATGGCTTTTCTAAAAACAGGGGAGTGTGGTAGCAAACCTTTCAGCACATTAATGCCAGTGGTGGATTTAATGAAAAAATGCACTCAGAGAGCATCTCTAGAAATCAACCAGCCCTGGTGTGGTTCCTGAATGGCTGCCCACCATTTGCCAGCACCAGACAGGTTTCTGGATCCCTGGGTAGAGAGCCTCCTCTCTCTGGGTCCAGAAACAAAACCCATCCTAGGTAGAGGTGTCATGCCTCCTCCCCCTGGATGGTCTTGCTCCACGAAAGGAAAAGCTTCAAAGGCCTGTTGCCTATGGAAACTGTCCCTGCCTTTTGTTGACCCCAGCAACTCCAACCTTTTCTGCCCCCCACTTTGGGAGGGAGAATCGGTGGGAACGCCAAGCTAGAAACAGAGGTGTGCCCACCTTTGCAACCCTACCCCACAGGTAGGCGAAGCGAGGCGAAGCGAGGCGAAGCGAGGTGAAACACACATCTCAGTTCCCTCCATCTTGAAGATGGGGTGACTCAGCCAAGTAAAGAGAGGCTCAACCCCTCCCACTGGAGGGTGGCATAATAGGGGGTGTTTCCACCCAAGGTAGGGACCTATTGGTCCCAACCTGCACACCCCTTTAACACCTCATTTTTAGTATTTAGGGGCAACCCTGAACCTTGCCTTCTCAGATTCGAAGATGAAAGAAGTATCAAAGAGCTGTGCTGACCAAGGATGAAGAAGAGGACACCAACTGCTTTGGCCACAGCCCCCCAGCCTGTCCCATCTATGACCTGCCTACAGCAGGAAACCTGGTGAGTCTAGCAGCCGGCAAACCCTGAGAGCCTGGAGGACCTGCCCTGCAACCATCTTATCGATTTTGTCTCTCGTGAGCACAGAATTTGCTCAAGCAAAGACTCACCAACAGAATCCATATTCCAGCGACTCAGTGTATCTGCACCACTCTGCACCCAACGCCCACGCCCTGGGTTCGAGTGGCCCAACACCTCAAGGAGGTCTCCCCAGCAATCCTTACCTGAGATCTGGTGATCCGCCACCTCCCTTAAGCTTTGAGACAACTCCTGCAGCCTCAAACTGTAGGGTCCCACGACCTGTGCTGGTAAGAAAAGAAAACCCGAGGTCAGAAGACACCCTTGCACCAGACACCCACCGGCCTTGGTTGGTCAAACCGACGGTCTCCAGGCATCCCCAAAGATCCCAACTTACCTCTCCAGCCAGTGGTTGCCTTCAGGAAGTCTCCCTGCCCGAACCTGCAGCAACTTCACAGAACCGAAGGTCTCCATTGAAAAGCACAGGGTCATCGACATCCTTTTTGCACCCTTCCGCCCCAGTGCCGCTGGTGGTGCAGCTCCTGCGCTGGTCGTTGGCCCATGCAGTGCTGACCTTAACCCCAGGAGCTTTGCTTCCACACCTGATTGGCCTGTTTGGAAGCAGACTCTAACCGAAGGCCCCCTTAGCCCTATTTGCTAACATCGGGCCCCTGCACTCTGCAACCAGCTGCCCCAGCGCCATTGGTGGAGCAACTCAAGTGTCTACCTAGGCCTTGGGGACCTTTGGTCCTAACCCCACTCCTAAGTTGTGTACTTATCTGAGAAACTGCTAACACTTGTTTTTCCACAGGAACTCATATTAAGAGATGTTGGGCCTAAAATGTTCTAACTGATGTTGTATAGAGAAAAGAGAACTGAACTGCAAAGTATAAAAAGTCTTACTTACCGTGTATTGCTAGATCCTAAGGTGTGGTATCTAGGCATACCACCACCCCAGTATTCAAAGTAATCCAAAAGTAACTAAAAGTAATTTGAAAGTAATTACTGTATAATTCAAACTGCATTTTGAAGTGATGCAAATCTGTAACAACTACAAATCCATCCTCAATTGCATTTCTATGTAAATGTTTACAATTGAAAGTATATGTTACCTACCTGTACCAAGTTCTGCTTGGTTCTAGAAAATAAAATACAAGTATACCTTTTTAAACTTACCAAATTGGTCTGGATACTGGCCCAAAGTGTGTGCCCTCACTCTTGATTGAGTGAATACAATAAGTGCTTAACACACCCTCTGGATTAGCCTATCTGCTTGCCTACTCTACCACAAAGAGAGCTGTTAGTACCTACCTAATTTAGCCTCCGCTATACCTCTGGGGATCCACTGGACTCTGTGCCCACTATACCTTACTTTGGTACAGTATTTACGGAGCCAGCTTCCTACATTGGAGGATCAGTGGTGGGATGTAAAGCCTTACATCTATTGGACTAACTTAGTCAACCTCTGATCACATAACAAGAAACCAAAAATTGTTTTTAGTACAACTTATTTTTTTGAATTAACTATTTTTTCCAAATTTCTAAAATTCTTGTTAGGGACTTGTGTTAGGTTCCTGTGGCATTTTAAAGAAAAAGTAAAAGTCAACGCAGTCTCGGTCTTCCAAAAAGAACCCCACGTTACAATTAGCGTGACCAATCCAGGGACTATGACTGAGGAGCTCAACCTCACCCCTTACTCCAACCTACAGGTTAGAGATTTAAGGCTTCTCTGTAAGGCTAAACAGATAAGAACTGGGTCCAACCCTACCAGGATACAACTTCAGAAGTTCCTGACAGGGTATGCATGGGACCACCCCACAGAAGAAGGTGAAGACAATCAGGACATTGGGGAAAGTAGTGTGTATGACGATGTCTTAGACCAACCACCTCCATTACTTAGGGAGGAAGGGAACTTTGTGTCCTTCCTCCTTCACCCAAGAGGTACAGGGGCTGGCTCCTACAGAGGTGGGTCCAACTTCACTGAGGAGGACAACCTTTTAGCAAGGATGGCCAAATGACCAGACCTATACACTAGGCTCATAGCTCTGGAAAAAGAGAGAGCAAAGATGGGCCAAGGAACCATCAATGGTGGCAGCAATTTAAAAAATATAGACACGCAAGGATCCTATGATCCTAAAATCCCAAAAGGAATTGTCCCTAAGTTTGAGGATGGTGATGAGGTGACCAAGTGAGAAGGTTTGTGAAGCCAGAAAAATGAGGAAGTCTCACTGAGGGGCACTCCTATGGGAATTATTCAACCAGGGAAACTATTCTCTGGTAAGTGCAGAGATTGCTCTGTGTGTGGTGCAGTGTGGCTGTGTGGTAGAGTTCAGTGTGGATGTGGGTGGTGCAGTGCAGAATATCTCTGTTTGTGATATATTGTGGCTCTGTGTGTGGTGCAGTATGTCTGTGGTAGAGTTCAGTATGGCTCTGTGTGTGGTACAGTATAGCTCTGTGTGGTACAGTATCTCTCTGTGTGGTAGAGTTCAGTGCGGCCCTGGGTGGTGCAGTGCAGAATATCTCTGTATGTGATATATTGTGGCTCTGTGTATGGTGCAGTATGTCTGTGGTAGAGTTCAGTGTGGCTCTGTGGGCCGATTCACAGAACTAACTTAAGACAAAATCCTAAACTTACTACTTTTGGTATTCACAGAAGTTAGGATTTTGTCTTAAGTTTTTCTTAAGACAGACTTAAGACAGACTTAAGACAAAATCCTAACTTAAGTCTGTCTTTAGTCTGTCTTAAGTCTGTCTTAAGACAAACTTAAGACAAAATCCTAACTTCTGTGAATACAAAAAGTAATACGTTTAGGATTTTGTCTTAAGTTAGTTCTGTGAATCGGGCCCTGGGTGTGGTGCAGTGTGGCTCTGTGTGTGGTGCAGTATGGCTCTGTGCGTCACATTATGTCTCTGTGTGGTAGAGTTCAGTGTGGATGTGGGTGGTGCAGTGCAGTTTATCTCTGTATGGTATATATTGTGGCTCTGTTTGTGGTACAGTATAGCTCTGTGTGGTACAGTATGTCTCTGTGGGGTAGAGTTAAGTGTGGCTCTGTGTGGTGCAGTGTGGCTCTGTGTGTGGTGCAGTATGGCTCTGTGTGTGGTACAGTATAGCTCTGTGTGGTACAATATGTCTCTGTGTGGTATAGTTCAGTGTGGCTCTGGGTGGTGCAGTACAGGATGTCTGTGTGTGTGGTATAGTGCAGTGTGGCCCTGGGTGGTGCAGTGCAGTATCTCTGTATGTGATATATTGTGGCTCTGTGTGTGGTGCAGTGTGTCTGTGTGTGGTGCACTATGGCTCTGTGTGGTACAATATGTCTCTGGTGCAGCTCAGTGTCTCTGTGTGGTACAGTACAGTATGTCTGTGTGCATGATGTAGTGCAGTATATATAGTGCAGGGTGCCTCTGGGTGGTGCAGTGCTGTATATAACTGTGTGCAGTGTGCCTCTGGGTGTTGCAGTGTAGTATATATATGTGTGCCTCTGGGTGGTGCAGTGCTGTATATATCCTTATGCGTTGTGGCTCTGGGTGAAGGATTGCAGTACATATCTGTGTGCAATGTGCTTCTGGGTGGTGCATTGCTGTAGATATCTGTGTGCAGTGTACCTCTGGGTGGTGCAGTGCAGTATATATCTGTGAGTCTCTGGGTGGTGCAGTGCTGTATATATGTGTGTGCAGTGTGCATCTGGGTGGTGCCGTGCTGTATACATCTGTGTGCAGTGTGCCTCTGGGTAGTGCAGTGAAGTATATATCTGTGTGCCTCTGGGTTGTGCAGTGCAGTATATAACTGTGTGCCTCTGGGTGGTGCAGTGCTGAATACATCTGTGTGAGGTGTGGCTCTAAGTGATACAGTGCAGTATGTATCTGTGTGCAGTGCGCCTCTGGGTGGTGCAGTGCTGTGTATATCTGTGTGCAGTGTGCCTCTGGGTGGTGCAGTGCAGTATATATCTGTGTGCAGCGTGCCTCTGGGTGGCGCAGTACAGTATATATCTGAGTGCAGTGTGTCTCTGAGTGGTACAGTGCTATGTATATCTGAGTGCAGTGTGGCTCCGTGTGTGTGCAGTGTGGCTCTGGGTGGTACAGTGCTGTATATATCTGTGTGCAGCGTGCCTCTGGGTGGTGCAGTGCTGTGTATATCTGTGTGCAGTGTGCCTCTGAGTAGAGGAGTGCTGTATATCTGTGTTTGTGTGTGTGGTGGAGTGCAGCATGCCTCTGGGTGGTGCAGTGCTGTGTATATCTGTGTGCAGCGTGCCTCTGGGTGGTGCAGTGCAGTATATATCTGAGTGCAGTGTGCCACTGGTCGGTGAGTGTTGTATATATCTGTGTGCAGCGGGCTTCTGGGTGGCGCAGTGCAGTATATATCTGAGTGCAGTGTGCCTCTGGGAGGTGCAGTGCTGTGTATATCTGTGTGCAGCATGCCTCTGGGTGGCGCAGTGCAGTATATGTCTGAGTGCAGTGTGCCTCTGGGAGGTGCAGTGCTGTGTATATCTGTGTGCAGTGTGCTTCTGGGTGGCACAGTGCAGTATGTATCTGAGTGCAGTGTGCCTCTGGGAGGTGCAGTGCTGTGTATATCTGTGTGCAGCGTGCCTCCGGGTGGCGCAGTGCAGTATATATCTGAGTGCAGTGTGCCTCTGGGAGGTGCAGTGCTGTGTATATCTGTGTGCAGCGTGCTTCTGGGTGGCGCAGTATGTATCTGAGTGCAGTGCGCCTCTGGGAGGTGCAGTGCTGTGTATATCTGAGTGCAGTGTGCTTTTGGGAGGTGCAGTGCTGTGTATATCTGTGTGCAGCGCGCTTCTGGGTGGCGCAGTGCAGTATGTATCAGAGTGCTGTGTGCCTCTGGGTGGTGCAGTGCTGTGTATATTTGTGTGCAGTGTGCCACTGGTCGGTGAGTGTTGTATATATCTGTGTGCAGTGTGCTTCTGGGTGGCGCAGTGCAGTATATATCTGAGTGCGGTGTGCCTCTGGGAGGTGCAGTGCTGTGTATATCTGTCTGCAACGTGCTTCTGGGTGGCGCAGTGCAGTATGTATCTGAGTGCAGTGTGCCTCTGGGAGATGCAATGCTGTGTATATCTGTGTGCAGCGTGCCTCTGGGTGGCACAGTGCTGTGTATATCTGTGTGCAGTGTGCCTCTGAGTGGAGGAGTGCTGTATATCTGTGTGTGCGTGTGGTGGAGTGCAGCATGCCTCTGGGTGGTGCAGTGCTGTGTATATCTGTGTGCAGTGTGCCTCTGAGTGGAGGAGTGCTTTATATCTTTGTGTGTGTGTGGTGGAGTGCAGCATGCCTCTGGGTGGTGCAGTGCTGTGCATATCTGTGTGCAGTGTGCCTCTGGGTGGCGCAGTGCAGTATTTATCTGAGTGCAGTGTGCCTCTGGGAGGTGCAGTGCTGTGTATATCTGTGTGCAGCGTGCTTCTGGGTGGCGCAGTGCAGTATGTATCTGAGTGCAGTGTGCCTCTGGGAGGTGCAGTGCTGTGTATATCTGTGTGCAGAGTGCTTCTGGGTGGCGCAGTGCAGTATGTATCTGAGTGCAGTGTGCCTCTGGGAGGTTCAGTGCTGTGTATATCTGTGTGCAGCGTGCCTCTGGGTGGCGCAGTGCAGTATATATCTGAGTGCAGTGTGCCTCTGGGAGGTGCAGTGCTGTGTATATCTGTGTGCAGCGTGCCTCTGGGTGGTGCAGTGCTGTGTATATCTGTGTGTAGTGCGCCTCTGGGTGGTGCAGTGCAGTATATATCTGAGTGCAGTGTGCCTCTGGGTGGTGCAGTGCAGTATATATCCGAGTGCAGTGTGCCTCTGGGTGGTGCAGTGCAGTATATATCTGAGTGCAGTGTGCCTCTGGTTGGTGAGTGTTGTATATATCTGTGTGCAGCGTGCCTCTGGGTGGTGCAGTGTTGTTTATATCTGTGTGCAGCGTGCCTCTGGTCGGTGAGTGTTGTATATATCTGTGTGCAGCGTGCCTCTGGGTGGTGCAGTGTTGTATATATCTGTGTGCAGCGTGCCTCTGGTTGGTGACTGTTGTATATATCTGTGTGCAGCGTGCCTCTGGTCGGTGAGTGTTGTATAAATCTGTGTGCAGCGTGCCTCTGGTCGGTGAGTGTTGTATATATCTGTGTGCAGCATGCCTCTGGTCGGTGAGTGTTGTATATATCTGTGTGCAGCGTGCCTCTGGTCGGTGAGTGTTGTATATATCTGTGTGCAGCGTGCCTCTGGTTGGTGAGTGTTGTATATATCTGAGTGCAGTGTGCCTCTGGTCAGTGAGTGTTGTATATATCTGTGTGCAGCGTGCCTCTGGGTGGTGCAGTGCTGTATATATCTGTGTGCAGCGTGCCTCTGGTCGGTGAGTGTTGTATATATCTGAGTGCAGCGTGCCTCTGGGTGGCGCAGTGCAGTATATATCTGTGTGCAGCGTGCCTCTGGTCGGTGAGTGTTGTATATATCTGTGTGCAGCGTGCCTCTGGTCGGTGAGTGTTGTATATATCTGTGTGCAGCGTGCCTCTGGTCGGTGAGTGTTGTATATATCTGAGTGCAGTGTGCCTCTGGTCGGTGAGTGTTGTATATATCTGTGTGCAGCGTGCCTCTGGGTGGTGCAGTGCTGTATATATCTGTGTGCAGCGTGCCTCTGTTCGGTGAGTGTTGTATATATCTGAGTGCAGCGTGCCTCTGGGTGGCGCAGTGCAGTATATATCTGTGTGCAGCGTGCCTCTGGGTGGTGCAGTGCTGTGTATATCTGAGTGCAGTGTGCCTCTGGGTGGTGCAGTGCAGTATATATCTGAGTGCAGTGTGCCTCTGGGTGGTGCAGTGCAGTATATATCTGAGTGCAGTGTGCCTCTGGGTGGTGCAGTGCAGTATATATCTGAGTGCAGTTTGCCTCTGGTTGGTGAGTGTTGTATATATCTGTGTGCAGCGTGCCTCTGGTCGGTGAGTGTTGTATATATCTGTGTGCAGCGTGCCTCTGGGTGGTGCAGTGCTGTGTATATCTGTGTGCAGCGTGCCTCTGGGTGGTGCAGTGCTGTATATATCTGTGTGCAGTGCGCCTCTGGGTGGTGCAGTGCTGTGTATATCTGTGTGCAGTGTGCCTCTGGTCGATGAGTGTTGTATATATCTGTGTGCAGCGTGCCTCTGGTCGGTGAGTGTTGTATATATCTGTGTGAGGCGTGCCTCTGGTCGGTGAGTGTTGTATATATCTGCGTGTGTGCAGTGTGCCTCTGGTCGGTGAGTGTTGTATATATCTGTGTGCAGCGTGCCTCTGGGTGGTGCAGTGTGGCTCTGCGTGTGTTCAGCATGCCTCTGGGTGGTGCAGTGCTGTGTATATCTGAGTGCAGTGTGGCCCAGGGAGGTGCAGTGCTGTGTATATCTGAGTGCAGTGTGCCTCTGGGTGGTGCAGTTCTGTGTATATCTGAGTGCAGTGTGCCTCTGGCTGGTGCAGTGTTGTATATATCTGTGTGCAGCGTGTCTCTGGGTGGTGCAGTGTGGCTCTGCGTGTGTGCAGCGTGCCTCTGAGTGGTGCAGCGTGCCTCTGAGGGGTGCAATGTGCCTCTGGGTGGTGAGTGTTGTATATATCTGTGTGCAGCATGCCTCTGGTCGGTGAGTGTTGTATATATCTGTGTGCAGTGTGCTTCTGAGGGGTGCAGCGTGCCTCTGGTCGGTGAGTGTTGTATATATCTGTGTGCAGCGTGCCTCTGGTCGGTGAGTGTTGTATATATCTCCGTGCAGCGTGCCTCTGGTCGGTGAGTGTTGTATATATCTGCGTGCAGTGTGCCTCTGGTCGGTGAGTGTTGTATATATCTGTGTGCAGCGTGCTTCTGGGTGGTGCAGTGTTGTATATATCTGTGTGTAGCATGCCTCTGGTTGGTGAGTGTTGTATATATCTGCGTGTGTGCAGTGTGCCTCTGGTCGGTGAGTGTTGTATATATCTGTGTGCAGCGTGCCTCTGGTCGGTGAGTGTTGTATATATTTGTGTGCAGCGTGCCTCTGGTCGGTGAGTGTTGTATATATCTGTGTGTAGCGTACCTCTGGTTGGTGAGTGTTGTATATATATGTGTGTAGCGTGCCTCTGGTTGGTGAGTGTTGTATATATCTGCGTGTGTGTAGTGTGCCTCTGGTCGGTGAGTGTTGTATATATCTGTGTGCAGCGTGCCTCTGGTCGGTGAGTGTTGTATATATCTGCGTGCAGCGTGCCTCTGGTCGGTGAATGTTGTATATATCTGTGTGCAGCGTGCCTCTGGTCGGTGAGTGTTGTATATATCTGTGTGAGGCGTGCCTCTGGTCGGTGAGTGTTGTATATATCTGTGTGTAGCGTGCCTCTGGTTGGTGAGTGTTGTATATATCTGCGTGTGTGCAGTGTGCCTCTGGTCGGTGAGTGTTGTATATATCTGTGTGCAGCGTGCCTCTGGGTGGTGCAGTGTGGCTCTGCGTGTGTTCAGCATGCCTCTGGGTGGTGCCTTGCTGTGTATATCTGAGTGCAGTGTGGCTCTGGGAGGTGCAGTCGAGGAAATATAAATTTTATGGTCAAGAAATGTTCCCTAACGTGTACCCCACCGTCTCCATGTACGAGCTTAAAGTGCATGTAACTTCCCTCCTGTGCCAGCTATGAAGACGCAAATACATTTACGTCCAACGTTAACATGTCCTCTTTCAGATCCACCCTGAATGGGTTGAATATTCCGTTCCTAAGTATGCCTTGCCAACGTCTTTATGTGGTGTACTTTACACGTTTTTCAGCTCTGGCGAAGTAGGCCCTGAATTCTGCCATCAAGCCTTTTCCTGCCTTCTGACTCTAAATGCCTCAGCCTGGGCCTGCCTCTGTACCCGTGACCTCTACCTTACTCCCTGCGCGGCTAACGGCGCTTAGCTCAGCCTGTTGCCTGCCAAGACTGTATTCAACCTTCGAATTATCTGCTCCGCTCCTCAGAAATACATTCCTGCCTACTAGTTCAAGTAAACATCCTTCCAGCTGCAGAGCAAAGGGCCCGGCCTCACTGTCTCCGTGCAAGTAATTCATAGCTCCTGTTACCATGGTAGGCCCATGCCCCTCGCATCTCATGCAGACATGTAGACGCTTATACACGCACTCACAGTCAGTATAGAATAGCCTCTGCCCAAGAGACCTTTCCCTCTAGATAATATGGTTCCCAAACAACAGATATCAGATATGATATAGGAACGAGTTGATCTGACATGCCAGACTTCTGTCTCTTTCCGCTAGTGTAAATGTCAAGTCCCCTGCACCCTCCAGCTCCACGTCAATCACACGTCATGCAGCTGCGCGCGCATCCAGATCTCAGATTTCTGCTGACATTGCCAGATTCTGCTATGTACCCACCTACTTGTGACACTTTCATGTGACGTTTCTAGCACACACCTCTATGTTCACGCCTAGTTCACGCCTTTTGATTACGTATTGCTAACACGTGTGTGCTCTTATCTTGTTTCTCTCAGCTGTTACGCCTACTGTATTGGTTTCCATTATATGATTTGAGTATAAAAGTTATGTATTGTCAATAAAGCATTGCTCTATCCCTTCCTGAACCCCAGTGGTGTCAGGAACCCGATATCCGGTTCAAGAACCATTCCTTTTTAAGGAATAAAACCCCTAAGAACTCTAACACCACGGACTCTGCGTCTTTCTTTCCGATTGAGTTATTTTATTTTTAGTACTTACCTGCATAGAAATTAGGACGGTAATTAAATATTTACCACATTATTTTGGCGCCCGAATAGGGACCCCTCCCCCACCTCACGCGCCGGTTGGTGCGTTGCAACCTTTGCCCCCTGCCATAAGTCAAGACGGGCAATTACGCGTACCCGCAGGATTTCCTGTATCTCCCTCAGGCCTACGGAGGTGACGGAGACTGCGATCAGCACCCAGACGAGGCGGTGAGGAGTGCGGAGGATCCCGACCAGAGCCTAGCCGAAAGAAGCAAGGTCCGAGGTGTCAAGAGGCCCACCAGTTCCGAAGTATTCACGTATCGAGCCGAGTCGAGTCCAGTCCGGTCCAGTCCAGTCGAGTTTTCCGAGGCCTTCTGTTCCGTGCTTCCCGGTGAGTACCATTGCTGGGGACTCATCTAGACGGGTGCATTATTATGTATCCGGTAAAGACGGGTTTGGGTACACAAACACGGTCTGCACTGTTTTAGACAGTGTATCTGTACTGTTTAGCAGTACATCAGGCATTCAAGTTCTTGCACTGTTCTCAACAGTGTATCTGTACTGTTCAGCAGTACATCTAGTATCAAGGGTAGTTATATGTGTTTAATATGTTTTTCATGTGATTAATGTCGTGGTATGAGTGATCGTTTGATGTACATTACTGTGTTTTTGTGTAACTAGCTGTGTTCAGAGTAAGTAACAAGTATCGAGTATCCAGTACTAAGTAACAAGATGCCGTTTTTCAATAAATTAAGACAGATAGGAACTAGGAAGGGGATACTAGAGGAAGAAATTCCTATCCCCCCTAGGGACACTCCTGGAAATTTTATGTATCATAAGCATGGCTTAGATGCCATACTGTACCTAGATTTATGGGTCGATTATACCAAGCACCTAGAAGAGAGACACAGATGGCCCGTTACAGGAACATGGGATGCCGAGTGCATCATGAAGGTAGAAGAAGCGCTATGGAAAAAGAAAGCCAGACAATCTCAGAAAGACGCCATAGAATTTTGGCGTAAAGAATCACATAAACGTGCCGAAAAAGCACTCCGAAAAGAAGACAGACATAGAGAAGAGTCGGATAAAGTCCGAGAAAACGAATTAGTTAATGAAGGGATCCGAGTAAAAGCAGAACAAGTAGACCGCATGCGAAACAATCTTGTAAATGGCATGTACTTTGTGGCCGAGGGTTTGCCTGAAGCCACTTCAGAAATACCGAAAGATCTGCCGCCGCCATTGGTTCCGACTAAAGTAAGTCACAGGACCACTAAAGATATATTCCTTGCTTCCTATCTAGACGATGTAGCTCCCGCTTACACCAATTCACGTGCCCACGTACCGCCCACTGACGGTGACGGAGGTGGCAACGCACTCCAAGATAATGTCCCGCCATTACCGCAACAAAGCTCACCCGTTCAACAGTCTGCTCCACCTGCTCCTCCACCTCCACCACTTCCCACACCTAAGATTAATATTCCAAATCCGTTTGCGCCTGATTCTAGTAAGAGACAAGTTCAGGTACAGATACCGACTCCACAGACATACAATTTTCAAGCTTCCGCTACAGGAGGTGCGACAGGAGGTCTCCAGACTCCGCCACCAACACACAGATTGAACGTTAGGGACATAATGAAGCAACGTACACCCCAAACACCACGTTTGGACATGCTTAAAGAACCCCTTCCAATTTGCAGATACGATCCAGTACCAGGTAAAGACGATAGAATGTTGTTAGCATCACTACGCATACGAAAAGTTACAGACTACCTAGTGTTATTTCCAGGAATGACTGAGCACCTAGATAGAATATATCATTTTATCCAGACTGGGGAGAATCCTGAAAGTATTAAAGAGGCCCTGGCTCACCAGAAAGTAGACACTCAAGGTTGTATATTACGTTTTTTCATAAATTGCTTAATAAGAGAACAAGACAGGCCTGGAGTAAACCAGGAAGAGATGGAAGCACTAAACAAGTGGGGTCAAAATATAGCCGAGGGAAAACATGACAAACTGAATTGTATAGCAAGCATGTACAAGAAAATCAGAAAAGCAGTAATAGAAATACACGAAAAAGAACAAGAAAAAGAAAAAGAAAGTGACAGGAATGACTCCTCCGAGGAGGACGGACCTGAAGAACATGACACGGCTAAAGAAATGATAGCATATGTGGGTAAGGGAAATTATCTTAGGAAAGGCATTCGTCCAGAAAGCAAGAGAGTTTTTCTCTCTGGTATATCAAAACCGAATTCTCCTGAATATCTGTTTCAAGGTACCGATAAAATTCTTCAAGAACAAATGGGGTACCATGTACTCAATTCTATGGATGAACAAGAACTAGCCCGGTCAGCAGTACTATGGGCTGACAATCCTAGCACATACAATGATGATACAGTAGCACAGACATTTCTGAACCTTTCCCCAGACGAGCAGAAATTAGCTGGTGTATACATGATTCAGCATCTCATCACGTTATACAGACAACAACATTCTGATCCAGGTCCCTTACCTGATACATTAGAAGCACTACTTATGAATAGATGGAGAGGCCTAAGTACCACGTTAATTCAAATAATTCTAGAACAACGCCGCAGATATAACACTTTCTTAGGCCCACAATATGTTTCAGCTCCGCCCCCAGAAAGAAAAATGTTTCATTTTAACAGGCAGAATCCTTTACGAGAAGTACACCCAGTTATGAATGCCAATAATACCTTGGAACGTGTGTTTGTGTACACACCTTTAACAAAGTTGGAATTGTTAGAAATGAAGAAACTAGTACCCTGTCATGATAAAGACCCTGCAGGTTTTCACCGAGAACTTAAAGACATGTTACTCATGGGAGATTACACGTATACGGATATTATGAAATTGTTAAAGGTACTGCTGCCCACCGGCATTTACGAGAAACTCAAGGAAAAAGAATGGGAGGTGGGAGATAAAAAGATTATTTGGACTGAAATAGAAGACGAGGAAAAAGGGCGTACTCCAGGGCTAGGCCTTGGGGACAAAGCTAAAGCATTACCAGGTTTAATAGTACAGGTTTTGCCAAGATTATTGACAACTAAAAAGGAAGACTGGGACGCAATCTCAGCCTGTAAACAGAAACACGATGAAGATACTAGTGACTTCTATTCGAGATTCGAGAAATGTTTCATTATTAATAGTGGCCTGAAACCAGGCAGCGAGTCATACCCACATCTTTTTGTAACAAAATTAGTCGAGAATTCCCTGACACAAGTTAAGAACCGTGTATATAAAGTTGAAAGTACATGGCAAGCAAATACGCCATCCCAGATGTTACAAATGTTACAATACCACCAGAACAGAATTAGAGAAGAACAGGATCACGAACAGAGACGTATGAAAGACACGAAAATGAAAATGTTAGTGGCCCAGTCGGTCCCAGCCGACGGTCAGAGAAAGGGTGCGACCCAGACAGGTAATTCAGCAGCTCCCGTTAAAGGGACATGCAACTATTGCAAACAGCCAGGTCACTACGTACATGAATGTTCAGTCCTGAAACACAATATAGCAACAGGTAAAACTAAAGAAAGACCGCGTCCGCCTAGACAAGACCAGGTCCAGCAACAGACTTCACAGAATACACAGCCTATGCATGCTCCACCACATACAGTACAGACAACAGCGGTATCACAACCGCAGCCCATTGCCGCGACGCAGCAGGTATCACAGCAGATGTATCAGTATGCCCAATCTGATTACCCCGATTATCAGCGATACACATGAAACAGCCTAGAGAGGGAGGTTGGCTTGCCTCTTATTGAGATTCCTGTAGATCAAGAGGGTCCTTATGTACACAGTCAAGTATTGGGAAAAGACAGAAAGTTTTTAATTGACACAGGGGCAAGCCGCACAACGATCAGCCATGATGAAGTCCCAGGGGCACCCCTCTCAGGCTCACAGAATGTTTCCCTTGGTTTTTCAGGACAGCCTATTGTAAATGAAGTATCGAAACCAGTCCCCTTAGCAGTAGGTCCATTATCACGTGTTACAGACTTGTTACTAACGAAATCATGTCCAGAAAACTTGTTAGGTATCAAAAAGTTGAAGGCTCTAGGAGCTGTGATATGTTGTTCTCCGGAAGGAGTTAGACTTTTTCTGCGTGACTTTAAGGGTCACTATGTATTACGAGAGTTTGATGTCAGATTGAAAAATGTACCGAAACACCTGTGGGCACAAGGCCCGACCGATGTAGGTTGTATGCACATTACACCATACCGTGTTACACTCAAACCAGGAGTTGTTTTACCACGAATCAGACAATACAAGTTACCACCCGATGCTGTAGTGGCTTTACTGGAAATCATTGAAGAGCTCATTGCCCAGGGAGTGGTCGTGGAAACCGACTCCAATATCTGTAATTCCCCTATCATTCCGATTCTTAAACGTACTGATCCCAATGCACCGCCAGTATACCGGCTGGTGATTGATTTACGAGAACTGAATAAATGCATTGTTCCACAGTATCCTGTGGTTCCCGACATCTCATCCTTATTGACTGCTATTGATTCAGAAGCAACGTTCTTTACTGTAATTGATCTCAAGAACGCCTTCTTCAGTGTACCCATTGATCCAGAGAGTCAATATCTCTTCGGATTCAGTTTAAATGGCCGAAGTTTCAAATTTTCACGCGCACCTCAAGGATTCACAGAAAGCCCCAGCATCTATAGCCAAGCACTGAAAAGACAACTTGACTGTATCCAAATGCCAGTTAACACTGCCTTATTACAGTACGTCGATGATCTGCTGATCACCGCACAAAGTGAACCCGAATGTGAACAAGCATCACTGATAGTTTTACATTTTCTGGCCGACAAGGGACACAAGGTGTCTCCTTCGAAGCTACAATTCTGTGTTCAGCAAGTTGTGTACCTGGGTCACTTGCTGTCCAAAGTGGGGAGGCAGCTCACTCCTGATCGCATCCAGTTAATTGTGAACATGCCACAGCCCCAGACACAAAAGGAAGTGCGGGCCTTTATAGGCCTCACCTCGTACTGCAGACAATGGATTCCTCAGTATGCATTCCTAGCTAAACCACTCATTCAGTTGACAACACAGGAGGCAGCGACTTCGACTGCCCTCCCTTGGACTCAGGAACATACACAGGCCTTTGAGGAATAAAAGAAAGCTTTATGTCAAGCACCAGTTTTAGCGACACCATGTTACAGCAAACCTTTTACACTTTTTGTTACAGAACGTGATGGTACAGCGTTGTCTGTCCTCACACAAGATCAAGCAGGTTCACATAAGCCTTGTGCTTATTTTTCAAGTACATTGGATTCAGTGGCCCAGGCTCTGCCTGCGTGCTTAAAATCAGTTGCAGCGACAGCCCTAGCAATCAGACAAAGCGACTCAATAGTATTAGGACATCCATTGTCAGTACAAGTTCCACATTCTGTAGAGGTCCTTCTAAACCGAACACAGACTCAACACCTGACTATAGCACGACTGACAGGTTATGAATTAACGTTATTCCAGCCACATATAGAAATCAGACGCTGTAACATTCTAAATCCTGCAACATTGCTACCTTCGATTATGACAGGTTCAGCTCAGCATGATTGTATAGAGATCATTAATGCAGTAACAAAGCCCCGACGAGACTTAACAGACGTTCCATTGACAAATCCGGACCTGACACTTTACGTGGACGGTTCATGTATGAGAACAAACACAGGAGAATTAGTAGCCGCATATGCAGTGACCACTGAAACTGAAGTCAAAGAAACACATCGTATTGATACACTGTCCGCTCAAGCAGCAGAGCTTATCGCTCTGACCCGAGCCTGTATACTAGCCAAAAACAGAAATGTTAACATATACACCGATTCACGTTATGCTTTCGGAGTCGTACACGACTTCGGAGTGTTATGGCAAGAACGAGGTTTCTTGACCTCTCACGGTGCCAAGATTCAACACGGTCCCCTTATTCAAGCACTGTTAGAAGCAATACATTTGCCTTCAGGCATATCCATCATGAAGTGTAAAGCACATACTAAAGTTACAGACTCTATTTACCAGGGTAACGACCTGGCAGACCAAACAGCAACACATACAGCATTGACTCATACCCAGACAACTGATGTAACAAAGATCATAGTGCCGACACATTGTATGACAGTTAGGGATCCCACACTAGATGTAATCGATATTCAGACACATGCTACTCCAGATGAAATCAAGAAATGGACTGAACTAGGAGGGATCCAGACAGATCAGGGATGGATGACGAAGGGAAAATCTACATGGTTTCTCCCCGACTCTATGGTTCAAGTCATAATAAATACAGCACATAGTCCAGCACACCTAGGAGAAAAAGCTATGTTAGACAGTTTACAGAATCTCTGGTACAACAAACATTTACGAGCAGCCGCAAAACAGAAAGTGCGTACTTGCATGATCTGTTGTCAGTTCAATCCAGGTAAAAGCGTCCCTGTAGGGCAAGGTGGATTTCATCCTCCCGATCACCCTTTTGAAGTCCTACAGATGGATTATATCCAGATGGACCGTTGTTGAGGATTCAAGTACGTCCTCGTAGTTGTTTGTGCACTTTCCCGTTGGACCGAAGCATATCCAGTCCCAGATTACACTGCCCCGACCACTGCCAAGCAGCTGGTTCGAGAATTTTTCCCACGGTACGGCTTGCCTCGTATCGTGTACTCAGATAACGGACAGCCATTCTCATCCGAGCTCATGAAGCAGGTTTCACTTCTGTTAGGTTACCAGTGGAAATTCCATTGTGTCCGACATCCCGAGGCAGCTGGCCTTGTAGAAAGGCACAATCAGACACTGAAAACACGTCTTGCTAAAATATGTAAAGAGAAAGGGGTCGACTGGATAGTCGCCCTGCCAGTTGCACTATTCTACATGAGAATGGTCCCGCATTCGAGATCAGGACTATCCCCGTATGAGGTGGTCTTTGGCCGGCCACCAAATATGTGGGGGACGCCCATGCCTAAGAAAATAACCGATGTTGACTGTAATATGCTGACAGATTACCTTGCCTCCTTGATGTCTGCACTCCAATCATGTCGTTCACAGGTTGCCGCAGCTTTTCCCGACAACACTGATGTGAAGCCACACGATGTCCGTCCTGGTGATACTGTCCTGATACGAAATTTCGATAGGAGGAGTCCGCTGGAGCCCCGTTGGCAGGAGCCGAAGCTTGTCCTTCTGACCACGAGGACTGCAATCAAGGTTGAAGGCCGCAAGGGGTGGATCCATACGAGTCACATTAAAAAGTGTAATGAACTGTTGCCAGAGACTGACTCTTCCACCCCCTCAAAGGACTGCCCCGATTCTAGTGACTTTAAAGTTTGCAAGAGATAGAAAACTCTGCAAGAAGAGTATAAATCCAAGCTACGGTCTAGCAAGTCAGACAGTTTAATTGTTTAAGTCCTCCCCTAGGTGAATCGGTTAAATTAGTTTCTGACATGTATCCCCTAGACCAAGATAGAGAGAGAGAGAGACAACTCAAGAAACGTGCATATTGTAAATCACTTCGTAGTCACTGTATAGTGACATTATTGGTTATGTTTTTTTTAAGTCTTCTGATTATTGCTGCCAGTATATTGTTGCATGTATATTACCCTATCTTCAAGCGTGCCCAATCTGCTTACAATGTCACTGCCGAACATTCTTTTAGCGAATTACCCCCACATGAGTTATCTTACAGACTTGCGCTGCGCAACAGCACATTCATTAGTATGTTACATCACTCCCATCAGACTAATAATGCTACAAACTGTTGGATATGTGGCCGACTCCCTCCCTATCAGAAATACAAGGGGGTTCTGCCTCTCTTTCCATACCCGTTCACTCACAATGGCTCATGCGGAGCATGGTTTAGATTAATTAATTCTTTAGATTCTGATATTGCTGTTTTCGAAGGAAATTGGGTTTGGGGAAACCTGAACTTAGTTCTGCTTAACGCCTGTTACCCTGACAAGAAGGGACTTCCCACTAGGACAGGAACTGATCTAGAAAATGAAGTATATGGATTAGGTAATTATACAATTAACCTCATGATTCTTACTGTTGAATCCGAAGCTGCACCAGTTCTCCCTGCTATGTCAGTATTACCAGTCACGGGTGACTTATGTGTTAGAAAGAAGGGTTCAGTACACTTAGGTCATAGTAAATGCACTACTGTGATCGAATTCAGTGATCAAGGCAGGTCTACATTTAGAGCTACTCATCATTCCTACTTTGTTTGTGACCATACCGCATACATACGTTTACCTCCAGATTGGGATGGTACCTGTTACATTGCATTCCTTCTGCCACCTGTTTTCCTAGCCCCTCCTGATTATCACAGAAATACAAATCTAGTAAACAATAGACTCCGAAGAGATCTCCCGATTGTCGACTATACTGAAACGGCATGGGAGCAATACACAGATTTCAATAAAGGTTTCTTCCCCTACTTAGGTACTGTTTTTAATAGTAAGCTGATACGAAAATTAACTAGAACCCTCGAAGCAGTAGTGAATGAAACTACTTCCGCTCTAGGCAACTTAACAGAGGAGCAATCTGCCATGCGGGTTGTTGTTCTTCAAAATCATCTTGTTATTGACGTCATCCTAGCAGATAGGGGCGGAGCCTGTAAGGTCATCGGGTCGAGTTGCTGTGTTTTCATTCCAGAAAACGCGCCAACAGTATATAAGGCTATCACACGTCTTCATAAGATTGCAAGTTTGATACATCAGACTCCTGGCACCTGGACTTGGTCCGGTTGGTTCTGGACAACGTTGACCGCTTGGGGATGGAAGATCGTATCCTTCCTAGGCATTGCCCTTCTCGTAGTATTCAGTTGTTGCCTGTGCCTACAATGTGGGCCAGCGATTTGTGGTCTATGCGCCACATCATGTATTCCGCATTCAAGTTTCCACTCAAAACGGGAAAAGAAGAAAGAAGAGCAAATGATGTTACATGAACAGACTGATCGATTCATGAGGATCGATATATCATGAAGGGTCCGTAGGGAACAAGGAGGGAATGAGGAAATATAAATTTTATGGTCAAGAAATGTTCCCTAACGTGTACCACACCGTCTCCATGTACGAGCTTAAAGTGCATGTAACTTCCCTCCTGTGCCAGCTATGAAGACGCAAATACATTTGCGTCCAACGTTAACATGTCCTCTTTCAGATCCACCCTGAATGGGTTGAATATTCCGTTCCTAAGTATGCCTTGCCAACGTCTTTATGTGGTGTACTTTACACGTTTTTCAGCTCTGGCGAAGTAGGCCCTGAATTCTGCCATCAAGCCTTTTCCTGCCTTCTGACTCTAAATGCCTCAGCCTGGGCCTGTCTCTGTACCCGTGACCTCTACCTTACTCCCTGCGCGGCTAACGGCGCTTAGCTCAGCCTGTTGCCTGCCAAGACTGTATTCAACCTTCGAATTATCTGCTCCGCTCCTCAGAAATACATTCCTGCCTACTAGTTCAAGTAAACATCCTTCCAGCTGCAGAGCAAAGGGCCCGGCCTCACTGTCTCCGTGCAAGTAATTCATAGCTCCTGTTACCATGGTAGGCCCATGCCCCTCGCATCTCATGCAGACACGTAGACGCTTATACACGCACTCACAGTCAGTATAGAATAGCCTCTGCCCAAGAGACCTTTCCCTCTAGATAATATGGTTCCCAAACAACAGATATCAGATATGATATAGGAACGAGTTGATCTGACATGCCAGACTTCTGTCTCTTTCCGCTAGTGTAAATGTCAAGTCCCCTGCACCCTCCAGCTCCACGTCAATCACACGTCATGCAGCTGCGCGCGCATCCAGATCTCAGATTTCTGCTGACATTGCCAGATTCTGCTATGTACCCACCCACTTGTGACACTTTCATGTGACGTTTCTAGCACACACCTCTATGTTCACGCCTAGTTCACGCCTTTTGATTACGTATTGCTAACACGTGTGTGCTCTTATCTTGTTTCTCTCAGCTGTTACGCCTACTGTATTGGTTTCCATTATATGATTTGAGTATAAAAGTTATGTATTGTCAATAAAGTATGCTCTATCCCTTCCTGAACCCCAGTGGTGTCAGGAACCCGATATCCGGTTCAAGAACCATTCCTTTTTAAGGAATAAAACCCCTAAGAACTCTAACACCACGGACTCTGCGTCTTTCTTTCCGATTGAGTTATTTTATTTTTAGTACTTACCTGCATAGAAATTAGGACGGTAATTAAATATTTACCACACAGTGCTGTGTATATCTGAGTGCAGTGTGCCTCTGGGTGGTGCAGTTCTGTGTATATCTGAGTGCAGTGTGCCTCTGGCTGGTGCAGTGTTGTATATATCTGAGTGCAGTGTGGCTCTGTGTGTGTGCAGTGTGCCTCTGGTCGGTGAGTGTTGTAAATATCTGTGTGCAGCGTGTCTCTGGGTGGTGCAGTGTGGCTCTGCGTGTGTGCAGCGTGCCTCTGAGGGGTGCAGCGTGCCTCTGAGGGGTGCAATGTGCCTCTGGGTGGTGAGTGTTGTATATATCTGTGTGCAGCGTGCCTCTGGGTGGTGCAGTGTGTCTCTGCGTGTGTGCAGTGTGCCTCTGGTCGGTGAGTGCTGTCCCGTGCAGTGCCACCCTCGCCCTCTCCCCCCCTCCCCATCCCGGCCTGTTGATTAAGCGCCGAGTCGGGTGTCAGCCTTGGCAGGTCGGGTGTCCCCTGTTCATGTACCGAGGGTCATTAATAAGAGAGCAGGCCTCGTCCCCCGGCTGCCGGGGGCAGGGAGGTGGGCACTGCCCGGGGGCACCCCTCCACACCCTCCCCTGGTGCTGCGCTCAGCGGCCCCAGCAGATGCGGCCCGGCGGGAGCGGACAGAGCCTCGCGGCGCTAAGAGGATTACAGGGGGGAAAGGGCTCGAAAACATTGGAAAAAGGTGAAATTATTAAGAGTGGAGAGAGAGAGGGGGGGGGAGTCAGGGAGAGGGGGACAGAAGCCACAGGGGGGAGGGAAGTGAAGACAGAGGCAAAGGAAGCAGAGACACGGGGTGAGCAGGGGAGAGGGGGCAAGAGGAGAGGGGGCAAGAGGGGAGGGAGGGAAAGAAGGTGGGAGAGAATCAGAGAGGAGCTCGAAGGGAGGAAGTAGAAGGGAGTGAGAAAAGAAAAAGGAGAGCAGAGAAGGAGGGGAAGTAAAGAAAATAGAATAGAACAGAACAGAATAGAACAGAACAGAACAGAATAGAACAGAACAGAATAGAACAGAACAGAATAGATTCGAATCAAGGGGAGGAGAGGAGAAGAGGGGGGGAGAGAAGAGAAGAGAATAGAATAGAATCCAAAGAGGAGAAGAGGCGGGACGAGACAGCAGAAGGAAAGAGGGGGGAAGTGGAGCAGGGGAGAGATGGAATGGCAGGGAGGGGAGAGTGGAAAATAAACTGCAAGTTTGCAAAAGGAAAAAAACATTAGGGAACTGGGAACAGAAGGAGACAGAAGGCAGAGGAGGAAAGCAATTAAAAACGGGAGAGGCCGAATGAGGGAGCGAGATGACCTAAAAAGAGGCAGATTATAAAGACAGAGGGTAGGGGCAGAGGGGAAAGAGCAGGGGAGGTGGAAACAGAAAGAGAGAGAGATCGAAGAGAGTGACAGAGAGGAGCGCAAAGGAGAAGGGGACGCGAGAGTGGAGAGAGACAGAGAATAGAGCTTCAGGAGCGGGTAAAGGCAGACAGGGAGGTGAGAGGCAAACAGAAGGACAAGATTCAGAGCAGAGTAAGAACAAGGGAGCTGAGAGACAACGGGGAAAGGAAGGAGTGAAATATATGTAGTTTGTTGAAGGGAAGACTCGAGCACCAGAGCTGAAGGCAGGGAGTGAGGCGAGAGACACAACTCCGGGTGTGAGGAGCGACTAAAGAGTGAGGAGGGAGAGAAGCAGCAAGAGGAAGAGCCTGGGCTGGAGGGCAGCGGAGGAGGATGGAAGAGGACTGGAGAGGAGAGAAGAGAGGAAAAGGATAAAGGAGGCTGCAGAGGAGAGAAGGGTCCATCAGTGTTCTGAGTGGGTCATCAAAAGACGCCCTGCGGGACAACAGGAAACAGAAGTGAGTGGCCAGAGAGAGAAAGACCTTGGATATCTAAGATGAAAGACATGCTGCAGCAGGTGGAGGCGTGAGAACTTACAAGAGGGTCAGGGGAGACAAAGAACACGCGTGAGCGAAAGAGTACCAGAGGGGAGAGGGGGGGGAGGGTCAGAGATAGGGAGTGAGGAGAGGGTGGCTAGTGGTGGAGCCTGAAGGGCCATAAAAGACAGAGCAGCTCATCTGGAGAGAGCCTAGAAGAGAGAGACATTGGGTGATAGAGTCAAGAAGGGCGCGCCAGAGAGAGGCCAGGACACAGTGAGGGACCTCTGCTCTCCACCCACGGGCCTCACCACCGCCACCTATGAGCTGAGGAATGTTTTTTTTCCTCCGCGAGAGCCAGAGAGCGAGTAGCGAGTCGCTGGACTCCTGGTCCTACAAGAAGCACTCTAAGGCGGCCATCAAGAAGCGCATCGAGAGCGCACGCCGCAAGCAGCAGCAGGAGAAGGAGAAGGCGGAGCAGGAGGAAGGCGGCGACAGCATGGAGGGCGGTGTGTCGGGTGGCTCCGGGCGTGGCACCCTCAAAGCCCGCACACTCAGTGCTTCGGAGCCGCGGGTGTCCGGGGCGACGCGGTGCCCCTTCCGCAATGCCATGAGCCTGGACGTGGGCGATGGACTTTCCAGCAGGAGTGACTGGGAGAAGGAAGGGGCCCAACTGAAGCATGGACCTCTCGGCAGGAAGGTTGGCCCTTCTGACAAGCCAGGTGTCACCACTTGCCCCACCAGCCTGATGCCAGAGGCCAAGGAGATGGTGCCCATTATCCACTCCTTCTTTGGGCAGGTAAGGACCTGGGCAATGGGGGGTCCTAGCTTGAGATGCTTCCTAACTCATAACCTTGTTTCAATGTTGTTTATTTCTATTTACCTGCCAGAGAGATGGTACCTAAGGAAGTTGGGTGGAGTTGGCCATTTGATATTTCAAACTCCAAACATGTCAGATCAATTCATACCATTAGAACAACTGAGAGTGGTTCAAGATTCCAGGCTGTGTGTGCTCTGGATTTGACCTTGGCCAAGTGCTTTCTAAGATTTGAGGCCACTTCAGAATCTACTGGGTCACCAGGGACATGAATGAGAGAGAAGTGACCCTCGTCTTCCAAAGGAAGGATGACCCTTGGTTCTCCTCTGAACAGGAGACCAACCTTCTGGGTTGATGTTGGGTTCCTCATCTTCCTATAAGAGAAGATGACTGTAGACCTCAGCACTCTTCAAGGGGTAGGACTGGTTGCAATAAACTTGTATTAGTCTGCACAACTGTTGAGCATAAACAACACCTTCTTGTGCAGGTGAACATGGAGGTCCTCATATTGACATCAGCAAAGGTACTCTGATTTGATGGTACGAGCACATGACCGAACGCGTTGGATCAAATCCCTACAGAGTCTGGTAATTTAAGAAAGATTTTCAAATAGCAATCTGTTTTAATGATGTAGTTGTGTTTTGCGGTTAGTCTTTCAATGTCTTGATAGTGTTTCCAGGGAGTGGGTTTCTCTTGGTCTTTTTTCACCACCAGTGTGTTCCTCTTGGCCTTGTTTATCCAGGTGGGGGTTCCTCTTGATTATTTTTTATCCAGGACTGGGTTTCTTCTGGTCTTGCTTCTCCAGGAGTGGGTTCCTCCTGGTCTTGCTTCTCCAGGAGTAGGTTTCTCTTGATCTTCTTTCTCCAGGTCTTAGTTCTTCAGGGGAGGGTTCCTCTTGGTTGTTTCTTCAGGGGTTGAAGGGTGGGGTCCTCTGGTCTTGTTCTCCAGGAGTAGGTTTCTCTTGATCTTGTTAATCTAGGTCTTGTTTCTCCAGGGGAGTGTTCCTCTTGATCTTTTCTCCGGGGGGTCGGGAAGCTTCTCTTGGATTTGGTCTCCAGAAGTGGGTTCCTCCTGGTCTTGTTTCTACAGGAGTAGGTTTCTCTTGTTCTTGTTAATCCAGGAGTTGGGTTTCTCTTGGTCATATTTCTCTTGTTCTTGTTTCTCCAGGAGTGGGGTTTCAGTTGGTCATTTTTTTTCCAGCAGTGAGTTCCTCTTGGCCTTGTTTATCCAGGACTGGGTACCTCTTGGTCTACTTTCTCCAGGTGGGGGTTCTTCTTGATTTTTTTTTCCCCAGGAGCGGGTTTCTCTTGATCTTGTTTCTCCATGTCTTGTTTCTCCAGGGGAGGGTTCCTCTTGATCGTTTCTCTGGGGGGCGGGTTTCTCTTTTTCTTTTTTCTCCAGGAGCGGGTTTCTCTTGATCTTTGTTTCTCCAGGTCTTAGTTCGTCGGGGGAGGGTTCCTCTCGATTGTTTCTTCAGGGGTTGAGGGGTGGGGTCTTCTGGTCTTGCTCTCCAGGAGTAGGGTCTCTTGATCTTGTTAATCTAGGTCTTGTTTATCCAGGGGAGGGTTCCTCTTGATCGTTTCTCTGGGGGGGCGGGTTTCTCTTTTTCTCATTTCTCCGGGAGCGGGTTTCTCTAGGTCTTGTTTATCCAGGTGGGGGTTCCTCTTGATTTGTTTTATCCAGGACTGGGTTTCTCTTGGCCTTGCTTCTCCAGGAGTGGGTTTCTCTTGATCTTGTTTCTCCAGGTCTTAGTTCTTCAGGGGAGGGTTCCTCTTGGTTGTTTCTTCAGGGGTTGAGCGGTGGGGTCCTCTGGTCTTGTTCTCCAGGAGTAGGTTTCTCTTGATCTTGTTAATCTAGGTCTTGTTTCCCCAGGGGAGGGCTCCTCTTGATCTTTTCTCCGGGGGGTCGGGGAGCTTCTCTTGGATTTGGTCTCCAGAAGTGGGTTTATCCTGGTCTTGTTTCTACAGGAGTAGGTTTCTCTTGAACTTGTTAATCCAGGAGTTGGGTTTCTCTTGGTCATATTTCTCTTGTTCTTGTTTCTCCAGGAGTGGGGTTTCAGTTGGTCATTTTTTCTCCAGCAGTGAGTTCCTCTTGGCCTTGTTTATCCAGGACTGGGTACCTCTTGGTCTACTTTCTCCAGGTGGGGGTTCCTCTTGATTTTTTTCCCCCAGGAGTGGGTTTCTCTTGATCTTGTTTCTCCAGGGGAGGGTTCCTCTTGATCGTTTCTCTGGGGGGCGGGTTTCTCTTTTTCTTTTTTCTCCGGGAGCGGGTTTCTCTTGATCTTGTTTCTCCAGGTCTTAGTTCGTCAGGAGAGGGTTCCTCTTGGTTGTTTCTTCAGGGGTTGAGGGGTGGGGTCCTCTGGTCTTGTTCTCCAGGAGTAGAGTTCTCTTGATCTTGTTTCTCCAGGGGAGGGTCCCTCTTGATCGTTTCTCTGGGGGGCGGGTTTCTCTTTTTCTTTTTTCCCCAGGAGCGGGTTTCTCTTGATTTTGTTTCTCCAGGTCTTATTTCTCCAGGGGAGGGTTCCTCTTGATCGTTTCTCTGGGGGGCGGGTTTCTCTTTTTCTTTTTTCCCCAGGAGCGGGTTTCTCTAGATCTTGTTTCTCCATGTCTTGTTTCTCCAGGGGAGGGTTTCTCTTGATCTTGTTTCTCCAGGTCTTAGTTATTCAGGGGAGGGTTCCTCTTGGTTGTTTCTTCAGGGGTTGAGGGGTGGGGTCCTCTGGTCTTGTTCTCCAGGAGTAGGGTTCTCTTGATCTTGTTAATCTAGGTCTTGTTTCTCCTGGGAGGGTTCCTCTTGATTGTTTCTCTGGGGGACGGGGAGTTCCTCTTTGTTCTCCAGGAGTGGTTTTCTCTTTTTCCTTTTTCTCCAGAAGTGGGTATCTCTTGGTCTTGTTTCTCCTAGCGGGGTTTCTCTTGGTCTTGTTTCTCTAGGAGTGTGTTACTCTTCGTCGTGTTTTGTCCATGTGTGTGGTCTCTCCATAGAGGTGAAGCCATTCTCAGTGTTCTGTTTGACTTTAGTTATTTCCCAACATGAAGTCGTAGTCCACGACTTCCAAAGTCCACCCATGATATACTAGCCATTAACCTGGCTTGTGTATCGTGGGTTTGTTTTTGCTCCTCATTCAGTTATTTAGAATAAATTCTGAAGGCAACACACCCAGAGAAATTAGTTCCCATCTAGTACAGGAGGCCGGTGATCACGGGGAGGATTGAGGAGACACAGAGGTGTTTACTTGGCCAACTTGGCCAATTCATGTAAAAGAAAGTCAGTCCTGCAGTGTGGTGACCGAGCCAGTATTGGAGCTTAGTCAAATCACAACTTCATCTCACCTGCAGAAGGATTCTGCTGAAACTTTGCTGGATTTTACTTTCAACTCAAAAGACAAACAACATGTTAAAGGTAACTTTAAAAATTCTAAATGAAAATCAACGTCAGTTTACATTTAAAGCCTGTAATATGTTAGGAAGTAAAGAATGTGAAAGGATAAAAGTAAAAAAAATAGTTTCCAAATTAAAAGGCGGAAAAGTTCAAAACATATCAAAAAGCTAGACAATCAAAAAATTTGAAACCTAAAAGTAAAAAAATCTATTTCCAGGTTGGAAATTTTGATAGGTTCCGAATCATGAGAAAAATGTTAAGGTACTACAATTTAGAAACTTTGATTTCCAGGTAAAATAAAGGTAGAAGGTTTAGTAAATAAAAACTGTTAGAACAAAACTAAAAAAATGTAAACAACAAAACATGTTAAAAAAAGAAAAAATTATATTGTTCAAATTTTAACATGCTGTCAAGTTTAACATTTAAAAAGCTAGAAGTAAAGGTGTAACATCTGTTGAAAAAGTTAAGTGCAATTAAGCGAAAATGTGAGGCAAAAAAATGTAAAATGTTGAAGTTAACAGTAAATAAACAGTTCATTTCTGACTCTAGAAGATAAAAATGTAGAATGTTCATTTACTTTTTTTTTTAATTAAGAACATTTTCAAGCAGAAGGGTTTCTGCTGTTCCAGCTGAGGAAAGAAACGCTTTGATTATATATTTATTCGAGATCTGGTCTCTATTACAGCACTAACACTATTAGTAGATAACAATGATGTTCATTGAACATAAGTTGCTTCTATTACACAACAGGCTGCAGACCCGTGGTTTAGTACAACCAGCGCTCCCTTTCTCTTCTAAAATACTTAACGCGACCAATAAGTCGAAAGAAATTTTCAGGATTGTGACTGAGTTGTGCAATGATGAGAGAACTTCTCCCCCGGTTGTCCCCTCACAATTGCTCTGCAACTCGCTGAATGACTATTTCAATGACAAATTAGTGTTGATTAAGGACACTCTATCCAAGCTTCCAGTTTGTGCCCCGATAGACGACACTTTTTTAAACCCTCTTACTTTGCATTCCTTCCCCTTAATCACTCACCAAACCCTTCAAGATTTGCTCACTAGAGTTAAATCAGGATCTCCTCAGGATGCCTGCCCTCCCCAAGTAATGAGAGAAATTGGTCGGGCACTCCCAAGTAGCCTGATTCCACTGCTCAACAACTCCCTCGCGTCAGGGAATGTTCCTAATAGTTTTAAACAGGCCTTATTGATTCCTTTGAAAAAGAAACCTGGCATTGACTCCTCAGACCTTTCTAATTATAGACCAATATCGTTACTGCCTTACTTATCCAAAATATTGGAGGCGCATATAACCAGCTGCCTATCAAGTTTTGTGGAAGCCTCTGGTTATTTACAACCCAACCAGGCAGGTTTCCGGCCTGGTCACTCTACTGAGGCAGTGATATTGGCCGTTCAGAATACTTTAAGGTCTAATGCAGACAGGGACTTGCACTAGGCTTTGGTGTTATTGGACCTGTCTGCGGCGTTCGACACGGTTGACTATACCATCTTGGTCAACCGTGTCGAACAGGCCGGTCTTCGGGACTCGGCCTTGGCCTGGCTCAAGTCCTTTATTTCTGGACGTACCCAATCGGTTCGACTAGGTTCTTTCACAGCCCCTAAAAAAATTTCCTTTTGTGGGGTTCCTCAAGGATCCTCCTTGTCCCCTTTATTATTTAATTTGTATATGCGGCCTCTGTTGTTCTCTCTACGAGAGTTTAAGGTTGATGTATATAATTATGCAGACGACCTGCAGCTGGTCTTTGTGCTAAACTCCCACAATGCTGCCGAGGAATTTCGAGCAACCATGTCTTTTATCCAGAGGTGGATGTCTCTAAACCACCTTAAGTTAAATCCGGGAAAAACAGGGCTCATTCTACCTGGGAAGAGTGAGATCAGTTGGAGTCCTAGTTTTTGGCCGTCGGACATGGGCTCGCCCCCAAAAAAATCCCGTACAGTAAAAAGTTTGGGAGTGACTCTTAGTGAGGACCTTACCTTGGTAAGTCAAGTCGGAACTGTGGTCTCCTCGGGGTTTTTTCAACTGAGGAAGATCAAGAAAATAGCACATCTTCTTACAGGTCTGGCCTTAATTCAGACAGTTAGTGCTCTAGTCCTGTCCCACATTGATTTCTCAAATGGCCTCTATCTGGGGGCGCCTATTGGCCAACTTAAAAGATTGCAATACTTGCAAAATCAAGCTGCGAGACTTATTTGCAAAGTCCCTAAGTGGGAATCAATTAGACATGGACTAGAGACCCTGCACTGGCTGCCTGTGGAACAGAGAGCCACATTCAAGGTGGGTTGCATTGTGTTTAAGGCTCTGGAGGGTAAGGGTCCCATGTTCCTTAGATTACTACTGCGCAAATATATACCTTCGCGCAGTTTGAGATCAATCCACAAAGACCTACTTGAGGTCCCCCGTTTCAAAAAGAAACGTCAGGGAGGCAGCAGTTTTCAATTTTTAGCCTCCTCATTGTGGAATTCCCTCCCTTTGACTCTGCGACATAGCAAGGACCTCCTTGCTTTTAGGAAGGCATTTAAAACTTTTCTTTTTTCCCAGGCTTATTGTAAACAGTGATTGTATTTCTTTTATGTATTGTTATGTTTGACTCTCTCACCAGCGCCAAGAAGCCCCTGGGCGTATGCGCGCTTAACAAATAATAAATAACATAACATAACATAACAGCGCTCCCCACAGCATCAAGTCGACATTTTGCTGATGACACATATATTTGTTTGCTTTGTTTCTATGCTCACAGACTCTTTCTACCCCTGTAGCACCTACAAAAGTCAAAATAATCCAGCCACATTCTGTTTTTCTTGCTCCTGCACCTCTCATCAGGAAACATCCTTTACCCCACAGTCAGAACAGTGACCTGCCTTTACAACAAAGTCACTACCCCGACTACGCCATTACAACGCATTACTTTACCCCGCAAGTCATTACAACGACTTGCCTTACAGGGTGGGTTGTAGGACTGCTGTTGGGTTTTAATTACAACACCGTCCCTGCGGGTACACCGAGTGGAGCTGGAATACTAAATTCTACTATTCCAAAGTCCAGCGCCCCCCTAAGGCAAGTCGTTGTAAGGACTTGCGTGGTAAAGTAATATGTGGTAACGTTGCAGTTGGGGTAATGATGGCGTTGTAAAGTCATGCAGGGTAAATGCATTCGGGGTTCCCTCACACATCCCCTCTCATCTTCCAACTGTGATCTGCTACTTCCTCGGTCACCTTCGCATCCCCTTCTCAAGGCCAGACTGACTATGGTGCAATCAGGCAGTGCCAGAGGGGCTGATCCGACAAGTTAGTGTGTGAGACTACTTTTTAAGGTTTGTGGCCTGGTCTATGCTTTGTTGCTGTGGTCTTTCCTGCTGATATCACCAAAGGCATTGCCTGGAGCAAGCACAAATGCATGCACTCACCCATACTTTGCCAAATACCCATGCATTAGGGGTCGTATTTATGAGAGGTTTGCGTTTTGCTTGCACCGCGCAATGTGGTACATGAATGCGCAAAGCTCTAAGTCACATTTATGAAGCCACGCTAAGCCACGTTGCGCGTCTTTGAATGACTTCAAAAATATGCAGTAACGCAACGCAGCACAAAGCTCAGCTTTACATTACTCTGAACAAGGGAGACCTCTATAGGCGTTGCGGTGGGTGCTAACACGCAAACCCCAAGGTAAACCCGTAATGAGGAGAAGTACTTTTTAACTGTCCTCTTTCCCCTCTTCCTATATTTTTCCTCTTTCTCTGTGTGCTGGATTTTGCAGCAGACAAAGAGGAAAAAGCCTCTGAGGATTGCGTTTGTGAAGGATGGTGCCCCTTCTTGCACAAAAGCCATCCTGCCTATAACACAAGCACCCGTGGACCAGAGTGCAAGGGCGCCTGCACTGGCGCTAGGCGGCTAAAACTGTGAGAGCAGAGGAAAAGGACAGGAATGCGTCATATTGGATAAATACATTCCTGCCCTGTCCCTGTGAAGCTGCTTGTGACCATGTGTCTTCACAAGTTCAGCCTATGCCCGTGCCTTTGCAAGTTCAGCCTATGCCCCTGTGTCTTTACAAGTTCAGCCTATGCCCCTGTGTCTTTACAAGTTCAGCCTATGCCCGTGCCTTTGCAAGTTCAGCCTATGCCCGTGCCTTTGCAAGTTCAGCCTATGCCCGTGCGTTTGCAAGTTCAGCCTATGCCCGTGCCTTTGCAAGTTCAGCCTATGCCCGTGCCTTTGCAAGTTCAGCCTATGCCCGTGCGTTTGCAAGTTCAGCCTATGCCCGTGCGTTTGCAAGTTCAGCCTATGCCCCTGTGTCTTTGCAAGTTCAGCCTATGCCCGTGCCTTTGCAAATTCAGCCTATGCCCGTGCGTTTGCAAGTTCAGCCTATGCCCGTGCGTTTGCAAGTTCAGCCTATGCCCCTGTGCCTTTGCAAGTTCAGCCTATGCCTGTGTCTTTACAAGTTCAGCCTATGCCTGTGTCTTTACAAGTTCAGCCTATGCCCGTGCCTTTGCAAGTTCAGCCTATGCCTGTGTCTTTACAAGTTCAGCCTATGCCTGTGTCTTTACAAGTTCAGCCTATGCCCGTGCCTTTGCAAGTTCAGCCTATGCCTGTGTCTTCACAAGTTCAGCCTATGCCCCTGTGTCTTTACAGGTTCACCCTATGCCCCAGTGTCTTAACAGCTTCAAAGCTGCCTAGTTGCAAATGTCGGCCACTTTTTTCGCTATCTGAATACGAACGGGGCCCAGGCCTATTGTCTGTCCAAGTCCACTCCTGTCGGCCTCCCAAACACCATTTAGGCAACGAAAAACCCTACAATGCTCAAGATGGCTGACATTATATGCACTTATTAGATTAATTACCCAATGGAACCATAATTACTGACCAAAACCTCCAGTTATTGCATTGTCTGATTTGTGCCACTTGATGACATATTTATTTACCGCTGATGAATTATTCATGATTCACTGATGAATTATTCATCTTCCACTCAATCACATTCCCTCCCGTAAGTTGTTGTGCCGACAATTGACCAATAAAGAAGCTGTGTCACACAAGTCAGTGTTCAAAGTTCTCAGCTCTCCAATAACAAATGTAACATTGTGTGAAAATAATGTTACATTTTGTACTTAAAAAGTTTAAAATGTAACAAGAAACAAATTACAGAATCCCACTAAGGCCCTGGAGAGGAAGACAAGTTACAAGGAAAGCCTCAGGAGTTCTGGGTAACACAACACAAGGCCCGAGAGGAGCAGACACATGCACAAGGTGCAGGAAGCTGGGTTTCTGTTGCAGTAACCCCCCCCCTCCCTCCACCTTTTGCCAGACCACTGATGCACTTTGAATTGATGTGCCCTGGGTACCTGCCGATCAGTGTCCAGGGCCTGTGTTCTTTCCCAAAACAGTACCTAGTACCCCCAATTTCATCTCTCTGGCCACATGTCAGTGCCTTGTAAAAGGCGCCATGGGTACCGAGGGCACTGTTGCCAGAGAAGGCCTCTAAGGCTGAAGCACTCCTTGTGCCACCCTTAGGGGTCCTGTACCCTTACACTCACACACTGCCTTTGCAGACTGCGTGTTTTGGTGCAGAACAAAGGGAAGGGTCGACATAGCACACATCCCTGTGTGCCATGCCTACAGCACACTGCCCTGGCATAGGTCAGCCACCCCTCTAGGTGGGTGCACTATACCAGTGGTGGGGGTACAGTTGCATGAGCCCTGTGTCCTGTGCCCCTACAGTGTCTAGACCAAATCTTAGACATTGTAAGTGCAGTAATGCCATTAAGAGTATATGGTGTTGGGAGTTTGTCATTCTGAACTCCACAGCACCATAATGGCTTTACTGAAAACTGGGAAGTTTGGTACCAAACTTCCCAGCACATTAAACCAACACTGATGCCAGTTTGGGATTTAATAAAACAAATGCACTCAGGGGGCATCTTAGAGATGCCCCCTGCAAAAAGAGTCTAGAAACAAATCCTTTCCTGGCAGAGGTGTTCACACTTCCCCCAGGTCCGGAAAAGCTATCTATGGTAGGGGAGCTTCAAAGGCCTGGCAGCCTTTGAAGTGCGACCCCTAGCCTCACCAGCTACGAGGACCAGGCCCCCTTCCTGTATCCTCTCCCTTTTCAGTGGGAAGACAGGTGGGAAAAATGAACCAGGCCTGAAGGTATGCCCTCCTCTGTCGACCCCACTCCTCGGGTGACGGAGGCGAGGTGAAATCCACTTTTTAGCACCTGCCATCATGCAGATAGCAGGCACTCCCCAATCAGGATTAGGGATTGTGCCCACTTCCCCCACGTGGGGAGAGCAAACTAAGGGTGTAGTCACCCTAAGGTCAGTAGCCCTTGGCTACTGACATCGAGACCCCTATAACGCCCCCTAAAAACAGTATTTAAGGGGTAGCCCTGAACCAAGAAGACAGATTCCCGCAACCTACAAAGAAGGACAAAAGAAGGCGCCTAGCAGAGGAGGCTGCAGAGAAGAACTGACTAGGACCCAGCCCTACCGGCCCATCTGCAGCTTTGAAAGATGCTGTGCAAAAGTCGTCTTGTCCAAAACCAGCAACCCCCATTGAAAACAACAGGGCACCCGATGTCAAAAGTGCACCCTGCACCCAGCCGCCCCTGCGCCCCGGCGGGTGCACCTCTTGTCCTAACTCAGATCCCCTTTGCCCTGAGCCTAACACGAGCAGCTTTGCTCCCACATCCTTTTGGCCTGCTCACGAGCAGCCACCAACCCGAGGCCCCCTATCCCCTTTGGATAATATTGGGCCTCAGCACTCTGCACCCGTCCGCCCTAGTGCAGCTGAGGGTGCTTTGAGAGTGCATCCTCGACCCTGGGGGAACCCTGCTTCTAACTCCAGAATACCAACTCCCACAAACTTGTACTTACCTGCATACCGATAACTTCATATCCTCTCATAGGATTGCATTGACTGCTTTCCTTGAAAATTAGTGTGGAGTTGGTTTGTATGAAACACTGATTTACTGTAGGAAATGTCCCAGTGTGATATCTAGGCATAACACACTGAGTAGAAAAAGTAACTTAAAAAGTAATCTTAAAAGTAACGCACAAAGTAATCTGTAAAGTTACCGAAAAGTAATTTCAAAACATTCTTTCCTGTAATTCAATCAACTGCATTTGAACCAGCTTTCAACTGTAAAATTTTGCAAAGCATTTATTTCACTTACCTGCATCAGGCTTGGCTTGGTTCTAGAAATAAAATAACTAAATAATATTTGTGATACAAACAAATTTGTCTTCGTTCAGTCTTTGAGTGAGTGACATCATTTGTTGCTTCACACTACCCTCTGATAAAGCCTGACTGCTCGCCCACACTACCACAAATAGAGAATCCACTCTAACATCTGTAAGCCTTTGGGGATCCACTGGGCTCTGTGCACACTATACTAGACTTTGGTATAATATATACAGAGCCAGCTTCCTACACAAGGAGACACAGGAAGAGCGATTGAGACACACAGGTACCTGTACAAAGACCCTGGACCTGGGAAGAGCAGACAAAGGTACAAGGAGACACACGAGGAGGGAATGACAGACACCTGCACACAGACACAGGGTCTTCCTTCTTGTTAAAGACCTGGCTGAGGATTCTGCGTCTTCCCTGTCCACAAGAAAAAAGAAAAAGCATTTGCAATGCAATAGGTCTCACAATACTAAAATTCTGAACTATTGGCGTTGCAAATATTAATGCAACCCCAGTAGCTCAAACTTTCATTGCATTGCACATGCCTGTTTGTACTGCACCTCTGGTACCTTCAATTGTTCAACCGATACTGTGGCATGATGGATAAAACTTTTCTGCCTTACTGGGGACCATGAAAAGGAACAAGTATGTTAAAACGAGACCCATGACGCAGGCAATCTTAGAGAGCTCAAATGATTTCACAAACTCAAGAAATTACACATTGTGACTCTGATCTAAAGTTTTCCATGCACACTATTTAAAAACCTGCATGTTACCGTTATTTTATTCACCAACAAAAACAGACCGAAGTTAGCATCCCTAATTGGGTCGGGTCAGGGATGGTTTGGGATTAAAATTCGTCCCGGGCACGCAAAAAAAAGTAGCCTCATTTGCATATTGCCTTTCTGCAAAATCCTGCTTTGGCGAAGTTTTATAAAAAGAAGTGGGGGGAGGGTCTCTGACAGAGGCCTGTTTTCTTAACTTTACTTAGATTTAAAAAAATGCACGGATCAGTTACCACTGGTAAAACACACCTGAATTGAAGTGAGGCCACTTCTGTTCAGCCCCTCTGCCCACGCTTGGTAGGCACACATTAATTTGCCGGTCTAGCGAGAGAAAGGGAGTGACACCTCTGCCCCTTGATAAAGGGGGGTACTGGATGCCCATCTGCTTCCAGAAAGACCACTCAGGGTCCCACTTGGCTTCTGGTGGCATGCTAACACAGACACCACCCAAATCGGCCCCCAGGCTGCCCAAAAAAGCAGCCCACCACTGGATCTCAGATACCGGCCCCTCGGCCATTGCCCAAGTGCCTGCGTTACCAATCCGACCCAGGGTCGGAAGAATGCATTCATGAAGAAATTGTGGCACACATGGTTAGTGCCACGAATTTGAAGGTCTGGAAGGAAGGAAGGAAATATTTTGCAAGTTTCTGCTCAAACTGACCTGCAAAAGTTCATACTTTCAAGAGTATCTCCTGCCTGCAATGTTCACATATCCTCTTCAAGGAGACACACTCACAAAAGCTGATCTTGTGCCAGTTGCCGTGCATTGCTGCCATCTTTCTTCCTGCTGGATGGCATTTGACACCGGGTGGCACCGCTGCCTGGCTTCTGCTACTCAGTAATGGGGCCGGAGAGTGAGGGTGCCGTATGAGTCCGGGGTAGCAGCAGCACTGGAAGGCGTAGAGCGTGTCAGCTACTCGGAAAGTGCAAGCGCAGTATGGGCACTGTTCAAAATTAAGACATTTATATTTGCGTGGTTAGTAAATGCAAACGAACTGCACGGAATGAGAAGCGAAGGGCAAAACCAACACAGACACTAAAGCAACAGGGACCCAAACACCGTGGATCCCAAAGGCACTGCAGCACAGTTAATAAATGCAAATCAAAGGCAGGGCATGGGGAGGGAAGGGCAGAGGCAGAAGCAACACAGACACTAAATTATTGCAACGCTGGTTATAAATAAATAGAGGTGCATGCCCATGCTGTGTGGGAGGTGAACAAAAAATATTCCAAGTATTTGAGGCAGGAAAGGAAAGGCAGCCATCAGCTAAACGCGAGCAGTGCTCCAGGAAAGCTGAGCACCAGTGCTGCTATTGTCCTGCCAGCAACAGCTAACAGGAGAAAGTCCTTTAAAAAAAATGGTGCCTAAAGGTTGTTAATTAAATCTGCACAGGATCAGCACAAGTAAAAAGGCCAGTCCTCACGGGAGGTTACAAAAGTAGAAAAGGCAGTACTAATAAGGGGCTTCTAAGACTATTCACAAATCAAAAGCAACCATTTACAAAGGACAGTAACAGGAGCCAATTGAAAAGATGGGCGGAAAATGGGTGGAGTTTCAGATTCATACTGAAATACAGCATGTCTCGAAGAGTCAGCGCAAGCGTTGCCTAGGCGAGACCTAAAAACAATATTATGTGATTGAGCGGTATGAGAGAACTACAAGTGTTAAATAAAGTTGCAGACTTCCACTATGTTCATGCTTTCTCACCCTGTCGCGCCATTCTTCTGCCCTCCTCCTCCCAGTGCTTAATTTGTATAAAAAGAAGTGCCAGGGCCAGGAAGCCACTGTAGCTTGCATCACACAGTGCCTTCGCAAACACTGCCAATAAGAATTGCTAAAGCTGCAGGTAATAGTGACTTTTAATCAACACCCTCACCCCACCCCAGGATAGCACGATTTTGCAATTTGCAAAAAAGGTAGCATATTTGTCACTTTTATAAAAATACCAAAATTTTTACAAAAGTGCCCCAAAATTAGTATTAATCAAAAATAAAAAAAAATCATGGGATGATCTTCTCTTTACTGGTGCTGTGCCCCTTGAGCAAGTGAATGTGGGCGAGCAGCAGGCTAGTAGGTAGCAGAGGTGTTCACGTGCTCTATGGCCTGCCTGCCTCTCAAAGGCACAGAGTCACCTCCGGTGCAACAAGCTTGTAGCCCACCTCACACATATGTGTGCACCTTGCGGACACGTCTGCTGGCTGTTGAAAGGCTCTCATACCCCCACTCTCCACTGTACGCCTCTCTTTCGGGTCACCTCTTGTCTTCTGTTAACCCCTAACCTCCCCCAGGTCTCGTGTATTTTATTTATTTTTATTTTTTGCATGTTTTTGTGTGCTTCTGCTGCCGCCCCCTTGCCCCATCCCCTACTGCCCTGCATATGGCAAGGAACGGATGTTTTCTAATGACAGAAAGAGCAGGTTTCATATTGCAATCTGGTCTCTTTGGCATCAGACACCCTCCAGTTTCAGGTGCTCTGCTGATTGAAACTCTGCAAGGTTAATGACTGTGACATAGCACATTCTCCAGCAGTGACAGAGCGCAGGCCTTGCAGTACTTTTTGTGACCGGCACTTTTTTTAGATTTTAGGAACCACATTTTGCTGTTATTGGCTGCAAAATTTGCCACCCAAAACCCCCAAATCATGGGTGGAAGGCTGGGGGCGGGGGGGTATTTTTATGTTTATTGAATGAAAAACAACTAGTGTGTTCACCTGGAAAGCAGTCAAACAGCGCCACAATGTGGCAAAATATCATAAGTGCTGGTGTTGACAATTAACTGCCAGTGCTGAGCACCGGAAAGCACCAGCTCAAAATAAGCACTGCCTCCTTCTGTAGTACTCCCCCAGCTCCTTCGCTCTCTCCCCATCCCCATCTGTTTCCGTCAAGAATCCCCCAATATGACATCACACCACTGTTCACTTTTCATTGTCCTTTTAAAGGTCACACTTTGAGGCAGATAGACATGAAGAGACAGACACCAAGACCAAGACATTAAAAAGCACACATAGGAACAAGAAACAGAACCCTGGGAGTGAGAGGGACACCCACACATTGGGAATCACAGGCAATTCCAGACACTGGAAATCACAGGCACTTCGAGACAGTGGACATCTCAAGCACTTCCACACTGTGAGAATCACAGGCACTCACTTCGAGACAGTGGAAATCGAAGGCATTTTCACACAGTGGGAATCACAGGCACTTTGAGACAGTGGAAATCACAGGCACTTCCACACAGAAGGAATCACAGGCACTCACTTCGAGACAGTGGAAATCACAGGCACTTCCACACAGTGGGAATCACAGGCACTTCCACACAGTGGGACTCACAGGCACTTCAAGACCGTGGAAATAGAAGGCATTTCCACACAGTGAGCATCACAGGTACTTTGAAATAGTGGAAATCACAGGCACTTCCACACAGTGGGAATCACAGGCACTTCCAGACAGTGTAAACTTTAGGCACTTCCACACAGTGGGAATCACAGGCACTTCCAGACAGTGTAAACCTCAGGCACTCCCACACAGTGGGAATCCCAGGCACTTCCACACAGTGGGCATCCCAGGCACTTTCACACAGTGGGAATCACAGGCACATCCACAGAGTAGGAGTCACAGGCACTTCCACACAGTGGGAATCACAGGCATTTCTCAGAGTAGTAATCACAGGCACTTCCACACAGTGGGAATCAGAGGCAGTCAGCTGCTGACCTCTGGGCCCTCAATCCTAGTCAGTCTGCCTTTAAAAATGCAATCAAAAAATGTGTGAGATCGATATCTCTCGCTACTGATAAAGCCCTCCTCACGAAACGCAGCCATTCTTGGGCAGTAGTTAACTCCTACAAACAAGTATCTGCAGCTATGTATTTTTCCACCACATTTTCACTCCATCTAAAACGCAGTTTCATTGCCCTAAGAATGGGGGACTGGCGCTTTCTTCAAAATCTACCCATCTGGCGTCGTACGGAGGAGGATACAACCTGTAGAGGATGTGGGTTAGTGATAGAATCAATTTTGCACGTGGTCTGCATCTGCCCTATCTTTAATCCCCAACGCAGGTGCTTGCTCAGTTGAGAATGGAACAGGTTGGGGGTTTGGACCTGTAGGCACGCCATCATTGCCGCTTTGTCTATGGACAATACTGTTTTAAATATAAAATTTGCTAAATTTATTCAGCAAGCGTATCGCAGCCTTAATACAAAGAAAACTGTAACAGAATCCATAATGACCAGGTGGGTCTCAACACAAATTGAAACCCTGTAGTATGTATCTTTATGGTTTGATTTTATTATTGAATATGATGGGAGATGTTTGAGACACGCCAGGTCATGTTTTATAAAACAGTTTAAATTCTTACTTTTTATGCTTTTTATGCCTGTACGGGTTTCTCTTTTAAACTATTTTTCTCACAAAACTGTACACAATGTGATTTGGGAAAAACTTTTAAAGATATTGTTTTATATCTAAATAAAGATTATTACTTACAGAGGCATTTCCACACAATAGGAATCCAAGGCACTTCCACACGGTGGGAATCCCAGGCACTTCCACACAGTGGGACTCACAGGCACTTCCACAGAGTGGGACTCACAGGCACTTCCACAGAGTGGGAATCACAGGCACTTCCACAGAGTGGGACTTACAGGTACATCCACACAGTAGGAATCACAGGCGCATCCACTGCATCTCCCCCTAGCTCCTGGGCATATCTGCAGTGGTAAGAGGCCAGCTGTAGTGTGGAGTGCCCACCTTTGCTTATGCCTCCAGCTGCTGAGTGTTGCTGCAGTGGTAAGAGGCTGGCTGTGGTGTGGAGCAACCTCTACTCTTCCACCACTTCGTCTGGCTCCAGCTGATGGGTATTGCTGCAGAGCTTAACTGCTGGATATGGGGTGGAGTGCACACCACTGCGTCTGCTTCCAGCTGCTGGGTGTTGCTGCAGTGGTAAGAGGCCTTCTGTGGTGTGGAGCGCCCATCACTGTGTCTGCCTCCAGCTGCTGCGTGTTGCTGCAGTGGTAAGAGGCTGGCTGCAGTGTTGGGCGACCGCCACTCTTCCCCTCCATTCTTCTGACCAGCATGGCTCACATTTCTTTCTATCCTGTAGCAGTTCTGCTCCTCCACTCACTCCAGAATTCTTTGAGACATGCCACATCAACATCACAGGATCTGATCTCCCAGTCTCGTTTTAGGTCTCGCATTGCGAAGCAGCGCATGCGTTGCACGCCAAGTCGAGATCTATTGTTGTCGACTTAATTGCCAAAGGGGGGCAGGAGATTTGCACACGTCCGGACAGGAGATATGCACTCAGCGGCGTTTCAACACAGCGCGTGCATGGCGCGCTATCACTTTCCCTCCCTCCCTCGGCGTTTCAGCACAGCACGTGCATGATGTGCTTCCTCTTTCACTTTCCCTCCCTCCCCCGTCAGCTCCAGATTATGTCTGTAAGCCAACGCCATATCTCTAACATGGTTCCCTAGCTTGTTAAAATTGATCCAGCGACGAGACCAGACCAGCGGCTCAGCTCAGCTGAACCCCCACATTTTAACCGTCCATTGCATCAAGACTCTGGGGGTGCCAGCTGCATGCCGGGGTCGGCTTGGCACAACCTGTAGACTGCAACCCTATTAATTGCTGTCATCAAACTTGTTTTAAATATCCAGGTCTTTAGTACAATGTTTAGTGTCCGACTTCGCACCCAGTTGGACTGTATGACTCGAACCAGTCCGTGTTTAAGTTTCTGAAGCCAACAGATAAGCGGAGCAGACTTCAGCGGTTTCCCCATGGACCCCAGCTACAAGACACTGGTCGGGGTTTGGTCAGATTTCTGCATGATTAATCGCTCAATCAGTCAATCAAAATCACTGATCCTCGTAATGATTCAACCTCAACCAGACTCAGACTGCAGCTTTGGAGGGAGGTTACAAAAAAGGTAAACATAGCTCTATTTCTCCTGCAAGAACGGAGCACTGATTATTGAATATCGATTTACCAGCACTATTAGCAATCATTTGTACATCACAACCAGATGTGAAATTATTATGGAATTGGTTACAGCAGTGTGAGAATTCAGACTAGTCCATTTGGAGCGCATGTTGCATATAAACATTGTTCAGTAGTTTTGGGGACACTTATTGGAAGCTAAAAAGAGCCCTGTTCTTGGTTACTGGACATTCTGCAATAACCCCGAAGACAAATCCAATAGTGTCACACATATCTGTTCTACGAAGATAAACTATGTCTTGTTTGTTGAAGAGTTCCTATCTCAATGACAGTGTGAGGGAATTGTGATATGCGTCTACATTGCAAGGGGATACTTACAATTACATGTAATTGCTATTTGTTTCTCTGTCTCTCAATTTGATTTACCCATGAAGACAATTAAGTGTCCCTGTCTGGACCATGCCCAAAACTGCAAGCTTCTGCCTAGCACAAGTGGAGTGGTGTGGCTCACTGGTTAGAGGCGGGAGACCAGGAAGCAAAGAACGGGCCGGGACCAGGGTTCAATTCCCGACGCGGCACGGTCGTGGACCAGGGTCAGCGGACTCGATAATTCTCGCCTCGGTGCCTACTCTAACAAGGGATCACACTCGGCAACTCTGGGCATTAGCTTGCCTCATCTCTACAACGGCCCCCCACATTCGCCGGGGATGCCTGGTTTCACCTTGGAGATACTCAGTAGGGACCATCTCACAGGGATAGCCAGGACGGGTTCCCCAGCGGTCTACAGCGCCACGACGCCTCAGGGCAGCAGTGCGCTTTACAAGACACATTACATTACATTACACTACATTACATCAAATATCTGCTCTGTATTCCAGCCAGGCTGACGATCCGTGTGACATTGGGCAACCCTTCAGGGACCCCAGAAGTCCCATAAAGATCGGGGAAAGCACAACGAGCACCTCGTGGATGGTTCTCCTGCCTTGCTACCATCCACACTCCGTAATTACCATCTCGAAACACGATCATTTGCGCAGTGGATTGTTCTAAGTGTCAAAGCAGGACCTTGTCATGCAGCCATCCCCAGTAGTTACCTCTGCTCATAAGTGAATACTAAGTATACAATGTATTGTAATCTGCAGTAATAGCGCTTCTTGGGTCTTCAAGGCACTCATTCTGCGTGAGACGGCTTTGTTTGGTGATCGTTTTGTGGGCTTTTTTATTTGTTTTCTTTTTTGAATGTCTGTTTTCTGTGTAATCTGTGCCTGCTTATTGTGAAGTGAAATTTGTGTGAGTGTTTGGCGTGTGTCTGCTTCCCTCACATAAACATTACTCTAGCCCAGAGGTCTTCAAATTTTTGTCTGCCGAGCTCCCCATCTAAACCTTTTTACATGTAGAACCCCCCCGCCCCCACCACCACCAACACCTGACAAAAAAGTTCTGGAAGCTGGTACTCTGCCTCATTGATGGCCCTTCCCTCCTGCAGAGCCCAGGCCATATAGGGCAAATAATATAAATAAAGTAAGAGTGTTTAGTAAACTGAAGTTTTTGTAGTGCATGTGCTTATTCTAAAGTGCAAAAGTCTCCAAGAAAAAAATTAGCACAAAAAATTACATTGCTGCTTTATTTTTTACATAAAACACAAGATTTAGGATAGATTAGCAAAAACACTCCCACAACACAGGTGTGGGAGTGCATGTTTTGCTTCGCAATATTTGTGATATTAGGCCTGTGGACTCAGCTCCAGGGATTGTAACATGTGAAACAAGCACCAGCGACTTTAATCAAGGTCAAATTAATTTTTTGTATGTCACTGGTAAATTAAGTGATTTTGCCCGGGATCACAAGATGTTGAGCCGATACCAGGACTCGAACCCGGGTCCCCAGAACCACAGTTAGCACCTAAGGCATTAATGCCAAATCCGCTCCTCCTTGAAACATCCAACGTTCCCACTAGTAGTGGGACGAAGGGAAAGGAGCGAGGCTTTAAAAAAATAATACAAAAAGCTCTTCGCTCTTCCCTCCCGGAGAATGGAATCTTCAGGAAGGTACAACCGTTGTAAATTCCTTGCAGCAAAACGTACTCCGACGTGTTAAGCAACATGGGGCGCAACTATTCGGGAGGGCTATGACTAAGACTCCCAGCCAGGGCTGGCACTAACACTGATCGCACACGAGAGAGGGAGAAGTGAGTGAAGTGTTGCATGAGCAGGGTGAGTACTGTGCTCGTGTGACTGCAGGGTGAGGTACAGGGGGAACTTGTGTGACTGCAGGGTGAGGTACAGGGTGAACAATGCAAGAGCATTGTGAGTGCAGTGATCACTGCCTTTTAAAGGTCACACTTTGAGGCAGATAGACATGAAGAGGCAGACACGAAGACATTAAGAAACACACATAGGAACAAGAAACAGCCCTGGGATTGAGAGGGACACCCACACAGTGGGAATCACAGGCAATTCCAGACACTGGTAATTACAGGCACTTCGAGACAGTGGACATCTCAAGCACTTCCACACTGTGGGAATCACAGGCACTCACTTCGAGACAGTGGAAATCGAAGGCATTTTCACACAGTGGGAATCACAGGCACTTTGAGGCAGTGGAAATCAGAGGCACTTCCACACAGTGGGAATCACAGGCACTTCCACACAGTGGGACTCACAGGCACTTCGAGACCGTGGAAATAGAAGGCATTTCCACACAGTGAGCATCACAGGTACTTTGAGATAGTGGAAATCACAGGCACTTCCGCACAGTGGGAATCACAGGCACTTCCAGACAGTGTAAACTTTAGGCAGTTCCACACAGTGGGAATCACAGGCACTTCCAGACAGTGTAAACCTCAGGCACTTCCACACAGTGGGAATCAGAGGCAGTCAGCTGCTGACCTCTGGGCCCTCAATCCTAGTCAGTCTGCCTTTAAAAATGCAATCAAAAAATGTGTGAGATCGATATCTCTCACTACTGATAAAGCCTCCTCACGAAACGCAGCCATTCTTGGGCAGTAATTAACGCCTACAAACAAGTATCTGCAGCTATGTATTTTTCTACCACATTTTCACTCCATTTAACCCCTTGCGTGCGGCGGGAATTCCCCGCCCATGCTGACTCCGCCTTGCGCGGGCGGAGTCATGACGGAACGGTTCCGTCATCAGCACAGCTCACCCGTAGCTGATGACGGAACCGCTCCGTCATCAGCATGCAAGGGGTTAAAGCGCAGTTTCATTGCCCTAAGAATGGGGGACTAGCGCTTTCTTCAAAATCTACCCATCTGGCGTCGTACGGAGGAGGATACAACCTGTAGAGGATGTGGGTTAGCGATAGAATCAATTTTGCACGTGGTCTGCATCTGCCCTATCTTTATTCCCTAACGCAGGTGCTTGCTCAGGTCAGAATGGAACAGGTTGGGGGTTCGGACATGTAGGCACGCCGTCATTGCCGCTCTGTCCACGGACAACACTGTTTTAAATATAAAATGTTCTATATTTATTCAGCAAGCGTATCGCAGCCTTAATACAGAGAAAACTGTCATGGCTTCGCCACAGACTTTTTAGATTAAAAAATGTACTGTAACAGAATCCCCAATGACCAAAAGGGTCGCAACACAAATTGAAACCCTGTCGTATGTATCTTTATGGTTTAATTTGTTATTGAATACGATGGGAGATGTTTGAGACACGCCAGGTCATGTATTACAAAACTGTTTAAATTCTTACTTTTTATGCTTTTTATGCCTGTACGGGTTTCTCTTTTAAACTATTTTTCTCACAAAACTGTACACAATGTGATTTGGGAAACACTTTTAAAGATATTGTTTTATATCTAAATAAAGATTATTACTTACAGAGGCATTTGCACACAATAGGAATCAAAGGCACTTCCACACAGTGGGACTCACAGGCACTTCCACAGAGTGGGACTCCCAGGCACTTCCACAGAGTGGGACTCACAGGCACTTCCACAGAGTGGGACTTACAGGTACATCCACACAGTAGGAATCACAGGCCCATCCACTGCATCTCCCCCTAGCTCCTGGGCATATCTGAAGTGGTAAGAGGCCAGCTGTAGTGTGGAGTGCCCACCTTTGCTTATGCCTCCAGCTGCTGAGTTTGCTGCAGTGGTAAGAGGCTGGCTGTGGTGTGGAGCAACCACTACTCTTCCACCACTTCGTCTGGCTCCAGCTGATGGGTATTGCTGCAGAGCTTAACTGCTGGATATGGGGTGGAGTGCACACCACTGCGTCTGCTTCCAGCTGCTGCGTGTTGCTGCAGTGGTAAGAGGCCTTCTGTGGTGTGGAGCGCCCATCACTGTGTCTGCCTCCAGCTGCTGCGTGTTGCTGCAGTGGTAAGAGGCTGGCTGCAGTGTTGGGCGACCGCCACTCTTCCCCTCCATCCTTCTGACCAGCATGGCTCACATTTCTTTCTATCCTGTAGCAGTTCTGCTCCTCCACTCACTCCAGAATTCTTTGAGACATGCCACATCAACATCACAGGATCTGATCCCCCAGTCTCGTTTTAGGTCTCGCATTGCGAAGCAGCGCATGCGTTGCATGCCAAGGCAAGATCTATTGTTGTCGACTTCATTGCCGAAGGGGGGCAGGAGATTTGCACACGTCCGGACTGGAGATATGCACTCAGCGGCGTTTCAACACAGCGCGTGCATGGCCTCCCTCGGCGTTTCAGCACAGCACGCGCATGATGTGCTTGCTCTTTCACTTTCCCTCCCTCCCTCATCAGCTCAAGATTATGTCTGTAAGCCAACACCATATCTCTAACATGGTTCCCTAGCTTGTTAAAATTGATCCAGCGACGAGACCAGACCAGCGGCTCAGCTCAGCTGAACCCCCACATTTTAACCGTCCATTGCATCAAGACTCTGGGGGTGGCAGCTGCATGCCGGGGTCGGCTTGGCACAACCTGTAGACTGCAAGCCTATTAATTGCTGTCATCAAACTTGTTTTAAACATCCAGGTCTTTAGTACAATGTTGAGTGTCCGACTTTGCACCCAGTAGGACTGTATAACTCGTACCAGTCCGTGTTTAAGTTCCTGAAGCCAACAGATAAGCGGAGCAGACTTCAGCGGTTTTCCCTTGGACCCCAGCTACAAGACACTGGTCGGGGTTTGGTCAGATTTCTGCATGAATAATCGCTCAATCAGTCAATCAAAATCACTGATCCTCGTAATGATTCAACCTCAACCAGACTCAGACTGCAGCTTTGTAGGGAGGTTACAAAAAGGTAAACATAGCTCTATTTCTCCTGCAAGAACGGAGCACTGATTATTGAATATTAATTTACCAGCACTGCTAGTTCAAGTTCTACAATTTGTATAGCGCACTACTCACCCGGAGGGTCTCAAGGCACTTGAGGGAGGGAGGTGCTTTACTTATCGAAAATCCAAGTTTTTAGTTGCTTTCTGAAGGAGAGGTGGTTCTGTGTAAGGCGGAGGTGGGTGAGGAGGGAATTCCAGGTTTTGGCCGCTAAGTAGGAGAAGGATCTACCCCCCATGGTGGATCTGTGGATGTGCGGAATTGCGGCGAGGGCTTGATTGGATGATCATAGTTGGCGGGAGGGGGTGTAGAAGGAAAGTCGCGTGTTGAGGCATTCGGGTCCTAGGTCGTAGAGGGCTTTGTGTGCGTGGGTAAGGAGACGGAAAGTTATTCTCTTGTTGACAGGGAGCCAATGGAGGTCTTTCAGGTGGTCGGAGATGTGAGCTTGTCGAGGGATGTCCAAATGAGTCTGGCTGAGGCGTTTTGGATGCGTTGGAGTTTTTTCTGTAGTTTGGTTGTGGTTCCGGCGTAGAGGGTGTTTCCGTAATCCAGTCGGCTTGTGACCAGTGCGTGGGTGACCGTTTTTCTTGTTTCGGTGGGGATACAACGGAATTTTTTTTGGAGCATGCGTAGGATGTTGAAGCATGATGATGAGATGGCGTTGACTTGTCTGGTCATCGAGAGGGAGGAGTCCAGGATGAAGCCCAGGTTACCTGCGTGGTCCGTGGGACTGGGTGCGGTTCCCAGGGCCGGTGACCACCATGAGCCATCCCAGGCAGAAGGGGATGATCCTAAGATGAGGACTTCCGTTTTGTCCAAGTTTAGTTTTAGGCGGCTGTTCTTCATCCACTCGGCTACTTCTTTCATTCCTTCGTGTAAATTGGTTTTGGCGGTGTTTGGGTCTTTGGTGAGGGAGAGGATCAGCTGGGTGTCATCTGCGTAGGAGATGATGTTGAGGTTGTGTTGGCGCGCGATGGATGTGAGTGGGCTCATGTAAACGTTGAAGAGGGTGGGACTGAGTGATGATCCTTGTGGTACGCCGCAGATGACTTTGATGGCCTCTGATTTAAAAGGGGGGAGGCGGACTCTCTGGGTTCTTTCGGCGAGAAACGAGATGATTCAGTCCAATGCTTTTCCTTGTATTCCGACGTTGCTGAGGCGTTGTATGAGGGTGCTATGACAGACTGTGTCGAAGGCTGCGGAGAGGTCGAGTAGGATGAGGGCAACTGTTTCTCAGTTGTCCAGTAATGTTCGGATGTCGTCGGTTGCTGCGATGAGGGCGGTTTCGGTGCTGTGTTTGGCTCGGAAGCCGGGCTGTGAAGGGTCGAGGGATTTGTTGGATTCAAGGAAGGCTGCGAGCTGACTGTTGATGGCTTTCTCGATGACTTTGGCTGGGAATGGGAGGAGCGAGATGGGGTAGTAGTTCTTAAGTTCGGTGGGGTCTGCTGTGGGTTTCTTCAGAAGGGCGCTGAGTTCGGCATGTTTCCAGTTTTCCGGGAAGGTAGTGGAGTTGAAGGACCAGTTGATGACATCTCGGAGGTGGGGAGCGATGATGGAGTCTGCTTTGTTGAAAATGTAGTGGGGACATGGGTCGGTTGGCGATCCTGAGTGGATGGAGTTCATTAGGCGGATGGTGTCTTCGGTGGTGATTGGGTTCCAGTCGCAAAGATTGTTGGAGAGCGGTTTAGGTTCGGGGGAGGGTGGAGTGGGTTGGTCTCTGGACTGGTTTTCAAAGCTGTTATGTATTTCAGCGATTTTGTTGTGGAAGAATGAGGATAGATAGTCGCAGAGGTCTTGGGAGGGAGTGATGTCGTTGGTGCCGGCGGTGGGGTTAGTAAATTCTTTGACGATGTTGAATAGTTCCTTGCTGTTTTGGGTATTGTTGTCAAGTTGATCCTTAAATGCTGATTTCTTGGTGGATCGGATCAGTTGGTGGTGTTTGTGGGTGGCGTTCTTGAAGTTGGCTAAGTTGTCAGTGGTTGGGTTTTTTCTCCATTTTTTCTCTAGAGTACGGCAGAGCTTCTTGGATTTCTTAAGGTCATCGTTGAACCAGAGGGCTTTTTTGCTACCTTGCTTGATTAAATTGTTTTTCAAGGGTGCTAGTTTGTCTGTGCTGTGGGTGATCCATTGTGTGAGGTTGGTGGCTGCTTGGTTTGGGTCCGATGATTTGGGAGTGGGGTTTTGGTGAAGCGATGTGAAGAGCTGGTCGGTGGTGATTTTGTTCCAGTTTCTTCGAGGAATAGGTTGTGGGGGGTTGTGGGTCGTGGTCTTATTGTAGTTGAAGTGAACGCAGCTGTGGTCCGTCCAATGGAGAGCTGTGGTGTGATCGAAGGAGATGTGCTTGCTGGAGGTGAAGATTGGGTCGAGTGTGTCTCCGGCAAGGTGGGTGGGGGTGTCAACAAGTTGTTTGAGTCCGAGATTGGCCAGGTTGTCTAGGAGGGTGGTGGTGTTGCTGTCGTTTTTCTTTTCCAGGTGGAAGTTGAGGTCTTCCAGTAGAATGTAGTTCTCGGAGGGGAGGGCATGTGGGCTGATGAAGTCAGTGATGTCTTCGCTGAATTGTGTGCGTGGTCCTGGTGGTCTGTAGATGAGGGTGCCTCTGAGTGTGGTTTTGGGGTCGGTGTGGATCTGGAAGTGAAGGTGCTCGGCGGAAGCGAGGTTATCGTCAGAACTGGTCGTGATGCGGATGGTGTTCTTATGGACGATGGCGATGCCTCCTCCTGTTTGGTTGGTGCGATCTTTACGGATGATCTTGTAGGCGTCCGAGATGGCTATTGCGATGTCAGGTGCTGATGAGGCATTCATCCATGTTTCTGTAAGGAAGGCGACGTCCGGCGATGTGGTGTCGAGTAGGTTCCAGAGTTCAATGGAGTGTCTGTGGACAGAGCGGGTGTTGAGCAGGATGCACTTTAGGTGGTTAGTGTCGGAGTTATGTTTGGAGTTTGTGGATTTGGTGTGGGTCCTGATGCAGCAGAACTTGCAGGATTGGCAGGTGAAGGGTCCATGGGTGTGTCCTGGTGCGGCTCGGTAGCAGGTTGGGAGTCGGCCGGGGTTAAGGGCTGAGAGGGTTGCAGCGTCGTATGTTATGCGGGCGGGATGGGTTTTGCGGGGGCCAGGGCGTTTGGCGCTGGGCACAGACCAGGCGCGGACGGGCGTAGACGGGCTTACCTTTGGCGCACCTTCGGCGCGCATGGGGCGCGACCGCTGCGCGTGAACGCTGCGAGCAAAAGCATCTGTCATATGTGGGTGGTGGAGGGGGGAGGGGCGAGGGAGGAGCAGCTGGGAGGCGGGTGCGGGGCGGAGATCCGGGCCGGGAGGCACAACAACAACAACAAAATGGCAGCGAGCCAAAGCGGAACAGGAGTGGGGCACAAACAGAAACAATGCAATGCAATGGTACAATCAGAGACAGATGAAAACAGCAGGCAGCACAGCAGTATTGTAAAAGCGCACTTTGGCAATCTAGCGCTACGATATGTTTAAGAAAGCAATTAATTAGTCAACAATCAGGCAATCTAGCGCTGCGGTCTCAATCGAATTAATCTATTTGGCAGAAGCACTTGTGGGAGCAAGGCAAGGTAGCGGGTTGCAGTTTGGTGGTATAGCGCTACGATACCAGGCGGTCAGGCGGAGCCGGGAGCAGTGTGAGGAGCAACTTCATCTGAAAGGATCAGCACTGCTATTAGCAATCATTTGTACATCACAACCAGATGTGAAATTATTATGGAATTGGTTACAGCAGTGTGAGATTTCAGACTAGTCCATTTGGAGCGCATGTTGCACATGAGCCTCGTTCAGTAGTTTTGGGTACACTTATTGGAAGCTAAAAAGAGCCCTGTTCTTGGTTACTGGACATTCTGCAATAACCCCGAAGACAAATCCAATAGTGTCACACATATCTGTTCTACGAAGACAAACTACGTCTTGTTTGTTGAAGAGTTCCTATTTTAATGACAGTGTGAGGGAATTGTGATATTCGTCTACATTGCAAGGGGATATTTACAATTACATGTAATTGCTATTTGCTTCTCTGTCTCTCAATTTGATTTACCCATGAAGACAATTAAGTGTCCCTGTCGTACCCAGTGCTCACCTGAAGGAGAGTCTGGACCGTGCCCAAAACTGCAAGCTTCTGCCTAGCATCAAATCTCCGCTCTGTATTCCAGGCCGGCTGACGATCCGTGTGACATTGGGCATCTGCTTTAATGCCTCCCTCCAGGGACCCCAGAAGTCCCATAAAGATCGTGGAAAGCACAACGAGCACCTCGTGGATGGTTCTCCTGCCTTGCTACCGTCCACACTCCGTAATTACCATCTCGAAACGCGATAATTTGTGCAGTGGATTGTTCTAAGTGTCCAAGCAGGACCTTGTCATGCAGCCGTCCCCAGTAGTTACCTCTGCTCATAAGTGAATACTAAGTATATCATTTCTTGTAATCTACAGCAATAGCGCTTCTTGGATCTTCAAGGCACTCATTCTGCGTGAGACGGCTTTGTTTGGTGATCGTTTTGTGGGCTTTTTTATTTGTTTTCTTTTTTGTATGTCTGTTTTCTGTGTAACCTGTGCCCGCTTATTGTGAAGTGAAATTTGTGTGCGTGTTTGGAGCGTGTCTGCTTCGCTCACATAAATATTACTCTAGCCCAGAGGTCTTAAAACTTTTGCCTGCCGAGCCCCCCATCTAAACCTTTTTACATGTCGAGCCCCCCTCCACCGCCACCAACAACTGACAAAAAAGTTCTGGAAGCTGGTACTCTGCATCATTGATGGCCCTGCCCTCCTGCAGAGCCCAGGCCATATAGGGCAAATAATGTAAACAAAGTAAGCGTGTTTAGTAAACTGAAGTTTTTGTAGTGCACGTGCATATTCTAAAGTGCAAATGAAAAGTCTCCAAGAAAAAAATCAGCACAAAAAATTACATTGCTGCTTTAATTTTTACAAAAACCACAAAATTTAGAATAGATTAGCAAAACACAGGTGTGGGAGTGCATGTTTTGCTCCACAATATTTGTGATATTAGGCTTGTGGACTCAGCTCTAGGGATTGTAACATGTTAAACAGGCACCAGCGACTTTCATCAAGGGAAAATTCATTTTTCGTAAGTCACTGGTAAATTAAGTGATTTTGCCCGGATCACAAGATGTTGAGCCGATACCAGGACTCGAACCCGGGTCCCCAGAACCAAAAGTTAGCACCAAAGGCATTAATGCCAAATCCACTCCTCCTTGAAACATCCAAAGTTCCCACTAGTACTGGGATGAAGGGGAAGGAGCGAGGCTTTAAGAAAATAATACAAAAAGATCTTCACTCTTCCCTCCCCGAGAATGGAATCTTCAGGAAGGGTACAACCGTTGTAAATTCCTTGCAGTGAAATGTACTTCCGACGTGTTAATCAACATGGGGCGCAACTATTCGGGAGGGCTATGACTAAGACTCCCAGCCAGGGCTGGCACTAACACTGATCGCACACGAGAGAGGGAGAAGTGAGTGAAGTGTCGCATGAGCAGGGTGAGTACTGTGGTTGTGAGACTGCAGGTGTGAGGTACAGGGTAACCAGCGCAAGAGCATTGTGAGTGCAGTGATCACTGTGAGTGCAGACTGCGCGATGTGCTCATGTGACCGCAGGGTAAGGGGAGGGAGAATGGTGTAAGTTCATAGTGAGTGGCATAAGTGCAGTGTGGTCACAGTGAGTGCAGGGTGAGCGGGTAGGTTGAGTGCATAGTGATCAGTGTGAGTGCATTGTGATCCCTGTGAGTGCAGGGTGAACGTGAAAGTGAAGGGCGAGAATGAGGAGTGAGTTGTCTGAATGCAGGGTGCATTCCCAGACACAGCTGAAGTTACTCAGCATTTTATTGAGGCTTGGCATAGGGTTTCAGATATAAGTTAAACTATTGCTTTTATGGCATTATTCAGGGTCCAGGGATCGAAGGTGTAGGAAATAAATATTGTGCAAATGTGAGATCTATTGCACTGCAAGTGCTTGTTTTCCTTCCCAAAGAAATCGGTCAAGGAATATTACAACAAGTCTTTTCAAATAAACAAACTTCAGAGGCAGAGGCAGTAAGAGAGTGGAAATGTCAAGGCGCCCTAGGAAGGCCCTGCAGTGGTGCACACAGCAGCAGTGCAACAGTCTGACCCGTGTGCAAGTCGGGTTTGGTGGCTCAGTGGACTAATGCATCTACTGCAGGGGCCTGTGTTCGACCTCATGTACACAGGTTCAAATTCCCGGCAGGTCGACTCAGCCTTTCATCCATCTGAGGTCGATAAAATGAGTACCATAGAGTTTGCAATAAACATCTGTTATTCATCGCCAAGATGCCCCGTCAGGGATGAACGTGCGCTTTACTAATACACGTTATGTTATGTTTCACATAAATTAATGCCCGACCAAGGATAAACGTCAGCCTTCATCCTCCTGTACCTATCAGCAGCCTTCAACACCATCTCTCACCGCACTCTAGCCACCAGGCTCCACAACACCGGCATCCAAAGAAAGGCCCTAGACTGGTCATGATCATTCTTCTATGGCCGAACACCTGCCCTTCCTCTCAGAACCGACAGAGATCAGATGCAGAGTACCCCACGGATCCTCCCTCTGCTCCACACTCTTCAACGTCTGAATGGGCCCCCTCGCAACTATCGTCAGAACCTATGGGCTCAACATTGTCTCCTTCGCCAATGGCACCCAGCTCCTCCTCTGTCACCAAGGATCCTGACATCACCAGGCACAATTTCCAAGAAGGGTTGAAAGCCATCGCAACATGGATGATGAACAGCTGCCTGAAACTCAACTTGGAGAAAAAAGAAGTCCTCATCCTCGGCTACAGCCCTTCCACATGGGACTACTCCTGGTGGCCCCCGCCCTCGGAAACCCACCCACCCCAACTTACCATGCACAAACCTTGGCATCATACTGGACTCATCATGAATCGCCAGATCAGCGCCGTCTCCTCCGCATGCTTCAACACGCTCTGCATACTTCGCAAGACATTCAAGTAGATCTCCCTGACTCCATGAAAGGGAAACAGCCTTTACAACGGAACTGTTACAATGCCTGCCTTTACATCGCATGTCATTGCAAAGCAAAAGATGTGCAGCAGTGGGTAGAAGGTGTTGGATTTAACTCCAACATCTTCCCTACTATTGCATACACTGGAGTTGGAATAGAAAATTAATCTATTCCGAATTCTAGCGCCCCCTGACAGAAAGTCATAGAAAAAATGTGCGTTGCAACGGCATGCGATGTATTAGCATGCGTTGTAACTTCACATATTCCTATGAAAACCATCACTCACGCACTTTTCACCAGCAGGCTGGACTAGGGCAACGCACTCGTTGCTGAAATCAACAAAAAACTCTTCAGCAAACTCCAGACCGCCCAGAACAGCCAGACTAATCCTCGATATCCCTCAGCACAAGCACATCACCCAAAATCTCCGCGACCTCTACTGGCTCCCCGTCAACAGAAAAATAGCGTTCAAGCTGCTCAGATACTCCTACAAGACCCTCACAAACACCGGATCCCAATACCTCAATGACCGTATGCACCCATGAGAAACTCCCGCTCAGCGACCTCTCCGTAGCCATCGTCCCACTTCTACAGGACCAGAGCAGGTGGAATGTCCTTCTCCTACCTCACAGCCAAGACTCGGAACGAACTCCCCCTTCACCTCTGGCGGAGCCCGACACTGCACCAGTTCAGGAAGTACCTCAGGACATGGCTCACCCACACCCAGTGCCTTGAAACCCTCACGGGTGAGTAGTTGAGCTTTACAAAACCCTGATTGATTCATGTATTGATTGATTGATTGATTGATTGACCTATTTCATGTGCAGGCACTGCACTTGTGGGAGTCACAATTATTTCATTCTCTTAATTAACCATAGTCCAGATTTACTAACCTCATGGCGATGGAATGTAACGCAAATTACAAAACAAAGCAATGTCCGCAGCAAAGGTATCATTGCGTTGGAAGTTGAGGTGAGCACAGTGCCGAGAAGGTCTTGAGTTGTGCACAGTGAAATCATTTGTGCAACAGCTGACAAAATGGGACAGGAGCACAGAGAGCACCTTTAGGATTTCACACACAGCCAGCCCTATTAATGTAGTGAGGGATGGATTTGAGTGGTTTAGCCCCAAACATAGCCAAGCGCAAGGAATGGGCAAGTTATATATGCATGATGTGTTTTCAAAATTGCACATTTTCAGTGGCCTTCCCCTGGGCGGTTGTCTGTGCATAGAAATCTCATGCACGTCACTTCTCTTATGCTCTTGCAGTGTGGAATTATGCTTCAGAATCCCTCTAACACTGCATTTTTAGCACGAGGCAGCCAAGGCTTCATCGAAGTGTCACTCTCAGTAATTACACAACACATTCTTTTATGGCGTGTTTTAAAAGCAGGTAAAGTTGTTACAACAACTTCACACACATCCATTTACAAAATCTCTTGCTAGTGGAAAAGCCTTTTAGACCAGTACTTGTGTTCTGTTCTGTTCCAGCAACAGGCATGGCTGTAAGCAGAACAATGCCTTCTATTTTCCTTTAGTGAGACTCCATTCGAAGATGGCCACCAAGCACAGAATCCACTGCAAGATGGCCGCAAAAACATGGACTCCACTCCAAGGCCATCATCACCATTTCAAGATGACCCTTTTTGAGAAAGCCTCTTCCAGTCAGGTGATTCCTCATGAGAGAGCAGTTCCTTCCTGTCTGGTGAATCTTGTTTTGCCAATAGATCACCCCTAATCAGGTAACAGTGCATTCTAAATCTCTATCTTGCTCCTTCTGTAATAATAATAATAATAATAATATTAATAAAGGAATCTTGTCGTGCGCAAACTTAGCCCAATGGGCGTCAAGTTTGCGCACAACAAGATTCCTTGCTCCAGCACACCTGCCATTCCTACCAGCATCTTCTCTGCCACTGTCCTGGGAGAGTTCAAGTTACTCTACCTCGCCAGCTCTGCTCTAGCTCCGCCTGCCCCAAACATGCCAACTCCATATCTGTACAAGTCCCAATCTTACAAATATTCAAATATTCAAATTCTACTCAGCTCTTTGGATATTTTTGTGTCTTTTGGCTTTTTCCTTCTTATGCTACCAGGCATACTATCCAGAAGAAATTCCTTTCTTTAACTCACCCAGTTCTTTACTCTTTCCTGCCATGTCACTGCCTAGTACTTGTCTCTTACGCCACCCTTCTACCACTCAGTTCTTCACTCTATCCTTTAGTGTCCCAGTCTAGTACTTGTCTCTTACGCCACCCTTCTACCATCCAGTTCTCCACTCTTTCTTTGTGTGTCACTGTCTAGCACTTGTCTCTAAGCCCACCCTTTCCTCTACCACCACAGTCCACTTCCCCCAGAATTGGAAACACTCCAATGTTGAGCCTTTGCTGAAGAATCCATCCACGGACCCACAAGAACTGAAGAACTTCTGTCCCATCACTTTGCTTCCCTTCCCAACAATGGTCATTGAGTGGACACTCAACATCGAGCTCGACAGACACCTGGACCCCTCCAAATCCGGCTTCAGAACGAACCACAGCACCGAGATAGCTCTCGTTGCAGCCACAAATGACATCCCAATGCTGATAGAGCAGAGAGAAACAGTGTCCCTCATCCTCTCAGCAGCTTTCAACACCATTTGCCACCAGGCTCCACCAGATTGGATCAACAGGCTCCACTAGATTGTAATCCAAGGAGCAGCCCTCAGTGGATCACATCAAACCTCACAGGAAGAATGCAAACAATCATCCTCCCTCCCTTCTCCTCGCTTCCTAAGAATATCACCTCTGATGAACCTCAAGGCTCCTCCTTCAACCCAACGCTCTTCAACACATACATGATCCTGCCTGCGAACATCATCAAAAGCCACAGACGCAACATCGTCTTCTAAGCCAACGACACCAAACTCATCTTCACCTCGCTCTTCAAAGACAAGGGCCAAAGATGCATGAATGATGTTGCCAACTGGATGAAAAACAACTGTCTCAAACTCTATACCATCAAGACAGAAGTACTCATCTAAGGGAAAGGCAAGGACACACACTGGAACAAAGAATGGTGGCAGAAGGAGCAGGGCCCAAACCCGATATCCACTGAATATGCCCTCAACCTCTGCATCATCATCAACGGCCAGATCTCCATGAAGAAGCAAATCCGCGCCATCTTTAGATTTTTAGATGGCTGCCGCCCAACACTAAGCGACAGGTCACCAAGGCTCTTATCACCAGCAAACTCTACTATGGCAACTCCCTCTATGTAGGAATAACAGCCCAACTCCTGAAAAACGCCAGACAATCCATAACACAGGGGCCAGGCTTAGCTTCGACCGCCCCGTCTCAGGAAACTCCACTGGATGCCAGTTCAAGGTACTCACCAACGCATACAAGGCACTGCTCAATGATGGACCAGTGCACCTCAAACAATGAGGGACCTTTCACTAGATCACCAGGAAACTCAGATCCGGATTACTCGCCCTAGTTTTCACCTCTTGTATACGTCGGACAAACAGCGGAAGCCGCTCCTTCTCCCATCAGGCGATACAGACCTGGAACGACCTCTCCCTGCACCTCAGAGCCTCACCATTGCTCCTCCGACTCAGGAAGGACCTCAAGACCTGGAAGGACCTCCCCCTGCACCTCAGAGCCTCACTATTGCTCCTCCGACTCAGGAAGGACCTCAAGACCTGGAACTACCTCCCCCTGCACCTCAGAGCCGCACCATTGCTCCTCCGACTCAGGAAGGACCTCAAGACCTGGATGCTCAACCAATAGGAAACCAGGCAGCATGATCCGACAACACATCAAGACCCTCACGGATGAAGCAGCCGCACTTGACAAATCCAATAGATTGATTAATTGACCCAGTCTTTCACTCTTTAATTTGGTGTCACTGTCTTATGCTTGTCTCTTAGCCCACCCTTCTAGTACCCAGTTCTGTAACCTTTCCTTCAGTATCACGGTTTAGCGCTTGTTTCTTAGGTCACTCTTCCTTCTACTATCCAGTTCTTCCCTCTTTCCTCTGCCTCAAAAGGAGGTGGATCTTAGGGGGTAAGGAGCGGTAGTTTGCGGTGCTCAGAGATTGCGGCCACAGCAGTTGAGGTTCCGTGAACACGGATGGGCACCACCTCGATTGTACTGCTCAGACTTCCACATCCATTATTCACCTGATTCTAGATTGAATTAAAAGGATGTAGGTCATGCCTCTGAGTGTCGTTTACAGCGACTTACTTGAGGGAAGTGATCTGTGGAGACCACGCGGCAGCGACTCAATGTGGAAAGATATATGAAAAGCAAAGAAACAGGATATTATGAAAACGTTTCCATATGGGTACTGCCACATTCTACCACTGAGCTTGCCATGGTCCCCAAATCATTTAAAAACTCTGGGTCGGATTCACAGGCATATTTACTCTCCAAACGAGAGCCATGGCATCATGGAACATCTTAGTGGTTTGCAATATTCTTATATGTTACGGCACAGGTCATTTAATCCCTTATATATTTATCTCATATCCCTTAATAATATGCAAAGCCAACCATCTGGCTATAAAGTCATGTTGGGGCATTTCCGGCCTAGTGACACTCTGGCTCCCTCTCCAGGAGGTGGCCTAGCGTATGATTTTCCTCACTCGCAAACTTAACCGTGGCAAGTTAGGCCAGAGGGAAAACTCTGCTCCTCGCCGCTAGACTGAGTCTTTGGAACTCCCAGCTCTATGCAGAGGGCGAGGTGGGCAGAACTCTGCAAACTCTGTGAGAGGAGTGGATTTTAAGCCGAAGCCAAATCTTATTTACGAGACCACTCACAGCCCATGTGCACGGCTTTAAATGTACTCAGACATAGAGTAAGGCAAGGCAGCCTCTGTACCAGTGAGGCAATCCATTGGCATTGTGGTGGGTGTTCCCACACAACACCTATAGATTTTGATGCTTCTCCAGATTTACAAGAGCATGCAAACCAGGGGATGTGCCGATACTTTACACCTTCCCAGGGGAGTCGCAACTAGAAGAAATAACTTGATTTCTCCTTGAATTATTCTAATGCAGCACACATAGAAAGAGGAAAACTGTTCCCAGGATTATTTTTGTGCCGGAGGTTATCCCTTCCTGCACAAAAACAAACATTGCTACAATGTGCACTCTAGTGCAGGGGTGCCGGCTTTGCAGGCATGATGGTTTTTGTGCAGGAAGGTGCCTCTTCCTGCACAGGAACAATCCGGCAACAGAGGGAACCTGGCACCAGGATGCACGGGTGCCTGCATTTGAGCTGCTGAAAAGGTGCCAGCCCAGGGGGAAATGACAGCAATGCTATGTTTGGATAAATGTGGTGCATTTCTGCCCTTTCCCGGTCGTGCAGGGCATCGCAGCCAGGTGACTGGAGGTGCTTCTCTACATATGCCGCTAGTCCTGCGGCCGGCGCGCCATTAACGGAACCAGTGATGCTGTATCTCATTCATCCTCTCTCTTTCTCCTTCCCCCAATCTTCATGCAGGTGAATGAAAGCTTCAAACCCTTCTCTTGCCTCCTGTCCACACCTTCGGCTGAGCAACCATTAGACCTTTTTAGAAACTGGTTCCAGTCTCCACCTGGCCAGTCTCTTTCAAAGCGCTTTACAGCCCATAACCCAGGTCCAACGTTAGCCATGGGCACTGGAATGTGCACATCACACTTATAAAATGGAAGCACTACCTTTTCTACGACTTCCGGGCCATCGTCGGTGGGACGTGCTTGCTGTCCAATTGGATGGTGCGAACAAGATCATGTTATCAAATTATTTGTGCCCCCTGGTCTCTTCGTCCTCAGAAGCAGAGGGTGGATCACTCAGCAGGGGGCATCGAGAGAGGTTGTATGAGGCTCAAATGGGATCAACACCTAGGTTTGTTTTATGTTCTGGGAATTTTTTCTGAAGCCACTTCATCATGACTTGTTTTTATCACAATGAAATTCGTTATTTAAGTGCATTTATGAAATGCTAATAGTCCTGTATTTACTGGGGGTTCTAAATTGAGTGTCTATTCTCTGTATCTCCCTGAATAAAAATAAAAAGAGGAAAGCTTGGCATTGCTCATCCCCTAAGAGGGTGCGTTTGTGATTGATGATCACATGATGGTCTGTCCAGGTTCCAGGGATGCAGGCTGGTTCTATACACTTTAGACCCGATTCTCAAAGGTAAACTGAGACGAAAGTCTAACTTTATGACATTTTCGGTATTCACAAAGAGTATTTACGAGTTGTAAAGTTAGACTCATGTCTCAGTTTAACTTAAGTTTTGGTCTTAAGTTTATCTGAGACCAAGTGCTTAGTCTCAGCTAAAATTAAGACCAAAACTTAAGTTAAACTGAGATAAAAGTCTAACTTTACTACTCGTTAATGCCCTTTGTAAATTCCAAAAGTCGTACAGTCAAACTTTTGTCTCAGTATAACTCTGTGAATCGGGCCCATGATGTTCTGTCTGGGTTCCCGGGGTGGGGGTTGAAGAGGTTCTAGACACATGATTTTCTGTCCAGGTTCCCGGGATGCGGGCTGGTTCTAGACACTTTAGGCCCGATTCTCAAAGGTAAACTGAGACGAAAGTCTAACTTTATGACTTTCGGTATTCACAAAGGTCATTTACGAGTAGTAAATTAAGACTCTTGTCTCAGATTAACTTAAGTGTTGGTCTTAAGTTCATCTGAGACCAAAAGCCAAGTCTCAGAAAAACTTAAGACCAAAACGTAAGTTAAAAAGAGACAAAAGTGGAGCTTTACTACTCGTTAATGCCCTTTGTGAACACAGAAAGTTGTAAATTCGTACCTTCATCTCAGTTTACCTCAGGGAATTGGGCCCAAGAGGTTCAGTCCGGATTCCCGGGGTGTGGGCTGGTGAGGTTCTAGACACATGAAGTTCTGTCCAGGTTTCCTGGGTGGAGGTTGGAAGATGCTAGACGTATGGTATTCTGTACAGGTTTCCGTGGTGAGGGTTGGGAAAGTTCCAGACATAATGTGCTAAGACCACTCCAGAATTTATTGAAACACCAAGTGTTCTGAGAACATATAGATCTAAGCAGGGATACTAGGCATTTCAACCCAAGGATTCTGGAACATTTCTGTCAAGGGAGGTGCACACTCATTGACACATTGGGGCTCTGGGTGCATTATATCATGGTTCTGTAGCGATTGGCACGGAGGTGAGGAGTTATCGAAGCTTTCTGTGTTCCGACTCCTGCAATAGTCACTCAGCACCAGGGCTCTGTCGATATTGTCAAGCACTGACCCATCGTTCACACTCATATGTTTCCCCATATACATTACAACTGAATATGGAATGGCGGTTTCCATCCAGCCTCCCTATGAGTCAAGGTGAGTGCCGGATTGCAATGGCTGACTGAGGTGCCAGCCTGGCGGTCCATGGAACCATGAGAGCTCTGGAGCCCCTGGTATCACCCAAGAACTGTTTCTGACTTGTAAGAGATTGTGATGTACCCTGCTCAAGATAAGTATAAAGAGAGACAGATGACAACCATGATTCATCATGTTGGTCTTATCGTACAGAAGCACGTTAACTTCTTTAAATGTTGTTCTTTTATGATAAAGAATGCACAGTTTGGGAAATGGCTAGGTTTACGATTGATGACATTCTTCTTTTAAAAGTACCTTCTTCAGTTCCTCAGATACAGTCGCGCATTCTGTCCGCTAGGGGTAATGTTGCTGATATGTCTGATTTCAAGCAGCAGATGTGTTTAAAAAAATAACTTCCTATTGGAAGGATTTCTCTAAACTATGTATTCAACCATGAAATCTTGGTAATTTGGAATTTTTGGGTATCACAGAACTGGCAGAGCCCGGCAGACTATTTTGTAAATCCACTGTAATCCATCCTACAAACTCCCAGGTTGAGCTCCACAAGCATCCGTGTACCAGTAATGGATTTGTACCTGTATTCTGAAAGATGTTTATAAACAGGTATCTATAATCACATTGACCGTTGTCTTCTTTCACCCCTCTCCTTCACCATTTAGTGTCTTTTTATAGAGCATTGTAGATCTCAACCTCACTTGTACTATTCAAACTCGCATTAACAATCTATCAGTGAAATTGTCAAGTACTCTACTCACCCATGAGGGTCTCAAGGCACACGGGGGGATAAGCAGCTCAGTTCAATTGAAGAGCCAGGTCATGAGGGTCTTCCTGAAGATGTTCAGAGAGTGGGAGCGCCTGATGTCGATCGGGAAATGGTTCCAGGTCTTGGCCCCGATGTAGGAGAAGGCTCTTTCACCCGTTCCGGGCTCTGCAGATGCGCGGGGTCTCGGCGAGGGCGAGGTCGGCAGATCAGATGTTTCTCTTGGGTACGTGGAAGCAGATTCTTTCAATTAGGTATTGGGGACCATTGTTTTGGAGGCATTTCTAGGTGTGGGTGAGTATCTTGAAGGTTACCCTCTTCTCAACGGTGAGCCAGTGGAGGTGTTGGGTGATGTGTTCATGTTGATGGATGCCGAGGACGAGTCTGGCTGTGGTGTTTTGTATGGTCTGGACTTTGCGGAGCAGAGATTCTGGCGTAGAGGGCATTTCTGTAGTCCAGTTAGCTGGTTATCAGTGTGTGGGTGACAATCTTTCTTGATTCGGAGGGGGTTCTGTTTGAAGGTCTTGCGAAGTGTGTTGAAGCAGGTGGTGGCGACGGCGTTGATTTGCCAGGTCATGGAGAGGTAGGAGTTGAGTACGATGCCGAAGTTCCAGGCGTGGTCCGTGGGGGGCATCCAAGGGGCATCCGAGGGTAGTGAGCCACCAGGTGTTGTCCCATGCGGTGGGAGAGGGTGCAAGGACAATGACCTCCGTCTTCTCCGAGTTGAGCTTCAGGCAGCTGCTGCTCATCCAGGATGAACGTCCTTCATTCCTTCCAGGAAGCTGAGTCTGGTGGTGACGAGATCTTTGGGATTATTGGTTCATGACTATGGGCTCGACTCACAGAACTAACTAAAGACAAAATCCTAAACTTACTACCATTTTGGTATTCACAGAAGTTAGGAGTCCTAAATGCCTTCTGTGAATACCGAAAGTCTTAAAGTTAGTATTTTTCTCAGTTTAGGAGTCCTAAAGTTAGGAGTCCTAATTTCTGTGAATACTGAAATGAGTAAGTGCCTTCTGTGAATACTGAAATGAGTAAGTGCCTTCTGTGAATACTGAAATGAGTAAGTGCCTTCTGTGAATACCAAAATGGTGGTAAGTTTAGGATTTTGTCTTAAGTTAGTTCTGTGTATCAGGCCCGATGTACATAGGCATTTTTACACATTTCACAACCCTTTATCATTTTCATTGTATTACTATGATGCTTCTTAATATATTGCAAATGTGCATATATTATTATGTCATATGTTTATATAAACTCCTAGTGATTCTCATATATGTTTAATGTTTTGAGTATTATCCGAACATTATCATAAGGAAGTTTCCTTTGTTACGAAAAAAAACAATAAAGTTAATTAAAGACAGAAGGTTATTGCCTCCCCGGGGTCTGTAAATCTTGCATCAAGGCGGTCCCCATACCATAGGGGGCACAAGGGGCTCTGGGTGGAGCACCATAGAGTTCTATACTTGCTGGAGCATGGGGGAGGGGCGTTCTGTGTCCCATGTGGTTATTCCTCTGCTGAGGGGGATTCTGGGAATATCTTCGTAAGGCTGATCCCAGAGCTGTTGACACTCCCCCCCCCCCCCCCGGTCCCCTCCTCCCTTCACCGGCAGGTACAGGAGGGGGGGCAGGAGCCGAGGCTGGGCTCATAATGAGGGCCATTAACACCTGCTGACTGTGAAAGGAGAGAGCTCTGGTGACAGAAGCTGCAGCCTCAGTGCAAAGGGAGCTCTGGGCAGACACAACTCTGAATACAGGAGTGGGGGGGGGGGGGGGCGCAGAAGCAGCGTGCTGGAGAGGGGCCATTCATTGACAGGGCAGGATACAACACAACACCACCAGCGAATAAATAATTCAGCTTCAAAACAACAATAAAGCTTTATACATCGGCCAGGAGGCACTTTAACAGCATCAACACCTTCTGGAGAGTAAAGTAAGTGGTCATCCTTCAATGCACAGGAGGAGTCTGTACAACCCCAACATTAGACCACACAGTACACCCCCCCAAAGAAAAGGGTACGTAACATTTAAAGAAAACACTGGGTGGAAAAAGGGCAGCCCGCTTTCTGAGACCCCTTGGTCGTCAGAGGGACGAGTTGGCTTCCAGCCACTTGCGAGAGTCTCCTAGCGCCAAGAAGACCACAGTCAAAGCACAGAAGTACTGGACTCCATGATGACTTACAGCATCAGCCCCCCCCATGAGGCCTTCACCTCTCACTAGCAATCCAACCCCTGTAAGAAAGGGTTACATACATGGGTCATGACATGTCAAGGTGTGGTCAGACCGGCTCTCCGTGTCCGTGGGACTCGCGGCGACAAAGCCCTCGCTGTGACAAGATTGCTGCTGTCCCTTCGTGTGAGCCCTCGTCCAGTGACTCTATTCCCTTAAACACGTAAAACCCCCACAGACAGAAATCACAGTCAGGGCCTCGTTTATGGGGTTTTGGTGTAGGGCAGTGCAGCAAGTGACCACAGTGAAAGGGCGGGAATGAACCGTATTTATCTAATACTGTGCCTTCCTGTCCTTTCTCCCTGATCTGGCTCCCTTATTGGCAGCCTATCACCAAGGAAGGCAAGCTTGCACCTTGGTGCTAGGGTGCCTGTGTTGTGGGCAGGATTGCTTTTGTGCAGGAAGAGGCACGTTCCTGCACAAAAGCAATCCTGGGAGGCGTGTTCCTCTTTTTATGTGGGCGGCAGAATTCTTAGAAGCAGAAATAAACGAGGAGATATAAAGTCATTTCTCCTCTTTACGCCACACCTCAGGAGGCGTAAGGTTGTGGCGCTTCCTCGGGTTTAAGCAGTCCTGTTAATCAGGGGAAGTGTCAAAGTCCATGCTCTCTTCACAACACTGAAGCCTCTGCTCAAACTCAAGGTCTGAGGGCACTTGCACCTTGTCCTCCTCCCTGATCTTCCTCCTTCCTTCATCTCTCAGGTCTTTGAGGATACTCACACCTTGTTCTCCTCCCCCTTCGCCCTCCTTCCTTCCTCTCTCTGGTCTCCGAGGACACTCACAACTTGTTCTCCTCCTCCTTCCTCCTTCATCTCTCTGGTCTCCGAGGATACTCCCTCCTTGTTCTCCTCCCCCTTCGCCCTCCTTCCTTCCACTCTCTGAAGTCTCTGAAGACCCTTGCTCCTTGTTCTCCTCCCTCTTCTTCATCCTTCCTTCATCTCTATGAAATCTCTTCCTCTTCGAACACTCACCCCTTGCTGTTCCATTCCAAGGGGATCAGCTTGTTTTTATTTTCTCTTGATAGGAGGGCAAATGTGTTCCAATTTCTATTGGAGGCTTGTTGCATAGGTAAACTCTATCGACCACTGACAATCTACCCCACAGGGGATGCTTTTAAGCCTCAGGATTGGCCTGGTCACCACACTGCGCATGAGTACGCGTCACAGCAAGAGGATCGGTCTCAACTCCTTGCCTGATGACCAGATGACTTTATTCAACAGAGGAGGAAGCGCCTGGGCAAATGGCAGAAAGTATTACTTGTAGCGTTTGTGTATCACTTACTACACCTTTGTGGGGCGCAGACACCCCCACAGAGATTGCAAGCTACACTGTGTAATGTGAGTGATTGGAAAGGTGTTATGTGTGCTTTGATCCTATGTGGGAAGTGTTTTCATGTGCCTGATAAGGAATCCTACTCCTGACCTCCTGGAGGTGCCTCCAGACACCCTCCACTCTCATTACTGGTAGTGAAGCTGTTTAAGGGTAAAAACAGGGAGCAGTGGGGCAGATTCCTGCAGTTCTCCTTCTGTTCCACCTTGGCCCAGCTCTTCACTGACCTATGAGCCTCATGAAAAACTCTTTTTATATATGTCTTCCCTGCTGATCGCCTCTGCCTGGTTGCTTCTATCTCTATCCTTCCCTCCAAGCTCTAGCAAGAAGCCTGAGTGTTTTTATTGAGTCTGCTGGACACTGCAACACACATGAGTCCTGGCACAGGAGAGCCTTCACTTACCTTGTGCAACCACACAACTCTTCCTGGACCAAGGCTGCACATTGTAGGAAGACAACAGACTACCCCCTACATTATAAGGAGGGTGGCAATGTCTGTAGCTAGCCTCACTGATTGCTGGACACTGGGCCCCATCCTGTTGACCCTTCCCACTACGATGATATGATGCACAATCCGCCTTTATTGTCATTAGAAGATGAAAGCATGCCGAGCCCCGCCAGCCACCGAAGAGCACACTACCCTGATCTCTCTATGGCTAGTCGCCATGGACTCCATGGAGCCTTCACCACAGACCTTGCCTCCAGGTGTGGGTGGTTCACAGCCCATGTGTTTGTTTATTTAACGAGCCGTGAAGACAATGTTTCAATAGTTCAAGTGTGCTCTATTGGCAGACACTTTCTCAAAATGTGTTAGAGCAAAATCTGCCCTTGATTTTAGTCCACTTATGTAGTACAAATCCGTTTGAAAAATGTCAGCATGTGCTCTGTAGGAAGAGTGAAATGAGGGATTCACTTCACTGCAGAGATTATGATGAGTCCAACTCCCTAGGCCAGCAAACTACAGCAGGAGGCAGCGGCAGCCTATGGCTATTCTGCTTCACCGCCTGGTAGCCAATCAGAATAGTGTAAACATAGACACCTACTTTGTTAAGTTGACTGTCAGCCAATGGCAACTTCTAGAACAGAAAGTTCTTTCAACAACTCTGTTTGGTTGCATGTCAGCCATACAGCGCTGATCTCTCTGTTTGGACTGTCCTGATTGGCAGAAACAGGAAGCCAACACTATCAAACAGATACAATAAATGTTCATTGAGATGTTCTGCCGTGCGATTGGTCTGAAGTGCTCTATGTTGTATGTTCTAGTCTTTGATTCACAAGTACAGGAACCTCCAACCTCCCAGAGGGGAGGGTGGGGTGGGATCCTCTGGGACCCATCTATGTTATCAGAGGGGTCTTCAGCAGATCCTCCTCCTTCAAGGGCAGGCGGTGCTGCTGGTGGGAGGCGGTGCTGCTGGTGAGAGGCGGTGCTGCTGGTGGGAGGCGGTGCTGCTGGTGGGAGGCGGTGTTGCTGGTGGCAGGCGGTGCTGCTGGTGGGAGGCGGTGCTGCTGGTGGAAGGCGGTGCTGCTGGTGAGAGGCGGTGCTGCTGGTGAGAGGGGGTGCTGCTGGTGGGAGGTGTGTTCTGCTGCAGATGTTATTGAGAGGTCTTCTGAAGCTTCCATAGAGGTTGGTACTCCAGACCCTTTTTTCCAAGTGGTGGAAACCCTGTGAAGGGCTTTTCTAGTAGTGACACCTGGATCTGAGGAAAGAGCTCACCTGGGTTCAAAGTAATGGCCCACATTGTGTGTACATGTGTGTGTGTGTGTGTGTGTGCGCATGCATGTGTGTTCCCATGACTGCTTGTGTGTAGGTTCTCGCTTTTAACAGTCTCTCTGGAACTTACAGACTGTAGTTGTATCGCGATTGGAGTTCAAGTCTGTACTGGAAAATTCTGGATTTGCTCTCATTTTCTGAGGAATATTGTGTTCTATGGTTTTCTTCAGGTGTGAAGAGCTGAGTGGTGTGCCACAACTCACACAGAGTGTCCACTACAGATCTACGAAGTGATGTAAGAGGATGATCCTTGTAAGAAGTACAGATGCTATTCAGGCACCTTATGAATAACAGAGTGAAAGCAAAGCCACTGGGACACGGAAATGTTGGAAGTCTGACCTGAAAATACATCCGGCATCAGCGGCTAACAAGCTGCAACCGGACCCCGGCGCATGTCGAACAGAGTAAGAGGAGTAGTGCGGGTGTCAAACAATGCAATATGAGCAGCGCTGGGATCAAGCGCTGCCTCCTCATAACCTAAGACTCTGCGGATGAGATTCCAGGCTGCTGCCAGCCAGGCCTTACATAGGATACGTAGGAGAGATGCTCCTGGCGCCTGAGACAGAGAGGAGGAAGCTGGAACCCACGTGGCTTCAACGCCATCTTGGTTCAACGTGTTTTTGTAAGCTGGATTCCATGGATTTGAACTTTAAGGATACATTACAAGAGTCAGTTGGTAACTGTTGTGAATACACAGATAGGGGACACCCAGATACATCTTACACTCTGCCAAGGTGAAATACCACCCACCTAAATTGGGAGGAGAAGAAGTACCAACATGGAAGATGCTGATAACCTTACAAGACCCCTTTGGCCTTCAGAGGATCTTGGACTTTTTTTCCTGAGAGTGTAAAACAAATAGCTCCAGGGTGAATTAGACTAAAACTAAATGATTTTCGTAAGGTCAACACAAAGTGTTCCTTGGTACGTTGCAGACCTGGAGATCACACAACAGTTCATGATTAATTGGGCACTAAAGGTGGGATGGAATGTTGTAGGAAAGTGCCTCTTTTTACATTGCTAGCCCCCAAGTTTTGCCTGAAGTGATGTTGAACTGTAAGTGCACTGAGTCCCTGCTAACCAGGTCGCCAGGGCGAGATCTCTTTCCCAAAAGCCAAAATCTGTAGCACAATTGAAACTATTTCAGCTGTCCCTAGTAAATGATACCCCTGGTACTTAGGACATGGGTACTGAAGAGGGTCCTCTAGGGCTGCAGTACTGGTCGTGCCACCATAGGGACCCCTCACTGAGTATATGCACCCTGCTATTGCAGGCTATGTGTCTTGGTGCAGAGAAATCCAAAGAGTCGTGCCATGCCTCCCATGCATAATGTAAGGTATAGGTTACTCACTCCTATTGCATATAAGATATTCTATGTGTGGGCCTAAATGCATGAGCAGATAGGTCCCTACAATGTCCAGCCTATTTTGTGATGTTGTGAGTGCCCAGGGAAGCCATAAAGAGTACATTTTCTGGTTACTTATCAGCACGAGTGTCCTATCTCCACGATAGCTTCACTGATTCCTAAGATGTTTGGCACCAAACATCTTGTCTTAATAAATACTCACTGATGCCAGTATTTTATTTATTAATATATTCACACAGGAGACTCTTGTAGAGGGTCCCCTAAAAACCTACCAAGCACTGGTGTTGTTCCTGACCAGTTTTCCTCAGTCAGCCACCATCAGACATGTTTTTGACCTCACGGGGTGAGAGTCAGCGCTCTCACAGGACAGAGACAAAGCCTGCTCTGGGCGGAGGTTCTTCACATTTCCCCCAGGACAGGATGGTCTTCCTGAGCAGGAAGCTTGAAAGACAACGCCACCTTTAAAATCCAACCCAGGAAACTCCAGATAGTAGGGGAGGCAAAGTCCCCTTTCCTGCTCCACTTTTGGTGGGAGAAAAGGCAGTAAAATTAGTCAGATAAAGCCTACACCACCCCTCGGGTGGGGCAGGAGATGTGAACCATTCTCCTGAATTCCCACCATCTTGGAATGGAGGGGAAACTTTCAATCAAGGTTAGGGTCGTCTTCACACAGGAAGTGGTCACTAGAGGGTGTGTACAACCTAAGGTAAGTAGCTCATTGGGTACTACCTGCCTCCTCTTCAAACACCCCTAAATTCAGTATTTAGGTGGCACCCCGAGAACTGAACATCAGATTTGATGGACAAAGAAGACCAACTGCATGAGAACTGAAGCCCTGGAGCACAGCATCGGAAAACGCTGCCAAACCTGCCAGCTACTCCCGTGGCTCGACAATCCCTGCTGCTGTGTCCTCTCGAAACCTGAGAGGACTCCAGGACCACACGAGCACCTCCAGTTTAAGAGAAATCACAAAGAAGCTCCCTTGGAGTAAAGCTACCACTCCCCTTCACACCAAAGGCACCGATCGCTGGTTTGTTGACTTGCTTCCCCCCAATGACCTCAAAGCATCACCAAAGCTAGAAGAGGTAGAACAGCTCCAGAGGGTCAGCTCTGCCTCTCCACCAAGTTTGGAGATACCCGGACCTACCAGAGGCGCAACATACTAGTACCTTGGCTTACCAGATCCCATCGGTAAAAATTAAGAAGAGTCTACACTGAACTCGAAACACCAGATGGAAGCACACATTGAGTGGCTTTGAAACACCCAAGACCCACTTTCTGAGTGTCCCAGTTGTCCGGAGATCGCCTCTAAGAGTTGCCTGCTCCTGAGCACGAGGACCTCAAGACGTACGATGCCCGGCTGGCCAGTTCGCTGTGCACTTGGCCCCACGAGCCTTAGTATCTGCTAACCTGCTGTGCTATTGTGGCCCTCCAGCCACTGTAACCTCCTCCCTCCAAGGAGACCCACAGGAAGTCCCTCTGTGCAGTGTGTTTTCCAGTGGCCCCCTTCGTCTTTACGTTCCAGCTTTTAAGACCTTCAGCACTCTGCACCCGCCCGATCCAGGACACTCCTGAACTTCTCCTGCTGGAATTTTGGACCTGGACTTGACTGTGACTTAAATTGAGACATGAACTTTGTGAAAGCATAGCCGGATTTTATATACAATTTTCTTATTTTTTCACCATTGTTTCTATGGTTCATAATTACGCACAAAAGTGATATATTTTCCAAACTTTGAAAAATCATAACTCAGAAAGAGTTTATTTTTAAAAATTGGTCTGTGATTTATTCTTGGGTGTGTGCCTCATTTATTGCCTCTGTGAGTATAACAAATGCTTAGAACTAACCTCTGATAAGCCTAACTGCTCGACCACACTACCACCAAAGAGAGCATTAGAATTATCTTCTTGTATCTCTGTGTACCAGTAAGGGATCCACTGGACTCTCTGCACAGTGTACTTAGTTTTAGTGCACTATATAGATCACCAGCTTTCAACAAATGTCTTCAGGCATTTTTTTTTAGGAGCATTTTTCACATCAGAGTTCACCAAGTGAAATTGTACAACTTGAGTTAAGTTTAACTACCATTGACATATTGTGTTATGAGTCGGCTCACCTTTATTTCTTTAACTTACACAGAGACGGACTTAGTAGTACATCTAGATCTGTCTACTCAATACTTCTGGAGGACCTTGAAAGGAACCTGGTTAGGGAGGGTGGCTTTAAATGTAATGTAAATGTGGCGTATTTGTATAGCGCGAACAGTGACCTGGAGGCATCCCGGCGCTTGTACTCCTACCACAAGGGAACCCCTCCTGGCTTTTCCTTGTGGGGTGTCCACTCCTGGGCATCCCATGGTGAAACCAGGCATCCCTTGTGTATCAGGGGGCCTTTGTGCCCTTAAGATGATTGCTGCCTCTGGTTGGATGGCTTAACTTTCCCTTCTTTGGAGACCAAGTGACAAGTACTAAACCCAGCATCTGATAATGACTTCATTACCTTACGACATGAGCCTGAATCCAAGGGCAGTACCTGCATATGTTACCCGGTAGTGTAGTATTGATTGAGTCTGTCTCCTGTCAAAGAAAAGCAGTTCTTAGAGCAGGGATAACTTCAGAAACCTGGGGCAGATGTACTAAGACACTGGTGGCAAAAAGTGGTTGCAAATTTCAAGTGTTCTTTTTGCTTCCAGTATCTTCTGTTTGCAAACTGACCTACTTAACAGATAAATTTGCAAAATGCTCATTTGTAAGTCACAGATTGACCTGCCTAAATAATTTATTAGGCAGATCACAATTTGCAAACCACTTTAGTTGACTACGATCACAGGGACAGTGGCCTATAAAGGTCTGCATCCACCATCCATGTGATTTTAAGCAACCCAAATTCCTTGAAGGAAACAAGGCTGCTTTAAAAAATATGAATTTTTGAAAAACTTGAATGAGAGTTGGCAGAGAGGACCACTGCTACTCTCACTGAAGCTTCCTGCCCAATTCATAAAAGGGTGGCATTCATTTCCAAATGGGAATCCCATAGTCCATGGAAGGGACACCCATAGAAGGGACGTACATGAAAGGGACGCCCACAAAACGGGCACCTGTGAAAGGATTCCCGTGTAAGGGACACCCGTGAAAGGAGGTCCATGGAAGGGACACCCAAGGAAGGGGCACCCAGGGAAAGACGCCTGTAAAAAGTTACTCCCATGGAAGGACCCCCTTGTATGGGACGCCCATGGAAGGGAAGCCATTGAAAGGGGCACCCATGGAATGAAGCCTGTGGAAGGGATGCCCATGGATCAAATGCCCAAGAAGCGGTGTGCATGGAAGGGGCATCTATGTAAGGGGAGCCCACGGAAGGATACCCATGGAAAGGACACCCATGGAAGGAACACTTTGAATTGACACCCATGAAAAGGACGCCAGTGGAAGGGATGCCCAGGGTGGGGATCACTCTGGAAATCAAGACCTGTTTGCAGTGACCCCCATTGAATGCCGCATTTGAGACCCCTGGATAATGTTTTTTGACGCTAAGAGTGCCCTAGGCTCTGCTCTGGGCAGGCGCGGGGCCAGTGCTATGTTGAAAACATCCATTGTGATGTTGAAAAGACAAGTGAAAGCACACACATGAATATGAGTACACTATGTATTAGGGTACACCTATGATTGGCATGCCCTAACCTATAAGTCCCTAGTAGATAATACTGAAGGTGTTTAAAACTACCTTTAAGGGGCACATGCATCATTGTAGGAATTTGCATTTCCTAAATTGCGAAAATTAAGGAATCGCAATTTAGCAATTGCAAAATCCTATGCATCAAGAAATCCTAAATTTTTGTAGGATTTCTTAATTTTCGGAATTTGCGATTCCTTAATTGCGAATCGCAATTAAGGAATGGCATTACATTGATTCCTATGGGCCTAGAGGCCCATAGGAATCAATGCCGTTTTGCATTTCTATTTTTTGGAATTCGCAATTTGTTGATGCATTGCAAGGGTGCAGCGGGGGGTCCAAAGGACCCCCCTCCCCCTGCACCCCTGAAATGTATTTTAAAGTGCATGTTTCACACACATGTCCTAAGGACATGTGTGTCTGTAACATGACACTTTCCAAAATGCATTTTTGTGCTTTTTTAAAGAATTTCGCAAATTAACACGAGGGTCAACCTTGTGTTAATTTGCACTTCCTATTTCAAAATTCGCATTTTAAAAAAAATGGATGCATTGCATTTAAGGAATCGCACAAATGCGATTCCTTAAATGCATTCGCATTTTTAGGAAATGCAAAAAATTGCGCATTTTGAAAAATTGTTTCATGCATCCCAAAAACGTATTTAGGAAGCGCAAACGGCCGAATTTACCGATTCGCACCGTTTGCACTTCCTAAATAGGTTGATGCATGTGCCCCTTAGTTCCTATTATATCATCGTGCATGGCAGTTTAGAGGCCAGCACCCCTTTTTACACTTGCATTGCACTCCAGCCAGTGCTTTATACATATTCTGTTCACCAATTATCTGCACTAATACACTGTGGCATTGTTATTTGCTTGTAAACTTTCTTTTTACTAATGTGTTTTAAGGTATTATTATGCATATATTCTGAGCCAAACCTAAGAATTGTTTCTTTTTAATGATTTTTATATTTGTGCTGTTTTATAGATTGTTTTTATGGATGGCTGATTGCCTCCGAATAAAGTTATTATCACTCACTCACTCACACTTGCATGAGTGCACGACTGAAGCCTGAGGTAATTTGAAAAGCAACCCTGTGTTATAGCACTGTTTTTAAATGCAAATTGTAGCCAAACTCGACTTTGGTAGTGGTGGTAGGGGCACTTAAAAAGTGATCCTCTACATTATTTGTACATATTATGTACCCCCAAGGTCTCCCATAGGTGTCTCAGGGGTGGAGGTCATGTAAATATAACCAGGGTCCTTATAAAATATGTTTTATGTGCCCTGGGGATAGGGGAATTGCACATTTTACTTTCTCCTTTGTAGTAAAGTGCGTCTAATAATCGACTTTGGTGCCATGAGCACTTTGGAATGGGGATGTGGGAAAGTAGGATCTGCTTTCATGGTTACCCCCACTTTTTGCTTGGTGTCAGTGTGTTTTTGACCTAATCTGTTAGGATCCTGCTAATTAGGACCCAAGCAGCTGTGGGGCATATTATCAACAACGAGTGATAAATATCGCTAAACACGTCTAGCGCGTTTCTCATTATTGCTGTATATCGCCGGTCACATCGCCATGTTAGCGGCGTATTTGCAACGATTTGCCAACAGGCGATGTGAAATCTGGCAATATACGGCGATTTCAATCAATATCGCATGAAAACCAGCGATGTGAGAACTGCGCTGACGAGAATGTTGTAAATAGGGAGAAGTGGATGTAACCTTATAATCCACCTCCCTTCATGCACATGGCTAAATCAGGAATTTTGCAGACATTATCGGCGATATCCGCGGTTAGTGGGAGTTTTTATATCGCTCCTCAAGTCCAGGGCCGCCTTGTAAAAACAGCGCTGTTGTGGTGGCGCCCTCTTCCATGTTGTATATTCATGGGAACGCCTACTTTGCCTCTGAGAATGCCTACTTTGCATCTCATTGGCGATGCGAGGTGAGGCGTTAGGAATACGGCTGATAACATGCACTGATGCATGTTAGCGTCGCCTAGTAAATAGGTCAAAAATAATGTTTGCCGCTTTTTTAGCTTTTAAAGGCACAAAAGCGGTGAAATGGGCCTTGATAATATGCCCCTGTGTGTTCTACCCTAAATTGACATGGTAAGCACTATGGTATCTCCACAATTGACTACTGGTGTACCCTTTTAAGTCCCTGGTATATATTATGATGGTACCCAGGGCATTGGTATACCAGGTGTCTCCCATGATCTGCGGCATGTATTATGCCACCACTGTGTGACCACTCAAACTGTGAATCAGGGCCAGCCCTAGCAGTCTGTGTGAGTTGGTGCTTGTACCTCTCACAACAGATATACATTTCCTTATATCCTTTAAGTCACCCCTATGGCAGGCTATTCAGTCCTGAGGGCAGGGTGCTTGGTTATAAGTGTAAGGGGATCCCTGTATGAGCAGGGCGTCCCTTCAACCCCAGAGTTGAATCTCCAGGCTTTGTAAGTGTTAGATATATGATCCCATGTCCTGGGAGACCCTCAGGGATACTCATGTACTCCGGGTAACATCCTTTCTGGGTCTGCAAGCAGGATAGTGCTGTTGCTGACCACAGACACGCTTCTTCCCTCCTGCTGCTGAGCTGAGCTTGAGCAGGGGAAGGTAGAACAATAGGTTTCCTGTCACAGGGAGGTGTGACCACCGCACAGATATGACTCGGTGTGTTGGGCTGGGGTAGGGTGCTTGCCAGTGCCAACAGGCTGCTTTGAAGGGCATATTTGGTGCTCTCCTTGCATACTCCAGTTTGAACCAGTTCAGGAATCATTGGTTCCCATACTGGTGTGAAAATAAACAAAGGACAGGGGAGTATCCTCCCTTCTGTCGAGCCCCGCATCTGTGAGAGACCCCAGGTCATTCCAACCCTTTCCTTAGGGTACTTAAGGGCTCCCCTGTGGGTGGGTCCTCAGATTAATCGTGAGAGAAGACTCAACCCTGAAACTACATTGCTCTTCAATCTTCTGGACACTTTGACTTCATTGGACTTCGAATGGAACTGACACTGCATCACGGTAGACTCCTGCTACTCCTGGTCTCGCTGTTCTTCAAGTCGTGTGTGTCTGTGATTCTTTCAGGTTCTCCAACAGACCTGTGGACATCAAGGACACACAGAGATCTCCCTTCGAGTGAAAGGGTCACAGCCCTGCATCTGCAGACACCACAACGAAGCTGACCGGCATGCTTCTGCAGTTGTACTACAGACTTCCAGAGACCCAGCAACACAGGTAGTAGTTCTGCAGCTCTGTAGAGGCCTGACCCTTCTTCTTAGCAATTTAAGGAACAGTATCCCTTGGGCCGCTAGGACCAAACCCCTGTGCACCGCATCAACTTGCCATTACCAAGGCTTGTTGGCTCTTCACCCCAGAGATCTTCAGGCTACAAGAAGCTCCAGACTCTAGAACCTCACTTCCTGAAGAACAGAGTCCTCCATGCATCTCCTGCATCGAGGGCCTCCGACTTTGGTGAGCTGCCTGAGGTACTCTTGTGAATGTTGGTCCTCCTGAGGGTGTTCTCTTGCTTCATAGGTCTACCCTACTTGCTTGGGACCTACTATGACTCTCCTGCTGTTGGTGAGTCTCTTGGACCTTGCTGGTCCTAGCATTTTCTCCTTTTTGTCTTCCAAAGCAGTAGCGGCTACTAAGTCTTGTTGGTGCTCCCGCGGGACACCGATCACCTAGACACCAGCATCCGACATGGGACAGCTTGTGAACAGTTTCTGGTCTTCCTCAGCATCACCTGATCTTCACAGCTGCAGCAACAAGGTCACTGATGTCCCTTCAAAGGATCCCTACTTCAGTGGGCATTGTGTTTCCGTGCCTCCTGGTCACCTCCGAGTGGCATAGACTCTGTCCCCTGTGCTTGTAGGTACTCCTCTTCGAGAATCCACCCTTGGATTCAGCCACACTCCTTCTCAGTCTTCTCCAGGGGTATCTTCTACAAAGTCTTCCAATGTAATCTACGGCAGGTTCTGATGCACATTCACCCCTATGCACCAGGTTCCCTGATGCAGGTAGCCTGGTTCCTGGGGCATCCACGGGTGAGGTGGCTCTCCAACCTTCTGTCCTTCAAAGGGTTTCTTCAGATTTTCCTGGAAGGGTCCTTCTTCTTTAAAACTGCACCGTGACTTCTCCATTGACTTCCATTGGGCACGTGGCTGTGTTTCCACTCTGCACACAGCATCCGTGGGGTTTCTGGGTACTTACCTTGGGTGGTTCCTTGTGTCCCTGGCTCCTCGAGGTCTTCTGGTCCTGTTCTTTTTTTACAGTTTGCATTCCACTTAATATATGGTTTGGTCTCCTCCTACCAGTGTATATTTGTGCTAAGTACCTATTGTTGTGTATTGTGTTGATATATCCAGGTAGGAGGTATACCAATGTGTTGGGGATAGTTTGTGTAATAAATAAGACTTATTTTTACAAACACTGTGTGGTTTATTTTCATCAACCCTAGGCTACAGATTACAGTTGGTAAAACAAACTGTTTTATACTCCAAGATAAGCCTGAAGGCTGCTTCAACAGCTCAGTGTGAGAGCTTTCAAAGGCTGTCTGAGATCACTGAATTCACCATAAGAGTTGTCTGGATTAGTGCAAGCTGCATCCCTTAAAGAAGTGTACACCATATACCAAGCCAGCCTCCTACACAGGATCTACACTGTGTTTGCATATTCAGGACCCCCAAGGTCTCTCCTAGGTGTCCCCCAGGGTTGGGGGTCATGTATCCATGAGCAGGGCCTGCATAAAAGATGTTTTATATGCCCTGGTGAGGAAGAAATTGCAAATTTCAGTTTCCCCGCTGTAGATATCTAACCCCATAGGATAACATTGCAATAGTTTTGAGCGCATACATATTGCTAGGAATTGCAGAAATATTCAAAGACTTAGGAGAATGGTATTGATAAATCCAGCAACATGACTTTGCTGAATGTATCCTAAATTGTATGGAAAATACGTTATAAGACTTTCTTGTCTGTAAGCCAAAATGCAGCCTTCCTGCGGTCTTCCCTGATTGGTCAGAGTTAACAGGATTAGCCAGGCTGCTTTGATGAAGTGTTAAGTGGCTCACCAGGGGAGAGGCTGTCTGATGGAGAGGGCTCTGCCACACAGGAGTGCCAGAGCAGGATGTAGAGGTCATAAATCATGAGGCACTGAAGGAGGAAGAGGGCAGGCAGGGTATCCCAGGTCTGCCTAGTCACATCCCCTCCGACCCAGCCAGATGCGAGGCTTAAGGAGGGAATCTGCTAATGTTTGTGGTGGAGAGCTTTGGAAATGAGCCAGACTGAGAGTTGGTTTAGTTTGCTCTTCATGCTCTGCTGAAATATCAGCCATGTTGAATGTTGGAGTAGTGCTTTCTTGGAGACGTTTATGCCACACTTGGCCATGTCCTGGGGTGCACCTCATTGGACAGGAGTGTTCTCCTGCATGATCTCAGAGAACACCGAATAAATATGTGAGCGGTTCAGAGCCACTCAGATCTGCTGCTTGAAACTAAAAAGAAGAAGAAGGCTTGCCAAGCTGGAAAGTTGATTTACACCTCAAGGCCCTGCATTTCGACTGAGTGTGCCTGCTGCACCGGCTGGAACTACAGCCCTGGGGATGTTCCTTGCTCCAAGCGGAAGAAAGAGTCCCTACAAGCTATAGGTTAACAGAGCGTCAACTCCAACAAGAGTCCCATGTCTGGAGTGTATCGAGTGGACTTTGAAGGGTGGCCTGGTGCATTGTGGAAATTGTGGTCCCAAAATGTCAACCACCACATTGGAGCTTCCAGACCCTTGGATTGTGTTTTGGACCCTTGGACCCTCAAAAGGAACGTCAGGAAGAAGTTTCAGAAGTTTGTGAAACTTTGGGAAAAAAGCTACATAAGATGACTAAGTGCTAGAAAGTTTTTCGGGCACATGCATCAAAGTTGTAAATTGCAAATACCTAATTGGGAATTCCTGAGAATCGCAATTAGGTAATCGCAATTTACAATGCATGAACGTCAAAGAGTTTCAGATTGCGATTCCTAGGGGGTTGAAAATTTCGACCTCATTAATACTAATGAGGTAGATTGCAATTCGTGGCCCCCTAGGAATCGCAACCAGAACAGGGATGGTGGCCTGCTGGGGTCAGCAGACCACCATGTCCGTGATTGCTTTTAAATAAAGCAAACTTTTTTTGTAAAGCAGCCCATTTTTATTAAAGGAAAATGAGATGCTTTACAAAAATTAAAATTAAAAGTTTTCTTTTCATTTTTTAAGAGCAGGCAGTGGTCCGTGGGGCCACTGCCTGCTCTTAAATATGCTTTTACACCCATTCCCAAAAGGGAAGGGGTCTCTTGGGAACTTTTCGCATTTGCGAATGGTTTACCCCCTATCCGAAGTAGGTGATAATATGCGAATGTTTCGCTACAGCATTCACGGTCACAAAACATTCATGCACACCGTTAGGATTCGTTATTTGGAAGGGACTCCCTTAACACAACCCTTCCAAATACCGAATTGCAAACCAATTTTGTGATTCAGTAATTTTTTTTTGTGGATGGGAAAAAGTATTGTAACTCTCCAAGAACACAGTATTGTTGCGGTGGCAAAGGCATGCTTAGAAAGAGGTGTAAAAGTTGCCACCCAAAAGTCTTATGCTGGTTTAAATACAGGGGGAGGAATGCCATTCGGCATTTGGTAACTCGTCTTTCCTCGTTTTGTTGATAGTCGCCATTACTGCATCTTCAGTAATTGAAATACCTTGCGGGGTGCTAGAGGCTACTTCTATCTTTCAAATCTTTTTATTTTCCAGAACACATAGCAATCAGCAGACTGAATAGTACACAGCGTTAAGCCTACGACCCATTCAGGGCAGGCCGCGTTTCAGATAGCACATAAATAACTTGTAGAAGGCTCCCACTCAGACCTATTGTACACAGCGTTTCGCCTACAACCCCTTGGGGCCGGCCGCGTCATATGATATCAAGCTCATACCATTCAGTCATTGCAGGGAATAGCCCAATCCCCTAGGTCTGATACGAACAAGTAAACCACATAAATAGAACAAACGGACCATCACGTCCCAAACTCCTACAAAACAATAGAGTGATAGACAGTAGGACAGCACAGATAGGAAGAATAAGTAAAGAGAGGAATAGCAGAACGACAGTCATAGATAATGCCATAAGCGCCAAGGAGGGGTGGGGGGGCTACAGGACACCAGATCTCAGTCCAGTGCCACTGACATCCAGGGAAAGGCGCTTTAAGGCACCCACGCTAGCAGCCTATCCGGTTCAGGGGGAGCCGCTGCATCCTCAATGATCCACAGCGCCCGTAGCTTAGTAGGCATATGCCGTGCATGCTCAACGGCACATGAATATCGAACCAGGGGTCCCCACACAGCCTTAAAGCACGTGTCCCGGGCTTAACACCTAGCCGTGATGAGCTTAATCGTAATAACATGCCACAGGCTCATGAACCAGGCTGCGATTGGCGGCGCCTCAGGTTTTTTCCAATACAAGTCTATGAGCTGCCTGGCCGCCCCTAGCAATTGAAGCACCAGGATCCAATCGCTCCGGGTCAGCGACCCCAGGAGAGCAGGCTTGATACCTAACAATAGCGTGCTTGTGGCTTCAGGCAGAGGGAATCCCAACACCCCCCTGATGTGGCGGACCTCCTTCCAGAAGATGGTCAGCAATGGACACGCCCACCAGATGTGAATAAAGTCCCCGATTGCAGATTGACACCGCCAGCACAAAGAAGAGAAAGCAGGGAACATCTTGCTCAGGCGCTGAGGTGTATAGTACCACTGGGTCATTACCTTATAAGCGTTCTCCTGTTGCAGAATACTACGATATACTTTGGGAATATCCCGCCAGAGTCTAGACCACTGCGCCGGGGCAATTTTCATACCTGACATTGACTGCCAGCGGTGCTTATACGGGTGTGAGGGCGGCGCTTTTGGATGTTGCAAAATCTGTTAGATCCGCGATATCAATCCCTTCGAGTCAATGAAGGAGCGGGCCAGCCTTTTAAACGGGGTAAAGGCCCGAGTAACCGCCTGGTATGTTCCGCCTTCAGTTACCCAATGCCTGAACTGAGCGTATTGCATCCCTGCCTCAAACGGGACCCAGAACTCCTCCCTACAGTGAGCAAAGGTCTTGAGGGATCCCCCCTCAAACAGATCTGTAAGCACCCTGCAGTTGCCCTTTGTCCACTTGCCAAAGGCACCCGTACAGTAAGCCGGTGGAAAGGATGGATTCTCCTCTATTGGGGTGTGCGGTGAGGGAAATGTCGTAAGGCCCCTGCACACTGCTATCTTGTCTCAAATCTCTAGCACCGTTTTCGTGGGTATCGCCATGTAAGCACTCCGAGAGCAACCCGTCCTATGCCGCCACGCAAGGTCCCAGATGGTACGCCCGAATACCGCCCGGTCCATATGCAGCCACCCCTTCTCGCTTTCAATTACTCCCCATTCCACGATAAAGCGGAGGTGCGCTGCCCAGTAATAATCCACCAGATTAGGGCAAGCCAGTCCCCCCTGTCACACGGCGCCATCAGAAGCGCTTGAGAGAAGTGGGGTCTCTTTCTCCCTCAGATGAAGTAAGTGAGGTCACGCTGGAGGCCTCGTATATTACACAACGGGATGGGAGTTGGAAGGCACTGGAATAAATATAGATGTTTGGGGAGGGTAGACATCTTAATAGCATTGAGCCTGCCCAACCACGACGGTACAAGCGGCTTCCACCTCCGTAGGTCTTCAAGGACCGAGCGCCGGCACTCCCGCCAGTTGACTTGCATCCACCCATCCAGTGAGGAGACCAAGGTAACGAATGTGGTGAGCGGTCCATCGGTATGGAGCAAGCTGTTCCAAAAGGGGCACCTCATCCTTTGGAATGGTGAGGTTAAGGTCCCAAGACTTATTGTGATTGATATTTAGGCCGGAGACCCGTTCGAAAAGGCAGAGCACCGAGTGCACTGCCAGGAGGGATTTACGAGGCCTCGCAAGTGTAAGAATGAGGTCGTCCGCAAACAGTGCCACCTTGTTCTCCCGGCCCCCAAGAGGAATACCATGGATGTCAGAGGTCCGCCGGATCATGGCCGCTAGGGCTTCTATTGCAAAAGCAAACAACAGTGGCGAGAGCGGACAGCCCTGCCTGGTGCCCCTAGAAATTATGAACGGTGCCATGAGCTGCCCCTTTACCCGGACCCTGGCATGCGGAGCCAGGTATGGCACCATGATTCTGGCAATCATCCTCTGACCGAACCCCATTGTATCTTGCATCTTATGTAGCACCGCTCGCTGAAAGGACCAGTCCACCAGATCGAACACCTTCTCTGTGTCCAACGACAGAAGGCAGGCCGGTATCTGCCAATGATGCGCCTTTCCCACCAGGTGTGCAACCCTGCGCACATTGTCCGCCCCCTGTCAATGACGGATGAAGCCGACTTGATCCGGGTCCACCAAACCCGGCATATGAGGATCCAGTCGCTTCGCCAGCAACTTAGTGTAAATTTTAAAGTCGGTGTTGAGCAAGGCGATCGGACGGTAGGACGCGCACAGCGTAGGGTCCTTACCGGGCTTTAGAATTAAGGCAATCTGCACCATTCCCATATCAGGGGATGGTCCCACCTCTTCAGTGAAGGAGTTGTACAACCTATGAAGGTAGGGCCGAAGCTGTAACTGGAACATGCGATAGAAGGACAAAGGAAGACCGTCCGGCCCCGGGGTCTTTCCTAGCGGGAGCTCCCGCATAGCTGTTGTTATCTCCTCTTGAGTGATAGGACCTTCCATAGACTGCGCATGATGCTGATACAGCGCCGTCACCCCCTAGGTGCCCAAGACCTCTTCCACCATCTCCAAGGGCGGCGCCTCCTCCTGATATCATGCTGAGTAAAAGTCCCTGAATGCCTCACATTTGCTCTTCTCTGTCGTAGCTCTCGCCCCATTCAGCAATTGGACATTGGCAATGTGCGCCTTAGCTGCGCACACCTTAAGCCGCCCCGCCAATAACCTCCCCACCTTGTCTCCCCCTTCAAAATATCTCTATATCAGCATAATTAATGACTTTTCCGCTCTGTTAGTATGCAGCAGTCTGAGCTGCCCCCTAAGATTAGCCAGTTGCCTCCTCGATTTTAGGGAGGAACCGCCCTGGTCCTGCACCTCCGCTTTCTTGATATCTCCCACTAATTTATCCTCCATGTGCCCGCGCAATCGAGAGGGAGGTGAAGTGGCCCGGTATCGTAGCCTTAAAGGCATCCCAGACCACCGGGAAGGGTGTCTCCGGCAAGTCATTACTGTCAAAGTAGGAGTCAATAGCCTCTCTGATGCTTTCTACATCGCCTGCATCCCGGAGAACACCCGGCGGCAAGCGCCACCTCGTTTCCCGAGTAGGGCAAGCGGCCGGATCCTGCAGGAGCAGCTTAACATGAGCATGATCAGAGAGCGAGATGTCAGACATATTGACCCTGAGGATGTCCCGAGAGAGAGGTCATGGGAAATAAACAAATAATCGATACGAGAGTATGAACGGTGAGCATAGGAATAGAACGAGTACTCCCTCCGATCCGGGGAATGATCGCGCCATGCATCCAACAGTCCGAGGTCCGTTATCTGCTTGCGCAATGCAGAGGACATAGCCCCTGCACTGCTAAAGGAGCCCTCACCACGGTCCACAGCCGGATCCCAGACTAGATTGAAGTCCCCCCCAAAATCAACGAAGGGCCTCCCTGCGGCACTTGATCCCGCAGGAGGTCTCGAATGTAGCGGTCCTGCGTCTGATTAGGGGCATAAATATTACATAGGGTGTATCGTCGCCACCCAACCTCCACACTCACTCAAAGGAAGCGCCCGTCTTCACCCCGAAAGGGCTTGTAGAGGCTACTTCTGAGCTCATTGAGGCGCTACCAACACCAGTGAATCGATTGAGTATAATTGTTTGACATACCACATCAAGATGTGTTAGGCAACCCTGTTCTTTGTCATTCCTGAGTTGCCAAGCCAATTTATAAGCCTCCAGAGACAGGAGTGGTTCTTCTCCTTCAATAGAGAAAATACCTTAAGCCATTCCATTTTGATGTGCTCCCTTTTAAGCTCCCATACTTTCTTCTTGTAGGCTGACCCAAGAGCGGTGAAGGAAAGGCCATCTATTGATTTGCCGCCTCTTTTCTTGGCGTCCAAAGCCTTGCGAAGAGCTTGTTTACAGTTGATTTGATCCTTTGGACGACGGTGTAATGTGTGAAGCCGTTTGTAGGGCTATTACTCAATGGTTTGCGTTGGGCATTCCCAAACGCCTGTTAAAGGAGCTTCCCACTCTCCTATTACTGAGGCTGGGGTGGATGACTTAAAGCCAAAGTTTCTCTTCTCTGTCCAGGCTAACAATTTATCTTCTGGATTACCAGACCGCTTGATTCTTTGAAGAGCTGAGTGGCGCTCTTCTCCTGTTGTTTCCCTGATCGCGGGGAATGAGCTTGTTGCGGGGCAGCTAGTTGCTAGATTTCCACGCAGGGGCCTATGGTTGCGTTCGTCCCTATCGCCAATTAAAAAATCTTCAAGCCTGTCTGCACTCAAGTCACCAGGGCACAAGTCCTAAAAAAAAGAAGTAGTGGGACTAACCAGGTTTGGTAGTATGCAAGGGAAATTATGGGGCATGGAATCACAGCGCATGATGTCAGTGCATGAAATTACATGTGACATCACAGGAAGTGACATCACAAGAAGTGTCATTACAAGAAGATATCAAGACCTTTCTCGCATATGTGTATTAGGTATATCATGAGTACATTTAAGCACACTATGAAATTTAACAAATGATGTTTGGCGTTAGGGTTGTAACAAAAAAGTGGCTCAATCCCGACACAAAATCTGGGCCTCAAATAGTGCATTTATTTCTTAACCTCTGCCACAAAGAAATTGGCATGTAAATCACCATGGGTTGACCCAGTATCCCTCAGAACCTGGGCAATACAATTTAATATAAACAGTGGTTCTGTTGGGTATGCAACCTGATCACTTCAATACATGAATTAAATCTTTTCACAGTTCAAATAGTCATACGATTACTTAAGACAGCGCTCCAAAAGAGGAGCTTGCTCGCAATGCAAATCCAAATCCAAAAACGTTCAGGGTAACCATCTGTTTTTAATCTATGAATTATATTTAATTCATAAATAAGTACTCTGTTTGTACAAAAGAATTATTCAATCAAAACTTATTCACAATTTACAAATACTTTTTCTAAAGACGGCGCATTAATGCGCAGTCTTTAGAAGAAGTATTTGTAAATGAATGAAAAATAATTGATAGATTAAAAACGATGGTTACCCTGAGCGTTTGTGGTTTTGGATTTGCATTGTGAGCAAGCTCCTCTTTTGGAGCACGGTCTTAAGTAATCGTATGTCTATTTGAACTGTGAAAAGATTTAATTCATGTATTGAAGTAATCAGGTTGCATACCCGACAGAACCACTGTTTATATTAAACAAAGAAATTGGCAACAAGGAGAAGCATGGTAGTAGATCTGTTATGCCTAATTGGTTGCAAAGTCTACATTTTAAAATATTTGATTGGTACCTGTCCAACCATATCATTTTGTTCATTCTATCCCTTTGTACGGCGCTCTGATACCCTTGGGTCATGTGTGCGCTTCATAAAACACTCTAAATAAATACAAAGTAAAATTGGGTTAAGGCATCTGCTGTGACGGTCCCCAAAAATCTCAATCTCAGGGAATAGTGATAATGGTGAGATAACTCTGGTGGTTAGTGCACCTGCTGGAGCGATCTATGTTTTGGAAGTCCCAGTTTTGAATAAAAGTTGTATAAGGTTAATGTGTCTCCTGCAAAGCACATCATCTAGCACGCAGATGACAGATTTTTATTTTATGTAGATATTAAAGTGGGTTACTGCTTTTAACACAGAGGTCTGTGTGTTTCCTGCAGTCCATAACTTGTAATATAGCACAGTGAGGTACTAAAAGGGCAAATGGGGATAAACCCCTGCTATGGGAATAATGAGATCAAAAATGTTATGTTGAATAGTAATGGTACCTGTACTTGCGCGTTAGGTAATCATTGCGATATTGTGCATATTTTACTAGATTATACGAAGTTTTTAGTTTCTCTGAAAGAGATTTTATGTCCGATATTTAAAAAATATACGTTCAGAAATAGGAAGCAAGCTGTTAGCCTTTTAGATGAAATGATGAACCTAGACATTGCTTGTGCTATTGGGAAATTTATGAGTGAGGTCAGGGTGTTCCTCAAGTGTACAGAGTAAATATCTTCCACTGCACGCTTGGGGTAGGATGATGCTGTGCATGTAAAGGGTAATGGTACGGCATGGAATTCCTTGGAAGGATCCAGAGGTAGATGAAAGAATTACCCGACCTAATTACTCGTAGGTGGACATTTGTATCTTGTATGAAGGAAATGTGTATTTCATGATATGTACTTGTACCATGTTTTTAATATGATCTTGGCTATATTTTAATAGTAATTTTATGTATAGGGTATACTTTTATGGTTGTAACTAACCAAAGAAAGTTTTCTTACTGACTGACAATATAGCACAGTGAGCTATGAAGGAAACGTGACTCCTACACCTTGTAACGCAGTCTCATGTAACTCATCTTGTACATTTGATTGTCAATGTATAATGTGTATGTTACTTAAAGAGCTCTGACACCCTGTATTAAGTTTTGCATAGCGCTATAAAATGAATAAAATAGTGCTATTGAATGTGTTATTTGTGTAAATACTGGGACAGACCAACACACCTGACATTCTTACATTGCCAGCATATCTCCTAAACAGGGAATTGAACAAAGGCAAAAGTTGCCTCTTTTAAGTACCTATGAAGAGATAACGGGCCTCATTTATGAAAAGTGACGCATCACTACGTGAAAACAGTGATGCGTCACTTTTCACTGCACACTCCTTACGACATTCCTGATGCGTCATATTTAATGTATGACGCATCATGTCGCAAGGAGTTACAGATACGTCAGTATTTCTGACGTATCTGTATGGCGCAAAAGTGACACATTGCTGGAGTGTGTCACAAAAGTGACGCAATTCCAGCAATGCGTCCTTTCACATGGGGAAAGCCCCATGTGAAAGGGCTTGCGTCAGTCTTACGCCTGCTGTGAGGCAGGCGCAAGATTTTGACGCAACAGCGTCCTAAAAGTGACGCAGTGAAATCTCATAGATTTCACTGCGTCACCATTACGATGCTTTTTGCGGGGGAACACCCCCTCTGCATACATTATACCTGACGCAGGTATAATGTGGCGCAGGGGTTTAAAAAGTGACGCATCTACCTAGATGCGTCACTTTTTAAATATGGCGCAACGAGGCGCATTTTTTACACCGCTGGTGCGTCACAAAAAGTGACTCACCGGCGGCGCAAAACTGACGCAAGGCCTTCATAAATAAGGCCCCACAAGCGGTGTGCCTTTGTTTCCCACTGTGGCATTTACATTCAAGTGTGAGGTTCCAGGCCGCCTCCAGTCAGGATATTCAAACAAAAGGAGGCCTGATCGCCGCTTAACCTCGGCCCAGCTGGAGGTGAAATAAAACGCTCCCTTGCAGCTGCACGTTGCTGCCGCGAATCAAAAGCAACAATGTGCAAGCGCTACTGAACATGTCCCGGTGCCTGAAAACTACACCGGTACACGTTCAGCATATTTCTACAGGGTCCAACTTTTTGGCAGCGGGGAAGGCGTCAACCCTGTAGAAAGAGTGGGCGGACGCCGTGTACCTGCCTGTACCCCTGACTTGTGCCCTGCATGTCACTGACTAGCATATAGTCATGGTAGACATGTTCCTAAAGGTAGTATTTGTGCACCAGGAAGGTGAGCGGGCTCCTTCTAAGGACTGGGTCGAGCGAAGCCTTGGAATGTTGAGTAAAGCGTGAAGAGGTGTAGCCCCACCCGCGCGCCTGAAAAAGTTATGTGTCTTGTCCTGGTCCCCGGTGTTGAAGTCTCCACCTATTACTGCCTGAAGAGTGTTGTATTTAATCAGTAAGTCATCAGGCGCTCCTGTCAGGGAATCCAAAGTATCTTTCTTCTGAGTCTGTGCGGAATTAACATACCAGTTAATTAACAGCAGATGAAGGGATTGGAAATAAAGTCTGTGCCCCTCCGTGAGTGTGCAGGTATGAATATATATGTGCACGTATGTGTGGCTGTATGCGTGTGTGTGTGCACTTTTGTGTGGTGTCTGTCTGTCGCGGCAGCGCGTCCGCTCAGGGTCACTGGACCTTGACAGACCCAAGAGCTCCCCTTACAGCCACAGAGCCCTCCCTGCTGCTGAGGAGGTGTTAAGTGTCCTCATTTACTGTGCAGTTAGTTGGGACATTATGTGCGTCTGACTTTAGAGCAGGCCGCGTGGGGTCTCATTGGGATGACGCAGGGAGCTGTGTCAGGTCACGTGATGTCGCATTGGGATGCTATGGCAGCGTTGTGATTGGTGCGGACGGCGCCCAGCCCGGTGCCTGCAGGGAGGCCATTTTCTCTATGTAGTCTGCATGCAGCCTGCATAGAGAGAGTGGAGAGTGTGCATGACTGGTTTGGTGCGCCCCAGAGGGCCACCGCATTGGGCAAGCCACTCCTCCTCGACCCGCCCCCAACCAGGCTTACTGTTCTGCTTTCTCGCAGCGCGAGAAGGAGAAACATAAAATTGTATTTAAAATACCATTTTATGTTTCAGTTTCTCGCACCGCAAGAAAGTAGTAAGGCGACGCTCCTCCGCCCTAGTGGAGGAGCCACCCCTGTTTAAAGTTGATGCATCTGGCGTTTGAGGAGCATCTTCCGCTGTGAATGCTATAAATCAACTGCATCATGGGAGATAGGCTAGAACACCCCAGACAACTGAACCAGTGGCCAGTGGAGCACTGAGGTGTGACATCAGCAGCCTTCCATGCCCATCTGAGGAGGAGGCACCTGTGAGCCAAGTGAAAGACTTCAGGCCCCTGCTTAAAACAACTTTGCAGAGAAATTGAACATATAGCAATCTGGAACTGTCATGCGTTTTACATAGCTTGAATGTCAACAGAAAAGCACTTACAACACCACAGGAGCACGTTTGCTGACTCTAGCGAATATTCAGTGAACCTGCAACAAACTCCCACCTGGGGCAGTCATGCAGTGTTGTAGCCTGTGAGCTGACCTCACATGGCATTAGCTGTGGTCTGGCACACCTTTCGGACTTTGGAAACTATAGATTCGGGCTTCTGTACATGGTCACATTGTGTGATCGTGGGCAAATCACTTTGAATTCATTTCCTCCATTCTTTTATCTGCCAAAATGTTTGGAGCGCCTAGAAGCAGACCAGTGTGAAATGTATGCTTGGCAAGGCAATGCATTCCTTCACAGCTAGGCTCTGCAAAGTACCACATGGTGCAGCCAACCCCGTGACATGAGTTAACATGCAAAATGGCTGTATGTTTCATGCTCTGTGATTGGAGGTGTCTGTATGTTTCATGGTCTGTGATTGTGGGTGTCTGTATGTTTCATGGTCTGTGATTGTGGGTGTCCGTATTTTTCATGGTTTGTGATTGTATGTGTCTGTATTTTCCTTGGTCTGTTAACGTGAGTGTCTGTATGTTTCGTGGTCTGTGCTTGGAGGTATCTGTATGTTTCATGGTCTGGGATTGGAGGTATCTGTATGTTTCATGGTTTGTGATTGTGGGTGTCTGTATGTTTCATGGTCTGTGATTGTAGGTGTCTGTATGTTTCATAGTCTACGACTGTGGGTGTCTTTATGTTTTGTGGTCTGTGCGTGTGCATGTCTGTATGTTTCTGTGTCAGTGTTCATTCATGTCTGTATGTTTCTATGTCTGTGTTCATGCATATCTGTATGTTTCTTAGTCTGTGTGCATGCATGTCTGTATGTTTCTTAGTCTGTGTTTATGCATGTCTGTATCTTTCTATGTCTGTGTGCATGCATGTCTGTATGTTTCTTAGTCTGTGTGCATGCATGTCTGTATGTTTCTTAGTTTGTGTGCATGCATGTCTGTATGTTTCTTAGTTTGTGTGCATGCATGTCTGTATGTTTCTTAGTCTGTGTTAATGCATGTCTGTATGTTTCTTAGTTTGTGTGCATGCATGTCTGTATGTTTCTTAGTCTGTGTGCATACATGTCTGTATGTTTCTTAGTTTGTGTGCATGCATGTCTGTTGGTTTCTTAATATGTGCGCATGCAGGTCTGTATGTTTCTATGTCTGTGTTCATGCAGGTCTGTATGTTTCTGTGTTCATTTATGTCTGTAGGTCTCTTGGTCTGCGCTCTCGCATGTCTGTCTCTTTCTTCGTCTGTGATTGTACACACAACCTCGCGCCTTGGTCTGTGGTCATCAGCACCTATATGCCCGCAGGAATTTCTGGACATTGGCGTCTGTAGGTGTGTTAGTCCATATTCATGTGCATTCAGACATTCTTATGGGATGTACTACTGACTGCTTTTTTCTTAGGACTCTTTAAACAAGCATTGTAAATGCAATAGGTCTTGCATTTGTTGGAGTGGAGCTATTGGCAGTATAAATTGGAATTATTACCTATGCAACAGATATGCCCTCTCCACCTAAATGTGGCGGCCATGTGCATGCAATAGAACATCGGAATTTACAAAACAATTCACACGTTGAGGAGAAAACTTTTTCTTTGTTGGTCCTGAGGAAGGTGGTACAAGCCCACCGAAACACGTAGACCTGCGTGGAAATTCACAATTAATACCTGTGTTACCTCAACCTTAGAAATTGTTTTGGGTTATAAAAGAAGTGTGTATAAATGTATGAATGAGTAAGTGTGAATGTTGATAAGTGTGTGTTGGACAGGGTCATTGTTCTTTATTACAAAAATTCCTTTTTTCATGTATATATTGAATTGTAAAGACAAAGGAATTGCTCATTGAATTTTTATGGTGAAATTTATATGTATTATTGGAGAATTAAGTGAATATATATGGAAAAACAGCAAAAATAAAAGAAAAAAGTCTTTTTTGATATATTACAAAGGAAAAAAATGAATAAAATACCAAAAATCAGAAAAATTGTGTACCTGTGTTAATCTGAAGGCTTTTTGATTAATTACATGAGCTACGCCATATGAGAAAGTATGAATAGGCCACGGGGGAACTTTATCATGTTTTGTTAGATATTATCCTCTCTTTTCCCTGGTCATAAATTAACTACAGAGGGGGGCCCTAACTTAAGCTGTTGCATCACAAGAAAATGTAAATATTATTGGCAAAAGCAAAAGATACAATGATTCTAAATGACGACATAGGGGTCGATTACGATGTCGTTAGGAAACTCTTCCGACCGAATCGGTTTCCGAATCGTTTCTGACCGGTTTGGATTCTGAGAGTCCGACCGAGCGATTATGATGCCTCCGTACATCGTTTGGTTGGTCTCCTCTTGACTTCCATAGGAGCCTGTGTTCCAAACATAACACAGGCTCTCATTGAAAAAAGTGGTTGTTGGGGAAAATCATGCACCCTGTGACTGGCACCCCATGGTGCCTACCACACTGTGCATGATGGTAAAGAGGGGTCTCAAGGGTACCCCCACGGACCCCAACCCGAGGCATCCGGGTGAAAGTGGGCCTGTTAGGGGCCCCCAAATTCAGATTCCGGCAGCCGTTTCGTGTCGGACAGACCGATTCAGAACAGCTGTCTGAATTGGTCATCATAATCGCTCGTTTGGAAAACGTGTCCATAGAACTGTAATGCTCGGCTCCAAATGACTCGGGCTGTCTGAATGCCCTTCAGAACCTATTCGAACAACCTTAACTGTTTCATTGCATTGCAATCGCTTGTCTGGAAAGTTGTCCAATTTGGTCGAAAACATAGGTTTCTAATCGTATTTGTCGAATCTGTGTCTCGTTCTGAGCCTTTCCGGATGGCATCGTAATTGGCCCCATAATGTAAACACAGAAGGATAACATATAAATAAAAAAGAAGAAAGATGGAAAGAAAAACTCATTGGGAGAGTAAAACATTAGCCAATCAGCTCTGGTCCTGAAGTGCACTTCGTGTTAGGCAAATGCAAGCCCGGACTGGCCGTAGCAGGCACCGGGCATTTCCCCGGTGGGGCGCCGGGTTGGGGGCCTGTTTTTGGGCCACTGGGGGCTTATTTTCTTACAGGGCTGTTTCTGCAGCATAGCTGCAATATCGGCTGCTGTAACGAAATCAGCTGAAACCGGCCGAAACCGGCCAGGGCAAACAGCTCAGCCGCACCCACAACCCCCCAGGGAGCCGGCCGAGCACTTTGCCAGGGCTGGTTTTGGGTCCCAGTCCGGCACTGGGCGAATGTGCACGTGTAAACAGACAAAACCGTCACACACAATATAAAACAGCCAATGGCTAAAATGGCTGCCCCATTGCCCAGTGCTACACACTGCGGAGGGCGGAGCAGACCAATGGATAGAGAAGACTGCCCCACAGCCTTCCATGTGTGTATATATTTGTACGTATATGTTGTATTTTAATACACGTGCCTGCTGATACAGCTAAGGATGTGTCTAGATTAGACTTCAAAAACGTGAGAAATATTCTAGTAACTGGAGTTGGAAGGGCACTGGTTGAGGGGAAGGAAAACCACGTGCAATTGTTGTTGAAAAAAGCAAGCAAGAGATAACAGTGTCAGATAATGGCACTTACACCTTGAAAGAAATGCATTCTGTGAGTTGGCTTTTCCCAAATGGCACATGTCATTCATCTTTAAAATCTCGATGAGCTTATGAACGGTTCAAGGGTGGGCACAACGGCACATGCACACTAGAGTGTTGCATCCACTGGCAAAACTATTCTCCAAGTCTTGCTTGCTGTTGAGCCCCATCTACTGCTGACTCCATAAGGCAACTGCCTCATCTATCCTTACGGGAGCAATATCCCTGCGTGCATTGTCACCTGGCTGTGTAGAGTTGCATGGCATAGAACTCTTGGAAGGAGTCAGTGACGTGGCACAGACACACAAACAGGCACACGCACACAAGCACACACAGGCACACACACAAGCACACACAGATACACATGCAAACACATACACAAACACAGGCACACACAAGCGTACGTCTAGACACACATACAGGTGCACACACACAAGTACACACAAACACACACAAGCAGACACAGGAACACACACAAGCACACACATGGATACACATACAAGCACATAACAAACCCATGCACACGCACACAAGCACACACAGGCACACAAACAAGCACACACAGATACACATGCAAGCACATACACAAACACAGGCACACATAAGCGTACGTCCAGACACACATACAGGTGCACACACACAAGCACTCACATGCATACACACAGACACTCGCACAGGAATACACACACAAGCACACACAGGCACACACAGAAGCACACACACAGATACACGTTCAAGCACATACACAAACACAGGCACACACAAGTGTACGTCAAGACACACATACAGGTGCACACACACAAGCACACACACAAACACACACAAGCAGACACAGGAACACACACAAGCACACACATGGATACATATACAAGCACATAAACAAACACAGGCACACACAATTGTACACACAGACACACACACACTGGTGCATACACACACAGACAAGTGGCAGTCTACACAGGTAAGACCATCGGGGCAGTCAGGCGGGGCGGGGTGGGGTAGGGGGTGGTGGAATTCAACAGACAATGTGATAGGTAATATTAAATAAATAAAAATTAAAAAACTTGACTTGCGCTCACCAAATCACTGATAAATGGAAAGGCAAAAATCATGGGACCTCATTTATGAGGCTGTGCGTCACTTTTACGCCTACGGTGCGTCACTTTTTGTGACGAACCAGTAGCATTAAAAATGCTCCTTGTTGCGCCATATTTACAAAGTGACGTATCTAGGTAGATGCGTCACTTTGTAAACCCCTGAGCCACATTATGCCTGCGCCAGGTATAATGTATGCAAGGAAGGGGGGGGGGGGGGCGTTTTGACGCAAGAAAGAGTCATGGAAGTGACGCAGTGAAATCTATAAGATTTCACTGCGCCATTTCTTGGCCGCTAATGTGTCAAAATCTTATGCCTGCTTCATGGCAGGCGAAAGGCTGACACAGGCACTAAGAACATGGGACTTGCCCATGTGAAAGTACGCATTTCTGGAGTTGCGTCACTTTTGTGACACACTCTTGCAATGCGTCACTTTTGCGACTACAGATACGTCCGAAATACTGATGTATCTGTAACTCCTTGCGACATGATGCGTCATATTATAAATATGACGCATTAATCATGACGCAAGGTGTGCACACTGAGAAGTGACGCATCGCTGCTTTCACGCAGCGATGCGTCATTTCTCATAAATGAGGCCCTTGGTTTCTTGTCCCACACAGGAAAATGAGTTTCTAAACTGTGTGAGTTGTTTTACAAACACCTTAAGTCTCAGTAACAAGCGTGAATACTCAAAGCTTTTCTAGGGTGCTGACAGGTTTGCTTTTGCTGCTACTGAACGAATATGATGCAGTTTAAAAAGTTATTTTCACTGTGTTGCTATTTCTGTGCCAGCTTCCTTCACAGACCGTGATTCAACTTCTCACCCATAGCCAACTTTTAGCTGTTTTCAATAGACCTCTTATCCGCCATATAACAAGCTTATGGTGAGCGCAGAGCTCACCAGCTGCGTATCGTTGGTTGTTGGCTTCCATGTTAAAACATGAAGTGTGAGAGGTGCGTTGTTGACAAAAATTTGCTGCAACAGTAAATGTTTGTAAAAAAAAGAGGCAGGCAGCCTCCGCATTGTTTTTCTATGTATTTACTTTTGTAGAAATCGCATCACACCCTGCTTTAGCTATAGATGTTTAAAGCTAAAGAGTAGTGTGTCGTGATTGCTACAAAAGTAAATAAATGGAAAAGAAATGCGGCGTCACACGATTTCTTTTCTCTTTATTTATTTTTGCAGCAATCGCGGCATGCCACGCTTTAGATTTAAACCTGTGAACTAAAGCGTGGCATGACGCAAATGCTGACAAAACAAATTAATATAATAAAAAGGCGGGAGGCCAACTTTACAGATACTAATAAAATAAATAAATGCAAAATAAAAACGCAATACATTGCAATTTTTACAGTAAAGCAGATTTTAAAACAATTACCTCCTCTGCAGCGTCATGGTTTCAGAAGTAGGACAGCATGTCGTGCCTGCTTCAGCAAGACATTAACTAAATAGTGCTCACTAACTACTAATAAAACCTAGAGAGTTAGGACACTTGTAAGAGGGGTTGTCCTCATGGTTGGTAACAACGGAAGAGAGGTAGGTAGGTGGGACTCCAAAGCTGATTCACAAATCAAAAGCCACCATTTGCAAAGGACAGTAAGAGGAGCCAATGGAGAAGAAGGGCGGAAAATGGGCGGAGTTCAAAGTCCCTATCTGAATACAGTATGTCTCGGAGAGACAGCGCAAGCGCTGCCTAGGCAAGACCTAAAAAGCTGATTTTATGTTATCGGGAACTCCCAGTGGAGCTGGAGCACTGTGCACGGCAGGACAATTTTGTTTTAGAAACACAAATACATGTGGCTGTGGCTGAATATGACTAACAATGCTGTGGTTTATCATTTAGAAATGCTGCATGAACAATTCAGACTTCAGCCTTTACCTACTCATGTCAACCTCTGGGACAGCAACTATTTTGAGCTAAGTATTTAATTTTATGAGAGCTATTAAAAAAAATTATTAATAGCCTCCTGAAGCAATAGTCGTCAAAACATGTGTTTGTTTCAGGGTCAGACAACAAACACATCTGTATAAATATATGGAATATATGTATAAATGTATGGACATTTCAGATACATATTTGCAGAGAGTTATTTAGGACATCCTGCCAAAAATATACGTTTTTCCTAGACTGACACTGCAACAAGCACTTTTCGGCTACTGTTACCAATGTTTTAAAATATACACACTCTAGACTCTGGCCCCATCCAGGGCACTATTTTGCTCTCACTTTTGCCTCCTATGGAGCTCTAGCATTGCAATGCACGAGGGTCTATTTTGCATTTCAAGAGTGCACTGAAACATGACATCTTTAAAGTGTTATCTCATAGATACATGTCATACAGAAAGCAACTGTTTTCAATTTCGTTTCTTAATTGCTTTTTGCGTTCTTACTTGAAAAATGCCACTAAACAAGAAACGCAAGACAGACCTATTGGCTGTGCAAGTGCTTGTTTGACCTTCCATAAACTAGATAATGGTGGATATCTGGTGCCACAATATAACATATTACTTTTTGATGATGGATATGTGCGTTATCGACACATAGATGAAGATATAGATATATAGATCATGCATTTTGCAGGCCTCTGGATGGCCCTCTTCTGTGGTTTGGAGTTTTTCTTAATTTGACCTTCACACTAATAGCTCTGACCTCTAACCTTGGAATATATGAGATGAGTAAGCAAAAGTAATCACTCTACCGGCACATATCTAATGCAGGCCCGCCATCTAGCGGCTAAGGATAGCACAGCACCCAAGCTGGGATACAGTTTGAGCCTCTCTTAGGACAGGGATCCGAGGGGACTTGAAACATCCCTGTGATGGACAGCAAGGGGTATTTTATGCCTCAGCAGCCGGTCCCCTCACACTGGCCTCTTGCACCTCATGAAAGAGGCCTCTTACGTGTATTTGAGTTCTGATTAAAAAAGATACCTCAAGCCACTTTCAAAAGCAGCACCGCTGGCATGTAGTGCTGTCTTTTATAGTGAAAGGCTTTCTTGTGTCTGTTTGGAATGAGGGGCTCATTCAACACTAAAAGCAGAACCAGAAACCCTGGAGCCCCCACGCCGCTGCTCGCATCCCGGGCATGTGTTGCTCCCGCACGATATTTTGACACAAACATGATCTGAATCTCGAACGTGGCCGAATGGTGTCATTTTAGGAATTTCGTATTACGAGCAACAAGTGAAATATTGAAAATTATTCATATTACATCGAGATAGTTTCAATTTTGCCCGGGCCCATTCACAAGGTGTAAATGCCTTTTTATGTATATTCACACCCATTTTTTTAAAAACTGATGTTGTTGTTTTTAAACTCTGCACACTGGGACCTGCTGACCTGGGGTCATCTGTCCTGCTCTCCAGTGCTCCCCTGGGGTCATCTCTCCTGCTCTGCAGTGCTTCCTTGGGGTCATCTATCTCCTCATCTCCAGTGCTCCCCTGGGTGTCATCTCTCCTCATCTGCTGTGCTCCCCTGGGGTCATCTCTCCCTCCTCTGCAGTGCTCCCCTGGGGTCATCTCTCCTCCTCTGCAGTGCTCTCCTGGGGTCATCTCTCCTGCTCTGCAGTGCTTCCCTGGGGTCATCTCTCCTCCTCTCCAGTGCTTCCCTTGGGTCATCTCTCCTCCTCTCCAGTGCTCCCCTGGGGTCATCTCTCCCCCTCTCCAGTGCTTCCCTGGGGTCATCTCTCCTCCTCTCCAGTGCTTCCCTGGGGTCATCTCTCCCTCTCTGCAGTGCTCCCCTGGGTGTCATCTCTCCCTCCTCTGCTGTGCTCCCCTGGGGTCATCTCTCCCTCCTCTGCAGTGCTCCCCTGGGGTCATCTCTCCTCCTCTGCAGTGCTCTCCTGGGGTCATCTCTCCTCCTCTCCAGTGCTCCTCTGGGGTCATCTCTCCTCCTCTCCAGTGCTTCTCTGGGGTCATCTCTCCCTCCTCTGCTGTGCTTGCTTCCCTGGGGTCATCTCTCCCTCCTCTGCAGTGCTCCCCTGGGGTCATCTCTCCCTCCTCTGCAGTGCTCCCCTGGGATCATCTCTCCATCTCTGCAGTGCTCCCCTGGGGTCATCTCTCCTTCTCTGCCGTGCTCCCCTGGGGTCATCTCTCCTCCTCTGCAGTGCATCCCTGGGGTCATCTCTCCATCTCTGCTGTGCTTCCTTAGGGTCATCTCTCCCTCTCTGCTGTGCTTCCTTAGGGTCATCTCTCCCTCCTCTGAAGTGCTCCCCTGGGATCATCTCTCCTCCTCTGCAGTGCTTCCCTGGGGTCATCTCTCCCTCCTCTGCAGTGTTTCCCTGGGGTCATCTCTCCCTCCTCTGCAGTGCTTCCCTGGGGTCATCTCTCGTCCTCTGCTGTGCTCCCCTGGGGTCATCTCTCCCTCCTCTGCTGTGCTCCCTTGGGGTCATCTCTCTCCTCTGCAGTGCTAGCCTATGGTCATCTCTCCCTCCTCTGCAGTGCTCCCCTGGGGTCATCCCTCCCTCCTCTGCTGTGCTCCCCTGGGGTCATCTTTCCTCCTCTGCAGTGCTTCCCTGGGGTCATCTCTCCTCCTCTGCTGTGCTCCCCTGGGGTCATCTCTCCTCCTCTCCAGTACTCTCCCGGGGTCATCTCTCCTCCTCTGCATGCTTCCCTGGGGTCATCTCTCCCTCATCTGCAAGCTTCCCTTGGGTCATCTCTCCTCCTCTGCATGCTTCCCTGGGGTCATCTCTCCCTCATCTGCAAGCTTCCCTTGGGTCATCTCTCCCTCTCTGCAGTACTCCCCTGGGGTCATCTCTCCTCCTCTGCGTGCTTCCCTGGGGTCATCTCTCCTCATCTGCGTGCTCCTCTGGGGTAATCTCTCCCTCATCTGCAGTGCTTCCCGGGGGTCATCTCTCCTCCTCTGCAGTGCTTCCTTGGGGTAATCTCTTCCTCCTCTTCAGTGCTCCCCTGGGGTCATCTCTCCCTCCTCTGCAGTGCTCCCCTTGGGTCATCTCTCCTTCCTCTGCAGTGCTCCCCTGGGTCATCTCTCCCTCTCTGCAGTGCTCCCCTGGGGTCATCCCTCCCTCCTCTGCAGTGCTCCCCTGGGGTCATCTTTCCTCCTCTGCAGTGCTTCCCTGGGGTAATCTCTCATCTCCAGTGCTCCCCTGGGGTCATCTCTCCTCCTCTCCAGTGCTTCCCTGGGGTCATCTCTCCCTCCTCTGCTGTGCTCCCCTGGGGTCATCTCTCCTCCTCTCCAGTGCTCTCCTGGGGTCATCTCTCCTCCTCTGCGTGCTTCCCTGGGGTCATCTCTCCCTCATCTGCGTGCTTCCCTTGGGTCATCTCTCCCTCATCTGCAGTGCTCCCCTGGGGTCATCTCTCCTCCTCTGCGTGCTTCCCTGGGGTCATCTCTCCTCATCTGCGTACACCCCTGGGGTCATCTCTCCCTCATCTGCAGTGCTCCCCTGGGGTCATCTCTCCTCCTCTGCAGTGCTTCCTTGGGGTCATCTCTCCCTCCTCTTCAGTGCTCCCCTGGGGTCATCTCTCCCTCCTCTGCAGTGCTCCCCTGGGGTCATCTCTCCTTCCTCTGCAGTGCTCCCCTGGGTCATCTCTCCCTCTCTGCAGTGCTCCCCTGGGGTCATCCCTCCCTCCTCTGCAGTGCTCCCCTGGGGTCATCTCTCTACTCCTCTGCAGTGCTCCCCTGGGGTCATCTCTCCCTCCTCTGCTGTGCTTCCCTGGGTCATCTCTCCTTCCTCTGCGTGCTTCCCTTGGGTCATCTCTCAATCCTCTGCGTGATTCCCTGGGGTCATCTCTCCTTCCTCTGCGTGCTTCCTTAGGGTCATCTCTCCTTCCTCTGCGTGCTTCCTTAGGGTCATCTCTCCTTCCTCTGCGTGATTCCCTGGGGTCATCTCTCCTTCCTCTGCGTGATTCCCTGGGGTCATCTCTCCTTCCTCTGCGTGATTCCCTGGGGTCATCTCTCCTTCCTCTGCGTGCTTCCTTAGGGTCATCTCTCCTTCCTCTGCGTGCTTCCTTAGGGTCATCTCTCCTTCCTCTGCGTGCTTCCTTAGGGTCATCTCTCCTTCCTCTGCGTGATTCCCTGGGGTCATCTCTCCTTCCTCTGCGTGATTCCCTGGGGTCATCTCTCCTTCCTCTGCGTGATTCCCTGGGGTCATCTCTCCTTCCTCTGCGTGCTTCCTTAAGGTCATCTCTCCTTCCTCTGCGTGCTTCCTTAGGGTCATCTCTCCTTCCTCTGCGTGCTTCCTTAGGGTCATCTCTCCTTCCTCTGCGTGATTCCCTGGGGTCATCTCTCCTTCCTCTGCGTGATTCCCTGGGGTCATCTCTCCTTCCTCTGCGTGCTTCCCTGGGGTCATCTCTCCTTCCTCTGCGTGCTTCCTTAGGGTCATCTCTCCTTCCTCTGCGTGCTTCCTTAGGGTCATCTCTCCTTCCTCTGCGTGATTCCCTGGGGTCATCTCTCCTTCCTCTGCGTGATTCCCTGGGGTCATCTCTCCTTCCTCTGCAGTGCTCCCCTGGGGTCATCTCTCCTCCTCTGCTGTGCTCCCCTGGGGTCATCTCTCCCTCCTCTGCAGTGCTCCCCTGGGGTCATCTCTCCTCCTCTGCAGTGCTCTCCTGGGGTCATCTCTCCTGCTCTGCAGTGCTTCCCTGGGGTCATCTCTCCTCCTCTCCAGTGCTTCCCTTGGGTCATCTCTCCTCCTCTCCAGTGCTCCCCTGGGGTCATCTCTCCCCCTCTCCAGTGCTTCCCTGGGGTCATCTCTCCTCCTCTCCAGTGCTTCCCTGGGGTCATCTCTCCCTCTCTGCAGTGCTCCCCTGGGTGTCATCTCTCCCTCCTCTGCTGTGCTCCCCTGGGGTCATCTCTCCCTCCTCTGCAGTGCTCCCCTGGGGTCATCTCTCCTCCTCTGCAGTGCTCTCCTGGGGTCATCTCTCCTCCTCTCCAGTGCTCCTCTGGGGTCATCTCTCCTCCTCTCCAGTGCTTCCCTGGGGTCATCTCTCCCTCCTCTGCTGTGCTTGCTTCCCTGGGGTCATCTCTCCCTCCTCTGCAGTGCTCCCCTGGGGTCATCTCTCCCTCCTCTGCAGTGCTCCCCTGGGATCATCTCTCCATCTCTGCAGTGCTCCCCTGGGGTCATCTCTCCTTCTCTGCCGTGCTCCCCTGGGGTCATCTCTCCTCCTCTGCAGTGCATCCCTGGGGTCATCTCTCCATCTCTGCTGTGCTTCCTTAGGGTCATCTCTCCCTCTCTGCTGTGCTTCCTTAGGGTCATCTCTCCCTCCTCTGAAGTGCTCCCCTGGGATCATCTCTCCTCCTCTGCAGTGCTTCCCTGGGGTCATCTCTCCCTCCTCTGCAGTGTTTCCCTGGGGTCATCTCTCCCTCCTCTGCAGTGCTTCCCTGGGGTCATCTCTCGTCCTCTGCTGTGCTCCCCTGGGGTCATCTCTCCCTCCTCTGCTGTGCTCCCTTGGGGTCATCTCTCTCCTCTGCAGTGCTAGCCTATGGTCATCTCTCCCTCCTCTGCAGTGCTCCCTGGGGTCATCCCTCCCTCCTCTGCTGTGCTCCCCTGGGGTCATCTTTCCTCCTCTGCAGTGCTTCCCTGGGGTCATCTCTCCTCCTCTGCTGTGCTCCCCTGGGGTCATCTCTCCTCCTCTCCAGTACTCTCCCGGGGTCATCTCTCCTCCTCTGCATGCTTCCCTGGGGTCATCTCTCCCTCATCTGCAAGCTTCCCTTGGGTCATCTCTCCTCCTCTGCATGCTTCCCTGGGGTCATCTCTCCCTCATCTGCAAGCTTCCCTTGGGTCATCTCTCCCTCTCTGCAGTACTCCCCTGGGGTCATCTCTCCTCCTCTGCGTGCTTCCCTGGGGTCATCTCTCCTCATCTGCGTGCTCCTCTGGGGTAATCTCTCCCTCATCTGCAGTGCTTCCCGGGGGTCCTCTCTCCTCCTCTGCAGTGCTTCCTTGGGGTAATCTCTTCCTCCTCTTCAGTGCTCCCCTGGGGTCATCTCTCCCTCCTCTGCAGTGCTCCCCTTGGGTCATCTCTCCTTCCTCTGCAGTGCTCCCCTGGGTCATCTCTCCCTCTCTGCAGTGCTCCCCTGGGGTCATCCCTCCCTCCTCTGCAGTGCTCCCCTGGGGTCATCTTTCCTCCTCTGCAGTGCTTCCCTGGGGTAATCTCTCATCTCCAGTGCTCCCCTGGGGTCATCTCTCCTCCTCTCCAGTGCTTCCCTGGGGTCATCTCTCCCTCCTCTGCTGTGCTCCCCTGGGGTCATCTCTCCTCCTCTCCAGTGCTCTCCTGGGGTCATCTCTCCTCCTCTGCGTGCTTCCCTGGGGTCATCTCTCCCTCATCTGCGTGCTTCCCTTGGGTCATCTCTCCCTCTCTGCAGTGCTCCCCTGGGGTCATCTCTCCTCCTCTGCGTGCTTCCCTGGGGTCATCTCTCCTCATCTGCGTACACCCCTGGGGTCATCTCTCCCTCATCTGCAGTGCTCCCCTGGGGTCATCTCTCCTCCTCTGCAGTGCTTCCTTGGGGTCATCTCTCCCTCCTCTTCAGTGCTCCCCTGGGGTCATCTCTCCCTCCTCTGCAGTGCTCCCCTGGGGTCATCTCTCCTTCCTCTGCAGTGCTCCCCTGGGTCATCTCTCCCTCTCTGCAGTGCTCCCCTGGGGTCATCCCTCCCTCCTCTGCAGTGCTCCCCTGGGGTCATCTCTCTACTCCTCTGCAGTGCTCCCCTGGGGTCATCTCTCCCTCCTCTGCTGTGCTTCCCTGGGTCATCTCTCCTTCCTCTGCGTGCTTCCCTTGGGTCATCTCTCAATCCTCTGCGTGATTCCCTGGGGTCATCTCTCCTTCCTCTGCGTGCTTCCTTAGGGTCATCTCTCCTTCCTCTGCGTGCTTCCTTAGGGTCATCTCTCCTTCCTCTGCGTGATTCCCTGGGGTCATCTCTCCTTCCTCTGCGTGATTCCCTGGGGTCATCTCTCCTTCCTCTGCGTGATTCCCTGGGGTCATCTCTCCTTCCTCTGCGTGCTTCCTTAGGGTCATCTCTCCTTCCTCTGCGTGCTTCCTTAGGGTCATCTCTCCTTCCTCTGCGTGCTTCCTTAGGGTCATCTCTCCTTCCTCTGCGTGATTCCCTGGGGTCATCTCTCCTTCCTCTGCGTGATTCCCTGGGGTCATCTCTCCTTCCTCTGCGTGATTCCCTGGGGTCATCTCTCCTTCCTCTGCGTGCTTCCTTAGGGTCATCTCTCCTTCCTCTGCGTGCTTCCTTAGGGTCATCTCTCCTTCCTCTGCGTGATTCCCTGGGGTCATCTCTCCTTCCTCTGCGTGCTTCCTTAGGGTCATCTCTCCTTCCTCTGCGTGCTTCCTTAGGGTCATCTCTCCTTCCTCTGCGTGATTCCCTGGGGTCATCTCTCAATCCTCTGCGTGATTCCCTGGGGTCATCTCTCCTTCCTCTGCGTGATTCCCTGGGGTCATCTCTCCTTCCTCTGCGTGCTTCCTTAGGGTCATCTCTCCTTCCTCTGCGTGATTCCCTGGGGTCATCTCTCCTCTCTGAAGTGAACTGAAATGGGGTTTTTAGGAAATGCAGATATCAAGGGCGCACTACCTCAATTTCTACGTTACAGTGTGTTGTATGAAATGGTTGATGTGTAGTGCGTAAAGAGCAGGCGGAAAACACCCTTAACCGTCTGAGAAAGTCAAAGACTAAACAACATTACAAAGCTATGCTCTCGCAACTACAATTAGGTGCTACAGAAAAAGTACAATGACCCCGAGAATTTACTATTCTTCTAACAATAATTGGACTAATATTGCCCATATATCCTGCTTCGGTACGCATCATTTGCCCTTCCATATCATTGTGGCACTGTTGCATACATCTACTCGTTTATAAGAGAATAAGACTTTAATAAAGAACATTTCCTTAAACAGTTCCCCTCTCAAACATGGCGTCCATGCTTTGACAGCAAGTAATTCGACATCTTCTATGTCTACTACTCCTATATGGCGACACCTTCCCCCAGGTCACGTGTTCGTACACGAGAGATGACGACCGGGAACCAACAGAGGAGGGATACCACAGTACGGGTAAGTTGTTGGGCTTTCCCCACAACAACCACCTTTTTGTAATCAACTTTTGAAGCCCATACGACCAGGCTCACGCATGTCTAAGCATGCGCATACGATCTTTTCACTTTCACAGCATACCGCTAAAGAGAAAACGAACCCGTTTTCTGAAGTAACTCTACACATGGATCCCCTCCCTGCTACTGCCTGATACGCACCCGTATTCAGGTACCGCTTTACTCCTAATCTATCTTTGTTCACCGCCAACATTATTACTGAGGTTATTTGGAACGCCACGTGATACGGCAATTTAAGCCTGATAACCTTTGTATTCCATGCTTTTCTCTTTACCAGAGTGCTAATATTCGAAGACTTTTACCTACCTAATAAGGCGGATTTAACGTCAAGAAGTACATCTTGCACGTGACTCTACTGGATGCACCATTCCTACTCAGTCACAAATCTGATTCCTAATGACATAGTGGTAAGGACTCCTTCCACTCTGTCCCCTTTCAACCTTACCACTCCGATTTGTTTGCAAGACAAATAGATGTCCTTGAACATCCCCCATTTTATGCCTTCCTGATGAATTTTTTCCTTTCTTCCTCTAGTCTCTCTCTAATCTACCCACATAGAACGCAACCACGAGATCCAGACTAGTCTCAACCCACACGTTTGGAGTTGAGTTTTAAGGTAAACATTTTTTTTTACCGTTTAGAGAGAGTTTGTTTGCCTTTAACTCACTTCGGACACCGCCCAGTTTTGACGCTAAACCACACTTAAACGCTCCCGTTTAAACCTATCACCAAATATTTTACACATCACTTCACTTTAGATTGCTTTCCTTTGGACGCTTCATCACTTCACTTACCTTCGTTTTGCAGGACTACTGTGTGCGTGCGAACAATGATCACACACTCAGACGTTATATCACCAAACTTCACCACCTTTGCACTACCACTCAAGGTTAACCACTCACATCCTTGTAGTGGCACACTTCCTAGATCTTGAGCGTCATCACCAAACACATCCACTATGTGCGAATGGATACGCACGTCACTACTGCATGTAGGATGCACTCCTGTCACCATAAGCAGTATGTCACAGTGATATGACGCATAACTGAATATACATACATTATTTTTGTACCACCAGCCCTGAAGAGTCGTGTTGACTCAACTGTGCACGACGAAACACGTGTTGGCTAACTGTGACAATCCTCAAGTCTGGATGCAATAAACCATCATCTTGCTGTGACAAGAAACACACGAAAGAATCTGCTTCTGTTCATTGATTCACATTGGTCATTGTACTTTTTCTGTAACACCTAATTGTAGTTGCGAGAGCATAGCTTTGTAATGTCATCTCTCCTCTCTCCAGAGCTCCCCTGGGGTCATCTCTCCCTCATCTGCGTGCTTCCCTTGGGTCATCTCTCCTCTGCAGTGCTCCTCTGGGGTCATCTCTCCTCCTCTGCTGTGCTTCTCCGGGGTCATCTCTCCTCCTCTGCTGTGCTACCCTGTGGTCATCTCTCCTCCTGTTCGTGCTTCCCTGGGGTCATCTCTCCTGCTCTGCTGTGCTCCCCTGGGATCATCTCTCCCTCCTCTGCAGTGCTCCCCTGGGATCATCTATCCCTCCTCTGCTGTGCTTCCTTAGGGTCATCTCTCCTCCTCTCCAGTGCTCCCCTGGGGTCATCTCTCCCTCCTCTGCAGTGCTTCCTTAGGGTCATCTCTCCCTCCTCTGCAGTGTTCCCCTGGGGTCATCTCTCCTCCTCTCCAGTGCTTCCATGGGGTCATCTCTCCTCCACTGCTGTGCTTCCGTGGGGTCATCTGTCCGCCTCTACTGTGCTTCCTTAGGGTCATCTCTCCTCCTCTGCTGTGCTCCCCGGGGGTCATCTCTCCCTTTCTCCAGTGATTCCCTGGGGTCATCTCTCCCTCTCTGCTGTGCTTCCCTAGGGTCATCTCTCCTCCTCTCCAGTGCTTCCCTGGGGTCATCTCTCCCTCCTCTGCTGTGCTTCCTTAGGGGCATCTCTCCTCCTCTCCAGTGGTTCCCTGGGGTCATCTCTCCCTCCTCTGCTGTGCTTCCCTGGGGTCTTCTCTCCCTCCTCTGCTGTGCTTCCCTGGGGTCTTCTCTCCTCCTCTGCTGTGCTCCCCTGGGGTCATCTCTCCCTCCTCCGCTGTGCTCCCCTGGGGTCATCTCTCCCTCTCTGCTGTGCTCCCCTGGGGTCATCATGCCCTCCTCTGCTGTGCTCCCCTGGGGTCATCTCTCCTCCTCTCCAGTGCTTCCCTGGGGTCATCTCTCCTTCCTCTGCAGTGCTTCCCTGGGGTCATCTCTCCTCCTCTGCTGTGTTTCCCTGGGGTCATCTCTCCCTGCTCTGCATCCTTCCCTGGGGTCATCTCTCCCTCTCTGCAGTGCTTCCCTGGGGTCATCTCTCCCTCTCTGCTGTGCTCCCCTGGGGTCATCTCTCCCTCCTCTGCTGTGCTCCCCTGGGGTCATCTCTCCTCCTCTCCAGTGCTTCCCTGGGGTCATCTCTCCTTCCTCTGCAGTGCTTCCCTGGGGTCATCTCTCCCTCTCTGCAGTGCTCCCCTGGGGTCATCTCTCCCTCTCTGTAGTGCTCCCCTTGGATCATCTCTCCCTCCTCTGCGTGCTCCCCTGGGGTCATCTCTCCTCCTCTCCAGTGCTTCCCTGGGGTCATCTCACCTTCCTCTGCAGTGCTCCCCTGGGGTCATCTCTCCCTCCTCAGAAGTGCTTCCCTTGTGTCATCTCTCCTCCTCTACAGTGCTTCCCTGGGGTCATCTCTCCCTCCTCTGCAGTGCTTCCCTGGGGTCATCTCTCCCTCCTCTGCAGTGCTCCCCTGGGGTCATCTCTCCCTCCTCTGCAGTGCTTCCAGGGGGTCATCTCTCCTCCTCTGCAGTGCTTCCCTCGGGTCATCCCCCCACTCTGCAGTGCTCCCCTGGGGTCATCTCTCCCTCCTCTGCAGTGCTTCCCTGGGGTCATCTCTCCTCCTCTGATGTGCTTCCTTAGGGTCATCTCTCCTCCTCTGCTGTGCTTCCCTGGGGTCATTTCTCCCTCCTCTGCTGTGCTCCACTGGGATCATCTCTCCCTCCTCTGCGTCCTTCCCTGGGGTCATTTCTCCCTCCTCTGCTGTGCTCCACTGGGATCATCTCTTCCTCCTCTGCAGTGCTCCCCTTGGGTCATCTCTCCCTCTCTGTAGTGCTCCCCTTGGATCATCTCTCCCTCCTCTGCGTGCTTCCCTGGGGTCATCCCTCCCTCCTCTGCAGTGCTTCCCTGGGGTCATCCCTCCCTCCACTGCAGTGATTCCCTGGGGTCATCTCTCCCTTCTCTGCAGTGCTTCCCTGGGGTAATCTCTCCTCCTCTGATGTGCTTCCTTAGGGTCATCTCTCCTCCTCTGCTGTGCTTCCCCGGGGTCATCTCTCCTCCTCTGCTGTGCTTCTCTGCGGTCATCTCTCCCTCCTCTGCTGTGCTTCCCTGGGGTCATCTCTCCTCCTCTGCTGTGCTTCCTTCGGGTCATCTCTCCTCCTCTGCTGTGCTTCCCTGGGGTCATCTCTCCTCCTCTGTAGTGCTCCCCTGGGGGTCATCTCTCCTCCTTTCCAGTGCTTCCCTGGGGTCATCTCTCCTGCTCTGCAGTACTTCCCTGGGGTCATCTCTCCTCCTCTGCGGTGCTCCCCTGGGGTCATCTCTCCTCCTTTCCAGTGCTCCCCTGGCGTCATCTCTCCTCCTCTGCAGTGCTTCCCTGGAGTCATCTCTCCTCCACTGCTGTGCTTCCATAGGGTCATCTCTCCTCCTCTGCAGTGCTCCCCTGGGGTCATCTCTCCTCCTCTGCTGTGCTTCCCTTGGTGCCATCTCTCCCTCCTCTGCGTGCTTCCCTGGGGTCATCTCTCCTTCTCTGCCGTGCATCACTGGGGTCATCCCTCCCTCCTCTGCAGTACTCACTTGGGGTCATCTCTCCTCCTCTGTAGTGCTTCCCTGGGGTCATCTCTCCCTCCTCCACAGTGCTTCCCTACGGGTCATCTCTCCCTCCTCCACAGTGCTTCCCTACGGGTCTTCTCTCCTCCTCTGCTGTGCTCCCCTGGGGTCATCTCTCCCTCTCTGCTGTGCTCCCCTGGGGTCATCTCTCCTCCTCTCCAGTGCTTCCCTGGAGTCATCTCTCCTCCACTGCTGTGCTTCCATAGGGTCATCTCTCCTCCTCTGCAGTGCTCCCCTGGGGTCATCTCTCCTCCTCTGCTGTGCTTCCCTTGGTGCCATCTCTCCCTCCTCTGCGTGCTTCCCTGGGGTCATCTCTCCTTCTCTGCCGTGCATCACTGGGGTCATCCCTCCCTCCTCTGCAGTACTCACTTGGGGTCATCTCTCCTCCTCTGCTGTGTTTCCCTGGGGTCATCTCTCCCTGCTCTGCGTCCTTCCCTGGGGTCATCTCTCCCTCCTCTGCAGTGCTACCCTGGGGTCATCTATCCTGCTCTGGAGTGCTTCACTGGGTTCATCTCTCTGAAGGACCGTGTTTTAGAACCCAGCTCCACTTGGGAGAACGCCCGATGCCTTCGAGTTCCCCTGTCTTGGCAAACAGAGACACAAGACACTTCTTGATGATGTTAAAGACCAAGGTTTATTGGCTGCAACCAGGAACAGAGGTCTACGAAGCACACACACGTGGTTCGCTAGAGACTGCACAAATTCAATGAGCGGAGCATGGTCTTTTATGCCAAAAATCAAGCATCAGGCAACATTTCGAATTAACATTAGGTTCATACAAATTGACCAATGACAGTGTGACAATTTAAAAGTAGCGTATGACGACAACCCACTTTCCGTTGTCCAGCCCACCAGAAATGACCAAGCACATTCCAGGTTTCTTGTCGAATCAGGCCGGACAAACCCATCATAAAACCCTCAATCCAAATCAGTGATTATGTCGTAAAGGAAGAAACAGAAACAGATTGGAAGTGAGATAGAAAGGTGGGTGCAGTGTACCGTAAACTCGGGCATGCCCTATTCTTTGATCTTTATCAGACCAGCTGTTTAACAAGGAACTGGCTCAGCGAGGTCAGCCTCGGGCAAGGAGTCAGTTCGGCCAGGTCACTCAGAAGTCAGTTAAGGCATACGTGTCTCAAGGACTCGTCCGGCTGCAGTCAGGGCCTATGTGAGGGCAACCACACAAAATGGCCGCCGTACACAAAATGGAACCCGAAGGTTCAAACGAAATCTTCGAATACGGAGTGTTCTCATTGATCGATTCATGCAAAAACACTCAGACACACTACACTCGTCATTTGCGGTCTGCTGACACCAGAATCGTCTATTTCTGATGACCTTTATTGTACGGGTTCTAAACCACCGAACCAGACCCAAAAACTCACTGAACTACATCTCCTGCTCTGCTGTGCTTCCCTGGGGTCATCTCTCCTCCTCTACACTGCTTCCCGGGGGTCATCTCTTCTCCTCTGCAGTGCTTCCCTGGGGTCATCTCTCCCTCCTCTGCAGTGCTCCCCTGGGGTAATCTCTCCTCCTCTGCAGTGCTTCCCTGGGGTCATCTCTCCTCCTCTGCAGTGCTTTACTGAGTTCATCTCTCCTGCTCTGCTGTGGTTCCCTGGGGTCATTTCTCCTCCTCTGCAGTGCTTCCCTGGGGTCATCTCTTCCTCTTCTGTGTGCTCCCCTGGGGGCATGTCTCCTGCTCTGCAGTGCTCCCCTAGAGTCATCTCTTCTCCTCTCCAGTGCTTCCCTGGGGTCATCTCTCCTCCTCTCCAGTGCTCTCCTGGGGTCATCTCTCCTCCTCTCCAGTGCTTTCCTGGGGTCATCTCTCCTGCTCTTCAGTGCTTCTCTCGGGCATGTCTCCTGCTCTGCAGTGCATCCCTGGGGTCATCTCTCCTCCTCTGCAGTCCTTCCCGGGGTGCCATCTCTCCTGCTCTGCTGTGCTTCTCCGGGGTCATCTCTCCCTCCTCTGCGTGCTTCCCTGGGTGTCATCTCTCATGCCCTGCAGTTGCTCTGCAGTGCTCTCCTGAGGCTAGCTCTCTCTGCTCCCTTGCTCTGCTCTCCTGAGGCTAGCTCTCTTTGCTCTCTTGCTCTGCTCTACTGAGGCTAGCTCTCTCTGCTCTCTTGCTCTGCAGTTCTCTCCTGAGGCTAGCTCTCTTTGCTCTCTTGCTCTGCAGTGCTCTCCTGAGGCTAGCTCTCTTTGCTCTCTTGCTCTGTAGTGCTCTCCTGAGGCTAGCTCTCTTTGCTCTCTTGCTCTGCTCTCCTGAGGCTAGCTCTCTTTGCTCTCTTGCTCTATTCTCCTGAGACTAGCTCTCGCTGCTCTCCTGCGGCTAGCTCTCTCTGCTCTCTTGCTCTATTCTCCTGAGGCTAGCTCGCTCTGCTCTCCTGAGGCTAGCTCTCTTTGCTCTCTTGCTCTATTCTCCTGAGGCTAGCTCGCTCTGCTCTCTTGCTCTATTCTCCTGAGGCTAGCTCGTTCTGCTCTCTTGCTCTGCAGTGCTCTCCTGAGGCTAGCTCTCTTTGCTCTCTTGCTCTGCTCTACTGAGGTTAGCTCTCCTTGCTCTCTTGCTCCGCTCTCCTGAGGCTAGCTCTCTTTGCTCTCTTGCTCTGCTCTACTGAGGCTAGCTCTCTCTGCTCTCTTGCTCTGCTCTCCTGAGGCTAGCTCGCTCTGCTCTCTTGCTCTGCTCTCCTTAGTCTAGCTCTCTCTGCTCTCCTGAGGCTCTCTCACTCTGCTCTCTTGCACTGCAGTGCTCTCCTGAGGCTAGCTCGCTCTGCTCTCTTGCTCTAGTCTCCTGAGGCTAGCTCGCTCTGCTCTCTTGCTCGAGCTACTCTCTTGCTCTAGTCTCCTGAGGCTAGCTCGCTCTGCTCTCTTGGTCCACAGTGCTCTCCTGAGGCTAGCTCGCTCTGCTCTCTTGCACTAGTCTCCTGAGGCTAGCTCGCTCTGCTTTCTTGCTCTGCAGTGCTCGCCTGAGGCTAGCTCGCTCTGCTCTCTTGCTCTGCAGTGCTCTCCTGAGGCTAGCTCTCTTTGCTCTCTTGGCCTGCTCTACTGAGGCTAGCTCGCTCTGCTCTCTTGCTCTGCTCTCCTTAGTCTAGCTCTCTCTTCTCTCCTGAGGCTAGCTCGCTCTGCTCTCTTGCTCTGAAGTGCTCTCCTGAAGCTAGCTCGCTCTGCTCTCTTGCTCTGCAGTGCTCTCCTGAGGCTAGCTCGCTCTGCTCTCTTGCTCTATTCTCCTGAGGCTAGCTCGCTCTGCTCTCTTGCTCTGCAGTGCTCTCCTGAGGCTAGCTCGCTCTGCTCTCTTGTTCACCTGTCCTGAGGCTAGCTCTCCCTGCTCTCTTGCTCTGCTCTCCTGAGGCTAGCTTTCTTTGCTCTCTTGCTCTGCTCTACTGTGGCGAGCGAGCTCTGCTCTCTTGCGCTGCCGTGCTCTCCTGAGGCTAGCTCGCTCTGCTCTCTTGCTCTAGTGTCCTGAGGCTAGCTCGCTCTGCTCTCTTGCTCTGCTCTCCTTAGTCTAGCTCTCTCTGCTCTCCTGAGGCTAGTTTGCTCGTCTCTCTTGCTCTGCAGTGCTCTCCTGAGGCTAGCTCGCTCTGCTTTCTTGCTCTGCTCTCCTGCGGCTAGCTCTCTTTGCTCCCCTATTCTGCTCTCCTGCAGCTAGCTCTCTCTGCTCTCTTGCTCTGCTCTCCTGAGGCTAGCTCGCTCTGCTCTCTTGCTCTGCTCTCCTGTGGCTAGCTCTCTTTGCTCTCTTGCTCTGATGAGGCTAGCTCTCCCTGCTCTCTTGCTCTGCTCTCCTGCGGCTAGCTCTCTTTGCTCTCTTGCTCTCCTGTCCTGAGGCTAGCTCTCCCTGCTCTCTTGCTCTTCTCCCCTGAGGCTAGCGCTCTCTGCTCTCTTGCTCTTCTCCCCTGAGGCTAGCTCTCTCTGCTCTCTTGCTCTGCTCTCCTGAGGCTAGCTCGCTCTGCTCTCTTGCTCTGCTCTCCTGTGGCTAGCTCTCTTTGCTCTCTTGCTCTGATGAGGCTAGCTCTCCCTGCTCTCTTGCTCTGCTCTCCTGCGGCTAGCTCTCTTTGCTCTCTTGCTCTGCTCTCCTGTGGCTAGCTCTCCCTGCTCTCTTGCTCTCCTGTCCTGAGGCTAGCTCTCCCTGCTCTCTTGCTCTGCTCTCCTGTGGCTAGCTCTCTTTGCTCTCTTTCTCTGCTCTCCTGAGGCTAGCTCTCTCTGCTCTCTTGCTCTGCTCTCCTGCGGTTAGCTCTCTTTGCTCTCTTGCTCTGCTCACACGAGGCTAGCTCTCCCTGCTCTCTTGCTCTGCTCTCCTGCGGCTAGCTCTCTTTGCTCTCTTGCTCTGCTCTCATGAGGCTAGCTCTCTTAGCTCTCTTGCTCTGCTCTCCTGCGGTTAGATCTCTCTGCTCTCTTGCTCTGCTCTCCTGAGGCTAGCTCTCTCTGCTCTCTTGCTCTGCTCTTGTGCGGTTAGCTCTCTTTGCTCTCTTGCTTTGCTCTCATGAGGCTAGCTCTCCCTGCTCTCTTGCTCTCCTCTCCTGAGGCTAGCTCGCTCTGCTCTCTTGCTCTGCTCTCATGAGGCTAGCTCTCTTTGCTCTCTTGCTCTGCTCTCCTGCGGTTAGCTCTCTCTGCTCTCTTGCTCTGGTCTCCTGAGGCTAGCCCGCTCTGCTCTCTTGCTCTGCAGTGCTCTCCTGCGGTTATCTCTCTCTGCTCTCTTGCTCTCCTGCCGCTAGCTCTCTCTGCTCTCTTGCTCTGCTCTCCTGCGGCTAGATCTCCCTGCTCTCTTGCTCTGCTCTCCTGAGGCTAGCTCTCTCTGCTCTCTTGCTCTGCTCTCCTGAGGCTAGCTCTCTCTGCTCTCTTGCTCTCCTGAGGCTAGCTCTCTTTGCTCTCTTGCTCTGCTCTCCTGCGGCTAGCTCTCTTTGCTCTCTTGCTCTGCTCTCCTGCGGCTAGCTCTCTCTGCTCTCTTGCTCTGCTCTCCTGCGGCTAGATCTCCCTTCTCTCTTGCTCTGCTCTCCTGAGGCTAGCTCTCTCTGCTCTCTTGCTCTGCTCTCCTGCGGCTAGCTCTCAGCTCTCTTGCTCTGCTGTCCTTCGGCTAGCTCTCTTTGCTCTCTTACTCAGCTCTCCTGCGGCTAGATCTCTCTGCTCTGTTGCTCTGCTCTTCTGCGGCTCTCTCTCCCTGCTCTCTTGCTCTCCTGTCCTGAGGCTAGCTCTCTCTGCTCTCTTGCTCTGCTCTCCTGCGGCTAGCTCTCCCTGCTCTCTTGCTCTCCTGTCCTGAGGCTAGCTCTCTCTGCTCTCTTGCTCTGCTCTCCTGCGGCTAGCTCTCCCTGCTCTCTTGCTCTGTTCTCCTGAGGCTAGCTCTCTCTGCTCTCTTGCTCTGCTCTCCTGCTGCTCTCTCTCCCTGCTCTCTTGCTCTGCTCTCCTGCGACTAACTCTCTTTGCTCTCTTGCTCTGCTCTCCTGCGGCTAGCTCTCTTTGCTCTCTTGCTCTGCTCTCCTGCGGCTATCTCTCTCTGCCCTCTTGCTCTACTGTCCTGAGGCTAGCTCTCTCTCTGCTCTCTTGCTCTGCTCTCCTGCGACTACCTCTCCCTGCTCTCTTGCTCTTCTCCCCTGAGGCTAGCGCTCTCTGCTCTCTTGCTCTTCTCCCCTGAGGCTAGCTCTCTCTGCTCTCTTTGCTCTCCTGCTCTCCTGCGGTTAGGTCTCTCTGCTCTCTTGCTCTGCTCTCCTGCGGCTAGCTCTCTCTGCTCTCTTGCTCTGCTCTCCTGCGGCTCTCTCTCCCTGCTCTCTTGCTCTCCTGTCCTGAGGCTAGCTCTCTCTGCTCTCTTGCTCTGCTCTCCTGCGGCTAGCTCTCTTTGCTCTCTTGCTCTGCTATCCTGCGGCTAGCTCTCTCTGCTCTCTAGCTCTCCTGTCCTGAGGCTACCTCTCTTTGCTCTTTAGCTCTCCTGTCCTGAGGCTAGCTCTCCCTGCTCTCTTGCTCTTCTCCCCTGAGGCTAGCGCTCTCTGCTCTCTTGCTCTTCTCCCCTGAGGCTAGCTCTCTCTGCTCTCTTTGCTCTCCTGCTCTCCTGCGGTTAGCTCTCCCTGCTCTCTTGCTCTGCTCTCCTGCGGCTAGCTCTCTCTGCTCTCTAGCTCTCCTGTCCTGAGGCTAGCGCTCTCTGCTCTCTTGCTCTTCTCCCCTGAGGCTAGCTCTCTCTGCTCTCTTTGCTCTCCTGCGGTTAGCTCTCCTTGCTCCCCTATTCTGCTCTCCTGCAGCTAGCTCTCCCTGCTCTCTTGCTCTGCTCTCCTGCGGCTAGCTCTCTCTGCTCTCTAGCTCTCCTGTCCTGAGGCTACCTCTCTTTGCTCTCTAGCTCTCCTGTCCTGAGGCTAGCTCTCCCTGCTCTCTTGCTCTTCTCCCCTGAGGCTAGCACTCTCTGCTCTCTTTGCTCTCCTGCTCTCCTGCGGTTAGCTCTCCCTGCTCTCTTGCTCTGCTCTCCTGCGGCTAGCTCTCTCTGCTCTCTAGCTCTCCTGTCCTGAGGCTACCTCTCTTTGCTCTCTAGCTCTCCTGTCCTGAGGCTAGCTCTCCCTGCTCTCTTGCTCTTCTCCCCTGAGGCTAGCGCTCTCTGCTCTCTTGCTCTTCTCCCCTGAGGCTAGCTCTCTCTGCTCTCTTTGCTCTCCTGCTCTCCTGCGGTTAGCTCTCCCTGCTCTCTTGCTCTGCTCTCCTGCGGCTAGCTCTCTCTGCTCTCTAGCTCTCCTGTCCTGAGGCTAGCGCTCTCTGCTCTCTTGCTCTTCTCCCCTGAGGCTAGCGCTCTCTGCTCTCTTTGCTCTCCTGCGGTTAGCTCTCCTTGCTCCCCTATTCTGCTCTCCTGCAGCTAGCTCTCCCTGCTCTCTTGCTCTGCTCTCCTGAGGCTAGCTCTCTCTGCTCTCTTGCTCTGCTCTCCTGCGGCTAGCTCTCCCTGCTCTCTTGCTCTGCTCTCCTGCGGCTAGCTCTCTCTGCTCTCTAGCTCTCCTGTCCTGAGGCTAGCGCTCTCTGCTCTCTTGCTCTTCTCCCCTGAGGCTAGCTCTCTCTGCTCTCTTTGCTCTCCTGCTCTCCTGCGGTTAGCTCTCCCTGCTCTCTTGCTCTCCTGTCCTGAGGCTAGCGCTCTCTGCTCTCTTGCTCTTCTCCCCTGAGGCTAGCGCTCTCTGCTCTCTTGCTCTTCTCCCCTGAGGCTAGCTCTCTCTGCTCTCTTTGCTCTCCTGCGGTTAGCTCTCCTTGCTCCCCTATTCTGCTCTCCTGCGGCTAGCTCTCCCTGCTCTCTTGCTCTGCTCTCCTGCGGTTGCTCTCTCTGCTCTCTTGCTAAGCTCTCTTGCTCTGCTCTCCTGTCCTGAGGTTAGCTCTCCATGCTCTCTTGCTTTGCAATGCTCCCCTTGGGTTATCTCTCTCCGTTCTTAAGTGCTCCCCGGGGCTTATGTCTTCCTCCACTGTGGTACTGGAGGGCGGGGCCGAGAGGAAGTGTGTCGGGGGAGGGGGGGCTGGTGCGAGAGGAAGTGTGGGGGAGGCACGAAGGGGTGGGGTGGGGTGTCGCCCCTCCCTGCTCTGACTCATGCTTTCCCTCTGACTTGCAGAACGTAAATCCCATCAAAGTAAGAAGATTAAACATGAATTCCAAATGACTGAATATTCCGTTTGTGGGCCACCAGCAGAGAAGTGTCTGTGTGTCTGGATGAGGCGTGTATCTGACCACGGCACGGCCTCCCTGCCTCTGCCTACGTCCTCCTGTCTCCACCCGCCTCTGAGCCGGGGCTTAATTTGTAACATAATAGCTCCGGGGCCCTAATTGTACACTAGCCTGTGTAGTGGAATGTCAGGATTGAAGACACCCCTGCCTGCTCCATCCACCAGAAGACACTCCCTACCTCTTTCATTCTCCAGAAGACACTTCCTGCCTCTTTCATTCACCAGCAGACACCCTCTGCCTGTTCCATCCACCAGCAGACACCCCCTGCCTCTTCCGCCCACCAGCAGACACCCCTGCTTCTTCCGTCTACCAGCATACACCCCTGCTTCTTCCGTCTACCAGCAGACACCCCTGCTTCTTCCATCTACCAGCAGACACTCCCTGCCTCTTTCATTCACCAGCAGACACCCTCTGCCTGTTCCATCCACCAGCAGGCACCCCCTGCCTGTTCCATCCACCAGCAGACACTCCCTGCCTCTTTCATTCACCAGCAGACACCCTCTGCCTCTTCCATCCACCAGCAGGCACCCCCTGCCTGTTCCATCTACCAGCAGACACCCCCTGCCTGTTCCATCCACCAGCAGACACCCCCTGCCTCTTCTGCCCACCAGCAGGCACCCCCTGCCAGTTCCATTTACCAGCAGACACCCCTGCTTCTTCCGTCCACTAGCAGACACCCCCTGCCTCTTCCGTCTACCAGCAGACACCCCTGCTTCTTTCATCCACCAGCAGACGCCCTTCCATTCACCAGCAGACACCCTTCATCCACCAGCAAACACCCATCCATTCACCAGCAGACACCCTCTGCCTGTTCCATCCACCAGCAGGCACCCCCTGCCTGTTCAATTCACCAGCAGACACCCCTGCCTCTTGCATGCACCAGCAGACACCCCTACCTCTTCCATCCACCAGCAGGCACCCCCTGCCTCTTTCATTCACCAGCAGACACCCCTGCCTCTTTCATCCACCAGCAGACACCCCATGCCTCTTTCGTTCACCAGCAGACACTCCCTGCCTCTTGCATGCACCAGCAGACACCCCTACCTCTTCCATCCACCAGCAGACACCCCTGCCTCTTTCATTCACCAGCAGACACCCCTGCCTCTTTCATTCACCAGCAGACACCCTTCCATTCACCAGCAGACACCCCCTGCCTCTTGCATGCACCAGCAGACATCCCTGCCTCTTTCATTCACAAGCAGACACCCCTGCCTCTTTCATTCACCAGCAGACACCCCCTGCCTCTTTCATTCACCAGAAGACACCCCTGCCTCTTTCATTCACCAGCAGACACCCCCTGCCTCTTCCATCCACCAGCAGACACCCCTGCCTCTTTCATTCACCAGCAGACACCCCTGCCTCTTTCATTCACCAGCAGACGCCCTTCCATTCACCAGCAGACACCCCCTGCCTCTTGCATGCACCAGCAGACAGCCCTACCTCTTTCATTCACCAGCAGACACCCCTGCCTCTTTCATTCACCAGAAGACACCCCTGCCTCTTTCATTCACCAGCAGACACCCCCTGCCTCTTCCATTCACCAGAAGACACCCCTGCCTCTTTCATTCACCAGCAGACACCCCTGCCTCTTTATCTCACCCTTGCCCTTCATGCCTGCTTTCACATTCTCATGGTTTTCCTCTTTCTTCTTCCTCCTTGGGTATTTTTCTCTTTCTTGCTCTGGGTCAGAGTCGGCTGAGGGTCCCCAAAAATAAGGTCCGTTGAGCCCCACCTCCATCACCGGCTCAAATTAAGCGCATTTTGTGGTCCTTCATTCGTCTTTCGCGTTCTCTAATTCAGCCTCCTTCCTTGTGACCGCCCCTTCCCTCTGTTATTTTTGTTCCCCTCTGCTTTCCTTCCAGATGTTTCCTCTTCTTTTGTTTATCCCCCTCCGTATTTCCCTCCCGTCTCCATTGCTTCCACCTCCCACTTCCCTGTCCGACCATCACTTTCTCTTTCCTGTCTCTCAAAACTCGTGTCCCCGCTTCCAGTCTCTCCCCTACGGCCTCTCTCCTGCCACCCCCTTTAGTGGCGTAACGAAAATTGAGGGGGGCCCCCTGCAAGGTACACGGCGGGGCCCCGCTCCGGATTTAATGCGGTGGTCTCAGGCCTGAGTACTGTGCTGAGGGAGTCCCCAGCATCTCATGTGGATGCCGCATCGCGGGGGCCTGTGTTATGCACCTGGCCCCGTCACCTCCTGCCCCGTCACCTCCTGCCCCGACACCTCTCCTGCCCCGACACCTTCCGCCCCGACACCTCTCCTGCCCTGTCACAGTTCTTGCCACGTCACTGCTCCTGCCCCCTCACTCTCAGTGAGCAACATTGGCAAATTACACAGGGCCACAAGTTCCCCACAGTACTCTGTTCGGGGAAAGCTCCTCTGTAATCACCAACTACGATCTACTGGCTCCAAGGCACTCACTCACAAGATATGCTAAAGGCAGAGGGCGCATTGTCATTCGAAAGGGGATAATCAGCCTCAGTCAGAAGGACAGTGGGCCTGTCTACAGTCTGTGCGAGCTCCGGAGGGGCTGCTGCAACCTCTGGAGTTCAGCAAAGAAGTGCGACCTGGACCCTGAGAACTTTTAATCTCCTGGCACTTCTCAGGGTAATAGCACAGCTCGCTGTAATTGATCTCCAATATTATGGACAAAAGGAGTCCGTAAAAGGAATGATTATGGATAACGGACAGGGCACCAAAATGACAATCGGTCCGAGAAATTTACGGACGGTTGGTCACTCTAACTGAAAGTTAACAAACTTTTCAAAAAGTTCAGTTTGAAATGTTAATAAAGATATCGGTCTGAAAGTAGAGGTGCTAGTCATATCCACAGAGTTTTTAACAAAAGCATGTTTCCATCTTGGCAGAAGTTCAGCAGCGGCCAGAGACTTATTACAAATTTCCGAGAGTTTCGAGGTCACAAGACCTAAAGCTAAATGTAAAACCCAGGGGGGATATTCACAAGGAAGTGGTGGAGAGAGGCGTTAGCCTTCTTGGCTTACCGCCTCTCTCCGCTACTTCGGAAACACGAGGTTGCACCATATTCACAAGGATAGGGTGCAGTCTTGCATTTACTCCTGCAATGGTGCTTAGTTTCACAACTAAGCACCAACGCTGGCACCCTTGCACCAGAGTGCAAGGGTGCCTGCAAGCAGGGAGGTTTGTTAATGTGCAGAAAGGTGTCTCTTCCAGCACATAAGCAAACCTAAAACCATAGTTTGTTACCTAAATGTGTGCTGCTTCATTCAGCACACACGTAAGTTACAAAACGGCATTTTTAAAAAAGGTGTGTTTATGTACAGGAAGGGACACCTTCTTGTACATAAACAAACTTTGGCATTTTGCTTTTTCCATTTGTGCTGCACAAGGCAGCGCACATAGAAAAAGCAAAAACAGGAGAAATAAAGCATTTCTCCTCATTTTGTCAACTTAAGATCAGGTTTTCCTGGTCTTAACTTTGGCACTACCTCCTATTTACGCTGCCCTTGTAAATAGGGGCTGCGTCAAAATCAATGGATGTTGTGGTGGAACACCCACCACAACACCCACTGCACGCCTCTTTCACGCTAAACACAGCTTGAAAGGGGGCCTTTTTCATAAAGCAGCTGTAAGCCATGTTAAGTGGTGTTAGAAATGGGATCCCTGGCTGGCCAGGGCTTGCGCCAAAGTCAGTCAAAGACCACCACTCCCAAGTCAGGGCAAGGGGGTCACACGCCAAGACAACCCCTGCTCACTCTGGCCCTAGGCCACCCAGATACCACTGGTCACTGCCAATCCGGAGTGGGGGGTGGTAACCCCTTGCCCACAATAGCCATTCTCCACTCTCTTTCTCAGTGTAGCTCCAACTACCACTGCTCCTTCCACCTAGGATCCGCACCCTCAGGCTGGCCAGAGGTCACGGGTGAGAATGCCCCACCCTACCTCTACTTCTGAGGTTCCGCGCTCTCCCAGGAGAAGCACCCTCAGAACACAAGTCTCAGAACTCTCTCTTTCCACTGGTCTACCACCTAGGAACTAAATTCACCGGATGCCTAGGGGTCCAGAGGTGCAAGGGTCAGAAGGTGAGCTTGATTTAACAGTATTCATTGGGGATCCTGATGTGTCTGTAGTTATAGGAGGATATTCCGTCAGATATAATCTAGGCTTATAGGAAATAACTGCACCCCCTGAGCTTCCACAAACCGTTGCAGTCGAATCAAAACTGGACCGCATTTTTAGGATTTTATCCTTAAAAATATTGTCAAATCATTACATACGTCCTGAGAATGATTGATTGTGTTGGAGCCTCATAAATATGAATATTGTGGAGAGTGTGTGTCTGTATTTTTGTAGCACCGTCATTTAAGAGTACATTTGGACGGATGAAAACAGAGTAAGAGGTCAAGTAAAGAATTGGCAATCTAAATCATGTAAACTAGACGTACAAAAATACATATATTACATTAAGGGCCTTTAGCAATAAGTGTCCATATTATCTTCAGATTTCATTATGTTTTCTAGCCTTCCCCTCCCCCAGCTCTTTAGAAACGGATGGCTCAGCTAACTTACATAGAAAGCAACCCATGGATATGTATCATGTATCCACAACGCAAAATACCACACTTTTCCTTCCTTCTGCAAATCAACATGGTGGATTAATTTTCATTTAGTTACAGTGCAGCGTGTGCTTAAAAAAAAGAGGCAGGACTGAACAACCAGCACTTTGAATGACACCTGTGCAGAGCCGGGTTACGCCACATGCACCACAACCACGGCTGCCAAGGTTTCAGACTGCTTATGTGTGACATTTGCATAGTTCCAGTGATATTATGAGTGACATTGAGAAAATACGAGTGACACTTTCTCGTGAGCAAAATCAAGGAATGAAGACGAGGAGAAACGTTTAAAAAATGTTAATGTTAATGTTAATGTTATGAGTGACTTATATAGCACTCGGCTACTCCGAGGAGTGTCCCGGCGCTTTCTCACGAACTGAAGACTGAAGACAGTGTGATTGCTGCAAAGTAGAGCCCTCAGCCATAGCTGCCAGGTTTTCTGCTGCCTCATAAGCGACGTTTACATGTTTTCAGTGTCCTCATGAGTGACATTCCAATGCCATAAGTCACACTACCAGCAAGACTTCATTGCAAGAACAAAATGCATTATCTCACCCGCATTGAGATACATTATAGAAAGGACTCTTTTTTGTGCAATGTAATGGTCTAGAAACGTCCGTAACAGAGATCAACATATTTCGTTTGCTCATTTAATGGCAATACCTTAAATCCTTCTTTATAAGATAAGCCTGAATTTTTGAGAGAGTTTGTTCTGAAGCAAAAACAGAATGGTGGTGTTTAGAGACCGCTTAGGTTTGTGTCCCCTGCCCTTTGAAAATGTTGAAATAATGTATGCAGTATGGTGACAAAACGAGAGGGGTGCAATGCACAGCAGGCAAGAGAAAAACAGCGCGGCTCTATTACAGGCCGGCGCAAGCACTAAATATGTGGTAATCTGCTTATCCGTTCTGTCCTAGCATTGCAAGGTGATGGTTCAAACTTAGGTAACAGGGTAAAGGAGCGGTGCTTTGCAGAGTGCAACTTCGGATACTGGAAATAAACGCCACCTTCAGAGATCAGCACACCTTCTAATCGGAACCAGCTGGATGCACTGAAGCTGGTCTAGTTCACCCCAATCTTTTTTTTTTTAAACTTTTTTTCTGTTATGTAACATATACAAAAAAAAACAATTGGCATCACTAGTTCACCCCACTCTTTCTGTCCAATTTCCCTCATCCCATTCTCTCACTTGCGCTCTCTTCCCTTGCTCTTTCATCCACTCTTCCTTTCTCAAACTTCTCTCACTGTTTACTTTTCCTCCTCTTCCTTTCTTTTCTCTGCATGCTCCTTCTTTGCGCTTCCATACCGTCTTCTCCTTTCTCACTCTGTTCTCTCTGCCTGCTTTTTCTCCTTACATTTGATTCTCTCCCCTGTATTCTCTGTTCTTCTGTCTCCCCTCCATCCACTTTCCTGTGTCTTCTATATGGCTCTCTTCCACTCAATTTCCTCTTTTTATTGTTTCACCTTCTTACCTTCGCTTCTTACTTTTGTTGCACACTTCCTCTCTCTCACTCCTCCATCCTCACTGTCTTCCTCTCTCTCACTCCTCCATCCTCACTGTCTTCCTCTCTCTCATTCCTCCATCCTCACTGTCTTCCTCTCTCTCCCTCCTCCATCCTCACTGTCTTTCTCTCTCTCACTCCTCCATCCTCAATGTCTTTCCCTCTCTCGCTCCTCCATCCTCACCGTCTTCCTCTCTCTCGCTCCTCCATCCTCACCGTCTTCCTCTCTCTCACTCCTCCATCCTCACTGTCTTCCTCTCTCTCATTCCTCCATCCTCACCGTCTTTCTTTCTCACTCCTCTATCCTCACTGTCTTTCTCTCTCTCACTCCTCCATCCTCACCGTCTTCCTCTCTCTCACTCCTCCATCCTCACTGTCTTCCTCTCTCTCATTCCTCCATCCTCACTGTCTTTCTTTCTCACTCCTCTATCCTCACTGTCTTTCTCTCTCTCACTCCTCCATCCTCACCGTCTTTCTCTCTCTCACTCCTCCATCCTCACTGTCTTTCTCTCTCTCACTCCTCCACCTTCACTGTCTTTCTTTCTCACTCCTCCATCCTCACTGTCTTTCTCTCTCTCACTCCTCCATCCTCACTGTCTTTCTCTCTCTCACTCCTCCATCCTCACTGTCTTCCTCTCTCTCATTCCTCCATCCTCACTGTCTTCCTCTCTCTCCCTCCTCCATCCTCACTGTCTTTCTCTCTCTCACTCCTCCATCCTCAATGTCTTTCCCTCTCTCGCTCCTCCATCCTCACCGTCTTCCTCTCTCTCGCTCCTCCATCCTCACCGTCTTCCTCTCTCTCACTCCTCCATCCTCACTGTCTTCCTCTCTCTCATTCCTCCATCCTCACTGTCTTCCTCTCTCTCCCTCCTCCATCCTCACTGTCTTTCTCTCTCTCACTCCTCCATCCTCAATGTCTTCCTCTCTCTCACTCCTCCATCCTCACTGTCTTCCTCTCTCTCACTCCTCCATCCTCACTGTCTTCCTCTCTCTCATTCCTCCATCCTCACTGTCTTCCTCTCTCTCCCTCCTCCATCCTCACCGTTTTTCTCTCTCTCGCTCCTCCATCCTCACTGTCTTTCTCTCTCTCACTCCTCCATCCTCACTGTCTTTCTCTCTCTCACTCCTCCATCCTCACTGTCTTTCCCTCTCTCGCTCCTCCATCCTCACTGTCTTTCCCTCTCTCACTCCTCCATCCTCACTGTCTTCCTCTCTCTCACTCCTCCATCCTCACTGTCTTCCTCTCTCTCCCTCCTCCATCCTCACTGTCTTTCTCTCTCTCCCTCCTCCATCCTCACTGTCTTTCTCTCTCTCCCTCCTCCATCCTCACTGTCTTCCTCTCTCTCACTCCTCCATCCTCACTGTCTTCCTCTCTCTCTCTCCTCCATCCTCACTGTCTTTCTCTCTCTCACTCCTCCATCCTCACTGTCTTTCTCTCTCTCACTCCTCCATCCTCACTGTCTTTCTCTCTCTCAAGCCTCCATCCTCACTGTCTTCCTGTCACTCACTCCTCCATCCTCACTGTCTTTCTCTCTCTCCCTCCTCCATCCTCACCGTCTTTCTCTCTCTCGCTCCTCCATCCTCACCGTCTTTCTCTCTCTCACTCCTCCATCCTCACCGTCTTTCTCTCTCTCGCTCCTCCATCCTCACCGTCTTTCTCTCTCTCACTCCTCCATCCTCACCGTCTTTCTCTCATGCTTTCCTACCTAGTTCTGTCCTCTTCGCTCTCCCTGGATTCTTCCTACATCTTTTCTTTCTCACTCCTTTAGTCTTCAGCAGTGATGGTTTTGCTCACTAAAGTCCAGACCAGATGTACTTTTGGTCTAAATGTTATTTAAGAGATTTAATCTACCCCATGCAGCTGCATCAGGCCAACCCTGTGTATTTGTAACAAAACGCCATGTAATGGTTACTCGGCAACATGTTTGGAATACATTTTCAACTTGCTTCTACTGGCCTCACCATCTAAATGCTGCTTTTTGGCTTCCATTGGTCACATGAGCTCAAAACGAACTCAAGAAATACAAATAAGACATAAAAAGGAATCAACTAGCTGTATAATGGAGTACAAATAAAAAACAAATAAATACATGTATTAAAAGGCATGATTACAGTACAGGTTCGCATGTGTTACGCGTCACCTGGTAACCACGCACTTTTATTGGCTCACGGTCCACAATAGCTCAGTGGGAACCCCCTGCCATGTGTCTGCCATGCTCCGCCCAGCTTGCCATCTTGGCCCATTAAAAAGTAGAATATATTACACAGAGTAATTTAAACATGTAAGATACGCTGGCAGATGACGAGAATACGGGGCACAAAGCTATGGAACACAATATGCAAAGGAGACGAACTACAGAGGCCACAAGACAGGGTCCTGCGGGTCTCAGTTGATCTTAATCAATGTCAGTTATCTCGGCTCTGAGCCCAATCTACCGCGGCACCAGCGCAGTTCTACTTACCATGCAGGCTCAGGCAGCCTGCTACAATTAAATTGTTATTAACGTTGTAAATCGACATCATATTATCAGAAAGCAACATGAATTGTCAGACCTGAGTTGCAGATGGGACGAGAGTGGCATTGTGGAGGCGCTCAGATTTCCAGAGATCTTCCCTCTGCACAGAAGACTCTCCGACCTCTCCTGCTGACTGCTCTGTTCTGTCTGTGGTCCCGCGTGATGATGGGGCGGCAGGCTACTGCGGCACAAAAAGTCTGTGGGCCCGATTCATAGAACTAACTGAAGACAAAATCCTAAACTTACTCCTTTTGGTATTCACAGATGTTAGGATTTTGTCTTAGGTTTGTCTTAATCAATCAATCAATCAAGGACATTTATAGAGCGCACTACTTACCCGTTGGGTCTCAAGGCGCTTAGGGGGGGGGGGGGGTGCCGTTACTGCTCGAACAGCCAGGTCTTGAGCTTCTTCCTGAAGGAGAGGTGGTCTTGGGTCAGGCGCAGGTCGTCTGGGAGGGAGTTCCAGGTCTTGGCGGCCAGGTAGGAGAAGGACCTTCCTCCTGTTGTCGCTCTACGGATGCGTGGGACGGTGGCGAGTGCGCGGCTGGCTGAACGGAGGTGGCGTTTGGGAGCGTAGAAGTTGATTTGTTTGTTGAGGTAGCTCGGGCCTTGATCGTGTAGGGCTTTGTGTGTGTGGGTGAGGAGACGGAAGGTGATTCTTTTGTTGACGGGGAGCCAATGCAGGTCTCTCAGGTGTCCGGAGATGTGGCTGTTTCGTGGGATGTCGAGGATGAGTCTGGCTGAGGCGTTCTGGATCCGCTGGAGTCTCTTCTGGAGCTTGGCGGTGGTTCCGGCATAGAGGGCGTTGCCGTAGTCCAGTCCGCTGGTGACGAGGGCCTGGGTGACGGTCTTCCTGGTCTCCGTGGGGATCCACCAGAAGATCTTCCGTAGCATGCGCAGGATGTTGAAGCACGCCGAGGAGACGGCGTTGACTTGTCTGGTCATGGAGAGGGAGGAGTCCATGATGAAGCCCAGGTTGCGTGCGTGGTTTGTCGGTTTGGGTGCGGTGCCCAGGGCGGGGGGCCACCAGGAGTCGTCCCAGGCGGTGGGTGTGGAGCCCAGGATGAGGACCTACGTCTTGTCTGAGTTCAGTTTCAGGCGGCTGGTCGTCATCCACTCGGCTACCTCCTTCATCCCTTCGTGCAGGTTGGCTCTGGCGGCGGCGGGGTCGTTGGTCAGGGAGAGGATCAGCTGGGTGTCGTCGGCGTAGGAGATTATGTTGAGGTTGTGTCGGCGTGCGATGGCCGCGAGGGGGCTCATGTAGACGTTGAAGAGGGTAGGGCTCAGCGAGGATCCTTGAGGGACGCCGCAGATGACTTTGGTGGCCTCTGACTTGTACGGTGGCAGGCGGACTCTCTGTGTTCTTCCGTCGAGGAAGGAGACGATCCATTCCAGTGCCTTCTCCTGGACTCCGACGTTGCTGAGGCGTTGCACTAGGGTGCGGAGGCAGACGGTGTCGAAGGCCGCGGAGAGGTCTAGGAGGATGAGGGCCGCTGTTTCTCCGTTGTCCATCAGGGCTCGGATGTCGTCGGTGGCGGCGATGAGGGCGGTCTCGGTGCTGTGGTTGGCTCGGAAGCCGGACTGCGAGGGGTCGAGGGATCCGTTCATCTCGAGGAAGGCGGCCAGCTGTTTGTTGACGGTCTTCTCGATGACTTTGGCTGGAAACGGGAGTAGCGAGATGGGGCGGTAGTTCTTGAGTTCGGTGGGGTCTGCTGTAGGTTTCTTGAGTAGAGTGCTGAGTTCGGCGTGCTTCCAGCTCTCGGGGAAGGTGGCGGTGTCGAAGGAGGTGTTGATAATGCCCCGCAGGTGGGGTGCGATGACAGCGTCGGCCTTGTTGAAGACGTGGTGAGGGCAGGGGTCAGTCGGAGATCCGGAGTGGACGGAGTTTATCATGCGGACGGTGTCATCGGTGCTGATCGGAGTCCAGGCTCGGAGGGTGGTGGTGGGCGGCGTTGCTGTGGTTGTGGTGTGCGTCGGATGGGTGCTGAAGCTGTTGTGTATGTCCGCGATCTTGTTGTGGAAGTAGGAGGCGAGGGAGTTGCAGAGGTCTTGCGAAGGGGTGATGTCGTTGTTTCCGGCGTTGGGGTTGGAGAGCTCTTTCACGATGTTGAAGAGTTCCTTGCAGTTGTGTGCGTTGTTGTCCAGCCGGTCCTTGAATGCAGTTTTCTTGGCGGCGCGGATCAGTTGGTGGTGCTTCTGGGTGGCGAGTTTGAGGGTGGTCATGTTGTCCGGTGTAGGTTCCTTTCTCCAGACTTTCTCGAGGGCTCGGCAGTTCTTCTTGGAGCTCTTGAGTTCGTCGGTGAACCATGGGGCTTTCTTGCTGCCGGGTCTGCTGGGCGGGGTTCTCAGAGGGGCGAGTTCGTCCGTGCAGTTGCTGATCCACTTCGTGAGGGTGTCGGCGGCCTGGCTGGGGTTCGCTGAGCTGGCAGGAGGGTGCTGGCTCAGGGAAGTGGCGAGCTGGTCGGCTGTGATCTTGTTCCAGTTTCTTCGGGCAACTTGTTGCTGGTGGTGGTGGATCGTCGTTCTTCTGAAGGTGAAGTGGACGCAGCTGTGGTCCGTCCAGTGGAGTTCCGTGGCGTGGCTGAAGGCGATGTCTTTGCTGGATGAGAAGACGGCGTCGAGTGTGTGTCCGGCGAGGTGGGTGGGGGTGTTCACCAGATGCTTGAGTCCAAGGTTGGCGAGGTTGTCGAGCAGGGTGCTGGTGTTGCGGTCGTTGTTGTTCTCCAGGTGGAAGTTGAGGTCCCCCAGGAGGATGTAGTCATCGGAGGGGAGGGCATGCGGGCTGACGAAGTCGGCGATGTCCTCGCAGAATTGAGTGCGTGGTCCTGGGGGTCGGTAGATCAGGGTGCCTCTGAGGGTGGTCTTCGGGTCGGTGTGGATCTGGAAGTGCAGGTGTTCGGCGGTTGTGAGGGTGTTGTCGGTGCTAGTCGTGATTCGGATGGTGTTCCTGTGGATGATGGCAATGCCTCCTCCCATCTGGTTGGCGGTGCGGTCCCTCCGGGTGATCTTGTAGCCCTCTGGGATGGCGATGGCGATGTCGGGCGCTGAAGAGGCGTTCATCCAGGTCTCCGTGATGAAGGCAACGTCAGGGGCTGTGGCGTCTAGAAGGTTCCAGAGTTCGATGGCGTGTCTGTGGACGGAGCGGGTGTTGAGCAGGATGCACTTGAGGTGGTTGCTGCTGGTGTTCGGCTTGGCAGGTGCTGGTGCCGGGCAGGTCCGGATGCAGGTGAACTTGCAGGCGTGGCAGCTGAAGGGTCCGTTGGTGCGTCTCGGGGTGGCTCGGTAGCATCCCGGGATTCGGCCGGTGTTGAGTGCGATGAGTGTTGCGGCGTCGTAGGACTGTCGGGTCGTCTTCCGTCGGTGGGGTCCAGGGGTCCTGGCACTGGGCGCGGTCCAGGCGCGGACGGGCGTAGACGGGCTTACCTTTGGCGCGCCTTCGGCGCACAATCGGCGCGCCCGCTGCGCGTGACCGCTGCGCGTTCGCACGGTCGCCATATATGGCGAAGTGCGCGGGGGGCGGAGCAGCTGGGAGGTGGGAGCGGGGAGGGTACAGAAGGCAAAAAGGGGCGGGGTTGGCGGCGGTGGCCGGAAGCGGGGAGGGAGGGCGAATGGCAGCAAAAGAAACCGGCAAACAGGAAGGAAAATACAAAACTATAAAACAGGCAATACAAATAGACAAAAACAGATTAACACGGCAAAAACAACAGGGGCAGGTCAGGCGAGCACGGACCACGCCGCTCGGGGGCAGGGGGCGTGGTCACGCGGCGGCAGCGAGGCAGTCAGGCAGGGAGAGCACACGCAGCAGCTGGTGGCCGTGCGGCGCAGGGGTGTCCTAGAACTAGGTCACACTTACCTGCGTCGCACGGTCGCCATATATGGCCAAGTGCGCGGGGGGCGGAGCAGCTGGGAGGCAGGAGCGGGGAGGGTACAGAAGGCAAAAAGGGGCGGGGTTAGCGGCGGTGGCGGGAAGCGGGGAGGGAGGGCGAACGGCAGCAAAAGAAACCGGCAAACAGGAAGGAAAATACAAAACTATAAAAGAAGGCAATACAAATAGACAAAAACAGATTAACACGGCAAAAACAACAGGGGCAGGTCAGGCGAGCACGGACCACGCCGCTCGGGGGCAGGGGGCGTGGTCACGCGGCGGCAGCGAGGCAGTCAGGCAGGGAGAGCACACGCAGCAGCTGGTGGCCGTGCGGCGCGGGGGTGTCCTAGAACTAGGTCTTAAGTCTGTCTTAAGTTTGTCTTAAGGCAAACTTAAGACAAAATCCTAACTTCTGTGAATACCAAAAGTAGTAAGTTTAGGATTTTGTCTTAAGTTAGTTCTGTGAATCGGGCCATGTGTGTGTGCGTGTCTGTGTGCGCGCGTGTCTGTGTGTGTGGGTGCATAGACAGAATATCGAGGTAAATATATCGTGGGGCAGAAATATCGATTTTAGGTAAGTAATATCAATGTTTAAAATGTAGAAGTGTTTAATATCGTTTGCAAAAATATAGTTGGCAAAAATATCGATTTTTTTATTAGTTATGTATTTTAGTATATATTTTATAAGTATGTGATGTAGTTTTTTTTTGTATAAGAATTGTTTATATTTTTATTTTATGTGTTAAAATATTAGAAGTTAGTCATTTTTTTTAAATTGAATTTGGTGTTTTTAGTTCCGTAGTGGGTTGTGGGTTTATAGGGGAATAGGGTGGGAAGTAACTTGATTATATTAAATGTAGAGAATATTTTTTATGTATTAATATTTGTGTAATTGAGATGTTATAGTGTTAAATGTGTAAAGTAATTTATTACAAATTCATTAATATTTTTGTTGTTAATTAATTTTAATTAATTAATTGGCAAATAATTATTATCATTGGATAATTAGTTTTAGGTGTGTGTTGTGGTGTTTGTAGATATGAATGGTGGGAAAGGTGGAAAGTTATTTATTTTTAATTGATGAATTAATAATTACTTGTTAATTAATTTAAATGAATTAATTAGAAGTTAATTATGGTAATTGTGTAATTAATTTATGGTGTGTGTTGTGGATATTATAGTGTGAAAGCATGTGTATTTAATAAATGTTTATTATTTTCTTATTAATTATTTTTTTAATTGATTATTAATTATGGAAATAAATGTTAAAAAAAGTTCTTTGAAGTGTTTTTTTATTGGTGTGGTGCAGGGTAGGAAATGAAATTAATACATTTTTGCTTAAAAGAATTTTTTTGTTTGTTAATATTTGCTCTTTATAAATAACTAATATTTATAAATGTATTTAATATTTTATTTTAGCTTTTTGTTATATGTAATTTATATTATAATATGTGGTCTTTTTATATGTTTAAAATATTTATTTGTATATTTTTTAATATTGCTTATTTTTTTAATGATTTTTTTCTATTGTTTAAATGTTATTAGTAATTTGTGTTCCTTCGCCTTCCAAAACTTTCCCTACTGTTGCACTCATTAGAGTGTGCATAGTATTCTTTACCCCTGCGCTATCCAGCAATTACCCTACTGTTGCCCTCACTGGAGTGGGAATAGTAATTTTTACTCCTACGCTATCCAACATTTTCCCTACTGTTGCACTCACTGGAATTGGAATAGTAAATTGTATTCCTCCGCTATCCAACACTAACGCTACTTTTGCACTCACAGGAGTGAGAATAGTAATTTCTACCCCTCTGCTAGCCAACACTGTCCCTACTGTTTGTCTTACTGGAGTGGGAATATTAATGTTTACCCCTTCGCTATCCATCACTTTCTCTACTGTTGCACTCACTGGAGTTGGAATAGTAAATTTAAATATTTTGCTATCAAACTTTTTCTCTACTGTTGCATTTATTATATTGCGAAATGTAAGTTGTAATTTTTGTAAATAGATTATTGTTTTAATTTATTTAGAATGTTTTATTTTTATTTTAAATTATTGATCTATATATATATATATATATATATATATATATATTCACTGAAAAAACCATTGGTTTAGACCATATATAGTTAGGGATTAGCCTTTTCAAAACCTTATTTTACTCACACAAAACCATTGAAATTTCATATATAGTTAGTTCCACTAACTATATATCGCGCACCCGCAATCCACTGCTGATGATGTCACATATTACATCATTCATGACATGGTTAGTGACATCACTGATGACATCACTGATGACATCTCAAATGACATCACTGATGACAACATTCAGTGACTGTATGTTTCTGTAAAGTTAAAATATGTCTTACATATTGAAGAATGAGTGGATGTATAAGTGTCTGGATGAAGGATTTAGTAGGTGCATGACTGACTGTATGAGTGAGTGATTAAATGTGTCTCACTGAGTGCATGGGTTAGTGACTAAACTGTTTTAATTTGTGCATCATTATATCTGTTGTTCTACAAACTGCTGCATATGTTGATCAGTAGCTATATGAGTAACTGTATGGGTTATTCATTGGTTGTCCAAGTATTTGTATGGGAAACTGAGTGTGTGTGTATGGGTGGCTGGGAGGTGTGTGACTCTGTACATAGATGTGTGAGTAGTTGATTCACTATATGTATGGGTTCAAAAGTGCATGTGGAAACAGCTGTATGGGCGGTTGACTGTGCATGAGTGTATTAGTGAGTGAATGGATATCTCAGTGCTACATGTCAAAGTAAGTACATATGTAAAACACAGTACATGTGAGAGTTGACATATATAAATAACTGTGCATAAGAGCCAGTGAATGTGTGAGTGGCTGTATGGATCATTGTGAACATGTATCAGGGATTGTATAAGAGAGTAAAGTAAATATGTGTTAGTATATGTTTGAATAAGTAAGGTGTGTATAACTGTATAGTTGAGAAAATGGAGGTGTGATTGATTTTTTGCATAACTGACTAGGTGTGTGAGTAACTCCATGGATGAGTGACAGTCTGTGACTGTCTGTTTACACTGGTTGTATCTAAGGTTATATTAGAGTCTGAAGAGGTTCATGGTATTATCACATGAATGATATCATCAGTGATGTGATCAGTCATGTCAAATGAGATGTTATCAGTGATTTTATCAGTGATGTCATTTGAGATGTCATCAGTGATGTCATTTGAGATGTCATCAGTGATGTCATTTGAGATGTCATCAGTGATGTCATCAGTGATGTCACTAACCATGTCATGAATGATGTAATATGTGACATCATCAGCAGTGGATTGCGGGTGCGCGATATATAGTTAGTGGAACTAACTATATATGAAATTTCAATGGTTTTGTGTGAGTAAAATAAGGTTTTGAAAAGGCTAATCCCTAACTATATATGGTCTATAACCAATGGTTTTTTCAGTGAATTTTCAAGGTTTTGTAAATGCAAATTCCTAACTATATATGGCCTATAACCTATGGTTTTTTCAGTGAATTTCATTGGTTTTTTAATAGCAAATATCAAAAGCTGTAAAATGTCAAGTACGTGATAGGTAAAAACTTTTTCGTGTTTATGCACGCTGATGTGCTTTGAACGCTGCCCCCCTCCCCTCTTTTCTCTTAGTAGTACTCTCTCTTTGCAGATAGTGAAGAGTAGTTAACGCAGGCCTTTACCCCTGTTGTAATCCGTCGTGCCTGCTTGTCTCTCCATTTGATTGATTGTTATCCAAGCATTTACTGTTTTACAATTGATTCTCTTTGGTTCATTCTCTATTTACAAACAAGCACAAAGTCGCAATACTCTGTTTAGTCTTTGCAGATAGTGAAAAATCGTGAAAAATCGTGTAAAAAAATAAAATTAATCGAGCAAAATCAGTAGGCCACTAATTGGATCTCTTTTTGACCTCGCTAAAATAGAAATATTAGGAACAACCCTTCATGAGAAATACAAAAATAGTGAGATGAACTGAGCTCCACACCATGAGGGCTGCAAGACAGTTCGGCTCCGTCACCCACCCCGCCCAAAATAACGACAAACCCTATGCAAATATTAAAAATATATACAACACACCAGCAAAGAAACAGGGTAAAACATTTTATTAAATAACTATTTACATAACTATTTTATACTTTTTATTGCCCGATCCGGCTAGCTCAATCGATCGAGCATGAAACTCATGCACTCTGATAGCAAGCGTTGCTACTGATGCTATGCAGACCAAAACTGGTTTTCAGTTTGTACATTTTTCTAGATTTTTCCATCCAAGGTTGGTTGAGTTTGTAGAACGATGGCTTCAGATTTTCAACATACGGTGTGGTGGCGCGGACTGGGAGGGGGCGCTTCGCTCCTGCCCCCTCCCCAAGTAAGATTTTCATACGTGAAAGTACGTTAATGGTTTTGGTCCCTGAGTTGCTTCAATGTCACTGCCATTCTCAAATGGCATAAGTTCTGAATGTTGGGTGCCATAGTTCAGAGTTCTGAGCAGCGCTTGTAACACTGTCTGAAGCTTATTTCCACCTAGTGCAGCATCACTATTCTCAAAGTAAGTGAGTGTCGTTTGTGGACCTGACTGCATTTGAAAACAATGTGATATGGTACCTCCCTAATCCACTTGACGGAGGCCCCCGAGGGGCGGTGTGATGGCACGGACTCGGAGAAGACGCTTGGCGCCGACCCCCTCCCCAAGTCTTATAGCACCGGTTTAGCCTGAGATCGCCCCCGACATAGGCGGCCGGCTCCCAGGGTCCGGCGGAACTTTTTGCCTTTTGATGACTCTTCTATTCTGGACCTTGTCCCACAATCCGTTTGACCTGAAGACACGCTGTAGTGGGGCGCCCCTTTACCGTTTTAGTTGCCATTCCGGCCGCTTTTGCTACACTGTGCCTCTTCCGCCATTCAGCTGTTTACCGCCCGCTCTTGCGACTACAGCGTCTCGCTCACCATGTAGTTGAGTTGCTCCCGCTCTTGCGATGCAACGATAAGCGACTGCCACAGGACTCTCAAAATGGCGGCCGGCTCTTCAGATTTGGGCGTGGTCCACTAAAATGGCCCTGGGACACCTTGGAACTCGGACGCTTCCCTGATAGGGCTTGGGTCCCATTCTCGAAAGCGTCCCCTCAGCCGTGAAGATTCTACAAAAGTCTTGGGGGCCCCCGACTCCCGCAGGCTTCTGGTGGGGAGCGGCTGCCATGTTTACTCGTGGAATGGCCACGACGGACCTACGAGATGGTAGTGCTCTCATGCTGACGCCAGCTTTAGTCTGAAACATCCAGAAACACTGTAGACTACTAATTCGATCAGTTCCGGTAGCGCCCCAACATGACCCGGTAGAGAAGAACTTGCCCTCCCCTCTTTGACTGATGGTTCTTGTTGCCTGTCCCCTCTGTTGTCATTTTACAGAACTTTTTGGACTGCTGAAAGGGGTTGTGTTCCGAACGCTGGTTGGTGGAGACATTTTGACTATATTCTTGACCTACGTTGTCGCGTAATGCGTTATATGACACGCCGCGTTAGCGCACCCGGAAGTGATCCGGGGCGCGGCGCGCAGCGCGTAACGTAACATAACAGGTCATGTGACTTGTTAATAAAACTTTTTATTGGTTCATTTTACTTTTGTTATTTTAATAATGAAAAGCTTGGTCATATGACCTAAAAAATACGCTTTTTATTGATTTCGAACTTTTTTTTTTTAAACATATATGTTATAATATTCCAGGCTAATGTACTTTCCCGGAAAATTTACAACTGTCCTGCAAGTAAAATATATTCCTTTTTCGAGAAAAAGGGCGTTTCTTCGTTCCATGACGGAGCTGTTGAGTAAAAGAGACTCGGCCTGCTGTCTTAGTCGCCGATACGCCTGATTATCAGATTCTTATCGATCACTTTATGTTGCAGGAGTGGAAAACACAACTGCCCTTGACCATTTATCTTTACTGCGTTCCTACATATTATACCTTTTATCCATCATGTAATTGGACTGCTTTATTTCACTTGCCTTTTACTGATTCGAAAACAGTGACTAAAAGTAAAAACTTTACCAATGTAAATACTACTACCATGTTTTGTTTTAAAAACCTTTATTGTGAAAATGTCAGTATACAAATACGGGCCTAGAACCACGTGGGCCGGCCACGGAGCAAACTGAAATCGTATATGATGAGGAGACATTTACATTATAGAGGAACGTAACGAGCGAGCCATTAGGTTGCAAGAACTAAGGTGTCTAACAGTTGCGGAATCGGTGGACGTACATTTTGTAATTAAAATACGACAGGGCCACTTACAAAAAAGTTATCTAGATATACATTTGCGTGCAAGTACCATGGGTGACGTTAATTCGAACTTTCAATAGTACAGTAATCAATAACACATCAGAACTTAATATCAATAGGGATGTCGAAATATTCAATCAATTCTCGTCCCCGCCCGCCATGAGCATCAAAACTGCATTCATATCTCGTGATATCAAGGTTGTTCAACCAGTACACAACAAGGAGTTACGAGTCCCATTTATACCGGCGCCATTTTGGGCGAGGCCGGGCAGGTCCAAGATATAGTCAAAGTGTCTCCACCAACCATCGGCCAGACCAGAACCCCTTTCGGCCCTTTATGCTACAAGATGGTGTCTTCCATTCAGAAAATATTGTTGGCAGCATTTTGAAAGGAAAGATAAACAGCCGTTCTCCTAGTGAGTCTCACATTGTTACATTTAGGAAGAATGTTGAAGAGTAGTATGTGGAAAATCTGAAGCCATTTTTCTACAAACTCTCAATCAGCCTTGGATGGAAAAAAAAATCCTGAAGAATGTACAAACTGAAAACCAATTTTTGTCTGTATAGCATCAACAGCAACGCTTGAGTCAGCTTTGTGTCAAGCCGCCATTTTGATTCAATCAATAACGTCCCCCTGCACACATTCAGGGACCTGGTCGTGTCTTCAGATGAAACGGATTGTGGGACAAGAAGCAAAAAGGAAAAGGAAAAAAGTTCCGCCAGACCTCGGGAGCCGGCCGCCTATGTCATGTGCGACCTTTGGCCACACCAGGGCAATAGTGAAGCTGCAGCAGGTGCAAATAAGCTTCAGACAGTCTTACAAGCACTGCTCAGAACTCTCAACTATGGCACTCAACATCCAGGACTTGCCATTCGGATCTTGGCGCCTTGTGCTGGTTCCGACCTATTCACACATCGGTCCACTACTGACATCACCTCATAAGCCAACGGGGCACCCCACGCCGACTTTCGGCGCAGCATTGTAGGATGGCCACACCAGTGCGGCAACTTGCTGGACACCACCTCGGTGCCATCCGGATCTCGGCGCGTTCGAGTCACTGTACCGCAAGAGCGGGAGAAACTCAGCTGGACACGCCGTCTTTCGGCGCAGCATTGTAGGATGGCCACACCAGTGCGGCAATTTGCTGGACACCACCTCGGTGCCATTCGGATCTCTGCGCGTTCGAGTCACTGTACCGCAAGAGTGACCGCAACTCAGCTGGACACGCCGTCTTTCGGCGCAGCATTGTAGGATGGCCACACTAGTGCGGCAATTTGCTGGACACCACCTCGGTGCCATCCGGATCTCGGCGCGTTGTGCTGCCTTCGGCCTACTGTAGCCGCAAGTGCCGACGCAACTCAGTTGGACGGCGAGTATAAAGATAAGGGGCGCCCCACTGCAGCCGAGGAGCCTCCATCTTGGGGGAGACGCACAGCCCCCACTGACTGACGCGACCTCACAGGCCAATGGGGCGCCCCACACCGATTTTCGGCGCGGCATTGTAGGATAGCCACACCAGTGCAGCAACTTGCTGGACACTAACTCGGTGCCATCCGGATCTCGGCGCGTTGTGCTGCCTTCGGCCTATTCGCACATCGGTCCGCTACTGACGCCGCCTCACGTGCCAACGGATTTTCTACGCTTTTTGTAGCCCTATGCCGCATAACAGGTCATGTGACTTGTTTATAAAACTTTTCATTGGTTCATTTTACTTTTGGTTTCCTAAAGATGGAAGGCTTGGTCATATGACCTAAAAATAACACTTTTCATTGGTTTAGAATTTTTTTTTTCCCAAACGATGAAAGCCCCACCTTGTTTCTGGATGTTTCAGACTGAAGCTGGCGTCAGCATGAGAGCACCACCATCTCGTGGCTCCGTCGTGGTCATTCCGCGAGCAATCATGGCAGCCGCTCCCCACCGGAAGCCTGCAGGAGTCGAGGGCCCCCAAGACTTTTGTAGAATCTTCACGGCTGAGGGGACGCTTTCGAGAATGGAGCCCAAGCCCTAGCAGGCAAGCGTCCGAGTTCCAAGGTGTCCCAGGGCCATTTTAGTGGACCAGGCCCAAAACCGAAGAGCCGGCCGCCATTTTAAGAGTCCTGTGGCAGCCGCCTATCGCTGCACTGCAAGAGTGGGAGCAACTCAACTACATGGTGAGCGAGACGCTGTAGCCGCAAGAGCGGGCGCAACTCAGCTGGATGGCCGCCACCTGGGGAGGCCCGTTCACGCCGCCTCCCCCACGCCCCCCCCCCCCCGGGCCGCCCCACGCCAATTTTTGGAGCAGCATTGTAGGATACCAAAACCAGTGCGGCAGTTTACTGGACATCACCTGGGTGCCATCCACATCTCAGCGCGTTCTGCTGCCTTGGGACTATTCGCACAACAGACCGCTACTGACGAGGCCTCCCCCCGCACCACCCGGGACGCCCCACGCTGTTTTTCTGAGCTGCATTGTAGGATCCCAAAAACCAGTGCGGCACCCAGGTGACATCACCTGGGTGCCGTCCAGAACTCAGCACGTTGTGCTGCCTTGGGACTATTCGCACAAAAGACAGCTTCTGACCATTGTTGCTTTTTTTTGTCTAAAATGTTTAAATGTTTTTACAGTTTTTGTTCCGTTTGTTATATTTAAAAGTTAATAAAGTTTTATAATCCTACTTTGTTGGAGTGCTATATATTTTAAAAAAATCGGGTGAATGGGGCCTTGAATCGGGTTATTGTCATGTGTGGGCTTTGCAAGTGTACTGCTACAGGATCGGACATTTCAAACTCAAATGCACGTTCTTTTTCTTACCTTTCCGAAGCATGGAGCGCAATAGCAGGCAGAGAAAGGGTGATGCAAGTGTTGAACACTGCCTGGCCTGGCAAGTTGCTGGCAGTGCCCCCCCCCCCCGCCCGCTCCTGAAAGAGGACACACACACACCGCCGCCCCGAGTTCTTCACAGATCTTTAAAAGACCATGCGCTTGTTCATGAGGCTTAAATGGTTTATCACCCCTTCTAGAACCCCTGCATCGACCCTCTGACGTTTCCTGGAAGAATTACCACGTAACACAATACCAAGCCTTGTCAGCTGAAACCCCCGAGGAATCGTGGGGCATATTATCAAGGGGGTTTATCTCCGCTTTTTTGGCTTTAAAAGCCAAGAAAGCGGAGATAAAATTATCTCCCTATTACCAAGCTGTCGCTAACACCAGTTAGTGACAGCTAAAAGGAGATAGCGACCATCTTGGGCCCCGCTTTGCATGTCAGTGATATTTATCACTAATGACATGCAAAGTGGGCGTGCCAAGATGTTAGCGACTGGAAACAGTCCCTAACATCGCTATCTCCTATTACCAACTTTTGGAGATATTCGCGCTAGCGCGAATATCTCCAAAAGCTAACGCCTGCCCTGAGCAGTTCTTAGCCATGTTATCCAATGGGAGGTGGATAACATGGCTAAGAGCATTTGCTCGATAATGCATGAATATCGCTGACTTTTCAGCGATATTCATGCATTGCGGCCGTTTTTTATCACATTTGCGATAAATCTTGCTAATAGCAAGGTTTATCTGCGATAAAAATCGCCGATGTGCGGCGATAATTTTTGTCTCTAAACAAGTTAGAGACAAAAATTATTGCTAGTTGTTGGTAATATGCCCCCAGGTTTTTGCTTGCAGAAATCGGGAGGCGGGAGACTAGCACTGAAATCAGTAGTCTCACGCCTGAATCGGGAGGGTTGGCATGTCTGGATTCTCTACAGCTGGGGCCATAAACTACATCCGCAGGGCTAGGTGATAGCCTGGGACCGGCCTGGCATCTAAAATGGCTGCCGTGCACGACAAAATTGTGGCATTGGAAAAAAGGCAAGATGGCGCAGACAATGTTTATCAATAAGGATTCATTTATAACAAAATATTTTATCGCACTGACAAATTGGCGGTCAACACTTCCTGATTTCCATCGAATCGAACGTTAACAGACGTCACGCAGCAAAAAAAAAAAAAAGCTCACGCACAGCTGCTGGAAGACATGTATCAACATATATGAGCCTCCTCAGCCACCCTCAGAAAACATAAGGGATTAGGATACGTCTCCCGCACCCCCTTATACCTAGTAATTTAATTAAAACGAAGCACAAAATGGCGAATTCCCGTTTCGCTACCAGTTTGCGGCCCAGTTCGCGGCCCGTGAAGCGCTTCTACCGTGAAAAATAATTTTTTTTTTATTTTCCCCACGGGACCCTTTAATAACCCCACCAACATTCCTAGGGGGTCAAGAGGGGTATACCTTGCCCCCTTTCATTAAATTCCCCCTTCGTTTTTCACCTCTTCTTCTCTCTCGATCCTACCGAGAGATAAGATGGCGGCCGCTCCGCACTGTTTAGAATGTTGACAGACACCGGGGAGCCAATCAGCTTCACATCGCAAAGTTCCGTTTCGCGAAAAGTAAGCGGACCGGAGCGCAGCCCGGAGCGCTGTTACAGATATATATCTTGTTTTGAACGTTAATTTCTCAAAATCCACTGGAGCACATATATTGAGACCTGGCAAAGGCACATCGGGCTAACAGTCCCTACAATTTTGCCAAGTTTCGTGCAAATCCATTCAGCCGTTCGAGCTAAAAGTGAGGCCAAAGGCCCTATGGAAATTAACATGGGAAAAACGCGTTTTGGGACCCCCCTTTTTTCTCGGCCCCCCCTTGACGAAACCCCCCCAAATTTTCAGGGGCTGCTCAGAAACAAAATGTGCCATTTTCCTGAAAATTTCAGCTGATTCCGTCCACAAACGCCAAAGTTATTAGACATAGAATTTTCAAAAGTCCCATAGACAAAAAATCCTAACTATATATACCTACTGGCGAGACGCCAGTAGGTAATATATATATATATATGTATATGTATATATATATATATATATATATATATATATATATATATATATATATATATATATATATATATATATATTCCCAAAGTTTGCCCTGGAGCATTGAGGACGCCACTCCACAATGGTAAGTTCATCCGAAATCTTTATTTTCAAACCGGCTTTTGGTTTCTGAAATTGACATATTTCCCTAATGCATTTCGGAGCTGACTGCTCCTTCCTCCGAGGGAAGCCTGAAAGAATCACAGTAATACGCTGCACACCCTGCGTTCATTAAATGTAATTTCGCCCGCCTTCGGGCTTCACCAAAAGATACTAATTAGGTTTAAAAAGCTCCCGGCACCGCACATGTCCGAGATCTCTTGTATGTGCACTGCGCCACAGGTGCCTTTGATGACGATCCCTTCAAGGCAATTGTGGTCGCGACCAAGGTTGTGTTTTGAATCCCGAAGTTGTCCTGCCTGTACGCCCGTGCCTTTTTTGTAGAGGTTTTGCTTTGACGTTTCCAACAGTTTTTTGTATGTCTGGTTACCCGCAAGGCGAGATATCCTATTATTGTAGAGGCCAGTGGGTCTGCGGCTCTAGCTGAGGCAGCGATCAACATCTCCCCTCCTCTAGTGTTTTTGCCTCACAGTCCATGAACCTCACCAGTGCACAGTTTAAGAGTGTTTTCTGTGGGTCAAAGCAGGCCAATACTGCAGACCTGCACGATCTAACTTCCTTGTTGTTCCAGGCCCTCCGTAGGAGGGTCCTTCTTTCTTTCAGGAGGCTTGGACACAGGCACAGAACGTGAATTATGTCTTCCCTATGGTTACCACAGAATTGACATGTCTCCGGGGCTTATTCCCTTTTCCATTTGGGAAGATGGTAGGACAAGTTGATCACCCCCAAACTTAGTTTTAAAAAACAGAGTTTGGTGCGTGCGTTGAAGGGCAAGTTAAGTAGCTCTGAGGTGTCAGCTGATCATATGATATGAGGGTCATCCAACCATGGCTTCTTCTTGCAAGACTTGCCGTGTCTTCCATTGAGGAGAGCTTTTTTGCACTTATTTTTGCTAGCCTTTTGAATTCATTTTGGCTAATGTGTAGGTCCCAAACTTTGCTCAGGCCTAGGGGTTTTAGCCACCAACCTCGTGAAGTGGATCAGCAACTGCGCAGACGACCTCGCCCCTCTGAAGACCCCGCCTAGCAGACCCGGTAGCAAGAAAGCCCCATGGTTCACCGACGAACTCAAGAGCTCCAAGAAGAACTGCCGAGCCCTCGAGAGAACCTGGCGCAGAGACCCAACACCGGACAACATGACTGCCCTCAAGCTCGCCACCCGAAAACACCACCAACTCATCCACGCCACCAAGAAAACCGCATTCAAGGAACGACTGGACAACAACGCACACAACAGCAAGGAACTCTTCAACATTGTTAAAGAGCTCTCCAACCCCAACGCCGGAAACAACGACATCACCCCTTCGCAAGACCTCTGCAACTCCCTCGCCTCCTACTTCCACAACAAGATCGCGGACATACACAACAGCTTCAGCACTCATCCGACGCACGCCACGACCGAACCACCGCCCCCCACCACCACCCTCCACGCCTGGACCCTGATCAGCACCGAAGACACCGTCCGCACGATGAACACCATCCACTCCGGATCTCCGACCGACCCCTGCCCTCACCACGTCTTCAACAAGACCGACGCTGTCATCGCACCCCACCTGCGGGACATCATCAACACCTCCTTCGACACCGCTACCTTCCCGGAGAGCTGGAAGTACGCCGAACTCAGCGCTCTACTAAAGAAGCCATCAGCCGACCCCACCGACCTCAAGAACTACCGCCCCATCTCGCTGCTCCCGTTTCCTGCAAAAGTCATCGAGAAGACCGTCAACAAGCAGCTGGCCGCCTTCCTTGAGACGAACGGATCCCTCGACCTCTCGCAGTCTGGCTTCCGGGCCAACCACAGCACCAAGACCGCCCTGATCGCAGCCACCGATGACATCCGAGCACTGCTCGATAATGGAGAAACAGCAGCCCTCATCCTCCTAGACCTCTCCGCGGCCTTCGACACTGTCTGCCTCCGCACCCTAGTGCAGCGCCTCAGCAACGTCGGAATCCAGGAGAAGGCACTGGAATGTATCATCTCCTTCCTCGCCGGAAGGACACAGAGAGTCCGCCTCCCCCCGTTCAAATCTGAAGCCACCGAAGTCATCTGCGGTGTTCCTCAAGGCTCCTCGCTCAGTCCAACCCTCTTTAACGTCTACATGACCCCCCTCGCAGACATCGCACGCCAGCACAACCTCACCGTCATCTCCTACGCCGACGACACCCAGCTGATTCTCTCCCTCACCAACGACCCTGCCACCGCCAGAGCCAACCTTCACGAAGGGATGAAAGAGGTAGCCGAATGGATGAAGAACATCTGCCTGAAACTGAACTCGGACAAGACGGAAGTCCTCATCCTGGGATCCTCTCCCTCCGCCTGGGACGACTCCTGGTGGCCCCCCGCCCTAGGCAGCGCACCCAAACCAACAGACCACGTACGCAACCTGGGCTTCATCCTGGACTCCTCCCTCTCCATGACCAGACAAGTTAACGCCGTCTCCTCGTTGTGCTTCAACATCCTGCGCATGCTACGTAAGATCTTCCGGTGGATCCCCACCGAGACCAGGAAGACGGTCACCCAGGCCCTCGTCACCAGCCGTCTGGACTACGGCAACTCGCTCTACGCTGGAACCACCGCCAAACTCCAGAAGAGACTCCAGCAGATCCAGAACGCCTCAGCACGACTCATCCTGGACATCCCCCGTCGCAGCCACATCTCCGGACACCTGAGAGACCTGCACTGGCTCCCGGTCAACAAGAGAATCACCTTCCAACTCCTCACCCACGCACACAAAGCCCTACACAACCAAGGCCCAGGATACCTCAACAGCCGCCTCAACTTCTACGCTCCCAAACGCCAGCTTCGATCGACCGGCCACGCCCTCGCCGCCGTCCCCCGCATCCGAAGAGCCACCACAGGGGGACGGTCCTTCTCCTACCTCGCCGCCAAGACATGGAACTCCCTCCCGACCCACCTCCGCCTGACCCAGGACCACCTCGCCTTCAGGAAGCAACTCAAGACCTGGCTGTTCGAGCAGTAGCGGACCCCCCCCCTCCCCTAGCGCCTTGAGACCCTCTGGGTGAGTAGTGCGCTATATAAGTGCTCTGATTGATTGATTGATTGAGTATAGAGCAGTTTGGAGGACGTGGAAGATCGCAGGTGTTGAGGGAAGTGTCGCTGAACCGGTCTCAATCAGGGTCAAGAGGTCAGGGTTGAATCCAGAGAGGGTGATTTCCACTCTGTGTCTGATGGGGTGAAGTGTGACGAGGAGAGAGGAGGTGATTAGTTTGGAGTGAGGGGTGTCTGGGGCTTTGGTCATTATTGTTCCTGGCAGCAGGCTCTGCTGGGGGTGGTCGAGGAGGGGGAGGGGTGCTCTCCTGGCCGGAGCGGTCTGGGGTCTCAGTGGTATGAATGAGGGGGGGCTGGGGTAACCGGGGGCTGTACCCTGCAGGAAGGCCGGTGCCAGCTTGGAGTGCCGTGAGTGAGGTGAGAGGGGGGTTCTCCCCATCCTCTTACCCCCCCCTCCAGTCTGTGTTGCCCTCCTCCCCTCTGCCTGTCTCCCCTCAGCCTCTGAGAGACCCTCCCCCTCTCTTCCGACAGCCCCCCATGCCTCTCACTCCTGCGAACATGCTCCCTCCCCCTTTCTCTCTCTCCTCAGCCTCTGTGACACCATCTCTCCTATAAGAACTCCAAAAACCAAGCTAGATTTAAGTATTTAATTAAAATAAATATGCAGCCCAGCGACAGGCACAACAGCGCCCCAGAGCAGCACAGCGCCGCGGGTTGTGTGGAGTCTGACACTCCATGGGCGGGCCCCACTAGAGTTAGAACAAGCAACACATGAAACAAACCTGGATATCGCAAATGTAACACCTCCCTTACTCTCTTCTCTCTCTTCCCATCTCCTCTCTCACCTCCCAAGACCCCGGCTGACCCTCTCCATGCCCCTCTCACCCCCTGCCCCCTCACCCCCTCCCCCCTCACACACACACACACACACACACTCCCCCACTCTCTCCCCCCAGGCCTCCCCGGCCCTCCTTTTATCCCTGCCCCCCCTCACCCCCCCCCCACACACACACACACTCTCACCCTCTCCCCCCAGGCCTCTCCGGCCCTCCTTTTATCTCTGCACCCCCCCCTCACCCTCTCCCCCCAGGCCTCTCCTCTCCTCTCTCTGGTCCTCTCCCCTCACCCTCTCCCCCCAGGCCTCTCCGGCCCTCCTCTCTCTGTTCCTCTCCCCTCACCCTCTCCCCCCAGGCCTCTCCTCTCCTCTCTCTGGTCCTCTCCCCTCACCCTCTCCTCCCAGGCCTCTCCTCTCTCTGGTCCTCTCCCCTCACCCTCTCCCCGCAGGCCTCTCCTCTCCTCTCTCTGGTCCTCTCCCCTCACCCTCTCCCCCCAGGCCTCTCCTCTCCTCTCTATGGTCCTCTCCCCTCACCCTCTCCCCCCAGGCCTCTCCTCTCCTCTCTCTGGTCCTCTCCCCTCACCCTCTCCCCGCAGGCCTCTCCTCTCCTCTCCTCTCACTCTCTCCCCCCAGGCCTCTCCTCTCCTCTCCCCTCGCCCTCTCCCCCCAGGCCTCTCCTCTCCTCTCCTCTCTCTGGTCCTCTCCTCTCCTCTCACTCTCTCCCCCCAGGCCTCTCCTCTCCTCTCCCCTCACCCTCTCCCCCCAGGCCTCTCCTCTCCTCTCCTCTCTCTGGTCCTCTCCTCTCCTCTCACCCTCTCCCCCCAGGCCTCTCCTCTCCTCTCTCTGTTCCTCTCCCCTCACCCTCTCCCCCCAGGCCTCTCCTCTCCTCTCTCTGGTCCTCTCCCCTCACCCTCTCCCCGCAGGCCTCTCCTCTCCTCTCCTCTCTCTGGTCCACCCCCATCACCCTCTCCCCGCAGGCCTCTCCTCTCCTCTCTCTGGTCCTCTCCCCTCACCCTCTCCCCGCAGGCCTCTCCTCTCCTCTCCTCTCTCTGGTCCACCCCCATCACTCTCTCCCCGCAGGCCTCTCCTCTCCTCTCTCTGGTCCTCTCCCCTCACCCTCTCCCCGCAGGCCTCTCCTCTCCTCTCCTCTCTCTGGTCCACCCCCATCACTCTCTCCCCGCAGGCCTCTCCTCTCCTCTCTCTGGTCCTCTCCCCTCACCCTCTCCCCGCAGGCCTCTCCTCTCCTCTCTCTGGTCCACCCCCATCACTCTCTCCCCACAGGCCTCTCCTCTCCTCTCTCTGGTCCTCTCCCCTCACCCTCTCCCCGCAGGCCTCTCCTCTCCTCTCCTCTCTCTGGTCCACCCCCATCACTCTCTCCCCGCAGGCCTCTCCTCTCCTCTCTCTGGTCCTCTCCCCTCACCCTCTCCCCCCAGGCCTCTCCGGCCCTCCTCTCTCTGTTCCTCTCCCCTCACCCTCTCCCCCCAGGCCTCTCCTCTCCTCTCTCTGGTCCTCTCCCCTCACCCTCTCCTCCCAGGCCTCTCCTCTCTCTGGTCCTCTCCCCTCACCCTCTCCCCGCAGGCCTCTCCTCTCCTCTCTCTGGTCCTCTCCCCTCACCCTCTCCCCCCAGGCCTCTCCTCTCCTCTCTATGGTCCTCTCCCCTCACCCCCTCCCCCCAGGCCTCTCCTCTCCTCTCTCTGGTCCTCTCCCCTCACCCTCTCCCCCCAGGCCTCTCCTCTCCTCTCTCTGGTCCTCTCCCCTCACCCTCTCCCCGCAGGCCTCTCCTCTCCTCTCCCCTCACCCTCTCCCCTCAGGCCTCTCCTCTCCTCTCTCTGGTCCTCTCCTCTCCTCTCACTCTCTCCCCCCAGGCCTCTCCTCTCCTCTCCCCTCACCCTCTCCCCCCAGGCCTCTCCTCTCCTCTCTCTGTTCCTCTCCCCTCACCCTCTCCCCCCAGGCCTCTCCTCTCCTCTCTCTGGTCCACCCCCATCACTCTCTCCCCGCAGGCCTCTCCTCTCCTCTCTCTGGTCCTGTTCCAATCTCTCAACCCTTTCCACTTCCCCTCCATTACCCCAAATATGGACCGACCACTACTTTATCCCTTTTAACATTATGACACCTCCTACCACCCGTTCCACCGCTGGGTATGCCCAAGCCTCCTTCTCAGTTAACTGGAAAAAAGTGGCAGAACGAATTAAATCAGAGTCAAAGCCGGCGCCCCCACCCCCCACTGGTACTGGTGATGTCGAAATTGACTCCCGTAACTTTCATACCTGGATGAGCCAAATTGTTGCAGCTAATTCTGACCCCAATAACCATCAAGAAAAGGGCCCTAAGAAGAAAAAGCCAAATGCCCCTTGGTACACCCGTACCCTAGCAGAGAGTCATCTTCTCTGTCGGAGACTAGAGAGACTCTGGAGACAAGCATATGATACGGCTTCCAGAACACGTTATGTCCAACAGAGGAAATTATATCTCTCTGATATAAAAATAGCTAAAAAGGAATACTATACCAAGCTCATAATGGAAGCACATCAAAACCAAAAAACTATTTTTACCATAGTCAAGTCCTTCACTCACCCGAAAGTCCTAACCACTGACATACCTCCCTCAAAGAGTCTTTGCAATCAAATTGCAGACTACTTTGTCGACAAAATAGTCAATATCCAGAAAGATTTTCCCCCCCCGTCGACAACCCCTTTAGAGGTAACAGTCAATTACCCCCTTCTTTCGACTTTTAAATCTGTCTCTCTGCAACAGACCAGCAAGGCAATCCGGGCTTGTAAATCAGGAGCACCCACTGATTCCTGTCCCCCCATCATCCTTCATCACCTGATCGACACAGTCAATCCCTACATTAATGTCATCATCAATGAATCCCTTGAATCCGGTCTTGTACCCACTGAATGGAAGAAAGCCACAGTAAAACCCCTGTTGAAAAAACAGAATAAATCTCCAACAGATCTGACGAATATGCGCCCCATCTCCCTGCTTCCAATTCTTGGCAAAGTCACGGAGCACCTAGTGCATGAGGAGTTAAAAACTTATGTAGAAGCCCATAACATCCTACACCCTCAGCAATCAGGCTTCCGATCAGGTCACTCCACTGAAACAGCACTGATCGAACTAGCTGATTCCATCAAGTTCCTGCAGGATGAGGGCAAGCAGGCTGTCCTCATCCTGTTGGATCTCTCAGCAGCATTCGACACCATATCGCACGTCATCCTAATTAATCGAATGCGAGAGATCGGCGTGACTGACACAGTCTTAGCCTGGATTTCATCGTTCCTATCAAACAGGTCTCAGACTGTGTCCCTTGGATCCCACCTATCCTGTGAAAAACTCATTGCATCTGGAGTGCCCCAGGGGTCCATATTGAGTCCTTTGTTTTTTAACATTTACATGGCACCTCTTTTAGCTGTGATAGAATCACATGGGATTCTTGTTACGTCTTACGCTGACGACACTCAATTGGTCGTCACAATTGACAAGCAGCGGACTGACATTGATCTCCGGTTCAAAAACTGTCTTTCTGATGTTTTTGAGTGGTTAAACATTAACCATCTGAAGTGCAACAGCGCTAAGACGGAAATCATCCCATTGGGTAAAAACCTTTCTTTCAGCCCGAAAGATTGGTGGCCCCTTGGATCAGAGGCCCCCCCAAGTGCAGTTCCATCTGCCAGGAACCTGGGTATTCAATTTGATTCATCTCTTTCCTTTGATGACCACGTCAAGACCACTGCCGGTCGCTGCTTTGGATTAATAAAATCTTTGAAAAAATTTTTTGATTTCCTTCCTATTGCAGCCAGAAAGTCAGTCGCGGTAGCCCTTATACTCTCCCGACTTGACTACTGCAATGGTCTAATGGCCGGAGTGAAAAAATCCACTCTCCGAAAACTGCAGAGTATCCAACATGCTGCAGCTCGACTGGTCCTACAACTCCCCAGAAGGTCTTCAGCGTCTGCAGCTCTAAATTTGCTGCATTGGATGCCATTGCATAAAAGAATTCTCTTTAAACTATTACTCACAGTCTTCAAAACAATGCAAAATACAGGGCCCCGTTATTTTGTAAAACGTTTCATGCGCTACAACCCCTCACGCTGTTTGAGATCTTCTGGGACATTTCTGGTCCAAGTCCCCAGATTCAAATACAAGACCAAGGGTGGGAAATCCTTCAATGTCCTGGCCGCCAAGGCCTGGAACAATCTACCAGTCAGCCTTAGATCCATGGATAATGAAAACAACTTCAGAAAACTTCTTAAGACTTGGGTTTATCAACAACTAGACTCTGCCGTCCTGGCAGCTATCTAGTCTTTTATTTTTCAAATCCATTTTTCTGTTACTCCCCGCAGCTTGCTCAGCGCCATGATGCTCCCCTGGGAGCGAACGTCAGCGCTTTATAAATGCACAAAAAATATCAAATATCAAATATCTCCCCTCACCCTCTCCCCCCCAGGCCTCTCCTCTCCTCTCTCTGGTCCCCCCCCCCTCACCCTCTCCCCACAGGCCTCTCCTCTCCTCTCTCTGGTCCCCCCCCATCACCCTCTCCCCCCAGGCCTCTCCTCTCCTCTCTCTGGTCCTCTCCCCTCACCCTCTCCCTCTCCCCCCAGGCCTCTCCTCTCCTCTCTCTGGTCCTCCCCCCTCACCCTCTCCCCCCAGGCCTCTCCTCTCCTCTCTCTGGTCCTCTCCCCTCACCCTCTCCCCCCAGGCCTCTCCGGCCCTCTCTCTGGTCCTCTCCCCTCACCCTCTCCCCCCAGGCCTCTCCTCTCCTCTCTCTGGTCCTCTCCCCTCACCCTCTCCCCCAGGCCTCTCCGGCCCTCCTCTCTCTGGTCCCCCCCCCTCACCCTCTCCCCCCCAGGCCTCTCCGGCCCTCCTCTCTCTGGTCCTCGCCCCTCACCCTCTCCCCCCAGGCCTCTCCTCTCCTCTCTCTGGTCCTCTTCCCTCACCCTCTCCCCCAGGCCTCTCCCGCCCTCCTCTCTCTGGTCCTCTCCCCTCACCCTCTCCCCCCAGGCCTCTCCTCTCTATGGTCCTCTCCCCTCACCCTCTCCCCCCAGGCCTCTCCGGCCCTCTCTCTGGTCCTCTCCCCTCACCCTCTCCCCCCAGGCCTCTCCGGCCCTCTCTCTGGTCCTCTCCCCTCACCCTCTCCCCCCAGGCCTCTCCTCTCCTCTCTCTGGTCCTCCCCCCTCACCCTCTCCCCCAGGCCTCTCCTCTCCTCTCTCTGGTCCTTGTTGTAATGAGGCTCAAGGAAACCAAGTAGAAGTTAGGAGATTTATTCCACAGACAGCTTGTACAACCACCTCCAGCAGGGGCCCAGCATAGAGTGGCTCAAGGTGCATAGAATGTTACAGAGCAAGTGTACAATAACAATTCCAACTGAGAATGCTGAACGTGAAATACATGGATACTACACACCTTCCCCCTTTGAAAGAAAAAAAAAATAAAAAAAAATAAAAGGGCTGGAGGGGAAAGACAAGGAAAGAGAGGGGAAATAATATTCAACAACAATAATCAAGTAACTTTACAGGAATTTGTTTAACACGAGAACTTTTCCTAGGACCAGGTTCAGGAAGAACATTCCCATGGGTAGTAGGACCTGGAGGTACAGGTACATCCGCTTGAACACCGGAATTGTCGACATTGCTAACAATGGGAGAGGGAGGTACATAGCTCTCATTGACAGGTGTGACAGGAACAGATGTGGGAGGAACACACTGAGAGGAAAAGTCGCTCACAGGCACAGGCACACTAGTATTCTGACTCACAGGCACAGGCACACTAGTATTCTGACCCACCGGTATGAAAGTGTCAAACATAGGAGAATAAGATGCAGGATCCTCCAAAGTGGGATCAATGGGTGGAGGAGAAGACAAGAGATTCGGGTTCTTGCACAGAGAGATTCTCCTGAAATTCCATACTTTCCCCCCTTCAACGCGAACAGCTTTGGAGAAAATTTCAATAACTTTGCAAGGATCAGACCATTTGTTCCACCTGTTCCCAACAGATCTGCCAAACTTGACACGAACAAAATCACCTACACTGATTTTCTTACTGCAATTGCCAGAAGACAAGGCACAACCTTTCATTTTCTGTTGATATCTCAGCACTCTATCCTTAACTACATCACGGTCAAAGGGAGACCCAATAGGAAGTTTAACTTTCATCCACCAGGGCAGAAGTTTCGAACCAGGTTTCCTACCTCTAAGCATTTCAAAAGGCGAAAGACCTGTAACAGAGTTAGGGGAGGTGCGGTAAGATAAGAGGGTAGCACCTAAGGTCTTCTTCCAGTCAAGGTTACTCTTGACCGCCAACTGGATAGACTCCTTGATAACCTTGTTAAAGCGTTCTGTCTGGCCATTGGCCTGGGGATTATAATTGGACACTCTTTTGTGGACAATGCCACATCTCTGAAGAAAAGACACAAACTCCTTACTGACGAACTGCGGACCATTATCAGACACGATCTCGGCTGGAATACCTTCTCTACAAAAGACTTCATCTAGAAATTGGACAACCTGTGTAGAGCCAATCTTATCAACAATCTTGAGCTCAGGCCATTTGGAAAAGTAATCGATTAGAACTAAAGCAAAAACTTCTTTGTTCGGAGACAAAGAAAGGGGTCCAACGATATCAATGCCCAACTTCTTCCAGGGATAGTCAACAAACTCAATAGGGGAAATATCAGTAGACAAAGGTTTTACAGTTTTGTCACTATTGGCACAAGGAGAGCAGGAGTTTACCCACCTATCAACCATCCGGTCAATGCCCGGCCACCAGTAGAATTCGCGGATACGCCTTTTGGTACTGGACATGCCCATGTGACCCTCATGTGCCATTGAGACAATTTTTTCTCTTAGGGAGGAAGGGGGAACAATTTTGTCACTGCGAGACACAAAACCCTGGTTAAACATGAGTTCATCTTTAACTTTAAAGAAAGACAGAATGTCGCCAGATAAGTACCTTTCTTGAGGCCAACCATACTGTAAATAATCTACAACACCAGATAAACAGGTGTCATTACACATTGCCTCTCGCCAAGCAAGCTCAGAAATACCAGTAGATAAGCTTGTATTGTTGCATTCATTGACATCACCAATGTTAAAAACCACATCAGAGTCAGAGGAAAGAGGCCAAACAGAATTGACAAGAGGTAACCTAGACATGCAGTCGGCATGTACATTTAAGCGACCAGGGATATATTCTACAATGCACTGGAACTCTTGAAGTTTGGCAGCCAAACGGGCCAAACGCGCAGTCAAAGTTCTGCCACCACCGGCTGCCAACATATGTATTAAAGGCTTGTGGTCGGTTCTTAATCGAAAACTGGTACCCCAAATGAACTGTCTAAAGTGCTCACACGCCCAGGTACAAGCCAGAAGTTCCTTTTCTATGGTAGAATAATTGTATTCAGCACCGCGCAGTGTCCTGGAGGCATAAGAAACTACACTTTCTGCACCATCATCTTTCTGGATTAGAACGGCACCCAAACCAGTATTGCTAGCATCCACACATACTATGCATTCTTTACCCAGGTTAAAAGGTTTGAGGAAAGGGGCGTTAGCTACTTCTTGTTTCATAGTGTCAAAAGCAAACTGCTGGTCCTTGCACCAGTTGAATTTTACATCTTTCTTTAGTAAAGACCTTAAGGAGTGTACCTTTGAAGCATAGTTCTGAACAAACTTGCTATAGAATTCAGTTAAGCCTAAAAATGAGACTAGTTGTTCCTTATTAGACGGTGCAGGAGCTTTTAGAATACTCTGTATATGGTTGAACTTGGGTTTAATGCCTTCCGAAGAAATCTCATGGCCAAGATACTCTACTTTGCACTGTCTGAACTTGCATTTAGATAATTTCAGTGTTAAACCTTTTTCTTGAACAGACTTGAGAACTCTCTCTAGATTAACATCATGCTCCTCGTGATTCTTACCATAAATGAGGATATCATCCTGAAATGCAATTGCACCCAAACAACCCTCTAGCACAGTTTTCATCAGCCTTTGGAACACCGAGGCTGCGCTAGCTAAGCCGAAAGGCATGCGGCAATACTGGAACATGCCTTCCGGCGTGATAAAGGTTGTTAGGAATTTTGATTCTTCGTGTAGCAATACTTGATGGTATGCACTAGTTAAATCCAGAGTGGAGAATACTGATGCTCCAGATAGAGTGGAAATAAGTTCATGGATGTGGGGTAGGGGATGTCTGTCAATCCAAATTTCCTTATTTAGACTCCGTAGGTCGACACACAGGCGGAGTTCGCCATTGCTTTTAAGTGACAAAACCACTGGCGAAACCCATGGAGAGGACTCAACAGGTTCAATAATCTTTTTATCAACTAAGTCAGAAAGAATATCTTTCAGCTTTTCACGATAAGCCAGGGGAACGTTCCTTACTCTATGGCGAACGGGTATAGCTGAGTCCTTAAGGATGATGCGGTGTTTGAAATTCACAAAGGTCCCCAAATTATCTGAAAAAATGGATGAAAACTTGTTTTTTAATTGTGTGGTGAAATCATTTTCAGGGGAGACTACATATACCGGAGGTGAAGCATTGGGGTCAAGTTTTATACCTAGGTCGAACTGATGGGGCCAACATAAGATGGAAGCTCCTTTGGAAGATACATAAACTTTCCCTTTAATGGATCTATCCTTGAATTTGATTTCAGCCCACATGTAACCCTCAATATTAATCTTCTTACCGGTGTACCCACCAGGATTTATGTCTGATGGTAATAACTTGGTATCATGCCAATGTCGATCAAAAATATTTTTCCCAATGATGGTGTACCAGGCACACGAGTCGATTAACATTGAGATTTCTCTACCATCAATGGTGATGATATCAGTAGGAAAACCTTTGCATTCAGAGTCACCTACACATAACAGAGTGTTAATTTCAGAAGGTTGTTCAGTATCATCGAATTCATCATTGGACAAGAAATTTACCTTTTGAGGGGATCTGCACATTTTGCTAAAGTGGCCAGACTTTTTGCACTTTATGCAAACCTTATTCCAAGCTGGACAACCTCTGTAATTACCAACGTGATCATTGGCACCACACCTATAACAAATGATCTGGGATTTTCTAACAGGAAACCTACTTTCTCTGGTAGAGAAATCCTTTCTAGGAGGAAAAGAACTCTTCTTAAAATTGTTAAAATTTTTGACTAAAGAAACTTCAGGGATGACAACTTTAGTTTTGGTGTCCTGGCCTCTGATCTCGTTCACAAAGAGTTCGGACTGTTCAATGCCTTTGGCAATGTTCAGTACAGCACTAAGAGAGGAATCAGTACCCATCCAGAGGCGTTCTTGGATTTTTTTACTTTTGGTACGCATCATAATTTGGTCTCTCAAAACCTGTTCAAAATTGATGGTTTCAAAAGCACAAGAGCCAGCCAGGGTGCGTAAAGCGGCTACGTAATTTTCAATTGACTCATCTTCTTTTTGTATTCTTGAATAAAATTTAAACCTTTCCATTACAATGTTAATTTTTCTGCCAAACCTAGAGCTTAATTGTTTAATAACAATATCAAAAACGTTAAGATCCCCAGCACCAGTACTATCTATGGGAGGTAAACTTTGTAATTCTTTTAGACCAGCACCACCCAGACAATTTTTTAACAGTGCTAGCTTCCTTTTAGGAGAACAACCATCCTCTTCAACAACGTCTACATAAGCCAAAAATGTAGGGAACCAAAGATCCCATTCCACTTTAGGATCACCTGCTGTAGATAAGAAATGTGGAGGGGAAGAAATGTTGTTAGACATTGTGAATAATTCCAATACTAATTCCACAAAACAAGAAAAAGTCCAAAAGGGATAAAAGAACTAATGACTAAAAACTAATGACTAATTATGGAAAATAAAAAAAGTAGTCACCGTTGTCAGAGAATGTCAGTTGCAGTCTGAATCTTGTTGTCAGAAGTCTTTCTTCAAAATGTCTTTCCTTTTCTTGATAAAATGAACAAAAGTGTAAAGGAAGCGCTGTAAATGGCTTTAAATAAACTGTAAATGAAGCGAATCATGCAGAAAACGATCGTGAAAGTTGCATGTAAACGATCGTAGTTGTTACCATGGTTATGCTGGAAACAAAATGGTTGCTGAAACGCAAGCGCATACACGTGATGCGTGCGTGATGACGATGAGGAAGTGACGTGCGAAGAGTCACCGACAGGAACACAGCTTTGCGGAGATCGAAACAATGGAAGGGAGACGCTCGCGTAGGAGCAGCGCTCGTGTAGGTCGATGCCGGTGTAACCAAGAGTGCTCGAGGAAACGGAGAGCGCTCGTTAGGTGAGTTTCGAAAAATGCAGAAGTAAGCAGTTGTTTTGAAATACAAATAAAGTCACAAAACTGTAACGCGTTGGAATATGAAGATCGCGTTAAGGTGAAAAACGGGATAAATGAATGTCAATAAGTTTTTTGAAATATATACGTTCGGTTAAACAAGAAGAAAGTCCATAAATACATGAAAAAAACTCCCGCTGGTGCAATCAAAACACTTAAGGAAGTAAACAGCCGCTGGTGCAATCTTTTTACACTAAAGTTACAGAAATACCTTAATCTTCTTTGAACTGCATAGGTGAACGCTGTCAGGAATGTCTTGGCTTCTTCTTTAGGAGGAATCCTTGAATGTGGGTTCTTTTCTTTTCTTGAGGAAAAAAAAATAAAAAGAACTGAAATCTTGACAGTTCTTGAGTGTAGAAGAAGATCCCGGTCGTCGCCAAATTTATGTTGTAATGAGGCTCAAGGAAACCAAGTAGAAGTTAGGAGATTTATTCCACAGACAGCTTGTACAACCACCTCCAGCAGGGGCCCAGCATAGAGTGGCTCAAGGTGCATAGAATGTTACAGAGCAAGTGTACAATAACAATTCCAACTGAGAATGCTGAACGTGAAATACATGGATACTACAGTCCTCTCCCCTCACCCTCTCCCCCCAGGCCTCTCCTCTCCTCTCTATGGTCCTCTCCCCTCACCCTCTCCCCCCAGGCCTCTCCTCTCCTCTCTATGGTCCTCTCCCCTCACCCTCTCCCCCCAGGCCTCTCCGGCCCTCTCTCTGGTCCTCTCCCCTCACCCTCTCCCCCCAGGCCTCTCCGGCCCTCTCTCTGGTCCTCTCCCCTCACCCTCTCCCCCCAGGCCTCTCCTCTCCTCTCTCTGGTCCTCCCCCATCACCCTCTCCCCCCAGGCCTCTCCTCTCCTCTCTATGGTCCTCTCCCCTCACCCTCTCCCCCCAGGCCTCTCCTCTCCTCTCTATGGTCCTCTCCCCTCACCCTCTCCCCCCAGGCCTCTCCGGCCCTCTCTCTGGTCCTCTCCCCTCACCCTCTCCCCCCAGGCCTCTCCGGCCCTCTCTCTGGTCCTCTCCCCTCACCCTCTCCCCCCAGGCCTCTCCTCTCCTCTCTCTGGTCCTCCCCCATCACCCTCTCCCCCCAGGCCTCTCCTCTCCTCTCTCTGGTCCTCTCCCCTCACCCTCTCCTCCCAGGCCTCTCCTCTCTCTGGTCCTCTCCCCTCACCCTCTCCCCGCAGGCCTCTCCTCTCCTCTCTCTGGTCCTCTCCCCTCACCCTCTCCTCCCAGGCCTCTCCGGCCCTCTCCCGCTCCCATGAGCTGCGATGGTTTTATTGTAATCCCGGCCGCCGGATTAAGGCTCGCGCTCCCTTCATATTCGGGGATATTTCTGCAAAAACCGAGATGCGAAATCCTGACAGCATTAGAGGAAAAGCGTCGCGGAGGCAGATCCGGGCAGAGAGGCGAGGCCGGGGGTATGCGAGCCCCCAGCCCGCGGAGGGACAGGCCCGGGGGGCAGGGGGTGCCCGAGGGGGAGGAGGGCCGAGGCTGAAGCATGGGCAACTGCACCAAGATCCCCCGCCGCAGGAAGCTGTCAAAGGTAGGGGTCAGAGGTCACGGGGGCGCCGTCTGTCTGTGGCTGTCTTCTGGTGTCTGCGGATGTCTGACCCTCATGCTCACTGCCCCTGCAGGGTTCATGGTTTCCACATACATGTCTGTGGGTGTCTTCTGGTGTCTAAGGATGTCTGACCGTCACTTTCTCTGCCCCTGCAGGGTGTATGTTCATGGTTTCCACATACATGTCTGTGGGTCTGTGTGTCTCTAGGCTTTGCTGCAGGTGTCATTCAGAGCTCTGTTTTGGGGTGTTAATTCGAGGGCTGCGTGTCTCTGGCCCTGGGGTGCTGGTGTCTTGGTAGACCCCTGTGTGTCTGACGTTCGACTCCGTCTGTGATCTGTGTGTCTTTACATGTGTGCCCTCCTGTGTAAGAGGCCCGGTAAGGGTGTCTTTGTAGAGTCTCTTAACTTTCAGTACGTGTCTGTATGCTGTGTGTGGGGGCGTGGTCTCTGACGTCTGAGTTTAGGTGTCTGTATGTAACTTCTGTATGTATGTGAGACGGGATAAGCGCTCGCTGAACTTGTCTTCTGGCTTCTTTCTGTTTTGTCTGCCTCTGAGGTCTGAAACGGGTGTCCGTGTCGGTGTGTGTTTGTGTGGGAGGAACAGACAAGCGTTTGTGTACTTGTATCTTTGTCTTTGTGTAGGTGTGTGTGGGAAAGAAAGATATATATTTGTGATGCGTGTGTGGGTGAGACAAAACAGGTGTTCATGTGGGTGTATGTTTTAATTGGCCAGATGGGTGTCTGTGTGGTGTGTGTTTTTGTGGAGGACAAAGACAGGCGTTTGTGTAGCTGTATGTGTGTGCGGGGGAGAGACAGACAGCTGTCTGTATGGGAAACACAGACATGAATTTGTGTACCTTTATGGTATGTTTTTGTAGGAGAAACAGACGGGTGTCTTCGACGGTCTCTGTTTCTATGGGACAGACAGGCAGATGTTTGTGACGTGTACGTTTGTATGGCAGAGACAGGTAGGTGTGTGTTTCTGATGGTGTACGTTTACAGTGTACAGTGACAGGTGTCTGTGGTGATGTGTGTTTGTTGGGAGAGACAGACAGGTGTCTTTGACAGTCTATGTTTGTGTGGGAGAGACAGACAGGTGTTTGTGATGGTGTACGTTTGTGTTGCAGAGACAGGTTGGTATTTCTGACGGAGTATGTTTGTGTGGGCAAGACAGGCAGGTGTTTGTGACAGTGTACATTTATGGTGTCCTGTGGCAGGTGTCTGTGGTGATGTGTGTTTGTTGGGAGAGACAGGCAGGTCTCTGTGGTGATGTGTGTTTGTTGGGAGAGACAGGCAGGTGTCTGGTGATGTGTGTTTGTATTGGAGAGACAGGCAGGTGTCTTTGGTGCTGTGTATTTGTATGGGAGAGAAAGGCAGGTGTCTGTGGTGATGTGTGTTTGTATGAGAGAGACAGGAAGGTGTCTGTGGTGATGTGTGTTTGTTGCGAGAGACAGGCAGGTGTCTGTGGTGATGTGTGTTTGTTGGGAGAGACAGGCAGGTGTCTGTGGTGATGTGTGTTTGTATGAGAGAGACAGGCAGGTGTCTCTGGTGATGTGTGTTTGTTGGGAGAGACAGGCAGGTGTCTGTGGTGATGTGTGTTTGTATGAGAGAGACATGCAGGTGTCTGTAGTAATGTGTGTTTGTTGAGAGAGACAGGCAGGTGTCTGTGGTGATGTGTGTTTGTATGAGAGAGACATGCAGGTGTCTGTAGTAATGTGTGTTTGTTGAGAGAGACAGGCAGGTGTCTGTGGTGATGTGTGTTTGTATGGGAGAGACTAGCAGGTGTCTGTGGTGCTGTGTGTTTGTATGGGAGAGACAGGCAGTTGTCTGTGGTGATATGTGTTTGTATGAGAGAGGCAGTCAGGTGTCTGTGGTGATGTGTGTTTGTATGAGAGAGACAGGCAGGTGCCTGTGGTGATGTGTGTTTGTATGAGAGAGACAGGCAGGTGTCTGTGTTGATGTGTGTTTGTATGGGAGAGACAGGCAGGTGTCTGTGTTGATGTGTGTTTGTATGGGAGAGACAGGCAGGTGTCTGTGGTGATGTGTGTTTGTATGCGAGAGACAGGCAGGTGCCTGTGGTGATGTGTGTTTGTATGAGAGAGACAGGCAGGTGTCTGTGTTGATGTGTGTTTGTATGGGAGAGACAGGCAGGTGTCTGTGGTGATGTGTGTTTGTAGGAGAGACAGGCAGGTGTCTGTGGTGATGTGTGTTTGTTGGGCGGGACAGGCAGGTGACTATGGTGATGTGTGTTTGTATGAGAGAGACAGGCAGGTGTCTGTGGTGATGTGTGTTTGTAGGAGAGACAGGCAGGTGTCTGTGGTGATGTGTGTTTGTTGAGAGAGACAGGCAGGTGTCTGTGGTGATGTGTGTTTGTATGAGAGAGACATGCAGGTGTCTGTAGTGATGTGTGTTTGTTGCGAGAGACAGGCAGGTGTCTGTGTTGATGTGTGGTTTCTAGAAAAAAGGTGGTCCAAAGGAGAGTCCAAGGCTATATCAGTTTTCATGTGATTTTTGTAGGAGAAACACACTCAAAAAAACTCTGGACCTCTTCAGTTTTAAACAATAAAGTCTTTAGGGGGATAGTGAGTGTGTTAGCAGCAGTTCTTTATATTTTTAGGCTGAATCCTTGCTCATATAAATTGAATCAGAGGTTCATTATTGTATAGAAAAAGTTCTTTATTGATTTTGATAAAGCATGAATCTGTGGTGATGTCTGTTTGTTGGAAGAGACAGGCAGGTGTCTGTGGTGATGTGTGTTTGTATGAGAGAGACAGGAAGGTGTCTGCGGTGATGTGTGTTTGTTGCGAAAGACAAGCAGGTGTCTGTGGTGATGTGTGTTTGTTGAGAGAGACATGCAGGTGTCTGTGGTGATGTGTGTTTATTTTATTTATTTATTTTAGGTATTTGTAGAGCGCGACACTCATCCAAAGGATATCACGGCGCTAAAAAGGAAAGGGGACTACTGAGATTATGTGGGGGGGAGTTAATTTTTAGGAAAAAGGTGGGTTTTGAGTTTTTGTCGGAATTGAAAGAGGTTTGTAGTGTGTCTAAGATCCATAGGTAACTCGTTCCATCGTTTGGCCGCCAGGCGTGAGAAGGCTCGTCCACCTGACCTTGTTTTGTAGATGCGCTTGGGTTTTGCTAGGGCTGAGTTATTGGATCTTAGGTTCCTGTTTGGAATATAAAATTCGATTTTCCCTTGCAGGATTGTGGGGCCTGTTTTGTGGAGGGCTTTGTGCGCGTGACAAAGTAGTTTGAAGGTGGCTCGCTGACGCATTGGCAGCCAGTGGAGTTTTTTCAGGCATGCTGATGCCGAATCTCGTTTGCCTTTGTTGCATACCAGTTTGGCTGCCTGGTTTTGAAGGACCTGTAAGCGGGAGAACAGTTGCTCGTTCATCCCTTCGAATAGGGCATTGCCATAATCCAGGCGGCTGACCAGGAGGGCCTGGGTAATTGTACGCCGACAGTCCAGTGGGATCCAAGTGAAGATTTTGGCTAGGAGTTTCAAAATTGCAAATCCTTTGCCCCAGAGTATACGTACGTGGTCTTTCATGGACAGTGCGTCGTCCATCATGATGCCAAGGTTTCTGGCGTACTGTTTCGGGGTGGGGGCTGTTCCCAGTGACGGTGGCCACCACGTATCATTCCATGATAGTTTGGCTCCTCCGAACAGTAATATTTCAGATTTTCCGGCATTGAGTTTAAGGCAGTGGTTGCGCATCCAGTCTGCCATTTCAGAGAGGCAACTGTGTAGTTTTTTTTTGGTTGTTTCCGATCTTTCGTCCATGGTCACCATCAGCTGTGTATCGTCGGCATATGAGCATATGCCGATGCCCCACTTTCTTCCAATGTCAGCCAGAGATGAAACGTAGACATTAAAGAGAGTGGGGCTTAGAGAGGCCCCTTGTGGGACTCCACAGCCAATGGGACGGGGTTTTGAATGGAATTGGCCCATGTGCACTGCTTGGGTGCGGTTGCTCAGGAATGATTTAATCCATTTTAACGCTGTGGCTTGTACTGCTTTGCTCTGGAGGATGTTTAATAGGCGTTCGTGCGACACCGTGTCGAACGCCGCTGACAGGTCTAGCAGTATCAGAGCCACAGATCCCCCTTGATCAGTGATGCATCTGACACTGTCCGACACTGCCAGCAGCGTAGCCTCAGTGCTGTTGTTGGATCTGAAGCCGGTTTGGGTGGGGTCCAGAAGCGAGTTATCCTCCAAGTATTTGGACAGTTGTAAGTTGACCATTTTCTCCAAAGCCTTGGAGAGATAAGGGAGCTGAGAGATCGGCCTGTAGTTCTCTGGGTTGAGGATGTCGGATCCGGCTTTCTTTAGGAGGGGGGTTACAGATGCGTGTTTCCAGGAATCTGGAAAGGACGCAGAGGCGAGGGACTGATTAAAAAGTTTGGTAATGAGGGGGCAGAGTGTCGGTGCAATTTCTGAGAACACAAAGTGCGGGCAGGGGTCTGCAGGAGAGCCGGATTTAATTGTTTTAAGAACTGCTAACACCTCCTCTTCGGAGAGTGGTTGGAAGTTGGTTAGACGTGGGGAGTTGCCTACGTCTGGATGGACGTTGTCTTTGTCGGATGTAGGCGGGTATACATCAGAGTTGTCGTAAGGGGTGGTAGGATGGGAGGGGGTAAAGGTAGAGTAAATTTTGTTAATTTTTTCGGAAAAGAAAGTGCTAATCCGTTCGCATGCTTCTGTTGAGGGGGTGAGGGTTTGCGAAGTACTGGATGGATTGCTAAGCTCTTTCACGATTTTGAACAACTCTTTTGCGGAGTTGTGGTTTTCGTGAATTCGTTGCGTGAAAAAAGCTTTTTTTGCCTCTCGAATGGCAAGGAAGTATTGTCTCCTCTTGGTGGTATAGTTGGCTCTGGTTTCAGAGTCTTTAGTTTGTCTCCATTGGTGTTCTGTTTTTTGACATTCCCTTTTAAGGCTCTTGAGGATGGGGGTGTACCATTTTTCGTTGGTGGATGTTTTTTTCCTGACTACTCGCAAGGGTGCTAGTTTGTCCAACGTTTGGCGGATTCCGGTTTCTAGCCGAATGGCGTTGTTACAAATAGATGAGTTGTCTGGTAAGGAGATATCTAATTCGCGAAAGTGATTTTGGAAATTGGAGTCGTTAATTAGTCTCCAGGCTCTATTGGAGGTGAGGGGGGTAGGTCTGGTCTTTACGGGTTTACCGGGAAGTTTAAACGAGAATGAAAGCATGAAGTGATCGGACCAGGACAGGGGAAGGATTTCCTTGAAGATGGTCGACTCGATGTTAGTAAAAAGGAGATCCAGGGTGTGCCCTGCTATGTGCGTAGGGCCCTCGACCAGCTGCTTAAGTTGCAGGATTTCCATGTCATACTTGAGCTGTGTCGATCCAGGGGCATTGGTATTTTCGTAATGGACATTAAAGTCCCCAATGACCATGTAGTTTTTGTGTTTTAGGCACAAAGGGAGTAGTTGATTCAGAAGTTTGGCGCTAACGCTGGTTTGTTGTCCTGGTGGATTGTAGACAACTGCGCCTGCTAGTATGACAAAATTCTCTACGAGAATTTTAAATGATAGTAGCTCATGTTCGGGATATGCATTGATTGTATCCGTGAGACATGTTAGGTGGTCCCTGGAAATCACAGCGACTCCACCTCCTTTTTTCTTGCTTTGTCTATTTTGTGTGATTATTTTGTAATCAGGGGGGAGGGCGTTGGCTAGGTCTGGAGCACTGGCGTCGGATAGCCACGCTTCGGTGATGAAAACCAAATCCGGAGTCTTAGAGGTTAGTATGTCTCATATATCTAATGCATGCTTAGGTAGGGATCTGGCATTGAAATATAGGCATTTTAGTTCCCGCTGGTAGCTGGTGGGGATTGTGTGAAGGTCCGTTGGGAGTTGACCCATGCTAGCCCATTGACATGAGCGGCATGAGATAGGTCCGTAGGATAGACCTTGGCCGGTTTGAATGCAGTTGGTCGTTGTGGTGGATTTGTTCAGAGCTAGTAATTCGCTGCGATTGTAGCGAATGGTATCCGCCCTGGATGGGCTGGAGCCTGTAGGGGGTATGGCCCCTGGTCCCGGTCGGTCGCGGACGGGCGCAGACGGGCTTGCCTTAGGCGCGCCTTCGGCGCGCAATCGTCGCGCCCGCTGCGCTCGCCCGCTGCGCGACCGAGGGTTACACATTGTTTATACTGCTCCGGTGTTGTGAGGAGGGGCGTGGCCTAAAAAGGGGCGTGGCCTCCGCTCGTGGCGGGAGGGCGCGAGGGGGAGAACGCGTGTGACGCGTCAGCGCTGGCTCCGCTGAGTGCACAGCAGTTCTGTCCGGTGAGTAAGTTTGCAACACAAGTATTCTGTGACCACAATTTTTAAAAACAGGCAAATTATTCAGTGACACAAGGTTTTAAAAGCAATTAGTCTTTCTCCCGGCTTCCGCCTCAGGAGTCGACCCTAGTCTTTGCTTGTAGTTCACAACACGGCGCTTTTATATGCGCGAGTGTATTTGTGGGCGTGGCCTAAAAGGGGCGTGGCCTCTGCTCGTGGCGGGAGGGCGCGAGGGGGAGAACGCGTGTGACGCGTCAGCGCTGGCTCCGCTGAGTGCACAGCAGTTCTGTCCGGTGAGTAAGTTTGCAACACAAGTATTCTGTGACAACAATTTTTAAAAACAGGCAAATTATTCAGTGACACAAGGTTTTAAAAGCAATTAGTCTTTCTCCCGGCTTCCGCCTCAGGAGTCGACCCTAGTCTTTGCTTGTAGTTCACAACACGGCGCTTTTATATGCGCGAGTGTGTTTGTGGGCGTGGCCTAAAAAGGGGCGTGGCCTCCGCTCGTGGCGGGAGGGCGCGAGGGGGAGAACGCGTGTGACGCGTCAGCGCTGGCTCCGCTGAGTGCACAGCAGTTCTGTCCGGTGAGTAAGTTTGCAACACAAGTATTCTGTGACAACAATTTTTAAAAACAGGCAAATTATTCAGTGACACAAGGTTTTAAAAGCAATTAGTCTTTCTCCCGGCTTCCGCCTCAGGAGTCGACCCTAGTCTTTGCTTGTAGTTCACAACACGGCGCTTTTATATGCGCGAGTGTGTTTGTGGGCGTGGCCTAAAAAGGGGCGTGGCCTCCGCTCATGGCGGGAGGGCGCGAGGGGGAGAACGCGTGTGACGCGTCAGCGCTGGCTCCGCTGAGTGCACAGCAGTTCTGTCCGGTGAGTAAGTTTGCAACACAAGTATTCTGTGACAACAATTTTTAAAAACAGGCAAATTATTCAGTGACACAAGGTTTTAAAAGCAATTAGTCTTTCTCTTAGTTTATGTGGGAGAGACAGGCAGGTGTCTGTGGTGATGTGTGTTTGTGTGGGAGAGACAGACTGGTGTCTGGAGCTGTGTATGTGTGAGAGGTAATGAGGCCCACATGTAGTTGTAGGCGAGGGTTTCTATGTCTCCGGGATCTGTCAGTGACCGTGTGTCGATAGACCTCTCTCACGAGGCATCGCTCTATCTTTGGCTGTTTGTCTGTGAACCTCACTGTCTGAAGTACATGTCTGTCTGCTGGGGCTTGTCCAAGTGTCTCACTCTCTGGGGTGAGGCTGTCTGTGGAGGCTTCTCAAAGGACCTCTTTGTCTCTGGAGTCATGTTTATCTGAGCTGCTGTCTCCACACATCTCTGTGTGTGGCAACAAGTCTGTCACTGGCTCTCTGTCCACATGTCTGTCTGACCCTCTGGCTTTAGCCTGTCTGTGGGCCTCTGACGGTCATTATGTCTGCATGTAGGGGGTGTCTAAGTCTTTCTATGTTATTGTTCTAAAGACCTCTCTGTATTGGAACAGACAGCTCCGTGGCTATTTGTCTTTTCACCTCTGTCTATGGCAATCTGTCTGTCTACAGGTGTGTGTGTGTGTGTACACCCTGAGGGTTTGGGCGTTGGCTTGTAGAACTTTCTGTCTGTGGGACCCTGTCTGTCTGTAGGTGTGTGTCTGTAAACCCATGAGTGTTTGTGTGTTGGTTTGTTGCACTCTCTGTCTGTGGGAGCCTGTCGGTCCCTTGGTGTGTGTCTGTAAACCCCTGAGTGTTTGGGTGTTAGCTTGTAGAAGTCTCTGTCTGTGGGAACTTATCTGTCTGGTACCCCTATGAGTGTTTGGGTGTTGGCTTACACATTTTTCTGTCTATGGGAGTCTGTCTGTCTCTTGGTGTGTGTCTGTACACCCCTGAGTGGTTGGGTGTTGGCTTGTAGAAATCTCTGTCTATGGGAGTCTGTCTGGCTGTTGGTGTGTGTCTGTACAGCCATGCATGTTTGGGTGTTGGCTTGCAGATCTCTCTGTCTATGGGAGTCTGTCTCTTGGTGTGTGTCTGTACACCCCTGAGTGTTTGGGTGTTGTCTTGTAGAACTCTCTGTCTAGGGGAGTCTGTCTGTCTGTTGGTGTGTGTCTGTACACCCCTGAGTGTTTGGGTGTTGGCTTGTAGAACTCTCTGTCTATGGGAGTCTGTCTGTCTCTTGGTGTGTGTCTGTACACCCCTGAGTGTTGGGGTGTTGTCTTGTAGAACTCTCTGTCTAGGGGAGTCTGTCTGTCTGTTGGTGTGTGTCTGTACACCCCTGAGTGTTTGGGTGTTGGCTTGTAGAAATCTCTGCCTATGGGAGTCTGTCTGGCTGTTGGTGTGTGCCTGTACAGCCATGCGTGTTTGGGTGTTAGCTTGCAGATCTCTCTGTCTATGGGAGTTTGTTTCTTGGTGTGTGTCTGTACACCCCTGAGTGTTTGGGTGTTGGCTTGTAGAAATCTCTGTCTATGGAAATCTGTCTGGCTGTTGGTGTGTGCCTGTACAGCCATGCGTGTTTGGGTGTTAGCTTGCAGATCTCTCTGTCTATGGGAGTTTGTATCTTAGTGTGTGTTGGTACACCCCTGGGTGTTTGTTTGTTGGCTTTAAAGCTCTCTGTCTGTGGGACTCTGTCTCTTGGTGTGTGTCTGTACACCCCTGAGTGTTTGGGTGTTGTCTTGTAGAACTCTCTGTCTAGGGGAGTCTGTCTGTCTCTTGGTGTGTGTCTGTACACCCCTGAGTGTGTGGGTGTTGGCTTGCAGAAATCTCTGTCTATGGGAGTGTGTCTGTCTCTTGGTGTGTGTCTGTACACACCTGAGTGTTTGGGTGTTGTCTTGTAGAACTCTCTGTCTAGGGGAGTCTGTCTGTCCGTTGGTATGTGTCTGTACAAACCTGAGTGTTTGGGTGTTGGCTTGTTGAACTCTCTGTCTATGGGAGTCTGTCTGTCTCCTGGTGTGTGTCTGTACAGCCATGAGTGTTTGGGTGTTGGCTTGTACAACTCTCTGTCTGTGGGAATCTGTCTGTCTGTAGGTGTGTTTGTACACCCCTGAGTGTTTGGTTGTTAGCTTGTAGAATTCTCTGTCTGTGGGAACTTATCTGTCTGGTACGCCTATGAGTGTTTCGGTGTTGGCTTACAAATCTCTCTGTCTATGGGAGTCTGTCTGTCTCTTGGTGTGTGTCTGTTCACCCATGAGTGTTTGGGTTTTGCCTTGCAGAGCTCTCTGTCTGCAGATGTGTGTCTGAGTGTCTGCCTGACTCTGGTAAGGGGCTGTCTGCTGGTGTTTCTTAATGGGCCTCTTTGTCTCTGGGGTTACAGCAGCCCTGGTTTTGTTGAATGGATCTGCTTTCCACACATTCCACATTCTTGTCATGGACACAGCCTATGACTGAGCCCATTCTTATGGGAGTACCCCAGGGGGAACTTGAGGGAACAAGGACAACTAACCTTAAGGAGGGGTCGGAGATGGTGTCACGCTGGATGGGACACAATACCCTGGTGTTGATTCAGATACAACAGAAGTTGGCATGTTTGACAATCCTGCCTTAGCGGAACAGCGTTTACAATGCAACTTTTACCACGCACTACCTTTACCACGCAACTTTTACAACGCAAGTCGTTACAACGACTTGCGCTGGGGGGCACTGTAGGATAAAGAATAGTTTAATTTACTATCCAAAACCTTCTCTACTATCCACGGGGACTGGAGTTGGAATAGTAAATTAAACTATTCACTATCCAGCGCCCCCCAATGCAAGTCGTTGTAACGACTTGTGTTGTAAAAGTTGCGTGGTAAAGGCATGCGTTGTGAAAGCATGCGTAGTAACGACATACATCCCTGCCTTAGAATCCACAATGGTGCCCTGAGATCTGAAGCCCCTTTCCTTCTCCCCGTCAGCCGCCGGGACCCCTGGCATCACCCGTGAGACCAGGCTCTCTTTGAAGAATCCACCAAACTTCTAACCACCACCAGATCTTGTCTCTGAAGCATTATTTGAAAAATTCTTCCATTCCTTCCACCATCCTCCAGGAAAGAGCCTTGTGTGAGCTGTGCTCGTTTCCAGGCTGGAGTATTGGAGCTGCCCGCGCGTCTTCAAATCGAGTCCCTTATTGTACAGACTTCAAGGGGCGGAGATGGCGGACGCCCCCTCAGTCTTGGGACCCCAGAAGGGATGGACAGGTCCCTCCACTGCATCTGCTCCGCGGGCTCCTTTGATTGTCAAAAGAAGCCTGTGCCAGGGGTCACCCCTCAGTCATCACACCATGTATGTGTCTGTGCCAGGAACACACGTGTTCTCTCCTTCCCTGGTGCCCCCTTCTGGCACTCTCAGCTTCCACTCACCATGTTTGACAGTGACCCCCACATTTAATAAAGCCGGGCTTGGGGGCCTGCCCTCTGTTATGGCATCTAAAGCATGGATGGCTCTGCCCTGATATCTCCAGCTCACTCTGACCTCAGCAGTTTAGGAAACATTGAAGGAGTGTCCAGCTGATTACCAGAGTGTCTCAGTCCAGGGCTTTGCTCTTCCGCTGTTTCTCAATCTCTGTCTGCCCCAGCTGCTGCACCAGGACACTTCTTTTTGAGGAATCTGCACACTTAATAAATGAATCATTCATTCATGCAGGTCTGTGTGTGAGCGTTTATCTGTAGACCTCTATGTGCGGCGAACACCAGCGCTAGCTACGCCTTAATACCCTGACTGGTAATATGCTGTGCTTTATACATGTTTGATTGAATGATTCATTCATTCATTAGCTGCAACATTATAGCACAGGAACAACGCGAACAATTAAAAGATGATTAGCCGATGTTCACAGCACGTGTGTTTTTTGCACTTTTTTTATCAGAAAATGCACCCTGTCATCAAACATTGCTCTAAAGATCCACTTTTCACTAAAACGTAGTGCCAAATTATGGATTTAAATTCCGAGAAATTACTTTTGAATTTACCTAATTTTCCCGAAATCTTACATAATTGAACCAAAGAAAATTACTTGTTGTTGTTGTACAAGCTTTATTCGAGATTATTTCTCATAAAAGCACAGCATAAAATTGAACATTTACAGAATAAAAACATAACATTTACAAATATAAATTCATATAGGCATTCTGTGCAGCTCATACAATATTAGCGTAAAAAAATTTACATGTGACAAAGTAGTTCTACATTTTTAGACAATAAAGATAAAAGGATCCCCCCCAGAAATCGTCGCCTGATTGCCCAGGCCCATCCCAAGTATTTAGCTACCCCAATGACTATCGATTCATGAGTTGTTGTACACAAAATTCTTAAAGCCACTGCACTGTCACGTGTCCCCAGGTTTTTGCATACAGGTGTGAGCCATAATCTCCTGGGTGATGAGTAGGCTTTACATACAAATAGAAAGTGGCCTACACTCTCCACAGCATTTTCACAAACTGGGCATAACCTACTAGTCGACCTATGCCAACCTGCCGTTAGTTTTTTTAGGGGAATAGATCCGGATCTTAGCTGGAAGACTAGCTTCCTATCCATTGTCTCTATTGGAAGTACGTGGTGATTAAAAGGTGCCATTTATATGTTGCCTTTATCGATTTAAGGGCAGCATTTGATTTGGTGCCTCGCAATCTACTATGGAAAACTTTGAGTTCAGCAGGTATGCCAAATAACCTTGTCACTCAGATAAGGGAGTTACACGCAGGGAATTTTGCTAGAATTAGATGGGGTCCAAATGGTGAATTAACCCAGAAGATACCCATCGAGCGCGGAGTTCGCCAGGGTTGCGTCCTGGCCCCCACGCTCTTTTCCCTGTTTGTAAACGATATTCCCCAATTTTTGGAGAAATGTAAAAATGACTCCCCGAAACTAAATGGTGAAAAGGTGACATCGCTACTATTTGCTGATGATACCATTTTGATTTCTCAAACGAAAAATGGTCTGCAGATAATTATAGATACTTTTAATGAATACTGCAGTCAGAAGGGGCTTGAAATCAATGTGAAGAAGACCAAATATATGGCCCTGAATCCCATAAAACCTGACAGAGGCAACCTTATACTAAACGGTGAAAAGCTAGAATCCGTCCCTCATTTTTCTTATTTGGGGGTGACATTGGACTCCAACTTTACTTGGAAAACACAATTGGATAAAAGTAAATTAACTTTTGTCCAGAATGTTAAACCTATTCTTAGGGAGCAAACTTTAAGTACAAGTAAAGCAGCTTCTCCCGTGATGGAACTTTTTAAAGCCAAGGTTCAATCAGCGGTCCTTTATGGGGCAGAAATATGGGGTCCCGGTTCAAAGGAAACGTTCAGTCTCCTAGATAACAACTTTATGCGAAGTTTAGCAAGGGTCCCGAGAGGCACTCCTTTAGTCCCCCTGGAACTTGATCTAAACTTCAAAAGAACTGATCACCAAGTCTTGATTCGACCATTGATGCTGTGGGTCAGACTATGGCATGTCCCTGAACTTCAAGATTATAGAGATGGATTAAAAGAAGTTATTAGACTTGATAATCAGGGTGACATCCCATGGCTAAGGCATATCAAGATTTGGTTAAGTAATATAGGGCTGAAACATTTTTGGGAGAACCCCGAACATCTACCCGCAAACCCCAAATTAATATTAAAAAGGGCATTTTGGAGTTTCATACTAAATAGGACTACAAGCAATAGTACTAGTGGGACCTTGGTCTCAAGGTTCCTAAACTTTAAGAATGAACCTATGTATGAGACTTTTATGGATGAAATAGAGCCCCCATTAGCAAAAACTTTATTTCTAAAATTTAGATATGGGAACTTACAAATAAAAACCACCTTGGCCCGTTGGGCTAGAAATCGTGCTGCAGGAACTCTGATAATGGATGAGAATTGCTCTATGTGTACTTACAACCAGATCGAAAACGAGCAACATATCCTCCTTTTTTGTCCTTGTTATAAACAGGCCAGAAAGAGATGGATTAAACCCATTTGCCTTCTCTTAGGCCTGAGCTCCAGTGCACAGGCGGTGAGAATCCTAACAACTAATACCTCTCAACAAATAACATTTAGTGTTAGTAGATTCCTACTTTCCATATTCTATACAAGGAAAAAATCGGGGCACTATTTGTAATGTAATACAATTAATCTGCTTGGAATTGTTAAGATGCTCCCTATTCTGACCTATGAATGTAATGTTTCGTTCCACCCAGCTCCTTAATTGTCGTAGTCTTTTTTGTATTTTAAACTAATGTTTTATTTATTGTAATGTTTTATTATAATGAAATGTAAAGTAATATATGCATTGCTCTTTTATGGCAGTTGTGCCGAAATAAAGATCTACTGACTGACTATCCATTGGTACTGTAATAGTATCCCAATAATTTTCTAAGATAGGAAACATTTTTGTCTCCAAGAAACGACCAGCCATAGAGTCAGACCTAACGTCTTTCAGCAGATTACCACCCACCCAATCCCAATATTGTGATTTGAGGGCTTCTTTGCTTGGGAACTCCTCTTCCACTGGGTTATTCCAAAGATTGGAAAACCCCAGGTTAATTAGCATGGCCCTTACATTTTTAAGCCATTTTATCTTGTGGAAGATGTCTTCCTTAATTATCCAAAGAAAACCCTCTGCATATTGTCTGATCTCTGGAGTTGTCCAAAGACGTCTCCAGTAGAGAACAAGGCGCAATCGCGCTCTATCGGTAATTGGGCGTCTACCCAGCTCCAGGAACAGTGGTATTAGGGGGGTGCTCTGTGGAAGTCCTGTAATCCCTCTGAGGAACTTGTTCTCAGATGTCTGTAGGGCCGCAAGATTGTCCCAAGCCCATAACTCCGCACCATATAGGGTGGCACCTAAGACCTTTGCATCGTATACTATAAGTGCGGGTTTAATCGGTTTTGTCTTGGATTTGCGGTGTTCTCCCCTCAAAGCACCTGAAAGCTGTTGATGTTTTATGGCCACTTTTTCCAAATGATGCGACCAGCCAGCGCCCTCTGCTATCTGTACCCCTAAATATGTGAACTCCTTAACGGTGTCTAACTTGCAATTATTTAGGGTTACCTTGGGATAGATTCTGCGGCGTGGGGTAAAGGTCATTAGTTTCGTTTTCCCCACGTTTACTTCAAGCCCTTGCTCTGTGCAAAAAATATCAAAAATATTGAATGCACGTTGCAGCCCTGCAGGGGTTTTAGACAAGATAAGGGTATCGTCAGCGAACATCAGGATCGGGACCCTGACGTCCGCTAACGAAGGAGCGTCTACGCTTGCTTCCAACATTCGTTTGACAATCCCATTAATAAATAATGAGAAGAGTAAGGGTGCCATGGCACAGCCTTGTCGGACACCCCTTTCCACGGGGAAGTCCGAAGTTGACTCGCCATTCCCACCCCACTGTACTCTTGCGAAATTGGATTCATGAAGACGCATAATTAGTGTGAGCAAATCAACAGGAATTCCCAGCTTTTGCAAAACCAACCATAGCTTAAACCTGGGGACTAGATCAAATGCCGCCCGCAGGTCGACAAACGCGACATACAGGCAGCCTCTTCCTAGTAAAACCGTCTTCCACCGCAGTATGGTAAAGCGGAAGACCTGGTCAATGGTGCTGGTTGCTCGCCTAAAACCAGCTTGATATGGGGAAAGGGCGTTGTTATCGTCGACCCAGTCCATAAGCTGGTTTGCAACCATTCTCCCCACTACTTTTTGCATGGTTGCTATTAGGCTTATGGGCCTATAGTTGGCAGGCAATGAGCGATCTCCCTTCTTGTGAATGGGAATAATAATAGCACCTTTCCAAAGGTCGGGGACCACCCCCCCCTTGGCTAGGGCGTTTGCTACTAAAAAGATATACCTCACCCATCTCGTCATATCATACTTGAAGATATCCGGGGGTATCCCATCTAGCCCTGGCGCTCTCCCACATTTCACGGAACTAATCGCGATTTCTACTTCTTTGGGGGAGAACAAATTGTCAATAGCATAGACTGGCGTTATGCCCTCACCTACCCCGGGGTGCATGACTTCGGCATATTGTGGTCTGAAGTAGTCAACCCAGGCATCTTCAGCTACATTATTATCGGGCTTTGCTGAGCCACCTCCTCTACCCCACTTAATAATTTTCCAAAAGGTCCTGGAGTCCTTATTACTAGAAGCCTCTTTTAGCTCGGCCCAGTGGTCTTCGTCCCATTTCCTTTTGGCTTGAAAAATGGCCAATTTGTACAGTTTCCATGTCTCTTTTATTGCAGCACGGTCCCTGTTCCTAATACTAGTCCCTAATACTAGTCCCTAATCCGACTAGTTCCTAGTGGGAACTACTACTAGTTCCTAGTGGGAACTACCACTAGTCACTAGTTCCTAATCCCAATTCTAGTCGTGCAGATCTACATTGGCGATTAAACCACCTTCCAACATCCTGGGTTTTCCTCCCTTTCTTACTCTTGGTCAAAAAACATGGTTTGAGGAGGGAAAATAACTTGTTGTGGATATCAGTGATGTCCCTAGCCCCAGGAACTATTGGATCTGCCGCCTCCATTGCGGAAATTGCACTATCAACCTCATGGTTGATATAGGTCATGGTTTCCTCGTTAGCCAATACCCTTGGCCATTTCAGCCTACGTTCGTCGTTACTCATGACTGGAATCTGATCATTCCTTAGCTGCGAGTTTCCCACTCCAACATTCCACCACCTATGGGTCACACAAAGGGGGTTATGATCACTTTTTACTCTAGGCCTAATGGCCATATCAATAACCCCCTGCCACAACTGGAGACTACATATTATATAATCAATTCTGCTCCTGCTGTTACCGTTGTCAAAGGTACAACTACCCTCTTTATCCCCTGGGGTTCTCCCGTTCAGTGCTCTTAGACCATGTTCCATACAAATAGCATTTAGTAATAGGATGTCTTTTGTCCACCGTGGGACGGGGTTTAAACATAAAGATGGTACTCCCCAAAGATTGTCCTCATCCTTCCCTAAGGGATCATTTGTGCAGTCTAAAGGTTCAAAAGTCCTATTAAGATCCCCGGCTATTATTACCCTGCTATCTTGGGACTTGGTCTCTAAGGAGGCAGACAACAGCTCTAAGGTGGAAGAATTGTTTGTATTACTTCCTCTTACATAAACGTTGTACAAATCCATTGGCAAACCCTTTTCTGTGGAGATTCTTAGCAGTTGTAAATCGCTGGTTCCCAGGTCCAACATTTTGATGGTAATGTCCAAGTCCTGTTTTACCCATACAGTAAGGCCTCCCATAGGCCGACCCCTTCCACCTTTCGATGCTGGTATCGAAAAGTTTAAATAACCGAAACAGTAGAGGGGGTCACAAGCCCAGGTTTCTTGGAAACAACAAACATCAAACCCACAGATATATTCCACCCAAGATTGGGAGTCTAACTTACTACCCAACCCTGCAACATTCCTGGATAGAAGCGTACCAAAGCTAGACTCAGTCCCATCATGATTGTTAATATTAGAGGACACTTGGGAAATCATTGGGCTTTCGATGTTGTTGACGACCTTCCCAGGATCAACAATGGGATCAACAATCATGTTAGCTGTTGTTAAGGGTAATTGCACAGTACTAGCATTTATATTTTCCATCCCAGTACCTCCCTCTGCAAAAAAACTCCCCTTCTCTGTGTAACCAACAGTTAAGATTGTAACAGTAGTACCAACATGATCTTCACAGGCCCCCTTGGACTCATTATTGTTCCCTCCATTACTACTGTTCAACTCTCTAGTGATTTGTCAACATCCCCATCTCGGGTCCTGCCATCCAGCATGAGGATTATAGTTTGTACATGTGGTATAGTTCTGACCAAATAGTAGAGCTGGTGTAGAAGTGATTGGCCATGGTGCAGTAGGGGGGTTTAGGGGTTCATTAAGCAGGCTAGTCAGTACACTGGTTGGGCGGGGGTAGAAAAAGGTAAGATCTACAATTCCAATACCTCCCTTATTTGTACCCCATCCCTGCCTACTCATCCATCCTGCCACCCTTGGATCTTGGAAGTTGACCACATTACAGTCCCCACCCATTTGATATTTGATATTTATGGAATTTTGTAAAGCGCGGCTATCGCTCCGGGAGGAGCATCTTGGCGCTAAGCAAGCAGAAGATAGTTGGGAACGAGGAAGTAAAGTAGATCATATAGCTGCTAGGACTGAAGTGTCAGATTGCTGGAACACCCAGGTTTTCAGAAGTTTCCTGAAGTGGGGTTCAGTTTCAGCTTGCCTGAGATTAACAGGGAGGCTGTTCCAGGCTCTGGCAGCCAGGAAGGAAAAGGTTTTTCCCCCCTTGGTTTTTAACTTAAATCTTGGAATTATAACAAGATTGGTCCCTGAGGATCTTAAACAGCGTAGTGGATTGTAATAGGTGAAACGCTTGGAGAAGTAGAGGGGACCTGTTTTCCTGGTTGCTTTGTATACAGTCAGTAAAAGTTTGAACAAGATTCTTTTGTGGAGTGGTAGCCAATGGAGGACATTGAGGGCTGCTGAGGCAGAGGATCTTCTGGGAAGTTTAAGCACAAGTCTGGCAGCGGCGTGTTGGATGCTTTGAAGTTTTCTAAGAGTAGACTTCTTCAATCCTGCCATCAATCCATTACAATAATCAAGTCGGGAGAGAATTAAAGCAACCACGACTGATTTTCTGGCTGTAATGGGGAGGAAGTCGAAGAATTTCTTCAATGATCTGATGAGACTAAAACAGCATCCAGCAGTGATGCGGACATGATCATCAAATGAAAGGGATGTATCAAATTGAATGCCAAGGTTGCGTGCCGAGGATACAGCGCTCGGAGGGGCTTCTGAATTTTTAGGCCACCAATCTTTTGGGCAGAAGGATACGTCTTTTCCTAGAGGTATTATTTCGGTCTTTGCGCTGTTGCATCTGAGATGATTTTTATTTAGCCATAAAAAGACCTCTGAGAGGCAGTTCTGGAATCTATGTTCAGCATCAGGACATTTCCTATCAATAGTGACGACCAATTGAGTGTCGTCAGCGTACGATGTGGCGAGGATTCCATGGGATTCGATCACTGCAAGGAGGGGGGCCATGTAGATATTAAAAAAAAGGGGACTGAGTATGGACCCCTGGGGAACTCCTGATGTGATGGATCTCTCGCTGGATTTAAAGGGGCCTAGTGCAATCGTTTGCGATCTGTTAGATAAAAACGAAACTAACCATGCCAGCGCAGTGTCTGCCACGCCAATCTCCCGCATTCTGTTGATAAGAATGGCGTGTGAGATGGTGTCGAATGCGGCTGTTAGGTCGAGCAGGATGAGTACCACCTGTCTCCCCTCATCCTGCAAGAACTTAATAGAGTCTGATAATTCTATCAAGGCAGTCTCTGTGGAATGGCCAGGGCGGAAGCCTGACTGTTGTGGGTGCAGAACCTGGTTGTTTTCTACATGAGTTTTTAACACCCCGTACACTAATTGTTCAGCAATTTTACCTAAGGCAGGTAATAGCGAGATCGGGCGCATATTAGTGAGATCAGTGGGGGATTTGTTCTGCTTCTTCATTAAGGGTTTTACAATGGCCTTTTTCCAGTCGTCAGGTACAATGCCTGAAGTGAAAGATTCATTAATGATGGCATTGATTATGGGGTTTACAGCTTCAATAAAATGATGAAGGATACTAGGGGGGCATGAGTCTGTAGGAGCTCCGGATTTACAGGCAAGAATTGCCTTCCGGGTTTGTTGAAGCGAAATTTGTGGAAAATTGGCCAGAGTGGAAAAATTTGTGCCAGCTTCATGGGTAGTAAAAGTGGGTTGGGGAAAATCCTTCTGAATCTTGATGATTTTATCTGTAAAAAAATCAGCAATTTGATTGCATAAAGTTTGGGATGGGGGAATTTCGGGTACTAGGGCTTTAGGATGGGTAAAGGACTTAACAATGGAAAAGATGGTTTGCTGTTTTTGTTGGGCATCCTCTATGGCTTTAGTGAAATATTCTTTTTTAGCAGCTTTGATGTTGGAGAGATATAATTTCCTCTGCTGTATGTAAAGTAGTCTAGAGGCTTCATCATAAGTTTTTCTCCATTTCCTTTCTTGAATTCTGCAAAGGAGATGGTCTTCCGTGAGAGACTGGGTGTACCAAGGAGCATTGGGCTTTCTTTGGCGGCGGTCTGGATGATGGGCGTTTGGACCCAGATTGTCGGAGACAATTTGGTCAATCCAGATATGAAAATTACGGGAGTCGGACGTTACATCTCCGACTGATATGGGGGCCGGTTTCAATGATTGGGGATCTGACTTAATGCGTTCGGTCACTTTCTTCCAATTAATGGAGAAAGAAGGGGGGGAGTGCTTGGCATTGGAGGACATGGAAGATTTTTCCATTATGGAAAAGGGGATAAAATAATGGTCGGTCCAGATTTGAGGAATCGGGGGGGACGTAGTTAAGGTTGTCAAATTGGAGCAAATACCGTCTAGCATATGGCCAGCCAAGTGTGTAGGGGAAGACATTTTTTCGATGTATACCCTATCCAGTCTATTCTCCTTACCCCTATGATTAACCCATCGATGTCTCCTGGGAGAGGTCGATTCTCCCTTAACCAGTGCATGATCTTATTTTTGAGCATCTGGAAGGTTTCTCTCTGCCCTATAGGTAATGGTGGAACATTTATAAGGACTGCTACATAGGGGAAGGAATCCGGAGTAAGATTAACTGGGGGTTTTCTGTGTGGTGGCTTTGTCAAGGGAGGTGGGATTGATTTGGAAACTGTAGGAACAGGACGGGGTGCAGGTTTCAACACCAACTGGTTATTAGTTGGTTGGGTTGGTACTAGAACTTTACCCGCTGGAGGACATACATTAGCCCCTTTCCCGACCGCAAGATTGTTTGGAACTATCTGCTTGTTGGTTACTTTTGTAGGTACTGGAACTTTACCCGCTAGGGGGCATACGGTAACCCCTAGACCAGCAACAGGAGATGAATTTTGTGACTGGAGTACCATAGACTGTGATGGATTTGTAGTGTTAGGCTGAAGTTGAACAGGGCCTGAGTGTGCCAAATCAGTAGATTTGGTAGTTGTGTTGACAGTGGTGTTACTTGACTTAGAGGGTAAAGGGGGGTTGCTTTGGGGCCTTCTTCCCTTGTCTTGAGTGACAAGGTTAATATTGCCGTGGGGCTTTGTACTTACATCCACCCTAGCATTAGCTTTAATCAAAGATTTTGTAGAATAAAAGTTATCTAATGTTGCCTGCTCAAAGTGGTTTAACCTATCAGAAAGCTTGGCAATTCTATCCTCTATCGGGGTAAGTATTAGTCTAAGTAATTTTTCTAACTCGGGGAGCAGATTTGCAAGTGATAGCAACTTATCGTTAATTGGTAAGGAAGACTCAGGGCAAATTTTCTATGCTGTGCTTTATACATGTTTGATTGAATGATTCATTCATTCATTAGCTGCACCATTATAGCACAGGAACAACGCGAACAATTAAAAGATGATTAGCCGATGTTCACAGCACGTGTGTTTTTTGCACTTTTTTTTATCAGAAAATGCACCCTGTCATCAAACATTGCTCTAAAGATCCACTTTACACTAAAACGTAGTGCCAAATTATGGATTTGCATTCCGAGAAATTACTTTTGAATTTACCTAATTTTCCCGAAATCTTACATAATTGAACCAAAGAAAATTACTGAATTTCACCAACCCCACCCCCAACTTTTGGGTTGAGCCCATCTTTGGGAACAAACGTGTCTCTGAGTATAATTCTCTTTAAATAAATTTGTCTCTGAGTGTCTGATAGTCTCTGCGTCTTAGTCTGTCTTTGAGTGTCTGATAGTCTCTGCGTCTTAGTCTGTCTTTGAGTGTCTGTAATTCTCTGCTTCTTAGTCTGTCTCTGAGTGTCTGTTATACTCTGTGTCTCTGTGTCTCTCGGTGTTTGTAATTCTGTGTCTAAATCTGTGTATAAGTTTGTCTTTAAGTGTCTGTAATTCTCTGTGTCTGAGTCTGTCTCTGAGTGTCTGTATTTCTCTGTGTCTGTCTGTCTCCGAGTGTCTGTAATTCTCTGTGTCTGTCTCTGAGTGTCTGTAATTCTCTGTGTCTGAGTCTGTCTCCGAGTGTCTGTACCTCTCTGTGTCTGAGTCTGTCTCTGAGTGTCTGTAATTCTCTGTGTCTGAGTCTGTCTCTGAGTGTCTGTAATTCTCTGTGTCTAAATCTGTCTCCGAGTGTGAGTAATTCTCAGTTTCTAAGTCTCTTTCTGAGTGTCTTTAATTCTCTGTGTCTAAGTCTCTCTCTGAGTGTCTGTAATTCTGTTTCTAATTCTCTTTCTGAGTGTCCATAATTCTCTGTGTCTAAGTCTCTCTCTGAGTGTCTGTAATTCTCTTTCTAAGTCTCTTTCTGAGTGTCTTTAATTCTCTGTTTCTAAGTCTCTCTCTATGTGTCTGTAATTCTCTGTGTCTGTCTGTCTGTGAGTGCCTGTAATTCTCTAAGTCTCTCTCTGAGTGTCTGTAATTCTCAATTTCTAAGTCTCTCTCTGTGTGTCTGTAATTCTCTGTGTCTGTCTGTAATTCTCTGTGTCTAAGTCTCTCTCTGAGTGTCTGTAATTCTCTGTTTCTAAGTCTCTCTCTCAGTGTCTGTAATTCTCTGTGTCTGTCTGTCTGTGAGTATCTGTAATTCTGTTTCTAAGTCTCTTTCTGAGTGTCTGTAATTCTCTGTTTCTAAGTCTCTCTCTGAGTGTCTGTAATTCTCTGTGTCTAAGTCTCTCTCTGAGTGTCTGTAATTCTGTTTCTAAGTCTCTTTCTGAGTGTCTTTAATTCTCCGTTTCTAAGTCTCTCTCTGAGTGTCTGTAATTCTGTTTCTAAGTCTCTTTCTGAGTGTCCGTAATTCTCTGTGTCTAAGTCTCTCTCTGAGTGTCTGTAGTTCTGTTTCTAAGTCTCTTTCTGAGTGTCTTTAATTCTCCGTTTCTAAGTCTCTCTCTGTGTGTCTGTAATTCTCTGTGTCTGTCTGTCTGGGAGTGTCTGTAATAATCTGTGTCTTAATCTCTCTCTGAATGTCTGTAATTCTGTTTCTAAATCTCTTTCTGAGTGTCCGTAATTCGCTGTTTCTAAATCTGTCTCCGAGTGTCTGCAATTCTCTTTGTCTGAGACCCTTGTCTGTCTGCGGATGCATTTTTGCAGACCTCTCTGTCTGTGTGAACATCTCATTGGGGGTTTACTTAAGGGCCTCTGTGTCTGTGGAAAAATGTCTCTGACTGTTGGTATTTATTTGTAAGCCTGTCGATGGGATTAGGTCTGTCTTTGAGTGTTTATAATCCCCTCTGTCTAAATCTGTCTTTGAGTGTTTTTAAGCTGCTCTGTCTAAGATACAAGAGCCCCCCCTTGGGACTCGTCCTGGTGACCACCCGGTTTAGGTTCCACGCCCACGGCCACCCCCACAAACCACACCAGAAACCTAGACGACAAAATGTCGATGAATAACGAGGTCAGCGCTGTGATCGCACCCTGCTGCCTGATCCTCAGAATGCTTTGCAAGATTTTCAAATGGCTCCCCGCACACACAAGACACGCAGCCAGCCAGGCCCTAAACACCAGTAGATTTGGCTACGGCAACGCACTCTACATCAGCATCTCCAACCAGCTTCCACAAACAGTCCATGCCATCCAACACACCCCGCCAGGCTCACTTAGACATCCCCAGAAGCTCTCATACCGCTCCCTCCCTCACCAAACTACACCGGCTCCCATCCAGAAACATTGCGTTTTATATGTAATGATTAGGAATGCCACTTGTCTCAGCTGCCTTCAGGAGAGGACCTTTTCGAGTCCCGGTGGGTCAGTGGCCCTCCTCAGCACTCGGATACCTGACATAAATACACCCAGTTTAATATGGTGCTGCAAAGCAATCACTGCAATACTATCACACACAGCATACAATACAGGCATACTAGCTATGTTTGAGGGAAGAGATTCGCTCTTGATAACCTAATGGGGAATTAAAACAGGTCCATTGGCAAGAGTGGATGGTACGCATACACATCCATGACAAACACCATGCAGGTACACACGTATTCACAGCAAACACATTTGATGTTTTTACATTTGTAGTATTTAATAAAACAGTCTGTTAGTGGAATGCATTCCAAAATGATGCTATTAATGGGTAAACATAGTAGGGATGAAGGGAGTAATCCCTATTGTCAAAAACTAAAACTAAAATTGCATAAGATGAGTCCATCTCAGTGAGGATTCTGCTGCATTATATGGTGGGTTTGTGTGACCTCAGCATGAAATACACTCACAGAACCATCTTGGGTCCAGCCAGGCTCATCTGCAACACCTTTAGCTCAACCCTAAGTGACTGCAGCTTCAAGCAGAGAGGCGTATATAAAGGAACTGGTGTACAGCACTTAGTAGCAGCAAATAAGGAAATTAGAAAGTCACAGAAGACGAAAGATATCTGACACCAATGTATATAAATAGATTATATTTTTATGAATTTTTAGACAACAAGATGAGCAAAATCTATTCGGCCCACTCTCAAGATGTCTGAACCCTTCCCAGGATGTTAGGAGCTTGGCAGCCCACCCTAGAGGTCTGGCTACCTTTGGGCGATAAGTGCCCACGGGAAAACCGGTTTGGCCACTTATCTCACCTCTCTGTTCCCCCTGCCAGCCTGCCTACCTGAAAAAGGGGGCAGCCTGTCTCAAGTGTGGTTGCCATTTTCCCACAAAAGGCAGCTTTTTTTTTAAGCTTGCCTTTTGGGCCAACATCCTGAGTGGCATCTTGTGAGGGGGAGATAACACCTCCCTCTGCAGCAGGCCTCTGTTGTTTCTCACAACTCCCCAGGAGGGCATAACACTGTCTGGTGGCTAGCAACTGTGAGGGCCACTGAATAAACTGGGCATCAGAGTAGCAACTTTATAAAATACTGTCTCTCTCCAAAAGTGACATTACATCTGACTAGTGCAGGTTTAATACCACAATTAATTCGGAAGTTAGCCGGACGGCGATGTCAGCCGGTAACTCTGTGCTAGCCAAAGGTGCTACTAATGTTTCCACATCAGAATCAACAATTTAAGAGCTTTGCTGTTAGGACATTATCAAACCCATGTCCCTCTTAATAATATATAGCTCCTTGCCTTAGCGCTCGATAGGCCTTCCTCAGGGGAAGCTCATATACATTATGAAGGGGAGTGGGGGCTTTGCCATTGGTTTAAAGTCAAACTAGCAGTTTTAAACTGCTCTTCCGTCCTGCAGTGGCAGGCATGCAGCGTCACCAACAGGGTGGCACAACCAGTGCCTGCAGCTTTTTTGTTATGTTACGTTGATTTGCATGGTCCAGCGTATCACCTGTGAGGGTATCCAGGCGATCCCCCGGGGGACACTCTGCCATGCATGCCCTGGGAACCCTTTGTACCATACACTAGGGATTTATAAGTAAGTCAGCTAAGCCAACTGGGATTAGCCAATTCAACATACTTGGTAAGGGGTCCGAACACTGGCAGTGAGGTCTGGTCAGCAGGCCTCAGTACGCTCCCAGAGTCGGAAAAAACAACAGAACCAGACGAAACTTTGGGGGAGCTCCTGCAAGAAGAGGCCTTTCCTTTCAATCTCACTTCCAGTCCATGTAGATATCTGTGAGTCCCAGCTCGGACCACTCCAGATGTACTGCATCAATCAATAAATCAGGCGGTTTGTAAAGCGCGCTACTCACCCGGGAGGGTCTCAAGGTGCTAGGGGGTGGGGGCGCAGTTGATGTTTATACCGCTGCACGCCTCCAGCCCCTGAACATTACTGGTTTGTGGTGCTTCAAAGTTTAAAAAAACAAAGGTACTGAGGAATATTGTTTGGTATCCATTGCCTGTTGCTTGTGATGTCACAGTGTCAACAGTGAAAACGTGACATCATCGCATTGGGCATGAGACATCTCAACGCGATGGCAGATCAAGAGCTGTTTAGTGGGCATTACCTTTCTTTTATGAGGAGAGCATTATCAAGAGGATGATTTTTGAAGCAATCCACTACAGATGCATCGCTGTTGTCACGCGTAACCGAAGAACCACATTAGAACTAACCCTAGTTATGAAGTGTATGGATAAGGAACTCCAAGATGTGTGTGCATATGTGTAAACCTTTGATGTATAGAAAATTAATGTACAAACAATGTGTGCTGATGCATATGCTAACTCATTATTGGTGGAAGTAAAAATAGTTATTTATGATTGGATTATGAGTGGATAAGGGTCCAGGGAATCTCATCATTCAACCCTGTCCTATGTGTACCGAGTCTTAAAATCCATTGATGTTCCATCTCCAGTAGAAGTTTGTCCATATTAGGAGTGTAAGGATACCAGTGTTCAGTGTTGACTCCGCCTGGAAGCAGAGTGAATTTGGTAATGTTGTGGTACTCTTTTGATGGAAAATTACGAAAAACGATGGGATTACCGCCTTTTGTGCAGTTATGGGTAATTCCGAATAATCAAGAAATTCTGATTGCCAAATACAGTGGAGTCGTATTGTCTAGTGTACAGAGTAAAGACGCTGATCTATAAGACCGCGAAATCCAGGATCATGAAGAATTTGTATTCTGGGTTAAGGGTTCTATCTTTTGAATTTTTTGAGCAGAGGCGTGTAAGTAAAAGTCCCAACATTTTGAAAGTGACTCTGAGACTAATCCAGGGGCTGATATGATAGCAGTGTGGTTGGTTTATGGATTTTGGGTGCGGTATAGAAATACGGTGTCCTGAGATCTTTTTTCATCCAGGAATTCCCCTTCATCTTTGGTCATCCAGTTAACAAACTCTGCTTCCTCGACAATAGATTTAATGCCACCTTGTAGGGTCCTTCTGTAGTACCTGATAGTTCCTTCTGTCTCCAGGGGGAAGTAAACATTAATGTCTGTGATCTTTAGTCTTTTGTATAACACTCACCTATGTATGCAGGTTGCATGATGATGTTAGTTCGAATTTCATTTAGGCCCAGATTTCCCCAAAATTCACGGAACGCAGCACAGTAGCAAACAATGCAGCATTGCGTGATAGGGAGGGGGGAGGAGAGCGCCATACCTACACAATGATCTCTTTCTCCTCCCCTTTCCCTAGCGCTGGCACTGATTTTAGCTGCTGTGTGCCAGGCAGACACCTTAGCACCATAGCTTGAGGGTGTGTGCGAAGGTCTAGGACAGGGTTTGGATTGAAAGGGTTCCCATCCTGTAAAAAATACTGAGGCTAGACGAGTTTACCACCTTTTGCTACTTTAAATGTTTGCTTCACAGTGCTGCACGCAGTCAGAAAAGAATAGAGAAATTAAAAATATTCTCCTTTTAACGCCTTATTTCGAAGGGCGTTAAGATTTGGAGCTCAACCCTGTCTACTATTGTAAATAGATGAGGTTTTGGGACAAAAGGCATGAGTGGTTGCATGGGAACGCCCATGTAACTCCCATGTAACATCCCCTTTGTGCAAACTAATGCAAAGCAGTGCTTAGCACCGCTCAGCGTTACTTGTAGGGTACTTAGCAGCGCAAAACAAGTTTTGCACTGGAAAGTAAATTAAGAAAAAAACATTTTGTGCTGGTTAGCGTAACGTTTGTGTCACTAACCCAGCGCAAAATATTTGTAACTCTACCCCTTACAGTCTCAGGTTCTATGTTGCTACAACTGTAGAAAGTGTTTAAGCAGTCATATCTACCGATCTAAAGTCTGATATGACGGCTTGTTCAAAAACTGTTACCTTAAGGTTAATAGCACCAACTGGGGGAAAGCAGATTTTATTCTCTATCGTGTATTTTTGATTGTATCTGTTGTTTCCAGGGAGTCAGTAAAGAAAACTTTCAGTTTTACCTTCCTAAAAAACTTTGCTTGTTCACACGTAAGTGTAAACTTATCAGCTTGTGGGGTTGGTAGTCAGATGAGTTAACACCTGACAAATTAACTACCAGGTTTAAGTCTCGTTCACCCCTGGCTCGCCGCTGTCTTCAGTGTTTGTCTTTAGGCTTCTCTCTCTGTGGACTTAAGTATGTCTTCAGTGTTTGTCTGCAGGCTTCTCTCTCTATGGGCTTAAGTCTGTCTTCAGTGTTTATCTGCAGTCTTCTTCCTCTATGTGAACAAGTCTGTCCTCAGTGTTTTGTCTGCAGGCTTCTCTCTTTATGGGAACAAGTCTATCTTTAAGTGTTTTTCTGCAGGCTTCTCTCTGAAAACAAGTCTGTCTTCAGTGTTTGTCTGCAGGCTTCTCTCTCTATGTGAACAAGTCTGTCTTCAGTGTTTGTCTGTAGGCTTCTCTCTTTATGAGCTTAAGTCTGTCTTCAGTGGTTGTCTGCTGTCTTCTCTCTCTATGTGAACAAGTCTGTCTTCAGTGTTTGTCTGCAGGTTTCTCTCTCTATGTGAACAATTCTATCTTTGAGTGTTTGTATGTAGGCTTCTCGCTGTATGAGAACAAGTCTGTCTTCAGTGTTTGTCTGCAGTCTTCTCTCTCTATCTGAACAAGTCTGTCTTCAGTGTTTGTCTCTAGGCTTCTCTCTCTATGTGAACAAGTCTGTCTTCAGTGCTTGTCTGCAGGCTTCTCTCTCTCTGGGAGCACGTCTGTCTGTCTTTGAGTGTTTGTCTGCAGGCTTCTGACTCTATGAGAACAGGTCCGTCTTCACTCTCTGTCTGCAGTCTTCTCTCTCTAAGTCTGTCTTCAGTGTTTGTCTGCAGTCTTCTCTCTCTGTGTGAACAAGTCTGTCTTCAGTGTTTGTCTGCAGGCTTCTCTCTCTATGGTCTTACATGCTCTCTCTCTGGGATCAAGTCTGCCGTCAGTGTTTGTCTAGAGACTTCTCTCTCTATGGGAACATGCTTGTCTTCAAGTGACTGTAGGCCTCTCTGTCTAAGGGGGCCACGTCTGTTAGAGGTTGTATCTGCTGATCTCTCTGTCTATGGTCACAATTCTGAGATGATGTTGCAGAGAGCTCAGGTTACTTTTCATTCTTTTTTTTCCTAAATGCAACTGCCAGCTTCCTGTCTTGACAGCAACTGCCAGAGACAATAACCTTATCACCTCAACTCTCACTACAATCTGGAACTTTCCACATTCCTTGTATGAAGCAAGAACCCCACAAAGTCTGCTTAAGTGTCTGTCTGTCGGCCTCTGTGTCTATGGGAACATGTCTGACTGTCTGTATGTTCTATAAGCCTATCTTTTTGTGTTTTTATAAGCCCCTCTATTATTGACAGCATCTGTCTGTGGGTGTTTTTCAATGTGCCTGTTCATCTGTCTAGGATGAGGCAGTCTGTAGTTATGTTATGTTATGTTATGTTATGTTAATTGGGCTCTTCTATAGCGCAACGGCTACTCCAGTCGGAGTGTCCCGGCGCTTTGGCGAAGAAGTCCTTTAATGGAAAGGAACATAACTGCAAAAAAAGGAACAGCAAAATTAACTAGTAAAAAGCCAGGTTTTTAATGCCTTTCTAAAAGACAACAGACTGGGGGCCTGTCTAAGAACAATAGGAAGTTCATTCCAAGCGCGTGGAGCCAGATAGTGGAAGGAACGCCCTCCTTGTCTGGTTCGCTTGATGGATGGACCGACCATTTTAGACAAGGAGGCAGATCGCAGAGCTCTGCTCGGCTTGTAAAAAGCAAGGCGCTTTCTAATATACCTAGGGCCTGAGTCATGAAGAGCCTTATAGGTTAGCGTCAGGCTTTTGAAGAGAACCCTCTTGGCTATAGGGAGCCAGTGCAGTTCCTTCAACAAGTTAGAGGCACTAGCTCGTCTGGGGAGTCCATAAATAGCCCTAGCGGCTGAATTTTGGACTACCTGCAGTCTCCTTATCAGATATTTTGGGAGTCCCAGATAGAGGGCATTTGCATAGTCCAAACGCGACCCGACAAGTGCTTGGACTATGACCCTTCGATGGTTCACCGAAATCAAGGGGAGAAATTTCCTGAGCATCCGCAGGATTCCAAAGCATTTCCCCGAAAGACACGCAATTTGAGGCCCAAAGGTTAACTCATTGTCAACAATGATACCTAGGTTTTTAGCCTTGGTACTAGCATTGGCAGGAGGAAACAGATCTTGTGGCCACCAACTTTTCCAGTTTGGTTCAGAGACACATCCGAAGGAAAGCAGCTCCGATTTATCGGAGTTGCATTTCAAGCTGTGTCTTTTGAACCAATCAAAGACTGCCTCTAAGCAGCCTCTGATACGGATCCCATTGAACACCTCGTTCTTGTTATAAGTAAACAAGAGCTGGGTGTCGTCAGCGTAAGACACGATCTGAGCGCCAAACGACTCTGCAACCTCTGCAAGGGGGGCCATAAAGATGTTAAAAAGCAGGGGGCTAAGAATAGACCCCTGAGGGACCCCCACTTCCAGGGTTGCCATAGCTGCGGAGTGAGGTGGCGCCCAGATCGTTTGTCGACGGCTGGCTAGAAATAATTTAAGCCAGTTGTTTGTCTGTACACTTCTCTGGCTGTAGGGACAGCTTTGTCTGTCAGGCCTCTCTGTCTATTGGGTCACATCCATCTGAGAGTGTTTCTCTGTAACTTTCTCTATCTGTGGGAACACGTCCTCCTGTAGTCGTTTGTCTATCCTGTCTTTCGGGGTGGGTCTACCAGCTCGTTCCCGAAGTAGTCATTAGTATCCCGCTGCCAATGCAACTGAATGCTGTGATTGCCAAATAACAAGCCTGCCTCGTCTTAGATCCGCCTTCTACTCCTTTCTTCCTTCACACTTCCCTCCCTGTCTCTTCATCTCCCTCCAACAGGTTATTTCTATCCCTGCTTGCTCCATTTCTCACTGTTTTCCTTTCTTTCTCTTCCACATTCTTCCTCCCTTTCCTGTTTTTCTCTATCTTGTTCCAGGACAAAGTCAAATGATGCAAAATAAGTGTTGGTCCCCCTAATTCAGTGCCAGTGGGTCCCACCTGCAACCACCAGCTCAAAATAAGCACTGGTCTAAAGTAGGCCTGGGCGAGCTTCACTGAGTTTTACTCTGCGGAACTCCGTGAAGTTCCGGAAAACTCTGCTGTGCTCCTCGGAGTTCCGGCAGTGGCAGAGTCTGTTAAGTCGCTCTGTTTGCACTGATTTTTAGTGCCAGGAGTTTATCCTGCACAGTAAAATCAGCACAAACTATGCATCGCACCAGAGGGCGCTGCTAATTCTGCAGCTCAAGAAGACATTCTACTCGAGTGGCAGCCTCCTCAACGCGAGCGGTACATTTCTCAGTACGAGCGGTCTTGACCGTCTGCGACTGCCCTCGTTAGGAAATCTTGCTGGGAGGAGATCTAGAGCGTGATTTTTCTCTCGTTTGCGAGCCGCTTAAGAGAAAAAAAAAACAGCTCCATGTCCTTTCACATAGTTTTTTGGGAACTCCGCGCTCCAGTGTGGGAGCGGAATTCTTTGTCCACCCCTAGTCTAACGCTTATTATAGGCGTCTTTGGGTTTCTCGCTTGGCGTGCATGGATGAATACATATTTATTGCATTAGAATCAACTAATTACAGGTATTTTTAAAACAAAACAAGTAGAAGCAAATTTGTTGTAAACAAGCCTTGACAAAACCCAGATCACTGAGCAGGAGTCAAGGTGTCTGTCATAGGTTCGGTGACAGAGGGTCGTGCTAGGTTGAGGCACCAGGTTTTGTTGAGGTCAGTTAGGTCAAGATATTTTAAGAGTTTGCTAACAAGCCAGTTCCTCTGAAGCTAGAAAGAGCAGCTCATGCGTTTTTAGCCGTTCTTTGTTCACGATGAAAGATGAACACAAGGACCTCCTCCTCGGGTCCGGTAACCTTGGACAGGTACATGGTTTGTAATCCTGGGTTTCTGATCTGTAGTCGCAGGGTCTGCTGGCATCATGTCAGCAGAAGCCCTTTATCCTTGAGCCCTGGAACCGGTGGTGAGGGCCACTCTCTTTCTCTCTAATACTCTTTTTCACACACCTCTCTTTCTCAAACACACACCTCTCCATCTCTCTCTTTCTTTCCTCTCTCTCTCTCTCACTCTCTCTCTCTCTCTCTCTCTCTCTCTCTCTCTCTCTCCCTCTCTCTCGCTCTCTCTCCCTCTCTCTCTTCCCCCACCCTCTCTCTCTCGTGTCTCTCTCCACCCTCTCTCTCTCTGTCTCTCCCTCTCTCTCTCTCACTCTCTCTCTCTCTTTCTCTTTCTCTCTCATGCACACACTTCTCACTCTTACCTTTCTCTCACACATTTCTCTCTCTCTCCCACACACACTTATCTCTCTCTCACACTTCTCTCTTATCTCTCTCTCTCACTCTATATTTCTCTCTTTCTCTCTCTCTCCCTCTCTCTCTCATCCTCTCTGTCACACACATTTCTCTCTTGCTTACCTCTCTCACAACCTACTCATTCTCTGTCTCTCTATCTCTGTCTCTCTCTCTGTCTCTCTCGCTTTCTTTTTCCCTCTCTCTCCTCTCTCTCTCTCACTTATACACACCTCTCTCTTACCATTCTCTCTCTCCCTTTGTCTCTCTCTTTGTCTATCTCTCTCTCTTTCTCTCTTTCCCTTTCTTTGGTTTGTTCTTTTGCTTTCTCTCTTTCCCTCCCCCCCTTCTCTCTCTCTCTCTTTCTCTCTCCCCTCTTTCTTGCTCTCTCTCCCTCGCTCTCTGTCTGTCTCTATCCTCTCTCCCTCCCTCTGTCTCTCTCTTTCTTTCTCTCTCTCTCTCCCCTCTTTCTCTTTTTTCCATCTCTCTCTCTTTCTCTCTCTCTTTCTCTCTCTGTCTCTCTCTCTGTCTCTCTCTCTCTATCTGTCTCTCTCTCACATGTACATAGTGAATCTGGCCAACAGGCAGCAGAGCGCTGCACAAGATACAGGACAATGACAGTCAGTGTGTGATAGGAGGGGCTGCTGTGTTCTAGGACTGATGCTGGACTGGTTCAGCCTCGCTCCTCTCAATCTCTTGAGCCTTATTTATGAGGTTTTACGCCGCTGTTGCGTCACTTTTTGTGATGCTGCAGCAGCGTAAAAAATGTGCCACACTGCGCCATATTTAGAAAGTGACGCATCTAGGCAGATGCATCACTTTGTAAACCCCTGGCTACATTATACCTGCATCAGGTATAATATATGCAGGGTGGGCGTTGCCCCACAAAAAAGACTCGCATAAGTGACACAGTGAAATCTATGAGATTTCATGGCGCCACTTATAGGGTGTCACCACATCAAATCCTTATGCCTACTTGAAGCAGACATAAGGGGTGACATGGGGGGCTTGCCCCATGTGAACAGACACAGTGCTGAAGTTGCTTCTGTTTTCAGATACACTCCAGCAAGGCGCCAACTTAGCCCCACAGATACATCAGGAACACTGACTTAGCTGTTAATCCTTGCGATATGAAGCACCGTACAGTAAACATGGCGCATCCATGGTGTCTCAAGGAGAGCGGACTGAAAAGTGTTGCATCGCTGTTTTCCCGCAGCAATGCAACACTTTTCATAAATGAGGCCCCAGCTCTTTGACTTCGGTATCTGTCAACATGTCCCTGCTTCCCTCTCTCATTAGGTGTGTTTGACAGTGTTTGGTTCTCTCACCCCTTGCTTTGTGTTTGTCTTGTAGTATTGAATTTACGTTTGGTTGTGTGGGTGTGCACCTCCCGTTAAGACTGTCAGTCGGTCTGTATATGTTTGAGCATAACTCTCTTTGAGGATGTGATTGTGTCTTGAAATCTTCACGTACCAATGTTTGAGGGGAAGTATGTGGGTGCATTACACTCTCTGGGAGTTTGCTCAGTGCTCGGCTGGTTGACTATCTGTGGGTGTTCTGTCTGTGTGTTGTTGTCTCTGCCTTGAGGAGTGCTGTATTTTGTAATGTTATGGTGTATCTGTCTGGTGTTGCTATAGCTCTGGGGGTGATTCCATGTGTATTTACTCCGATAGTTTTTATCCGTGTATTAGGCGTATGTCTGTGTGTGTGTGTGTGTGTGCGTGTGCACACATATGTGTATGTGTGTTTGTTCATATATCTTTTGTGCTTTAGAAAACTTCGATAAAGTTAGCTTTACATTTCAAAAACCTAAAATAATTAAAATTAGCCAGTTATGGCAGACTACAAATCCATACTCCCCCAGTGTACTGCGCACTACCTCATGGGCGATGTCACAGATCATATTCTGAATGTCTTTATTGATGAAATCACTGCTGACTTTAGAGCACATGCTCATAAACTCTCGCATGATGTCACGGATAATATTCTGAATGTCTTCATTGATGAATTTACTGCTGACATTGCAAGTCTCAACCTCAAAACATGGTTGATCTCACCGAAGCTGGTATGAGGGCTTGGGCACTCTGCGCAGACCTGGCCAGTAGCCGGCCACTGCCCACTGCAGCCGCTGGATTGCGCCTGAGGATGAGCTTAGCAGCTATAGGGGAACGGTGCGGAGCTCAGGGTCATGTTGAGGGTCATACATAGCACCAAAACACACTATGGACAGCCTTTATTTCTGCCCAGATGTTCCTCATTATGTCCAGCATGTTCTGGGGAACAGGGGTTGAGCACAGGGCATGTATAGGAGGTTACTTGCCCAGCCAGGTTCTTGGGATAGGGGTCTTGGGGTAGGGGTCTTGGGTTAGGGGTCTTGGAATAGGGGTCTTGGGATAGGGGTCTTGGGGTAGAGGTCTTGGTTGGAAGATTTGGGATATGGGTCTTGGGTTAGGAGTTTTGGACATGGGTTCTAGGATAGGGGCCTTGGGATATGGGTCTTGGCATATGGGCCTTGGGTTTTGGGCTCTTGGGATACGGGTCTTGGGTTAAGGGTCATGGGACTTTAAGTTGCACAGAGTGGAGGTGGAATAGTAAATTATACTATTCCAACTCCAGCACTTTCCCTAGGGCAAGTCGTTATAAAGACTTCCGTCGTAACGGAATGCATCTTTAAAACGCATTTGTGATTCGGACCGCGTTGTACAGGCATGCATGATTAATGCCTTCGTGGTTCCAACATGCAACCATCTTGGGAAGGCAAGCGAAACTTGGAACAGCCGGGTTGTCCAGTGTGAAAAATTCATGCTTGACTCTAGAAACCCCATTTTGTGGTATGGCTCCATCAACCAGTATCCCTTAGGATAACATCAGGAGGGTTTTCCAGTGATTCCCTGTGAGTCTTATCCTCCCCCAGCAGAGCAGACTTTCACCGGTGTGGTGCTTCCCATTCAGAATCACTACCAGGCTTCCTCTTTCGGGTCATTTTTATCCCGACAATGCCCTGAGGTTTGACCACACAGTAGAGATGCTTCCTACAAGTGCATCCTCTCTATGGTACCATGAATCGCGTCAGACTATCCCCTGACAGGAAGATCTAGTCCTGAATTGTGTTTATAACAAAATTGTCCCATTGGAGTTAATAATATACAATGTGCACAAACTGAAATATTTCAAAATAATATTTAAGGCAAAATATTTCGTTAGGTGATGTTTTTGTGTATGATAATGTCACATCCAATAGAATTGTCAATGATCCTCATGAGTGAAGTATTTTAAAGTGATACCTTGACACGCCACGGTCATGGCAGTGCAGTTTCTACTTCCAAATCCACTTCTAGTCCTAAAGATCTTGAGAGTGGAGTTTTTATTGCCGCTGTCTTTGATGGCCATCTAGTCGCACCTCATGACATATATGAGGTCCAGTTGCCACTGAAAGATGAATAACAACACAATACTCTTGTGTGCGAATCGAGGATGTGAAAGACACATCCCACGGGCCCCTTGGCCGAAGGGAGATCATCCAAAGACCACTTTAGGAGGTTTGTGTGCAAGGATGGCACAGGCTCCAGCAGACACCCCAAGCAGTCCATAGCCAGACCTAAAAAGAATCCCTTCCATGTCATTGTCTTTGAGAACTGCAGCTTTGATTTAATTCCTATCAGTCGGTTACGCTGAAGTGTTTAAATGGCAAATGTTACTTTTAATTCACTCCGAATAAGTTTCTCCTCTTGGCTGATCAGCGACACCCTTAGATTTGGGTGAAGCACGTGCCGGCCACTGTCTGCGACATTGATCACTCAGCCCCCACTTATTGAGCAGAACAAAAAATCTGTTTCCTATGGAAGTTGCAGCTCCTCGATAGCTACAGAGCCACTATCACAATTGGGTAATGTGTGTCCTGCTACTGGCAGAGATGAACTTTACAAAGCAAACAGGTTTTTTAGTTTCCTTGACAAAGTCATAGACATTTGATGGCCCCACATGAAATGCTGCAGATATTGGACTCGTCACTTTGCTTATTAAAGATGTGACGTGGACTGGTCCTGGGGCTCACAAGTTATTTTGGAGCAGGTGCCTAGGCCCCGCCCCCACCCACTTACCTGTGACTGGTCCTGGGGCTCACAAGTTATTTTGGAGCAGGTGCCTAGGCCACGCCCCCACCCAATTTTTTAAATGTAAAGTTATACCTATTTGCCTTTTGTAAATGCAACCCTTACCACGCAATGGTGGGCGTTGGCCCTAGGGCCTGTAGGGTGTGTTGAGAGAATGGCCTCTCCTTTCAGACCTCTATCTCAGATGACAGGTGTCCATAGTAGGGTGTGTGGAAGGACTGACCTCTCTGCTAAGACCCCTTTCTCAGATGACAGGTGTGCATAGCTTGGTGTGGAGAGGCACTGGGCTCTTCGTTCAGACCCCTCTCCTAGCTGGCAGGGGTGCATAGTAGGGTATAGGGAGGGAATGTGCTGTCCTTTAAGACCCCTCTTTCAGATGATGGATGTGTGTAGCAGGGTGTGTGATGGGACTGGCCTCTCTGCTGTGATCTCTCCGTGTAATGACGGTTGTGCATAGTAGGGTGTGAGGAGGGACTGGCCTCTCCTTTCAGACCTCTCTCTCAGATGACAGGTGTGCATAATAGTGTGTGGAGGAACTGACCACTGTGCTAAGATCTCTCTCTGTAATGACAGGTGTGCACAGTTGGGTGTGGAGAGGACTGGGCGCACCTGTCAGACCTCTCGCTCACATGACGGTTGTGCATAATAGGGTGCAAGGATGGACTGGCCTTCTGTTTCAGACCCCTCTCCCAGATGACCGGCGTGCATTGTCAGGTGTGGGGGGAGTAGCTTCTCCTTTCAGACCTCTCTCTCAGAGGACGGGTTACGTAGGGTCGTGTGTGGAGAGAGGCAGGCCTATCTGCTGAGACCACTATCTTGGATGACGGGTGTGTATAATATGCTGTGTCCAGCGACCGTCCTCCCCACTAACACCCTTCTCTTTGATGATAGGTGTGCATAGAAGGATGAGAGAAGAGCCTTAACTCTACTTATAACTCTTCCCAAGATGATGGGCGTAAATCTGATAAAGACAATCTCCAGTAAGCCTCCTTCCTACAGTAACAAGTGGCCATACTACAGTGTATTCAAAGATCACCTACTCCTTCCTATTTTTTATGATCCTGCAAGAGACTCACATGATCGTAACATTTTGAGTCTCGCAAGATTGTAACATTTCCCTAAAGGCCCCGGGGACCCAAACTTCTGGCTGAAATTTAACAAAATGAGGAAGTGGCCCCGCTGATCTCCTCCGCTCCCCTTAAAAGACCCCGGCGACCCCAAACCTGGGGATGAAATTTTACAAAATGGGGATAGGGGGCCATGCTGCCCCTCTCCCCAGAGCAATTAATTGCCTCTGGCACCCCATCTCCTGGGGCTGGCTCGCAAGCTGTGTCCCAGGGAGCCCTCCTCAGGACATAGCGGTTTCCCTGCCTGCAATGACACAGTCAGGGATACCCCTGCTTGCTCCTGCTTGGCGGGAGCATTTTCAAAACTCCTGCCAAGCAGGAGCAAACACAAAGTCTGCTCCTATTTTTTCCCTGCACGCCCTCTTCGGTAATCTCACCACCAGGGTGGACTTCCCGGGGCCTTTAGATGTTCATGGAGGGGGACCGTGGGCCACCCATTTTGCCAAATGTTGGCCCTTTGGGTAGGCTCTCAGGGCCTTTAGAACCTCGAGCAGGGGAGCCAAGCAGCCCCCCTCCCCACATAAAGTAATTGGTGAGAGCCCTGGGGCATGTGACTCCAGGGGATGATAACGACACGGGTAGGGGCCTGCTCTTCTTTTAATAGAGGCCCAGGGGGATGGGGGTCCCCAGGCCCTAAAGAGCCTCAGGGAGCGGATCACGTGGTCCCCTTCCCTTTTATTGAAAACAGTAGCCCTGGGGTATAGGGTCCTCGGAGCCAAACAGGGCTCGGTGAGGGGGATGCACGGCCCCCTTCCCTTTATTGAAATGAGTGGACCTGGGGGGTGTGGTCCCCATGGCTTAACAATGCTTGGGGAAGGGGACACATAGCCCCTCTTCCCTATATTTAAATGAATGGTGCTGAAAGACATTGTCCCCAGGGTCCTAAAAGTCTCAGTTAGAAGCCACTTAATGCCCCCCTTAAAAGAATATAAGGCCCTTGGGTCCCCAGTGCCTAATAGGCTTAATTAGGGTCGGTAGGACCATGCCCAGTGACCTCCCCCCGCCGCTCGCGGAGAAAAGCCATGCACAGTGTGAGGTTGGCTGCCTATTAGGGGGATGGCTACTGAACCTGGCCACAGGCCATGCCTTGTGGTCAACCCGCCACTGCATAAGGCTGAAGTCCATGCGTTGGGGGGGGGGGTTTGACAGCGTGCAGGTTGGATTTACATATGGTAATTAAATATTACTTTATGTTCAAAAGAAAAAAAATATTAGAAATTCACTGAAGAAAACAAACATTAAAGTAACGTTATAGTTAGGTGTGATAACAAAATCTGTATTTGTTTAAAAAATTAAACCTTAGAAATTCTTTGAAAAAACCAAAGGTTGAAGTAACGTTGTAATTAGGTCAATTTGTTAGTAACAACACTAATGTTTTGAACTCAAAATACCACAGTGAAATTCTAGTTTTTCTAAATTTAAAGTAATATTTTATAACCATACAAAAAGCCACCCCATGACCTTTCACTGTATGCAGCATGTGGTTTGCTGCAGGGCCTAACTTGCAGGGCCTAACTTGCAGCTAGGCCCTGCGTCCAACTTCCCGCAGGCAGCCACCAGAGGCAGCCAACCCCACACTCTGCAGGCCTTTAAGCATGCGTGTCATGTGGTTAGACGCATGGCCGGTCTAGCAGCCAGACCCTGCTTTTACTCTCCGCAGGCAACCAATACCACGCTGCCCACAGCCTTCGGTGTGCACAGGGGGGGTTGGCCCTCTGGGCTGGGGGATCCCATCACCTGCAGCCAAAACATAAATATTAAGGGGAGGTGGGCCTGCAGCTCTCTACCTCCAACCTTAGTTAGCCTTCCCCCGAAGTCAGTTCCAGTAAAAAGGGGGTTGGGGGGGGGGGGGTGAGAGGCATGGCATATTATGCATAGTAGGGTGGGGAAGGTACTCACCTCACATATAAGATTGGACTATTCCATAGTAAGTATAACAAGGACTGGCCTATCCACTGTAAATAAACATACATTTTAGACTGTGGGAATGGATTTCTGATCACTCACTGTTCTCCTCAGCATGCCAGACTTGTACGGTATAATGTACGGAATAGCTGCCCTCTCCAACACCTATCTCCACAACAACATGAATGTCCAGTATAGTGTTAGCAAGGGGTGACCTTTCTGCTACACCTCTCCCCAAAGCAACAGGGATACTCAGTGGTGTCTGAGAAGGGAGTGACCTGTCCACTAATACATCTTACTACGGTGAGAGATGTCTGTAGTAGGGCTTCAGAAAAATGTATCTCTCTGCTCACACCTCTGCCCATCTGACAGGTATACATAGAAGGCTCTGGGGAGGAACTGCCCTGTTTGCTGACCCATCAGTCTTGCATTAGACGTCTGTGTACTACAGCATGGGGAGAGACACTAGCCTCTCTCCTGTGACCTGTCACTTGGATGATGGGTGTGCTCATTAGACTGTGAAAAGTGGCTTACCTCTCTGGTCACACCTCTCCTGAGGATGACAGAAGTACAAGAAAGTTGGAGAGATGAAATCACCTCTGCGATCACAAGTCTGTCTTACAACTATACCGTCTATTGTATGGAAACACGCTGCCTTGTCAGCTGAGATATCTCCCCAGAGTAGCACATGTAACATATGTGCAAAGTGGATTGTGGGTAGAAACTGTTCTCTCTGCACCTACGTCTCTCCATAGTGATGAATGTCCACAGTAGAGAGTAAACTGGAGTATCCTCTCTATTGAAAACTGTGTCTTAACAAACTACTCCAAACTTGATTGTAGGGACATACTGACCTCTCTTTCAGACATCTCCCAATGGTGACTGCATATGTAATACTGTGTGCACAGCAGCTGACAGGCGTGCCTACCAGAGAAAGAAGATGGACGGCCCTCTGTGCCAGTGCCTCTCTCTTCTATCAGAGGTCCAAATAATACAGCTTGAACAAGGATCAAAGGTTAAAGGGAAGATAAAGTTAGGTTCAGATTTTACACACACAAAACCATAGAAACTGCAGTTATAGTTACCCAAAGTAACTATAACTCGTGCCCCCTTATGCTCAGTTTCTCATCAAAATTTTCAATGCAAATGTTGCAGTGATATTATCAATGATGTTATAGAAATTTCATGAGTGATTTAATTTGAAGGGCAATTAGCAGTGCATGGGGAGGGCGTGAGTTGTAGTTACTTGAGATAACCGGCTGAATTTCCACGGTTTGTCTGTGTAAAATCTGAACTTATCTATAACATTCCTGTAACCATTGTTTTTTTAATGAATTTTTAGGTTTTTTAAATGCTATTTCCTAATTTTAACGTCCCTGTAACCTTTGGTTTTTCTGTGAATTTCTAGTTTTTTTTAAACATAAAGTAATATTTAATTACCATACTTTAATTCAACTGCTGCCGCACACATCCTTTCGCCATGCGTGGCCGGGTGTTGGTGGCCTGGCCCTGCACCATAATCCAGGATGCAGTCAACCCCACGTTGTGCAAGGCGATTGACCTTACGAAGTGAGGGGTTGGCTGCCGAGCCTGCCTTGTAGGCAGGGCTTGCAGCCAGCCCCCGTATGCAGTGCACTGGCAGTGTGAGAGTGTCTGTGTGGGTCTGTGAGTGGGTGTGTAAGTGGTTCACTGGATCTCTTTGTGGATGTATCAGTGACGGTATGGGTGTGTGAGAGGGTGTGTGAGTGACTGCATGGGTGTATGAGTGGTGTTTGAGTGGGTGTCTGGATGAGTGAGCGGTCTTGTTAATAATTGTGTGGGGTGTGAGAAGGTGTGTGAATAGGTGTGTGAGTGGGTTTATTTTTTTTTTAACTGAGTTCTGTCTCAGTGGATCCTTTGTGTATTTGGGTCCATCATGGATTCACATGGAGGTGCTGCGCTAAGCGCGACTGTAGAGGGGTGTAATGCCATTTAGCAGTTGAGGCTGTAGTCATGTCTAAAACCACTATGGGAAGTTGCATGGTGAAAGGGTTAATTGGGACCCCTCTCTTTTTCTATGCACCTGCTTGACTGATCACCCCAAAACCTTCTGGACTGCAGCTGAAGTAAGTGACAAACTAGATTTGATAATGTTAAGATTTGTCAAACAGCGCTAAAGTTATTAGCAAAACAAATAAAGCTTTTCGTATGGAAACTATGTCCTAACTATAACTATCTACTGGTGACGGCCTGTAGGTAATAATTAAATGTATACATATATATATATAACTGCTTGTTAGTCATAGTTTGGTCAGGGTTTCCATATGAATTTTTGTAGTGTTGCTGATAACTTTGGTTCCATTTGAACAATCTTTAAGGAACTTTCCAAAAAGGTGTTTTTTTCCTAGTTTGTGCATGCAATGCTTCGGCGTGACCCGGCCAGCTGTGGGCTGGTAAAAAGGGGAGTCCAAAAACCTCAAATCCACATGCATTTTCCATAGACTTCTTTATGAAGCACTACCACAACAACCGCTGAATGAAATTACACTAAATTTGGCAGGAAGCTAGACCTTGGTCCGCAGATTGTGTGTGCATTTTGGGATTTTGTGTAAGTCTGTTCAGTAGTTTTTGAAAAATTAAAGTACAAAAATATTTGTCTATTCAGATAATAGGGGCTGGAAGAGACCCTCGAGAGTGTCATGGAAGCACCAATCAAAAAATAAAGCATTCTGATTGGCCCGAGACCTTTCTTCCCTTCGACTGTCTCTCTCCCGCAGGGGTCTGACTCTAATTTGCTGCCATCAACTTGAGAAAAATGTTGCTGGCAGCCATTGCAAGACTCGAGGACTTAGTCCCCTGTCCTGAACTTTGAAAAAAAAGTTATATACGGGGGTAGGATGTCCCTACCTAGAGGGAGCCCCCTTGGGACCAACATTTTAAAAATGAAAAAATAATTATAATAATCAGCTAATCTTGCCATGATCTAACAAGAGTCCAACGGTACTGTGACAACATTTTGTTTAAAAAATGGCAGACTCCATTTTATTGCATTTATATGGGTGGGGTATTTGTCAGGAGTACTCTACTTCCCAGCCTTTTAAGGCCCGGGAACCCCATCACCCCAAGCTGCATTCTATATTTAAGGGGGAGGGACATGCAAGCCCCCTTTCTGAGCTGTTTTTGTCCCTCAGGAACCCTTTCCCCCAGGGGCCCAATACATTTATTAATGGAAGAGGAGCGTACGCCCCAAGCCATTTTTGACTCTGAGAAACCCATCCCCCAGCAAGCAATTGAATTATTTACGGAAAGGGGTGCACAGTCCCCCTCCCCAAGCAATTTTCGGCCCCAGGAACTAACCCTGGGCGAAGCACTATGCTACGCTCGCGTAGTTTGCTAAGTTTGCGCAACTTCGCACTACGCGAGCTGCACGTAGTAGAGTGCGAACACGCATAGTGCAGCGTAGCGTAGTGCAGCGGTTATTTTTTGCTTGTTCGCGGTCCTCAATGTCATGTTCGAGACCGCGAGCAAGCAAAATGACATCACGGCGACATTCTCAACGCGGGGGGGTAAGGTATCTCATTGTGAGTGGTTACGCATGCTCGCGACCACTAGCAAAGAGAAACGACCAGTTCGCGTTGAGAAAGCTGCAGCTCGAGTAAAAATCTACTCTAGCAGCAGAAAACTACAGCTCGCACTGTGCAAGATGCCGTTTTCCATGATTGCACAGTTCTGGATGCTTGTCCGCACTGTGCAATCATTGAAAATACATCTTGCACAGTGCGAACATACTACTACGCAGCTCGCGTAGTGCTACGTGAAGTTCGCGTAGTGCGAAGTGCACTTCGCGTAGCTTTGCGTAGCGCTACTACGCGAACTACGCCCACCCTTACCAGGAACTTGATTTCCTAGGGCTGAAAGTATTAAATAAGAGGTGAGGAGCCAAGCAGCCCCCGTCCCCGTGCCTTAAAAAGGCCCTGGGGACCCCATTTCCCAGGGCCGTCACATTAAGCAAAAGGGACGCGGCCATTCGCCCCCATCCCTGAGTTTTAATGGCTCCTTAGACTGCTTGCTTAACATGCCCCAGTGAGCCCACCCCCGGGTCCGAGTAGTTTTGTGTGGGCAGGGAAACATGTTTGACCAAGCCTGGCAGAAGTATTTTTAAATCTCCCGCCAAACAGGAGCAAACACTAAGTCAGCGCGTAGTTGCCAGGAGCTGTAAACATGCTCCTGCCGGCTGGGAGCAGCCTGGTGATTTGTTTTGCTGCCTGCAATAATTGAACAAAAGATTGCTCCCACCTGGCAGCGGCACTTTCAAGTCTCCTGCCAAAGGAGAACAAACACTAGTAAATCGCTGCTTCCTCCGGGCGCGAGCAATGCCGGCTCCTAATTTAATGTCATAAAGGAGATCATAGAACATGTCATGAGTCATGTAATATGTGAGGTTAGAAGCAGTGCATGATGGGCGTAAGTTATAGTTAGCTCTGCCAACTATAACCGGGGGATTTCTGTAGTTTTTAAGTTCAAAATGTTTAAAGTTGACACCGACATATTCACATAAATCTAGCGTTACTTTGACCCTTGCTTTTTTCGGTGAATAAAAATATAAATACATATAGGCAAGAGGAAGGGAAAAAAATAAATGCAGAACGCTATGCATCTAAATCCGTCAGGAGAGAGCCAAATTACGCGGCAGAGTTGACTAAGTTATGTTGCAAGAAAAGGCAAATTATGCGTCATAATACAGCACATTTTGTGATAGTGCTTCTTAATTATTTTGGCATTTATACACTGTATGGACATTGGTCACACCTTTTTAGTACCAGTTTAACACCCAAATATAGCAATAAGCAACATAAGGATGACCAGTGCACCGTTGCAAAGGGCCTTCCACTGCGCTGCAACACGTGTCACTACAATATTAGTAAGTTTTTGAACCATTTGATCTAGAACCAAACCTATTTGTTTGTTAAAATCTGCAAATTATGCTGCAGATGATGGAACATGTGGCAAATGTGGCAAATCTATAATTGTGCGAAAGTCGCCACGGCCGCACAATCGCATAATTCCAGTAGACCAGCCTGTATCCTGAAAAAATATACATCTAGTTCCCCTTAAGCCTCACATATCATTCTCATGTGTTAGCGGATCTCCAAACCTTTGGTGGCTGCTTCTGGCACATGATGTACATATCTGCATGCAATGCAGCATGTATGCATATGATCTTTATGCCATGTAAGAAAACACAAGGGACACCCTACTCACATGGAACCTGGGTACCTACAATTTAGACAAAAAAACAGGGGTTTCTATGTTCACTTAATGGTTAATTTTATAATATATGTATATCAGCATAAATGCAGTAAAATGGGGGTACATAAATGTCAGGGAAAGAAGGACATGTAACACAGAGTGTGTAGAGAAACAAGCTGTTTTATATATGAAAATTCACATTTGTTATAAATTCTCTGTGCTGAGTGTCCCAAGTGAAAAAAAGGTGAAACCCATGAGTATCGATTGTGACTTTTGTGGCATAAGAACCGTCAATGGTTACACGATAAATGTTAGCAGCCTCCTAGTATAATAGAAGGGAATTTATGAACACAAACAGTGTCATACCTGTGGATGACTGACAGGTAGTGTGGTGAACATGCCCATATGTTAGTAAATCGAATCAGTCAGTTCTATATTAGCGAAGACATGCCCAGCCGGGCAGAGGTCCTCAAAGTTTATATTTAAATCGAAGCTTGCAAAACACAATAACACCTTCAACAATTCCAGGAACCAGGAAATCGAGTTTTGCCGACTGACCCGGCCCTCCTGGTTCCAGGACCCCAGCGCGACACGGCGCTACCGGTATTACCCGGCTGACAAGGTACATGCGGACACGAGATATCAATCTTCCCCCGCCCCTGGACCCTCGAAATAATTTCTTTTGAACTACTGATAAACCGAAAAAGCGGACAATTCATCTAAAATTGCTCCCGTTCTAACTCCTTGCCTGCGCGCTCTTATTTTGAGCTCTCATACCAATTGCCCTGGACCCTCGAAATATTTTCTCAGATAAACCGAATAAAGCGGACAATTCATCTAAAATTGCTCCGGATTTAACTACTTGCCTGCACGCTCTTATATGAGCTCTCATACCATTTGCCCCTCTGGCTAAAGAGGCTTATAATTTAAAAAGGCAACCATTGTTTTGTCCTGATGATGGACCCCATCATTTAGTAAGGGGGTCCGAAACGTCGTCGACCTACTGTGTACCATATACTTGTGGAATAATTCACTATACAAAATTGTGTAATGGTACCTATAAGAAATTCTCTGTCTAAAATTGGAATTTTGCAGAGACTGTTGATTTTGCCTTACAAGCCCTTTGTGTATGTCTTTGTTTGTGTATTGTCGTGGTTGGGTACAGGCTTGTGCCCCACGAACGTGAATTGTTGAAGGTGTTATTGTGTTTTGCAAGCTTCGATTTAAATATAAACTTTGAGGACCTCTGCCCGGCTGGGCATGTCTTCGCTAATATAGAACTGACTGAGTCTATATTCATTTTCAATCATTCGTCTCCTTGCCAGGGACCATTGTTGTTTCCATATGATTAGGCTCCCCGAGGTCCCTCGCTGATACTAATTGGGGTCCCCTTGTTGTTTAAAATAGATCTTATGCTAGTAAATGGCATAAGCTTTGAATATACAATCCCAATGTAATTCATCATTGTATTTTTATATGTGAGTATCCTTGACTACCCCTCACTTCCACAGGTGTTCACCGCACTAACTGTCATTCATCCACAGGTATGACACTGTTTGTGTTCAGAAATTCAGATAGAAATTGTCCTCCGTTACATTGACTTTCATTGATACATTGATTATCATCTTTGAGGTGTCCTGACATTGATAGGTCCTGATGAGACCCCACATTGTTAACTGGGTCAAAACGTTGTGAACAACTTGAAGTGACCCAATTCCCAGTCCCTACTATGATACTTGGAGGCTGCTAACCTTTATTGAGTATCCATTGAATGGTCGTTTTTGTAATAACATTGAAACCTTGTTCTTATGTCATAAAAGTCACAATCGATAGTCTTAGGTTTCACCTTTTTTGATTTGGGACACTCAGCACTGAGAATTTATAACAAATGTGAATTTTCATATATAAAACAGTGTGTTTCTCTACACCTTCTTTCTCTGACATTTATGTACCCCCATTTTACTGCGATTGTGCTGATATATATATTGCAATATTAACTATTAAGTGCCCACGGGAACCACTGTGATCTTTATGTAGCATGATCCACGCCAAAGGTCAGCAGACAAATTCCAAGGATACATGGTATATCAAAGAGATTCTGTCATTTTGGCCAGTAGAACATGCGAGAACCTGATCGAAATGGCAAACGGATACATGGGGACTGAACAAGTTCAATTATAAATACGAAAAGGTGATGTTTTGAAGACAAAAAATAGTTGTAACATTTTCAAGCTTTTCTTTTTGAGAATTCAATTTACATAGCTAGCTTTAATCAGCTTTCATGTAAGTTTATTATTATTATTTTTTTTAGAAAATGTCAAGTTGATGATTGGAGACACATTATCACGTTTTGCTAATATGTTTAGAACTGACGGTGGGGAGAAAAATCATGCTGAATTGTGGACACCTGTCGCTGAAGCCCTTTCCTTGAATCCAGAGTGTACTTGCTGTCATGGCTTTTCTTTTGAAATTCACTTGAATGTTTTTCAACATCTACTTGGATAATGTTTTTGAGACGATATCCTCAGCACTGCTGTGCCAGGCCACTGGGTGAAGAGCTGGTGTAACTTAAGGATATGACTGCAGCTTTAGTTTCTGATGTCTACAATGAACATTCTGTATTTCTGGTATCTCTATGGTAGTTTCTGTACTTCTGATGTCTCTATGGTGACTCTCCTGACCCGCTCAGAAGAGGTTGCTCCCCACGCTCCCAAGGCTCTGTGGCATCGTAGCGCTTCAAGCTGCTCCCTAGGCTCTGTGGCATCGTAGCGCTTCAATCTGCACCCGAGGCTCTGTGGTATCGTAGCGCTTTCAGGCTAATTTAGACCACCGCTCGCTCTGCTGCCAATATCTGTAGCGCTATCTCAGTGTGATTGTTTGCCATTGTCTGTATTGTAATTGTAGTGCTCGCATTACTCTGCTCGCATTGAATTTGAATGTAATTTATGCCCGATTGTGCATCTGCCCATACAGTCACCTCAGTTTGTGCCCCAGTCTCGCCCTGTTTCGCTTTGTTTTTGTTGCTGCCATTTTGTTGTTGTTGTGCCTCACGGCCAGCTGCTCCTCCCTCGCCCCACCCCCCTCCACTATCCACTTATGACAGATGCTTTTGCGTGCAGCGTTCACGTGCAGCGGTCGCGCCCTATGTGCGCCGAAGGTGCGCCAAAGGTAAGCCCGTCTACGCCTGGACCGCGCCCAGCGCCAGACCCCCTGGTCCCCGTAAATCCCTTCCCACCCGCATATCATAATACGCCGCAACCCTCTCAGCCCTTAATCCCGGCCGCACACCACAATGCTACCAAGCGGTCCCAGGACACACTCATGGACCCTTCGCCTGCCACTCCTGCAAGTTCGACTGTAACAGGACCCACACCAAATCCTCAAACTCCAAACAAAGCCCCGACACTAACCACCTAAAGTGCATCCTGCTCAACACCCGCTCAGTCCACAGACACTCCATTGAACTCTGGAACCTACTCAACACTACATCGCCGGATGTCGCCTTCCTTACAGAAACGTGGATGAATGCCTCATCAGCGCCTGACATCGCCATAGCCATCCCGGACGCCTACAAGATCATCCGAAAAGATCGCATCAACCAAACAGGAGGAGGTATCGCCATCATCCATAAGAACACCATCCGCATCACAACCAGCTCCGACGATAACCTAGCTACCGCCGAACACCTTCACTTCCAGATCCACACCGACCCCAAAACCACACTCAGAGGCACTCTCATTTACAGACCTCCAGGACCCCGCACACCATTCAGCGAAGACATCCCCGCCTTCATCAGCCCACATGCCCTCCCCTCCGAGAACTACATTCTTCTGGGAGACCTCAACTTCCACCTGGAAAAGAAAAACAACAGCAACACCACCACCCTTTAGGACAACCTGGCCGATCTCATACAACTTGTTGACAACCCCACTCACTTAGCCGGACACAGGCTCGACCCTATCTTCACCTCCAGCAAGCACGTCTCCTTCGATCACACCACAGCTCTGCACTGGACGGACCACAGCTGCGTTCACTTCAACTACAAAAAGACTACGACCCACAACCCCCCACAACCTATTCCGCGAAGAAATTGGAACAAAATCACCACAGACCAGCTCTTCACTTCGCTTCACCAAAACCCCCCGGCCAAATCATCGGACCCAAACCAAGCAGCCTCCAACCTCACACACTGGATCACCCACAGCACCGACGAACTAGCACCCCTGAAAAAACATCAAATCAAGCAAGGTAGCAAAAAAGCCCCCTGGTTCAACGATGACCTTAAGAAATCCAAGAAGCTCTGTCGTACTCTTGAGAAAGCCTGGAGAAAAAACCCAACCATTGACAACCTGGCCACCTTCAAGAACGCCACCCGCAAACACCACCAACTGATCCGATCCACCAAGAAATCAGAATTCAAGGATCGACTCGACCACAACGCCCACAACAGCAAGGAACTATTCAACATCGTCAAAGAATTTACCAACCCCACCGTCAGCACCAACGACATCACTCCCTCCCAAGACCTCTGCGACTCTCTATCCTCATTCTTCCACAACAAAATCGCCGAAATACACAACAGCTTTGAAAACCAATCCGAAGACCAGTCCACTCCACCCACCTCCGAACCAAAAGCGCACTCTAACAACCTTTGCGCGTGGAACCCAATCACCATTGAAGACACTATCCGCCTGATAAACTCCATCCACTCAGGATCTCCAACCGACCCTTGTCCCCACCACATTTTCAACAAAGCAGACTCCATCATCGCACCCCATCTCCGCGATGTCATCAACTGTTCCTTCAACTCCGCTACCTTCCCGGAAAGCTGGAAACATGCCGAACTCAGCGCCCTTCTGAAAAAACCCACAGCAGACCCCACTGAACTTAAAAACTACCACCCCACCTCGCTCCTCCCATTCCCTGTCAAAGTCATTGAGAAAGCCCTCAACAGTCAGCTCTCCACCTTCCTTGAATCGAACAAATCCCTCGACCCCTCACAGTCCGGCTTCCGAGCCAAACACAGCACCGAAACTGCCCTCATCGCAGCAACAGACGACATTTGAACCATACTGGATAATGGAGAAACAGCTGCCCTCTTCCTACTTGACCTTTCCGCAGCCTTCAACACAGTCTGTCATAGCACCCTCATACAACGCCTCAGCAACGTCGGAATACAAGGTAAAGCACTGGACTGGATCATCTCGTTCCTCGCAGGAAGAACCCAAAGAGTCCGCCTCCCTTCTTTTAGATCAGAAGCCACCAAAGTCATCTGCGGCGTACCACAAGGATCATCACTCAGCCCAACCCTCTTCAACGTATACATGAGCCCACTTGCATCCATTGCACGCCAACACAACCTCAACATCATCCCCTACGCAGAGGACACCCAGCTGATTCTCTCCCTCACCAAAGACCTAAACACCGTCAAATCCAACTTACACGAAGGAATGAAAGAAGTAGCCGAGTGGATGAAGAACAGCCGTTTAAAACTAAACTCGGACAAAACGGAAGTCCTCATCTTAGGGTCATCCCACTCTGCCTGGGACGACTCATGGTGGCCTCCGGCCCTAGGAACCCCACCCATACCTACGGACCACGCACGTAACCTGGGCTTCATCCTGGACTCCTCCCTCTCGATGACCAGACAATTCAACGCCGTCTCATCATCTTGCTTCAACATCCTACGCATGCTCAAAAAAATCTTTCGCTGGATCCCCACCAAAACAAGAAAGACGGTCACTCACGCACTGGTCCCCAGCCAACTAGATTATGGAAACACCCTTTACGCCGGAACCACAGCCAAACTACTGAAAAAACTCCAACGCATCCAAAACGACACAGCCAGACTCATATTGGACATCCCTCGGCAAGATCACATTTCCGGCCACCTGAAAGACCTCCATTGGCTCCCCGTCAACAAGAGAATAACGTTCCGTCTCCTCACCCACGCACACAAAGCCCTCTACGACCTAGGACCTTAATGCCTCAACACGCGTATGTCCTTCTACACCCCCTCCCCCCAACTACGATCATCCAATCAAGCCCTCGCCGCAATTCCTCGAATCCATAGATCCACCATGGGGGGAAGATCCTTCTCCTACTTAGCGGCCAAAACCTGGAATTCCCTCCCCACCCACCTCAGCCTTACTCAGAACAACCTTTCCTTCAGAAAGCAACTAAAAACATGGATATTCGATAAGTAAAGCACCCCCCTCCCTCAAGGGCCTTGAGACCCTCTGGGTGAGTAGCGCGCTATATAAATATCTGAACTTGAACTTGAACTATGGTACATTCTGTACTTCTGATGTCTCTATGGTACATTCCGTACTTCTGATTGATCCATGGTGCATTCTGTACTTATGATGTCTCTATAGTACATTCCGTACTTCTGGTGTCTCAGTGGTACATTCCGTACTTCTGATGTCTCTATAAACATTCCGTACTTTTGGTGCCTCTACGGTACATTCCGTACTTCTGATGGTTCCATGGTAGATTCAGTACTTCAGGTGTCTCTATGGTATATTCCATACTTCTGATGTCTTTATCGTACATTATGTACTTCTGGTGTCTCCACTGTACATTCTGTACTTCAGATGTCTCTATGGTACATTCTGTACTTCTGGTGTCTCTATTGTACGTTCTGTACTTCTGGTGTCTCCACAGTACATTCAGTACTTCAGATGTTTCCTTGATACATTCTGTACTTCTGATGCCTCTATGGTAAGTTCTGTACTTCTGGTGTCTCCATGGTACATTCTGTACTTCTGATGTCTCCACAATACATTCTGGACTTCAGATGTCTCTATGGTACATTCCGTACTTCTGATGTCTCTATGGTACATTCCGTACTTTTGATGTCTCTATGGTAGATTCTGTACTTCTGATGTCTCTATGGTACATTCCGTACTTCTGATGGCTCCATGGTACATTCTTTACTTCTGATGTCTCTATGGCACATTCAGTACTTCTGATGACTCTATGGTACATTCTGTACTTCTGATGTCTCTATGGTACATACCATACTTCTGGTGTCTCTATGGTACATTCCGTATATCTGATGTCTCCATGGTACTGTTAAGAAGGACACAAAACTATTTCAGTAATTGTACAAGTTTTACTTGTACTTCAGTAATACCACACGCCAGCCAGAAGATGGGTTACGTACTCGCTCCAGACTGAATCAAACATGCTCAAACTGTCAACTGTCAAAGTAAACTGTCAGCTGGCATTCTAGAATGCCAGCTGATGTCATGCTTAGCCAGTGTGAGGGCAGGGACTCATGTGACAGGGGCAGGGGCCTAAATGGGACAATAGGAGGCAAGGTAATTGTCCAACACAACACATCTCCTTGTGGAAGAAAACAAAGTATGGGTTTGTAATTAAGGGAAGGAGTAAAACCACTGACATAGTCTGTTAGTCACAAACAAATCTTTGTACTTGCTGGGCTTCACGATACTTTGGCCACGTCTACTGACATATACAGCTTCCTTCGCTGTGTCACCTTCTTTTCCATAATCTTCCTCAGACACTACGGTGCTCTCAGTACAAGTAAAACCCTCAGCATTGTTAATGACCTGGTCTCCTTCTTTTGCAATGACTTCCTCAGAATCCTGATCTTCCTCTGATTGGCAATGGCTCACTCTGCCGTGTGACTCGACCGAACTATTTGAGCCTGCGTCTCTGTATTCCCCATTGGACTCAATGTGCGCCTGGTCAGTACCAACCACGTTGCCATTGTATTGGGATAATGCAGGTGGGCAGTTCCCTTCTCCTTCCGACTCTGATTCCTCATTGATCAACCAGTCACCTTCCTATTAGTGTCCTCCTGTTCTTCATGTTGTGGCGATCCGGCAGTGCTCTGATCGTGGTCCTCCTGGTCTTTGCCCATTACAAGAATGTTGTCTTGAAATATGAGTACTTTTTATATTTCTTTAAAAAGTTCATGCATGAGTCTTTGGAACAGTGCTGCTGCCGAAGCTAACCCAAAAAGTACGCTCTCGAATCTGTTACACCCGAAAGGTGAAATGAAGGTGGTAAGATGCCTACTTTCAGGGTGCAGAGGGACCTGATGGTACGCCGCAGCCAGATCTATTGTTTAGAAAACCTTCATGCCTTTAGTGAGGGAGAGCATTTAATTTATTTTTGGCAGTGGATACTGGTCTACCAGGATACTTTTGTTGAGGTCGCGCAAGTCTATGCGCAACCTCAGTTTGCCGTTTGGCTTACGGGCAATGACCAAGGGTGCTTTGCACATATGGGCTCGGATCCTATCCTCATCGCCATCAATATTAAGAAGGACGCAAAACTATTTCAGTAGTTGTACAAGTTTTAATTGTACAAGCCAGAAGATATGTTATGTACTCGCTGCAGGCTGAATCAATAATGCTCAAACTGTCAACTGTCAAAGTAAACTGTCAGCTGGCATTCTAGAATGCCAGCTGATGTCATGCTTAGCCAGCACGAGGGCAGGGACACGCGTGACAGGGATGGGGGCCTAAAGGGGACAATATGCGCAGGCCCGGACTGGCCGTTGCAGGCACCGGGCAATCCCCCGGTGGGCCGCAGGGGTGGGGGCAGGTTTGGGGCCCCTGGGGGCCGTTTTTGTTACAGGGCCGTTTTTGCAGCATAGCTGAAAAACGGCCCTGTAACAAAATCGGCCGAAAACCGGCCCTGACAGAGAGCGAGGCTGCCCCCCCTGCCCCCGGGAGGTGGGGAGGGGGGGGCGGCCGAGCACTTTGCCAGAGCCGGTTTTGGTTCCCAGTCCGGCCCTGAATATGCGGCACAGTAATTGTCCAACACAATAGATACATTATGTACTTCAGATGTCTCCATGGTACATTCCGTACTTTTGATGTCTCTATGTTACATTCTGTACTTCAGATGTCTCTATGGTACATTCTGAACTTCAGATGTCTCTATGGTACATTCTGTACTTCAGATGTCTCTGTGGTACATTCCTTACTTCTGATGTCTCTACGGTACACTCTGTACTTCTGTTGTCTCTATGGTACATTCCGTACTTCTGATGTCTCTATGTTACACTCTGTACTTCTGTTGTCTCTATGGTACATTCCGTACTTCTGATGTCTCTATGGTACAGTCTGTACTTCTGATGTCTCCATGGTACATTCTGTACTTCTGATGTCTCTACGGTACATTCTGTCTCTGAGCCTGTCAGATCTCTTTAACTCTGTGCCCTACTTATCGAGCTTCACTTTTCATTTTTTCCACCTCGCGTCCTGTAAGTGGATTTTCAGAATAAATAGACGGCTTAAAATCTACTTAGATAGGTCAGTGCGGAAAAATGGAACGGAATGAATGAATGATAGATATGAAGTAAATGAAAACGTGCATCCGCCCCATCGTGTGCATGCTGGCAGGCCTTGTCAGATTATGGACCTCTTAATCTGAACTGCCTCTAAGCCCTGGGGCTTTTAAGACATTTATTTTTTTAGGGAATCTGGATGTAAAAAAAAGTCCTATTTCACTGTGATTTGTTAGCATATTTGCTTTGGGGCGAGGCGAGAGACACCCGAAAAACCCTCTGGCTAGGATAAGACTTGTCTGCACTGATGAAAGTGCTGGAATATTTCATGTGAGCCCTTGAAGAAGTGCTGTAAAACCTAAGGCTTTTCCGCAGGGTCCTCTGAAAACTGTGCTATAAATTCAATGTGTAACCTCGTTTCTGCCAAAGGTTTCTCAGAAAGGAGTGTCTTGTCCACCTCTCAGGGGAAGGTCAGCTTCGTCAGGGAGTCTAATGTATTTTTTTATTTATTTATTTACTTATTTATTTATTTGTTTATTTATTTATTTATGTATTAATACATTTTTTTGTAGAATGCAGCATTACGAGGCGGTGTCCGCACACTTTACATCAAACCAGCAAAGAGTGGAAAATAAACCTCTTACTAGGAACTTTGTATATCAAAACAAAGAAGAATAAGGACAAACATTTCAAGTCCCAAAAGAAAAAAAATAACACAATTTGAAGCAGAATTGCACTACGAGGGAGATGGAGCTGCCATGTTAAATGTGTCATATTATATAATATAAGCGTAAGAAATTGGGCTACTAGTGGAGGATTGGAGTCTTTCACAAGTAATGTGTCAGCATTTGTCTTTTTACAGGGAACCAATTCCCGCATTGTAGCGCTTGACTCTCTCAGGGTAGCGAAGCAGCGCCGTCCAAGGACTACTGTTGAGAGGTGGTTTGGGCTAGCCACCACAGCTCACTGGTCCGCAACAACAAGACCCATTAAATCATTGCCCAGTTAGAGCCTTTTCATGTAAAATGAAAAGCACTTTATTACACACACACTACTATGTACTTACTACATAATATTTAACACATATTTACATTCAGGTAGATGGCAATATGCCTCTACTGTGGCGTGAACTCCATAGCTGCAATACCCCCACCTATACCAGTTGGCATATCACAATATAAGGGGTGTCAGTATCAAGAGAGAAGGCCTACTTGCTTTATCAGGGTGCCACCAGATCAGTAAAATGTTATAATTCCCCATTGGACTCAATGGGGTCAGAACCAATATGAAACGTGTTATAACCACCATTGAATTCAATGGGGGAATACCAATATTCACTAGCATTCATTAAACTGTTAAGCCTCGCATTGTTAAATACCAGACCCCCAGAGATCAGGCCCCCTCCTCTGTCTCTGTGGCTGTCCCAGCCCAGATGCGTGTGACGAGCTCATTAACAGATGCAGATTTTCTTCCCTCCCCTTTGTTCCCTGGATCTGGGTCACGCGTAGCGCACTGCGCAGCGCGCTGCGCCGCGCACTGCTCTTTTGTGTGCAGGCCTTTGATCCCTCAGCTGAGGCGCAGAGTAATTAACTGACCCAGCAGTGGAGACGAGGGCCTGAAATCTAATTATGAGCTGAGCAGGGGATTAGTGCAGTTCTAAAGGTGTCATAAGTAGTGTGTGTATGATGTGAGGGGCTGTGGGTCTCCAGTTGAGGAGCGTGTTCACCCCTAGATTACCTCACTAACTCCGTAGGCCTAAGTAGTGCAAAACTGCACTTAAGTGCAGATGTCGCCTAGAATTAAGGTTCCAGTTTTACATTTTAACTGATTTTTACAGATAAATACCGGCAGGAAACAATATGTTTCCTGTTTTTTGTTTTTTTTTAAAGAGGAAAAATAACTGAAAATTGTGCTTCTTGGGAGCAACTCTCCATGCTGTTCATCATGAATTCTAGGTCAACAGTGAGGCAGATAGACTACATGGGGAGCCGAAAATAAGACAAGATTTTCCAAATATAGTCGTATGCTATATTTGTGTATAATGCTACTATTTATCTTTGTGTGTAGTGTTTTGTAATTTTTGGTAGCTTAATTTGCTAAAACGAGACAGGCATCATTGTAGGAGAGCATGTTTATCAATTTAAAAAATCTGGAAATATACCATTTTACAACTCCAATGATTCTCAAAATACAAAATAAATATGGATAAATACCAATAAGATGACTAAAAGACAAATATGGATGAATACAGATGGAAATGTAATAAAAAACAATACAGTAAAAGCCAGCAGCCCTACCTATAATGTGGAATACAGGGTAAGCACCACGGACCTCCAGTGAGAAGGTCTGACCTACACCATGGATGCCGACTAACCCTATGAGGCCGCCCCTCTGTCCAGATGTCGGGCTGAGCGGGACAGTTGTCTCACACATGCAGCCCGCACACATACGTGTCCTCACATGTTCATGTGTGAGCCCAGAGCCTCCGACCTTAGCAACGCAGCAGCCTCATCTTAAAAAGCAGACAGTGGCAGTGTGTAATCTCAGTTAATTCCCCGTGATTTTAACGTGAGGGCTCATGTGTTCACGTGTAACCAGCCAGAAGCTCTTACCCTAACCGCGGGGCAGCAGCCTTATCTTTAAAAGGCGGACCCTGGTGGGCTGCACTCTCTGTACATTTACAGTGGATTTACTGTGAGTGAGACCAGGGGGTGAACCAGCTCACTGTAAAAGGCCAAAAACCAGGGACTCAAATGTGAAAAATCCAGGGGTGTTCAATGGGCAGAAACCGCTTGCTACAATAAGCCCATGATGTTTTGGTCATTTCATGATGGTTAACATTGAACTTACTGGGCGGCTTCTGGCATTTTGGCTACATTTTTGGCAAGTTGAGTTTAGAAAGGCACTGATGTGCACCCTAGTTTAGTAAATTCCTCAAGAGGGTACAACTTTCCACAAAGGGAAAGCTGGGCTTGTTTGTTGTGTTGCTTCCTCACCGACATTCATGCTATCATTCAAAATGGAAACAAATGGATTGACGGCAGCCACGGGTAATGACTCGTTCTTTTGACCACCATGCCATCTCAGACAGACACCAGCCAAGTGCAAATCAACCAGTGGCACAAGGGGCTTGTAAATAAGGCCCTCTGTGTTTATTCAACACCTGAAGTTATTTGTCAGGCATGAGGTGGGACATCGCAGGCCTACGGACCCAGGTGATGCGTAGGAGTGGGCGATGAACTCCACTCCACTGGCGGAGTTAACAGAGTTTTGTCCACTCCACGTTATGCTTATAATGTGGAGTTCTGGCAAAATTCAGTCAACCACTGAATGGGGGAGTTTTTTCTTGTGTGCGTCTCGCCAACATTAAGTTGGTGATTGCAAGTGGGAATTGGTGTCCCCTGGCGCTATTGTTGGGCGTTAGAACAGCACCCAGCAAAGTTTTCTCAACACGGCGAGCCACAGACAGTCACAATATTTTATGGTGAGAAAGCTGCAGCTCAAGTAGAAAATCTCCCTGAGTGGCAGCAAAGAAGCAGCGCCCTCTGACACGCCATGTGGTGCTGCTCACACTGATTTTACAGTGTGGAAGAAACTCACAGCTATAAAAATCAGTGCGATGGGCCATTTCCACTCTTCGCGGAACTCCTTGGAGTCTCGCAGAGTTTTCATGTAACTCCACGGAATTCTATGGAGTGAAACTCTGCGAGTTCCGCCCACCCCTAGTGGTGTGCCCATAGTCAGGGGTCACCCAAAAGAGTGCTACTTTACCCATGCCTTAAAATATCCTTAGGTTAGAGGGTTCCTAGGGTAGGATTTTAGGTTCTGAGGTGGTCCTGGTGGAATTTCAGTCTAGGCTGATGGAGTACGAACGCAGCCTGTGGGTCTGGAGGCTAGGCTAATGGGCCATGAGGGCAGTCCAGTGGATATGGAGAGTAGTCTGAGGGCAGCTCTGTGTGTCTGGAGGGTACGTTGATGGTTCAAGTGTGCAGCCTTGTGCGTCTAGAGTGTAGGCTGATGGGTCATGAGGGCACCTCTGTGGGACTGGAGTGGAGGCTGACGGGTCATGAAGGAAGCCCCTTGGATTTCAAAGGCAGGTTATTTGGTCTTAAGTCAGTCCTGATTGGCTCTGAGTTTAGACTGATGGGTCTTGAGTGCAGCCCTATGGATCTAGAAGGCAGAATGATGATTACTGAGGGCACCCCTGTGGGTCTGAAAGGCAAGTTATTTTGTTGTGAGGCAGTCACACTGGATATTAAGTGTAGCTTAAATGGTCCGGCTGGTGCATCGTGGGTTTTAAGGCTAGTTCCTGAAGTAGACCTTCTGGTCCTGAGGGCAGATCTTTGCTCCCCGCTCCTAGGTGGTTAGGTCCTTAGGGTAACCTGGTAGCCTGATGTACTCTTGAGGGAAGACCGATGACTCCAGAGAGGGGACCTAGTAGATGCCAAAATATGGTGGATTATTCTTGAGGCAGGATTTGTGGGTTCCACATCAGGAGGAAGACTGATGGGTGCCGGAGATGGACAAATGTGTCCTTATGCGCACCTTTCCTGTGATATCCCATGGGGCATAAAGTGCCCATCACAGACTGGTCCTGTAGGAGGCTGGCTCTTCATGTGATATATCAAACATCTGGGATACTGTGTAAAGAGTCCAGGGGTTGCCTTATGAGTGAACAGGAAATGCCTGGCTACCATATGGGGTGATTAGCCACCCTTTATAAATCCTGATTGATTGATTGATTGCTATGGCAATCTCAAAGTGCTCCGTTAGAGGATAGTGTGGTCGAGCAGCCTTTAAGCTTAACTCAGAGGAGTGCAAGTTTGTTGCAAATGCACACAAGGGTCTATACATGACAACACGACTCAAGAAGGAGATCCACACCAATTTATACAAATAGCAAGTATCTTTATATATGTTTAGGCATCAGAGAGGTCCAAGGGTGCACCAACAGTACAGCACCAGTAGCACAAGTGCTGCCAGGTGTAGCTTGCAAAACAGCATCATAAGCCCAATGGTTTTCTATGGAGATCGATCGTTTGCAAAAAGAGGCTGCAGGCTCTGGCTGTAAGGCCAGTCCGTCTGAACCAACACAGGGGCTCAGGCCTCGCGATGTTAGGGACGTAGGGACACCTTTGGTCCTCTTCTCTAATGCATATGTAGAGGTATCTTTAGGTGATGGGTTTTCTTACTGGGAGCAATCACAGTAGAGGGGGCCTGCCCGCAGAGGCTGCAGACAACATATGAGGGTCCACAAAGGACAAAACCACAAAAGACGCGAGCTCTGGAGGGCTGGGGAACCTTGTTGACACCATTGGCTCACTTCAACTTGGGCTGGGGGCGGCAGGTGCAGTGGTGGCTTCAGGTGTTGTTTTTTGGCAGTTCCGGAGGCCTCAGAGTCTTTGCTTCAGAGTTTCTTCAGGGTGCAGGAGAACAGGTCCGCCGTTCACGGGATGTCGTGGATCTTTATTAAAGGCAGGCAATCCTCCCAAATTTCGGGAGTCAACAGCTGTGGGATGAGTCTTCGACGAGGGATGCAGACAGGTCGGCAGGGTTGCTCAGCTGCTTCTTCTCTCCTCTCTGCTTTTGCCTTTTGCTTTTTCGGTGTCCTCTCTCTTCTTAGGTCAGCAGGATCTGCTTCTCTGGTACCAGGGGCTCCCCTAAATACTGATTTTGGGGCATCAGGGAAGTGTAGGATAGTATCCAATGGGCTACTGACCCTTGGGGTCACTATGCACGCTATATGACCACATCTTGTGGGAAGTTGGCATAACTTTTTTTTTTTAACTTTACTTTATTTTTGGTTTTACAGAGAACAGAAACGTCCCCCCCCCCCAATTGCGGCGTCATATAAAAACTGTTGCATACAGTACGATAACCTCATTAAGGCACATTAGGGACACAAATATCACTAGGCAAGATTGGCCAATGGGACTATAAGAAGAGCTATACATCTCAAACAGGACATATCCACAGTGAACATGAGGCAGGAGCCGAGCAAAAATACAACCCCAATCTATCCGTCTCCATTTCCCTCCCCCTCTCCATCAGTCCCCGACCCCTCAGGTGTGAACAGCTCTGCACTGGTCCCCTCAGAATCACTCAAGGTCAGGCCAGCAGTGCACATTACTCTCCATGCCAACAAGTCATCGTGCAGTTTCTCATCCCTGTGCGTGCTTTGCGTATGCATCTCTCAGCCATGCTGGAATCTCCGGGCCCTCCGTCCCATCCAGGTAATGGCAACCCTACGTCGCGCCAGAACCAACATAAGCTGTAATAATTTATAGGTGATTTTCCATTTCCTGGGCCGGGGAACCAGAGCCAGCAGGCAGTGGAGCGGGGTCAATTCTATTCTAAGGCCGGTAGCGGCGGCTATCCGTCCCACCACGCCGTCCTGAAACTTCGCACTAAGGCGCAATCCCAGGCCAAATGGAGGAACTCCGCCCTCTCAGCTCTGCATCTGGGACAAGTGTCCTCCCTGTCTGGGGAGAAGCGCTGCAGGGAAACCGGTGTCAAATAAGTACGGTGCATAAAATTAAAGTGTGTGACCTTAAATCTGACATTACATGACACTTTACGTGTAAGACCCCCTATACGCTTGCGCTGCCCAGCCTCCAGAGTCTCCCCCAGATCTGTTTCCCAGGTACCCCATGCAGGCTGGACCGGCGGCTACGAATCCTGAGGCAGTGCAGAATAAAGCAAGGATATCAACTTACGACCCCTGCCACAGGAGAGAATGATGTTCAATGTATGAGAGGGCTGAGGCGTCCCCAGGAATTGGGGCCACAACTCCCTCGCCACCTCCTGAATGCCGCGGTAATGTAGGTACTGTCCCCCCCCAACTCAAAGGCCTCCACCGCCTCCTCGTAAGACACAAACGAGTCTCCCGGATAGAGATCCGCCAAGGTATCACAGCCTCTAGTTCTCCAGTCCCTAAAGGACATGTGCTCCTCCATAGCCACAATGGGCGCCATGATCCAAACCGGTAGCTCCCTCTGAAAGGGGGCCCTCCGCAGTACTCGTTCCACACATCTCTGCCAGACCGCAGCCGTGTGGAGCACCACATAAGGTAAGGTCACAGCCGCTCCCCTCCCCTTCATCAATGCCACCTGCAACATCCGTTCGGTGGCACTTCCAGCCAAAAGCTGCATCTCCCACCCATCTGCATTCGCGAACCACCTCGCTGCCGGCAACAAATGCGCCACGTAATAATACAGATCAAACCTCGGGGCCTCCAGGCCACCTTCCTCCCAGCTCCGAACCAGGGTGTGTAGCGCTACCCGGCTACGTTTTCGCGCCCAAAGCAGGGATGTTAGCAAGGTATTAAGGGTGCAAAATATTCGTGGTGGAATAGGGCAGGGCAAGTTCTGAAGAGCGCAGAGCGTCCTGGGAAGCATCACCATCTTTGCGATAGCAAGTCGTCCCATGAGGGAGAGCGACAATGTATTCCAAAAGGTTACCAAGCCCTGCAAGGACGTAATTATCTGACCGATGTTTCGATCCAGTACCCGTGAATCCGTTGGGCCAGCTGAATTCCTAAGTACCGGAATTCCTCCTGTTCCAGGCGCACCCCAAGGTCTGGGAGGCCCGCCGCCGGTCCATTTCCCCACCCCGCCAGAGGGAATATCAAGGACTTGCCACGATTGATCCGTAAGCCCGAGGCCTCCCCAAAGTGGTCGAGATGTTGCAACAATATGGCAGGGATTCCTCTGGCACCCTCAAATAGAAGAGGGCATCGTCCGCATACAAGGAGATCATGTTACACGTGTCCCCCACCTGGATACCCCATTGCGCCATCTCCGGGCGGACCTTGACCGCCAAAGGCTCTAAAGCCAACGCAAAGAGGAGCGAAGAGAGGGGACACCCCTGCCGCGTCCCCCGACCTAGTCGCCATTCTGCAGAACGCCCCGCGCCCAACCGTACTCTGGCACAAGGGGCTCTGTACAACAGGCGGACCCAGCGACAAAAATTGGGGCCCATGCCCACCACTCGGAGGACCTCCAGGAGGTAGCCCCAATCAACTGTGTCGAACGCTTTGGCTATGTCGATAGACACTACCACCACTGGTTCTTCCCAATCGCGGACTTCGTGCAGAATATAATTCAACCGCCGCAGGTTCATGGCGGTATTACGCCCCGGAATAAAGCCACATTGATCCGGATGGATCAAGTGCGCCATTTGCTGCGCTAAACGGGCCGCCAGAAGTTTTGTCAAGATCTTAACGTCTGTATTACTCATGGTGATGGGTCTGTACGCCGCCGGTTCACATTTGTCACCCCTCGGTTTTAAAATCATGCAGATCTCGCCCTGGTTCATGGTAGGCGGTAGAACGCCACTCCCAAACGCCTCAACATATACCTGCAACAGGCTAGGGGCAACCGTATCAGCAAATGCTTGATAAAATTCCGGGGGGAAACCATCACTCCCCGGAGCCTTGGCCCTCGGGAGACTGGCCATAGCAACCCGCACCTCCCCCAACGTCAATGCTGCATCTAAGTCGTCCATTGCATCCCTAGACAGGGTCTGCAAGGGTAAGTCCTGCAAATACGGCAGGTACAAGTGTTCAGAAACCGCCGGGTAGGCCGCATATACCGTCTGCACATGGGACTGGAGGACCAGGAGTAAGGCCTCTTCAGAGTGCACCATGCGACCCGATACATCCCGCAGCGCCACTATCCTTTCCAGGGCAAACTCCCGCCGCAAAACCCAGGCCAGCATCCGACTCGCCTTATCGCCCTCCCGATGAAGCTGCTGTCAAAATTGACCAAGCGTATACTTATCAAGCCGGTCCAGGATGTCGTGTACACATTCTCGAGCCGCCCGTTCAATCTCCTGCTGCGCCTCATCCGGATCCAGCAATGTTTGCTGGTGCAACAAGGCCCTCTCAGCGTCCCGGAGTTCCCGGAGAAGCTGCCTCCTGACCCCATAGGTGAGGCCCATACACTCCCCCCTTATGACCACTTTTAGTGCATCCCACTTGGTGGAGTAGGCCATGTCCCGCTCCCATCAGTTCAACTCCATGTAACTGTTGAGTGCAGTTTGGACAGAGTCCCTCGCTACCGAATCCTGTAAGAGATCCCCCGGCATCCGCCAGGTTCGAGGGCGGGCAGGCTGCCCCTCCCATGTCACCATGCACGTCACTGGGGTGTTGTCAGAGAGAAAGCGAGCCTGATGTGTGACTGCCAACGTGATGGAAGCATCCGCATTGGCGACCAAGATCCTGTCCAGCCTGCTATGCGTGCCGTGAGTGGGGGAGAAGCATGTATAGAGCTTCAGAGTCGGATGTCGCTGGCGCCAGATATCCCTCACCCGAGGTTCTCCATCACCTCACCAAGCTGCTTTGTCATGCGCGGCTTTGCGCCCGCGCGGGGAGGGTGACGATCCAGTATGGGATCCAGGACACAGTTGAAGTCTCCCACCCAGAACAGAGGGGCCTCCAGATCGGGTACCAGCACCTCTTGAAGTGTTAGGAAGAAGCCCGGGTCGTCTACGTTGGGAGCATAGGAATTCAAAAGCGTGATGTCTCTCCCATCAAGTTTTACCCTCAGAAGTAAGTATCTACCCTGTATATCAGCTTCCATGTATTGTATGGCCAAGGGGACCCCGGGTGCCACAAAAAATAAGTACCCCCCTGGCATAGGAGGAAAAGGAAGAGTGATACAGTTGGCCACGCCACTTTCTCCCCAATTTATGGGCACCTTCATCATCTAAGTGAGTCTCCTCAAGGCATGCAATGGAGACTCCATGCCTACGGAGGAATGAAAGGACTCTATGCCGTTTAGCACACGTGCCCAGCCCCCTCACATTCCACGTTAAGAACTTATAACCCATAACCAATCGCCAGGCCCCTCCAGGGCCCCGACCTCACGTTCAGCAATTCTCCTATTCTGTGCCCGCACTGCAACACAACTGAAGCCTGTAACAAACCCCCCCCGGCAAACCCCCCCAATGACCCCCCTTACCCCTCCCACAAGCAATATTCCTGCAACAACTAAACTTGCTGAAATGCCCTTCCCCCGCTGGTGCCAAGACGTACACAGCAACCCCATTTCCTCCAGTATAACAACCACCCCAACAATACTGGAAACCAACCCCCCCCACTCCTCCCAAGCAACCCCCGACACATTTAGCCCCCCAAACTTATTTCGCGCCCTCCAAACACGAAGGACTTACGGGCCCGTGTAGCCTCCCCCGCCCTCCGAATCCCCCCCCACACACAACCAAGCCACACTCACACAGCAACCAAATCTCCTGAAAAAGCAAAAAGGGCACAGTCAAAGGTCCAGCCAATTTGCAAGGATATGATCCTCATCGCCGGGTCTCTGCAGGGGCTGTCCCATCAGCAAGTGTCTCTGGTACCGTGTCTACCATGGGCGGTAAGGCGTCCAGCTGCGGCGGCAGCGTGTTCGGCACCAACACATCATCTCGCGGGTTGTCCGCACTCGCCTCCAGCAAGTCCTCGCCCCCCGCAGGCTCCATGCAGAGGGCCCCATCATCCCCCACCGTGACTCGTTGTCTCACAGCATCGCGCGAGGCGCCAGTGGAGCGTCGACGCCTAGAACGCCGCTGCCTCGCCGGGCGTGTCTCCCAAGTGGCCCTAGAGCGACCCCTTTCCTCAGGGGGGATAGCATCGCCGGTGATTTTCAGCCACTCCCAGACCTCCTCTGGCCGCTCGAAAAAATGGGCCTTGCCTTGCGAGAGGACCTTGAGTTTGTCGGGGTACAGTAGCATATATTGGAAGCCCATGTCCCGTAGCTTTTGATTAACCACCAAAACGGATTTGCGCTGCTCCTGGACTTGACGGGTATAGTCAGGATAAACAGAAACCTTGGAGTTCTCGAACGTGAAGTCTGCCGTTTCCCTCGCCGCCTTCAGGATACAGTCTCTGTCGCGATAATTTAAAATGTTTGCGATATGGGCTCGTGGCGGATTTCCAGGTCGCGGGGGTGGGATCAGCGCTCTATGGGCACGTTCGATTACGAAGACTTCCGATAACCCTGTTGGGCAGAGCGTGGTACGGATCCAGTTTTCAAGAAAACGTTCCATATTCCCCATCTCCGCCCGTTCCGGAATGCCCAGGACTCTGATGTTGCTGCGTCTCGCCCGTCCTTCGGCATCCTCCGCTCTTCGTTCTAGTTCCTAAGTGGTGGCCGAAAGCTGTGACACCGTCTTCTTAAGGGAGGCCACCTCCCCTTGTAACTGTGCTATGTTCCCCTCCGCCTCAGTAACTTTATCGGTGACCTTGCGGAGGTCCGCTCTCAGCAGATTACCGTCGATGGACACTGTCTCAATCTGCCGTTCAAGGGCGGTGTGGGAACCCTGTATGGCCTTCAGCAGTTCCGCCCTGGAGGGCTCCGAGGGGCCACCGGACGCCCGCTCCTCGTCCACCTGGCCGGTCTGGCGGGCGATACGTTGTAATGGGAGCCGTGGAGTCGTGTACTGGGTGATAGTGCTGGGCTGCGAGGAGCGGGCCGCCCTGTCCTTCCGCATCATTGTGACTCCCTTAACTCATTTTTTATTGAAAAAGTTATTAAAATTAAAAATAGTATTTCTTGTTCGGTCCCCTCTGACTTACCCACTTTTGTTTCCACTCCCGCTGTTCACAACCCGCAGCAGATTACACAGATACCACCTATCTCGGAAGACGAGTTTCGAACTTTTTAAAATAAGGTGAGCTCTGGCTCCCCTATTGACTGCTGCCCCCCACCCACATTTTGCGTGAGGCTTTTTCTGCCTGCCCTATTCCCCGTCTGACTCTCCTCAACAACTCACTCAAAACAGAAAAGTCCTTGAGGCTCATGTTACCCACTGTTTGAGTTCATTTATCGAACACTCACAGTTTCTTGATTCCCAACAGGCCGGATTCCGACCTGCCCACTCAACTGAGCTGGTCATTCTCTCAGTGATGGAGGAGCTGCAGAGAGGGGCGGACTGCAATACCAGCCAGGCTCTGGTACTCCTCGATCTGTCGGCCGCCTTTGACGTGGTAGACCATGATATTCTGGTCGGCCGTGTCGAGGAGGCCGGCATCCGGGGTGCAGCCCTTGACTGGGTTCGCTCGTTTGTGAGTGATCGTCATCAGGCTGTCCGTCTATCTCAGTTCTCTGCTGACAAGGTCAAGTTAACATGTGGCATCCCGCAGGGCTACTCTCTTTCCCCCCCCTCTTTTTAATTTGTACCTTGCCCCCCTCATCCGTTCTTTACGAAGCAGTAATGTCACTGCATTTAATTATGCAGATGACATTCAACTGATCCTCGACACCGACCCCTCGGATCAATCCATCCACAATTTCCAGGCCACTCTGTGTCACATTAGTGATTGGATGGGAGCAAACCACCTGAAACTTAACCCCGATAAGACCGAACTGGTTCTTACCGAGGGTACATCCAACCCATGGAATCCTAACTTCAGGCCTACTTGCCTAGGCCTACCCCCTTGCCCTGCTGATTCTGCCAAAAGCCTAGGGGTGGTCATCTGTAAGGATCTAGATGTTAAAATAGCCAAGTTTTTAGGCATTAACATTACACCAGGCCTAGCAGAAACTGCCTCTTTGGGTCGGTATTTGTTTGTAGAAGCTTCTCGCTCAAGACCTTGGTTTGGTTATGTGTATCTCCTGCAAATGTAGGTTTATGTGTCTGCCTGTGTAATCATACACCTCGAATTAGTTTTTCTGTCGAAGTTTGTTGACTTTTTGTTGGGAAGTGATTTTGTACAAATAGATCGGTTGGCCAAAGAAGGATTTGGAGTGGGTCGCAGTCTGCCCAGCCTGAATAATGTTCATGATCTAGGTTGGAAATTGTGACTCATTCTGATTGGACGACATCATAAGGATGCAGCAGACCACCATATCTGTGATTGTTTCTCAATAAAGAAAAATGTTTTAGATCTTGCCTAATCGACAGCATATATTGTCTGCTAAGAGTGAGCTTAAAGCACACCCATTGCATACCATTGGTTGGCTATATTGTCACTCTCATTTGCTTCTTTCTTATTTGTTAGCTTGTGTGGACTTTACCTTCTCCTCTTGTGTTTGTCTCTCTCCTGGACCATGAATGCTTTACTTGAGTTCTTCCAATGCACTCTTTTTTAGGCGCTCACTTTTAGTTTTTTTGTGTAAGCAGTCTATGAGAGTGCATGTGTTTTTGAGCTGTCTCCCTATTGTGCTTCTTTCCCTCTGCCACACTCCTGTTCCTCTTGTTGCCAGTCTGCTTCTCCCAGCTCCCCGTCATGATGTCCTTGTGTGCATCTTTCCCAGGCCTGGGCGGTAAATTCCGTTCTGCGGAGAACGTGGAATTGCGAAAAAATTTGCGATCCGCAGCTTCACAGAATTTTTTGCTTGTTTGCACTTTAAAAATGCATGTTTGCAAGGTATTTCTCTCTGAGCATGCAAACAGCGCTCACGAACAGGAAAAACGCATTGCGAATGGGCGGAACAAGCGATTCTGCGTGCTCGTAGAACTTTGTGTGAAAGCAGAGATTTTTTACTGTTTTGCTGAGCTCTGTTTAGCGCGACTAAGCAAATTCCACCCACCCCCAGTCTCTCCACCACGAGTTACTTTGCCACTTGTGTGCTTGTCTTCCTCAGATGCATTTTGCGCTCTGTTGCACCCATTTTGTTCCTCTCATGTTCCTCTTGTTGAATGTTGCTTCCTCTGTGATGCATCTCCCCACCTGTGCCCACCTGTATTTCTTCTGTCCACCCCTGTGTTGCTTCCACGCTCTTGTTGATCCCTCACCCGACCCTCCCTCCTTAAGGTGTCCCCCACCTGGCAAACAAAAAAAGGTTGCTTAATTGTGTAGGGGCGCCGCGCATGTTTGGTGAGTGCGCCTACAAAAAGATGCAGCTGGCCACATCATAGGCTTCTTTTAGCCATACTGCATGCTGTGCAGCATTCCTAAAACTGTTGGCAAATTCAATAGGTCCTAAAGACAAGACCAATTTCCTTTGCCAATGCTTGTGTTGTTATTGTCAAGGGGCCAGACTCAGTCAGGGCATAGAAAAAAATATGACGTATGTATATCCTGCTGGAACATTAGCAGAACTGTAAAACAATTCTTGGCAAAACAAATAGGTCTCTCCTATGAAAGAGCTTTTGGCCTTTCCAATATATTTTAGCCTAGAGTAGAGTGTCATGGAGTAGAGTGTCATAGAGTGGAGTGGAGTGGAGTGGAGTGGTGTAGAGTGGTGTAGCATAGAGTTGAGTGGCCTAGAGTAGAGTGTCATGGAGTAGAGTGGCGTAAAGTGGAGTGGAGTGGTGTAGAGTGGTGTAGCATAGAGTGGAGTGGCCTAGAGTAGAGTGTCATGGAGTAGAGTGTCGTAGAGTGGAGTGGAGTGGAGTGGAGTGGTGTAGAGTGGTGTAGCATAGAGTGGAGTGGCCTAGAGTAGAGTGTCATGGAGTAGAGTGTCGTAGAGTGGAGTGGAGTGGAGTGGAGTGGTGTATCATAGAGTGGAGTGGCGTAGAGTAAAGTGTCATGGAGTAGAGTGTCGTAGAGTGGAGTGGAGTGGAGTGGAGTGGTGTAGCATAGAGTGGAGTGGCGTAGAGTAAAGTGTCATGGAGTAGAGTGGTGTAAAGTGGAGTTGAGTGGTGTAGAGTGGTGTAGCATAGAGTGGAGTGGCCTAGAGTAGAGTGTCATGGAGTAGAGTGTCGTAGAGTGGAGTGGAGTGGAGTGGAGTGGTGTAGCATAGAGTGGAGTGGCGTAGAGTAGAGTGTCATGGAGTAGAGTGGCGTAGAGTGGAGTGGAGTGGAGTGGAGTGGTGTAGAGTGGTGTAGCATCGAGTGGAGTGGCGTAGAGTAGAGTGTCATGGAGTAGAGTGTCGTAGAGTGGAGTGGAGTGGAGTGGAGTGGAGTGGAGTGGTGTAGCATAGAGTGGAGTGGCCTAGAGTAGAGTGTCATGGAGTAGAGTGTCGTAGAGTGGAGTGGAGTGGAGTGGAGTGGTGTAGCATAGAGTGGAGTGGCCTAGAGTAGAGTGTCATGGAGTAGAGTGTCGTAGAGTGGAGTGGAGTGGAGTGGTGTAGCATAGAGTGGAGTGGCGTAGAGTAGAGTGTCATGGAGTAGAGTGTCGTAGAGTGGAGTGGAGTGGAGTGAAGCGGTGTAGAGTGGTGTAGTATAGAGTGGAGTGGCGTAGAGTAGAGTGTCATGGAGTAGAGTGTCGTAGAGTGGAGTGGAGTGGAGTGAAGCGGTGTAGAGTGGTGTAGTATAGAGTGGAGTGGCCTAGAGTAGAGTGTCATGGAGTAGAGTGTCGTAGAGTGGAGTGGAGTGGAGTGAAGCGGTGTAGAGTGGTGTAGTATAGAGTGGAGTGGCGTAGAGTAGAGTGTCATGGAGTAGAGTGTCGTAGAGTGGAGTGGAGTGGAGTGAAGCGGTGTAGAGTGGTGTAGTATAGAGTGGAGTGGCCTAGAGTAGAGTGTCATGGAGTAGAGTGTCATAGAGTGGAGTGGAGTGGAGTGAAGCGGTGTAGAGTGGTGTAGTATAGAGTGGAGTGGCCTAGAGTAGAGTGTCATGGAGTAGAGTGTCGTAGAGTGGAGTGGAGTGGAGTGGTGTAGCATAGAGTGGAGTGGCCTAGAGTAGAGTGTCATGGAGTAGAGTGTCGTAGAGTGGAGTGGATTGGAGTGGAGTGGTGTAGCATAGAGTGGAGTGGCGTAGAGTAGAGTGTCATTTAGTAGAGTGTCGTAGAGTGGAGTGGAGTGGAGTGGTGTAGCATAGAGTGGAGTGGTGTAGAGTAAAGTGTCATGGAGTAGAGTGTCATAGAGTGGAGTGGAGTGGAGTGGAGTGGTGTAGCATAGAGTGGAGTGGCCTAGAGTAGAGTGTCATGGAGTAGAGTGTCGTAGAGTGGAGTGGAGTGGAGTGGAGTGGTGTAGAGTAAAGTGTCATGGAGTAGAGTGTCATAGAGTGGAGTAGAGTGGAGTGGAGTGGAGTGGAGTGGTGTAGAGTGGTGTAGCATAGAGTGGAGTGGCGTAGAGTAAAGTGTCATGGAGTAGAGTGTCGTGGAGTGGAGTGGAGTGGAGTGGAGTGAAGCGGTGTAGAGTGGTGTAGCATAGAGTGGAGTGGCCTAGAGTAGAGTGTCATGGAGTAGAGTGTCGTAGAGTGTCGTAGAGTGGAGTGGAGTGGTGTAGAGTAAAGTGTCATGGAGTAGAGTGTCGTAGAGTGGAGTGGAGTGGAGTGGAGTGGAGTGGAGTGGAGTGGAGTGGAGTGGAGTGGAGTGGAGTGGAGTGGAGTGGAATGGAGTGAAGCTGTGTAGAGTGGTGTAGCATAGAGTGGAGTGGCCTAGAGTAGAGTGTCATGGAGTAGAGTGTCGTAGAGTGTCGTAGGGTGGAGTGGAGTGGTGTAGAGTAAAGTGTCATGGAGTAGAGTGTCATAGAGTGTCATAGAGTGGAGTGGAGTGGAGTGGAGTGGTGTAGAGTGGTGTAGCATAGAGTGGAGTGGCGTAGAGTAAAGTGTCATGGAGTAGAGTGGCGTAAAGTGGAGTACAGTGGAGTGGCGTAGACTAGAGTGGCGTGTCCTAGAGTGGATTAGAGTTTATTTGAGTGGCATCAAGTTCAGGGGAGCAGAGTGTCAGAGTAGAGAAGAGTGGAGCGGAGTGGAGCAGAGTGAAGTAGAGTGTCATGGAGTGGAGTAGAGCAGAGTATAGTGGCGTAGAGTGGAGTAGAATGGTGTAGAGTGGAGTGACATAGAGTGGAGTAGAGTATCATAGAGTAGAGTGTCATAGAGTGGAGTGGAGTGGTGTAGAGTGGTGTGGCATAGAGTGGAGTGGAGTAGAGTGTCATGGAGTAGAGTGTCATAGAGTGGAGTGGAGTGGTGTAGAGTGGTGTGGCATAGAGTGGAGTGGAGTAGAGTAGAGTGTCATGGAGTAGAGTGTCGTAGAGTGGAGTGGAGTGGTGTAGAGTGGAGTGACATAGAGTGGAGTAGAGTATCATAGAGTAGAGTGTCATAGAGTGGAGTGGAGTGGTGTAGAGTGGTGTGGCATAGAGTGGAGTGGAGTAGAGTGTCATGGAGTAGAGTGTCGTAGAGTGGAGTGGAGTGGTGTAGAGTGGTGTGGCATAGAGTGGAGTGGAGTAGAGTATCATAGAGTAGAGTGTCATAGAGTGGAGTGGAGTGGTGTAGAGTGGTGTAGCATAGAGTGGAGTGGCCTAGAGTAGAGTGTCATGGAGTAGAGTGTCGTAGAGTGTCGTAGGGTGGAGTGGAGTGGTGTAGAGTAAAGTGTCATGGAGTAGAGTGTCATAGAGTGTCATAGAGTGGAGTGTCGTAGAGTGGAGTGGAGTGGTGTAGAGTAAAGTGTCATGGAGTAGAGTGTCGTAGAGTGGAGTGGAGTGGAGTGGAGTGGAGTGGAGTGGAGTGGAGTGGAGTGGAGTGGAGTGGAGTGGAGTGGAGTGGAGTGGAATGGAGTGAAGCTGTGTAGAGTGGTGTAGCATAGAGTGGAGTGGCCTAGAGTAGAGTGTCATGGAGTAGAGTGTCGTAGAGTGTCGTAGGGTGGAGTGGAGTGGTGTAGAGTAAAGTGTCATGGAGTAGAGTGTCATAGAGTGTCATAGAGTGGAGTGGAGTGGAGTGGAGTGGTGTAGAGTGGTGTAGCATAGAGTGGAGTGGCGTAGAGTAAAGTGTCATGGAGTAGACTGGCGTAAAGTGGAGTACAGTGGAGTGGCGTAGACTAGAGTGGCGTGTCCTAGAGTGGATTAGAGTTTATTTGAGTGGCATCAAGTTCAGGGGAGCAGAGTGTCAGAGTAGAGAAGAGTGGAGCGGAGTGGAGCAGAGTGAAGTAGAGTGTCATGGAGTGGAGTAGAGCAGAGTATAGTGGCGTAGAGTGGAGTAGAATGGTGTAGAGTGGAGTGACATAGAGTGGAGTAGAGTATCATAGAGTAGAGTGTCATAGAGTGGAGTGGAGTGGTGTAGAGTGGTGTGGCATAGAGTGGAGTGGAGTAGAGTGTCATGGAGTAGAGTGTCATAGAGTGGAGTGGAGTGGTGTAGAGTGGTGTGGCATAGAGTGGAGTGGAGTAGAGTAGAGTGTCATGGAGTAGAGTGTCGTAGAGTGGAGTGGAGTGGTGTAGAGTGGAGTGACATAGAGTGGAGTAGAGTATCATAGAGTAGAGTGTCATAGAGTGGAGTGGAGTGGTGTAGAGTGGTGTGGCATAGAGTGGAGTGGAGTAGAGTGTCATGGAGTAGAGTGTCGTAGAGTGGAGTGGAGTGGTGTAGAGTGGTGTAGCATAGAGTGGAGTGGCCTAGAGTAGAGTGTCATGGAGTAGAGTGTCGTAGAGTGTCGTAGGGTGGAGTGGAGTGGTGTAGAGTAAAGTGTCATGGAGTAGAGTGTCATAGAGTGTCATAGAGTGGAGTGGAGTGGAGTGGAGTGGAGTGGAGTGGTGTAGAGTGGTGTAGCATAGAGTGGAGTGGCGTAGAGTAAAGTGTCATGGAGTAGACTGGCGTAAAGTGGAGTACAGTGGAGTGGCGTAGACTAGAGTGGCGTGTCCTAGAGTGGATTAGAGTTTATTTGAGTGGCATCAAGTTCAGGGGAGCAGAATGTCAGAGTAGAGAAGAGTGGAGCGGAGTGGAGCAGAGTGAAGTAGAGTGTCATGGAGTGGAATAGAGCAGAGTATAGTGGCGTAGAGTGGAGTAGAATGGTGTAGAGTTGAGAGTCAGAGTGGATTAGAGTGGCATAGAGTGGAGTGGCATAGAGTTGAATAAAGTTAAGTGGAGGAAAGTAGTTTAGAGTATAGCGGGGTGGAGCGTAGTGGCATACAGGGGAGTGGTATAGGATGAAGTGGCATAGAGTGTCAAGCAGTAAAGTGTAGTGTAGTGTAGTGGAGTATAGTAGAGTGGAGTAGAGTGTTGTGGAGTGGGGTGGGGTGGCACCCATTTGTGGGAGTGGAGTGGTATAGAGTGGCGTGTATTAGAGTGGAGTGGATTTCCATAGAGTGAAGTGAAGTAGATTGGGATAGAGTGAAGCAGAGTGGAGCAAACCGTTGTTGAGAGGAGTAGAGTGTTGTTGGGCCCGATTCACAGAATGAACTTAAGACTCAATCCTAAACTTACTACGATTTTGGTATTCACAGAATGCACTTACTACTTTTGGTATTCACAAAAGTTAGGATTTTGTCTTAAGTCTGTCTTATGTCTGTCTTAAGTTTGTCTTAAGTCTGTCTTAAGTCTGTCTTAAGACAAAATCCTAACTTCTGTGAATACCAAAAGTAGTAAGTGCAATCTGTGAATACCAAAATCGTAGTAAGTTTAGGATTGAGTCTCAAGTTCATTCTGTGAATCAGGCCCATAGAGTGGAGCAGAGTGTCATAGAGTGGAGTGGCGTAGATTGAAGTAGCAAAGAATAGCGTCGAGTGCCACAGAGTGTTGTAGAGTGAGGTGGCATAGAGTAGAGTTGCATAGAGTGGAGTCAAATTCTGTAGAGTGGAGCGGCATAGAGCAGAGTATTGTTAAACAGTGGAGTAGAATAAAGTGGAGTGGAGTAGAGCACCTTAGAGTGGAGTGATGTAGAGTGGAGCAGGGTAGAGTGGAATAAAGCAGCTTGGACTGTTGTAGAGTGGAGTGGAGGTGCGTAGAGTGGAGTGAAGTAAAAGAGAGTGGCACTGTGTGGCGTGGAGGTATTCATGTGAAATGTGCCGGCTAGATGTTGCTGTTTCTGCGTGTGTTGAACTCAAAAAAACATGAAAGAGACAGAGTGTGTGAGAGAAAGATCTAGAGGAGTCGGGATCAAATCAATATCCTGCAAGAGGCGTCCCTGGGGACCTTCATAGGTTTCAGTCGATTTTGGACACAGGGCGGGGAAGGGTGGATTTTTCCGCCTCCACCGATCACAAAGAAATTAAATAGTTGTTTGGAACCAAGAAAGCATATATTGGCTTTTATGGTGCATTTCAACATTTGCAAAAGATTGGCTGTTCTGCACTCTTCTGTAGATACCTATCAAGGTTCACAGGGAGGACCTCTTGCGAGATATTGATCGATCCCTACTCCTCTATATCTTCATGACAGACTTTTTCCTAAAGAAGACGCGGTGTGATATGTTGTATGTACCTACTTGCTATCAAGGGTTGGAACGGAGACGGTAACCATAGGTCTTCCATCCTAATGTTCCACATACCTATGTCCAAGCAATAAGGGCTTCTGTTCGAACATAAAACCCAAGGATATAAGACCGTCCAATTGAAATAGCTTTTCTGTGTTTGTTGATGATGTCAAGGGTCTTATTATTTTTTTCCTTTGGATTGTGTTGTATGTGATGCACCTTGTATGTGCCACTTATGTATGTACCACGTATGTTATGTAACAGTCCTGTGTCCTCAAAGTTCATGTATTGTTCTGTACGGCATATGAACATTAATATATTGTGCTAAATTGAAATGTTCAGTGACAATCCCATTCTTAATGTATTTGTGGGGATAATTGTTGCTTGTGTTACACCATTTATTTGAATGGAAAAACGAAGACCTCTTTATAATGGCACATACCACTCAGCAGTACCTTTTTGTTAATAAATACTGTCATAACTACCCTGGCTCTGAGAGACACTGAGACACCTCATTATTATTAATGGGGCGGTAAATACAGCAACTATCAGAGTTCAGTGGGTCTCTCGGGGCTCCAGGCCCTGGTGCCAATGGTATGCAACGTTTACAACGGAATTTTTACAACGCACTACCATTAGAACGCAGGCATTACCACGCATTCCATTACAACGCATTGCGCTGGGGGGCGCTCTAGGATAGGAAATAAGTATAATTTTATATCCAACACCTTCCCTAGTGTCCACGGGGACTGAAGTTGGAATATAAAATTATACTTACCACTATCCAGCACCTCTACGCGCTATGCGTTGTAACGGTATTCGTTGTAAATACCGCGTTGTAAAGGTATGCGTGGTAACAGTATGCGTTGTCGCATCATACATCCGGTGCCAATGCATCTGCTGCACCGACGGTATCTCAGTCTTCCATACTAAATGAAGAGTCGGCGGGACATTGGAGAATATACACCAATAACTGTTTATTCCTATACACTCAGAGTGGAGCCCCGTCCCCCCCAGTCTCTAGGAGAGCTACAGAGGGCGCTGAAGATCAGCAAGCCTAAAGCTACATTATGAATTATGAGATAAAATTATGGGCACTCCTTACAATCAACATTAGGAAATGGTACAGCAAGAAGGGAAGAATCCTCAAATATCCCCTCGTCAATATTCATCAATTGATAGCTATGCCCTTCAGAGAGGCCTTTTACCCTGGGCCTTGCGGTCATGGACTATTGCTGCAAGGTTTAGAACAGCTGGCTTCCCCTCTTGGGCCTCTCATCCCTGGACCATGGCTGGTCAGTATAGGGGAGAATGAACCTTTCCTGACCTTTGCAGCTCTGGACCATGGCTGTGCTGTGCATTAAAGAAGGGACCAGCGGTCTAGTAATGCAGCTATGGGCCCCCATGCAAGAAAATGATACCAAACAGTGTAAAACAGAATCATAATCTGGGGGCATTGGTTCAAGAACATCTATAACCCCTGGTACCAGTGCACCTGCTGCACTACTGATAGCCACACACCAGTGAGACAGGCCCACAATGGGCCTCACAGCCATACTCTGCTAAGCTCATGGACTGGCGCCTCCTCCCCAGCGTGTCGAACCGCGGCCGGCTGGAATGCCCGGGGCAGGGAGGGCCTCTCCCAGGCCTCACAGCTCAGGAACATGGCTACAATGTCCATGGAATAGAGGCAAGTAGCAGAGCAGTGGGGCCATGGGTGCTGGCGTGAGGGAAATGTATACCCCTCACTCTAGTCCACTGGCTGCACAGTAAAATAAAGTCATAATTTGGGGACATTTGGCACTTAAAGCCCCTGGGCCCAGTGCCACTGCACCTGCTGCACTACTGATGGCTCTACCCCTGACCAATGGCTATGCCCGGGCAGAAAGGAAATGTGCTAGTCCCCTCTCATTTGCATGCAACATGAAATCAGAGATAATGACATCATAGGACATGGACCTTGACATCCACCTAAGCACAGACCCATTGTACAGAGCTGTGAGACAGTTTCAATGGGGTCCAGGGGAAGGGCCCAGATGAGGCTCCCCCCCCCCCCCCCCACCTCCTGGGTCTCTCAGACATGATGTAGCGCTTGCAGCACATAAGCATAGCTGCAAGGCCCAGAGGAGAAGGGCCCTCCTCGTGGCTGGCAACCTCGCACTCGCAACCATGGTCTGGTGCTGCGAGGCCCAAGAGAGGGTCCCCAGGATAGGGGGGCCCTCTACCATTGGCCTCACAACAATAGTGTAGCACTGCAATCCCAGGAAAAGAGTGTTCCCTCCGATGGACCTCCCACCAACATCCACAGCTGTGAGGCTCATGGGAGCGTTGTCCCGTCTTCTGGCCCCCAAAGCTATGACGTAGTGCTGCAAGGCCCATGGGTTGTGGCTCCACTGCCCTGAGCTCCACATCCTTGGCTGGTGCTCCAAGGCCCAGGGAAGGGCCTCACAGTGATGGACCCCAGACATCGCTGCAAGAGCCAAGTAGGGTGGACACTTTTCCATTATTACTGCACAGGACAAATAATGCCTTGGACAAACACTGCACAAGTGGAGACACATTTTGTGTGCAAAGACTTCAGAAGATGTTTATGGGGAGCAGGGGAGCTAAGAGTCAGATAAAAGATTTCTGGAGTTTCATTTGAAAAGCCCCCCCTCTAAGGCAGACCATGCTTTAAGATGCCTCAGCCGTAGATTGAGTTTATCGAGCATGATTACTCTTCATAGTATACTTGAGTTCTCATCCCTTTACCACCACATGGGGTAAGCCTTGACTGCTCGCCATTGCAAAATTTGAGCCAAAAGTTTAGAAAATGACCGCTGGTATCCAAACAGAATGAAAAACTCTTACGTTTTCAAACATCAGTGGTAAATATCATATCTACCATGCATACTGTCCAGTAAGTATCCACTGCCACAGGACCTGATCCAACTGGTGCGTTGAAAACATGGAACTGAGATATTTAGCATCTAATCTCAGTTTTTTGATGGAAATAATCACCATGTTCTAAAGCTAAGCAGGGCCGATAGCAGAGAGGCGACACCCTGGGTGGGTCAGCTCCTTCTACGTGCCATCAGAATCACGGACACCCCAGCTGTGGTCATTTGGAGTTAAGGAACCAGGAGACACATGCCATGAGGTGTCATACAACAGTTGTACATACCTTTGGAGACAAAAATCTGGGCCTAGTCCCGGGGTCATAAAAGCGGCCTTTTGAAAAGAAGCGCAGGGGGGCCTCGACCTGGTACAGACACAATGCGGGGCCTATGGGTACGTGTCCAGATGTCTGGCATGGGGAGCACGTGATCACTGCGTGTAATGTGCACACTGTGTTCTGATTGGCTGTGTGTTCCAAACTTAGGGGTATATCAGCAAGAGCCAGCGATATTTATCGCTCATTGTGCTTAGTGCGAGGATAATTATCGCAGGCTATCGCAGGATTTTATTACTGAGACAGCATGCTATCAGCAACGCTTACCTCCAAAAGCGATAAAATTCCATGTGCAAGCTGCCAAATGTGCGATTATTGCTGGGAATCCAGCGATAATCGCACAACGTTTGCCGATAGCTTGATGATAGGGCAGGGCAGACTCAGCCATTATATTCACCTTCCATTGGATATAATGGTGAAGTCAGACTGAAAGCAGGAGTAAGGAAAGTAGTGATAGTGCTACTTTTCTTATCAGTACGCGGGTTAGCGAGCAGCTTGAGTCTAGGAGAAATGGCGGTTATCCACATTTCTCACGTTATTTGGAGGAGGAACGCCCACTTTGCATCTCATTAGAGATGCACAGGTGGGCGTTCAGGGAAATGGCGATAAAGCATGGAAAGACGCGCTAACATGTCCATGCTGATAGGGCATTAAAATTATTGCCCTTGATGATATGCCCCTAAGTGTGGAATCTGACTTTATGATGTTTTGGGAACACACACCTCCTGGCCAAACATGTTTGATTGGGGCCAGTTTCCAGAGATGATTGTGGTGTTGCTGCCCATCAGTTGTATAAATCTGGGTTTTTCCTATTCTTGCTTTTGTCTATTGGTTACGTGTCCCCCAACCTGTGAGGTGTCAATCAGTTGCTTCAGGCCTAGGCCGCAGGGACTGCCTGACCAAGTATTTCTAAATCGGGGTTATGGAGGAGGTCAAATCGGGTACATTCAACAATGGAGATGGAGGTTCATTATTATATGTACATATTTCAAGTTTTACATAGACATCGTATTTATGAATAATAACAGTGCTATAAAAAACTGCAGAACATGGGTTTCATTCCTCATTCAAGGCTGTTTGCATTTAAGTCTGTTATTGGCTTGTTTTCTGTCCCATTCTATTCTGTTTTCTGTCCCTGCTGGTACAAAATGTAGGCAAATCACCTGTTCTTTTTAGCCCACATCTGTACTTATTCACAACAGAAAATATGAAAGTTGTTAGATTTGGGGATCTCTAGTTGGCACAGGTAGGTACTTGTGACAAATAGGGACCCTTGCCTCTACTCAGAGTAAAGGGGATACGGTCCTAAAATAACCCCTGCTCACCCCTTTGGTAGCTTGGCATGAGCAGACAGGCTTATCTCAGAGGCAGTGTACAAAGCATTTGTGACCACATACAGTAACCCAGTGACAACACTACAGATGGACACCACACAAGGTTTATATAAATATTAAGTATACTTTGTATAGATTTACCACAAGACCATAAATGACAAAAATACACAATGCTGTTACTTTAAGATGGTAGTTTTAGCTTAGATCAGTTCAGTTCTTAAGATGCAACACTTTGCACCAATGTACCTTACGATGTGTTGCGCTTCCATGACAAGCAATGTCACAGAGATGGAAATGCGGCAAAGTTCTGGTGCAAAGAAATAAAGGCGTGTAGATCTTCCAGATGCAGCACTCTTCTCCGAGGATGCGAGGAGTATCGATTCCATGCATCAGCTGCAGCGGCGACACCCTTGTTCCGCGATGCGACGGAAAAAGCTTCAGCTGTGACACTCTTCTCCGGTGTTGCGAGAAGCTTCCGCAGGATGAGGCAACTACAGCGGCGACATCCAAGATGCAACAGCAGCAGCTCCGACGGCGGTGCGCTTCTCCGGGGATGCGAGGCGCTTTTCTCGATGCGGTGCAATACGACAGCTACAGCGCCGACATCCACGATGCGACTGCAGCAACAGCGACGGTGACACGCTTCTCCCTCGTTGCAAGACTCTTATCCTGATGCAGTGCAATACAACAACTACAGCGGCAACACCCTCCTTCGGAGTTGCGAAGGCAGTAGCAGCGACAGCGACACTCTTGCTCTTTGTTGCGAGATGCTTCTCTCGATGCGGTGCATTACGACACCTACAGCGCCGACATTCAGGATGGGACGGCAGCAGCAGCAACGGCGACACGCTTCTTCCTCATTGAGTCGCGCTTCCATCTCCTTGTGACACTCGGTCCCTCAGAAGGTCTAAAACAGCAGCAGGCAACTTCCAAAGAACTCTGGAGAGCTGGGGTTTGAAGTCTGTTGTCCCTGAGACTTCAGCAGGAGGCAAGCTCTTTTCCAACCCTTGGAAAGTTGAAAATAAAGTACACAAAGTTTTTTCTCCTCTCTTTGGCAGTAAGGCAACCACTGCATGCCAATCCCCTAAGCAGCACTTCAGCTTAGGAATAGTCTCTCCTCAGTTTCTTCAGTTTCCTCTCCTCAGTAGAGGTTTCTTCTTGTAGTCCAAAAGTGATCTAATTTCTTGGGATCAGGGTCCCAATACTTATACCCCAAAATCCTTTGTTCTCTGAGGGGAGAGGGGCCTTTGCCCAGTCCAAACCAGTTCTGAAGCACTCTGTTTACCAGACTTCTCCATTCCTTTCTCAGGGCAGAAACATCAGACACCCCACAGGGGCTGTAGCCAGCATTGTGGGAGGCAAGTCCAGCCCTGGAGCACTTTGTTGACAGGACTCCTTCTCTTCTTTCAGTGTACAGAGCAGAGACATCAGCCGCACCGCAGGAGGTGGAGCCAGCATTGTGGAAGGCAGGCACAGCCCTATTCAAGGTTCAGGTGCAGCTCCTCCCTCCCATCTAGATGCAGATCTCTCTATTCACCACTGGGCTGACTCATCCTGTCTCTTGGAATCCCCCAGCCCTGTCACTCACAAACACAAGACAAGGAATACACAACCTAGCAGAGGCAGGCTTGAAAGGTTAGACAAGAAAATACCTACTTTCGAAAAGTGGTATTTTCATGCACCGAATGTTAAAATCAATTTCACTAAAAGATGTATTTTATCATTCTGAATCCAGGCATACTAAACTCGAGTTTCCACCATGTTCTCTGAGTTAGTTAGGATTATAACATGTAATAATTCTAACAGCCCATTCTGGCCTATGGAGAACAGCTAGCCTTGCAATAGTGAAAACTGAAAATGGCTGTAATTCACTATTAGGACACTCCACACACACCGGGGCATGTCCTACCTTATACTTACAATGCACCCTGCCCTTGGGCCTACTATATGGGTGACTGATATGAAGAAAAGGTAAGGTTTAAGGCCTGGCAAGTGGGTGCACTTGCCCAGTCAGTGTGACAGTACCAGACTGCACACAGGCTCTGCAATGGCAGACCTTAGACACATTTTACAAGGCTGCTTCTGTGGGTGGCACAACCAGCGCTGCAGGCCCACCAGCAGCATTTGGATTTACACGCCCTGCACTCAGTGCACTGTACTAGGGTCTGACAAGTAAACCAAATAGCCAAACATGGAACCACTGATTAATATATCAATTTACAATAGGGAGCACTTGCACTGTGGCTCTGGACAGCAGTGGCACAGTGCCAAAGCATCTAACACCAGTAAAAATACATGAGGCAACAGAAACAAATTGAAGGGAGACCCACGCCAATGGTGCCAGGTCTAACAATAGGGAAAAACATTTAAACATTTTCTAGAGCTGCGCTCGATCCCTGAGTAATATTTATGCAAAACAAAGACATAAACCTCTTCTTACAAATGAATACATATGTTTGTGCAGCAAAGCTCCCTTCCGGACACCGACAAGTATCTTTTTCACCTGCATGGGCAGGACCCGCCCCTGCACTGCAACACCCCCTCGCAGACACTTATAAGCATCTTGTTCTTGTGCATGGTGCAGGACCCCTCCTGTGCAGCCACGCCCCCTCCCAGACACTGACAAGCATATCTTTCACATGCATGTCACAGGACCCCCCTGTGTACAACACCCCCTCCCAGACAATGACAAGCATCTCCTTCACTTGCATTGGCAAAGGACCCCTTATGTATACAACGCCCCCTAAAGGATACTGACAAGCATCTCTTTTACCTGCATAGCGCAGAACCCCTCCTGTGTACAACAACCCCTCATGGACACTGACAAGAATTGCTTTCACCTCTAAGGCGCAGGACCCCTCCTGTGTAAAACGACCCCTCCTTGACACTGACAAGCATTGCTTTAATCTGTAAGGCGCAGGGCCCCTCCTCTGTACAACGCGCCCTCCCAGACACTGACACATATCTCTTTCACCTGCATGGTGCAGGACCCCTCCTGTGTACAACACCCCCTTCCAGGCACTGACAAGCATCTCTTTCACCTGTATGGTACAAGGCCCCTCCTGTGTACAACGCTCCCTCAGGGATACTGACAAGCATATCTTTCACCTGCATGGTGCAGGACCCCTCCTGTGTAAAACGCCCCCTCCCAGACACTGACACGCATCTCTTTCACCTGCATGGTGCAGGACCCCTCCTGTGTACAACGCCCCCTCCCAGACACTGACAAGCATCTCTTTCACCTGCATGGCGCAGGACCCCTCCTGTGTACAACGCCCCCTCCCAGACACTGAGAAGCATCTCTTTCACCTGTATGGTACAGGGCCCCTCCTGTGTACAACGCTCCCTAAGGGATACTGACAAGCATCTCTTTCACCTGCATGGTGCAGGACCCCTCCTGTGTACAACGCCCCCTCCCAGACACTGACAAGCATCTCTTTCACCTGCATGTCAGCGCCAAGATGCTCCTTGGAGTGATAGGTGCGCTATAGAAATGTTCACTTACGGATATATGATGTTAGCACGCACACTTTTACCACGCATACCATTACCACACATTTTTTACAAGGCGATACCTTTACAACGCATAGTGCTTTGGGTGCTGGATAGTGAATAGTTTAATTTACTATTCCAACACCAGTCCCCGTGGACACTAGGGAAGGTTATTGGATAGTAAATTAACCTATTCACTATCCATTCCCTATGTCAGATCGCCCCAAAGCGCTATGCGTTGTAATGGCATGCTTTGTAAAAGATGCGTGGTAATGGTATTGCGTTGTAAAAAATGCGTGCTAAAGGTTGTATACCTTCACTTACATTACATTACATTACATTACATGTCGCAGGACCCCTCTTGTGCACAACGCCCCCTCACAGATACTGGCAAGCATCTCTTTCACATGCATATCTCAGGACCCCTCCTGTGTGAAACGCCCCCCATCCCAGACACTGACACGCATTTCTTTCACCTGCTTGGCGCAGCCCCCCCCTGCACTGCAACGACCCCTCCCAGACACTGACAAGCATCTCTTTCACCTGCTTGGTGCAGGACCCCCCCTGCACTTCAACGCCCCCTCCCAGACACTGACGAGCATCTCTTTCACCTGAATGGTGCAGGACACCCCTGCACTGCAACGCCCCCTCCCAGACACTGACAAGCATCTTCTTCACCTGCATGGTGCAGGACCCATCCTGTGTACAACACCCCAGTCCAGGCCCTGACAAGCTTTTCTTTCTCCTGCATGGACCCTTCCTGTGCTGCATCACCCCCTCCCAAACACTGACAAGCATCTCTTTCACAGCTTGTCAATGGCTGAAAGAGAGGGCGGAGATTTGCTAAAGTCTCACCCAATGAAGCGCAGCAGCCAAAAATAACAGATCTACAGAGATACGGCCGTCTCCTCCCCACTCCCTAGTTCTGGTGCAGAATGTTGCTGCTCTGCGCCACGCACACACCTTTGCACCAAAGTGCCAGGGTGTGTATGTGAGTCTCGCATGGGATTTTCATTGGAAGAATTCCCTTCTAGTACAAAAAACTGTTCTTAGATCATTTTTAAACTGTTTCCTGACTCCTGGTGGCCAGAGGCCCTTGGAAAAGCACCCATCCCGACGGACCACGCACGGAACCTGGGCGTCATCCTGGACTCCTCACTCTCTATGAACAGACAAGTCAACGCCGTTTCATCATCTTGCTTCAACATTCTTCGCATGCTCAAAAAAACATTTAGCTGGATCCCCACCTAAACCAGAAAAACGGTCACCCATGCACTGGTTACAAGCCGCCTGGACTACGGAAACACCCTATACGCCGGTATCACCGCAAAACTCCAGAAAAAACTCCAACGCATCCAGAACGCTTCAGCCAGACTCATACTAGACATCCCGCGTAAAGACCACATTTCCGGTCACCTGAAAAACCTCCACTGGCTCCCCGTCAATAAGAGGATTACATTCCGCCTCCTAACCCACGCACACAAAGCACTTTACGAACTTGGACCCGAATGCCTCAACACACGAATTTCCTTCTAAACCCCCTCCCGCCAGCTACGATCCTCCAACCAAGCCTTTGCTACCGTACCTCGCATCAATAAAACCACCATGGGAGGTAGATCCTTCTCCTACCTGGCAGCTAAAACCTGGAACTCACTCCCCACTCACCTTCGTCTCACTCAGAACCACCTAGCATTCAGAAAGCAACTTAAAACTTGGATATTCGACAAGTAATTCCCCACCCTTCTTCAAGCGCCTTGAGACCCTCCGGGTATGTAGCGCGCTATATAAATCTTTTGACTTGACTTGACTTGACTTTGTTGTTCAGAAGGGCCTTCCCTTGTTCCTGGCAGCGCTGCACACCCCTCCCTCTGGGCCTCGCTTTAGTGGACCAGGGGTGGGAGTCCCAGGTCAAGAGGACACTGGCCCCATCTTGGTGGGCGGAGCACGGGGCCCTGGGCAGCTGACCATGCCTTCCGCTGGCCCTGTCTTAAGGCCTCTTTAAGGTCAGCAGGGCGGGGTGTGGGCACAGTCAGTCACCTGTCCGAAAAGGACGAGCCGCATGACTGAATCCCCCATCCTCACGGGCTTTGAAGTGGCACTGACCCGTCTCAAATAGTGCAGATTTTTCTGGACATGCGTCACATCTTTTTACCATTGACATTATAGTCCTACTCACTGGTGGCTCCTCCACTGAGGCGGAGGAGCGTTGCCCCACTGGAGGATGGAGGAGAAGCGGTGGCGGCCAGCCGCAGGAAAGTGGTGTTTCATCAGATTTTTTTAACCTTCCTCCCCTTCCCCGTCCCACTGCTGCTTTCCGGTAGCAGCCGCCCGTGGTCCTGATATTATAGCTTTTAGAAGCTTTAACAATATATTTCGAGGAGGTTTTTTTTGAGCTGGTCACACAGCTCCGGTTTGGCTCCTGAAGGAGTTGCTTTTTTTCAAATACTGGGGACTTCAGAAGTGCACAGAAGAACAGCTGTGGACTCGAGCTGTCCCAGGGGCAGCTGCGGCCTCAAGCTGTCCTGGGGGCAGCTGCAAACTCGTGCTGTCCTGGGGGTAGCTGCAAACTCGTGCTGTCCTGGGGGCAGCTGCAAACTCGTGCAGGCCTGGGGGCAGCTGCAAACTCGTGCTGTCCCAGGGGCAGCTGCAGCCTCGAGCTGTCCTGGGGGCAGCTGCAAACTCGTGCTGTCCTGGGGACAGCTGCAAACTCGTGCTGTCCTGGGGGCAGCTGCAAACTTGTGCTGTCCTGGGGGCAGCTGCAAACTCGTGCTGTCCCGGGGGCAGCTGCGGCCTCGAGCTGTCCTGGGGGCAGCTGCAAACTCGTGCTGTCCTGGGGGCAGCTGCAAACTCGTGCTGTCCTGGGGGCAGCTGCATACTCGTGCTGTCCTGGGGGCAGCTGCAAACTCGTGCTGTCCTGGGGGCAGCTGCAAACTTGTGCTGTCCTGGGGGCAGCTGCAAACTTGTGCAGGCCTGGGGGCAGCTGCAAACTCGTGCTGTCCCAGGGGCAGCTGCGGCCTCGAGCTGTCCTGGGGGCAGCTGCAAACTCGTGCTGTCCTGGGGGCAGCTGCAAACTCGTGCTGTCCAGGGGGCAGCTGCAAACTTGTGCTGTCCTGGGGGCAGCTGCAAACTCGTGCTGTCCCAGGGGCAGCTGCGGCCTCGAGCTGTCCTGGGGGCAGCTGCAAACTCGTGCTGTCCTGGGGGCAGCTGCAAACTCGTGCTGTCCTGGGGGCAGCTGCAAACTCGTGCTGGCCTGGGGGCAGCTTCAAACTCGTGCTGTCCCAGGGGCAGCTGCGGCCTCGAGCTGTCCTGGGGGCAGCTGCAAACTCGTGCTGTCCTGGGGGCAGCTGCAAACTCGTGCTGTCCTGGGGGCAGCTGCATACTCGTGCTGTCCTGGGGGCAGCTGCAAACTCGTGCTGGCCTGGGGGCAGCTGCAAACTCGTGCTGTCCCAGGGGCAGCTGCGGCCTCGAGCTGTCCTGGGGGCAGCTGCAAACTCGTGCTGTCCTGGGGGCAGCTGCTGACTCATGCTGTCCTGGGGGCAGCTGTGGACTCGAGCTGTCCCAGGGGCAGCTGCAGCCTCGAGCTGTCCTGGGGGCAGCTGCAAACTCGTGCTGTCCTGGGGGCAGCTGCAAACTCGTGCTGTCCTGGGGGCAGCTGCAAACCCGTGCTGTCCTGGGGGCAGCTGCAAACTCGTGCTGTCTTGGGGGCAGCTGCAAACTCGTGCTGGACTGGGGGCAGCTGCAAACTCGTGCTGTCCCAGGGGCAGCTGCGGCCTCGAGCTGTCCTGGGGGCAGCTGCAAACTCGTGCTGTCCTGGGGGCAGCTGCAAACTCGTGCTGGCCTGGGGGCAGCTGCAAACTCGTGCTGTCCCAGGGGCAGCTGCGGCCTCGAGCTGTCCTGGGGGCAGCTGCAAACTTGTGCTGTCCTGGGTGCAGCTGCTGACTCATGCTGTCCTGGGGGCAGCTGTGGACTCGAGCATTTCTAGGGGCAGCTGTGGACTCGAGCTGTCCCAGGGGCAGCTGCGGCCTCGAGCTGTCCCAGGGGCAGCTGCGGCCTCGAGCTGTCCTGGGGGCAGCTGCAAACTCGTGCTGTCCTGGGGGCAGCTGCAAACTCGTGCTGTCCTGGGGGCAGCTGACAACTAGTGCTGTCCTGGGGGCAGCTGCAAACTCGTGCTGGCCTGGGGGCAGCTGCAAACTCGTGCTGTCCCAGGGGCAGCTGCGGCCTCGAGCTGTCCTGGGGGCAGCTGCAAACTCGTGCTGTCCTGGGGGCAGCTGCAAACTCGTGCTGTCCTGGGAGCAGCTGTGGACTCGAGCTTTCCTAGAGGCAGCTGCGGACTCGAGCTGTCCTGGGGGCAGCTGCAGACTCATGCTGGCCTGGGGCAGCTGCGGACTCGAGCTGTCCTGGGGGCAGCTGCAGACTTGTGCTGACCTGGGGCAGCTGCAGACTCGTGCTGTCCTGGGGCAGCTGCAGACTTAGGCTTTCCTGGGGGCAGCTGCAGACTTGAGCTGTCCTAGGGGCAGCTGCAGACTCGAGCTGTCCTGGGGGCAGCTGCAGACTTGTGCTGACCTGGGGCAGCTGCGGACTCGTGCCGTCCTGGGGCAGCTGCAGACTCAGGCTGTCCTGGGGGCAGCTGCAGACTTGTGCTGGCCTGGGGCAGCTGCGGACTCGAGCTGTCCTGGGGCAGCTGCAGTCTCAAGCTGTTCTGGGAGCAGCTGCAGACTTGTGCTGTCCAGGGGCAACTATGGACTTGTGCTCTCTTGGGGCAGCTGCTGACTCATGCTGTCCTGGTGGCAGCTGTGGACTCGAGCTTTACTAGGGGCAGCTGTGGACTCGAGCTGTCCTAGGGGTAGCTGCGGACTCAAGCTGTCCTGGGGGCAGCTGCGGACTCGTACTGTCCAGGGGGCAGCTGCAGACTTGTGCTGTCCAGGGGCAACTATGGACTTGTGCTCGCTTGGGGCAGCTGCTGACTCATGCTGTCCTTGGGGCAGCTGTGGACTCGAGCTTTTCTAGGGGCAGCTGTGGACTCAAGCTGGCCTGGGGGCCGCTGCGGACTCGTGCTGTCCTGGGGGCAGCTGCGAACTTGAGCTGTCTTAAGGGCAGCTGCAGACTCGTGCTTTCCCGGGGCAGCTATGGACTTGTGCACTTTTGGGGCAGCTGCAGACTCATACTGTCCTGGGGACAGCTACGGACTCCTAATGTCCTGGGACAGCTGCAGACTTGTGCTGACCTGGGTGTAGCTACGGACTCGTGCTGTCTTGGGGGCAGCTGCAGACTTGTGCTTGCCAGGGGCAGCTATGGACTTGTGCTCTCTTGGGGCAGCTGCAGACTCGTACTGTCCTGGGGCAGCTGCGGACTCATGCCCCCCTGGGGGCATCTACAGACACGTGCTGTCCTGGGGAAGCTGTGGACTCAAGCTGTCCTGGGGCAGCTGCGGACTTGTGCTGTCCTGGGGGCAGCTGCAGACTTGTGCTCTCTCCAGTACCGTGGTTGACACAGAAGACTGCATTGCTGCTGCCACATCTGGTAAAACAGTTCCTTGATTGCTAGGTAGGCTTGCATTGCTGCAGCTGCATCTGGTATTGCGGTTCCTAAATCTTTAGGGGAGCTTGCACTGCTACTGTTACATCTGGTATCACAGTTCCTTAGTTGCTAGAGAAGCTTGCACAGTTGCTGCATCATATTTCACAGCTCCTTGTTTGCTAGGAAAGCTTGAACAGCTGCTGCTACATCTGATATCACAGTTCCTTAGTTGCTGGGGAAGCTTGCACTGCCGCTGCATCATGTTTCACAGCTCTTTGGTTGCTAGGGACGCGTCCACTCATGTTGCATCTGGTATCACAGTTCCCTGTTTGCCAGGGATGCTTGCACAGCAGTGGCTACATCTGGTATCACAGTTCCTTAGTTGCTAATGAAGCTTTCACTGCTGCTGCTGCTGCATCGGGTATCACATTTATTTCGTTGTTAGGGAGACTTGCAATGCTGCTACGTCTGGTATCACAGTTCCTCAATGGCTAGGAAAGCTTGCATTGCTGCTGCTGCATCTGTTTTCGGGGATCCTAGCTTGCTAGGGACACTTGCGCTTCTGTTGCATCTGGTATCACAGTTTCTAAATTGCTTGGGAAGCTTGCACTTTTGCTAGATCTGGTATCACAGTACTGTGGTTGACACAGAAGACTGCATTGCTGCTGCCACATCTGATATCATAGTTCCTTGGTTGCTAGAGAAGCTTGACTGCTGCTGCTACATCTGATATCATAGTTCCTTAGTTGCTGGGGAAGCTTGCACAGCTGCTGCATCATGTTTCACAGCTCTTTGGTTGCTAGGGACGCTTCCACTCCTGTTGCATCTGGTATCACAGTACCCTGGTTGCCAGGGATGCTTGCACAGCTGTTGCTACATCTGGTATCACAGTTGGCTGCTAGGAAACTTTCATTGCCACTGCTAAATCTGACATCACAGTTCCTTTGTTGCTCAGTAAGCTTGCACTGCGGCCAACTCTGGTAGTACAGTTCCTCGATGTTTAGGGAAGCTTGCACTGCTGCTGCATCTTGTATGACAGTTCCTATGTTACTAGAGGTGCTTGAACTGCTACTGCCTCTTCCGGTTTCACAGTTCCTAGGTTGCTATGGAAGCTTGCACAGCTGCTACATGTAGTATCACAGTTACTTAGTTGCTAAGGACACTTGCATTGGTGCTGCTACTTCTGGTATCATAGTTCCATGTTTTTTTCTGGAAGCTTGCACTGCTGCTAGAATTGATATCACTGATCCATAGTTGTTAGTGAAGCTTGCACAGCTGGCAAATCTTGTATTAAAGTTCATTGGTTGCTTGTGAAGCTTACACTGCTCATTAGATCTGGTCAAAAAGTTTCTCGGGTGCATGAGAAGTTTGCACTGCGACTGCCACATCCAGTAATATATTTCCATGGCTGTGTGGGAACCTTGCACTGCTGCTACGTCTGATATCACAGTTCTTTGGTTGCTAGAGAAGCTTGCCCTGTTGCTCCATCTGATATCACAGTTCTTTGGTTGATACGGAAGCTTGTTCTCCAGTTACATCTGTTATCACCGTTCCATGGTGGCTAGGGAAGCTTGTACTGCTGCTACATCTGGTATCACAGTTCCTTAGTTGCGAGGGAAGCTCGCTCTGCTGCTGCATCATGTTTCACAGCTCTTTGGTTGCTAGGGACGCGTCCACTCATGTTGCATCTGGTATCACAGTTCCCTGTTTGCCAGGGATGCTTGCACAGCAGTGGCTACATCTGGTATCACAGTTCCTCGGTTGCTAATAAAGCTTTCACTGCTGCTGCTGCTGCATCGGGTATCACATTTATTTCGTTGTTAGGGAGACTTGCAATGCTGCTACTTCTGGTATCACAGTTCCTCAATGGCTAGGAAAGCCTGCACTGCTGCTGCTGCATCTGTTTTCGGGGATCCTAGCTTGCTAGGGACACTTGCGCTTCTGTTGCATCTGGTATCACAGTTTCTAAATTGCTTGGGAAGCTTGCACTTTTGCTAGATCTGGTATCACAGTACTGTGGTTGACACAGAAGACTGCATTGCTGCTGCCACATCTGATATCATAGTTCCTTGGTTGCGAGGGAAGCTTGAATGCTGCTACATCTGGTATCACAGTTCCTTGGTTGCTATTGAAACTTGCACTCCTGTTGCATCTGGTATCATAGTTCCTTAGTTACTAATGATGCTTGCACAGCTGCTGCTACATCTGTTATCACAGTTCCTTAGTTGCTAGGGAAGCTTGCTTTGCTGCTGCATCATATTTCACAGCTTCTTGGTTGCTAGGGAAGCTTGCAGTCCTTTTGCATCTTGTATCATAGTTCGTTAGTGTCTAGGGATGCTTGCACAGCTGCTGCTACATCTGGTATTGCAGTTCCTTAGTTGCTAGGGAAGATTGCACTGCTGCTGCATCATGTATCACAGCTCTTTGGTTACTAGGGACGCTCCCACTCCTGTAACATCTGGTATTACAGATCCCTGGTTGCTAGGGATGCTTTCACAGCTCCTGCTACATCTGGTATCACAGTTCCTTAGTTGCTAGGGAAGCTCGCTCTGCGGCTGCATCATATTTCACAGCTCTTTGGTTGCTAGGGACGCGTCCACTCATGTTGCATCTGGTATCACAGTTCCCTGTTTGCCAGGGATGCTTGCACAGCAGTGGCTACATCTGGTATCACAGTTCCTCGGTTGCTAATAAAGCTTTCACTGCTGCTGCTGCTGCATCGGGTATCACATTTATTTCGTTGTTAGGGAGACTTGCAATGCTGCTACTTCTGGTATCACAGTTCCTCAATGGCTAGGAAAGCCTGCACTGCTGCTGCTGCATCTGTTTTCGGGGATCCTAGCTTGCTAGGGACACTTGCGCTTCTGTTGCATCTGGTATCACAGTTTCTAAATTGCTTGGGAAGCTTGCACTTTTGCTAGATCTGGTATCACAGTACTGTGGTTGACACAGAAGACTGCATTGCTGCTGCCACATCTGGTATCACAGCTGCTTGGTTGCTAGGGAACTTGCATTGCTGCTGCTACATCTGGTATCACAGCTCCTTGTTTGCTAGAGAAGCTTGACTGCTGCTGCTACATCTGATATCACAGTTCCTTAGTTGCTGGGGAAGCTTGCACTGCCGCTGCATCATGTTTCACAGCTCTTTGGTTGCTAGGGACGCTTCCACTCCTGTTGCATCTGGTATCACAGTACCCTGGTTTCCATGGATGCTTGCACAGCTGTTGCTACATCTGGTATCACAGTTGGCTGCTAGGAAACTTTCATTGCTACTGCTAAATCTGACATCATAGTTCCTTGTTGGCTAGGGAAGCTTGCACTGCTGCCAACTCTGGTAGTACAGTTCCTCGATTTTTGGGAAGCTTGCACTGCTGCTGCATCTTGTATGACAGTTCCTATGTTACTAGAGGTGCTTGAACTGCTACTGCCTCTACTGGTATCACAGTTCCTAGGTTACTATGGAAGCTTGCCCAGCTGCTACATCTGGTATCACAGTTCCTAGATTGCTAGGGACACTTGCATTGGTGCTGCTACTTCTGGTATCATAGTTCCATGTTTTGTTCGGGAAGCTTGCACTGCTGCTACATCTGTTATCACTGTTCCATAGTTGTCAGTGAAGCTTGCACAGCTGCCAAATCTGGTATTAAAGTTCATTGGTTGCTTGTAAAGCTTGCACTGCTCATTAGATCTGGTCAAAAAGTTTCTTGGTTGCATGAGAACCTTGCACTGCTACTGCCACATCCAGTAATATATTTCCATGGCTGCGTGGGAACCTTGCACTGCTGCTCCATCTGACATCACAGTTCCCTGTTTGCTAGGGAAGCTTGCACTGCTGCTGCTACATCTGGTATCACAGCTCCTTGTCTGCTAGGGAAGCTTGAACAGCTGCTGCTACATCTGATATCACAGTTCCTTAGTTGCTGGGGAAGCTTGCACTGCTGCTGCATCATGTTTCACAGCTCTTTGGTTGCTAGGGATGCTTCTACTCCTGTTGCATCTGGTATCACAGTTCACTGGTTGCTAGGGATGCTTGCACAGCTGCTGCTACATTTGATATCACAGTTCCTTCGTTGCTGGGGAAGCTTGCACTGCTGCTGCATCATGTTTCACAGCTCTTTGGTTGCTAGGGATGCTTCCACTCCTGTTGCATCTGGTATCACAGTTTCCTGGTTGCTAGGGAAGCTTGCACAGCTGCTGCATCTGATATCACAGTTCCTCGGTTGCTAGGGAAGCTTGCACTGTTGCTCCATCGGATATCACAGTTCTTTGGTTGCTACAGAAGATTGCTCTCCAGTTACATCTGATATCACAGTTCCTCGGTTGCTAGGGAAGCTTGCACTGCTGCTGCATCTGGTATCATAGATCCTTAGTTGCTAGGGATGCTTGCACAACTGCTTTTATATCTGATATCACAGTCCCTTGGTTGCTATGGAAGCTTGCACTCCTTTTGCATCTGGTATCATAGTTTCTTTGTTGCTAGGGATGCTTGCACAGCTGCTGCTACATCTGGTATCACAGTTCCTTAGTTGCTAGGGAAGCTTGCACTGCTGCTGCATCATATTTCACAGCTACTAGGTTGCTAGGGAAACTTGCACTCCTGTTGAATCTGGTATCATAGTTCCTCAGTTGCTAGGGATGCTTGCACAACTGCTGCTACATCTGGTATCACAATTCCTTGGTTGCTAGGGATGCTTGCACTGCTGCTGCATCATGATTCACAGCTCTTTGGTTGCTAGGGACGCTTCCACTCCTGTTGCATCTGGTATCACAGTTCCTCGGTTGCTAGCAAAGCTTGCACTACCGATGCATCTTGTATAAAAGTCCCTTGGCTGCTAGGGAAGCTTGAGCTGCTACTGATAGAGCGCGCAGGTCACCCGACTCTTTAATGCACGTACCTTGGGCCCATAACGTGTTTTATCACTGTATTTTATGAATCGGGTGAGCTTACACACAACTATCAGTTGTTCGTTGTTCCTTACTATTATTTCCGTGTACCTGACTTACCAATCCTTGTCACAGGTACCTATGATCATGACGGATCAGGAGCTAGCAGGGGTAGGAAGATAACACTAAACAAAATACCATGCACATTTGAATGCTGATTTTATACTTTTGTAATAACCACAAACACTGGAGTTTTCAAAGCTTTATCTAGTCTTCAAGATTATTTCCATATGCCAAGAGAATGAAATTTACACAGACCAAACTATCAATAACTAAGATCAGGAGTAAAATGTAGCTATGAATGAGAGTAAGTAACATTGAGTTCCAGAAAACTAAAGGAAAGGGAAACAAGGAACACGCTATTCAGTTCCAATGGGCTTCTTCATACAGATACTAAGGGTAGGTAAAGAAAAGGGAACATGCTATTTAAGCAAGATACTAGAATTTACTGATGATTCATAGGAGACGGTACTTAAGCTATTTTACTCAATTCGAAAGGCTTAGATTCTAAAGGAAAGGTAAGAATGGAACACTCTAAGTATGCGAAACGATTCAAATATTTTCCTAAAGGAAAGGGTAAAAGTGGAACACAACTAATAAGACAGTTTGCATGTAAAATCGTTGAAGAGAGACAGGGAAAATACATAGGCAATGATGCTTTATTAAAAGGAGGAGAGGAAAAAGTATAGATAGACGAAACACCCACATATGTTATATTTACCTAGGACGGGAATGAGGACTAACCCTGGCCACGGGTCAGTTGGGAAAGGCGGGAAAGGACCCTCAAGGACTTAGGATGCCAGTAGGCGAGCAGGTACAGCTCATGGACAGTCAGGACAGGATAACCCCAGGATTTGGATCAGGACCGAGCTCATCAAAGGGTACGACCAACACCTGCAGCTTCGGATGCATCGCCTGCGCTACTCCCTCTCTGCACGGAATCTGCCAATAACCCCGATTGGGTTCTCGAATCTCCCAGCAAAGTGCTTCGCCAGCACTTAAGACTATTCCACCGCAGTGAGTTTGTGGAAATTACGTACAGAGTGCTCCACAGCTCTCTGTATCAATCACCTATAGAGTTCGTAGGGTCAGTGACAGGTCAGCTACTCGGACAAGTCGGACAAATTCTCTAGCTAAACCTAGGCTAGTTATACTGTTTTCGAGTCAGTGGACCACCCACAAATGTTGCAAGTGAAAGGATCCCCAACTTCAGATTGGACAAGAGAGGTGGTTAGGTCATTGTCACCACCTAGAATTTGATGTTCCCATAATTAATATTCAGTTTCTTGAACCCACCCCCTACATTCCAGTTCCCATGGCATAGGAATACAGAGACAATAGCGTACAGAGTGCAAATATTACATTGTTACAATTATAGGTGTAGATTCGAGTCTTCTCGCTGGGTCGTAGGTTGGTTCCCAGGAGCATCTCAGCTTCGGCAGCCAGCTGGCTGAGTTCCACTGCTGCAAGACTCGATTCTTTTATCACGTGGTTAGGTCCACACAGGCTTCAAAGATGGAGAGGCTTACAGCTCCCAGGCCCACAGAATTCGATACATGAAAAGTAAGCAAAAACAATTTAGAAACACAGAAAAAAATGAATATACTGTATACCGTGATTTGCTATACTACATCCCTTATCTTATAATGACTATAGCATTAGGAGTTAAGCAGAACGAAACAGCTGTGCTAAAGCAGCGGTGGCAAGCAAGGTGCATGTTAGAAACAAAGCGGCCATGTTTGCAATAATGCGCATGTGCGAAAAGTTCCCTCCAGAACTGCGAGTGCGTCACATCACATGGGTATAACAGACGCATGAGCAGACTAGAATCCTGCAAGGCAGCGATCAGTCAGTATCCAAGCGTTGTTAGGATTAGCAAACACATAAGCAAGCATCTCTGGGACATCCGCGTGTAGTGTAAAAGTGCAATATTAATACGACACACATTGTTGATTATAACGTTAATGATTATTCGAGGTTCATGAGTACAGCAAGTCGCGTAATGTGCGAATCCTTGCTCCATCACTACTACATCTGGTATCATGAATCCTTGGTTGCTAGGGAAGCTTCCGCACCTGGTATCACGATTCCTTGGTTGTTAGGGAATGTTACACTGCTGCACCATCTGCTATAATAGTTTCCTGGCTGCTAGGAAACTTTCATTGCTAATGCTAAATCTTACATCACAGTTCCTTTGTTGCTTAGGAAACTTGCACTGCTGCCAAATCTGGTAGTACAGTTCCTCGATTTTTAGGGGAGCTTGCACTGCTGCTGCATCTTGTATGACAGTTCCTATGTTACTAGGGGCACTTTAACTAGTACTGCCTCTTCTGGTTTCACAGTTCCTAGGTTGCTATGGAAGCTTGCACAGCTGCGACATCTGGTATCACAGTTACTTGGTTGCTAGGGACACTTGCACTGGTGCTGCTACTTCTAGTATCATGGTTCCTTGTTTTTTTCTGGAAGCTTGCACTGCTGCTAGAATTGATATCACTGATCCATAGTTGTTAGTGAAGCTTGCACAGCTGGCAAATCTTGTATTAAAGTTCATTGGTTGCTTGTGAAGCTTGCACTGCTCATTAGACCTGGTCAACAAGTTCCTTGGTTGAAAGGGGAGCTTGCTCTGCTGCTGCCACATCTGGTATCACAGTTCCTAGGTTACTAGGGAAGATTGCACTCCGGCTGCCACATCTGGTATCACAGTTCCTTAGTTGCTAGGGAAGCTTGCACTGCTGCTGCCACATCTGGTATCACAGTTCCTTGGTTGCTAGGGAAGCTTGCACTGCTGCTGCATCTGCTATCACAGTGCCTTAGTTGTTAGGGAAGCTTGCCCTGCTGCTGCACCTTGTATCACGATTCCTTGGTTGTCAGGGAATGTCACACTGTTGCACCATCTGCTATAATAGTTTCCTGGCTGCTAGGAAACGCTCATTGCTACTGCTAAATCTGACATCATAGTTCCTTAGTTGCTAGGGAAGCTTTCACTGCTGCTGCATCATATTTCACATCTCCTTGGTTGCTAGGGAAGCTTGCAGTCCTGTTGCATCTGCTATCATAGTTCCTTAGTTGCTAGGGAAGCTTTCACTGCTGCTGCATCATATTTTACATCTCCTTGGCTGCTAGGGAAACTTGCAGTCCTGTTGCATCTGGTATCAACCTTAGTTGCTAGGGAAGCTTGCACTGCTGCTCCATCTTATATCACAGTTCCTTAGTTGCTAGGGAAGCATGCACTGCTGCTCCATCTTATATCACAGTTCCTTAGTTGCTAGGGAAGCATGCACTGCTGCTCCATCTTATATCACAGTTCCTTGTTTGCTAGGGAAGCTTGCACTGCTGCTCCATCTTATATCACAGTTCCTTAGTTGCTAGGGAAGCATGCACTGCTGCTCCATCTTATATCACAGTTCCTTGGTTGCTAGGGAAGCTTGCACTGTTGCTCAATCTGATATCACAGTCCCTTGGTTGCTAGGAGAGCTTGCACTGCTACATCTGCTATAACAGTGCCTTAGCTGTTAGTGAAGGTGCACTGCTGATGCAACTGGTATCATGATTCCTTGGTTGCTAGGGAATCCTGGCCTTCAACACTCCTTCTTTACTCCTCAACGCTAGGCTGAGGTTCTGCCGTGCCTTTCTACAAGAATGGTCATACCATCCTATATTTCTAAGAGGACAAGCACCCTTTCCCTGATGAACTTTTTTTTAAAAAGAACCCCTTTATTTTGGAAAAAAACTTGGGGTGTGACTCTTCGATTAATTTATTAAAATTAGGCACATTACAACGATCCTGCAAGCTACTAACCTCGTTTGCAACAGCCTCCAATAAATCCTGCATTTTCCCTGGCTTATCCAGCAGAGTTGCCCATTTAACATGGCGTTGGTTGTTGGTTGAAATAATATCTAGTGGCATGACGCCCCTTTCAGGATCTGGCAATATTACTCCTTGGTCCAATTTGAAGAGCAAGCACAACGGGTTGTGATCACTCTCCAATCTAGGTGTCACTCTCATATCTATCATCTTATGCCAATCTCTGACATCTACAAGGATGTAATCTATCCGACTGCTTGCCCTTGTGTTGTCAAAGGTATGAACACCCTGAAGGTCTGACGGGGTGCGGCCATTTGCTGCCCTCAACCCCCTGGCCAAACACAAACTCTTAACTTGTACTGCCACTTCAGACCATTTCTTTACCGCGGGTAAATCCAATTGAGGGACTCCCCATTTAGTATCTTCCTCTAGGGACATTTCATTATCCTCCTGGCCTAGTGGTTCGAATGTAGTGTTCATATCTCCCCCCACTAGGATGGCGATATGCGTTGGTATATACTCAGATCGTTATCTAGTGCTACTACCACCTCTGAAACTTTACCCCCTATTGTTCCCCTGGCGTATATGTTGTAGAGGGCCATCTTATGGCCATCAGCCCAGGTTATCACAATTGGCAGTAAGTCACAATTATTAACGGGTCTCGCTCTAATAGTGCATTGTAGTGATTGGCGTACCCATGTGATTAGTCCCCCTGAGGGCTGCCCTTTTGGATTCTTTTTCGCAGGGACAAAGAAATTTAAAAAACCCTGGCGAATGACAGGGATCACTGCCCAGGTTTCCTGGAACATAATTACATCATGGAGGTCAACAAATTCGCACCATTCTGGGGACTCTAGTTTGTTAAAAATTCCCGCCAGATTCCAGGATAGGAATTTAAGACCTTCCTTCAACGGACTAGCCCTCACATTCGATGGTGATGCATATTGGGCATGCAGGGGTTGGGCCAGAATAGGTGGGGGGCTGGTTGCCCTGCTGTTTTCAATAATGCGGGGAGTGGGGACCAAGTGCCCCATAGTACAAGAATGAACCCCAGTACGACAGAGTATCCTCCCATTACTAGAATTAGTGCTTCTTAGCAATGCCAGTTTCCCCCTCTTTAATCCCAACTATGTTACCCTTGACTGCACTCATCCGCCCATTCAGTCAGTCACACTCGTTGAGATCAGAAAGGGCAGAGAATCTATTTTCCATCGGCATGCCCCAATTACTTCTTATACCAAGGGGCTTGCCTTTCCTTACCACAGAATTCCATTTTGTTCTAAGTACTGTGGGATTTAAAAAATTCCCTTTCTTTGCATAGAAAAAATCTAGCGTTAGAGGAAGTATCTCTGTGGATCTGCGCTGGGGAGGATATATGTTTGCTAAAATGTTTGGCAGCACTTCGGGATCAGAGAAGTGTAGCACCACACAATCCCCTCTAAATTTTTTATTACCACCCCCGATCCATTCTACTCTTCTAGCCTTCACAACCTCTTGTGCCAACTGGTCCATGCCCCCCGGAGAAAAGGCCATGTTCCTTGCTAGCCAGTGCAATGATTTATTTATTAGGGAAGATGGGTTCTCTACTTGCCCAGATTCTAGGAGTGGGACATTCGCCAGGACCAATACTAGGGGGGATGCCTCTACAATTAATTCTACTGGTCCCTTCTCTATTTTGGAGTCTACCAGCCTGTCCCTTTGCCTTGGCCCTTCAGAATCACCGATGTTAGTACCCAGTCCCCTGAAACCCACCCCCACCCCCCATATCGTTGGGCAGCATAGGAATAAGGGGAGTATTTTTCAAGGGTTCTGCCCTGGGGGCTGTCTGTGTTTTTGTTTGACTCGACTCTAAGTGTCTCCTGCTTAGGAATTTTTGTTGCTTCCTCTAATGATTTTTGCAAAAGTCCCCCCAACCTGTTCACCTCTTCAGTGAGGTGGTCTATTTTGCATAGGAGAGGTTTAGTTATGGTCTTGATTTTACTATCTAGGGCGTTTAACAGTTTCTTAAATTGATCTTCGTCCAAAAGTAGCTTTCCCCCAGAGATTCCCCTTACATCTTCTCCAGTACTTTTCGGTGGGGATACATCTGGGCGTTTTTTGCTTGAGCGAAGCCCGCCCCGTTTTGGAAGACTCTTCCCCCCCCCCCCCTTAGCAGCTCTTGGGGCTGGAACCGGTGCTGGGGGCTCCTCTTCTAGCAATACTATGTCTTCATCAGGTATACTCTCAGCGTCTGAGTCAGCTATAGCTACTAATAGCTGGGTTAATGGGTTATTCTCAGGTTGCTGAAAAACCTCATTGCTAATATCAAGGTCAGGTGTGTCAAGAGTATAAAGAAAGATGGTCCTTGACTTTGATTATACTTAGGGAATTACCCGTGCAGTCTGAACGCGGTGCTCGTTTTCGGACAAACGCCGATTGAGGCTGTTCCACATCACGAGCTCTCTTGCGGTACCCGGCTCAATCACCTCTGCGGTACCCGGCCTGAATAAAAGGAATACTCGAGGTGACAAGTGTACCTGTGAGAATAACCCAAAATCGGACTAAGTGCGGATATTTACAACACCGGAACGCCCGAGGAGGCACCGGTAGGACCGCGCTGAAATTCTTTATAGCGGCCCTACTCAGAACATCAGCCTGATATACAGCCAATACAACCTTTGACCACCACAAGACACTAGGTGACCTATCCTTTCAGAAGCGTGGACGGCGGTCCATAGTCCTACCAATTCACTGGTGTTTAATCCAGACGATCTGTTGGATAACGGCTCAGCCACATCGCCGCTCTTCCCCCCCCCCCCCCATTGTCCTGAAGAAGACCCACAGCTGAGGTCCTCAATATCCCAAGAGCATCAGAGTCGAAACTTCGACGCTTACCAATTGATCTGCCTGTATCCCTCCCAGTGTCTATCCCCCCATACCCCTCAATTGACAACTATAGGGGACAGGCATATAAGATAGCAGAGGCTATCCCGCTTTGCATTGTGTAAATAATATAACTGTTTATCAGCTTTGTCTTTTTCTCCAATTTCCTTATCACTTGAGCACCCCTTTCCCTTCCTCACTGACTATACTCTTGATAGTCTATTGCGCCGTTTAGACAATTGTTTTATCGAATTGTAAATAAATATTGGAATTTTTGATATAACAAATATACATAGTTTGGTTATACTTTGATTGCTTTTGCAATTCCCGGGTTTTTCCAAGTCAATTGTGTGAAACTTTTTGGGTTTTGTCTACTACTGAATATATCTCTCCCACTGTTTTGATTAAATCAATGTATGCGAATTTAATTGCATAACCGAAAAACAAATGAAATTCATTCAAGTGTTTACTTAAATCATAGTCAAGGACCATCTTTCTTTATACTATTCATACCCAGGTCCTTTGATTCTGTGGGTGAACCCCATTGATTTAATGGTCTCTTGTGCAGGGATTCCTGCGAGGGTTGTCATTGTTTGTTGTTAATTGTTTGCTGTGTGCCTTAAATGTCAAGTATATGTAGTAGAGTGTTTGAGAGTACATAGATCCACATCCAGATTCCACAGACATGGTTGACAATGAAATCTTAACATACAGGGAAGACTCCATGAACAGGTGTGTCAAGAGGCATATTATCAGGTGATGGCAGTACAGGGGAAAGGCTCAACCCCAGTGAGATCTCCTATCACTGTTTATTTTTGCAACAACCTGGTCCAGGTAATTGTCAAGAGTATTAGCAGCTTGGGTCGATTTTGGCTTCGACATATTAGGAGGTTGTAACACTGGTTACCCCCAAGTTATACCGTACAATACTGTTACACAGGATGACTTTCCTATAATTGCAGTGATGGGTGTAAGTAGTAAAAACTCACAGATGGTATTTTGGGCAGCGTTCCTGGCCCTGTCCCTGTTTCTTCCTGCCGATGAGGGCCGTAGAGGGCCCGCCCTTTGCCCGGGCTTCGCCCGGCGTCCCGCGACGCGGAGGGCACAGCTCTCTTGAAGCCCCTCCTGACGCTACAAACGCGTCAGGGCTAGGCGCCGCCGCAAGGGATGCCGGGATTGGTAGTCCCGAGGCGGCAGCGCGGCTGGAGGTAGTGGTGGCGGTCGTTGGCTGGTGATAGCGCTCCTGCGCTTCTCCTCTCAGTGTGCAGCAGACTCTCCCACACAGGTCAGTGGTCTGAATAGTGGTTCCCCCGCTCCACCGAGGGCACAGCTCTCTTGAAGCCCCTCCTGACGCTGCAAATGTGTCAGGGCTAGGCGCCGCCGCAAGGGATGCCGCGATTGGTAGTCCCGAGGTGGCAGCGCGGCTGGAGGTAGCGGTGGCGGTCGTTGGCTGGTGATAGCGCTCCTGCGCTTCTCCTCTCAGTGTGCAGCAGACTCTCCCACACAGGTCAGTGGTCTGAATAGTTTCCTGGCTGTTGGAAAACGCTCATTGCTACTGCTAAATCTGTCATTATAGTTCCTTAGTTGCTAGGGATGCTTGCACATCTGCAGCTTCATCTGGTATCACAGTTCCTTAGTTGCTAGGGAAGCTTGCACTGCTGCTGCATCATATTTCACATCTCCTTGGTTGCTAGGGAAGCTTGCAGTCCTGTTGCATCTGCTATAATAGTTCTTTAGTTGCTAGGGATGCTTGCACTGGTGCTGCTACATCTGATATCACAGACCCTCGGTTGCTAGGGAAGCTTGCACAGCTGCAGCTACATCTGGTATCACATTTCCTTAGTTGCTAGGGAAGCTTTCACTGCTGCTGCATCATATTTTACATCTCCTTGGCTGCTAGGGAAACTTGCCGGCCTGTTGCATCGGGTATCATAGTTCCTTAGTTGCTAGGGATGCTTGCACAGCTGCTGCTACATCTGGTATCACAGTTCCATAATTGTTGGGAAGCTTGCATTGCAGATACATCTGGTTTCACAGTTCCTTGGTTGCTAATGAAGCTTTCACTGCTGCTGCTGCTGCTGCTGCATCGGATATCACCTTTATTTGGTTGTTAGGGAGACTTGGAATGCTGCTACTGCTGTTATCACAGTTCCTCAGTTGCTAGGAAAGCTTGCACTGCTGCTGCATCTGGTTTCAGGGATCGTAGCTTGCTAGGGACGATAGCACTGCTGATGCATCTGGTATCACAGTTCCTAAGTTTCTTAGGAAGGTTGTACTTTTGCTATATCCGGTATCACAGTACCGTGGTAGACACAGAAGACTGCCCTGCTGCTGCTACATCTGGTATCACAGTTCCTTGGTTGCTAGGGAAGCTTGCACTGCTGCTGCCACATTTGGTATCACAGTTCATTGGTTGCTAGGGAACCTTGCACTCCTGTTGCATCTGGTATCATGGTTCCTTAGTTGCTAGGGAAGCTTGCACTGCTGCTGCCACATTTGGTATCACAGTTCATTGGTTGCTAGGGAACCTTGCACTCCTGTTGCATCTGGTATCACAGTCCTTTGATTGGTAGGGAAGCTTGCACTGTTGCTCCATCTGATATCACTGTTCTTTGGTTGCTACGGAAGCTTGCTCTCCAGTTACATCTGTTATCACAGCTCCTTGTTTGCTAGGGAAGCTTGCACTGCTGCTGCATTTGGTATCATAGATCCTTATTTGCTGGGGAAGCTTGCACTGCCGCTGCATCATGTTTCACAGCTCTTTGGTTGCTATGTGGAATTTTAGTTTGCGATCTGAACATCATCTGCGCCAGCTTGTCACCTATGTACTACGTGCACGGCAGCCCTTTTAGGTCACCTATGTACTACGTGCACGGCAGCCATTTTAGGTCACCTATGTACTACGTGCACGGCAGCCATTTTAGATATCATGGTCTCCCTGTCCACGATCAATCGCCAGCGCGCCCCTCTGACCCAGCAAGCATCCTCCGCGCACCCTGGCTCCCCCTCCCTCCCCCTCATGAACATAAACCTTCTGCATGACCCTGTCCTTGGGAGTCACGCCAGCGCCTGACCAACACCTCCTCTCCTCCCATGAATGACCCTCTGTTGATAAACCTCCCCTCTGCACTGGATTGTCCACGCAGCATGAATACCACTCCATTGATGGCCCCTCACCCCGTGTCCAGCTGTCCACACAGGTCCGAGGCCATCGCCTAAGCCGGCAGATATCATTTACTGCCCCTTATTGTATGAGGTCGCTCTCCTTCAAAGGACCCTCTATTGATCCAGGCCTCCCCACCCCCTGTGACATGATCAGGCGCACACATCCTAAGACTCGACGGAACACTTAGCTGCGTGATGACCCCCTCCTCTTATCAGCAGGTTGAGGACCTCTATTGTGAAGGTATATGGGGGTGGGATTGACACGAGGATTACGGGGATGTCTTTTCCTTTATGCTACAATGTTCTGATTGTAATAAAGAAAGGTCACATGCCATAAACCAGTGTATAAGAGGCCAGGCCTCCGAGAGGCTGTTAGAGCACCTCGAGACGATACCTTGTTGTCTGATCTGATGTGTTCTGCTCCGTCGGAATAAAACTTCTGTTTCCTGCCTTCTGGTCTCCGGCGCCTGCCTCATTGCTTGGTAAATTTGAATGGTACAAGGGCGGTTAGCGCCGGGCAAATCTTGAGAAAGGTCCTAGCCCTACCTTTTTCCACAATTGGCGTCCCAAAGCGTGGGGCCCATCAGCGACACGTGGATCCAGTGGGAGAGGTCCCGACGACAGAGTGAACGACTGCAACGATCGGGAAGAGCTCGTGTCCGATAGACCCTCGTCTGACAGCCGATCATCCGACCTTCACTAGTTCTGAACAGACCTCTCTCGAGTGATCTACGGTCCTGACTGGGAACCATCAGGAGTGCCACGGGCATCACGAAGAAGAGAGGACGATCGGGCGCTGGATCCAGAGGACAGGAAACCGTCCATGCGGTCCGGGTAAGGTCGTGTAAACACGACGAATTAAGAAAAGATTGTTTTGTTTGGATAATACTAGTATTACGCTTTGTTGAAACCTCTGGAGATTCGCTGTCTGCAAACGGAGAAAACAACAGGCTCTCTCTTTGCAAACAGTGAAGGATAGGTAACGCAGACTTTTGTCCCCGTTGTAATCCGTCGTGCCTATCTTCCTCCCCCACTGTTTCCCGAACTGTCGTTCGTGGATTATTGTCTGGAGATTCTTTTTCTGCAAACAGGGAAGAACAAGGTCTCTCTTTGCAGGTAGAGAAAGAGTGGATAACGATAACTTTTCGTGCCCACTTATTCTCCCCACTGAATTGTTTTGATTGACCGATTATTCGGTATTGGTTCGTTTGAGGTATTCACCGCCGGCAAACAACGGAGAATAGAAATATTCTGTCTAGTCTTTGCCCGCCGTGATAAGATAGGTAGTGCAGACTTTTGTCCCCGTTGTAATCCGTCATGCCTATCTTCTCCCCACTGGTTGGTAGCCTGTTTAGCCCGGACCGCTTATTAGAGATGAACCATCCAGCTCCACTGGAGGGCACCCCTAATAAGGACATGTTCACTAAGTATGGACTAGTCGCTATAGCTTACACTAAACTATGGCATAAATATACGAAAAAGAACTCTGAAAGTCAGTGGCCACTGATAGGTTCCTTTAATGAAAATAAAATAAGAACATTAGAAATAGCGCTCCAGAAAAATAAGACCACGCCCACTATGCTCGACAGTATCGGCATGTGGCGCAAAGAAACGGAACAACGAAAGAAAAGAGAAGAAGCAAAAATAGGGAAAAAATTACGAAAGGCAGCCCACCTAGCCGCAAAGCAACTAGAAGAGGAAATAAAAGAAAGAAAAGAAGCTACACAAAACCAAGAATCATGGTCGACAGGCCAATGTCCTGTTAGGACCCCCTCTGCGCTCTACCCTGAATTGCCCTCCAAACAACGGGCGAACGATGAGTTACTGCTAGGTCCCCCAATCATCTACATGCCCCCTCCGTATGCTCCCAGCCAACAAAGCCTGCAAGCCCCAAGTATGAGTGAAAGTGATCCTAGCGCTAGTGCACCGGCCCTCACGGCCTCCGCACCAGCCACATTAACAACTTCGTCAGACGATCCCGAGTCTAGCAAACAATCACCGGCCAGACTAAGTAGGTTGAGCAAAGATGAGCGGGATGGGATCGACAAAATAGCAAAGACATTAGTAGAACGAAGGGAGAGCGAAGATTATACAATGAACGTATATAATTCACATGCCGACAGCCACAGACGGCATTTCATCTTGCGATTCAGCTACTACACCCTGAACGCATATGAAGATAGGTATCAAAGTAAGGGTCCCGCTAAACTAACGACGCTGTATAGGAAGATTGATGTGGGAGATGGGACTGAACGTGAGGCGACGGAGCTCTTCATGCAGATGCTTGAGGTCTTCCGCCACCTCACGGAACAGAAACCAGAAGCCAAGATTACAGTCCCTGAAACAGCCTCGGTAGAGGTAGCCAATACTATGATGCCTATCAGAGAAGCGGCTCCTTACTGGATCCCGCCACGGGGCCAGAGAACGAGCGATGATATTAATAATGAAAATGCAAAGGGAAGGGTTGTGTACAATTGGGTTTACCAACCATGGGACCGACAGGATATCCTAACCTTCAAACAAACCCTGCCCGATTTAAGAAAAAACCCGACGGCATTTTATACCGAATTAGGCACAGCCTTGGGTTCGACAATAATGACTTTAGCGGACATTGACTTGTTCTTCGGGTTATGCCTGCCAGCTGATGTGTGGAAGCAAATCCGGAAGGCTGACCACACGGATCTGTTTGGACATACCTGGGACCAACTCGGTAAACTAGATAGACAGCGAGAGCCGGGGAGTAAACCAGTAAAAGACATATTGGAACTCCCAGACAAACTAGTCCAGAAATTAAAGACACTGGTCCCGGAAAGAAAAGTAGACTGGTCGATAGTCACGGCCTGCCGACAGAAACCCCAGGAAGATGTGTCAGAATACTTCTCCCGATTCGAGACAGTGTTCTCCGACTACAGTGGCCAAGACATGACCACCGCAACCGGACAGCACCTGTTTGTTCAAAATTATGTAAAGGGACTAACACAAGAAGTCTCCCAAAAACTGCAGACGAGTGAGAGTAGTTGGGGAGCCTCCAAACCCGCAGCTATCCTTCAGATGGCTCAGTATTACGAGCACCAAAAGAATGAGAATGATAGGGCGTCCGAGAAAAAGAAGAAAGATTTAAAGGAAAGGGTAATGATAGCCCAGATACAGGGTATAACGGTAGGACGGGAACACCAAAGGGGGAACTACCAATCAACCACCCCCAGAGATCTACCTCCTAAAGATCACACCCCAGCACCCCACACTGGACGTAGAGACATTAGCAATGACCAATGCGCCTTCTGCAAAGGGCTCGGCCATTGGAAATCCCAGTGTCCGGTTCTGCTAGAGATGAATAGAAATAGGGATTCCAGGGATGTGGCAGGTGGTCCGAGGAATAGAGTACAGGGACGAGGGCACCCCAACGACACCAACAATGACAGATCAGGGAGACTGAACACATTTGACCGTCCCCGACAGAACCAATATCAGCTATCCGAAGGTGAAAATGCCCCCGATTTTGCATAGGACTGCCAGGGGCAAGGGAGGGATCCAGTCGAGCTCTGTGTTGACCAGCAAGGTCCTTATGTCACCGCTAAGGTCCTGGGTACAGAGTCTCCATTCTTGGTAGACACTGGGGCGACACGTAGTGTGTTATCAAAACGACTGATTCCAAGGGCACCCTTGTCTGGCTCACAAATAACGTCGATAGGTTTCGATGGAACGCCCTCCACTAACCCCCTGTCCGTACCTATTACCTTTGACCTAGAAAACAACACCACTGACGCGACATTTCTGCTCTCCTCCAACTCCCCTGACGCCATTATGGGCATTGACTTACTGAAACATTTTCGAGCTACCATTAGGTGTTCCCCAGATGGAATACGAGTCATCCTGTACGACAACCCAGACATGCCCAGATCCCGTCCCCCACGACACATGTGCTCCATAACTGACGCTGACCTGTCCCTGCTTGACACCCTGCCTCCGTACCTATGGGCCAAAAATGACTCTGATGTGGGGCGAATGATGATTGATCCTATTCACATAACTGTACGACAGGATGCTATGCTCCCGAAACTCCCACAATATCGGATATCGCCAGAGGGTGAGAAGGCACTGGTAGCGATCATTCAGTCTCTGGTAAATGCAGGAGTGGTTGAAGAGGTGGTTAGCAACGTCTGCAACAGCCCAATCCTACCTATTGTTAAGAAGCAAGGTGAAGGAGATGAGAAAGCGTACCGCTTTATCATCGACTTACGAGAGATTAACAAAGTGGTTGTACCCCAATATCCTGTAGTCTCCGATATCACCACCATTCTGACCCTCATCCCGTCTACTGCCACCACCTTCACTGTTATTGACCTTAAGAACGCGTTTTTCTCTATCCCCATTCACCCAGACAGCCGTTATCTCTTCGGCTTCACTTTAAAATCCCGCTCGTACCGATTTTGTAGAGCTCCCCAGGGGTACACTGAAAGTCCCAGCATTTACAGCCAGGCCCTCAAAAGACAGCTGGATGCCTTCCAGCTACCAGAGGGAGTGGTGTTGATCCAATATGTCGATGATATCCTTTTGGCGGCTGACACCACCCCGCTTGCAACAACAGCCACCGTCCAGCTCCTACACTTTCTTGCAGAAAATGGCCATAAAGTCTCCAAAAAGAAGTTACAGTTCTGCCAGCCACAAGTGACTTACCTAGGCCATCTCCTGTCCAAAGAAGGGAGGAAACTTACACCCGACCGAATCCAAACCATCCTAGACACCCCCATCCCAAAAACACAAAAGCAGGTCCGCTCTTTGGTTGGCCTAACCTCTTTTTGCCGACAGTGGTTGCCTAATTACAGCCTCATTGTGAAACCCTTACTTGCCCTGCTGACCAAAGATGTCCCCTCCCCGCTTCCTTGGACCACTGAGTGTCAAGCCTCCTTTAAGGAATTACGGGATGCACTCGGCTCAGCGCCTGTCCTAGGAACCCCGGATTACTCCAAACCCTTCTCCCTCTTCACCCACGAAAGGGAGGGGTGTGCATTGTCTGTCCTAACGCAATCAATTGGCCCTAAGCAACGCCCTTGTGCCTACTTCTCCGCCACTCTTGATCCTGTAGCCAGAGCTTTGCCTGCCTGCCTTCGGGCAGTAGCTGCCGCTGCTGTCTCTATCCGTCAGAGCGAGGGAATCGTACTTTCCAACTCCCTCACAGTGCTAGTACCCCATGCAGTCGACACCCTCTTGAACCAGACCAAGACCCAACACCTGACTAGCGCACGACTGACAGGGTACGAGTTGACTCTGCTTGCACCCCACATCACACTAAAGAGATGCACGACTTTGAATCCTGCCACATTGTTACCCCTGCCTGAAAATGACCCCGACATTCCTCCCATCCACGACTGTGTGACCCTCACGGACGAACAAACTAGGTGACCCACTTGTGGGACACCCCCGCGCCGCACGGCCACCAGCTGCTGCGTGTGTTCCCCTCTGCCTGCCTTCTGCCTCGCCGCCGGCCTCGCTGACGCCGTGGTCGCTCCCCTCTGGTTTCCCAGTTGTTTTGCCCTAAATTTGTGCTTGTCTGTTTCTGCCGTCTGCTCGCGTATTTTGCTGTTTTTCCTTGTTTTGCCCTAAATTTGTGCTTGTCTGTTTCTGCCGTCTGCTCGCGTATTTTGCTGTTTTTCCTTGTTTTGCCCGTAATAAGTGCTTGTCTGTTTCTGCCGTCTGCTCGCGTATTTTGCCGTTTTTATTTGTTTTGCCCTAAATTTGTGCTTGTCTGTTTCTGCCGTCTGCTCGCGTATTTTGCTGTTTTTCCTTGTTTTGCCCTAAATTTGTGCTTGTCTGTTTCTGCCGTCTGCTCGCGTATTTTGCTGTTTTTCCTTGTTTTGCCCGTAATTTGTGCTTGTCTGTTTCTGCCGTCTGCTCGCGTATTTTGCCGTTTTTATTTGTTTTGCCCTAAATTTGTGCCTGTTACTTTCTTTGTATCCCCTGTGCCGTGTCCTGTTTCCTTCCTGATTGGCCGCCTACCTCGCCGCCCTCCGCTCTCGCTTCCCGCCACCGACATTGGCCCCGCCCCTTTTTCTCTTCTGTTCCCTCCCCGCTCCCGCCTCCCAGCTGCTCCGCCCACCCGCGCACTTGGCCTTAAATGGCGACCGTGCAGCGCAGGTGAGTGTGACCCACTTGTGGGACACCCCCGCGCCGCACGGCCACCAGCTGCTGCGTGTGTTCCCCTCTGCCTGCCTTCTGCCTCGCCGCCGGCCTCGCTGACGCCGTGGTCGCTCCCCTCTGGTTTCCCAGTTGTTTTGCCCTAAATTTGTGCTTGTCTGTTTCTGCCGTCTGCTCGCGTATTTTGCTGTTTTTCCTTGTTTTGCCCGTAATTTGTGCTTGTCTGTTTCTGCCGTCTGCTCGCGTATTTTGCCGTTTTTATTTGTTTTGCCCTAAATTTGTGCTTGTCTGTTTCTGCCGTCTGCTCGCGTATTTTGCTGTTTTTCCTTGTTTTGCCCTAAATTTGTGCTTGTCTGTTTCTGCCGTCTGCTCGCGTATTCTGCTGTTTTTCCTTGTTTTGCCCGTAATTTGTGCTTGTCTGTTTCTGCCGTCTGCTCGCGTATTTTGCCGTTTTTATTTGTTTTGCCCTAAATTTGTGCTTGTCTGTTTCTGCCGTCTGCTCGCGTATTTTGCTGTTTTTCCTTGTTTTGCCCGTAATTTGTGCTTGTCTGTTTCTGCCGTCTGCTCGCGTATTTTGCCGTTTTTATTTGTTTTGCCCTAAATTTGTGCCTGTTACTTTCTTTGTATCCCCTGTGCCGTGTCCTGTTTCCTTCCTGATTGGCCGCCTACCTCGCCGCCCTCCGCTCTCGCTTCCCGCCACCGACATTGGCCCCGCCCCTTTTTCTCTTCTGTTCCCTCCCCGCTCCCGCCTCCCAGCTGCTCCGCCCACCCGCGCACTTCGCCTTAAATGGCGACCGTGCGGACGCGCAGCGGTCACGCGCAGCGGGCGCGCCGATTGTGCGCCGAAGGCGCGCCAAAGGTAAGCCCGTCTACGCCCGTCCGCGACCGGATCGCGACCAGCGCCAGGACCCCTGGCCCACGAAGACCCCGACCGACCCGCCTGACGTACTCCGCCGCCACCCTCACCGCTCTCAACACCGGCCGACTCCCAGAATGCCATCAAGCCTCTCCACGACGTATCCACGGACCCTTCAGCTGCCACGCCTGCAAGTTCACCTGCATCCGGACCTGCCTCGCACCAGCACCCACCAAGCCGAACACCAGCAGTACCCACCTCAAGTGCATCCTGCTCAACACCCGCTCCATCCACAGACATGCCATCGAACTCTGGAACCTCCTCGACACCACAGCTCCAGACGTTGCCTTCCTCACGGAGACCTGGATGAACGCCTCTTCAGCTCCCGACATCGCCATCGCCATCCCAGAGGGCTACAAGATCGTCCGGAGGGACCGAAACGCCAACCAGATGGGAGGAGGCATCGCCATCATCCACAGGAGCACCATCCGTCTCACGACCAGCACCGACAACTCCCTGACCACCGCCGAACACCTGCATTTCCAGATCCACACCAACCCGAACACCACCCTCAGAGGCACCCTGATCTACCGACCCCCTGGACCACGCACACAATTCAGCGAGGACATCGCCGACTTCGTCAGCCCACATGCCCTCCCCTCCGCTGACTACATCCTCCTGGGAGACCTCAACTTCCATCTGGAGAACAACAACGACCGCAACACCAGCACCCTGCTCGACAACCTCACCAACCTGGGACTCAAGCAACTGGTGTCCACCCCCACCCACCTCGCCGGACACACACTCGACGCTGTCTTCTCATCCAGCAAGGACATCAACTTCAGCCACACCACAGAGCTTCAATGGACGGACCACAGCTGCGTCCACTTCACCTTCAAGAAAACAACGACCCACCACCACCAGCAACAGACCGCCCGCAGAAGCTGGAACAAGATCACAGCAGACCAGCTCGCCACCTCCCTGAGCCAGCACCCTCCTGCCAGCTCAGCGAACCCCAGCCAGGCCGCCGACAACCTCACGAAGTGGATCAGCAACTGCGCGGACGAACTCGCCCCACTGAGGACCCCGCCCAGCAGACCCGGCAGCAAGAAAGCCCCATGGTTCACCGACGAACTCAAGAGCTCCAAGAAGAACTGCCGAGCCCTCGAGAAAGTCTGGAGAAGGGAACCGACACCGGACAACAGGACCTCCTTCAAACTTGCCACCCGGAAACACCACCAGCTGATCCGCGCCGCCAAGAAAACAGCATTCAAGGACCGGTTGGACAACAACGCACACAACTGCAAGGAACTCTTCAACATCGTCAAAGAGCTTTCCAACCCCAGCGCAGGAAACAACGACATCACCCCATCGCAAGACCTCTGCAACTCCCTGGCTTCATACTTCCACAACAAGATCGCGGGCATACACAACAGCTTCAACAACCAACCAACGCACACCATGACCGAACAACCACCCCCCACCACCACCCTCCCGCCTGGACCCCGATCAGCACCGAAGACACCATCCGCACGATGAACTCCATCCACTCCGGATCACCGACCGACCCCTGCCCTCACCACGTCTTCAACAAAGCCGACGCTGTCATCGCACCCCACCTGCGAGACATCATCAACACATCCCTCGACACCACCATCTTCCCCGAGAGCTGGAAACACGCCGAACTCAGCGCCCTACTCAAGAAACCAACAGCGGACCCCACCGACCTCAAGAATTACCGCCCCATCTCGCTCCTCCCGTTTCCAGCCAAAGTCATCGAGAAGACCGTCAACAAGCAGATGGCCGCTTTCCTCGAGACGAACGGATCCCTCGACCCCTCACAGTCCGGCTTCCGAGCCAACCACAGCACCGAGACCGCCCTCATCGCCGCCACTGACGACATCCGAGCCCTGATGGACAATGGAGAAACAGCGGCCCTCATCCTCCTAGACCTCTCCGCGGCATTCGACACGGTCTGCCACCGCACCCTAGTACGGCGCCTCAGCAACGTCGGAATCCAGGACAAGGCGCTGGAGTGGATCACCTCCTTCCTCGACGGGAGAACACAGAGAGTCCGCCTACCACCGTACAAGTCAGAGGCCACCGAAGTCATCTGCGGCGTCCCCCAAGGATCATCTCTGAGCCCCACCCTCTTCAACGTCTACATGAGCCCCCTCGCGGCCATCGTACGCAAACACAACCTCAGCATAATCTCCTACGCCGACGACACCCAGCTGATCCTCTCCCTGACCAACGACCCCGCCGCCGCCAGAGCCAACCTGCACGAAGGGATGAAAGAGGTAGCCGAGTGGATGACGACCAGCCGCCTGAAACTGAACTCGGACAAGACGGAGGTCCTCATCCTGGGCTCCTCTCCCTCCGCCTGGGACGACTCCTGGTGGCCTCCCGCCCTGGGCACCGCACCCAAACCGACAGACCATGCACGCAACCTGGGCTTCATCCTGGACTCCTCCCTCTCCATGACCAGGCAAGTCAACAACGTCTCCTCGGCATGCTTCAACATCCTACGCATGCTACGGAAGATCTTCTGGTGGATCCCCACCGAGACCAGGAAGACCGTCACCCAGGCCCTCGTCACCAGCCGACTGGACTACGGCAACGCCCTCTACGCCGGGACCACCGCCAAGCTCCAGAAGAGACTCCAGCGGATCCAGAACGCCTCAGCCAGACTCATCCTCGACATCCCACGAACCAGCCACATCTCAGGACATCTGCGAGACCTTCACTGGCTCCCCGTCAACAAAAGAATCACCTTCCGCCTCCTCACCCACGCACACAAAGCCCTACACGACCAAGGCCCGAGCTACCTCAACAGCCGAGTCAACTTCTACGCTCCCAACCGCCACCTCCGATCAGCCAACCACGCCCTCGCCGCCGTCCCCCGCATCCGAAGAGCGACTACAGGAGGAAGGTCCTTCTCCCACCTGGCCGCCAAGACCTGGAACTCCCTCCCGACCGACCTGCGCCTGACCCAAGACCACCTCTCCTTCAGGAAGAAGCTGAAGACCTGGCTGTTCGAGCAGTAGCGGCTCCCCCCCCCCCAGCGCCTTGAGACCCCACGGGTATGTAGCGCGCTTTATAAGTGTCACTGATTGATTGATTGATTGAGTAGGGTTGACCTCCGAGACACTGCTTTTCCTGACCCCGATGGAGAGCTATGGGTAGACGGCTCATGCATCAAACTCCCAGATGGCACCACTTCAGCTGCCTATGCAGTAACGACAGCCCGAACAGTAGTTGAGACAGCCTGCATCACACAACGATCTGCCCAGGCAGCAGAGCTGATAGCCCTCACCCGAGCATGCATCATAGCCACAGGGACCACCACGAACGTATATACAGACAGCCAGTATGCCTTCGGAGTGGTCCACCATTTTGGGCTCCTGTGGAGGGAGAGGGGATTCCTGACGTCCCACGGCACCCCGATCCTCCACGGAGATCTAGTCTCCGCCCTGATTGAAGCAGTTCTCCTCCCCAAACGATTAGCGGTGATCAAATGTCAGGCACACAAAAGGGTGACAGACTTAGTCGGACAAGGGAATGCATTGGCCGACATCACTGCACGAACCACAGCTGAGAATAGGACGGTGACACGCATGTACATGACCAGGTCACAAGCAGAAACATGGAGTGACACAAGGATAATGATCAGAGACATACAGTCGGCCAGCACCCCTCACGAGCTGACTAAGTGGGAAAGGGTGGGTTTGAAGGATGAGGAGGGCTGCTGGCGAACGAAGGATGCAAGCAAATGGTTGCTGCCCGACTCATATCTGATTCCCATACTGACAATGGCTCACTCCCCCGCACACATAGGATCTGCACCCATGATCGAACTCATTTCCAAAGTCTGGCACAACGACAAAATCCCTGACTCAGCCAGATGCCTAGTTCAGCAGTGCCTTATCTGTCTGCAACACAACCCCGGGAAAGGAACTGTAGTACCCCGGGGAGGGTTTGGGACCCCCAATCACCCCTTTGAGGTCCTTCAGATGGACTACATCCAACTAGAAAGATGCCAAAACCTGAAGTATGTACTAGTCATCGTATGTGCCTTCAGCAAATGGGTGGAGGCCTATCCAACCCGTGACAACACTGCCATGACTACTGCCAAAGTACTACTGAAGGAATTCTTCCCTCGCTATGGCCTTTGTCGAATTTTATGGAGCGACAACGGCCCCCACTTCATAGCTGAGGTTATCCAACTAATCCTAAAGGGGTTGGGGGTGAAGCAACGGTTTCATGCGGTCTTCCACCCCCAATCCGCCGGTCTAGTGGAACGCCATAATGCCACACTGAAGCTGAAACTGGCAAAAATAGTGGCCACCACTGGACTTAACTGGCCGGATGCCCTCCCACTGGCTTTGTTATCGATGCGCTCCACTCCCACCAAGCACCATTTGACCCCCTACGAGGTCGTGTTTGGGCGACCGATGAATCTCTGGACTGCTCCCAAACCGACCTCCATTCATGACGTCCCAGACGTCCTACTATCTGATTATTTGTGCAAATTAACTAAAACGTTGTCTGTCATTCATCAACAGGTGCAGCAGGCCATCCCCGATGCTTCCAGGGGCCCCGGCCACGACATCCAACCGGGAGATTTCGTGTTGATACGAAATTTCCAGCGAACCAAGAGTCTGGAACCTCGGTGGACGGGCCCCTGGCAAGTGCTGATCACCACCCGAACGGCACTCCGAGTGGAGGGGAAGAAGCACTGGCTGCACGCGCATCATTGCCGGAAGGTCTCTGCAAACCTGGCTACGACAGAAAACGTCAGCACCCAAGAAGAGCTCCTGAGCAAAGACCGACCGATATTGGACTGTTATCCCGATACTGAGGCACTCGAACTTGCAAAATTCTCTGATCCCACTGTGCCATCCAGAGAAGGGTATTTCCTGCGTCGAAAGGAGGGAGTTTCGGCTAAGTAGGCCACGGACTAAGTTAAATCTCAGAACGGTGACCTAAACACAATCAAGGGTTACCGGGAGAGAAGCTAAACGAAGTCTGTGGTTCTGCCCACTACCGAGCCCCTTGAAGGTGATGGAAGCGCCAGATAAGAAGATGATGGAAGCGCCAGATATGAAGATGATGGAAGCAACAGGAAATACTCAGTATAGAAATCCAAAGACTGACAACTTGCACAAATCAAAGACAATCGCACTCTTCATTGTCTTCCTCTTCTGCCTCCTCCTCATGACCTCCTTCTGGATTCTGGAGGAAAGCACACCGGCTCATGAGGCATTGCTACCTACTGCACAGCCAACACCCCTGAAAGAGCATCACCTAATCTCCCTGTCGCCTCAGCTCCGAGAAAGGCGCAGGGAATTCTGGAACAATTCCTTCGTGCAACTGTTGCACCAACACAACCTTGCTGCAAATGCTACGAACTGTTGGATCTGCGGGTTGCTCCCGCATGCCACTGGACACTCCATCCCCTTCATCCCTTCACCTTTCTCAGTTCACGGCTCCTGCCTCGCCTGGTTGATCCTCATGCAAGAGAGCCACAAGGACAACGCCACCTCCAGCCGGACAGTCTCACACTTCTACTCTGGGTTCTGGCTGAACAAAACCGGAAAGACCCCTGCTGCCCTGTGTCCTGCGCTCGCAGGCGCCACCTTCCTCAAAGACATTCCAGCCAAAGAACGAGTCGAAGTACAGGTGCTCCACAATCCAGCCAGAACCACCTTCTCTCATCTGCAAAAACAAACTACCGCCACCCTGACTGTGGCTCTGTCCGTAATCAATGTCACTGGCCTTGTGTGCCTAGAAGGCCAGGGAACGCAGCTGGTGGGTCACAGTTCCTGCCGAATCATCAGAACACTGGACTCAGTTGACCCCCCTTCTTTTGTCGCCTCTCCAAACATGTACTTTGTGTGTGGCACCAAAGCTTACACCTGGCTCCCGAAAGGTTGGAAGGGTACCTGCTACATTGCCTTCGTTCTTCCACCCACATATGTAGCCCCTGCCAACCATCACCGGCAGAGGCGTGCAGATGACATTGGACAAGCCGACTCCACCGGAGCACAGTTCCTTGATGCAGCAAAGGGACTTGTTCCCCTGTGGGGCCCAATGGCAAACAGCCGTGCTATCCGACACCTGACCCAGGCAGTGGAAACAACGATCAACATCACGGCTGGCATCCTCGCCAACAACACTGCGGAGCTTCAGGCGGTCCGCCTTGTGACCCTTCAAAATCGTCTTGTCCTAGACGTGGTCCTAGCCGACCGAGGAGGAGCATGCCGCATCATCGGATCCAGCTGCTGCACCTACGTGCCAGACAACTCGCCTTCAGTCTACAAAGCCATTGAACACCTCCACAGACTGTCCTCAGAGGTTCACCAAGAACAGGAAGGATGGTCGCTTGGGAGCTGGTTTTGGGACACTTTGAAGAATTGGGGTTGGAAGTTGTTTTCCTTCGTGCTGATACCTGTTGTGATATTATGTGGGTGTTGCTTAGGTATCCAATGTCTGCCACCTTTGTGCGGCCTTGTTTCTAACTGTATGTGCCCAAAGACTCTGGACTTCCGAAATGAGCACATGAGCCCCCTCTATGAAGTAGAAATACGTGGCCTTATGGGGATAAATCCAAACTGACAAGTTGGCGAGACATGTTAAAAGGGAGGACTGTGGAATTTTAGTTTGCGATCTGAACATCATCTGCGCCAGCTTGTCACCTATGTACTACGTGCACGGCAGCCATTTTAGGTCACCTATGTACTACGTGCACGGCAGCCATTTTAGGTCACCTATGTACTACGTGCACGGCAGCCATTTTAGATATCATGGTCTCCCTGTCCACGATCAATCGCCAGCGCGCCCCTCTGACCCAGCAAGCATCCTCCGCGCACCCTGGCTCCCCCTCCCTCCCCCTCATGAACATAAACCTTCTGCATGACCCTGTCCTTGGGAGTCACGCCAGCGCCTGACCAACACCTCCTCTCCTCCCATGAATGACCCTCTGTTGATAAACCTCCCCTCTGCACTGGATTGTCCACGCAGCATGAATACCACTCCATTGATGGCCCCTCACCCCGTGTCCAGCTGTCCACACAGGTCCGAGGCCATCGCCTAAGCCGGCAGATATCATTTACTGCCCCTTATTGTATGAGGTCGCTCTCCTTCAAAGCACCCTCTATTGATCCAGGCCTCCCCACCCCCTGTGACATGATCAGGCGCACACATCCTAAGACTCGACGGAACACTTAGCTGCGTGATGACCCCCTCCTCTTATCAGCAGGTTGAGGACCTCTATTGTGAAGGTATATGGGGGTGGGATTGACACGAGGATTACGGGGATGTCTTTTCCTTTATGCTACAATGTTCTGATTGTAATAAAGAAAGGTCACATGCCATAAACCAGTGTATAAGAGGCCAGGCCTCCGAGAGGCTGTTAGAGCACCTCGAGACGATACCTTGTTGTCTGATCTGATGTGTTCTGCTCCGTCGGAATAAAACTTCTGTTTCCTGCCTTCTGGTCTCCGACGCCTGCCTCATTGCTTGGTAAATTTGAATGGTACAAGGGCGGTTAGCGCCGGGCAAATCTTGAGAAAGGTCCTAGCCCTACCTTTTTCCACAACTAGGGACGCGTCCACTCATGTTGCATCTGGTATCACAGTTCCCTGTTTGCCAGGGATGCTTGCACAGCAGTGGCTACATCTGGTATCACAGTTCCTCGGTTGCTAATAAAGCTTTCACTGCTGCTGCTGCTGCATCGGGTATCACATTTATTTCGTTGTTAGGGAGACTTGCAATGCTGCTACTTCTGGTATCACAGTTCCTCAATGGCTAGGAAAGTCTGCACTGCTGCTGCTGCATCTGTTTTCGGGGATCCTAGCTTGCTAGGGACACTTGCGCTTCTGTTGCATCTGGTATCACAGTTTCTAAATTGCTTGGGAAGCTTGCACTTTTGCTAGATCTGGTATCACAGTACTGTGGTTGACACAGAAGACTGCATTGCTGCTGCCACATCTGATATCATAGTTCCTTGGTTGCGAGGGAAGCTTGAATATTGCTACATCTGGTATCACAGTTCCTTGGTTGCTATTGAAACTTGCACTCCTGTTGCATCTGGTATCATAGTTCCTTAGTTACTAATGATGCTTGCACAGCTGCTGCTACATCTGTTATCACAGTTCCTTAGTTGCTAGGGAAGCTTGCTTTGCTGCTGCATCATATTTCACAGCTTCTTGGTTGCTAGGGAAGCTTGCAGTCCTGTTGCATCTTGTATCATAGTTCGTTAGTGTCTAGGGATGCTTGCACAGCTGCTGCTACATCTGGTATTGCAGTTCCTTAGTTGCTAGGGAAGCTTGCACTGCTGCTGCATCATGTATCACAGCTCTTTGGTTACTAGGGACGCTCCCACTCCTGTAACATCTGGTATTACAGATCCCTGGTTGCTAGGGATGCTTTCACAGCTCCTGCTACATCTGGTATCACAGTTTGGCTGCATCATATTTCACAGCTTCTTGGTTGCTAGAGAAGCTTGCACTCCTGTTGCATCTGGTAGCATAGTTCCTTAGTTTCTAGGGATGCTTTCACAGCTGCTGCCACATCTGGTATCGCAGTTCCTCAGTTGCTAGGGAAGCTTGCACCCTCTGCTGCATTCTGTTTCACAGCTCTTTGTTTGCTAGGGACGCTTCCACTCCTGTTGCATCTGGTATCATAGTTCCTTAGTTGCTGGGGAAGCTTGCACTGCTGCTGCATCGTGTTTCACAGCTCTTTGGTTGCTAGGGAAGCTTCCACTCCTGTTGCATCTGGTATCATAGTTCCTTGGTTGCTAGGGAAGCTTGCACTGCTGCTGCATCATGTTTCACAGCTCTTTGTTTGCTAGGGACGCTTCCACTCTTTTTGCATCTGGTATCACAGTTCCTCGGTTGCTAGCAAAGCTTTCACTACTGATGCATCTTGTATAAGAGTCCCTTGGTTGCTAGGGAAGCTTCCACACCTGGTATCAAGATTCCTTGGTTGGTAGGGAATGTTACACTGCTGCACCATCTGCTAAAATAGTTTCCTGGCTGCCAGGAAACTTTCATTGCTACTGCTAAATCTGACATCACAGTTCCTTTGATGCTTGGGAAGCTTGCACAGCTGCCAAACCTGGTAGTACAGTTCCTCGATGTTTAGCGGAGCTTATACTGCTGCTGCATCTTGTATGACAGTTCCTATTTTACTAGGTGCGCTTGAACTGCTACTGCCTCTTCTGGTATCACAGTTCCTAGGTTGCTATGGAAGCTTGCTCTCCAGTTACATCTGTTAGCACAGTTCCTAGGTTACTAGGGAATCTTTCACTGCTGATGCACTTGGTATCACAATTTCTTTGTTGTTAGGTGTTAGACCTGGCACCTTGGCGTGAGACACCCTTCCACTTTTTGCTGATGTGCCTCATATGTTTTGCTGGTGTTAGCTGCTCAGGGCACTGTGCCACTGCCAAACCATGCCGCAGTGCAAGTGCTCCCTATGAAAAGTGTATACATTGATTGGATTCCATGTTTGGCTTATTTGATTTACTGTCAGACCCCTGTAAAGTGCACCAGGAGTGCAAGGCCTTATAAATACAAATGCTGCTAGTGGGCCTACAGCACTGGTTGTGCCACCCACAGAAGCAGCTCTTTAAAATGTGTCTAAGGTCTGCCATTGCAGAACCTGCGTGCAGTCTGGTACTGTCATGCTGACTGCGCAAGTGCACCTGCTTGCCAGTCCCTCAACCTTCCCTTAATCTCATATTAGTCACCCCTATTGTAGGCCCAAGGGCAGGGTGCATTGTAAGCATAAGCTAGGACATGCCCTGGTGTGTGTGCCATGTCCTAATAGTGAATTACAGCCATTTTCGTTGTTCACTATTGTAAGGCTACCTGTTCTCATAGGCCAGAATGGGCTGTTGGAATTATTACACTCTATAATCCTAACAGACTCAGAGAGCATGGTAGAAAGTCAAGTTTAGTATGCCTGAACACAGAATAATAAAACAATTTTTTTAGTAAAGTTTATTTTAATATCCTGTGTTTGCAAATACTACTTTTAGAAAGTTAGTATTTGCTTGCCTAACCATTTCAGCCCGACTCTGGTCTGATGTGTATCTGCTGTCTGGTTTCTGTGTGTGACAGGGCTGGGGTATTCCAGGAGACAGTTTGGGCTGCCAGGTGGTGAATAGAGAGATTACACCAGGACGGGTGGTGGGAGTGCCCCTTGACTCTGAATAGGGCTGTGCTCTGCCACCTCAATGCTGGCTCCGAGGGGAAGACTGTCAACAGAGTGCTCCTGACTGTACTTGTCACCACAAGGCTGGCTCCACCTCCTGCGGAGCGTCTGATGTCCTTGCCCTGCTCACTGAAAGAAAAGCCAGAGCTGCCCAAAACAAAGTGCTCAGGAATTGGACTGGATTAGGCAAATGCCCCCCTGGCCTGAAAGAACAAAGGATTGTGTGTATAAAAGTAGGAGCCCTGTTCCTAAGGAATCAGATCCTACTTTGAACCAAGAAGAACCCTCTGCCAGAGGAGAAGGAACCAGGAAAGCTGAAGGAGGAAGACTGTCCCTATCCTGGGGGACTGGCCTGCAGTGGATGCCTTGCTGCCAAAGGAGAGGAAACCTTTTCCAAAGACTTGCTACTTTTCTACAAAAAGACTTGTGCTTCAGAGAAACGATCTCCAAGGGCTTGGAAGCGAGCTTGCCCCCTAAACTGAGCCCCAGGACCTTTGGGCTCATCCTGCCTTCGCTGTCTGCTGCTGGTCTGCTGTGTTCCGCCATCGCCGGAGCCGTGGCCTTTAATGCGCCTTGCTCCCTCCTTGGGCCATGACGTTTGGTGCCTGGCCGCCCCTGCCTTGTGAGAGCCCTGCTCGAGTTCGAGCCGCTCTCCCTACGCCTCGCTGGGCCACCTGCACTCCGTTCAACTCGCCCGCTTGGACCGCGCTGTGCGCAACTCACCCCTCCCGCTGGAATGCAAGCCAAGTGCTGCCTCGAGCCCCGGACGGTGCGTATGTTTGAGACGTAACCAGCCGCTCCGCTCCGCAGCCTTGAGACCCGCTGAGCCGCGCCGCACGCTGTAAGCCTTTCTGTACGCTGTGTACTGAGAGCCCTGTGCGGCGCCTGCCCGCATTTGAATTGCAGCACCCCAGCAGACCTGAAGGAGCGGTTCGTACATCTAGGATCAGCGCCCCGACTATCCGCCTCGCATCCCAGAGTCCCGCCCTTATGCCTGTGCGAGCCGGACTCCAACAGAACGCCGCCGATTCGTCACCTGCCCACGCATCCCGCTGGGCACTAGCTACGAACCGCGAGGTACTGTACGACTCATACTCAGTCAGTGTGAGCATCGAACCGCGGGGTCCGCAACGTTGTAGCATTACCTTTGTTTAAAGACTCCGTTTCCAAACGCTGCACGAAGCGCACCAACATCAAGAATTAAGCATTTTTAAAGAACTCGTGAATACCAAAGTACTGTGGCCTCATTTTAAAATCGTTGTGGTGGTCTTGTATTTTAAACCTGCCTAAGAAGTATATATTTACATAAAGTATAAATATTTCTATATAACTATGCCTGGTGTCCATTTGTGGTATCGCTATATTACTGTATGTGGTCATAAATGCTTAACTAACTAACGCCCTGAAGTTTAGCCTTCTCTGCTCGCGCCACACTACCTAGAGGGTGAGCAGGGGTTATTTTGAGGAGTAAGTCCTTTGCCCTGACTAGAGGAGAGGGTCCCTGCTTGTCACAAGTTCATACCTGCGCCAACCAGAGACTCCCAATTCTAACATTAGGGAATGTTACACTGCTCCACCATCTGCTATAATAGTTTCCTGGCTGCTAGGAAACTTTCATTGCTACTGCTAAATCTGACATCACAGTTCCTTAGTTGCTAGTTGAGCTTCAACTGCTGCTACATCTGGTATAACAGTTACTAATTGTCTTGGGAAACTTGCACTGCTACTGCTACATCTGGTATCACAGTTGCTTAGTTACTAGGGAAGCTTGCATTGCTGCTGCATCTGGTATTAAGGTCCCTTAGTAGCTAGGTAGGCTTGCACTGCTTCCACATCTTGTATGGCAGTTCCATGGTTGCTTGGGAAGCTTGCACTGCTGCTGCATCTGCTATAACAGTCCCTTGGTTGCTTGGGAAGCTTGCAATGCTGCTACATCTGCTATAACTGTGCCTTAGTTACTGTGGAAGCTTGCACTGCTGCTGCATCTGGTAAAACAGTTCCTTAGTTAATAGGGAAGCTTGCACTGCTACATGTGCTATCACAGTGCATTAGTTACTAGAGAAGCTAGCACAGCTGCTGCATCTGGTATCACGGTTCCTTTGTTTCTAGGGAAGCTTGCACTACTTCTACATCTTGTAGAGAAGTTCCTTAGGTACTAGGGAAGCTTGCACTGCTACATCTGCTATAACTGTGCCTTAGTCACCAGGGAAGCTTGCAATGCTCCTGCATCTGGTATCACACGTCTTTAATTTCTAGGGAAGCTTGCACTGATGCTACATCTTGTATAACAGTTCCGCATTTACTAGGGAATCTTGCAGTTCTGCTACATCTGATATCACAGCTTTTTAGTTTCTAGGGGACAGCGTACCTGTGGGTGACAATGTGCGGGACTCGAGGCTTTCGTCCGAGGTTTGCTCTCCCCCCTTCTTAGGGGCTACCGCTGACTGCCATCACCGCTCGCCGCACCCGCTTCGCGGGTGCCGCTTTGCGTGGTCAGCGAGGGGCAACTCGGCTCTCCTGTGCTCTGAGGAGGGGCTGCCATCCAGAAAAATCGAAGAGCTCACGGGAGGCGGAGCAAGCGGAGCAGCGTCAGTGACTACACTGACCACGATCCTCAGCGCATCGCCAGCAATTGCCGTTGCGCCTCCTGGACACCACGCCCCCCGCCCGGCCAGGTGCAAAAAGCCGGCGTTTACTGGCAATCAAGCGGGACAGTGTACCTGTTGGTGACAACGTGCGGGACTCGAGGCTTTCATCCGAGGTTTGCTCTCCCCTCTTCTTAGGGGCTACCGCTGACTGCCATCACCGCTCGCCGCGTCCGCTTCGCGGGTGCCGCTTCGCGTGGTCAGCGAGGGGCAACTCGGCTCTCCTGTGCTCTGAGAAGGGGCTGCCATCCAGAAACATCGAGGAGCTCACGGGAGGCGGAGCAAGCGGAGCAGCGTTAGTGACTACACTGACCAGGATCCTCAGCGCATCGCCAGCAAATGCCGCCGTGCCCCCTGGACACCACGCCCCCCGCCCGGCCAGGTGCAAAAAGCTGGCGTTTACTGGCAATCAAGCGGGACAGCATACCTGTGGGTGACAACGTGCGGGACTCGGTGCTTTCGTCCGAGGTTTGCTCTCCCCCCTTCTTAGGGGCTACCGCTGACTGCCATCACCGCTTGCCCCACCCGCTTCGCGGGTTCCGCTTCGCGTGGTCAGCGAGGGGCAACTCGGCTCTCCTGTGCTCTGAGGAGGGGCTGCCATCCAGAAACATCGAGGAGCTCACGGGAGGCAGAGCAAGCGGAGCAGCGTCAGTGACTACACTGACCAGGATCCTCAGCGCATCGCCAGCAATTGCCGCCGCGCCCCCTGGACACCACGCCCCCCGCCCGCAACGCCCTTTTATTAAGGATTAGCATCCGTGTAGCGGGACGCGAGCGGGACACCGAGCGAAACCCGGGCAAAGGGCAGTCAGTGGCTGTCAGTGGCTGGGCTGGGCCACCCCTCTGTCATCTGTGACTGTGGTCCCTGTGGGATCTTGAACTTCGGCCGAGGGAGCAGTTTTCATCATGTCTAGTCGGGGAAAATCCTCAGGGGTGGGGGTGATGGAGTTGCTGGGAGTGCAATTATAGGAACAATGGATAAATTCATAACCAGAGTAGCCACGGTGATAGAAAAGGAGATTGTGATGACGGAACGTCGCCTTTCTCAGGACTATTTACCAGTCAGATGCTCCTCTCTTGGCTCTATGGCGCAGGTTTTGTCACCCACTAATGTGCCGAATCCCTCCCCCCCCTGTCTAGACATGGCCGAGCAGCCACGGCTGTCTGCCATAAGAGCAAGCATCGACAGACTGGAGAGCTTGGCAGTACAATTGCCATCTTCTGGTGCCAGTCCTGCAGTCTTGGGCCCTTGTACCCTTGATCCTTCTTGCCCTGATAGTGGCCAGGACTTGCATCTACTACACCAAGACTCTCCTCAGGCTCTGTCTTTGCCGTGCTTGGTCCAAGACTCATCAAGTCACACCAAGAGGAAAAGGGCTGCGAGTACGTGGAAAGGGTGCCACTCCACATTGCATAAGCACCCTAGGAAGCAAGTGTTAAGGGGCATGGGCTCCAAACTAGGCAGTGGTTCAGCTTTAGTGAACCCCGACATGGTAGGAGGGAATCCTTCTCTGGGTATGGCATCTGAGGCTGTGCAGGTACATTCTAATTCCCCTGACAAGTCATCAGCTCTGCTAGACCTGTTTCTTCTAAACAATTCGAGGACCTGTTTAAAACCCTACTAGTCCCGCTTATTGATCAAGTTAGGGGCCTGGGGGAACGGTTAGATAAATTTGAACAGTCTACCCTTGATAATTTTTTCTCACTTAAAACTCTCATTAAACTCCAGTCTAGAGTCAGTGAGGATAATTGGGGCGGGAATATGGGAAAACGATTACAGGGAGATCTAGTGCAGGTCCCACCCTCCCCAACGCATGCACCCACTGCCGTGGCTTGTAAGGATTTGACCCCTACCCCTGCAGCTTCTGCCACGGCTAAACTGGGATCTATCACCCATGTAGCCCAGGTCCATGTTAGTTCCCCCAAGGCCTCTAAAGCTCAGAAAAAGAAACCAGGCCATGCCAAGTTGCCAGTGGGTGGGGACTCGGCTAAGTCTAAGAAACCGGTTCAGGGAATAGTCAGTGGCAAAGGAGTTGGGCCGGACCCCTTGGCAAAACCTATATCGAACCACCCGGGAGTTGGTCTTCCGGGAGTTACATCTTCGAAAGCAACTCCCAGGAGCCCCCCGTAAATCTCCCCCCTGATTGTCACCCATACGTTGTTGTTCTTGTCAATGTCCCTCACTTGAAGGATGATCAGCTCTAAACCCACCAGGCCCTAAAAAACAAAACTTTGCATTGGTTAAAAACTAACAAACCGCTACCTAGGGGCTTGGACGGGCTGATTCTTGGAGTCCGCAGGGTAGGCTGGGTAGGACAGGGCAAGAAACGACTGGAAGGTGATTGTGTGGTTGTCAATTTTCAAGACAACAGAGTAGCACACACAATCTTTAACCAAAATCAGGTGGTGGGTGGGCCTGACATTAGCGTGGTGGACCTGACCTACTTTTACCTGCGCCCCGTTACGAATTACTTTGGGCCAGCATTTGGGGAAACACGACATAGCATTAGTGGCTGCCCACTATATCCGGTGGTGCCTGAGTTCTACCCTCAGGCAGCTCGTCCAGGATCGAGCAGGGGCTCTATGGGATATTGACTCAAAGATGTCAGTGGGCAGGTGTCGGGGGAACATAAACTGGGAGGGTCTGCCCATCCTACCGAAATGTTGACCAGCTTGCCCTCTCCAATAGAAAACTATACAGTACCAATGGCCAGTCAGGACCCTGACGGGGGGCAAGACAACATTGGAGAGGGCAGTAGACTAGTCGTCCCGGTCGGGGTCGTTGCCGACCATGATGTCGTGTCCGGTCACGTCCCGGCTGTGACGGATCCAGTTTTTAGGGTCTTCAGCTGGAACGTGGCTGGAATTGTCAGAAAGCTGGCCCTGCCCGACTGGAACGCTCTTGTGGAAGAGTATTCCATCTGTATCTTCCAGGAGACATGGAGTAGGGAGCCCACCCACAAGGCGGGGTACTCTTCCTACTCTATTCCGGCCGTTTATCCAGAATCAGGGAGGGGACGCCCGTCGGGTGCTCTCCTCATCTGGGTGGCTACTTCTTCAAACTGTAGGGTAGAGGAGCATCAGACCAACTGCCCTGATCTGCTCAATATCACCTTAAAAGATGCCCGGGCCATCCCATCTTGAACATCTATAACATCTATGCTCGGGGCACCAAGGGTGGTAGCCAGTCGCCCACAATTGCTCTCTTGGAGGGCCTGTTACGGTTATCCCCATATAAATCATGCACCCTGGTCGCTGGTGATTTGAATTGTACGTTCGAGCCCTTGGGCTTGGACGACACTTTGGATCAGGAGGAGGAGGACCATGGTAGGGGGATCCCGGCTTTAGAGCTAACCCCTATTAAGAGGTGGACTGAAGTGATGCTCCAGATTAACTCCCTTAACATGGAGTTTGACCTGAAGGCCCTCAATGGGAGGTCATGCTCGGATAAGGTGGGAGCCCACACATACAATAGGCCCGACCACACGTCAAGAATTGACTACATCTTGCTAGACGTGGGTCTATGGAGCTCAGTCAGGGACATGGTAATCATTCCGTCCGCGAGAGCGATCACAACTTGCTCTCTCTAACTCTGCTTTCTTGGTGGTCAGAGAGCACAGGGGGTTCTTTGCCCTCTACCGCTGCCAGTCTTGGGGAAACATCTGTTTCGCATTGTGGCAGGCGGTTGAAGTGGGCAAAGCTTACCCTCTCTGCAGAGAAGGTTGCAGCTATAACGCAATTCCTGGCTGTAGCCCAACTGAATTTGGCCACTTCTGAGGGCAGGCCAGTGGAGGTATCCGGGAAGTTCTGTGACCTGACCATGGCCTTAAGCAAGCTGTTTACTGTACCAACTGGGCAAAAGGCAGATAAGAATAGGCCATTGAGAAGACAGGGTTGGTATACCCATACATGTAGGGTGAGAAAGAAAATGCTGGTGGAGGCAGTCAAGTCAAAATCCCAAACTAGGACTAGGGAGGCCAGGAAGCTCTATTCCCAGAGTTTACAAATAGTTAAAAAAGAATGGGAGGAAAAGCTCTGGGCGGACCTTATGGTGGCCAGCCAAGGGAAGGATGCCAGGGGTTTCTGGAACTTGGTGGGATCTAGGACCAGACCCGACGATACACTGAGGACCTGTACTATTCCGTCACAGACTTGGTTCAACCATTTTGGGGCCTTATATTCTCCAGTAGAAGGGCCTCTGAATTAGCCAGTCTCACTTCCCATCTTGGTAAGGGATAGTATCCTCGATTCCTTTACCGTGCGGGAGGTAGAGAACATAATAAAGTCTGTGGCACCCCTGAAAGCAGCCGGCCCTGATGGACTTCCAGGGGACTTACTCCGAGCCTATCTGACTGAATGGGCTAATTTGGTCTCCGCCCTTCTGAATGCCATCTTGGAGGGGGGACCTGTCCCAGAATCTTGGAAGGGGGCGGAGGTCGTCCCCATTTTTAAAAAGGGGTGTCGGGACAATCCAGGGAACTACAGGCCGATAAGCCTGATTGACTCGACGCAAAAGGTGGCGGGGAAGGCGATTTTAGGGAGGATCCTCCACTGGGCAGACGAAAACCAGGTCCTATCTGACTTCCAGGCAGGATTCCGCTCAGGAACGGGCACCATTGAGCAGATTTTTAGACTAATGCTTCTACACTGGAAGGTGGTGGAGCTGGGCCAAGGCAGTCTTTATTTGGCCTTCATTGACCTTAAGACTGCCTTTGACCTGGTTCCCAGGGAGGAACTCTGGAGGGTTCTGCAGGGCCTTGGACTGCGTCCCTACATCCTGTTGCTCCTGATCAAACTTCACACAGACAATTATGCTCAGGTGCGTTGGGGCCAGAATGGGGAAACGACTGATAGGATCCCGGTCTGCAGGGGTGTCCGACAGGGTTGTGTGCTAGCTCCCACCCTATTTTCCCTGCATGTAAACGGCGTGGTAGAGCACCTGCTTCAAGAACCAGCGGATGCACCCTCCCTGGGGGGCGTTCGGATCCCCACACTGTTGTTTGCAGACGACACCCTCCTTATTGCCAAGACCCCCCAGGGTCTCCAGAAGCTTTGGACCCGTTTCCAGGATTTTTGTTTGACAAAGGGACTGGTTATCAACGTGGACAAAACAAAATATCTGATAATGCATCCACCACGGAAATTAGGCCGCCCTCCAGTTTTGAACTCAGTCGCTCTCGAGAGAGTCTCCGAATTTGACTATCTGGGAATACGCCTGAGTGACACTATGACATGGACGTCACACATTAATAAGATGGTTCTTAGCCATAAAAGGGTAGGGGGTGCATTGTTAAGGGAGTACCGAGCCTCACCCGAACACTTTGTGGCACCTGCAATTGACATTTATTAGGCAAGAGGAGTCACGTCAGCACTTTACGGGGCAGAGCTGTGGGGCCACTGTAATTTGGAGTCCCTATCCAAGTCTGAGAGCAAATTCTTGAAAGATCTACTAGCTCTCCCCTCGAGCACCCCCACAGTTCCGGTGCTCTTGGATGTGGGCTGCAAGTCGATTAAGGACCAGGCCCGTCTCCGGCCATTGCTTCTATGGGCTCGCCTGTGGATGGTCCCAGAGTTAAAATCTTATGCTGATGGGTTGTCCGAGGTAATGGGAATGGGGGGCTGGCACAAGATCAAGTGACTGAGGGATACTAAAAATCTCCTGGGGGAGCTGGCTCTGGGGGACTGTTGGTTTACAAAATCTGCTCCACCCAAGGCTGTCCTCAAAAAACTGTACTGGGACTGGGTCTCCTCCCAACTCATCGGTAACCCTCGCCACTGCAATTCGACTGCGGTATTTCTAAGAATTAAGGACGTGGTAGCCTACGAACCCTACCTGGATTTGATCACCATGCCAGTTGATAGGGCTCTTTACTTTAAGTTTAGAGTAGGCATTCTCCCGATAGGGGACCTACTTTCCAGATGGAAATCGCCAGTGCAGTCATCGCCCTTTTGTACCCTCTGCTCCACAAGGCGTGAGACGGTGGCACATATCCTCTTTGAGTGCCCGGATTATATTTGTCCAAGGAGATATTGGCTTAAGCCCCTATTCAGACGTCTGGGGACGCACCTGCACTCGGTGGCGCTACGTATCTTGTTAACCGACACCTCCCCTCCCATAGTTTGTGGTATCTCTAGATTTTTAAAATGGACTTGGTTGATTCGCTGCAATAGATTGTCTATCTCAATTTAATCTACTTTTAACTAATTTACTGTATGTATAAAAGGTACTTTTTACTCTTTTTAATTCTTGACACATTTGTATTATCGATCTGCAGTTTTATATGTATGTAATGCTTTTAAGATATCTCTACATATCGAAATAAAGCTTTCAACCAAAGTTTCTAGGGAAACTTGCACTGCTGCCACATCCGGTATCACGGTTCCTATATTTCTAGGGAAGCTTGCACTGCTGCTACATCTTGCATAACAGTTCATTAGTTACTAGAGAAGGTTGCACTGCTGCTCCATCTGGTATCACAGTCCTTTGATTGGTAGGGAAGCCTGCACTGCTGCTACATCTGGTATCACAGTCCCTCAGTTGCTAGGGAAGCTTGCACTGCTGCTACATCCGGTATCACAGTCCCTCGGTTGCTAGGGAAGCTTGCACTACTGCTCCATCTTGTATGATAGTCCCTTGGTTGCTAGGGAAGCTTGCACTGCTGCTCCATCTTGTATGATAGTCCCTTGGTTGCTAGGGAAGCTTGCACTGCTGCTACATCTGGTATCACAGTCCCTCGGTTGCTATGGAAGATTGGACTTCAGCTACATCTGGTATCACAGTCCCTCGGTTGCTAGGGAACCTTGCACTGCTGCTCCATCTTGTATGATAGTCCCTTGGTTGCTAGGGAAGCTTGCACTGCTGCTACATCTGGTATCACAGTCCCTTGGTTGCTAGGGAAGCTTCCACTGCTGCTACATCTGGTATCACAGCTCCTTGTTTGCTAGGGAAGCTTGCACTGCTGCTACATCTGGTATCACAGCTCCTTGTTTGCTAGGGAAGCTTGCACTGCTGCTACATCTGGTATCACAGCTCCTTGTTTGCTAGGGAAGCTTGAACTGCTGCTACATCTGGTATCACAGCTCCTTGTTTGCTAGGGAAGCTTGCACTGCTGCTCCGTCTTGTATTACAGTTCCTTGTTTGCTAGGGAAGCTTGCACTGCTGCTCCATCTTGTATGGCAGTCCCTCAGTTGCTATGGAAGCTTGATCTGCTGCTCCATCTGGTATCACAGTTCCTCGGTTGCTAGGGAAGCTTGCACTGCTGCTCCATCTTGTATGATAGTCCCTTGGTTGCTAGGGAAGCTTGCACTGCTGCTACATCTGGTATCACAGTCCCTCGGTTGCTATGGAAGCTTGGACTTCAGCTACATCTGGTATCACAGTCCCTCGGTTGCTAGGGAACCTTGCACTGCTGCTCCATCTTGTATGATAGTCCCTTGGTTGCTAGGGAAGCTTGCACTGCTGCTACATCTGGTATCACAGTCCCTTGGTTGCTAGGGAAGCTTGCACTGCTGCTCCATCTTGTATGATAGTTCCTTGGTTGCTAGGGAAGCTTGCACTGCTACTACATTTGGTATCACAGTCCCTAAGTTGCTATGTTAGCTTGGACTGCAGCCTCATCTGGTATCACAGTCCCTTGGTTGCTAGGGAACCTTGCACTGCTGCTCCATCTTGTATGATAGTCCCTCGGTTGCTAGGGAAGCTTGCACTGCTGCTACATCTGGTATCACAGTTCCTTGGTTGTGAGGGAAGCTTGCACTGCTGCTACATCTGGTATCACAGCTCCTTGTTTGCTAGGGAAGCTTGCACTGCTGCTACATCTGGTATCACAGCTCCTTGTTTGCTAGGGAAGCTTGCACTGCTGCTACATCTGGTATCACAGCTCCTTGTTTGCTAGGGAAGCTTGCACTGCTGCTACATCTGGTATCACAGCTCCTTGTTTGCTAGGGAAGCTTGCACTACTGCTACATCTGGTATCACAGCTCCTTGTTTGCTAGGGAAGCTTGCACTGCTGCTCCATCTTGTATGGCAGTCCCTCGGATGCTATGGAAGCTTGATCTGCTGCTCCATCTGGTATCACAGTTCCTCGGTTGCTAGGGAAGCTTGCACTGCTGCTCCATCTTGTATGATATTCCCTCGGTTGCTAGGGAAGCTTGCACTGCTGCTACATCTTGTATGATAGTTCCTCGGTTGCTAGGGAAGCTTGCACTGCTGCTACATCTTGTATGATATTCCCTCGGTTGCTAGGGAAGCTTGCACTGCTGCTACATCTTGTATTGACAGTCCCTCGGTTGCTAGGGACGCTTGCACTGCTGCTCCATCCTGTATGGCAGTCCCTCCGTTGCTAGGGAAGCTCGCACTGCTGCTTCATCTTGTATGAAAGTTCCTTGGTTGCTAGGGAAGCTTGCACTGCTGCTCCATCTTGTATGAAAGTTCCTTGGTTGCTAGGGAAGCTTGCACTGCTGCTACATCTTGTATGAAAGTTCCTTGGTTGCTAGGGAAGCTTGCACTGCTGCTACATCTGGTATCACAGTCCCTCGGTTGCTAGGGAAGCTTGCACTGCTGCTCCATCTTGTATGATAGTTCCTCGGTTGCTAGGGAAGCTTGCACTGCAGCTACATCTGGTATCACAGTCCCTCGGTTGCTATGGAAGCTTGGACTGCAGCTACATCTTGTATCACAGTTCATCGGTGCTAGGGAAGCTTGCACTGCTGCTCCATCTTGTATGATAGTCCCTCAGTTGCTAGGGAAGCTTGCACTGCTGCTACATCTTGTATGGCAGTCCCTCCGTTGCTAGGGAAGCTCGCACTGCTGCTCCAACCTGTATGGCAGTCCCTCCGTTGCTAGGTAAGCTCGCACTGCTGATCCATCTTGTATGGCAGTCCCTCGGTTGCTATGGAAGCTTGCACTGCAGCTACATCTGGTATCAAAGTCCCTCGGTTGTTATGGAAGCTTGCACTGCTGCTCTGTCTTGTATCACAGTTCCTTGTTGGCTAGGGAAGCTTGCACTGCTGCTCCATCTGATATCACAGTCCCTCGGTTGCTAGGGAAGCTCGCACTGCTGCTCCATCTTGTATGATAGTTCCTCGGTTGCTAGGGAAGCTTGCACTGCTGCTCCATCTTGTATCGCAGTCCCTCGGTTGCTAGGGAAGCTTGCACTGCTGCTCCATCTTGTATGATAGTTCCTCGGTTGCTAGGGAAGCTTGCACTGCTGCTACGTCTGGTATCACAGTCCCTCGGTTGCTAGGGAAGCTTGCACTGCTCCTGCACAGGCTGTGTCTCTTCTCTGAGGGATGCAGAGCTCAGAGCGGACTCCATGTCTGGCGTGCACAGGAGGCAGCTGCATGTGTGCAGGGCTCTGGGGTCTGTGGCCTGTAAGTGGTTCTGCTTTCCTACCCCTCTTGGGGCCTCTCCCACCTAGCAGGTCTTTCTCTTCTCTCCGTCTCCCCCTCCCTTGCCTGCGGTGCCTCCCCAGCCCCCTTCACTGGCCTCCTACAGAGGAGCTGCCCCAGCAGCAGTGCAAGCTTCCCTGAGACAGAGAGCAGCTGCAGGGGGCGCTCGATCGCTCATCGCCTCACTCTGCTATTAGTCAGGCTCATTGCGATGACAAGTGCCGGGGGTGTATTCTGAGCCCTCCTCCCCCGCAATGTATTGTGGTTTTAAAGAGCTGTGCACGCGCGGCGCGAGCACGTGTGAATGTTCAGGCGGGAGGATCGGACGCGCTTCTGCCCCCTGACAGCCTCCGCTGCTCCTCTCGTCATGGACTCACACGTCTGAGGGTCTTTTTTTAGGGCAGAACAGCCAAAACGACTTGCATTGCCAACGCTTCTTAGCAGAGGTTGGAGAGACCTCACCAGAGCCGGAGCTGTGCGCAGTGAATGTGAGAGGGAGGCGCTTTACGTGGTCTCCGCGCGCCGTCTAGTGGACACTTATGTGTACATTTCATCAATCTCTTCCCAGATGCAGCTGGGCCCTGCCTGACTGAGGTTGTGGTTCTTTACCGTCCTTATGGCCTCAGCCGCCAGGCTCCTGTTAGGAAGGGAGGGATGCTGCCCTGTGACCCCCCTCACCTCCAGACCGCCCTGCTGCTAGGCCTCCTCCACCCCCCCTCCCCCCCCCCCCCCCGCTAAGCCTTTTTTTGTCTATTTGGGGTAGTTCACGCTTAGGCTCTGTAACTTTTTGACCACATAAGGTATCCAGACCAAATTTGCGTCCTTTTCTTCCAACATCATGGGGATTTCAAAAGGTACCCAGGGTTTGTGGATTCCCCTGGAGGGGACCTAGAAATTAGCCAAAACACAGGTGGCAGATTTCCAAGCCCCTTGCGCCTCTTTTACGCCACCGTTGCGCCACTTTTGTGAAGCAGAGGCAGTGCAAATCAAGCGCCATGGTCCGGGGTATTTACAACGTGATGCATCTGAGAGATGCGTCACGTTGTAAAGCCCTGCGCCACATTCCTGCGCAGGGGGGGCGTTCCGGAACAGGAACGCCTCCTAAAAGTGGGTGAGTGAAATCTACAAGATTTCACTCAGCCACATTTAAGGCCATGGTGCATCAAAACCCTGCGCCTGCTTGAAGCAGGCGTAAGGATTGATGCAGCATTGTCAGGATAGGGCGCCCCAGAGCATTGCTGGAGCTGCAACTCCAGCAATACGCTGCCTTTGCGGCAGCAGATGCGTCACGCATCTGCCCATTTTTTCCCCAGGGTGCGCTGCATTGTAAATGCGGCGCATCCATGGTGGCGAAGCCGTGACGCACAGTAACTGACGCATCCCTGCTGATATGCTGTTATTGTAAATCTGCCCCAGCAATTTTTTGAAAAATGGGAAAAAAGGGCAACATATGAAAGCGTCTGGTTTTTCCTCTGCAAATGGTATCAACAAAGGGGTTTGAGGTGCTAAAATCACAATCTTCCCAGCTTTCAGGGACAAGGAGACTTTTGTCAGAAAACACATTTTTTTCACATTTGTGGCATTTTTCTGGAAAATAGCCTATTTTTGCTATTTTTTTAAGCTTTCAAACTCCTTCCAGTTAATGGGCGCGGCAGGTTTCTGGACCAGGGTCAGCGGACTCGATAATTCTCTCGCCTCGGTGCCCACTCTGATCAGCGATCACACTCGGCAACTCTGGGCATTAGCTTGCCTCATCTTCACTAACGGCCCCACCAGACCGCCGGGGATGCCTGGTCTCACCCTGGAGATACCCATTAAGGGACCATCTCTCAGGGAAGCCAGGAAGGGTTTCGCAGCGGTCGAAGCGCCTTGGGACCCTACGGGTAAGTAGTGCGCTATATAAATGCCTATACATTACATTACATTACATTACATGGTAGAAATGGGTATGGAAGCAATAATGGTTCCTCTAAAGCTATATATTTCGGAGAATAGTAGACGAAATTATGAATTCAGCAAGGAGTCATTTGTGTAGATCCTCCAACGTTTTTGTATAGAAACTAACAGTTAAAAATAGAAACAACTGAAAATTAGTTTAAAAAATAGCCATTTCTGCCCACGTTTTCACATGTAACTTCTAAGTATGACAGATGTTAGAAGGCAATATACCATTGCATCGGATGTATGAGGTTACAATGCATACTTTTAAAACGCCTACCTTTAAAACGCAATTTTTACACCACAACATCCATTACAACGCATACCATTACAACGCATGCCATTACAACTAATTCTTGGAAACTACCTTTACAACGCATTCCACTACAACGCATACTACATTTACAGCGCATACCATTACAACGTATAACATTACATTGCATGTAAGGTAAGTATTGGATAGTGTAGTAAGTTCAAGTTCAAGTTTAAAAATTTGTATAGCGCAATACTCACCCTGAGGGTCTCAAGGCGCTTGAGGAAGGGGGAGTACTTTACTTATCGAATATCCACGTTTTTAGTTGTTTTCTGAAGGAGAGGTGGTTCTGTGTAAGGCAGAGGTAGGTGGGGAGAGAATTCCTGGTTTTGGCCGCCAAGAAGGAGAAGGATCTTCCCCCATGGTGGATCTTTGGATGCGTGGAATAGCGGCGAGGGCTTGATTGGATGAGCGTAGTTGGCGGGTGGGGGTGTAAAAGGACAGGCGCGAGTTGAAGAATTCGGATCCTAGGTCCTTGAGGGCTTTGTGTGCGTGGGTGAGGAGACAGAATGTTATTCTCTTGTTGACGGGGAGCCAGTGGAGGTCTTTCAGGTGACCGGAAATGTGAGCATTGCGGGGGATGTCTAGGATGAGTCTGGCTGAGGCGTTCTGGATGCGTTGGAGTTTTTTCTGTAGTTTGGCTGTGGTTCCGGCGTAAAGGGTGTTTCCGTAGTCCAGTCGGCTTGTGACCAGTGCATGGGTGACCGTCTTTCTTGTTTCGGTGGGGATCCAACGGAAGATTTTTTTGAGTATACGTAGGATGTTGAAGCATGATCATGAGACGGCGTTGACTTGTCTGGTCATTGAGATGGAGGAGTCCAGGATGAAGCCCATTTGACGAGCGTGGTCTGTTGGTATGGGTGCGTTTCCCAGGGCCGGTGGCCACCATGAGTCTTCCCTGGCGGAGGGGGATGATCCTAAGATGAGGACTTCCGTTTTGTCTGAGTTCAGTTTTAGACGGCTGTTCTTCATCCACTCGGCTACTTTTTTCATCCCTTCGTGTAGGTTGGTTTTGGCGGTGTTTGGGTCTTTGGTAAGGGAGAGGATTAGTTGGGTGTCGTCTGCATAGGAGATGATGTTGAGGTTGTGTTGACGTGCGATGGATGCGAGGGGACTCATGTATACGTTGAAGAGGGTTGGACTGAGAGATGATCCTTGTGGTACGCCGCAGATGACTTCGGTGGCCTCTGATCTAAAAGGGGGGAGGCTGAATTTCTGTGTTCTTCCGGCGACGAACGAGATGATCCAGTCCAATGCTTTTCCTTGTGTTCCGATGTTGTTGAGGCGTTGTATAAGGGTGCTATGACAGACTGTGTCGAAGGCTGCGGAGAGGTCAAGTAGGATGAGGGCAGCTGTTTCTCCGTTGTCCAGTAGAGTTCGGATGTCGTCTGTTGCTGCTATGAGGGCGGTCTCGGTGCTGTGTTTGGCTCGGAAGTCGGACTGTGAAGGGTCGAGGGATTTGCTGGATTCGAGGAAGGCGGCGAGTTGACTGTTGACTACTTTCTCAATGACTTTGGCAGGGAATGGGAGGAGCAAAATGGGGCGGTAGTTCTTAAGTTCAGTGGGGTCTGCTGTGGGTTTCTTCAGGAGGGCGCTCAGTTCGGCATGTTTCCAGCTTTCCGGGAAGGTAGCGGAGTTGAGGGAGCAGTTGAAGACGTCTCGGTGGTGGGGTGCGATATAATGGAGTCTGCTTTGTTAAAAATGTGGTGGTGACAAGGGTCGGTTGGCGATCCTGAGCGGATGGAGTTCATCAGGCGGATGGTGTCTTCAGTGGTGATTGGGTTCCAGGCTCAAAGGTTGTTGAAAGGGGGTTTTAGTTCGGAAGTGGGTGGGGTGGACTGGTCTCCAAAGCTGTTATGTATGTCAGCGATTTTGTTGTGGAAGAACGAGGCTAGAGAGTCGCAGAGGTCTTGGGAGGGAGTGATGTCGTTGGTGCCGGCGGTGGGGTTGGTAAACTCTTTGACGATGTTGAATAGTTCCTTGCTGTTTTGGGCGTTGTTGTCGAGTCGATCCTTGAATGCTGATTTCTTGGTGGATCGGATCAGTTGGTGGTGTTTGCAGGAGGCGTTCTTGAAGGTTGCCAATTTGTCAGTGGTTGGGTTTTTTCGCCAGGCTTTCTCGAGGGTGCGACAGATCTTGGATTTCTTAAGGTCATCGTTGAACCAGGGGGCTTTTTTGCTACCTTGCTTGCTTTGATGGTTTTTCAAGGGTGCTAGTTCGTTAGCGCTGTGTGTGATCCATTGTGTGAGGTTGGTGGCTGCTTGGTTTGGGTCCGATGATTTGGCAGGAGGGTTTTGGTGAAGCGATGTGAAGAGCTGGTCGGTGGTAATTTTGTTCCAGTTTCTGCGGGGAATTGGTTGCGGGTGGTTGTGGGTCGTGGTCTTTTTGTAGTTGAAGTGAACGCAGCTGTGGTCCGTCCAATGGAGAACTGTGGTGTGATTGAAGGAGATGTGCTTGCTGGAGGTGAAGATTGGGTCGAGCGTGTGCCCGGCATAGTGGGTGGGGGTATCAACAAGTTGTTTGAGTCCGAGATTGGCGAGGTTGTCCAGAAGGGTGGTGGTGTTGCTGTCGTTGTTCTTTTCCAGGTGGAGGTTGAGGTCTCCCAGTAGAATGTAGTCCTCGGAGGGGAGGGCGTGTGGGCTGATAAAGTCAGTGATGTCTTCGCTGAATTATGTGCGGGGTCCTGGTGGCCTGTAGATGAGGGTGCCGCTGAGTGTGGTCTTGGGGTCGGTGTGGATTTGGAAGTGAAGGTTTTCGGCGGCTGCGAGGTTATCGTCAGAGCTGGTTGTGATGCGGATGGTGTTCTTATGGACGATTGCGATGCCTCCTCCTGTTTGATTGATGCGGTCCTTTCGGATGATCTTGTAGCCGTCCGGGATGGCTATGGCGATGTCGGGCGCTGGTGAGGCGTTCGTCCAGGTTTCTGTAAGAAAGGCGATGTCCGGAGATGTGGTGTCGAGTAGGTTCCAAAGTTCAATGGCGGTCTGTGCACCGAGCGGGTGTTGAGCAGGATGCACTTCAGGTGGTTAGTGTCGGAGCTCTGTTTGGAGTTTGTAGATTTGGTGTGGGTCCTGATGCAGTCGAACTTGCAGGAGTGGCAGGTGAAGGGTCCATGGGTGTGTCCTGGGGCGGCTTGGTAGCAGTCTGGGAGACGGCCGGGGTTGAGTGCTGAGAGGGTGGCGGCGTCGTACGTTAGGCGGGTGGAGTGGATTTTGCGGGGACCAGGGGGTCTGGCGCTGGGCGCAGTCCAGGCGCGGATGGGCGTAGACGGGCTTACCTTTGGCGCACCTTCGGCGCGCATGGGGCAGGTCCGCAGAGCGTAAACGCTGCACGTAGGTGTATCAGTCATAAGTGGAAAGTGGAGGAGGGGCGAACGAGGGAGGAGCAGCTGGGAGGCGGGAGCGGGGTGGAGAGCCGGGCTGGGAGGCACAACAATAAACAACAAAATGGTAGCAAGCCAAAAGTGAAACAGGACGAGATTGGGGCAAAATCGCTATTAAATGGGCAGTGGCACCGGCACAATCAGGCACAAATAATTAAGGCAGGCAAAGCGAGCAGTGCACAGTTCAATAATTATTTAAAAGCAGTCTGGCAGTAAAGCGCTACGAAAACGATATAATCAGTCACAGTAAATTGCAGTCAGCAGTGCGCAAATGAAATCAAAGGCAATGAGCAGTCTGGCAGAAAGCGCTACGATACCAAAGAATGAATGAGCAGGGAGCAGTGTGAGGAGCTATTCTAACTCCAGGGGGTGCAACAGTAGGGTAAATGTTGGATAGTGTAGGGGTAAAAATTACTAATCTAACTCCAGGGGTTGCAACAGTGGGGTAAGTGTTGGATAGTGTAAGGGTACTATGTGTTGGAATGCTATGCGTTGTAATGGTATGCGTTGTAATGACTGCGTTGTAATGGCATACATTGTAGTGGTGTGCGTTGTAGTGTCATGCATTGTAATGGTTGCGTTGTAAATGCATGCATTGTAATGGATGTTGCGTTGTAAAAGGTTCGTTGTAATGGTAGTGCGGTGTAAAAGTTGTGTTACAAAGGTTGTTTCCCCATTGCATCCGTTGAACCTTTCTGGTTGTGGGGAAATACAGGACTTGTAGGTTCACTGTTAGACCTGGCACCATTGGTGTGGGTCTCCCTTCCATTTTTGCTGTTGCCTCATGTGTTTTTGATGGTGTTAGATGCTTTGGGCACTGTGCCACTGCTGTCAAGTGCCACAGTGCACGTGCTCCCTACTGTAAATGAATGTATTGATTAGTGATTCCATGATTGGCTTGTTTGCTTTACTTTTCGGACCCTAGTACAGTGCACTGAGTGTGCCCAGGGCTTGTACATTCAAATGCTGCTGGTGGGCTTGCAGCACTGGGTGTGCCACCCACAGAAGCAGCCTTGTAAAATGTGTCTAAGGCCTGCCATTGCAGAGCCTGGGTGCAGTCTGGTACTGTCATGCTGACTGCGCAAGTGCACCAACTTTCCAGTCCCTAAACCTTCCCTTTTCTTCATATCAGACACCCGTATGGTAGGCCCAAGGGCAGGGTGCATTGTAAGTATAAGGTAGGAAAAGCCCTGATGTGTGTGGCATGTCCTAATAGTGAATTGAATTCAAACGATTTTCGTTTTTCACTATTGCAAGGCTACCTGATCTCCATAGGCCAGAATGGGCAGTTAGATTATTACATTCTATAATCCTAACTGACTGAGGGAACACAGTAGAAATTCGAGTTTAGTATGCCTAGATTCAGAATGATAAAATGCATCTTTTAGTGAAATTGGTTTTAACATTCTGTGTTTTAAAATACCACTTTTAGAAAGTAGGTATTTTCCTGTTTAACTATCCAAAGCCTGCCTCTGCTAGGTTGTTTATTCCTTCTCTGGTGTTTTTGAGTGACATGACTGGGGGATTTCAAGATACAGAGAGAGTCAGCCCAGTGGTGAATAGATAGATCTGCATCTAGATGGTTGGGAGGAGTTGCACCTGGGACGTGAATAGGGCTGGGCCTTCCCTCTACAAGGCTGGCTCCACCTCCTGTGGGACGTCTGATGTTTCTGCCCTGCACTGTGATTGGAAAGAAGGAGTCCTGTAAACAGAGTGCTTCAGAACGGGTTTGGACTGGGCAAAGGCCCCTCTGCCTTCAGAGGACAAAGGATGTTGGGGTATAAATATTTGGACCTTGATCCCAAGAAATTAGATCACTTTTAGACTACAAGAAGAAACCTTTGCTGAGGAGAGGAACCTGAAGAAACTGAGGAGAGACTATCCCTAAGCTGAAGTGCTGCTTGGGGGATTGGCCTGCAGTGGTTGCCTGACTGACAATGAAAGCAGAAAGAACTTTGTGTGCTTTACTTTCAACTTCTGAAGGATCTCCAAGGGCTTGGAATAGCACTTGCCTCCTGCTGAAGTCTCAGGGACAACATACTTCAACCCCCATCTCCCCAGAGTTCTTTGGAAGTGCCTGCTGCTGTTTTGGGCCTTCTGAGGGATTGCGTGTTGCAAGGAGCTGGAAGTGTGACTCAACGAGAAAGAAGCGTGTCACCGTCGCTGCTGCTACCATCGCATCGTGAATGTTGGCGCTGTAGCTGTTGTATTGCACCGCATCGAGAGAAGCGTCACGCAACGGAGAGGAAGCTTGTTGCTGTCACTGCTGCTGCTATCGCAACTCCAAAGGAGGGTGTCACGGCTGTAGTTGTCGTATTGCACCGCTTCGAGAGAAGTGTCTAGCAACAAGGAAGAAGCGTGTCGCCGTCGCTACTGCTGCCAAGGCATCTTGAATGTCGGTGCTGTAGCTGTCATATTGCACCACATCGAGGAAAGCTCCTTGCATCCCCTGGAGAAGTGCACTGCAGTCGGAGCTGCTGCCGTCGCATCTTGGATGTCGCCGCTGTAGTTGTCGCATCATACAGAAGCTTCTTGCAAACGTCGGACAATAGTGTCACAGCTGAAGCTGTGGCCATCGTATCGCGGAACAATGGTGTCGCTGCTGCAGCTGACGCATCAAAATGAGACTTCTCGCATCATCTGAGAAGCGTTCTGCATCTGGAAGATCTTCGCGTCTTTATTTCTTTGCACCAGAACTTTGCCGCATTTCCATCGCTGCAATATTGCCTGTTGTGGAGGCACAACGCATCATAAGGTACATTGACGCAAAGTGTTGCATCTTAAGAACTGAACTGAACTAAGCTAAAACTACCATCTTAAAGTATAGTATTGTGGATTTTTGTCATTTGTGTTCTTTTGTTAAGTCTATATAAAGAATACTTATTTTTAATATACAACTGTGGGGTGTCCATCTGTAGTGTTGTCACTGGGTTACTGTATGTGGTCACAAATGCTTTACACACTGACTCTGATATAAGCCTGTCTGCTCGTGCCAAGCTACTAATGGGGTGAGCAGGGGTTATTTTAGGAGTGTACCCCTTACCCTGACTAGAGGCAAGGGTACCTATTTGTCACAAGTACCTACCTGTGCCAACTAGAGACCCCCAAATCTAACATTCACCAAGAACTCAAGGAACCCAGCGCCAATAACAGAGCAGAGTCTTGCAATGTTTTTTTTTGTGTACCGGGTATATAGCAAATCATTTGGAAAAATAAAAACAGGGAATTTCTGAAATGGAATCAAAATATAGAGTTTAGAAACAGTAGCTATTTGCACATCTCCGAAACTGTGGGTACCCATAACAGTATATGAATTATAGGTCATTTTTCAAACTGACTTCTTTTTTACATATTGTCTTACAATTGGAAGGCAGAAATCCATTGAACGTCAATATGTAATAACAGCTGCTACACAATTTTGTGTTCCCCTATGTCTCCCAATAAAAATGGTACCTCACTTGTGTGGGTAGGTATAGTGGCCGCGACAGGAAACAGCCCAAAATGCAACATGGACATACCACATTTTCATAGTGAAGATGGACCCTTTTTTTGCAAAGTGCCTAGCTGTTGATTTCAAACCCTAGCACTGCCGGCACCTAAGGAAACCTAGAAAACCTATACATTTTTAAAACTAGACACCCCGGGGAATCCAGGATGGGATGACTTGCCTGGCTCTCACCAGGTTCTGTTACCCAGAATCCTTTACAAACCTCAAACTTTGTAAAAAAAACATATTTACCTCATATTTCTGTGGTAGAAAGTTCTGGAATCTGCCTGGTTCCACACATTTCCACCCACTCTACATTCCTCAAAGTCTTCTGAGAAAAATGATACCTCACTTGTGTGGGTAGGCCTTGTGCCCGCAACAGGAAATGGCCCAAAACGCAACGTGTACACATCACATTTCCTCAGTGAAAACCCTTTTTTTGCAAAGTGACTAGCTGTAGATTTTGAACCTATTCATTTTTGACCGGCCTTCACTGTCATGGAGGGCCCACTGCTGCCTGAGACGCCTTCTTTAACTAATGCCCAGTGAGTCTGCTCTGATTCCTAGCACCTGTAGGAATTATCTAATCCCTGATAGACATATTTAACTCTTCTATGAGGCCATAGTATATTATGTAGAAACTGCACACATGACATGTAAAGTTAAGTGTCCGCCCTGGCCTGCGGCACTTTTTGTGCCATCCAGTTGGGTGACAAAGGACACCAGGGCTTCAGGTCCACCCTGCGGATTCTGATTGTTGCAGCATAAACCTGCTGCGTGACCTGTTAAAATAACCCTTCCCAACGGAAAAAATCCTCCCTTTATAAATATTAACATGTCAGCCCTATGTAAGCCTTGTAGCCTACAAATTGTATACAAATAATGTTACCATGTCCCTCCTTTGACAAGGGCCTAAAAACTAGTTCACAGTTGCAGGCATAGCTGTCCTATGTAGAAAACTAGAGTACAATGTTAATCTGCTATGTCGGAAATGAAAAAAGCAAGAAAAATAATGAGAACTGTGAACATAAATGTTCAATGTATATTGAGGAATAGTAACTTTTAGAAAGTTACCTTTTACCTGCCTCCGCTGTCAGAATGCTATTTAGTATAAGCCCCTGCCAGCTCCCAGCCTGTACTCAAGACTGACAATAGGTGTGAAAGAGATGTAACATGGCTCCTGTAAGCAAACAAGTGGCTGATCTGAATGGACAGAGATTACTCTTCTAAACTCTACATAGTATTCATAGTGGGGGCACCACATTGTCAATAATGCTTGACAAGTTTGTTGAGCTACATGTACCATTTGTGGAGCACCTGAAAGGGATACCTCAGGATGGCAAGAAAGTTCTTGCTCATTCCCTGTCAGATTGCTGAAGGGCCCTGCTTTTGATCTACCATACTTTTGTCACTGAGTTTCATGGAGGTACAGTGTCTGCTTCAAACTAAGTATGGGCGAATTTTGCGGATCTGCGGTCTAGGAATTCATGCGAAATCCCAAAGAAGTCTGTGAAATTGCAGATTTTCCTGTGAAATCGCTGATTTTCTTGCAATTTCCATCTACTCAACTGGAGTCCTTTCTACTGGCTAATCAGTAAGTGCTAACTCGTTGGGTAAATGTATAGTGCTTTTCCTACACTGCAGCTGTGTAAAGGGCCAGAAGATTTGTCTCCACTGACAATGTGTGCCTGTAACTTGCAGAGGTCCCTTGAGTGAGCTGTCCATCATAGTTGAGAAAGGGCGGGAAGACGTTTGATACCACTAGTGTGTGGTGTGGGGCTTCTATGTGTGTCAATATGCCTCTTGTGTATAAAGGGTCAGAGAGCGAGCAGGGCAGCAGGTTAGGAGAAAGCAGCCTTCTGGTCACACGAACGGGGATTGCGCTTGAGAAACTCAGGGATGCAAAGACCTCCCTCGGGTATTACAGCTAATTTTCGACAGCAGATATGGAGTTAAAACACTCTTGCCCAGCCTCAACCGTGCTCACTAATGCTTTTGGTCTGATTAAAACGTTACTGAATTTGAGATTCAACTAGGGCACCTGCTTTATTTATATCTGTAAGTGCTTCCTGTTGAGGTTTAATTTTTGTGACAGGAGCCTCGTGCCAGAATAAATCCTGCCCTGCATAGTTATCCATGAAGATGCCACAGTTTTGTGCAATACCTCTACTCAACTGGAGTACTTTCTACGTTACTGAATTTGAGATTCAACTCGGGCACATGCTTTATTTATATCTGTAAGTGCTTCCTGTTGAGGTTTAATATTTGGCCCACAGGAAGCTCTTACAGAGTTAAGGCAGGTGCCCAAGTTGAAGCTAACTTTGTAACCATTTTAGAATGATGCCAGCAAGCACTCTGGCAGCTTGCTGGCGCCATTCTAAAATGGTTACAAAGTTAGCTTCAACTTGAGCACCTGCCTTAACTGTGCTTTCTGTGGGCCAAAAAAAAAAACCGCCCGCTCGCGAATTAGCACATTTTTCGGCAATTTTGCGATATTCGCGTATTGCAAAATTGCTGAAAATTTGCAAATTTCACGAGCGGAGCAGATTTTGCGCCCATAGTTACTTCAAACTAGATTTTAGTGTTAGATTTTGGGGAGCACTGGCGATTTCCCTATGACACTCCCACACACACCTCAGCCCCTAGAGCCCATGTTTAGCGTGACAAAGACTTTCACTTTCTGGCAAATGCCCTGGCACACAGCATTTTGAAGGAGGTTGGACCCCCTTCCACGTGAAGGACAGAGGGATCTCTAAGGAACATACGGCTGATCCCCTGGGTGAATCTGTAGAAAATTAGAAATATTGATGTACATAAGCAACGTTCATTTCCCTTTTCCCACTCCCCTCCCTGCGCGTACCATGAATACCGTAAAGCATTAACTACATCCCACTGCCAGCAAAGGCCTGTACCCATGTGTACATGACAGCCATTTTAGGCACCCTGGCCTTTTGCCCGCCTAAGATTAGAATCACCGGCTTCCCTTCTGCGTGTATTTGAAACCCCCCCCCTCTCCCTCACATGCATAAACCATGAAACCCTCTCCCTTTGCGCGACCCTGCCCTGAAAGGCAGCCCTTCTGCTTGACCCATGCAAACCCCCCATTCCCTCTTGAAGAGGCATCCTTCGCCTTAAGCTGACATAGCCCTCCCCAGCTGCACCTGACTGCCCCCGCTCTCTCATGTGCGGGGCATAAGATCTCTCTCTCTATGCGACTCTGTCCTTGTGTCCACCCTGGCTCCCCCTCCCTTCTCCCTCACACGGGCAAGTCATAAATCTTCTTCTGCAAGACCCTGTCCTTGAGAGTCACGGCCGCGCCTGACCAACACCTCCTTTCCTTCCATGAATGCCCCTCTGTTGACAAGCCTTCCCTCCGCGCTCGATTGTCCACGCGGCGTGAATACCACTCCTTTGATGACCCCTTCCCCCGAGTCCGGCTGACCACACATGTCCGAGGCCATCGCCTAAGCCAGGAGATACCATTTACTGCCCTTATTGTATGAAGTCACTCCTCTTCAAAGGACCCACTGTTGATCCTGGCCACCTCATCCCCTGGGCCATGATCAGGCGCACACATCCAAACAGTTGACAGAACACTCAGCTGCGTGATTGCCCTCCCCTCTTATCAGCAGGTCAAGGGTCCCTATTGTGAACACATGTGGGGTAGGATTGACACGAGGATTATGGGGATATCTCTTCCTTGTTTCACAATATCGTGATTGTAATGCCAAGTGTTTTGTAAAGTATAAAAGTCGGAGTCTCAGCTCACTTGTTAGAGCACCTCCCGAAAGACACTGTGTTTCGTGTCCGAAATGACAGGCTCTCCTCATGAGAAATAAACTCTGCTCCTGATTCCTGCTTCCAGCGCCCGTCTCTTTATTTGGTAATTATTCAGAATGGAAACTAAGAGGCGTCTTGCGCCAGCAGCCTGGGCATCGATAGTAATACGGGCTCATGTTTTACAATTGGCGTCCCAACGCGGGGTCCATCAGTGACATAAGGTCCAGTAAGAGAGATCAAGACGATGAGGTGAACATCTAAATGATCGGAGTATACCTGCCTTGAGAGGGCCCTCGTCCGGCTGCCGATTGAATGAACTTCACCGATTCTGAACGGACCTCTCTCGAGTGACCTACTGTCCTGACTGGAATCCCACAGGACTGCTGCGGTAAAATCATGGAGTAAGAGAACGATCGGGCGCTGGAAGGAGGAAGGCGAAGAACTGCTCACACGGTCCGGTCCGGGTGAGGTCGCGTAAAAGCGACAAATTGTGAAATGATTGTTTTGGATAATACTAGTATTACGCTTTGTTGAACCCTCTGGAGATTCACCGTCTGCAAACGGAGAAACAACAGGCTCTCTCTTTGCAAACAGTGAAGGATAGGTAACGCAGACTTTTGTCCCCGTTGTAATCCGTCGTGCCTATCTTCCTCCCCCACTGTTTCCCGAACTGTCGTTCGTGGATTATTGTCTGGAGATTCTTTGTCTGCAAACAGGGAAGAACAAGGTCTCTCTTTGCAGGTAGAGAAAGAGTGGGTAACGCAAACCTTTTCGCACCCACTTATTCTCCCCACTGATTGTTTGATTGACCGTACATTAAGTGTTCGGTATTGGTTCTTTTGAGGTATTCACCGCCTGCAAACAACGGAGAATAGAAATATTCTGTCTAGTCTTTGCCCGCCGTGATAAGATAGGTAGTGCAGACTTTTGTCCCCGTTGTAATCCGTCATGCCTATCTTCTCCCCACTGATTGGTAGCCTGTTTAGCCCGGACCGCTTATTAGAGATGAACCATCCAGCTCCACGGGAGGGCACACCTAATAAGGACATGTTCATTAAGTGTGGACTAGTCGCTATAGCTTATAATAGGTTATGGCATAAAAATACAAGAAAAAGAGTTGAGCGAAATCAGTAGGCCACTGATGAGTTATCAACTTCGCTAAAAATAAAATAAGAAACGTTAGAAATAACCTGCAATAAGAAACATAAAAATGGCGAGGGAAGACAAGCTTGACACCAAGGCAGCCACGAGGTAGCTAGGTTCCGTTGCCTATTCCTGCCCCAAACATGTCTGCCTCATTGCCCACCACGCCCAAATAACGGTCACATGAAATAGATACAAAATCAATAGGCACCTACCCCCATTCCGGAAGCTCCCGAAGTGCAACAGGTCCGCGGTTACGCCCATCCGGAAGACGAGGCCTCGAGGCATGCGGGGCTCGCCTGGCCGCAGTCAGAAGGAGAGGCTGTTGGGCAGACGGCCTAAAGAATCATAAGGACCTCTCTTTCTCTCCTCTTCTGCTGCCCTGCAGGCCGAAGGGGGGGGGGGGCTGTCTTGCCTCAGCCGCCGACCACCCCCTCCCTCCCACTCTCACCTGATCCGGCCCGCAATGAAGGCCGAAGCCGAAGCAAGGACGGCGGCGCTTGTAGGTAGTCCCGCCACATGTCAGCGCCTGGACAATTACAGGTAGTCCCGCCACATGTCAAGAGAAAAGGGGGGGATGTCTTGCCTTGGCCACCGACCCCCCCCCATCTTCAATAGCCGGCACGGCCAATACCAAAGCGGTGGAGCCGAAGAACGGCGCAGGGTCGCTGGAAGGGGGAGGCGGCGCGAACGAGCCTCCTCACCTCCCTCCAGGTGGAGGCTTCCAGCGACACCCCAATGCTCTTGCTTAAAGAGGGTCAACATCGAAAAGCGGTCTTTTGCCCAGGACGGGCACACACCCATGCCTCCTCTCCTCAACTTTGAAGATTCTATGAGAGCCGGGGGGCACCCCGATCCCTCCACATGGGCGCCCCCGTCCCCCTCACTGGGAACAGCGACATCGACGCACTCCTGCCAGCGCCAGCTTCAGTTTGGAAATGGCTAAAGTGCAGCCACGGCACAGACTTGTTCAGTTCCGGAGGAACACCAGAATGACCCGGTAGGAAAATTGTTGCCGCCCTCCTCACTCTTTGACTGTTGTTAGACTGTTACCACATGATTCAAAACCTTTTGAACTACCAACGGAAGGTTCTGGTCCAACCACGAGTCATTGGAGACATTCTGACTGTGCTGGAACTCGCCTGACCCCACCCAAAAAGGGCGCCGACACAAAATGAGACTTTTTAAATAAACCTTGTTGCACCCTGATTGCGCAGCTTTTTGTCCCGAGATATGTATGCAGTTTTTGGATAGTGAAAGTAGATATGAAGGATATTGAGTATGTGCTCCGACAATGAACTGACTTAGAGTGGGTACTGATTATGATTTGGAAAATGAATTGGTGTAATTTAGATAATGAATGAGCATTGGATAATGAATTTATGAATTAATTAAAACTGAATTGCTGACATGCATCATGCTTGCTCTGTAGGGAAGTTTGATACGACTTTATTGCACTGCTGCACTTTATGCAATGAACTGCCACCAACTTCGTTCTTCTTATGTACAGTTTCAATCTGCTCTGTGGCCGGTCCACTGGGTTGTAGGCCTGTATTTATACATCAACACTTTTTTATTAAAGGTATTTTGAAAAAGAAAGCATAGTTGTAGCGGTTGCATTAATGAGTTTTGGATGTTTCGCTACTGTGAGCAGAGAATAAGTATGATGAAAGCCGAAGGTTAAAAAGGACCAGATATTTAGCAGCTACATTATGTGTCACAAGCAGCCGGAAAAATGCTTTAGACGCACTTAAAATCGACACCACAGAAATGCCACCTGACCGCTACCCTTGCACCCAACAAAAGGGGTTGCGACCAAGTAACTCCTGTAGATACGCAGATCATTAATGGTTATATATATATCTGACATTATTGGTCCCTCTGGGCTTAAAACGCCGAGATGGTAAAGAAATGCACTACGTGGAGATGGGTCGAGTATGTGGTAGGTAAAAACATTTTCGGATTTATGCGTGCTGATGTGTTCTGAAATGCTGCCCCCACCCCCTTCTTTCTCCTCCCTTCTGCAGGTCCCGTCGGAACGCCGGCTGAAGTATGGAAAAGCGACGATCGAGCGACCAACAAAAGGAGAAGAAGGGGATCTGAGCATAGCACTTATGCTAACAAGCTTTGACAGACGTAGACGTAGATATGACTGTTCCTCCCTAAAACGTAACGACTGGGAGGATGGACTGACATAGAAACTTGACGGGTACTGTATGACGGAAATTGACTCGACATTAGCACGCTAGATAACGCGATTATGACGTTTAATTAGATAGGGAAGGGATTGGGAAAAGTGCTGAGGTAAGGGTACCCAGGCACCACCCGTCTGGGAAGTTAGAAATATTGTTGATGTTCGAAATGTACCGCCTCCTTCTCACCCTCTTATAGGTATAACAAGACTGCCTGACTGTTCTCCTGATCAATGCCATCTGTTGCCTCAGCCTGGAGAACGTCCAACCAAAGGAAGAAAATCAAAAGTGGTTTAAGATCCCCCTATGGGCAATAGCCCGACCAGGTTAAATCCTGACCGGCTGACCGAGGTGTAAGTACTGGCAATTGGGAGCGCTCGCAGAAGTAGTAAACGAGAAGAGAAGGAGGAAAGGTAAAAAGAACACAGCCAATGGATAAATAGGATATCAGAGATGCGCAAAATGCGCAATGAGATTTTTTGTTTGGCCAACAACTGTTGTATGTTTTGTCGTGAACACTTTTGTATGTAACACATGTACTGTCTTCCCTTGTCTGAGTTTTTTGTGTATGTAATGTACGAATTTATGTCTTCCCTCTGTCTGTGTTGGCATGTTACCTGACCTCTGCTGTTCTGTGTTGTGAGCGCACTAAATGGCCTATTTTCGTACACGTCTCTCTTTCTCTCTCTCTCTCTCTCTCCACCCCCTTATACCTCTCTCTCTCTCTCTGTCTCTCTCTCTATCTCTCTCTCTACATGTCATACGTGTACCAAATGGCTCGTTTAGATTACGGACGGCTCTCACTCTCTATGAGAGTCTCCCTATTTCTTCTTCCTATTTATGGTAAAATAGTGCCTCACTGGCACCAGTCTGATTGGATACTTATTGAACGCGAAGGTGTTCAAGAAATTGACCGAAACTAAAATGATTGTGATTTGCCATATTACTACCTCTCCTTTCTACAAAATGAATGAACTCGAATTGGCTAAGAAAGAAAGGACAGGTGAGACGACTGAGGTCCCCTAATCTGGCCCTCCTAAAAAGGGAACTATGTGTCAATGGCACCCTATTCTTTATCGTTGTTAGAGACAAACGTCAATGTCCAGATTGGCCCCCAATGCCCAGATTGTCCCATCCCCTTTTGCACCCAAGCGCGAATAACCGAAGTATCCCGCCTCACTTGATTGACCCCAGCTGCTATCCTGGATATAAATATGATGACCATGAGTAACTGTCGTCCCTCGAGAGAAACCTGTTTTACCCTGACTCTCGATGATAGCGCCCCCGCCCTGTTTGAAAAGGTTAGCCAGCCTTGAAGGAAAATGTTAGAACTGTTAAGGCTAAGGTTAGAAAGGCGAGTCTCCCTGGAAGTTCCGAAATGTTGAATTTGATGAAATGAACAGTTGATAAGAGTCTGACTTTTTCTCTATATATGGCATATATAGATGATGAATAAGCTTGGCATGAACTCAATAAGAATGCCGACATATGCACCGCCTGGTAATAGACCTCTGACTGTGACCGATGAGCGTATCTCCCAAGTATGTAGGATAGAGGGAGGAATTCACATGCGTAGATGTCTTCTTCTGCCAGTTCTCTAAAAACTTGTTTTGTACCTATTCAAAGATTCACGATCACCGAAGGAGAAGGGTCGGACGTGACGTACAGCCTGGCTGCAGGCCTTGAGACACATGTGACCTCGACCAAAGGTGGAGCTGCAGAGCAACAAGATACGGGACGAGACAGCAATTTCAACGTGGAACATGAGAAATGACGGGCCGCCCTGAAGCCCTCCGTCTGCTAACCCACGTGTGCCTGGAGTCTCCGTCCCCCTTCTTTGGGCCCGATTGATGGGCCTGCCTGCTTGTTATCCTTTGCTCCCTTGGTCCCTTTTGTGTGTCCCAGGAACTCTGACCCAACTCCGCTCTCTCCCCTATCGACTATTTGAACCACACACCCTCCTTTCCACGTGACTTTTTGCCAAAAGGAAGAACTGCATTCAAATGGAAAAAGGGTGTTGCCACGGAAATATAGGGGCCGAACATAAGGCGTCGCTAAACGGATTGTTTAGGGAACAGGACTGTGGTCTAACAGCAGAGGACTGACTGCACCCTGCAACGCGTAAGGATAAATCCGAGCTGGACCTATAGCTCCACCGCCGGTGCTCAACAGCGCCAACGAAAGTACACGGACTAGAGCCTACCAGTGATGGCTCACTGCCAAAAGACACTGTGACGAAGAGATCTTGTGTATTGAACTGAATTCCACCCTCAACTACTTGGTCAAGATGTTCATTGGTCACATTTTTAAGTCAGAAACATTTATGCTATGTAGTGCTTTGAAACGATAGAAACTTGACAAATGCAATCTCCTATGCGCTGCATTCTGCCAAACACATCAACTGTCCATGATTATATGCCATATGCTAATATCGACAGTGCTAATTCTGCGACCGTGCCTGTTTATATGTACCATCATCGATTACGAAAATGAACTTTTGCTATGTAAAAAGGGGCGACTGTAGAAAATTAGAAATATTGATGTACATAAGCAACGTTCATTTCCCTTTTCCCACTCCCCTCCCTGCGCGTACCATGAATACCGTAAAGCATTAACTACATCCCACTGCCAGCAAAGGCCTGTACCCATGTGTACATGACAGCCATTTTAGGCACCCTGGCCTTTTGCCCGCCTAAGATTAGAATCACCGGCTTCCCTTCTGCGTGTATTTGAAACCCCCCCCCTCTCCCTCACATGCATAAACCATGAAACCCTCTCCCTTTGCGCGACCCTGCCCTGAAAGGCAGCCCTTCTGCTTGACCCATGCAAACCCCCCATTTCCTCTTGAAGAGGCATCCTTCGCCTTAAGCTGACATAGCCCTCCCCAGCTGCGCCTGACTGCCCCCGCTCTCTCATGTGCGGGGCATAAGATCTCTCTCTCTATGCGACTCTGTCCTTGTGTCCACCCTGGCTCCCCCTCCCTTCTCCCTCACACGGGCAAGTCATAAATCTTCTTCTGCAAGACCCTGTCCTTGAGAGTCACGGCCGCGCCTGACCAACACCTCCTTTCCTTCCATGAATGCCCCTCTGTTGACAAGCCTTCCCTCCGCGCTCGATTGTCCACGCGGCGTGAATACCACTCCTTTGATGACCCCTTCCCCCGAGTCCGGCTGACCACACATGTCCGAGGCCATCGCCTAAGCCAGGAGATACCATTTACTGTCCTTATTGTATGAAGTCACTCCTCTTCAAAGGACCCACTGTTGATCCTGGCCACCTCATCCCCTGGGCCATGATCAGGCGCACACATCCAAACAGTTGACAGAACACTCAGCTGCGTGATTGCCCTCCCCTCTTATCAGCAGGTCAAGGGTCCCTATTGTGAACACATGTGGGGTAGGATTGACACGAGGATTTTGGGGATATCTCTTCCTTGTTTCACAATATCGTGATTGTAATGCCAAGTGTTTTGTAAAGTATAAAAGTCGGAGTCTCAGCTCACTTGTTAGAGCACCTCCCGAAAGACACTGTGTTTCGTGTCCGAAATGACAGGCTCTCCTCATGAGAAATAAACTCTGCTCCTGATTCCTGCTTCCAGCGCCCGTCTCTTTATTTGGTAATTATTCAGAATGGAAACTAAGAGGCGTCTTGCGCCAGCAGCCTGGGCATCGATAGTAATACGGGCTCATGTTTTACAGAATCCAGGAACATTAAAAGCTTAAAGGGACATTGCTGTGAAGAATCCAAGCTGACCGGTGACAAATGGGCCTGGACTGGACTTTGCTGTTGCCCTCTGTCTCTAGGGGCTCCCCTTGTAGTCCTGGGGGGCTTGGACATGTACTCCTAAGTTTGGGAACGTTTTTGAAACTTTTCCTCAGTGCTTTAAACAGAATGATTGTGAAAAGTTTCCAAACAGCAGTTCAACAGCATCTGATTGAATGTCAGGTTTGTCCCACAGGCAGAAGAGATTTTCCTCAGAAAAACTCCCAAGTCCCCTTTCAGGCTGGGACTTCCCTACTTCCAGGCCCCTGTGATGGCCAATGTACTCGGTGTATCTGACCCTCACTCCATCATGGTCAGCCTCAAATTGCGCCAAGATCCTGATCTACTGCGACAGTTGATGACCTTTTGTTGGTGGTACATGCAGGGACTCCTAGAGGTACAACTGTGCGTGTGTGTGTGTGTTAGATGTACTCCTGTGAGTGTGTTTGTGGTGTGTGTGTCCATGCAAGATGGGGGTACATGTGTGGGTGAGTGTCTGTGCATGCAGGATAGATAGAGGTACTATTGTGTGTGTATGTGTGTGTGCATGTATGTTAGATGTACTCCTGTTTGTGAGTGTGTGTGTGTGTGTGTACATGCAGGATGGAAGTACTCTTGTGTTTGTGCACATATGTGTGTGTACATGCAGGATAGAGGTACTCCTGTGTGTGCTCATACATGTTAGATGTACTCCTGTTTGAGAGTGTGTGTACATGCAAGATGGAAGTGCTTTTGTGTGTGTATATGTGGGTGTCTGTGTGTACATGCAGGATAGAGCTACTCGTGTGTCTGTACATACAGGTTAGATTTACTGCTGTTTGTGAGTGTTTTGTGTGTGCACATGCTGAAAGTACCCTTGCGTGTGTGTATGTGTGTGTGTACAAGGAGGATAGTGGTACTCTTTTATGCATGTGTGTGTGTGCATGTGTGATAGATGTCCTCTTATTTGTGGGAATGTGTGTGTACATGCAGGATGGAAGTACTCTTGTGTGTGTGTGTACATACAGGTTAAATGGACTCCTGTCTGTACATGTGAGTGTGTGTGTTTACATGCAGTAGTCACGCTTAACAAATCCCTGATTGATTGATTGATGCAGGATAAAGGTACTCTTGTGTGTGTGCGTGTGGGGAGTACATACAGGGTAGATGTGCTCTGATGTGTGGGTGTGTGTATACATGAAGGACAGAGGTAATTTTGTGTGAGTGAGCGTGTGTGTGTGTGTGTGTAGTGGGTACATGCAGGGTAGAGGTACTGCTGTGTGTGTGTTTTTCAAAGATGGATAGTTGGAAATGAAAAAAGTAGCAGATCTCGCTGGCGATTGTTCCCTTTGTGGCACCCTCCTCCTGCCCCCTACTTGTTCCCGCCCCTCGTCTCTGAACAGGGCAGAATAATTCAGGTTGTTGTGTCTGCTGTGGATGAACAAATGATACAAAGTTGTAGCAAGGATCCAGCAGGCCAGCTCATATGCGGTAACGCAATTGAACTGACTCAGCATTTAATTAATGCAAGTTGTTTGTACATTAACATCACCTGAAATTGCAGATAAGCATCACCCTTTAAGAACTGCTCACTGGCCAGACCCTCTAAGAGGTCCTTTACAATTCAGTGAGGACCCACTAGTACCTCGTCCCTTGGTTTCAAGGATAACAGCAATACTTGAATAAAAGTGTTCCCTGAACCTTTGAGTGACTGAGGGCTTTGATAACAGGCCTTAAACTTTGGGCTGAGAAAGGAGGTAGAAAGCACTACAGAAATTATTCAGAACAATGCAATACTATCCTTTCCCTAAATATCATATTGTATATATTAACAAAGTGCTCAAGTGTTCTGTTTCTTCTTACACTTCCACGCATGTCCACATAACACAACCTTAGATGTTAAAGATGGGGACCATATGTCAGACTGGCCAACAGATGTCCGGATTGCAAGTCATTAGCCAAGAATGTCTGTGAAAAGCATTAGATGGAAACCATATACCAGCAGGGACCTCAATATTACAAGATCGTCAGTATTCTAGAAAATATATTGGTAGGCTATCCTGTTTCAGGTTTAAACCTATAAAAACTGATAAAACTCTACCAAAAGGGAAGCAACTCTCTTCAGTATGAACATATAAACACTAATAAACACTTGCACAACTACAACATAAAGTGCAATTGAAAGAAAGGAAAGCAAGAGAGAAAGAGTATATGTAATTTCTTTACAGAGGGGCTAGCACAATACAACTTTTGTTAAACTAGGAGGCAGCAAGAAAGACTGCTTTAAGATTATTCTGCTTGAGTTTTGTTGTTTGGGGATGCCAATAAAATATTGTTTCTTCTTCCTTTTGTTCTCTCCAGTTTTGAGTGTCCAAATTAATGGTGTAGGTCTTAGGATGAAATTTTAGGTCAGATCTAATTATTGTATACACTGTATAGGCTGTAATGTTTAAAATCAGATTTGATCTTTTGGCAGTGTTCAATTTGTTTACTGATTAGTTAAATGGCTAGCTCATAAGAACTTAAACAGTATGTATTATCACATTTCCCCCATCCATCTCAGCCAGCCTCCCAGAGCTGAACCTTTCTACCAACCACAATGGATCCACAGCCCCCCTCCCCCACCAGCCTGATCACACCCAGAGCAGAGACATCCACCCAAAGAGAAGTCCGACTCCCTAGCAAAACCGATTCGCAAACCCCCCCTCCGCCAACCTCAACGCAACTAGAGCACAGCCGCCCCACCAGAGAGGAACACTACTGCCAATCACAACAGGCAACAACCTCACCGCTCCACCAGCCCTTTCGCAGATAGACAATAACCCTGAGTCAGCACCCCCTCTTCCCCTGAACCCCTATAGAAGCAACATGTCATACAGCCCTTCCCCCCAGAGCTCAGCTCCTCCCATCCTCCCCTCCTCACCCCCTCTAATAATATGATGCAATGCCTCAACCTTCTGGAAGCTCAGTTTGAAACCCTGGTCTGTGGCCTGAATGAAACCTTATCCTCCCTAGCAAAAATCCGTCTGTCCACTCAACAGTCCATAGCTCTCCCCATCCCTTTTCAACCTAGAAGTAATGAATCACCTCCCCCCAACCGGACCCCGGCCCACCCCAGATCTTGCCCTTCACTCACCAAACCGGGGACGGAGTCGCATGCAGACAGACCTAGAAGAACAAATCCCAACCTCTCCCCTCAGGAAGCGACCACACTTGCCGCATCATACGACCAACCCACAAACCCCTACCCTAAGTCCACACCTCGCTCACAGAATGTGATTCCACCCACCCTAGCACTGGTCGCGCCAGTGAAGTCCGCTCCCAAATCCTCGATTCAAGTTATTACTGGAGTGGGTAGGGACCATCCTCCCGTAGAGCCACCAGACCCCCAGCGCACCTATCCTCTATACCTAGAATCCAGCCCAGCAAATCGAAGCCCGAAGAAGAACCTTCCATCAATTGCATGTCCATCAACAGCAGAGCTGCTTCCAAACATGCAACTGAAATAGCTGAAGCCATCCTCTCCCATGACCTAGGTAGCACACAGAAACTACAATAAGCACATCAAGAACAAATAGACAACATTCTTCTGCTCCGCTTTAGACAATGCAAAAAAACGCCCCAAAGAACTCTTTAATATCATTAGGAGCCAAACATCCTAACCGATGACATCGAATATAGTAGCGTCCAAAGATCACTGCAACAATTTTGCTAGCTTTTTCAGCAAAAAAATCGCCAAAATTGATCTCTCTCTCAGCACAAATCCCTCCCCTCACATGGAGATCAAGACACCAGCAACAATCGGCAGCACCCCAGTGAACACACTTACTTACTGGTCCTCCTTCCACCCCATCCAGGGAGAAGAGATACTCAAACTGATCGCCTCCACTAAACCCTCATCCCACTCCCTAGATCAGCTGCCCACGAGCCTGGCTAAAGACCTGAAGCTTATCCTAGTCCCAATCTGGTGCAAGATCATCAACAGCTCTCTGAGCACGGGAATCATTCCAGACCGCCTCAAAGTAGGACAAGTCACTCCACTTGTAAAAAACCAGGGCTACACATTGAGGATATGAACAACTTTAGACTGGTATCAAACCTTACTCTTTTATCCAAAACTCTATTAAGATGCGTTCTTCCACAGCTAACCCAACACCTAGAAAATATCAAGCTACTAGACCCTCACAAATCAGGATTCAGAAAGGGATGCAGCACCGAAACCGCAATCTCAAATGTGTTAGATGATCTTCACAAGTCACTTGACTCAGACCGATGCAGCCTTCTCATTCTCCTAGATTTATCGTCCGCTTTCGAAACAGTTGATCACACCCCGCTCCTCAAAGTCCTCAATGAAAGAGTGGGCATTTGAATGACGGTACTAAACTGGTTCTCCTCTTTTCTTCACAACTGCACGCAAACAATAAAAATCAATGACTCTGAGTCTGACCCGCTTCCCGTCAACAGGGGAGTTCCACAAGGATCAGTACTCTCTCCCCAACTTTTCAACATCTACATGGAACCCCTCACCACTCTTCCCAGGAACTCCAACATCCCCTTCCACCTCTAGGCAGACAACACAGCTTTATCTGGAAACCACCTTGATTAAAGACATACACAGACTAAATGTCACTCTCAAAGAGGTCCAACATTGGCTCTCTGTGAACCACCTTAAACTCAACCAAGAGAAAACAGAAGTTCTCCTCATCTCTAACAGAGATGAAAACCCCCAAATCGAAGAATGGCTCAAAGCTATTGATGGCCTCAATGGTGCCCTTGCGCCAATGGACTCAGTGAAATCCCTAGGTATTACCCTTGACCCCAAACTGGACATGAAAAAACACATCTCAAAAGCCGCCAAAAGCACGCTCCTAAATCTGAACTGCTATACAAAATAAAACCCTCACTCCCCCCGAAAGATCTTAAACAAGCCACCCAGGCACTGGTGCTCTCCAGAATTGACTATGGAATCGCAAACCTGACCGGGACAATAAAATCCCACCTAGGTCCCGTGACCACTACCCTCAATGCCGCAGCAAGATTGGTCACACAAGTGATTCCAGTGGTTCACTGTAACCATCCCTGAGGGAACACTAAATTCTCCTCTCTGTTCACAAGAGGATTCCCACACAGTTTTGTTATTCTTGAATACATTTCAAATGTTTATTCCTTTGGTGTTTTCAAAAATAGTAATTTGATTCATTAAACTTTCAACAAATGAGGCATTATCAATTTAACTTCGTATCCAATGCATTTCGGGCATTTATGATACCCTTCATCAGGGAATGATACTGTCAACAAAAGAACACAAAATATAATTACAATTCAATAATGTTTGGTCATTATATCACATTGTTGTTCGGCCTAATTCACACGGTGATCATATACAGATATCATTGTGTTCACCAGCTATTGTCCCTCGTGAGAAAAGTGAAAAAATGTTTAATTTGGAACTCACATGCCTGCTTTTGACCGTGGTTGTTATATGCTGCAAAAAAATAACATGAGAAACGGAAAAATTAACTATCGTGAGTTCGCGTTTAGACCAGCTTATAGCACAGCTTTTTCTGTTATCTCGTTGTTTACTAACCTTGTACGAATAGCTGAGCGGCTCGCGGCAGCTTCTTTACGTGTGTGTCTCCTGCGTGAGGACGCCACTTAAGAAAGTGTTCGCCATCATGTTTACAGGTTTAAAATCTACTTGTCATATAGCTACTTCTTTTCTACATACTGTGTTAAGTTAGCATGAGTTTATTAAATGTTTGCACGCCGTTTTCATTCTTGCTTCACTTTTGCACACGACACATAATTGTTGTTTTAGCTTTCAACCCAGAAGAGCTTCGTGATTTACAAGAGAAATAATATGTTATTGCTCTGATATCAGTTTTGTTCTGCACTCTGTCTGCACAGTGAGTGCTGAAGGCTACATGGATAACTTAACCCAGTGTTGTTGTAAGGTCTGATCTTCGCACCCCTATAGACATAACACACATGCTGCTGCCAAAATCTATTTACAAAAGGGGGTGGTGATGAACAGAGTGTCTGAATTGAGCAGACCACTCTTACCCAGTCCAAAGATCAGGGCTTGATCCATCACCGTTATTTATCTCACTGCCCCATCCCAGCTCAGAACCTGGCTATATGCAAATCAGTCTGTCCCTGGCCCAGTGCATCATGGGAACAGGGCAGACTAAACTACCAAGCCAATTCTTTACCAGAAAGGAGACAAGCTACCGGGGACCGGTTTCTGGCATTTCAGCCTCTTCGGCCCGGCTTGCTTGAATCCTGATGGAGCAGTGAGAAAGGGACTCATGTCTGAGTATACCCTGCCACACCTATAGTGGCCAAAATCGATTTACAAAAGGGGGTGGTGATGAACAGAGTGTCTGAATTGAGCAGACCACTCTTACCCAGTCCAAAGATCAGGGCTTGATCCATCACCGTTATTTATCTCACTGCCCCATCCCAGCTCAGAACCTGGCTATATGCAAATCAGTCTGTCCCTGGCCCAGTGCATCATGGGAACAGGGCAGACTAAACTACCAAGCCAATTCTTTACCAGAAAGGAGACAAGCTACCGGGGACCGGTTTCTGGCATTTCAGCCTCTTCGGCCCGGCTTGCTTGAATCCTGATGGAGCAGTGAGAAAGGGACTCATGTCTGAGTATACCCTGCCACACCTATAGTGGCCAAAATCGATTTACAAAAGGGGGTGGTGATGAACAGAGTGTCTGAATTGAGCAGACCACTCTTACCCAGTCCAAAGATCAGGGCTTGATCCATCACCGTTATTTATCTCACTGCCCCATCCCAGCTCAGAACCTGGCTATATGCAAATCAGTCTGTCCCTGGCCCAGTGCATCATGGGAACAGGGCAGACTAAACTACCAAGCCAATTCTTTACCAGAAAGGAGACAAGCTACCGGGGACCGGTTTCTGGCATTTCAGCCTCTTCGGCCCGGCTTGCTTGAATCCTGATGGAGCAGTGAGAAAGGGACTCATGTCTGAGTATACCCTGCCACACGTTGGATCTAGCCCTGATCTCTTGACTGGGTGAGAGTATTCTGTTTAATTCAGAGACTCTGTCCCTCACCACCCCTTGTTGTAAATATTTTTGTCCACCCCAAGCGTGGAAGGGTATACTCAGATGTGAGTCCCTTGCTCATTGCACCATCAGGATTCAAGCAAGCCGGGCCGAAGAGGCTGAAATGCCAGAAACCGGTCCCCGGTAGCTTGTTTCCTTCCCAGTGTAAGAATTGGCTTTTGTAGTTTGGTTTGCCCTGTTCCCATCATGCACTGGGACAGGAACAGACTAATTTGCATACAGCCAGGTTCTGAAACTGGGATGGTGCAGTGAGCTAAAAAACGGTGTTGGATCTAGCCCTGATCTCTTGACTGGGTGAGAGTATTCTGTTTAATTCAGAGACTCTGTCCCTCACCACCCCTTGTTGTAAATATTGCTGCCAAAATCTGGCGCTAGGCGAGTTTTATGTTGTTGTGCTGAACGCACAAAAAACACCCTTGATGTGCTTCGCATGCAGAGAGCTGGTGGAAGATGATGTGATCCTCCTGCCACTGAGATTTTGAGGTATGGGCCCGCCCTGCTAAAACCCAAATGAGACCTTTATAGATATAAAATACTATGCTAAATAGGGAGGGTGTGAATTAGGCGTTGTTAATTTCTATTCATTTCAGCATCTTAGTATGCTGTCACCATTCGCCTTTTATGGACTAGTAACTATGCTGATAACTTTGTTGCTTATAATATGTTTGTTTGAGAACCTTGCATTAGTAAATAAATATTTCAAACATGCACGTGTCCTCTTTTACTCCACGTTCTGGTTTGTGATGATTATATACCGAAAGAGTGTTCATGTGTTCCACGATACCTGAGGTAATCTAAGTTCATGTTCTGGTCTGTCTAAGCATTGGGAGTTATGACCAATGAGACACTGTAGCTAGCTCGGTAAGGGGATTTTGGGTACTGAGGTGAGTTTTGGGCCATCCTAATTCAACGAGGTTCCAGGTCTCTATGCACAGTTCTGTAGGAGAACGCAATTCCTGCTACATGGCGCCCAACGTGGTGTACTGCAACTGACGAAAGACTATCTCTGTGTTATGATGTCGAATTATGAGCGGGTGGTAATGGTGTATTGGGTGTGAGTGGGATTAGACCAAGAGAGGGGGGTCTCCTGGGAACATGTCGTAATTTAAAGAAAAATTACGAAACAAAAAGAAAAAGACAAACTGATATTTGCGGCCATGGTCGAAAAAAGGGGAGAAGCTGGAGTCGAACCCTATTCGTACAAGGTTAGTAAACAACGAGATAACAGAAAAAGCCGTGTTATAAGCTGGTCTAAACGCGAACTCACAAGAGTTAATTTTTCCGCATGTGAGTTCCAAATTTTAAAAAAATTCACTTTTCTCACGAGGGGCACTAGCTGGTGAACACAATGATATCTGTATATAATCACCGCGTGAATTAGGCAGAACAACAATGTGATATAATGACCAAACATTATTGAATTGTAATTATATTTTGTGTTCTTTTGTTGACAGTATCATTCCCTGATGAAGGGCATCATAAATGCCCGAAATGCATTGGATACGAAGTTAAATTGATAATGCCTTATTTGTTGAAAGTTTAAGGAATCAAATGACTATCTTTGAAAACACCAAAGGTATAAACATTTGAAATTTATTCAAGAATAACAAAACTGTGTGGGAATCCTCTTGTGAACAGAGAGGAGAATTTAGTGTTCCCTCAGGGATGGTTCCAGTGAACCACTGGAATCACTTGTGTGACTGATTCATTAGGGCGTCTGAGGGGTTATGACGCCACCTGCGGAGAACCTAAAAAATAATTAAAAAAGGAAACACAAAAGCTGTGCACCCTTCCAATCTAAGTTGCAGCAAGATTGGTCACAGGAACTAAGAAATTCGAACACATTTCTCCGGCACTCAAGAAACTGAAGTGGCTCCCTATTGATCAACGAGCCAGCTTCCGTACAGCCTGTCTCATGCACAAAGCCCTGCACACAGGTAATCCAGAATACCTGGCCGCCAAACTCAAATGGGCCGGCCAGTCCTGGAACCTCAGAAGTTCCAACACGCTTCTACTCATCCCACTGAAATCACGGAAACACAAAACCGCAAATAAATCCTTCCCGGGAAATGCCCCTAAGATCTGGAACGCCATCCCCCACCCACATCAGAACAACCACCTCCTTCCTGAAATTCAAGATCCTACTCAAAGCCCTCTTCCTAGAGTGCTCTCGAACATAACGAGAAATCCACAAGTTACTTTGGGAAGGGCAACTAACTCCTCGTCCTGATACGCCTCAGCCTGAAGATCTGTATTCTAACTTTGTTGTTATGCTCGTGAGTTGGTAAATTGCAGATTGTTTGTCTTTGCCTCTCCCAAAAAAATGCCCTTAACTGTACCTGTTGTGAAGCGCTCTGATACCCTCAGGTCCAGCTAGCGCTATACAAAACATCTAAATAAATAAATTAATAAATGATCTTTTCCAATGTGCTAGTTTTGATAGTGGGGCACTTTCTAAACAGCCCAGTCTTTAAACATTAAATGCAAGATTCAGTGACAGATGCCATTGAACAGAGTTCTATCACCTGCACATTGGATAGTGGTGAACACATAACACAAGATTTTCCACATAGCAACAAAACTCATAGCTGCAAGACGTCCCACTGTCATGTGTGGCACCTTCAGCTAATCCTTACTTTTTACCCTTACCACTGGGGTTTTCGATCCCATAGTTATAATGTTACAAGCAGATTTTCAAGTTCCAGAATACAATGTAATGAAATGTGAGAGATGGTATTGAGATGTCAGTGTGAGTGAGAGTGCAATACACAGACTTGATATGTTTAAAGTAGTTTAACACTGGGCACACTGCCAGAGGGAAGACGCTACATACCCTGCATCATTTCCCCTTTAAATTAAATATGTGCTTTATAACAATCAATGCAAAATAACATGTTTTGTAAATACTGCAATGACACAGTTCTTGTCTATTTTAGTGGTTAGGCAGCCGCAAAACCATTGGGTACTGATTTCAAAAGGATTGGAAAACACAAAAAACAGCACACCAGCTCCACCTACTGAAAATCGAGAGGCCTTAGTAAGAGCGAAGAATAGTTGCTTAAACCTTCTGCTGCCACTGGTGGGCACAGCCCCAAGCGCCCCGTTGGAGGTGCCACTACTGAATACGGGTTACCGCTGTACACAGACCAGCTGTTTCCTGTGACTGATGACTCCCAACTTCTTATAGAGCTAGTCCGAATCAGTCACTCACAGTTACTGCTTGGGTATTTGCGTGGGTCCATGGTGATATGTTCTCTTGTGTGGGTATGTGTGTGTGATTGAGTATTTGCATATGTTTATGTGTTTGTGTCTGTATCATTTTTTCATGAATGTTCATTCGTTTATGCCCTGGTGTGTATTTGTGCATGTGGTTTTGTGTGCATACAAAAGTTTGAAATTATTTATGCTTGTACGTGTACATATTTATGAGTCGTTGTACACATTTTGTGCAGTATTTTAACAAGAGTTGTATTTGAACCTGTGCACTTATGCTCTGTTGGGTGAGTATAGGGGGTCTTTTAAAGTGACTCCTCCTTTATGGGATGTTCGGTCCAAAGGAAGGACATGGAAGATCAGGGTGGACTTCCAGGAGGGAGTGAGCATTCATGGGAAGAAGAGGAAAGGACAAGGGTTTCTGTGAGTCGTGCAGGACCCATGTTCTCGCGCAGAGGCCAGAAGTCCTGATGCACTCCGGCTTTCCTTCCACTCACATACTGTTTCGTATTCCTCCCAATCGTCCATGTTTCCTGCACTGTGATTTCCCCTTCCTCAAGTGTCCTGTCTTCACCCACACCTTTCTCTCCCAAACTCCATCCTTCCTCACCCCCACACTGTGGTTTACTGTGAATTTCCTCTCTCTTTCATCTGTATTTCACCTGCCATACCTGTAAACTACCTCTATTACAGCCAATATTTCAGCTTTCTTACTCTCTGATGTTTCATGCCTCACATACTCTATACAGTTGTCTCACATGTCAGCCTTTGATTCTCTCTACACGACTGGTCGTCCTCCCTTGTGCCTCCACCTTGCCGCTCTCACCTGCACCTGTCTTCTCTCTGATGCCATCTGCTCTCTCTTCTTGTCCCCAGTAGAGCTGTTCCTTTATCTCCTTGTGCACTGAGATCACTAGTTCCTCACACATAGTATCAGAGCTGGACTGGGAACCTGAAGCGCCCTGGCAAAGATTGTAATACCAGCCCTCGTACGGTGCGTAGCGAGTGAGGCGACGGAGCGAGTCTGACCAACACAATGGGGGCTTTTGGGGCTTCCCCCTAAGAAAGTGTGGAATAAAATGGCAATAATTGTGCATTCTACAGCACACTCTCAACATATATTCAATTGTATTAGCTTTTAAAGCATAGTAAATGATGACCTTACAATGCACCAGGATAGCCAGTCATACCTACAGACATTCTTACGGAGAACACAACAAATAAGATGCAAAGCAAGAAACATGAATTTAAATGTAACATAAGTGCACACATTCACCGTTAAGCACAGCCAAGAAGCTGAGAGCACGATGAAAGACCATTTTGAGGGATGTTAACATCTTCCACCCCACAACGGGCCGGCTTTATCACTGGTGCTGCCCGGTGTAACAATCTCTTTGGCTGCCTCGCCCCCCAGGACCTCCTAGAGCAGCCAATGAGTGGAAGCAGCAGTCCCTACCTCGTCTCAGAGTGGGATGGAGGTCAGTGAGAGTTGAGACCTGAGCTCCCCCTGTGATCAGGTGTCAGTCTTGGACCCTGATGTATCTATCACAAGGTCGAGGGTCTAGAGCTGCTTTGCCAGGTGAAGAGGTCACACCCACCAGAGCGGATGTCTAGCTCCTGGCTACCTGAGCTGAGCAAGAAGAGTGTCTGTCAGGCTGTCCTTTGTTCAGCCTGACAGACACTCTTCATGTAAGGAAAAAGGTGGGCGGTGACCATACCCCTTCCGGATGTTAGGATGGGCCTTAGCTGTCTTCTTCTCTCCTTTCCTTACACATCAAACTCTTCCTTCTCTCCTCTGCTTATAAATGCCTCACTTCCTTCTCTCCCCACACTTACACACTCCTCTCTTCCTTCCACTAATACTCTCCTCACTCCCTTCCTTCCTATCTATGGGTGGGCCACTCTATCCTCCCACCATGTCTTTGCACCCTGAAAACCCCCAATAATCAACCTCTGCTACTTGATCTCCCTCCATCCATGGCACCTCTGCCCTTTCAGCGTGTGCCTTTCCTTTCCTCTTTGAACCCCCACATTCCTCACTCACACACAACTATCCTTCGTTACTTTTACCCTGCCGTTCCGCCCATCTTCAGACACCCCATCTTTCTTCTTGATGAGTCCTCATATTACTCAACAGATTCACTGCTCTCAAACCTTCCTCACACAACCCTTCTTTCTACACTTCAACCTCCTTTCCTCTACCCCTCTCTCTTGCTTTCCTCAGGCTCCCATGTTTATCCTTTGTGAAATTCTCCATATTTTTACATTATTAGACTACTTTATATTTTGTCCCAAATACACTTCTATCTTGTCTCATCCTCGTACGCAATCATCATCACACCATCATGCGCTTTTTCCTTCCTCCTCATAAACATCCATCAGTATACTCTCATACACATCAGTCCTTCCTCCTCATAAACATCCATCAGTATACCCTCATACACATCAGTCCTTCCTCCTCATAAACATCCATCAGTATACTCTCATACACATCAGTCCTTCCTCCTCATAAACATCCATCAGTATACCCTCATACACATCAGCCCTTCCTCCTCATAAACATCCATCAGTATACCCTCATACACATCAGTCCTTCCTCCTCATAAACATCCATCAGTATACTCTCATACACATCAGTCCTTCCTCCTCATAAACATCCATCAGTATACCCTCATACACATCAGTCCTTCCTCCTCATAAACATCCATCAGTATACCCTCATACACATCAGCCCTTCCTCCTCATAAACATCCATCAGTATACCCTCATACACATCAGCCCTTCCTCCTCATAAACATCCATCAGTATACCCTCATACACATCAGTCCTTCCTCCTCATAAACATCCATCAGTATACTCTCATACACATCAGTCCTTCCTCCTCATAAACATCCATCAGTATACCCTCATACACATCAGTCCTTCCTCCTCATAAACATCCATCAGTATACTCTCATACACATCAGTCCTTCCTCCTCATAAACATCCATCAGTATACCCTCATACACATCAGCCCTTCCTCCTCATAAACATCCATCAGTATACCCTCATACACATCAGCCCTTCCTCCTCATAAACATCCATCAGTATACCCTCATACACATCAGTCCTTCCTCCTCATAAACATCCATCAGTATACTCTCATACACATCAGTCCTTCCTCCTCATAAACATCCATCAGTATACCCTCATACACATCAGTCCTTCCTCCTCATAAACATCCATCAGTATACCCTCATACACATCAGTCCTTCCTCCTCATACTCACTCATCAGCGCTCCTTGGTACAACCCTGTCCTTCCACCTTGTTCATGTCCTTTCTTCTTCCACCAAAATTCATCCTGTGTTTTATCTCTTTCACCCCTTGTGTAAGCTCTCATATACACTCTGCGCCCTTTATTTCCTGATCTGTATCTTCTCTTTCATATAAATTCACATCCTTTGATCATCATACATTGTACCCTTCCTCCATACATCCCAATATGTTATCCCTCACATACCACATCCTTTTTGCCGATTCATCACTGTCTTCTGTCACTCATTTCCACCAATTCTGTCTTACTCATGACACAACATTTCTCTCCCAGACCCTTCAGATGTCTAACCTCAACACTACCACACTTACCTTCTATACACCTTATTTTCCTCTTTCACACCTGCCATCTCTCCATCCTTGTGTGCACCTAGCTTACCTCCTATCTGTCCTGCCAGGAGCACCCCTCTGTTTCCTGCCTCCCTCATCCTTGAGCTTCCTCACCACCCTTCCTGTTGTCCTCCCATTGCCATGGAAACCATCTGGGAGTGCATCCGGGAAGGCAGGAAGTGAGACCAGGTTCTGCACAGACCAGCGCTGATCGGTCTATTAGGGAAGGGACTTCACTATCTCCCCTCTGCCTCCTTTCTAATTACCTTGTTTGCTTCAGGATGGCAAGCCAAGAAGGCCCGGGGTCCCAACCTCCCCCGACGCTGACGCCTCAGACACGGAAGAATTTGTGGATGCATTCTACGCACCTCTCCAGCGGTATTCGGTGCTACACAGCCTGGTGGGCCCGGCCTGTATCTTCCTACGACAGAGTATTGCCATCACACAACTTGTATGTAACATTGAAGCCCACCCGCATCCTCCCTCTGGCCTAACCTCCCATGTATGTCCTACCACACCAGCATCTACTATGAGTAACCTACTCCCCAACATGGTGTATGTCAATGTTATCATACTTCCAGTGTGTCCCTACTACACAAACATGTGTAACCATTGAGACTGAACCCAGTGTGTCCTCACTTCCTCCCACAGTGTTTTCCCTTGACTCTACACCTAATGTGTTCTCACTGTGCCTTTACTTAATATGTCCTCTATATCCCTACATGGAGTATGTCTTTAATCCTCATGCAGTGATCTTGACTTTAACTCTATACCCAGTGAACTCTCACTTCCTTACCCTGAGAATCTTGTGAGTGTCAACTGGATAGGCCATATCTCTATTACTACCTGATGCACAGCTTGTCACTACTCCAGCACCCAATGTCTCCACTCATTCCCTCCACTGGGCATGTCCATATCTCAGCGGCGTCTGATGTCCTCCTCCCTTGCAGACATGGTCGGTCTTCCCAGGCCTGGCGAGCCATCTCTTACCTCCATGTCACCTCCACCAATGTGTGGATAAGCAGATTCAGAACATGAGCACATACCAGAGCATCTAGCACTATGACTTGTGACTTGGAGATCAGCATGTAGGAGCCAGATGCGAGTTGTGAGGAGGATGTGACCCTCATGGAGGTGTTTCAAGAAGCTAAGGTTCGAGTGAGAAATAACTCCTAGGCAATTTACATATATATGCATAAGGGAGAATAAAAGAAACAAAGAATATGTAAAAAACATTGACTTTTAATAAGTTTGCATAAATACTTTTGTTTAAAAATTGTGTTAATAACACAATGTAGAATACATTTCAAATTATTTCAATCATATACAATCAAAAAGTAGATATAAATTTAAAATAGTGGCAACATTTTATATTCTTTATCGACACGCGTTTCGGCGTACTCTACGCCTTCTTCAGGAGTAGCCACTGATTAACCTAAAAATAATATTAAATGTATTATTGTTTTTAGGTTAATCAGTGACTACTCCTGAAGAAAGCATTGAGTGTACACCTTCTTCAGGAGTAGCCACTGATTAACCTAATAACAATAATACATGTATTATTGTTTTTAGGTTAATCAGTGGCTACTCCTGAAGAAGACGTCAAGTACACCGAAACGCGCATCGATAAAGAATATAAAATGTTGCCACTATTTTAAATTTATGTCTACTTTTTGATTGTATATGATTGAAATAATTTGAAATGTATTCTGCATTGTGTTATTAACACAATTTTTAAACAAAAGTATTTATAGAAACGTATTAAAAGTCAATGTTTTTTACATAATCTTTGTTTCTTTGATTCTCCCTTATGCATATATATGTACATGACTGATTTAAATTGCCTAGGAGTTATTTCTCACTTGAATCTTTTTTCCCTGGCCTAGGAATTGAAAAATATTTGCTATTCAGGGGGTCCTTGATTTTCACATTCAAGAAGCTAAGGTGTCATTCATCTGAAGAGGGCTGTGTGGTGTCAGATTGAGCGTCTGATTTAGAGATCGATGGATGGGTACTCCGTCAATAATGTGACAGATATCTTGACCGCCTTATTACAAGTACATTAGAATACAGTTGTAATGAACTGTTCAAAAGATGAATGGAATAGGAGTCAGATCTGTGACGGACACCTGTCTGCTGAACTCTAACTCAGTCCCTAACTGTAACTTCTTGGTAATGTTGCTTCTGAAGAAGAGTTCATGTTTGGGTGAGCTGTAGTGGGAATCTATTCAGCTTCACACTGGAAGTCATAGCTGGACTGAGCTTGAAGGATCTGGTGTGGCCAAGGATAAACCAGACTTGGTGGATTCAGTTTTGGGGGGGGGGCACATGATATTTCTGCATGTACAAGGATGACGCAGCCTTAGGGGAGGCCGATGTCCGTGCTGGCGGAGAACTGCACACATAGTTTTGTGTCACTTGAATGTATGCTGACATTGACTGTCCTGGTTTGCTAGGAGTACTAGGAGAACCTGCAACTTTATCAATCATTCAATCAATCAAACACTTATAAAGCTCACCAACTCACCCATGAGGGCCTCGAGGGGCTGGAGAAGTTGGCTACTGCCTGGAGGCATGTTCAGTTGAACGGCCAGGCTTTGAGGTCCTTTCTGAAATGCTGGAGCGAGGGTGCGCTTCTGAGGAGTAGGGAGGCGGATCCATGCCCTGGCAGCTAGGTGCGAGAAGGCGCGTCCTCCACTGTTGCTTTAGGTTGCAGATTGTGGGGGGAGGGTAGACCCTGATGGTACTGCACGTCACTGGTATTTGCTGCGGTCTAGAGATCGCCGTCGGGAAGAGTTGTTGATGATTGTTGAGTTCGGAGGAGAACAGTTGTAAAACAGTGTTGTTAAATCTGATGCTAAAGGCAGGATATCTATCAAGGCTTCATAGTTGATGGTACTGAATATTGATGATAGATCAAGGAGGAAGCATGCGTTGCCTTTGTTTGCGAGCACACCAGCATCCGTGACTGCACAGCTTCTGTCGCTGTTCTTCATCATCGACTGAAGTCAGGCAGACAGCAGTGTTGATGTAGAGGAAGAACCTCCAGACCTGGCTCTTCGACTGAACCGGAGTTGCAGCCCTCCTCCCCCCCCCCTAACCTCCCCCAGGGCCTTGAGACCCTCAAAAGTGAGTAGCGCACTTTATAAACCCCCTGATTGATTGGAGGCGTGCTCGGCCAGTAAGGGGTGAGGTTCTCAGTGTTCTCAATGTTCAGAGGATCTGTTCAGTTTTGAGTGTATCTAGGAAGATTTCCTGAGGTTCTGCTGCATTGGCAATATGGAGGAGCGTTGGAGGGCATCTCTCGTAAACGACCTCATGACCCTGCAAGGGAGAAAAAGAGGCAGAGAGCATCTGGTAGTGGATTATAGACTGCCAGACTTAAAATTTAGCACACCAACATTTAATTGCACCAGCCCCTGGCTTCTGAGTAGAGCTTCGGGCACTGGCACTCTTTCTTTCACAAATTAAGGACTGCCCCCATCTAAACGAAAAGACTGGCCAATCAGAGTAGACCACAGTTGTCCTTACTGGTTTCCTTGAATTATAAGACATGTTGGCACATCCCCTGTGATCCAGAGCAAACAATGTTTGATCAACTTGAAAGGAGTAGGTTTGAATTTACTCGTCGTCTCTTTACAAACCTACCTAGTGATGTTTTTGCTTCCTTTATCGCAGGCACGTGAGGTTGCCTCCTCAGGGGAGTTTTCTTCTTTGCGGTGTCTCGCCATGCTTTTTGCACATCGCGAGACGTGCAGGGACTTCTAGGGAGAATCCTCCATGCTGGCTTCTATCATACGCTTTATGCAGGCAAATTAGGGAAACTGAATCAATATGAATACAGTCATACGGAATGCCTGATCATGTTTTATTTTATTATTAGAGAAGTTTGGCTTGCAGAACAAAGGGCCCTGGAGGACTGTACTATTTAATTTTGTCCTGGATATAGAATGAGCCCATCAGATCTAAAAGTCTATAATTTGGAACATGAGAGTTTTAAACCTTATACTTTGCTAAAACAGTAGCTTTTGTAGTGGTTTCATACCTTGCCAAATTGATTTTCGCTCGGAATGTTCAATACAAGACAAGCAGCCGCATTTTTTAACCCTCTGCAATCTATTGAAAGGCTCCTGTGGTGCCCCAATGTTAGAAACGGGACCCTGGCTGGCCAAGGCTCACGCCAAGGTCAGTTAGGGATCACCACTTCTAAGGTCAGGGCAAGGGAGTTACACGCCAAGATAACCCCTGCTCACCCTCTAGGTAACGTGGCGCGAGCAGCAATGCTAAACCTGGAGGCGGTATGAGTTAAGTATTTGCGCACGCACCCCAGCAACAACACCCAAGGCCCACCACAAAGGAAAACTCCACACAAGGTTATATAAAAAAATAGCCTTTGTATTATAATAAAAACACATTAGATAACACACAAACTTTACAATGTGCCAGAGGCACGGGCAGAATTTACAAGAAAATTATGTACAGGACAGGGCCACATGGACCACTGTCAGGGGTAGGCACTTGTTAGAAAATAATACTTGTAGGTATACACTTAGCACATACACATATAATGATTAGCACCAAAATAGTACATGTCGCACACAACCAGTATTCACCGGTTAAAAGTAAATACCTCCTACGCAACCCTAAAACACTGTAGGAAAATCACGCAGGTAACTAGGACCTTATCATCAGGACCTAAGGAAGGAATACCATCACCTAAGCATGTCACTCTTAGCAAAGGGAAGGAAACCTAAACATAAAGTGGGACATCAACAATCCTCTATGCAGGTCAGCAAAGCGGATAAACATAAAGTGGGACATCAACAATCCTCTATGCAGGTCACTCTTAGCAAAGTGGATAAACATAAAATGGGACATCAACAATTGCACATGAGGTATTAAACACATTTAGAGGTGCAGGTTAGAACTTTTGCGCAAGAATCACATACATCAAGTAACTTACAATGCGCAGGGTGCATATAGCACAACACTCGAAATGTCCCTCAGGCCAACTGGCCTCGAAAAGGGTGGAATGCCCTGAGTCTCAATGTCAGGGGGTCTGCGCAGGCAGCACAAACCACAAGCCTAAACGTAGCAACTGTCCACTAAGTGCTGGACAGTTGTAAAACACAAATGGGCAAACGTTGGAGCCAGGTGGGCTCAAGAACAAAGGTGAACAAGGAGCCTTTCAGGGGCTCGCAAAGCAAATGCGCAAATTAGAGCTTCAGCGCTCTCACAATAACAAATTGCCCCAGAGCCTCTCTCAGGGCTCTAAAGCGATGTGGGCGTGGGAGCCTCTCGGGCTCTAAATAAACAAATTGGCCCCAGGAGCCTCGGGCTCCTAAATCAATGCTTTGGACACGTTGGAGTCCCTCACGGGGGACTCGGGAATCATACAATGCCCCACGCTCGTCGGAGCGGCCCGCTGCCAACCGGGGCCGCTCTAAATCAACAGACCCTATCCCCGCACTCACCGGGTCCTCACTGGTGCTGCGGGGGGCAGGAACACCGCTGGCTCTCCTCGCGCTGCTGGGCTCTCCTTCACTCGGGGAGCCTCGAGGACGGGGCCTGCTGCTCCTCTCGCGCACCCGCCTGGACCCGTCTCCGCTGCACGCCGCCTGACTTCCGCTGGGGGCCGCCAATGGCAGCGCGGCCCTGGGGGTCAGGAGGCGGGACGTCCGGGTCACGATAGGCAGCGGCCCGGCAACGGTTTCCAATGCTCCGGGGCTGCGGCGGTGATCACGGGGCAATGACGGGTGGACTCCGGCTTTAAATAATAAAATAACAGCGGGGCAATGCCGGGTGGGCACCGGCGTCCAAAATGAAATATAAAGCGAGGTGGGCACTCGCTCGCCAAAAATCGGCGAAATAAAACGGGCAGATGCCGGGTGGGCACCGGCGACACACAAAGCGCTCCTAAGCTCTGGCAATGAAGGACAGGCGCTCCCCAGCGCCACAGGACAAAAATAAAGCACTCACAGCGCTAGGAGCCGAATAAAGCGCTCTCAGCGCTGAGGGGAGAAATAAAGCGCTTCCAGGCGCTCTGGCAAAAAGCAAAGCTCCAGCAGGGTCTGGAGGCAGGCAGAGGGGCAAGGCAGGGCCAGAGCCAGCACACTGGGTCTCCAGGCAGGGAGACAGTCCAAGTGGCGGTCCTCCTGGCCCCAGCAGCAGCAACAGCCCCCTCTGGCAGGATCCTGGAAGAGAACCAAAAGACAAATTATATGGGGACACAGCCCCTTCTTATACAGTAAATTCCCTTTGTCTCAGGGTGCAGGGTGGGGGAAAACCAGTTGCAGCTGGTTTTGAAGTACTCTGTTTACCTCAACCACCCTCTCTATTCACTGGCAGGGCTAGGGACATCAGTCGCACTACAGGGGGTGGAGCCAGCATTGTGTGGGGAAAGTCCAGGCCCATCAGGGACCAGGGGCACTCCTCCCAAGCCATCAACATGCTAATCTCACACTCACCACCGGGCAGACCCATCCAGCCTTCCCGGAGCCAGGCTCACCAGCCAGCTCCAGCCAATCACACTGCAGGCATATTTTACATTAAATATGCCAAGTCCTAAAAATGGCATTTCTACATATGACACACACATGCCACATACACCATTGCGAAGCATTCATTCCCACGAACTCGCACATACCAAATTCGAGCATGCACTCCCCACGCATCAGGAACTACTAGGGACACAGACATTCCCCATGCATCCCTATGGGAGAGCAGGCCAGCCTAACTACATGCACGCACTTTACTCTGGGACACAGAGAAAAAGTGCGCACAGACCAGAAAATCATCCATACAGATCACAGATTAAAAGCAAAAAGATTAGGGGTGAACCTGCCTTAAGGGCCAAGTCCAACACAACCCCCTTCCAGCCAAAACGCATGGCAGACCAATCACCACCGTGATGGGCTTCCCTGCTTGGGGCGATAAAACACAGACACGGGCCCGCAACTGCAGGGACACCCTCCTGTTTTACGCCACTATGAACCCCTGGGGTTCTTTCTAAAACTATGGTAGGGACTAACTGGGCTACCCCACTGGTAATCTCCAGCTGCCCTCGGCGAGGACCAGGCCCTAGGCCACCCAGGTGCCACTGGTTCCTGCCTACTCACAACATAACAACCATTTTCCACTCTTCCTGTCTGCAAGACAGGGCTAGCCTGCCACTGTTTCTCCAGCCTAGGGTCTACAACCTTAGGTGGACCAGGAGTCTCAGGGAAGGCTCTCCTCCCCTTACCTCTTCTCCTAGGGTCCCTCAGCCTCCTTCGAGGGGTACCCTCTAAACACCATTCTCCCAACCTAGGGTTTAACCCCTCAGGTGGTACCGGGGTCAGAGGTGGGCTCTCCCACCCTCTGCACCCCCTTCCAGAGTCCTGCTCCCTCCCAACCGGGCGGTACCTCTGGAGAAAGAACTGGTCAGGACACTGATTACAGTATTCCCACCCTTTTATTTATTTATTTATTTATTTATTTATAGTGTTTTGTATATCGCGAACAAGACCCGTGGGTATCAGAGCGCTGAACATAAAAAGGTTACAGACTTGACAATTATCACATCAATTATAACAACCAACAGTTATGAGGTAGAAGCGGTGTGGTAAAAGTGTGACTAGATAAAAGGCATTAAGAGGTGCATTGGTCTCAGCTTGTGTCATAGTTATATCTTCAAGCTCGTTGAGGTAGGGTTATATAACATAATCAATATCAATTGGCTATCTAGTTAGCTATTAGGAGTTGCATAAGTTTAGCTTGTCATAGTAGTCATAAGCATAATAAAGTGAGGTAGAGGTTATATAGTTTGAGCTGTGAGATACAGTTTCATACAGTTTAGCTTGTCATAGTAGTCATAAATATAATAAAGTGAGGTAGAGGTTATATAGTTAGAGCTGTGAGATACAGTATATAAGCTCACAAATATATGAGGTAGCAGTTCAGTGTGTAGCCGAGGCTCGGACGGGAGTCTTTCATTTGTTTGATATTGAGCTTCCAATTATTCATGATGAGTACCTCCTCTTTGGCGTATATGATCATATCAATAGTCTGTAGTTTTCTACGTAGGGTATTACTCATCAAGTGGCTCTTTAGTTCCCGTTCGAAAGTTTCCGTATTTTGAATCTTCCTAATGTTTGGAGGGAGTGAATTCCAAATTCTGGGTGCAGCTCCGGAGAAGGCCCGATCGTAGGTCCTTTTCTTGCGGAAGAAGGCCGGTCTCAATAGCAGCTCTTTGGCACTTCTGCTTGGTCTGCTGCCTCCCGAAAGTTTAATTTTCTTGGCTAGGTATCTAGGCATGTTGTAGTGAACCGCTTTGTGAGTAATACAGGCCATTCTCATTTGAATTCTGGCCTCGTACGGTAGCCAGTTTAGGGCTTTCAGGTGGGGCGATATATGATCGAATTTCTTCGTTCCTGTGATGAGTCTTGCTGCTGCGTTGAGGCAGGCTTTTAGAGGTGCTATGGATGTCTTGGGTAGGCCAGCTAACGTGGAACAACCATATTCAATCCTCGAGATGACTAGCGATTGGGTGGCCAGTTTCAGATCCGCCTCAGAGATAAAGGGTTTTAGTTTTCGTAAATAGTTCAAATGGAAGCGGGCGCTCTTGGCCATTGAGTTAATGTGGGCTTTCATGTCGAGGTTCTCATCTAACTTGATTCCCAGTGATTTAGCTGAGTTAACTAGGGTCGGAGTGCAGTTTAACGCAGTCACCAATTTCACCCATTCCTTTACTTCAGGTTGACTCCTTGTTGGTGAAATTAGCAGGAATTCCGTTTTGTGGGCATTCAGTTTCAGATGATTAGTTGTTAACCATTGCAACGCTTTCTTTAGTGTGTCGTTCATTCGGTCGACGTCATCACGGGAGGCGATCTTTATGTATATTTGCGTGTCGTCTGCATACATGTGATAGGATATCCGTGATTTTCGAAGAATCTCCGTAAGGGGTTCAACATATAAGTTGAATAGCTCTGGGGATAGAGTTGAGCCTTGTGGGACCCCAATTGTGTTAGGGCATGGGGAGGAGGTTGCTTGGTTGATCAGGAATAGTTGAGTCCTGTTCTGTAAGAATGATTTGAACCATTTCAGTACGTTTCCGGACAAACCCATCCTGTCTTGAAGCCTGGTTATTAGTATTTCGTGATTTACAGTGTCAAAAGCTGATGACAGGTCTAGTAGGATCAATAGGCATGCCTTATTTTGGTCAAGGGCTTGTAAGGCGTCATCAACAATATGCAGGATCGCAGTTTCAGTACTATGACCTGTTCTAAATCCTGATTGGCAGTCGTCTAGTAATGCGAACTTGGCGATGTGTTGACTCAATTGGCCTTGTACGCATTTCTCAATAAGTTTGGCCAGTAACGGTATGTTGGTCACTGGTCGATAGTTATTCGGGTCTGTCGCATCCGCTGTTGGTTTTTTAATGATGGGCACTACCTGCCCCGTTTTTAGGCAGTCAGGGAGGGTCCCTTGTGTAAGTGAGGCATTTATTATCTGGGTCCAGATCGGGACTAGAGTGTGGCTGATTTCTCTTACACACTTTGACGGTAGAGGGTCTTGATAGTGGTTGTTCGGTCTAAGTTCGGCTAACTTTTTGGCAATCTTACCTTGGTCATATAGTTCAAATGTGTCCCAATTTGCTTTATTTTTTGATTGAGGGCCCTCTGTTGTCTCATTAGCCTCATTTTTAGGTGAGGGAAGGGTCACAAGGTTGGCTGCTGCACTTGTGAGCTCAACTTCTAGTAGTTTGGTTTTTTCAGAGAAAAATGAGGCGAATTCCTCGCAGCTTATGGGAGTTTTTGCGTTCTCTTGGGTCGTTTTGGTTAGTTTGTTTGACTGTTGTTTTAGGATCTCGAAGAGTTTTCGTGGTCTGTTTCTGGCATTATCCAGTTCAGCCCTTATAAATTATTTTTTGGAGTTGATTATCTTTTTGTTATATTGTTTTCTGGTTTTTCTGAGGGCTTTCAACTCGGGGGAGGAGGGATGTTGTCTCCATTTCCTTTCGGCCTTTCTTAGTTTTCGCCTGTCCTCGTTCAGTGCCTCATTAAACCAAGGATTTTTTGGCTTCTCTGAGACGTTTTTCAGTTTTTGAGGCATGGTGTCATTGACGATGTTACCGATCGAGGTTATGTAATGGTCAGTCAGCTCATTGACATTCTGCCTGTTCTTAGGTGGCTTCAGGTCTTTCTCACATCTTTCAACCAATTGTAGGATATTGGCTTCCTTTGTCTCACGAATCAGTTTTTTGATCTTGCGAGGTTGCACGGTCTTACCCTTTTTTATAGTAGGTATCGTGAATGTTATGGCGTGATGGTCAGACCAATCGCATGGATCTATAGCAAGGATTGATGTCTCCTTATTTCTTGAGATAATCCAGTCTAACGTCGCTCCTTGCGAGTGAGTGGGCTGGGTGCATGCTTGAGTAAGGTTTAGTTCATTGAGGAAGTCTTTCATCGTGTTAACCAGCTTGTCCTTGTCGTCGTCCCAGTGTAGGTTAAAGTCACCTAGGAATATATTGTTGGCATCCGGGTTTGAGTTGGCCGTTATGATCTCTATTAGTTCCTCTGTGAACTTTGCGTTATCCCCAGGTGGGTGGTAGAATGCATGCAGGTTGCAGCTTTGCTTATTTAGTGCTCTTATATTAAGACCAAGGTATTCACAGGACTCTATGGGGTCAGATTGGAATTGGCTGACCTCGATCTCCGAGCGGTGAATGCACGCTATACCTCCTCCCACTTTCTTTGGTCTGTCTGACCTAACGATGTTATATTGTGGTGGAACTAGTAGATCAATGGTAGGAGATGATGATTCGTTGAGCCATGTTTCTGTGAGGATGGCCAGGTCGATATCATTGTTAATGATGAGTGCGGCTATGTCTGATGCATGTTTATTTGCCGAACGGCAGTTGAGTAGTAGGCAATTCAGGGTTTTCTGTGAGTTATCGACATTACTGTTTTCGGTTTCCGTTGTAGTTAACTGAATATGATGTAGGTTGTGGTGTATTGCTTTCCTGTCATTCTTTCTGGTCATTCTATTGGAGTCAATGGGTACTATTTTGATATTCTCCTCGCTTCCCTGGGCCGGGTGTTCATAAGATCGAAGTAGCACCATGGTTTCTTCATTTGACAAGGGGTAGGTCCTGTTAGGTCTGTTGGGTCGGAGTGCAAGATTCTGGATGTGAGAAACCTTCGTGTGCATACTTATCGTCATCTCCCAGATTTTTCCAATTGTCTGTGCGACTTTCAGCGAGTCTTGTGCCAGGTTTCCTACTAGTTTCTTGAGTTCCTTGATTTCTTTCTGGGTTCGGGGTGATTTCTTATGTGAGCTAGACTTGTCTGTTTGGGTTCTGCATTTTGCTCTTCTTCGAGAATGATTAGTACTCGTATCCCCAGATCTTTCCATTGATTCCATGGTGTGGTTGTTGTTCCTGACTCTATTAGGAATGACCTCATTGTTTCTTATATTGCGAGGTGTAACAGGTGCCTTTGTGGATAGGGATCCCAGAGATTCCAATCTCGAGTTCGGGGGAGGTTGAGGAAGGTAGATATCCTCTGCTTTGCTTTGTTCTTCCCTTCGGCGCTGGTCATGTTCTGGTTCCATGGTTTGGTTGTTGTTCCTGACTCTATTAGGAATGACCTCATTGTTTCTTATATTGCGAGGTGTAACAGGTGCCTTTGTGGATAGGGATCCCAGAGATTCCAATCTCGAGTTCGGGGGAGGTTGAGGAAGGTAGATATCCTCTGCTTTGCTTTGTTCTTCCCTTCGGCGCTGGTCATGTTCTTCTTTTGCATGATTAACCGTTCCCTCTATCCCTTCAACCTCATTCTCAGGTAATCTCGAGTCAAATTCGATTATATCTCTCGGGCTATTGGTTTGTTCGTGGAGGTCTTCATATCTATTGGCATCCCCGGTCGAGTTAAAGGCGTTATTGTCAGGGGTGTCTCCTGCTGGTGACTGGTGTTGTGAATATCTTGGCCCCTCCAATGATTCTTTTACCGTTTGAAATATCTGTTCAAACTTCTTTAGTTCGATGTTCCCAGCTTGTATTAGCACTATTCCAGTTTTATAAATGGTTATGCATAAGTCTGCTCTGCATCTTAATGAAGATGCTGTCATTATTTTTGTGCCATGTGGGATGTTTTTCGTTGATTTTATGGAGAGTATTTTTGTAATGGCAGTACGCCATTGAGCCGATTTCTTTGTATAGAATATCAGGTCGTTTAGTATTTTGCCTTTAGCTATGTTAAAATAAGGGTCGTAAAACAGTTTATCCGGGTTTTTCCTTAGGGTGTTGTGTTTGAATTTTTTTGCTGCAGCTTTGGATAGTTCAGCCGGGTATTCTATGTTCAAGGCAGTGGAGCCAGTGGCTGCTAGATGCCTTTCATCCATCATTAATTCCGCGTTAGGTGGTCTTGAAGTGACTCTCCTCTATTGCTACCAGGAAGATCCACTACTAAAGTAGTATCGCTGTGGGTACAGATAGAGATCTATTTTTCAATTCTTCTGTTGCCTCATCTGTTTTTGGCTCTTAATTGCTCCAGTGGAGGTAGATATAGTTTCTTAGTGGCGGTCGATAAGTTAATTCACTCTTGTTAGGCTGTGTCTTGGGTATTCTGGTGAAATTTTTGTTATTCCAGTATGTCCACAGTTTCTCTTGCCCTTTCTCTCTTTCCCTACACAGTTTCGAATTGTCCTTTCTCTATTTCCCTCAATTGTCAGCTTTGATTGTCCTTTTACTATTTCCCTCAGTGATCAACTTCCCTTTCCTTCGATAAGGGACTGAGACATTCCTTTCTCTATTTTGTGTCTCTTTGTGAGGGTCTCCGGTTGCCACTTTTCGTCTTTATCTGGCCGCCATCTTAAGGTCAGGCATGCCGTGTTAGTCTCCAACTTCTGTTTATATACAACAGTTCCCCGGTATTATCCATATTCCCCGGCAGCCGTGTGCACCTTCCCTGTCCTGTTCTTGCTTCTGCTAGAACACAGACTAGGGGGTCCGGCGCCTCTATAGTGGCTCACTCTTCTCTCACCTCGCCATAGCAAGTCCGTCCTTTGTGTCCATGTTCCTCACCGGTGCCGGATTCCCGGTAGCGCCGCCCGTACTACTCCTGCCGCTCTGGTGGTGCCGTCACGGTTCCTCACGTCGCTTCCCTGCTCCTTCGCCTGCTCTCGCCCAGCCGCTCCAGTGACGAGCCCTGCTCCAGGTCTCCCGTCGCGGCACTCTCATGCCGTAATTCCGCCCCGCTGAAAGCTGGTTTAGATCCTCCGGTCCCGCTTACAGGCACGCTGCAACCAGCTTCAAAAATGCCCCCGTGGTCCGTCGCCTGTTCTCAGAAAGAGCCGCTCCTCAGCACGCCACTCGCCTGATCCAATGATCATAGTGAACTAGCCGCATGCCGAGCTGACCATTGACCAGACAGGAGATCGCAGTAAGTTTCTTCCGATTTTTGGTCATGTGTCGCCAGTTTCCGTGTTACGGTCAGGGAGCGTGGGCCGGCTGGATGGTTTATCAAGGATTTACACCCGAAGGTGATCCTAAAACCAGGAGCTCCTCAGTGCAGCTCCTCCACCGACGGCCATTTTAGTTAAAATCAGGTCCAGGTCAGGCAAACCCTGAACCTGGACCTCCAACCTCCGGTCTAAAACCTTTGGTGGAATCACTGCCTGGCACTCCAGGACTTCTGGGGACTCACATCCTATCCCCCAATCACTCTTTTCACTGGACATCTGTACTCTCTCTACTAGAGCAGTACTGCCAGACTCTACAACCATAGAAGCTCCAGGTCCTCCACACACTAGGAGATCTCCCTCAAGTGGACTAACAGGTAAGCATGGGTCCCCACCCTGGTGTTCCCTAAAGAAACCATCCAGGCTCTGAGACAGGGCTTCGGGCATCTGGGGACTCTGGGTCTCACACTCACTTCCGCTCCACTGAGACAGACAGTAAGCCCCTACACCCTCCTCACTATACTGGGACCTAGCTGGGCTACTCTCACCCTCCTCCACCACGCTGGGTTGGAGAAAACCTGACCCACTATTGTTGGAATCACTCACTAGCGACGCTAAGGAACGTCTTGCACTTTCCCAGCACTCTGCTTCTTCTGCAAGGTCCCAAGGACTAAAGGAACCACACCTCAACAGGTGCTGGCGCAACTCTGGACAAACAACACTGAGCATCTGCTCCTTGATAACCACAAAGAGCAGTCCACCCAAATCCTGTCTTGGGTTAAGCTCTCTCCAACTGTCCAGTGCTTCTTCTCATTCGTCCACAAACTCCTCCCAAGACTGGTGAGACAGTTTCCTAAGGTTCCTAAACCTCAACCTATTCTCCTCCTCTGGGGAAACAGGAACCATACTCGGGGAACTGGGAGTGGGACTGTCTACACTGACATTTAAAAAGCTGCCACCACTAGACTCCACCCTCCCTGGGGAATCCAGACAATTACAACTACACTCAGGGGGTAACCTACTCTCTTGGGCTACCTTCTCCCTGAACAAGGCCCTCTCAGCCTCTAGCTTGGCATCTGGCCAACCTGAGCTGTTCCATCGCTAGCTGATGCTCCCGCTCTTCCTTCCTATCCAACCACTCCTCTGGGGACAGGGAAAGGGATGGGGCGCTGGTACTGACACTGGACCCAGCAAGGGACTCCCTATCTATGGGGTCCTCACTATCTACTGACATCCATCCACTGTCATCACCATCCAACTCACATTCTTCATCAGAATCTTCAGGGCTCCCCACAGACTCACCACCCTCATGGCGTGCGGCCCGGGCCCTATCTCTCTCACTGTGCTCAAGATCCCACTGATCCTTTTGCCACAGGATCAGGCTGTCCCTAATCTGGGACTGAGTATCCAACTCACTCACCTTTATGCCTCCCTTTTCACAGAATCTGACCAGCTCTAATCTACTGTACCTAAAAAGACCACAGAGATCAAAAACTGGCTCCATTTTGGCGGACGTCCTCAAGAAAAGTTTGACACAGGGAACCTTGGGGTCTGAGCTAAACAGGAGAATACAATCATAAAATTCAGCAAGATTCCTATCTCAGAGAACTTGCACTCCACTGTCCAGGTAAACACACACTCATTCACACACAACCCTCCCCTCGGACTGGTAATGGTAAGGCAGTTTCTACCACCCCTAATTTTCTCAACCTGACCACTAGCGACACAGGTACCAAACTCTGGGAGCAGGGCGGGGAACAAGGTACTGGACAAAATACAAAATGACACCTTTCAGGAGAAGCAAAACTGAACTTCCCTAAAAAACAATAATCCCCAAAATGCGGTTATCTAAAAATGTAGAGCTTTGAAGTGTGGCCTGTCGCCACTGTGGTACAGCGCAAACACAAATCCTTATCCCACCGCTGCCACCAATGTTAGAAACGGGACCCTGGCTGGCCAAGGCTCACGCCAAGGTCAGTCAGGGATCACCACTTCTGAGGTCAGGGCAAGGGAGTTACACGCCAAGATAACCCCTGCTCACCCTCTAGGTAACGTGGCGCGAGCAGCAAGGCTAAACTTGGAGGTGGTATGAGTTAAGTATTTGCGCACGCACCCCAGCAACAACACCCAAGGCCCACCACAAAGGAAAACTCCACACAAGGTTATATCAAAAAATAGCCTTTGTATTATAATAAAAACACATTAGATAACACACAAACTTTACAATGTGCCAGAGGCACGGGCAGAATTTACAAGGGAATTATGTACAGGACAGGGCCACATGGACCACTGTCAGGGGTAGGCACTTGTTAGAAAATAATACTTGTAGGTATACACTTAGCACATAAACATATAATGATTAGCACCAAAATAGTACATGTCGCACACAACCAGTAATCACCGGTTAAAAGTAAATACCTCCTACGCAAACCTAAAACACTGTAGGAAAATCACGCAGGTAACTAGGATCTTATCATCAGGACCTAAGGAAGGAATACCATCACCTAAGCATGCCACTCTTAGCAAAGGGAAGGAAACCTAAACATAAAGTGGGACATCAACAATCCTCTATGCAGGTCAGCAAAGCGGATAAACATAAAGTGGGACATCAACAATCCTCTATGCAGGTCACTCTTAGCAAAGTGGATAAACATAAAATGGGACATCAACAATCCTCTATGCAGGTCACTCTTAGCAAAGTGGATAAACATAAAATGGGACATCAACAATTGCACATGAGGTATTAAACACATTCAGAGGTGCAGGTTAGAACTTTTGCGCAAGAATCACATACATCAAGTAACTTACAATGCGCAGGGTGCATATAGCACAACACTCGAAATGTCCCTCAGGCCAACTGGCCTCGTAAGGGGCGGAATGCCCTGAGTCTCAATGTCAGGGGGTCTGCGCAGGCAGCACAAATCACAAGACTAAACGTAGCAACTGTCCACTAAGTGCTGGACAGTTGTAAAACAGAAATGGGCAAACGTTGGAGCCAGGTGGGCTCAAGAACAAAGGTGAACAAGGAGCCTTTCAGGGGCTCGCAAAGCAAATGCGCAAATTAGAGCTTCAGCGCTCTCACAATAACGAATTGCCCCAGAGCCTCTCTCAGGGCTCTAAAGCGATGTGGGCGTGGGAGCCTCACGGGCTCTAAATAAACAAATTGGCCCCAGGAGCCCCGGGGCTCCTAAATCAATGCTGTGGCCACGTTGGAGTCCCTCACGGGGGACTCGGGAATCATACAATGCCCCACGCTCGTCGGAGCGGCCCGCTGCCAACCGGGGCCGCTCTAAATCAACAGAACCTATCCCCGCACTCACCGGGTCCTCACTGGTGCTGCGGGGGGCAGGAACACCGCTGGCTCTCCTCGCGCTGCTGGGCTCTCCTTCACTCGGGGAGCCTCGAGGACGGGGCCGGCTGCTCCTCTCGCGCTCCCGCCTGGACCCGTCTCCGCTGCACGCCGCCTGACTTCCGCTGGGGGCCGCCAATGGCAGCGCGGCCCTGGTGGTCAGGAGGCGGGACTTCCGGGTCGCGATAGGCAGCGGCCCGGCAACGGTTTCCAATGTTCCGGGGCTGCGGCGGTGATCACGGGGCAATGCCGGGTGGGCTCCGGCTTTAAATAATAAAATAACAGCGGGGAAATGCCGGGTGGGCACCGGCGTCCAAAATGAAATATAAAGCGAGGTGGGCACTCGCTCGCCAAAAATCGGCGAAATAAAACGGGCAGATGCCGGGTGGGCACCGGCGACACACAAAGCGCTCCTAAGTTCTGGCAATGAAGGACAGGCGCTCCCCAGCGCCACAGGACAAAATAAAGCGCTCACAGCGCTAGGAGCCGAATAAAGCGCTCTCAGCGCTGAGGGGAGAAATAAAGCGCTTCCAGGCGCTCTGGCAAAAAGCAAAGCTCCAGCAGGGTCTGGAGGCAGGCAGAGGGGCAAGGCAGGGCCAGAGCCAGCACACTGGGTCTCCAGGCAGGGAGACAGTCCAAGTGGCGGTCCTCCTGGCCCCAGCAGCAGCAACAGCCCCCTCTGGCAGGATCCTGGAAGAGAACCAAAAGACAAATTGTATGGGGACACAACCCCTTCTTATACAGTAAATTCCCTTTGTCTCAGGGTGCAGGGTGGGGGAAAACCAGTCACAGCTGGTTTTGAAGTACTCTGTTTACCTCAACCACCCTCTCTATTCACTGGCAGGGCTAGGGACATCAGTCGCACTACAGGGGTGGAGCCAGCATTGTGTGGGGAAAGTCCAGGCCCATCAGGGACCAGGGGCACTCCTCCCAAGCCATCAACATGCTAATCTCACACTCACCACCGGGCAGACCCATCCAGCCTTCCCGGAGCCAGGCTCACCAGCCAGCTCCAGCCAATCACACTGCAGGCATATTTTACATTAAATATGCCAAGTCCTAGAAATGGCATTTCTACATATGACACACACATGCCACATACACCATTGCGAAGCATTCATTCCCACGAACTCGCGCATACCAAATTCGAGCATGCACTCCCCACGCATCAGGAACTACTAGGGACACAGACATTCCCCATGCATCCCTATGGGAGAGCAGGCCAGCCTAACTACATGCACGCACTTTACTCTGGGACACAGAGAAAAAGTGCGCACAGACCAGAAAATCATCCATACAGATCACAGATTAAAAGCAAAAAGATTAGGGGTGAACCTGCCTTAAGGGCCAAGTCCAACACCCAAGAAAAAGGACATTGACAAAGTCCACTGTTGATGAAATCAGAGCCTGGACAATGTCTTTCCCAGTATACTCTGGCAAGAATGTTAAGGACTTTCTCAAGGATTCCAATAGAGAAAAGCAGAGGCCACTGTAGGAACTGGGGTCACCAGTTCCCCGGGGGTAGCGCAGGTAGGCACCCGAAAGCTTAGGTGTTAAGTGACTACACAGCGCACGTATCCACAGAGACAATTAAATGCAAGCAATGACTGACGCCACTCCAGTGAGTTTGTTTAAAAATCAAATAACTTTTATATAAGGTTAAGGTTCAGGAGTGGAAAATCACAGTATCAATTACTCATCAAAGCATTTCATCAGAGGGGAGTAAAGGGAGCAGTTCAATAGATTAGCATTTCATTACTTCCCAATAAACCATGGTAAAACATTTCAGAATAAGCATGTCATCAGGCCACAATAATCATGGCACTAGGCAGGGATAACCAACCATGTCACCGAACTAGGTAATTAGGCTGGGATAAGCATGTCATCGGGTGAAGGGGGTGAACACTCCCTTACGTAAGAATAAACCTTCTTATATGCACTCAGGAAAACCCAGGACATTAGAGGTCAGGCAACATCACATTAGGTAAAGCAACCCGGTCATTATAAACCTGTAGGCAGTTAGTTCACATTTCCTTACTCAGGACCACGCGGTGCATTACCCGTATTCATCCAGAGTCAGCATGTCATTAACACCACCCTAAGCAGGAGTAAAACATTTCATTAGGTAGGAATAGATGTTGTGCCTGAGGACTCAATCAGCATCTCATTAAGAAAGCAGTGTGAACATTTCTTTAATCAAGAGTCAACATTTCCCTATGCCTGAGTAAACACTTCCTGGAAAATCAGGCAACATCTGAGTAGGCAAGAATAGAACATTTCCTTAAGGAGTGCATAACCCTTATCAATCAAGTGTCCACCTTTCACCAGGTGAGAATCAACGTGTCATCCAGTAAGACTAAACATTGCCTAGGTAGAATATTTCATTAATCCGGATTAACCTTTTTGCCAAACAGGAATGGGCGTTTCAGTAAACCACCAGGCCAATATGCACCGTAACATGACTTCCACGTAAAAAAAACACAATATGTAAAAGAACCCCACCCCAGCTGGGGGTTACTCCTCCTCCAGCCCAGTCTGCAGGGGCTTAATTCAGGCTCTTGCCCAGTCCAGGACGTCTTAACTGGATAATTAGGGCCAACGGGCCCAACACTAGTCTTCCCCAAGGGAGGGGCGAACTCGAGGCCTCCTGCGGCCTTCCGCCCTCCTCCCCGGGGGTTACCTGCCTTCTTTGGCCCTTTCCGGGCCCTTGCGGCGTGGTCAGGCGGTGCGGGAGGGTTTGTGCTACTTCTTGAGCCCTCTGGCGTGTCTGGCAGGTGGGGGGGGCTCGGACTCTCTCGGAGCCCTCCCAGATGACAAGACACTGTTCTCGGGCCGGTTCTGGTGCTTCACGGGGACTAAACCGATCAGAGGCCGTGTTTGGAGGGGCGCGGCTGGCCGACCACTGAGCGCCCGAAGGGGCGGGGGCACGGCCTGAGACGCGGCCGGGCGCCCCCGTCACATGGTGCGGTTGTGCGAGGCGTCGGCAGGCCTATCGAGGCCTAGGGCGGCCTTGTCGTAGCTCGCTGCAGCCAGGCCCAATGGGAGAGCGGCGGGGGCAGGGACTGCGATGCGCCCCCATCACTCGAAGCTGGAATCCCGCTCCGGGACTAGGACCGCCTCGAAGAATGTTGCGGCGGCCCTCTCCTAGTCCCGGGGGCCGCTGAGGGGGGCGATAAAAAGGCGCCGAGGCTCCCGCGCTGGTGTGGTAAGTCGGGCAGCCACTTCCAGGGCAGAACGGCGCGGGACATTAATAGCGCCACAGGGCAATTTCACAGCAGAGTTAGCGCTCAGCAGAGTTAGCGCTAGGGGGCAATCTCACAGCGCTTAGAGGCACAACAATTCTGGCAGTCTACAGCGCTTCTCAGGGGCACCATAGGAGAGCGCTGATTAGGCAGGACAGTCAGATTTGCAGATCAGATAAGGCAGGACAGGCCACACGACAGTGGCAGATCAGCAAAGGGGGGGGGGGGCAGGTGGAGTCAGGGAGCGCAGGGGGTGACACAATACCTGGTGTTTTCCCCAGCAGTCCTGTGGTAATTAGCAGGTCTTCTTTTTGGCGCTTGATGTATTTTGCAGTTTCTTGTTTCTTGAAGGGGGGGTTGAGTTGAGGGCTGCTGACAGGATTCCTCAGCAGGTCACTGTAGATGGTCCCTGGGTTCCCCTCCCGCCGGGCCAGATCAGTGGGCTAGCTCAGAGTACCTCACTCAACTTGGAAGGCAGCACCTAAGCCCTGTGACTCCCATTGGCATAGGTCCCTGACTAGGCCCTACCGCCTAAATCTCCTGCGTGGGTTCCCCAGGTCAATGATGCCCCAACTGACTGAAAAGTTTCCCTCCCTTTCTTTTTATAGGCCCAGGTCAGGTGACCACCCTCTGAGGCGGCAAAAATAGGCTCTGCCCCTATTCGAGAAGGTGCCAGGAGCTTCCCTACTCTAACTGTGGGCAGGCAAGGCAGGCTGGAATGGCAACAATGTTTGGGGTCCCTGCCAGCTCCTGGCAACTAGAATGCGCCTTAACAAGACCACGCTGCAGTAACAGGGTCAGTGGCAGCCATGTTGAGGGTAGAGGGCACCTGCACCTAGCAGTGATTTTAACATTACCCAGGGCATTTTAACCTCACAGGGCCTATACAACTACATTACAAGGGGGGACTTCCAGAATTAGGGGAGAAAAAAGCAAAAAAATTTCAGTGAAAAGGGCCAAGTCCAACAGCCACCAATTGACTTAACCGGGAGTTTAAATGTAAGGGTCATGTCCATTCTCATCCCAAGATTTTGTGCAACTGATATGGGAGAGGGAGGTTTTCCCAACTCCATGGGCCATATTCTGGTCACATCAAGAGGAGAGGAGGTGCCAAACGGCAGTCAGGGGCGGCTCTAGGCTCATGGCAGCCCTGGGCAGGGAGCATGGGTAGGGAGCCCCGGAAGAGGGAGTCCGGGCAGGGCGGAGCACTGAGGCCAGTGAAGAGGGGTGAGGGGTCAGGGTGTTTGGAAGTAGAATAGAGCCGGAGGCCGCCAAATCCCGGCCAGGGGCCGCCACGCAAATATGTATCCATCCTCAGAGGATTATTATATTAAGGATATATATTGGCGTGGGGTTTGGTGGCCGTGTGCAGGTGCACAGCTTGCCCCTGCGGCAGCATCCCAGATTTGTCAGCATTAAGACAGAGGCAACTATTATGCATCCAATCAGCTGCTGCCAAAAGGCAGCCTTGGAAGTTGGCTATGATTGAACCATCCAGATGATTAAAAGCGAACATCAGCTGAGTGCCATCTGCGTAGGACACAACGTTAATGCCCCATTCTTAGAAAGCCACCATGTTGTCCTGTTTACCCTCATTTTATTGCTAAATGATACTGGTGGTAACTGACTCTGGCTGACTGTACCCCGGGCTCTGCTAACCAGGCCCAGGGCAAGTGCTATGTTTAAAAAGGTACATGTAATAGGGTACACCAACCGTTGGAAATGACAGACCATATAAATCCCTAGTAGACAATAGGGCCAAGGAATGCAATCGACCTATAAGTCCCTTTTAGATAATGGCCCATGGACGTTTAGAGTCCCAGTGGATTCCCTTCACTTGCATTTGTGCGCTTCTGTGGGCCTGCTGTCCTTTTAAAAGGCAGTCCTTCCTTGCATCCTGCGCTTAACAGGACATTCTCACAATTGGCATTGACAGACCCTATATGACCATAGTATATATTAGGACAAGGGGGTCCAAACTACATATAAGTCCCTAGTATATAACAAGACATGGCAGTTTAGGCGCCAGCAGATTTCCTGCACTTGCATGTGTGCACTGCTGAGTGTCTGCTGTTATTCTGAAGGTAGCCTGACTTTGCAGGCTGAGTTTAAAGAAAATTTTATGCAAATTCGACTTGGGTGGAATGGACAATTTAAAAGTGATAATCTATCTTATTTTTATGTATCAGGCTGCCCCAAGGTCTCTTCTGGGTTTTCAAGGGGGGGCATGCAACTATAAGCATGGACCCTATATAATATGTTGTGTATGCCCTTGTGAGGGTAAGACTGCCCAATTCATTTTTCCCCATTGTAGATGTTTAGCTCCATCGGCTATCATTGCAATATTTTATTTAGGTATAACTATTACTAGCAAAGCAGAAAATATGAGTCAAAGACTTAAAAGATTGGTATTGATCAATTCAACAACTTACCACTGTTAAATTCGTCATAACTAGTACAAAAGATAAGTTATAGAACGTTCTCTTCTGTATGCCAAAATCCAGCCTTCTAGTGGTCTTTGCTGATTGGTCAGCCTTATCAGGCGCAGCCAGGATGCTTTGATTAGGTGATAAGTGCCCTGGCCAGTGCAGGGGTTATCTGATGGAGAGAGCTCTGAAGCTCAAGAGGAATGGTCCTACAGAGGGGGTTGCGTAAATCAAACTGAGCTTAAAGAGAGAGAGGATCAGTAAGGAATGCCAAGCGGACCTACCCCCACATCCTGTGCCCCAGCCAGATCGCAAGCTTAGGACAGAAGTTTGCAGAGGTCAGGGGGAGGAGACCTAATGGAAATGAGCCTCACTGTGGGTTGGTTTAGCTGGCTCTTACTCCCCTCGAGAGAAATCATCCATGTTGGATTTTGAAGTGCAGTGCTTTGTGGGACAAGAAGATGCCACACTTTGGAGGAAGTTGTCATGCTTTTGAGTGGCACCCAGCATCTCATTGAATAGACGTTCCCTCCTGCTTGTTGCCCCAGAACACTGAATAAATATGTGAGAGCTGCTTAGTCTCTCAGAACTGCTGCCTGAAACTACAAGGAGAAGAAGGACTGCCCTGCACTCTGACTGACTCCATCCACTGCACAATCTGGTACCAAAGCCCTAGGACTCAAGAAATATTACGGAGTGGAATCCCTGCCAGCTACAAGTTAAGAGAGCCCACCTGCATCATCTCCATGAAGATTGCGTCTAATCGACTTTTAAGGATTTGACCAGGTGCATTGTGGGAATTGTAGTCCAGACATGCCAGAGACCATCGAGGAAATTCCAAACCTTTGGGTTAGTTTTTGGTCAGTTTGTATCTACAAAGGAACTTTCAGGAAGCACCTCTTAAAGTTAGGAGAAGTTTGGAGAACCTTTGTGAACAAACTCCAAAAGGTGACTAACCCCACATCAAGATTCAAGCAACTACCTTCAACCACAACCCGGGCAAGATTTCAGGTTGTCCCGCTGAAATCTCCAGAGCTCAAGACATCTGAAATTTGAAACCCGGGCCTCACAGAAAGTCAAGCCAGAGAACCTGCGCCAAAATTGGCCTGCTGTAGAGGTTCGAGTGATGTTGGGAGAAAAAGCTCCAGGAAGTCTCTAAGTGTATTGCCGAAGACAAGACAACCATGCTGGCCTCTGACCTCAAAGTAGTCATCTCTTGCTTCCACATTCCCTCCTGCTGTCTCCACAGTTAAATGTAGCGAGGATTATGAGAGGTCTGCCTCGAGGCCCTATGCAGAAGGTGGGCGTCTCCGGCCTCCAATGGGTTCTTTGTGGCCAGCGCTAGTATCTCCTGCTCTCAAAATACTTGGTCAGATGTTCCTCTTTAAAATCACTTTCTATTAACAACAGGGGAATCTGAACAAAGCTTGACTGATGCGCACACTAGAACTCTGGCCTCACAACTGGCAACCCAGCCCTCAGTCATTTCCTTCTGGAAGCTGCACACCGAGGGAACTTCCTTCTCTCAACAAAGCAACATTTTAAAAATCACTTCCTGCAAAGATACGAAACATCCCAAAATACCTCAGATTCAGGGATGCAGTAAAGAGCTTCCATAAAAGGTGACACCCCTACTGCAAGGCAGTCCCAAATCCTAACAACCCCACAGAGTTGAGTCTGTCACTTATGTACCGGTGGTAGGTATGTGCATGTCTCTCTCGAGTCTGTCACCTATGTACCAATGGTAGGAAGGCGCATCTCTCACTCGAGTCTGTCACCTGTGTACCGGTGGTAGGTATGTGCATCTCTCACTCGAGTCTGTCACCCATGTACCGGTGGTAGGTATGTGCATCTCTCACTCGAGTCTGTCACCTGTGTACTGGTGGTAGGTATGTGCATCTCTCACTCGAGTCTGTCACCTGTGTACTGGTGGTAGGTATGTGCATCTCTCACTCGAGTCTGTCACCCATGTACCGGTGGTAGGTATGTGCATCTCTCACTCGAGTCTGTCACCCATGTACCGGTGGTAGGTATGTGCATCTCTCACTCGAGTCTGTCACCCATGTACCGGTGGTAGGAATGTGCATCTCCCACTCGAGTCTGTCACCTGTGTACCGGTGGTAGGTATGTGCATCTCTCACTCGAGTCTGTCACCTGTGTACTGGTGGTAGGTATGTGCATCTCTCACTCGAGTCTGTCACCCATGTACCGGTGGTAGGTATGTGCATCTCTCACTCGAGTCTGTCACCCATGTAAAGGTGGTAGGTATGTGCATCTCTCACTCGAGTATGTCACCCATGTACCGGTGGTAGGAATGTGCATCTCTCACTCCTCTTGGCTCCATTCCAAGCTTAGGAGTATCTATCAATATTGCATGCATATATCTTTTCCCAAAAATACCTTGAAAATGATGCTCATTAGGACTGTGAGCTACGTTCACAGTACAAGTTTGTTCTGTGAACTGCGTCAATCTACTTAGGCCCTGATTACAAATGCCTTGGATGAGAGTGAGATATTTATTGCACATTTTAAGTTAGATACCAAGAGGGGGTCTCAATAAATCTGATGTGATAGATAGCATCAATTGTGAGTTTTGTCGGAATATGGCATTTTAGTGTTCTCTGCACCAATAGGCTGTTATTTACAACACACTTTTCCCCCACCACAGTTTTTCCAAGGTACATTTTGGCAATGGAACCCTGTTGAAATTTACCTGGGAACGGGTTGTGGAGCTTGTGAAGTGGGTATGTGCTGTGCCAGGAGCTGCCATACATTTCACAATTAACTAGGCCGAACATAATCGGTGGCTTTAACCACTTAAGTTCATATAACACAATGTTTTAAGCAGGGTACAAAGGTGGGCACTGCAAACTACAACACTTACAAAATATAGCCCAAACATTTTTTAAAAGCTTCATTAAATTCTGAATGACTAACCATTACTCCACCGCACACAACATCATTAAGATATCTGCAAGTGCTGTGACTTCAAAAAACAACATCACTGATGCCCTCCCGCACTTTTGAGACTTTTGTTTGTAGGGGTGCTAGTGTACAACACAATGTAAACTTATCATTGCTTGAAAACTGTTAAATATATACATTTGTGTACTACATTACACAGGCCACATGATATTTTATAGTTTTGCAGGATTGGGTTAGCTATTTTATCGATCGGTCCCAGAAGGACCAAAAGGTAGGATTCCCATGTTGGAATTCAAAAATCAAATCCATGTCCATCGGGCTTTAGGTCTCTGTGAAAGTAGAGTTGGTTGAGTAACGAACGTTCAGGGGGTCTCCCCTGCAAGGTACACAGAGGGGCCCTCCTGAGTACTGTGCTGAGGGGGTCCCCTGCAGCTCGGGGTCTATGTGGGCCTGTGTCACGCCTCTGGTTGAGTGACTGAAGGTTCAAGGTGGGATCAAGAAAGATGCTTTGCTCTGGCTCACCTTGAGGTCCTCTTAAACCCTTAAGTACAAAACCAGCCACGTTGCTTGAGGCTTTTCACTGCCACTCACACTCTAACCTCATGCAGCAAGAATTAAAAACAAAGCCTTGACCTGTGATGTAAAACAGGAGAAAGTAATCGCCATCTAGTGTCTGAAATTCACAATAAGAAACCTGAAAATTTGAGTTCCATCCCTGCTTCCTTGCTTGACCTAATGGTGTGATCCTAGGCAATATTTAATTTCACCATACCACCTTTTATTATTGCACATGACAGCACCTTGAAATACTTGAGAGGGGTGGGCAGAATTTGCATAGTTGCGCTACACAAAGCTCCACGAAACGGTAAAAAATCTCCGTGAGCACACACAAGTTCTGCAAAATTGCTTGTTCCACGTGTTCATTATGTTTTTTTCCTGTTCGCGAATGCTGTTTGTGTGCTCAGGAAGAAATATCTCACGAACAAGCATTTTGAAAGTGCGAACAACCCAAAAATTCCGCAAAGCCGCGGATCGTGGAATTTTTGGCAATTCAGCGTTCTCCGCAGGACGCGAAATTACCCGCATTCTGAAAATTCCGCGAGCGGAACAGAATTTACCGCCCTGGCCTAGTCTGTATATAAATGTCTTGCATTTGATTTAATAGTCTATAATGCTTCTACATATATAATGAGAATCTAGGCCACATTTAGGGTGCACGTGACAACTGTCTCGCCTCTTAGTGGCTTATTTATGGGATTTTGGCAAAGGGCAGTGCAACAAGACACCTAGCTGCGCAGCCCTATGCCAAAGTAAAAAGGCAGGAAGTCATCATATTTTGACAAAATTGTGCATTCCTGTCTTTCACCCTGCGCTGGTGCCATTTCCTCCTGCGCCGGTGCCGTTTCCGAAGCCTAGTGCCAACGCAGGCACACTTGTGCCATGGTGCAGGGATGACTCTGTTGCATGCAGGATTGTTTTTTGTGCAGGAGGTGTTTTCCTTTTACATAGAAATAGATAACAATGAGTAGAAATTAATATATGTCTCCTCCTTACACGTCATCTTGTGAAGCATACAGATTTAGCTCTTTAGCAGTGTCAAAGTCCATTGGTGTTGTGTGGGAAAACCCACTGCAATGCCCATAGAACACCTCCGGGGCGCAGAGTAAGGCGACACAGCGATTCACGCTGCATCGCCTTACTCAAGATTTACGAGACCACTCAAAGCCTTGCAAGGTGGCTTTGCGTGGCATCTAAATCGAAATGAGAGCTACTCACCTGAAGTATGTAGGGCAGGGTGTTGGGGTGCGTTACATCACACACATATTATATAGAGACAATGACTCATAAATGTGGAAGTCAATATATAGGAAATGTTACTTAAGACATTGATGGCTACAAGGTGTAAGAGTCAGATGTCAACCATACTGGTAGGCAGTGGCGTAGAGTGCGCAGGGCCACAGAGGTGGTTTCCCCTCGCGCTAAACTCTTAGGGGGGCAACATTTTAAAAGCAAAAAACATTTGTGGTGGAAGGGCCTCGAGTCACGTCAGTGCTGTTGTCTGCAAGCGCAGGTTATGTTGTCGTGCTCGCCTTTCCCCGCAGAAGGGCTTCACAGAGATGTGCCCTAATGCATCCCTCATGGCCTCGGGGCAGGTGGGAGCTGCTCGCACTGTTTCCCGATGGCATGAGAGCAGCGCCGCCCAGTGGCATAAAAGGAATTCGTTTCTGCTTTTTAAGAGGCAGGTGCGGCAATTCAAGCCCATCATTTCATTCATGCATCCCTCCATCCACTCTTTCACTCATTCATCCATCATCCATCCATCCTTTCACCCATCTATCCATTCACTCATCCATCTAACCATTTACCCCCTCACCCATCCAGCCATCCTTTCCTTTACTCGCCCATCCATCCACCCAGCCATTCATCCATCCATTGGTCATCAAATCACCATTTCACTCATCCATCCATCCGTCCTTTCTTCCATCACCCTTCTTTTCACTCATCTATGCAATCTTTCACTCATCCATCCTTACATCTTCTTTTCACTTATCCATACACCCACTCGCACATCCATCCTGTCAATCATCCATCCATACATTCACTCATCCATCCATCCTCCCTTTCTCTCTCCATACCGCTTTAACTTAGCCATCCGTTCACGCATCCTTCCACCAAACAATTCATTCACTCATCCACACATGAATTATCCAGTGACCCCATCACTCATCCATCCATCCACCCTTTCACTCATCCATCCATCTTTTTGCCCATCTGCTCTCCCTTACACTCACTCATCCATCCTTACATCCCACCGCTCACTCATCCATCTATCCATTCAACCTTTCACTTATCACTTCATCAATCCATCCATAATTTCACTCACCCAAATATCATTTTACTTACCCACCATCCACCCTTTTACTCATATATCCATCCTTTTCATTCATTCATCCACCCTTTTACACATTTATCCAACATTCCACCCATACCCCCACCATTCCACCCATACATCTATGTATTTACCCTTTCTCTCATGCATCCTTCCACTAACTCATCCATCCATCCTTTCTCTTATTATCCATCCATTCACCCTTTCACTCATCCATTCACCCTTTCACTAATCCATCCAGCCATTTGACCATTCCTTCACTTACTTACTCACCCACCTTTTCACACCAATTATGAGCTGAGCCTTTGTCTGCAGAGTTGCAGACAGAAGAGGCCCATCAAGAACTTCATCCCGCTGTAGTCCCCAAAGCAAGGCTGGGGCGGGGGAGGGTTCACTATGCCCTGCACATCGGCAATCTGAAAACGTGGAAGACATGAGTCATGCATGATCCCTGTGCCGAGACTTGAGGTGACAGTGACATGTTGCAGTTTCCAGGGCTTTCAGTGGGTGGAAAAAACATGGGGTTCCCTCCAAAGGACGTGTCCGAAGTAATTAAGGGCGAGGCTTAAAACAGGTAGCTAAAAATCTTTTCTTAGCTGTTAGACGGACCGGGAGGGTCGGCCGAGATTACGGGGAGAGGTCTCCAGGGAGAGCCGTCTCCAACGACTGTACAGACAAGTAACTTCCCCCCCACAGACGGACGCCACACAAGACTGAAGGTTAACGAGACTTTATATGCAATTCTTAGGTTACGATGGTATGATACAAGGAGGTCTGGACTCAGGGGTCCCCTCGATTCTAGTCTTTGGTTGAGGAAAGGGGTAGCGGGACAGTCTTAGTTACCAATGAGTACAAAATAGCTCTCAATCCTCGAGCTCGGCGTTCTAGATGATCGGGCCGTGGCGGAGCCAAGCAGGTCCCGAGATGGACGAAGGAAAGACGACGGTCCGCGGCGGAGCCTGCAGGTCCCGGTGAAAGATGACGGTTACAACGGTCCGCGGCCACGCCAGCAGATCCCGACGACGATGAAGGATGAAGGTTACGACGGCTGTGGCAGCGCCAACAGGCAGGACGATGGTGCACAGGACAGAGCTACGGCAGCGCCAGTAGTCCGTCCAGGATGAGTTCCTCTTTACGTCTCTCGACTCCAAGATACAACTGCCTTCCTGCTCTGGAGCTGCCCCAGTTATAGGGCTGGCGTGCTTTGATGTCCGGACCCTCGCACTTGGAGGTCGGGAGGTCCGGGATGAGGGAGTCCAGACACCCAGCAGGGGGGTGGAGCCAGCGCCCGGGGAGGCGATGGGCGAGCGGCACTTGGCGGGGGAGAGCCATCGGCACCTCTTTCTCCCATTGACTTGCCAAGTAGCCCGCTCACCTCCTGGGTGGAGGGTGGTGCCGGAATGTCTGAGGCCGGGCTAGGTCCAGGGTTGAGGTCGATCGGGGGCCAGGCGGCCTCGTGGTGAAGTGTCTAAGATGGCGGCCCAGGCTGGGCGCATGGGCCGGCAGTGGATCGGACCCACGAGGTTAACGTGCTCGAGGGCAGGGGTCCCTGGGGGGACGGAGGACGTGCAATGGTGGTGTGTGGTACTTGCGTGACCGGGCTCGGGCCGGGTTGGGCCGGGGGAGAGCGGCCCTTCATGTGGCCTGTCCAACATGCGTCCCCCCCAGCTGAAGGCGGGGAGAGTTACCCATCCTCTTGGGGACTCTCCTCGTCGAGGCGGAAAAACCGGGACAGGCCATCCGCGTTGGCGTGATCTGGCCCAGGCCGGTGTTCGACTGTGAAGTCCATACCTTGCAAGGAGATGGACCAGCGTAGCAACTTTGGGTTTTCCCCCCGCATATGCATCAGCCACTGCAGGGGTCGGTGGTCGGTCTGCACCCGAAAGTGGGTGCCAAAAAGGTAGGGCCGGAGCTTCTTGAGGGCCCATACCACAGCGAAGGCTTCCCTCTCTATGGTGCTCCAGCGTTGCTCCCGTGGTAGGAGTCTCCGGCTGATGAAGGCCACCGGTTGATCAAGGCCTTCGGTGTTCACTTGAGACAGGACCGCCCCAATGCCCTGGTCGGAGGCGTCCGTCTGGACGACGAACTCCCGGCTGTAGTCTGGGGCCTGGAGCACAGGAGCGGAACACATGGCGGCCTTCAACTGTTCGAATGCCGTTTGACACTCTGGGGTCCAGTTCACTTTCTTGGGCTGATTCTTTGACGTGAGTTCTGTGAGAGGCCCCACTATGGTACCATAGTCTTTCACGAACCTTCGGTAATAGCCCGTGAGGCCCAGGAAGGCTCGTACCTCGGTTTGGGTGATGGGGGGCTGCCAGTCCTGGATGGCGGCAATTTTCAGCTGTAGAGGGGCCACTAGGCCGCTTCCCACCTGGTGTCCGAGGTAGGTCACAGACCCTTGTCCAATTTGACACTTGCTGGCCTTGATCGTGAGGCCAGCTCGCTGAAGGGCTTGCAGCACTGCTCGGAGGTGGTGGAGGTGCTCGGTCCAATGGTGGCTGTACACAGCGATGTCGTCTAGGTAGGCGGCGCTGAACCCTTCGAGCCCCGCCAGGACCTGATTGACGAGCCGTTGGAAAGTCGCTGGGGCATTCTTCATGCCGAAGGGCATGACCGTAAAATGGTAGTGGCCATCGGGGGTGGAGAAGGCAGAACGTTCTTGTGCTCGGGGTGTGAGGCCGATCTGCCAATAACCTGCTGTCAGGTCGAAGATGCTGAGGTAGCGGGCAGCTCCCATTCGGTCGACCAGTTCATCTGCCCGGGGGATGGGATGTGCGTCTGTTCTGGTGACTTCATTCAGGCCCCGGTAGTCGACGCAGAACCGGAGTTCTGGTGTGGTTCCGGGGGCGGCTGCTTTGGGGACCAGTACGACCGGGCTGGCCCATGGACTGTCTGAGGGCTCGATGACCCCGAGCGTGAGCATCTTGGTCACTTCCGCCTGGATGCAGGCCCGTACCCGATCAGGTACGCGGTAGGCCCGGTGGCGGATAGGAGGGCTGTCTCCGGTGTCCACATCGTGCACACACCAGGAAGTGACACCTGGGGTGAGGGAGAACAGACTGGCGAACTGTGACAGGAGGGCTTGGCACTCTTGGCGTTGTTCTCTGGTGAGGGTCTCCGAGAGTCGGACCCCATCCACGGAGCCGTCTTGCTCCTGGGTCCGCAGGAGGTCAGGGAGAGGCTCGGAGTCGTCTTCAACCCCATTGTCTGTGGCCATCAGGAGGCTGAGTTCTGTTCGTGCAAAGTGGGGTTTCAGTCTGTTGGTGTGGAGGACCCGGAGTGGGTTCCGGGAGGACTCCATATCGATGAGATAGGTGGCAGGACCCTTGCGCTCGATTACCTTGAAGGGCCCCGTCCATTTGTCTTGGAGAGCGCATGGCTCCGTGGGGGACATTACCCATACCTGTTGCCCCGGTTCGAATTCAATGGATGAGGCGTTCCGGTCATACCATTTTTTCATGTCCTCTTGACTGGCCTCTAGGTTGGCTTTTGCTAGGTCTCTGAACCGCCGGGACTGGTTGCGGAGGGTGAGGAGGTACCGGAAGACATCTGGAGGGTTCTTGGCCGGAGGCATCTCCCAGCCTTCTTTGATCAGGCTGAGCGGCCCCCGCACTGGGTGCCCGTATAGCAGTTCAAATGGGCTGAAGCCTAGGGATTTCTGTGGGACCTCTCGGTAGGCGAAGAGGAGGCACGGCAGCAGCACATCCCACTGGCGACGGAGGGGCTCTTCCAATCCCCCGATCATCCCTTTTAGCGTGCGGTTGAACCGCTCAACAAGTCCGTTCCCTTGGGGGTGATAGGGGGTCGTGAATCGGTAGGTGACCCCACACTGTTGCCAGAGGGATTTCATGTATTTAGAGATAAAGTTCGTGCCTCTGTCGCTGACGACTTCTCGGGGGAACCCCACACGGGAGAAGATCCCCATCAGGGCCCGGCCGACCACTGGGGCTGTCACGGTCCGGAGAGGAACAGCCTCAGGGTAGCGGGTGGCGTGGTCCACTAGCACCAGGATGAAGCGATGGCCTTGTTTTGTGCGCGGGTCCAGGGGTCCCACAATGTCTATTCCGACCCTCTCAAATGGGGTCGTGACTACTGGAAAAGGTTGCAAGGGGGCCTTTAGTTTGCGGCCGCTCTTCCCATTGGCTTGGCACTTGGGGCAAGATCGGCAATGCTGGTGCACATCGTTTCTCATTTTGGGCCAGAAGAAGTGGGTCACTAGGCGACTGTAGGTTTTATCTTGTCCCAGGTGCCCTGCCAGGGGGACATCGTGGGCCAGGTTTAGCAGGAAGTCTCTAAAGCGGAGGGGCACTACTAGTACTCGGTTGGCCCCCAGCTCGGCGATTCTTTGCTCGCTGTACAACAGATCATTGTCCCAGTAGACCCAATGAGTTCCGGAGGTATCCCCTGCGCTTTGGGCGAGCGCTTGTTGGCGGAGTCCCTCGAGGGAGGGACAGGTCTTCTGTTCCTGGCGAAATTGTTCTTGTGTGGGCCCCCCCTCTTGGGCCCACTGGTCAAGGTTAGCGAGGTCGGAAGGTTGAGCAGGTTCGAGGGGGGTGTCCTGGTCGGTGGTCTCGGCTGGGGCGACCGGAGGCGGTGGCGCCGGCCATTCTGGTTCTTCCGGGTGATGGTTGGCACGGACGGCCATGGACCGGGTGGTGACGCACGCCCAGTCCGGGACGCCTAACATCCCCAAGTGTTCTCTTCGCTCCACGGCTGCCCACGGGGAGCTCTCCAGGTCGTTTCCGAGGAGGCAGTCCACGGGGGCATTGTCTCGGACCGTTACCTTCAACATGCCGGAGACCCCTCCCCACTCAAAGGGGACGCAGGCCATCCGACACAGACTTTCCGAGTTGTCGGCTGATCGCACAGGGCAGAGAATGTTCGGTACATATTGTTCTGGGGTCACCAGGTGACAGCGGACGGCTGTTACACTGGCCCCGGTGTCCCGAAGGGCTTCGGCCCATCGTCCATTGATGCTCACCCATTGGCTGTACTTCTGGGTGTTAGCGGGTAGGGGGACCCGCGGGACCATGTCTCTTCCCCCTAAGCACGCGAGAGTCATGGCGGCTGGCTCCCACTCTTGATACTCTTGCTCGTCTGTTTCTTGTTCCTCGGAGATCTGTTCTTCCCCTAGTGCCGCGGCGGCCACTTGGCGGGGTTTTGGACTCTGATACTGCGGGCAGCTTGGGTCGTTTGCATAGTGGCCGACTCGTTGGCATCGGTGACACGTGACATTGGCTCTGTACCCCGGTCGCGCCGGGGTGCTGCCCCGGTTGGCCGGGGGGGTGGTGCTGGCAGCGGGGGCGGCCGGAGTGTTGTCTCTTCCTCGTCCTTGGCCCCCTCCTCCTCCTCTGGGTCGGTGGTGACCATTGTTGTTCCTGTTCTGCTCGTAGGACCCATTCCGGCCCACTCTGGTGATCTCCCACCGGTCAGCTTCGGCTGCGAGCTGCCGGGGATCGGTTAACTTGCTGTCGAGGAGGTGTTGGCGTAGTTCAATGAAGCAATTGTTGGACAGATGCTCCCATACCATCAGATTGAACAGCTGCTCGTAGGTCGTGACGTTGTTTCCTCTGATCCAGCCTTCGAAAGCTCGGCTAAAGTACGTTACATAGTCCACCCAAGTTGTACCCGGGATGCGTGTGCAGTCTCGGAACCTCTGACGGTACATCTCGGGCGTGAGGCCATAGCGGGTGAGGAGGGCCGCTTTCATATGGTCGTAGGAGGTCATCTGGTGGTCTGGGAGCTGTAACAGGGTATCGCGGCCCTCATTGAGGAATCTGCCCCATAGGCCGGCTCCCCAATCGTTTCTATCGATCCGGTGCGCAGTCATAGCGATTTCATAGGCCTTAAACCATTGCTGGATGTCGTCCTCTCGGAAATATTCTCGGACAACATCCTTGGGGATGTGTACTTTTTTCTCCGTGGTCCCTGGGGTGTGTGGTCTCTCGGGCACCCCTAACTCTTTATTCTGCTTGCGCAGGTTGATCTCGGCTAGGTTCCGTTCGTGCTCGTACGCCAGTTTCTTTTCCTCGAGCTCCCTTTGTCTCTGTTTCTCCTCTCTTTCTTCTCGGAGACGTAGGTGCTCCAAGTTGATTTTTTGTTCGGCCAACTTGAGTTCTACGTCCATCTTGAGTCGGGCCATTTCTAGCTCGTGTAGTCGGGTTTTTTCTCTTTCTTGGATCTCGTCTTGCGAGAGACCGGTTCTTTGCCCTTCAGGGGCCGTGTTGGTTTTTTTCGCGGTGCTTTGCTCAGGGGCTTCGGCATCCCCGGTCTCTGCCCAAGATTCTAGGGCATGCTTAAAATCGTCCTTGGTGCTTAGTCCGGTGGTAGCGATACCTAGTTCGATGCAGAACTGCTTTAGTTCACGATGGCTGTACTCCTCTAGTTTTTCCATTTGGAACTTCTCAGTTGATCCGCTTTCTTTAGTTGTCATTGTGGTTCGTTGTGGGGTGAGCTACTCTCTGTACGTTATGCGGTGATTCGGATCGCGCCGCTGGCCACCAATGTTAGACGGACCGGGAGGGTCGGCCGAGATTACGGGGAGAGGTCTCCAGGGAGAGCCGTCTCCAACGACTGTACAGACAAGTAACTTCCCCCCCCACAGACGGACGCCACACAAGACTGAAGGTTAACGAGACTTTATATGCAATTCTTAGGTTACGATGGTATGATACAAGGAGGTCTGGACTCAGGGGTCCCCTCGATTCTAGTCTTTGGTTGAGGAAAGGGGTAGCGGGACAGTCTTAGTTACCAATGAGTACAAAATAGCTCTCAATCCTCGAGCTCGGCGTTCTAGATGATCGGGCCGTGGCGGAGCCAAGCAGGTCCCGAGATGGACGAAGGAAAGACGACGGTCCGCGGCGGAGCCTGCAGGTCCCGGTGAAAGATGACGGTTACAACGGTCCGCGGCCACGCCAGCAGATCCCGACGACGATGAAGGATGAAGGTTACGACGGCTGTGGCAGCGCCAACAGGCAGGACGATGGTGCACAGGACAGAGCTACGGCAGCGCCAGTAGTCCGTCCAGGATGAGTTCCTCTTTACGTCTCTCGACTCCAAGATACAACTGCCTTCCTGCTCTGGAGCTGCCCCAGTTATAGGGCTGGCGTGCTTTGATGTCCGGACCCTCGCACTTGGAGGTCGGGAGGTCCGGGATGAGGGAGTCCAGACACCCAGCAGGGGGGTGGAGCCAGCGCCCGGGGAGGCGATGGGCGAGCGGCACTTGGCGGGGGAGAGCCATCGGCACCTCTTTCTCCCATTGACTTGCCAAGTAGCCCGCTCACCTCCTGGGTGGAGGGTGGTGCCGGAATGTCTGAGGCCGGGCTAGGTCCAGGGTTGAGGTCGATCGGGGGCCAGGCGGCCTCGTGGTGAAGTGTCTAAGATGGCGGCCCAGGCTGGGCGCATGGGCCGGCAGTGGATCGGACCCACGAGGTTAACGTGCTCGAGGGCAGGGGTCCCTGGGGGGACGGAGGACGTGCAATGGTGGTGTGTGGTACTTGCGTGACCGGGCTCGGGCCGGGTTGGGCCGGGGGAGAGCGGCCCTTCATGTGGCCTGTCCAACATTAGCATAATGTGCTGCCCGACTGGTATTCTGCAACTTCCGTTATTGCATCTAGGAACATAATACATCACAACTACAACACGCCAGGGCTATTGGCTTTGTCAATGGTTGTTAGTTGCATAAAATAAAAAAGCAGCAACCATTGCTACGTTGAATATAATATTGAAAATGCTTCAGTTCTAAAATGATGAGACCGTGAAAGACCCATAATCCGTTCTTTTAACTTCTTTTGCTGGCTTCTTCACATGAACTGGATTCTGTACATTTCTTTCATTTTGTGAGGTGCAACATTCGTATTTATGTCCTGCTAAAGCAGAGTGCCCTGCCCTAGACCGAGGCTGGGGAGGCCGCCACGTGCTTTAAGAGCCCAGACTGCCCCATTGTCAGTCTGTATGTGACAATCATCAGCCGCAGACAGAATGCCGATGGGCGGGTGGGGCTGCTCTTGTGCTCAGAGGAGGAGTGGGAGGCGCCCCATCAGGGAGTTGAGGCTTCTTGCAGGGGACCTTTGCGGTTCCCCAGATCCCCAAATTATGCACAAAAGGCCTCACTGAAAGGGATCATTACAGACAACAGACGTGAGATGCAAATTAGGGACAGTACGTGAAATTTACGGATGGTTGGTCACCTTACTTGAAGATCCGGCTGGCAGGCACCAACTCCAGCCCGGGCAGGTCAGCCGATGGCAGCTGACGGGGGGCTGAAGCCTGTTCTGCCCGATGGGTGCAGTGCACCTGCCAGTATGTGACATTCAGATGCTGGGCGTCATCTGGTTACGCTTCCTTCTTTACTCAAGAACAATGTACACAACACCGCCATGCCTACGCCATTATTGTAATAATTCTGAATATTAGAACAAACCTTGCTATTCCCTGACAAGGCAATTTATCAAGTCAAACTTGCTTACTTAAAAGCATTCTTGGGTTCTCTATTAGTTCAGTGCTTAATTTGAGCCGATGGTTGTAGGTGGGGCCACCAGCACTCATGTTTGGGGACTGCCACCCTCATTGACTTTGACCGAGAGTAAGAGAGAGAAAAACACAAAAAGAGAATGAAGGAGGAAGAGAAAGATCAAAAACAGTGACAATACACTAAAATAGAATGCACTCTCATTTATAAAGCGCTCAGATACCTCTGTGAAGGCGTCCTGGCGCTAGGGGTAAAGATCACCCAGAGAAGGGAGTAAGAAAAGGGCTGATGGCAGCCTTAACAAGAAGAAAAAAGAAAAGTTTTCAAAACTTTTTATCAGCAGCTTCAGACGGAATTCTTCTCAAAGTAAGAGCAGGAGCATTCCATGGCGTAGTTGTCAGAAAGGTAAGGGTCTGCCTCCTCTTCTGCCCTGTGAACATGGGGGATGTTTAAAGCTTACTGGTCATTAGATCTCAGGGATCTCACCTGTGAATAAGTTTTGAAATGTCTCCTAAGGTAAAGAGACCCTTATGATGGTCAGGGGTCAGAGCTAAGGTCAGAGCTTTGAACCGGATTCTCTTATTGACCAGAAGTCAATGGAGGGCACGTGAGTGACGCAACACTGGAAATCAACGCAGGATCTTCAAAATCAGCCGGGCAGCATCGTTTCGAATGATCTGACAAAGGAAGAAAGCAGGGATGTGCAAGGACCTACCAGGGTGAGATAAAGGAGCAGGGAGTTTTTTTTGTGGGTTTGGTTGGGGCTGCATGTAGCAAAGAGAGTCCAAAGAGAATGATATTTGTATGCAAAAAGTTTCTTCTTTATTTATATTTTCTTATCATAAAACAGCTTCTCATTTATCAAATAAATCAGCCAACGCGTTTCTCTCCCTCAAGGGGAGCTTCCTCAGGGCATATAAATTAATTGATTGCTTTAAAGATGATGATAAGTAGGGTATATTGAAGCCTGGGGGTGGGTAAAAGAGGCAAGAGGTTGAATAAAGACTACGCAGCCTTAGTGTCCAGCACCCCTGGTACTCAGAAGTGCCGGACATGAGCTTCTGAACAAAGGGCCATATTATCAAGAAAGGGCGATACATTATTGCTGCTTTTATTGGCAGGAAACTGGCGCTAAAGCGGCGATAATGGGCTTGATAATATGCCCTTCTGAATTGCCATAGAAGCCCAGGTTAACACCAGAACCTGGGCTTCACAAGGGCATATTATCAAGCCTATTATCGCCGCTTTAGCGCCAGTTTCCTGCTGATAAAAGCAGCGATAATGTATCGCCCTTTCTTGATAATATGGCCCAAAATCCCTGGATTCAGCACTTATTCTTATGCAAATTAAGCCCTGCCCCAGTGCTATGTTATTCCATTAATACAAACCCAATTTGCCCATGATAGCTTCAAATATTAAAATATTAATTTAAATTGTAGGCAATTGTTAGAATTTTAAATGTTAAGAAACATGAAAGTACGCCAATGTCAACGTCATATTCAATGGTTAGTCAATAAAAAGCATAACAGCCATTCGAAGATGTGTAATAAAAATACATCAGTAATTACAGAATGCCTTGAAAAATTTCAATATAGTTTTGATAAAAAAGCATTTAAAAAAGTAGGTTTTTCAGATGTGTTCATCAAATTCATTACAATTCTTGGCCTCTGTTCCATTGGAATACGTCGGTTTTGTGATATTTAAAATACTTAGACCTCTCATAATCAAGTGCAGTGGGGCTTATATGAGCTCTTGTTATAAACAGTGTTGGTACTAAAAAGTGTATTATCAAAAGTGTTAATAAAATACAGGGCCTTACGAAAAACAATTCCTAAAATATTAAGGAATGAACCAGCATTGCAGTTAAGGTCTTTTATGATCCATTAGACATGTTTCGGTCGTGTTATGGAGGCTTAGTGTGTTCTAGTATGTTCCCTCCTGGAAGCACTCTCGTTCTCCTTTAGTTTTGAGTATTACACGTTTTAGGCTGCCTTTGCACAGCCACACATTATACATTTGTTTTGCCACAATATTATTTTATAAATGCGCAGCACAAGTTATTTGTTATTTAGTTCTTCTTTTTGGGATTCAGTTTGAACATTTCGTACAAGATCGAACACAGTGCTGTACGGTTGTCTAGTTCCCGGTCTGTATTATCTCCTAATGTTTTAGACACAGCACAGTAGCACAGCTGCTGATTTCCAACACAGTAGTTCTTATCACATACACTGTGACGTACTCCCTTGGGGCTAGAGAGGAGAATTCCAGCAGAGATCAATATTATATATCGCTGTGCTCATGTAGTGAGGGTAGGCTTAGACAAATATGATTTGCCATGATCAAGCTGTTTATTGTATACAGTTTGCTAGTAATGTTGATTTCTCTGCTTAGTTGTAGATGTTTTCTAATCGTAGCACAACTGGTTCATAATAGACTACGATAGTTTCAATAAATATTTTAAACTTTCCTTTGTGTATTACGGACATGCATGAGTGAGAAACAAAAGGTGATGATCTGTTTCCATGGTTCCACGTTGGACTAGAGAGTCATGGTCCAGGTTGCCAAAATCACCTGCTACCCTGGGAAGGTTAGGAGTTCAGGTGAGGCACTACGAGCTAGCCAGGATGGGGGCCGACAGGTACTGACGTTGTAGAGAGACTTAGTCCCTACATTCTGACGTCCTATGATCCCAGGTCACAGTTCTATTTCCCAGCAGAATCCCTGCGACAGTTTTAGCCATTGACCTTAGGTTAGGCGGGATAGTGGTAGTGTTGCATCACCACCACCAGCCACACCAGTGCTTGCTTTGATAGTAACCTATTCCTAAATCAATTGCACACTTGGTTATGCTAAATACATCCCGAACACTCAGATCAGACAAGACAAAATTATAGATTTCCGTGCACCTAGCTGTTTACACTTTGCTGTTCCCCGTCCGCCCCAGTGCGACTGAACAGTCCCATTTAGGTACAGGAATGAGTTATCAGCTTTTGAACTTTTTTCGACCTGGCATGTCCTCACATTGCAAATGGAGTAAAGCCCTGATTTCATCCACAAATGTTCCATATCTCGACAATATCAATGAAGTAGAGTGTGTGAATCAGAGTGCAGATACTTCCCGACACATGCGTACCCATTGGGCATGATGAATCGGCTTCAACAGTTGCCTCCTAGATAAATCTAATTTGGGGAAGCAGCACAGTAAGTGCAGCCATGTTTCCTTTCTGTAGCTGCACACCCTACATTCCCCAGACCCTCCTTGGCCAGCTCAAAATGGGGTTAAGTTCTATCACTGTTAGTCCTAAAAGCCTCATGTACCTGATATTCCTATGGGCATGTCCATTTATGCCACCCAGGAGGTAAGGTTGCAGCTTCCCCCAAGTGAGAACTGTTTTGAGGATGTACAGATGCAGAGTTATTTAAGAGCCGCAAATACTGCTCACTTGACATTACTGTCAAATGGCTGATTATTTCTTCTTGCAGGCTCTGTGAGGTATATCCAAGCTCTTTAAAGCCATTTCATCTATTTGAAGAGACGCGGTGGCACCCTGCAGATAATGGTGCCACGGGTTATCCGGGGTCTCGAAGATGATTTTCAAATGAGTCTTTAGTGAGTTACCAGTGGCCTTCGTAATCCTGAATTAATAATTTAGTAAGGCAGATCTACAATCTAAGGACTGATTAACCAAGACAAATTCAAGTCTTAATCTTGACTGTCAAACATAATGTGGCAGCTGGAATATTTTCCTGTAGGCAGTACAATGAATGTGCTCCAGATGGGTGCAAAGGCTACTGGGTAAGCTTGGTGCCCATACCGCAGAGCAGGGAGTAGTGTCCTTATATGACCCCGAGCATCAGGGCTGCCAAATATCGAGTTCAATTGGGTGATACCATAGGTAATGGGAGCTCCTTTCTTTTTCAGAGTTTTTATCTGGGTTGTGGGGGTAGTGTTTTCTGCAAGCCAGACTCCACGAAAGTTACATTTCCTGACGGCAATGCTTAATTTTTTATTCATTGTTATTGTTAATTCATTTATAGTTATTTAATTATTAATTGGTAATTCATTTTATTTATTGATTAATTGTTAATTAATTGTTAATTAAATTAAATGTGTTATTTTTAATGTGGGTTTATAGGGGAATAGGGTGGGAAGTAGTTTATTATAATTAAGTACATTTTAATTTTTATTATTTGGTATTTAATATTAATTTATTGTTAATTAATTGTTAATAATTGATAATTACATATTCGAGGCATATGGGCTGCAGATGGTACATTATGAATAGATCGCCATCTGGTGTTGGGCTCAGGTGATTGCACTTTGTTTTTCTCTTGGAGAGTCTTTTGTATCTTGGTGACTCCTCCTTTGGTTGGTAGTGCGCATGGGCATCGGCTCCATCCTTAGATTGTTTTTTTCCGCCATCGGGTTCGGATGAGGATTGAGACGCTCCAGATCGACTTCGAAAAGAAGTGACTTATCAGCGCGTATTCCCTTTGCAATTCGACGGTATTGTTATCGAACGCGTTTCATTTCCATTCCGGCGCGTTTTGACTTCAACATCGAAGAAAAAACTTTGATCTACGTCGACGAACAGGAGGCCTTTCTCGACGCAGTCAAGCCCGGAGTCCATGGAAAGGACTCCATTCAAGAAATGTCCAACGTGTGGTGCTAAGTTCCCACACAAGGACCTACACGAGGTGTGCAACCTCTGCCTATCGCCTGAACACGAATCCAGGGACTGTGAAGCCTGCGCAGCATTCTCCTCCAAGTCGACAATTAGAAATCGTCGAGCTCGAAGACACGAGGTTTCCAGAATGCAGTCGGAGGCGATCCCGGAGCTGTTCGGAGACGAGCAACTTGAGGAAGAAGAGGATCATGAGGATCAGTCGGGGTCGGAAGGGGACGAGTCGGATGTCGAAGAACTCGACGTGCAACAAACCGTGAGTGACGATGTCCCCTTACCAAAAAACCGACCCCGTGTGGTAACGACCCCGCCTTCGAGCCCGGTCAAACCGCAGAAAAAAGTTTCTGACGCCCCGCCTTCGGGCCCGGCAACGAAACCGAAACTGAAACCGAAACACTCGGTCTCCCACCATGTCGGATCCGAGAAGAGGTCGACATCGACTTCGACGCCGAAGATCCATGCAAAGGAAAGCTCGGCATCGAAACATTCCATGTCGAAACAGAAACATGATTTGACGTCGAAGACTCACTCGACACGAAGAAGTCGGAATCGAGTAAACACTCGGTGCCGAAAACACCGAACATTGACGATCGAAAACAAAGGCACCTTTCGGAACCAAGGCCTTCGGTACCGATACAGGAGCAGCAGACAGATCCCAAACAAAAGATTTTGTTTATCGATCCGCAAACTGGCAAAGTAGTGACGAAGAAGAGGAAGAATGAACAGATAGAAGACAAATCTCTTCCTTCAAAAAAGAGAACACTGGGGACAAATACAACTCCTCCTACTTCTCCTCGACCTAAAGTCACACCCTCTTCTCCTATTCCTCACACTATGCCAAATATTCCTGCACCTTCTACACCAAGACCATCTACACCTCAGTCTGATGTAGACAGTGATCCAGGGGAGGGATAACCTCAAGGGGATGATGAAACTATCCCAGATGAGGATGACCCATGGGAAAATTATAACGTAGGGTCAGATGATGACAACGGCCCAGAGTTATATCCCTCAAAGCCTTCACCACCTGATGATAACACAGGGTTTGTACAGCTCATTAATAGGGCAGCAAAATATCATAAGGTAGATATACATACAGAACCTCAAATAGAGGACTTCCTATTAGAGACACTACCTAATGCACAAAGAACATCAGGTACTCTACCTATGCTGAAGGGTCTTCTCAGTCACACAGAAGAAATATTCAAAGACCCAGTGAGGGCTAGGGTGTTAAACCCAAGAATTGATAAAAAATATAAGGCGGCTCCAAAGGATCCAATATTTATCAAAGGGCAGGTACCTCTGGACTCGCTTGTAGTTTCAAACGCTCGTAAAAGAGCGAACTCATTATCTACAGGAGAGGCTCCTCCACCTGATAAAGAGTCAAAATTAATAGATGCATCAGGCAAGAGAGTAGCATCACAAGCGGCAAATAGCTGGCGTATAGCCAATACACAGGCACTACTTGCACGTTATGACAGGGCACATTATGATGAATTAGAAAAACTCATCACACATCTCCCCAAAGAACATCAGAAAAGGGCAGATCAGTTAATACAGGAAGGAAAGATAATAACTAATACTTCCATTAAGTGCGCCCTAGACGCAGCAGACACTGCAGCAAGATCTATCAACACCAGTGTCATGTTAAGGAGACATGCATGGCTTAGAATCTCAGGATTCAAACAGGAAGTACAAACATCCTTATTGAACCAACCCTTTGATCAAAAAACACTTTTTGGCTCAAGCACAGATGAGATCTTAGAAAAAATGAAAAAAGATACAGAAATGGCTAAGTCAATGGGAGCATTGCAACAGCCAACACAAAGAGGTTCCTTTCGTAGATCCACCTATAGAGGAGGCTCAAAAAATACAGGAACAAATCAGCAATCCACCTCTTTCACACCTACATCACCCAAAGGTAATTCAAGACGTAGTTACAGGGGTAACAACAACAAGGGTAGAGGCAGCGGAAATAATAACAACCGCAACGCCTCAACCCCAAAACAGTGACTTAATAGAACTTCCCCCAGACCACATAACACCGGTCGGGGGATGTCTATCACAGTTCCTACCTGTCTGGGAAAACATCACATCAGACAAGTGGGTGAGACAAATTATCCAACATGGTTATTGCCTAGAACTCACAGCTACCCCACCAAACATCCCCCCCAAACAGCGTCCAATGAGTCAAGATCATCTGACATTGTTAAAGGAAGAAGTACTAGCACTGCTACAAAAGCATGCAATAGAGAAGGTTCCAAAACATCAACAAGGGACAGGAGTATACTCTCTATACTTCCTAATCCCCCAAAAAGATGGGTCTCTAAGACCAATCTTAGACCTAAGACCTCTCAGTGCATACATAAATTCGGAACATTTCCACATGGTCACGCTCCAACAGGTACTCCCTTTACTGAAGAAAGGGGACTTTCTTTCTACACTGGATCTAAAAGACGCTTACTTTCATATCCCAATTCACAAAGCCCACAGGAAATACCTAAGGTTTGTAGTGGAAGGACAACATTATCAATTCAAAGTCCTTCCGTTCGGGGTCACAACGGCACCAAGAGTGTTCACAAAATGTCTAGCTGTGGTGGCAGCACACCTAAGAAGACAACAAATACATGTCTTCCCCTACTTGGACAATTGGTTAATAAAGGCCAAGTCACAAGAAGAATGTCTTCACAACACACAGAAGACAATTCAATTGCTGCACCACCTAGGGTTTACGGTGAACTACAAAAAATCACACCTGCAACCAAACAAGATTCAGCAATACCTGGGGGCTACTATAGACACAGAAAGAGCAATAGCATACCCCAATCCGATCAGGATACAAACAATGGTCGGGTTAATACAAAGATTTCAACCACAACACTCACTACCAGCACGAGTGTTTATGCAACTGTTAGGCATGATGTCCTCCTGCATACTGCTAATACCACATGCCAGACTACAAATGCGTCCACTACAGGAGTGTCTAGCGACACAGTGGAATCAGGCTCAAGGTCAGATTACAGATCTGGTGTTGGTAGACGACCGTACGCATCGCTCTCTGAAGTGGTGGAACACAACAAACATTTCCAAAGGACGGTCTTTCCTAGAACCGATTCCACAAGTGATACTAACAGCGGACGCATCGCTCTCCGGATGGGAAGCGCATATGGACAAATACACGGTGCAGGGGAAGTGGAGTGTGCAGCAAAAGAAACTGCACATCAACTACTTGGAACTATTAGCGGTATTTCTAGCACTAAAAGCTTTCCAAATGCAAATAACGAACAAGGCAGTCCTGATCAGAACAGACAACATGACTGCAATGTATTATATTCAAAAACAGGGGGGACACACTCTCTCCAACTATCCAAACTAGCACAGACATTTGGAGATGGGCCGTTCCTCAAAAGATCTATCTGTTAGCAGAACACCTACCAGGAGTTCAAAATCAGATAGCAGACATCCTAAGCAGACAGTCAGAACAAGTACACGAATGGGAGCTGCACGACCAAATACTGCAGCCATTCTTCCAAAGATGGGGGCAACCAGAGATAGATCTGTTTGCCAATCATCAGAACGCAAAATGCCAAAACTTTGCATCCAGGTACCCACACCAACGGTCCCAGGGCAATGCACTATGGATAAATTGGTCCAACAGATTTGCTTACGCTTTCCCCCCTCTCCCGCTAATTTCGTTAGTGGTTCGGAAACTGCAGCAGCACTCAATGACAATGATACTAGTGGCACCCACGTGGGCAAGACAGCCGTGGTTCACCACGCTACTACAACTCTCACAGGTGCCACATCAAAAGTTAAGATTATTACCCATGCACCTTACACAGAACCATGGAGAAATAATGCACCCAGATCCCAAACAATTGAACCTAGCGATCTGGCTCCTGAGGTCATAGAGTTTGGATATTTAGATTTACCACCAGAATGTATGGAAATCATTAAACAAGCAAGACGACCTACCACCAGAGCATGCTATGCAGCAAAATGGAAGAGGTTTGCTGTACACTGTAACAGTAAGCACATCAACCCTCTGGACGCATCCACTAAACAGATCATTTGCTATTTACTACACTTGCAGCAATGTAACTTAGCATACACCTCTATCAGAGTTCATCTCGCAGCTATAGCGGCGTACCTACAAAACAGGCAACATCATTCCCTGTTTAAAGTACCAGCAATTAAAGCTTTCATGGAGGGACTCAAAAGAGTCATTCCACCAAGACGACCACCTTCCCCAGTCTGGAATCTCAACATAGTACTTACCAGACTAATGGGGCCACCATTTGAACCTATGCATAGGTGTGAAATACAATTCCTCACATGGAAGGTGGCCTTCCTCATAGCTATCACGTCACTTAGAAGAGTAAGTGAGTTGCAGGCTTTTACGATTCAAGAACCATTCATGCAGTTACACCAAAATAAAGTGGTTCTTACAACAAACCCAAAATTCCTACCAAAGGTAATTTCTGCATTCCACATCAATCAGTCAGTGGAATTACCAGTTTTCTTTCCAAAACCACAGACGGTAGCGGAAAGGGCCCTACATACATTGGATGTCAGAAGGGCAATATTGTACTATATAGAAAGAACACAAACTTTCAGAAAGACAAAACAGCTATTTGTTGCGTTTTCTCCTACACATAAGGGCAATCCCATCTCTAAAGCGGGCATTGCCAGATGGATTGTAAAATGTATTCAAATATGCTACTTAAAAGCAAATAGAACATTAACTGTTCCTCCTAGAGCTCACTCTACACGTAAACTAGGAGCATCTATGGCATTTTTGGGAAACATTCCACTAGATGACATATGCAAAGCAGCTACCTGGGTTACACCGCACACCTTCACAAAGCACTATTGTGTAGATGTGCACACAACACAACAAGCTAGAGTGGGACAAGCTGTATTAAAGACTTTATTTCAGACAGTTGCAACAGACACGGGCGACCACCGCTAGGGAGAGAACTGCTGTATAGTCTATTCATAATGTACCATCTTCAGCCCATATGCCTCGAACGGAATATGCTACTTACCAGTATGCATCTGTTCTTGGCATAGAGGGCTGCAGAGTGGTACATGCCCTCCCAGCCTCCTCGGAAACCTGTGTCTGTTCCAACATTATCTTATTTAGATACACTTACATGGGCGTTCCTATCTGTATTCTATCATACTACTCCATCTAACCCTACTATGGCAAAACAATCTAAGGATGGAGCCGATGCCCATGCGCACTACCAACCAAAGGAGGAGTCACCAAGATACAAAAGACTCTCCAAGAGAAAAACAAAGTGCAATCATCCGAGCCCAACACCAGATGGCGATCTATTCATAATGTACCACTCTGCAGCCCTCTATGCCAAGAACAGATGCATACTGGTAAGTAGCATATTCCTAATTGTGTTATTTTTAATGTATAGTGGGTTGTGCGTTATTGGGGAATAGGGTGGAAAGTAATTTAATGTTATTTAAGTAAATATTTATTTAATTTTATTGGTATTTAATATTCATATTTTTGTTAATTAATTATTAATGTTATTAAAATAAATATTTAATAAGTATGTTAATTTAACCCCTATGCTGTCCTACATTTTACACACTGTTGCACTCAATGGAGTGGGAATAGTAAGTTCTACCCATACGCTATCCAACACTTTCCCTACTGTTGCACTCACTGGAGTGGGAATAGTAATTTTTATCCCTACTCTATCCAGCACTTTCCCCACTGTTGCACTCACTGGAGTGGGAATAGTAATTTTTACCCCTACGCTATCCAACATTTTTTCTACTGTTGCACTGTCTGGAGTTGGAATAGTAATTTTATTCCCTCGGCTATCTAATATTCTTTTGATTATTTTAGTTAATGCAGTATCTAATTAATTGTAAAAATATTAAAAATTAATAAAAATATATATATATATAATATTATAAATGTATTTAATTTGCATTTATAATATTGTTTTATGTGTAGAGATATAATTGTAATTTATAAGATATTTTTTAAAATGTATATGTTATTAAAATAAACTATATTTTTAACAACAATATTTTTTACATCGATATTTTTTTTCGATATTTTTGTAACATAATGTAGTTTCGAGTCGATATTCTTGACTACGATATTTTTGCGTCGATATTTCTGTCTCTCGACATTCTGTCAGTGATTCATTTCAAATACAATTTGAGGTGCTTCTGCCCCATAGGTTTTATGCCAAAGTCTAATCAATGTAGCAAACATATGCTTAAAGGCATGTTGCTGGATAAAGCTTTCAAAACCTCGCATAACTTCCCAAACCTCCCCAACACCATAAATCGCATTACAAGCCCACCGTGCAGCCTGGTCAGCTATTACTTGTTTCTCTTCATTCCCTACCCCAGAACGCACTAACAGGCCTATTCGCTCCCTGTATTTAGTCCAATCTCTATCCTCAAACCTACGTACTGGTGTCTCAGCATTCAAAGGTGTCAGAGCAACAGAGGTAACAGGCACAATCGTTGTTAATGCTTGCAACTTCGGAGAAAAGAACAGAAGATACAGAAGTTGAAACAGTAGATGTCTTAGGGGTCACCGTTGTCAAATATGGCAAGGACAAAGATGGAGCGGGTGGCACCGTGGCCGCAGCCTTCAAAAGAACAGCCATAGACACAGGAGCAACCAGAACAGATGAAGCAGACTGTTTTGGTTGTAAAGCTACAGTGGAATAAATCCTCAGTGGGGCATAAGGATGCAGGGGTCGAGTATATAACAACTTCTCTACGAAAGCACTGTCTTCTTCTTTGGCCAAGTAAGACTTATCTATATGCAACCAAAATCTCCTATCTTCACATTCAAATCCGGACTCTTGTTTTTCTCTATCGTATTCCACAGCCTTCTGTGTCAACATTTGCATGTTTCCCTTCTGTGCTTCTCTTTCCATCTTTAACCATCTCCTTCTGCCTCCTTCTGCCAATTCCTGAGGGAGTCAAACATGGACTGTGTACTTTTCTTAAACAATTGCTCCTCTAAAAATATAATTTTTTGTTCATCAAAAGAACCCGTCAGAGGCCACTGCAACTCAGCTTTGTGCCGCTTATATTTCTGCCATAATGTACTAAACATAATAGAGCCAAGGCCATGTTTCACATACATATCAATATTAGTGCTGCCTTCAGGAGTCGCTGGCTGAGCTTCTTCCAATCGAGCATCCACAGAACAACAATGACAACACAAGTTCCAAACTTTGCTAAAACTAGGCATTTTTAAAAGGAAAACAAGTTTGTTATTTTTACCTTGTAAAGTAAATGCAAGTGCTATTTATCAAAACAGTCCTCAAACCGTAACAAACTCAAACCACCATGTTACCATATTCACAACGAACCAAAACAAACTCACCTGATATCAGTGGTACAAACAAACCTATTCTCCACTGCCGTCTGCCGACTCTTCAGATCAAACGGTCATATCCAAGGGTTTCGCCATTCTGGACTCCAGTCGGGATGGCCATTGGGCAAGGCACCGTCCGGCAGGACAGAAAATGCAGCTGCGAGCAAATAATACTCTTTGTGCAGGGATCCCTGAGCCGTCAGTCCAACCTGACGATGTCCTCGACCTTCCCCATGTCTGCGGAAAGGGGATGGATCAATCACCCGAAGGAGTCCCTGTTCGGTCACCAACTGAAGGAAGTGACCAATTAGGGTCACCCGGGTCACCAATGACCACCTCTCAGCCTTCCATACCAAATGAAGAATCGGTCAGACAGTAGAGAATACAAACCCATAACTGTTTATTAATATACACTCAGAGCGGAACCGAGTCACTAAGAGTGCTTCAGAGGGACTGAAATCAACAAGCATAGAGATACATTATGTACATTTCATAACTGAGCTAGAACACGACCACAGTGGAATTTTCCAGACAGGTGCCGTCAATCAGTGAAATACAAAAAAACAGTTTCAGCGCTTCTATCGCTCACAAAGTATCTCAATTCCAAGGTCGTTCCAGTTGGCCCATCCCCAGACTAGTGGGAGAGGGCCTCTATCTATCAAGAAAGGTATGTACCAATAGGAACAGTATACTCATTAGTGAAGCCAAACCGAACATTGCAGAAACAAAACATAACAGAGGCTTTTTCTCAGAAACAGCAAAGGATTAAAATGGCACCTGAATAGAAAAGGTTGCCGCGAATGCTAACTTACATTGGTAAATGCGCTAACATGAACATTTCTGTTCTAACAAGTAATTTGCTGTGATATGTGTACCTATGTGATCCCGAGTGTCGCGTGTGCAGCCATGTGCCCCTACAGTACTCTACTGTGATATGTGTGCCTATGTAATCCTGAATGTCGTGTGTGCAGCCATGTGCCCCGACAGTACTCTACTCTGATGTGTACCTATGTGACCTCGAGTGCCGTCTATCCAGCTGTGCTTTGGTCCATTAATTGCATAAAGTAGCTTCAAGGGGGCATAACGAGCCTGGCCGGTGGCACTTTCTTCGCACTTCTGGCCAATGATCTCCTTTACTTGTCGCGGATAGCTCTTTTCAAGTGATTGAAGCATAAACAAACAGTATCTTCCTGTGGAATAAGGTTTTTATCACATCCCCCTCGCTATACCTGGACTGCTGTTATTAGCCACACTGCGCCATGACCCACCTCCTGGTACAAAGCTACTCTCTCTGTATCTTGTAAACCATCCATCTAGTCATGGCCTGTGACATCTTGTCAGAGCTTTATCATTGTATCAGCTGGGCCCGTGACTTTTCACCCCTAGGACTAGTACCCCTGCTTGCTGTGTTCCCCCACACTAGACTTGGTTGGATCATGCTGACCTTCTACTGGCCTCAGGGTCAGATTGGGATCACAGATAGGCCCGGGCGCTCTAAAAAAGTGGCCCACATTCCCTGATCATACCTTTCGTCGATCACCATCTGTTTAGTCTACCTGGAATCTTGCCGTTTATTTTTAGTTATAGTTTTTTATAGTGTGAACTCAGCCCAAAGTCATTGGACCAATGTACATGAGCACCAGTTACATTACACAAGATCAAATTCATTTTCATTTTCGGTATAGAGATTAAGGGGCCTATTACGATGGCAGGTGGACTTTGTCTCCGCGCTACCGCACTGGAGCACGGGACCGACTGCCGAAATTGCGGAGGTCCCGCCATCCAAATTAGGATGCGCCCGCCACACTGGTGGGTGCATCCTCCACATTAACATTGCCGCAGGCGGTGCTGTAAGCAGCACCCGCCACAATGTTAATGCCCATGTTGTGCATTTCCATGCACAACGTGACAGGCACTGCACAGTGCCTGCCATCTTGTGCATAGCAATGATGGGGGTGCCATGGGTACCCCCCAGTGCAGCCACCCACCCCCCCAACAACCGGGGGCCCGCAATGGGCCCCCACTGAGATTTCCCGTATGCCTTTCCAAGGCGGAGTCTTGGCCGTGGAAAGGCATGCATCCTAATATGGATGGCGGTGCCTGCAAGGCTTCGGCACTATATTGAGTCCCTTTCCGCCCGGCCGGCAATTTGACTGGTGGAAAAGCAGCAGACAGTCTTCCTGTCCTCCGCGGCGCCCCCGCCATACTCAAATGGTGGGGTGAACGAGGGACATTTGGAGGGAAGATCGCCACCGTCGGCCCAGCAGTGATGATCCTCCCGATATCAATATGCGCCCCTAAGTAATTTGCCAAGAATCACAAGATGTTGAGCTGACGCCGGGACTCACACCTAGTTTGAATGTCTGCAACTCTGACCACAGCTCAATTTTATGCAACCTTCTCTTCTCCCCAACAAGTCCGACTAGACATTGGGGATGAGGTGACAGCACCTGACTGCTACGGAAGGTCCGTTGCCCATTATAACCTCAGGGGAGTTACCTGGCAAGGGAGGTGTCAAAAGCACATTGATGCTGCTCAAAGGGAGTGGGTTGGGGGGTAGATGAGAATGTCTCAATAAAACTTGCCTTCCCTGTGAGGCCTCTGCATACAACCCACCCTACCTGTATCCGCCATGGCCTAAACGTGATGGCCTTGTGGGGGATAACACTACTTCTGGAGGGGCAAGCGAGGCAGGGAGCCAAGGTGAGAATGCACCAAAGGTTAAAGGAACCCCTCGCCTCCAGCCTCAAAATTCAGCATGGTAGTGGGGTGCAATCTAGATATTGGTGCCACATTAAAGTAGCAGGGCGGGGACTGGGAAATATAGTCAGTCTCTTGGGTTGGTTTACAAAGGCCCCAAAGAACTGGCCCACACTTAACCCTTGGTCACCAGCCCTTCGACCCATGCTCGATTACTCACCTTCCCAACTCAAGCCCGGCTAGCCCTAAGCCCCCGGGACACGTATCTACCCTCTAGGATGCACCACATGTCCCCTACTGCTGGGTGTCAGCTCGTCCCATGCACCTCCCTACTGTGAACTGATGCATTGAAGTACTGAAAAAAACTGAGCACTCCTTACCGCTTATTACAGCCGGGTAAGGCTCCGTGGAAGGATTGCACGTGGTCCCTGCACCAGGGCGGGACTGATATTTGATGTGCAGATTAGAGTGTTTGGATTCGTGGTATCATGTTATTGTTACTTTGTGTTGTGCTATTGCTACTTTGTATCGTGTTATTGTATGTTATTGGTACCGTCTAGCATATTATTGCTACTTTGTATCATGTTGTTGGTACTTTGTGTTGCACTATTGTATCTAATGTCAGAAATGAACCACGTGGCAATAATCTGCCTCTTTTTTTGTGTTTCTAGGACCGGGATCTGAGACCGGAAGAGATTGAAGGTAAAGATAGTGTATCAAACTGGATTATTGTACACACATAAGACACAGACACGTTAATGCACACATAGCCTGTATGTGGAGGCCCACACTGCCATATAAAGGCACAAGAACACCTGCACACAACCTCTCTCACACACAACTACGTAAGAATACACACAAATATATGTATACGGTACATGGTTAGAGACACGCGTAAAGCATCCGGGCTGGGATTGGAAGCCGGGTTGTGGACAGCTAAGGCCTTGTGATTTAGGGCCTCGTGCAGATATTGTCGGACGAGTTACTCTATCTCAACGGTGACAGATATCGTGTCCAATGAAATACAAACCCCATTACATCCTATGGGGCGTATATTTCGACTGTATGGATATCCGGCACCGTTGTGATGGAGTAACCCGTCCGTCGAGATCTCAATCATGCCATGGGATACAATAGCATTTATATTTCAGAGGACGGGATATCCGGCACCGTTGTGATGGAGTAACCCGTCCGCAGAGATCTCAATCTGGCCCTCGGATACAATAGCATTTATATTTCAGAGGACGGGACATCCGGCACCATTGTGATGGAGTAACCCGTCCATCGAGATCTAAATGAGGCCCTAGGATACAATAGCATGTATATTTCAGAGGACGGGATATCTGGCACCGTTGTGATGGAGTAACCCATCCGCGGAGATCTCAATCTGGCCCTCGGATACAATAGCATTTATATTTCAGAGGACGGGATATCCGTCACCGTTGTGATGGAGTAACCCGTCCATCGAGATCTAAATGAGGCCCTAGGATACAATAGCATGTATATTTCAGAGGACGGGATATCTGGCACCGTTGTGATGGAGTAACCCATCCGCGGAGATCTCAATCAGGCCCAAAGTGTTCTTTAAAGAGACGAGTTTTCAACTCTTTCCTAAACTGGAGAGGCATCGGTGTGGTGCTGGTAGATGTTGTTTCAGATCTTGGGTGTAAAGGAGCTGTGGTCTTGTTGTATTCCCTCTTCTTGTACTCTGATGCTGTTATGGCTTTGAGTGTGCCATGATCCACCACGGATGCTGAGCTTGTCCTCAAAATACGCAGGGCCACTGGTCAAGAGTAGGCTTGTCCAGGACAGCACCGACCGCCCAAACGTGACTGCTCCGCCCCTGCTCTGGTCTGTTTGTCTTCCTACCGGCAGCAGACTGTTGGGGAGGCCTCCGGAAGGAGACTTCTTCTGCAGAAACAGCCCTAGCAGTTCTCCCTCAAGAGCAGGGACCGGGTCCACTGCTAAGGGACCATTAAAACTCTGCTGATGGATGCCAGGAATCTGGCTGGAATGGGAACCTCCCAATTAGGGTGTAAGCCTTGAAACATAGAATGTTATTGAAGGCTGTCTAGAACCCCGAGGCCTGATGACCGGTGCACAGTCAGTGAGAGGTCCTTGAAGCTTTTTTATGCTGCATTTTGACACATAGCTGTGAGTTCACCAGACCCAGCTCTGTCGCTGGTCTCAGATGATTCTGCTAATTTTTAGGTCTGGCTCTAGTCTGGAAAGACCTCATCCTGGCACTCATATTCATAACACAACCTACACATACAGAAAGTCCCTTTTGGTCAGCCATCTCCTACTTGTTGGAAGAAGCCCACTTCAGCCGTTGGCTTCTAGAGTTGTCCATCTCATGGCAGGGTTAGGCAGCCCATTGCGTTTCACGCATGCGTACATTTTGTTGGCAGCATTGCGTCAGTAGCAACAAGGAACAGTAGTTCCGGCTCCTCTGTTGATCGACGGGTTGAGCAGACCTAGAATGATCAAGGGAGGTGGGGTTACCATTTCTGTAGGTTTTGTTTACAGATGATGCAGACAGGCATAATTGTGACTGCTGTCGCCCTATTGGAGTGTTGGCTATAGATATATCTGTCACAGCTCATTGTATACATCTGAAAACCATGTTCTTGAATGCAGAACTATGAAGTTAGTAGGTTCCGTTTGAAGAGCAGTAATGGCTTACTATAAAGGCATGGAGACCGGCCCCACCTCAATGGACGGAAGGCAATTTAGCAACATTACAAGAAACCCACCTAATCCATTTGGGACACAATAAATTGATGAAATATTGGGGCAGCGGCATCCCCCTCCCTCACATGGCTCAACGGCCAGAGGGACAATGATGTGGAGGACGCCTGACGCTCTGTTCCATGTAGAAGAGAGCCTTATCTATCCACAGGGGGATATGCGTGGAGGGCCATCGCGTGGCGAAGAGAGGTGTGTTTAATGTCTACACTTTCCTTATAGATAATTCTGTTTTCATGGGTTGTTTATTCCAGCCCGCTACAGGGACTACGATGTGGGTAGGAAACCTTAAGATTATAGTAGGGTTACCACTGGACCTGCTAGCATAGTTATTAGGGGTTAGGGAGCTTTTCTTATGTTTTTGCTATTTCCTCTAAGGAGTTTGAATCTATTTCCTTGTGGTGATACATTTATGGATCTACTATCCTGCTTCCCTGATTATCACCAGCACAATCTATATAATCAATCAAGATCTACACAGGCTGCAAAATATGTTTTTTACCCCTTTGTGGGTTGTTCTTCCCTTCCTAGCCGTGAATTTCTAATATATACACCAGTCACCTATCACATATACTATTCAGTGCAGGGTGGTGCCAAAGCTACTGAGAGGAGTCGGCCTATCCTTGAACAATCTCAAAGGGTGCTCAACAGACGTCATCCTGCCCTATGCTTGACAAGTCTCTGAAGATCAGTCAGTGTTCATCGGAGGCTTTCATGGTACTACGAGGGTGCAAATGAGGCACCACAGACTGAGATGGGAGGGCTCCTGAACAAGGGTCTGGACTAGCTTCATGATGGCTTCGGGTGGTATGTAACATATGGCGTAAGACAGGGATGCTCTCAGTCACTTTTAACGCTGGTTCTGGTAATGGAACCCATGAAGAGGATAATGAAGCGCTCGTATGTGCATTTGCCTTGAGCTATTATACAGGTTAATAATATGATACAAATTTATGAACACCACTAACTTTGGGGCCTATTATGATTACGGGCGGATCGCCGGCCCGGCGGTGGTGATCCGCCCGCCAAATGACCCATTTATACCCGCGCCATAATAGTATGGCGAGGGGCACCACGGCAGACGGAAAGACCGTCCGCAGCTTTTCCACCACCGCCATGGAAAGGCGTGCGGGAAATTACCATGGGCGCTCATTGCGGGCTCCTGGGGGGTGGAAGGAGGGTGGGTGGTTGCACTGGGGGGTACCCATGTTACCCCTTATAATTCCCAAGCACAAGGTGGCAGGCACCGCACAGTGCCTGTCACATTGTGCATGGCAATGCACAACATGGGCTTTTGCAATGTGGTGGGTGCTGCTTACAGCATCCCCGCCACAATGTTAGAGTCGAGGATGCGCCCGACACACTGGCGGGTGCATCCTAACTTGCCTTGCGGCACCACCGCATCTTTGGCAGTCGGTCCCATGCTCCGTTGCGGTGGCGGCATCATAATAGGCCTCTAAATTAGAAACTCAATCAAGAAATGGTTCAAATTCCCAATGTCTCTTATGAAACAAATAGTCATTGGCAAACTCCCGGCTGCTGTATGTGTTGAATCTATGTTGATATCTGTGGACTATTAAAAAAAGATAGATTAAACATTGCAGTTATTATTGTTGGATAATACAACAATGTGCTGTCGCTGTAGAAGCTGAATCTGACGTGGGATAAGGGAGGCATGCAGCGACTTTATTTCTGAAAATCATAAGTGGTTCCCTGGTTTGCAGGTAGGGAACATGATTTGGTGATGACGGAAAAAGGATTTTTATAATAACTTTTATTCAATGAAAGTCTGTGCCACTATTTCAGGAACCATATTTAGAACTTCACCCCAACATGTCCATACAATGGACCCGGAATACAACAAGGCGACTAGAAGAGATCAGTGCCGAATGAGTAAGCCCCAACTGATGGTTTAGAAAACTAGTTTAAATACTATGAGCCAGATGTACAACCCTTTCGTTTAGTGCCTCACAATTTGCTACACATCGCGAGACGTAAATTGCAAGGCGCTAAATGAAATGTACAACAGTGTCTTTACACTGTTTTGTGATTCCCAATGGGGTCGCAAATTATGAGGCTCATTTATATTAATGAGCCTCTCGCCATTTGCGACCCCATTGAGAATAGCTGGCCCTCTGGCCTGCTGGGCTCAGCAGACCACCTTGTCTGGGACTGTTTTTCAATAAAGCAGCTTTTTTTTTTTTCAAATGCGTCCCGGGATGCATTTGAAAACAAAAAAATGAAATGTTTTAGTTTCATTTTTTAGGGGCAGGAAGTGGTCCCCGGGACCACTGCTTGCCCTTAAAAAATTATTTTGCATGCATTTTCAAAGGGGGAAAGGGCCCCATGGGGACCCCTTCTCCTTTTTAAGTGCATTACCACCTACTTGAAGTAGGTGGTAATTGCAAGTGTTTTTCGTCCGCAATTGCGGTCGCAAAACATTAGTACATTGCTTATAGACTCGCAATTTGGAAGGGAACGCCCCTTCCAAATAGCGAGTCGCAAAAGATATTTAGCGAGTGGCAAAAAAATAGTGACTCGCTAAATGGGCTATGTACCTGGCCCATTAAGTTTTTGCATGTGCAAACGGGTTCCCAACCGATTTGAACATGTAAAAACGGGTCCTACATCTGCTCTATATGTACTATTACCTAAGCCGTGATGACAATGGGCAAGAGCAGATATACAATACTGATAAAATATAAGGCTTCAATGCAGAGTGCGCAAACAATGCTTTAGGGATTGAAGACGTCAGGAGACATAACATTTGGGAGAAAATAGGGGATGAAGACTATCACAGAAATGAAAAAATATCAGGAGCAATGCTAAATTTAAATTAAAATATACATTTACGATATGCCTGCCCCCTGTATTTATTACACAAAATCAATCCCGAAAGCTCTAAGACATTATTTTTATACTTCTAATGTAAAGTACAAAAATGCAATTGTAAGTATAGCTATTGGATTGTAATTGAAGATATTACAATTTAAATAAAAGTTAAAGCTTTTTTATAAAGTTAAAATGTTTAAAAATATATACATCGAAAAAAAGGTAAACAACGTTTACCACAAATCTTTCTCCCCACACTGAATCACAACGCGGTCGTTACAACGACCGCGTTGTGATTCCGCATACCATTACTCTGCAAGTCGGAACAACGACTTGCAGAGGGGGAGGTGGGTGTTGGATTTAAAATCCAACACCTTCCCTATTGTCCGCACAGACTGGAGATGGAATAGTAAATTATACTATTCCAACATCCAGCGCCCCCCCTCTGCAAGTCGTTGTCAAGTCAAGTCAAGTCAGAGAATTTATATAGCGCACTACATACCCAGAGGGTCCCAAGGCGCTTAGAGAGGGGAGGAGGATTACTTGTCAAATATCCACGTTTTAAGTTGCTTTCTGAATGCTAGGTGGTTCTGGGTAAGGCGAAGGTAAGCGGGGAGTGAGTTCCATGTTTTAGCAGCCAGGTATGAGAAGGATCTGCCTCCCATGGTGGTCTTGTTGATGCGAGGTACAGTGGCGAGGGCTTGGCTGGAAGACCGTAGTTGGCGGGAGGGGGTGTAGAAGGACAGTCGTGAGTTGAGGCATTCTGGTCCGATGTCGTAGAGTGATTTGTGTGCGTGGGTTAGCAGTCGGAAAGTGATCCTCTTGTTGACGGGTAGCCAGTGGAGGTCTTTAAGGTGACCGGAGATGTGTTCGTTGCGTGGGATGTCTAATATGATCCTGGCTGAGGCGTTTTGGATTCGTTGGAGTTTCTTCTGGAGTTTAGCGGTAGTGCCTGCGTAGAGGGTGTTTCCGTAGTCCAGTCGGCTCGTGACTAGAGCATCGGTGACGGTTTACCTTGTTTCGGTGGGGATCCAGCGAAATGTTTTTCTAAGCATGCGAAGAATGTTGAAGCAGGAAGAGGATACGGCGCTGACTTGTCTATTCATTGAGAGTGAAGAGTCCAGGATGATGCCTAAGTTCCGTGCGTGGTCTGTCGGGATGGGTGCCTTTCCGAGGGCTTCCGGCCACCAGGAGTCGTCCCATGCAGAGGGGGATGTACCTAAGATGAGGACTTCTGTTTTGTCTGAGTTCAGTTTCAGACGGCTTTGTTTCATCCATTCGGCAACTTCTTTCATTCCTTCGTGTAGGTTAGTTTTGGCGGTGCTGGGGTCATTGGTGAGAGAAAGGATAAGTTGAGTGTCATCCGCGTAAGAGATGATGTTGAGGTTGTGTTGGCGGGCGATGGTCGCGAGGGGGCTCATGTATACGTTGAAGAGGGTGGGGCTGAGTGAGGATCCTTGTGGTACTCCACAGATGACTTCAGTGGCCTTGGACTTGAATGGTGGGAGGCGGACTTTCTGAGTTCTTCCGGTGAGGAACGAGGTGATCCATTCAAGTGCTTTTCCTTGGATTCCGATGTTATTGAGGCGTTGTAAAAGGGTGCTGTGGCAGACTGTGTCAAATGCTGCAGAGAGGTCGAGGAGGATGAGGGCGACTGTGTCTCCATTGTCCAGTAGAGTTCGAATGTCGTCTGTTGCTGCGATGAGGGCGGTCTCAGTGCTGTGTTTTGCTCGGAAGCCAGATTGTGAGGAGTCGAGGGATTTGTTGGCTTCGAGGAAGGTGGCGAGCTGGTTGTTGACAGCTTTCTCGATGACTTTGGTCGGGAATGGAAGGAGCGAGATGGGGCGGTAATTTTTGAGTTCGGTGGGGTCCGCTGTGGGTTTCTTCACAATGCGGTTGTTGTAACGACCGCGTTGTGATTCCCTGCAGGGAGAAATACAGCGGGATAGCATCATAAATTCGGAAAAAAAGATTAATTTACTAACTTTAACAATATAAAATACACAACTCTTTAGAGTAATTAATTAAAACACATTTTAGCATTCAACTATATATGAAGTTAAATTTATTTTAAACATAAAATGAATGCTCAAATTAAAATGTATAGTAATTATATGCTATTTTAAGGAATACAACTCCACTACATAAACCTATAATCAATAACCACTGAAAATTATACAATAATTTTTAAACCAATGTAAATCATATTTAAAAATATAGAATAAAAATGAATATTAATGAAATACTAAAAGATATATAGGAAATATTTAAAAAAGAGAAATAGAAAAAATAAAATTAATAGTATATTTTAAATATATATAATTTTGAATTATGTTTAAAAATATTGAAGAATAAACAAATATGTTGCAACCTACTGCAACCCAAAAGTATTAAAAAAAGAAACACAAAACAGTTCAAATGCACTATTATAACAAAAATCCTACAAAATGTGGATACAAATATCTGCAGTAGGGAGTTAACATTTACCATTCTAGCTTCAGTCTAACAAACATTGGGAAAAGTGCATACATTGGGGCAGACCAAGGGCAGAGTTACTATTCTAGCTCGGGTGTAACAAAGATTGAAGAAAATACAACTGTCAAGGCAATATATACCATTTAATCTCCAGCCTAACAAACATCGAGAAAAGATCATTCAGTGGAGTGTCAGAATTACTATTCTTACTCTTAAGTATACTTAAAGTAAAAAAAAATACAAACCTTAAAAATGAACAAATATATCAGAATTGCACAAAACAATTTTTATTCTGATGAACAATAGCTAAAAAATAAGTAATCTCACCTGTTGTGATAAAAACTTTTAATTTTCATTTAATTTACATTTCACAATTTTGTTAAAAGGCTGCCCACTCTTTCCCCAATGCACCACACATTCCAAAAAAACAAACATAATTTGTAAGTGTGAAACAGGCAGCATTAACTAATATACACTTTAAAAATAACAAAACCCTCCCAAACCAATACACACAACACTAGCCATCACAAATGCATACAATAGGATGTACAGAAACAAATGTTTTCTATTTTTCGCCTTGCAAGTGATGGATGGTTTGGTTGAAGAGCTTCATGCTGTGTAGTGTTTTCAGATCAGGGCACTGGTTGGTAATAGGAGTCATCCATGTATGAACTCGACCGCTGCCTGTCTCTAAAAGCGAATAATGAACCAATATTGGAAACATCTATTAAACCTTTATATTCGGTTACCTTTTCTCATCCAGACATGTAGAATTATTAAAAACAAGTACTGGTGATGGGGACAAGTGTTTCTGAAAAGTGATGCAGGGCTGACAGTGTGACATAAGTCCTGACTGCCATGATTTCTGACTCCCCTACAAAACATGCCTTGTTGGCTTGTGCTTGTCAGGCTTGCAGTGTCCTGGGAGTGTGCAGGAGGTGGGGGAGTGGGGGATTCTTATGCCCCTCCCTCTAAACTAAACTTTGACACATGACATCTCGTCTCTTTGACATCACACAATGGAAAAGGTCATCATTGTCACCTGTTAGGGGTCACTGTTCTGAGTGAGGTGTTCAAATGATCTTTATGAACTGAGCAGAAAGTAAAGCACACAGTTAGATTTAGTTTTGGACAATGACAGACAAAGCCAACAGATCTGGCTTTAAAGAGATGTCATATGCAGGCTTCTTTTCTGTATAGCTGTGCTTCCAAGAGTTACCACAGAAATATTAGTTGTTCCAATGCTTGTTTCATACTGATGCCAAACATGCACACACCTGCGCAAGCAGCCAGACCTGTGCATTCTTCTGCCTGCCGGGACTTTAGCCTCCCTTCTTCCACCACAGATAGGAGCCCAGGGTTCCCTAAAGTTCTAGCATAGAGTGGTTCTGGTGGCAGAAGAGGCGGGGCTACAAGTGAGAAGCGGGAGTCTTAGCATGGGACTGCTATGTACCCCGTCTGCCAGCCGCATCCATCCGCCCTGACGCTCTCTCCTCTCTCACCTTTTCCCAGAGCTGAAAGAAGCCTTCAAGGAGTTCGACAGGGACCGCGATGGCTACATCAGCTACAAGGACCTGGGAGAATGTATGCGGACCATGGGGTACATGCCCACGGAGATGGAGCTGATCGAGCTGTCGCAAAGGATACGTAAGTACCTCATGGCTACCAACCGGCTGCTATAGGCTAACTAATGTGACACGGCTGGGGGTTGGGGAATCGCTTCTACTGAAACAGCCTGTGCCATAGAGGGTATAACAGAGATGAAATGCCTTCTAAAGTACCAGAGCAAAATGGCTCATACTTGCCTCCTCTTGAACATGTCACTGTACTGCCTGTTTGTAGTCTGCTCACTGTGAACATACTGAGTAAGAAGTATTAACACAGGCAAGAAGTTGGGAAACTGGGTAAGAAAATCACACAAGAGTCTCAGAGTCAACAAGACCAAATGGAAAACGAAGGCGTGGGAAATCCATAGAAGGAAGACATTTCAACATCACCATTCAGTCCTTTTGGCTGAAAGCTGGGATTTTTTTTACCAAGAAGGACTCACTTTGTATCGGTCATTAATTGTTGTCTCTGTCGGGTTTTTAAGATATTTTTCACAACCTATCATCAAACTTGACTGATATTGAGACCATATTCCAGAAAATATCTTTATTTGACCAACACATGGTTTTCTCACAATAATTTCAAGAGGAAAGTGACAATCCAAGTGTCACATTTGAAAGTGTCTTGAACTCCACACAGCTGGGGCAATAGATAGTTCCTCCTCCTAAATTACCTCCTTTTAGTTCAGATTCTTTGCCACTCAAGTTGCACAGATTTGTAAAAATTAGTGTTGGGTACAGGTGCAATTGATTATTTGTCTGCTAGTGTCATAAAAAACCTGAAGAAGGGCTTAAATGTAGTATGAGTCATAATTTGACATGACTAACACCATGAGCCATGTGTACAAGGAAGTGGTGATGCATTTCTTTAGCCTCCTGGGCTTAACGACACCCTCCCCCACTTCCGAAACGCAAGGCTGCATCATAATTAAAGGAATGTGATGCAGCCTTGCGGTTCCCCCTGCAATGGCGCTAAGTTTAACAACTTAGCGCCAACGCAGGCACCTTTACATCAGAGTGCAAGGATGTCTGTGTGCAGGGGAGGTTTGTTTATGTGCTGGAAGGCATCCCTTCCTGCACATAAACTATCCTAAAATGCCATTTTGTCACTTTCATGTGTGCGGCTTTATGCAGCACACATGAAAGTGACAAAATGGATTTTTTTTAAAGATTTGTTTATGTACAGGAAGGGACACCTTATTGTACTTAAAAAACAATGGTGTTTTGCTTTTTTCCATGTGTGCTGCACAATCAGCACAAATGAAAAAGCAAAAAAGAAGAGAAAAAAATGCATTTCTCCTCGGTTTGCCACCTTAAGACCAGGATTTTCCAGGTCTTAATTTTGACGCTGCCACCAATGTACGCCATCCTTGTACATAGGAGGCAGATTTAAATACAATGGGTGTTGTGGTGGTTAGCCCACCACAACACCCACGGCCCGCCCCTTTCGCGCTCAGCATAGCTTGAAAGGGTGCCTTATGTACAAGGCTGTGTTAAGCCACGTTAAGTGGCTTAATGCTGCCTTGTACATAAGGGCACCCCCTATTGCCACAGGAACGTCCCAAAAAGGGATGTTCCTGTGGCAATAGGGGCTTGTAGATATGCCCCTCTGCATGAAAATGAAGGAGTTTCTTTACTTTTGATGATGGTGAAATTATGAATAAAAAGTTTATTTGAAAATTTGAAAAAAGTAATTGAGCAAACATTGTTTCAATAAAAAAATTCTTGAAGTCTGGGTCACATATGAGAGCCTGACACAGTGTTCTTTTAAACTTTTTTGTAGTGATTGCAAAGATAGAAAGCAGCTGGAATGTATTTTCCTCCATGGACACCAGGATAGAATGGCCCATCACTGTTTGCATTGTGTACCCACAATTGGCCTTTGGGATACAAAAGGCATTAATAAATAATTAGTATACCAATGTGGTAGGACAAATTCCAAAAAAGAGAGCGTGGAAAGGATATACTAAATAGACATTTGTGTACTGAATGCTAGTCAGAAGCTGTTTAATAACACCCGACTACCGTCCTGCACTAGTGACTATGAGACTGACCTGTGTGGTGGCTGGTACCTGAACCCTACAAAGAGTAATACCATCCCAGTTGACGCTGGGACTAGCCTCTACTAAGGTTACTGGATGATCCTATGGAGGCTGGTACCTGAACCCTACAAAGAGTAATAACGAGCCCAGTTGAGGCTGAGACTAACCTCTACTAAGATTACTAGAGTATCCTATGGAGGTTGGTACCTGAACCCTACAAGGAGTAATAACCAGCCCAGTTGAGGCTGAGACTCACCTCTACTGAGGTTAATGGGTTATCCTATGGAGGCTGGTACCTGAACCCTACAAAGAGTAATAACCAGCCCATTTGAGGCTAAGACTAACCTCTACTAAGATTACTAGAGTATCCTATGGAGGATGGTACCTGAACACTACCAAGAGTAATAATCAGCCCAGTTGAGGCTGGGACTAGCCTCTACTAAGGTTACTGGATGATCCTATGGAGGCTGGTACCTGAACCCTACAAGGAGTAATAACCATCCCAGTTGAGGCTGAGACTAACGTCTACTAAGATTACTAGAGTATCCTATGGAGGTTGGTACCTGAACCCTACAAGGAGTAATAACCAGCCCAGTTGAGGCTGAGACTAACGTCTACTAAGATTACTAGAGTATCCTATGGAGGTTGGTACCTGAACCCTACAAGGAGTAATAACCAGCCCAGTTGAGGTTGGGACTAACCTCTGCTGAGGCTGCTATACGGTCCTACTGAGACGGGTACTGACACCAATGGTGGATGGAAGCTGACCCCTGGCAGGCTGGTAAATTCCCACTACCATGATTTGTGACCAAGGTAGAAGGAGACGAGGGCTTGATGTCATGGTAAATGAGACCTATAATTAAAATAAATCTGTTTTCTTCTTGTATATTTTAAATGTTTGAAAGGCACAACTATCATATATAAACTTCAATGCAGCTCAACACAAGATATTTGATGTTCTCATCTTTGTTCTCGACAGCGGGCGGGAAGGTGGATTTTGATGATTTTGTGGAGCTCATGGGCCCCAAGATGCTGGCAGAGACGGCGGACATGATTGGTGTCAAGGAGCTGCGTGATGCCTTCCGAGAGGTAAGAGAGCTGCCAGGATAGGTGGAGACATGCCATCAAGGTATGGGGACCTGCTGGCCAAGGTCTCATAAGGTATATGGAGACCTTCAGAAGATCAGAGTGTTTGTCTTTTGTCTGCAGAGACAGGAAAGGAAAGAATGTGGGGAGAGCAGTGGCCAGGAGAAAGAGTAAGAACCATTATTAAACAGAATCTGGTGGAGAAGGAGGTGAATTCTTACAATGCTGTTTTACATTGACAGTGGGGCAGTCAGTGAGGGGGGAGCAAGCAACACAGAGAGGGGAGCATAGAGGTTGAGGAGGGAAGCCATAATGAGGAAGAGACAAAAAACACATGAATGCTCATGGATTGTTAGAAGAAAAAGAATATAGTAGTTCCATCAGTGCTACCAGTAGAAGGACTCCTCATCCAACCAGAAAGCAATAAAAAATACATACCCCAGATTCAGGCCAAACAAAGAACAGAGAGGAAAGCCATTGAATAAGAAGCAGGGAAAACAAAGCCATCCAATCATGAACACATCACCCTATATGTATATATTTGAAAATATTAGAGACACTATGGGAGTCCTACAGCAATCCCGCGTGGACTTCTCTGGGTGAAGCTTGAGCGGTCTTGTGGTACTGTGGAGGTGACACTCGGTTGCGTTGGAGAACCCACAGAATGTGTGCAAGAGGCTTTCTCTTTTAAGTCACAACCTACTTTGAAACATGGCTCTACAACCCGCATCACGTGTGCTCAGCTTTTACCTTGTTTAACATAGAGTGCTACATGCTTCCCAGTCTTCAAGGGTTTGTAAATAATGTATTGTTCAAGTTTTAACTCGCACACCCACACTTGCCTCCAAAGCTTACGCTATTTCTATTCTATGAACCCACATGTGTACACAATAACTAAGTAACTCTATGCTGTATTTGAATATAGGCCCTTCACTACCAGCTTTCCTTTTTTTAATGAAGTACAAGGCCTGTTTTAAGATCTTATTACCATACCTAACTATAATGTCCCTTTCACATTTGATTTTTCTGTGAATTTCTGTGGCCGTTTCTTCATATTCTAGTTTGGGCTGCTGCCCATGTCCCTCGAGGCAGCCTGCACCCACCCCCTCACCCCCTTTACAGTTAAGTAAAACAAGGAGGTATAACCTAGGAGCAAACAATAAAATATAACAAGGAAACATTTGTAGTGGTAAGAGGGAAGGGGTAACTGAAGAGAGGCCAAGACAAATGAACAAAAACAGGGGAGAACGCCAAAAGAAATTTACAGCAGTGTAGTTAGAGCTGACACAATAAACGAGAGACTAAGGAGAGTAAAGGCAGGAGCAAACAATAAGAAGAACATAGGGAAAGTGAAAGGTCAGCAGCTTAGAAGAAAGATGACTGACACAGGAGATCAAAGGATAGCAGGATCACGAGAATTATGGACTCCAGTATTTATTGAAGCCAAGGTAGGAGGGGTTGTAGCGAAGGTCCCTTGGAAGGGCATTCTAGATGCTCGCGCATTTCCTGAGAAGGAACGAGTCTGGGTAGATTTTTTTTTGTAGCGGGGGAACGAGGAGAAGAGCATTGGAGCTTCTCGTCAGTCTGGCACTGCCCGCTCTTTTGAGTTTATTTGTTAAGTTAACTGGAGATTGAGAGTGAAGAGCTTCATGGGTGATGAGGCAGCCTTGTAGATGCATCTTCCTTCAATGGGGAGCCATTTAAGGGATTTGAGGGCAACTGTGATGTGGTCAAATCATTTGCAGTCGGCAATAAGCCTTGCAGCATTGTTGAGCACGGCTCTCAGGGGGGCCAGGTGAACTTTAGGGGCTCCAGGGAGAATAGCGTTGCTGTAGTCGGGTTTGGAGAGGACTAGTGATTGAAAGACCCATTTAAAGTTGTCAGGAGGGATAAAGGGTTTGATTGTTTTTTTAGGTGTTTAATAGTGAAAAGTGTTCCTTTGGCCGCGTTAATAATATGGTTCTTCAGTGTCAAATCTTTGTCCAGGATGCAGACTAGGGATTTTTCTGAGTTGCATAGAGTGAGCGGACAGTTGAGGTCGTTGAGGTCAGAGATTCAGCCTTGGATAGGGTGTCAGGTGATTTTTGTGGGAATGATTCCCATTTTGTTAGGGCTCAATTTAAGATGGTTGGAGTAAAACCAGGATTGAATCTTGCTCAGAGTGTTGTTTAGATGAAGGACATCGCTGTATGATTTGACTTTTAGTAGAGTTGCGTGTCATCAACGTAAAGGAGATAATTGATCCTGGCTTGTTTCAGAATGATAGTAAGGGGTTCCATAAAGAGGTTGAAGAGAGAGGGGGAGAGAATTGAGCCACGGGGGACACCCAGGGAGACAGGGGTAGGATTGGAGCGGCAGGAGTTGATTTTTATTTCATGTGTTCGATGCTGAAGGTAGGAACTGAACCTGTTAAGGACAGTGCCGTTGAGGCCAGAGCGAGACTTGAGAGATTCCAGTAAGGATGAATGATTGACTGCATCGAAGGCTGCTGAAAGGTCCCGGGGGATAATAAGGCAGGCATCTCCATTTTCTAGGGAGCGGTGAATGTCGTCAACAATGTTCAGCACAGCAGTTTCGGTACTAGTGGAGAAGGGTGGCTCAGGGGTTAGAGGCGGCAGACCCAGAAGCTGAGATCGCCCCTGGACCAGGGTTCAATTCCCCGCCTCGGCGGGTCTTGGGCTCAAAAATTCCACGGACTCGATAATTCTCGTTCCGGTGCCTACTCGACTTACGGGTTCACACTCTGCGACTCTGGGCAATAGCTTGCTTAATCTCCACTACGGCCCCTAGCGGCGGGATGCCTGGCTTTCACCTTGTGGATACCCCGCTGGGGTTATCTCACAGGGGAATACCAGGACGGGTTCCCAAGGCAAGCGCCTTGATGCCTTCGGGTGATACGTGTGCTATATAAATCGCAATACATTTACATTTACTACAGCCTTTCCTGAAACCATATTGAAAGAAGTCAAGTAAGTTGTATTTGCCTATGTGGCTGTTGAGTTGAAGTAAGACACATTTCCTGAGTGGTATCGTGGTTCCTATGCCCAAAAATATGTTTTTAAATATAACCTCAGAAAGGTTCCTTTGGGACCCCTCCCCTCTTGCGCCTGTAGTTCAGGGTGCTCACCATGCCCCCTATTGTTCCTTTTCTCAAATTTTTTTAAGGTATCGGGTAAAGAGCCCTTAAGTTCTGTGATGGCGCCTCAACATTTTCTCCAATGCTGTGGTAAGCCAATCAGATTTTTTCAATGCCACAGGCCCTTATATGTCTCCTGAGGTGTACTAAGCACCAAAGCACTCTATCTTCAACCAAAGAGACTGACCCAGTGACAAAGCTGCACTGCGTGCAGGGATGGAGATCCGCCACATAAAGCATTGCTTTATCCTCGTGGCCAGTTGGAAATGATCGGTCCCCTGGGGTCAAAAAAGAGACTCATCTCCAGACCAATCCCAGAATAGAAAAATGAAGTTCTCCTCTCATAACAGATCCTAGTTAAACCTGGAGAAAATATTCGATTCTGTTCTCACAACCATGAAGAATGAAAGATGGCAAAGAGGCTCTACCTGAGACAGGTGAGGCTGAACCGGTGGAACAGCAGACACGCGTGCTGTCACAGGATGGTGTGGAGATCCTTCAGACCTGTACTACAAATCTATAACATTCAGCTGCGGTGAGCGCCTTCCGATTGGCTATAATCAATACCAGAAACTAATCAAAACAAGTGAAAAGGTAGAAAAGGCCATGAAAGTGGCACAGCACAGAAAGACCTCCAATGCACTGAACTAACACTTTAGTGAGGGATGAAATGTATCCTCTATGATCAGTCTGAGAAGTAACTGCCCCTCTCTGCCTCAAACTACAGCTCTTGGATCTGGACACCTCAGGTCTCTAACAAAACATGGTTGTACACCGTGTCCCTCCAGTGACCTGCTCTGGTTATGTGCACAGATGTGGTCCTCATCTGTAATAGTGATGTCTGTGTTCACATCCTGCTATTCACATCATGTGTGCGCGTGGTCGCCCTTTAAGTAACCAACTAACATGTCCCCCTTGGTGCTCCATCCAACATTTCTGTGAGCAGGGCCAAATACAGCAACATATCACACAAAACTTCTGCAGGGTTTTCCGAAGGAGAGCAGAACAAATTAAAAGAGGTGAATTTCTCTTAGTTCTAGCATTACAATGTTTATTAAAGAGTAAACTCGCCTCCACCTCCCCCATTCTCCTCACTTCACCCCTTGATAACCCAAGTAAAACATGTTTTACTGATGTCTTCTGTTCCAGTGAAGTAATACACTTTTTAAACCTCAATAATAATCTATAATGTGAGCCTGAGCCAAGCTCTGAGCTGGGCAGGCAGTGAGTGGGTGTGGCGGGGGCGGTGCCTGCAGTCACTGAAGCCTCAGTGTCAGCCAGCGACTCATCAATGTGAGATTCAGTGGCTGTGTCTGGCAGTCTGTGGGTGAGTGTGCCACGACCTTAGGAGGTAAAATGGTGAGCCACATAGAGGCTGATTATGAGTGAGTCGAATAATTCACCTGGCTGCACCCCCATGAATGTGGGGTTTGTTCCCCGGGCACTGGTTATGTTCTCCCAATGGAGTTTTGACAGTTATTAAAAAAAATTAAGCAAAAAAACAAACACATTTTGTAAGATTTATTGATGACATTTTCATTCTATGCAACGGCACAAAGGCGACACATTAATCCAATTGCCAAAGTTAATCAGGTGGATGTCAGAATTCAATTTACACATAAAATTTAAGAACAAATCATAACCTTTATTGATGTTAAAATCACCAAAATCGCAACTGGATTTGAAACAGATTTATATAGAAAAGCAACTGATAGAAACAACACCCTCTCGTATGAGAGTTTTCATCAACAATCATTGAAACACCATTTGCCATATACTCAGTTCTTAAGGGTGAAAGAATTGTATACAAACCAGAGAAAAGTGTGGAATGCTTATTCTATTGTTTTGGTAAAGCACAAACAGCTGCCCCAGCAATGAGGCGTCCCAGCGCTAGAGAAACCGCAAATTCAGGCGAGATAAGATGAAAGGGAATAAGGGAAGAGGGAATAGATGCGTCTTAATTGCTTTCCGGAACGCCGGAAGACTTTCTATGGAGCGGATGTATTGCGGCAGAGTGTTCCATAGTTTGGCCCCAAGGACCCTGAAGGAGCGGCCGCCCATGCGGCAAAGTTTTATGCGCGGAACACACAGGAGGTTTTGGTTGGAGGATCGCAGATTACGTGACAGGCGTAGGGGGTGAGGAGTGGTCGAAGCAGTTAGATAACATGCTACACAGATTTAATGAACGAGGAAACCCAGAACAAATGTTAACACAAGCTAAAACTCGATGCCAACTTACTCAAGAGAGGAATTATTATGCTCCAAAGATAAACCCACACAAGATCGAACGACAGTAGTGTCCAAATTCTCGATGATGAGCTGCCCATACAAAAGAATCATCCCATACAAAAGAATTATCATCAAACATTGGTCAAATGCTCAAATTAGAAACCGGATTTCAATCACATCTATGACCAGGAACTAACCTCTGCCTACACCAGGGGAATAATTAAGAGTCCCATTAATCAAGTTCCTAAAACCACCTACAAAGGAACCATCCCTTGTTGAAATTGTAATAACTATCATATGGCTGAGATACCCGCCACCCCCTCTCAACACAATCCCCAAGGATGGGAAACCGGAAACAGTTCTGAACTTTTGGAAGACGGGAGGGAGTGACCCCCCCGACCGTATTTATTAAAATATGAAACAAAATTAAAACATTAAAATAACAGTTTCATATTATGTACAATTTCATTACCACATTGCGATGTTTGGCTAACCTTAACATATTCTCTAATACAAAGGTTCTCCTAGCCGAACTAACATCCTGCAAAACATCTAACTTGAAATTTTGAAATTGTACATCCTAACGTTTAAGGGCCAACGGCAAGGTCGTAACCGGTGTCAAGATCCCTAACCAGAAATATCCCCCTCACTTGTGAGGGGCGACCGCACCGAGGTGTACCTCGAGTGCAACTACCAATTTCCCTTGACTTGACGGGGGCCCCAATAAACTCGACGCCACTTAAAGGTCGTCCGAGGACTCGTGTGAGGAATCTAGAAGGTAGCGTAGACCCCCCCCCAAACCCCACACAACTTACCACATCTGCCGTCGCAGATGTCCTGGCCCCGGGAAATTCTCCGGGAGGGGGCTGTAGCCCCCCCTACCCAGGAAGGGGCCTTGACCGCCTTTCCTTTCCTTTCGGCGTCCCATCCTTAGAAGGGACCGCCTTCCCCGTTGAGGGGCCAATGGCCACCTCCTTCGAGCGCTCCCATCCGTAATGGGTGACGCCCACTCATAGGGATCTTCCAATTAGTGCTCACCGATCATGACCTTACCGCCACAGGCCGGATAGTTGACCGGCTATCCGGACCCCCCACAACACTCCTACCTAAAGGTCATGTCTTAAAGTCTTTAGCCAAGCTATACAGTCTCCTATGAGTAACTCGTTCCCCACCCAGGACAAATGAACACCATCCCCCAAATACATACTATCACCAGTAATACAACCATGCGAAATAGAATGCAGTGTATTGGAACGGAATAATCTACTCACTTTGTTATTAATTTTCCTTACTGAATGGTTTAAAGCAGAAACAGAAACAGCCCCCCGCCATACTTTACGTGGGATCATATGTGACCATGCAATCGTGCACCCTGGAACTCTCCTCGCCAACCAACTTACAGTGGAAAGCATCGCCTCAAGAAGAAGTCGTCTACCAGTGGTGACCAAATCATTGCCCCCAAGATGTACTATGACTATAGACGGCGGTGACCTCGTCCGCCCTAGCAAACCCTCAAAAAATGATTGAAACTGGTCAATACAGAGTCCGCCCTTTCCGTAGAAGGACACACTGTACCCGTATTCCCCAGCCACGTGATTCATGTCACCTGCTTTGAATACGTCCGCGGCTCGCCTCACGTATGAGTGGCCCACGACCCACACCTCCTTTTTCACAGCCGGTGAAGTATGACCGCTGGCCCGGTGTTGGGTCGACTGCATAGTCCGCCCCGCCTCGTAAGCTTGCGCAACTGAAACCAAACAAAAACAAGAAGCGTGAGTACATCGTTACAGCTTCACAACATGTGCAACCGCACATACCTCTTATAACAATTAGAGGACCAACGCCCCACACGTTTAATTTGTTCAACATTCAGACCCCTGGCCGTAGCCTCTGTAGCAGCCCCTATCCGAAAGGAATGGGTCCCAAACTCGCTCGGGTTCAAGCCCGCAGCCGTAATCGACATCGCAAGCACCCGCTGAAACTGAAACCTCGTCAGTGGGGTGGCGTCAGCGTGTCTCAACAAGGTCCCCCCCCATGATGCCACCCTCTGTGCTAAATACTCCTCTACACAACTCACCGGGCACATGGAGGACCCGGGGATCCTTCGTATCATTATGCAGTCCCCCATTGAACCCTGATCAGTCTTGGACTTGACAAATGAGACAGTCATCGTCTCCCCCCTGACTTGGACGTGCTCTCGACACAGTCCCCCCCTGGTATCCTGCTTGTTCCTTGCCACTAATTCGCTCACCCACATAGCCCCATGGAATGCTAGCACAAAAGCGGCTCGGAATAACACTGCTTCATACTGGGATGAACATGTTGCAGGAAGTACAGATAACAACAAAGCCAACCTATCCAGACCTATCGGGCGCCTATCATCTACTCTGCGACCCTCAAGGCGTTGCCACCCACGTAGCGCTTTTTGCACAACGAAAGACGCTGTCGGGTCCTGGATCCCATGGGCCCTAGCCACAAAGGAAATGGCGGCCCGATGCCTCTGGGCCGTAGCCACTGATTTGCCTGCATGACGTAAAGATAGCAGGAATTTCACTACCAACTCCTCCTGGCCCCAAAGCTCCCCTCTAGCTGCCCCCAAAAAGGCCCAATAGGAACGGAACGCCCCTTCATATGCCTTCCTCGTCCTGGGTGCTAAACTCTCTCCCACGAGGTTCTGTAGTTCGGGGCACCGAGAGACCAGAGAGCTTCGGGAAAGGGTGCTGCCACCGGGTCCGCTGTGGGCAGAAAACCCCAGAAGGCCTGCATACGAAAACGAGAAAGCGCATCAGCCGCCTGGTTCATCACCCCCGGGACATGTCTTGCCTTAAATACTACATTCAATTGCATACATAATAACACAATTTCCTTGAGCAATCTCAGAATCCACTTGCATCGTGCTGCCTGGCTATTGATACACTCAACAACGGTCATGTTATCAGACCAGAATACCACAGAGTGATCTCTGAACCCCTCGGGCCAAGTTCTCAGGGCCACCAGAATGGGAAAAAGTTCAAGGAAAGCAATGTTACTTGTCAGACCACTCTCATGCCACCATGACGGCCATTTTTGTGCCGACCACTGAGTGCCGAATATGGCACCAAAACCAATGCTCCCTGCCGAATCCGTCCACAGCCCCAGCTCCTCGGAGGACACGGCCGGTTTGTTCCAGACAATTCGGCCATTGAAATCCGCCAGAAATGCCAACCAAATGCGCATGTCCTGGCGAACCTCTGCCGATAGCCTTGTGCGATGATGACCCTCCTTCAGGCCGACCATGGCTTGAGCGATCGAGCGAGAAAAGGGGCGGGCCATCGGCATAACTCTTAGGGCAAAATTCAACTGTCCCACCAATTGCTGTAATTGATGTAGCCTAACCTTAGACTAAATTATACACATTTGCAGGGATGCCCTGAATCTTAACACTTTATGCCTTGGTAGACGAAAACAACCTTCCTCGGAATCAAGCTCGATCCCCAGAAACTCGAGGCAAGTCGAGGGACCCACAGTCTTACCTGGTGCCAATGGCACGCCAAACTGATTCATCAAAACACAAAATGCCGTCAAAGCCTGTCCACATTCGGGATCCCCGGCTGCCCCCAGAAACAAGAAGTCATCGAGATAATGCATCACATGTTGAAACCCCGTTTTCCTCGTGAAGACCCATTGCAGGAAGCAACTGAACTTTTCAAAATAGGCACAAGATATAGAGCACCCCATCGGCATACACCTATCCATGTAATAATGACCCTGAAACATGAAACCAAGGAGACGCTGATCGTCTGGATGTACCGGGAGCAACCGGAACGCTGACTCGATATCAGATTTTGCCATCAGCGCACCGGGCCCCAGGCGATTCAAAATGGCTACGGCCTCATCGAAGGATGCGTACCGCACCGAACACACTTCCGGGTCTATCGCATCGTTTACTGAATGACCACGTGGGGCTGATAAATTATGTATCAGCCGAAACTCCCCCGGGTCCTTCTTGGGGACCACCCCTAAAGGGGAACAAACAAAGTTAGCAACTGGCGGCACATTAAATGGACCGGCGACTCGACCTCGAGCCACCTCCTTCCCGATCTTTTCTTGTACCACGGTCGTATGCTGTAAGACCGATATCTGGTTTTTACATTGTGGCATACCCTGAAACTCTCCCACTGGGATGCGGAAACCATATGAAAATCCGTTGCGCAACACCCCAGCGGAAGCGTGATCCGGGTATTCGCTGAGCCAAGGAATCATTGCCATGGTATCAATCGGGGTAGGTAAAGGCGCCCCTCGGACTATGTCAGACCTGTTTGGCGCCTCCTCTACCCCCGTTATCACCCGTTTTGGCTCTGCACATGGACTCAGAATGGGATGATTGCCCACAAACCCCACATTCGTGCCTAAATTTGCATGACCCCTGGGGCCTGGTACATTTCCCCCTGTTAAAGTTCCAACAAACCCCCCTTTTATTTGCGTTGCCGGCTGGCCTTGAGTGATTGTCGTTACTCGTACCTGATCGAAAGGGCGTCCCCGCATATTGGCGGGAGGATTCACCAACGTTACTTCCCACCAATGGCACCTTCAACATACCAGAGTCCTCCATTTTGGACCAGGACACAGAATCATAACAATCCCAAGTTAAGTTTTTATCATGCTCTTTCGCTTTTCTGAAAATATTGTCGTAACAAAACCAATGATTGCCCTCGTGAGATACCGAGTACCCCATGATCCGTGACTGATAAATCGGCAATTCGGGCAGCAATTCGGGCCTACGTTCACCCAAAATGGATGTAAAAACCCCCCATGCCTTGCCCCAATTACCAATGTTTTCATTTACCTTAAAGGCGACCATCTTTGCGCGCCAAACACTTGGATGCATGAGCTCCTTCTGGCTCTTAACATGCTCCATTTCATAATGGTCGGTAAGCAACGAGAAGATGTTTATATATTCCCCTGCCCATATCTTCTCTTTTATAGCCAGAGGGACATGCTGACCCAATTTTTCCCTCCGAGAGGGTGCCGACTCATCCCTCGCAATCGGCAATGGCCGCTTACCTGAACCGGAAGCTGTATCTGGGACTGAAACTGATGGCGATGGTGCCGTCGTCGCTTCCCTTGTTTCCCGCAGCTGCCTCATCAACACCTGCGCGTCGTCAGCCGTGGCGCCCTTGCTACCTTTACCCAACCACGCTGCTAATTGAGCTGCCAGCTCGGGCGGCATATCCTCCCCGGACATGGGGGTGACCACTACGGGAATCGGATTCCCTTCCTCTGGCAAAGGAGTGGGTGCTTCGAGTGGGGTACAGGGAACTGGGTTGTCCCCCCCAGCTGCTCCCCTTCTGGGCCTCTTGCCTTTTCCTCCTGGAGCTGCTCCTGCCAGAGGACGTTTCGGCCCCCCTTCCTCGTCTTTCTCCGCCATTCGCTTCTTTAAGTCGGTCACCTCCTTCATGAGAACACGCAGCATCTGGTCGGTAGTCATTCGCTTTCCCGCCTTCTTAGGCATTCTCACGACAGAGTATCTGAAAAACAAACAAGAAAGATTACAACGCTCAAAATTGGTTCTTCGTTCCGTCTCGAGCTCACGTGCAGCGAGGTGGTGCAGCTTCAGAGCACCGGAACAAGAGGATGCTTCCTTGGCTTGTAGCTCCTTTTATCCGTCTTCAGGGCGGGCGTAAACCCGCCCCGGCCTGCCCCGAGGGCGTGGCCCGGCCGCGTCCGTGTCTAGGCCAGCCCACTCCAGGGCGGGAAAAAGGCGCGCCCCGGCTACGCCGCTTCGGGCATACCAGCCGAGACTCGCCTCCCGCCCAAGATGGCTTCCCGGGGGGATCGTGGTACTCCGCCATACGTTCGGGGGGACCGAATGGTCGCCCCTTTCCATAATGTTATACCAGGATCATACATCACACATCCCATGAAGGGACACAAAATCAAGTTAAAAGTGAACGCAACATGCGACACGTCCAACGTGGTTTATCTTCTCAAGAGTCCTTGTGGAAAAATATATGTGGGACAAACAGATAAAAAACTAAACGTACAAATAAATGAACACAAGAGTAATATTAAAACTAAACATGCTAAGTCCACAGTAGCAGGACATTTCATTGAACTTGGCCATAATGTTTGTCAATTAAAGTTTTGTGTTCTGGAAATAATCGAAAGATGCGAAGGAAGAGACAATCGCAACCACTTATTACAATGAGAGAACCATTGGATTCGGAATCTGAACTCGCTACAACCTAATGGAATGAATGAACGCATGGAATTTCAATGTTATTTGTAAATTATTTCTTTTCATGTTATCTATAATTGCCAAATGCATTTAGTGCCATCCAGAATAATTTGTTTCTATAATGAAATGAACGTATGGAATTCCTAAATTACGTTCTGTTACTTTTTATGTTATCTATACTTGCTTAATGTCAATTTCACCTACAGATCACATGAGTTTCACTCAATTAATTTTACCCGCACACTAGTCATAATTCAGTTATTGCGAAAACACCAGTCCAATATGGCCGCCACACTTAGCCTCATTTCTGTTTCTAATAATCCTTGCACGTTTGCAGCTCGGTTTAAACACTGGTTCACTTCCGCATATAATTAAACTGACCCACGCCATTACAAAGGGATAAATAATCACCAGACATGCTTCACATGCCACGACTTTGAAGAAAACCTGCAGTGATCATTGTTTTACAAATAAGCTACTTTAAGCACCTGCATATCTTGAACGGTAACATAAATGCTTAGAGAGCGTCTAGCGGCGCCCACGTATCACATCACTAACCATTCACAATCGACACCGAACCGGATACGATTCGTAGCACGCCATATATAACTACTTAACTTCTCCAATTAATGGCTGCACAGTTTTATTTTAAATGAGAACACCAAAGTTGTGATTATACATCCATTCAGTGGTTCTTTCTATTGATGTATACATTTTAATTTAAATGTATAGATCGTCCCCGGATGAAGGCCAAGTCGGCCGAAATGCATTGGGACATATGAATATTGTAAACCACCAATGAAGTATTCTGGGGAATGCAGTTCAAACGTTTGATTATGAGAAGAAAAATAGTATTGTGACATAAAAATACAAATGAACTCTGATAAAAAAAAATGAAGCACTTCGGTTTGTTTATTTTTTTAATTATTTTTTTAATAACTATCAAAACTTCATTGGGAGAACATAACCAGTGCCCAGGGGATACACCCCACATTCATGGGGGTGCAGCTAGGTTAATTTGCAAATACATTCTGGTTCAGAGAGTGATTTCCATGAGCATGGTACACCTTTGTAAATCTTATGATAAACTAAAGCCGTGTGCGCACTGCAACCAATTGAGTCGATTAATTCCCCATCCCCTCATAAACCCCTGTTTATGCATGATTTAGAATTAGATGTTTAAAAGATTTTAACGCATCCCATAATTATCAAATGTGTTAAACAACTCAACCTTCAGTAGATATTGGCGGGTCAAACCTGCAGAGCTTTAACAGGAGAAAAGTATATGGTATTTAACGTATCATGTGGATTTTGATGTGTTAAACACCAAAACCTATTTTATTCCCCACAAACTCATAACACATGTTATTTATCACACCAGATAAGTAACATACTCGTGGTATTGTTAAATATACATAAATAACACCTAAACTTGTAAATTAGGCATAATCAGCCAGGTATGTAGCGAACCAATCAGACAGTGAATTTGTTTAGGCGATCGGATAATATGCTATAGGTTCAACACCCCCTAGTTGCCCTCTGATCTCCTTGTCTGCCAGTGGACTAGGCTGGCAGTGAGTGACTGTAGTAGTAAATTGGTTCTGCCTGTGAATACATCTTCCTTTCACCCTGTCCTGCAATTAGTGAGCTGAGAATTTGTTCAGGATGTTGATAGGACATTGCAGGTTGAAGAGCACTTTGTTGAGATCTTGTCTTGGAGAGTCCTGGATATACAGTGACTCAATGAGGCAGGGAATCTGTTTTGAAGATCGGATATGATGCTGCAAGTTTGACAGTACCCCGTGTTTCCATGATCGCTTTATCTGGCAGTAGATTAGTCTGCAGTGAGGCAGATCCAGCAGTACGTTCCTCTTGCAGTGATTTAGAAATATAGTGAGTCAATTAGACAGTCAATTTGTTTAGAAGGTAGATGTTGCAAGGTCAACAACCCTTTTTTCTCTGTGCTATCCTTGTCCCTCTGTTACGTGGCTAGTGCAGGCCCAGAGAAGAACACAGCCATTTTTAGGTCGAGCTAGAGTGCGCATGCGAAGCATGCTTCTAGCTCGACAACTATTGTTGTCAGTCCCCTGGGAAACTGAGACAGGAGTTGGACACGCGGGCCAATTGGTGTCTGTTGATGCGCTCGTCCAGGCCGGTGCCGTGCCTATCCCCTGCAGCAGATTGTCAGGAAGCCAAGAACACATACACTCACGGGCACCCACACACACACGCACGCAACAGCCACACGCACACACACAGACACATGCGCGCACACACAGACACACACACACATGCGCATACATTCCCCCCCCCCCTCACACCCCACTTTCCATGCCTAAGAGCACTAGCGGACCCCACTCACCGGGCTGCTGTTCGATGCCGAAAGACACCCCGCCTCTCCACTTCACCCGGGCCCCCTCCTGGGACCCGGGAATTCTCTGCATTTCCACCGGTACCGCAGGGCACTCTCTTCCTCATGGGAGCCCCGCATCAACGCGCAACACCGGCCTCTTCCGGCCGCAACACAGGCTCCGCCCATGTCACGGGCAAGGATGCCTGACATCCTTGTAATAATTATCTTTCAATGCAGTGATAGTGCCTGATGTACTTCCGCTTGTTAAACATGCGTTTCACTTGTTTGTATTGAGTTTGTGCTTGAAAAGTCCCAACAAACATTGTGATGAAAAAGTTCCCCTTTACTCGAAAGCACAAGGCAGAAGCATGAAAGCGCAGCCAGCCCCCCCTTGTCGGTTCTGGTGGAGTGATGTTTTAATGCAGATGCTTTACACGCTCGATGTGACGTCAGCACTGTCTTTCCAACCACTGCTTGGGGCGCACTCGTTCAGCGTGAGGCACGTGACCGGAGCAGCAGCTCTTGTGTGGTGTGCTGCGGGCCATGCTCTCGTGCCATGCTTTGTCGTAGGCAGTCTATGCCTTCCAGATGACGTGCGTCGGATATATATTTTTATATTTAGCCACTAGTGACACGAACGTTCACTGGGCATGGAGAGCCTGACCCCTAAAATGAAACGCTTTCCAGAGGAGAACAGGACTGCAGGCTCACATCGGCCTGTAGCAGGTCTCCCTGCAGACAGCCGAGCAGGTCAAATCCTTAAGCAGCTCCTGTGCAGGGGAGGAGGGGGACACTACCTCCTTCGCTATACTGAAATAACCGGCTTTTAGTTTTGCCCACACTTACCTAACTCTTTGTCAACCTACAATGTACATTGGGTACTGGGTACAGTTATATCGAAGTGAGCTAGCTTTTTTTACGCAGTTATATTGAAGATGTTAATGGGACCGTTTATTCACCGGCCGTGGCATGCTGCTTTTCTGCTTCCAGCCTGCAAATGTGAACAGAGATTGGAGTAACCTCAGTGGTGGCAGATTTCATTACTCCTGTTCTCGAAATCAATGTCAGCTGTACACTGCCACGTCCCTTGTAACTCACCGCCTCTCGCTTCATTCGATTCTGGTACTCGTTGTGCAGCGATATCTTGTTTCTGAAGTACTAAGGGCCCGATTCACAGAATGAACTTCAGACTCAATCCTAAACTTACTATTATTTTGGTATTCACAGAATGCACTTACTACTTTTGGCATTCACAGAATGAACTTACTACTTTTAATATTCACAGAAGTTAGGATTTTGTCTTAAGTTTGTCTTAAGACAAACTTAAGACAGACTTAAGACAGACTTAAGACAAAATCCTAACTTCGGTGAATACCAAAAGTAGTAAGTTTAGGATTGAGTCTTAACTTCATTCTGTGAATCGGGCCCTAAGTGATTTAGTGCTACTTGTGAAGGATCTTGGCTGCATTACAGAAGTATTTGCATACACCTCAAAATACATCTGTATTTCCGATCTCCGCAGCTAGAACTCGGTTTTTTTATGTTAGTCTTCCATAGAGTTTTCTTTTTTTATGCAGTAATCTGCATAGGTTGTGAAAGGCAGGATTTTTCATATTTGTGTGAGATCACAGACCTTGTTAAGTTTATCTTTATTCATGCTGTTTCTTTTGAAGATAAAATGATAAGATGTGACTGAAGCGCAGGTAGTAGGAGAGAGACATGCATGCTTCATGGATCGAGTTCTGCTTATGTGTAGTACTAGTGTTGCTTCTTCTGGTCAAGGAGGGCCTCGTTTTAATAAAGCATTGAGGGCTTACATTAGTTAAACAAGCTGTGGCGAAGCCAGTAGGTCCCGCCTAGGCTGGCTGGTGCATTTTTATACGTTTTTTATTGCAAGCATACTCCACAAAAATGGAAAGCAGAAAAAAATAAAGATGCTGCCATTTACATGTGGTGGCCATAATTTGAAATAAAATAGAGTTGTGTATTGTTAACAGTAATGTTAAGATGCAATGCGAGTAAGAGCGGCGTCCGTTTTCCGATTCAGTCGGCATTTACAAATCTCCCGGATTACAGATTTACAGCCGGTCCCTGATGCGTCTTCCCATTCCCGGGATTCACATTTGCCTTATTTTCCGCTTGCCGCAAACCAGTAACAACTTTGCTATTTACCACATGACACTACCTGCATGACAGGACCCAACCCGCTGGTGGCTTGAGACCAGGGTCCTCATTTATGAAAAGTGACGCATCGCTGCGTGAAAACAGCGATGCGTCACTTTTCACTGCGCACTCCTTGCGACACCAATGATGCGTCATATTTATTGTATGACGCATCATGTCGCAAGGACTTACAGATACGTCAGTATTTCTGACGCATCTGTAAGCGCAAAAGTGACGCATTGCTGGAGTGTGTCACAAAAGTGACGCAACTCCAGCAATGCGTCCTTTCACATGGGGAAAGCCCCATGTGAAAGGGCTTGCGTCAGTCTTACGCCTGCTGTGAGGCAGGCGCAAGATTTTGACGCAACCGCATCCTAAAAGTGACGCAGTGAAATCTCATAGATTTCACTGCGTCACTTTTACGAGGCTTTTTGCGGGGGAACGCCCCCTCTGCATACATTATACCTGACGCAGGTATAATGTGGCGCAGGGGTTTAAAAAGTGACGCATCTACCTAGATGCGTCACTTTTTAAATATGGCGCAACAAGGCGCATGTTTTACGCTGCCGATGCGTCACAAAAAGTGACGCATCCGCAGCGCAAAACTGACGCAAGGCCTCATAAATGAGGCCCCAGGCTCTTTAACACCACACAATAAGTTTGCCTGCCCCCCTTTTCTGTCCTGATGAAGACCCCACAGCAAGGGCTCAACTAATGCCTGCATTATTCAGAGGGTCGAAACGTCGACAACCGCCTATTTGATTTTCAACTTCACACCACCAATTGTTTCATTCACTGTTCTATGTGAAGTATGATCCCTGAACTTAATTGTTACAAACCATTGGTCCACTATACTGTATATGACTCATAAATACAGCATTTTTGATTCATTGATTTTACTGTCACTTATTCTTTTCCACTATCTTATCCTCACCTGATCACCTATCACCACCTCTCTCCTTATCTTTCCCTGGGGCACTGTACAACCAATTGTATTTATTGATTTGCTCTTGTGTATATTCAATATACCCAGTCCCATTGTGAATAAAACAATGTGGACTCATCCAATGTGTCTTTAATTAATTGTTTGGATTTTTCACATCAATTCACACTCACACTGGGACCCCTCCCTCTCAGTACTTATTGAACCCAGGTCCCAGTGACTATGTTTGGGTAAACCCCCTTTTCTATACCCTCCTAGCAGGTAGGCGGGCTTAGACCAAATAAAGAAACTCTTTTTAGTTTGAACGTATATCACAGGAAATTGATTTCTTCATGGCGCAAAGAAGTGGTGCTATTGGCTTGAATTGCTATAACATGAATATATAATTTAAATATAACAATATGTGGGAAAAATATGGAAAGGAAATAGTCTTGGTAAATATTGGCCAGCATGTCTGGCACTGATGTACACCTTCTCTTTAGCCATTTATTCCATATGAACAGGCAATGTGCTGCCACTCAGGGCGAGGGAGACATTGCCCAAAGTTGACTAATCTGTGCCCCGTGATGTTAGCTGTGATCGATGTATGTAAGACGTGACTGGCAACTGAAGAGACTAATGTATGAAGAGTGTTGCCAAAGCATCTCTGAATATGTAAATACATATTTGTATTTTATTTGTTAGGCTAGTCCTACAACGCATACGTAAGCTTCAGTATTAATGTACTGAAATATCAGCCTTCCTTTGAATGTGATCCATCAGCTGTCAATTAACCCTTCTAAAGAGATATTGCATGCGACCCATACAGTCTTTAGGAAAGGCAGCACATAAGAAAAATATGTTAAGAAAGCAGAAGGGGTCGTTGTTTTTTAATTTTTGTATTTACATGCTTAATAATGGCTGCTGCGCTTAATGAGACACGCAGCTCACCCAACTCGAAACAGGCATTTCCAATGCAATAGATCTCGCAATTGTGCAAGTTTGAGCTGTTGCCATTTTAAATGACAATGCCTTTTATTTATGTATTGGTTTTTAAATTTGAAATAAAAAGCATGGACAATTACAATGCCGATAGCTTAAACTTGCCATTCCTTTCCTCCACATATTGTTGTCACTTAGCGCCTCAAGATGGATTTAGGACTTATGCACGCTATATTAGGACACCACGTAACATCATATTGTCCCTTCTCGCCATGCTATGCACCACCAAGCCCAGGTGTTCATTTATACACCAATTCAAAGTTTGAAAAAAAAATGATGCAACGCATTGTCATACACAATGCCAATAACTCAAACTTTAATGCTGCGAGACATATTGCATTGGAAATGCTTGTTACTTATGTTGCCTTCTCTTTGACACAATGATTTTTTACACTGCTTGTGTGACAGGGCAGGATTAGCTTTTCTGAAACGACATTGCTTAGAAAACCACTTCATAAGTACACTATCATAACACTGTGAACATTTCGTACAAGGCCTCAACACATATTGTGCAAATGTTGCTGTTTGTTATTTCGTCCCTGAGGTGACATTGCTATCAAAGAGAAAATAAACAATGTCATCTCAGCTGGAAAATCGACACAGAAGCATGCATACTGTTATTATAAATACACACGCATTTCCATGCCTAAATCAGAGGAACACTCTGCTGTCATTGTGAGGTCATCGCTGTGTTGTCGATTCAGCTTAGCAGGTTTTTGTTTACCCCTCTGTAAGGAGGGATATTCAGCCTGTGACTAAGACGGGGACCTGCTCGCACTTACCTTCAGGTAATGGGGGTTTAGGTCATCCAGTACGGCACTCTTGGCAGAACACTCACCCTCGGTTAGGGAGCGCATCGTAGGAGTGCACTCTACCCAGTACGTATATGCCGGTATATATACACACACGGTTTTAGCACAATGGTGGAATTGTTCATTCTCTTTACTTTCCTTATATTGCTAATCACTTTTATCTGCTTCTGTCTATTGATTATTGCAGTGCACGTATTTTATACAAAAACCACAATGGTTTAATAAATATTGAAAACGCCCCTTTGTGTATTTCATGTGTATCTCTCTGAGAGAGCACGAGTGACTGACAGGAAAGATTCTAGATCTGTTACAAGGATTCCTGAGGGAGTCGGGGCTATCATGTTATGAGGTTGCCCAAACCAACTGTTGCCTATCTAGGTTTAGGGGTAATAACAGGGTTTAGGGGTACTTATGGTTGCACTGGGAGCTTGCTGAGCTATATGCCAACATATCCTGACTGGGTGCATGGAATAAGTCTAGCACAAATCCCAAAGGTTATGTTATCCAACAAACAAACACTTACAACTGAAAAGTGGAAACAGTACGACACCTTCTCTGATTACTCTTTTTATCACCACAATAGTTTGATTCCAATGGTGACGGCCGCATCAGCACCGCCGAGCTGAGGGAGGCGATGAAAAAGCTCCTGGGCCAGCAGCTGCACTACCGCGAAGTGGACGAGATCCTCAAAGATGTGGACCTTAATGGGGACGGGCTGGTGGACTTTGAAGGTGAGGAAGGGCTGAAACTCTTCTGTCTGTCATCTGTGCACTCATCCCTATCCCGCTGTGTCCCCCAGAGCTCCGGTGTCACTCATCGGAGCACTCATCCCTATCCCGCTGTGTCCCCCAGAGCTCTGCTGTCACTCATCTGTGCACTCATCCTATCCCGCTGTGTCCCCCAGAGCTCTGCTGTCACTCATCTGTGCACTCATCCTATCCCACTGCGTCCCCCAGAGCTCTGCTGTCACTCATCTGTGCACTCATCCCTATCCCGCTGTGTCCCCCAGAGCTCTGGTGTCACTCATCTGTGCACTCATCCTATCCCACTGCGTCCCCCAGAGCTCTGCTGTCACTCATCTGTGCACTCATCCCTATCCCGCTGTGTCCCCCAGAGCTCTGCTGTCACTCATCTGTGCACTCATCCTATCCCGCTGTGTCCCCCAGAGCTCTGCTGTCACTCATCTGTGCACTCATCCTATCCCACTGCGTCCCCCAGAGCTCTGCTGTCACTCATCTGTGCACTCATCCCTATTCCACCCTGTCACAGAGCTCTGCTGTCACTCATCTGTGCACTCATCCCTATCCCGCTGTGTCCCCCAGAGCTCTGGTGTCACTCATCTGTGCACTCATCCTATCCCACTGCGTCCCCCAGAGCTCTGCTGTCACTCATCTGTGCACTCATCCCTATTCCACCCTGTCACAGAGCTCTGCTGTCACTCATCTGTGCACTCATCCCTATCCCGCTGTGTCCCCCAGAGCTCTGGTGTCACTCATCGTTGCACTCATCCCCTTCCCACTGCGTCCCCCAGAGCTCTGGTGTCACTCATCGGAGCACTCATCCCTATTCCACCCTGTCACAGAGCTCTGCTGTCACTCATCTGTGCACTCATCCCTATCCCGCTGTGTCCCCCAGAGCTCTGGTGTCACTCATCTGTGCACTCATCCTATCCCACTGCGTCCCCCAGAGCTCTGCTGTCACTCATCGTTGCACTCATCTCCATCCCACAGTGTCGCCAGAGCTCTGCTGTCACTCATCGTTGCACTCATCCTATCCCACTGCGTCCCCCAGAGCTCTGCTGTCACTCATCGTTGCACTCATCCTATCCCACTGCATCCGCCAGAGCTCTGCTGTCACTCATCGTTGCACTCATCCTATCCCACTGCGTCCCCCAGAGCTCTGCTGTCAGTCATCGTTGCACTCATCTCCATCCCACAGTGTCGCCAGAGCTCTGCCCTCACTCAGGTGTGCCCATCATTTTCCTATCCTTACTTTCACTATCTCCATTCCTATCCTCAGTCCCAAAATAATGAGTAGACACTTGACTCCTTTATAATAATGAATATAAACGTTGCCTCTTATATTACAGGCACTCTGGCTCAATGTACCTCCTGATTTAACAGTATGTAAAATAAAAACGGTATGAGTTTTACTTTTAGGGTGGAGGGCCCAGGAAGGGAGATTACAGGTCTTCATTTGGCTGGCAGGGTGGGATAGAACTCTTGTTTAGGGACAACAAGGCAGCCCAGGCAGGAAGTATCAGTGCTTAATTTGAGATGGTGGTTTCTGGTGCTTAGCACTGGCACTTAATTATCAACAATGGCACTTATGGCAGCTGTCACATGGTGGCGCTGTTTGTACTATTTAGAGATATGTAGAACAACAGTTGTTCATTAATGTAATATTCATTAAAACAACTAATATCTTCTCCCAAGCAATCCTTACAGCTTTGGGGACCTTGAACAGCCTGAACTGTCGTTCTTGTAGCGGTGTGATGGTTTGTAGTTGTGTTGGTGCTATCGCTGGCAGTGCTGGCAGGGGCGATGGGTGGTGCACGCTGTGGTCACCTCCTGAGGAGTGACCTCGCACTCATTTTGTTTTTTGCAAATGAAGCACTGAGTCAGTGTGAACGGTAGGTGAGAGTATCTAATGATGCCTCCATGTCCTACAAGCTCTGAGTCAGTCCTTGGTGACTGGGCAGTATCCATGGTGGGCTCAGTCCTTTATTACTGCTGGCCTGGTTATGTGAAGGAGTATGTGCGACTCCTGGATACTCAGGCTACTCCGTTAGAGCGCTTGATTCTCCATGAAGAGTGACAGCGAGGGATTAACCCAGGAGGTGGTACAGACTCAAACACTTGATGACACCCAATAAAGCCAATAAAATCAATCTCCAGGAAAAGCAGCATCTTTGAAAAAGAAACACCAGACAAGAAAGTGACCATACAAGGAAGTGACTATACAAGGAGGTGACCATACAAGGAAGTGACTATACAACGAAGTGACCATACAAGGAAGTGACTATACAAGGAGGTGACCATACAAGGAAGTGACTATACAAGGAAGTGACTATACAAGGAGGTGGCCATACAAGGAAGTGGCCATACAAGGAAGTGACTATACAATAGAGTGACCATACAAGGAAGTGACCATACAAGGAAGTGGCCATACAAGGAAGTGGCCATACAAGGAAGTGACTATACAAGGAAGTGACCATACAAGTAAGTGACCATACAAGGAAGTGGCCATACAAGGAAGTGACTATACAATAAAGTGACTATACAATAAAGTGAGCGTTCAAGGAAGTGACCATACATACAAGGAAGTGACAATACAAGGAAGTGGCCATACAAGGAAGTGGCTATACAATAAAGTGACCATACAAGGAAGTGACCATACATACAAGGAAGTGGCCATACAAGGAAGTGACCATACAAGAAAGTGACCATACAATGAACTGGCCATACAAGTAAGTGACCATACAAGGAAGTGACCATACAAAGAAGTAAACATACAAGGAAGTGGTCATTCAAGGAAGTAACCATACAAGGAAGTGACCATAAAAGGCAGTGACCATACAAGGAAGTGACCATACACGGAACTGACCATACAAGAAAGTGACCTTACAAGGAAGTGGCCATAAAAACGAAGTGGCCATTCAAGGAAGTGGCCATACAAGGAAGTGGCCATACACGGAAGTGACTGTACAAGGAAGTGATCATACAAGAAAGAGGACAGTTTCACACTTGGAGACAAAAAAGAACATGCCGTACAACTCTCCTTGACTGAGATATGGCTTCAAACTCACTTTTTTGGGTAGAACTTCAAGGGGCTTGGGAACAAACCTTTTTGTGCCCTCCTGCCAGTTTGACCCTACACAGAATCATGCGGGAATCTCTGTCACGCTAGAAGAGCTCTCACATCTGATGCTTTGTGAGTAGGGCCTTTGCTTACATTTCAGAGTCAGTATTGATGAGGATTCATGCCTGGAACATAGTGTGAAGAACGACATCTCTATTTTATATGAATCAAATTAGATCTGATTCCCATTTCTCCAAGAATTTCAGCAGGAGGACAACTCTTGAATGCATTTCCTCCACCCATAGAATTGGCACCATTGTTTGTTTCCAGGACATCTCTAGCACTGGCTGCAGAATAGCCCATCACAGCGCCTCGAGACCCTCATGGGTAATATGACGTGCTCTATAAATGTTTGTTTGATTGAATAATGATTGACTCTTTAGTTGAATTGTGCAGTCAATGTGTGGCAATCAGAAAAGAAAAGGCATAGCTCTCAGACTCAATGGGATTACTCTCTTAATTTGTTTTGAGGAACCTGTATCCAAGCTTTTCTTCACCCAAAACTGCTAGAAATCTGTAGAGGGACCTCGGGCAGCATAGTCAGGACAGCTTGAACCTTTGCTAAAGGGTCTTGATGGTCACCCTGGGAGTAGGCAGTGGTAGACATGTTTGGAAATCCTCCTGCTTGTAAGTTATATCATCATCGCTGGAGCCATTGTCCCTCGAAGGACATGTCTGGTTGCACAACTGTAAAGCTTTCCGTACACATTGAACGCCATAGAGCTACTTCTCCTATGAAATAACCTTCCGTAGGGCACAGTTACCAACCCATCAACCATCATGTCATGAAGAAAAAAATATCTTCTACTTGTGGTTAAAGTATCAGACAAGAGGCTTGAGTTATAAAAGTAGCCTTTCTCTCTTGAAGCCAGTTATAAAAGTAGCCTTTCTCTCTTGAAGACCTTTTTCAAGCACATACATCTATTTTATAAGTATTTTAGGAGTTAAGTAGCACCTGGGTAGCTGGGCTAGGATGTTTTCAGGAAAGTCTCCACTCTTCTGTTTATTGGATCTGCACCATGTAGATTTTCCACATTGCAGGCTGACTTGAAAACATTGAGTCCAGGAGGAGGGTCTGTGAAATACAACTCACTCAAAGTCAGTACATTTTGCTTCATTTGAAACCTGGGCAAAGAGGCCTCCCTGGGATCATTCAATTGTTCATCTTCTCATCTTCCCTTTTCCTAACTTCTCATTCCATCTCCTGCTGTAAAAGTTTGCCAGCTTTGCAGAATACAAATGTTGTGGAGTTCAAAAAGAAATCTGCATCTTTGCATATCCCTGATTAAAAGTCCTCCAAAGCAAATCAACCAATCATTGCTTTTCTTGAAAGTCTTCTGACTAATAAACGCTCATCTCTCACCTCATCTTTCTCTCTTTCTAGTCTCTAATGTATGTATTTCTCCTCACAGAGTTTGTGCGCATGATGTCACGCTGAGCCGCTGAAATGGCCGTGCCTTACTGGATGGGGACATTTTGAGTGAGGCATTAGAAGTGGACCCATGAGGGACAGCAGCAGTTTCACCACTGACTCCAAAGGAGATGAAAAGACTCCCTGTGTGGCATCGAAGAAGGGAGGATACACTTTCACTTCTTGCGCCGCCACCCCTGGCCTGCTTGTTTTACGTGTGTGGTGTGTTGTCCTCTTTCATAACGATGCCCTATATCTCACACAATTGGATTTTCCCCATCTCAGCAGAACCCAGCTCTTCCAGAAAGGAATCAGCTGCCAATATCTCTCATGCCTTCCCCTTACCTTGTCTTCTCGTTTGAGTTTATCCTCATGCCTGTGACCCAGAATCTTCCTGGTCACCACCAGAAAGGATCACCCCTTGATCACCACTGGAATCATTTTCCCTTATCCTGAGAGTAGCTTCTGGCCATGTTTCATCATCTGGACGTCACTTTGTGAATCCCTCTCCTCTGGCCTGTTTCAATCTCCGCCATTCCTCTGGAGATCTCTCATGCAAGCTGGGAGTCCTTAGGAGATCTCTTGTGCAGACTGGGAGTCCTCAGGAGATCTCTTGTGCAGACTGGGAGTCCTCAGGAGATCTCTCATGCAGACTGGGAGTCCTCACAAGATCTCTCGTGCAGACAGGAAGTCCTCAGGAGATCTCCTGTGCAGACTGGGAGTCCACAAGAGATCTCCCGTGCTGACTGGGAGTCCATTGGAGATCTCCTGTGCAGGCTGGAAGTCCTCAGGAGATTTCTCGCGCAGACTGTGAAACCTCAGGAGATCTCTCTTGCAGACTGGAAGTCCTCAGGAGATCTTTCGTGCAGACTGGAGTCCTCAGGAGATCTCTCGCACAGACTGGAAATCCTCTGGAGATCTCTTGTGCAGACTGGGAGTCCTCACAAGATCTCTCATGCAGACTGAAAGTCCTCAGGAGATCTCTTGTGCAGACTGGGAGTCCTCAGGAGATCTCTTGTGCAGACTGGGAGTCCTCAGGAGATCTCTCATGCAGACTGGGAGTCCTCACAAGATCTCTCGTGCAGACAGGAAGTCCTCAGGAGATCTCCTGTGCAGACTGGGAGTCCACAAGAGATCTCCCGTGCTGATTGGGAGTCCATTGGAGATCTCCTGTGCAGGCTGGAAGTCCTCAGGAGATTTCTCGCGCAGACTGTGAAACCTCAGGAGATCTCTCTTGCAGACTGGAAGTCCTCAGGAGATCTTTCGTGCAGACTGGAGTCCTCAGGAGATCTCTCGCACAGACTGGAAATCCTCTGGAGATCTCTTGTGCAGACTGGGAGTCCTCACAAGATCTCTCGTGCAGACTGAAAGTCCTCAGGAGATCCCTTGTGCAGACTGGGAGTCCTCAGGTGATCTCCCGTGCAGACTGGGAGAGGACTGCACATTGTTAGCACCTCTAGAGTACATCTCAAACACACTGAGAGGGATCTCAGCACATGCCTCATGCTCAAACGCCCCCTTTCCACTGAACCCAGACCCCAGATGTCTCTTTTTCCACTGGAGGTGGCTTTCAGTGATCCGCTGCTCAATGCCTCTCCCCCCCTGCCCTCATGTTCTGGATAGTTTAAACATTCTTTGGGTGAAAATGTGATATTTTTTGTTTGGCATACAGACTGTGAAATGTTTGGTGTTTTGATGGAGATATATGTTAAACTTTTGCATGGACACAATCTCCTCTTGTTCTAAATAAATTGTTTTTTTTGAAAAAAATAAAATGAAAGCATGACTGTTATCTGTGAAAAGGTGTACCCCTCCACCACAGGACAATGATAAAGTTTGTGTCTGCTCCATCCTTTCTGCAGGGTGATTCACCTTCATGTTCTGTGGCATCCACTTAACTCAAACCAAAGATGGCTGGAAAGAGGTTTCTTTTTCAGTCTGTGTAACATAGACCAGCTGCTAACAGCTCTCACCGCTGCTCTACACACATGTGCTGACCATGTCCAGGTACTTCTACCTCCTGCACGTACAACGCATGACTCAGGCTTCTAAGACTGCAGAGACGAGACTGCAGTGGTGGCGGGGCAGTCTGACCATAATCTGGCCTCATCTTTGAGAAAGAGATGCAGCTTGCAGGTCAATGTCTCACCAAGAGAGTGACCAGGAAACCCAGTAAGGCCCCACAGATAGGAATGCTTTCTAGGAAATCATCACCGTGGTGACATCTCATGCTTTGACCTGCTCCCTATTGTTGGGAATGCCTTAACAAGACCCCTCCAGTTGGTGAAAGCCCAATACAACTCCCCGCCGCCTCTAAACACTTTAAGCGAACCTGAGACCTAAGGATTCTGTAACACAGCACCCCCTGCTAGGAATGCTTTCCCACATCCCATCCAGGTGGGATGTCAGAGCTTGCATTGACATGATCCCTATTGTTTGGTATGTTCTAACTAGAACGTAGACCTAGGAATGCCTATCAAGACCCATGGAACGGAGAAATGCCTATTCGAGACCCAGCCATGGCCCGTGCAGGGAAGAGTGGAGCGGTGGTGGAGCTGAGTTGAGGGTGGGGGGTTCGACAGATGATGAAGAGGGAAATTAAATAAATAATTAAATAAATAATTATCATCGTCCATCGGATTCCCCCCCACTGGGCCCCACCGGTCTTACCTGCACGGGCCGCCGCTGATGAGAATGTGTTCAGATCGAAACACCTCAAAAAGCCCCCAGAACTAGAATTCTGTAACAAGCTTCTACTGGTAGGAAACACCTACATAAGACACCATTCAGCTCAAAGCACCTTAATAAGAAATTATGGGCCATGTGTACAAAGAATAGGAATAGCGATTCCTAAATAAATATTCAGATAAAATCACTATATGTGAACACTTTTGTTTCATACTTGAGATTCCTAGTTTTTAGCAAATCGTCTTACCTCATGCATATTAATGAGATAGGTAGCATTTTGCGGCCTATTAGGAATCGCAGCCATCACAGGGATTATGATTGCTGCGTTCAGCACACCACCATGGCTCTCATTGCCTTTTGAATAAAATATTTTTTTTGTTGAAATGCAACCCATTTCCTTAAAGAAATTTGAGATGCATTTTAACAACTAAAAAAATGACTCTTTTTGTTTTCATTTTTTAAGAGCAGGCAGTGGTCCCTTGGATGAAAAGAAACAAGACTTCTTCAGTTTGGGATGACAGCTATGGATCTGAAGATGGCTTAGAGTGCTTCGATCACAAACCCTGGGGTATCTTTGTTCACCTTTGATTGAATGTGAGAGGAGGGGCTCTCATCTGCCACATGAAAGAGGAAAACCCCTGGTTTCCCAAATGACACCGCCCATTACAAATCTGAAAAGACCAACATGTGTGCCTTCATTAATGGGCTCCCTTGCAAAGTTGATTAGTTTTTCATTTGTAGAGCATGTTGTGTCTTTGCCTCTTAAGAAAGGAGCTGTGACCCTACCACATCAATACCTGAAGGTGATGATACAAACTTAAGTAACTATAGAACAAATTCCAACTTTCCATGAAGCTGACCATCATTAAGCGACCACAGCCTCTTGCGAAAGATCCAATACAGAGGGTAACAGACCAGCAGGACCCTTGGAATCCATGGACGGCCACCTTTGAGGACCTGTCCATGGAGGTGGACGGCAGCGCTGTCCGGGGGAGTTCATGGTTTCCAGAAGCTCATGCAATGTCTTCTGAAGGACCTTGCTGGAGTTGAAGCCTTCTCAGATGGCCTGCTAATCTAGACAATACTCATGTCCTTCTTGAAGTCCATGACAAGCAATGAGCAAAGGCAAGTGTGATTTGTTACAGAATCTGTGGATTATCTGGGAACACAATTTTATCTGAAGGACATTGTCCTAAAGGAATTTAGTTGAATCAGTTGGTGACGCACCAGCTCTTGAGGATGAAGATCGACACAAATCGTTTGTAAGATTGAGACAGCATTATTCACGAGTCTTTGAAGGCAACTATAATCGAACCATTTAAAAGAATGCAAAGAAAGGGAAAAATGTAAATGGGGTGCGCAAGAAAATATATGTTTGAGCAAATTACGCAGTTTTTCTCAAATTACAGGCATTGAAAATGTATGCGAGTGGCAACTATTACGCAGACACCATGAACTTACGGGCAATTGGCATTAGGGCAGTTTTATGTCCAATTGTTAACGATGTGGAGAAAGATGTGGAGAACACAATCACATTTGTTTCTTGAACTGGCCTCATTTACAAAGAATTGGTGTAGAGCAGGACCACAGGTCATTTTGCTGCGGTGCTCTGCGCCAATTCGAAAGGGCAGGAATGTACTGTATAAACCAGACATGATGGATTCCTGTTCTTTCTCCCTGTGCTGGAGCACAATTTGCAGCTGAGCGTCAAAGCACCATGGTGCAAGGGTGTCAGGATTATTTTTGTGTAGGACGGGGCACTTTCATGCGCAAAAACAATCGTGAGAGGCGTTTTCCTCATTCTATGTGGGCGGCAGAGAAAAAACACGGAGAAAGGAAAATATTTCTGCTCGTTAACGCCGGCTCTAGGGAGGTTTACGTGATGTTGTAAATCTGGGACAGCGTCAATATCACGTGTTGCATGGGAACGCCCGCCGCAATCCCCATTGAACTCCTCCCTGGTGTAGAGTAAGGCAACGCAGCGCTTTGTGCTTCTTTGTCGTACTCCATATGTATGAGGCCGTGCAAAGCCATGCATTAGATATGATTGAGAGGGTACTGACAACAGAGTGTAAACCTACTGTGGAGAGATCCCACACTGGGAATTATTGAAAAGAGAGGGCAGAGGGCAGCCTGCATTTTACTTGAACTGAATTTTGAGAATATAATTATTCTTAAGGCTGGTAAAAGTATTCTACCTTCTGTTTAGAACTCACTTGATTAAGTGACCTCATTGGAGTAGTACAAAAAAATAATGATAAGAAACAAAGGGCCCAAGTCAGAATTTGGAGTACCCATACTCATGATTTTAAGGATAAAACAGGAACTCAACTGGGGGACTCAACCCCCCAGCAGGCACGGCACCAAGGCACGCCAGTGCTCATGGGGGGGAGGAGCAGCAGGAAGAACCCCCATGTGCTATTTAGCGCTGCTACCCTCCCCGCTGCGAGGGGCAGCCGGGGGATGAGCCCGGGCATAGCCCGGATCAAGGACAGGCCCATCTGCGCCCGTCAGAGCCCGGAAGAAGCTGTGCCACCCCCTAACACATGTCCATGGAGCATTCCCACCTACTCTTTTAGGAGTGGGAGTTTATACAATATTCGTGTGAAATCTTTGTTTCTTACTCCTTGTAGTCATTGTGCGTGATTCGGCCCGATAGGTAAGCGCAAAGCCGCGGAGTCGCTAGAAGGGAAGGACCTATGCTGGCGGACCTAGACATAATGATGGAGGAACAAGAAACTTTGTTGAGGGTGACAAAGCCAAAGAGCAGAAGAAGGAAAACCCCTCCCAAGGTGGCGCCAATGTTAGAAAAAAAAACCAAGGGGTGCACTTCGAACTGCCAACGAGGGAGTGGGCTTCCTGCTGACTCAATACTCAACCCGTCCCAAGGAACCATCGCTGAGGATGTAAGACCGGTTGTTTCCATCCCTATACCTTTAGAGCCCAATATTGTATTTACAAGCAGCTTTTCTGATGACCAACCGTGCAGTTGCCCTGAAGAACCATTAGGAAGAGCTAGGAAGGGCTGTAAGCCGGGGGAACCAATGTGAGAGTTAACTAAGTGTGAGATACCGGGCATTAAAAATGCAATAGTCACCAGGCTCCAGGATGAGATAAGTGACCTAAGGGCCAAATGAGTGGCTCTAGTGGCCCCTGTAGGAAAACTCCTCAATAATAATCATTCTGAGAGTCCAGTTGAAGCGAAACTACCAACTACCTCCCCTCCACACACACTTCGCACACACTAGCTCGGCAGAGAAGCACAACGGGTGTGAATTCAATAGGGATGGATTTTGGTATTACTTGGGTAGTATGAACCAGAGGGGGCCAGTCTTTGAGTCAGATGTTTACATGTCACATCCAGTGATTTGACTCTCTGCAAGGAATGTCCCTTGTAGGGCAAGGACCTCAGCGATGGGAAATAGGTGGCCCATCCCAGACTTTAGTAAGCAGACAAGAATGAGCTCTTACCCCCTGTGTCCAAGGACAAGTGCAGTAAATGGGAGAGGGCATAAGGAGAATGTCTGGAAGATAGGTAGTGTCGATATTTCTAGTTTCCCTAAAGTGAATCCTGGGGCAAGAGAGGCTGAGGATTCGCTCAAAATCAAACATATTCTCTTCATAAGGTCTGCACACAAATGTTATTCCCAAATCCATCTGATGTTGTCCAAGCAAGAAGATTTCATGATTCATCTACATCAGGGGTAATTCGATGCCATTGAGGTAAGACTTAGGCACACATTCAGGACGGATGGCCAGGTAGGGTTAGGACTAAAAGCCTGTCGCAGGGCAGTCGCATCCAGGTTAAACATAGCCCCTTGCACTCATAGTCAACCACCTAACCCCGGCCCTGACGGCCTTACACCAAAGGATGATCTGGGAGCATGCATCATAGATTGACTTGGGACCTAGGTGTAATGACACACCTGTCAGGGCTACGGAAACACAACCTATAGAGACGGTGCAGCTGGAAGCCCAATTGGGGAGGCGGGGTTGACACAAGTACTGAGTTGTTGACTGAAGAGCCCTTAAGAATACAACCATACGCACAGAATAAGGACCCACATTTTATCAACATTCTGTCCTGGAATGTGGCGGGTCTGAAATCAAAAGTTGGCGACGGTACCTGGGCTCGTTTGTCGATCAATTCGATATCTGTCTCTTTCAGGAATCATGTTGTTTTGATCCCACCCGGTTGGGGAAGGTATTGAAACTTCTCCAATCCAGCCCAGTACAAAGCGAAAGGCCTGCCCTTTAGTGCCCTAATAATACGAGTACAATCATCTCTGAATGATGGAGTAGGTTTACTTGACTTTTTCTCACCTGACATACAGATTGTTACTAGATCCAGTACGGATGGCCGCACACTTTGCACTCACAGTGTTTACAATCGAGGGGTTGCAGGGAACTCCCACATTGAAACATTGTATGGTCCATGGGGGATATTCAACTCCCATGAGTCCCTGATTATGGAAGGTGACTTTTAAACAACTTTCGAACCCATTGATAACCATGGCTATTCTCTCACGAGGCTGCTGTTGAAGAATGGGTTGTTCCTGATATTGAGGTTAGGCTTGGGCGGAGTTCGCAGAGTTCCACTATGCAGAACTAAACGAGGTGACCAGAAAACTCTGTTGCGCTACACGTAGTCCCGCTAGAGGCAGAGTGAATTAGGTCATGCCATTCCTGCCGATTTATAGCGCCGGCTGTTTCTCCCACTCTGCAAAATGAGCGCAAACAGCACCATGCATAGATCAAGAAGGTTCTGCTTCTTTCTGCTGCTCGAGTAGAAGTTCTAGTCGACGGCAGCTTCCTAAATGTGAATGGAAGGTTTCTTAACACGAGCAGTCGTGACCATCCGTAACCGCCTGCATTTAGAAATCTCGCTGGAAGCGTGGTCTAACATTGGATTTTCCTCGCTCACCAACTTAACGTTGGCGAGCGAGGAAAAAACTCTGATCTGCAAACTCCGCATGCTTTGCGACCGAGTACGATGCATCCGGATGCTTTCAGATACGATTTGGTAGGACTCCCATTGACTTCAATGGGAGCCTTTGTTCTGACCGAATGCATAGGCTCGATTGAAAAAAGGGGTGGCTGAGGAAGATCGGGCACCCTGTGGCGGGCTCCCCCTGGTCATTTAGAAACACGGCCCATAGAGATGTACAATTCTGCTCCATACTGCTCGATCATTCCCAATGATGTCGGATTTGGATTGGGATATTCTTAACGCCTAACTCTCATCAGTTGGAAATCTTTCTGAGTCAGTTAGAAAGACACAGGGCCCGATTCACAGAATGAACTTAAGACTCAATCCTAAACTTACTACTATTTTGGTATTCACAGAATCCACTTACTACTTTTGGCATTCACAGAATGCACTTATCAGTGGCAGTGATCCTCCTGGACTTGAGTGCTGCCTTTGACACCGTGAGTCATCAGGTGCTCCTCCAACGTCTGTCAGAGGTAGGTGTCTCAGGGACGGCCTTGAAATGGTTGGGATCTTTTCTCTCCAACCGTTTCTACCAAGTCTGGGAAGGAGCAGAGCAGTCTGCCCTATTTCCTCTTCAATGTGGAGTCCCGCAGGGCTCATCGCTGAGCCCTACCTTATTTAATATATATATGACTCCACTTGAAAGAGTGGTCGCCCCTTCGGGGTTGAAGATCATCAGCTATGCTGATGATACTCAGCTGGTGGTGGGCCTCACTCAGCTGGCGGAACAACCTGAGCTGTTACACGACTGCCTTGCCAAAGTCTATCGCTGGATGTCTAACTCTGCCTTAAAGCTTAATAGAGGAAAAACTGAGCTGATGCTCCTGGGCAATTCCAGTTCCTCCATTATTGCTAGCTGTTGGCCCCGGTCTCTTGGTGAGCCACCATCTCCCAAGAAGGAGATCAAGTCCTTGGGAGTATGGTTGGAAGAAGATCTGTCCTTTAGGACCCATGCCAAGAAGACCGCGGGGGTTTGCTTCGGTCTACTGAGGTCAGCCCGAAAGGTGTTACCACTGCTTCCTGATCCAGCAAAGAAGCGTCTGGTACGTGGTTTAATCCTATCGAGGCTCGACTAGAAAAATGCGCTGTTCCTCGGCGCTCCCGAAGCGACCTTTAAAACCCTCCAACAGGTGCAAAACGCAGCGGCCAGACTTCTTATGGATGTTCCTAGAAGACAGTCTGCTGCCCCGGCCCTTAAGATGCTTCATTGGCTCCCCGTGAAGGAGCGGGTGAAGTTTAAAGCGCTATGCACGGCCCACAAAACTCTGCATGGCAAAGGCCCCCCCATCCTTTCTAACATGGCCCGTCCGTATAAGCCCCCACGTCTTTTACGCTCGGACCAAAAACATCTGCTGCAGTCAGCGAGAGTAAGGAGAGCTCGATCTGGGGGCAGGCGTTTCTCTGTGCAGGTGGCGACTCTGTGGAACTCTTTGCCCCTCAAGATTCGCTCTGAGCCCAAGATCCTACTATTTAGGAAACTTCTTAAGACCTACCTGTTTCCACAGTAGGGATTAGTTGAGTCTCTCCTTTTGGTCTGTCTGCACCGGGATGCCCCAGGGTAAGCTGAGCGCATTATAAGTTTCATATTATTATTATTATTATTATTATTATTATTATTATTACTTTTGGTATTCACAGAAGTTCGGACTTTGTCTTAAGTTTGTCTTAAGACAAACGTAAGACAGACTTAAGTTCGGATTTTGTCTTAAGTCTGTCTCAAGTCAGTCTTAAGTCTGTCTTAAGTTTGTCCTAAGTCTGTCTTAAGTATGTCTTAAGTCTGTCTTAAGTTTGTCTGAAGACAAACTTAAGACAAAATCCTAACTTCTGTGAATGCCAAAAGTAGTAAGTGCATTCTGTGAATACCAAAATAGTAGTAAGTTTAGGATTGAGTCTTAAATTCATTCTGTGAATTGGGCCCATATTCCTGATTCAATTTGGACGGAGCAAATGCCGTTTGGAGGCCTTCCCAAGCGCATCAAAATCAGGCCCTAAGTGTGGTCTAAATAGTATTTTGCTTTTACAAAACTAAAATGCAGCCATATCGTTTAGACCAACTGACTCTGCTTTCTGGAAATTTAGAGGAAATATGATGTATAATAGTGTACTTTCGTTTTTTTTTCTGTCAGTACTGCTGTGCTTTCTAGGTTCTAGTACAGTACTCCATAACCTTTTTTTAAATTATATGAAGTAATAAAACTATTTTCTCTACTTCTACAGACAAGGCTAAACTGTAACCTTTTTATGCACGTTTAATACAATAGTACACAACATTTCCACTTAAAGCCCAGAACACCGACTGAGTGTGGGACAAACAACATGGCTACCTATTATTTTTTTTAAGGCTTTCATTACCCAATCTTATGCTGTTTTGCCATTGCAATGTACTGTGATATATCATAAAATTACTGCAGTATACCGCGGCACAATATATAACAAATTTTTTGTGCTTTATAATCTTCAAACTACTGAACTAATATAGATCTACTAACAAAAATTACCCTTTCCACCCCAAAGTCTATATTCCTGCCAAATGTCATCTACATGTGTTCAGCCATTTTCCCTCTACATCTATTTAACTGCAATCTAAAACTCGCTATTCCACTATACGACACACCGTTCCATTCTACAACACATCACTCCAATCTATGGCAGCCAACTCCACTTAATGACACTGCACTCTACAACACAACACTCCACTTTAACACTTGCCACTCCACTCTAGCACATGCCATTCCACCCTATACCACCCACTCTTACCCTTTTCACTCAATGCCACTCCATTCTACACTATTCCGCTCTATGCTATTCAACTCCACACCACTCTAGTGTATACCACGTTACTGTATGCCACTTCACTCTATGCCACTCCTCTCAATGCTATTTTACTCTACGCCACTCCACTTTAAGTCAATTGTCTCTAGTCTATTCCACTCTACGCCATTCTACTCTACCCCACTCGACTCTATGCTGTTCCTCTCTAAGCGACTCAACTCTACGCTACTCCACTCTACGCTGTCACTCTATGTCTCTGCAATATACCCCACTCCACACTATGCCCCTCCACTCAATGCCATTCCAATTTGCGCCATTCTACTCCATGCTATTTCATTGTATGCCATTCCACTTTACGCCACTCTGCTGCTCTCCACTCCCCTTTACGCCATTCCACTCTATGCTTTTTCACTCCCCAGCACTCCACTCTATGCTATTCCACTCTCACCGCTCCACTCTATGCTATTCCACTCTATGCCACTCCATTCTACACCGCTCTATGCAATTCCACTCTATGCCACTCCATTCTACACCGCTCTATGGTATTCCACTCTATGCCACTCCATTCTACACCGCTCTATGGTATTCCACTCTATGCCACTCCATTCTATACTGCTCTATGGTATTCCACTCTATGCCACTCCATTCTATACTGCTCTATGGTATTCCACTCTATGCCACTCCATTCTATACTGCTCTATGGTATTCCACTCTATGCCACTCCATTCTATACCACTCCACTCTTCCCTATTCCACTATATGTCACTGCACTCTATTGGAACTCTCTTATGACCCTAGGAACCATAACCTTCATGGCCATATATATGTTTTAAAAGGGAAAGAGCGCCATAACACCCTCTTCCCTGAGCCATATTTGGCCCCGGGGACCCCATTCCCCAGGCCACCTCAATTGAAGGTGGGTGCCCCAGTGCCCACCCGGGGCACCAAGCAACAGTACTTTGGGGACCACAGGGAGAGCCTAAAGGTGCCTGGGGCCCCAGCTGGCTCCTTGTTAAGTTATGTTATAGGCACTTGTAGAGCGCTTGTACACCAAAAGGCTTCTTGGCACTGTGGGTAGCGGAGAGAGAGGAGTTGCAAGGTCTTGATTAGGTCACTGTATGCTTGCATGAACAGTTGTGTCTTGAGTGATTTCCTGAACTGGGCGTAGGAGGGCACTGACCTTAAGTCCGTGGGAAGGCAATTCCAAAATTGTGGGGCCAGGAAGGCAAATCTGGATATGCTGTGCTTCTTGCATTTGAATGAGGGGGTAACTAACAGATTAAGGTGGGAGTAACGCAAATCTCGGAAGGGAATGTAACGTTGGATCTAGACGAAATAAAGGATGGGCTGTTGCCATGAAGAGCTTTGAAGATAGTGCATCCCAATTTGAAGGCACACCTCTTGGCCACAGGAAGTCAGTGTAGCTTCTTCATGAGAGATCTGATGTCTTGCCATTAGGGTAGATGAAAGATGAGTCCGGCGGCTTGGTTTTGAACCAGTTGGAGGCGTCTAAGTTGGTAGGCTGGGATGCCGACATACAGTGAATTGGCGTAATCCAGACGAGAGATGACTAAGGCTAAAATAACCAGGGTCAGAGCTTATCTGGACAGGAATCTGCTAATCTTTTTTAATCTCCTCAATTGAAAGAAGCGAGCAGAAACCACCAAGCCGATCTGGGCATTTAGTGACAAGTCATTAGAAATCACTGTTCCCAAACTTTTATCAGAACTGGCTGGCACCGGGGGATTGACCAGGGATGAGGGCCAAAAGTTGGAATGCCATGGGTTGGAAGGTCCACCTGTCAGAATCAGCTCAGTTTTATCTGGGTTCAGCTTGAGTTGATTGTAGTTCATCCAGTCACTGATGAATAACATGGTAGCTTGAAAGTTGAGAATAGAGGATGCTGATGAATTTTTGTCGAACACCAGTTGAAGATCATCACTATAGTTATATTTGCTAATCTTTCTTTCTCTCAGAGATCGGATTAGGGGACAAAGGTACTGATTGAAGAGAAGGGGGACAGCGAAGACCCCTGGGGGAACCCGGATATCAATTCCCTTTTACCTGAGGAAAAATTGCTAAGCCGTACTGCTTGGAACCGTTTGCTAAGGAAGGAGGATAGCCACTTCAGCGCCAGACCCTGAATCCCAGCATTTCTGACACAGTCGACCGAAATGTTATAAACGACCGTGTCGAATGCAGCAGATAGATCCAGAAGGATCAAGGCCTGGGGGGCATTCCTGCCGGCTCCCTTCCTGAGTTCGTCCAAAACTGTCAAGATGACAGACTCCATAGAGTGGGTGGGTCAGAAGCCTGCCTGATGGCAATCTAGAACTTGACACTGTTCGACGAATAAGCTGAGGCAGTTAGCCACGTGAGTCTCTAGAACTTTGCTCAGGTAAGGCAACAGGGAGATAGGGCGATAGTTACTGAGAACTGTCGGGTCCGCACCGGGTTTCTTAAAGATAGGGAGAATTTCTGCACTCTTGAATACATTGTGTACCATGCCAAGGCGGAGTGATTTATTTAGAAATTAGAGAGGGGAGTCAGGGGAGAGGGTGAAAGCTTCATGAAGTATGTGCGGGTCCGTAGGGGATCTGGAGCCCACCTTTTTGAGTAAGTCAACAAAGTTCTCTTTGGAGATCGACGGGATTTGATCCAGCCGCTTTGTGTTCTGACATATCTTTGAGACCACCATGGGGGGTGTCGATGACGGGATGCTCGCTTTAATGACATCGATTTTCTCAGTGAAATATGCATTAAGGGAGTCGCAAAGGAGCTGTGACGGGGTTAGTTTCGGCATGACCCAGTCTGGGTTAGAGAGCTCAATAACTATGGAGAAAATCTCTCTAGATTTGTTAGAGGATTGAAGAATTTTGTAGGAGAAGTAATCTTCATTGGCGTGGAGAATCTCTTTTTTGTATTCTTTTAGGAGAGTTAAGTACATGGCCTTCTTATCAATGCGATAATGGCGTCTCCAGATTCGTTCAGCCTGTCTCAATGCAAGTTTTTTTCTTTTTTCAAGTTATCCGAAAACTAGCATTGCACGTTATGGGTCACATGGTCTTGACTTTCTTGAGAAGGGCGACACGGTCGCATGATTGCTGGAGCCCACGCTTGATGCTCTCTCTCTGGGTTAGGAAGTCCTCCTGATCGGGGGGCTGCGAGGCAGTTAATAATGCACCAAAGAGATCCATGTTTGCATGTCTCCAATTTCATAGCATTAAGTTCGCTTTAGGCTGAGGTTTAGAAAAGGGGGCCATAGGAAGGGAGAAGGTTATAATGTGGTGGTCTGACCAAGTACAGGGAGAGATCAAGGGAAGGGAGATCTCAAGGTTGGCTGTTTAAGTTCGGTCAAGGATGTGCCCTTTTATATGTGTAGCAGTCCTAACATGTTGGGTTCAATTCATCCCTGTTAATAGGTCTGTAAGTTTGACCGAGCTAGAGCTTTCTCTGATATTATCGGGCCAGTAGTTGAAACCCCAATAATCAACATTCTGGAATGGTCGATGACGAGGTGGGCTATCATTTTACCTAACGCCTGGGGAAACGTAGGCATGTGCTAGGGGGTCTGTAGAACAAGGCGTAAATAAAAGGTAAGGAAGAGGATTACAATTTCAAGATTAAGCTGTCAACTGAGGGAAGGCAAGTGACTTTTAGAGAAGTAAACTGAAGGCACAATAGGATAATAGCTGCTGCCCCGCCACCCGCTTTCCCTGAGGGTCGATTGGCCTGTAGGATGTAGAAGTTATCAGGTATGGCTGCTAATATAGGTAGCAGAGTCTTCCATGAGCCACGTTTCAGTGAGGAGGAGGATGTGCTACTAGCTACACGTGCAAAAAATGGAGAACGGTCAGCCAAGCTGACTGGTGCTGTTGGGCAGAAGAACAATTTAAAACAAATGCGTCCTTACAGTAAGTGCAAAAGATCAGAGCATCATGGGACTCGGGAGGGGGTGGTAGCGAAATGGCACACCCTAGAAATATAAAGAGGTAGAAAAATGGAGGGGTGAGTCTTACAATTCAGAGACAATACACAAATGTACTCATCTGCTGGTCGCCGTACTCACGCCCTGTACACTAGGCATTCGCCGGGAACCTGCGTGAGCCCTCTCTTGCGGACCCCGAAGAACGTTCTGCTTATGGAGACTGGAGTTCATAAAGGCCAGGAGGGAGAGAAAAATGCCACTGTCAGAATGGGCATGGTGGGCATGGCTGCTGCGATAGGCGTCATCAAAAAACAGCCGGAGCCAGTAAGAAGCAAGCTCCGTGACTGAAGCCGCCAACGCCTGAAGCGGCACAGAAGACGCAGCCACGTGACCCACTATTGGGCCTATCCTGTACAATGTTTGAGCGTAGGTATTTGACTCACCAGTCGGAGTCGACAATCAATCAATGTAGAGGCGACGTGCGCCCATCTACAGGAAGCAATGTCATTAAAATGCACATCGGACACAACGCCAAAACGATAGTGCATAGCTCCCATTGTAAGGTAATCAAGATAATGAAGTCAAGACATAGTACAATGGTGGGCTTACTCAAATGTACATAGACGTGGACCATACATGATAGACTCCCATATGTAAGGGGATTAATTCTGTATCACAGAAGACCAGGGGATATTATCATTCAAACCATGCAGGCTCCCAAGGCGGTACACCCACCTTTGCTCTTTCTCAAACAGAGTTTTTTGGGTATTATTTTTGGTGTTCACCTGCTCAATAACCGTCCACCGCATGTCATTGGTAGTGTGGTTACTTTGTAAAAAGTGCTCTCTCAGTTTGGTAGTTACATGGCCACATCTGATGTTACTGTATTGTGTTCGCATATTCATTGTTTTACTCTGTGTGTAGTCATTCCGACATACCACAACCCAAAAGGGCAAGTTATTAGATATACCACATTTGTGGCATTACAGTTTGTATGAACTCTCTGGGTCCACACTTTATTCGGTTAAAGATCCAAGGTTTTTGTGTGTGACACGAGGTGGCAGATACTGCAGTTTGAACATGGATAATGCCCCGTTATTTTTGGCAGCCCCCAGGCGTCCGTAACAGATGGGAGTCTTCTCGCTACAATCTCTCTGGGGCGCGTACTAACCAGGGTGTCCCGGAGACTACGGCCTTGTTTAAACAAGAACAATGGTTTCTCCCAATTTCTATTGTTACTGTTGATGATACACCAGTGTTTATTGATGGGTTTTTTCACGCTGTTGGACGCTGAGCTATAAGTCGTGACACATGTCAAAGGGATTTCGCTCTGGGCCTTGGGGATCTCCTCAAGAAGCGTTTCCCTTGGTTGGTTCCTTGCTCTTTTATAGCCTTTAGTCAGGACCGTTGTGGGGTAAACCCGTTTTTTTAGTTTAGCTGTTAGGTCATTAGACTGTTGCCGAAAGTCCTCCAAGTGGCTACAATTTCTCCTAAGCTGCAAAAGTTGCCCATAGAGGAGATTCTCCCGCAAAGCCCTCGGGTGGAAGCTTGTGAACTCCAGCAGGTTGTTCCTAGCTTTGGGCTTATAGTGTGTTTTTGTAGCAAAGTGACCATTCTGTTTAGAGATTACCACATCCAGGAAGATGACCTCTTGTCTATCAACTGTGTGAGTAAATTTTAGGTTAAGGTCCAGGGTGTTGATCCAGAGAAGGAAGTCCTGTAGTGACTCCCCTGAGCCTTGACAAACCATCAGCACTTCATTGATGTATCTCTTCCGAGACCATTGGAAGACATAAAGGGGTTGTTGGCGTCTTGGATGTATTTGCGTTCAAAATCATGAACATATAGACCAGCCACACTAGGCGCAAAAGTACTGCCCATGGAAGTTCCAGTGGACGCGGGGAACAAAACCCCCTTAAATTCAAAGAAGTTCTTTTTTAAGGCCAAAGTTGCACATTTCAGGAGGAACTCCTTGGGTGTATTGTACTCCAAGTAATAGTATCGAGAGCTTCACCCAGGACTCTGATGGTATCATCTTGGGGAATGCTCGTATAAAGCTCTCGATATCCAGGGTGACCAGTATGGTTTGTTCCATATCATATTGTAAGTTGTTTAGAAGATTCAGAAGACATTAGGGGCCAGATGTAGGAGCCCTAATACCGGTCGGAAACGGCCGATTTCGTCCGTTTCCGACCGGTATTAGGGTATTCAGATGTAGGGGGCTGAAAAATACAGAATCAGTATATTTACCGATTCGGAAAAATTACCGAATCAGTAAATTACCGAATCGGTAAATATACCGATTCTGTAATTAGAAATGTAGGTGGCACAGTTTACAGTGCCACAGGCCCTTAAGAGTCGGTATTTTACCACACAATCCTATTATGTGGTAAAATACCGAATTCAGGTGTGCATGCACATCTGTACATGCACACCTGTGCAATGTGACACACAGACATGCCCTTAGGGCATGTCTGTGTGCCACATTGCACACAAGCCTGTACTTGGGGTGCTAGAGGGTGTCAAAGGGACACCCCCTGCACCCTTGCAGGATTCAGTATTTACCGATTCTGTAAATACAGAATCGGTATTTCCCATTGATTCCTATGGGCTTTAAAGCCCATATGAATCAATGGGAAATACTGAATCTGTATTTACAGAATCAATAAATACCGAATTTTACAGATTCGGTAATTCAGATTTTAAAATTACCTAAATCTTCCCCATTCCCATTTACAGACTCTTAAATACCAAATCGGTAAAATTCGGTATTTAAGAGTCTGTAAATGGGAATTACCTACATCTAGCCCTTGGTGCCCTTCAGATATGTTGGAGTCTGTTGGACTAATGGTTTTAGAAAATGATCACAAAAACGTGACAAATGCTCAAGGACCGAGCCGTTGCCCGAGACAATAGGATGACCCGGCGGGGGTGTCTTGCCTTTGTGTTTTTTTGGCAGCGTATAGAAATACGGTACGATGCCCTCTCCCTCCGTCAGGAAGGCTGCCTCATTTCTGGAAATGTGACCCTTTACTTCTGCATCCTCAACCAAGTCAGTGATGACTCTCTTTAGGTCTGCAGATGGATCATGCGCCAGCAGCCCCCCTCTCCTTTAATTAAATAAATCAACTTTGGGGGATGAGGTCCCCAGTGCCTTTCAAGGCTCATTTGGGTCCTAGGGCTGGAGTTCCTGGGGTCTCTCAAGGCTCAGGTATTGAAGCTGTGTGCCTCCCTTCCCTTATAAAATGCAGCACTGGAGAAGGCTCCCCAGGGCCCATAGTGGCTCGGGTGAAGAGGTGCCTGCCCCCCTCACCTTATGAAATGTATCCTCTAGGTTGGGCCCCGGGGCCTATAATAGCTTGGAGAGTGGCGCCGCATTCCCGCCCCCTTCATTTACCAATGTGGCCACGGGCTGCCATTTCTTTTTTTTTTTGTTTACGGTCCTGCGGGAGTCCCTTGGGATTATTGCTAAAATTGAAGTTTTTTTTTAAATTGCGGCCCTAGGGAGGGGGTCTGCCACTGGGTTGGCTCAATGGGGTCTAGGGGGGGTAGGGATATCCCTTCCCTGCCACTTATATCTTTATTTTTTGTCAAACTTCAGGACAGGGGAAAAAGTCCCCGAGACCTGTAATGGCTGCCAGCAACATTATTCAGATGTTGCTGGCAGCCAATTAAAGCGTTCGCTCCCACCTGAGTCTGATCCACATAGGAGCAAAATGGCCCAAGGGCAATATAGCTCCATGGGCCAATCAGAAAGCTATATTCTTGTATTGCTGCACCTGTAAGAGGCTCAAGAAGAGTCTCTCACAAACCCTACTGTCCAGATATACAAACATTTTTGACCCTATATTTTTAAAAAACAACTGAACTAATTTACACCAAATCTCAAAAAGCGCAATCTGTGGACCAAAGTCTAGCTTCTCGCCAAATTTGATGTAATTCCGTTCAGCAGTCTTTGCAATAGCCCATCTGAAAGAAGTCGGATGGGGATTTCGCATTTTGAGACCCCCTTTTTTTACTCTGCCCGCTTGACAGATCACTCCCAAAACATTCCATTCACCAACTATTTAAAAGTAGCACCTTTTTAGAACGTTTCAGGGAGATTTATCAAATGGGGTCGAAGCACAAAAACTCTCTTCCTATACAACAGCTCACCTAACTATAGTTTCCTGGTGGCCATAGTCAACGGGATATATATATGTATATATATAAATATATATTTTCTTTTATTTATATATTTACATTTATATTATCTACTGACGTTGGCAATAGATAGTTATAGTTAGGACCTATTTTCTATAGGAAAATCGCAACATTCTATTCCCAATATCTTTGGCGGCGATTGACGAATCTTCGTGAAATTTTCAAAACTTGGGGGCGCTCCGGTCTGCTCCTATCTTTAAAGTTTCAGGGAGATTCGGCAAGGGGGGGGCGAGAAAAAAGGAGGGTCTCAAAACGTGTTTTCCCCATGCAATTTCCCATAGGAAACTTTAGACACAGCTACAGCCCGAATCGCAGAACGGAATTACACTAAATTTGGCAAAAACGTAGCCCTTGGTTCAGAGAGATCCTTTTTGTTAAATAGTGTAAATCCGTTCAGTTGTTGCTGACAAAATCAAAAATACAAAAGTTTCGATATCTAGGGCTGCGGATCCTCCCGAGCACGAGCTTTATACTAATTGGCTGTCAACATTCAAACCAGGAAGTGTTGGCAGCCATCTTATGCCTTGGTAGAACGAGGCACAAGAAATCAGGAAAACAAACACGCAAAACACGAAAAGGGGGCAGGATAGAAACACCCTGATCCCCTAGGCCTGCTCAGGGGGTCCCACAAGGACCACAAGGCCCCCAATTTGATTTGATTTTTTTTTAAATCGCGTGATGCTTGGAGGATCCGTGCATCCGGCCGGAAAAAAAAAGTAAAGAAGCACTCCTCCAGTGCTTTGTTACTATTTAGCCCCTGGGTGGGCCAAGTCCCGGGGTCAATACCCAGCCCCAGGGACCGCTACCCCCGGTGCTTGTAAAAGAAATGGGTGGGGGCTCAAAGGACCCCTCAAGCCTAATATCCCAACTTAAAATGGCTAGAGGGCGTGTTTACACAGTGGGGAAGGGAGGGGACAGGGCATGAGGTGAAGTGTGCAAACACGCCCTATGGCGCGTTTTAAGTTGGGGAAATAATTCCCCTTCAATCCTGAGGGCCCCTGGGGGTTAACTAGCCCACCAGGTACTTCCAGTAAGTGCCACTTTGCTTCGTTGCAGAGAGGTGGTCCAGGCCGTGCCACTTTTTACACCTCTCTACAGCGCAGCTCTGTGGCGCTTACTTGAGGTATCTAGGGGGCTAGTTGGACCCTAAGGACCCACAGTATTAAAATGTACTTAATCTCACCAATTTAAAATAGCCACAGGTGCAAACATGCTCTGTGGCGCGTTTTAAGTTGGGGAAATAATTCACCTTCAATCCTGAGGGCCCATGGGTGCTTTTTACACCTCTCTGCAACGCAGCTCTGTTGGGCTAACTGGAGATACATGGCGGGCTTGTTGGACCCAAGGGACACTCAAGATTCAAGGGGACTTTATCTCCCAAATTAAAACCGCCAGAGGGCGTGTTTGCGCACGTCAGCTCAGCCACCCATCCTTTTACCAGTGTGCAAACGCGCCCAGTGGCGCATTTTAATAGGAAGTTTTAATCCCCCTGCCCTATAATGTACTAGGGTCTTACAGAGGAGGCAATGGTAATCACAGGGGTCCACCCAACGCATAATGTTCCATAGTGTATGTAGGTGTTTTAACTGTATTCTAAGTGTCTTTTAGGATACCACTGGCTGTAGGACTGGTTAGTCAGAGTCAGTAACCACTAGTACCCATCTGAATTTTTGTTTAAAACTGCACCAAAACCCAAACACTTATAAATTCACCTGCAGTACTCTAATCATTCAGTCAGTACCCAAGGACTCATGCAGTGAGCCAGGCTTTAACACATGCACTGCTACAAACCGCTGTCTACTACACATGCAGTCCTCTAAGCACCTACACACTTGTCTTTCCCACCTTCAATGACCCAGGCAGTACCGATACAATCCAGCAATCACCCTGTCACTCCCCATGCACTCCTCCAGTCAGCCATCCAGCACATATACTAATCCATTCACTGAGCCAAAAAAACAACCACGTATAAATTCACCCAGGAACTCTCCCTGCAGTACTCTAATCATTCAGTCAGTACCCAAGTACTCATGCAGTGACCCAGGCCTTAACACATGGACTGCTACAAACCCCTCTCCAGTACGCATGCAGTCTTCTAACCACCTACACACTTGTCGTTCACACCTTCAATCACTCAGGGAGTACCTATATACTCCAGCAATCACCCGGTCACTCCCCATGCACTCCTCCAAAAAGCCATTCAGCACCATGTACTAATCTATTCACTGTGCTAAAACCCAAACACTTATAAATTCACCCAGGAACTCTCCTTGCAGTCCTCTAATCATTCAGTCAGTACCCAAGTACTCATGCAATGACCCAGGCCTTACACGTGCACTGCTACAAACCCCTGTCCACTATGCATGCAGTCCTCTAACCACCTAAACACGTGTCTTTCACACCTTCAATTACCCAGGCAATACCTTTACACTCCATCAATCACCCTGTCACTCCCCTTGCTCTCCTCCAGCGACCCATTCAGCACCACAAACTAATCCATTCACTGCGCCAAAACCCAAACACGTATAAATTCACCCAGGCACTCTCCTTGCAGGACTCTAATCATTCAGTCAGTACCCAAATACTCATTCAATGACCCAGGCCTTAGCAAGTAGACTGCTTCAAACCCCTATACACTATGCATGCAGTCTTCTAACCACCTACACACTTGTCCTTCACACTTTCAATTGACCAGTCAGTATCCAAACACTTCCAGCAAACACCCTGTTACTCCCCTTGCACTCTTTCAGTGACCCATTCTGTACCAAGTACTAATCCATTCACTGCGCCAAAACCGAACCACTTATAAATTCACCCAGGCACTCTCCTTGCAGTACTCTAATCATTGAGTCAATTCCCAAGTACTCATGCAGTGACCCAGGCCTTCACACGTACACTGCTACAAACCCCTGTCCACTACACATGCAGTCTTCTAACCACCTACACACTTGTCTTTCACACCTTCAATTCCCCAGGTAGTATCCATAAACTCCAGCAAACACACTGTCACTCCCCTTGCATTCCTCCAGTCAGCCATCCCGCACCATGTACTAATCCAAACACTGTGCCAAAACCCAAACACTTATAAATTCAGCCAGGCACTCCCCTTGTAGTACTCTAATCATTCCGTCACTACCCACGTACTCATGCAGTGACCCAGGCCTTAACACATGCACTGCTGCAAATCCTTATCCACTAAGCATGCAGTCCTCTAACCACCTACACCCTTGTCTTTCACACCTTCAATCACCCAGGCGGTACCTATACACTCCGGAAAACACCCTGTCACTCCCCATGCACTCCTCCAGTCGGCCATCAAGCACCATCCAAACACTGCGCCCAAACCCAAACACATATAAATTCACCCCGGCACTCTCCTTGCAGTACTGTAATCATTCAGTCAGTACTCAAGTACTCATGCAGTGCCCAAAGCCTTAAAACATGGACTACCACAAACCTCTGTCCACTATACATGCAGTCCTCTAACCACCTACACACTTCTCCTTCACGCCTTCAATTACTCAGTTAGTACCCATACACTCCAGCAAACACCCTGTCACTCCCCATGCACTCCTCCAGTCAGCCATCCAGCACCATGTACTAAGCCAAACGCAGCACCAAAACCCAAACACTTATAAAATCACCCAGGCACTCTCCTTGCAGTACTGTAATCATTCAGTCAGTACTCAAGTCCTCACGTAATGACCAAGGCCTTAACACGTGCACTGCTTCCAACCTCTGTCCACTACGCATGCAGTCCTCTAACCACCTAAACACTTGTCTTTCACACCTTCAATTACCCAGGCAGTACCTATACACTCCAGCAAATACCCTGTCACAGATGTATGTCGTTACAACGCATACTTTTACAACACATACCTTTACAACACATTTTTTACACCGCAACATCCATTACAACGCATTCCATTACAACGCATGCCATTACAACGAAATCTTTGAAACTACCTTTACAACGCATTCCACTACAACGCATACTACATTTACAATGCATACCATTATAATGCATACCATTACATTGCATATATGGTAAGTATTGGATAGTGTAGGGGTAAAAATTACTATTCTAACTCCAGGGGGTGCAACAGTAGGGTAAGTGTTGGATAGTGTAGGGGTTAAAATTACTATTCTAACTCCAGGGGGTGCAACAGTAGGGTAAGTATTGCATAGTGTAGGGGTACAAATTACTATTCTAACTCCAGGGGGTGCAACAGTAGGGTAAGTGTTGGATAGTGTAGGTATGCGTTGTAATGGTATGCATTGTAATGACTGCGTTGTAAAGGTATGCGTTGTAGTGGTATGCGTTGTAGTGACATGCGTTGTAAAGATAGTGCGTTGTAAAAGTTGCGTTGTAAGTGTTGTTTCCCCCTGTCACTCCCCTTGCACTCCTCCAGTGACCTATTCAGCACCATGTACTAATCCATGCACTGCGCCAAAACCCAAACACTTATAAATTCACACAATTGCAGTACTCTAATCATTCAGTCAGTACCCAAGTACTCATGCAATGACCCAGGACTTAACACATGCACTGCTACAAACCCTTGTCCACTAAGCATGCAGTCCTCTAACCACCTTCACACTAGTCTTTCACAACTTCAATTACCCAGGCAGTACCTATGCACCCCAGCAAACACCCAGTCACTTCCCTTGCACTCCTCTAGTCAGCCATCCAGCACCATGTACTAATCCAAACACTGCGCCAAAACCAAACCACTAATACATTCACCCAGGCACTCTCCTTGCAGTACTCTAATCATTAAGTCAGTACCCAAGTACTCATACAATGACCCTGGCCTTAGCACATAGACTGCTACAAACCCCTATCCACTAGGCATGCAGTCCTCCAACCACCTACACACTTATCTTTCACACCTTCAATTACACAGGCAATACCTATACACTCCAGCAATCACCCTGTCACTCCTCTTGCACTCCTCCAGTGCCACATTCAGCACCATGTACTAATTCATTCACTGCACCAAAACTCACACACTTATAAATTCACACAGGCACTCTCATTGCAGTACTCTAATCATTCAGTCAGTACCCAAGTTCTCATGCAATGACCCAGGCCTTAGCACATGGACTGCTTCAAACCCCTATCCACTATGCATGCAGTCTTCTAATCACCTACACACCTGTCTTTCACACCATCAATCCCCAGGCAGTGTCCATACACTCCAGCAAACACCCAGTCACTCCCCTTGCACTACTCTAGTCAGCCATCCAGCACCATGTACTAATCCAAACACTGCGCCAAAACCAAACCACTAATAAATTCACACAGGCACTCTCCTTGCAGTACTCTAATCATTAAGCCTGTACCCAACTACTCATGCAGTGACCCAGGCCTTAACACATAAACTTCTTCAAAACCCCTATCCACTATGCATGCAGTCCTCCAACCACCTACACACCTCTCTTTCACACTTTCAATCCCCAGGCAGTGTCCATAAACTCCAGCAAACACCCTGTCCCTCCCCATGCACTCCTCCAGTCAGCCATCCAGCCCCATGTACTAATGTAAACAGTGCGCCAAAACCCAAACACTAATACATTCACCCAGGCACTCTCCATTCAGTACTCTAATCATTCAGTCAGTACACAAGTACTCAAGCAATGACCCAGGCCTTAACACATGCACTGCTACAAATCCTTGTCCACTACGCATGCAGTCCTCTAACCACCTACACACTTGTCTTTCAGAACTTCAATTACCCAGGCAGTACCTATACACTCCAGCAATCACCCTGTCACTCCCCATGTATTCCTCCAGTCAGCCATGCAGCACCATGTACCTCCAGTATGCGCCAGAGAGCAGTGTTGCAGAGAGGTGTTCAGAGGCCACACCCCTTTTTACAACACTCTGCAATGCAGCTCAGTGGCGCTTACTGGAGGTACCTGGTGGGCTAGTTGGCCCCCAGGGACCCTCAGGATTGAAGAGGAATTCATTCCCCAACTTAAAATGCGCTACAGGGCGTATTTACAGACTTATTACCTCAGGCCCGCCCCCTTCCATCACTATAAAAGTCCACTGCGGATGCCTCAGTGCTTATAAATCATAGGCCTATATCTCAAACACTGTTCCCAGTTAAAATTATTTAACAACATGTCATTAGCAGCTATCATCATATTTGGAAGACCATACTGTTATATTGATGCATTCTCCTGCATGCAACTTCCATTCCATTTGTTCTAATGTATTTAATTACTATGCATGTTATGAAGTGTATTCTAATTCTATTTAGAACTCTGTAGCTGTGTCAGCTTGGGGAGCTCAGTTACGCTGCGCTTTCCTGCTGACAAGTCTGTTACATGTTGCTGTTAATTGAAACTTCATTGGATTACTTCACTTTCAATAAGTTGCGACGAGCTGAGGAACACCCCATCAACAAGCATTAGCAGCACAGGAACAGAGTTTTCCCAAACCCAGAAAAATATTTATGTTGTATGCAGTGACTTTTTTATAGAGAGAACAGGTTTTAGCCGCCTACCTGCTCAGCTCTTCAGCGCTCCGGACCCAGCGCTTCAGTCCTTCCTGGCTGCCCCTGTCCTGCACGCGACCCAGACGCCACCGCTGATCGCCCCCTCCCTGCCTGACTCTTGGAGTGGGACAGGCGGCTCCACCATCTTGGGCGGGTCTGGGCTCGGCGCAGCAGTTCTTTGGCCCCTCCCCCCTCGACAAGTACTTCAGGCGGTCAGCTGTTTGCACGCCTACCCTGCTCCTCTCCAGAACTCCCGAGGCGTCTCCGGGAGCAACGCTGCTTTTTAAAAACACTCTGACATTTCTCTACAAGTTTTAGCCGCCTACCTGCTCAGCTCTTCAGCGCTCCGGACCCAGCGCTTCAGTCCTTCCTGGCTGCCCCTGTCCTGCACGCGACCCAGACCGCCACCGCTGATCGCCCCTTCCCTGCCTGACTCTTGGAGTGGGACGGGCGGCTCCACCATCTTGGGCGGGTCTGGGCTCGGCGCAGCAGTTCTTTGGCCCCTCCCCCCTTGCCACGCCCTCGGATCCTCCTCCCCATGTGTCCCTATTTAATGGTTACCCAGTCCCGGCCGCGCAGCGGGCGCGACGAAGGCGCACCGAAGTTGCGCCTAAGTTAAGCCCGTCTGCGCCCGTCCGCGACGGGCCGGGACCAGGGGCCATGCACTCTGCCCCTTCCTTGGTGTACACCTCAGCTCAACTTATAGCTCTCACTGTTGTTTCCCCTCCCTCACCTTCACTTTTGCGACACCTTGACACACTTGGTATTCTCGTTTCTTCCCCTCCTCACCCGACCCCGGTTTCTTCTAGTACCACTCCCCCGCTGTTGACCCCCCTCCTGTCCCTTGTTCCCCCCTCGTCCCTGTCCCTATTGTAGCTTCTGCTTTACTGCTTAACACCCGCTCTGCTGTCAAACATCAGACAGCTCTCTTTAACCTTCTGACCACTGATTCCCCGGATTTCCTCTTTCTGACCGAAACTTGGTTCACCGCTGACTCCCTTCCCGACCTCCTAGCCATTCTCCCTGACACCTATTATGCCCTCCGGGCTGATCGTCCGGACCGTAAGGTGGGGGGAGGGGTGGCGATGATCATTGGGTCGACTCTCAAATTTCAACTTCTCAATCACCCCCCTATTTCTAATGTTGATTACCTTGTGGCCCGCTCTCTCAATCTCTCTGCCCCCCTCACTGTCATCCTTGTGTACCGTCCTCCTCAATCTATGCCTTCCTTTGTAGCCTCCCTTCAGGACCTTATGGCCACTCTCGTGGTCAACAATTCCTCCGTCCTTCTGCTCGGTGACTTCAATTATTGGCCGGGCGACCCTAGGGAAGACCTCCCCTCGAAAGATTTTTCAGGTACTCTTCAATGTTTAAACTTTACATCTCATGTCTTAGTCCCTACTCACGTCCAGGGACACATCTTGGATCAAATTTGGTTCTCTCGTCCCATTGTCTCATCCCTTCTCATATCCCCATGCGACTGGTTGGATCATTTTTCCATTTCCTTCGCCATCCATCTGGGAGCGGTTGACAAGCCCCCCCTCCCGAAAAACATCTTAGCCCGCAATTGGAATCGTACCGACCTCGACTCCCTCTCGCTCACTTTGGCTTCCTCTGCTCCTACCCTTACTAATCTTGCTCTTGATTCCCAGGTTAACGCCATTGGCGCATGGCTCTCCTCTTCGTGCAACCTTATCGCTCCGCTTAGAAAGATCAAGGCGGTTCGTCCTTATGACGCGCACAAATGGTTCTCTCCAGTACTTAAAACACTTAAACTCGACCTCAGGCGGTCGGAACGCCTCTGGAGACGGAACTATTGCCCCTCTCTGCGCGCCAAATACAAATCACTCCTTACTGAAAAGCGATCCTAGCGGCTAAAACCGCTTACTTCACTGAGAGAGTAGCTCTTGCGGCCAATAAGCCCCGTGAAATTTTCTCTCTGGTCCACAATCTTGCCACCTCTGATCGCTCCACCCCTAGTTTGGTTCCCTCACAGTCCCTCTGTTCCTCACTTAACGATTTTTTTATCGACAAGATCGTGAAGATTAAAGCCAACATCCCTACAGTGCCTCAACCCCGTCCCATCTGTCCCTCCATCCGCCCCTCCTTTTCTTTCGCTTCTTTCCCTCCCATTTCCACTGATCTATTTTTAAAACTTCTGGTCAAAATCAAGTCTGGCTCCCCCGTGGATTGCGCGCCAGCACGCATTCTTAAAACCCTTTTCACCAACTGTCCTGCTCCCCCTCTTGCTCTCCTTAACTCCTCCTTGGCTCTCGGTTCTGTCCCTTCTTCTTTTAAATCTGCCATAGTCCTCCCTATTCTAAAAAAAACGGTCTAGATCCCTCTCTTCCTTCCAATTTCCGTCCCATTTCTCTTCTTCCCTATCTCGGCAAGATCCTCGAAGCTCATGTTACTTCCTGCCTCTCCACTTATATTGAGGAAAATGGCCTTCTTGCTTCCCATCAGGCAGGATTCCGCCCGGGCCACTCCACGGAGATGGTGGTCCTCGCAGTCTTGGACGAGCTCAAGGGGAAGGCCGACTCTAACCTCCCCCAAGCCCTGGTCCTTCTCGATTTGTCCGCTGCGTTTGACACGGTTGACCACTCCATCCTTCTCGACCGTGTCAGCGCAGCGGGCATTCGGGGCGCGGCCTTTTCCTGGCTGGCGTCCTTCCTCCAGGATAGGTCCCAGGCAGTTCATCTCTCCGGTTTCTCTGCACCTCCCCGTCCAGTCACTTGTGGTGTTCCCCAAGGTTCCTCTCTCTCCCCTCTCCTTTTTAATCTTTATATTCACCCCCTCATCACCTCTCTCCTTGAGCTGGGGGTCTCTGTGTACAACTACGCAGATGACCTTCAGCTCGTCTTTGATCTTTCTTCTACCCCTGATTCTCTTCCCAAGTTCTGTTCCACTTTAGTTTTCATTTCTGACTGGATGAGCGCTAACCAACTGAAGCTCAATCCAGACAAGACGGAACTTGTTCTCACTGGTGGCCCCTCCAATCCTTGGTCCCCTGCACATTGGCCCCTTTATTTTGGTCCCCCTCCTGTCCCCTCTTCTTCTGTTTGCACTCTCGGTATTAAAGTCAGCCATGACCTATCTATGCACAGTCAGATCAGCTCCGTTGTGTCCTCTTGTTTTCTTTCCCTTCGTTTCATTCGGAAAATCTCATGCTTTTTTTCTATTGATGCACTTAAATCCATAGTCATGGCCCTCGTCACTTCCCGCCTTGACTTTGGGAATGGCCTGTACGTGGGCATACCTGCTTACGAATCCCGCCGTCTTCAGGCCACTCAAAATCAAGCTGCTCGCCTTATCCTCTCCCTCCCTAAATCTTCTCATATCACCCCGGTCCTCAAATCACTTCATTGGCTCCCTGTCCGTTTCAGATCCTTTTTCAAACTGGCCTGTCTAGCTTTTCGGGCTCACTCCCGTTCTGCACCCCTGTTCAATACCTCTCTTGTCTCTTCTCATGCCCCTGTCCGCACTCTTCGTTCCTCCTCTCTTTCTCTTCTTCACATCCCTCGCTTCCGTAAATCCAGAACGGGGGGCACCCGATTCTCAGTCCAGGCCCCCCAGTTCTGGAACAGTCTTCCTCTTTCCATTCGCTCCATCCCCATCTACACTCATTTCCGCAAAGCCCTTAAAACGTTCCTCTTTTCTCAGGCATTCCCTTCCTAAATCTCCTTGGGTCCCCTCTATTGAGTTCTGATCAGGTCCCCAGCGCCAGGAAGCCGCTCGGCCACTGTGCGCTCTATTAAATATTTTATTCATTCATTCATTCATTCAGGTTGTACATGTCTTCTGCTGTTTGCTGGTCGGAACCCGGACTCACGGTGAGCTTTGTGGCCGGAACTAAATATTTTTTATGTTTTGCCAGTGTGAAGAATCAGCGTTTTTTTCGTAACCGTATGCGAAAAGCGAGGAGCTAGCATATGGTATTTATGAAAGACAATACCTTACTGCGTGGAAGTCAGCAGAGAATCGGGACTGTGCATAGCTGACAAAGGATTCCTGCTTTGTCTCTGTTCCAGCTGTCTCTGTTCTAAGCACACCAACGTGACGCACGCAATGTGATGAGGTGGGACGCAATGTGGCAGCCATTTTTGTAGCATTTCTTTGCACTGTGTGTCCCCTAGTAACGCTCCTTTGCAACGTGTATCACGCAATTTCATGAAATACAGCCGGAAGTGTGTGATAAAAAAAAGACTAAAAGTAAGTTATCGCTACAACTTGAAGTGGGTTTGCGTTTATAATCTATAGAAAACATTCTCTATGTGCAAAAACAAATTTGAGAAATTTGTTCCTGGTTGAGTCACAAGTTGAGAGATTCGTAAATGGCTTGCTCTCAAGTAAGTTTTACTTTCTTGAATGATCCTTTCAAAGAAAAAGTTTATATAACTTCATAAATTAATATTATAATTTATAGTTTGGGGATATTTTTGTCAATATGCAGTTTGATCCGCCTGAAAAATGTTAACAAAGCAAAGTAGATCCCCCAATTCCATGAACTAGATGGAAGAAAGAATTTCTTATTTACATGAAAGCGATCGATGGAGAGCGTATGGGTACAGAAAGGAAAAAGCGTAATTTTTTACATTTCTTGGTATTTGAAGGACACATTATCTTTAGAGCTTTACCTCACATCACTGCTGTAGAGGGTTCTGTTGAGGTTAATGTTTATAAAGAAGCTATACTAAGAATGGAACAAAGATTTCAATCAATCAATCAATCATAGACATTTATAGAGCGCTCTACTTACCCGGAGGGTCTCAAGGCGCTAGGGGGGGGTGCTGCTACTGCCCGAACAGCCAGGTCTTGAGCTTCTTCCTGAAGGCGAGGTGGTCTTGGGTCAGGCGCAGGTCGGTCGGGAGGGAGTTCCAGGTCTTGGCGGCCAGGTAGGAGAAGGACCTTCCTCCTGTTGTCGTTCTTTGGATGCGGGGGACGGCGGCGAGGGCGTGACTGGCTGATCGGAGGTGGCGTTTGGGAGCGTAGAAGTTGATGCGGTTGTTGAGGTAGCTCGGGCCTTGATCGTGGAGAGCTTTGTGTGCGTGGGATAGGAGACGGAAGGTGATTCTCTTGTTGACCAGGAGCCAGTGCAGGTCTCTTAGGTGTCCGGAGATGTGGCTGTGTCGTGGGATGTCGAGGATGAGTCTGTCTGAGGCGTTCTGGATCCGTTGGAGTCTCTTCTGGAGCTTGGTGGTGGTTCCGCCGTAGAGGGCGTTGCCGTAGTCCAGTCGGCTGGTGAAGATTTAAGCCTACAACAAATATTGCGCTCAATCAATTCAAATTTTATACCAGGGCACAAAATTAAAATGAATCTTTTGATGACTTTTTAACTGCATTAAGATCTCTGAGCATGCAGTGTAATTTTGGAAATATGAGTGATGAGATGATCAGAGATCAGATATTTGTTCATGTTAAAAGTAAAAAAAACACCAGGAACAATTATGGGTAATGGGTGACTCAAAACTTTCTGCAGCAATTTCAACAAACAAAGCTTTGGAACAGTCTGAAAAGTGGATGCACCCTGTAAGGAATGTGAACAATAAGACAGAAAAAAATGAAGAAGTGTGTGCAGTTAACCGTTTTGAAGATCAGCGAGGTGAAGATTCAAGTTCAGGATTTAACACATCTTGTATGAGTAAGGTTTTTGAGAAAATTTGATAAAAGTGATAGACCTGGAGATTGTTATAGATGTGGTAGTAAAACACACATGGAGTCTTACGGGGGATGTCCTGCAGTAAACAGGGAGTTTAGGAAGTGTGGAAGAATGGGACACTGCCACTGTATGCATGGACCAGAGGAGAAATACACCTCAAACACGTGACAAAGTATCTTGCACATCAGAAAGATGCCACAGTATGTATAAGTGTGAATGTTGTATGGGTGCAGAGAAGAACACAGGCTTTGTTGTATCTCTTGTGGAGGAAGTTTCTAACGTAAAAGACACAGAGGATAAGTATATCAAGAAAGCCCCCATGAGCACTCTGGGAGTCCCAGGGGTAGAGTTAGAGCTCATGGCAGATGCAGGTTCACCATGGACTATAATTTCAAAACAATATTTTATGGAAAAACTTAGTGATGCCCTTAATTTTAGAGACACGTTACTGCCTGACAATATAGCAGAGAATTATGATGGCTCTAAGATCGCAATGGAATGGTATTTCGAGATCTCTTTACACTTCAAAAGTAGAGTAGCATCAATTAAATTATATGTTGCTGTTAAACGTGTAAACGTTTTAGGCTGGAAAGATCAATGGAAATTAGTTATAATTCTTAATCTCTGTTCAAAAGAACCTGTTTTGTTAGATGAAATCATGTATATTGAAAATGTAGCAGTCACAAGGAAGCTTTAATCAAAGAGAAGTTTAAAGAGGTTTTTACTGAGATACTAGGTAAATTGAAAGATTATTCACAAAAGATCAAACTTAAAAATAACACAATACCTGCCAAAATAAACTTAGAGGAGCACCCATCAATGTCAGGGAAGAAATATGCTCAATGAATTGGTTAGAGAAGGCATCGTTGAACCTATTGACTCAGCTGAGTACGTTTCTCCCATTGATTTGGTTCGCAAACCGGACAAAAAATTGAGAGTCTGTGTGGATCTCAGAGCATTGAATTCTGAGATTGTGGTGGATTGTCACCCTCTCCCGAACATAAATGAAGTTGTGTCAATGTTAGAAGGTGCTAAAGTGTTCTCCACCCTCGATTTAAGGTCAGCTGATCACCAAATTTCGCTGTCTGAGGAGTCTAAAATGTTAACAGCGTTTATTACACCGCAGGGTTTGCATCAATATACTAGGATGCAGTTTGTTTTGCCTCAGCTGCCTCGGTTTGCCAAAGGGCCATGTTCAATATTTTTAGAGATGTAGATATGTTTGTAAAATGTTTTCAAGATGACATTATTTTTTCATCTAATGAGGAGGAGTACCTGAGGCATTAGATGGAGGTATGGGAAAGGTTAAAAAAACGGTTTAACTCCTAAAGCTGCAAAAGGTTCAAAGACACAGTGGAGTATTTGGGGCATGCATTAAGAGGTAAGGGGGTGGTGTCTAAAAAATCAAATGTAGATGGAATTGTCAATGCACCCGCTCCCACCAAGAAGGAGCAACTGTTGTCTTTTGCAGGTATGTGCGAGTACTACAGTAAATTTGTTAGCACTTTTCCATCCAAAATGAAACCTTTAAAAAAGTTGTTGAGACTTAAAGCACCATTTGAGTCGAAGGAGGAGCAACAGAAAGCTTTTGTATTCATCAAAGAGGATATTTTCAAGGCTCCCACATTGAAAGCGTTCTGCATGAACAAAGAGTGTGTAATTACAGTGGATGCAAGCGTGTATGCTATTGGTGGGGTGATGTCGCAGAGGTGTGGAAAAGATGAGTGGAACGTTTGTTTTGCCTCACGCACTTTGAATAAAACAGAGCGCAGATATGCAGTGATCAAAAAATAATTAGCTTGTGTCTGGGCAATTGAACATTATGGTAATTATGTTTGGGGAAGTAAGTTCATTTTAAGAACGGACCACAAACCTCTTGTTAAATATTTTTTCTCCAGGCGGAGAATGGAACTCTACTTCACACATTGCGAGTCTCACTTTCAGGTTACAGGAGTATTGTTTTAAGACTGATTTTGTTCCTGGAAAGAATAATGTGATGGCCGATTTAATGTTGCATCATCCTTGTCAGTAAAATGAATGTGAGAGTATGGAGGAGTCTGATGTAGTTACCACCATTCAAGATGTTGTCTCCAGTGAGTTTGAAGATATTTCTGAAGACAAGTGGAGATTGAGTGAAAAAAAGATTCTTTATAACAGACTATCAGGCAGTATATCCAGAGGGGATGGCCAAAGAAGTCATGCTTATGTTTAAGGTTGCAGATGAGTTAGATTGGATGGGGAATTCGTGTACAAAAGTGGCAAGTGTGGGCCACCCTCTTGAGTGCGAAACTTAATATTGAAATTGGCACATAAGTCTCATCCTGGCATGTCTGCCATGAAGCATCTAGTAGGAATTACTTGAGGTGTGGAATGGATTGTATGGTCGATCGCAGAGTCAGGGAGTGTGATGTGTGCATGTCCAGTGAGATGAACCATGGAAAAAGTTGGCTTTTGACCTATCTGGTCCTTTCCTGTGTGTGTCTTATGATTCACGGTATGCATTGGTACTTGTGGATTATCATTCAAAGTGGCCGGAGTTTGTACAGCACTCGAAAACTAACTTTGTTCCGGAGTTTTTTAAAGAACTTTTGCCGGAGAGGGTTGTCCTTCTGTCCTTAATACAGATAATGGAGTGAGGCTCACTACTATAGAGTTGGAGGAGTTCCTTAAATGTCATGACATTAGATATGTAATTGTTTGAGAGGTGTCGCAAACTGATTGAGCAACAACTCGTTAAAGTTTGCTGCTCAGCCAGCTGCCTTCCAACTGTTGTCCATGGACAAACAATTGTAACCTAGAAGTACCACTTACAAAGCAGCGGTCGCAAAGGTGGCGCCTACTAAGCCAAGATTCCTATCATCCTCTAGAACCCTAAAAGAGCTCTATTGGCTTCCAGTAAACCAAAATATTGCATGTAAATCCTTATGCATAGTTTTTAGAATAATCCGGAAAAAACGCCCTATGTTCCTGCATAGGATATTCAAACATGACATTTTCCCAAAGAGACCTTCGCTCTTCAACTGCTAACCTATTATTTATTTATGCGATTTGTTGAGCGCGAACAATTGCCCAAGGGCGTCTCGGCGCTATGGATGAGAGCAGAATAGGAAAAGGGAAATGGATTACTGATTGAAAAGCCATTATGCATCCCTACCTTTCGGAAAGCTGGTTTGGGGGGTGGGGGGGGGGGGGGGGGGGTCAAGCATTTCCCGTCAGGGCTGCTCAACTGCGAAACAAGTTACCAGGCTGCTTGGGAACGGGCCAGGACCTGCTTCAATTTAGGAAAGCACTTAAAACCTGGATATTTTAATATTCCCAAATAAAACTAATTTTAAGTGTCCCATTGACTGAGCATTGACTTCTGAAAGGCAAGGGACTAGATAGATTGGAGGTGGAAGTTGTGCTTCTCAAGTGTTCTTTAATAATAATACCTACCTGGGAATGCCATTCCCCTTGGATAATATTGATTAATTAATGTAAATGGAGCAGGTTTATATAGTAGGTTGTCCTTGTGAAAATATGCCACAGACCCAGCTCTCCTGGATACTGGTGGGCATGCCTGGCATATGTGAATATTTCAGCAGGTTTACAACACAAACCAGTGTGCCTTGATTAGTTTAGGTGCTTCTTGACTCAAACAACAGACAATAACGCTGTCCTCTGGTGCCCTGCTGGAAGGTTCCAGTGACGGCACAGCAACTTGTCAGGACCCCTATCCGTAGGGTAGAGGGTGTGAGATCTCAGAAGTGCATGAGGTGAAACGTTCTACCCTGTTATGGCATGTTATCTTATCCTATGTGATGTAATGATATGTTATGTTATGCATATTTGTATAGTGCACAACTCATCCAGGAGGCTATCATGGGCATGAAGCAGTAGACTAATGGAGCAAGCCAGGGTCGGGGCTTGGTGAAGAGTTTCTTGTGGAATTCAAAAATTGAGGAGCCAGCGCTGATGTGTAGGGGCATGTCTGGGCTTTAGGAGCGAGGGAGGAGAAGGTGTGACTGTTGGATATGGTTCTACATATGTGTGGGGGTGCTAGGAGGAATCCACCGAGAAAAGCAGTCAAGTAGGTTTGTGGACGTTTATGCGGTGAGGTTCATGGGCACTGTCCACTTGCCTGACCTACAGCAGGATGTACTCCTCACTGTTGCAGACGAACACATGTGGACAACATGCCTTCTGAAATCCATCCTCCCACCTCTGCCCTGCATCCCTCCACTTTAGGCATCCTTCCAGCATCCTCACATTTGCACACAGCTGCCCAGGGCAGATGGAAGGCTACTTTTGAGTATCCTGAAGGAAACTGCTGCCAGGTCAGGGAATTGAGTGGATCCCTAGGATTCCAGGATCCAAACTTTAGCGCCTACATTCAAAGACCTCTGCCGGCTTGCATGGCTTCTCTGACCTTGTGAAATATATCACCCAATCAATCAGGATTTATAAAGCATGGCTAATCACTCAATAGGGTATCCAGGAGCTGGCAGGCCCCGGAGGCTCCATCTACAAGCTCGGTCTTGGAGGCCCTTCTGAGTTCTGGGAGTGAGGTGATGGTCTGGAGGTGCGTAGGGAGGCTGTTCCAGGTCTTTGCTGCAAAGTAGGAGGAGCTTCCTCCATTTCTGCTTTGGTAGACTTAGGAAGTATGGGTGGGTGAAATAGAGGCAGAACGTGGTGTTATCGACGGTTGGTGGATGTTTATGCTGTGGTTAATGTAGGTGGGACTGTGGTTGTGTAGAGCCTTATGTGCATGGATTAGCAGCTTGAATTGGCATCTGGCTCAGGAGCCAGAGGAGTTTCCTGAGGTGAGGCGTGATGTGGGTCAGTCGCAGAAGACTGACGATGAGTCTGGCTATGGCGTGCTGTATGGTCTAACGTCTCTGTAGGAGATGCAGGGTGATTCCAATGTGGAGGGCATTGCCGAAGTCCAGTCGGCAGGTAATGAGGGCCTGTGGCACAGTGTGTCTCGATTGTAAGCATAGCACTTGAATATCTTACATAGCATGCGCAGAGTGAGGAAGCAGACAGATGAGGCGGCGTTGATCTGTGATTTCATGGTGAGCTGGTTATCAATGATGATTCTGAGGTTTCTGGCCTGATCGGAAGGAGTGGGTGTTGGTCTTATGTCTGATGGCCACTATGAGTCATTCTATTTGTTGTTGTTGCCAAAGATCAGTAGTTTCATCTTGTCTATGTTCAGTTGCGGGTATCAGCATCAGACCCGCCTTCTCTCACGTTACATTCCACCCTCCCCATGTACTGCATGGCAAAGACCTTATGTTCACACGCGTGCCTAGGCAAGACTCTGGTGCAAGCCACAGACAATGAAGCTTTCTGGATCACTGAATCACAGGTTGGAGCTTGAAAGGTATCGTAGAGGGAGAACCTATCTGCTCTCATATTAAACGCACACAGCCTAATCTGATGACACACAGGGTGCTGAGGCAGGTCATCATGCCCATCATGTGTACAAGGTGGGGCTTTTTAAGTTGATTAGACATTACATGCCAAAATTATATTGTAGGAGACATGCTGTTGGAAATGTATCACAACAACACATTCATATGATTCTGAATTACTAGTAGTCAAGAAAGACCAATACATTGTTTATGCAAAAACATGTAATTTACTATAACAAACTTAACACTGTAAAACTGTAAAATATACAAGAAATGTGATAAATCCATCCATGGTCCCCACACTTATAAACGCAGCTCAAAGTAGTATCATATAGAGCTATCAGACAGCCAAACTGTTGCCATGGGAATATTCTATCCATCCGGGATATCGACCTATTGATGTCAGATTGGGCCTTAAGTCTACGTCCACAAGCGTTTAGCTGATTTATTGATCCAGAGCTTCACCAAATGTTGGAGTCTCTTGGAAACAAACCCTGGTAGAGACAATGTTACATGACAAAGTTAAGACCCAAAGCTCTGGGTAAACACAGGTTCAGGCTTCCTGACTATAAGCTGGGTTTTCCTTCTGTGAAACTGATGGCATGGCGGCTTCCCTCTTTAGTTGTGTTGAGCGGAGCTGCAACTTGGGGCTTTTCCTAGTCCCCCTCCGGCTTGAAGACAGCAGTTCTTCATTAAATGCCCTTTCGAATATGGCTGGGAGAGACTGTGCCAACTTCCGGGTGAAACCCCCACCAACAAAGACGTACAAGATGGGGTTCACGCAGCTGTTGACGTAGGCGAAGGCATACACCACGGGGTACCCTAAAAAGACAGAGGGGTGGAACAGGCATGTGGGCTTGGCATAGCGCAAGAGGCTGGCCAAGCTGAAGAGCTGGTAGGGTGTCCAGTTGATAAAGAACATGACAACGGCGAGGACAGCGATCCGGTAGACCCGGGTCTGGTTGGTCAGGCGCATCTTCCGCACCCGAAGTCCTATTTGTGTGTAGCAGGCGATGATGATTGTCACAGGGATGCAAAAAGCGAAGACAAAGCGGACAGCAATCATGGTGGGCTCCCTCCACTCTCGCAGATGTGTCTCGCCCACCTTGTGTTCTTCTGGGGCATAGTTTATGAAGCAGATGCTCTGGTTGAATAACATCTGATTGTCGGCGAAGAAGAGGTAGGGTGCACTCAGAGAGATGGCCAGCAACCACACCACAAAGCAGACCGTCACCGAAGTCTGCATGGAGCGGTGCCGGCGGTACCACAAGGGCCAGCCTACCAGGAGGCAGCGGTCCAGACTGACAGACGCCAAGAAGAAAACACTGGCATACATATTCAGAAAGGAAAGAAAGAAGTCTGTCTTGCACAGAGGTCCACCAAAGGGCCAGTCAAAGTGGCGGGCCGCATACGTCACTCGTAGAGGCACGATAAGTAGGTAGAAAAAGTCAGCCACTGAAAGGTTGAGGAAGAGGATGGTGGTCTCGGTCATCTTGAGCCGTACACCCAGTACCCACAGGACAAGGCCGTTCCCGGGCACCCCAAGGATGAAGGTGAGCACACTGATGGTCTGGAAGATGGCAGACGTGGCCTTCACCCCACCAGAAGCCACCGTCCTCTCGAAGTCCTCAATGGTGACACTGCAGTTGATGTCAAGCATGCTGAGTCTGAAAATGAAATATTTAGCAAATTAATCATGTTTTATATATGAAACAACTCTTTGTGTGATGATTGTGCACAGACTGAAACATTGTAGGTGTTTGTGGCGACATGAACATTTTTCATTAAAAGTGATGCAGTTAGCTGTACAATTGTCCAGTGACATTTTCAAATATATCATAAATTTCACTGGCAGTTTTGAGGAAACACACATAATATTAAGATCTTCCATGGCCTGCAGACTGAGTCTGATTCTCTAAAGGTGTATTTTTGGGCCTTCTCCATAAGAGCATACGTTACTGAAATTAATACAACTATTGTACTTTTTAAGAGAATTTGCAAAGAAATTGGCTCAAAAGCCAAACGGTTTACAGTCTATTGAAACCATTGGTGCAGGCAAATTAATCTGGTCTCCTGGTATTTGGCAGATGGAGGAATCATTTTTGCAGATGCAAATGGCCTGATTCAAAGAAACAGGCCATCTGCGATCACAAAAAAGCATTTTCTTATGCACAAACCACAAATTGCAATTCAGTAACAAGTTACAAAATCACAACTTTTTTTTGCGGCCCACTACTAATGTGGTATTTGGATGGGACATGGTTAGGGCGTCCCTTCAAAATACCGAATTGGTTTGGTATGTATTGTTTCATGACCAAATTCCGGTTGCAAAACATTCGTCTTTTATCACCTCCTTAACCGCATCGCTGCGGCGGCTTTTCTCGCTGTGTGCGGCAAATTACGAAAAGCTGCGTTACATGAGGAGCTCAGCTCATCATCCGCACACGACCACCGTGGCTGATGACGAGCTGAGCTCGTCATCAGCAGCGAAGGGATTAAAGGTGGTGGTAAAACATCTGCAAACCGAGAGGGGACCCCAAGGGACATGTTCCCCTTTGTGAATACTAACAAAAATATTTAATAGGAGTAGGCAGTTGTCCCATGGGCCACTGCCTACTCTTAAAAAATGTAACTTACACTATTCAGTATTTGCTTTTCAAGCGCATCCCCTTCCCCTTTAATCAAAATGTGTTGCATGCCAAAAAACATAAATTGATTTATTTAAAAGCAGTCACAGACATAGTGGTTGGTGACTCCAGCAGGCCTCTCTCCCTGTGATGGCTGCAATTGCTAGTAGGTTGTAATGTGTGATCCACCTCATTAATGATGGAGGTCAAATTACACCTACAAGGTGCAAACCAATCTAGGAGTACATGGGTTGGTTAATAAATAACCACACTTGAGGCAGAGTACTCGTTGTGAATTGCAACTAGTATTTGACAACCAGTTCTTAGCACAAGGGGTCCCTGATTCATTTATTTGTCCAGTCCTAAAGGCAGCACCACAAGAGCTCGTGGACGTTGAGCTCCAGTAGCTCTTGGGGATACTTGCCATGATGTCATGTTCCAGATAAACACTGAAAGAACAGCCTACCGTCAAATATCTGACTTTACTCCAAAGAATCTGTCTCTCATGCACTACAAATGCATTCAATAAAAATTGTTCCAAGTTGCACGACGACTTTTAGCAATGCATTTGTATTTTTTATACTGACCTATGTACTAAAAGGTAATCTCCCAAAATACTGAACCATAGTGGGTCACAATTCGCCTTCCTCCTTAATTTGAGTGAGGAAGGACGCAAAATGGAACCCAGTATGATCGCCACAATCATAGCAATGGTGGGCTGCTGGTGTAAGCAGACTGCTATGTCTATGACTGCTTGGAAATTAAGGAATCTTTTTTTTAAAATTCAGCCCATTTTCCTTAAAGGAATTCAGGTTACGTTAAAATCAAAAAACTAAAGGGCATATTTACAAGAACTTAACTCTGCTGTAGCATCAATTTTTTGACATTGCGGCAGCAGATTTACAAGTTGCCACTAACTGCAGTTCGCAGCACTTTTCAGGCGTAAACGTGAATTTTTAAGCTCGCCACTTCTGTTAGCAGTACTTAATGAAAATTATATACCAAGTGGGCGTTCCGTGCAAAAACTGAAGCTAACTCCACTTTGCGATATTTACAATGAAAATCCCATATGGCGATAATCCCCCCAAACTGCTGCTAAATCCAGTTAGAGGCCGTTTTTTCAGACCAGAAAATAGCTGGTCTTAAAGTTGTTGCAAAGGCTGGGTCCACATATAAGTTGTTTGGGTGCTGGACAGCTCTGCAAGGAACATTGCTGCAGTGCCCTGCGCCATAACTAACGGTCAGGGATGCCCCCTATCAATAGGATAGGGCGCATTCCTGGGCCCCATTCATGAAATTGTTGCATCGCTGCGACAAAACAGTGTTGAGACAATTTTCACTGCGTCCTCCTTGCGACACGATGGATGCGCTGTATTTATTGTATTGTGCTCCATGTCACCATCAATGACTGGCACTTCTGGAAAACTGACATATCTGGCAGCGCTAAAGTCATGCATTGCTACAGTTGTTTTGCAAGCATGACGCAACTCCAGCAATGCATGGGGTGTCGGTGCAGTTAGAGATCCATCAGTGGAGGTTGTGTGCTACGGTGTTAGTGTCTGTAAGCATTGCCGTAGTGGAGGTGCTGAGGGAGATGACGAGAAGTTCTTCTGTGATCTTGATTCAGCTGCAGCGGGGAGGCGGCAATGATGGCGGTGGTGTACGGTGGGCATGGTGAAGGTGTGATTTATACAATGATGGTTGGTCCAGGAGCGTTTGGTGATGTGGATGTGGTTGAATGTTCCCGATGGCAGAGAAGTTATAAGTTTCACATCAGAAGTTACATACAGTACATCAAACATCCTTGCTAAAGAAGAAAGTAACAAAACATGGGAATCACTCCTTGGAAGGCAGCTAAACGAGGAAGAAAAGGACAAACTGTGGCAGTCGGCAACAACAAACAAGGTCACGCCACAACTGGCACAAACCAAGTTCTGGCTCCTCCAGAGAGCATACTGGACCCTGGTGAGACTCCACAAAGTAGGCATGAAGGACACGGGTATCTGCTGGAACTGTGATAAAGAGGAAGGGACCCTGGAACACCTCACCTTCGAATGCCACAAAGACAAGAAGTTCTGGGCGAAAGTAAACAACTTTATCAACGACATCATCAACAAGAATATAAAGCTAACCTTCGTGAGCCTTGCCACAGGTTTCATGACGGACTGCCTGGAAAGCAAAGAGGAGAGAGACCAGGTAGACATCCTACTAACGGCAGCACTAAAAATCATCCTAACAATCTGGAAGAACACAGCCAAAGCAAACTTCAAAAACATGGATAAACTGGGTGACTTTCCTCAGAGGCGCAGACATCACCAGCAAGTTCACAAAGGAGCACAATGCCAAAGATGGAATGTGGGAGCTCCTCGACACATACCTGGAGTCAAAAAAAAACACTGAGAATCCCAATATACTGTTTCTATGGTTTTAAATATGTATAGAGTGTCTAAAATGAATTGTAGTTTAATTATCTTATCGCTATGTGGATCCATTGTTTTATGTATGGTTTATAGACTATTGTCTAAATAAACTTTGTTTATCAATCAATCAAATCAAGCATGCCGTTAATGCTAGAAAAGTAAGCACATTGAAAAGAAAGACGGACGGCGCCATGTTAAAAGCTGCACAGCCAGCAATGATGTCAAGGCGTCGGGCGGGCGCCTTTCTTTTCTATTTAATCATGTTCAGACACGCGTACAAGGGGATAAGGGTGGAGAGTGAAAAGGCAGCTTTTGGCCTCTTTGTCACCCTGGCTGGCTGCTCGGAAGCTGAGCGACAACACAGATGGCAGCTGCTCCCGCTGCTGACTTTGGAGCTGGAGAACAGGGTTCGAGCCTCGGTGGGGGCTGCATTATTTAATTTTTTTAAAGTAAACAGCGATCTGGGAGGTGGGTGGGAAGAGGCAAATTAAAACAAATAATACACATTGGGGAAGACAGATACAATTTAAAACAAGTGTGTAATGCTGCTGCACTGTATTTCTGCCCCTGTCTATACTGTGCCTGTCCTGGATATGACTGTAACAGGCATTGCCGCTGTGAGGACTGTACTTGAGCTGCACAAGAGGCCAGCTGGCCCTGACGCCATCTCTGCTGTAAATATACGAGATCAATATGAGCCGCTGCTGTCAGGATTGCACCGATTCCTGCGTGACAGGAGCTTGCCCTGCGCCATCTCTGCTATACATGTCCTGCATGTGAAGCTAACATGCCCTGCTGCTGCCGACCCTGCACGTGATGTGTGTGGGAGCAGCGTGCACTCTGCTACCCAAGCTGCAGTGCTTTTGTGTTAGTAAAGCTTCTGAAAATGTTCAATATACTAATGGCGTTGTCAATACTAGTTTACGCTGCTGCCAGTTTCAAGGGATTAGTTACAATGGACTACAGTACGCCAAAGGCTGGGAGTATCTAATATCGATGCCATTGCCATCATCAGCCTGCTGAAGATCTTTAAATGATCTTTACCCCTGTGACCCTGTGACACACATTTTATTTCCACCTCCATTAAGACAGGTTCCAGGATTGTAACTAACGCTGTGAAACTGCTGCGCTCGGCTCAAACTTTAGACTGAGCTGCATTTAGCAATGAGGGAGGATGTAACGGAAGCAGTACAGTTTTTACCAGATTCTTGTTGTATATTTATACTTACATCAAAATGACTCCCTGGTGTCTGCAGTCCCTTCTTAGTGTTCCTACCTTCTCTATCTCCCATTTTACCTATGTGTGTTCTATCTGGTGTGTTGAGGATTCCAGCCCTGGCAGTTGGTCTGGTCAGCTGTGGGGTTTTACTGCTCTGCTGTCTTAATTTATTCTTTGTAACTTAATAAATGCAACCTAACTACTAGAAGACGTGTCCTGCTGCCTACTTAACTTGTTTACAACAATTCTCAAGAATGAAATAGGAGTCATAGAAATGGCGTGGGAGCAGGAGCTTTTTTTCAAAACTTGGCAGAATGCCTTTGCTAATAGAGAGGTTAAATAAGTGGCTAAGAAGTGCTGCCAGAATCTAGGGATCTTTCTCGACTCTTACATGTGAGTGTCCCTCACTCACAGGTAAAGCTGAGGAATGTAGAGGAGATCACGGCGCCGCTTTTATCAAAAGTCGCTGAAACGCGAAATGGTCTTTAGGTGGAGGTAGAACACCTCTCTACAGTGTGCTATGTAATGTACCCTCTATTAGACAACCATCTGAGAGTCCACATCTATGCAGGGTGCCAAGAGGGGAATAACTGAACATTGAAATATTGCATGTGTGTGCCTAGACGTAATTTAGCGATGAAACTACAGGTTTACGACTGACACATCCGAGAGTCGTTACTTTCTGCATAGTGACAGTTCTGTGCGCAAGTGAGGGGCGAATATGCATTAGTGTGTATTGTTATGCCCTATTAGAACATTGGAATGTTGGGAGCTCCATTGAAGACAATGGAGTGCTCTGGGCTTATAATGGCTGGTATAAGCCCGGAGCTCCAACATTCCAATGTTTCTTCGTTCACAGCTCTGGCTGTGAACAAAGGCTTCAGGGAGCCTGAGGGGATTCCAATCCCCTCACGCTCCCAAAAGGCTTTGATTTTTTTGTTAGAACATTCTGTCCTCTAGTGACAGAATGTTCTAATAGCCTTATAGCCCTTCGTAGATGGGCTATACCGCTATTAAACTCCCTCTCCCTTGTTAAAGGCCCTCGCCTTCGGCTCGGGGCCTTTAACGCTGCAGAGGGCCTTTAATAGCCGGTATAGCCCTCTACGGCGGGTTATAAGGCTATATTAGAACATTGGAATGTTGGTAGCTCCATTGAAAACAATGGAGTGCTCCGGGCTTATAATGGCTGGTATAAGCCTGGAGCTCCAACATTCCAATGTTTCTTCGTTCACAGCTCTGGCTGTGAACAAAGGCTTCAGGGAGCCTGAGGGGATTCCAATCCCCTCACGCTCCCAAAAGGCTTTGATTTTTTTGTTAGAACATTCTGTCCTCTAGTGACAGAATGTTCTAATAGCCTTATAGCCCTTCGTAGATGGGCTATACCGCTATTAAAGTCCCTTTCTCTTGTTAAAGGCCCTCGCCTTCGGCTCGGGGCCTTTAACGCTGCAGAGGACCTTTAATAGCCAGTATAGCCCTCTACGGCGGGTTATAAGGCTATATTAGAACATTGGAATGTTGGTAGCTCCATTGAAAACAATGGAGTGCTCCGGGCTTACAATGGCTGGTATAAGCCTGGAGCTCCAACATTCCAATGTTTCTTCATTCACAGCTCTGGCTGAACAAAGGCTTCAGGGAACCTGAGGGGATTCCAATCCCCTCACGCTCCCAAAAGGCTTTGATTTTTTTGTTAGAACATTCTGTCCTCTTGTGACAGAATGTTCTAATAGCCTTATAGCCCTTCGTAGATGGGTTATACCGCTATTAAAGTCCCTGTCGCTTGTTAAAGGCCCTCGCCTTCGGCTCGGGTACTTTAACACTGGAGCGGGCCTTTAATAGCCGGTATAGCCCTCTACGGCGGGCTATAAGGCTATAAGGCTATAATAGAACATTGGAATGTTGGGAGCTCCATTGCCATCAATGGAGTGCTCTCTGCTTCTACGGGCCGGTAAAGGCCCACAGAGCAACATTCCAATGTTCTACAAAGGCTTCTCGAAGCTCGAGGGGATTTATATCCCCTTGAGGTTCGAGAACCCTTCGTTTAATTTGTTAGAACATTCTGCCCGCTAGTGGCAGAATGTTCTAATAGCCTTATTGCCCTTCGTAGCAGGGCTATACCGGCAATTAAAGTCCCGCTGTCTCGCTAAAGTCCCTTGCCTTCGGCTCGGGCCTTTAACAATTCAGCGGGCCTTTAATAGCCGGTATAGCCCGCTACGGCGGGCTATAAGGCTATATTATGTTATGCATATTTACGTGTGCTATTTTTTAACTCAGCTTACGTTTTTTAACTCAGCTTACGTTTCCCATGTGTGGCAGAAAACATCAGAGTAGGAATCAGCCACAAGGGCCATGAGGTACCAGAAGCCGAAGGCCAAGTTCTACAAAAAAACAAAGCGCTTGGCACACGGCGTGAAACTTCAGCAGGCAGACTGCAAGGAAGTGATCGAAGAGTCCGCGAAGGTTTGGTGGGCGGGACCTGGCAGGATGGGAAATGCCACTATTGTTAAGAGTAAAAGCGCACTGTAATGCGCTGAACCTAAAAAAAAACCAAGCACTGTAAAAACAAACAAGCATTGGTCATTTAACGCTATAGTCTGTAAGCAACATGGAAGCTTTGGAGGGCGGGACTGGGTGGTATGGAGACAGCTGCTATTGTTAAAAGTGAAAGCGTGCAATTAAAAAACAAGCAGTGTAAAAAAAAACAAGCACTGTTTATTTAACGCTATAGTACAGAAGCAACATGGGAGATTTGGAGGGCGAGACTGGCCGGTATGTAGAAGGCCGCTTGTTACATCTTGCTTATTTCTTGCATTTCCCTTGGATAGATTTTCCGCTATTGTAATGTGGCACACAATGAGGAGAACAATTATGTAAGAATTTGTATCCTTGAGTGTTTGTGCTGCGCGCCAATGTTACACGAAAAGCAGACCAATAATAAAAAATTCTGTAATATATAAAGCCAAATAATTCCGATTTCTACAATATTACTGTAGCGCAAAATGTCCCTGTGATCTCACCTGCATCATTTAGACTAGTACCTGGGGAGGGCCGGAGCAGGAGTTTTGAGCAACAGACCAGGGCATCCTCTTCGATAAAAAAAAAACAAGTAGGCGCGATTAAAGCTTAAGGTCAATAGAACATATGGCAGACTTTCGAAATGTGACACATGATGTGTGTTTATGATCTAAAGTGCCAATCCACGAATAGCATGTTGAAACAAGCAGGACTGCAAGTCCCATGACGCCTCATTGTAATCACATGCAAAATGTAGAACAGGCAAGGAAAAGTCCAAAGGCATCTATAGTATGAATAGCGTCCAGATTCAACAACCAAAGAGTAGCCTACAATGTTATGCTAGTGTTCAGAACAAGCTCTTGGCATTGCTGTGGGGAGGAGAAATGCGAGACATGGCCTGGCGGATGTGAAAAGTGTGTAGTAGGGGGCGGGCGAGCGGATGCCTTTGAAGTGAAGCTCTCGGCATCACTGTGGCGGGTCTGATGCAAAAGATATCACCCGACGCGTCGTCTGAGGTCTGCTAGTCAGAACCTACTTACTCCTCCCCGGTTCAAGCTGGCCACAAAAGGTGGTAAATCCCTTTTTGTATTAGGCACCAAGGCCTGGAATAAGCTTCCTCTCTTTTTACGTTCATTCTCCCAAGAAGCCCCTTTCAGGAAGGCATTAAAAACTTGGATCTTCTCTTTGGCCGATGCTATATGTAGGACTTTGGTGTAATTGTGGTGTAGAATGCAGGACATCCTTTTTCCCTCCAACTCTTCCATCTGAGTTGTGTGAGCGCCAAGATACTCCTTGGAGTGAAAGTTGCGCGATAGAAATGTCTATTACATTATTACATTACAATGATGCGAGGCAGGCGGCTCGGAGACCAAAATGGAAAGGGCGTGCACGGGCACATGCACTCGGCACAATCAGCCTGGTTTAGCTTTCCTAGTTACAACTCTATAATCTCGACATCTATTACTTATGTGATAGAATAGTTGAGACCTAAAAATAAAAATATGGATCCCAAAATGCAAAATGTTCTTGAGTAAGAGGGTCGGATTGGTTGAAAAAGTACATACAACACCGTGGTCAGAGACAATGACGCCGAACGCAAGGCTCTGGAAGCCAGATGAAAACCAATTCTCTTCCTCAAATAGAGGGCACCAGTGCCATGGAGTGCCTTAAACGCCATTGGTAGGGCTTTAAACTCAATGCGTTTCTGAATTGGCAGCCAGTGAAGAGACTCCAGCAGTCCCGCAGCATGGGATCAATGGCCGAGGCCAAAGATTTCCCGTGCGGCCGTGTTCTGCACTACCTGCAAGTGTGAAAGAAGGTACTTCGGGAGACCCAGGTAGAGGACGTTAGCGTAGTCCAACCATGATCCTATCATAGCTTGCACTATGGTTTTCCTATGGGCAATGGATAGGAAAGGGAGGAATTTCCTTAGCATTTTCAGTATCCCAAAACACTGACCAACCAGGCTCAGAATCTGTGGTTTAAGAGTAAGACAATTGTCCATCCTAACACCAAGATTTCTAGCCACTGAGGCCACAGCGGAAGGAGGAAGCATATCCTCCGGCCACCAGGACTTCCAGCAGGGATTCGGAGGACAGCCGAAGAAAAGAACCTCAGATTTGTCTGAGTTGCATTTCAACTTGTTAAGTTGAAAGCAGGCAAAAACCGCACCCAGACAGCTTTTTATGCGATCCCCGTTAAAGTCCATGTTTTTTCCACATGTGAAGAGAAGCTGAGTGTCATCCGCGTATGAGACAATCTGGGCGCCAAATGACTCAACTAGTGCCGCCAAAGGGGACATATATATCTTGAAAAGAGTGGGGCTTAATATCGACCCTTGGGGTACTCCCACCTCCAGAGGCGGCACTGCCACCGAGTACGGAGGAGCCCAGACTGTCTGTTGCCGGTTGGAGAGGAAGAACTTAAAGCATCTGAACACCGTTCCCCCGACGCCAATGTCCAAGAGTCTAACCAATAGGCGGTTGTGTGGAACGGTGTCAAACGCCACCAAGAGATCAAGCAACACCAGCAGTGCCTTCCCTCCGGTGTCCTCGACCTCCTTAACGGCCTCCGCCACCTCCAGCAGTGCTGTTTCTGTGCTCATATTCACACGGAAACCGGATTGGGTATAATGCAGGACACCGTGTGACTCAACATAGTCTGAGAGAACGGACTGTACATGCTTTTCCGCCACCTTAGCCAGGACCGGGAGCAAAGAGATAGGCCGGTAATTAGCATGGATGGCGGGGTCCAGAGAGGGTTTCTTCAAAAGAGGAAGAACCAGCGCCTGTTTCCAGGCTTTAGTCCTTATAGGCCTTAGTGCAGCACCTATAGGCCTCCCTCAATGTTTCCAGATAGTTTGATCACTATACTCTTTCGGCACTATCCCTGTCTCAAATGAACGATTTAAAATCGGATTAACAATGGGGTTGATGACATATGCCACTTTGGCTAGAAACTTAGCGGGACAGGGGTCCAGCGGAGACCCAGATCTCATTTTAGAAAGAAATTCCAGTGAGATTTGAGGCTCAATAGGAGGAAAGCTCAACAGACTCGGCCGTCCTGCGTCAGACACAAAAGAATGGGATCCTGGAATAGACACTCCCCCTATCACAACTGATGGAAAAGTTGCCTGGATGCTTTTGATCTTGTTACCAAAGAAGCTTGCCAGTTGCGTAACCCAAGGTTCTGAAAAGGAGCACTTCGGAGTGATGGAGGCTGGCGATGTGAATTCCTTCACAATCAGGAAGATTTCTTTGCTGGTGTTGGTGGCCTCCTCAATCCTTTGAGCAAAGTAGGCTTTCTTAGCCAGGGAGATTTCCTTGTGATAGGCCTTAGTGCAGCACCTATAGGCCTCCCTCAATGTTTCCAGATAGTTTGATCACTATGCTCTTTCGGCCTTCTTACAGAGCCGTCGACTGGTATTGAGCGCTGGCCTGAACATGGGGGCAGACGCGCGAGTAGAGTTCTTAGGAGTCCGCCCAGGCGGTGCCAATTCCCCCAAACACTGCGTGAGCCACGTTTGAAAGCGGACTAAGTCCTCCTCTATGTCACCCGTCGACGAACAGGGGAGAGTTAACAGATATTGTTCAATCATATCCGGTGTTACTCGATGGAGGGCACGGGACATCCGGGGCTGACACCCATTGTCTCTAATAGTCAGGGTGGTGTTATGCTGGATATTAAAGGTCACCAGTAGGTGGTCAGACCACAACACGGGAAGGGGGGGAGCCACTGTAATAGGCATAGTGGAGAAAATTTGGTCCAATATAGGGTGGCAAGCCCAGAGAAGTAGTGATGTCTAAAACTTTGATGGTATCCGCAGCATCTGCTACATCAAAATGAATGTTAAAATCGCCCAGGAGAACAAAGTGTTTAAACTGTACACTCATTACCGAAATCACTGAGTCCAGCCCCTCGTGAAACGATGCAATAGGACCTGGAGGTCTGTAGACCAGCAGACCAGCGCAAGATTGGGTGGAAGTGTGAGACAAAATCCCAGTGCTTCTGCCCCAGGAATGTCTTCCGTAGGTATGATAGAGCACTCATAGCGTCTGTCTATCACAAGAGCCACTCCCCCTCCTTTGCTTGTGCACCGGTCTTTCCTCGACATAAAATAGTTAGAGGGCAGGGCATTAGCTACATCTGGACTTGAGGCTTCGCCAAGCAAAGTTTCCATCAGAAAAAGGCAGGCGGGATTAGATTCTGATAGGTAGTTAAACTGATCCTGGGCATGTTTGCTCGCAGACCGAGTGTTTAGAAGGGCACAGCTGAAAAAGCGTTCAGATGGTCCCCGCCCCACCCTCGGGATTTCATGGTGCCCTGACTCCGCGGGCCCCTCTCAGCCCACACTTCCTTCAATGACCACCCACAACCAGTGCAGTGGTCATGGACAATGCAGCCTCTATTAATAAACTGTCTTAAGCCCAGGAGATGTGCTGCAGAGTAGCCTCGGGTTCCTCCCTAGTGCTGCGTCCAAAGGTCGCCCACCCATCCACACCCGTCAGCCTCCGGGACGCTGACGGACGCAGACGGGCTTTCCTTAGCCGCTCCTTCGGCGCGGGTTAGGCGCATCCGCTGCTCGCGTCCGCTGCGCGGTGCCATCCCCGTCTAAATTTATACTTCCCGCCCGTGAGACAGAAGCCTAGTCCGCAGACTAGCAAGCCTACCTCACCCAAGATGGCCACCGTACTTGTGCGCAGCCTCCCCGTCTGTCCCTCAGCTCCTGATCGGCTGAGAGGGGGGGCCTAGAAGAGCACGGCAAGAGGGTGGCAGGGGAAGAGCAGCGCAGTCACAAGGGTTGCAGGTAGGTGCCCAACTGTCCCCAAATAGGTAAGAAACCGAGTCCCCCACACAATGAAATAAAAGAGTACAGAGAGAGATCTCCCGGCTTTTCGCCTCAGGAGAGAAGAGCAGTGAACAATTAAAACAGTGGCACGAGTCAAAGACACAGTGCAATGCAATTTAAAACAGTGTGCAAGGAAAGCGCAAAGACAATTTATTAAAAAGCTCAGTATGTATAGCTCACTCCGTCAGGCATCCGCCACGGGAGTCTCGTTAAGACAGGTCTGGACCTTTTTTAGACCTGTTTTATTCCAGGACATCATCAGGACAGGGTTACTTTACTTGGAGTAGTGCTGTACACTGGAAGTACTGGGCTATCATCAAAGGTGGAGGAACTGAGGGCCATATTATCAAGAAAGGGTGATACATTATCGCCGCTTTTATCGGCAGGAAACTTCCGCTAAAGCGGCAATAAGGGCCTTGATAATATGCCCTTGTGAATCCCCATAGAAGCCCAGTTTCTGGTGTTAACCTGGGCTTCTATGGGAATTCACAAGGGCATATTATCAAGCCCATTATCGCTGCTTTAGCGGCAGTTTCCTGCCGATAAAAGCGGTGATAATGTATCGCCCTTTCTTGATAATATGGCCCTGAATTCACAGGTTGCATGGGTCCTCGAGGATTGGACTGTCACTTCTATTCGGGTGCTATAAGATCCAACTGGAGTATGGGTTGGTTATGAGCACCGTGTTCGTGTTTGATCGACCTGGCTGGCAATCCTTGCGGGGTTCAGATTCCGTTGAACAATTACTGTGGTCCAACGCAATCAGACCGTCACAGGTGGAAGGAATCCAGAGATGTGGGCTGATCCGTGACTTCAAATCGGGAGCAGGGAGCAGGGAAGTGAAGCGCAGCTTTCATCAGTTTGTGGCACAGCCCAATACAAATTCCATATTGGGATCTCCTAAGACACACACAAATCAAGATTTTTGTGACTTAGCGAGGGAATTTATCCCAAAAGTGATCCATAAAAGAGGGCTACCAGTCCCAGAATAACATTTTAAAAAACCCTGACTGATTCAACATTTCATGCATGGACCTGGAAAACTTGTAAATAATGTGTATAGACAGATTTCTTTGGCTTATAGTGGGCCAGATTCATGGTGTTGTGAGCCTGTATCTCATGTTGATTTCCCTGATGTTATCTCAAACTTTGCCTGCAGCAAGCACACATTTATGTAATCTCCCATACCATTTACAACACCTCTTGGTCTTCGTGTTGGCTTCCCTGCCGCTGCTGCTGGTTTTGTCATTTGTTTCCCGGACTCCGCCCAAGGTCCGCCCTCTGACTGTACTGTGCTGATACTGTTATGGTTTGTGTGTCTTGCTACATTTCAACTAAATTTTCAATTTCCTGCTTCTACTTTTGTTGCTGCTTCAACCATTTTTTACCTGCTCCTTCCCACCCGCTGCTGCCTCCTGCCAGCCCCTCTCACATTTCAAGACTACTTATGTGGGCAACAGTGCCAATGCATCCCCTGTGTGCTGCAGGCGCGCCAAAGGCAAGCAAGTCTATGTCCATCTGAGCCTGGACCACGTCCGGCTCAAGGGGCCCTGGCTCTTCCACCACTCGAAGATACACCGCCACTATGCTACAAGCCCTGGACTCCTCAACAACCACTGCTGCTGCGCATCTCCCAGAGTCAAGGGTGGACCTTTCACCTACCGTCACTGCCTATTCTCCTGCAACACTAAAGCCCCAGCACATATGGTAACCACCACCACGCCTTCCACATCCACCCAGGACCAGCTCCTCTGTCTCCTGCCTAATGCACATTCTTGCTGCAAGCACGATACTGAGACCATCACCTCCTTCACCCTTGATGTCATCTTCTTCACTGAGACCTGTCTCAAACCCACATACATGCCTGACATCGCCTCAGCCACGCCTGACGGATACAAGATTACACATCGAGACTGCGACACAAGCACAGAGGTGGAATCATCACCATCATCCACAAGGAAACAATCCACTACACCACCACAGCAGATGACATCACACCAATCATGGAACACCTCAACTTCCAACTCCGAACAAACACAAAACCACCATCAGAGGGACCCTTGCTACAGGCCTCTAGGATCCCTCCCTAGCTTCTGAAATGCCATTGCTAAGGTTATCGCTCTGCTGGCCATCGACTCAAAAAACAACATCTTCCTGAGACTTCAATTTCCACTTTGATGACCCCAATAATATGTTATGTTATGTTATATGTGGTTTTGTAACGCGCTCCGATAGTCAAGACTGTCCTGGCACGGGAGAGAAACTGAAACAGAGTGGGAAAGGAGTATGCTATTCATGAATTTGAAAGAGGTGAGTTTTGAGCAGTTTTTTAAAATTGGTCAGATTGGGAGCGTGTCTAAGAGCGTCTGGCAGGGCGTTCCACATTTGAGCTCCCTTTACCGTGAGGGATTGTCCGCCCAGGCGGACTCTTCTAAATCTGGGGATGACCATCTGCTTTTTGGAGGTGGATCGCAGCTGACGGGTTGGGAGGTAGGGTGTGAACCTTTTGGCTAGATAGGAAGGGCACGGTCCATTGAGGGCTTTGTAGACGATGACCAAAGTTTTAAAGCGCACTCGTTGTGCCACAGGAAGCCAGTGAAGATCCTTCATCTGTTTGCGAACGCTGAGTCTCCTGGGGATGTTGAAAATGAGTCTCACCGTGGCATTCTGGACAACCTGTAGCTTTCTGATCATATAGTCGGGAGCCCCTAAATAGAGGGCGTTTGAGTAGTCCAGCCGGGAGAGTACCAGAGACTTGGCAACCGTTTCTTTCGCCGATTGAGGAAGGAGGGGAAAGAACTTGCGAAGAGTTGTCAGAGTTCCAAAGCACGTTCCCGCCAAGCGTGAAATCTGGTCTCGGAAACATAAGTCGGCTCCGAACCAAATTCCCAGGTTCTTGGCAATCCCGTTCTCTCCCTTAGGGCATGTTGATTCACCGGGCCAGATGGACTCCTTAAAGTCACTGGGGAATTGGCCGTAGAGCAGGATTTCTGTTTTATCCTCGTTGCATTTGAGGCATGATTTGGCTAGCCAGGCGAATACAGAGGAAAGGCATTGGCGTACTCCAGAGGTGCACAAGTTCTCCTTTTTCCAGGTGAAGAGAAGCTGGGTGTCGTCGGCGTAAGCCATTATCTTGGCGCCCCAGCTCTCTGCTAGCCTGACAAGAGGAGTTAAATAAATATTAAATAAAAGGGGACTTAAGGTCGACCCCTGTGGTACGCCAGTTTCTACCCTTCTGTTAGAGGAATGATATGGGGGAAGCCAAATCTGTTGGGTACGGTCCGATAGAAAAGACCTAATCCAATCTAAGACCGTGCCAGAGATGCCTATATCCTTCAGTCTGGCTAAGAGCTGGAGGTGGGGCACCGTGTCGAATGCGGCAGAGAGGTCCAAAAAAATAAGGGCCGCTCTGCCGCCTCCGTCAAGGCATTCCCTGATGGCCTCAGCCACTTCCACCAATGCAGTTTCCGTACTGAAAGAGGTGCGGAACCCTGATTGGGCAGGATGGAGAGCTTCAGAGGATTCCACGAATCTCTCTAGTTGCCGGAATGCCGCCTTTTCACAGACTTTGGCAAGGGCTGGTAGGAGTGATATGGGTCTGTAGTTAGAGGTGATTGACGGATCTGCTGTAGGTTTTTTTATTAGAGGGAGAAGTTTGGCTTGTTTCCACTTGGTGGGCACAGTTCCTGAGGATAGGGATTCATTAACCAGTGCAGTGACCATGGGGGTGATTACTTCAGCTATTCCATTTAGAACCCTTGCAGGGCAAGGATCTATAGGTGACCCAGATTTCAGAGTTTTTAATATGGCCATTATATCTGTACTTTCTACCTGAGTGAATTTGGTCAGTTCTGCTTTAGCCCTAGATAGTAGCGGACGTAAAGGAGAAAGAGGTTGGCCAATTAAGGCTAGGTCTGATTGTGGGGCAAGGGGGTGGTCAGGGATACTCAGACTGTCTTGAATTTTTTGGATTTTTTCGATGAAGAAAGTAGAGAGTTGTTCGCACCAGTCTGTGGAGGGTGGAATTGCTGTCTTCTCTGCTACCGGGGCAGTAAAGCTTTTAACTATGGAGAAGATTTCTCGGCTGTTGTTTTTGGCTTTTTGAATTCTAGAAGCATAGAATTCCCCTTTAGCGGTTTTTATCGCTGCGTAGTATTTTTTTTGGGCTGCGCGAAGTTCAGTTTTAGCAGCGGGACAATAGTTCTTTCTCCATACTCGCTCTAGTGCCTTACATCCTGTTTTTAAAATTTTTAGTTGATCCGTATACCAGGGGGAAGTGGGGGTGATCCTATGGTTGTTTTTACCCTTGCTTTTTGGTAGTGACTCGATGGAGGAGTTTATCCAGGATGAGAAGTTGTCTACAGCTTCGTCCAGGTTGTGAGCTTTCCGTGGGGTGGAGTGGGAGAGGGCCTTCATTAGAACCGGAATATTAATTTTTCTGGGACGTTCCTCAGTTTTAGGTGAGGGAACCACACGGGTTTTGTTAATGAGCCAGGAGAAGTGTACCGGAAAGTGGTCTGTCCATGAGATGGGGCATGGTGTATCGGTAGAAATGTTAAAGTTGGAATATACCAGATCTAAACAATGCCCCCCTTCATGAGTGACCGATTGCACCTGAAGAGCCATCTGAGCCAAATTACAAATTTCTTTCAGCTCTTTAACTCCGGGAGCGGAGCTCGTGTCCATATGAAGGTTGAAGTCTCCCATCATTAGGAAGTGTGGGAATCTGAGTGCTCGTTGGATGGCGATCTCCTCCAGGGATTTAATAAAATTGCCTAGAGGACCCGGAGGGCGATAGATCAGTAGTCCCCCCAGAGTGAATTGCGAGGATAAAGCTAGGGAGAATTCCATAGCTTCTCCATCCTCAATCTCTCCTGTGCATTCTGTCCTCAAAGTCCATTTCTCCTTATAGATCACGGCTAGACCTCCACCCCTGCCTTTGTTGCGGTCCTGTCTGGTGATCTTAAACCCTCTGGGGACGGCCAGCTCAACTACTGGTGCGCAGCTCTCCTTCAGCCATGTCTCCGTAATGAATAGGATGTCAAGGTTTTTATCAATGATGAATTCATATACTTCCTCTGAGTGTTTAGAGAGGGAACGTGCATTGATAAGGGCAGCCTGAATAGGTGGGCCATCCTCGGTGGTGGTCTGGGGGAAGGAGGGGTTGAGAGGACTAAATTTGAAGAAGCAGTTAGGACAGGTTCATGAGGTGGAGTCAGCGACATTCCAGTGAGCGCCATAACATAAGAGGTTGTGATCTAAGGCTCTTAGTTCGTCTGAGTTGTAAGTGATAGGGGGAGTAGCCCCTAGCAGTGTTGGAGCAGCAGGGTACCTGGCCCTGGGCACTACCAGCACTGCTAACTTCCTCGAACGCATGAGAAACATCGGCCTTACCCAACTTGTCACCAGCCCCACTCACACCGTGGAAGACACACTCAACTAGGCCTGGGTGGCAAATTCCGTTCCGTTCGTTGAATTTGCGGAATTTTGGTAATTTCGTGTTCCGCGGAGAACACGAAATTGCCCAAAAATCTGAGTTCTGCGACTTCGCGTAATTTTTTACTTGCTCGCGTTCTCAAATACGTGTTCGCGAGATATTTCCCCCCGAGCATGCAAACAGCGATTGCATACAGTAAAAAAGCATTGCGAACTAGAAATTCCGCGTGTTCGCTGAATTTATGTGTGTTCGCGGAGGTTTTTTACCATTTCACGGAGATTTGCGTAACGCAATTACGCAAATTCCACCCACCCCTACACTCAACCCCATCTTCACAGAAAGTGACATGTCACCAGGCTCACCTGGACAGACCATGCCATCATTCACTTCTCTATCGCAGGATCCCCAAGCCTCCTCACACCTTACACTGAAGATGGAACAAGGTCTCAGTGAACTAAAGGACCAAAGCCATCAGCACCTCCCACCCTCACACTGCAACAAACCCAGAACAGGAGGTCCAGAACTTCTGCGCCTGGATCAGAGGCTGCGCCAAAAGAGTCGCACCCAGCAAACCCACCAACCACAAGAGATCCTCCAAGCAAGTCAGTTGGTACACCACGGAACTAAGAACCATTGAAATGAACCTCTTAATGACTTGAAAGGACATGACTAACTAGAATGGAGTTCATGGACCGTACCACTTTCAAAACAGCCCTCAGCCACTACCACCAACTCCTGAAAAAGACAAAAAGAAGTGCCCTGGTTGACGTCATCAACTCTAGCTCCAATCACAGTAAGGAACTCTCCTACATGGACGGAGAGATCTCTAGCCCCACAGCCATTTAAAAATATCAACACTCATTCCTAGGATCTGGCAGACTTCATCAATGAAAAAATCTCTACCACCTACAGTAACTTTGAGCCCCAACCCACCCCACCGACATCCTCTGCCATTTCACCCCCACGAATGAGGATCACGACCACCTGCTCACCACCTGGGATGGGTTCACTATGAAAGACACCGCAGCCATCATGAACTCATCTACTCAGGAGCCCCCACACGCCCCTACCCCCATCAGATTTTCAACCTCGGGACCAAGACGACCAGTAGCGAGCTCACCACCATCTTCAAAGCATCCATTACCACAGTCACTTTCCCTGAAGAACGGAAACATGCAGATGTCAAGCCCCTACTCAAGAAACCATCCGCTGACTCCAACAAACTTAAAAACTTCTGCTCCATCTCTCTGCTGCCCTTTCCCGTCCTGACAACTCACAGAAAACCTGGAGAACAACCATCTTCTGGACACTTCCCGATCCAGATTCTGCACCAACCACAGCACCGTAAACTGTTGTTTGAAGCCACAAACTACATCAGAACTCTCTTTGACCACGGAAAATCAGCAGCCTTGATCCTTCTTGACCCCTCAGCAGCATTTATGTCACGTCAAATGACTTTATTCAGAATCTTTTTGTAGATCCATAAATGTACATAGAACAGCATCATGGGATGACATTTTAAACATAATTCCATAAATTATTATTAAAAAACTAATTTGAAACAATAATTGATAGAACTTCATCATTAATAATCCTCTTACTATCTCAAAGCTAAAAAGGCTTATCATCCTAGAACCTTCCTATAATCTTCATAGACCAATTTATCCAAAAGCACTACAACAAAACAGGAGTTGGGAGCTGCAATCTCAATAGCCCTCATAAATGCGCGCTCTCTCGGTAAGCATAGGCAGGAAATCCACGATCTAATAACTGATTTTAAATTAGACATACTCTTTATTACTGAAACCTGGACGGATGACACTTCACAGCCAGACCTAGTCATAGCAGTCCCAGAGGGATATAAAGCCCACTGTCAGGACAGGCCCAAACAAAGAGGGGGTGGGCTGGCCATTATTGCCAGAGACTTGTATCCTGTCAGAACAACCTCCATTCCATCAACCTCCTGTGAGGCTATGCAATTTGCCATTAACGTTTCCCCTTTGTTCAATTTTAAGGGAATACTAATATATCGCCCTCCAGGATCCAAGACGGCCTTCCTATCCAGTATTAACACCATGATGGAATCCGTAGCAACGGAAAGCACCTTTACGGTTCTAGGTGACCTAAACTTCCACCTAGATCAAGGTCACCTTACCGACTCCGCTGCCCTCATCTCCGATTTAGATACCCTAGGGCTAAGACAATTTGTAACGTCCTCCACTCATCAAGCGGGCCATATCCTGGACCCCATCTTTTCTAATTTAGAAGGCCTACAAATCACCAACATCCTCCCTATGACGTGGACTGACCATTTTGCAATTTTCGCAAATATACCCATTAATAACCTGGCCAGCATCAATCCATGTCCCACGCCCAAACAGTCTTTTAAAGACTGGAAAAACATAAATCATGATGAACTGCAACTTATATTGGAACAAACCCGTCCCGCGTTTGCCTCGGACCCTAACTTAGCTCTCCAGCAACTCTACGACTGGTTGAGCCAGGCTACGGATCAATCTGCCCCCTCCAAAGAACACTCCAAAAATAGATCTAAACCTACAGCCCCCTGGTATAACGAACAACTAAGGGCACAAAAACAGATTAATCGTAGCAAGGAACGAAATTGGAGAAAAGACTACGACACTGCCAGTAGACTAGTCTACAAGGAAGCCCTGGCACTTTACAAAGTCATGATAGCAAAAGCCAAAAAACAATATTACAGTGACCAAATTGAGAGAGCTAAGAACTCCAGTAAACAACTTTTCCAAATCACCAAAGCACTTTCAGGGAATTCCCCCGACCTTACCCCCCCTCCGTCGCAACTTATGTGTGACTCTCTTGCTTCCTTTTTCTTCACTAAAGTAGATGATATTTACCAGGCTTTCTCCACCAAATCATCTCCAATCGTAACTACACCTACTATTTCCTCTGCTAATATGTTCCTCACTTTTCAACCAGTCACCCCTGACCAAATAAAAAATATATTATCCACCATCAAATCAGGATCTTCTTTGGACCCCTGCCCTCTCTCCGTACTTCGACCGGTCATGGATTCCATCATACCAGCAATCACGCAGGTTTGCAATTTGATTCTTTTGTCAGGCAATTACCCGGATCCTCTCAAAAACACCCTACTAAAACCCCTGTTAAAAAAACCCTCCCTAGACAAAAGTGAGCTAAAAAACTATCGTCCCATTGCTAGCCTCCCTCTCATGGCAAAAGTGACCGAAAAAATCATGAACATCCAGATTTCTGAATTTATCGAAAAACACCAGCTCCTTGACAGCACGCAGTTTGGGTTCAGGAAACACCATGGCACAGAAACAGCCCTGATCAAAGCCGCCGACGACATCAGGGTAATCAGGGACCAAGGTGGCACTGCCAAACTGGTTCTGCTAGATCTATCGGCGGCCTTAGACACGGTCGACCACAACACCTTGGTCGACCGTGTCCAGGGATGTGGCATTGGCCACACTGCCAAAGACCTAATTGCGTCCTTCCTTGACAAAAGAACACAGGCTGTCACTCTAGGTCCCTTTCAATCGGCCCAACTCTCCGCTCCCTGTGGAGTCCCCCAAGGCTCATCCCTGAGTCCGACACTTTTTAACATCTATGTGTCGGACCTTGCCAATACCATCAAGGCACATGGGATGAGCCTAACTTCCTATGCCGACGACACCCAACTAGTGTTGGCAATCAAAGGGAACGGAGAACAAATAGCCGATAAATTTAAGAAGGGGCTCCTAGATATAGGAGAATGGATGGCTACCAACTGCCTAAAGTTAAATTCAGAAAAGACCGAGGTACTCATTTTTGGACCCCTGTCACCAGCTTGGCCAACCAGTTGGTGGCCTGAAACCTTTGGTACCCCTCCCACACCTACTACCAAGGTTAGGAACCTCGGAGTCATCTTCGATGACGGTCTTATTTTTCTGGACCATGCTAATAAAACAGTGTCTACGGCACACCTGAAATTAAAAATGATCAGGAAGATACGTCCTTTTCTTCCTGATTCTGCCATTAAGACACTAGTCACTGCCCTTGTCCTCTCATCCCGGGACTATTGCAATGGGCTATTTCTTAATGCTCAAACCAGAGTAATCACAAAACTACAAACAATACAAAACGCAGCGGCACGTCTGCTCTCAGGTAAAACAAAGTTCGAATCCATCTCCAAAAATATAACAGACTTCCACTGGCTCACTGTACAAAAAAGAATTCACTTTAAATCCCTCTGCATTGTGTTTAAAGCTCTCAACAATCAAGGACCACACTTTCTCAAGGAACAATTGCAACTCCACAAACCCACCAGAGCTTTACGATCAGCCACTCTTCATCAACTGGTTGTACCTCGCACCAAAACCGTTACCTGGGGAGACCGTCGGTTTCTGGTGGCGGCCCCCAGACTCTGGAACACCTTGCCTCTCAACATCAGGCAAAGCACCACCCTCCTTCAGTTCCGTAAACTCCTGAAGACCTGGTTGTTTATTCAATAACCATATCACCTTGCCAGCTTGCTTCTTCATCCGGTCCAAAGCATCATGCTCCGTATGTAAACAAATGATTTATCAGCGCCAAGACGCCCAAGGGTATTTGCTGCGCTTTATAAATATTAAAAATAAATAAAATAAATAAAAATAAATGTACAAGGGATTTCCTTCTTTTTGGTGCCCAGGTGATGTAACCTACAAGAGCTCAGCACGCTATTACATTTTTAAGAGTACATATAAAATTCACGGCTTCTTATAAAAGAAAAGTTTCTCAGTTACAAAAAGTAGTTGCAGAAATGTTCATCTAATATCTTAATAAAACCTACAAATGAGCATAAAATTAGACCCCCCAGGATATTGTTGCATAGATTTGCACATTTTGCGGCACAAAAATTTAGATTTAGTGGCATTATTGAGGCACTTGATTTTACTCGTAATCATTTCTTTTCAGTCTTAAATCAATGGAAACAGTTTTAACAGAGTATTCCACTTTTTATTAGGAATGTTTAACTTGTCTGAGAGTATTTGTTTCCTATGCTAAATCCCTGAATCCTGTAATGGTTGGCAGCCTCATTTTTCTCACGTTGCCGGCAGCCAATCAGAGAACATGCAGGACTCTCACTTCCGCAGCAGCAGATGGCACAAGGGAAATAAAGATCCCAGGGCCAATCATAACGCTCTACTTTTAAATTTCGTGTCCACAAGAGTCTAAGACACTCTTGCAAGCCTAGATGCACCCCACCTGAGTCTCGAAACAAGAAGTCAGGGGATGTGTTGGTGCCCAACGCTGCACCCTGCTTCCTGTCCACTATCGTCCCAGAACAGGGTGCTGGCACCCCTATCCTGACCAGTGGCATCTGCCCTTCCACTCTCCCGCCACCGACCCTGCTTACAAGCCTAGTACATGTTTGCTTTAATTCAGTTCTCTCCCAGCTGCTCATGCAACTAAAACTGAGCAGTAGACAACAAGTTGCATATGTGATTATACTGCCTGACCCCCCCCCCACCCCTCACCCCCACCTTCCACCTCCAACCACCCTCTTCTCCAGGGCACAAGTCCTAAAAAAGAAGTGGGGGGACTAACCAAGTTAGGTAGTTTGCAAGTGACATCAATGCACATACCACCATAGCACATGACACCGCAACGCATGGCATTGCTTATGGGATCAAAGCAAGTGATCCCTCTAGAAGTAACATCAGATATTAAGACCTCGCACATACGTTTATCAGGTATATCATGAGTACATTTAAGCGCATAATGAGATTTAACAAATTAGATTTTGCTTTGGGCTTGTGCCAAAAAAAAGGTGCAATCCCAAAGCAAAATCTGGGCCTCAACTAATATACTTTTTTTCAATGCCTTGCCACAAAGAAATTAGCCACAAGGAGTAGCATGGTAGTAAATCTCCTCTGCTTAATTGGTTTCCAAGTCTGCAGTTTAAAAGGGAATAATAATAATATTGACGAAATCATAATGGAGGTTAAAGCATTTGTTGGAGAGATCTGTGTTTCGCGTAGTCCTATCTTTGCATCAAAGTAGTACAGAAGGTTAATGCGTCTCCTGCAAAGCACATCACATAACATGAGATGAGAGATATTTATTTTATGAAGCTAGGAAAGTAACTTACTGCTTTTAACACAGAGATCCTTTTGTTAATTGCAGTTCATAAAGTATAATCCTTCTAATGTAGCACAGCGAGCTGTGAATGTCACATGCCTCCTACGCCTTATAACCCCCACTGACTCATATAACACATCTTGTACATTGATTTACACACCTACATGATTTATTATCAATGGCAATGGTGTTTAATTTTCTTTCTGTGATGTACATTGAGAGGATTTGTTTTAAAGTGTACTGTGCCACAACACTGGTGAGGTGTGCAGGGGTAGGTACACAAGAGCCAGGGATACAACATGGACGAGCACTGACAAAACCAGACTTTTGTGGCAGTGGAAATGGAATGTGTGTGTTCGAGCTGGAGAACTTTCTTCAGCTCTCTTTGAGGAAAAATATGATTGAAAACTTCCATAAATGCCAGAAATGCAACAAAAAAACAGCAAACACATCTATATTATTAAAATCATGTTAAGCAAATGAAATTCTTCTGCAATGAAGAATTCACATGAGTATTCTCTTTTTTTGCACATGGTGCCAGTGAAGTTGTGTAAAATTAAAAAAAACACCCAAATAGACAAAGCTGCACATCTTTAAATGCATCTAAACACCACGAGCAGGTGCAATCCACCACCTGCCCCCCTTTTCATTTGGTTTCTCTAAAGACAATAGCTGTGATGCTTGTCCCTGTGACCATTCCTCCAAGCAAACTTTTCTCCATTTAAATGTTTCTGCAAGTTTTATCGCCTTACTCTAAACTATTTTAAGAAAACTGTGTGCTTATCATCTCATTGAAATGTTTTCATTGTCCTTTTATGCACACCTTCTGTATGCGAATAAAGTTTGAATCAAATCGAAAACACTGCTGGCAGGAACAAATCTACAAAGCCATCAGTAGATCTCAGATGTCTGTACAATAATGCTTGAGTGGCAGTGACAGAGAAAGGGCAGTGAAATGGAACAGGAAGGACGTTGGGAAAGAAATGATGGGCCGTGAAAAAAAAACACAAAGAGGAACCAGTCAGAGCACTAAAAAGGAGAATAGGCAGCTTTCTCCTGCCAAGCCCTGATTTCGCAGGCACTGTAGTAAAAAGTGTGGCCTATTTACAAAAGTGCAGATTTTGCGATTATTTTGCAAATCGCGAAATCCTGGAGGGTCTGTAAAGTGCATCGTAGAATGGATAGTTTTCCCATCGCATGTACACCTGTGGATAGTTTTCTTTTTTTTCATGTGTTGGAAATACCACCAGTTCGTGAATTGTGCCCAGCCGCAACCTAGTCAAATAGAAACTATCTTGCACACTTCTAACGTTTACTAGGTATTCAGGCAGTCCTGCGAAGGGTATACTAGTAATATTGTTGCAGGGATTCTGCCCAAGAACAGAACTATGCTCACGATTATAGGACCTGGGTGTATAGGCACGGAGTCTTCCTACCACCTTAGTATCCATGAGCCCAGGACTGACTAGCTATAGTGCCTCACTTGGTCTCCTACTCACTCACAGAGGAAAACATGATTAGGCACCAGAACAGAACTCTCCCAGATCTCTCAGGAATCGCGGTAACAAGACACACTCTTTTGCTCACACTCTTGTACTCGTACACAATAAGATCTGATAGAGACACAAAACGTTTTAAAATGTTTTTTTTAACTGGGGTGTCGTAACGTGCAGTATACATGCCACAACAAGCAGGAAAATGCATAATACAAAGAGAGTCAGCATAGCAGCGAGTCCATAAATCATGAAGGGAGATCATCATGGAAAGAAAATAGATCCTAATCTCCTTCCCCTTGATAAGACGCAGTATTATTATATATTAGAAGATCTCTGGGCTTTGTCAGCAGACCCCATACCTCAGCCTGTAGAGAGTAGATCAGTATCACAGGTGCTGTCTCGCTCTTCTCCCGTGAAAGGTCCCTTTCCAAGTGTGTGTCACCTAATTGTGTGTCCCACTAAAAACCAAAGTACGTTGTCCAAACAACAGCTGCATCTGTATCGTTTGTATAAGGGATAAGGCCTGGCCAGAACAAAATAACGAGGGGCATTGTTGTTCGACCTGTCACATAATGTTCAGTCTAAATCCCAGGAACAGGCAGAGAGTGAGCACAGCAATGAGTTCTCATGTGAAAGCAGTCATTGAGATATTGCAAAAATTAAGATGTGTAGTAATGTGCGCAAAGCAGCAGACAGGCTGCAAAGTGCTCATGCTAACATAGTGAAGACGACAATGTCCCTATAGGCCACGGGAAAACATATCTTGAAACATTTTTTTTTCTCTTCTCTGCTATCTCTGTCTTGGCACTGTTTTCTCCAAAGAGATAATTTTAACTTATTTCTCACTCACTGTCATGGGAGGAGTGATTGGGGATCGTTGCAATTCTGGATATCTATAGATAGTGCCTGCATCCGGAGTGAGGAATTGAGAGGTTGAACACCGTATACAGGGCTGAGTCACCAACTATGAGAACCTCTGACATGGTGGCGGATAGTAGTACACAAAATGGTGGCCGTTTGCGAATGAATCACTAGAGGAGATAATATTTAGAAATTCACTGCGCTCTTCATCCTTGGTATCTGCGGCCAAAGAGTTGCACCAAATGCCAATAACTGTTTACGGTGCCCTACACACATCGAATGTAAGTTTATGTTGCTTCTATTAACCTGACTGTAAGTATGCCTCATGTCTCATGCCTTGTATAACTTTGGATGCAGGGTAAGATAGAGGGTAATAGAGAGATTTAGAGAGTGAATGAGTTACTGACCCAAGTCTCATATAACCTCATACAAGCCTCATGCAACTTCATAATAACCTATGCTGAAAAAGGAAGAACAGAGGGATGCATAAGTATGTCATGCCGTCCTAGTCAGTATTAGGTGATCTAATCTTGATATCTGACAAACGGTCATCAGGTTAAACATACTCAAAGTCTACAATCCCATTGCTACTTATTGCTCTTCTCCCGGGAAAGGTCCCTCTCCAAGTGTGTGTCACCCATCTGTGTGTCCCACTAAAACCCAAGTACGTTGTCCAAACAACAGCTGCATCAGTATGTTTTGTCTCAGGGCTAAGGCCTGGCCAGAACAAAATAACAAGGGTATTGTTGTTCAACCTTGCACATAAAGTTCAGTCAAAATCCCAGGAACAAGCACAGAGTGAACACAGCAATGAGTTCTCATGTGAAAATAACAGTAGAAATTATTGCAAAAATAAAGATGTGTAGTAACGTGCGCAAAGCAGCAGGCAGGCTGCAACGTGCTCGTGCTAACTGAGTGAAGACGACAATGTCCCAATAGGCCACGGGAAAACATATCTTGACACACTTGTTTTTTCCCTTTTCTGCTATCTCTGGGCCCGATTCACAGAATGAATTTAAGACTCAATCCTAAACTTACTACTATTTTGGTATTCCCAGAATGCACTTACTACTTTTGGCATTCACAGAAGTTAGGATGTTGTCTTAAGTTTGTCTTATGTCGGTCTTAAGACAAACTGAAGACAGACTTAAGACAGACTTAAGACAAAATCCTAACTTCTGTGAATACCAAAAGTAGTAAATTCATTCTGTGAATGCCAAAAGTAGTAAGTGCATTCTGTGAATACCAAAAAAGTAGTAAGTTTAGGATTGAGTCTTAAGTTCATTCTGTGAATCGTGCCCTTAGTCTTGGCACTGTTTCTCCAAATAGATAATTTTAACTTATTTCTCACTCACTGTCATGGGAGGAGTGATTGGGGATCATTGCAATTCTGGATACCTATAGATAGTGCCTGCATCCGGAGTGAGGAATTGAGAGGTTGAACACCGTATACAGTGCTGAGTCACCAACTATGTGAATCTCTGACATGGTGGCCGATAGTAGTACACAAAATGGTGTCCGTTTGCGAATTAATCACTAGAGGAGATATTATTTAGAAAATCCCTGCGCTCTTCATCCTTGGTATCTGCGGCCAAAGAGTTGCACCAAATGCCAAGAACTGTTTACGGTGCCCTACACACATCGACAGGAAGTTTATGTTGCTTCTATTAACCTGACTTTAAGTATATCTCATGTCTCATGTCTTGTATAACTTTGGATGCAGGGTAAGATAGAGGGTAATAGAGAGATTTAGAGAGTGAATGAGTTACTGACCCAAGTCTCATATAACCTCATACAAGCCTCATGCAACTTTATGATAACCTATGCTGAAAAAGGAAGAACAGAGGGATGCATAAGTATGTCATGCCGTCCTAGTCAGTATTAGGTGACCTAATCTTGATTTCTGACAAAAAGTCATCAGGTTAATCATACTCAAACTCTGCAATCCCATTGCTACTTATGGCCAAGATCAACAATTTTACCCTTAGATGTTCATTGGGCAGGAGAACTGCTGGCGAATTGCGGGTGGGGGGACAGTTGGGGTAGAATTTAGGGGGACTGTTTTAAACTAGGGTATGTCTAGCCTGCACACCTCTGGGATTGGCGTGTCAAAGCCCTGTAAGCAGCCAACAGTATAATGACACACGTATTGGAAAGACTTTACGGCAATACCAATTTGATCACGCTTGGAACTATAACGCGATGTGTTGTCATTGAACGCCGCCGAGCCTCCGGGATGTTGGCATACAGGCTGTGTCGGAAGTTAACTGTGTGCATAATGTGCTTGCTTAGTACCAGCTGCCGGCCCCGAGGCTTCAGGTGGCAAACCCTGTAAAAGACTTTGATAATGAATAAAGGTTACATTTAAACAAAATCTTCATATCTAAGGATTACGGCAAAGAGACGGTTGAAATAAGTAAGGGTTTTCGGGCCCTCCGACCAAGACTTAACGCAATGAAATATCAGTTCTTATTTGCAGGGCCAGCTAAATATGGCATCTTAGTTCAAAGGACTCCACACATATTTTCTAACCACATTGCCTTGAAAAAAATTAATCAACGAAAAAGAAGAAGCGCTTATGGACACCACAAACCACAGCCCAACAAGCACGGAAAGCCATCTCAACACTGACTCACATTATTTGTTGCCCATGCATCAAAATGCTCTGAAGTGGTCACCAGTGCATAACTACTACCTTCCATTGCTTGAATGTACGACGGAAGTGAGATATATAGTTCTCGTAGTCAATATATGCCTATGAACATTTTGGCCCACATTGTGACAGATTTGTTACTGTTGATACATTTGAGGCAAATTTGTTCTGTTGTCAGGTCTCTTGTACAATTTAACCACTATACTAAACAACTATAGATGGCTAATATCTACACAACGTTAGGATGTAATGATTGATAAATATACATGCAATGATTATTACTCCCATAGTTTTATGGGCTTGTTAGTACTATGGTATGTTTGTTAATGTTACCTCATCTATGAGGCCCCTTGATCTCTCATGGAAATTGCAGTATATATCACCTATCATGGCCCTACCGATAATTGGGACTGCATTAAGAAAAAATCATTATGCAAATGCCCATCATTGGCACTTACTCTAGCATTATTCTCAAAAATATTTTTAATATTTCCCTCCCATTTAAATAGACAAATCTATTTTTCGCAAGGAAATGACAAGACAAATTGCAATTCACAACGTTGCTTTTTATTAATCTACAGCTGCTACGAAAATTCTTTTTTTAAAACAAAATGCATAACAGTTAGTTACATGTTTTATATAATTAAGAATCGATATAATTTTATGTTTTGTATGTATCTTCAACTTTAGATATTGTGTGGCTGCTCCAGGAAGAAGGCGCTGGCCGCCGAAACGCGCGTAGAGATTGAATTTTCATGCCACCCATTCCCATTTTTTTATTGTTTGTAAAGTGTTAAATTGTGAATGTCAATTATACCCTATGGAACTTTTTACTGTTATTTTAATGTCATATAAATGAATCTTTTTTACTTGTGTTAATTAACTAATAAAAACTTGTTTTTTAAGCTAGCTGTAGTCCATTGCTATATATTTTTTGATTTATAAGTGATTCAATGTGTCAAATTGCCTAGGTTGTTACTTCTCAAATATGTCTTTTCCCTGACCTAGGAATTACGAAATTCGTCTATTCAGGGGGTCCTTGTTACATACACAATTGTTTACCCACAGCTTGTCTGTGCAGGGCTATTTTTCCATTATTAGTCTATTATATCGTTCTGTTCCCCCTTGTCATTTCCTTGTAGAATTTCTGTTACCTATACCGATCTCTAAATTCTATCCTACATTGATATCAATATGGCACTCCAAAAAACCTTCGGTTTCACAGACGAAGAATTTGAAACACTCGTAGGTATACCGTCCTCCTTTGGTGCCTCTACCTCGAATTCTAATTTACATAACGATGACACTAAAAAACTTCTAGACCTAAAAAAGAAACTAAAAAGAATTGAAGCACATGGGGAATTCATGCTGGCCTATCTCAGGCTGGGCATCATCCCCATGGGCCTCAGAGTGAGAAATATCCCCGGCTTATTCGTTCATCACAAGGCCTTTCTGGACAAATGGAGCAGAATAGCCAGTAGATGTTCTAGGGATCTGATGATGCTCATCGTTGAGACCGCTAAAGAATTAGCCGCAGAAGTAAGGTCCGAAGTAGAAGAATTAGAAGCCAAACTGAAAAGAATAGGTAACATAGATGAAGCCATAAAGAAGATTGAGGAATGTAACAAAGAAATAGAATCATTTACAAGCTATCTAGAAAAAAGGAAAAACGATAAATTGATGAAAGACAAGAGATATGCCACCATCGAAAATACATATCCTTACTTAAGACCAGACTTCTACCAACAGAATCACTACACTACTGACACTAGAGAAAACCAACCACAGAACCAACGAGTAAACACCTTTTCAGAAACCTCTGATTCTGAAAATGAAAGCAATGAGGGGTACTATGACTCCGAATTACTCTATAACCAAACACCTAATAGAGGCAATCGTAGACAGCCTTTTTTAGGGAACCGCAGAGGGGGACGGGGACGCCCCAGAGTTCATTTCCAGGGTCAGCCGAGAGGCAACTACCAACCACAGCACCACCACCAACAGGAAGAACCGCAATTTGTGCGAGAAACCAGAAGCAGACAATATTGGAAGCAAGGCATATAATTCCAATCTTTAACCTAACCAAATTAGAGCTAGATAATCACAGCACAAACCTGTTGTCCAAAGGACTATCATATGTCCCACATTCTACAATAAATTTGTTTGAACTACACTGTGATATCATTTCTTTTTTTCGTAAAATCCGTTTAAAGAAATTTTTCGCTTTAAACAGGACCGTAGATGATGATAGCTCTTCCATTAAACCGCTTTGTCTGCCTTCCACTTTTTGCCCAGGTCTCGAACAATTGGGACCTGAAGTAGCCACCTTCGAATTAGTAGTGCTAAAAAAATTGGATCAAGCTCTCAGATTCATTCCTAAACCCATTTACAATTTAGAGAAAGAAGAACATCAGGCCTTAATATCCCTCTCCAATAATAAAGATCTTACCATTAAAGGATGTGACAAAGGTGGAGGAATCGTGATTGTTGATACTTCAGAATACAAAGTAAACATGCTTAAAATGCTAAATGGCCCAACCTTCTACGTCCCCCTCAAACTCCATTCTACAATTAATCTATGAAAGAGAATTATGTCCCTAACTAAATCTGCCCTAGAAGATGGTCTAATCAATGCCAAAGAATTTGACTACCTGAATCATAACCAAGGAAAAATTGCCTGCATTTATGGTCTTCCTAAGATCCATAAGGATGCCAATAACCCCCCTTATAGACCCATAGTCTCTACAATAGGGACGGCTACTGAGCCACTTTCCAAATATGTAGACAATTATCTACGCCCTTTTGTCCCTAAAATAGAATCTTACATTCGTGACACAGGTCACATAATACAGAAGATTGAAGGACTTTCCTTCAATTCCAATAATGACCTATTGGTCACAATGGACGTTGAGTCTTTATATAGCAACATCCCTCTGACCGACGCATTGAAAACCACCAGTTGGTTTATTGATCTACACCAAATCCCATGTCCTAAAAAATTCCTGCTTGCATGCCTTGAAATTGTATTAACAGAGAATGTCTTTGAATTTGGCAATCATTTATATCGTCAGATCAAGGGCGTAAGCATGGGGGCTTCAGTGGCCTCATCCATAGCCAACATTTTCATGGCATCATTTGAAAAAGAATTTGTACATAATGAAGTCGCACCTTTCTACGAGTCGATCTCCCATTGGTCCAGATACATTGATGACATCTTCTTTATCTGGACCGATGGGAGAGAAACTCTATTAGAATTCCTTGAATGGATAAATGGAGCCAATTCTAACCTTAACTTTACCTCCCATGTCAGCAATAAAAAAGTCGAATTTCTAGATATAGAAATTATAGACAATGCTGGGACTTTAGAAGTAGACCTCCACATAAAGCCCACGGCAAGAAATAGTCTACTTCATTATCAGAGCTTCCATCCACGTACTCAGAAAAACAGCATCCCATTCTCACAGTTTCTACGTGTTAGACGTAACTGTACAAATGTAAAAGATTTCGATAAACAAGCAGCAGTAATGAGAACTAAATTTATCGAGAGAGGCTACCCCCATCGATTAATAAGAGAATCTTATAAACGGGCCCGATATTATGACAGAGATTGCCTTCTAAAAACAAAATCAACCAAACCCAATGACCAAATAGTTTGCATCACAAGGCACTCATCGATAAACGAAAGAGTAAGGCATGTCATAAACTCTAATTGGCACATACTAAACAGTAACTGTACAAACGACCAAAAACTGATGAAACCCATTTTTGCTCACAGGAGAAATAAAAATATAAAAGAATTTATTGTTCACTCCCGATTTGCCAAGAATACCAAAAATGACACCCTTAGTCAACGTTCAATCTTGACCAATCACCCCCTTAAAGGAACTTTTCCATGTTCATCATGCAAATCATGTTGTAATATTTTGTCAGGTGAGGAATTTGAGTACAATGGTCACAAAACTAGAGCACAGGAAATGTGGAATTGCAAAACAAACAACGTAATTTACTTTATTCAATGTCCGTGTCCCCAAGGATACATAGGTGAGACCTCGAGAGCAATTCAAACACGCTTGAACGAACATCGTTCAGCGATAAAGACCAAAAAAAACTACATGCCCAATGGTCAAACATTTTTTGGATAAAGGACATCATGCTGACGATTTTAAATGGAGGATTTTAGAGAAAATCCATGTTCCAGACACAAAAGGAGGTATGTCCATTCGAAAGAAAAGAGAAGTTTTTTGGATTTTTGTTTTTAACTCTTTCAGACAGGGCCTAAATAGCGAAATCCCGTGGGAACACGCAATACTTTAAAATAAAATATCCCCAACGCTATTAGCCATACACATATATGTCTATATGAAATATCCCCAACGCTATTAGCCATACACGTATATGTCTATATGAGCTGGAGACAGTGTATTGCACACCTAAATATTTAAATTAGATATGAGATCCTATATGAACCGGGTTATCAAAAATTCATTAATTTTTCCTGATGTAAAAAGATTATGAAATCCCATTGTTCCCTCTTTCCTGAACGAACTCATTACCCCTAAAAAGTAAATTGCTCCACTTTAGTGACACATTGAATATATTCTCCACGTCAAAGTACCTAGTTCTGTTCTGAGACCTTTTTGCAACCGTTTAAATTTCCCACACGCTAGATGCACAACTAACACACCCTATAGATGTTCCCCAATATGCGCTATGTCAGTCTGCTGACATTCTTAAATATAGAGTAGGATGTTATTAGAATTTAACCAATGCCTTACTTAAATCATGATAGAGCAACCAATCCCGAGGGCTGACTATGTACACACTCAATCTAGTAAGGGCTTCTAGAAAGAAAACTCCGCTTCATCTAATTCTGAATTCCGCATACTTTGCGCTCAAGATAAACGTAAATTATTCCCCAATTATTTCGCTCCCAGTAGTAAAAATGTTAGAAATACAACAAACAAATCAGATTCAACCTCTTCGATATTTGCTAGAACTCAGTGTTTACATTTAGAATGGGAAAACACATTGGTACTGTGCGAGATTTCCACCAATGCCGCCTTCTGTCGGAGTAACCAATTACGTGGGCGCAACGAATACATATCCAATCATGTGGGAGTTTACAAAACTCCGCTTCACCTAACTTCGAAACTCCGCAACTTCGCGCCAAAGAAAAAAGAAAAACAAAGACAGAACATGTGCGAGTAATTTTAAACAATCACGTTAACACAGATATAAGCGCCTTGTGACAGGTATTTGATCACCATTTTTTGCCGCGCTCACTATTCAGCGAGACGTACCGCCCGCCGCCGGACATAGGGAGCCCTGCCGACCATTGTTAGGTAAGACTTCCACCCTAATCCCAAAATACTTACCATCAAAAAGACGGAATAGTAAACTATACTATCTTCCCTCTAATTATACTCTCCCGTTTATTTTAGGCAGGGAGATCTTTTAATTTCTTGAACTCAACACCACTGAGGATCGAGAAACTTCTCATATTTCGGAGAGCTAGAAAAGAAAAGTACCTACCGTTTTAGGTAAGACTTTAGGTTATAATAAAAGAGACCGAATTTATATAAAGCAAATAATAGATAATGGTTCCCTGAATGTATTCTTGATGTGCTTTGTTTTAAGGGCTCAGGACTGTATCAAAAGAATACATATCAACAAACAGCGAGTCCACTCAAACAACTTAAAAGAAACAAATATAGTGTAATAGGTAAGAATAACACCTCTATCCTTGACAATGCAGAACCTTAATTGTCTTGTGTATAATAACTTTCTCTTTTCCTAAAAAAGAGAATAATAATAAATAAATATTAAACAACCCTTTACCTCTTTCCTACCCGCCACAACAAAGATCTTAAATCCAGAATATCAAGGACCGATCCTTATCAGGCACTCATCCACGCTAAAGGGTTCCGGTTGGCGGGCTTAGATACTTAAGCATCTATACAATCATGTAAAAACAGTGACAATTGGCACTATCTGTTAATGAAAGGGCAACTATCCCTGTACACTAACAAGTATTTGTGATATTGTTCCCCTTTGTACCCTTAGTTTTATCATATCCGACACTGAATGGATTCCAAAAAAGAAATTGAATATCTATTTTAAACAACTACTTCTTGCTAAAATTACTAATTAGTAAGTATCAGTTCATCTCAAGATGACCAATGTTTTTTGCTATGCCAGACTGAAATATGACAAACTTATTTAAAAATACTTATGTTTTAGATTAAGGAAATGCTACCTCATCTATGAGGCCCCTTGATCTCTCATGGAAATTGCAGTATATATCACCTATCATGGCCCTACCGATAATTGGGACTGCATTAAGAAAAAATCATTATGCAAATGCCCATCATTGGCACTTACTCTAGCATTATTCTCAAAAATATTTTTAATATTTCCCTCCCATTTAAATAGACAAATCTATTTTTCGCAAGGAAATGACAAGACAAATTGCAATTCACAACGTTGCTTTTTATTAATCTACAGCTGCTACGAAAATTCTTTTTTTAAAACAAAATGCATAACAGTTAGTTACATGTTTTATATAATTAAGAATCGATATAATTTTATGTTTTGTATGTATCTTCAACTTTAGATATTGTGTGGCTGCTCCAGGAAGAAGGCGCTGGCCGCCGAAACGCGCGTAGAGATTGAATTTTCATGCCACCCATTCCCATTTTTTTATTGTTTGTAAAGTGTTAAATTGTGAATGTCAATTATACCCTATGGAACTTTTTACTGTTATTTTAATGTCATATAAATGAATCTTTTTTACTTGTGTTAATTAACTAATAAAAACTTGTTTTTTAAGCTAGCTGTAGTCCATTGCTATATATTTTTTGATTTATAAGTGATTCAATGTGTCAAATTGCCTAGGTTGTTACTTCTCAAATATGTTTGTTAATGTCTTCAATCCAAAAGGTTTTGGTTCAACGGTCTATCATAATATGAGAATGTACCCCGTTGATTTCAGATAGAAACTAATGTAAGTAATAGTCTCTCCTTTGGTGTGGTTGGGCTCTATATATATCATATTGTTGCCGAGCAGGCCTTAACCTCACAGTTGCAGATAATTAAAAATGTTTATACTTGTTTTTCCGAAGGAATGGTTCTTCCTCTTATCACCATGCCTGTTCATCACTTGGTGGGGTGTGATAGGGGTGAGGGGTGTGAATGGTCTGGAGGGATGATTTTCCTGCTCTTCATGTTTAATCTTTGTGGTTTCTTTACTATCATTGTTTCTTTACTTATCTATAGTTTTTTCAATTACCCAGATGGAACTATTTAGGGAATTTTGCTCAACACTTGCATGTTTATGTTACTCCTGGTAGTGGTCATTCACAAAGGAACATACATGCACTGCTCCGCCTTAAGTTACCATATACCAAACATCCGTGATGACCTCGACTCAACAAAATATTAAGATTATATCCTTGAATGTAAAAGGTATCAATCATCCAGTCAAGGGAAGGAAGAATTTGGATTACATATAGAAACAGAAAAGTGAGAATATTCTCTTGCAAGAGACAAAGATTGATGCCAAACAATTCAACTCACTTAGAAACAATTTATACTCTGATGTGTCAGGCTCTGCAGCTTTAGGTAAAAAAACAGAGTACTAACACTCATTGCAAAGAAAGCAAACAATGACCTAGTCTCAAGCACTGCTGACTCACAAGGTAGATGGGTTATCTCGAAATTAGATAAACGCAACACGGAATTTCACATCACAAATACGACCCTGGTTTTTGGGAGGACCTTACATAGCAACTTAAGACAGTTCATGACTCAGCCACATACATTCTTGCGTGAGACTTCAATCTGCAACTAGACCCAGCTCTGGATAGAAATTCACACTGCCCTTTCCGACCCAATAAATCACACAAATTTGTTTGAAATATGTGTAAGCAATTTAACCTAATCGACACATGGAGAACACAGAACCCAACAGAAAGGGAATATACGTTCTACACGTATCCCCATAATTTGTACTCACGCTTTGAAAACCTGTTCATAACCGGTAACACCATAAGTAGGATAGATCGAACTTCTATTGAACCAAGAGTAATATCAAACCACTCTTGCATCACCTTATCCATCTCTGATCCGGCTACTCAAAAAGAACAACCCCTTTGGAGATGTAATGATGAAGTAATTGCGTCTGCAACAAATAGACAAAGCATTGAAGATGTGATTAGCAATTATCTAAACGAAAATAAATTAGTTAACACCTCTGACCTCACACGATGGAAGGCACTCAAAAGTACACTTAGAGGAGACATCCTCAAAATAAGAGCCGCCGTGAATAAAGAAGCTAATATAAATCTCCTGGAACTAGAAAAAGAAATCACAGAACTTGAGAAAAAACATATCTTCTCTAGAGATAGCCTTCTTCTAAATGAAATAGTGAAGTAGAATACGAGTATAATGAAATCATGAACTCTCGAGCGGGGTGTGGATCAAGAAACAAAAAAGTATCAGACTTTGTGAATCCAACAAATGGGGGAAGACTCTAGTCTCTTACTTGAAATTCCAACTCCAGAAAAACACAATAAATGTATTATTAAACCCTAATGGAGATACACATACCAGCCCAAACACAATAGTCGAAATATTTAAAGAAATTATATGAACAAAATCCAGAGTTGAATGCCTTTAAATGCCAAAGCTCCCTAAGTAAATGCAAACTGCCCACTCTATCCGAATAAGATAAAATATCAACCAATGGACCAATAACCTCAGAAGAAATTGCAGACACAATTAAAAAAAATGTATCATGGAAAGCTCATGGCCCAGATGAGTATAATGCCAATTTTTTAAAATCATTTGCTTAACCCCTAACACCTTCTCTTCTGAACCTGTTCAATCATTTTGCCGACACTGGCCAGGTCACAGGGTCCCCAGCTGAAGCAATCATTCCCGCAATACCCAAGGATGAGAAAGACCATTTATAGCTTTATAATTACAGACCAATCTCGCTGATAGATTTAGACTGTAAGATATATGCAATGATCTTTGCAAATCGACTACAGAAACACATCACCAAACTCATACACCCCTCCCAAGTGGGTTTCTTAAAAAACAGGCCCTCAAGCGATAACACGGCTTCGACCTGCACATTTTCGGCACTCCTCGCCCGCAACTCAAGGGAAGGAGGTGTCTTGGCTAATACCCTGGGGGTTATAAATGCCCTTCTTATTCTTAAGCTGGAGGATTCTCCACTTAAGGTGAACCAGATTTCTCTCCCATTCCACTTCTCACCGTATATTAAACTGGTATCTGTGGTGGGGGTCTGTAGTTTAATTTTCTTTATTGATTGATTTGAAGAGGGTCGCCAACATATTTCTTGGGACTACACATTACAATAATCTCTGATTAAGATCACTCGAGGGAGAGTTTAACGCTGAGGCCTATGACAAATCGGTGGACTCATATACTTCAGGAGTTTCCCTCTACTTCCACACCTACTTGTCTACTTACCAGCTCACAAGCCCTGAAGAAGTTCCTATTGGGAACGAAACGCGTTGGCTGAGGCCTCTTAAAGATTTTTGAAACACAATAAAAGAGCTTTCTTTGAAAATTTTAAGCTCTCTGGACTGAATTTATAGTGCACTATCTCCATTTTGAAAAAATCCCTGTATTTGTCCTCACAGTTGAGCTTTTGTGTGGCAAGCTCGAGACGTGGTTGTGCACTGAAACCAAGATACTTTCTTACTCTGAAATCGAGGTGCTGGACCGAAGTCAGCCGTACAGTTCTCTTTCCTGGAACCTCAAGCGATAACATACGAATCCTGTGCCATGGTTCAGAGAAAGCCAAACTAACAGACTCCTCCACAATAGCATTAACATTTGATGCTGAGAAAGCGGTCAACCAAGTTGATTGGACATACCTAAGAGCAACACTTGAAAAATTCAATCTTGTCGAGGACCTAATTGCATGATAATGGCCCTATACCACAAACTACCCGCTAGAGTAAGAGCTGGTGGCACTATTTCCTCACCTTTCTACCTCAAACAAGGTACCAGACAAGGCTGTCCTCTCTCTCCCTCCTTATTTCTGCTAGCTATAGAACCCTCCTTAAATCAACTAAGGGAAACGGCCCTACTTCGATGAAGTCAAACAAAAACTCAGGGCTCTTAATTGCAAAATGACATCAGCGGCGGCGTACCAGATGTCAAAGAGCACACGGGGAGCCTCCAGCTCCCTTAGAACATCTGGATCGGAATGGGTGAGCCACCATGAAGGGCTAAATCAGCAGATGATTACAACTCAACTGCATAGAAACACTGGTTCTGGAGACAACCAGCCTGATAGGGCCACTGCAATACAGGGCGAGGCTGCCTCATGACCCCGTAAGGCGGGAGTGGAACTGCGACAGCAGCAGATCAGAACTGTTTGTACTCAGGGGATTCATAATTACTATTTGTTTGTTTCTTTTCATGTTTGTGTCATGTTTTTGATTCAAGGTGTTTGGGGTGACAGAGGCTTCAGTGGAGGTTTAGATATGGGGTAGTTGGGAGGGTTGTGCTGTTTACTAAATGTTTGTTTTGTTATTTGGTTTGACTGCCTGCACACTATTGGCATGAAGCCCCCTGTTGCACAAACGAGACTCAGGGTTAGGCACACTGCTTCCAACACTCACACACCCACCCACCAGGACCGCCTGCAAAGATAAAAGGCTCCATCCTATATGACTAATGATCTCACTGGGACACATCTGGTCCTAGCGTGGAATGTTAACGGGCTCCTAGGCCGTATATCGAGAATGGCTGCGCTTCGGTACACCAGACACATCATATGCGCTGTCCTCTTGCTGCAAGAAACTCAGCTGTGGGCTCCAGCTGCGCCATCCTACAAAGCTTTGGATATGACAGGATCCTTCACGCTGGCTTCATGAAGGGCTCGAGGGGAGCAGCCATCCTACTGCAAATTTTCTTCCCACTCACATTTCTCCACACCGGAGTGAGGATCCACAGGGAAGAAACGTGTGTTTGGAAAGAATCCTGGAGGTCAAACACTATAACATTCTGATCATGTACAACACCCCCTCACCTAGAATCCCAGACTCTTGCATCTCTCCCTCACATAATCATAAAACTCCCAGCTGGCTTGATGATTATAGGGGGAGATTTTAACGCCACTGTGGATTTGACTATAGACGCTTCCTGCAGCCCCACGCCTCATCGACTAATGAGGACTCGACAATTCAAGAATGGGACAGACTCCCTGGAGCTCATCGATACCAGGCACCCTGGAGACAAAACGTATGCCCATACCTCAGCGGCCGACAAAACACTGTCACAAATTGACCTTCTACCTGCCAATGACTTCTGTTTGTTAATCACGTAGACCTTCTCCCTGAAGGTATATCCGACCATTCACAAGTTGGGGTCTATCTTGGAGTCCTGGCGACCACCACAGGACCTCTATGCAGAATCAACGCAACACCTGGTTTCTCCAGGATGATCAAAGCATGGATCTCTTGATCATCGAATTGCGGAATTACTTCAATATTAATGGTGGGACCGCAGCCTTGGCTGGCCCTGTGTGGGATGCTGGGAAGGTGACCATGCGCGAGGTAGCCAAAGGCTACAGCAACGGTTCGAGATCGACTGCTTTCTAGAAACGACAGACCTTCAGGACCAAGTCCTCCACCTGGAATGGCAGAGCGTTCATAGCTCTTCCAAGAGGTTGCGGAGGACACTGGCAATCAACAGAGCTGTGCTCAATCAAACCTCTTTGGATGGAGCACACCAATGTTGGGGAGCCTTCATGCAAAGGGTATACGAGCACAGAGACAAGGCCAGAAAAATGCTTTATTGGAAAGCCGGGAGGGACAAAGCTACTAGAAAAATCCCTGAAATACTTTATATTGCAAGATCCCTGAGGCACAACTCTGTGAGATTGTAATGGTATTTGAGAAGTATTATCGCAGTATTATCGTATTTTCTCCTATCACCTAAACTTATTCTTAGAGGCCGCTCGAAAGGGCCAATATCCCCCAGAGCTGGATGTAGTGTCTATAGTGGTCCTTCTCAAGGCTGGTGACCCCCACATCACTGCAACTCATGTAGAACTATGTTCATCATCAATGAGGACATTAGGCCTGGTCAGTAAATTGCGTTCCGCTCACGGAATTTGCGTAATTTGGGTAATTTCGCGTTCAGCGGAGAACGCGGAATTGCCAAAAAAGCCACAATCCACAACTTAGCTGAATTTTTTCCTTCTTCATGCTTTCAAAATGCGTGTTCACAAGATATTTTTCCCCGAGCACGCAAACAGCATGCGCAAACAGGAAAAAAGCTTTGCGAACGGGTGGAACAAGCAATTCCGCATGTTCACTGAACTTTTGCATGCTTGCAGAGATTATTTTCCCGGTTTGCGGGACTTTGCGTAGCATAGCTACGCAAATTCCGCTCACCTAATTTTCATAAAGGTTATTGCCAACCATGTTGCAAGAGTCTACCCGATTTGCTACACCCGGACCAATTTGGTTTCACATCTAATGGTAGGACCCATCACTGAATTAGGCGACTGCACATGGCGCTATCTCGGGTTCACGAACTGACCGAACCTTGTGCTCTCCCTCTCTTATATTTTGAGACAGCTTTTGATTCTGTAGAATGGGACTTCCTGGGGGCGGTTCTGGAGAAAATGGGTTTTGGCCCCCACATGCGTGGAAACATCGATTTACTTTAATACAGACTGCAGGCTCAAGGGTTAGCTAACAGGGTATTATCTTACCCCTTCTCCGTCCAGCGACGTAGAGCAGACAGGGTGGCCTCTAACCCCGCTTCTTTTTGCCGTTGCAATAAAACCCCTAGGTAGGCCCGTGGACTGCAATACCCAAAGGCAGGGATGGAAATGAGAAAGCCCTTCGGAGGAAAGAGTTGTGTATGCAGACGATAGACTTCTCTACTTAGAAGACCCTGGGTTACGAGACCATGTCGTCTCAACCATTTTGAGGGCACCATACTAATTTCTCCTGAAAGACTCTTATCATGTCCATGGTGGTCTCTCTTGGTGTGAGCTCTGCAGTCCCCTTGACCAGGAAAGGCTACAGTTACACCACTGTGTTTGATGGAGATAACACCAGATGTAGGAGAGCGCCATCTGCACCATCTGGGATTCATTCAAAGGCAAACACAAGGAGAAGATGGACAGAGCACTGAAACTTTTCTGACACTCACCCCCAGTCACAGATCTAGGTTGAATCCATCATTGTTCTTTAGCTCACTCCACCACCCCAGTTCAGACATGGCCATATGCAAATCAGCCTCGACCCTGTGCCTCATGAGAACAGTCCAGCCCAAACTGCCAAGCCATGCCTTCCCTGGACTAGAAACAAGCATGCTGGGACTGGTTTCTGGCATTTCAGCCGTCTTCAGCCAGGCTTGCTTGAATCCAGTGGTAAAGTGAGCAAGGGACTCACGTCTGAGCATACCCTGACAACTTAGGGTGAACAAAGTGAAACCAAAGGGGATGATGGATGAAGAGCTGAAACTTTTCAGATACTCACCCCCTTATGGGTGGCAAAGTGAGCTAAAAACGATGATGGATTCAACCCAGATCTGTGACCGGGGTGTTTCTGAAATGTTTCTGCGCTCCGTCTATCATCCCCTTTGGTTTTGCTTGTTTTGCCATAAGTTGGCAGGGTATGCCCAGACGTGCGTCCCTTGCTCACTTTGCCACTGGATTCAAGCTAGCCTGGCTGAAGACGGCTGGAATGCCAAAAACCGGTCCTAGGAAGCTTGTTTCCAGTCCAGGGAAGACATGGCTTGGCAGTTCGGGCTGGACTGTTCCCATGAGGCACAGGGTCAGACTGATTTGCATATGGCCATGTCTGAACTGGGGTGGCAGAGTGAGCTAAAGAATGATGATGGATGAAACCCAGATCAGTTGACGGGGGGTGAGTGCTTGAATGCTCAACAATCCGTCCATCATCCCCTTTGGTTTTGCTTTGTTCGCCCTAAGTTGGCAGGGTACGCCCAGACGTGGGTCCCTTGCTCAATTTGCCACTGGATTCAAGGTAACCAGGATGAGTTAATGTACTACTTGGTAACGAACATCCACAAGTGTAAAGTTACTCACCAGTACAGACCTACATACCCCCAGCCCCTGAACTCAGGGGGTGGAGCATGTAAGGTGTAGGTAAAAGTTTAAACGTTTATTAAATTTAAAAATGTACATTTTATTGAAGTAAATTATTCTAAATTGTATTATTTTTAATTTAGAACAAAATAAGAAAATGTACAGCATTAGTAACTTCTTTGAATTACATATTCAATTATTTTTAACATATTAAATTAAGTTAAACTCATTTTCTTTACACATATATAAATAGAATCCCACCTAAATTTGGACATGTATATTCATGGATAATGTAGTAAACATTATTTACACCATGTATAACTTTATTTTACATTAATATAGTTAGAGTATTTTTTGTTTAAAGTATTTTTAATGTTTAAACAAAAAATATTAGTAAGTTTAATATTTATACATTTTTTTTATCAGTAAATTACATGTACATGCATTTGAAAGTAAAAATAAGTCTTTTTTAATGTACTATTAGTTGCTGCGGGGTTTTCTTTTAAGTCCCTGCCTCCTTTGTTTTCAAGTTAGGGTGCGGCAGTGCCAGTGGGGGCCGTGTGTGGTACTGGACTTCCACCAGCCCCGAGTTGGGGTACATTTACGACTCTTTGGGGTGTGTTTGGCTGTAGTGTGTACAGAAGTGCGGGTTGTGAAGTGGACGGGTTCTCTCTTTTGTTGGAGTGCCTGTGCCTCTGCAAACTACACCTTCACCCTCACAAAACCTCTTCTTCCTGCTCCCAGGTGCCCCCTCACACTTACACCTGACAGGTACCTACCTGTGAGTGCGCCTTCTCAGTCAAGAGACAGGAGGGGGGGGGGGCGGCGCCCACATAGGTCAGTGAGAGCCTTTGAGAGAAGCTAAAACAAACTTCAAAATGCACTTGGTGAATAGACTCCACCGTTTTGAAGAACAGTAGGCATTTACTACACCCTCAAGAAAGCAGGCCACGTCTAATAAGAAATACTACATTACCCAGAAAGTTCCCAGCACTTTTTGACGACAGGATACAACGCCGAGGACAATTATAGCACCTAAGTGGAACGGCGAGGCGCTAGAACCATCGCGCACGGGGCCGCGTGGCAAATGCAACCTTGTGAGCAACGGTTCGGAAGGGCTGCTGTTATCTTCAGGAAAGCGCAGGACGAGGACTGTTTGCAACACTCTGAGGACATGTGACGGTCGCATGACCGTCCATGGATGAGACGGCAGTCATGAGGGCAGACATCAAGAAAGGTCACCATGCATGAGGGGGAAACACAAATTTAAATATAGCACTTTCTTTCGCTGACTCGTTGTCCATGATGGCAAACAATATTGAATTATATATGAAATCTTCTCAAACACGTACACGGCATAACAGACTGAAGCTTAGGCCTTCCAGAGTCCATCAGCAGACAGGACCCAAAGAACGCTTGAACAAGCATTGATAAAGGCATTCCTTTTTGAGTTTGCATCTAGATTTGTTTTACTTGCAATAGCAACATTTTATGTGGGGTTCAGTGTCTAACCAGCGTGTTCCTTTCCCGCTTTGGTGACTTCTTAGAGGTTGAGCGGCCTAGTGCCTAGTAATAAAATAGCGCCTCTGCCCACAGTGCTTGAAATTGTAGACTGAGTTGAAGAATATTTGGAATCACAAATGCAACTCCCTTGACTATTGGTGTCCTTGTTGTAACAGCGACAAATCCAATCTCTGCTCTGAGGATTTTTACTGTCCTTTGTTAAAGGTGAAAGACTTTTCCCAGAGAAAGAGGTGGAGAGATGGTTGAGGTTGAGAGATAGTTGCGGTGGAGAGATGGTTGAGGTGGTGAGATGGTTGAGGGGGAGAGATGGTTGAGGTTAAGAGATGGTTGCGGTGGAGAGATGGTTGAGGTGGTGAGATGGTTGAGGGGGAGAGATGGTTGAGGTTAAGAGATGGTTGCGGTGGAGAGATGGTTGAGGTGGTGAGATGGTTGAGGTGGAGAGATGGTTGCGGTGGAGAGATGGTTGGGGTAGAGGGATGTTTGCGGTGGAGAGATGGTTGAGGTGGAGAGATGGTTGAGGTGGAGAGATGGTTGGGGTGGAAGGATGGTTTAGGTGGAGAGATGGTTGAGGTGGAGAGATGGTTGAGGTGGTGAGATGGTTGAGGTGGAGAGATGGTTGGGGTGGAGGGATGGTTGCGGTGGAGAGATGGTTGAGGTGGAGAGATGGTTGGGGTGGAGGGATGGTTGCGGTGGAGAGATGGTTGAGGTGGAGAGATGGTTGAGGTGGAGAGATGGTTGGGGTGGAGAGATGGTTGAGTTGGAGAGATGGTTGAGGTGGAGAGATGGTTGATGTGGTGAGATGATTGCGGTGGAGAGATGGTTGAGGTGGAGAGATGGTTGCGGTGGAGAGATGTTGCGGTGGAGAGATGGTTGAGGTGGAGAGATGGTTGAGGTGGTGAGATGGTTGAGGTGGAGAGATGGTTGAGGTGGAGAGATGGTTGAGGTGGAGAGATGGTTGCAGTGGAGAGATGGTTGAGGTGGAGAGAGTGAGCTGGAATGGAAAAGAAGGTCTAGAGAGAGAGATATGTGTTTGGGTGAAACAAAAACAGACAGAGGCAAAGAAGCTGATGATAAGGAAAAAGATGGTTGAGATGGAGAGATGGTTGAGGTGGGAGATGGTTGAGGTGGTGAGATGGTTGAGGTGGTGAGATGGTTGAGGTGGAGATATGGTTAAGGTGGAGAGATGATTGAGGTGGAGAGATGGTTGCGGTGGAGAGATGGTTGAGGTGGAGGGATGGTTGAGGTGGAGAGATGGTTGAGGTGGAGAGATGGTTGAGGTGGTGAGATGGTTGAGGTGATGAGATCGTGGAGGTGGAAAGATGGCTGAGGTGGAGAGATGGTTGGGGTTGCGAGATGTTTGAGGTGGAGAGATGGTTGAGGTGGAGATATGGTTAAGGTGGAGAGATGATTGAGGTGGAGAGATGGTTGGGGTGGAGAGATGATTGAGGTGGAGAGATGGTTGAGGTGGTTGCGGTGGAGAGATGGTTGCGGTGGAGAGATGGTTGAGGTGGAGAGATGGTTGAGGTGGAGAGATGGTTGGGGTGGAAGGATGGTTTAGGTGGAGAGATGGTTGAGGTGGAGAGATGGTTGCAGTGGAGAGATGGTTGCGGTGGAGAGATGGTTGAGGAGGAGAGGGTTAGCTGGAATGGAAAAGAAGGTCTAGAGAGAGAGATATGTGTTTGGGTGAAACAAAAACAGACAGAGGCAAAGAAGCTGATGAAAAGGAAAAAGGGTTAGGGCAGAGGAACAAAGGTAGCCAAAAAGGTAAGATATTTAGAGAGTTGAAGGAAATGGATCAGGTTTAGAACAAGAGAAAGGGGAGGAGGAGAGGTGTGGGAGTGAAACTAAAAGAGGACTTCCCAGGCCCCAAGAGCAGTGTGCATCTTTGATCAGGCAACCTCACTCCACTGTTCTGACCCCTTTAAGTCACCTGTCTATAACACTAACTCTATAAATCTAGGATATCTGAAGAGATACAATAAACTTGACAAGCCCTAAGTCTTATGGTAAGTCAACTCGAGAAAGTAATGTTGGGTATCAACAAAATCTTAATGAACCTTGAAACTTCCAATGACTCTGTTCATTGCCAACTCCTCTCCCCTCCTGCAACAACAGACAACCTCTTCAGCCATTTAAAACAACTCTTCTTAACAACCATGCTCACAGACTGAAATTATCAAGCCCCAGTATATCTCACCTCCGAGATTCAGCTGATAACTGGTATTGACAGAAACTTCATACCACCAACGAAAACAATCAACCAGCACACCACATGGATATCTCCAGGGCACCCCCTCTCAGAAGCACAACAACCCTAGAAATATAAACGGCTTGCCCACAAACTGTAGATCCGCCTCCAAAAATGCAACTGAACTGGCTGAAGCCATGCTCAACCTTGACATCGATACTGCATTCATCATAGAAACTTTACTTAATGAATCTGTTGGCAGCTTTTTGAAGTGCATTTTAGCAAAGAGAAGGAGTTTGCTGTTTTAATTTTAATGTATTTGATCACTTCCTGTATGGAATGCATTAGTATTGCTGCTTAAATGTTTACCTGATTTGCTAACTCCCTTGTAGACCTGATTTCATTATTTGTGCATTTTTTGATAATAATTCTGCTATTTATGGCTGCGGTTGTCTCTCTTTGTTGCACTACTAGATCATCTTTGCTGCTAGTTACGAACCTAAGCATTTTGCACAGTCACTTTAGTTCAGATCTGATAAATTTGCTGCTACTTACAAACCCAAGTGTTTTTTCGCTGCATCTTTAGTTTCGAGAAAAAGTACTGTATTTGTGAGCTGTTGTATTCTTTTTACATGGAAAATGAATTTGTATTTGCTGTGACAAGATTGATTTTATATGATATTTATATCTATGTGTATCTTTTATATCCTGTCTCTGGAAGGATAAATAAAGAAAGAATTGAATCGAATTGACTCAATGAATCATCCTACTCGATACTGGACCTACTAGTCCCTCTTGGGTTCTAATTCATCAAGAAAGACAGAAAGGATCAACAAGGCAGTGACCGAGCCATAATCCACAAGAATACCATTACGATAATGGAAACGGTAACCTCCACCTAAAACACACTTGAAGATCATAACACGACTATAATGATGAAGAACAATAAAACAACACATTGTCATCTCCTCTACGACCCTCCAGGCACCACACTCTCCTTCCATGAACACCTATCAGACCTGGAAACTCACTGCTCACTCTTCAATACCAATAACATAATCCTAGGTCACGTCAACCTCCATTGGAATGAAAACTCACTGATGCAATCCTTAAACGAAAACCTTACTCCGTAACAACCATACCCAACACTGCAACGAACAAACCTATAACAGAGGCTCAACCCTTGGTGCCATTGAAGCCCAGGAGAAGGTGATGACCATTACTAACTTCCTCCCAGTCGACTGGTCGGACCACCGCATCATTCTGTTCCACTTAAACCTGGAAGAACCATCCATACTAAAAAAGCTCTCCAGTGGACTAGAAACATAAGACAAAGTCCCTTAGCTGCTCTGGAAGAAAGAATGATTTATCTATGTCCCCCAATGACAGATAACCTCTCAACGAACGCACTCACAACCCACTTTCACTCTACGATGTCAGCCGTCCTAGGCCAAGGAGCCCCTCTGAAACTAAAAAGGGTTTGAGACACCCCCTTGAGGTCCTGGTTTAACAGAGACCCTAATACAGAAAGAAGGCAAATTACAGCTGCAGAAAGACTCTGGAAAGCAAACCCATCCTTAACTCACCTTCACCAACTCAGAGCAGAATGCAGAAAAATCAGATCCTGAAAGAAAAAGCAGTCTTTTGCTACGGTGCTCTAAACAATGCAATAAATCGCCTGAAACACCTTTTTAGCATCATAAAAAAACAGACTTCCAAACCACCAAAAAGCCCCAGAGTTATACAAAGAAGACTGTGACTAATTTGCTAAATTCTTTGATGAGGAAATCAGGATGATCAAGTCCTCTCTAGAATGCCAAAATCAAACAGCTCCTGAATTCACTCCTACAGATGAAGGACACACCACCTTGCTTTTCTCCGACTCCCAAGCAGGGATCTCCCCTCCTGAGACCGATGAGTGCAACCAAATCCTAGGATCCACTTCTACCCCCAAATGTTGGCAAGTATTCAACTCACTCAAGGAAATAGACATCTCTAAATTAATTGTGAATTCAAAGCCCACCACCCACTTCGCAGACTCCCTCCCAGCCTCCCTGGTAAAAAAACTTAACCACATCATTACCCCCTCTGGACGATGATAAGAAACACCTCCCTAAGCGCTGAGGGTTTGCCAGACTGCCTAAAACTAGTCCAAGTCACTTCACCGCTGATACTCCAGGACTGGTACACCAGGGCTGGTGCACCAGGGCTGATACACCAGGGCTGATACACCAGGGCTGATACTCCAGCATTGATACGCCAGTGCTGATATTCAAGGGCTGATGCACCAGGGCTGGTTTACCAGGGTTGATAGAACGGGCTGATACACCAGGGCTGATACACCAGGGCTAGTACACCAGGGCTGATGCACCAGGGCTGATGCATCAGGGCTGATACACCAGGGCTGATACACCAGGGCTGGTACACCAGGAGTGATACACCAGGGCTGATACACCAGGGCTGATACACCAGGGCTGGTACACCAGGGCTGGTACACCAGGGCTGGTACACCAGGGCTGATACACCAGGGCTGATACACCAGGGCTGATACTCCAGCATTGATACACCAGGGCTGATACACCAGGGCTGATACACCAGGGCTGGTACACCAGGGCTGATACACCAGGGCTGGTACACCAGGGCTGGTACACCAGGGCTGGTACACCAGGGCTGGTACACCAGGGCTGATACACCAGGGCTGATACACCAGGGCTGATACTCCAGCATTGATACACCAGGGCTGATACACCAGGGCTGATACACCAGGGCTGGTACACCAGGGCTGATACACCAGGGCTGGTACACCAGGGCTGGTACACCAGGGCTGATACACCAGGGCTGATACACCAGGGCTGGTACACCAGGGCTGGTACACCAGGGCTGGTACACCAGGGCTGATACACCAGGGCTGATACACCAGGGCTGGTACACCGGGGCTGGTACACCAGGGCTGGTACACCAGGGCTGATACACCAGGGCTGATACACCAGGGCTGGTACACCGGGGCTGATACTCCAGCATTGATACACCAGGGCTGATACACCAGGGCTGATACACCAGGGCTGGTACACCAGGGCTTATACACCAGGGCTGGTACACCAGGGCTGGTACACCAGGGCTGATACACCAGGGCTGATACACCAGAGCTGGTACACCAGGGCTGGTACACCAGGGCTGATACACCAGGGCTGGTACACCAGGGCTGATACTCCAGCATTGATACACCAGGGCTGATACACCAGGGCTGATACACCAGGGCTGGTACACCAGGGCTGATACACCAGGGCTGGTACACCAGGGCTGGTACACCAGGGCTGATACACCAGGGCTGATACACCAGGGCTGGTACACCAGGGCTGGTACACCAGGGCTGGTACACCAGGGCTGATACACCAGGGCTGATACACCAGGGCTGGTACACCGGGGCTGGTACACCAGGGCTGGTACACCAGGGCTGATACACCAGGGCTGATACACCAGGGCTGGTACACCGGGGCTGATACTCCAGCATTGATACACCAGGGCTGATACACCAGGGCTGATACACCAGGGCTGGTACACCAGGGCTTATACACCAGGGCTGGTACACCAGGGCTGGTACACCAGGGCTGATACACCAGGGCTGATACACCAGAGCTGGTACACCAGGGCTGGTACACCAGGGCTGATACACCAGGGCTGGTACACCGGGGCTGATACACCAGGGCTGATACTCCAACATTGATACACCAGTGCTGATATTCAAGGGCTGATACACCAGGGCTGGTACACCAGGGCTGATATACCAGGGCTGATGCACCAGGGCTGATGCACCAGGGCTTGTACAGCAGTGCTGATAAATCAGGGGGCTGAAATGCCAGGGCTGATACACCAGGGCTGATACTCCAGCATTGATACACCAGTGCTGATATTCAAGGGCTGATGCACCAGGGCGGGAACACCAGGGTTGATATACCAGCCTGATACACCAGGGCAGATACACCAGGGCTGATACACCAGGGCTGATAAACCAGGGGTGATTTAACGGGGCTGATATACCAGGGCTGATCCAACAAGGCTGATACACCAGGGCTGATGCACCAGGGTTGATGCACCAGGGATAATGCAACAGGGTTGATATACCAGGACTGATACACCTGGGTTGAAACATCAGAGCGGATACACCTAGGCTGATACACCAGGGCTGATACACCAGGTCTGATACACCAGGGTTGATACATCAGGGTTGAAACACCAGGGCGGATACACCTGGGCTGGTACACTAGGGCTGAAACACCAGGGCAGAAACATCAGGGCTGATGCACCAGGGTTGATACACTAGGGTTGAAACACCAGGGAAGATACACCAGGGCTGATACACAAGGGCTAATGCACCAGGGCTGGTGCACCAGGGCTTATACTCCAGGGCTGATATACCAAGCCTGATACACCAGGGCTGATATGCCAGGGCTGATATACCAAGTCAGATACACCAGGGCTGATATATCAGGACTGAAACACCAGGGTTGATACAACAGAGCGTATATAACAGGGCTGTTATCGTAGGGCTGGTACTCCAGGGCTGATACACCAGGGCTGATATGTCAGGGCTGATACTCCAGGGCTGCTATAAAAAGTCTGATACACCAGGGCTGATACTCCAGGGCTGATACACCAGGGCTGATACACCAGGGTTGAAACACCAGGGCTGGTGAACCAAAGCTGATACTCCAGGGCTGATATATAAGGACGGCTGATATATAAGGACTGATGTAATGTAATATAACTTATAAAGCGCAGTCTCCTGCCATGAGGCGTCTTGGTGCTAAAACACCAGGGCTGATACACCAGAGTCTGTATTACATATTGGCATTGTTTGCACCCGGCGCACCTTTGAAAAGGTGCACTGGGGCAAACATTGCCAATGAGCCCCATTATAGTGAATGTGCTGCCCCCCGGGCAGCCGCGACTTGCGCTGCCCTGGGAGTAGCCTATTTATGTGAAAACTCAGAGCAGATCCTCCGAGTTTTCACAGTGCAGACAGCACCCGCCTGCACTTTCAAAGGGGATTAGAGGTCCGCTTGCATGCAGGTACGGTCAGTGACTGCACCCGCCTGCAAGGGGATGTCTGGGGGTTCCAAGGGACCCCCTTTACCACCTGCAGAGGGCTGCTCTCAGGGGCGCTCTGACAGTGGAAGGGTAGAAAGGTATCACTCACAGAGAAGTCAGCCAATGGCTGCAGTGGGTGGACCCCCTGCCTTATGCTGTATGTGATAGTGGGTGGAAGAAATATATGAATGACACAAGAACAGACCAGTGGATGAAGAGGGCTGACTGAAAGCCCCTATAAGGAAGGATATGACATATATAATTTTAGGAAAATAAAATGGTTTTGGCTAATGCCGAATCCAAAAAAGGCCATTTTGGGGTCTTTCCTGCCTCCTGGAGATGGCTCCTTGTTACTGCTACCTCAGTTGTCTTATATAGGCACCATCCAATGAGGAGCGTCAGTGCAAAATGAAAATTAAATTGCAATTTATACAGATATACATTTGACAGAAATAAAATTCTACCTATGCATAATTACCTTCATGATGTTATTGTATGAGACATTTTATCACAATTTGAAGGAAGCATGCACTACTGGTACATGCAATGTACTGTTTCTGAGTGTGCGAGAAGCTTGCTCTGCTGCTGCACGCACCCGTTGCATAAGGGAATTATGCACTACCTCTACCTGTGCAATAATGGTTCTCTGTGTAAGGGACGCTTGCACTGCACCTGCACGTGTTGAACCCATTATTAGTGTGAGGGAAACATACAGTACTACTGGCTGTACTATATTGTTTATGGTGTACCTATAATTAGAGTGAGGGAAACATGTACCGCTACTGGCTGTGCTGTAATGTTTCTCTGTGTGAGGAAAACTTGCACTGCTTTGCATAGTTTGCCCATTATTAGTGTGAGGGAAGCATGCACTACTGGTGCCTGAACTATGGTGTGTCTATGTGTGAGGGAAGCTTGCACTACTCCTGCATGTGTCCATAGAGTGAGGGAAGCATGCACTACTACTGCCTGTACTGTAATGTTTCTATGTGTGAGGGACGCTTGCAATACTTTGCATAGTGTGCCCATTATTAGTGTGAGGGAAGCATGCACTACTGGTACCTGAACTATGGTGTGTCTATGTGTGAGGGAAGCTTGCACTACTCCTGCATGTGTCCATAGAGTGAGGGAAGCATGCACTACTACTGCCTGTACTGTAATGTTTCTACATGTGAGGGAAGCTTGCGCTACTTTGCATAGTCCCCTTCATTATTAGTGTGAAGGAAGCATGCACTACTGGTGCCTGAACTATGGTGTGTCTATGTGTGAGGGAAGCATGCACTACTGGTACCTGAACTATGGTGTGGCTATGTGTGAGGGAAGCTTGCACTACTCCTGCATGTGTCCATAGAGTGAGGGAAGCATGCACTACTACTGCCTGTACTGTAATGATTCTACATGTGAGGAAAGCGTGCACTACTTTGCATAGTCCCCTCATTATTAGTGTGAAGGAAGCATGCACTACTGGTGCCTGAACTATGGTGTGTCTATGTGTGAGGGAAGCTTGCACTACTCCTGCATGTGTCCATAGAGTGAGGGAAGCATGCACTACTACTGCCTGTACTGTAATGTTTCTACATGTGAGGGAAGCTTGCGCTACTTTGCGTAGTCCCCTTCATTATTAGTGTGAAGGAAGCATGCACTACTGCTGCCTGTACTGTAACGTGTCTATGTGTGAGGGAAGCTTGCACTACTCCTGCATGTGTCCATAGAGTGAGGGAAGCATGCAATACTCCTGCCTGTACTGTAAAGTTTCTATATGTGAGGGAAGCTTGCACTACTTTGCATAGTGTGCCCATTATTAGTGTGAGGGAAGCATGCACTACTGGTGCCTGAACTATGGTGTGTCTATGTGTGAGGGAAGCTTGCACTACTCCTGCATGTGTCCATAGAGTGAAGGAAGCATGCACTACTACTGCCTGTACTGTAATGTTTCTATGTGTGAGTGAAGCGTGCACTACTCCTGCATGTGTCCATAGAGTGAGCAAAGCATGCACTACTACTGCCTGTACTGTAATGTTTCTATGTGTGAGTGAAGCGTGCACTACTCCTGCATGTGTCCATAGAGTGAGCAAAGCATGCACTACTACTGCCTGTACTGTAATGTTTCTATGTGTGAGGGAAGCTTGCACTACTCCTACATGTGTCCATAGAGTGAGGGAAGCATGCTCTACTACTGAATGTACTGTAATGTTTCTATTTGTGAGGGAAGCTTGCACTACTTTGCATAGTGTGCCCATTATTAGTGTGAGGGAAGCATGCACTACTGATGCCTGTACTGTGGTGTCTCTATGTGTGATGGAAAATTGCACTACTCCTGCATGTGTCCATAGGGTGAGGGAAGCATGCACTACTCATCCCTGTACTGTAAAGTTTCTATGTGTGAGGGAAGCTTGCACTACTCCTGTGTCCATAGAGTGAGGGAAGCATGTATTACTTCTGCCTGTACTGTATTGTTTCTATGTGTGAGGAAAGCTTGCACTACTCATGCGTGTGTCCATAGAGTGAGGGAAGCATGCACTGTTGCTGCCTGTACTGTGAGGTTTCTCTGTGTGACGGAAGCTTGCACTACTCCTGTGTGTGTCCATGAAGTCAGGGAAGTATGCACTACTACTGCCTGTACTATAATGTTTCTATGTGTGAGGGAAGCTTGCACTACTCCTGTGTGTGTCCATAGAGTGAGGGAAGCATGCACTGTTGCTGCCTGTACTTTAATGTTTCTATGTGGGAGGGAAGATTGCAATTCTCCAGCACAGGATGTACCTATTATCAGTGTGAGGGAACAATGCACTACTACCGACTGTAGAGTAATGTTTATTTGTGTAAGGGACACTTGCACTACTCTTGCATGTGCTGAACACATTTATAATGTGAGGGAAGCATACACTACTACTGCCTCTGCTGTAATGTTTCTGTGTCAGAGGGAAGCTTGCACTGCTTCTGCACTTGTTGTCCTCTTATGAGTGTGAGGGAAGCTTGCACTGCTGCTGCCCATAATATAATGTTTCTCTGTGTGAGAAAAGCTTGTACTACTCCTGCACGTGCTGAGCCCATTCTTAGTGTGAGGGAAGCATGCACTACTGCTGCCTGTACTGTAATCTTTCTGAATTTGAGAAAAGCGTGCACTACTGTTGCATGTGTTGGAGTGAGGGAAGCTTGCAGTTCTCAAGCACGTGCAGTGTATTATTTTAGCACTTTACTACACTGCTCTGCAAGATGTATTTTACAGACAGTAGGAGACATGCAGATATTAAACATAACTTTACTACACTGCTCTGCACATCTATATATTACAGTGCGTAGCAAATTTTAAACATAACTTTACTACACTGCTCTGCACGGCTGTATCTTACAGTGAGTAGGAGACACAGAGATATTAAACATAACTTTACTACACTGCTCTGCACGGCTGTATCTTACAGTGCGTAGCAAATTTTAAACATAACTTTACTACACTGCTCTGCACGGCTGTATCTTACAGTGAGTAGGAGACACAGAGATATTAAACATAACTTTACTACACTGCTCTGCACAGCTGTATCTTACAGTGAGTAGGAGACACAGAGATATTAAACATAACTTTACTACACTGCTCTGCACGGCTGTATCTTACAGTGAATAGGAGACACAGAGATATTAAACATAACTTTACTACACTGCTCTGCACAGCTGTATCTTACAGTGAGTAGGAGACACAGAGATATTAAACATAACTTTACTACACTGCTTTGCACTGCTGTATGTTACAGTAAGCAGTAGACATACAGATATTACACATAATTTCACTACACTGCTCTGTACAGCTGTATCTTACACTGAGTGGAAGGCAGCAGCTATTAAACATAACTTTGCTACACTGCTCTGCACAGCATTATCTTACAGTGAGGAGAAGATAAATATATCTTCACGACACTGCTCTGCACGGCTGTGTCTTTCAGTGAGTAGGAGACATGCAGATATTAAACAAAACTTTACTACACTGCTCTGCACAGCTGCATCCAGCAGTGAGGAGAAGGTATGCAGATATTAAACATAACTTTATTACACTGCTCTGCACGGCTGTATCTTACAGTGATTATGAAACATACAGATAGTAAACATAGCTTTACTACACTGTTCTGCACAGCTGTATCTTACAGTGATTACGAAACATACAGATAGTAAACATAGCTTTACTACACTGTTCTGCACAGCTGTATCTTACAGTGAGCAGCAGGTAAACAGCACCTCACTACACTGATCTACACAGCTATATCTTACAGTGAGTAGAAGGCATGCAGATATTAAATATAACTTTATTACACTGCTCTGCATGGCTGTGTCTATCAGTGAGTAGGAGACATGCAAATGTAAAACTTAATTTACTACACTGTTCTGTACAGCTGTGTCTTTCAGTGAGTAGTAGACATGCAGATAATAAACATAACTTTACTACACTGCTCTGCACAGCTGTATCTTACAGTGAATAGAAGACATACAGATATTAAACATAACTTTACTACACTGCTCTGCATGGCAGTATCTTACAGTGAGTAGGGGACAAGCAGATATTAAACATAACTTTACTACACCGATCTGCACAGCTGTATCTTTCAGTGAGTAGCAGAGATTAAATATAACTTTACTACACTGATCTGCACAGCTGTATCTTTCATTGAGTAGGAGAGATGCAGAACACTTCTCTGAACTAAACTCAGCTTAATCCCAAAGCTCTGTATCAACACATTGACACATTTTCTTCCAAGAAGATACATGTGGCTTTTTTCCATTAAATGAAACCTTGTATCACTTTATAACAATAACTTGCTTTTTGTAGAACTTCATGACACACGTCTGCTGTGTGCCAGGGGTGTAAACAATCACATTACACATTGGATATGTGTCACGTACACTAGGAGGCGGACAGGACAGTGTTAATGAAATCACGCCTGTGTCACCTGCAAGAAACAAAACTTTGAGTATTTGTGAATACCATTGTCAGTGATCAGTGGAACATGTGTTGTTTTCTTGAAGCCAGACTGATTTGCATATAGCCATTTCTGAACTGGGGTGGCAGAGTGGGCTAAAGAACGGTGATGGATTAAACCCAGATCTTTTGACTGGGTGTGAGTGTTTATTTGATTCAGATGCTCCGTCCATCACCACCCCCTTTTGTACCGCTTTTGGCCGCCATAAGTGTGGCAGGGTATGCTCAGACGTGAGTCCCTTGCTCACTTTGCCACTGGATTCAAGCAAGCCGGGCTGAAGACGGCTGAAATGCCAGAAACCGGTCCTCGGAAGCTTGTTTCCGGTCCAGGGAAGGCATGGCTTGGCAGTTCGGGCTGGACAGTTCCAATGAGGCACAGGGTCAGACTGATTTGCATATGGACATGTCTGAACTGGGGTGGCAGAGTGGGCTAAAGAACGGTGATGGATTAAACCCAGATCCTTTGACTGGGTGTGAGTGTTTGATTGGTTCAGATGCTCCGTCCATCACCACCCCCTTTTGTACATCTTTACACCACAGCATTGTAATGCCTTTTGCATCAATATAATTTACAAATGTGCCGGGGGGAAAAAGTCTACTCTGTACAGCTGATATTTCCGCCACACCATTTGCCACTCCTTTCCTGACAATGCCCCCTTTTTTAAATGCCCCAGTCAATCAACCTTTCTGAATATTTTGGCCACCCTTTGCCACATAATTCCAGAGCCCCTGGTGATGGGAGCCTGAAGGCGGTATTATGGCTTCTTAACACTTTCACTCCCCTTTCCCCCACCATGCCCCTACCCTCTGTTGCCCAAAGGATGCCCACCTCCCCAACTCTGCCCTTCAGTGAAAGTCAGTCTCCTGAGGATGCTGTACTGTGGAGAGACCTCTGACCCTCAGGAGGATGGAAGAGCGAGAGCTCTAAAAGGAGCCTGTAGACACCTACCTGCTGCAGAAGGGACGCGGGACCTGGTCGCCTACTCTGTGTCTCTTATGAGGCTTCGCTGTCACCACAAAAGGTAGTCTGGCTGGTCTTTCAGTACCTCTCTGTGTGATTGCCTCTCTGTGTACTTCACTGTTTGAATGACTTTCTGTGTGAGTGTCTCTCTGTGTGAGTGCATCTGTGTGTGAGTATTTCTCTGTGTGAGTGTCTCTCTGTGTGAGTGCCGCTCTGTGTGAGTGCTTCTGTGTGAGTGCCTCTGTGTGAGTGCCTCTCTGTGTGGCTGTTTCCTGGAGTGCAGTGCTGCCCTCAGAAGGAGGGCTGAGGGTGTGTGAAGAGAAAGAGGAAGGAAATGAGAGACCGTTTCCAGCAGTTCAATTGCAGACTTTGCCTCAAGCCTTGGGTCCTGTTGACCTTCAATGACTCTAGAGCTAGATAGTGCTCAAATCCTGCTCTGCGGGGTCGAAGCGCTCAGCAGAGGTGCATGATCCACACAGGTTTGCACTTGTGGAGAATCACTGCTGAATGCCTGAGGTGGGGGTGGGGGTGTATGTGTGTGCACGCTACTATGAGTATAATATTATATGTAGTTTGTACTGATTCACACGCCACAAATGCCACGTAGCACAGTACAAAAACTGTGCCTAATCACTTAGCGTAGCAGCTAAATCAACAACATCCTCAGATGCTTTGATAAAGCAATTTTACATGCTAAAAAGCATATAACCACTTCATAAAAGTGAACTTTTTCAATGAAAACATTAGGCAATGAGAGAGGTGAATATTTTGGGGTCCCCCTTAACCTAGGGTAAGGACCAAGCAATGCCTTGAACACATGGAGAATAAACAGAAAGCACATCCTGTTGAACTTCAGTGGTGGTCCCATCCTCTTAGGACCACCCCAAGCACAGTTATTGGCAAAAAAATATAATCCCAACCAAAGGCACTGCAAAGCATTATGGGACAAGATTAGCAGTGGCCAGTGAATAATATAGTATCCAATATCAAAATAATTATACAAAGAACTGTAGTTCACCTAGTCGTTACTAGATATCCCTCACGAGTCAAATGCAAAGCATTGACATTATTCTTACATCACGCTGCAGTTCCACTAGTCATTACTAGATGTCCCTCACAAGTCAAATGCAAAAACCTTGAAACCGTTTCATTAAGCATTTGCATTTGACTCCTGTTGCTGCCGCCTTGATGCCCTTTGGGCTAAGTTGCGCATTATAAGATTGCCTTCATTCTGCCGTTGCACTTCTGAACAAGGGAGTGGCCGCTGGAATTGTCGCATTGCACCACATCGAAAAAAGCGCCTTGCATCTCCGAGAAGCGTGCCTCCGTCGCAGCTGAAGCTGTTGCACTTCTGAACAAGGGTGTCCCTGCTGCAGTCCACGCATCGAACTGAGAACTTCTCGCATCCCCGGATAAGCATGCCGTATCTGGAATCTCATCACGTCTTTATTTCTTTGCAGCTGAACGTTTCAGCATTTCCATCGCTGCGACATTACCTGGCGTGGAAGTGCAACGCATCGTAAGGTACATTGACGCAAAGTCAATTCTTAAGAAACTGAACTGAACTAAGCTAAATCTACCATCTTAAAGCCCCAGTAGGAATGCTCTGAACCTGGTGTGGTGTCCATCTATAGTGTTGTCACTGGGTACTGTATGTGGTCACAAATGCTTTACACACTGCCTCTGAGAAAAGCCTGTCTGATTGTGCCAAGCAGCAAGGGGGTGAGCAGGGGTTATTTTAGGAGTTTACCCCCTTACCCTGACTAGAGGCGAGGGTCCCTATTTGTCACAAGTACCTACCTGTGCCAACTAGAGACCCCCAAATCTAACACATATTTATCAGCAAATCTGCATCATTTTACAGATATTTTGCAAAATTATGTGAAATCAAACTGCACACATTTCACACACCCCCACTGTCAATGCAGAGACACTGTTACAAATCTCTGACCCTGAGGCAAATCGCATGCCATCTAAAAGCCTTGTACATATGGTGTATTCCGGTGCCGGGTTCACGACACATCACATTTAGGTTCCGTACATTGTAAGTGTGGCACCTAAATGGCTTGTACATATAGAGTATTCCGGTGCCGGGCTCACTACACATCGCATTTAGGTTCTTAGGCTTTGCAAGTGTGGCACCTAAATGTCTGACGTGTGCAATGTCAACACTGGGACTCCTGATGCCCAGAGGAGGAACCTTCTTGTCCCCTTTAAATACAACCTCATCAGGCAAAGATGATTCCAATGACACTGTTCAAAGGGTTTCAAAACCTCAAGAAGATTATTTTCCTTGTCACCATCAAAAATGTATTGTGAACAATAGCATCAATCCAATTAGAATGCAAAGCTTACTTGAGAATGTTCCACCCCCAAGTCACTGGCTCAGATCAAGGGCAGCAAGGAGACCTTCTCCACCAACCTCTTGTCCTTCCACACTTTCTTCACACGAAGAGGAGTTGAAAAGGAAAAAAGACTACAAGTACATCACAATGAATTGATATTCCAGTAATTTTGTACACAACTGCAAAGTTCTTGCTAAATGTTTGTTCCTCCAATAAATTATTTAGCACATGATGATGTGAGTGAAGAACAAACTCCCTGTGCAAAATATAGATAGTATCCAAGCACAAGCTAATACATCTCTTTCAATCATCGAAATCATGTGTTTCACTTTGTCAGTATCTGGAATGCAAACCCACAGGAAGCTCATTGTTGCCATAGTTTTGGGACACCTAGGGCCCTAAATCCTTGTGTCAGGTCACGAGACATGTGTGGGGCAAGAGACTGGGAGTTTGAAGGAGATGGAGAACAGGACAGTCCAAAATACATATTATCACTCAAAAACTAAATTCTCCAGTCTCACATGCACAGCCTCAGCCCCTAAAGCACTGTCATTATCAGGAAAATGTCTGGGTCAATAGTGGCAAACCCGGTGTTTTATCCCAACCTCTGCAGAAACCCCTTGTCTAGCAAAAACAGTTTTGTGACTCTCCGATTTTCGCTTTAGTTCACACTCAGTATATTTGACCCTTAATGTAGTTGTGTTTTCTCTGATTCAGTTCCCCTGGGTCCTCTGGTTCCTCTTCCTTTTTTTGGAGAATCCTGCTATGTTCCTCTTTGTGTTTTTGTCTCCACGTACAAATACTGGTATGTGTATGTATGTATAGATTTATATATATTTCTAGGTCTCCTGCCTCCTGGTGCAGTGGGGGTTTCCATCCTGGGCGAGGTCTGTGATATGCTACAGGCTAGTCCCCGCCACTTGCACCAGGTAAGTCCTGCACCTTGTTAGGCGTATGTCTAATGTATATGCCCCATTGTTGTCACCTTAGTTCATTTGTTCTCTCATCTTTAGGTGAGACCTAGATATCCTTAAATTTGACCCTCAGATTCTGTGGCTCCAAAGTACATTCTCTGTTTTATTTTTTTAATACCAGCCAGGAGGAGTGTGTTTCTATATCTCCCTCCTTACCCTCTTTTTCTTCTTCTCCTGGGTTTTCTTTAGCACCCTTGCTCCAGTGCATCCGGTTAAGTCTCCAAGGAGAAATGGAGGGTTTGGCCTCAACATTCACACTCTCAAAAAACTGTGCATTGAAACTTTAGCCCAATTTTCAGGCAAGAAACTAACTAAGGCAGCTGCCCGTGCTGCATTACTGTCTCTTTGGCAAGGCATGGAGAACCTGGTGTTGATTCAACAGGCGACTTCTGTGGATTCCTCAAGGGTGGGCCTATCCGATCACGGTAAAGGAGGATAAGAAGCTTCAAGAATATTAGTTGGAATATCCACAGAAGGGGATCATTCCTCATTCCACTTCACCTCAACTACCTTCATCTGAAAGCCATTGGGTGAGTTCAGACTGTGCATAAATCACAGAGCACTTTGTGCCGTCACAATTAGGAATAGGTAATCACTACCATGGACCTCTATGCTGTTAGACCAGATCACTTCCGCCAAGAACTGTTCTAAGACTGACCTACTTGGAGCCTTCAATTTAGTAAGAATCGGACCCAGTGAGCAACGGAAAACTGGATTCAACACAAAACACAGGCATTTTGGGTGCTTGGTCATGCCCTTTGAATTACGCAATGCACCGGCGCTTACAGCATTTTCTAAATTATATTTTTCAAGATCTATAAGATATATGCACCCCCAAATTCATTCTGGGTTTTCTCAATACCAGCTGGTATGAATGTATCTCTCTGTCTCCATCTTTACACCCTTTTCTCCTTAACCTGGTCTTCTTTAGCACGCTGTGAAGTGCAGGAGGTTAGGTCAACATCTAGGTTGAGACACAGGGACTGGCCTTGATTTCTACATGCTTGGAATGATGTCTGGATGACACCTTGAGGCTGGCTTCCACTTTAATGTAAGAAATTAGACTCATCAAAAGTGTGCAAAGAGAGCGGAGGAACCCAATTGTTGATTAAACGGGACGACCCAGCTCCGTGAGTAACATGGAAATGAGTAACACCGCCCGACCCTCTGGGTCGTGGGCTAAATGGCTGTGTAAGAGGATTCTGGATGGGGACGAGAAAGTAACGATTCTGCGCGATATGATCATAAGTGTATTGCTACATGCTGTGTTTAACTCTGCAATAAATATTGTTTTAAAAAAAAAAAAAATCAAAAGTGTGCAATGCCAATCAAAAAATGTCTGCTGCACTAGACACCACAAGAGCATAGGGCTTGATTCAGATCTTGTCGTATGGGTTACTACGTCACAATGATGGCGGATATCCTGCCCACCAAAATATAACTCTTATTATACCCTGTAGGATTTATATTTTGTGCACAGGATATCTGTCACTGTTGTGATGGAGTAACCCATCCTACAAGATCTAAGCCAGGTCCTAGGGGTTCTTTTTCAGGATTCCTATTGAAGATGCAGTGTTACTGGCAAACCTTTGCATGAAGTTAGTGACACCAAACTAAGGAGGGGTGAACTTCCCTGACCTGAAGTCAAGTGTTCCAAGCATTCCAGTTTTTCACACTGACACATACACTTATCCTTCCTTAGAGGGGGCCGAGCATCATTCAAGGATGTACACATCCTTTTACAAAATGATGTCATCAGAGATATTATTTTTCCAGAAATCAGATGGTTATCTTGAAACTCTATCAGGCTTCCAGATCTTTCAATAACTTAGACGCAAGATTTTAAAACAGTGCGTTTCACCTCTAGATCAGCGGAGAAATATCATTGACAGAATGTTGAGGAAAGAAATATAGTGACGGTGAATTCATATAGGTAAGGTTAGTGTGACTTTAGTTCTATCCACATATATGTATCTTGAAGAGATATATATGTTCAGAGTATGTGGATATGGGTTTAATATAGTTAATGTATACCTACCTATGTGCACTTACCTTCTCAATTATTTGGCCACAGCATTTTGTTAGCAGGATGTCTCTAGTGTTGAAATTCAACATACCATCGAAAAACAGGAGCCAGAGATGACAGCACCAATAGCATGTCGCAAAACTGATGTCACTCATCTAGAGTATTAACAGGACACTTACAATGGTGGCATTCCGCAGCTAAATATATCTGATAACATGCTGATCACATGTATGTATGTATGCATGTAAGTATGTATGTAGGTATGTATGTTTGCATGTAAGTATGCATGTAAGCATGTATGTGTGCATGTAAGTATTATGTGCGAATGCATGTAAGTATTATGTATGTATGCATGCAAGTATGTATGTATGTATGTTTGTATGTATGTATGCAAGTATGTATGTGTGTATACATGTGTGTAGGTATGTATGCATGTAATTATGCATGCATCTATGTATGTATGCATTTAGGTAGGTATGTATACATGTAACTCTGTATGCATGTATGTATGTAAGTATGTATGTATGGATGGATGTAAGTATGTGTGTATGTATGCATGTATGTATGTATGCATGTATGCATGTATGCATGTAGGTATGTATGTATGCATGTAAGAATATATGTAAGTATGCATGGAAGTATGTATGTATGCAAGTACGTATGTATGCATGCATGTAAGTATGTATATATGCATGTAAGTGTGTATGTATGCATGTGTGTATGTATTATGAACGTATGTATGTATGTGGGTATGTATGTATGCATGTAAGAATGCATGTATCTATGTATGCAGGCATGTAAGTATATATGTATGTATGAATGTATCTATCTACGTATGTATGCATGTAAATATGCATGCATCTTTGTATGTATACATGCATGTATGTGTGTATGCATGTATGTATGCATGTAAGTATGTATGTATGCAAGTAAGTATACATGTATCTATGTGTGTATGCATTTAAGTATGAATGTATGTATGCATGTAAGTATGTATGCATGTACGTATGTATGTATTCATGTAAGTATGTATGTATTTGTGTATGCATGTATGTATGCATGTCAGTATGTATACATACATAAAAATATGTATGTATATATTCATGTATGTATGTATATATGCATGTATGCATGCATGCATGTTTGCATGTAAGTATGTATGTATGTAAGCATGTAAGTATGTATGTATGCATGTATGAATGAATGTAAATATGTATGCTTGTATGCATGCATGTATGCATGTATGTATGCATGTAAGTATGTATGTATGCATGCATGTAAGTATGTACGTATGCATGTATGTAAGTGTGCATGTAAGGATATATGTATGTATTATGTAAGTATGTGTGTATGTATGTATGTATCTATGTATGTGGTATTTGTGTAGTGGAATTCTAGCCATAAGAGAGTAAGGAGCAGCGCAGAGACAGAGGCAGGTCCACAGTTGACGAGTGACTGAGTTCTGGGAGCAGAAGTGAGCTGTTGCTGCCCTGAGATGCGCTGTTCTTTCAAAGGTGTCTCTTCAACTCTTTATTAAATGGGGGCAGCTTGGGGGGAGTTCTGATGGATACTGGGATGTTGTTCCAAGTTCTTGGTGCTTAGATGGGAAAAGTGTGCTGCCTTGATTTAACTTCTAATCTGGAGAACATTATATTTTGTGCAAATGGATTGTAACGACTTGAATAAAATATTCCTAATGTTAAAAGACACTTTGTTAATTAAGATTAACAGGAATGGATTTATCGTTTTCTTGACCCCGTCGAACTTGCGGGAACTGTAAGAAAAATCTCTGGGAAATCTACTAACTATAGGTGAGATTAGCTTAGCATTTGGAGTTTGCAACTGTAAAACTGTTTCTATAAATGTACTAATCCCATTTTATGAGTCAGAAACATCTTCCAACGCTTACAATGGGAATGTGAATGGATATCAGTTCAATATCAGGAAGAACTGTTTTCTAGACATTCCATCTAAATACCAAAGTGGTTTGCTATGTATGAATGTTTTGCCACTGAAATTCAGTTGCCCTTTCCCGTAACGCCCACCCTTGCATCTCTAATGAGATGCAAAGTGGGCGTTTCAGCTCAAAATAACTGGAGAAATGTCGCAAACCGACATTTCTCCAATCATCAATGGGCACGCTAACAAGCATAGCGATAAGAAAAGTAGCGCTAACTGTGATTATCGCTCTTTTCCTTGCGCCTGCTTTTAGTTTGACTTAATTAAACAACAGGGGGTGGTGATGGACAGAGTTTCGGAATTAAGCAGAATACTCTCACCCAGTCAAGAGATCAGGGCTTAATCCAACACCGTTTTTTAGCTCACTGCACCATTCCCAGCTCAGAACCTGGCTATATGCAAATTAGTCTGGCCCTGGCCCAGTGTATCATGGGAACAGGGCAAACCAAACTACCAAGCCAATTCTTTCACTGGGAAGGAAACAAGCTTCCGGGGACCGGTTTCTGGCATTTCAGCCGTCTTCGGCATGGCTTGCTTGAATCCTGATGGTGCAATGAGCAAGGGACTCACGTCTGAGTATACCCTTCCACGCTTATGGTGGACAAAATAATTAAACAACAGGGGGTGGTGATGGACAGAGTTTCTGAATCAAGCAGAATACTCTCACCCAGTCAAGAGATCAGGGGTTAATCCAACACCGTTTTTTAGCTCACTGCACCATCCCAGCTCAGAACCTGGCTATATGCAAATTAGTCTGGCCCTGGCCCAGTGTATCATGGGAACAGGGCAAACCAAACTACCAAGCCAATTCTTTCACTGGGAAGGAAACAAGCTTCCGGGGACCGGTTTCTGGCATTTCAGCCGTCTTCGGCCCGGCTTGCTTGAATCCTGATGGTGCAATGAGCAAGGGACTCACGTCTGAGTATACCCTTCCACGCTTATGGTGGACAAAATAATAAAACAACAGGGGGTGGTGATGGACAGAGTTTCTGAATTAAGCAGAATACTCTCACCCAGTCAAGAGATCAGGGCTTAATCCAACACAGTTTTTTAGCTCACTGCACCATCCCAGCTCAGAACCTGGCTATATGCAAATTAGTCTGGCCCTGGCCCAGTGTATCATGGGAACAGGGCAAGCCAAACTACCAAGCCAATTCTTTCACTGGGAAGGAAACAAGCTTTCGGGGACCGGTTTCTGGCATTTCAGCCGTCTTCAGCCCGGCTTGCTTGAATCCTGATGGTGCAATGAGCAAGGGACTCACGTCTGAGTATACCCTTCCACGCTTATGGTGGACAAAATAATTAAACAACAGGGGGTGGTGATGGACAGAGTTTCTGAATTAAGCAGAATACTCCGTCCATCACCACCCCCTTTTGTACCGCTTTTGGCCGCCATAAGTGTGGCAGGGTATGCTCAGACGTGAGTCCCTTGCTCACTTTGCCACTGGATTCAAGCAAGCCGGGCTGAAGACGGCTGGAATGCCAGAAACCGGTCCTCGGAAGCTTGTTTCCGGTCAGGGAAGACATGGCTTGGCAGTTCGGGCTGGACTGTTCCCATGAGGCACAGGGTCAGACTGATTTGCATATAGCCATGTCTGAACTGGGGTGGCAGAGTGGGCTAAAGAACGGTGATGGATTAAACCCAGATCTTTTGACTGGGTGTGAGTGTTTGATTGATTCAGATGTTCCGTCCATTACCACCCCCTTTTGTACCGCTTTAGTTTGACTTAGCCATGATATCCAATGGAAGGTTGATATCATGGCTGAGTCTGCCCTGCCCTTTCAGCAAGCTATCTCCAAGCGTTGTGTGATTATCTCTTTATTTCCAGGGATAATCGCACACTTGGCAGTTTGCGCCTGTAATTTTATCGCTTTTGAGATAAGCGTTGCTAATAGCATGCTATCTCAGTAATAAAATTTGGCAATAGCCGGCGATAAATATACTAGCGCTAAGTGCGCTGAGCGATAATCATTGCCGGTTGTTGCTGATATGCCCCTCGTTGATAAGCTAACTCCAGCAGGCCACCATCCCCTTGATGGCCTCCGATCGTATTGAATTAGAATTTGAGACCTACTTCATTATTATTCATGAGGTGAGTTGGGTTACAACCCATTACTGTACGGAATTTCACAAACTGACCTATTCGTATATAGTGTGGCTTCTAAAAGTCTTTACTGGCTGCGAGAGCCCAGATCACTCCCGTTTTTTGACTGATACTGGTGGCCACTGAATCTGATTGGGCCCTGGCCCCTGCTAACCTGGTCCAGGGCCAGTGCTCTGAATAAAAGGAATATGGTAATTAGGTGTCATTACAACCCACCTGTAAACTCCTAGTATATGGTAGATCATGTAGATTTAGAGGCCGAATAGATTCAAGACGCTTAAGTGTGCCCTGCTTCAGAAGGATTTTTCAACCCTAAAAGTTTCTATTGACGCATTTATCTGAACATCTGGTAATGAGTTGATTTCAAATCGTTTGGTCCTTAACGTTCTCAATCTCATATTATGGTGTAAGGATGTGAAGTGCGGCAATCTGAGTCACTAGTTTTATTTGATTCCTGTTCTCTAGCACTAGCTGTCTTCCTTACGAGTCAAACTAGGCTTCCAGGAGCTTAACCGTGTCCTGGAATCCATTGATTTCAGCATCAGTATGATGCCTCCCTCTATTGGAGGCAAACGTTAATAAATGGTCTTCAATGAACCCCACACCTTACATGACAAACAAGAAAAGCCTTTTGCCTGTCAGCCCTAAATGTTAGTCAATAGCACTTCTTCAAAGCAGGTGACCACAGGTTCCATCTGATGATCAGGTCTTCGGTGGAGCTGCACAGCCTCCCTGCACACCCTCCCTGCACACCCTCCCTGCACACCCTCCCTGCACACCCTCCCTGCACACCCTCCCTGCACACGCTCCCTGCACACGCTCCCTGCACACCCTCCCTGCACACCCTCCCTGCACACCCTCCCTGCACACCCTCCCTGCACACCCTCCCTGCACACGCTCCCTGCACACGCTCCCTGCACACCCTCCCTGCACACGCTCCCTGCACACCCTCCCTGCACACGCTCCCTGCACACGCTCCCTGCACACCCTCCCTGCACACGCTCCCTGCACACCCTCCCTGCACACGCTCCCTGCACACCCTCCCTGCACACCCTCCCTGCACACCCTCCCTGCACACGCTCCCTGCACACGCTCCCTGCACACCCTCCCTGCACACGCTCCCTGCACACCCTCCCTGCACACCCTCCCTGCACACCCTCCCTGCACACCCTCCCTGCACACGCTCCCTGCACACGCTCCCTGCACACCCTCCCTGCACACCCTCCCTGCACACCCTCCCTGCACACGCTCCCTGCACACCCTCCCTGCACACCCTCCCTGCACACGCTCCCTGCACACCCTCCCTGCACACCCTCCCTGCACAGCCTCCCTGCACACTCTCCATGCACACCCTCCCTGCACACCCTCCCTGCACACTCTCCATGCACACCCTCCCTGCACACTCTCCATGCACACCCTCCCTGCACACTCTCCATGCACACCCTCCCTGCACACCCTCCCTGCACACTCTCCATGCACACCCTCCCTGCACACCCTCCCTGCACACTCTCCATGCACACCCTCCCTGCACACTCTCCATGCACACCCTCCCTGCACACCCTCCCTGCACACCCTCCCTGCACACCCTCCCTGCACACGCTCCCTGCACACCCTCCCTGCACACCCTCCCTGCACACGCTCCCTGCACACCCTCCCTGCACACCCTCCCTGCACAGCCTCCCTGCACACTCTCCATGCACACCCTCCCTGCACACCCTCCCTGCACACCCTCCCTGCACACCCTCCCTGCACACGCTCCCTGCACACCCTCCCTGCACACCCTCCCTGCACACGCTCCCTGCACACCCTCCCTGCACACCCTCCCTGCACACTCTCCATGCACACCCTCCCTGCACACTCTCCATGCACACCCTCCCTGCACACTCTCCATGCACACCCTCCCTGCACACCCTCCCTGCACACTCTCCATGCACACCCTCCCTGCACACCCTCCCTGCACACTCTCCATGCACACCCTCCCTGCACACTCTCCATGCACACCCTCCCTGCACACCCTCCCTGCACACCCTCCCTGCACACCCTCCCTGCACAGCCTCCCTGCACACTCTCCATGCACACCCTCCCTGCACACCCTCCCTGCACACTCTCCATGCACACCCTCCCTGCACACTCTCCATGCACACCCTCCCTGCACACTCTCCATGCACACCCTCCCTGCACACCCTCCCTGCACACTCTCCATGCACACCCTCCCTGCACACCCTCCCTGCACACTCTCCATGCACACCCTCCCTGCACACTCTCCATGCACACCCTCCCTGCACACCCTCCCTGCACACCCTCCCTGCACACCCTCCCTGCACACGCTCCCTGCACACCCTCCCTGCACACCCTCCCTGCACACGCTCCCTGCACACCCTCCCTGCACACCCTCCCTGCACAGCCTCCCTGCACACTCTCCATGCACACCCTCCCTGCACACCCTCCCTGCACACCCTCCCTGCACACCCTCCCTGCACACGCTCCCTGCACACCCTCCCTGCACACCCTCCCTGCACACGCTCCCTGCACACCCTCCCTGCACACCCTCCCTGCACACTCTCCATGCACACCCTCCCTGCACACCCTCCCTGCACACTCTCCATGCACACCCTCCCTGCACACTCTCCATGCACACCCTCCCTGCACACCCTCCCTGCACACCCTCCCTGCACACCCTCCCTGCACACCCTCCCTGCACACGCTCCCTGCACACGCTCCCTGCACACCCTCCCTGCACACCCTCCCTGCACACCCTCCCTGCACACGCTCCCTGCACACCCTCCCTGCACACCCTCCCTGCACACGCTCCCTGCACACCCTCCCTGCACACCCTCCCTGCACAGCCTCCCTGCACACCCTCCCTGCACAGCCTCCCTGCACACGCTCCCTGCACACCCTCCCTGCACACCCTCCCTGCACACCCTCCCTGCACACGCTCCCTGCACACCCTCCCTGCACACCCTCCCTGCACACGCTCCCTGCACACCCTCCCTGCACACCCTCCCTGCACAGCCTCCCTGCACACTCTCCATGCACACCCTCCCTGCACACCCTCCCTGCACACTCTCCATGCACACCCTCCCTGCACACTCTCCATGCACACCCTCCCTGCACACTCTCCATGCACACCCTCCCTGCACACCCTCCCTGCACACTCTCCATGCACACCCTCCCTGCACACCCTCCCTGCACACTCTCCATGCACACCCTCCCTGCACACTCTCCATGCACACCCTCCCTGCACACCCTCCCTGCACACCCTCCCTGCACACCCTCCCTGCACACGCTCCCTGCACACCCTCCCTGCACACCCTCCCTGCACACGCTCCCTGCACACCCTCCCTGCACACCCTCCCTGCACAGCCTCCCTGCACACTCTCCATGCACACCCTCCCTGCACACCCTCCCTGCACACTCTCCATGCACACCCTCCCTGCACACTCTCCATGCACACCCTCCCTGCACACTCTCCATGCACACCCTCCCTGCACACCCTCCCTGCACACTCTCCATGCACACGCTCCCTGCACACCCTCCCTGCACACCCTCCCTGCACAGCCTCCCTGCACACTCTCCATGCACACCCTCCCTGCACACCCTCCCTGTACACCCTCCCTGCACACCCTCCCTGCACACTCTCCATGCACACCCTCCCTGCACACCCTCCCTGCACACCCTCCCTGCACACCCTCCCTGCACACCCTCCCTGCACACCCTCCCTGCACACTCTCCATGCACACCCTCCCTGCACACTCTCCATGCACACCCTCCCTGCACACTCTCCATGCACACCCTCCCTGCACACTCTCCATGCACACCCTCCCTGCACACTCTCCATGCACACCCTCCCTGCACACCCTCCCTGCACACTCTCCATGCACACCCTCCCTGCACACTCTCCATGCACACCCTCCCTGCACACCCTCCCTGCACACTCTCCATGCACACCCTCCCTGCACAGCCTCCCTGCACACCCTCCCTGCACACCCTCCCTGCACACTCTCCATGCACACCCTCCCTGCACACCCTCCCTGCACACTCTCCATGCACACCCTCCCTGCACACCCTCCCTGCACACCCTCCCTGCACACCCTCCCTGCACACCCTCCCTGCACACTCTCCATGCACACCCTCCCTGCACACCCTCCCTGCACACTCTCCATGCACACCCTCCCTGCACACTCTCCATGCACACCCTCCCTGCACACCCTCCCTGCACACTCTCCATGCACACCCTCCCTGCACACCCTCCCTGCACACCCTCCCTGCACACCCTCCCTGCACACCCTCCCTGCACACCCTCCCTGCACACCCTCCCTGCACACCCTCCCTGCACACCCTCCCTGCACAGCCTCCCGGCTCAGTCTCAGGCAGGGCCACTGAGAGCAAACAGGAAGTCTGCGCGCCGGGGGGTACTCACAGCTGCAGCGTTTCCGGTTGGGCGTTTTGTAATGCTGTTTCTTCCTCTATTCTGTGGCTCAGCATTTTACTTCTGACATAAAAAGGCAGAACAATAGATCTTCATATTAAGAAGCAGCAGGGGTTAGCCCTTCACACACAAACACCAGGCTGCGCGCTCAGGAGCTTTCAGGAAAAGACTCTCGGGTCTGTGAGTGACTTACATTTGCTAATAGGGGACAAGTGTTTGGAGCTCAGAGACAGACGAGTTTCACCCAAGACCTGACCCCCTGTCACCCAGGGAGCGCTCGTGCGCTGATTGGATCAGAGACACATCTGCCCTTTGAACTCTCGGATAGTCTGGCTGGCTCAGCCCTTCAGTGGCCTCTCAGTGTCACCTGCCCACAGTGCCAGCAGTGGCGGCTGGTGACATTTGAAAGTGGCGAGTCGTAAAAACCAAGTCCTGCAGTGATGTCGCCTCGCTAGACCTTACTTTTATTTCCCTGGCGTTGTGACTTTGCATACGTTGGCTGTTTATAGCAGCTATATATCTGACAGAATTGTTTTTAAATAACAGACGTGCCAAGGATATTTCTCCTTGTCACTATGCAATGCATTCCTTTTTTTTACACGTTTGGATCAATATGAATGACAAGGTGAAAACAGAATATAAAACGTGAACCTGTAAAACACTTTCTGATCGCTCGCAACATTCCGGCCACTCCCGCCCCCCCCCCCCCCCCCTACCCCCCACTGTGACTGGCCTTTCCTAGTCTCATCGGGATTAAAGAACATTAACTGAAAATACCCTTCACAGCTCAGAAATGGATTTTCCTTTTTTCGATGCTGCCAGCCACAGATCCGTCTCAGCAGCAGAAAAAAAACACAGTCGCTAGCAGTTTTTACGGCACGCACGCTTGTCCCGAAGCGGTCGCTCACCCACGCTCCCACGCCTGCTGCCAGCTTGCCTACCTCATTGCTGCCTGATACCCTGCTGGACCCGTGTTTCGAGTGCTCTCCCTCTGCGCCTGGTATCGTTTCAGCTAAGCGCTTTTCACTGCCCTACCTGCGCTAAATTTACTTTCACTTCTCTTTGCCAGACACTTTGATTCATTGTTGTAGAAGCTGCTCGTTTTTGGTGCCGTTTGCGCTGCTCTGCGCATGAGACTGCTCTTATTAACTGTTTAACTGTGCTTGCAGACCCTCAGCTGTGCCCCGTTTCGTTTATTCATTAAGAGGCCATTTTTGTTGTTGTTGTTGCCTCCACTCCCAGCCCGTGGCTCCTCCCCGCTCCCGCCTCCCTGCTGACCCTCCCACGCCCCTCCCCCCTCCCCATCCACATATGACAGATGCATTTGCGTGCAGCGTTCACGCGCAGCGGTCGCGCCCCATTCGCGCCGAAGGTGCGCCAAAGGTAAGCCCGTCTACGCCCGTCCGCGCCAAGCCCGCGCCCAGCGCCTTACCCCCTGGTCCCCGTACCACCCACCCCACCCGCACTACATACGACGCCTCCACCCTCTTAGCCCTAAACCCCGGCCGACTCCCCAACTGCGCCCAAGCCGCTCCTGGACACACCCATGGACCGTTCACATGCTACTCCTGCAAGTTCGACGGCACCAAGAACAACTCCTCATCCACGAACACAAAACAGAGATCTGACACCAACCACCTACAATGCATCCTGCTCAACACCCGCTCGGTCCACAGACACGCCATCGACCTTTGGAATCTACTAGACACCATCTCTCCGGATGTCGCCTTCCTAACAGAAACATGGATGAACACCTCCTCAGCTCCAGACATCACCATTGCCATCCCGGAAGGATACAAGATCATCCGTAAGGACCGCACCGACCAAACAGGAGAAGGCATCGCTATCGTCCACAAGAATTCCATCCGCATCTCAACCAGCTCAGACATCAACCTCCCTAGCGCCGAGCACCTTCACTTCCAGATTCACACCGACTCCAAGACCACACTCAGAGGTACCCTACTCTACAGACCACCAGGTCCCCGTGCACAATTCATTGAAGACATCACTGACTTCATCACCCCACACGCCCTCCCCTCCGAGGACTACATTCTACTGGGAGACCTCAATTTTCACCTAGATAATAGCAACGACAGCAACGCCACCACCCTCCTGGACAATCTCACCAACCTCGGACTCACACAACTTGTTAATACCCCCACTCACTACGCAGGTCACACACTCGACCCTATCTTCACCTCCAGCAAACATATCTCCTTCAGTCACACCACAGCTCTCCATTGGACGGACCACAGCTGCGTTCACTTTACCTACAAAAAGACCACAACCCACAACCATCCTCAACCCACTTTGCGAAGAAACTGGAACAAAATCACCATCGACCAGATCTCCTCATCGCTTCTTCAAAACCCCCCTGCCCGCTCTTCGAACGCCAACCAAGCAGCCACCAACCTCACTCAATGGCTAACCAACAGCGCCGACAACCTAGCACCTTTGAAAAAACGTCAAATCAAACTTGGCAGCAAAAACGCCCCCTGGTTCAACGATGACCTTAAGAAATCCAAGAAACGCGGTCGCTCCCTTGAGAAGGCCTGGAAAAAAGACCCAAACACCAGCACCAGGGACGCCTTCAAAAACGCCACCCGCATACACCACCAACTGATTCGGACCGCCAAGAAAGCCTCATTTAAAGACCGACTAGACAACAACGCCCACAACAGCAAGGAATTATTCAACATCATCAAAGAGTTTACAAACCCCACTGCCAACTCCAACGACATCACTCCCTCTCAAACACTTTGCGACTCCCTAGCTTCGTTCTTCCACGACAAAATCGCTGACATTCACAACAGCTTTGACAACCAACTTGGAGACCAACCCACCCAACCTTCTCCCGTACCTCCACCCTCCTTGAACATCCTTAACGACTGGAACCCAATCTCCACTAAGGACACCATCCGCCTGATGAACTCCATCCACTCAGGATCCCCCACAGACCCATGCCCTCACCACAACTTCAACAAAGCAGATTCCATCATAGCACCACACCTCCGAGACATCATCAACTGCTCCCTCAACTCCGCCACCTTCCCGGAAAGCTGGAAACACGCCGAACTCAGCGCCCTTCTGAAAAAACCCACAGCAGACCCCACCGAACTCAAAAACTACCGCCCCATCTCGCTCCTACCATTCCCGGCCAAAGTCATCGAGAAAGCTGTCAACAACCAGCTCGCCGCCTTCCTCGAAACCAACAAATCCCTCGACTCCTCACAGTCCGGCTTCCGAACCAAACACAGCACTGAGACCGCACTCATCGCTGCAACAGACGACATTCGGACTCTACTGGACAATGGAGACACAGTCGCCCTCATCCTCCTCGACCTCTCCGCAGCCTTCGACACAGTCTGTCATAGCACCCTGTTACAACGCCTCAGAAACATAGGAATCCAAGGAAAAGCACTGGAATGGATCACCTCGTTCCTCACAGGAAGAACTCAGAGAGTTCGCCTCCCACCATTCAAGTCAGAAGCCACTGAAGTCATTTGTGGCGTGCCACAAGGATCTTCACTCAGTCCCACCCTCTTCAACGTTTAAATGAGCCCCCTTGCAGCCATCGCTCGACAACACAACCTCAACATCATCTCCTACGCTGATGACACCCAACTGATCCTCTCACTCACCAAAGACCCTAACACCGCCAAAACCAATCTACATGAAGGAATGAAAGAAGTAGCCGAGTGGATGAAGCACAGCCGCCTGAAACTGAATTCAGACAAAACAGAAGTCCTTATCTTAGGTACCTCCCCCTCTGCCTGGGACGACTCTTGGTGGCCAGAGGCCCTTGGAAAAGCACCCATCCCGACGGACCACGCACGGAACCTAGGCGTCATCCTGGACTCCTCACTCTCGATGACTAGACAAGTCAACGCCGTTTCATCATCTCCCTTCAACATTCTTCGCATGCTCAAAAAAACATTTCGGTGGATCCCCACCGAAACTTGAAAAACGGTCACCCACGCACTGGTTACAAGCCGCCTGGACTACGGAAACACCCTATACACCGGCACCACCGCAAAACTTCAGAAAAAACTCCAACACATCCAGAATGCATCAGCCAGACTCATACTAGACATCCCGCGTAAAGACCACATTTCTGGTCACCTGAAAGACCTCCACTGGCTCCCCGTCAATAAGAGGATAACATTCTGCCTCCTTACCCACGCACACAAAGCACTTTACGAACTTGGACCAGAATGCCTCAACACACGACTTTCCTTCTACACCCCCTCCCGCCAACTTCGCTCTTCCAACCAAGCCCTTGCTGCTGTACCTCGCATCAACAAAACCACCATGGGGGGAAGATCTTTCTCCTACCTAGCGGCTAAAACCTGGAACACACTTCCCACTCACCTTCGCCTCACTCAGAACCACCTAGCATTCAGAAAGCAACTTAAAACCTGGATATTCGACAAGTAACTCCCCACCCTTCTCCAAGCGCCTTGAGACCCTCTGGGTATGTAGCGCGCTATACAAATTATTTGACTTGACTTGACTTGACTCATCAAAACATCATCTGCCGGAAGTAAAACCCTTCTCTTTACCTTGTCCCCGCAGTTCCCCAATCAATGTGCCCAAAACACACTTTGCTGTCAACGGCAGCTCCGTCCTGCATGTTTCCGACCTGTGTCCCTTGTGCCGCCGCCTTCCCTCGCGCCATCCTCTGGCCTCCTGCCCGTCAGTGTGCGCCTCGCTTCATTTCCATCAATTTATGAACCATTTGAGCTGGAAACAGCATGTTTGCTTGGTCAACATTTGCATATTATGCAGGAAATGAGGCTTACGTGGCAAATGAGCCACACCTATAATTATGTGCGAGTCACCGCAGCCACACAGTGGCCCTGCTGATAGTGGAGGGAAGCTCGCAGTGATGGTCTAATGGACATTGGGGAGTAGGTGTACAGTGGGTCAGGTCCCAGCTACTCTTTCTCAATTTGGCACCACCATTAAAAGCCTACAGCCCCAAACAGCAAAACAATAGAACTGACCCCTGAACTCTTTTGAAAGGCTCCCAGGCCATCGGGGCGCTAAGGGGTTTGTTCTTCCACTTTGTGAGCCGGTTTGTCTCATGCACGCACTGACCATTACTGCTGAAGGATGCAAAGGGAGGACCCGCACAGAAAATGAAGGAAACCCGTCTGCAGATAAGGAGGAGCTGCAGAAAGAATGAGTAGGACTATCTGCACAGTGAATGCTCAGAGCGGCCACCGGCTGACAATTTGAAAATAAAGCACGGTGGTTATACTGTGCAGGGACTGACGAGAGGATTGTGCGCCTTACTAAAACATGTCCTACCAAAACTAAACGGCTGCCGGAGAATCTTTTTCTGAAAACTGTTATGCTATAGTAAACTTGTAGCGCGCACTAATACCCCAGAGTGTCCTGACGCGAAGTATAACAGTGACCTGATGGATGGAGCCGTTAACAGAGCTGCCGGAAGAGGAAGGGTTTCAGTTGCTTTTGAAAGAGTGTGAGTCTCTGAGTCTGCCGTAATGACAGAGAATTCCAGAAGGGGGCTGCTTTGACAGACACAGACTGGCCCCATCCCCATACTGCGGAGACGCGGGATCACCATCCATCGAACGAGGCAGAGCGCAGCGCTCTATTAGTGATATGGAAGGAGGAACGCTTTCTAATGTACAAGGGTCCCAGCTCATGCAGAGCTCTGTGAGCCAGAATGAGGCCTTCAATTGCACTCTCTGGGCCGCAGGCAGCCAATGCAGATTGCGTATTTGCTGTTTGACGCTAGACCTTCCTGAGATGTTAAACAGGAGACTCGCCGCGGCATTCTGTATGATCTAAAGCTTATGTACTAGGTACCCAGGGGTACCAACCTACAGAGCATTGGCTTAGTTTAAGCGGGAGAAGATAAGAGCCCGCAGGACCGTCTCCTTGGCCGACCCGGGAAGCAGAGGAAAAAACCTTCTCAGTGATTTAAGGGAGCCAAAGCAGACTCCAGTGAGTTTCTTGATTTGCACCTCAAATCGCAAGTCCTCCTCAAACTAGACCCCCAGATTTTTGGCAGGGGCGCCCACCAAGTTAGGGCAAGGATAGTCAGAGGGTCATAAGGACTCCCTGAAGGGGGGCGGAAACTGGACAAATAAAAGAACCTCGGACTTGTCCTTGTTACACTTGAGTTGTGCCTGCACCAACCATCTAAATACAGCAGAGAAACAGTTCCGAGCAAGGTCCGTGGATGAGTCAGAATCCTCCCACATGAATAGAAGCTGAGTATTGTCTGCGTATGCAATTATTTTTGCACCCAATTCCTCCGCCAGCGTAATCAATGGGGTCAAGTAGATATTAAAAAGCAGCAGGCTCAGAGTAGAGCCCTGTGGGACACAAGTGAGCATTTTCTTGGCCGTAAAAGAGAAGGGGGGCATCCATGCCTGTTGGGAACGATCTCCCAGAAATGATTTAACCCAATCCCAGACGGCGCCAACAACGCCCATGTTCCACCCTTGCTCCACCCTTGCTTATTTCCCAACTCTGCTCCACCCTTGGAACTTTGAACTAGCTCCTTAAGAGACAAACCATGAGAGCCTGGTAGAACAATCATTTCTGGCATCGGAACTTTCTCATAAAGTTAATATTTAAAAACACTCTGCTGCCACTCTTTACAAGATACAAAGCTCCAATTAAGACATAACTGACTTTTAGTGTAGAGCACAACGACTTCCACTCCAAAGTGATGCCGCCTACTTGTTCTTCAAAGCTCGAACTCACGAACAACGCGTCCTGGACCACCTTCAACTTCTACAGCGAAGAAGCTATCTTGAATACGCTAATGACTTTGAATCCCTCTAACCATTTCACAGATCCTCTCCCTGCTACCCGCCTAAAGACCTTCATGCCACAGCTAAAGCCCTTATGGACCAGGATTATAAACTCCTCTCTTGTGCAGGGAACTATACCAGCCATCCTCAAAGCAGGTCAGGTAACCCCCATCCTAAAGAAAATTTCAGCTGACCCATCAGACTTGAACAACTATCACCCCATATCCAACATTTCGACCCTGGTGAAACTGCTCGAAAAATGTGTCCACATACAGCTTAGCAACCATATCGACCACTTCAATCTGCTAGATCAATTCCAATCAGGCTTTCAATCTGGGCATAGTATCGAATCAGCCATGACCCACATTATAGATGACACTCTACAAATACTGGATCAAAATAAAGCCTGTTTGCTAATCCTACTTAACTTATCCTCGGCCTTCGATACAGTCAAACACAGCAACCTACTAGATCTCTTGAAACATAGAATGGGTCTATCTGGAACAGTGTAAACTGGTTCACTTCCTTCCTCCAAGACAGAACGCAAAGATTCAAGATCAACCAATCTTTATCTAACCCCATCCCAGTCACCTTGGGAGTAACCTAGAGATCTTCCCTCTCCCCTACACTCTTCAATCAGGTTATGGAACCACTCACTGAGCTTCTCAACTCCTCAAACATCCAGTACCACATGTACACTGACGACACACAGCTCTACATTAAGGTCAACTCTCTTGAAGACATCAAGTCCCTTAACTCAACGCTCCAAAAAACACAGATCTGGCTGGCAAACAACCATCCAAAACTTAACACACAAAAAACAGAATTCCTCCTCATCGCTCCCCCCAAGCAAACAGACACGATCCGAGAATGGATGCAGTACCTAACTGCACTCGATGGCCAACCTCGCATTATTGACTCTGCGAAATCCCTAGGAATAACTCTGCACAATAATCGAAACATGCAGAAACACATAAGCGCTGCAACTAAAGGAGCCCATTTCCAGATGAACACCCTGAAAAAACTAAACCCATTCATACCCGCGAATTACTTTAAACAGGCATTCCAAGCCCTAGTAGTCCCCAGAGTGGATTATGGGAGTGTTGCTCTCTGCGGCCGTCCGAGATCAACAACCGCTCCACTAAGAGCCTCAATCAGTACTGCTGCCAGACTCATCACTGGCTCTAGAAGGAACTGTCACATTTCCCCCGACCTTCGTGCCCTCAACTGGTTACTTTTTGAGGCCAGAATACATTTGAAAATCGCCTGTATGACTCACAAGGCACTGCACCAAAAAACACCAAGATACCTTGCGGAGAAACTAGTACTATCGGGTGGTAGCAAAAAAACGAGGAGTTCTGATAATCTTCTATAAAACCACAACATTTCTGCAAGAAAAAAACTTACTACCGTACCTTCTCAGGAATGGCCCCAAGGACTTGGAACGCCTTACCCACAGAAACAAGACTGAATCCATCTGCTGCTTTCTTAAAAAAAAAAAAAAAGTGAAATCACTCCTCTTAGCTAGAGTCACCTAAACTTTGTTATAAATACCTGCTGATATGTGCTAGTCGATAGCTTTTACCAGGAATGCATTTGCTTAAGTCACCGTATTCCTATGTATTTGTCAAATCACCTTTATATGCCTTCTAAAGCGCTCTGATACTCGCAAGGGTCTTGTTCGCGCTATACAAAACTATAAAAAAAAAAAGATAAAAAAAGAAGATAAAACTGATCATGGCTACTAGAGCGCAGACAACCTTTTCATTCCCAAGGACAGGCACTTTTGATAGATCTTGGGAACTGTTATGGGGACACACTTCGCACACAGACATGCACACTTTGCTTGACTGATCTCCAGAGACCTTCATGTGCAACAAATACCAAAAGACAGACACATGTTTCTATTTCATACATGATATATTAACCATGATTTGTAGGTCAATTCTATGAACGCTTTACCAATTTTCATCTTGTACTTCAAAGTCATTCCATCAATAACATGAACATTTTCTACAGAGCTGTGTTTCAGAAAACAATGGTCAGAGAGATTTTTCACACAAGATTTTTCATTCCACCCAAAACATTGAATCTGTAATTGGCAGCAATCATATCAGAAACACAAGACTGTTGAAAGACAAACATCAGAAAATGAATATCTCTCCTCTGTAACTATTTCTGTTAGGCAGACAGTGAATTTAAATGTTCTTTGATAATATCCAGAAAGTTCCTCCTAAAGTCCAAGGAGCGATTGAAGCTTTTTTCGGATCAGGTCCTTAGAGAGAAGTGATTTTCATGAGGCCTGCAAGTGAATGATTATTGAAAATATCTTGACTTGTTTCAGGAGCACAAATGAAATAAAGCTTTACTGCTGGACAACCAGCAGGTTCTCCCGTCCAAAGATCTTCTTCATGGCGCCCCTGATCTCTGTGTTCCTCAGCGTGTACACAATGGGGTTGAACACTGGAGTTCCCACTGTGTAGAGCAGGGAGAAGGCTTTGCTCAGATTGAGCACATGGCCTCCTGCTGGTAACATGTACACAACAGTCAGCATGCCAAAGTATGTAACACACACCGCCAGGTGAGCGCTGCAGGTGGAGAAGGTGCGGTGCCGACCGGTGCTTGACGGGATGCTGAGGATGGCTGAGATGATGTTGACATAGGAGATGGTGATTAAGAGGAACTGGAAGGACAGGACAATGAAAGAAAAGACAAACACTTCCATTTCAATCATCGAGGGATCGGAGCAGGTTGCTTTGGTCAGTGGCATCAGATCACAGAAGAAGCCATCGATCTCACTATGATTAGGGAATTGAAGCTGGCACAAAAGAAATACTGTGATCAATGCTCCTGTTAACCCAGATGCCCAAGTGCCTGCTGTGAGACGGAAGCAGACACGGTGGTCCATGAGGGTGGTGTAATGTAAGGGGTGGCAAATGGCTGCGTATCTGTCGTAGGCCATTGCCGTGATGAGGAAGCACTCAGTGGTGGCCATCCAACAAAAGAAGAAGAACTGTGTGACACATTCATTGAGAGAGACGACAAGGCCCTCTCTCAGTAGCCCTCCAAGAAGTGTAGGGGCCACAGACGAAGTGTACCAGATCTCAAGGCATGAGAGATTGCACAGCAAGATGTACATGGGTGAGTGGAGCCGGGCCGTGGAGTAGATGGTTACCAGGACCAGGATGTTGCCTGCCACTGTCAACATGTAGATAGTGAGGAAGATGAGAAAGAGGACAGACTTCAGGGAGGGATGGATCTGAAATCCCAGAAGCAGGAACTCGGCAGCACCAGTGCGATTTTCTGAACATTCAGTATTTGTCATCCCAAAAAATCTAAAAAAATAGGAATATAAAAAGTAATGAGTAATGGGAGAAATGAAATGCATTTGGCCAAACAGTAATTTGATAACAATGGACCTATCCAAAGAACTAGTTGGATATGCTGATTTACAATATTTCATATATGTATATTACTTTTACTTTTAAATAAATAAATAATTCTTGGTCACTGATTGAATTAAAGGTTCACTATTGTAGTGTAATTTTAAGAGTAAGGGAATGTGTTCACAATGGTTATTAAAAAACACACTGGCCTGACAATCCCTAAATCTAAACATGCGTTGCCCTTCAAACAAATAATTAATTTAAATAACATTTGACAAAAGCTTGAAAGCGGTACAAGAAACAAATTTATCATGTAAATAAAATAAATCCTTTGTGAGAAGAAAAAGGACTGTACTACTGTACAGGTTCGGTTGAGGTACTAGACTGTGGATGAGGAAATGGTACGAGGGTAAAGGTGGATGTAGCAGTAAAGGGTCTAGATAAGAACAGTTGTAGTGGTGTGCTGGTGTGATGGGGTATTAGGGTAAGTCAGATATAGCAAAAGAGGTGCTTGAGTACCGGTAAGTTCAATAAACAATGGGGTTGCCCAGTGTCCCTCAGATCCCTTAGTGCTTATTATTCTTCGAGGTGTGTGTCAGGCATAAGTCCTCTCCAGTCGCTGAGATTCATCAGTCAATCGCAAATCACTTCGGGCAAGCGCCCAAGTGCGCTTTTTTCATATATGTGCAAGTGGGTCTATTATTTATTATCACTCCCACCACCACACAAACTTTATGACTTGAAGTGCCATGGTCACACAGATTAGATCTGTAGGCTGTCATCCCTCTCCTCCCACCTTTGTCCTGATGAAGACCCGCATTGACTACTCAGTAATGCATAGATTGGGTTGAAACGTCGACAATACTTCTTGGTCCAGATCAAGATTCTGTGTGAAAAAGATTATTATGTATAAAGCAGCAAAGCCATTGTGCTACATTCTGGCCTCTTCCTCCTCTCCTGTACATATTTTAAACACTTTGCATATAATATGCAATAAACTTGATCACTGAGCACAATATGTCACTTGAACATTTATCACCGTAAATTTCACCTTGTGTTGACAGCTTTTTACAAATGTTATACCCATCGACTCATGTTGCTTTCGTCTTTTCCTGTGTTCCATATGTCAAAACTGCTCAGATACGGACATTTAAGGATTGTGAAAACAACTTAGTAAATTGATCAATTGTATAAGAAATAGTTTTTACACCAGACAGAATCATTGTCTTTGTTTACATATGAGTACCGCTAAGGTCAATGGTACTACAGTGAGGGAAGGGTTAGTGGTCCCATCTTATAGGTAGAAGTCAAGGTATTAGAACATGGGCTGGAGGGGGAGCTTCTCTGTGTTTCTTTTGAAGATATACTAGAAGAGGTATCAGAATGTAGGGAAGAGTCTAGGTACTACTAGGAGCGATATTAGAACGCATGCAGGAGTGGAGCTACTGCTGTACCAGTGTTGACAGATACTAGGAGGTGTATTAATACAGGCAGGAGTGGAGGTACTATTGTGAACATGGTGAAGAGATACTAGGAGACGTATTAACCTATAGGCAAGAGTGGAGGTACTACTAGGAGAAATATTAGAATACAGGAAGGAGAGGAGGTACTAGTAGGAGAAGTATTAGACTACATATACTATTGAACATGGTGGAGAAATACTAGGAGAGGTATTAACATAAGGGCGGGAGTGGAGATACAATTAGGAGAAATATTAGAATATAAACAGGACTGAAGGTACAACTAGGAGAAGTATTAGAATTTAGGCTGGAGTAGGGTTATTACATGGAGGTGTATTAGAATACAGGCATGTGTGAAGGTACCGTTAGGAGGGGTATTAGAATACAGGCAGGAATGAAGGAACTACTAAGAGTTTTGTTAGAATATAGGCAGGATTGAAGGTATTAGTAGGAGGTGTATTAGAATACAGGAAGGAGTGAAGGTACTAGTAGGAGGTGTATCAGAATACCGGCAGGGGTAGAGGTGCTACTAGGAGGTGCATTAGAATGCAGGCAGGAGTGAAGGTACTTCTAGGAGGTGTGTTAGAATACAGGTAGGAGTGAAGGTACTACCAGGAGGTGTGTTAGAATACAGGCAGGAGTAAATGTACTACTAGGAGGTGTGTTAGAATACAGGCAGGAGTGAGGTACTTCTAGGAGGTGCATTAGAATACAGGCAGGAGTTAGGTACTACTAGGAGGTGCATTAGAATACAGGCAGGGGTGAAGGTACTACTAGGAGGTGCATTAGAATACAGGCAGGGGTGAGGTACTTCTAGGAGGGGCATTAGAATACATGCAGGAGTGGGGTACTAGTAGGAGGAGCATTAGAATACAGGCAGGAGTGAGGTACTACTAGGAGGTGCATTAGAATACAGGCAGGGGTGAAGGTACTACTAGGAGGTGCATTAGAATACAGGCAGGAGTTAGGTACTGCTAGGAGGAGCATTAGAATACAGGCAGGAGTGAGGTACTTCTAGGAGGTGCATTAGAATACAGGCAAGAGTGAAGGTACTACTAGGAGGTGTGTGAGAATATGGGCAGGAGTAAAGGTTCTACTAGGAGGTGTGTTAGAATACAGGTAGGAGTAAATGTACTACTAGGAGGTGTGTTAGAATACAGGCAGGAGTAAATGTACTACTAGGAGGTGTGTTAGAATACAGGCAGAAGTAAATGTACTATTAGGAGGTGTGTTAGAATACAGGCAGGAGTGATGTACTACTAGGAGGTGCATTAGAATACAGGCAGGGGTGAAGGTACTACTAGGAGGTGTGTGAGAATGTGGGCAGGAGTAAAGGTACTACTAGGAGGTGTGTTAGAATACAGGTAGGAGTAAATGTACTACTAGGAGGTGTGTTAGAATACAGGCAGGAGTAAATGTACTACTAGGAGGTGTGTTAGAATACAGGCAGAAGTAAATGTACTATTAGGAGGTGTGTTAGAATACAGGCAGGAGTGATGTACTACTAGGAGGTGCATTAGAATACAGGCAGGAGTAAAGGTACTACCAGGAGGTGTGTTAGAATACAGGCAGGAGTGAGGTACTACTAGGAGGTGCATTAGAATACAGGCAGTAGTGAGGTACTTATAGGAGGTGCATTAAAATATAGACAGGAGCTGAGCTACTATTGTGTACATGGTGAAGAGATACTAGGAGAAGTATTAGACCACAGTCACAAGTGGGGGTACTATTGTGCGCAAGAGATACTAGGAGATGTATTAACATGTAGGCTCGAGCATTACTAGTAAAAGCTTGAGAATACAGGCCGGGGTGGGGTACTGCTAGGAGGTGCATTAGAATACAGGCAGGAGTTAGGTACTACCAGGAGGTGGATTAGAATACAGGCAGGCGTTGGGGTATTACTAGGAGGTGCATTACAATACAGGCAGGCGTCAGGGTACTACTAGGAGTTGCATTAGAATACAGGCAGGAGTGAGGTACTACTAGGAGGTGCATTAGAATACAGGCAGGAGTGGGGTACTACTAGGAGGTGCATTAGAATACAGGCAGGGGTGGGGTACTACTAGGAGGAGCATTAGAATACAGGCAGGCGTCGGGTACTACTTGGAGGTGCATTAGAATACAGGCAGGAGTGAGATACTACTAGGAGGAGCATTAGAATACAGGCAGGAGTTAAGTACTACTAGGAGGGGCATTAGAATACAGGCAGGAGTGAGATACTACTAGGAGGAGCATTAGAATACAGGTAGGAGTTAAGTACTACTAGGAGGAGCATTAGAATACAGGCAGGAGTGAGGTACTACTAGGAGGAGCATTAGAATACAGGCAGAAGGTAGGTACTATTAGGAGGAGCATTAGAATACAGGCAGGAGTGAGGTACTACTAGGAGGTGCATTAGAATACAGCCATGCGTCGGGGTACGACTAGGAGGTGCATTAGAATACAGGCAGGAGTGAGGTACTACTAGGAGGAGCATTAGAATACAGGCAGGAGTGAGGTACTACTAGGAGGTGCATTAGAATACAGGCATGGGTGGGGTACTACTAGGAGGTGCATTAGAATACAGGCAGGGGCGGGGTACTACTAGGAGGAGCATTAGAATACAGGCAGGGGTGGGGTGCTACTAGGAGGCACATCAAAATACAGGCAGGCATCAGGGTACTATTAGGAGGTGCATTAAAATACAGGCAGGCGTCGGGGTACTACTAGGAGGTGCATTAGAATACAGACAGGGGTGGGGTACTACTAGGAGGTGCAGAATACCAGTGCTGAACCAGCGCTGTGTTTTTTTAAAGCCTCCTAGTCTTGTATCTTGTTTTGTATTTTATTTCACTTACCCTTGTTTTTAACCTGTTGCTTTTCAGCGCGCGCCCCTTTGCCCCCTCACAGCATGTAAAAAGTGCACTTTGTGCCTCCAAAGCACCACCACTTTGTTGGGTCCGGGTCCTGGGGGTCTACTTCGGGCGCCATATTTGTTTGGGGCACTTCATCCGGCGGCGGTCGATATCTTTGAGCAGACTCGCGTGCGAAGGGATGACGGGAGCGCCTACTTAAGGCGGTCCTTTGTGTGGCGGTGTCCTATACCACCTACCACTTTGCTGAGCTCGCGCTGCACCAGCGCTGTGTTTTTTTAAAGCCTCCTAGTCTTGTATCTTGGTTTGTATTTTATTTCACTTACCCTTGTTTTTAACCTGTTGCTTTTCAGCGCACGCCCCTTTGCCCCCTCACAGCATGTAAAAAGTGCACTTTGTGCCTCCAAAGCACCACCACTTTGGTGGGTCCGGGTCCTGGGGGTCTACTTCGGGCGCCATATTTATTTGGGGCACTTCATCCGGCGGCGGCCGCCATCTTTGAGCCGACTCGCGCGCGAAGGGATGACGGGAGCGCATACTTAAAGTCGCTCCCCTACGCGCAGCGGGACGCGCAGGTGGACGCCTTCGCTTAGCCTGAGTCGTGCCGGAGTCCTGCCTGTCTGCGCCCGTCAGCGTCCCGGAGGCGCCAGGGCGGCGGTGGACTCCGGCCCGGTCAGGCGAGGGGGAGCATGATCACTTACACCTCGGCGATGCTGCGTGCCATGCAGACCTACTCCTGCTCCTGTCGCTCGGTTTTTCCAAGGAGCTTTAAGAGGAAACGGCGCTGGTCGCCTACCTGGACACCGGTCACCGTGTATAGGCCTGTAGAGGCTCGTGTTAAGCACCTTTGTTTGCTGCTTAATAGGAGGTCACTGGGCTGTCATGCCCTGCACTTATACGATCTTCTTGTGAGGAAAAATCCCTTGTGTCTTTTCCTAACCGAAACCTGGCTGGGAGAAGCGTCGAATCCGGATATTTTCTCTGCTATTCCTCCGGCCTATAACATCTTTCAGCTGGATAGAGGGAAGGGTAGGGGCGGTGGAGTAGCTGTGGTTGTGAGGAAGAACGTCTCCTGCTCAGTTCTCCCTCTGAATCCCATTGGGGGCTCGGAGTCCATTGCTTTTACGCTCAGACTGTCCCCGGCCCAAGCATTTAAGGGGCTGTTGGTCTATAGGTCGTCAGGCCCTATGGGCTCCTTCTTGGATGATCTGCAGATAGCGATCTCTGAGCTGGCGCTGACTACACAGCACTGTGTAGTGGCTGGCGACTTCAACTTCCATCTTGATGTGACAGGCGACCCGGACACTATCAAACTGCTGGACATCACATCTCCGCTGGGCCTCGCACCGTTTGTGTCAGGTCCTGCGCATGAGAGAGGGCATACCCTTGATCAAGTGTTCTCATCAGTTCCGATTGCCGATGTAGAAACTTTGCCGGTGCTCTGGACGGATCATAGGCTGATTAGGTTTTCCGTGCTGGAGAATGGGCGGCCGGATAACACTGCCCCCATGTTGCCTAGACCAGCCTCGAGAGCGTTGCATAGAGTGACACCTGATATGCTAGAGCAGGCGCTCGCGGAACATCCCTGCCACCTCTCGGGTGATCTGGAAAGAGACACGGAGGCTTTGCAGTCGTGGCTGACTGAAAGGCTGGACGATCTTGCCCCACTGGCGGCCCCTCGGTCCACGGTATTACGGCAATCTGCGCCGTGGTTTACAGAGGCGCTGCGGGTGGCTCGCAGCCAGTGCAAGGTTGCTGAGCGGGCCTGGTGCCTTCAGTACAATGGGGAGGCCAAACTTGCCAACAGGGCGGCTGTAAAGGCCTATCACCGGGACATCCTAGGTGCCAAGAAAGAATACGTTGCCAGGAGGATTGAGGCGGCGGCGAACTCCTGTAAGGAGATCTTCACTGTGGTGAAGGAGTTCACGACCCCCAGTTCCCACTCACCCCCGCCAGTATCATCGGATGCGTGGGCGTGTGATCTCGCCAGTTTCTTCACCAACAAGATCAAGGCGATTCAAGCCTCCTTCTCGGAGAGTGTCGACGAGGGTGGCTGCGGCCCCGGGGCGGGACATGGGCTATCGCCCACGCCTGTCGCAGTGCTGACAGATTTCCCTGCTGTCACTAGCGAGGCATCGCGGGTGCTGCTTGCCAGCCTCAAATCAGGTTCGCCACTTGACCCATGCCCTGCCAAATTTTTGGCTGGGATGGCGGCGGTGGTGAATCCTCTGGTTAATCCCATCCTCAATGCCTCCCTGAGGGAGAGGAGGGTGCCTCGTACCTGGAAGAGGGCGATGGTTATCCCCCTCCTGAAAAAGCCGGGTCTTGATGCCGAGGTTCTGGCCAATTATAGGCCAATTTCACTTCTCCCGGCTCTGGCCAAGATCACCGAGAAACATGTCCATGGCGTCTTGTCGAGCTTTCTTGAAACCAACCATCTGCTCCATCCTTCCCAATCCGGATTCCGTCCCAACTTTAGCACGGAAACGGCGTTCGCTGGAGGTCTCGGAGATCATCAGGGAGACCTTGGATGTTGGTGGCAAGGCCATGTTAGTCATGTTGGACCTGTCGGCGGCCTTTGACACCGTCCCCTATGCGGCGCTCCTCGCCAGGCTCCATGACATCGGCATTAGGGGGACGGTGTTCAAATGGTTCACATCCTTTCTTGAAGGTCACCGCCAGACGATCTGGGTCTCCCAGAGCTCCGCCGAGATGCCGCCATTGGGGGTCGGGGTTCCACAGGGTTCTGTGTTGAGCCCATCGTTGTTTAACATCTTTATGTCCCCTCTGGCGGTGGCGGTGGAGGCCTACAGGGCCCAGATCGTGTCCTACGCCGATGACACGCAACTCATCTTCACATGCGGTAAAGATCAGGCATTTGACGGAGAGAGTATTCAGGGCTGTCTGGGCATGGTATTCGACTGGTTCCAGCGCAACAGTCTGAAGGCCAACTCTAGTAAGTCGGAGGTCCAATTCTTCGGCTGTGTCACCGACCCTGAGTGGCGGCAATGGTGGCCTTCTGAAATGTGTCCTCCCGCACAGTCATCATTGGTCGCCAAAAATCTTGGCGTAAAACTGGACAATAAGCTGTCACTGAGAGCTCTTGTCCTCGATCTGGCCGGAACCTGCTTCGGCATTCTGAAGATGCTCCACAAGTTTCTTCCACTGCTTTCTGCGGAGCACAGGCGGATTACCGTGCAGGCGCTTATTGGTTCCAGGCTTGATTACGCCAACGCCCTCTTTCTTGGCCTCCCTGACTACCTGGTCCAGCGCCTGCAGGTGGCACAAAACTCTGCTGCCCGTGCCATCTTTGGCCTGCATAGGCGAGCACGAGCCTCTGGGTTGCTGCAGAAGCTCCATTGGTTGCCTATCCGTAAGCGGATCATGTTTAAATCCCTTACGTTGATGCACAAAGCCTTGTTTGGCTCAGGGGCCGGGTACTTACGGCGCAGGTTGGCCTTCTACCGCCCAGCCCGCTCACTGCGGTCTGAATCTCTTTTTACTGCCGTGGTTCCGCGTGTGAGGAAGGCCCGCACTAGGGGCCGTTCTTTTAGCTTCAAGGCGCTCCAGTTGTGGAATTCTCTACCTCTGGCGCTACGCAGCACCCCTAATCTGTTTCAGTTTAGGAACAGCCTGAAGACTTGGCTTTTTAATCTCTAGTTTCTCTTTGGTGGGTCTTTCTCTCTTTCCTGTATCTGTTTTTCTTGTTATGTTATTACACACTGAGCCGCCCGTGGAAAGCGCCGGGAACCTCTTTTAGAGTAGCCGTGCGCTATATAAACTTATTTTACCATAACATAACATAACATAACATACAGGAAGGAGTTAGGTACTACTAGGAGGTGCATTAGAATACAGGCAGGGGTGGGGTACTACTAGGAGGAGCATTAGAATACAGGCAGGAGTGAGGTACTACTAGGAGGTGCATTAGAATACAGGCAGGCGTTGGGGTACTACTAGGAGGTGCATTAGAATACAGGCAGGCGTTGGGGTACTACTAGGAGGTGCATTAGAATACAGGCAGGAGTGAGGTACTACTAGGAGGTGCATTAGAATACAGGCAGGCGTTGGGGTACTACTAGGAGGTGCATTAGAATACAGGCAGGCGTTGGGGTACTACTAGGAGGTGCATTAGAATACAGGCAGGCGTCGGGTACTACTTGGAGGTGCATTAGAATACAGGCAGGAGTGAGATACTACTAGGAGGAGGATTAGAATACAGGCAGGAGTTAAGTACTACTAAGAGGGGCATTAGAATACAGGCAGGAGTGAGGTACTACTAGGAGGAGCATTAGAATACAGGCAGGAGTGAGGTACTACTAGGAGGTGCATTCGAATACAGCCATGCGTTGGGGTACTACTATGAGGTGCATTAGAATACAGGCATGGGTGGGGTACTACTAGGAGGTGCATTACAATACAGGAAGGGGTGGGGTACTACTAGGAGGCACATCAAAATACAGGTAGGCATCAGGGTACTATTAGGAGGTGTATTAAAACACAGGCAGGCGTCGGGGTACTACTAGTAGGTGCATTAGACTACAGGCAGGAGTTAAGTACTACTAGGAGGTGCATTAGAATACAGGCAGAGGTGAGGTACTACTAGGAGGTGCATTAGAATACAGGCAGGAGTGAGGTACTACTAGGAGGAGCATTAGAATACAGGCAGGAGTGAGGTACTACTAGGAGGAGCATTAGAATACAGGCAGGAGTTAGGTACTACTAGGAGGTGCATTCGAATACAGGCAGGGGTGACGGTACTACTAGGAGGTGCATTAGAATACAGGCAGGAGTTAGGTACTACTAGGAGGAGCATTAGAATACAGGCAGGAGTGAGGTACTACCAGGAGGTGCATTAGAATACAGGCAGAGGTGAATGTACTATTAGGAGGTGCATTAGAATACAGGCAGGATAGAGGTACTACTAGGAGGTGCATTAGAATACAGGCAGGAGTGAGGTACTACTAGGAGGAGCATTAGAACACAGGCAGGGGTGGGGTACTACTAGAAGGAGCATTAGAATACAGGCAGGGGTGAGGTACTACTAGGGGGTGCATTAAAATACAGGCAGGTGTTAGGGTACAACTAGGGGGTGCATTAGAACACAGGCAGGGGTGGGGTACTACCTGGAGGTGCATTAGAATACAGGCAGGAGTGAGGTACTACTAGGAGGTGCATTAGAATACAGGCAGGAGTGAGGTACTACTAGGAGGAGCATTAGAATACAGGCAGAAGTTAGGTACTACTAGGAGGTGCATTAGAATATAGGCAGGGGTCGGGGTACTACTAGGAGCTGCATTAGAATACAGGCAGGAGTTATGTACTACTAGGAGCTGCATTAGAATACAGGCAGGAGTTAAGTACTACTAGGAGGTGCATTAGAATACAGGCAGGCATCGGGGTACTACTAGGAGGTGCATTAGAATACAGGCAGGGGTCGGGGTACTACTAGGAGGTGCATTAGAATACAGGCAGGAGCGAGGTACTACTAGGAGGAGCATTTGAATATAGGCAGGCGTTGGGATACTACTAGAAGGTGCATTAGAATACAGGCAGGAGTGAGGTACTACTAGGAGGTGCATTGGTCTACAGGCAGGAGTGAAGGTACTACTAGGAGGTGTATTAGAATACAGGAATGAGTGAAGGTACTACTAGGAGGAGCATTGGTCTACAAGCAGGAGTGAAGGTACTACTAGGAGGTGCATTAGAATACAGGCAGGAGTGAGGTACTACTAGGAGGAGCATTTGAATATAGGCAGGCGTCGGGGTACTACTAGGAGGCGCATTAGAATACAGGCAGGAGTTGGGGTACTACTAGAACATATATTGTTTTGACTTGACCATCGATACTTGCTGTCACACTGGCTTTAGTCCTGAGAGTCACTCTACTAGACGAATGTAAGGAACGTGGTGAAGTGTCTCAATTGGGAACCAACAGTCAACATAGTTTCCCCAATAATGTTTAGAGTAGAAAGTATTGCAATTGCTGCCACAGTGAGTCAAGAATGGAGTCCAGACAGGTTCCAGTGTTCACATTTGCACACTGCACCCCTCCCTTCAGATCTTCTTCAGGCCGTCATGGGCAGAATCCTGGAGGACCTTAGGAACTTTCTTGGGTTCTGGATTACTATTGGCAAAAGTTATTTAAAACATGATAAACTGACTCCTAGTCAACCATCTCAATAACAGCCACCTCCTTGACACCACACAATCTGTATCCAGGCCCAACCACAGCACAGAGACCGCCCCCTTCGCTGCCATTAATGACATTCGGATGATCATGGCCAGAGGTGACAATACTGCCTTCAAACTACTGGATTTCTTCTCAGCCTACAACACAGTCTCCCAACCCATTTTTATACAATAACTGCATGAAGCCAGCATCCAGTGTCCCGCAATTCAGAGGACTTCTTACTTCCTGACGGGCCACACCCAGTCAGTCAGCTGGGCCCCTGGCATCTCGGACAACATCAACCTCATCTGCAGAGTTCCACAAGGTTCCTCATAGCTTTGCTCTGTTCAACACTTTGACCACACTTGACAGCATCATCCAGACCCATGTAATCAACCTCAAATCTATTCTGATGGCACAAAGACCATACCTTCCCTATCAAACAAGATAATTAACGCCAGTACCAAATTCTCCACCTTCATGACTGAAGTTGCCGGGTGAATTAAAATCAACTGCCTCGAGCTCAAAACATGCAAGACAGAAGTAGTAAGATTTGGCAAACATACCTGCTCCCATAGGTCTCACCTGGCGGCCGGCCGAACTCAAACCCACAACCCTTCCAGCAACCAACAGAAAGAACCTCTGAACGCAATTGGCGACCAATTCACCAAGACTGGCCAAGTGAACACAATCTCCTGATTTACAAATGCACCCCCTGCACTAACACTCATCCTCCCCACCAACCTCTCATCACCAAGAAGCTACACTACCTCAACACATTCCATGCCGGAATCAACACTCAACTGATCAGAAGACTACAGACTTTACAAAACCCGGTGGCTAGGCCCATCCTCAACCTCACACTCACACCTCACACTCACATCACCCCACATCTTCACTGGTTCCTAATCTGCAAACAATCACACTTCAAACTCCTCATGCAGACATACAAAGTCTTAAACAACAGTGGCCCCAACGGCCTAAACCTCCGCAAACCTACCAGACACCCCCTCTCGGCCAGACTCCATCATTGATCATTCTCGCGCGCAGAAACAGAATGAGTAGTGCCTTTGCCTACCTTGATCCCAAAGGCCGAAACGACCAAATGCAGCACATATGAGCCTCCTCCTCAGTTCTCGAGGTATTCATGATACTGAAGACCTGGCTCTACACCTCACCCCGACATGGGGTCTACAGCTCACCCCGACCCCGGCTCTACACCTCACCTTGACCACGGCTCTACACCTCACCCAAACCCTGGCTCTACACCTCATCCCGACACGGGATCTACAGCTCACCCCGACCCCGGCTCTACACCTCACCTTGACCACGGCTCTACACCTCACCCAAACCCTGGCTCTACACCTCACCCCGACACGGGGTCTACAGCTCACCCCGACCCCGGCTCTACACCTCACCCCGACCCCGGCTCTACACCTCACCTTGACCACGGCTCTACACCTCACCCAAACCCTGGCTCTACACCTCACCCCGACACGGGATCTACAGCTCACCCCGACCCCGGCTCTACACCTCACCTTGACCACGGCTCTACACCTCACCCAAACCCTGGCTCTACACCTCACCCCGACACGGGGTCTACAGCTCACCCCGACCCCGGCTCTACACCTCACCCCGACCCCGGCTCTACACCTCACCTTGACCACGGCTCTACACCTCACCCAAACCCTGGCTCTACACCTCACCCCGACACGGGGTCTACAGCTCACCCCGATCCCGGCTCTACACCTCACCCCGACCCCGGCTCTACACCTCACCTTGACCACGGCTCTACACCTCACCCAAACCCTGGCTCTACACCTCACCCCGACACGGGGTCTACAGCTCACCCCGACCCCGGCTCTACACCTCACTTCAAAAGCATATGTATGTGTGTATCAATTTTGCACCCCTAATGAGAGATACCCTAATCTGTCAGAAAAGGGAGGGGGAGTGCAAAGCATCAAATAAACAAATTCTCTTTTCTCCTTTATACGGAAACAGAACATAGGCTCTAGAACTGTGCAATCTAGGCAGATCATGTGTTATGGTACCTTAAAGATGATCCAGATCTCTTGGTAACATTAGATACAAAATATCTCATTGGAGTAGGAGACAAAATAGACACATTTATGGTTGCTGCCTAACAACAAACAACAAACACAACGCCTTTTTTATAGAAAGGGAAAAATGTCCGACTGTTTTAATAAAAAAGCGTTTTTTCTTAAAGAAACTTGTTGTTTAAAAACGTTATTGTTGTATATTAAGAAACCCGGCTCTACACCCATCTCTTAGAGATCAAAGTGATATCAATACATCAGTGTATACAAACATAAAATGAATAAAAACACCTTCTTCAGGGCAAACAGATCTTTCAATTGTATCTAATAAAACAAATGGAAACTCGGACTGTGATTGTCTCTGCTATCGCTCGCCAGAGGCCGAAATAAGAGACCGGGTACCATTTCTTGGATTGTCCAGAGCATCCAAGAGGCGCACTTTCCCCCCGCTCCCCCCCCCCCCTCCCTAGATCTCACCCCTCCCTTTGCTGCTCCCTGCCTCTGAAACAGCACAGTGGATGCAAGAGCTGCAGCCCGCAACATCCAGCCACCTTTGACCTCTGACCTTGGCTTGGATCAGCTGCCACCCACTGCGAGGCACTCCAGCGCCTTGTAGGGGCAGTGAGTGTTCTACAAATATCCTCTTACAGTACAACAAATATTTCTTCAAAGCCTCATTTGTCCTATTTATAGATGTTCAGTTCATCTTTTTACATTAGACACACTTATGTTTAGTAGAGACATCCTGAATGCGTGAGCGAGGCTGAGGGTCAGGGGTCACGGCTGTGAGGAGGCGAGTTTTATAGGCTTCTCACATTGTGCCCCTCCTTTTCGCGACCAGTCAGAGCCTCTGATTCACAGGGGGTCAGTGGAAGAGCAGCATGACGCCAGTATTGTGAATATGAATGAGTCGGGTCACTTTTTGCAACTCCCCGTGATTGGCTAGAAAGGCAGGGACGGTGATCTGCACTGTGATTGGCTGCAGATGGAGGGACGGTGATCTGCAATGAACAGTACCCCAGTACCCCAAGTCTGCATTTCCCTATGAAAACTTTTGTTTTTTTTTAAGCAGGCCGGGTTCCCTAATGAACCCCCTGCTTTGTGTCGCTGGTAAAAGGAGTGAAAGGTGAAAGAAGTACCTATTGGGCGGTTCCTGTAACTGTCCTTGGGACAGTGCTTCCTCCAGGACCCACGTGGAGGCAGGAGAGCTGAAAGGGGCGCCCCCTCCAGGGCTCAGGCGTGAGTGACATCTCACAATCACCTCGCACCAGGGGCTGCCATCAACGTCACCGCACTGACGTCATATGGGGTTGTGAGAAATGCAGCTGGCGCACAACACGTGGTGCACACGCCTTCACAGGCACCCACCCTCTCACTGCGCAGTCAGAGAAACGCCAAGCTCCCTTTAACCAGCGGGGTGTCGGCAGACAGAGCCTGACCTTTGACCTCTGTCTTTGACAGCTGCAGACGTAGCAGGAGAAGGACACCAGTGAAAGGCATCTGTAATGCTGACTCCACCTCTGGACTCCAGCCTGTTTATTATGTGGGGTGGGAGGGGTTGGGGGGCGCTCCCCCACTCCAGCGCCTATGACATGGGCGTGGAGATTGTTTAAGTTATGATATTGTGTTAAAGAGCAGTGACTATAACAGAAGGTTGTTCTGCACAGGCATGCCCGGATCGATCACACCGGAAACGAGCAGGCTCCCTCGTGGAGGGAGAGGCAGCAGGATTGCACACTGAAATAGCATGCAAGGGAGACAGCTGAAAACACATGCACTCTCATGGAATGGCTCACGAAAAAGAGTTCCTGGAAAGCGAGCACTTGTGCGAGGAGCGAGGCACAGAGGCGGGAAAGAGAGAGCCTGCTCAGGAAGTACAAAGCCACGCTGGACCGGAAGCAAATGAAGCATTGATAGGCGCGCTTCCGGCATGGACACAGGGTGCATTTAGAACCAGACAGCTGCACTGTCCGGTGGGTTTCAACCTACAAGCAAACTCATGTGGGTCCTCCCCCAAGGAAATGTCTGGCCAGAGGGGGGCGAGGGTATCGGGGGACCAGGACGCACCCAGCAGGTGCCCCCAGTGGGGTGGAGCAGTTTTGCTGTCATACATGTCAGGTCTCTGAAGTCACACCGATTGTGAAAAATCAAGCATCTCCCAAAGCAGCAGTCTATCAAATGCAGTCGGAGGTGCATTTTGAGGGAACTGCCGCAAATATATGACTGACTCGTGGCGTGGCAGCGACTGTCACTCACAGGCAGCACGTCTACCAATGAAACGAGCTCTGCATCTGCGCACATCTGTACTTTTACTACAAAGGAGACTGCGTAGAAATTCGGTTTCACCAAATATTTATAGTTTGTGCATCACCAAGTAGAGTTTCTTGAGTTGTGTTGGTCCCATTAAAATATCTCTTCAGCTCACGCTTCAGGATTACAGAAGAAAGGGCCACATTTGTGCTTTCTTTAAATGCTGATACATTTTGAAATGTTTTTCCAGTTCACATTTCATGTGTTGTAATAAATGTAAATGCTAAAGACGTTCCTTTCACGCTCAGAACGATGGTCACTCCGCGTGGGTGTTTTGAGGGGGCTGCCACACTCCCTGAAGCCCCACCTCCTACCCCTATGAGACCACAGCGGGGCAAAGGCGTCACCAGAACAGGCCAGACAGGGCCAGCTTTCGAAAGATGCAAGGATCGCCTCCATTCAGGATTCATGAACCTGTCGGGAAGGGATATAGGCTGAGGGGCCGTAGAGAGGCGGGAGACTCTACAGACCTGTTGCGGGTCAGGGACAGCTCACAAGGGTGGACTACAAGTGCCTGGGAGCATACAGATAGAAATGCTAAAAGAACAAGTGTGCTATAATTTAAATCGCATTTGTTCTTCTACCAACTGTTAAAAGAACAAAAGACAGACACGTGGTAGTAATCCAGTGTCCAGTCTTTTCATCCACACCCCCACCCGAAGCCTCCGCTCAGCCAGCCTCGCCCTCGCCACTGTTCCCCGCATCCGAAGGGCCACTGCCGGCGGAAGATCCTTCTACCACCTCGCCGCCTAGACCTGGAACACTCTCCACACCAGCCTACGACAGACTCAGGACCTGCTGGCCTTCAGAAGACGCCTCAAGACCTGGCTCTTCAATCAGTAGGACCCCCCTCCCCCAGCGCCTTGAGACCCTCACGGGTGAGTAGCGTGCTCTATAAATTCAGTGATTGATTGATTGATCATTAGAAGTAAGAAGCGAGCATTACCTGTAGTCCTTGCGGTGCTGGGAAGGCGCATGGACATTCCGGGGTGAATCGTCATAATCTTCTGTGCAGCGTTAAATCTTGTGCCGAGTAGTGTAAAGCGAGGACACAGATGAGGGAGAAGGGTTTATAGTAGCACAGAAGGACTTCAGAGGATTCTGAGCAAAACGGTGAACATGCATTGAGCCTAGTAGAGTGAACATACGTGGAGTCCTGGTAGAGTGAACATACATCTGCTGTCTTTTAGGAAAGGCTTAAAAACTTGGCTTTTTACCCTTTAGTTATGTTTTTTTGCTCTTCTGAAAGTTTTCATCTGTTATGTTTTCTTCTTATGAGCTGCCAAAATAAAGCGCCGGGACACTCCGTTGGAGTAGCCGTGCGCTATAGAAATAAAATGTAACATTAACATTAACATTACATGGAGCCCAGATGGAGTGCCATCCAGCACTCATCCTAACTCTCAAATCTAAGGTCACTCTTTTATTATCCTCTCAGAGCGATGAGGACTTGTCCTCCGCTGGCCCTGCTGGGCATCGGTGCTCGCGGTGTCCCACAGGGGGCAATTATAACAAGTCTTTGTAAGAAGTAGAAAATTCTACAGGGATGAACTCAAATCTCCATCTCCAGACAGTAACTTTCTATCCTTACCTTAGTTAAATCAATTGCCGTTAATGTGGTCTCTATTTTACACTCAAAACTGAACATAATAGACACACAACTACTTAGACAGTTTTTAACAAAGTTTTGAGACGCAGATGTTTTTAAACAAGTCATGGCATTTGTCAACAAAACTTTACCAGGTCTGGGGTCACATGATGCAGTAAAAAAGGGGTCTCCAAATCTTGATCCAGCATCAATTCAACAGTGAATCTAAAGGAGCCTCGACTCCGGAGACCTACCAAAAGAGCTATCCTGCAGAACCAACCTATCACAAGAACCAACCTATCACACGAAGCAACCTATCACATGAACCTACCTATCACATGAACCTACCTATCACAAGAACCAACCTATCACATGAACCAACCTATCACAAGACCAACCTATCACATGAACCAACCTATCACATGAACCAACCTATCACATGAACCAACCTATCACAAGAACCACCCTATCACATGAACCAACCTATCACACGAAGCAACCTATCACATGAACCTACCTATCACATGAACCTACCTATCACAAGAACCAACCTATCACATGAACCAACCTATCACAAGACCAACCTATCACATGAACCAACCTATCACATGAACCAACCTATCACATGAACCAACCTATCACATGAACCAACCTATCACATGAACCAACCTATCACAAGAACCAACCTATCACATGAACCAACCTATCACAAGACCAACCTATCACATGAACCAACCTATCACATGAACCAACCTATCACATGAACCAACCTATCACATGAACCAACCTATCACAAGAACCAACCTATCACATGAACCAACCTATCGCATGAACCAACCTATCACATGAACCAACCTATCACAAGAACCAACCTATCGCATGAACCAACCTATCACAAGACCAACCTATCACATGAACCAACCTATCACATGAACCAACCTATCACATGAACCAAACTATCACATGAACCAACCTATCACATGAACCAACCTATCACATGAACCAACCTATCACATGAACCAACCTATCACATGAACCAACCTATCACATGAACCAACCTATCACATGAACCAACCTATCACATGAACCAACCTATCACAAGAACCAACCTATCACATGAACCAACCTATCACACGAAGCAACCTATCACATGAACCAACCTATCACATGAACCAACCTATCACATGAACCAACCTATCACAAGAACCAACCTATCACAAGAACCAACCTATCACATGAACCAACCTATCACAAGACCAACCTATCACATGAACCAACCTAACACATGAACCAACCTATCACATGAACCAACCTATCACAAGAACCAACCTATCACAAGAACCAACCTATCACATGAACCAACCTATCACATGAACCAACCTATCACAAGAACCAACCTATCACAAGACCAACCTATCACATGAACCAACCTATCACATGAACCAACCTATCACATGAACCAACCTATCACATGAACCAACCTATCACAAGAACCAACCTATCACATGAACCAACCTATCACAAGAACCAACCTATCACATGAACCAACCTATCACATGAACCAACCTATCACATGAACCAACCTATCATAAGAACCAACCTATCACATGAACCAACCTATCACATGAACCAACCTATCACATGAACCAACCTATCACATGAACCAACCTATCACATGAACCAACCTATCACATGAACCAACCTACCAAATGAACCAACCTATCACATGAACCAACCTATCACATGAACCAACCTATCACAAGAACCAACCTATCACATGAACCAACCTATCACATGAACCAACCTATCACATGAACCAACCTATCACAAGAACCAACCTATCACATGAACCAACCTATCACATGAACCAACCTATCACATGAACCAACCTATCACATGAACCAACCTATCACATGAACCAACCTATCACAAGAACCAACCTATCACAAGAACCAACCTATCACATGAACCAACCTATCACAAGACCAACCTATCACATGAACCAACCTATCACATGAACCAACCTATCACATGAACCAACCTATCACATGAACCAACCTATCACAGGACCAACCTATCACATGAAGCAACCTATCACAAGAACCAACCTATCACAAGAACCAACCTATCACAAGACCAACCTATCACAAGAACCAACCTATCACATGAACCAACCTATCACATGAACCAACCTATCACAAGAACCAACCTATCACATGAACCAACCTATCACATGAACCAACCTATCACAAGAACCAACCTATCACAAGAACCAACCTATCACATGAACCAACCTATCACATGAACCAACCTATCACATGAACCAACCTATCACATGAACCAACCTATCACAAGAACCAACCTATCACAAGAACCAACCTATCACATGAACCAACCTATCACATGAACCAACCTATCACATGAAGCAACCTATCACATGAACCAACCTATCACATGAACCAACCTATCACATGAACAAACCTATCACATGAACCAACCTATCACAAGAACCAACCTATCACATGAACCAACCTATCACACGAAGCAACCTATCACATGAACCAACCTATCACATGAACCAACCTATCACATGAACCAACCTATCACAAGAACCAACCTATCACAAGAACCAACCTATCACATGAACCAACCTATCACAAGACCAACCTATCACATGAACCAACCTATCACATGAACCAACCTATCACATGAACCAACCTATCACAAGAACCAACCTATCACAAGAACCAACCTATCACATGAACCAACCTATCACATGAACCAACCTATCACAAGAACCAACCTATCACAAGACCAACCTATCACATGAACCAACCTATCACATGAACCAACCTATCACATGAACCAACCTATCACATGAACCAACCTATCACAAGAACCAACCTATCACATGAACCAACCTATCACATGAACCAACCTATCACATGAACCAACCTATCATAAGAACCAACCTATCACATGAACCAACCTATCACATGAACCAACCTATCACATGAACCAACCTATCACATGAACCAACCTATCACATGAACCAACCTATCACATGAACCAACCTACCACATGAACCAACCTATCACATGAACCAACCTATCACATGAACCAACCTATCACATGAACCAACCTATCACAAGAACCAACCTATCACATGAACCAACCTATCACATGAACCAACCTATCACATGAACCAACCTATCACATGAACCAACCTATCACATGAACCAACCTATCACATGAACCAACCTATCACATGAACCAACCTATCACAAGAACCAACCTATCACAAGAACCAACCTATCACATGAACCAACCTATCACAAGACCAACCTATCACATGAACCAACCTATCACATGAACCAACCTATCACATGAACCAACCTATCACATGAACCAACCTATCACAGGACCAACCTATCACATGAAGCAACCTATCACAAGAACCAACCTATCACAAGAACCAACCTATCACAAGACCAACCTATCACAAGAACCAACCTATCACATGAACCAACCTGTCACATGAACCAACCTATCACAAGAACCAACCTATCACATGAACCAACCTATCACATGAACCAACCTATCACAAGAACCAACCTATCACAAGAACCAACCTATCACATGAACCAACCTATCACATGAACCAACCTATCACATGAACCAACCTATCACAAGAACCAACCTATCACAAGAACCAACCTATCACATGAACCAACCTATCACATGAACCAACCTATCACATGAACCAACCTATCACATGAACCAACCTATCTCATGAACCAACCTATCACATGAAGCAACCTATCACATGAAGCAACCTATCACATGAACCAACCTATCACATGAGGCAACCTATCACATGAAGCAACCTATCACATGAACCAACTTATCACATGAACCAACCTATCACATGAAGCAACCTATCACATGAAGCAACCTATCACATGAACCAACCTATCACACGAAGCAACCTATCACATGAAGCAACCTATCACATGAGCCAACCTATCACATGAACCAACCTATCACAAGAAGCAACCTATCACATGAACCAACCTATCACATGAACCAACCTATCACATGAGGCAACCTATCACATGAAGCAACCTATCACATGAACCAACCTATCACATGAACCAACCTATCACATGAGGCAACCTATCACATGAGGCAACCTATCACATGAAGCAACCTATCACATGAACCAACTTATCACATGAACCAACCTATCACATGAAGCAACCTATCACATGAAGCAACCTATCACATGAACCAACCTATCACACGAAGCAACCTATCACATGAAGCAACCTATCACATGAGCCAACCTATCACATGAACCAACCTATCACAAGAAGCAACCTATCACATGAACCAACCTATCACATGAACCAACCTATCACATGAGGCAACCTATCACATGAAGCAACCTATCACATGAACCAACCTATCACATGAACCAACCTATCACATGAGGCAACCTATCACATGAGGCAACCTATCACATGAAGCAACCTATCACATGAACCAACGTATCACATGAACCAACCTATCACATGAAGCAACCTATCACATGAACCAACCTATCACATGAACCAACCTATCACATGAAGCAACCTATCACATTAAGAAACCTATCACATGAACCAACCTATCACATGAACCCTTGTCAATTATGGTCAATGGAACCGATTTCAGATGCACTCAGCCTCTAGCAAAATGCAATAAATGCACCTTTACTCCGCAATATTTGGATGGGCAGACCACACTCAAGTCAGACTTGTGCCGGTGATGCACTTTGCTGGGTGTGGAAACGTTTTTGTAAACTTTTGTTTGTATCCAGTTAAAAACTGGCATTTCGCAATACCTCATCATTTCTGATTAAATTCTGACAAGACTGAGGTTCTCTTCTTCAGCCAGAGAGCCCCCCCCCCCGAATTTATGGTGGGCTGAAGAACTTAATCCAACTCCTACTGCATCGGCTAGGAATTTGGCTGCCACATTTGACTCCGACCTCTCCTTCACGGTTCAAATAAGAGAGATTTCCTCGGCTTCCTTCCTGAAACTTAGGAGCTAATTTACAAGCCCGGTGCGCCACTGGAGCGTCACTTATTTTGATGCTCTGGCAGCGCACATTACAGCCCCATATTTTCAAGGCCACATAAAGCCTCCCTGCATGGATTTTCATGGCCTTGTAGATATGGAGTGAGGCAACGCAGCACAAGTAGCTGTGCTGCCTCACACTGCGTCTAGGAGGCATGCCATGTGCGTTGCAGTGGGTGTTCACACGCAATGTCAGTAGGTTTTGATACATTCCCAGATGTACAACATGGCGATAATCTGGGAATGCATTAAAACCATGTGTCCCCCAGGAGTGGTGTAAAAAAGAGAAATACCATTATTTCTCCCTGTTTTTCCTCTTTCCACATGTGCTGCATTATGAAGCACATATAGAAAGAGGTAAATGCCTACAAAGATTGTTCTTGAGCAGAAAGATGAGACTTCCTGCACAAAAACAAGCATGGTGAAAGGGTTCCTGCGTTCGCACTCAGTTGCAATGTAAATACGGTGCATTTCTTCCCTTTTAAGTTGGTGTAGGGCAGTGCAGCAAAAGGACTTGCAGCGCTGCCGTATGCAAATTCTTTGTAAATAACCCCCTTAGAACTTTAAGGAAGTTGCTACACCTGGTCCCAGAATCACAAAATTGTGGCCCATTCATTGGTGACCTCACGTTTAGACTATGCCAACAGCCTCCCACTGTGTCTACCTGCTGCGTTTAGACTATGCCAGCAGCCTCTCTTGGAGTCTGCCTGCCTTTCTGACTCACAGACTCAAGATCATTCAGAATGCTGCGGCCGGGCTTATTCGGCGAGTTCCTTTTTACAAACACATCTCACCTCACCTAAGGCAGCTACACTGGCTTCCAGTGGTGAACTGTATGAAAATGAAGGTCCTCGCACTGGCCTTCAGAGCTTTTGAAGGCAAGGGCCCTTCATACTTGAGGAATAGACTGGGCAGTACAAGCAAGAGAGAATGCTGAGGTCCATACCCTCCCGCAATCTGGATTCCTAAATATTCTAAAGCCAGTAAAGGTGGTTGCCTATTCACAGTACTGATACACAAACTCCGGGAACACCTTGTCGCTCAAGCTGTGCGGGCTCAGTCAGTTGACATCTTTAAAAGAGAGTTAAAAACATGTCAGCCTATTTACAAGCCTCTTGCGCCATGCGTGCATCACTTTTTCCTATATTAACCGCATGCGCGCTAACGGGTTTTCCCGCTGTGCGCTGAATTTTGAAAATCGAGGGTAACGTGACAAAGCCAGCTCGTCATCCGCGTAGCACAGGTAACGCCCATGACGAGCTGGCTTTGTCACCCGCATCGAAGGGGTTAAAAGTGACGCACCAGCCGCGCAATGGGTTGTATATAAGCCCCTTGGATGTTTGATCAAGATTAATCTTCAACGACCGGTATGTCTTTCAGTCTCTGCTGTGACCGCCGAGACGCTTCAGCTGTGCACTTAACAAATGCTCAGATTGATTGATTTGTGTTCAATGTGTCCGAAGAGTGGGTATGATTATAGTTCATTTCTACAATTACTGTTTCAATGCTAAAAGGGTAGCTTGTATTTAATCTTTGTGGACCTTCGGTCCGCATTTGACCTGGTCCAGAGGGACAAGCTTTGGGGAATACTACTTGAGATGGGCACCCGGCCTACCTGTGTGAGCTGTTTAAACGTATGCACCAGGGCACGTTTGCAAGGGTGAGGTTTGGGAGGGGTGGGGTGCTGTCAGCTCCATTTCCGGTGGAAAAGGGCGTGAGGCAGGGTTGCGTTTTAGCCCCTACGTTTTTCTCACTTTTCCTCAATGGGTTGATCGCACATTTAATTGGAGCTAGAGACCTGGACTCCCCCAGTCTAGCCGGGTGGAAAATACCTGCCCTAATGTTCGCTGACGATACCCTCCTACTGTCAAAGTCATCTGGGGGTATCCAGCATACATTGGAAGCTTTCTGCCGCTTTTGCAGACTGAGGAATTTGGAGATCAACGTCTCTAAAACCAAATACATGGTCTACAATATGCAACATCCCAATTGCCCACACCCGCATTTGGATGAAATGGCCCTGGACCGAGTGTCCACTTTTGATTATTAGGGGGTTACCCTAAATGACAGAATTGATTGGGGCTCTCACATGTGCAAGGCCAATCTGAAGTTGGCCCAATCCTCCGGTGGTATCCTAAAGGTTTTTAACGAAACCTCCCGTAAAAAATTGGTGGGACCGCCTGTTGAAATCTATAAAGCCCAGGCGAGAGGAGGTGCGCTATTTGGTGCAGATCTATTTATTTATTTGTAGGTTTATAACGCGCTGGAATCACACCCGAAGGAGTATCTCCGCGCCAGACAGCTGTAAAAAAATGTTAAGCAAGAGACAGAAGCACTAATATTGAAACAACACTGTTTTTAGACTTTTCCTAAAAGTAAGGTGATTGGTGCACTGTCTGAGGGAGAATGGAAGATTGTTCCACAATACAGGGCCCATTACAGAGAGGGCACGTCCTCCTTGTCTGGCCCTCTTGACTCGGGGAATCTGTAAAAACAGCTGATTACTTGATCGAAGATTACGTGTGGGGAAATGGGGGACAAATCTTTCGGCCAAGTATGAAGGACCTAGATCGTGCAAACTTTTATGTACCACACAGCAAATCTTGAATTCAATTCGCTGTCGAATTGGTAACCAGTGTAGTTTACCAAGAAGAGGCCGGGATGGTGATCTGGGGGGGGGGGCATTTAACACCAGTCTTGCGGCGGTGTTCTGCACTACCTTGAGCCTATTTAGGATGCCCTCATTTGCTGCTAACAGTAAACCGTTACAGTAGTCCAGGCAACTAAGTACAAGAGCCTGGACCAGAGTCTTCCTGGAACTGTCAGGCAAGAGAGGAAAAACTTTCCGGAGTAAGCTGATGACATGAAAACAGGACCCCACTGTGGTGTTGGTATGATGTTGTAATGTGAGGTTGTGGTCCAGGCGTACCCCCAGATTTTTTACCACCTGTCTAGGGAGGGGAGCTACACCTAGGCTGGCTGGCCACCAATCTGGGGTCCACAATATTTTGGCTTCTCCGAGCAGAATGACCTCAGACTTCCCCACATTACATTGGAGGAAGTTTTTGGCCATCCAGTTAGAGACAGCCATCATGCCATCCCAGAAGGCTTGTCTTACAGCTGGAGTAAAGGTTTTAAAAGTGAATAACAACTGAGTATCATCAGAGTAAGATATAGGTACGAAGCTATAAGTTCTCATAATTCCGGTCAAAGGGGCAACATAAACGTTAAACAATGTGGGGCTGAGACAGGAGCCCTGAGGGACCCCTTTGGTAATTTTTGACGGAGCAGAGCGGAATGCCCCCTTATTCACACACTGTGTACGATCCGTCAGGAAGCTCGTAAACCAAGCTAGAGCTGAATTTTCCAGACCAATCTCCTCAAGCCTTTTAAGAAGGATGGCATGAGATATGGTGTTGAATGCTGCTGATAAGTCCAACAGCACCAACACCACAGACAGACCCTTATCTAAAGACCTACGAATATTATCCGTGACAGATAATAGAGCGGTTTCGGTGCTGTATTTTGGCCTGAACCCTGATTGAGAATGGTCCAGGCATCCGGCACGCTCTATGAAGCTTGAGAGATGATAATTGACATGCTTCTCAGTTAATTTACCTTGGTAGGGTAGTAAAGATATGGGCCTTAGATTGGACATGTCTGACCAGGGAGCGGAAGAATTTTTCCTGATCGGCCTTACCAGAGCTTTCTTCCACTCTGATGGAACTGTACCCTCTGATAAAGAGAGGTTAATCAAGGTCTGGATCGTCGGGCTGAGTGTGTCACCTATTGTGTGCATCACTCGGGCAGGGACGAGGTCAGTCGGGCATCCTGACTTCACTGTGCCAATAAGGTTGTTAACCTTATCCACCGTGATCCCAGGTATAATAGACATTTTAACAGAACTTGTGGCTGCAGTCTCCTGAGTAGTGCCCTGAGGCAGATCACTAAATTGGTCTGTGTGTCTTGACTGAGCGATCTTTACATAGATCGAGTCAATTTTGTTGGAAAAGTATCTGGAGATGTCATCACAGAGTTGTTGGGATATAGTCTCTGGGCTTTCACAGGCTATTGGTTTAGTGAAAGTTTGGAGAATCTGATATAATATTTTTGGGTCCTTGCCTGCCTCATCTAATTGAGAAGTAATATAGTTTTTCCGCGCTGCTCTAATATTTTAATGGTAACTTTTTAGGGCAGCATGATAGCGAGTCTTATCTGCTGTTAAGTGGGGGCTATGGGGGCATGTCAGTACTGCCCCGCTTTCTCTCACTGAGAATAGTATCATTTGGCGCCATTTGGGACTCCCCCAGGGTACCCCTTTAACTCCCTTAAGGTTGAATCTAGGTCTAGTGCCTATCCAGGAAATCGTCTCGAACCACCCGTTACTATATTAGAGACGACTCTGGTCCACTCTGGAACTTGTGAGCTACAGAGAGGACCTGGGGGATCTCCTGTCCAGAGGGGGCGTGGGGAAGATCCCTTGGTTAAAGTACATTAAGCACCTCTCCCAAGCTCTCAGCATGGGGGACTTGTGGTCGTCCCCTGAGGTGGCTTGCCTCATGCTCTCCAAAAAATCCTTGAGTTTGGCACTAAAACCACACCGCTCTGCTCTCATTCTATCAAACTCTTCTATGGGCAGGTTGACTAATAACTTTCTAGATTTCAAGGTCCTTCCCAAATTCGAGAAATTTCTGGATGCCATCCAGCCTCCCCTGGCAAAGAAACTATATATCCAGTTTAGGCATGGCTCACTGCCCCTTAGGGGACTTACTTACAAGTGGTCAAAAGCTCCATCGCAAGTGAGCTCTTGCCCAGGGTGCACGGGCTGCAGAGAGACGGATCAGCATGTTCTGCTCTTCTGCCCCTTGTACTCAAGGGTGAGAGCCAAGTGGATTATCCAATTTTGTAAGACCAGGGGCTTAAGGGACTATAGGGAGGTTTTTAGAATTCTTAAAGTTGATTCCACACCTCTGACAGTGTTCGCAACAGCAAGATTCCTCTTGTCTATGTGGTACCCCAGGTGTGCAATATTAAAAAATGCAAAACCATTGACTACTGCCCCTGGGATTGTACGTTGACTGTCGTGGGGAGCCTTTTCATTAATAATATGTTTGGGGTGTCCCACCGCGAGTCTCATTGCATTGTATATTCAGCCAATGATGTCTGTTCTATTTTTACCCTTCTTAACATTTGTATGACTTAGTGTCCCTTGAGGACTTTTAGCATTGTAAATTTTTCTATTTTACTTGTATATGTGTAAATATGTATTTTTATGGTTTTTAACCGATAATACAAACTTTTTGACTGACTGGCTAAAAGATCCCAGTTGGTGGCCAACCTGGATGTCACCTTCTAGACAATTTCCTGGTTAAGTATAAATTCATTATCACCAACAATTTGGGTGCAGTAGCTCCTCAACCATTGATTTTATTTTTGTCTTCGAAACTTTCGATGATTGTGTTAGTGATTTTGAAGCCAAATTTTGTGGACACGTGTAAAATGTTGTATTAGCATAAGCAACAGCCATTTTAGCTGTGGCTTCCATTTCGTTTCCTTCGTACTCTGCTGTTCGCCTTTTCACTCTGTTTGTGTCATTAACTTTAGTTGACCTCTTTTGACATGGCTCAGCAATGTAAGTGCTGGGAGGTCTGTAGATGCTGTTGCACCTGGTCTTAGAGGCTATCTATTGATAGTTTACTGCTGCCATAAGCTTTCCTGCCCCCCCCTCCCTATTTGCTGACCAAGTGGTCATTCATCTGTCCTTGTTTGCCGTAGCTATTTCTGTGTCTAAACGTACTCTTTCCATTTCTGTCCATATGATTACACTGCAACAAAACTGTATATAAGGAAGATGGTTTGTGAGTTCAGGGTACCTCCTCCTACGAAACTTGATAGCATTGTGTGGGTGTGGTCCCGCTCATGAGTGATTAATAAACGTGTTGTTTTACTTCAACTCCAGTGCCGATCCCTTTTTGGACCTATGGACAAGAGGCTGACCCTGCACCAGTGTGCTCACTTTTGGGTACATTTCCACAACACCTTTTAGGCAATTCCTAATGAGCGCCCTAAGCCCATGGCTGTGTTCTGTTTGAGTGAGTTTAATCCCCATCACTGCAGAATTCACTTAATAATCTCCTGGTTAAGTGTAAATTCATTACCACAAACGATTTGGGTGCAGTAGCTCCTCAACCATTCATTTTATTTTTGTCTTCGAAACTTTGGATGATTGTGTTAGCGATTTTAAAGCCACATTTACTGGGTTCAGTGATCAATCAGCCTCAACTGTGAGGTGGGGATTGATGGCCTGTTCAAACCTTCCTCTAAAGTTGGTTACAAACCAGTTATGGACTGAAAAAATGGTTCTTCATTACATGATTCAAGGTGGATGACGCTACTTTCCTTTCCGCACTCTTCCAGCATAACCACCCAGAGGTTGCTGTCTGACTGGATATTGAAGCTGAGGCCACCAAGGTCAGGTGAGACTTTAGAGATATCACAGCAAATGTCGGGCACTCTCTCACACATGCTGCCCGACATATCTCACGTAAGCCATGTGGCAGAATCGACACCGCTTGCACCAAAGTCCTGTCAGCCCTGCACTCTGTGAAACCCCGTACTGTGGATCTAAGAAGGAATGCACCAGCTCTTTACAAGTCAGCTCTGGCGAAACACGTGTTGGCGGTTGGCTGTTGTGTGCATTGTCCAGATTGCACTTATGTATCCACAAGTCTTCATGAACACCTGTGAAATAGGAAAATAAAAGATAAAGGACTAATCACGACAGAGATGTGCAGATGGACAATTGATTTTGAACGGAAATTACATTTTATATTTGTGACTCATTTTGTGGTAAATTATACATTACCCTGTCATAATTTCTATACATTAATAAGGATTGCTCATAAAATGAGAGGCAGAGTCCGTGGTGTCCGATTCAAAAGGGCTTTAATTCAATAGCTCGAGCTATCGGAGAATCGGGTTCCATCACCACTAAGGTTCAGGAAGGGTCGTCATCTAAATCTTTATTCATATAACACATTATATATAGTGAAACCATATAATTGCATTGAATAGAGAAGGCGGAGCGCTCCAGGCGGAGCAAGTGAAAGAGAGAGATAAGAACACATAGGCGTGAAAGAAGGCGTCCACGTGGGTGTTCACTTGACGAGCCATAGGTGTGTTATAGGTGGGTGGATGCATAGAGGAGGTCTGCAGGGTCAGCAGGAACCTTTACCCTACTTTGTGCGCGCAAAACTAGTCATGACGTGAAATTGACGTGTAACTGGGGAGAGCTGGGGGGGGGCTGACTTTCGCACTAGTAGGGGAGTCTGGGATGTCAGAACGACCTGCACCTTTAGCATATCTGATATCTGGGGTTTGGAGGATGTATTGTCTGAAGTAAAGGTCTCTCGAGCAAAAGCCGTTCATCACTAAATGCTAGTGTGTGCATATATTTCTTCGTGCATTACGTGGGGGCCATGGGCCTTCTATGGCAACGGGTTCAGTAAATCACTCGAAGGGAGACAGGAAGGCTAGGCCCTATTTTCTGCAGGCGGAATATGTTTACCCCTTTCACTGGTCTCGAATGTGTTTTTGCGGAGCTGAGCAGATAACTGTAGGCAAAATACCGTCTTGGCAGGCCAGGCTGGGCACCTCTCGGCTGAGCAGGAAAAAAGGGAGAGGGCAGGGATACATAACTAAACTGCAGCTTTCAGAGTCAGAAAAGGCTCGGAGCCTGAATTCAGGTCCTGGCTCGGCTGTGCCACAAAAACGTGTGCATCTCGACTTTTAAACGTGCACCATGTAAATGCGTTGGCAACATAGGCCTCAGTGCAGAATTAACGTTTCATTCATGGAGGGCCTAATAACTGACATGCTAACATTGGATGGAAATGCAGAGGCATTATTATTACAGGCATGAGGAAGGAATTACATGATAACATGGACATACATGGGGCATAGGTACATGGATAGGGTGCGAGTGGGGGACACACTGACCACGTAAAATTTCTATTTCCTCATTCCCTCCTTGTCCCCTACTGTGCCCTTCAGGACACATCTATATTCATGAGACCATCTATTTGTTCATATAGCATCTTTGTTTGTCTTTTTTCATTTGGGCACGGGAACGAGAACGTGGACGGGGAATACAGGCAGTGGCACACAAGCCGCAAATCGCTGGGCCACATTGCAGACAGAGACAGCAACTGAATACTACGAGCAGTATTATTCCTAGGAAGGACAACACTGTCCAACCCCATCCCGCTATTACACTCCAGAGCCAACCGGACCAAGACCATGGGTCTTGATGCATTTCACGGGCTATCTTGTGGAGCCTTGTTATTGCTGCATACACGGATGGCGCGTTATTTGGAATAAACACACAACAACTGGAGCCGATCCCTCTACAAGCCCCGCCCCTATCTGCCAAGATGACGTCAAGAACAAGGCGGTTCTGAAGAACAACAAGTCTCATAGCAGACTGCTCCTCTGTCAAGTTTCCTAAGGCAAAAGCAGTCTCATTCACTACTGCTTCCAGTGTTCTTGTTAACCTGCGTTTTAATTTACTATTTTGGACGGGACCTATGAACCAGAAATACCCTTTAATAAGATCCTTATACTGCTCCCACGCAGACTCAGTCTGATCGACAACCGGGGACTCGGTCTCCCTCTTGTGTCTTACATGTACTAATTGTGAGTCTCGATGATAATGGGATGGGGCTAGAAAAACAGGTGGTAATAGGAACGCTATATAACACGTCCCACCCCAATCTAAGGGCAGACGTACATAGGCTGTCTGACCGCAAATGAAATAAGAATGGCGGGAAGCTCTAAAAGTAGACTTTCCTTTATCATTGAATTCGACCACAGTATTACAATCACTGCGTCCCAAGTGCACTGAACCATTCTTTCTAACGCACAATTCACCTTTTACTGGTAAAACTGTTATGAACGGTGTACCTATATTGGTCTCGGACTGGACGTTTAGAATCATAAGACTAAGGGAAACGTTTCCTAATTCGTACACTTCATTTTCTAAATCTGTTCCTTTCCTTTGGGGAAAACCATCCTTATCGGGAAAACATGCCTTATTCATTACTATATTCAGGTCCCCCCAAATCCATTCACTCTGGGAATCTGTGAACTTTCTGTCTTGTGTTGATGACATTAAAGCAATCCATGCTCCGCACGAACCATTGTGCGAAAACGGATAAGGAAAGAGGGGCAGTACTCCCTTCGTTTTCTGATAAGGTGGGAGTCGGCCACATACCCTGCAATTCGTTACATTGCTGGCCTGGTGAGAATGGTGTAACATACGAATAAAAGTATTGTTGCACAATGCTAATCGATATGACAATTCATGGGGTGGCAGATCACTGAATGTGTGCTCTACAGTGTCATTGAAGGAAGAATGTATGTGTGAACCAAGAGGAGGAAAGAAAACATGTAGCGTCAAGCTTATACATATAATCGATATACTTAGAAAAAACATAATGATCAGAGTTACTATGCATCTGCTGCGTAAGTTTTTGCAGTATTTATCTTTCATCTCTCTCTGTCTATCTCTCTGTCTATTTGGGTCTACGATCTTATACATGTCAGGAACCTGTCTAACCGCTTCACCCGAGGGAGACTTAAACAATTAAACGCTGTCTGACTTACTAGACCGTAGTTTCAGTTTATACTCCTGTTGCGGAGTCTTTTCTAGTAAAGGGAGTTTAGAGTCACTGATATCAGGGCAGTCCTTAGAGTCTTTCACCAAACCAAGTCCATGGAAGCGTTTCATGTGGTGGGCATGGAGCCAGCCCTTCCTCCCCTCGACCTTGACTGCGGTCCTTGTCGTGAGTAGAACCAGCTTGGGTGCGCGCCAGCGGGGCTCGAGAGGACTTGAACGATCAAAATTTCGGATAAACACCAGGTCTCCCGGGACAATCGAGTGGTTCTTCACCTGGGTGTTGTCGGGGAAGGCAGCTGCAACCTGTGAACGACAAGAAAGGAGTGCCGACATCAAGGAAGCCAGGTAATCTGTCAGCATATTACTGTCGACATCAGTTATTCTTTTGGGCATAGGCGTACCCCACATATTCGGCGGTCTACCAAAAACCACCTCGTACGGGGATAGTCCGGTTCTGGAATGAGCTACCATACGCATGTAAAAGAGGGCAACCGGTAAGGCTACCATCTAATCCACGCCTTTTTCTGCACAGACCTTCGCTAGCTTGGTTTTGAGTGTCTGATTGTGCCTCTCTACGAGACCTGCTGCCTTTGGGTGCCGTACGCAATGGAATCTCCACTGGTATCCTAACAGAAGAGATACTTGTTTCATCAGTTCAGAAGAGAATGGCTGACCGTTATCTGAGTACACAACACGGGGCAAGCCGTATCCCGGAAAGAATTCTCGGACCAACTGCTTAGCAGTGGTCACAGCAGTGTAATCTGAGACTGGGTACGCTTCTGTCCATCTAGATAGGGCACATACAACTACAAGAACATACTTGTATCCTCGACATCTGTCCATCTGAATATAATCCATCTGGAGGACTTCAAAAGGGTGGTCAGGCGGATGGAATCCACCTTGTTCCACAGGAATGCCTTTACCTGGATTGAACTGACAACAGATCATGCAGGTACGCACTTTCTGTTTTGCTGCTGCACGCAGGTGCTTGTTGAACCAGATATTCTGTAAACTGTCTAACATGGCCTTTTCTCCTAAGTGTGCTGGACTATGTGCTGTATTTATGATAGCTTGAACCATGGAGTCAGGGAGAAACCATGTGGCTTTGCCTTTTGTCATCCAACCCTGGTCTGTTTGGACCCCTCCTTGTTCAGTCCATTTCTTGATTTCGTCTGGAGTGGCATGTGTCTGAAAGTCGAGTACATCTTGTGAGGGATCCCTGACTGTCATACAGTTTGTCAGTGATGGTGCTTCTGTCTTTGTCGTGTCAGTTGGAATGTCTGTTGGAGTCTGGGCTGTAAGTTTAGCTGTTCGATCTGCCAGGTCATTACCCTGGGAAATGGTGTCAGTGACTTTCGTATGTGCCTTCACTTCATGATAGCTATGACTGTAAGCAAGTGTATTGCATCTAACAGAGCCTGAATGAGGGGACCAAGCTGAATTTTGGCCCCATGAGAGGTCAAGAAACCTCTCTCCTGCCAGAGGACTCCAAAGTCGTGAACGACTCCAAAAGCATACTGTGAATCTGTGTATATGTTTACTTTCATGTTCTTGGCTCGTATACAGGCTTGGGTCAGAGCGATGAGTTCTGCTGCTTGGGCAGACAGGGTGTCAATTCGATGTGTCTCTATGACTTCAGTATCAGTGGTCACTGCATATGCGGCCACTAACTCTCCTGTGCTTGTTCTCATACATGAACCATCTACATAAAGCGTCAGGTCTGGGTCGGGTAGTGCAATATCTGTCAAGTCTTGTCTTGGCTTCGTCACTGTATTAATTACTTCCACACAGTCATGCGGTGCAGGGTCTGTTGTGCTTGAGGGCAAGAGTGTAGCAGGGTTCAGGGTATTGCATCGTCTGATCTCTATGTGTGGCTGGAACAATGTCAGTTCATATCCTGTCAGTCTTGCTATAGTCAGATGTTGTGTCTGAGTCCTGTTCAAGTGAACTTCCACTGAGTGTGGAACCTGTACTGTCAGGGGATGTCCTAACACTATGAAATCGCTTTGTCTGATTGCTAGGGCTGTTGCTGCAACTGATTTCAGGCACGCAGGCAGAGCCTGGGCCACTGGATCCAATGTACTAGAAAAATAAGCACAAGTCTTGTGTTTTCCTGCTTGATCTTGTGTAAGGACAGATAATGCTGTGCCTTCGCGTTCAGTGACAAAAAGTGTAAAAGGCTTGCTGTAACATGGAGTCGCTAAAACTGGTGCTTGACATAGAGCTTTTTTCAATTCTTCAAATACGAGTGTATGTTCCTGAGTCCAAGGGAGGACAGTCGAAGTCGCTGCCTCCTGTGTAGTCAACTGTATGAGTGGTTTGGCTAGATATGCGTACTGGGGAATCCATTGTCTGCAGTAAGAAGTGAGGCCAATGAAGGCCCGTACTTCCTTTTGTGTCTTGGGCCGTGGAAGATGTGCGATTAACTGAATGCGGTCTGGTGTCAGCTGTCTACCCCTCTTGGACAGCAAGTGTCCAAGGTACACCACTTGCTGTGCACAGAATTGTAACTTTTAAGGGGACACTTTGTGCCCCTTGTCTGCCAGAAAGTATAAGACTGTCAGTGATGCACGTTCACAGTCTCGTTCTGTTCGTGCTTTGATCAAAAGATCGTCAACATATTGGAGTAGCTCAGTGTCAGTAGGCATGTGAATGCTATCTAGTTGTCTCATTAATGCTTGACTGTAAATACTAGGACTTTCAGTGAATCCTTGAGGAGCCCTCGTAAATTTGAAGCTGCGTCAATTTAAACAGAATCCGAAGAGGTACTGGCTCTCTGGATGTATTGGGACACTAAAGAAGGCATTCCTGAGATCGATTACAGTAAAGAACGTCGCTTCGGAATCAATTGCAGTCAACAATGAAGAAATGTCTGGGACCACTGGGTACTGGGGTATAATGCATTTGTTCAGTTCTCGGAGGTCAATCACAAGTCTGTAGACTGGTGGTGCATTTGGGTCAGTTCGTTTAAGAATCGGAATGATAGGAGAATTACATACATTGGAGTCAGTCTCTACAACCACACCCTGTGCAATGAGTTCGTCAACAATTTTCAGTAATGCTGCTACAGCATCAGGTGGTAACTTGTAATGTTGGATTCGTGGCAGTACAACTCCCTGCTTGAGAGTGACACGGTGTGGTGTAATGTGCATGTAACCTACATCAGTCGGACCTTGAGCCCATAAATGTTGTGGTACATTCTGGAGTCTGGGATCAAAATCTCTCAATACATAATGCCCTTTAAAATCACATAAAAACAATCTCACTCCTTCCGGAGAACAACAAATCACTGCTCCTAGTTCTTTCAATGTTTTTATACCAAGCAAGTTTTCAGGACATGACCTAGTAAGCATTAGGTCTGTAGCACGAGACAATGGACCGACTCCTAGGGAAACTGGCTTTGACACTTCGTTAACAATAGGCTTTCCAGAAAATCCCAGGACAATATTCTGTGAGCCTGAGAGGGGTGCCTCTGGAACCTCGTCATGACTGATGGTAGTTCTGCTCGCCCCTGTGTCAATTAAAAACTTTCTGTCTTTTCCCAATACACGACTATGTACATAGGGACCCTCTTGATCTACAGGAACCTCAATAAGGGGCAAGCCATACTCCCTCTCTAGGCTGTTTCATGAGTACTGTTGATAGTCTGGGTAGTCTGACTGTGCATACTGGTACATTTGTTGCGTGACATGTTGTGTGGCAGCAATGGGTTGGGGTACAGTTACTGTCTGTTGCGTGTTCTGTGGCATTTGCGTGTTCTGCGGGACGTTATCCTGTCTAGGAGGACGCGGTCTTTCTTTCGTCTTGCCTGTAGCTATATTGTGTTTCAGGACAGCGCATTCATTTACATAGTGACCTGGTTGTTTGCAGTAATTACAGCTCCCTTTGACAGGTGCCGTGCCCTTTTTATGGCCATCAGCTGGAACTGATTGTGCAACTAGTACTTTCATTTTCGTATCTTTCATGCGTCTCTTTTCGTGTTCCTGTTCCTCTCTAATTCGGTTCTGGTGCTATTGTAACATTTGCAACATTTGGGATGGGCTGTTTGCTTGCCAGGTACTCTCAACCTTCTGTACTCTATTTTTGATCGGGGGTAGGGAATTCTCTACTAATTTGCTCACAAAAAGATGTGGGTATGATTCACTATTTGTCTTCAGGCCACTATTAATAATAAAACATTTTTCGAATCTCGAATAGAAATCACTAGTGTCTTCATCTGGTTTCTGTTTACAGGCTGAAATAGCATCCCAATCTTCCTTTTTAGTAATCAATAATCTCGGCAAAACCTGTATCAATAGTTCAGGTAGTGCTTTAGCTTTTTCCCCAAGACCAACACCAGGGCCTCGAAGTCTATCCTCATCTTCCAACTCTGCCCAACTGATCTTTTTCTCTCCCACCTCCCAGTCTTTTTCTTTAAGCTTTTCATAAATGCCTGCTGGCAACAGTACTTTCAATAATTTAATGATGTCAGCGTATGTGTAATCCCCTATGCGGAGAATGTCTTTTAATTCACGGTGGAACCCCCCCGGGTCTTTATCTTGACAGGGCAGTAGCTTTTTCATTTCCAATATCTCTATTTTCGTCAAGGGTGTGTAAACGTATACTCGTTGAAGCTCATTGGTTGCATTTCTAACGGGATGTACCTCTCGTAGAGGGTTCTGTCTGTCTATGTGGAAGGTTTTTCTGACGCGGTGTGGGGCAGGAATCAAGTGCGTGGTTAGGAAAGTCAAATACTTATGTCGTTGGTCTAGAATGACATTAATTAATTCGGTACCTAGACCTCTCCATCTCGCTAGGAGTAAATCGTCCAGTAATTTATACAAGGGACCTGGATCAGAATGCTGGCTTTCGTACAATATGATTAGATGTTGAACCATGTAAATACCAGCTAAACGCTCTTCTTCCGGAGGAAGGCTTAAAAATGTTTGCGCCACTATGTCATCATTATATATGTTAGAATTACAGGCCCATTGAACTGCTGACCGGGCTAGTTCTTGTTCATGCATAGTACAAAGTTCACTGCCCCCTACTCGTTTTTTCAGTGCATTTTCAGTAGCTTGGAACAGGTGTTCAAGGGAATATTTTTTTTTGGTATGGGAGGGAGGGAATGTTTACTGTAATCTAGGCCTTTAGGCCTGTCGAACTGTCTTGCTCTACCTACGTAGTTCAATTTATCCACTTCCTCTGTTTCTGGCTCATCCTCTCCAGAGGCTAAGTCGTCCTCTTTCTCGTCTGATTCTTTCCTGTGTAAATTCAGAATTTCTTTACGAATTTTCCTGTACACACATTCTATCTTTGACAATGTATCATGTTTACCGATAGCTATGTTGTCACTCCAAGTGATCATACCTTTAGTTACTTCTTTGTCTGGCTGATCTTGTTCCCTGATCAAACAATTAATCAAAAATCGTAAAAGCATGCTTTGAATCTCTGCCTTTCTATGTGCCATGGCCTCATGTATACTTTCTGGTCCCTCCCCCGTTCTAATGAAGTGGTATATTCTGTCTAAATGTTCCTTCATGTCTGGTAAAGTGATCAAATAGTCTGCAACGCGTCTTAAACGTACTGAGTATATGAGCATTGAGCCCACACCTGGTACTGGATCATATATACAATTGGAAACCGTTACAGTTTGTCTAAGAGATGTTGTTGTCGGTTTTGGCGTGCATTGTAGTGCCAATTCTCGTAGTGTTCGTGATGGTGGTGGTGTGTGCCATATGTCTCTAATGGGCCCTCCTCTCGATGCCCCTTGACTGGAGTCGCCTTGGCTTGAATCGTCTTTCACTGTCAGTGTCACTACTGGTGCGGGTTGTTCTTGTGCTACGGGTGGTTGGCGAAAAGGATTGTTAGGATTGTTGACAGGAGGAGGAGAATCTGCATTGACATAATCTGGAGCAGCGCCTTCTAAATAGGAGGAAAGAAAAATGTCCGCTGCTGTCTGTTTATGACTATGGACTTTTGTCGGGAGCAGTGGTGGCGGCAAGTTACTGGGTACTTCCGGGGTCACTTTAGGTAGTCCTTCGGTGAGGACGGGATACATGCTTTTAATGAGGGCATTTCTTTGTCTATCTACTTGTTCTGCCTTAACCCGTTCACCTTCTTTCTTTAGCTCTTTTTCTTTGCCTTTTTCTGATGCTTCTCTACTTCTCTCTGCTTTGTGGATTTCTTACTCTGTTCTCCTATGCGCTTCTTTACGCCACAACTCTATGGCATCTTTCTGGGATTGTCTAGCTTTCTTTTTCCACAGTGCTTCCTCTACTCTCATGATGCAATCAGCATCCCATGTCCCTGAGGCAGGCCATCTATATTTCTCGTCCAGATCCTTCGTGTAATCTAGCCATAAGTCTAAAAACAGTATGGCATCTAGCCCGTGCTTCTGGTACATAAAATGGCCAGGAGTGTCCCTAGGCGGGACGGGAACTGCCTCTTCGAGTATCCCTTTCCTGGTCCCTATCTGACGTAATTTCGAAAACAGCGGCATATTTGAACTAACTTGAACGAAAACACAATAAACACGAGAATAGACTGAAAACAATCACTCATACCACGACATTAAAACATTAAATACAGATACATCCTAACTAGTACATAGAAAAAACACAATCCTGGAAAAACTTGTTTACTTTATGCACTGCAAAACAGTACAGCCATACCGGTCTCGTAAAGAGACACGTCTTTACCGCATCCACCTAAATGAACACGTCTTTACCGGATCTGTGTACCCAGACCCGTCTTGACCGGACTTAAATAAATGAACCCGTCTCTATGCGTTCCCAATAACGGTACTCACCGGGAAGCAAAACTGAAGGCCTCGGAAACTCGATACTGGACTGGACTGCTACGGCTTCTGGCACTGCTGCTGCTGCGCATGCGCCTCGGAACAGGTGGGCCTCGGGATACCTCGGACCTTGCTCTCTCAGCTTGGGCTCTGGTCGGGATGGTCCGCAATCCTCACCGCCTCGTGTGGATGCCTGGTCGCAGTCTCCGTCTCCTCCGTGGGCCTGAGGGAGTTGGCAGGAAGTCCCGCTGTAGTGTACACTTGAAGTCCGTCATGGTTGTAGAAGGGGTAGGGGGCTGGACCTACATCGCCGGCGCATGGGGAAGGGGACTGGTCTCTATTCGGGCACCAGATTAATGTGGTAAATAATACATTACCCTGCCATAATTTCTATACATTAATAAGGATTGCTCATAAAATGAGAGGCAGAGTCAGTGGTGTCCGATTCAAAAGGGCTTTAATTCAATAGCTCGAGCTATCGGAGAATCGGGTTCCATCACCACTAAGGTTCAGGAAGGGTCGTCATCTAAATCTTTATTCATATAACACATTATATATAGTGAAACCATATAATTGCATTGAATAGAGAAGGCGGAGCGCTCCAGGCGGAGCAAGTGAAAGAGAGAGATAAGAACACATAGGCGTGAAAGAAGGCGTACACGTGGGTGTTCACTTGACGAGTCATAGGTGTGTTATAGGTGGGTGGATGCATAGAGGAGGTCTGCAGGGTCAGCAGGAACCTTTACCCTACTTTGTGCGTGCAAAACTAGTCATGACGTGAAATTGACGTCTAACTGGGGAGAGCTGGGGGGGGGCTGACTTTCGCACTAGTAGGGGAGTCTGGGATGTCAGAACGACCTGCACCTTTAGCATATCTGATATCTGGGGTTTGGAGGATGTATTGTCTGAAGTAAAGGTCTCTCGAGCAAAAGCCGTTCATCACTAAATGCTAGTGTGTGCATATATTTCTTTGTGCATTACGTGGGGGCCATGGGCCTTTTATGGCAACGGGCTCAGTAAATCACTTGAACGGAGACAGAAAGGCTAGGCCCTATTTTCTGCAGGCGGAATATGTTTACCCCTTTCACTTCACTGGTCTGGAATGTGCTTTTGCGGAGCTGAGCAGATAACTGTAGGCAAAATACCGTCTTGGCAGGCCAGGCTGGGCACCTCTCGGCTGAGCAGGAAATAAGGGAGAGGTCAGGGATACATAACTAAACTGCAGCTTTCAGAGTCAGAAGAGGCTCGGAGCCTGAATTCAGGTCCTGGCTCGGCTGTGCCACAAAAACGTGTGCATCTCGACTTTTAAACGTGCACCATGTAAATGCATTGGCAACATAGGCCTCAGTGCAGAATTAACGTTTCATTCATGGAGGGCCTAATAACTGACATGCTAACATTGGATGGAAATGCAGAGGCATTATTATTACAGGCATGAGGAAGGAATTACATGATAACATGGACATACATGGGGCATAGGTACATAGATAGGGTGCGAGTGGGGGACACACTGGCCACGTAAAAGTTCTATTTCCTCAATTTTCAAAGTGCCCGGGGTTCCTTTTCTTTTCTTTACTATGGTAAATGTCATGTTCCTTTTTGGACCCAAAACATTATTTCTCATTCACTCAATTTTTTTTTCAGATTGATGAGGACCTGTCAGCTTCCCCAACATGTATGTTATGCAAGAATAATTACAGAAGAAAACAAGAAGTGCCAAAGTAAAAAGGTTGGCTACCAACACCAGTCCTATTGGCTTTGTCAATGCTTTTTCTATGCACAGCATACATATTCTCAAATTGCCTTTTATTAAATCCTGGCTGCTTTGTGATATTACTGGGGGTTATGCACAAGTTTATTTGATTTAGTTTGTGTGACCTCTATCAGATAATGACCTTATCCGCTGAGGTGGACACTTGTCCATCTCAAATAGTAAGGTACCTTCCTACAGTATGAGTAGAATATAAGTCTCCGAAGTACGCCCAGATAGATGCACTTTTGAAACAATTACAGCATCCCTAAGCTACAGGTGGCACACAAACCTGCTGTGTTATTTAGAAAACCTTCTTTACACATTCAATAAACCCCCGCAAAGTATGTCCTGTGCGATCCCGTGATTGGGTGTTTAACGTAAGCTGCTTGAAAACTATTTACCAGGTTTTATCAAAAGTCTAATTCAGTAATGAAAGTCGATTTGGTATCTGAAGTGAAAAAGTAAACAAAAGATACTTTGTTCAATCCAGTTCTGCGTGCTGCCTTCCTCCAAGGGCTGTAACTAACATTCCAGTTATTCATGATGTGGTGGCCCGTCAGAGGACAATACAGCCACGTCAGAAGCCGAAGACATTGTTGCAGTCAAACCACTGTCCCCTTAGACTGAAAGAGCCATTTGGGAGAGCAAGAACAGATGGTATCACAAGGACTTCAGCAAAAGAGTTCCTTTTCACATGAAGAACCCTTATGAGGACCTAGGTGACAAGAAACCTTTCACCCAGAGAAGTCTCTCAGACATTCATCCGTTCCTGTATCAGAAAGGGGTGTTCCCTTCTTCCCATGACCATTAATCTGAGATGGGACTCACATCATAAGATGGAATGCAAGATGAGGCATGCTAGGAAGGTTCTGCGGTATGGTGAAAATAGAAGCACAGAAAAAGGAACTTTTGTTCAAATTATGCATCTTTTAAGCCTGCGGGATTTTCCAATCGACGGCCAGTGCGCAGTCTAAAAATTAAATCTCACATATTACATCACGTATGACATGGTCAGAGACATCACTGATGACATCACTGATGAGATCTCAAATTACATCACTGATGACATCATCCACGTGATAATCGGATGCAAATCCTCACACTCTAATAAAACCTTTGATACACCCACTCTAAAATACAGACTACCATTCCCGAAACCATAGACACACCAATGGTGCAATGCGGGGGCGCGAGTTATAGTTAGCTCAGCTAACTATAAGGGCAGAATTTCTCTGGTTTTGTACAAGTGGAATGTCCAAATAGCTGTAACGTCCCTGAAACCTGTGTTTTTTCAGTGAATTTCAAAGGTTTTTAAAATGTGAATTTCTAACTACAAAGTCCCTGAAACCTATGGTTTTATCAATGAATTTCAAAGGTCTTTTAAATGCTAATTTCCAACTATAACATCCCTGAAACCTTTAGTTTTTCAGCGAATTTCAAATGTTTTTTAAATGTTAATTTCTAATTGTAATGTCCAAAAATTAAATGTTTAATTTTTTTAAACTTTTATAAAAAATAATGTGATGTTTTGTCTTTTCTAAAATATGAATTTACATTTTTTTATATATATATTTTTTTAAAGTGGATACGAGCCCCACCCAATTTTTTTATTTTTTCAACTGCATCTCAGGAGACACACCTCTTGTGTTTTGCTCTTCTTTTGCTTTTTTTGGAGTTTCTTTTCTTCCTGCATCCAATCCAGCACAGAAGCTTCCACCTGAAGATGAAGAAAAGTTGGAAGAACCTGTGAAGGTGAGATATTTAAGTATCGTTTGGGCTTTCTTCTCAATTCCATCTGGGGAGAAGAAGGTAAATGCACAAAAGGTTACATGCACCATATGTGAGAAGGTCCTGTTACGAAGATCTGACAAGAAGTATTCCTGCAGCACCTTTTCAATGCTCAAGCATTTACAAACAATGCATCCACGGCGTCTCGTGAGGAAACAGCAGCGACGAGACCTACAGAAGCAGGCAAGCCAGGACAACCCTGCTGAACCAAGTACTTCACCTGGTTCCTCTGCAACATCAAGACCTGACATCGTACCTGAATTTGCCAGAGTGGAGCAGCATTGTGTAAAATGCAAAAAAAAAAAATATGTTTGGCAAACAATCAGTGGATGCCAATGTGGTTGTCATCAAAAACAACCATTTTTTTTAAACACCCAAAAATGCAAAAAAGAGTTGAAAAAACACAAAAGCATATAAAAGAAAAAAATTGTTCTTATTAGAACCGCCTATTTGGTTAAAAATAGACACATTTGTAAGTGTTGTATGAATTGTGGCAAATGTAATGTATGGAGAAATGTACAAGTAGTGCATGTGTGATTGAAAGACTGCATGTGTAGTGCCTGGGTGATTGGAGGAGTGCATGTTTACTACTTGAGTGATTGCATGAGTACATGAGTAATCCCTGAGTGGTTGTAAGGGTGCATTGGTAGTGGCTGGATGATTGCATGAGTGCAGCGGTAGTGCCTGCGTGATTAGAGGAGTGCATAGATAGTGCCTGAGTGATTAAAGGAGTGCATGGGTAGTGACTCTTGATTGGAGGAGTGGATGGATAGTGCTTGGGTGATTGGAGGAGTACAGGAGTAATGCCTGGGTGGTTGAAGGAATGTATGGTTAATGCCTGGCTGATTGGATGAGTGCAAGGGTAGTGCCTGGGTGATTGAAGGAATGCATAGATAGTGCATGGGTGTTTGGAAGAGTGCATGGGTAATACTTAGGTGCATTGAGGAGTGCATCAGTAGTGACTGTGTGATTACATGAGTGCATAGACAGTGCCTGGATGATTTTATAAGTGCATGGGTACTGCCTGAAAGACTGAAGGACTGCATGGATACTACCTGGGTGATTGTAGAAGTGCAAGGATAGTGTGTGGGTGATTGGAGGAGTGCATAGCTAATGCATGGGTGATAGGATGAGTGCCAGGGTAAACATCTAGGTGATTGGAGGAGTGCATGGATAGTGCTTGGGTGATTGGAGGAGTGCAAGAGTAGTGGTTGAGTTATTGCATATGTACATAGGTAGTGCATGGGTGATTGCATGAGTGTAGGGGTACTGCCTGGGTGATTGCATAGGTAGTGCTTGTATGATATTATAAGTGTATATGTACTGACTGGCTGATTAGAGGAATGCATAGGTAATGCCTGGATAATTGCATAAGTGGTGTTCCTCCAGTCCTAGTGTGTCTCCTACAGTGGTGGAATGCACACAGCTTGGAAGAATTAAATCAACAAATGAATGAGTTTAAAATCACACTCAAACAGAGTAAGTACAATAAACTGAAAAAATATATGGCACGGTTCAGTCACGAGAAAGTTTACCCGTACATACGTGATGATTATGTGTCAAAGAACTCCAAACTACACCAGGGCTCTGATGAGAATGCATCAGATACAGGATCAAACCGTACCAACTCCAGCACGTGCAGCGTCCCGAGATACCAACGAGGGGGCTGTACCAAAGACCCCACAACAGGGGACAGAGAGGATGGGGAACTTCCAAGGACCACCGACATACCCACCATATCCCTACGGCCCACCACCCATGGGAAGACCCTACCAAAATCAATTGGCTACCTCCACTACAGGATTATGATGACAACTATTATGGACCACCAAATTATTTAGGGGTGTACCCAGGACCAAGGAGAGGCAGGAACCAGAGGGACAACAACGTCCACTGGTCAGCAACAGAAGACGAGACGGCATGTGTCTCCACCAGGAGTATGACAGGGCCACTGACCAACACACCGTCGACACGCAGGAGGAGAACCTAGTGGGTAACTTGACAGAACAAATACTGACACCAGCACATAAGAATATTTTGGAAAAAGGTTTGGGATTTGTTCCAACTAATAATCTTGACAGATTCAAACTCTGTGCAGAAATAAAAGAATGTATCTGCAAACTCAAGCTACAAGCCTTTTTCAAGGACAAGGAACCATCTGGGGAAGAAAGAGAAGGCAAGAGATTGGGGGTTAAGTCCACCTTCACCCCCCTCCAGATTCCACAATCCCAATTGAGCTATTAACTTTTGAGAAGGCTGTGATGAAGGAGGTAGAACATAGCAACACCAAGGACAACCATCCCTTCAAAAATACATCCAAAGAGGAGAAAGAAGCAATAAGACAGCTTTCAACCAACAGTGACATTACATTAAATCCTGCGGACAAAGGCCGGGCCATTGTCATTCAAAGCACTACTGCATATGACAATTAATGCAGTAGACTCTTGGAAAACCTTAGGAACTACAAAATACTGTAGGAAGATCCCACAAAATCCATCAGTATCTGGATCGCCTCCCTGTTTCACATAACTGGATCTACAAGAAAGAAACCGAGTTCCTCATAAAAAAAATCACCAAGGACACCCTACTTTTACACCATTCCCAAGATCCACAAGGATCTTCGGAAACCACCATGTGGCCCCATAGTGTCAGGAATTGACTCCATTCTTGAGCCGTTATCAAAATTTGCAGGCGCCTTCCTTCGTCTGCTGGTCCAAAAAAGAGAGACATACCTAAAGGACAATAAGGAATTCTACAGCTTTTCTAGGGGATGGAATTGGACCCCACAAAACTTCTCCTTCTGGGGCTAGATGTGGAGAGCCTTTACACCAGCCTCCCACATGATGAGACCCTGACCATCTTAGAGGAGGTACTATTCAACACGGACTGGGAGTGCCAACCACCTTGCAATGTGGTCATGGAATGTGTCTTTCTGGCACTTACAAACATATTTTGTGCTTATAAAAATGCCCTTTAACCCCTCCCATGCACATGACAAGCTCAGCTCGTCAAGAGCCACAGAGCTCCAGTGCTCATGACGAGCTGAGCTCGTCATGGCCCGTGGAATGCTCACACGCTGGGCTAATTCCCCAGTTGTGCTGAGCGTTCCATTAAACGGGCGTGGTCGTAACGAGCTGAGCTCATCATGAGCACTGGAGCACCGTGGCTCATGACGAGCTGAGCTCGTCATGAGCATGGGGCGCTGTGCGCGCCCCCCAGCACAGCAGGGGAATAACCCCAGCAGCCAAGGGGTTAACTTCAGAGACACTGGCCCAGCATGGGGAGCACATTTGCTCCCAGCATAGCTGGTCTCTACCTCTACCACTTGAAGACCAAGAAAATCTTAAACCAAAATAACCCTTTCATCAACCATCTAAGGAAACGGAAACGCTGTATCGACGATGTGCTGGTGATATGGCAAGTAGTCATTAAATCAACTGAAGCTTTTATGAACTGGTTAAATCAACAGAACACCTACCTCAAATTCACCAGCATAGTCACAGTTTTTTTGCCCTCAACATCTACCCAGAGGATGGCACATTGAAGACTACCACCCACTTCAAGGTTACAGCTAAGAACTGCTTGCTTTTACACAACAGCTTTCATCCTTGACACCTCCGGGACAACCTATCTTACGGACAGTTCCTCTGCTTGCAGAGAAATTGTACCGAGGTCAGGGACTTGAAAGAAATAGGCAACGGACCTTCAAGAGAAGCTTAAGAAACGGAATTATCCAGTACAAGTCAAAGATAAAGCTATGAAGAGGGCATGCAACAACAATAGGGAAGCCCTACTGGAACCAAGAGTCCCAAAGGAACCAGAGCAGAGACCCATATGCGTCACCACGTATAACACCAATTCGAACCAGGTGACCAAAATTGTAAACAAGCATTGGAGGCTATTAACCTGCGGCAACATCGACCTTCCAAAACCAATGTTTGCCCACAAAAGAGGAAGAAGTCTGAGAGACATGTTGGTCCACACAAGACCACAGGACATCACAACAAGGGAAACAGACACCACATTTCTACCTCCAGTGAAGGGCCACTACCCTTGTGGCAACTGCAGCCCTTGCCACCTTACAAAAAGAACCAAATACATCAAGTTAAAAAATGGCACTGAATGTGAGCAGCGACGATTTACGAACTGTAATAGCAAACATGTAGTGCACATTATTACCTGCCCAGGTGGTATGGAATACATTGGAATGACAACAAGACTGGTCAAAACCCGTATAGGAGAACACAGAAGCAACATACGCTGCAAGAAAAGCACCATGAAAATGGCCACTCACTCCATGATGGCTCAACACATGATAGAAGACCTACACTGAACAATCGAATGATGAGAATGGCCGGTTCGAGAAAGAACAACAGTAGTTATTTCGCGAAGGCACTCACCTAATAGGCCTCAATGATGATATATCCTAGGGACAATTTGGTTAAGACCCACCAACTACAAGAAAGTGCATTGTGGTAGTACAACCAATTGTAGCTAATCACATCCCCCCTCTTTTTAATTTTTTTCATCCTCTTCCCATTCTGCTCACTACGGGACATTGACCACCCCCTGGGGGAGATCGAATGACCTGTAATGCCCTTGAGAAATATATATATATATATATATATATATATATATATATATATATATACATGTTTGTTATTAGCACGTATGTCGATCATGATCCTGAGTACAGAGCTTAACACATACCCATATGGGTCTTGCTCCAGAAAAAACCCACACAATCGATAGGATGCTACTGTTTACATTCACCACTATATGCATCTAGGGCATTAAGGCCCTCATTTATTATCTTGTTTGATTCATGGATTTTTCGAAGAATCACCCAGTAGTTGCTGCCCTACAAGAAGCCCCATCTCTAGGAGGTATGTCCACCACCACACAATGCAAACATGAGTTAACCTAACGAGGCATGCTTCTTCTTCTCTGTCAATTATTGTACAGGGCCACACCAATATGCGTGATCTACCCTCGGGCATTTCCCCGACTGTGGTGTAAAACACACAGAACAATAAGTGTTTCATCCCACTATCGGGGCCAGTCTTTTTTCACTGAGAAAACACTAGGTTATAAAAACGCGCACCAGCTTTTCTGATAGAAGACGGGCCGCAACAGGAAGTGAGGATCACTCCTGTTGCGACTACGCCCCAGAGGAAAACTTTGCACTAGCATTTCCCCAACTATCAGACCAGAACTTTAAGTGAGGATTGGAATGGGTACAATCCTGGGGATTATTGTGTAACCGCAACGGTCTAGTGTTAACAACTAATTAGTGCAGTTTAGGCGGGCAAAACACCAATTGCACTCAACTTAAAAAGATACACCTAATGCAGGCTCTGTGTTCCACGGAGCCGTGATGGGGTAGTGTCCAGGGAAAAGGTAACCTTGATAATGTAAGTACGGCATAGCCGCATTAGAGTAGAGAAACGCTGCTGGGACAGGATTAACCCTAGGCATAGTCGGCGTAGTAGCACTACGCGTAGCTACGTGAAGTGCACTTTGCACTACGCGAGCTACGCGTAGCTACGCGAACTACGTAGTGCACTGTGTAAAATGCTGTTCACACTAATTGCACAGTGCCGGATGCTTGTCCGCACTGTGCAATCAGTGCAAACTGCATCTTGCACAGTAAAAGCGGTCGTAGATTTCTACTCGAGCGGGAGCTTTCTCAACGCGGACAGGTAGTTTCTCATCACCAGCGGTTGCCAGCATACGCGACCACTCGCAATGAAGAAACCTGACCTCCCCGTGTTGAGAATCTCGCCGGGAGGTTTATTTTCCATGCCTCGATCGGAAACTTGATGTTGTTGATCGCGAACGACGAAAAAGTCTCGCCGGGATGTCATTTTGCCTGCTTGCCGACGCCAACTTGCCGTTGAGGACCGCCAGCAAGCAAAAAATGACCGCTACACTAAGCTACATGTGTTTGCACTGTGCTACATGCAATTTGTGTAGTGCGAAGTAGCGCAAACTTCGCAAACTACGCGAGCGTAGCGTAGTGCTTCGCACAGGGTTAGACAGGATGTTATAGTTCAAAACCAATTTTGGTTATTCCGTTTTTCTATTTTTCTATTTTCCAGTGTCTGAATATAAGTGCTCCTTCCCTCTCATTTTGCAGGTTCATGATGCATTAAATGGGCTAATTAGAAGTACGTAAAACAACCTTTTGAATAGGTTTTTCTGACATCATATTTGAAAGTGAATTTTGGATGCATACAAAAGAGAGTTCGAGGCATGTGGGCTGCTAAATTCACATCTAGTGCATAGATCGCCGCCTAGTGTTGGGTCCGGATGATTGCACATTGTTGTCCTGGAAGAGTCTTCGAAGTATCACGAGATAGGTGGCTCCTCCCCTGGACTACAGTGCGCATGGGCATCGACTCCATCCCCAGATTGTTTTTTTCCGCCATTGGGTTCGGATGTGATTTCGACGCCTCCTGTTCGGAATCGATATAAAACAGTTTTAAGGCCAAAAGGCTTTTAGTCGCTCATCGGTATTGTTCGCGTTCGGTCTCGTGTTCATTCCTACTCTTCAAGTGGGTTTTCGTGGAGTCGGTGACTCTTCGATCATCGAGGCCCTGTCGACGCAGCAAGACCCCGACGATACTGCGATGGAACGGAGTCCGTTCAAGTTCTGCCCCGTGTGTGGTTCCAAGTACCCACACATCGACGTGCACCCCGTGTGCGACGAGGCCAACTGTATGGCCTGTTCCCGATTCTGATCGAAGAAGACCATCAAGTCTCGGTGCGTGGCACGTCTTGAGGCCCACCGATCGGCTCCGGCGCCAGAGGACATCTTTGGAGACCCTGATGCAGAGGCGCAGGAGCTTAATCTGCAGATTTCGCCGGCATCGGCGGAGGTCGAGGCCGACTACGGAAAGGGAGTCGGGTACCACGTCCTCGGAGAAAACATCGAGGATGTAGGGGACGACGAAGAACCGTTTGGGGCCGTGGAAGATAGCTCGGAGGATGAGCTATGCCCCGAAAATACTTTTATTCCGGCTCCGGTCACGGGATCGCCTCAAGGCCTTACCCACGACCATATGCCTCGTCCCTCCGCCCCGCCTGTCGGCCCGGCTACGGACGCCCCAACGGGACCGTTGTTACCGAAACTGAAACCGAAAGTGGTGGACACCTCTACGGAGCCTCCATCGAAGAAACCGAAACCGAAAGTGAAACCTTCCGGACCGGTCACGCCCAAGGGGGTCGATGCTTCATCGTCACAAAAGACGGCAGCTGCGTCATCGGCGCCGTCGTCTTCGAAGACGTCAGCTACGTCATCGACACCGTCGTCTTCGCACGCCTCCAAGCCGCGAAAGACTGTGGATGCGGCCAAGGGCCCTAAGGTGTCTGTGCCCTCGGGCTCGGGAAGGGCCTCGGTGCCGACTACTGTCAAGCGGGCCGCGTCGGCGACGTTGGAGGCCCCAGTGCCGAAGAAGTCGATGGCCGACCCGAAGACCTCGGGTGGCGCTGGGGACGGTTTGACAACTCCCAAGCCCAAGAAGGTGTCGACCGCGCTCCAGTCTTCGCCGGGGGGCGGATCGAGGGCGTCAGTCGGATCGACGAAGCCGTCCGCTTCCTTTACGAAGCAGGTGCAGGACTCCCTCAAGCGGATTCGTAGTAGGGAGTCGGTGTCGACCCCGGGAGCCCCCTCTGAATCTACTCCGGTGGTGTCGAAGAAGCAGGCCTCGATGCCGATTCACTTCACCCTGCCTCCGAAGGTGGTGCCTAAGGCTTTTGCGCCCAGGTCGGTGCCCGCGGATCGATGGAAGGCGGGCACACTCAACTGAGTGGCGATTCGGGTCGACGGGCTCCCTCGGATGACGAGTCGGAGCATTACATCGATGCCAACACGGGGAGGTTGACGCTCAAGAAGAGGAAGATCACTTCTCAGCCTCTGGAGCCGTTTGTGATCCCATTAAAGAAGAAGAAGCCGCTCTCAGGGTCTCCTCAACTGGTGGAGCCTCTTTACCAACCAGTCGCGAGCCCGGAGCCTTCACCCACTGGTTCAGATGTTGCAGAGGGTGAGCAGGAGGAACAGTATACCTTTCCTGAAGGCAATGACCCTGATGAACTGCGAGACTCCTGGGGGCCATCTGGGGATCAGGGGGACGACCAGAATAACCCTGACCCGCAAGCCTATGGGCCTAAGACTTCTCCCACAGAGGATTCAACGGCGTTCAATGCCCTGATTGAAAGGGCTGCTGCTAATCACAGTGTACCTATGCATGCAGACCCAGTAGAGGTGGACTTCCTGTTCGACACTTTCTCTACTGCCGAAAAGTCTGTCAAGATTCTCCCTATGCTTAAGGGTATGCTGAAACATGCCACTGACATTTTCAAGGACACTACTAGGGCACGAGTGGTGAACCCTAGGATTGAGAAGAAGTAGAGACCGGCACCTGGGGACCCTGCTTTCATTCGGGGCCAGTTGCCTCTGGACTCTTTGGTGGTCTCCAATGCTCGCAAGAGGGCGAACTCTCAGACGACGGGTGAAGCTCCTCCCCCAGACAAAGAGTCTAAAGTGCTAGAGGCATCGGGGAAAAGGGTGGCAGCGCAGGCAGCCAACATATGGCGCATCTCCAACACACAGGCCCTGTTGGCCAGATACGACAGGGCACACTACGACACATTAGAGCAGCTTCTGCAACACCTCCCTGATGAGTTCAAAGAGGGCGCGGAGATGCTCATCCAGGAGGGCAAGCTCATCTCCAACGCTGCTATTAAGTGTGCACTGGACGTTGCTGATACCGCGGCAAGGTCCATCAACACTAGTGTGATGCTGAGACGCCAGGCCTGGCTCCGCATCTCTGCTTTCAAGCCTGACATACAAACAACTATCCTTAACCAGCCTGGCAATCCGGACAGTCTGTTTGGACCAGAGGTGGACTCCACTCTTGAGAAGATTAAGAAGGATACTGAGACGGCAAAATCCATGGGTGCGCTTCAGTCTCAGCCATTTCGGAGCAGCACTTTTCGTCGCTCAGGCAATCGGGGTGTTGCCAGAGGTCACTTGGCACAGCAGACGCAATTTACCAGGGGTGGTGCACAATCCTCGTACTCACCGCAAAAGAGAGGTGGTTACAGAGGAAACAACTCCAAGGGCAGAGGCAGAGGCAACAACAGCGGCCGTTCCTCTGCCGCTAACAAACAGTGACTCCCTGGCACTGCCCCCCGACCATCTGACACCTGTCGGGGGGAGACTCCAGCAGTTCCTGCCCGTCTGGTAGTCCATCACCACAGACAGGTGGGTGCGGCAACTTATCCAATTCGGTTATTATCTGGAGCTCACATCACCTCCTCCCAATATTCCCCCAAGACACCGTCCTATGTCGGCAGAGCACTTGCACTTATTGCAGCAGGAGGTTCTTGTTATGCTGCAAAAAGGCACTATAGAGCTCGTGCCGGAAGAAGAACAAGGCACAGGGGTCTATTCCCTGTACTTCTTGGTACCAAAGAAGGACGGTTCGCTCAGGCCCATCCTCGACCTACGCCCGCTCAACATGTACATTCTTTCAGAACACTTCCACATGTTGACACTGCAGCAGGTCCTTCCACTGTTAGAACAGGGAGACTTCCTCGCGACCTTGGATCTCAAGGACGCTTACTTTCACATACCACTCCATCCATCCCACAAAAAATACCTCAGGTTCACCATTCAAAACAGGCATTACCAGTTCAAAGTACTGCCCTTCGGAGTGACCACTGCCCCCAGGGTGTTCACGAAGTGTCTGGCGACCGTGGCGGCGCATCTCAGGAGACAGAACATACATGTCTACCCATATCTGGACGACTGGCTGGTTCAGGCCAAGTCGGCTCAGCAGTGCGCCGCAGATATGTCCAGCACTATTCACCTTCTTCACAGTCTGGGGTTCTCGCTCAATTATCCAAAGTCGCACCTTCAGCCAGCCCTTGTGCGGCAGTACTTGGGCGCGACGATCAATACTCAGACTGCTACAGCTCAGCCGAATCCAGTGAGGATCAACAGCATCCAGTCACTGATTCAGAGGTTCAGACCACGACACTCTCTTCCGGCGAGAGTGTTTCTGCAGTTGATAGGCATGATGGCCTCCTGCATCTTCATTGTCCCGCACGCGAGGTTGCACATGCGTCCTCTCCAGGAGTGCTTGGCGCACCAGTGGACTCAGGCTCAAGGACAGTTGAAAGACCTAGTGTTGGTCACCGGTCGGGCATACAACTCTCTGCATTGGTGGACTCCACACAACCTTTGCAAGGGCCGACCGTTCCAAGAGCCTGTACCACAGATTATCCTGACGACGGACGCGTCTCTGCAGGGGTGGGGAGCGCATGTGCTCCATTACACGGTACAGGGACTGTGGTCGGCACAACAGAGGAGGATGCACATCAACTACTTGGAACTGATGGCAATCTTCATGGCACTGAAGTCCTTCAAGGTGCATCTGTGCAACAAGGTCGTGTTGATCCGGATGGACAACATGACTGCAATGTACTATATCCAGAAACAGGGAGGAACACACTCTCCGCAGCTGTCTCATCTGGCTCAGAGCATGTGGAAGTGGGCCATTCAGAGGAACATCTTCCTCATGGCGGAGCACCTCCCGGGCAAGGACAATCAGATGGCGGATCTGCTCAGCAGGCACAGCCACCAACTGCACGAGTGGGAGTTACATCCATCAGTACTCCACCCGTATTTCGAAGAGTGGGGTCATCCAGAGATAGACCTGTTCGCGACAAAGGAGAACGCAAAATGCCAAAGCTTCGCCGCCAGGTTCCCACACCCGCAGTCGCAGGGCAATGCGATATGGATGAACTGGTCAGGCAGCTTTGCGTACGCTTTTCCCCCAGCCCCTCTCATACCGCTGGTGGCGAGAAAGCTGAAGCAGCACTCGATGACGCTCGTCCTGGTTGCTCCAACGTGGGCGCGCCAGCCGTGGTACACCACGTTTCTGGAGCACTCCGTGGTACCGCATCGAAGACTGCGCCTCACGCCCAGGCTCTTGACGCAGAACCATGGCGACATTCAGCAATCAGATCCGCAACAGCTCAACCTGGCGATCTGGCTCCTGAAGTCCTAGAGTTTGGCTATCTTGGTTTGCCCCCGAAATGCATGGACATTATCCGAGAAGCAAGAAAGCCCACTACCAGAGCTTGCTATGCAGCTAAATGGAAGCGGTTTGTCGTTTACTGTACAGAACATCATATCAACCCGCTGGATGCATCCATTCCTGATATTATTTGCTATTTGTTGCATCTTTACAAATGCAATTTGGCGTATGCTTCCATTCGGATACACTTATCCGCCATAGCGGCCTATCTCCAAAACAGGCAGCACCTCTCTGTTTTCAGGGTGCCTGCCATTAAGGCTTTCCTTGAGGGGCTGAAGCGGGTTATTCCCCCCAGGTCCCCACCGGCTCCTGTGTGGAACCTCAACGTGGTCCTCACCAGATTGATGGGACCGCCGTTTGAGCCCCTACATTCCTGTGAGATTCAGTTCCTGACATGGAAAGTCGCCTTTCTCATTGCCATCACGTCTCTACGGCGTGTTAGTGAGCTACAGGCGCTCACAATACAAGAGCCATTCATTCAGGTTCATCCTAATAGGGTGGTGCTGCGCACTAATCCTAAGTTTCTCCCTAAAGTGGTGTCACAGTTTCATGTCAATCAGACCATTGAACTGCCCACATTCTTTCAGAACCCTCAGACTGTGGCTGAAAGAATGCTTCACACGCTTGATGTCAAACGAGCGTTGATGTACTACATTGACAGGACCAAAGACTTTAGGAAAACACAACAATTGTTTGTTGCCTTCTCAGCTCAGCACAAAGGCAACCCCATTTCCAAGGCTGGAATTGCCAGGTGGATCGTTAAGTGTATACAGATTTGCTACCACAAGGCTAAGCGCACTTTGACGGTTCCCCCCAGGGCCCACTCAACGCGGAAGTTGGGGGCCTCCATGGCTTTCCTGGGTAATATCCCTTTGGAAGATATTTGTAGAGCAGCCACATGGATTACACCACATACGTTTACTAAACATTATTGTGTAGATGTACATTCCAAGCAGCAGGCAGCTGTAGGACAGGCTGTTCTTAGAACTCTTTTTCAAACTTCTGCAGCTGGCACGGGCGGCCGCCGTTAATGGAGGGACTGCTATGTATTCTATGCACTAGATGTGAATTTAGCAGCCCACATGCCTCGAACTGAATATGCTACTTACCAGTATGCATCTGTTCTTGGCATGTAGGGCTGCTAACATTCACATCGCCCGCCCTCCTCCCCGGCGCCCGTAGCGGCTGCAGAGCATTATTGCATTTAATCATTAGCATGGACATCATTTACACTATTTCACTCCATCTCTGACACAATGGCTAAAAACAATCTGGGGATGGAGTCGATGCCCATGCGCACTGTAGTCCAGGGGAGGAGCCACCTATCTCGTGATACTTCGAAGACTCTTCCAGGACAACAATGTGCAATCATCCGGACCCAACACTAGGCGGCGATCTATGCACTAGATGTGAATGTTAGCAGCCCTACATGCCAAGAACAGATGCATACTGGTAAGTAGCATATTCACTCATGGTGATATACTAAGTGGGCAAGCAAAGTACGCAGTCCCTTACAATAGAGTGTGCGGTTTTTGTTCATTGTTTGTTCGTGACTTGTACTGTCTGATTTCGCCGGCATAACACAGCACCAGTCACAAAATGTAATTGATAGGAATAAGAGAAAAATATATCACGTACAAAAAGATATCACTTTTCCTTACAGGTCACCACCACAAATGGTGTAGGTCAGTGGTTCCCAAACTTTTTCAACCCATGGCTCCCTTGGCTTAATGGCCATTGGCCGTGGCTCCCTATTACGCAGATTTTTTTTGCGGGTGGATGTATGTAAGGCCGGCTTTGGGAGTACTTACACTTTTCTCCAAGAAAATAGTTGGGATCAAGTTGGGTCAAGTACCCCATGACATGCCTAATAGTCATTGGGTACTCCTGTAGTGTAGAATGGGATGAAACACCTAGTTCAGTTGGAACATTTTTCACACACAATAAATGTCAATTCTTTTATAAGAAGAAAAATGACTTAATTTACTTTAGGAAGATGTACTTTATAACTTCAGGTAGCAAAATATTGCAATCTGTTCTCAGGGTAAATGTTTGTGGTTACTTTGTAGCTAAAACTACGCTGTGGGCTGTCTGACCATCTATGACAGAAATACAGCTTTAATGGCAAGTTTATCTTTGTACTCAAAGCTCAGTCATGGCACAGTTTTGCAAGGCTATATCTAACCTGGTTCTACAGATGGAATACAATTTTCTTGTTGGGCAGCATTGGTGGAAATTTGCTGCTCGAGCATTATCAATGCTGGGGGTCAGTTGTGCTTTCTTCCTATCTCAATGTCCTATTTGCTCAGGGTGTGTGCTCCCCGTGAGCAGATGTGTTCTACAGTGCTGCGAAATCAACTGAAATTGGCACTGTCAGAACTCCCAAGCCAATGTAGAGTTCGAAAGTGCGATACTGGTATGAGGGACAAACTGGGATTAATTGCTGCTTGTTGGGGAGTAGGATCTGCTCTTAAGATTACCCCCACTTTTTGCTGCTGTTTCACTGTTTTTTGATTTTAGTCTGGATGGGGCCCTGCTATCCAGGACCCCAGCCTCGCTGCTTCCTCTCTAAATTGATTGCAAATACTTTAGGTGCACTCCAGTTTGGTTACTGGGGTACCCTTGTGAGTCCCTAGTATATGGTACACCAGGTATCAAGGGCATAGGTACCCCAGAGGCCTACCAGGGGCTGCAGCATGTATTATGTCACCCCTGAGAAGCCTTTCAAAATGACACCACAGGACTGCTACTGCCGCCTGGGTAAGCTGGTGAATGCACCCCTTACTTAAATATAGGTTACCAATATCTACTTTAAATCACTTCAAATAGAAACCTATTAGTCACCCCTATGGCGGGTCTTAACAATCCTGAAGGCAGGGTGCTTGGTTTTGTGTGAGAGGGTGCCCATGCATGAGCAGGACCCATCTGCAGCCTTCGGAACCTATTCTCTGTGGCAGGTTTGTAATGCAGCCAGACCATATAATCTTAAGTGCATTATACACTCGCTGTAAATGCTAACTTTGGAATAGCTGCATGGAAACATGTTGTGTTTGGTGTCAAACACTTTGGAATACTACCCCCGGCCAGTCCTGGTGGCGGGGGTAGAATTTCACCCTTCAAGAGGGAGAGACATGTACACACCGGTATACCTGGTTCCAGTTCAGAAGAGCCCTGGCATCACAAAATGGATGCTGCAGCCACAGACACCAATCTGGCCTCCTGAAGCTGAACGAAACTCCGGCAGGGGAGGCCTGGACACTAGGTTTCCTGTCACAGGCAGGTGTAACCACCTCCCAGACAGGGTTTAGTGTATTGGGGCTGTGTGGGTGCACTCTGAGAGTGTTTTGAAGTCTGCACTGGGGGCACATTTGGTGTCCCTGTGCATAGCACAGTTCAGACCGGTTGCAGGGGCTACCAGCCCCTGCTCTTGCATGAAACTGGAAGAACAACACGAAAGCCAATGCTGAGAGAAAATTTAGACAAAAGGGGGAATTTTGGGGGTTTGAAAAAAGCAAAACCACCTGCTTGATTTCTTTAGCAATGTATCAAGATTTATTCTCTTGCAGTTATTTTTTTGCTTTGTTTTCTACACAATTTTTTAGTGCAAGGAGAAGCCAGCAGTTTCATATATACAATAAATACAACAGTGAAAAAAGAAGAACATAAGTATTTCAAGCATTCAATCATACATGGCCGTCCAGTCATACACAGACATTCACACACATAACAACATGATCAATAAACCAAAAGAAACAAATGGATCCACGTATTGGTCACAAATACGTTGGAGAGAATCCCTTTGGGTGATGCAATTTTAAAAGTCTTTTTAGTGTATTTACACCGGGAAAGTCTTTCTCTCAAAGTTAGCGAAGGTACTCTGTCCTTAACACAGCAAATAAAGACCAAATACGGGGGTAGAGTGGTCCACACTTTCCCGGTGTAAATACACTAAAAAGACTTTTAAAATTGCATCACCCAAAGGGATTCTCTCCAACGTATTTGTGACCAATACGTGGATCCATTTGTTTCTTTTGGTTTATTGATCATGTTGTTATGTGTGTGAATGTCTGTGTATGACTGGACGGCCATGTATGATTGAATGCTTGAAATACTTATGTTCTTCTTTTTTCACTGTTGTATTTATTGTATATATGAAACTGTTGGCTTCTCCTTGCACTAAAAAATTGTGTAGAAAACAAAGCAAAAAAATAACTGCAAGAGAATAAATCTTGATACATTGCTAAAGAAATCAAGCAGGTAGTTTTGCTTTTTTCAAACCCCCAAAATTCCCCCTTTTGTCTAAATTTTCTCTCAGCATTGGCTTTCGTGTTGTTCTTCTAGTTAATTTTGGCTCAGCCTCACTGAGTTAGGAGTCAAGACCCTGTGTTGTTTTTTTGACTTGCATGAAACTGGACAGAGGAAATGGGTGTAGCCACCCCTCTTTCCAAACCCGACGATAGCTGGTCCCCAGAGTATGTCCAATAACCCTGGGCGAAGTACTACGTTCATTTTTTGTTTGAACGCGGTCCTCAATGTCAAGTTGGTGACTGCGAGCGGGCAAAATGATATCCCGGTGAAACTTTTTCCTCGTTTGCAATCAGCCACATCAAGTTACCGATCGCGAGCATGGAAAAGAAACCTCCCGGCGAGATTCTTAATGCGGGTAGGTGAGGTTTCTCATTGCGAGTGGTCGCGTATGCTCGCGACCGCTTGCGATGAGAAACTACCAGTCCGTGTTGAGAAAGCTGATGCTCAAGGAGAAATATACTCGTGCGGCAGAAAAGGACCGCTTACACTGTGCAAGATGCGGTTTGCACGGATTGTACAGTACGGAAAAGCATCGGGCACTATGCAATCAGTGCAAACAGCATTTTGCACAGTGCACTACTGTAACAACCGGATTTTCAGACCAGATATCACCAGCTCACCAAGACACCACCAATCCAGCCGAAACGTAACAATCTCCCTCCCCAGAGCCTACTTACCACAGTACCTAGGTACCTTGCTGGGGATGGGGAATTAGCAATATACAAGCTCATATCAAAACACCAATAAATCTATAGGATTACTAGGAATACTCACTATTAACTAAGGAATTCCATATTCCACACCACACTCATACCTTATAGTCTCGTGGCAACTCAGGCCCAGGCTATGCTACCCTCCTCCTCATAGTGAAGGGGGCAGTTCTGATTACTTACCATTACACACTGACCACAATCAGTGTTCACACACAAGCCACAATCCTGTGGGTATACACACCGTATCCTCCCAGTGCTCTCTCTCTCTCTCTCAAGCCACAATCCTATGGGTATACACACCATATCCTCCCGGTGCTCTCTATCTCTCTCAAGCCACAATCCTGTGGGTATACACGCCGTATCCTCCCGGTGCTCTCTCTCTCTCTCAAGCCACAATCCTATGGGTATACACACCGTATCCTCCCGGTGCTCTCTCTCTCTCTCTCTCTCTCTCTCTCTCTCTGTTGGGAAGTTTCTCTATATACCTAATATCTACTGGGAATGTAATATTATAGGTTATGTGATAGATAGACAGTTCAATCCTCTCACACAAGAATGGCCAAATTGTAGCATTTAAAGGTTATCTCCTGACCTGATCTACACACAATCTTCCGTGCTCAATTATCTGCAGGGAAGGGAATGTCACATCCTTCTCCTGTCAGCATTTGGGTAAAAAGAAGGGTTAGCTCTGTCCTAGAAGATAACAACCAAAAGTAATTACTGTAAGCAAAGGTTATTCCCTGATTTAGGCGCTCCTTGCTCCCTTGATCATTTACCACTTACCTGGACGGGAAACACATCCGTCCACATAACAGCATCTATCTAGAAGAAAGGTTAGTCATGAAGAAATAACACCTGCACAGCTGTTCACTAAAACTGGGGTCTCTTTATTACACAATAGCAAATTATAACATCACAATAACTAGCAATCTGGACATAGCCTGAAAAGTAAAGGGAAATAGTTACATCTAAGGAACACATAGATCTGCAGGGTCTCTTCATTAAAATGGAAACAAGAAAGCTTTATTACTAACACATCCACATATAGCTGAATAATGAATTACAACAGGACTGCACACCGCTGAAAGAAAAGGGATTAATCAGTGCAACAATACAGTAGGGAATATAGCCTAGGAGATAAAGGAAAGGATTCATGTATATATATATGGGCACTAATATAACAGAAAAGTCTAGGATGGATGCACAGCCGTTTTATTCCATAAGTTCGTTTAGGCTAGGTTCTCCGTGGGTGGCGTTAGGGGTAATAACGCCACCCACGGAGAACCTAACCTAAACGAACTTATGGAATAAAATGGCTGTGCATCCATCCTAGACTTTTCTGTTCGCAATTTCCAAACCTCAAGTGGCAGGATAGCACGCACAAAAAACTAAAAAACCAACATGAGCAATTACGAAGAAATATCAAGGAGCACAGATGCCAGGGCCTCAACTTTCACGTTTAAACCAGAGGAGGCAGACAGGATTTATGGTTTAATCAGGGAAGAACTTTCACAGGAGTCCAACACACGCACCAAGGAGCAAAATATAAGACAATTAATATATTTGTTTAAAAGGAAAATCAACCAACAAATGCATGAGAGTACATTAATAAAGCATCACAAAAACCAACGCATACCCCGGGGTCTCAGAATTGCCCTCAAACCTTCTCTATGCAAGAATTCAAAAAAATTTCAAGAAAGATGGTATGAAATACTTAATAAATGTTCACTCGATCTCATTCTCTTGATAATAGAGGAACTATCAGAAATTCTGGAGGAACTAACGAAAGAAATAGCAGAAACATCAACTGAATTATCTAGCCTCATGACCAAAGATGAACTAACCAAAAAACTGGAGGATATACAGATTCAAATGGATAGGCATACTAAAGACTTAAATGAGTGAAAAATTAGTAAGTACAAATGAGATACATTGGATTACCGTTTGGGAGAGGTCTACACTTGGGCAGAGATCTACTCAAGAAAAAGAGCCAATAAACCATGTACATCACAAACAGAAACTTCCTCTTCGGATAGTGACTCCACACAGAGAAGGAGACAAACAACACCAACAACTAAACCAAGTGAACAACCTACAACTAGTAATTTGCAACCATCCACAAGTACAGAGTTGGAACAAAGCACACAACCAACAGTTCTAATACAAACACAACAGAATCATTTTTTGGAACAGGGTCAAGCACAAAGAGGCGACCCAGGAGAGGACAGAATAAAGGAAAAAGAAAAAGAGAAGGAGAAAGAAGCACCAGTCACGAGGAGCACAACCGTCTCCAACAAGGAGTAGAAGAAAACACCAAAGACCAACTAGTTATTAACATAAGCAACTATCCATTGAACCATCATGAAAAACAACTATTACAAAAAGGTACATCATTTGTACCGACTCACACCACTGACAATTTAGAGCTTGAAGTCAGCTTTTTCAAACTGATGCGCAAACTACGTCTATGACATTTTTTTTACAATATCTTACCTAAACCCACAATACAGGAAGCAGATCAATTATAAGGTTTACGTTCTACCAGTTCTTTCCAAGCGCCTGTTAGTCATAAAACTATAGACATCTTCGAAAAGATGGTGAAACAAGACTTAACCAAAATAAAACATCCACAACATGCAAATAAAAACATCACACAGAAGTATTTGGATACCCTTAAAAAACTATCCATCAATGAAAAAATCATCTGCACAAAAGGAGACAAAGGAGGTGCAATAGTTATAATGGATCGAGACAAATATGAACAAAAAGTATTGGCACATGTTAATGATACCAACACATACATGAGACTAGAACAAAACCCCACTACAGAATTCTTCCAAAACTTGAAAACGATCATTGATAAAGCATATGAAATGGGTGTGATAAATGACAGAACAAAGAAATTCCTACTCAAAGATAACCCAAAAAGTCCAACGTTAAACATGGTCCCAAAAATCCATAAAAACCTATTGGACCCACCCTTACGACCAATAGTATCCACCAGGGGCAGCATGCACGAACCTATAGGACAAATATTAGATAAATATTTGCAACCTTTGGTTAAAAACATGGCAACATACATAAAGGACACTACCGAATTCATACTGAAACTAGAAACAATCAAAACTCAACCAGATGAACAAATAACACTGTGCACAGCAGATGTACGTTCATTATATATGAGCATACCCCACTCCATGGGCATAGAAGCAATAGAAAAAGCCCTTATGAGCACTGATCTGGATGTGACCTTTCAAACATTTCTAATGGAGCTAATGCTCTTTTCCCTATATCAAAGCTATTTTAAACATAAGGATAAATGGTATCTACAACTGGTTGGCACCGCCATGGGCAATTCGGCAGCGCCGGTCTATGCGAATCTCTTTATGAAGTTCTACGAAGAAAAGCACATACTTTCCAAAACACAATGGCGCAAAAACTTAAAACTTTTCATCCGATATATCGATGATATCTTCATAATTTGGTCAAGCTCTAACGAAGAACTACTTGAAGTTTTGACAGAATTCAATGAAGTTGATGAAAGAATTCAATTAACCTGGGAAATATCCAACACCACCATTACATTCTTGGATGTTAAAGTGAATCGTACACACAAAGGACTTGAAACTGACCTTCACGTCAAGAGCACAGATAGAAACAATATGCTCCATTACAGTAGCTTTCATGAACATAATCTTAAGAGGTTCTTACCTTTTTCACAAATGGCTAGAATAAAAAGAATCACGTCTGAACCTGCTATGTTGCAAAAAAGAATAACGGAAATGGAGAACAAGTTCAAACAGAGAGGCTACCCAGAATATATCGTGAAGGAATCTAAACAAAAACTGGCACAAATAGAAAGAAGAACATTATTACAACCGAGCCACACAAAAGAGCAAACCAGGATTGTTGCCATATCTAAGTTTTCAACATCAAGCTATAAATTCAAAAAGACCATTCTTAAGCATTGGCAAATGCTCACCTTGGAACCTGATTTTAATAACAATTTCAAAGATCCACCGTTATTTGCATTTACCAGAACCAAAAATATAGGGGAAATGATCCAACCACAGACGGCCATAACAGAAATTTTTAAAGGAACTAAACCATGCCACAACTGTGGACATTGTAATAACATCATAAAAGGCAATAAAATCAACCACCCCATGAGAGGTCAGGAAATCAAGTTACGAGTCAACGCAACTAGTGATTTATCTAATGTAATATATGCATTGAAATGCCCCTGTGGCAAACTATACATTGGAAAGACTGAACGCCGCATCAAAGTGAGAATCACAGAACATAAGTCTAACATACGTTTAAAGAATGTGAAATCCACAGTTGCAATGCATTTTATGGAACTAAAGCATAATATTGCACAACTGAAGTTTGTGATTTTGGAAAAAAAAAAGAATGAAGGTAGAGATAATACTAAATATCTACTTCAAAGAGAAAACTAGTGGATATATAGACTGTGTACTCAGAAACCATTTGGACTCAATGAAAGGACAGAATTCTCATGTTACTTATACATTTGTAAATTTGCTTCAGTGCCTTCCCTTGGCACTCCTGTGTTTTCTATACTATGTATTTATACCACTACATACCCACCCAGCACCAAGGATGATATAATTACTACACAGCTCACCACACTAAGACACTTCCCTATTATTATTTTGTTCTACACTGAATCCACGGTTCACGACCTCTATTTGATACTCTAAATTTTTGGAACACTCAAAATTATCGGTTTCTAGTTCTTTACCACCAAATAACTCTTCCCATTCACTTTCCTTTTTAACATATAATTGTAAATAGATATAGAATAGAGGTCCAACACGAGCCGGTTAGACTAGAGTCTTTTTTCAGTTTCAAGCGATCACGTGATCACGATCGTTTTTGAAAATAGAAACACAACGGCAACATCGTTGCCAAAAGAAGCAAGGAACAACATAGGAATCCGCGCTCGCGGCAACTTAGACCCACGTTCTTCGAACCATAGGTTAGTGTGCCTAAAGATAAATCTTGTATGTCACACGGCATTCAATGGCTATACCACATTAGCTAACTCACTCCTACTTTCTTTCCTTTATCTACATTTAGCAATCTTGCATAGAACACTTCAAGACAGGCATGTAAGTCGTTATTCTACTTATTATTTTTTCTGCTTGCGACACATCATTGCAAAACATGACTAACAAATGATCTTATCACAATGGTTGCTGGTATTATTTCTTGTCAAAAGAATACATGTTTTATGTTGGGAATTAAGTGGCATGTATATGTTTTTCTCTACAGTGTTATTCCCTGATGAAGGGCTTGAAGTGCAGCCCGAAATGCATTGGACACTATGTATAATAATGATGCCTCATTGATGAGAATGTGAGATTACATAAAGAAATTGAACATGATCTAATGAATTTTTGTTAAAAAAAAAAAAAGAGAACGTTTATAAATAAATTAAGCAACAATATGAACTATACTGTGTGGAATCCTCTGATTACTCAAGAGGAGAACACGTGTTCCCAAGGGGATGGTCCCAGTGACCCACTGGAATCACGTGTTTAATTGTCACTAATATAACAGGACAGATATCACCTGATTATTATGAAGTCTTGTTCTAGCTGTCATCTGGGTCCCTCTCTCGTCTGTGCCTTAGCTCATCTCAGATTCTCCCCTGCACTCTTGGACACACATCTGCGCCGATCACTCTGCACTGGATTCCTCTCTCCCACGAACTGTCTTCACCTTCCAACTTTAGTCTAATGATATAGTTTCTGCCGCTCTAATAGCCATCTGCTCCACTAGCTTCTTCACTCTGTCTGATTGTTCCTGCTCCAAAGTCCAACTCATTCCAGCTGCTCCCACAGACTAATCCACGATATAACTTCAGTCTCTTCCAAAAGGTATCACTCCAAACTCCAGCTGTTAACTGCCTGCTCCAACTGATCTCTCATGATGTAACTTCATCCTGTCACCAAGGCATCTTACTCCAACTGCAAAGCAACTTATTCTGACTGCATCTTCTCCAGACTGCATCTCATCCTGACCAGCTCCCTCTGATCACAACTCCTTCTGACAAGTAACTGCTTCTGACTGCTTTCTTCAGCTCCAAAAACCATCTTAACACTCTGCCTCTCTGCACTTCGCTAATATGGAATGCTCTCCGCTAGTGGAAAGTTCCAGTCAGCAGCCTGCCGCCCATCAGATCCCTGCACCACTCCGCGCCAAGGACACACACCCAATGTACAGTCTACTGATAAGGGCCGGCCCAGGCCGGTTCTCTCCAAGTGAACAACACCTCATAACTAAAACATCACACTTGACCTACATGCATCTCAGTCTGCAGAGGCAGAAAGCAAAATGGAGTCTCTCTGGTTCTGGGCCTTGTAGGCCCGAAAAGGATGAAATAGACACATAGCTCTATCAGAGTACATATACAAACCCTACCAATAGGTAATATAAAGTCAGAACTACAGGAACCACCCTCTACTATAGGTCTTCAGGCCTGAGAATGATGAAAGGACACATAATTATGTCAAAGCCTATAGGTAATAGATTAGAGTCAGAAATAAGGGATCTATCATCATATAAAGCGGCTATCCTCTAGTTTATGCTTCTAGGTCTGAAAAGAGGCCTGAAAAGGACCAAAACAAGCTAAGAATAGGGATCTAGGATGGTAGCAAGCTAAAGTCACCATCACTCAGAAATAGAACCAAAAACCCGGTCACTACAACTACACAGTTCTTGTAGCTACAGGTAGCTCGCGTAGTGCGAAGTGCACTTTGCATAGCTACGCTTAGCGCTACTACGCAAAGTACGCCCAGGGTTAATGTACAACCCATTCCTTCGGTATAAGAAAGGAAGCCCTGACTACAGGACTTTAGATTACATCTGGACGATACTCTGCTACAAATATCCTGGAAATTCGACGATCTACATGACTAGATGGCTGAAGAATCTCCCATGGAGTAAAGGAGTTGCTGCCCTGCTTGGCAGGCACCAAAGACACATCTGACCGGTCTGCATCTCCGCTTCCGCCGGACGCCGAAGAATTTTCAGCCCAGGAAGTATATTTCCAGACTTCTCAGAGGCCGACCCGAGTACCCAGCAGAGCTGAAACACGCAGCCCTTGTGAGTGATGTGGAACCGGAACTCCTGGAAACTGTGCACATTTGCAAGTGCATCAGCTTCTCGACATCCCTTGAGGCTGTTCATTGGGTTACTTGTAGACCAGACCCGAGCACATTTTGATCCAAAGATTGTGGGCCTACAATCCATGCGTGTTCCATGATCCCGCTCTTTGCATTTCAGCTTGAGGTACCTTTGTGATCCCTGGTCCGTTGACTGGTGGGTCCCTACGAAGGCAAATTTAACTTTCAATGGGTTTCCCTGGTTGCTTCAGATGTGCCCTGATTCTCCACCACTTGGTGAGTTCCTTTGGACCTTGATGGTCAGCACCAAAGCATTTCTCCACTTTCTGCATGGGTTGTTGTTACCAAGGTTTGTAGGGTCCAATCCGGTCACCGACGCTGCAGCACTCGACATACTTCAAGGGACAGCTTGAGTCCAGCTCCTGGTCATCGTTGACGCCTCGTGGTCCTCTTAGCTGCAGAGTCAAGCTTCACCTCTTCAACCTGAAATCACCCAACATCGGTTGCCATTCGACAATGGTGTCCCTGGTCACTGGCAAGTGACCCAGACTCTGTCCCCTCTGCTTTCAGGTTCTTTTCATCTTTGATCCAGGCTTGGATCACACAGGACACTTTACACTTCGACGGCAGCAGCACTTTGCAGCAGATCGCCATTGAAATCAACAACGATTCCCGACACCAAAAGACACCTATGCACCCGGCTTTCCTGGGTGATGTAACTCGAGTACTCCGGTGCTCCCATGGGTGTTGGCCCTAGAACCCCTTAAGTTTAAAGGGGTTTGCTCAGAGTCCTCTTCCAAGTGTCCTTTATCTTCAAATTTCCAACTGTGACTTTTTGAAGCTAACAGTGATTCGTGGCTGTGTTCTCACACTACACTCATCCCCTGTAGGTCCCCTGTTTCACTACCTTGGGTGGTTCCTTGTGGGCCCAGCAATTCTACAGGCTCTAGACCTTGTGTCTAGTCAAGTCATGGTTCTTATCACTATGGCTGCTAAGGCAATTCCCCTCCTGTGCTGGAAATTGCCATTTTGCTGGTGTCATGACGAGCTCAGCTCGTCATGAGCACAGCTCCAGGCTACCTCATGACGAGCTGAGCTCGTCATGAGCATGGAAGGGGTTAAACCTCTTTCCTAATATATTGTTTGGTACGCCCCTAGGGCTCAACGTATATTGTGCTCATTTACTGTGTGCTCTTAAGTGTAACTTATATGCTTTTACCTCTAGCCTCATAAAGAGACTAGTAGTATGTGTTTAGAATAAATACGAGGGCCCGATTCACAGAACTAACTTAAGACACAATCCTAAACTTACTACTTTTGGTATTCACAGAAGTTAGGATTTTGTCTTAAATTTGTCTTAAGACAGACTTAAGTTAGGATTTTGTCTTAAGTCTGTCTTAAGACAAACTTAAGACAAAATCCTAACTTCTGTGAATACCAAAAGTAGTAAGTTTAGGATTTTGTCTTAAGTTAGTTGTGTGAATCGGGCCGATATATGTTATATATATATTCCTGGTGTGGTTCTCCTTTCATTTGGTCATTCATGAGATTATATACTGGTAAAACAACTGCTTTACATTCCTTCTAGACTTAGCCCGAAGGTTGCTCCTCTTGGCTATCACTATAACTAGTGGACAGCACGTGCCAGGCCAACTTCTCACACTGCTTGTCATTGAACAAAGGTGCACAGGTGGGTATGAGGGTATGACTCACTCTCTGGCCTCTCATCATGGGAAAACTGTAGGAGTGGGTGGTGAAGAGGGACGCAGGCCCTGATGGGCTCAGCGCTGCTTGTCGGGGAAACGCAGATGGGGCAGCAGCAGGTGCGGTGGAATAAGGCATATACCGCCCGATTCATGAACCTAAATTGCGCTCGCAAGGGGCCGGATTCTGAGAATCCGGCCCTTTGCGAGAGCGATTTTTGCATTTGGGATTCGGCATCCCAAATGCAAAAATCGCTAATTGCGATGTCGCAAATGTGCGAGGAATTACATTTAATGAATCTCTATTAGAGATTCCTTAAATGCAATTCAACATCCAATTTAAATTTGCGAATTTGCAATTTCTTGCCGCAATTTACCGCGAGGTCAGACCTGCATTTTTCTGAGTTGCATGTTACACACACACATGTCCTTTGGACATGTGTGTGTGCAACACCTGTGTGAAATTTCATTTGAGGGGTGCTACAGGGTGTCCTTTGGACACCCCTGGCACCCTTCAAATCGCAATCTTATTTGCGATTAGCAAATTGCTAATCGCAAATAAGGAATACTCCCCATTCATTCCTATGGGCCTTTTGGCCCATAGGAATGCATGGGGAGTTATTCCTTATTTGCGATTAGCAAATTGCTAATCGCAAATAAGGAATCAGTAGGAATCGCATTTTATTATGCGATTCCTACATGATTACCATTTTGCGAGTCCTTAATAGTGAATCGCTATGATTCGCTATTAGGGGCTCGCAAAACGGCTCGTTGATGAATCAGCCTGATAGTGCGCCTCAGAGCAGATCTTAGTCAAGCTGAGCAGTGGTCCCTATTCTGCGGCCTCTCTCAGTTGATCCACTTTCCTACCACTCAGAACCGCTAGACTCCAGCTCTCCAGGAGCAAGGCAAAGTATCTCCATGCTGGGGTAGGTGGTGTTTCTTCTTTCTCTTTTTAATTTCAAAGCAGCACTGTTTTTTCCTCAGTTCTGGAGTAATTTCCTAATCCTGCAGGAAAAACAACCACGCGTTTTGCCTCCTCTTCCAAATGTATTTCAGGGCTGTTTAAGCCTGGAGGGTGCTGCTTATATCCAGTACAATGATGGTTGGGCTCCAGCTACACACATTCAACATGAGCCCTATACATTCTAGGGTAGCTTCATTACAAATGGCTTTTCCTTCCTGTGTTCTATAGCCGCCCGCTACCATGACTACTGTCACTCAGGCTGTGGATTGGGAATGGGGGGACCTCTTGTTTGTTGCTGGCTTCTTAAGCAGGAAATATGAGTAACCCATCTCCACTAGTAACATTCAGTCATGCACTCTTACTAAAGAGTGCTCTGCTGCCATCTGGTGGAAAAATAGGTTTTATGCTTTTACTAAATAACTTGCATTTCTGTGATGTTACCGCAATTTATGTCTTGAAATCGAAATTCTGAAACCTTTGGATTGCGGCGCCCCTGGCTAGTCAGGAGGGGGCACCAGAGAGCACAGATTGGGAACCACCGGTGTAGGGTGTATTTTATTGTATTTTTAATGCTTAATTATGTTTTTGTTCTTCCAGAGTCATACCAGCTTTTATACCTACTGGGGTATAGTATACAGTGCATGTAGATTGTTATATGCACCACATATTCATCTTATAATGCTACACGTAACACGTTTTATTCTGTGTAGAAGGGATCTTTTTAAGTCCTGATGAGAAGCAAGGGGAGGGCTTCGAAACATATAGACACAGGAAGTACTGCCCATTAAAGCCTAGTACCTCCGTCTTATTCCCCACTTTTAACAATATCAGCCCAAAGGATCAATAAAGTTTATTTTTCCGCAGAGCCAGGTATTTTTTAATCATTCACCACTTTCACTTACATCTCTCCCTTCCACTCACACACCTGCACCACACTTAGGGGGTGATTACCATGGCGTAACGATTGCCACGGCGCCCGTCACGCCATTGTAACGTGATTTACCCACAACCATATTACGATGGTGGTGGGTATCGCGGCAGGCCGGGTGGAGATGGGGCAAATTTATGGTGGCGGTGCCTAGCAGGCCCCGCCAGCCATATTATGATGTTCAGATATCAAGGCCTTTCGATGGCTGCAAAGCTTTAGGGCTTGTTGCTGGTCCCCAGGGGGTCTTGGGGGAATCTATGATACACCCCTACATGTCCATGCACAGGGTGGCAGGCACTGCACGGTGCCTGCCACCTTGTGCATGGAAATGCACAACATGACATTTTACCATTGCGACGGATGCTACAGCCTGCAGCACCCGCCGCAATGTTAAAATGCCGGATTCAACAGTCGCAACGCCAGTAGCACCATGATTAGGGGTGCGGGACTGCCCCATGGCGGATGTATGTTGTTACAACGCATACTTTTACAACGGATACCTTTACAACGCATTTTTTACACCGCAACATCCATTACAACGCATTCCATTACAACGCATGCCATTGCAACAAATTCTTTGAAACTACCTTTACAACGCATTCCACTACAAAGCATACTACATTTACAACACATACCATTACAACGCATACCATTACATTGCATGTATGGTAAGTATTGGATAGTGTAAGGGTAAAAATTACTATTCTAACTCCAGGGGGTGCAACAGTAGGTTAAGTGTTGGATAGAGTAGGGGTAAAAATTACTATACTAACTCCAGGGGGTGCAACAGTAGGGTAAGTGTTGGATAGTGTGGGGGTTTAAATTACTATTCTTACTCTAGGGGGTGCAACAGTAGGGTAAGTGTTGGATAGAGTAGGTATGCGTTTGTAATGGTATGCGTTGTAATGACTGCGTTGTAATGACATGCGTTGTAGTGGTATGCGTTGTAGTGACATGCGTTGTAATGGTTGCGTTGTAATGGCATGCGGTGTAATGGATGTTGCATTGTAAACGTTTCGTTGTAAAGGTAGTGCATTGTAAAAGTTGCGTTGTAAGTGTTGTTTCCCCCCATGGCAGATGGGTGGTCCTGTTCCCGCTAGGATGGTGGGCAGACTCAGATCCTCCCAATATCCTAATAGACCCCATAGTATTGTTAGATAATCAGTGCTCCCACGCAGTAATAGGTCGCAGCACGCCCCATCCGGCAGCGAGGCGGGAGGACCACGAGGATGAAGCATTCCCCCAAGGGTCCTTTTGGTGGGTGAGAGGTATTTTAACAAAGCTGTGTGCCTTCCACCACTGTAGGAGACACACTAGGTCTGGAGGAACACTAAGTTTCTTTTCCATAAAGGTGGATCCCTTAGTGTGTTAACCTATTGACTAGAGAAGGACGTGTCCACCTCTTATGCTCTTCTGAGCAATACCTCTTCACTCCCCCTCTTGGTTATTTGATAATTGCATGAGTGAACAGGTAGTGCCTGGGTCATTAGAGGAGTGCATATACAGTGCCTGGGTGATTTTATAAGTGCAAGAGTACTGCCTGAGGGATTGATGTAGTGTATGGGTAATGCCTAGGTGCATAGAGGAGTGCCTGTGTGATTGAAAGAGTACATACGAATGCCTGGGTGATTTTATAAGTGTATATGTACTGCCTGGGAAATTGGAGGACTGCATGGATAGTGCTTGGGTGATTGGAGGAGTGCAAGGATACTGCCTGGGTTATTTTGCTTAATTGCTTAGGTAGTGCCTGAGTGATTGCATGAGTACAACGGATGTGCCTGTGTGATTGGAGCAGTGCAAGGTTAGTTTCTGCTTGATTACATAAGTGCAGGGGAAGTGCCTGATGGATTATGTCAGTAAAGGGGTAGTGCCTGGATTATTAGAGGACTGCATTGGAAGTGCCTGGGTAATTTTATAAGTTCATGGGTACTGCTTGAGTGGACTGCATGGGTATTACCTAGGTGAATGCATGAGTGGAAAAGTAATGTCTGGATCATTGGAGGAGTGAATGGGTAATGCCTAAGAGATCGCGTGAGTGCAGGGATATTATGTAGGTTATTGGAGGACTGCATGAGTAATGTCTGGCTGACTGCCTGAGTGCAGGAGTAATGTCTGGATGGGTGAATGGCTTTAGTGGTAGTGCCTGGGTAATTGAAGAGTGCATAAGTAGTGCCTGAGTGATTTTTTACGTTCATGGGCACTGGCTGGATGATTGGAGGAGTGCATGGATAGTGCTTGGATGATTGCAGCAGTGAAAGAGTACTGCCTGGGTTATTCTATGAGTGCATAGTTAGTGCCTGTGTTATTGCGTGAGTGCAGGAGTACTGTCTGGGTGTTTGCATGAGTGTAGTGGTAGTTCCTGGGTGATTGCAGGAGTGCATAAGTACTGCCGGAGTGACTGCAGGACTGCAAGGGTAGTGCCTGGGTCATTGTAGCAGTGCATAGCTAGTCCATTGGTGATTCCATGAGTGCAGTGGTAATATCTGGGGGATTAGAGGAGTAAATAGGTAAAGCCTGGGTAATTGCACAAGCGTAGGCGTAATGTCTAGCTGATTGCATGAGTGTAGTGGCAGTTCCTGGGTGATTGAAGGAGTGCATAAGTAGTGCCTGGGTGATTGGAGCAGTGCATAGCTAATGCATTGGTGATTCCATGAGTGCAGGGGTAATGTCTGGGGGATTAGATGAGTACATAGGTAATGCCTGAGTAATTGCTTGAGTGTAGGGGTAATGTTTGGCTGATTGCATGAGTGTAAAGGTAGTGCCTGGGTGATCTTATTGGTGCATGGGTATTGCCTGGGTAATTGTATGAGTACAGGGATAGTGCTGTGGTGATTGGACAGGTGCATGGGAGGTGACTGGGTGATTGAATGAGGGCATGGATAGTGTATGGCTGACTTTAGGAATGCATGGGTAATGCCTAGGTGCATGGAGGAGTGTATCAGTTGTGCCTGTGCGATTGCATGAGTACATAGGTAGTGCCTGGATGCTTGAAGGACTGCATGGGTAATACCTAGGTGATTGCATGAGTGCAGGGGTAATGTCTGGGTCATTGGAGGAGCGCAGGGGTAATGCCTAAGTATTTGCATGAGTGCAGGGGTATTGTGTAGGTAATTGGAGGAGTGCATTTGTAATTCCTTAGTTATTGCATGAGTGCAGGGGTAATGTCTGAGGTATTAGAGGAGTGCATAGGTAATGCCTGGTTAATTGCATGAGTGTAGGGGTAATATCTAGCTGATTGCATGAGTGTAGATGTAGTGCCTGGGTGATTTTATAAGTGCATAGGTACTGGCTGGGTAGTTGCATGAGTACAGGGCTAGTGCCTGAATGATTGGAAGAGTGCAAGGATAGTACCTGGAGGAGGGATTTGGGCAATGTCTCTGTGATTGCATTAGTGCAGGGATAATGTGTGAGTGTTTGGAAGAGCGCATGAGTAATGTCTGGGTGTTTGCATGACTGCAGGGGTAATGTCTAAGTTGTTGTATTAGTTCAATGGCAATGTCTGGAGATTAGAGGAATGCATAGGTAATGTCTGGGTAATTGCAGGAGTGTAGGGGTAATGTCTTGCTGATTGCAAGAGTGCAGGGGTAGTGCCAGGTTGATTGGAGGAGTGCATAGGTAGTGCTTAGGTCAAGTCAAGTCAAGTCAAGTCATAGAATTTATATAGCGCACTACATACCCAGAGGGTTTCAAGGCGCTTAGGAAGGGGAGGAGGATTACTTGTCAAATATCCACGTTTTAAGTTGCTTTCTGAATGCTAGGTGGTTCTGGGTAAGGCGAAGGTAAGCGGGAGTGAGTTCCATGTTTTAGCAGCCAGGTATGAAAAGGATCTGCCTCCCATGGTGGTCTTGTTGATGCGAGGTACAGTGGCGAGGGCTTGGCTGGAAGAACGTAGTTGGCGGGAGGGGGTGTAGAAGGACAGTCGTGAGTTGAGGCATTCTGGACCGATGTCGTAGAGTGATTTGTGTGCGTGAGTAAGCAGCCGGAAAGTGATCCTCTTATTGACGGGTAGCCAGTGGAGGTCTTTAAGGTGACCAGAGATGTGTTCGTTGCGTGGGATGTCTAGTATGAGTCTGGCTGAGGCGTTTTGGATTCGTTGGAGTTTCTTCTGGAGTTTTGCGGTAGTACCTGCGTAGAGGGTGTTTCCGTAGTCCAGACGGCTCGTGACCAGAGCGTGGGTGACTGTTTTCCTTGTTTCGGAGGGGATCCAGCGAAATGTTTTTCTGAGCATGCGAAGAATGTTGAAGCAGGAAGAGGATACGGCGCTGACTTGTCTGTTCATTGAGAGTGAAGAATCCAGGATGACGCCTAGGTTCCGTGCGTGGTCTGTCGGGATGGGTGCTTTTCCGAGGGCTTCCGGCCACCAGGAGTCGTCCCATGCGGAGGGGGATGTGCCTAAGATGAGGACTTCTGTTTTGTCTGAGTTCAGTTTCAGACGGCTTTGTTTCATCCATTCGGCAACTTCTTTCATTCCTTCGTGTAGGTTAGTTTTGGCGGTGCTGGGGTCATTGGTGAGAGAAAGGATCAGTTGAGTGTCATCCGCGTAAGAGATGATGTTGAGGTTGTGTTGGCGTGCGATGGCCGCGAGGGGGCTCATGTATACGTTGAAGAGGGTGGGACTGAGTGAGGATCCTTGTGGTACGCCGCAGATGACTTCAAAGGCCTCGGACTTGAATGGTGGAAGGCGGACTCTCTGGGTTCTTCCGGTGAGGAATGAGGTGATCCAGTCAAGTGCAAGGGTTCTGGCTGGGTGATTGGAGGAGTACAGGGGTAGTGCCTGGGTGATTAGAGGAGTGCATGGGTAGTGCCTGGGTGGTGTTATAAGTGATGTGTACTGCCTGCATGATCAAAGGAGTACCTGTTTAATGACTAGGTGATTGCATGATTGCAGGGGTAATGTCTGGGTAATTGGTGGAGTACATGAGTAATGTCTGGCTGATTGCATGAGCGCAGGGGTAATGTCCAGGTAGTTACATGAGTGTAGTGGTAGTGTCTGGAGGATTGGAGTAGAGCATAGGTAGTGTCTGGGTGATTTTATATGTGCATGGTACTGGCTGAGTGATTAGAGGAGTGCATAGATAGTCCATGGGTGATTGAAAGAGTGCAAGGGTAGTGTCCTGGTGATTGCATGAGTGCAGGGGTAATGTTTGGGGGATTGGAAAAGTGTATAGTTAATACCTGGGTGATTGCAAGAGTGTATGGGTAATGTCTAACTGATTGCATGTAAATGTATGTAAACGTATAGGCATTTATATAGCGCACTACTTACCCGGAGGGTCCCAAGGCGCTTCGACCGCTGCGAAACCCTTCCTGGCTTCCCTGAGAGATGGTCCCTTAATGGGTATCTCCAGGGTGAGACCAGGCATCCCCGGTGGTCTGGTGGGGCCGTTAGTGAAGATGAGGCAAGCTAATGCCCAGAGTTGCCGAGTGTGATCGCTGATCAGAGTGGGCACCGAGGCGAGAGAATTATCGAGTCCGCTGACCCTGGTCCAGAAACCTGCCGCGCCGGGAATCGAACCCTGGTCCCGGGCCGTCCTCTGCTCTCGGGTCTGCCGCCTCTAACCAGTGAGCCACACTACTTCACTACTGCATGAGTGTATGGGTAGTGCCTGTATGAATTGAGGAGTACATAGGTAGTGTCTGGGTGATATTATAAGTGTATGGGTACTGGTTAGGTTATTGGAGAAGTATCTGGGTGATTGGAGTAGTTTGGGAATAGTACCTAACTATATAGATAAGTGCATGGGTAGTGTTTAAAAATATAGATGAGTGCAGTAAAACGACCGTAAACATTAGATCACATTATCATACTTATTACATTACTTCATCTTACCTTTTTTACTTAAGAAGATACAAAACTCAGTGGAACTATTTTACAGTAGTTTTGATATAAACTAAATTTAAAATCTTTTCTAATTTTACCATTACCTTCTGTAAAAAAGAAGAAGAAAAATTGATATTGCATATCAAGTCAAGTCAATAGCACTTTATTTCGATTAATAAAAATCATAAAAGCGATCACACAGTTATATTACACACAGGAATATTAAAAAGACATTAAAAATATAATCATACATAGTACACAATATTATACATGATAAAAAGACATAAAATCAGGTATTGGTAATGGGGTCATCCAAAGGTAAAAAAATCTCACAATTCATTATCAGAGGGGTATAATCTATTCATTGAGAAAGGGATATAATCAGTTCTCCAATTGCCTAAGGGCAACCCTCTTATTCTTATTACGACCAGCAGCCACCAGGAAGCTGGCAACCCCAAACATCACCCTCGGGGTTCTTAACATTTGTAAGAACATCAGTGCTGGTTTAACCTGGGTGAATCCCGCTTCTCTAAGTATAGGCAGTAGATGTCGCTTCCTGATATCCGAAAAGTGCTGGCAAAACATAATAAAGTGCAAAAGGCTTTGGGGGGAGACACTATCACAGCTACAAGGAGGTCTAAGGTCTGGTTTCCCCCATACACATGAGATACCCAAAGTATATTGAACAATGCTCAATCTAAATCTGATCAAGAGATGTCGATGCTGTGGAATAGATACAATTCTGAGGTATGGTTCTATGTGTGGAGTAGTTTTCAAAACATAATTAGATCTCACAAGGGGTTTATACATTTCCACCTGTTCTCGCTCTTGCTCTAACATCCTCATAAAGTTCATCTTTATCCACTTCAGATCATTTTTATGCAGCAAATGCGGGGAATGAAAAAGCTCTGGTCGTCCCAGTTTAGCAAAGACATCTCTTATGTAGCATAGCCAGGGTATTTTATTTGCTTTATCAAGTGCCATTACATCTTTTAGGATGGCATGGTTCAATGAAATCTCCTTGTTAGTCCAAGTTTTAACCCAGCACGTTATAGGGGCTAAGTGAATAAGGTCGGAAATGTAGCTCAGTCCCAACTCAGTGTGAATAGTATACACAGGCGTTGATTGGGGAACAGCTAAGAGAGTCCTTAAAAAACGTATTCTCTATTTTTTGCAGTTTTTCCTGTTGCAAATATCCCCATAGTGAGGCCCTATACAGTGCAATAGATATACATTTCGATTTATAAATGGTTAAAAGTGCCTCCATAGGCCTGGATCCTAACCGCTTAACAAAGTCCATTAAAGCAGATGATGATCTGGCGACCGCAAGGCATTTCGCATTAATTTGGGGGGCCCAGCTTCCCTTTAGATCAAAGATTACGCCAAGGTACGTAAATACAGGAACAATTGACAAGACAACACCATTACAGGAGAAGGTCTGTGTTCTGTATGTTTTTGGGCGCTTTTCTACCACCATGACATGGGACTTATTACTGTTCACACTCAGATCTAACGATTCCATGAAGCCACCAAAGGAATCTAAAAGTCTCTGCAGCCCCAGTCCTGTGCGTGCCAACAATACCGCATCATCGGCATAAAGGAGGACCGGGACTGCAGAGTTTCCCACAAGCGGAATATCCTGAGTGGCTTTTTCCAGATGTTTGTCAATGGAATTTATATAAAGTGTGATATTGCATATAATAATATAGTTTAAGAACACATCAACATTTTAGAATTACATAACATATGCAGTTTCCCTTTTTTTGCTGTTCTCAGATTCTACTGAATTTCACCAAGCACAGTGATTTCAATGTATATTATCATACAACATCGGGTAAAAAAACAATCAATGAGATTGTAAAAAAAATAATCTGCGCTAAAAATATTTACAAGTGTAACTATTTGTTTACCTATCTACAGTTTCTAAATTACATTCTTCAACTATATTAAATCTTTTATTTCCCTCAAGTACATTTTATAAAATATACACTCTCATTTACATCACGTATAATATAAAGATCAAATATATAAAATCCTTCTGTCAAACACAATTTAGCAAATGAAATAAGAATTAGCACAGACAATAATCCAAACAGTAATTGTTCACATCTTCCCAATAGGCCGAATAATGTTTCCAAATCCATATGCATTGAAAATATCTCCAATAAACATGTTAATTTATGTTCACATCTTTCAAAACATTGGAATAAAAAATATCAGATATTAATTTTGGTAATTCGTAAGGCAACGTACACTTGAATTCCAAATGGCATCCTTGCAATGTGTCCATCCTTTATTACACTTTAAATACACAGTGTAGTGTCCAGATGTTGTAGTAGGTCCATCATGGAAAATAATAACCACCTCTTCAAGAGTTCTTTCTGAAATTGATACTTGATTTGTCAAAGCTGTTTTTACTAATTTGTTAAAAGACACTGATTTGCAATCTGGTATTGTCAAATATATCAATCGTTCAGTGTCTATTTCAGTGGTAGAAGGAAATGAAATGAACACTCTTCACATTTATGATCCCATCTGTAACTTAGTCCACACACATTTTCAATTTCTATTCCTTCATCTTCCAATACTGCAAGCATAAACATGAGAAATTCTTGTGAATCTTGTTGTACATTCAATGTAAATTTCAATGATCCAGTATATATATAAATATATCCAAAAGGCCCTGAATGCCAGACGCAGTATGGATTTTAGTTCTATCAGTTACCAATATTTAAAACGTATAATGTAGTAAAGAACAGAATCTTTTTTCTCAATTTTCCATAATTTCCTGATGAAGATCCCCTAGATAAAACACAACATTCACAATTACATTATCATAGCAGTTGATACCTGAACTATTTTCTAACTGGTATCCTACAATATCATCAAATATGTCCATTTCCATTTTCTTTGCAGTTTCATCATTCTATTAAATTGTTTTCTTTTTTTGAATCTCAGTTGAATATTTGTCATATTTCCATTTTGGACACACTACAAGATTCTCATATACAGGACATTCACCTAAGCTAGAAGCACAAAGTCTTCTTAACCGATTGTGCTCTCTTACACAATTTACATCTGCACTAAACTTTTTCTCACCAAAATTAATCAAATACCAACCAGATAATGTTCTTACTCTAGACAATGCAACATATGCCAAGCCTTCTTTAAACACTTTACTTCCAATATTTACCAAATCACTGTCTACACTTAAACCTTGAGATTTATGAATGGTTACAGCATATGCCAAAGAAAGAGGAAACTATTTTCTACGGACAAACACGTCTTTTACAAGCAAAAAACCAACAGCACAACGTCCAATCTGTTTTACCTCTGCAATCTTATCAAATGTAATCTTCTAAAATTCAATTACATCTCTGTTCTGAAAATTTACAAGTTCAACAACGTTTCCCTTAGCTCCATTTACTAAACCTTCGTCTACATTAAAATGACGCATTAAAATTACCCAACAGTTCACACATACACATAAAGTCCGTTCTAAACCTGAAGTCTTAGACACCGACTTTTCCAAAGAATCCAATTTTGACTGTAATTTCTCTGAGAGAAGAATAGTAACTCCTTCGTGTTCCATTTTATCGATAGCTTCCATTTTCAGTATTGGTTGTTTTTCCAAATTCAAAAGTTCTTGATTGAATGTAGAACACTCTTGCAGTGTTACTAATGGAAGAGGCAGCCGGGTTTTCTGGAGGATTATACTGCCCAGACTAGTCACTACCGTTCTAGAATATTGCCTACCTCAAATGGCCAGCTGCAACATGACCATAAAGTTAAACATTCATGTAAGGGGTATGAGAGGCAACATGTAAATACAATAAGTTACAGGGTCTAGGTTTCGAAAAAATGAGTCCACTTTGTTGTTTGTAGCCTTGATGTGTCTTTAATACACAAATGCTGGGTTTTCATAAATGCACAGCCAATGCGTTTTGCCCAAACATGGACTTCTTCAGGGCTGTAATATTATACAATATATGCATAAGTAAAATTCAACCGTGAATGCAGAGAATAGGGAATGGAGAAATAAAAGCGGGCAGTGTCTTAACGAGGGAAGAGAATTGAAGTGAAAGAGAGCATTGAAACCAAGGCTGTATGACAGCCAATGTGTGAGAAACCATTTAAGGGAAGAGGAATTGGTACTTTTGAATTGGTATTAATAGTATAGTACATAGCCATTAAACAACCCAAAGGGAGACATAAGCCACACCAGTTGGCTAGTCCGGGTAAAAGTGAGGTAGGGACAGAGCCTGCCAAAGTGCCAGGAATTACACCACTAGATCCATTGTGTAGGTAAAGTAACAAATGCGTCAGAGTAAGCTTACCGATTGCTAGGTGCTGTACTCTCTCCAAGGTCCTAAAGTGAGATCCGCAAATCTTTCAGGTCCGTGTCAGGATGTAGGAATTGAAATAGGATAAACCCTGAGCAATGGAAAATGAAGGTAAAGAGAGGGGACATTTCTATTAGAAGCGTAAGGTACAATTAAAGAGTCAAGTCAAGTCAAGTCAGATAATTTATATAGCGCACTACATACCCAGAGGGTCTCAAGGCGCTTAGAGAGGGGAGGAGGATTACTTGTCAAATATCCACGTTTTAAGTTGCTTTCTGAATGCTAGGTGGTTCTGGGTAAGGCGAAGGTGAGCGGGGAGTGAGTTCCATGTTTTAGCAGCCAGGTATGAGAAGGATCTGCCTCCCATGGTGGTCTTGTTGATGCGAGGTACAGTGGCGAGGGCTTGGCTGGAAGAACGTAGTTGGCGGGAGGGGGTGTAAAAGGACAGTCGTGAGTTGAGGCATTCTGGTCCGATGTCGTAGAGTGATTTGTGTGCGTGGGTTAGCAGTCGGAAAGTGATTCTCTTATTGACGGGTAGCCAGTGGAGGTCTTTCAGGTGACCAGAGATGTGTTCGTTGCGCGGGATGTCCAATATGATCCTGGCTGAGGCGTTTTGGATTCGTTGGAGTTTCTTCTGGAGTTTAGCGGTAGTACCTGCGTAGAGGGTGTTTCCGTAGTCCAGTCGGCTCGTGACCAGAGCATGGGTGACTGTTTTCCTTGTTTCGGTGGGGATCCAGCGAAATTTTTTTTGGAGCATGCGAAGAATGTTGAAGCAGGATGATGATACGGCGCTGACTTGTCTGTTTATTGAGAGTGAAGAGTCCAGGATGACGCCCAGGTTCCGTGCGTGGTCCGTTGGGATGGGTGCTCCTCCAAGGGCTTCCGGCCACCAAGAGTCGTCCCATGCAGAGGGGGATGTACCTAGGATGAGGACTTCTGTTTTGTCTGAGTTCAGTTTCAGACGGCTTTGTTTCATCCATTTGGCGACTTCTTTTATTCCTTCGTGTAGGTTAGTTTTGGCGGTGCTGGGGTCATTGGTGAGAGAAAGGATTAGTTGAGTGTCATCCGCGTAAGAGATGATGTTGAGGTTGTGTTGGCGGGCGATGGCCGCGAGGGGGCTCATGTATACGTTGAATAGGGTGGGGCTGAGTGAGGATCCTTGTGGTACACCACAGATGACTTCAGTAGCCTCGGACTTGAATGGTGGAAGGCGGACTCTCTGGGTTCTTCCGGTGAGGAACGAGGTGATCCATTCAAGTGCTTTTCCTTGTATTCCGGTGTTGTTGAGGCGTTGTAGAAGGGTGCTGTGGCAGACTGTGTCGAATGCTGCAGAGAGGTCGAGGAGGATGAGGGCGACTGTGTCTCCATTGTCCAGTAGAGTTCGAATGTCGTCTGTTGCTGCGATGAGGGCGGTCTCAGTGCTGTGTTTTGCTCGGAAGCCAGATTGTGAGGGGTCGAGGGATTTGTTGGCTTCGAGGAAAGCGGCGAGCTGGTTGTTGACAGCTTTCTCGATGACTTTGGCCGGGAATGGAAGGAGCGAAATGGGGCGGTAATTTTTGAGTTCGGTGGGGTCCGCTGTGGGTTTTTTCAGCAGGGCGGTGAGTTCAGCGTGTTTCCAGTCTTCCGGGAAGGTGGCGGAGTTGAAGGAGCAGTTGATGACGTCTCGGAGGTGTGGTGCTATGACGGAGTCTGCTTTGTTGAAGATGTGGTGAGGGCAAGGGTCTGTAGGGGATCCTGAGTGGATGGAATTCATCAGGCGGATTGTGTCCTCAGTGGAGATTGGGTTCCAGACGTTAAGGGTGTTCACGGGGGGGGAGAATGTTCAGCAGATGGTTGGAAGGGTTGGTCTCCGGGTTGGTTGTCGAAGCTGTTGTGGATGTCTGCAATCTTGTTGTGGAAGAATGAGGCTAGGGACTCGCAGAGGGCTTGAGAGGGGGTGATGTTGTTGGAGTTGGCCGAGGGATTGGAAAATTCCTTGACGATGTTGAAAAGTTCTTTGCTGTTGTGGGCGTTGTTGTCAAGTCGATCTTTGAATGCTGTTTTCTTGGCCTTTCGGATTAGTTGGTGGTGAGTGCGGGTGGCGTTTTTGAAGGCGTCCTTGGTGCTAGTGGTTGGGTCTTTTTTCCAGGCCTTTTCAAGGGAGCGGCAGAGTTTCTTGGACTTCTTAAGGTCATCGTTGAACCATGAGGCCTTCTTGCTGCCAGGTTTGCTTTGACGTTTTTTCAGTGGTGCTAAGGTGTCGGCGGTGTTGGATAGCCATAGGGTGAGGTTGGCGGCGGCTTGGTTTGGGTTAGAAGAGTGGGCTGGGGTGTTTAGGAGAAGTGATGCGGAGATTTGGTCGGTGGTGATTTTGTTCCAGTTTCTTTGCAGAGTTGGTTGGAGGTGGTTGGTGGGTTTCGGCTTGTTGTAGGTGAAGTGAACGCAGCTGTGGTCACTCCAGAGGAGATCCGTAGTGTGGCTGAAGGAGACATGATTGCTGGAGGTGAAGATGGGGTCGAGTGTGTGACCTGCGATGTGGGTGGGGGAAGTGACCAGTTGTTTAAGTCCGAGGTTGGCGAGGTTGTCCAAGAGGGTGGTGGTGTTGCGGTCGTTGATCTTTTCAAGGTGAAAGTTGAGGTCTCCCAGAAGGATGTAGTCTTTGGAGGGGAGCGCGTGTGGAGTGATGAAGTCCGTGATGTCTTCACTGAATTTTGCGCGGGGTCCTGGTGGTCTGTAGAGGAGGGTGCCTCTCAGTGTGGTCTTGGGGTCGATGTGGATCTGGAAGTGAAGGTGTTCGGAGTTGGCGAGGTTGGCGTCAGAGCTGGTTGAGATGCGGATTGATTTTTTATGGACGATAGCGATTCCTCCTCCTGTGTGGCCGGTACGGTCCCTGCGTGTGATCTTATAGTCTTCAGGGATGGCAATGGTGATGTCTGGGGCGGAGGAAGCGTTCATCCATGTTTCTGTTAGGAAGGCGACGTCTGGAGAGATGGTGTCTAGTAGATTCCAGAGGTCGATGGCGTGTCTGTGGACCGAGCGGGTGTTGAGAAGGATGCATTGTAGGTGGTTGGGGTCGGTAGTCTGTGGAGTGGTCGTCGTGGAGTGGTTGTCGGTGCCGCTGAATTTGCAGGAGTAGCAAGAGAAAGGTCCATGAATGTGTCCGGGAGCTGCTTGGACGCAGTTGGGGACGCGACCGGGGTTAAGGGCTAGGAGGGTAGCGGCATCGTAGGTAATGCGGGAGGGCTGGGAGGGACGGGGCCCAGGGGGTATGGCGCTGGGCGCGGTCCAGGCGCGGACGGGCGTAGACGGGCTTACCTTTGGCGCACCTTCGGCGCGGATTGGGCGCGGTCGCTGCGCGTGAACGCTGCGCGCGGGAACAGCTGTCATATATGGATAGTGGAGGGGGAGGGGCGAGGGCGGCTGAGCTGGGAGGCGGGGCGGGTTAAGTCCGACCACAACAACAAACAAAATGGCAGCGGGGCGCTGGGGGATAACGCGCAGCACAGCCAAAGTTGCACAGGCAATTACAATGCAAAAACAGAGCAAAAGCGGCAATCTAATAAGTTTACAGAGCGCAAATGCGTCAAGCAGGCAGATAGCAGGAAATCACAATGAGGCGCTGCACAACAATACCACGTGTCGTCAAAGACACTGGGGAGCGACCACTCGCCTCGGGAGAGAAGAGCGAGTCACAGCGCTACGATGGAGCTGAGCGCTGGAAGTAGTCAGTGGGAGGGCGGCTGAGCTGGGAGGCGGGGCGGGTTAAGTCCGACCACAACAAGAAACAAAATGGCAGCGGGGCGCTGGGGGATAACGCGCAGCACAGCCAAAGTTGCACAGGCAATTACAATGCAAAAACAGAGCAAAAGCGGCAATCTAATAAGTTTACAGAGCGCAAATGCGTCAAGCAGGCAGATAGCAGGAAATCACAATGAGGCGCTGCACAACAATACCACGTGTCGTCAAAGACACTGGGGAGCGACCACTCGCCTCGGGAGAGAAGAGCGAGTCACAGCGCTACGATGGAGCTGAGCGCTGGAAGTAGTCAGTGGGAGGGCGGCTGAGCTGGGAGGCGGGGCGGGTTAAGTCCGACCACAACAACAAACAAAATGGCAGCGGGCGCTGGGGGATAACGCGCAGCACAGCCAAAGTTGCACAGGCAATTACAATGCAAAAACAGAGCAAAAGCGGCAATCTAATAAGTTTACAGAGCGCAAATGCGTCAAGCAGGCAGATAGCAGGAAATCAGAACAGTAATGAAACCAACCTCAAACTGAGGGTAACCAATGGTGCAAAATGAGTCAGCAACAAAGGTGCTCTGTCTCTGCTGCGATTAATCTGTGTCAGAGGCAAGGGGTAGCTGCGGGTAAAGAAGAGAGGGTGGGCCTATAGTGAGTAAATTAAGATACTACAAGAGAAGTGTAGTTATGGGTCTAGCGCCCCCATCCCAATTCTTGAAGGCTTAATCCTTATTAAGCGCTAGAAATAGGAGCGCGTTAATTACAACACCTCCAATTACTTGCTCTAATGCACTGGCCAAAAGAATTTCACTGTCTTGCTCAGCACGCCTTTCGTCATCCAAAATCATGTGATGCTAGTTATGTGTGCTGATGTTAGGCACCCATGATTAGGGTGAAAAAGAATTTATTATAAAATGCCGACATTTAGTCGATTGTCGCATAAGAACCCCTGTGTTGCCCGGGTAACCACTGGTCTGTATTAGCTAAGACCGGAACACTGTGTATTCCTTGACTGTGCGCCCGTTGTGGCAACTCAAAACTGAAACGGGTGCTGCAGCTAAAGATAAAGAGTAGACACAGTGTGCTTACTGGTGTGTGTTAGAAGTCTCAAGGAGTGTAATTTATGGGCACCATTAGACAGTAAGGCGTGTCTGTCCTGTAACACGGCAACTCGGAGGACGGTAAGTGCCTAGTTCTGTATTAGTTTCGTGACAGACTCTGAGCTCCTAAGTATATCTATAACCTTAAGTACTATCCCTTACCCTTATATTCTTACTTGTAAATAGCGATAAGTCTGCGATCCGTGTACGGTGACGTCAGTGTCTATCAGGGTGAGGTAAAGTCCATTGCTCGATGCGAGGGTGATTTAAATAAGCAACCGGGTGTGGTTTCCGGTGTGTAGCCCTTAGACTACTTCCGGGTTACGGATCGTGTCAGTACACATCTGGTCCGCTAATCTAGGTGGCCATGTTGGTGGTAACCCGATAGAAAGATCAACGAAATATTGACCTTAGGGTACAGCGGTCCAGCCGTAATTCGATTTTGTTTCAAAACCGGAGAATAGGCAAGTGTGTGTCTTGGCAGACCGTCAAGATAGTTAAATAAATGAAAATGATTGCTAAGGATAACTGTGAAGCTGTAGGTGTTAAATGAGAACTGCACAGGGCTAACATAAAGCTGTAGTGAAAAGGCATGAATTTGTGCATAGAGTTATACAATGAGAAGACAGGAAAAGTATTTAAAAACATTAAGAAATATACATAATTCTAGCAGCAAAAATGTTTTGGCTATTACTAACATTACATTCAACTGACAGCAATAATGTTAGGTTATTACAAATTGGTAATAGTACAGTAATGTCGTGGGGCTTAGCCTTGCATTCACACTGTGTTAAGTTGACATAAGCTTATTAGAAGTTTAAACACCATTTTTCCTTTCTGCTGCATTCTGCACATGGCACACATTATAATAAATGTTTAGAGTTTAGCAGAGTGTTTTGCTTCACATGAGAATAACATGTTTTTCTGTACTAGCAGTCTTGCGTGGTAAGCTTAGTCTGAACAGTGAGTGCAGAGGCCTTCAAGGTTATTTCAACACAGTGGTTGTTGTTTGGACTGAAAAGCGCACGTTCTAGACATAACATATGTGCAGCTGTGGCCACCTCTGATTTTTGGCGTGTTTAATAATGCACTGTGTAGGCATGCTCACACACACTTGGAGAACATTCGTATGCTGAGAGCTTGTGCAGAATTTGATGTGAACCACTTCTGCTAATACCAGAGGTATGGGGCTGCCTATGCAATCCCAAAGAGACCTTCTGTAGATATAAAATAACCTACTAGCAAGTGAGGGTGAAAAATAGGTATATTTTAAACCTGTTTCCATTAAGCAATTATAACATGCTTTCTCCCTTTGTATTTTATGGAATAGTAACTATGCTGATAATCTTGTTGCTTATAATATACCCGCTTGTATGATCTAAGATACTGCGTATGAGAACATGGCATTAGAAATAAATATTTCAAACTTGCACGTGTCTTCATTTACTCCCTTTTTTGGACTGATTTGCAGAGGCAGCTGGTGAGATTTGAAAGTGGTGGGCGTAAATGATAATCATACTGCACCGTAGCTAGCGAGCGAGCGAGCGAGCCTAAGGAGGATTCGGGGTGATTTCCCCCAGAGAAAATTTTGAAAAAAGCGTGGACAAATGGTGCATTTTCAAGCAAATTTGAGAAAGCAGGAAGTTTAATAAAGCAATTGTGAAAGTGCAGTTATTACATTAATAGATGGCATAACATAGGTAGCTGCCTATTCAGTATAACTACAGAGCTTCATACATTCCGTCCTATTACGCTCAGGTGCTGAATTCAGACTATAAGACTTTCATGAAAATCTGAGCTCTAAGAGTAGCAGAAGTTGCACAGCAGTTGGGAAACAGCCTTCAAAAGCATTTGGAACCACACATTGCCTTTACCACGTTTCCATTAGAATGCATGTGACTTTATCAAATGCACTATATTGTCAGAGGTTTATCCTAATTGTCTCAAAGCCAGATTTTTCTATTTACTTGTATGCTATGTTTGCTGTGCTTGCAGGCTATTCTATGTTACAGGATGGGCCATGTTCGAATGCTCACATCAGGATGACACCTTTAACTGCATTTTCTCCACTGTGTTATGTATCAGATTTATTCTCGAGTTGTCCCACTCGCCTTGCCCTTTACCTCGCTGTAAATTCACACTACAAGTACCTTACACTTCAACCACGCCATCATTCAGTCATACTTCCTCATCACTCTAGCTGAAGGACCATTAGTTATAGGATATCTAGTCGGCTCTCCCTCAGACCACTCTGTAGCTATTTTCCATTCTGTCCACAACACTTGGGACCACAATTTCAAACAAAGTATTCAATTTAGTCCACAAAATGTTTGTACCTTTCACAACCGCTCAACTGTTTATTACCACTCCAGAGGCTTTTCTCTCAAATTGGTAAATTCATTCGTAAATGATGCAAGCTCATTCCTACTCCATGGTTCAAATATGTAACCTCCACTAGGTACTTCCTGTAAAGGGAACTTGCAGCTCCTGTCTTCCCCATGCCACCAGGAGGAGGAGGCTCTCCTATCGGACTCTTGGGGTTGGTCTTTTAGAGCATTTAAGTTCCCACTCTCCTAACTCACTCCAAATTCAGATGCTGGGGATTCATTCTTGAATTTTCATCTTTGTCCCTGGTATTCTCATATGCTCTATGTCCTGATGACTAAAAACAAGGCAGTGACTTTACTATAAAGTCTTTGTCTGTTAAAAATCTGCCTTATATTACTGAGCTACTTTAGATAATTTGACATTAGCCTGTCTAGCTCTCCTTTTAACATCTTCACTCATAAACAAAAGTTGACTCTGCTGATAAGTTTCTATACAATTCAGTTGTAAGACAACCACTAATCATTTAATCCAATTCCAGCTTTAATTTTCCCACGTCCACTAACTTTACTTTCAAAGTAGACTGAAGAGTCCCCTGGCTCACTTCTGTAATCCTACTTTAGTTTAATGTAGCATTAAGGACTGCCTTCCATTTCCTGGGTATCAACACAAGGATGTACCTCACAAGCTTTAGAAACTGCTTTTACTTTAGGTATGCTGATATGCATATTTAAGGGTGGTTTCCAAGTAAGTGAACCTAAATCTGGTAAACCCGGGAAGGACCTCAAAGATCAAAATCCAGTCTGATTTGCTGATGGGTCTGCACTTGCACCACTAGGAGAACTTGTATGCATTGGAATCAAAGGGACAAAGGGGCATATTCAAAAGCCCCTATCGTCACCACAACTTCACTTTTTCTGATATTGTGGGGGAAATAGGGGCTTAACACTGCCTTGTACATAAGGCTTCCTTTCACGCTATACTTACCATGAAACTGGAGAGCAATGGGTGTTGTGGTGGGTGTTCCACCGCAACACTAATTGATTTTGACACTGCCTCATAATTACAATTGTGGTGTAAATATGGGGCCCCGCCAAAATGAAGATCAGGGAAAACCTGGTCTTACCCTGGCACAATGGGGAGAAATATTTAATTTCTCCTTGTTTTTGCTGTTTCCATATGTGAGACGTTGTGCAGCACACACAGAAACAGCAAAATCACAATCATTGTTCATAAGCATCCTTGTGAATGTGGTGCAGCTTCAGAGGTGGCGGAGCGCAGCAATAAGCCAAGGAGGCTAATGCTGTGCTCCTCCACTTCCTCGTAAATATGCCCCAAATTCACTGAACCTCCGACTCACAGGTGTGATTTTTGATGCTTGTTGTTGAACAGGGACATTGGAATTTTTAATCCCATCTCCCCCATAACCAAGTTTGTATTAAGTCTGGGTGGTGAACTCCCCTCCGCTCCCGGACTTTGCAGAGTTTTCGCATTCCGCGCTATACAGAGCCCGCGAAGTTCCAAAAACAGAGCAGAGTTTTTTTCCTCACTCTTTGTCGTCAACATGAAGTTGGCGAGCCTGAGTGAGGAAAATCCACCTCCCGGAGAGTTTTCTCAACGAGGCGGTCACATTTCTCAATGCGAGTGGCTGTGCATGCTTGCGACTGCTTAGGTTGAAAAAACATCTGTTCGCGTTGAGAAAGCAGCCGCTCAAGTAGAAAATCTACTTGAGCGGCAGAAAGACTGCAGCGCCCACTTACGCCCACTTGTGCTGTGCATGGGGCCGTTCCTAATACTTTCACACCACTGGCAAACAGCCAGCACTTGCAGAACTCTGTGTAGAGCGGCAGAGGTTTTTTTGCACATTGCCGAGTTCCGCCAAGCGGAACTCCGCGAACTCTGCGAACTCTGCCTAGGCTTAGTTTATATAAAGAAACCACTGGTCCAAAGGTAACAGAACTGTAAGTGCATCTGGGACTGTACAACCCCTCGGACTTACATACAGTAGGTGTAGGTCCGAGGGGCGCAATTCCCTGGATTACCCCCATCATGCTTTGATTCACTGTAATAGTCCCAATCACACTCCAGTTTTGATTCACAGGAAAAATCCCTAGCATTTTACGGTCCATAATCACTGGTGCAGTAGCCAATCCAGTATTCCTGCTTACAACACCGCTCCCACCTACCTTATTTCGAATCTCATAATGATATAAGGACGTGGTCACTCGGACATTGGTACATTTAAAACACTGTGACTAGTATCACTATCACTATTGCCATCTTGTTTTTGTCCTTCCTTCTCTTTTTGGTCCCTTTTTCCGATCTCTGCTTTGTAACAATGGGTATGATTTCACTCCTTCAATCATATCAGTTCTCCACCTTTCCTGCTCAGCTTCCACCTCGCATCTGCATAACAACGCAGTTGGAAAACGAGGAAGCGTCTGTGAGGCCTGCACAAATAACATGTCACCTTTGTACTTCACTGGGAACCAAATACCCTATTGCAGCACTTAACTCTCAGAGGGTAGGGTTGCAGAGCAGTCTCAGGCTTACTCAAGGGAGGTGGTGTAGGCTAGTAATCGCCATTACAGGTCACCATAAATAACACTCAATAATTGATTGTCCAGTCTGTACTTTGCCTTATAAAAGTAAGAGTACATTTATTAAGCACATGCACTACTCAATACTATGCACCAATTTACAAATATACATAAGCTGTTGGAATTACTTTGTGACATCGCATAACAACTCCACCCCTACCGAAGAGGGTGGGGTCTAGTACCACAACTTCCATGTATGCACATCATCTTGCCCCTTAATGCAAGGGTTGATGGCACCATCCCAGAGGTGACCCACCCCATCATTTCAACAAGTATTAAACATCGGTTCACCTGCACTGGGGTCACATACCCCTGACTGAGCATCATATACTGGCAATACAGTATGCACCACTGGAGGAGTGGGGCTCAATGGTTAGAGCGGCAGACCCTAATGCAGAGTTCTGGCCAGGGACCAGGGTTCAATTCCCGCCTCGGCGGGTCTCGGGCTCAATTTCCTCGGACCAGATAATTCCGTCTCGGTGCCTATTCTAATCATGGGCCCTACGCTGGAACTCTGGGCAATAGCTTGCTTAACGTCCACACCGGCCCCAACAGCGCAAGGATGCCTGGCTTCACCCTGGGGGTGCCCAGGAGTGGACACTTCACAGGGAAAGCCAGGAAGGGTTCCACAGCGGTATGAGTAAAAGCGCCAGGAAACCGCTTGGTGGCAGTGCGCTCTACAAATACCTTGACATTTACATTTACCACTAAATCTTGTGGCTAAGAGTATACAGCTTGGGAAGGAAGGTCATGAGTCCAGCCTGTCAGGGTCACCACCATCCAGGCTCTAGTTTTGGGCTGACTAAGAGGAACATGACATTTCTGGATGACCCGAAGCAGTACAGCTATGACTTTGGACTTTGCAGAATACTTCTTCTCACCTAAGTTACAGTGAACTTTAGTGTGTATGGAATGTGTAGGCCCTAGGAAAGTGAATCTATCCCATGTGGTCTTCATCCTCATAGGAGAATAATGACGCAGTGTTTCAGTGAAAACGTTAAAGCACACTGACTTTCCCTTCCATGTTTCTTCCCATTGTATACAGCCGTAAAGTGTCTGCATGTAACCAGCTTGGTGGCCCTTACACTCGCTGCAACGCAGCACCCTAGTTTCACCTGGGGGACACCCATAAAATCAACATGCAGTCTGTTTCATCATGAGTTCACTGTCGGTGAGTCCCAACTTATGAGTATCTCCGACAGTAAAAGTTCCACAAGGTGTTCAAAAGGCAAAAAATCCAGGCGGGTCAGATGGTGCGAACCACCTTCTAATAAACCCACAGCTTATTCACTCATCCATGATATCTTGCTTATCTTTAGCATGAGCCACACTCTCCCAAGCATTAAGTGCTTCAAATTGTGCAGGTCTAGGTTGTGGTTTCATTGAATATAAAATTGTCCTCAAACTCTCAATAATTCTTACATAAATGTACCATAACGTGGAATCGCCTGTGCACCTTCTTTCTCAGTGATCTTGTGCCATTGGTAAAGTCAAATACATGTCTTTACCTTACATTTATTGCCATGTAATGACCCGCAGTGTCTTTAGGTAGGGCTTCTTCCCTTCCTCTAAGATGCAACATCTCCTCTTGTAGTGGGGCTGAGCTTTGCATTTACACAGTGTTAAGTTAGCATGAGGTTATTAGAAGTTTAAACACCGTTTTACCTTTTTGCTGTCCTTTGCACACGGCACACACTTTAACCATTGTTTAGAGAAGGCTGAGTGTTTTGCTTCACATGAGAATAACTTGTTTTTCTGCATCGCTAGACTCGCTTCGTTAGCTTTGTCTGTACAATGAGTGCCGAGGCTGTCAAGATTATATCAACACTGTGGCTGTTGTTTGAACTGATCAGCGCACGTTCTAGCCCTAACATTTATGCAGCGGTGGCCACCTCTGATACTGGTGTGTTTAATAATGCAGGCTGTAAGCATGATTGAACACACTTGGAGAAGATTCGTATGCTGAGAGCTTGTGCAGAACTTGATGTGATTCACTCCGGCTAATCCTTGAGGTATGGGGGCCGTCTATGCAAGCCTAAGAGACCTTCTTTAGGTATAAAATAACCTACTAGCAAGGGAGGGTGAAATGTCGGTATATATTTAAACCTGTTTCCATTTAGCATTATAACATGCTTTCTCCCTTTGTATTTCATGGAATAGTAGCCATGCTGATAATCTTATTTCTAATTATATGTCTGCTTGTATTATCCAAGATGCTGCACCTAAGATCAGAGCGTTAAAATAAATATTTTAAACTTGCTCATGTCTCCCTTTACTCCACGATTTGGACTGGTATGAGAGTGTAACGAAAGAGTGCTCTTGTTTCCAGCTTTTCCTGAGGTAACCTAAGTTGCATGTTCTGGGTTGTCTTATCATTGGTTTCTTTGCTATAGGACTAAGAGCTAATGAGATACTGATTGCTAGTCTGGTAGGGGATTTTGGGTACTAAGGTGAGTTTTTGGCACACCCTAATTCACTGAGGTCCTGAGTCTCTGTGCACAGTTCTCTGTCTGAGCAGAATCCCTGCAACACTCTAAACAAATCTCGTACAACTTTAAACATTTAATTTGCAATTAAATGTCTTGTTAGTTGTTCCTACCCAAAATCAATATTTTACTTAAAGGTCTTGTTCCAACTCATCAACCAAAAACATGCACTTCTTGACCTAAACAGCCAATAACAGTGCAAATTTACACCAACTGATCTATCCCCGTGTGGCAAGGTGTGATGACAGTCTCACTACTCGCAGCAGCTCACCATACTTTACAATTATTATGAATGCACTCTTTTCACTCCCACGCTTGGATGCAATAACAACAAGTAACAATTGTCTGCTTTACTAAAAATGTAACAGGAATCAGATATACAAACATAACTCAAACACACATCCAAATGAAACCTCATCCTGTGTGAATTCCTCTAATCAGTGTAACTTTTCTCTGAAAAAAGGTCTGCTACACTAATCATACTTCACTATCATACACAGAAAAAATGTACCTATCTTACATGTCCATTAGCGGTTTGCAAATTGCAATTCCCTATTTGCATTCTCAATTGTGGTAATTGTGATTATCTAAATTGTGAATGCAAAATGCTTTAATACATCTGGCCTTAAGATTGGGTGTGTACTAATCTAAAATAATTTCCTTTACTTCAGGCATTCACCATCCTCACTATGCTACCATCTGAGAATGCGCTTGGCCATACCTTCCAATTTAGCTCTGGTCAATGGACCTAGATAGTAGCCTGGGAGGAAAAGGGTTCAACAACAATTGTAAACATTCCATGCAGTGTGAGCATTAAAACCACACAATGAAAGTCTGAATCAGTAACTTGAAGTTAAAAGATGTATTGCAAACTCAAAGCCAAGCTGATAGATATCAATCTCAAATACATACTATAAAAGTACAAGATTAGTTTGGAAGACCAAACCGTCTTACAATATTGGTCCTCAATAGCAAAGAGCATATAAGGATTTCTGTAGTGGAAATACAAAAACATAAGGAAAACAATTTGGTGGTTAGACAAATAGCTTTGATCTTTCTCTCAACATATGAGAAAGAGTTGTAACATCTAATAAACCCAACATTAAGCTAGGGATAGGGAAACCCAATTAAACCAAAGAAGCAAGGTGTCCGCATCAGAGCCTCTGCAGAAGTTCTATAGGTAAGGAATCATGTATAGCATGAAGCCACACAATCAGCATTCACAAGAAAGGCCTACCTCTCTCAGTCTAAAGGGAATCTAACTAACCCCAAGGTGGGTTCACTAATGAAAATGCACAGAGAATATTCGAGAATGTGATCTCACACACATATCAGTACTTTTCCAGGTCCCAGAAATGTACTTTTCATTTGAACGTTACTATCATATTCCAGTCTCTACTTCTGAAACGTCCTTGGTTCCTCCCTCAGTCTGACAGTAACAACTGGTAGCACTGCCTTTGTTCTTCATTAAGATATCTTGACCATGCCTTACTATCTCAAGCATGCAATGTGCTTTTTACTAATGAATTCTTTTGGTGTGCACCTGCAGAGGAAAACACTTGTAAAAAAATGACTTTCCTATTATTTCAATGTCTCAACTGTAAGCTAAGGGCCCACAGTCATGCTAATTTACCAATTCTCTCTAAATACATATTGATTCCTTAGCAAATACACAAACCACAAAATGAAATTTCATATAAGGAGAGTCAAGTTACATTATACTGTAGTCAGTCAGTCAAAATACTCTTTATTCGATTTTTGTTAAAATCATAAAAGGCACAAATACAGTACAGTACGATTTTTAAAACATCAGTAGATCTGGTTACTAAATTTTAACATGAGTTATTAATTTCATTTTACACATAATTACAATGATAAAAATTTCAGATAAAATCAAATTTTAAAAACAGATTAAAATAAGGCTTTCCTATGTATTCTTTTCTTCCTTAGTCTGAAGGTAGCTGTTAAATAACATGCAACGCTGAAGGTAGTATGAGTTTCAACTAACATTTGGAGGAAAATTAGGGCTGGCCTTACTTGGATAAAACCAGCAGCCCTTAAAACGGGAAGTAAATATTTTACCCTCTCACTGGTATATAGACCACAAAAAAATGTAAAATGGAGGGTATCCTGAGTTGAAAATTGATCACAATCAAAGGGTGGTCCATCTTCAGGTTTTGACCACACTGGAAAGTTACCAAGTGTGTAATGAATAAGATTCAACCTAAATTTTGTTAGTAAGAGTCTGTGGAGTGGGTTGGTGACAATTTTTAAGTAAGGTTCCAGAGAAGGAGTAGTAGTTAAAACTATGTGAGCTCTTACCGAGGGTTTCCTCAGTTCCAGCTCCTCTCTCACCAAACAAGCCCTCTCAAAAAACTCTTGTTTTATCCATCTGATATCTTCCCTACTGATGTTGGTTGGATCGGTAAAGAGTTCTGGTCTCCCAAGCGTGGCGAAAGCAGATCTAATATAATTCAGCCAAGGTATTCTCATAGCGTTGTCCCTCGAGGTAACATCTTTAAGGATAGCATGATTTATTGTTAGCTCAGAGTTCAACCATGTTTTAGTCCAGAAAAGGAGTGGGGCTAGTATTCATTCATTCATTCAAGATAGCTTTATTCGGTATTTTGACAAAAAACCATAAAAGCATGACATACAAATACAAGACAAAAAACAGACTAAACAACTTTTCTCATATACACAATTTCTTACAATAAAAAATATCATCAGGATAAAATAGATAAAATAGGACAAATTCATTAAATGTGCATATATAAAGATTCTAAAATTCATTTACAAGACTCTTGGAGTTCATACAGTCTACTGCTGTATACGTATTATTCGGTGTTTATAAGGAACATTATAATACGAATTTTCAGTTTTATGTTTATCCAAGAAGTCCTATGCATTTCCCATAGACCCCCTGCATTTTACGGTAAACGCCAAGAATTTTATCGCTGTCACTATGGTAACTTCATCTTGCAGCATATATAATCTAAACAGTGCAGTTTTACAGGTTCTTACACCCCATGACTTTAGCAATGGTAACAGGTATCTTTTTCTCCCCCACTCATAATACTTACAAAAGAATATACAATGTAAATTTGACTGTCTGGATAAGTCATCACACGGGCAATTTTCCATATTTGCCGACCAATTGTTTGTAATGGGGAAAGATACAAGCCTATAGAACGACTCCGTCCTCATTCGGGTCAGGAGCATTCTATGGTAACACGAGTAGATTGGTGCTAAATAAGCATGGATACCCGGACCGTGTAAGATATTACGATGAGCTACTATGGTGGATTTGTGCCCGTCTAAATACCATCTTCGTTCCGCCAGTAAATCTAAACACGCCATTTTTAAAGATTTTTTTGATATTTGTGAGCATGTTGTGGGGTTTGAATAAAGATCTGGTTTACCAATAGAAAGAAAAAACTTTTTCACATAAGCTAGCCATGGTTGTTTGCTAGACGCAGAGTAGTTTAAACAGTCATTAATTACTTCCCTATTGAACCCTGTATCCTCACATGTCCAGATCTTGAACCACAGCATTACTGGTGCTATTTTTATCAGGTCTATAATATGGACTCTGTCCAGTTCGTTGTGGCACCCAGTGATAGACGTGGAGCGAGGAACTGAGAGTAGATATCTAAGGAAAGCATTTTCCACTGTTTGGATCTGTGTGCTATCTGCTATGCCCCATATGCCCGCCCCATATACGGCGGTAGACACGCATTTAGCAGCATATATCTTCAGTAATATGTCCACAGGTTTCCTACCCAGTCTCTTAGCAAAGTGTTTAAGAGCGCCTATTGTACGGGCAAAGGCTAAGTTCCTAGAGGTTATTGCTGGTGACCATGTTCCCTTGTTATTAAATGTAATTCCTAAATAGGAAAAGGTTTTGGTCATCGCTATCTTAGTGCTGTTTACAAAGGTTTTGCAGTCTGGTATGTTTTTTCGCAAAGAGCATGACATTGTAAATGTTTTTCCCTCATTTATTTTTAAGCCTCTCGTGGACATAAAAGATGAGAAGCCTGTTATGGCTTTCTGAAGACCTAGCTGTGTACGAGCCATAATCACAGCGTCGTCGGCATACAATAATAAAGATACTGGGGTGCCATTTATTTTAGGATAGTCAACTCTAAGATCATTTAAAACGTCTGCTATCTCGTTGATGTATAAATTAAAAAGAAATGGCGCAAGGATGCAGCCCTGACGAACACCCTTCGCTATAGGGAATTTTTTTGTTCGCTCACCATTTTTGCCATATCTAACCGCTGCACCCGCATCTCTGTATAGTTCCTGTATAAAATGTAGAATATTTTTATCTATTCCCAGCTTTGCCAGAGTTTTCCACAGCACCGCATGATCGAGGCAGTCAAAAGCCGAGGATAAGTCGACAAAAGTAAGGAAGAGATTCCCTTGCTTCTTGCTAATGTACTTGTTTATTATTAAATTCAAATTTAAAACCTGCTCTACCGTGCCAACTCCAGTTTTGAAGCCGTACTGTAATTTGGAAAGAATCCCTTTGTCTTTGGACCAAGTTTGTAGTTTAGTTAGCAATATTCTACCTGCCACTTTCATTAATGTATCCAGCAGGGAAATGGGGCGGTAGCATTTTGGGTCCTGTCTGTTCCCCTTTTTAAATATTGGAATGATTATGGCTTCATGCCATGAGTCAGGAAATCCCATTAAGCTATACGCATTTAGTACATTTGCTAATAATGGAGCCCACAGTTCTACGTTGACTTTAAATAAGTCAATGGGGACTCCATCTGGGCCGGGAGCTTTTAAATTTGCGCTCTGTGAGATTGCTAATTCAACCTCAGCAGGGGTAAAAGCTATATTTAGAGGGAAGCTATCTTGAATCGCCGGTTGTGGTTTCTTCCTGTTATGGATGTTATGTTCTGGGGTCATATTTATTACCTCTTTTTTATATAGAGAGGTAAAATAATCAACCCAGGCATCTTCCATTATGGCTATCTCCATCGAATCTGCCTTGTTGTCTGAGGAAAAGAAAGGAGCGTTAATTTCCTTCCAAAAAGAGATATTGTCCCTTGTGGAGCTTGCCTTTACTAAAGCTTCCCAGGCCTGGTTTTTGAGTTCATCCTGTCGTTCACGTAGCGTCTGCTTATAGACACGTCTTGCTTGCTTAATCGCACTGTTATCCTTGGGAAGTGTCTTTAGAGCCTGTAATAGGTCTTTGTGGGCTTTAGAGCAGGCGGGATTAAACCAGCCATGTTCTCTCTTTGCTAAACCTCTCTTTAATTTTTTTGTTAGTTTATCATTTATAGTGGCAATTATGCTTCCATATGCCACTGTAATTTGCTGAGGAGTGGTATTAGATTCTAGGCAGACCATGAATTGATTCATTTCTTTCTGCACTAGGTCTTTTAGAAAGGTTGTAGCATCGATTTTTCCCCACTTTATAGCATACCCGTTCTTTCTTGCCAGTGACACCGAGTGGCCATGAAGGATACTCGGTATGCTTAGCTCGGGGCACTCGTCTTTCTCAATAGAAATTGTGGTGCTGATTGGGAAGTGGTCGCTTAATGCCAAATCTTCCGTATTGAAAGCCCCCAGGCAACCCTGGTTCTTATTGGTCACTAGGATGTAGTCAATTGTGGTACCTGACCCCCGCCCAAAGAATGTTGTCTGGAAAGCTACATAAGGCTCACAAAGTTCATTAGCGAACTCCATGTCCCAGTCATGCATTAGTTGGTTAAGCATATTCCCAATAATGGAATGTTCAAAATGTGTGGTGGGGTCCCCTCTTAAATTATAAATTCCGCAATTTTTTGTGGCACTATGGGGGCACAGGTGGCAGTTATAATCTCCTACTACCAGGATGCAGTCTGCGTTCTGGTCACCCATCACGAGCATTGCGTTAAGCTCCGCTATTAAGGCTTTGGGCTCTACTTTGGGCACGTTTATGTATATATTCACCAAGAAGAGGGACCACCCCTTTGCTTTGACTATAAGTCCTTGCAAGGATCTAGCCACCTCTACATTGGATCCACTCGGCACATGTGTAGATAGTTTTGTATTACTCAAATTGGAGGTAAAGATGCATAGGCCCCCCGACCCTCTGCCTCGGTTACCCTGTATCGCCGGGATGTAGTGGGTGCTAAAACCCTCAATATGGGTTTCCTCCTGATCCCAACATTCCTGTAAGCATACTATATCCTGTTTTGCCATGAATGATAGGAACGGGTGGGCCCTTGCTTTGTTACTCAGCCCTGCAATGTTCCAGGAGGTAATTTTCAAGTTTAATTTATGTCGGCTGGGTTCTGTTGCCACTACCTGGGGGGTTGGGCTCTCTATGCCCTCTAAATTTAGTCCTTGCTCCCTGTGTGTTTGGATAGAAATCTGTGGGGTTGTGGGGGTACGAAGTGTGTTCCATAGAGGAGGATCAGGCGTATACCCTACTGGTGGTCTGTTAACAGTGACAAACTGCTCTTCACTATTAGAGGTTTCTACAGGAGTGCCTAGATTTGTAATTTTGGGGTTTGTTGTCATTATTGGTCAATCGACCATGTCCAAGCCATCATACCTGTTCCTCATGGGGACCCCCCTCCAGTAATCAGGGTGTGCGTTCTCTCTTCTCAATGGCCAGGGATGATTGTCCCACCCTCCATTCCAATGGTTTTTACTGTTCCTGTTCCTATTTCTGTTTCCATTATAATGCCCCACCTGTGTCCAAGTCCAATCCTGTGCTTCCTCCCAACTGTTTGGGTCGCCATAATTAGGGATATTTAGAGGGGGGTAAAAGAAGGAAAGACGTTGTACATCAACGCCCCCCCTTTTTTCTAGAGCTGGCCATGAGGAGATATAATCGGCTGTATCGGGGTCCTCACAATTAAGTACGATACAATCGCCCTTTAGAGTTTTTTTGGTTTCGCCAATCCAGAACACTCTCCTCATGGATACGATTCTGCCATGGTTGTATGGGTGAAGAGGTCTGTTTTGGCTTAGCCACTGTAGTACCTTGTTTCGCAGGGACCAGGGGGGTTCATCCATACCATCAGCCAGCTCTGTGACCCCTGTAAGTATGACAGTGTACGGGGTCGCCTCAGGCGGGAGATGTATCGGACGTCAATACCTTGGAGCCCTCCTCTCATTAGCTTGTGACTGAGATGGTTGGGTTTTTTGGGATGTTGGTAAGGTGTCCTTTTGTTTTACTATTTGACTGGTGGACTCCGCAGGAGCTGGAGTTTTTTGGGAGTTCTCGATAGGGCCTTTCCGTTTTCCCGTCCCTTCTGTTGTCACGGGATTTGAGGTAGTTTGTGTGTTTTGCCTGTCAGTTTTTTGAATTTCTGGATTGACAGCTTTTTTAGGCGGATGAGGCTTGGGCTGAATGCCTGGTGGAGTTGGACGTTGGACCTGCGTGTTTGTGTTATTTACAATCCCAGGGCCCTTAGCAAGCGTACCCAGTGTATTTTGCTTAAATGCTGGGGCATTTAATTTGGCTAGTTGTTTCTCTATAATCATAATGCTCTTCTCTAGGGGTTGCAAGTGATGTTTTAGCAATCGCCCCATACTATTTGTAATAAAGTCGTGTAATGTTATGCATGCAGAGCATGGTTTCTGTATGTCAACACCCAATGTTTGTGTCCCTAACAGCTCTCTAGGGCAGGGGTCATGGGGTGTCGCTGTGCAATCAGCACCGTTATTAATAGAAGTTAGTTGCCCTGGCAGAATGATGTCAGTGGTGGATTTAAGAGAGGTCTTGGTGTTTTGCAGAACTGATGCTGTCTCGTGTGGGGCCTTATCCGTATTTATGTTTGACCTCTTTGCTATGGCACCCTCCCAATTACCCGTGGGGTCAAGATCTACAATGTCTACGCTATCCTGCTCGTTTTGGGAAAATTGTAGGTCTGGTGTAGTTTCCAAGTCCTCACAGGAGTTGGACCCCAGAGAGAGTTGGGTAGCGGATAAATCAACGCTATTTGGGACTGTATGAATTAGTACATTCGTATTATCTACCTGCTTGAGCAGGGGGGCAGTAGGACCCTTTTGAGGAGTTTGTACAGAGGCCAGAGGCCCCATGGACGACCTTCTTGCAACCTCCAATTCATGGGATACCCTGCGTTGTAGTATCTGTATACTATTGTCAATGACCTCATGAGTCTTAGTGATGAATAGGTCTAGTGGGCCGGTAATGTCAGTTAGGCTGGAGGTCTTTTTACTTCTAGTCCGTTTATTCATTGTTAAATGGGTTCGAGTGCTACAAAGCTTCAGGTGTATATGGGGCTAATACAATGAAAATATTCAACGATGTAACACTAAAAAGATGATATATAACTGTAAATGGAAATACCGTGGCCCAGTCCAGTCCTGCACAGTCTGTAACGGGCTGAAACGGGCCCGCCCTTGGCCCGGCGTCCCGCTCGCGTCCCGCGAGGCGGGGGTGACGCTGATTTTAAGCGCCTCCTGGCGCGCAAAGGTCTCGGTATGCGCCGCTAGCGCTGCTGGGAACTGTAGTCCTTGTGCCACGCCCACACTCCACACAGCGGCCGGACCTCCAAGGTGGCTGAAGGGGTCGGGCGGCTGGGGGCGGGCGGGCTGCAGAAGAGCAGGATACAATGAGAGAGGTCAGAGTGCTGGCAGCGCCTGTGCTGCGTTACGGGTCGCGGTAAATTTTGGCTGGGTTAAGGTTCACCCCCTCGGTCGGGGTGACGCTGATTTTAAGCGCCTCCTGGCGCGCAAAGGTCTCGGTATGCGCCGCTAGCGCTGCTGGGAACTGTAGTCCTTGTGCCACGCCCACACTCCACACAGCGGCCGGACCTCCAAGGTGGCTGAAGGGGTCGGGCGGCTGGGGGCGGGCGGGCTGCAGAAGAGCAGGATACAATGAGAGAGGTCAGAGTGCTGGCAGCGCCTGTGCTGCGTTACGGGTCGCGGTAAATTTTGGCTGGGTTAAGGTTCACCCCCTCGGTCGGGGTGACGCTGATTTTAAGCGCCTCCTGGCGCGCAAAGGTCTCGGTATGCGCCGCTAGCGCTGCTGGGAACTGTAGTCCTTGTGCCACGCCCACACTCCACACAGCGGCCGGACCTCCAAGGTGGCTGAAGGGGTCGGGCGGCTGGGGGCGGGCGGGCTGCAGAAGAGCAGGATACAATGAGAGAGGTCAGAGTGCTGGCAGCGCCTGTGCTGCGTTACGGGTCGCGGTAAATTTTGGCTGGGTTAAGGTTCACCTAGTATTAATTTGTCAAAGATATAAGGCAAGCCCATTTCCTCATGGATCGTAAAGGTGGGGGTAGAATTGGGGACAGACAAAAATTTTCTAATGAGCCCAATTTCCACCCTCTGTATTTTGTCCAGGTTTGCATATCCCCATATAGCGGACCCATACATGGCAATTCGAACACACTTGCTGTTGTATACTTTTATCACTGCCTCCATTGGTTTGGCCCCTAATCTTTTTGTGAAGGCCAACAAGGCTGATGTTGATAGGGCTAGACTAATGCTATTTGCCTTGATCTGGGGGACCCAAGAGCCTCTCTGGCCTACTCTTATAAGGAGCACAATAAACTAAAACAAGTACTATTACATGAAAATAGCAACTGGCACTTTTTTATAAAGAAAGCACATGCAATTCATTCCCACTGGTCCCCGGTGAATGTACTGCATTAAATGCATTTTAGCACATCACCTTACAATCTACAAATTACACAAATCCACATTTTGGAAGCTCCATTTTATCCTAAAACTCTCCACATTTTTTAGCAGTCTATATTACTATGTGTGTAATGTAAGTATAGAATAATGACTTACATATTCACAGTGCTTTCTGTCACAGGCTGCGACCTCATAGCACCAAAAGTACACATCACTGTTTTCCACGGCACCAACCTAATCTCATTCTGTGGCTCTCTGGTTACACACAGACCTCTGCAGTGCATTACCTAATAGAGGTTTCCTAATGTGCTACAGTGTATTTCTCATTGAGTAACAACCTTTTAAAAATTATTTTTCAGTGAAGACACTCATTATTTCATATGTAGCTACCTGAGAGTGAAAGACCTGAAAAACAAACACAATATTTTTGGGCTTTTTGTTTATGAGAGGCTTGCACCGCTGAAGCGTCAGTTTTTTTAAGCTTCGGCGGCACAAGCATCTCAATCATATCTATGAGGCGAGGCAAAGTCACCCTGCTTGGCTTTGCATGCCTCATACATATGGAGTAAGAGAAAACAGCGCAAGTCGCTGTGTTGGTAATGAGCAGCAAGAAGCAAAATAAATGTGAGCAAAAAAAGGTTGAATAAAGGTCAGCATTGAGCAGAAATAGGTACGATATTGGGTATGTGAGAAACGAGCAAAAAGAGGCAGAATAAAGGTCAGGAATGAGCAGAAAGAGACCGAATAAAGGTCAGAAAAGAGCAGAAAGAGGGAAAATCAAGGTCCGAGATGAGCAGAAAGAGGGCAAATAAGGGTCAGAAACAAGCAGAAAGAATCTGAATAAAGGTCAGATTCAAGCTAAAAGAGGCAAAATAAAGAACAGAAACGAGCAGGAAGAGGTAAAATAATGGTCAGAAACTAGCAGAAAGAGGCAAAATAGAAGTCAGAAACTAGCAGGAAAAGGCAGACAAAGGTCAGAAATGAGCAGCAAGAGGCAAAATAAATGTGAGAAATGAGCAGAAAGAGGTTGAATAAAGTCAGCAATGAGCAGAAATAGGTACGATATATGAATATGTGGGAAACGAGCAGAAAGAGGCAGAATAAAGGTCAGGAATGGGCAGAAAGGGGCAAAATAAAGGTAACAAATGTGTAGGAAGAGGCATAAGAAAGGTGAGAAATGATCAGAAAGAGGCAAATAAGGGTCAGAATCGAGCAGAAAGAGGCAGACTAGAGTTCAGAACAGAGCAGAAATAGGCAAAATAGAGGTCAGGAACTAGCAGGAAGAGGTTGAATAAAGGTGAGAAATGACCAGAAGGAGGGAGAATAAAGGTCAGGAATGAGTAGAAAGAAGCAGAATAAAGGTCAGGAATGAGCAGAAAGGGGCAAAATAGAGGTCAGGAATGAGCAGAAAGGGGCAAAATAGAGGTCAGGAAGGAACAGAAAGGGGCAAAATAAAGGTAGCAAGCTTGCAGAAGGAGGAAAAATAAAGGTAAGAAACAAGCAAAAAGAGGCAGACTAAAGGTCAGAACCGAGCAGAAAGTGGCAAAAAAGAGGTCAGCAACGAGAATAAAGAGGCCGAATAATGGTAAGAACCGAACAGAAAAAGGCAAAATAGAGGCCAGAAACTAGCAGCAAGAGACAGAATAAATGTCAGCTACCAGCTGGAAGAGCCAGTGAACAAAGTCTGAAATAATCAGAAAGAGGCAAAACAAAGGTCAGAACCGAGCAGAAAGAGGCAAATTAGAGGCCAGCAACAAATATATAGAGGTAAAATAGAGGCCAAAAATGAGCAGAAAAAGGCTGAATAAGGGTTAGCAATCAGCAGAAAGAGTCAAGATAAAGGGGAGAAATGGGCAGAAAGAGGCAAAATAGAGATCAGAAACGAACAGGAAGAGGTAAAATAAAGGTCAGAAATGAGAAGAAAGTGGTAAAATATAGGTAAGAAACAGGCACAAAGAGGCAATTTAGATGCCAGAAATTAGCAGAAAAAGTCAAAATAGATATCAGAAACAATCACGAATAGTGATCAGAAACACGCAGAAAGAGGCAAAATAGAAGTCAGAAACAAACAGAAAGAGGCCGATTAAAGGTCACATACTAACAGAAATAGGTAGAACAGAGGTGAGAAATGAGCAGTAAGAGGCAAAATAAAGGTCAGAAATGAGCAGAGAGAGGTCAAATAAAGGTTCGAACCAAGCTGAAAGAGGCCATATAGAGTCCAGAACTGCTATAGCTGTAAGTGCACCTGCACCTGTCCTACCAGAACACCCGTTTGACAAAGAACCATAAAAACAACCTGGATGACACTATTACATTGTGTTACAGATGCATCTGAGCTCACCCAATTCTGGGGACTACACTCTGCTCTCATGAGTCATGAAGGACTTACTCCATCTAGTGCGAGAAGCACCACACTGCCCTACGATGGCCCTGAAACCATCTCCTGTTGACAGCACTTCATTGCTCTGCAAATTAATGTTCATGTGTCTAGCTATAAAATAAAGAGTTTTTCCTGCACTTATGTGTTTGGAAAAGATACTTTTGTGTCTCAGGAGAGGTGCATTTATTTGGGGGCCTGGAGATGTGTATATGGGTGGGAGACCCTTTTAGAGTGTTTCACATCTCACATCACCATATCCTGATGCTTGCCAGTTGGTAATAATCTCACCAACATTCCAGCTGCAGCATCCCTGTCTTTCCCACCTAGCAGAATTGTTTACCTTTGCTGCTTTCTCCATTCTTTTCACCTCTACCTCCATTTCACAAGGATAATCTTCGCTGCCAGACAAACTCTGTACCTGCTCCTAACTTTGACTTAGGGGACATTAAAGATTAAATGTACACACAAAAGGTACATCTGGTAAGCAAATGGAAGGTTGTTACTTGTGGGATTAGAAGTCTTCATTCTTTAGGACGAGAACTCTCACTCACCCAAGGGTGACGTGCTTCATCACTGGATTCCCTCCTCACAGCAGGACCACAAGGTACCTTTTGTGGTCTACAACTCCCCAGCCGGGAGGAGCAGAGGTGTTTTGTCAGGGATGAGGATAAGAAGGGGTCTGAGTGAGGGGCAGAGTGCAAGTGACTGATACAACCGACCTCAAAGTACTTTATTGTGGGGCCCCCAGTGTATAGAGCAAAATAAAAGAGTTAAGGACTGTGTCAGAACCAAACAATACACCTATTATAAGGCCAACATGTTTCTGGCCATACATCAGTCTGAAAACTTTTATTTATCTTTGGGAATTCCTCAGCACCAAAAAAGTTAGCTTCACTCTACATTAGCTTACGAATAAAAATGTTACCAGCCTTATTCAGTAAGCCTGGTACTCAATAGGGTGGCCCACCTTCTGTGTCTAAGTCCACCCTTAGAAAGACTCAATTTGTCCTTCTGAAGCCACCAGTCTCTGCCAATGTCATGTTACTGATTTTAGTATGCAACTGGCAGCTTGGCGTGTGGGGCTCATGCCAGTAACACAACTGCGGTGGAGATTGAAGGCTTGAAAAGGACAAATTGATCCTTTCTAAGGGTGGACTGAGACACCGAAGGTGGGCTACCCCATTGAGTACTATGTGATTCTAACACAGTCCTTAGCTCTGTTTTTAACTCTATCCATTGGGGGCCCCAGAACAAAGTACCCTTTTGCCTACCAGTGAGGTATTTTTAACAGTCCTTTGCACTCTGCCCCTCACTCAGACCCCTTCTTAAGCTAATCCTTGACAAAACACCTCTGCTCCTCCCCGGCTGGGCAGTTGTAGCCCACAGCAGGTGTTTTGCATTCCTGCTGTGAGGATGGAACCAATGATGAAGCTTGTCACCCTTGGGTGAGTTTGGGTGTTATCCAAAAGAATTAGCGCTTCTAATTCCCACTGGTAGTAACCTCAATTTGCTTACCAGATCTACCTTTTGTGTGTGCATTCAGATGACTAAGCAGTACGTTGTCGGTCTGTTGCTTGCTCCCCTTGGCACCCAGTGTATAATGTGTGCATTTATAATTTTCCAGGTGGGTCACCAGCCTGCAAGGTATGTCGAGACCCTCTGTTCTCCTGGATAAGAACAGTCACAGGAGGTAGTGATCCATCCAGTGTGCAAAATGTAGAGCATGCACTGAAGGCAGAGAGACATGGCATCCCCACCATGTTGCATGTGGCACCCAGGCAAGAAAAATCAGTTATCGCCATCTGACCCAAACAGTGCTGGCTGGCTTCCAGTATGACCCGGAAGTTCAATGTGGACGGACAACCCTTTCAGTGGTTTATTTTGGTTGATGCTGCACCAGTAGACACATTGTGAATTGGCCATGTAGGAGAGCCATCAATTTAAAATTGTTCTCCTATTTTGGAAAATCCTTGTTAATCCTTAGTTTCTGTGCTCAGTGACGCACTCCGCAATCAGAGGTTCTGAGACCAGACTTGTCTGTATGTGATTAGGAGTTACACATGATAGCTCTACTTCACAGAAAGGGTGACAAATGTACAGAACTGCCCTCTAACTGGGCTTACAATGCATCAAAGTTCTTATGCCTATAAAACCCAGGCATAGGAATGACGCATTGGCTGTGATATAGGTATCTGACCAGCTAAAGCCACTTATAACAATTTATGCTGCAGGAAATCTCATCCCCTCAACAGGTAATGCACACATAAAGTAGGTAACACAATACATGTCACTTCACGCTACATTACTGACTTATGTCAAACATACATAGGCATAGTTGTACACATAAGTACACTATACTCACATGTTTGTGTACCATCCAGGACCAATCTAATAAAGTAAAAGGTGAGTGTTCACCTTTTCACACTCTATCACATTGGTCCCCACACATGACGCTACTTGTGACATTCAAAACTGACAGATCAGCTCTGATTTCCAAGGCGTTGCTGTAGTTGTGTAAGTCTTATTGCGAACTACAGCAATTCACCACTTTTGGGCCAGGTGCCTGGCAGCATCCATCACACTTATGAGTCAGAATTTCTGATGCATCATTGGGACCTTGCGTCATGGAGCCCCATTTAGTAAAAAAGGCACATTCATGGGATTGTAAAGATTTATAAATCATGCACATGAAATTTGGAAGCATAGCTGCCATGGCACAGTGATGAGCCATTTTTTAGTAAAACGAGGCCCTAATAGTAGGTGAGTTTAGTGACTATGTAAAGGCTACATTCCCACAGTTGCAGGGAGACGAGCAGAACTGATGCACTGTGCCTTCTAGTAGTCATCCATCTGTATCTTTGACCCCTTTGTCGCTGTTCGAATTCTATCAGTGATTTTCTTGACCGCCTGCTTCATCTCAGCATTTCGGAGACTATAGATCATTGGGTTCACCATGGGAGTCAAGATGCTGTGCACCACTGACACAAACCTATCAACAGAGAATGAGTTTGTGGCTGTGGGCCTGAAATAGGTGAATAGCAGAGATGTGTAGAAGATACTGACCACAGTCAGGTGGGAGGCACAGGTGGAGAAGGCTTTGGCCCGGCCCTCAGAAGACTTGATTCTCAGGACGGTGGTGATAATGAACGTGTATGACGTAATCATAGTGAAAAGCGTTCCAAAAGCAAAGAAGCCACCCAGTGGAAGGATCACTAGAAGGTAGATGAATGTGTCAGAGCACGAAAGCTTCAGCAGAGGGGGGACATCACAGAAAAAGTGCTGGATCTCATTGGACCTGCAGAACGAGTGCCTGCTCATCAAAATCACATGCACAGCAGAGTAAATATACCCAGTTGCCCACAATCCAGTAGCTAACCATGAGCAGGCACGCTGGTCCATGATGCTGCTGTAATGCAAAGGGTGACAGATGGCAACATAGCGGTCATATGCCATAGCTGCCAGTAGGAGGCACTCAACAGTTATCAGGCTAGAAAAGAAATAGAGCTGGATCATGCAGCTAGCGAAAGAGATGGTCTTCTCCTCAGCTAGTAGGTTTGCCAACATCTTAGGTACAGTGACAGTGGAGAAGCAGCAGTCTAGGAAGGACAGGTTGGAGATGAAGTAGTACATAGCCGTTTGAAGATGGGCATCTAGGTGTATTACGGCGATGATGAGGATGTTCCCAGCCAGGGTGGTCACGTAGATCAGAAGAAATATTATGAAAAAGAGACCCTCCACCTCGGGAATGGATGACAGGCCCAACAGGATGAATTCAGTGACCCGGGTTTGGTTGACCATGTTCATGGTCTTCTGCACTGGAGTCTAAAGCAGAATATTAAATTATAATATTAATATTAATGATATAACACTATTGACTTGAACAAAAACAATCTTGATAGTCGTAGGCATGGGCATAGATATAGTATTACCAGTCTTAACAACAATATCAATACATTGGGATAGATAGATAGATGATAGATAGATAGATAGATAGATAGATAGATAGATAGATAGATAGATAGATAGATAGATAGATAGATAGATAGATAGATAGATAGATAGATAGATAGATAGATAGAAGATAGATAGATATTAAATGAAAAAAGTAAAGATTAATGACACATTATAGATAGGTGAAAATGTCACTTAATAATACCATTTTAAACAAACAAAAACACTGAAATGCACCAGTTAACTGAAGTGACTTAAAGTTGAGTCCCTGCCATGCACAGTGTTCTCATTAATGATTTCATATCAGACGTCATAAGAGATGTTATCAAATAAGTAATAGAAAATGTTATGAGTGATAAAATATGTGAGGTCATAAGCAGTGCATGGTGAGGGTGTGCATTTTGCATTTCCATTTTTCTGAGTTTAATACATCATGTTTAAGGGACTGTAACAACATTTTAACCTTTGGTTTTTTCATTGAATATCTGAGGTATATTTTGATATAAAGTAACTTATTACCGCACCAAATTATAAAATCACTTTAACCTTTGCTTTTTAGTGACATTCTGAGTGCTTTTTTAATGTAAAGTAACAATGTAAAGCATGTTGTTTTCAATAAAGAAGACCTATTGGCTCTGTCAAAGGGTCAGAACCAAAATATAAAAGGGAGGCCTACTGGTTTCATCAGTGGATCAGTCATCACCTCACCTCATACCAGAACATGGAATTCTATTGGAATTCTCATGGGCATATTATCAAGCCCCTTCTCGCCGCTTTAGCAGCAGTTTCCTGCCACTAAACCGGCAATAATGTTTTACGTCGTTCTTGATAAAATGCCCCTTTGTTTTATATTTTATAATGTGAGTACCTCGTTCCCACCAGAGGCACCCACAGTCAAGATTCTATTTCATCTTTTTTTCTGGAATTCTTTTCTATTTAAAGACAATGCCAAGAGCCCAATCTTGCTCTGTTGTGGTATGTTTTTTTTTGGGTGAGTGGCCCAGTTACACATGGGGCCTCCACAACGTGACAGTGCTGGGAGCTGTTGGGGAGATACATGGCTCCTGCAGCCAGGGCCAGCTTTAGCGCGGGTAGAGCCCAGTGCAACACTCTTGTTTGGCACTCCTCCAAGACCTCCTCCTTGGATTTCCTCACTACCACACAGCTAAAGATCTCCTAATTACTCCATTTGTTAACAAGTGCGGTTAAAGGCTGGCTTCACTTATTCACGCAGCTATCAACATAAAATACAGAACTGTTCTTTGCAGCAGGCATATTAACCCTCTGTGCTGCTTTATGGTGAGAAAAATCTGCCACTAGACAAAATCCTGATGCCTCTCTTTCTCTAGTAGGAACTTTAATCACAAGAGTTAGCTTGACATTTTCATTGCTGCTTTAAAGTTGGATGCATAAGGAACTCTGCGGCAGGGGTTTTTAAATTGTACGTTATTGCTAAATAAAGCACCCTGCATAAGGTCAGTGCCATTATCCAGGTCAAAGCCCAGTACAGTTGCACCAGTAGCACCACTGTGAAGCTGACCATACCCGCAGCCCTGTCTGCTCCCATGCCCCTACAGGGTGGGAGGAACTTTTATTTCTACTCCTGCCTGGAAGATTAAATAATATTATGTTGTGCACATCAAAATGAATGTTTTTTTAAATGGGTTGTTGTGTGTCAATTTAGATCCCCTATATAGGTTTCCCGATGTATGCCCTTATGTAGGTACAATTCATATTGCCCGTATTTAGGCATATAAATTCAAACCTAATTTTGGCATTATCCATGCAAACCAAATACAGGCATGGCCACCTACAGCCGTTCATCCACGTGACAACGAGTTCTTGGAAAACCAGACTCTTAGGACTTACCCTTGCTTGGATTTTTGATTTCTCCAAGAACTCATTTATTATGCATGAACATCTATTCCTTAGGGGTTCATTCATGACGTTCCTCTGCCCGACTTTTACGTCAATACTGGCATCCCTAAACACCTTCAAGGTATAAATATACCTTCACTTCCCATGGCAAACCACGGCTCGGCTGCACAGCTCGATACGGCTCGCCGCGGCAAGTTCTGAATGAGTTTGAGTCCCCGCCTGACGCACTGAACAGACGTTGTCATCCTTCTTGCAGAGAATCCAGCTCCAGTGTTTCTGACTCCCCTTGCGGGGTGTTAGAGATTGAGACCCAAGAAGAGAATCCAACCTCTCTCCTTCTAAGGTATGGAGCGGACAAGAACCTAGAGGGACTTTTGGCAAATCTTGGGAACACCAATCCTAACTAAAGCTAAACTAGACCATAGAACAACAACGCCTACTTCTTACCTCGCACTACACTTAGGTTATGTACACTGGGGTACAACTAGCTAGAAGCACCAGATGAGTATTCAAATTTTGGCCTGTGTCATTTTTGTATGTATTTTTAGGAATATATTCATAGCAACAAACCATGCTATTGCAGTTTTATCTAATCCTACTGCTAACGGTGTACGTATTATACTTCGCATTCTGTCTCACGGTTGTAGCAGTTCATATCTCTTGCACAAGAAATAAGCCTGTTCAATAAACCCTTTTTATTGAAATGCCCGTCTACCTATTTCTGTGTAAAACTCTGTAGAAACGAAGCATGCACGACTGACTGAGTGAAACTGTTACCTATTATTTCCACGATTCTGAGACTGTTCTGATTCAAAGGGAAACAAAGTTGTCATATGCGGTTGTCAGAAACGAATTCCCATCTTGTTTATTCTAGAAGTTTCTAGTGACCTCTGAGTTAGCTGGCACACACAAGTAATTAAGTTTAAAGTACTCAATAGAGTCATACTAACCTCAGTCCTATGCCACAACTATAGTGTATATTATTCCAATGCGCATAACCTATAAGGGATATAGGAACTACACTACATGGCGCCCAACGGTTTGGTAAGGCACTAATTTAACGCCAGATACTGAAGTAACTCAGTCGTGCTTTCCTCAGAGACCCCTACTCATAAAACTCCATAAGATGTCTGGAGTGGGTAGGGATAATATCCGCCAGAGCTGAGCGGGATGAAAATCCTATGTATTATCTGTTTGGTTTGTTCAACGTTGAAGGATACAGTGTTCCCAAATACTGTGCACCTTATCTTTGTTTCCTTGAAACTTGCTCTGCTATTTTCATTAATACTGTGACCGGTGAGGCTGCGGCTGACCCACTCGTAGCAGCTTTTAATCATACAGGTTTTTAATGAAACCAAAGCGGATGCGATTCCTATCCATCCAAATTTAAGGAAAGCCATCACTCTAAAACCTTTAAAACATGGTCTAACACCTAGATGTAGTAGAGCACTTTTCGTGATAGAGGCACATGAATCAGACAGAGGTATTCTATTCATGGATAGTATTCCCAGAATCAAATCCAGTAACAAGAATGTTTTACTTCTACAAAGAAGATGAACCACCTGAGGAATATATTCCTTTCGAGGATGTTGAAATTCCACTCACATACCAGGAGCATCAGCTCTGGTTTAAAGGTGCCCCAAAACATTACAATCACATTACCAGGCTCTGTCCACTAGGTGGACCAGGAGCAACATGGCCGATTTTAGCCGGCTACACACCTCATCCTGACATTGAAGTAATTTCAGATGAGGAATTACTCACTCAACTCAAAAAATTGGTTCAATATGTCATGCGGACTTTCACAGTCCAACCACCGTTAATTATTTTAAACCAAACTCCTCACCAGGGGAATACATTAAAAATTGCTCGACAGACTTTACACGCAGTCATGGGTAAAATGCCCCCAAAACGTGAACAAATTCCATTCTGGATAGCTAAAAAAAATACTCAAATTGAAGCGGTATTTCCTAATACCAGCCCTTATGAGAAACACATAATTCTAACAATCTGTTTACCAATGGGAATAACACCGCATCTGGAAGACTGCACCAATTGGGGAACCGTCTTTGCTGCCGTAAACACTAAAACACATGGAGTTCTGTCTATTGCGGTAATACCTGATGTCCTGAAACAAATTCAAACGAATACAGGGCAGAGCCTGCTCTGAATTTGGGTATGAAGTTACTGAAAAATTTCGACCAGGTCTCAACAATAATATTATCTGATATTAAAGGAGAATCGGCATCAGTGGCGATCTGCCAGAAATTAAGGGAATTGGATGTAACAGAACATCTACAAGAACTGCCCAGAATAATTGAAAAATCCTATGAAGAATAGGATGGGTATGAAACCAGTTAAACCAGTTAAACCACAATTGTATGGAGTTCCTGAGAAAGACTCTATTACACAAAATCCTATATCTTCTAAAAGGGAAAATAACAAACAACATTCAAAAGAGAGACGTTCTCAATCCTGAGGTAGGTATCCTCAAAAGGAGCCCTCTGAAAGGAGGTATAACCTCAGCAATAGGGATAATTTGAGAAAACCTGATAGGGATCAAGATACTGATACACGTTCCTCTCGTACCTTTCAGATATCGTCACAGACATCCGAAAGAAAAGGATGGTCAGATAAAAAAGAAGAATGGGTAAAGTCCATTGACGATCAACACGTTCAGAAAAACAAATCAATCCTCAATTCTCCAAAAAGAAAGTAGCAGGTCTGAAGATCAGACATGCCGAGGATTCTGTGAACCCAACTTAAGAACGGATAATGGGCTCAGACAATGTTGGACCGTGCAGCAGAAGTAACAATAGCTCACCAGAACCTGAAGGAACTTCTGGAGATAGTGGACTTGAATGAGTACATATAAGTAGGAACTGTAGACACCAGGGTTAGTTCTCCACAAAAGTTATATGAAATAACACTCCGGATGGAGGGAGACATACCAAGAAAAAGTTAAAGCACTCTTTGGGAGAGACTTTCAAAGGGTTATGATATACTTTTAGCAGAACAGGACTGGCTACCAAAATGTGTTAGGGAGTGCCCACATGGCGAAGACATTATTATGCCAGCCTTCTCCAAACATGTTCCAGTACATTTAAAATATACATATGCGCCAGGACGCCCCTTTGCTGGGGCAGCTGTGCGCTCAATAAATCAGGATAACATAACATAACATAACATGCCAGAAACTCGGTAGCTGCCCAGACCCCAGCATTATACACAAATCATGTAGGGTGGAATGAGGATTCATCTCATCACACGATCCAGTTAAAAAATCAACCTACTGCACAAAGGCAGTACCCAATTAAGCAAGAGCTAAAAAACTGGTCAGGGAGATCTTAGATCAACTTGAATACCCAGTGGTGATTGAAACATGTAGCTCATCAATGAGCAATCCTTTGTTTCCTGTTTCCAAACCAGACAATACATATTGTTTAGTTTTGGATTACAGACACCTAAACTCTTGTTGTAAAACATTTGCAGTGCAAAATGCACATAGTACAGCATTAATGAATACCATTGTAAGTAAAAAATATAGAAACACATTAGATATTTCTAACGGTTTCTGTTGTCAAAAAATAGCACCTGAAAGCAGGTATTTGATAGATTTCTCAACAATGGTAACCCATCGTCACTTCCGTTGACTCCTAAAAGGGTTGAAGAACAGCCTGGGGTTATTCTCAGCAGGGGTAACAGAGTTACTACAAATTTATGATGACGAGGTATTGTCATATGTCGATGATATCTATCTGACAGACAATTACTTGGATAGGCACTGGAACAGGGTGAATACCATTATACTAGGCTTCGCCTCTGAGCGTTATAAATTCAATGTAAAAAAATCAAGAATTGCCCATCTCAACGTCCTTTTCCTAGGATATGAACTATCAAGTGAAGGTAAAACCCTGGTAGCTAACTTTTTAGAAAAGTGTGCCCTGCTCCAACCTCCAAAAATGCTGCAAAACTTACAGTCGATTCTAGGTTTCCTGAATTTTGGAAGAACATACATTCTAAACTACACAGAAAGGGTTAAACCTTTCTATGAATTAATCAAAACGGATTTTAAAATCACACATTGGACACAGTAACACACAGATATTCTGCATTCACTTCAAGCTGATATGTTAGCAACAAAACACTTACAGACATGCGTAAACTTACGCAACTTAGTGATCCGAATCATTCCGGGTCAATGTGGATTCACCTACTTAACTTTTAACGAAGGTGAAAAAGTACCAATTGCATACACATTATATTTGTATACACAAGCAGAAATGAAATTTACATCATCAGAAAAAATTCTGAGAGCAGTTCAAACCGCTGTAGCAAAAGAAAGAGCCCTAGCTCAAGGGAAACACATTATGGTTGTAACTCCTGCACCAGCCTTAGAGGCAGATACAAAAGCGAGCATTCCGAATGCAAAAGCTTTACATCTAAGATGGATGCAATGGGTTAATTCACTTGCTGCAACTGATGTTGAATATTTTTTGATCCTTATTTGAAAACACAAGCATTCCCGCAATACGAACACGGATGTCCTCTGTCTACTGAGATTCTCCCTTTTGACCAGTACAAATTTATAATTTATACTGACGGATCTGCACAACCTGCTAAGGGGGGGAGGGGGTTAAGCAAGCTTATAGTGCAGCGTGGGCAATCGTTAAAGGTTGTATGCGCGATGGCAAATTCTGACCGATTGTCACAAAAAAGCAATCTCCAGGAGATTGTACAGCTCAGTGAGCTGAACAACAAGCATTCAAAATTACACTTGAATTGTGAATTCCCCACACTCATTGTGTGCGATTCTTTTCACTGTGTTCAATCATATAATTAATATTTACAGAATTGGCTTCAAAATGGTTTCAAAGATGCAAAAGGTGGCACAATCAAGCACGAAACGCTTTGGGATCAAGTAGTTCAGTTGTAAAATGGACTAAGAAACACTCACTCGATACACACGCTGAGTCATCAACGTGATGGTGTTCACGTTGAAGGAGATTCATTGGCTGACAAAGCCGTGAAGGGGGATGTACAAACGGATTCCGTGGTTGCAATCACTCGTTCAAAAACTGGAATAAACAGTGAAATAATACTGGCTTTCAATGCTTCTGACAAGCGCGGAGAATCACGACGCGCGCACTTAGGACCCGGCCTCTCCGGACCCCGCCCGCGCCTGGTCTCTGGTGGTTGGTCAAGCGGACGGCCCAATCGTCGTCCGGCCGACCCATCTCCGCTTCGGCGATATCGCGTGACCCGAGGGTCAGGGGGTGGAGACTCTGGGCCTATTTAAGGTCAACTCCCTGTGACTGGGGTCTCTGTTCCCGCTATCACTCCTGGATACCTGACTGCTCACGCCAGCACCTGGCCATTCTCGTGATCCGGGCCGGCTTTCCGAAACTCTAGAAGCAGAAGGAACGAGCATCGTTCGTGTAGCCAGGTAAGGGGTCGAGTGCCTCGGGGGGCCTCGTGGGCAGCCGTGAGTCACGGTGGGTGCTGGGAAGGGATTGGAGTGTCGCTGCCTTACGGGGCTTACGGCTGTGTGCGGGGATCCTCGTGGTGCGGGCTCCTGCCGGGCGGCGTGAACGGTGCTTAGGGGTGCGGGAACAGGGAAGTCGGGGCCCGTTAGGTGCTATAGCAAGGTAGTGCGAAGCGCGATATAGTTAGCATGTCGCGAAAAAAGGGAGGACAAAAGCGAAAGGATTCTGAACCTGAATTAGCACAGATTATGAAATTGCTGCTAAAGAAGTTGAGCAAGGAGGCTCCCGATAGCGGGGATGAGAGCGATTCTTCCCGGGGGGAGCAGCCCGAGGTAGTGGAGCGGCCGCGCAGGGGGGTGCCACCGAAGGCCGCTTGTCCGCCATTAAAGAAGAAGGCCAAGGCGCAGCCTAAAAGAAAAGGGGCAAAGAGTAGGCCTAGCCCTGCCAGGGGGAAACAGGACGAGGGATCAGTAGGTCCCGTCCCCACGCCTCCGTTAGATGCAGAGCGGGTTTTCCCTTCTGATCCCATGCCGAATGTGTCCACGCCAGTAGACCCAGTGGGTTCAGTTTTGTCTGAGATTAGGGAGGCGCTGAAGGCGTTGGCCCCGGGAGGCGCGGTACCATTAGTCACGGTCCCTCCGGCCCCACTCCCACTGCAGCCGGTGGCCGCAGTGGCAGCCGCTGGCGATCCGTTGGATAGCTTGCTGGCGTCAGTTTCCACACTATTGGGCCAATTATCAGCCCCGGAAAAAGTATTAGAGAGAGTGTGCGCTGGGGCGGCGGCACTGTGGGTGCCCCCGCAGGCCACAGAACAGGGCACGTTGCAGGATATTCAGAGGCAGTTGGCGCTCTTAGTCGAGTCGCTCAAAGCGTTGCCCAGTGTAGCGATTGGAGCTCAGCCCCCCGCGACAGCGATAGCGGTGCCACCTACAGGAGGTAAGCCTGGTGACGCTACACTGTGGAGCAGCGAGGTGGGAACTAGTCAGGGGAACGTGTTGTCTCAGTCAGGGATGTTAGCTACGCATGTGAGTATGGAAATACGAGAGAAGATTTGGAAAGGTGCCTACGTAGATATATTCTCCCTTATCAGGCCGAAGAGACAAGAGGAGGATTACAAGGACAGGGATGGGAAATAGCACCCCTTCCGAGATCGGAGACCTAGGATAGAGGAGACAATAACCAATTGGTTGTTCGGCTTTCACGTCTATGTCACGATGTTGTTGGAAAAAAGGCCAGAGTTGGCGATTCCGTGGGTGTTTTATACTAATAAGATTGTAAAGGCTCACGCCACTCATGGGGGTTCAGCCTGGCTGACATACGATAGGCAGTTTCGCTGGGCGAAGGAGGAAAACCCCTCCATTTGTTGGGACCAGGTTGAGGTCAATGCTTGATTAGAGAGCGTAAGCAATAGAGAACACCCGGCTAGGCAGCCCTTTCGGACTTCCCAGGGAGGGCCGGGCGAGAAGAAAGGCACATGTTGGGCATTCAATGGCAAAGGTTGCACATGGCCCCCCGGGCAGTGCAAGTTTAAACACGCCTGCGCCTACTGCGGTCATCCGTCCCATTCCGAACCAAAGTGCAACAAGAAATCCAAAGAACGGGGGGGTACAGCCCCTAAGGATATCAAGCCCCCCCAAGCCTAAACTGCCTACTCCAGTGAATATTGAAAAGAAGATTTTTTGGTTGAACAGGTACCCGGACAGGGCAGCTGCTAGGATGTTGTTTGAGGGTTTTTCCAGGGGATTTCGTATCCCAGCGTCTCATGTTCCCCCTATTAGTCAATGTAGGAACCAAGTTTCAGCAAGGACCCATCCCTCAGTAGTGGCCACAAAGGTGGAAAAAGAGCGGGCCTTAGGCCGAGTAGCAGGCCCGTTCCCGTCTCCTCCATGGGAGAACTTTGTGTGCTCTCCTCTGGGAGTAGTGCCCAAGAAGGAGCCGGGACAATTCCGGATGATTCACAACCTATCCGCACCAAAGGATGCATCGGTAAATGATGCCATCGACCCGGCAGTGTGCTCAGTGAGGTACTCATCCTTTGATGCCGCGGTTCAGAAAGTGAAGGAGCTAGGCCGGGGGGCGTTGCTAGCGAAAACCGATATTGAGTCAGCATTCCGCTTGTTGCCGGTGCATCCCGAGGATTACCATTTGCTAGGCTTTCAGGTCCAACAGCAATTTTATTACGACAAATGTATGCCTATGGGTTGTGCGGTTTCTTGCAAGTACTTTGAGACCTTTAGCTCCATGCTGCAATGGGTGTTTTCTCAAAAGTCAGGATGTACAGATGTGGTGCATTACTTAGACGACTTCATGGTGATGGGCCCGCGTCCTCAGATGCCTGCGCTTTGGCCCTGAGTCAGCTGGTGGCCATGTTGAAGGAATTTGGGGTGCCGCTGGCACCGAGCAAGACAGTCGGCCCGGACACGTGCATGTCCTTCCTGGGCATCGAAATGGACACGGTAGCGGGGGAATGTAGATTGCCAATGGATAAAATAAGAACCTTTTCCCTAGCCATTGAGGTAGCCTTGGTGTGTCCGAAGGTGACGTTACATCAGTTACAAGTTCTTGTGGGTCAGCTAAATTTTGCTTTACGCATCATTCCCATGGGACGCCCTTTCTCGAGGTCTATAACCAGAGCGATGGTGGGTCTCACCCAGAAGCATCATCGGGTGCAATTAAAAGCATGGGTTAAGGAAGACCTCAAGGTCTGGCGAGACTTCCTGACAGATTTCAACGGGCGGGTAGTTTGGCCCGCGCTGCCGGTGTCCAGTGTTGAGCTAGGCCTATACACCGACTCAGTGTTGGAGTGTTGGATTTGGGGCGATCTTGGGCCCTTCCCGGTGCGGGCGGTCTGTCCAGCGGAGTGGCACTTAGCAGGATTGACAAAGAATTTAGCTTTCCTAGAGCTTTTTCCAATTTGGGTGGCAGTTACGGTCTGGGCAGAGCGCTTCAGGGACCGGGCAGTGACCTTTTGGTCGGATAACATGGCGGTGGTTCAGGTTATCAACCGACAAGGGGCGACTTGCCCGCATGTGCATAGGTTGCTGAAGCTGTTGGTGATGGCATGTTTGAAATTGAATTTGACTTTTAAGGCTGCGCATATACCTGGTGTTGATAACCATGCTGCTGACGCTTTGTCTCGTTCCAAGTTGCAGGACTTCCGGAGGTTCCACCCGCAGGCGGAAGAGCGCATGACGACGTTCCCTACGTCACTGTGGAAAATTGGAGCCCCGCTTTAGCGGGGCTGGTAGGTGATCGCACCAAACGTGCCTATCAGTCACAGTTTAATGTTTTCAAATCATTTGGGGAACAGTTGGGTGATGCGAGGGTTTTCTCAACTGAAACGATGTACGCCTTTTTACAGGTTCTGTGGGATCAGGGCAAAACAGTGTCCTATGCTAGGGCTTCCCTGGCAGCGATAGGCTTCTTTGCTAAACTGGCGGGGGAGCGGGACCCTGTGGCTTCATTCTTGACCAGGAAGGCCTTAGCAGGATGGGCCCGATTAGACCGGTCATGGCGGGACTGTCGTAGGCCTTTGGATCTCCCGACCTTGATTGATATTTTGGGGGTACTGCCTGTTATTTGCCAGTCACCATTCGAGGGAATCATGCTGGGGCGGCCTTCTGCCTGGCCTTCTACGGGGCCTTTTTGCCTGGGTGAGATTGTTGGGGCCTCCAGAGTAGACCATGGGGGGGTCTTGCAGCTCAAGGATTTCTCCATTACCCCGGCGGGCCTGGTATTGCGGTTGAGACGGTCCAAGACAGACCAAACAGGAAAGGGGGTCAACATCCAGTTGCGGCCAGCCCCAGGGAAAGCTCCCTGCCCCGTATCCCGTATGCAGGCGTACCTGGCCCGACGCCCAGCAGGGGGGGGGGGTCGGCTCTTTTCGTCCATGAAAACGGGGATTGCCTGTCTCAATACCAGTTCAAGGCAGTATTTGGGTTGGCTCTGGGGAATCTGGGGCTGGGAGCAGCGGGCTATTCTTCTCATTCCTTTAGGATTGGCGCCGCAACTTTAGCGGCAGGGGCTGGTCTGGCCCCCAACATGGTGAAAGGTGTAGGTCGCTGGACCTCTGATTGCTACAAACGATATGTAAGGCCTGAATTGTTGTAATACATATGTGTGCAGTGTCTAACGGCTTCATCTCTCTCCTTTCTGATTAGTATGCCCGCTTCGGTGGTATGGGTACTCGGGCACTCTTTCGTGCGTCGCGCGGCGGTGCGCTTGCAGCGAAGAGAGGTGGTAAAAACCGGCCGCATTGGGCGAGACCGAATTCGTATGGCATGGCGTTGGAGGGATGCGGATCTGACACTTGAGGCGGATCATCGAGGAGCTCAGGGCACGAGAGCACAAATCGCCGGATTGGATTATTTTGCATTTGGGAGGCAACGACATAGTCGACAGGGGGCGCTTGGCTGTCAAGGAAGCCCTACTAGCAGAGTTTGCCTGGCTGGGGCATGAGTTCCCATCGACAAAAATAATCTGGTCTGGCATGATATCACGCAGGGCATGGGGCCCAGGAGTGCGTCCTAGATCTTTGAACGTCTCGGTGAGGCGATTGAACAGCGAACTAGCAAGGTTGTGCTCAGTGAAGGGCCGCTTGCGCTACCTCCAGCACCGGATGATTTCCGGAGAAGCAATGTACCACCAGGATGGGGTGCATTTGTCGGACTATGGAACTGACACTTTTATCTGAGAACTTTGGTCATTTATTCTGAACGCAGGTGGGGAGGGTGTCAGACCTGTGGGCCTTGGCCACCCTTGTGGCGGAGAAGAGACCTGCGATCAGTAAATAGTGGCTAAACAAGATGGATGGGAGCCTGCTTGCCGGGCTCCATAGGCCAGTTCTGAGGGGGATATGGCAAGCTCTCCACTGGGAGGAAGTGACCACCGGCTGGGGAGGCTAGGGCGACAGATTTTGAGCCTCCCGGGCGACCCGGGTCAGCCTGGTGGTCGAGAGGTGGGCCCCGGTAATGGTGGACAAGGATAAGGGCGGGACCCACCCCTCTAAGGGGCAGGTGCACGGCACTTGGCGTAGGATACCCAGTTGTGAGATGCGAACCAGATGGTGTTCCTCCCTTAGGGTTGGGAAGGTGAGGGAGCTGATATGCTTATAAATGTAGTTATGTTATAACTTGTGATTTTAGATATGCATGTTATTGCTTGTCATGTTTATAGAATGTGGTGAATAAACATGGCCTTTTTAACCCCACCTGAATCTCTGGTGATTTCAAATGTGGGGATCTTGCATGTCTAGGGTAGTTGGGCGGCGGGGGCATATCTGGAGGGTACGGGTCCTAAAGCAAAGGCAGCGGTACAGTGTTTCCTAAAAAGTTTCCACTCAAATACTCGTAAATAATTGATGCAAACAATGTTCCGTTTGCTCGAATCCCTGGTGTGGGAGATAGGGCAATACCAAACATGGAACATAAATTAGGAGTAATCCTAGCAGCACATGAAGGGATCGAATCTCTTCTTGCAGGTGTTTCCGCCACAGTATCATTATTAAAACAGAGATACTGGTGGCATTAGGAAACTGACCAAAAACTATGTTTTGGTCCGTGAAATATGCCAAAAGATGAAAGTCTCTACTGTGAAACGTCCTGCGCACGCTCCCCTGTTAGTTTCAGATAAACTATTAGCTTGTGTTTACCTGGACCACTGTGGTCCCTTACAAAGGGATGGTAACTAGAAATATATCGTGGTTGCAGTGGATTCATGTTCAAGGTTTCTATGGATGTGGCCACAGCGCTCAGCTGACGCTCGAACTGTTATAAAAGATTTACGAGTCTTTATTGGCACATACGCAATAGGCACACTACACTCTGACCTGGGCCCTGCGTTTAGCTATCGAGCTTACAGAGAAGCCATGGCCAGTTTGGGCATAGCATTGTGGTATTCTTCTCCATTCCATCCAGAGGGAAATTCTGTTGTGGAAAGAAAAGATTGGGACATAAAGCAGTCTATAACAGCTAGGGTATTAGTATTAAGGGTGGGCGTAAAATCCGTTTCGCGGTCGAATTTGCAGATTTTCCGCGATTTCGCGATCCGCGAATCTTGCGAAATCGCAGTAAAATCCGCGAATCAGCGGGGACGAATTTTCAGCCAAGCAAGGGTTACAGCAGCAGGTGCAAAAGTTGAACCTAATTTCTTTGTAACCTTTTACAAAAGGGTTACAAACAAATTAACTTCAACTTGGACACCTGCTGCTAATTGCTTCCTGGCGCCTCGTTGCCTACTTGCAACTATTCTCTGACCCTGCTCTGACCCTTGAAGCAGGGTCAGAGAATAGTTACAAGTAGGCAACTAGGCACCTGTCCAAGGAATTAAACCTCATCAGGAAGCACTTACAGATATAAAAACAGGAAGAAGGGAGAGGATGGCAAATACACCCATTTTGAGTTGTCAGGAGGGGTTAAACTAAAAGAGACCTTTTACAGCACAATTTTCATATGCATTTTGCTAAAAATAAAAAGCTGTATGTTCTGTAGGGGCAACTCAGGAATCTGGCCCTTCAGAGATCCGGCCTCTCTTTCTTTCTCTCGTTCTCTCTCTCCCTCTCTCTTTCCCTCTCTTTCTCTCTCTTTCTATCTATCTATCTATCTATCTATCTATCTATCTATCTATCTATCTATCTATCTATCTATCTATCTCTCTCTCCCTATCCCATAAACGACTGCATGGCTAACTTCGCTATGCAAGCGGCTCGCAAAGACGCAAAAAGCTCAGCGAACACGCAAAAAACCCCGCGAACATGTAAAAAACCCCGCGAACACGCAAAAAAACAAAAATCCGCAAATTCGCACAAATGCGCGAATTTTGCGGATCGAGAATTCGCAAATCCGCAAATTTGCAGATCGCGAATTCGCAAAATTCGCCCATGCTTAATTAGTATGTTGAGTAAAACCTTCAAAAAACTCCACACTGTCACAATTATTGAACTACAGTGGGCGACCGCCGAGAAGTTGATGTCTGTTCGAAACAAGACACTAGTGCGAGCGCTCAATGGTAGTATTACCTGACTAGTGGTATTAATGCTGGAGTAATGATGCATGTATCTTCACTGAATTCCCCCACACACTGTGAAGGTGTGAAGGTGACCCTCATTGTCCTTCTATGTAGCTTGCCTTTGTTTTCTCGTTTTTTTAAGCGTTAACGTATTTGTATTTAAAAAACATTTCCAAAGTACGACATTTTTGTTTTTTATTAAATACATTTTTAAATTAAATTGAAGGCCATGACATCGTTCCAAAGTTCAGTAAACTTGAAGATTGTTGTGTTTGTACCCTCAGTAGTAATATTAGTAATAATAATAATTGTTTTTGTTCTCAACCAGATAAGTGTGATAGCAACAGAAAAACGTTTACCGTTACACCTTATTCCATATGGTAATTGCTGTTAATGCTGAAATTTCTATTGTTGTCATCAACATGTTACTTTTTAAATAAAACTGATCCCTGTGATACTAAAATTTCAGTATAATATATGGAGACACGGGGAAGGGGAAGGTGTGTGGAGTAACGTTCCAGTCTCGGCGTCGGTTCAACATCTTGTGATTCTGGGCACATCACTTAGTCTCTTTGTGCCTACTAACAATGAATGTGTCCTTGTGTAATGTATTTCGCTGGTGTTTATTCTCCTTAGCTGATTCACATCCTTTGTATGGTTCACCCCATTTCCCATTTTTGTTATTTGCTTTGGCCAAACTCAACCTTAGTGCGATATCGATGCAGCTAATACTGTATTTCGCTTGTGTTCATTCTCTTTAGCTGATTCACATCCTTCCCAATATTAGTTTACTTCCCATTTTTCCCATTCTTAATATTTATCCTTGAATGTACAATTTGACGTGTTCTATTTATTGTTGTTTATTTTATATAACTATGCTGTCTATTGTTGTTTATTTGATCTGATTATGTTGTCCCCCCATAGGATGTTCTTTTATTTTGTTCTTCCCCATTTCTTTGTTGTAATCTTGCTTTGGCTAAATATATCTCTTCCATAGTTCTGCCTCTCTATTTTCCTGTTCTGATTAATCTTATGGTTTAATCTGCGCGCTTCTTCTCTCTCTCCATACTCTCCTAATCATGCCTTCCCTCTCTCTTTCCCCCTCTTCCTCAGTATCACCTATCTCGAAACTTGGCCCCAACTCTTGGTCTATCCTCTACCCTTCCCACCTCTCCAAACATGGTAAGAAAAACTTCAAACACATGCTCCTCAGTCTCCACCCTGAAACCTTATTTGCCGATTACCATAACACCCTAACTCCTCCTTAATCACCAACTACATTTTCTTTTCCAAACGTCCTTCAAAATGGAAAAGCCTATTTCTTCGACACCTCCCTGTCACTAACTCTCGCAATATTCCTTACTGTCTAAAACTCTCCACCACTCCCTCTTCTTCCTTTTCCTGGAGAAATTGATATTTCCATCTTCAAATCTGGAAACATTCTCATCCAAGCGAAAATCACTGCTACATCTTTGAACTCCACTTTAGTGCCTTATCCCAATCCCTCGCCCAGTCCTTGACCCCCCCTCCCACACCCTCATCTCCTAGTTCCATCACCTCCCCCCTTGTCTCCTACCCCCTAACTCTTCTCTCTGATCTACCTACAACCTCTCCCAACTTTGATGTCTACACCCAACCTCCACTGACTACTCGAACTCTCAATACCGTTACCAGCATTGACACCCTACACCCCCAGCCCCACTTTCCCTCCTCTCTGATTCACCCACTCTTTTCACTCAGCCCTGTTGCAAACAATCAACCATAGCTGTCTTCCCTAGCTGACTGCTATATTACCAGCACTGACTCCCTTCACCCACGTTCCCCCTTATCTCCGCTCATTGTCTCCCCCACCTCTTCCACTAACCATGATGTTCTCTCTCAATCATTACTAACCACCCCTACTCTTAACTTTATAACCGGTAACTACACCCTTATCTCCCAATCACCTAGTTTTTCTGCCTCTCTCCCATCTACCTCAACCAATAATTCTCACACCCCCTTCCTTCACTCCCACCCCTCACTGTCCCTTCCCCACCTTTTTCCATCCTTGCCTCCCACCCCTACGTCCTCGCTCCCTCACCCCTCTATCCCCCAACACCACCCTCTATCCACCTGTCTCCTCATCCCTCTATCCCCCAACACCACCCTCTTCCATCCTTGCCTCCCACCCCTACGTCTTTGCTCCCTCACCCCTCTATCCCCCAACACCACCCTCTTCCATCCTTTCATCCCACCCGTACGTCCTCAATCCCTCACCCCTCTATCCCCAACACCACCCTCTTCCATCCTTGCCTCACACACCTATATCCTCGCACCCTCACCCCTCTATCCCCCAACACCACCCTCTATCCACCTGTCCCCTCACCCTGTCTTCTTCTTCCTCCTCCCCTGCCCCTCCATCCTCCTCACACCTCCCTGCCCTCTGCCTCCCTCGCTTAGGGTCTACTCCACTCACTTCTCTGCTACCGGCACACCTACTCCTGCCTCCCCTATAACCCCGCAGTCTTTAAGCTCTGCCGAACACTCCACTCCTTTTGATGTCCCCCTGAACAAACCCCCTCCATCCTCCACTTCTTATAACTCTCCCTCGTCTCCTCCAGCCTCTCTCATGGACCCCCCTATACCCCTTCTTCTCAATAATATACTTTTGTCCATTCACCTCTCCCCTTCTGACTCCTGTAACACCCCACCCTTGGATGTACTTTATCTTCTCCCCCCTCGTTTAACCGCCACCATACCCCCCAACAACTCTCACATCTTTTCTGCTGACAATTCCCTCTCACACACCCTTGATCTCTCCTGCAACCCTCAATACACCTGCCACTACACCCTGTACTGTCCCTCCTCCTCACTTAACAAACTATCTTCCTAAACCCAATGCCTCAACCACTCCTATCTCCTCGGTCCCCCCCTCCCCAATACGAAACCTCCCACCCATCATAACTCCCTTCTCCTCCCCGCCTAGGTTACTCCCCCCCTTCCTCTCCCCAATCCCCCCACTCCTAGATAACTCCTACTCTTCGCTTCTTACACTATCACTCCTTAATGTTGAACTTCTCCTTTTATCCCTTGTTTTAGAACTCTCCTCCCTCAGATCTGATGTCTCACTCCTTGCTAACGCCCACTCTTCTGCTCATGCTCACACATCTGTCCCTTCACTTAACATCATATCTTCGCTCATCAGCACCCCTCTCACATCCCCCAGCAACAGCTCCCCTAGTACTGGTAACATTGAGTACTCTCCACATGGCCCACCCCTTCCTACAAACTCCCTGACCCCACCCAAACCCAAACCTGCGGAACTTTCCAATGTACCCCAAACTTACACGGCAACTACGATCTCCACTCCTCAACATGCTGCATACCCAATATCCTTGGGGGTTAACTTATCTCTGAACTTTCCTGTCTCCCCCCTCCCTCTTCATCCTCTAGTCCCCCTTACCCGCAATCAACTATCCCAGTTCTCTTAGGAATGAGCCAACTCCCCCTTTACACCTAGACCCCCTCAACAACTAACATCTATCCTCCCTGATCACCCCACTCAATACCCTGGCTCTTCACCCCTCTATTGCATGTTGATTAACTGCTGATCTGCATCTTGCCATGCAGCAGATATTGCGGAAACCATTCTCAATGAAAACATCAACATTGCATTTCTTGAAACCTGGCTCAACCCCCACTCCACTCCTATCTTCGACTTGCTCATTCCTCCTGGAAATTCCATCATTAGGAAAGACAGAATCGAACAAATAGGAGGTGGCCTTACCCTAATCTATAAAGATGAACTGAATCTCACGCTAGTCCATCTCCAGGACCCTTCCACCTTTGAATACCTTTGTGCTGATCTTACTATTCCTGGCTCCCCCACCATTCGTTTACATACTATCTACCACCCCCCGGCAATACCATCCCCTTTACCGAGGAGCTGTCTGATCTTATCATTCAATATTTGCTCACTCACTCCAAGAATCTCTTTCTTGGCAACTATAACATCCACTGGAATAAAAATGATGACCCTGCTGTCATCCTTCTTAAAGACACCATGGACATTACTGACCTGACGCAACTCTGCCAATCCCCGACTCACTCCAAAAGCGCCACCCTTGATGCCAAATATGACTAGCAAGGATCTAGCCTCTCTCTCAATGATCCTTCCCGTTGACTGGTCTGATCATTACCTTATCCTCTTCACTTTGAACTGCTCCGTCACTAGCCCCACCCCCATCGGCACTTTACCCATGAAATATACTCGTAATCTTCACCTGATTCCCCCTAGCGAGTTGGAATTCTCAATCAAAACCCGCTTACTTCTCCCCCGCCCCCTCTCACAGCACCAATGACCTAACTGAACATTACAATAATTCTATGTCTCAAGCCCTTGACCAAATTGCCCCAATCAAACTTAAACAACAACAAAAAATACCTCCCAAATCCTGGTTTAATTCCGACCTTAATAATGAAAGACGGGCCCTCAGACAGTCTGAACATTCATGGAGGAATCACCCCTCCCCTGATAACCTGATATTCCTTAGAAATGCCAGAGCCAAATATAACAAGCACATCTTCAAGGAAAAAGCCTCCTTCCTCTGTTTGCAACTTGACCAGGCTAGAAACCGTCCCAGAGAACTCTTTAACATTGTTAAAAAACAAACTTCCTCTGGTCCCCCTAAAATACCAGCCACTGTTGAAAGATGCAAAAATATCGCCAGCTACTTTTCGAATAAAGTCAACTCGATTAAACTATCCTTCTATTCCCCCCTCTCCCATTCCAATCTACCCTCAGCCAACACCGCCTTCCTAACATTCCTACTGCACCTTGTTCCTCTTCCCTTTCGTGTCACAACCCCTCTGTACCCCTCCCTACTCTACCCCACCCTGACCCATACCAAAAACAATGCCTCCTAGAGTGAATTCTGTCCAGTATCTGAATCGACTGTCCTCAACATCATCTCTAAACTCCAACCATCCTCACACACCAAAGATCCTCTTCCCGCCCAGTTGGTTCAGGAACTCAAACACATCATTACCCCCATCTGGACCAATATCATCAATTCCTCCTTTGCCAAGGGTTGTGTCCCTGCATCCCTTCAACTAGGTCAAATCTCCCCCATCCTCAAAAACCCCACCGCTGTCCCTAATGACTTTAAAAATCTACGCCCTATCTCTAACCTTCCCTTCCTCTCCAAAGCCCTTGAAAAATGTGTCCTATCCCAGTTAGACAACCATATAATTTCTTCAATCTCCTTGACGTTTTCCAATCTGGTTTTAGAAAAGTATGCAGCACTGAAACTGCAATGCTCAGTATTACTGATGATATTCATGGCTCTCTTGACAAAGGTGAATCCTCCCTCCTTATCCCCCTTGACCTCTCTGCTGCGTTTAATACTGTCCACCATCCCACCCTTCTTAATACTCTCAAAGACAACTTTGGGTTTGAGGGCATTGTTCACCAATGGTTCACCTCATATCTTCAAAATAGATCCCAACAAATTAAACTCAGTCACTGCCTCTCCAAACCCCAACCTGTCTCACTTGGTGTCCCACAAGGTTCTACCCTTTCCCCAACCCTATTCAATCTATTCATGGAACCACTCTCCCTTATTCTCAAACAAGCTAATATCAGTTACCACCTCTATGCTGACAACACATAACTATATTACAAGATCAAGTCCCACCATGACATCCTTCACCTCAATCATACCTTGAATAAAGTACAAGCCTGGCTCCATCTTAATCATCTCAAACTGAATCCCCCAAAAACTGAAATCATCCTTTTCACTCTCAAAAGCAGTTCTCTGCCGATCCAACTCTGGATTAATGATATCAAAGCACTCAACTGCTCCCTCTCCACCTCTAACTCTGTCAAATCCCTGGGCATCAGCATTGATCATAATCTTACTCTCATCCCTCATATAAAAATACTGCAAAAGGTGCTCTCTTCACCCTTCTCCACCTTAAAAAAAATCAAACCTTACATTCCAGCTGATAACTTCAAAATCATTGTCCAATCTCTTGTACTTTCCAGAATTGACTATGGCAACGCCACCCTTGTAGGTACGCCTAAGGTCCACCTTGCCCCGATTAAATCTGTTCTCAACCTGGCTGCCAGGCTTATCTCTGACTGCAAGCGATTTGATCACATCTCTCCTGTCCTCAAAAACCTCAACTGGCTCCCAATTGAAGGTAGATCCACCTTCAAGATGGCATGTATCACTCACAAAGTCTTTCACCAAAACACCCCCTCTTACCTCTCTGACAAACTACCAAAAGCTGGTTGCTCCAGGTCCTTGATAAGCACTAACGCCCTTGTCCTCGTCCCCCCGAGACTCAAATGTAAAAAGACCCAATCACTGCATTCTCTGGTAATGTCCCTACGATTTGGCACTCTCTCCCCAAAGATCTTCGCAGCAACCCCTCCTACCCTCTCTTCAAAAAAAGACTCAACAAATATTGGGGCACCTAGCGTCGCTATAATGACCCTGTCCTTATTTTATATTCTCCTCAACCCACCCCGTCTTTCTTCCTTTTCCTATTTTCTCTACCCCTCTCCCTCTTCCCTTCTCTCTAATATTTTTCAACCTTCCTCGTCTCCCTTATTTATCGCTTAGTTACTTTCTTTCCTCGTTTCCCTCGTTTAACTGAAATGACTTATCCTATGTTAGTTTAATTCACTTAGTTATTTTGTTTCGATGTGTTTACCTATCTGTGAAGCGCTCTGATATTTGGGTCTAGTAGCACTATATAAAACCTTTTAAATAAATAAATAATAAACTATGAACAATTGTATCGTTATAACCATTATGGTCATCATTTCTTGCATACATCTGCAATTCCTAGAAATGTATTTCTGTATAACCAATGGGACCATTGTCCCACTCCTCCAAAGGGTAGCTCAAAAACTATGGTTGTCTCTTCCCTTATCCTCACGTTCTCACCTCACCTACCCCCCACTTCTTTTCTCTCTCCTTTCTCTCCTCTCCCAATGTATTGCTGATTGTTTGATGCAATGTGTAATTGTTGATGTTTTTCTATTATACTGTTAAACCACATTGTTGCCCTTCCTTTCGTGCCTCCTGCCGTCTCCTCCTACATCCTCCCTCTATTTATGGCTCTCCTTCTCCCCTCTCTCAATGTACTAAGACTGAAATTTTTTGTTTGATGCCCTATGGAGCTACCTGGTTTAGCTATAGGTGAGATTGGCCGTGGATTCCCTCCTTGGTCCTCACCTACCCAGTCGGTCTTTAGACAAACTTCTTTTCGTCTCTCTGTACTGTCTCTTCCCTTATCCTCCCTTTTTCACCTCCCCTGCCCCCTCCACTACTTTTCACTCTCCTTTATCTCCTCTCCTAATTGTATTGCATATTTTTTTGGGGGGCGGTGGGGGGGGATTTATTGTGTAATTGTAGACCTTTTTATGTTACATTGTTAATTCTCATGTAAAGCACTCTGATACCTCTGGGTCTAGCCAGCGCTATATAAAACTCTTTAAATAAATAACTAAAAATAAAATAAATAAATAAATACAAAACATATTTATCCTGCAGCCTTTTTTGGCCAACTGTCTAGACAGGATTTCGACTCTTGGAAAGTCAACATTGTGACAAAAGCCTGTAACATCCCTGAGCAAATTATGTTTTTGAATGACACTGTCCAACAAACGTCTTGCCTTGGGATAGCCAAGATAAAAGACATGAACACTCTGTCCAAACCTGCACCTGCAAGTAGTAGCACTACACAGGAGGAGGTCGACGAACATACTATTTTGCATCAGAACAAATCTGATCCAGAATGGAACAAATAGTTGCTCTGGCCCACAGACACAAACAACTGCCAAGATCGATTCCAGAACAAAACATAGGGTTTCACTATCAATAGGCGTCACCCACGCTATATTCAAAGAAATCATCCAGGGGTAGTAAAATCATACAGTGTAGGGAATCTTTGCCTTGATTGGCTACAGAAAGCTACACTAGAGGATGTGAAACAGCACTTAACTTTACTTCAAGAAGGCGCAGACCTTAGGGAATTTTTGCTAGGTCCAAGAAGACCGCTTCAAAAACATTTCATATATGCCGGTATCTATGCAGCTTATAATGAAATATAGAAGGTTACCCAAGCAGAAACTGCAGAAAGAATACGTGAAAATAATCGTATTAATTTAGAGAAATCTCTTGCTGTAGTAGACAATGGGTTAACAACTCTGTCATTCAGGCTTTTTTCATTGGACAGCATTGTATCCTCTGCCATAGACATTATGGAACAAAACTTGGTCATGCTGCAACATGGTCAGTCTCAACTACATTCTATCATGCTATTAGGCTGGACGCTGCAAAACTTGCATGCAGGCTATCTTCCTTGGCATTTAATCAACACTATAGCACCGTTTTCAGAATTCAATATCACTGATAAACAGATCAAACTGGCACAAAGGGGAGCAGACTATACGATGCTGAGCATTGAAAAACTGGAAAAACTACCATTCACAGTGGCAGAAAAAACAGCTACTCAGTGGATCATACATGGTTAAATTGCTCTGCAGTGAATTTTTGGACAACTTTCAAATGGAAGTTACCTCATGTTGAATGATCACAGCTGCTGTGGCATGTTGCCAGGTATCCCATATCTAGTAACGGTTATATGCAGGGTCACTTGCTGTATACAAGTCTTGTTCCCCCAAATATAGACAGTCAGGGATTCGTCTTTCTGGCCTTCACTGAACATCTCTTCTTTACGAATTGATACTCTAAGCAGAATGAAAGCCATTCTTTTGCAACAAACAGTGCCTCTGACCTCAGCCAATGATCTACAAGTTGCAAGGACTTCAGCCGAAAAACATGCCCTTTTGAATACAAACTGCCCTATACATTTCTCAGAAATGTTGGGAATCCTAAACATGTCTGATACGAGCGGTATTGTACATATATTGACCCTGTTGAAGGGAGGTTGCTCCCCACACTGCGTAGCTCCACCTAACTGCACCTTGTCCCTGACCCAGCTGTTGCTGAGTTCGAGGCCCTCCTCCACCCGCAGGCTACCACCTGCGCCTCATCCCTGGTGGCCAGTGGTAGGCCCTTAGGTTTGTTTTCAGCATTACTGGCTCTGTGACTGCTATTTTTCCCCTGCTTGTTGCCTTGTTGCTTGCTGCCTTGTTTCTTGCTGCCTTGTTGCTCTGTTGCCTTTGCCTGTGCTTGTTCTCCTCCCTCGCCGAACCCGCCACTGCGTCCCATGCGCCAGCCCCCGTATCTAGCTTACCTTGCTGTTTGTTTGTTTATTATTGTGAATTGCTTCTCTGTGCCTTTTGTACTGTATTGTATTCACATCTCTGTGCCCTTTTTTCCACCTCTGTACCCCCGCCGTCCTCCCCCCTGTTTCCCGCCGCTGTGTCCCCTTTTTGGCCCGCCCCCGCTCCCATTGGTCCGCTCCCCCCACCCAGCTGCTATTTCCTCCACCTCCCCCTCTTATGGCGGCCGCTATGCAGCAGTGAGAGCGACCCTTGACCCTGTTGAAGGGAGGTCGCTCCCCACACCACGTAGCTCCACCTAACTGCACCGTGTCCTTGACCCAGCTGTTGCTAAGTTCGAGGCCCTCCTCCACCCGCAGGCTACCACCTGCGCCTCATCCCTGGTGGCCAGTGGTAGGCCCTTAGGTTTGTTTTCTGCATTACTGGCTCTGTGACTGCTATTTTTCCACTGCTTGTTGCCTTATTGCTTGCTGCCTTGTTTCTTGCTGCCTTGTCGCTCTGTTGCCTTTGCCTGTGCTTGTTCCCCTCCCTCACCAACCCTGCTGCTGCATCTCTGCGACCCCACCCCCGTATCTAGCGTACGTTGCTGTTTGTTTGTTTAATATTCTGAATTGCATCTCTGTGCCTTTTGTACCGTATTGTATTCGCATCTCTGCACCCTTTTTTCCACATCTGTACCCACGCCGTCCTCCCCCTGTGTTTCCCGCCACTGCATTCCCTGCAGCCTGCAGCTTCACCAGCGTCCGACCCGCGAAACCACCAACCAACGAACCGAACCACCTGAGGTACATCCTCCTCAACTCTCACTCCGCCTGCAAAAAAACACTGTTGAAATCTGAGACTTCCTCGACTCAACAGCCCCAGACATCGCCTTCCTAACGGAAACCTGGCTGAACCACGCTTCAGCACCCAACATCGCCATAGCCATCCCGGAAGGCTACAAGATCGCCCGCAGAGCCTGCACCAACGGAACAGGAGGTGGAATTGCCATCGTCCACAAGAACACCCTCAGTGTCTCGACCAGCACCAAATACACCCTCAGCACTGCTGAACATCTGCACTTCCAGATTCACACCGACCCCAACACCACCCTCAGAGGAACTCTAATCTACAGACCCCCCGGACCCAGACTACAGTTCAGCGACTCCATCGCCGACCTCATCAGCATCCACGCCCTCGCCTACACAGACTACATCCTCCTCGGGGACCTGAACTTCCACCTCCAGAACAACAACAACATCAACTCCACCACCCTGATTGCCAACCTCGTCAACCTCGGACTCAGACGGCTTGTGACAACATCCACCCACGCCGCCGGTCACACGCTAGACCCCATCTTCTCCGCAAGTCCCAACCTCTTCTTCAACCACACCACCGAAGCCCACTGGACCGACCTCCGCTGCGTCCATTTCTCCTTCAGAAAGCCCACCACACACCAGTGCACCCAACAGATGCCTCTTCTCTGCTAGGGCAAAGTCACAGAGGAACACCTAGCTGCCACCCTTTCCCAAAGCCCACCAGCCGATCCCACCGAACTCGACACCGCCACCCTCAACCTCCGACAGTGGACCGATGACTGCACCAACACTCTCACCCCGCTCAAGACACCATCCAACAGACACACCAGCAAGAAAGCCACCTGGTTCACTGAAGACCTCCAGGCCTCCAAGCATGCATGCTGGAAACTGGAGAAGAACTGGCTCCGCAACCGATCACCAGACAACTACTTGGCCCTCAAGAACGCCACCCTCAAACACCATCAACTCATCAGAACAACCAAGAGGACCGCATTCAAGTACCGCCTGGATAATAACACACACAACAGCAAAGAGCTCTTTAACATCGTGAAAGAACTCTCCAACCCCGGCTCCCACACCAACGACATCCCCCCTTCACAGGACCTATGCGACTCACTGGCCACCTACTTCCACCGCATGATCGCAGACATCCACAACAGCTTCAACACCACGATCGCCGCGCCAACCACCGAGACCTCCACCCCCGCGCCCAACAGCCACCAGATCGCATGGGCCAACGTCAACGACGATGACACCATCAAAATCATGACCTTCGTCCACTCCGGATCCCAGTCTGACCCTCGCCCACACCACATCTTCAACAAAGCCAGCACAATTATCGCCCCCCATCTCTGGAAAACTATCAACATCTCCTTCGAAACAGCAACCTTGCCGGAGAGCTGGAAGCACGCCGAGATCAACGCCCTACTCAAGAAGCCCAAGGCAGACCCCAAGGACCTGAAGAACTTCCGTCCCATCTCCCTGCTCCTGTTCCCGGCGAAGGACACCGAGAATATCGTTAACAAACAACTGACCTGCTACCTCGAGGACAACAAGATCCTGGACCCATCCCAGTCCGGATTTCGCAGCAACCACAGCACCGAAACCGCACTCATCGCTGCCACAGATGACATCAGGACCCTGCTCGACAACGGAGAAACAGCAGCCCTCATCCTCCTGGACCTGTCAGCTGCCTTCAACACGGTCTGCCACCACACACTACGAACACGCCTACATGATGCCGGGATCCAAGAAAGACCCTGGACTGGACCACATCCTTCCTCTCCGGCAGAACTCAGAGCGTCCACCTCCCACCCTTCCGCTTCACCGCCCCCAAGATAATCTGCGGCGTACCCCAGGGCTGTTCCTTCAGCCCACCACTGTTCAACATCTACATGGCACCCCTCACCCACGTCGCCTGATAGCACGACCTCAACATCATCTCCTACGCCGACGACACTCAGCTGATCATCTCCCTCACCAAAACCCTCACACTGCCAAAACCAACCTCCACGAAGGACTGAAGGCTGTCACCGAATGGATGAGGAACAGCCGACTGAAGCTGAACTCAGACAAGACGGAGGTCCTCATCCTCGGCTCCACCCCTTCAGCAAGGGACGACTCCTGGTGGCCGACCACACTGGGACTAGCCCCGACACCCACTGACCACGCACGCAACCTGGGGGTCATCCTCGACTTCACCCTCTCCATGACTAAACAGGTCAACGCCATCTCCGCATCCTGCTTCAGCACCCCTATCCCCTTGAGACCCTCACGGGTATGTAGCGTGCTTAACAAATGTCCTGATTGATTGATTGATTGATTGATTGATTGATTTAAGAACGGGTGTTCAGGACTGTTAGCACCTTTTCAAGCAGTCCTCTGAATAATTTCCAACTTCGTGCACTCTGTGTTTGGTGGACTGCCACTACTTTTAGCACTCATTGCCGGGATTCAGTTTTTATTCCTACTGCTACGATATGGCAAGCCAATCCACCAGCGTCACTCCCAGCACAGTGGAGAAAACTCTCCTAGAAAGGAAGTGTTGTGAGCGCATTGTCCAAACTTTGGATTTACCTCGTCTACGTGAATTAAATACCACATGGTTTCTGTCATTCAGACAAATCTGGCAAGATTGCATCTTACCTGTTCTACGCTGCCTGCTTTGTGGTGAAGAATATGTGCTAGACATCTGTCTAACACTCCCATCAGTCATGCCAACGGATATCGATGCTCTGCTGGACCCGATATTGGTCCATGCTGTGTGTTGTCCCCAGGGGCTACCAATTCTGATGATGGAATTTATTGAGATCTTAGAGACGCAAAATGCTGCTTCTGAGGTACGAGAGGAATCAACAGGCACACAGGCAACATCGGAATTGAACATTGCTGACGCTTCCAATGCTGAAGGCGATGCTTCTCATCTATGTGCGGTTAGTCTTCTAAACAAGGTAATCCAACTTTCACCTACAACGGTAGACAACTTTTTGTTTACAGGATTAGAAGATTTCATGTTTTCTCCGTCCCCATACACTGAGTTTTGATTTAGAACACAGTGTACTGGGAAGATCCGATTTGGCCTTCATTTTTCAAAAATAAAGACTAAACTTGGAACTTTTTCCGGCGCGGCAGGTTTCTGGACCAGGGTCAGCGGACTCGATAATTCTCTCGCCTCGGTGCCCACTCTGATCAGCGATCACACTCGGCAACTCTGGGCATTAGCTTGCCTCATCTTCACTAACGGCCCCACCAGACCACCGGGGATGCCTGGTCTCACCCTGGAGATACCCATTAAGGAACCATCTCTCAGGGAAGCCAGGAAGGGTTTCGCAGCGGTCGAAGCGCCTTGGGACCCTCCGGGTAAGTAGTGCACTATATAAATGCCTATACATTACATTACATTACATTTTTGTCACAGTAAACTGCTTATAGTAAAACTATTCATAGAGAACAGAATTCTCTAAAACATTTCCAGAGACAATATGTCACCTTGTGAAACAACAAATTGTATTATGTAACCTGACATGGAATGGTTTTGGCCCTTTTTCTTCTGTATTTAGAGCCATTTCATAATGTATATATGTTTATGATTCATTAATTTAGCATTCAAATGCCAAATTATGTTTAGAATGAAACATTGCTTTAATATGTAAAGCACTATTGCATTTTTTATGCATCTCAACAGTTTTAAATGCATTTTTAGAAACATGTTTAAGCCATGCTTTTAGCAATTAATGTGTAACTATATTTTAGATATGTTTAGGATGTTTAGAATTTAGTAATGTCATTCATATGAAACTGGAGTGGGTGTTTTGTGTTGATTTAGTTACCGTATATAGGTTTCCCGATTTATGCCCTTACATAGGCACAATTCGCATTGCCCGTATTTAGGCATAGAAATCCAACCCTTATTTAAGCATTATCTATGCTAACCAAATACAGGCATGGCCACCTACATCCATCCATCCACTTCACAATGAGTTCTTGGAAAACCAGACTCTTAAGCCTTTAGGATTTCCCCTTGCTTGGATAATTAATATTGTCTCCAAGGACTCATTTATTTTGCATGAACATCGATTCCTTAGGGGTTCATTCATGACGTTCCTCTGTCCAACTTTTATGTCAATACTGGCATTCCTAAACACCTCCAAGGTATAAATATACCTTCACTTGCCATGGCAAATCACAGCTTGGCTGCACAGCTCGATACGGCTCACCACAGCAAGTTGGGAAGGAATTCAAGTCCCCGCCTGATGCACTGACCAAACACAGTCATCGTCCTCACAGAGAATCCAGCTCCAGTGTTTCTGACTCCCCCTTGTGGGGAGTTAGAGATCGAGACCCTGAAAGAGATTCCAACCTTCCTCATTCTAAGGTATGGAGCAGACTAGAACCTAGAGGGACTTTTGGCAAATCATGGCAACACCAATCCTAACTATAGCTAAACTAGACTATAGAACAACAACACCTACTTCTTACCTCGTACTACACTTAGGTTAGGTACACTGAGGTAGAACTAGCTAGAAGCACCAGATGAGTATTCACATTTTAGCCTGTGATATTTATGTATGTATTTTTATGAATATATGTCATAGCTACAAGCCATGCTATTGCAGTATTATCTAATCTTACTGCTATTGCTATATGTATTATACTTTTCATTCCTTCTTATGATTGTAGCAGTTCATATCTCTTGCACGAAATAAGACTGTTCAATAAACCCTTTTAATTGAAACACCCGTCTACCTATTTCTGTGTAAACTCTGTAGAAATGAAGCATGCACGATTGACTGAGTGAAACAGTTATCTATTGTTTCCACGATTCTGAGACTGTTTGATTCTAAGGGAAAAAAAGTTGACATGTTTATTCGGTTGTTAGAAACTAATCCCTTCCTGTTTATTCGTGAAGTTTCTAGTGACCTCTGAGTTAGCTGGCACACACAAGTAAATACGTTTAATCAATCAATCAAAGCATTTGTATAGCGCGCTACTCACCCGGAGGGTCTCAAGGCGCTTGGGGTAGGGGGGTCCGCTACTGCTCGAACAGCCAGGTCTTGAGTTGCTTCCTGAAGGCGAGGTGGTCTTGGGTCAGGCGGAGTTGGATGGGGAGGGAGTTCCACATCTTGGCGGCCAGGTAGGAGAAGTATCTTCCTCCCGTTTCTGCTCTTCGGATGCGGGGGATGGCGGCAAGGGCGTGGCTGGTCGATCGAAGCTGGCGGGTGGGAGTGCAGAAGGTCAGGCAGTCGTTGAGGTATTTTGGGCCTTGGTTGTGGAGAGCTTTGTGTACGTGGGTGAGGAGTCGGAACCTGATTCTCTTGCTGACGGGGAGCCAGTGCAGGTTTCTCAGGTGTACGGAGATGTGGCTGTGTCGGGGGATGTCCAGGATGAGGCGTGCTGAGGCGTTCTGAATGCGTTGGAGTCTTTTCTGGAGTTTTGCAGTGGTTCCGGCGTAGAGGGAGTTGCCGTAGTCCAGTCGGCTGGTGACGAGGGCCTGGGTGACCGTCTTCCTGGTTTCGGTGGGGATCCACCAGATGATCTTACGTAGCATGCGTAGGATGTTGAAGCACGACGAGGAGACGGCGTTGACTTGTCTGGTCATGGATAGGGAGGAGTCCAGGATGAAGCCCAGGTTGTGTGCGTGGTCTGTGGGTTTGGGTGCGCTGCCCAGGGCAGGGGGCCACCAGGAGTCGTCCCAGGCGGAGGGTGAGGATCCCAGGATGAGGACTTCCGTCTTATCTGAGTTCAGTTTCAGGCGGCTGTTCATCATCCACTCGGCTACGTCTTTCATCCCTTCGTGTAGGTTGGTTCTGACGGTGGCTGGATCGTTGGTGAGGGAGAGGATCAGCTGGGTGTCGTTGGCGTAGGAGATGATGTTGAGGTTGTGTTGGTGTGCGATGGCCGCAAGGGGGCTCATGTAGATGTTGAACAGCGTGGGGCTGAGTGATGATCCTTGTGGTACGCAGCAGATGACTTCAGTGGCCTCGGATCTGAACGGGGGGAGGCGGACTCTCTGTGTTCTTCCGGCGAGGAAGGAGATGATCCACTCCAGTGCCTTCTCCTGGATTCCAATGTTGTTGAGGCGCTGCACTAGGGTGCGGTGGCAGACCGTGTCGAACGCCGCGGAGAGGTCCAGGAGGATGAGGGACGCTGTTTCCCTGTTGTCGAGCAGGGTTCGGATGTCGTCGGTGGCTGCGATGAGGGCGGTCTCGGTGCTGTGGTTGGCCCGGAAACCGGACTGCGAGTGGTCGAGGGATTCATTTGTCTCTAGGAAGGCGGACAGCTGTCTGTTGACTGTCTTCTCGATGACTTTGGCAGGAAACGGAAGGAGCGAGATGGGGAGGTAGTTTTTGAGGTCGGTGGGGTCTGCTGATGGTTTCTTCAGTAGGGCGCTGAGTTCGGCGTGCTTCCAGCTCTCTGGGAAGGTGGCGGTGTTGAAGGAGGCGTTGATGATGTCCCGTAGATGGGGTGGGATGACGGAGTCGGCCTTGTTAAAGACGCGGTGAGGGCAGGGGTCGGTTGGTGATCCGGAGTGGATGGAGTTCATTGTGCTGATGGTGTCTTCGGTGTTGATCGGGGTCCAGGCGCGGAGGGTGGTCGTAGGGTGCGTCGGCTGTGCACTGAAACTGTTGTGTATGTCTGCGATCTTGCTGTGGAAGAACGAGGCGAGCGAGTTGCAGAGGTCTTGCGAGGGAGTGATGTTGTTGTTTCCGGTGCTAGGGTTCGAGAGCTCTTTGATGATGTTGAAGAGTTCCTTGCTGTTGTGGGCGTTGTTGTCCAGTCGTTCCTTGAATGCGGTTTTCTTGGTGGCGTGGAATAGTTGGTGGTGTTTTCGAGTGGCGAGCTTGAGGGTGGTCATGTTGTCTGTAGTTGGGTCTCTGCGCCATGCTTTCTCGAGGGCTCGGCAGTTCTTCTTGGAGCTCTTGAGTTCGTCTCGATAGAGGCATACTGACCTTAGACCTATGCCACAACTATAGTATATATTATTCTAATGCGCAGAGCCTATCAGGGATATAGGAACTACACTACAGGGGACTATAAAATACCTTGAAACCCATATTCTCAGTTATTGTAATTATGGAGTCCAAGTCTGAATGTAAAAATGTACATGAAATATTGATGTATTAATATTCTACTGAGTATTGCCATTTGGTTGAACATAGGCTTTTGAATTTGTCCATTAATATGAATCAGAACAGAATGCATCATGGATAAAAAGAGGAATATTCTCATAAGTTTGTGGTGTATTTTTATTATTTTCTTTGCACTGTTGATGAAGTGGGAAACAAAACGTGTCGGTTTTCCCACTTTATGGATATATGAATAAAGACTTTTATATTTGCAAAATTGCCACATATGATCTTGTTTTTGCTGAAATTGATGGTATCTGGAACATAAAAACAGGATTCCAGACCAGCTGAATGGGTTCTATCTCACCAGAGTGGTCCTAAATTCTAATCAAAAGGGAAGAGGGACATGCAAGCCCCCTTCCCAAGCCTTAATGGGCCACAGGAACCCCATCCATTGGGGCTACACGTGACATAAAGAGGAGGGGCCACATGGCCCTCCATCCTGAGTGGATTGTGGGGATGGGGACCACATCTCCTGGGACCTATCTTTCTTTTAGGTGGGTGCCCTGGTGCCACCCATGCAACTCACCAAACAGCAAGTTGGGGACCAAGGGGGGAACCTCATGGGCCCATGGCCAGAGCTGGCTCGCCACATGCTGCCGGAGTTGGCATTGCTCCAGTTGGGCGGGAACAATATGTGTTTCACCACATTTATACGTCATCCCTGGCTGCGTTTCTGCCACAAAAAACATATGTTCAGGTCTAGATGCTGCTCCAACCTCAGCTCCCTTTCTTACACCTCACTTCTTCTTCTACTCCATTTGCCTCAAAAACAAAAACTTTTTTAAGTCTTCCTCCTGGTTGCTTCTCCACTAGTGATTAAGGCAACCTAGCTTTCTTTATCTGTTCTCTATATTTGCCTCTTACTTTCCAGACTCTTTATTCCTCATTAGGTAAATCTCTGTAATGGAGTGAAGCCTACTGCAACTCTCTCATAGGGCATCACTTTTTTTATCTTCTTCTCTTGACCCTCCTTTTTTTATTTAGATCACTTGATGTTAGCTTCTCATTGGCTTGTCCCGTTTCCCAGTCTTCCGCCTCTATCATACTCTGGTCTATTTCCTGCCCTAGCTTCCTGCTGGACACAGATTTCTAATTGACATATACGGTCAGTAAAACTTTTATAAGGCTTGAGAATAACACTTGCATGACAGGCTACAAATAATGTTTTCAAGCACAGTCCCCTGCTTGGCTTTGTCGATCAGAGAGAGCTGTATCTCTAGCCAGCGCCATCGTTGGGTTCCAAACCCAGCAGCCTGCAGCAACAGTCACTCAGACACTTGGCTTTGAAGCTGGAGGCCAGCAACCCTTCTTGGTAATAGCTTTCAACAATCTTGAATGATTGAACCTGTTAATTCAGCCGTCCCACTTTGGTATCCCGCTTTTCTTCAAGGACAACCTATCAATTTGCGTTTAAATAAGAAAGCCTTGGCAAAATTAAAAGGTCTAGTTGTGTAAAGTAGCCCAAAGTTAAGGATAGATTAAGAGCAAGACTTCTGAATCTAAGGTTCTCAGCCATTCGTCATCCCTAATCTTATTTTTAATTCCAGCAGCATTCCATGTCATTATATTTAAGAAATCACCATAAGTTGCAGATAATCCATCTATAGTTAAGTCACCTACTAGTCAGGACTTGTTTTTACCCAGACTAGACTCATATGGTACATCATTACTTATTAATATAGGTCTGGCAGTATTTTCCTGATCTGTAATTTGGTTATTAAAATACTCATTGTCCCTAGTTATAAACGGCTCTTCTATCTGTTTTGCCACTAGTTGTTTTTGTGTCTTTAAGACAACTTTCGGTGTGATATGAAGCATATTGTGATCGTTCTTAGCACCATGATTTGCCCTTACAGTTCCAAGTCAATCTAATTTGCTACATTGTCTCAACGGCAACTACCTATTGGTCAAGGGTATATTTAGCAAATGGTTATTTCTTATGTTTGTCATTCTCAATCCGTTTTCCGGCCTGTAATAGAAACCCAAAGGGACGGCTGAAATATGGTCAAGGCTATTTGCAAGATGCCCTTTATCATCAATCGAGAGTAATTTAAGCAGATCACCCACCAATGTACTATTGCAAAAATGTACCACCACACAGTCTCCATTATATGCTTTTCTAGATAGACCCACCCAGTTTAACCTCCTCAACATTATGATGTCCCGTAATAAAATCGGCACCCCAACATTCGTTTTCCCAGAGATCCAGCCAACAACTTTGTTCTTCAACATATCATACGCCTCCCTTTGATTTTCTGCTAATTTTGGGATGTTAGGGTGTGCGGTTGTTTTAATTCAAGAAACTTGGCGTACTACACCCTTTTCCATTCATGGCTATCAATTCATCTGTACCAACGCCAGCCCCTCTGGATATTGTCTTGGAAGGAAAAGAGGCCATTGTCGTATTTAATTTCAATTATAACATCTTTGATAGAACCAAAAGTAAGGTAATTGAAACATTAGAAACAGAATTGGATCATTTTCTAAAGTGTATCGAAGGGGATTATATCCTAGTTTGGGCAGGAGATTTTAATTGTGCAAAGTGTGAATACGAAGTGGGGGAACCCTGTGGGTTTTGTGACGAGGGTAGAGATAGAATTCCGCACTTTATCCATAATGTGTATGGGAAAGTACTAAATAACGCTATACATAAACACAATCTAGCACTACTAGAACCTTCAAGTGAAGATGGAAAAACTAAATTACCAACCTTCGTGGGGAATTGTTCTTCCTCAGATATAGATCACATTATTGTTTCAACAAATTGCTACAATCTGGTGGTAAATATGCAAATTTATATGAGTCTTTATAGTGACCATCATCCCCTCACCGTGTCACTAAGATTAAACATAACACCAAAAGTACAGGGAAAAATGATTGATATGAATATTAGTACCCAAGGGAATAATGGTATGTCAATAAAGTGGTTGAGAGATAACCCAATAGGATTTTAACATTTGTCTAGACGGTTCCTCCCCTGATTCGACAATAATAACCGCCTTTTGTAATATCATTTCTACAATTGCAGCTGATCTAACTGTTAAGAGGAGGAAGAAAACAAGTGATACTAGCCCAAGATGGTTTAACCATGAATGTTCCAGACTGAATGGAGAACTAAAGATGGCATTAAAACAAATACCTAGGAATAGTGCTAGGTTTAGTCAAGCAAGAGAATAATGCTGTCCAAATCGATATTGTAGTAACCCCCGAAGAGTGGGTATCCCATTTTGAAGGTATTTTTAATCCCGAATCTATCAGTATAGTTGATGTGAGAACTGGTGATTCTATACAAGTGGTGCCAACTGGCTTAGTACCTATAACTCCAGAAGAAATGGAATTGGCACTATGTAAAAACGCTAATGGGAAAGCAGCGGGTGCAGATGGAGTTCCAATTGATGTTTTTAAAAATAGCATGGTTTTCTGGATACCTATATTAATGAACGTTTTCAATGCTATTTGTGGGGGAATAATATCTGTAACTTGGACTGAAAGTATTATTGTCCCTATTTTTAAGAAAGGGGACAGAGGGAAAGCAAGTTGCTACTGCCTGATAACTCTTCTGGATTTCTCCTCAAAAGTGATGGGCCTCATGATTTTAGAGAGACTTGAAAACTGGGCTAGTGAACAAAGCATCTTAACAGAGGCTCTGTTTGAGTTCAGAAGGGGTATCGGGACCGTAGAGCAATGTTTGAACTTAGATTTAATAACAGGGAAGTATACACTAGCAAAGGAAGGGGCGCTTCATTTATGCTTTGTTGATCTTACAAGCACATTTGATTTAGTCAATCACCACAAATTATGGCAAATACTGAAGGACTTGGGGGGGCCAATTGATATAATAGCATACCTCTCCCAAACATATAGCCTCCTAACATCTAAGGTTTGTTTCAGGAAAGAGGGGGAATGCACACCGTTCTTCAGAGTAATGCAAGGTATTGCATTACACGCACGCCTCCACACCACAGGGATCCGAGACCAGGCTCTATATTGGACCACCTGATTTCGCGCCTGCGCGGCGATTTCTATTGAGCGGGCGGGGCCATGACGGAACCGCTCCATCATGAGCACAGCGCAACCGCGGCTCGTGACGGAGCGGCTCCGTCACGAGCATGCGAGCGCCGCTCGGCCCCCCCCCAGAGCCGCGGCGGAATTGCCGCCGCAGCGAAGGGGTTAAAGACATTTCTAGACAGTTCAAAGGAAAATACATTCTGGCTTCATTTCCTTTTTTAATTAGAAAATTACCTCTGACAAGATAATCTTTTCTCACAGAATATTTATTACTAACTACTAAGCTATACACTAACCTTATTAGTGAGAGGATAGTATTCCGACGAAGCTAACCCCGATTTAAATGCAACAGTCCTAACTGACTTCCAGGACGCAGGGGAAAACAGGTGCTCTTCTAATTATTTCTTCAGTGAAGTGCACAGAGGAATGTTGAAGTGCACTTCACCAATTGTCATCAAATCTAAAAGACTAGACTGCTAACAGCGGTATGCTGTCGCAGTATGTGCATGTTGGCAGCCATCTTGGTGTTTCAACCGTGTCAGCTAGCACTCCAGCTTGAGGGATCAATTGACTTTTGATAAGTTTGAAGGGGGAAAATGGTAGCCAGCATAGAGTTGGAAGGAGGAAACCTCCCGTGAGTCCTGACAGAAAACCACATTTTTCTACACATTTTAAGCATTTTACTGGACATTACCTATTTTTCTTTTTTTTTGTGCTTTTAACCTCCTTCAAGAAAGTGGTGCTAGAAATATGTGTTAAACCAATAATGAATCCCGTAAAGTTATACATTTCTGAATAGTAGACAAAAATCTAAATTCAGCAAAGGGTCATTTGTGAAACAAAAAAATTATTAAATTGTGTTGAGAAAAACAGCCAATAGTGCCTACATTTTCACCTGTTACATCTAATAATGAGATATTTTTAAACGCAATATACTGTTATGTCCGCTGGATCCTTCCGGTTGCTGGGATATATAGGGCTTCTAGGTTTACCCACAACCCAGGGTAGCCAGAGCCAATAACTAAGCTGCACCCTTCAATGGTTCTTCATTGTGTAACGGGTACACAGCAATTCATTTGGCAAAATATAAAGAATTTCAAATTGGTATGGGAAAACCTATGTATTTCACGTATGGGAACAAGATATGGAGTTTAGAAGCAGTGGTTATATTTAGATCTCTGAACTTGTGGATACGTATACAGGGATGTGAGTTAGGGAGCATTTTTTAAATTGATTTCTTTTTTACACACTGTCTTTCATTTGTAAGGCACAAATGCAGAGAAAGAAAATTGGTAATAACACTTGTTTTACAATTCTCTGTTCCCACAAGTTTTCGGAAGGATCCAGGTTTCTGTTTTCTTCGAGGTATCGGGTTAGCTGTCTGTTGACGGTTTTCTCGATGACCTTAGCCGGGAAGGGGAGCAGAGAGATGAGAGTTCTTGAGGTCTCTAGGGTCTGCCTTAGGTTTTTTGAGTAGGGCGTTCTCAGCGGGTTTCCAGATCTCTGGGAAGGTTGCGGTCTCATGGGATTCATTGATGACTTTGTGCAGGTGGGGTGCAATGGAGCTGCTTGCTCTGTTGAAGACGTGGTGCGGGAATGGGTCCGACGGAGAGCCGGAGTGGATTGTGCGCTTGGTCTTGATGATGTCATCGATGCTCACACTGGCCCAGGCTAGCAGGGGGTCATGGTCGATGGTGTGGAGGGTCTGTTGTGTTGCTGTCTGTTGGAGCTGTCTGGGTGTTGAAGCTGTAGTGGATGTCTGCTATCTTGCAGTGGAAGAAGGTGGCGAGGGAGTCGCACAGGGTTTGCAACGGCGGGTTGTCGTTGGTGTTGGAGCTGGGGTTGGAGAGTTTCTTCTCGATGTTGAAATGCTCCTTGCTATTGTGTGCGTTGTTATCGAGGCGGTCTCTGAAGGTGGTCCTCTTGGCCGCGCTGATGAGGTGGTAGTGGTAGCGGATGGTGTCCTTGTGTCCTGCGTGGCTTTCCGGATTTTGTTCACTGTGCCATTTCTTCTCTAGTTTCCGGCAGGCTTGCTTGGAGGCTAGGAGTTCTGGGGTGAACCAGCTGGCCCTCTTGCTGGTGTCTCTGTGGGGGGGTTTCTTCAGTGTGGTGAGGGTGTTGGGGCAGTCCTCGATCCAGAGACTGAGGCTGTGGGCAGCGTCGTCGGTGTTGAAGGGTTCGGTGGGTGGGTAGATAGCGAGGTTTGTGTGTAGTTGGTCTTTGATGATTTTGCTCCAGCTGTGGCGGGGGATCTAGAAAACAGCTTGGAGGTCTTTTAGTGTTCCAGAATTGCTAGGCGCACTACCTGGGTGGCCGTAAAGTGGTATAGTTAGAAAGGTAGTCAGTGTAGGCAATGAGGCGAGCGGTAATACCTCACAACCGCTCCAAGATGGACCAGCAAGCTGATCTACACAATTAGAAAATCAACAATGCCCCTGCGCTATACACATACAGGAATAGACTAGTATTGAAGTAAGTATTCGTAGGACAACAATTAGAAGTAATGAGGACAAATCTAAACAATTCGTGGTTCTCCGAGAATGGGTATTGAGAAGTGAAAACACAAGGATGGATAAACTGTCTGTTCTTGGTGTGGTCACTTCTGTTTATTGTTCCAAATCAACAGCCAACACGTGTTTCATCGCAGGGAACATACTGCGAATCTTCAGGGCTTGCTTAAAACATTTCTAGGATTAAAGACATTCCATCAGTCCGTCACAGATACGCGGCGCCGGGAAACCAAAAGAGGGGGAACTCTACATACTAGGTGAACTTCCTTTTCGCTCCCAAACGGCGTACAAGCTAACGGCGAACTGTTTATCCCCTCCTGGTTGTCACACTACTCGTGACTAATTGAGATCCGGCACTGCCCAAGTTTAGAATCTTGGTAATCCGAACTGAGGATTCCATACAACGCCCGGACTGGGCTTTTCATTGATACAAACTTTTACCCCTGTTTCGTTTTCCTAACGAGGATACGCAACAGAATCTTTACACTGACCGGCTCTTTCCCCCTAAACCTGTGGCCTGGGATCTGCTGGGTGCGTTGATGTGTGGTGGGTTTCTGGAAGGAGAGGTGGATGCAGCGGTGGTCGGTCCAGTGGAGTTCGGTGGTGTGGCTGACGGAGACGTGCAGGCTTGAGGAGAAGATGGGATCGAGCTTGTGGCCGGCGGAGTAAGTGGGCGTTGTGACGAGTTGCTTCATTCAGAGGTTGGCGAGGTTGTCGATCAGGGTTGTGGAGTTATTGTTGTTGGTTTTTTCAGGGTGAAAGTTCAGGTCTCTGAGGAGGAAGTAGTCGGTGGAGGTCAGGGCGTGCGTGCTGATCAAGTCGGCGATGGAGTTGCTGTACTGGGGGCGGGATCCAGGGGGTCGATAGATGAGGGTGCCTATGAGGGTGGAGTTAGGGTCTGTGTGGATCTGGAAACGCATGTGTTTGGCAATGCTGAGCGCTTCGTCGGTGCTAGTCGAGACCCTGATACTGTTGTTGTGGACAATGGCGATTCCTCCTCCGACTCCGTTGGTGCGGTCTCTGCAGGTTATCTTGTAGCCGTCTGGGATGGCTAAGGCGTTGTCAGGTGCGGAGGAGTCATTAAACCAGGTCTCTGTCAGGAAGACGACGTCCGTGGATTTTGTGTCGAGCAGGTCCCAGAGCTCAACGGCATGCTTGCATGCGGTGCGGGTGTTCAGTAGTATGCATCGGAGGTGGTTGGGGTCTTTCTTGGTGGGTGGTTCATCGGCTCTGAGGCTGGTTTAACTGCAGTTCCGGCAGGTGAAGGGGGCGTGTGTGCGTTTTGGGGTGGCCTTGAAGCAGGTGTGGCTCCGTCCAGAGTTGAGAGCATGCAGAGTGCTGGCATCATAGTGGTGGCAGTCTTTGTGGCGGGTGCAGGGGCCAGGGGTTCTGGCACTGGGTGCGGTCCAGGCACAGATGGGTGCAGACGGGCTTGCCTTAGGCGCGCCTTCGGGGCACCAGCGGCCAGCATATATGGGGAGGGAGGTAGGAGCAGCTGGGAGGTGGGAGGCGGGGGCAGCGAATGGGTAGTGCGCAGTCAGGGGGCTGGGCCACAGGGGACGCAGTGGCGAGGGCGGTGAGGGACAACAAAGTTAACAGAAGGAAAAAGGGGCACAGAAATGAGGGAAAACATTTGTGGCACAGAGGGCAGAGGGGCACAAAAAAAAGAGTGGAACAAAGGGCAGAAGGGCACAAAAAAACAAGTGGAACAGAAGGCAAAAGGGGCACAAAAACGAGGGAAAAACGAGTGGCACAGAGGGCTGAAGGGCACAAAACAATTAGTGAAACAGAGGGAAGAAGGACACAAAAAAACGAGTGGAACAGAAGGCAGAAGGGCACAAAAACAAGGGGAAAACGAGAGGCAGAGAGGGCAGAAAGGCACAAAAACAAGTGGAACAGAGGGCAGACAGGCAAAAAAAACGAGTGGAACAGAAAGCAAAAGAGGCAGAAAAGCAAGTGAAAAACGAGTGGCACGGAAGGCAAAAGGGGCACAGAAATACCGGAAAAACAAGTGGCACAGAGGCAAAATACAGAAATACAGGGCCAGCTAAGAACAGAAGGCCAAACAGGCAGAGAGGTACGGGGGCAGCTAGTGGAACAGAAGGGAAAAACAGGCAGAGACACGGGGGCAGCGAGGGTTACAGAAGGAAGACCGGACAGAGAGAGCATGGGGTCGGAACCTTGTTCACTCTCTCATAAGAAATAAATAGAAGGCGAAGCCAGGCATATTTATTTCTCATGCTGTGTGTGAGATCGGATGACAAAACCTTTTGAACACCATGTTGAACAACTCGTGTAATTTCTCTTCACCTTTGGCCCAAATAAAATAACTCTTCCAACAAACATCAAAATCAAAAGGCATAATAAATTAATGCTTTCAGCAAACATTAAAACTGAAGGCAGAATAAATTAAAGCTTTCAGCTAACATTAAACCTCAAGGCAGAATAAATTAATGCTTTCAGCTAACATTAAAACAGAAGGCAGAAATAAATGAATGCTTTCATTTAACATTTAACCCAGGTTCAGAAGCATTGTTTAAAAACTAATTAAAGACGGAGAACCAGTCATCCTACACCAGAAAACCCAGTTCAAGGCCGACTCCAGTCTCTTAACAGTGAGTTGGTAGAGAGAAAGAGAAATCCAAATAATACGTAAATTAGGAATACATAAATAAATACTTACCTTATCTTCTTGCATTAAGGAATAGCAGGATCAAGTGCAGACGGTACCTGAGAACAAAGGAAAAGAGATCTGAGTGAAGACTTCTCATACAACCTAGCAAACTGTACTTGAGAAGTAGAAGAGAAGTAAGCTTCAGTAAACACTCAGGTAAGATAAGTTATTTATACATCATAGAAAAGACAGTAAGTTAAAAGGTACAGTAAATAAAGGTTTTTACATGTTAATGTTGCAGTCCTGTAAGAAGAAAAAGAAGACATAGCTGGACAGGCAGAATATTGGAGCAGTCTCTTCTCTGTCCCCAAACCCCTTTCCGCCAACATTGGTAGAAGCACCTGAGCAAAATGGCAGAAGGACTTGACTAAAAAAATTTGGGTGAGATTTTGAATAATATACAAAGGGACTTGGAGGCAGTCAGAGAGGAAAATAAAATAATAAGACAGGAGATAATAACCTTTAAAACAGGAACACCAGTTTTGGGATCTAAGCCAAGCACCACATTCTTTGAAACCCAGAGTCCTAACACTAGTACTTCGTCCTTTGCTCCCGTACAAGTGATCTACTCATTATCCCCAGTAATTCCTCTTGCCCCTCCAGAGCAATTTGATGGAGACCCGCAGAAAGCGCACTTTTATAGACCCAATGCTCTCTGCATTTTATGTGCCGGCCAACAATCTTCCCCGGTGCTCACTTCTCTGAATTTATGATAGGAGAACAGCATCCCAATCTTCAGACAAAGAACTATTGGAGTTAAAGCAAGTAAACCGAGAACTCGTGGACTAGTGGTTGAGACCAACTCGCCCGAGAATAAAAGAGCAGCTGTATTCTATATGAGACTGCGACAGGAACTGAAGGACGCTCTATCTCAAATCCCTAATCGCCCCACCGATATCTCTGCTTTAGTGGATTTAACCTTAGAGAGAGATTGCTTATTGACAAAGTGAGCGGGAAGGGGGAAGGCGGAGGGAGTTTCCTCGTTTTGACCATATCAAAACAGAATCCATGTTGACCGTAGAGAGTTCTTCCGGAATTGAACTCATGCAAATCGGTGTAGTCAGAGGTCCACTTTCTAAAGAAGAAAAAGAAAAGAGAAGACTGAACAAGCTGTACCTATATTGTGGAGGAAGTGGACATTTTGTCAAGAATTGCTTAAAAAGGCAACATTTGCCTGCTAAGGAGAAGGAAAACTAGAGGCATCACAGGTAAGCCGAGTTGGACCTGTGGATGCGAATGGAAAAACGACTCTAACAAATCACCAATTGGCAAACACACTACAAGTCTCCTCTTCCTATTTAGTTATGACTGTGATCTTAAGGTTTGGAAATGTGGTTTCAACAGGAATCATCATAATGGTAGATTCATGGGCAACAGGTAATTTCTGTGAACACAAATTTGCTAGCCTGATCAGTTTAAAAGCTATCAAGAAGGAGAAAAGTGAAAAGGTTAGAGCGGTGGATGGGACGGACTTAACTTCAGTGTCCATTACCAGCTATACAGAATTGGTACACATGACTACTGTCGAAGGACACCAAGAGACTTTGCAATTTAATTTAATAGACCCCCCAATTTCAAATGATTTTAGGTCTACCATGGCTAACGGAACACAACCTGTTGATTGATTGGGGAGCCTGAACTATTCAATTAAATTTAGACTACTGCACCAAAAATTGTTTAGATGATCAGACAGATTCTTCTGTAACCTGTGCAGCCACCCAGCTGCGTGAGTGTGGAGGTTCGATAGGTGTAATCCAAACTACCATGACACCAGATGAATACCAAGACTTTGCAGACGTCTTCGATGAGATTAAGCCAGAGACTTTACCCCCTCCCCCCACAGGCCCTATGACTAAAAAATCAATCTAGAACCAGGGGCTAATCTACCATGCAGCAGAGTTTACGCCTTAACGTAGAAGGAAAACATCAATTTGAAGGAATACCTAGCTAAGAATCTGGAGAACAGATGTATCCGACTGTCTCAGTCCCCTGTCTCTTCCCCACATTTCTTTGTGCCGAAAAAAGGGGGAGATCTCAGGACTTGTATTGACTTTAGAGCAATTAACAGGATAACTGTTAAGAATCGTTATCCGTTGCCCCTCATTTCAGTACTAATTGATCAAGTGAAGGAAGTCAAGATATACACTCACCTAGACCTACGAGGAACGTACCACTTGATTAGACTCCAGTAAGGCGACAAGTGAAAGCGTGCGTTCAGAACCAAATTTGGCCTTTATGAATATCTTGTGATGCCATACGGTCTCTGTAACGCACCAACGGCCTTCCAGTACTTTATCAATGAATTTTAAGTGAATTCCTTGACCAATGCGCTATAGTCTACATAGACGACATCCTGATTTATTCCAACACGGTTGAAAAACACCACAACCAGGTCAGAGGCGTATTACAATGTCTACAAGAGAACTCTCTTCAACACAGATACAGTAGAATTCCTAGGTTTTGTGTTATCACCTGCAGGAGTTTTATGGAGTGAGCAAAAAGTGAAGCCTATAATGGACTGGAAATCTCCTACCAGTCTCAAGGAAGTTCAAATCTTTATCGGATTCTCTAATTTTCACAGACGATTCATTAATGGATTCTCCCATAAGATACTTCCACTGACTCATCTTCTGAAGCAGGGAGTTCAATTCCAATGGTCAGAAGATGCAGAAGAGGCTTGTCAGTTGATGAAGAACAGTTTCACCACAGTACCTGTATTGCTTCATGCAGATCCCTCTGAACCTTTTTATTTGGACAGATGCATCGGACCTAGTCATCAGAGGGATAATTTCTAAGAATGGGCGTAAAATCCGTTCCGCTCGCGGAATTTGCAGAATTTTGGCAAATTCGCAATCTGCAAAGTCTCGCGAATTTGCCGAAAGTTGGCAAATTCGCACGCAGCGGATTTTTTTGCTGCATTCACTTACCGTCATTCAGCGTTTGCAGAGTTGTTTTTCTCCATGTTTTGCGTGTGCTGCGCCATTTTGGATCTTGCTGCGTGATCCTGCAGGAGTTTGGCGACCGCGATTATGTCATCGCGGCTTGCCACCTTGCACAGCGAGAGTTTGTCAACGCGAGTACGCCGTGATCACGCATCGCGGGAGTTCGCATTGCGAACACGTAGATGCGGCGAGCAGCAACAATCTCGCACTCGCAAAATTGCAAAATATGCAATTCTGCACAAGAAATCCATCAGCAAGCAGCATAACCTTCTGAAAATGATCATTTTTATCAGAATAACTCCTCAGGTTGACATTTACCTGCACTTTTTTTTGCAAGGAGTCCATTTTGGGGGGGTTAGGGGGGAGGAAGGAAGTGCCCCGCAGTCTCCAACTTCCTGTTCCTGTCCAGCAGGCTCCTCCCAGTGCTTTCTTCATGTGCTGGTCACTTTTATTTGGATCTTGACCTGGAAGGATAACTTTTTGTGGATGCTGCTGGATATTTGGATTTGAGGTCTTTTTGATTTTCTTTGGATCACTTTTGGATTAGAAATTTCACAAGTAAGTTTGTTTGGGGCATTACAGTTGCTGCAACTACAATTTTGGAATTTTCGATTTTTGGGCTGTTGTTGGGGTCTTTTGCCCAGGGGCACTCAGTGGTGCATGGACTGAGTCTTTCTGTGGGGTCTCTTTAATGTAAACATCATGGAGGGCATGGATGGCATTGGATTGTGGTAATTTTTGTGTGTTTTTCGACTTTTTGGGCTGTTGTTGGGGCCTTTTGCCCAGGGGTACTCAGTGGTGCATGGACTGAGTCTTTCTGTGGGGTCTCTTTAATGTAAACATCATGGAGTGCATGGGTAGCATTGGATTGTGGTGATTTTTGTGTGTTTATTAAGCATGGGCGAATTTTGCGAATCTCGCGTTCGCGAATTTTGCGGATTTGCGAACTCGCAATCCGCAAAATCCGCGAATTCTCGCGAATTTGCAGATTTTTTTTTTTGTGTTCGCGCGGGTTTCTGCCAGTTCGCGAGGGTTTTGTATAATTTCGCAAAACGCGAACTTACCTGTCGGGTCGCAAGTTTCGCGAACTTGTTGTTTCTACGTGTCCAGCCTGTTTGGGACACTCTTCTTCATCACTGCCACTCTCTGTCACCACTGCCACTCTCTGACTACTCATGCCACCCTCTGGCCCACCCATGCCACCCTCTGTTTCATCACAGCACCCTCTGGTTGTCCAGTCAGTGTACATTATTGTGGCAAAGCAAGCACACCTTCCCTGCCTCAAGTGACCTGAATTAATTTGGGGCTGATTAATGTGTCACAGAATATTTTTTTAGCTGGCACCTGCTTCCTTAGTGCTTCCTGATTAGTGATCTTTTGCACTTGCTAAGTGCTTTCATTGTTGCAAAATTAGTTACAACACCTGCCCTGCCCCAACTGACAATAATGAATTAGGGGCTGATTAATGGATTTGAACTTCCAGCCTGGCTCCTGCTTGTCTCCCTTAGCTGTAATTCAGGACCTTTGTGGCATATGTGTAACTAATCTGAGGTTCAGAGCAGGGTCACATAATAGTTGCAACTGGCAACTGAACTCTGGAGGGGCCCCTTAGGAAGCACTACAGGAAATGGCTACTAATGATGAGCCTGAACTTTTGAACCTCGTAAGTAGTTTCAGTTTTGCTAAGATCGTATTTCTGCAATTTTGCGCTTATTCGCGGGGCGCTAAGTTGTACTGGGAAGCCGCGAACTCACGCGAACAGTGCGAGCAAGCCATAAAATCCGCTGCTCGTGGATTTGCGGATTTTGCGGGAGATTCGCGAATCTCGCGGATTGCGAATTTACCGAAAATCCGCAAAATCCGCGAGCGAAATGGATTTTCCGCCCATGCTTAGTGTTTATTTACTTTTTGGGGTGGTGATGGGGCCTGTCCATGTGGGTGGGGGCCATTTCGAGGACTGGTACAGGCAGGGCCTGGCCATGTGGTGGGGGTCGAGGGGCCATTTTGAAGCCAGACAGTGTGCTTTGTTGTGCCATAGGCCTGCATCCCGTCTGCCATGCTTTCATCCATTATGCCCAGGGGTACTCAGTGGTGCATGGGCCTAGTCTTACTGTCGGGTGTCTTGAATTTGAACATGATTGAGGGCATGGATCGCATTTAGTTGTGGTGAATTGTGTGTGTTTTTTAATTTTTGGGCTGTTGTTGGGGCCTTTTGCCCAGGGGTACTCAGTGGTGCATGGACTGAGTTTTTCTGTGGGGTCTCTTTAATGTAAACATCATGGAGGGCATGGATGGCATTGGATTGTGGTGATTTTTGTGTGTTTTTTGATTTTTTGGGGTGGGGGCCATTTTGAGGACTGGTACAGGCAGGGCTTGGCCATGTGGTGGGGGTCTAGGGGCCATTTTGAAGCCAGGCAGTGTGCTTTTTGCCATAGGCCTGCATCCAATGTGCCTTGCTTTCATCCATTATGCCCAGGGGTACTCAGTGGTGCATGGGCCTAGTCTTTCTGTGGGGTGTCTTGAATTTGAACCTGATTGAGGGCATGGATGGCATTGGATTGTGGTGATTTTTGTGTGTTTTTCGATTTTTGGGCTGTTGATGGAGCCTGTCCATGTGGGTGGGGGCCATTTTGAGGACTGGTACAGGCAGGGCAGGGCCTGGCCATGTGGTGAAGGTCTAGGGGCCATCTTGAAGCCAGGCAGTGTGCTTTGTTGTGCCATAGGCCTGCACCCAGTCTGCCATGCTTTCATCCATTATGCCCAGGGGTACTCTGTCAGTGGTGCATTTTATTGGTCTTTCCATTTTGGGGGGTGGGTATAATAAAAATGCTTACTTGCAAACTATTAATTGAACCGCTACATATGCAACATTTATTTAACTGATGTTCCTCTGGCTTTGTTTGCTTTTAGGTGCAGACAGACGAATCATCAGCCTCATCGTTCCTCATCAGTGCCAGGAACAAGTCCTGCTGCGGTGTGTGTAGCACAACCTCACGTGTGGCTACAGACAACTCTGCAACTTGTGCAACTGTGGCCTGCTGTTCTGACATCTGAAGAAGATGGCCCCAAAAAAAGTTGCCCGTAGCTCCTCTAGCAAGAAAGTTGGCAGTAAGGAGCAGAAGAAGCAAGTGGCGCCACTTACCAAGGAGACTGGTGTGCCGACCGCCGCATTTTCTGGGAATAAAAAAAAAAAGTATGCCTTCAGCAGCAGCGGGGTCTGCTGGGGACCAAGCTGGGAGCAGCACCCCCGCTCCATTGGGCTCAGTGCCACCACCACCACGCCAACTTAAGTCCAAGCCCTTGAATGCTGCAGAAGCAGCCAGTCTAGTTGTTCAATCACCATCGACCAGTGATGTTGGCTCATCGCAAGAAAGTAGCAGCATCCCTCAATCAACACAGGTTTTTGTAAATCATCTGACGAGTGTTCAACCACCACAGCCATAACAACAACCACATGTGCAAGTACAAGCCCAAGTACATGTGGAAGGAGAGGCAGCACAAGGAGATGTGCAAGCAGAGGTGCATGGAGCGGCACAAGTGCCCACAATAGTTGTTCCACCCGAAGTAGGGACACATCAGGAAATCGACATTCATGTTGAGGTATCATTTGAGGAAGCCACTCCTCCTGATCATTCATTGTCTTCCAGATCCCTAGCAAGTAAAAGATCAAGGATGGTGCACACCATGATCTGACAAAGGTAGCTAAGCGTAAAAGGAAGGTCCCCGAAAGTCTCGTACTTATGGAGTGTGATGATGACGCTGAAGAAGAAGTGGCGTATACTCCTGCTGATGTAGACTCTCACGACGACGACGCAGTCATCATAAACGTCACTCCAGGCTCAGCGGGCATGCAGCAAACAGACATTTTTACCCTAGCCCGAAATGCTGAGGAGCGTGATGTTGGCGACGTGGGAATGGGACCACCACCAATGCAGTTAACTAGTACACCACCACCTACCGCTTCCATATTTTCTTGCCAGAAGGGACCTCCATCCACCTTCACCTCCACCTCCATTTCCTCAATTAGTGGTGCTGCAAGTGCACAATGCAGTAAAGTTCGGCAACACACATCCTCCACTTCATCTGGCATTAGCATTACCAGTATCGCCTCCTCTGCCCCACACAGACATTTGAAGTCCGCAGTTTGGGACTTCTTTAGTGTTTGCCCAACAAGGGAAAACATAGCCATTTGTACCATTTGTAAGCTTGGAGTTAGGCTTGGTACCAACTATTGTACCGGAGACCAGAGAGGTCATCTTGAGAGACAGCACACTGTCAAATGGCATGCGCACCTAAAGGAGATCAAGGAAGCCCGAATTGCAAGTAAACAAACTGTATCCGTTGATGTTTCATCTGATGATGACGAGGAAGAAGAAGCGTCAAACATTCCTTGAGTTACACCCAGTACCCCAGTCAGCAGCACACACCCTGCAAGATATATGAGCCACACTAAGAGTGTGGGAGAGAGTGAGACACCAATGCGAAAAAGTTCATCAACATCACCGAGCGTAACTGGGTCGAAGAAGTCATCATCATCCCGTAAAATTATGGTCCAGCCCACCATTAGAAGCATGTTGTTTTCAGATGCGCCAATTGAACGCAACCACCCAATGACGTGTCTGTATAACACTAAGCTGGCTAAAATGCTAGCTCTGGACCTTCTCCCTTTTTCTTTTGTGGAAGGGGTTGGTTTTCTTCAATTAGTGGCAACGCTCTGCCCTAAATGGAAGGTTCCTAGCCGGTTCTATTTTGCCAGAGTTGCGGTCCCAGCACTACATGAAGATATGCTGGAGGTGATTGGGGCAGCTTTGCAGAAGAGTGCGGTTCACACTATACATCTGACAACAGACATGTGGACCAGTTGCCAAGCCGTTGATTACATGTGCATCACTGCACACTGGGTCTCTTTTTCAGGGGTTAAAGCAAAGCTAAACTCAGTTGTTGACCCGAACAACGTTTTTAAAGCTGCTCGGAAACATGCAACACTAGCCATGTTTGGCATGGAGAAAAGTCATACAGGAGAAAACATTTTGCAGGAGTTTAACACAAAGGTCTTTCAATGGCTGTCCCCAAAAAAACGCAAGATTGGTTATGTTTTCCACAGATAATGGCGCCAATGTAGTTAAGGCCATGGATATGGGTAACTATTTCAGATTGCCGTGTTTGGCGCACTTTATTAACCTGGTTGTTAAAAAATTCTTGAGTGAAGAAAGTCCAGTGTGCGAGTTACTGACCACCTGCCGAAGAATGTGCACACATTTCAACCATTCTTTTAAGGCCCGGAAGCATCTGAGGGGCCTGCAACATGAACATAAACTGCCAGTGAAAGCACTCATCCAGGAGGTGGCAACACGCTGGAACTCAACCTTCTACATGCTTGAGCGTCTGTTTGAGCAGTGTGTGGTAGTCGATCAGTATTTCTTTACAAAAGGTGCAGCTATGAAGGACCTAATGATACATGTGGAGAAATGGAAGCTAGTTTAAAGCCTGACAGACATGCTTCGTCCTTTTGAGGTTTTCACGCGTGCAGTCAGCAGGGAGGACTGTAATTTGGGAAAAGCTATCCCATTGTTGCGCATGCTAGAGCACCAACTGAAGGCGGTGTGTTCTATGTTTCAAAAAGATGAAAACAAGCAAGAAGCTTTTGATTTTGCGGAGAAATTATTAGAGTGCCTACTTTGCGATGAACGTCTTCAAAAGATCCACAGAGAACAGCATTACATTTGTGCTACTATTCTGGATCCATGGTACAAAAAGGCACTGGCAGGCAGAGTATTCTTTCCTTTTGATGACGCAGAAGTTACAAAGTACAAACATTGGCTAGCTGTGTCAGCCCCTCGGTTTGAAAGAGAACGCCAGGAAATGGAAGGAAAAGGCAGTACATCAGCATCATCAGGCCATCCCGAGTCAAAAGAATCAACTTCTGCATCTGTGGCTGTGGCAGAAGTGAGTGATTTTCCCTCTCAGCCGTTAAAGACACCGGCAACCGGATCATCTGCACCAGACTCAACAGTAACATTGTGTGAAAAAGATGATCGGCTTGGGTTTGCTTCTCAAAAGGTCCCAGCGAAAAGTAAGAAAAATGGAGGAACCATGGAGAACCTTGCGTCGATGGTGCAGGACTATCTGAAAGACTCAACAGAGGTCTATGTTCATGATGACCCATTGGCGTATTGGCAGGGGAAAAGAGAATTGTGGCCAGAGATCGCCAACCTGGCTATAAATTACTTGTCTTGCCCACTCGCAAGCATGTCTTCTGAACGTGTTTTCAGTGCTGCTGGTGGCATTGTAACTTGCAAAAGGACCCGCCTCTCGCCCAAAAATGTGGAGAGGTTAACAATGATCAAGATGAATCAGCACCTCATACCACCAGATTACAAAATACGAGAATACACGCAGGAAGAAGACGAGGACGAGGAGGACACCAACTTAGATGAGGGAAGTTCTTCTCTGTTAGGTGACCTACTCCCGCCTGAATTCGCAGAGTATGAGGACGAGCTCTTCTTCCCTGACACCGAGCCCTGAAATTGAGGCAATGAATCAATAACTTTTTTTTTCGTCCTTATTCACTTGTATTCCTTTGTGTCTGTCTTTCTTTGTTTTGCAAACTCTATATAAAAAAACTTGAATCACATAATCACAAAAACAAGCCCATCAGCAGAACTATCTTCACTTATATGCTTATTGATTTGAAGGTGCCCCAGTCTGCATTCCTCAGGTTCACAAGTTCACAAGAACATGCTCCTCTATCCTCCTCCTCCAGACTCCTATTTACCTCAAAGTAGATGGCTGGATTACTCCCAATGAAGAAAGCCTCTGCATTTGTGGGGGTGTTCTACTTCTTTGCGGGTGAATTGACGGGTCTGGGGCCATTACTGGGAAGGTCTAATACCGGATAAAAGTGGTTTTGAGAAAATCGGAGCAGAAAAAGATTTTGTGCTTTTGATCTTTTGCCTCTTTGGGGTGCTGTTTGGGGGGCTTTTAAGTTGTTTTGGGTGGAATTTGGGGTCTGGGAGCACTGCTGGCACAGTCTAATGTAGATTGCATTTGTTTTTCAGGAAATCCATGGTGGAAAAGGGGAGTTAGGGCCTAGCTGCACAGCACGTTTGGACAGAATTCCAGGTAGTAGGCCCATTTTTGCTTTTTGCCAGTTTGGGGGAGTTCTACTTTTTTGGGGGTGGCTGCAGGGGTCTGGGGCCATTTCTGGGAATGTCTAATACTGGATCAAAGTGGTTTGGACCAAATCGGAGGTGACATTTTTTTTTGCATTTTTGCTGACTTGCTTGTCTTTGAGGTGCTGTTTGGGGGGGTTCCGGGTGTTTGTGGGTGGGTTTTGGGGTCTGGGAGCACTACTGGGTATGAATACTTTTGATTGAAAGAAGTTTGAAGCAAATCCATGGTGGCAAAGGGGAGTTAGGGCCTAGCTGCAGAGCGCGCGCGGAGTGATTTTGGAAATTTGCCTGAAAATGTCAATGTCCCCATTTTTGTAGTTTTGCTTTTTGGCTGTTTGGGGATCTTCTAATTGTTTCCGCCTGGGTTGATGGGTCTGAGGCCTTTGCTGGGAAGGCCTAATACCGGATAAAAGTGGTTTGGAGAAAATCGGAGCAGAAAAAGATTTTTTGCGCTTTTGATCACTTGCCTGTCTTTGGGGTGCTGTTTGGCGGGCTTTATGGTTGTTGTGGGTGGGTTTTGGGGTCTGGGAGCACTGCTGGCACAGTCTAATGTGGATTGCATTTGTTTTTCAGGAAATCCATGGTGGAAAAGGGGAGTTAGGGCCTAGCTGCACAGCGCATTTGAACAAAATTCCAGGTAGTAGGCCCATTTTTGCTTTTTTCCAGTTTGGGGGTGTTCTGCTTTTTTGCGTTTGGCTGCAGGGGTCTGGGGCCATTGCTGGGAATGTCTAATACCGGATCAAGTGGTTTGGACCAAATCAGAGGTAAACATTTTTTTGCGTTTTTGCTGGCTTGCTTGTCTTTGAGGTGCTGTTTGGGGGGTTCCGGGTGTTTGTGGGTGGGTTTTGGGGTCCGCGAGCACTGCTGGGTATGGATACTTTTGATTGCAAGAGGTTTGAAGCAAATCCATGGTGGCAAAGGGGAGTTAGGGCCTAGCTGCAGAGTGCGCGCGGAGTGATGTTGGAAATTTGCCTGAAAATTTCAAATTCCCCATTTTTGTACTTTTGCTTTTCGGCTGTTTGGGGGTCTTCTACTTCTTTCCGCCTTGGTTGACGGGTCTGGGGTCATTGCTGGGAAGGTCTAATACTGGAGAAAAGTTGTTTGGAGAAAATCGGAGCAGAAAAAGATTTTGCGCTTTTGATCACTTGCCTGTCTTTGGGGTGCTGTTTGGTGGGCTTTATGGTTGTTGTGGGTGGGTTTTGGGGTCTGGGAGCACTGCTGGCATAGTCTAATGTGGATTGCAGTTGTTTTTCAGGAAATCCATGGTGGAAAAGGGAAGTTAGGGCCTAGCTGCACAGCGCATTTGGACAGAATTGAAAGAGGGCCGAAAATATTCTAAGTATGAGATTTTCCATTTTTGCTTTTTGCCTGCATGGGGGTGTTCTGCTTTTTTGTGGGTGGTTTGGCAGGTCTTGGGGCATTGCTGGGAAGGTCTAATACCAGATAAAAGTGGTTTGGAGAAAATCCATGCCGAAAAGCGTATTGGCACATTAACTTAGGACTCTTTAGGTTTAGCACTAGCAGCAGGATTGCATGTGTTTCGGGGTGTTACTAGATTTTTGCAACTGAGTTCTGGGGTCTTAGAGCACTCGTGGGAATGAGTAATTTTGGTTGAAAGTGGTTTGAAGAAAATCCATGGTGGGAAAGGGGGGATTTGGCCTAGTTAAAGAAAGCATTTGCCACTATTCCTAAAAGGGCTCGTTAGGGTTAGCAGTATTGTATTGCATGTGTTTGGGCGGGGGGCTGTTTGTGCGGGGATTTGCGAGTCTTGGAGCGATGCAGGCTATGGATACATTTGCTTGCTTGCAAGTGGTTTGAATACAATCCACGGTGGGTAAGGGGGGATTTGGGCCTACTTTACTTTCAAAGTACGTTTTTTCACCATTTTCTACTAGGCCTCGTTTTTTGAGATCTGATTGGGGGTCTTCTACATTTTTGCGACTGGGTTTAGTAAGGGTCTGGGAGCACTGCTGGGAAGGTCTAATTTTGTTCTAAAACACAGTTTACAGTACACCTAGCTTGAGGGGAAAGATCCGCTAAATTAATTCGCCCATACTTATTTATCCTTCAAAAGGAGACTCAGACAGAGTATGCACTTTCAAAAATATTGTACTGTCTATTAGGAAACTCAAAGTGTGACTTTTTACACTACACAGCGTACATACCTTATATTTATTTGTCAGTGGTGTTCTAATATCACTTCCTGTTTTTCCATCAATAATTACAGGCCGGGTTTCAGCCTGTGCAATGGGAAAAGGATGAAGTCAGGCTTCACATTAGCGAGCCGCAATTAAGCATCCGCCAGGCAGGCAGTGGACAGGGTGTCTTCTGGTCACCAACATTAATGGACGGAGCGTCAGATGGAATGGAGGAGTCCCGCTAATAAGAGGAATGGTTGGATGCATCTTACAACTTCCCAAATTCAACAGGACAACTACAACAACATACAGATACAGTATCCGTTCTTTTCTAATTATCTTTTAAGTAATGTTATTGCTGTGAACTTCTATGAGTGTGACTCTGCATTTCTTTGATCTCTGCTTCTAAATTCATCCCTACAGCCATTGTATAGGTTTTACTTCTGCTATTTTTCAAACCTAATTTAATGTACAAAGTGTTTCTCTGAGTGCGGAGATAGGTATCACAAGTATCAGTTTACAATTTACATAGGCAAGTGAAAACGCATAATTATTACTGCAGCCCTGTACTGTCGCATTCTTTCATTCACGGTTGTCGAAAGTACTACTTACTTTTCAGTAACCATCCATGCAGTAGTGTATGCACTTCCTTTATGTCACTTAAAAGATTTATGGTTAGCTTTGTACCCAAAGATTTATTTATCTTCAATTATTGTTTGTCCATGCTGTGCTTTTTTTTCTTCTCTCAACAAAACTTTCCCAAAAACCCCAATTCCCATCTATTTTCCAAACCCTAACCCTCTTCCCCCGGGCTGTGTGGTTTTGATTGATGTGTGACTAAATGACAGCAATAACTCCACACACTTACTGGGGAGGATAAGGTCAAAGCAACAGGCTGGTGAAGGAATCCAAGGATATATTCTTACTCAACTTGATACTGAGTCACTATTGGCAAATGAAAGCAGATTTTCATGTGCGCCATCAACTTGATTGATCATCAAGAACATCCTCCTCTTAGACGTGGCAAATGATTACGCTGCTGTGTCCTTCACCTTCAGTACTATTTCTTGTAGTAGTAGCCAATGTCAAAGAAATTCAACGCAAGTACTAGTTATACTTTCAATACTTTACCATTTGTTAGGCTACATTGTGGCACTGTTCTAGTGTACTGTCACCTGCTATATTCTCTATCGTACCGTTCTAATGCTACGGTACGGACGAACAAGGTTTCATTTTCTTTTTATTCAGATGCTGCAACTGCCACTGTGTAACACCACAAGTACCACCGCAATGATGACATTTCGTCCGCCCAGGATTGCCAACCTTAATCGCCATTTCCCGTGCAGCCCGCCCTGTGCCTAGCCCTATTTCCAAACACAAATTACAGGTAAGATAAGAGTTTGGGGGGAGGTAGTATAATGGAGTATTAGGAGAGACGAGAGAGACTGACGGTCCTAGGACTATTGAATTCACTGACTCTGTGACAGGCATTTAGTTTAGAAAATATTTGAGCAATTACTAGTACATACACAACTTGAATCAAGATGCCACTTAAGTTTCAGGAAAACAAACTTACTGTTAAACCCCCACCCACCAGCCTCAAAAACAGTAAAAAACACGTATGCTAAGATAAAGTTTAAAGTATATTTATATATCCCTAACATAAATAATCTCCCGCAAGACCCAAAACCGCCCCCCACCCGAACCCCAATGAATGTCAGTGAAAACGAAGTCCAAAAAAGTAGAAAACCCAACTCCCAATTCCCACCCCCAAGAAGTCTTTAAAAAAGGGGCAAGTGACAGTGTCCTCCTACTGCTGGCTGCTTTTGACTTTTCGGGCCAGGTCGGCATGCTCCTTGCGGAGGGTCTCAAGCAGGGTTTTGGTGTTAAGGAGCTCCTGCTCGAGGTAGGACACCCTGAGGGAAAGGCGGTGCACCCTTTTTTTGCAACTGCTGTGGGGGGCAGCTGATTTCTTTGCTGCTCGGCGGTGGCAGGTGGCTGCGGTACCCCGGCTCCGTACCGCTGGAGACCTGCTGCACTGACTGAATGACCCAGGGAGCGCGGAAGAGGATGCAGGTGTCGCCGTGTATGTTGTTGACATACTCTGCGTGTCCTCTCCCGGGCCACCAGCCGCCAATATTCGGCGACAGTGGCCTCCAGCCTCCATTGCCGGGCCCTTTTAGCCAGCTCCTTCCATGTTGGTTTGGAAGGAGCATCTATATGAAGAAACAAAGACATAGTCTGTAACCAATGCTCTTTAAGATTAGCAAAAAATGATTCAGCAGAAAGTTGTGTCACAGTAGTACTAGCAACTTGCAAGCACAGTACATAACTATTGTGGCCAGTATCTATCTAACCTCCCACTTCTTCATCCTTGCTCTAACATTAGTGGGAGTTTAAGGAATCAATTCTACGAGCACTATGGACTCACTCCATTATCGTCGACTATGACAGTACACCAGTCTTATTCTTCTTCTAATCTCTTGTTTACCAAAATTGGTACGTTAACTTCTGCAAGCCGGCATAATGCCAGCGCAGTCAACTTGGCACCCGAGAAAAACAGACGCCAGCCATGATGAGTGAGACAGACTTGCGTTACTGTACCAGTCCAGTACATGCAGGTGGTGATGCTCTTACTTGTCTATTACGGTGGCACTAAGAATACTCTGTTACAAGTGCTACTGCTTAATTAATTTAACCTTCACCCTAAAGTGCCAATGAATACGAGAAAAGTAAAATGAAGAAGATAAATAATCTGATTATCTATCACTGCACATGGTATGTATTTGCTTACATATGGGATGACTTTAGGTGCTTTGCTTTTTATTGAGTGAAAAGTGATACTTCCAAACATGAATGAACGAGTTCTACTAAACTTATTAACAGAGGTAGTGAGTGGCCATCGTAATAGCGGATATATGCTGTGCTTGCCATACAAACTACTGCTACTATTCATGGTAGTATTCGGACAAAATTAAAACTTCTTTTCCTTGCCTTTCCTACACTGGAACGGACGTGCGGGTGCGGTGTTAACTGCTCTTCAAAGTAACACTTAGTTCATCCAGTGCCCGACCATACACATATGCTATCTAAGAGTCAGAAAGTACCATGATCCAGGCATCCATCCATTCAAACTACATGTCAATAATTCTTCTTCATGTCTCTCATCTGGACAAGCCTTGCGTTTTCTCACGGGAAAACAACCTTTTCATTTTGCAATAGAAACGGTAACAGTTATATAGGAGCGCACTGCGGGTATAGGTATGTGGCTAAGAACAGTCACAATGGTGCTCAAGGGGGACAGGAGCCGGTTACCACGACTCCAAAGTAGAGCCACGTAACTTCTACTTACTATCCTGTACAGTCCAATCTGTCCTCATTTCTCTTTCTCTTTTCTCTAATCTGGCTTGTAAACAGTACATTAATATATGTAATCTATTATAGATCACTCCTACCATGGACCATGCTTCCAGGAGCTGATCGGTAAATTGGTCGCTGGACTGATAATGATTGTTAATAATGAGTTCTGTTAATGAAAATTTTGATATTTTTTAGCGTACCATTAATTAGAAGTACAAGTTTGGTGTCAATTGTGGATACTAACGTGATAATGTTTAATAGTAGTGATAAGATATAGTTTGCGTAGCTTGACTTAGAGTACATTACGATATCCCGAACTAAGATGGCGCAACTGGAAGGTATTGAGAATACGTAGTCTTTGGCCATTTCAAGATGGCGCCTACAAATTACGGCTATATATTGCCATTACAAGATGGCGCTTGTGTGGCACTAGGAATGAATTTGGAGAGGTTCATGACAGATACGCGGTAAGCGATGCAGTGATAGAAGCGGATTTGTGATATGATGAGTTGCGGAAACACTGTGACTTAGTGCAATCTTATATAATTTTTGCAGCATTTGAACCTGGATACAGATTTACGACACTCTGTAGAGAGATAGATATACGTTTTTACTTTGACAGGTAAGATAATGGTCGTAACCTAATGAATTGTTGAAATGAAGACTATTTTGATTGCAGCAAGAGGCTTAAACGTACAAAATTTTTATTTTATAATTATAAAATAATTGCTTGAGTTGAAGCGATACAGGAGTTTACAGATGGAAGAAACCTTAGACCCGTGCTATGGGACGCATGGAGTTTGAATTGAGGTGAGCCAAATATTAAGTGTGAGAGTGTGGTGCATTCTCTGTAAATATACCTAGAATTGGAAGGAGTGGTTCTATATTAGGGTCTCTTTTTATATTTTAGTAACTCAGTGGAGATAAAACTTATTTTGGACTGACTTCGGAACTAAGGAGGAGCAGGGATTTTCAAGGGGTATTTAATTTAATTTAATTTGCCTCCTTAGATTGACTTTTGTTACTTTACTTTGGGATTTAAAACTTTGGTTCTGCAGTAATCTTTATTGATTGGTTAAAAAAAAACCATTTACAATTTGCGACATGACAAGAAAAAATTAATAAAAATGAATGTAATAAAAATAATTTAAAACAGTTAATTTAAAATAACTTGGGATTCAGGGGGCCATTAAGATCTAATAATGTTCTGGTACAGTACTTAAATCTGGATTACTTGTAGACTGATTCGGATATTGTGTGTGTTAACACCACCGTCTGCTGTAATGGGGAGACTTTGGGTTGGAGAGTGGCTTCAAGAGATTTTATCGCTTTATGGACAAATTTTGAAAGCCCAATGTTTAGCTTGACGTTGTCAGGGTCAAGAGCGGCCATTATTGCCTGGCGACAAGATCGAACTTCCAACTGGATACATTGGCCACGCAACAGTAACCGTCTGGCTGTAAGCAATGCAGGGCATGCACAGACGATATGTTCAATTGATTCTGAATGGTAGCCGCACAATCTGCATTTCGTGCAACTACTCGGCCGCCGCCATTCCGGGAGGTTCTTCAGAAAGGGCCATTCTCCCATCCTCAGGGCTAAAAACTTGCGTTTCCAATAAAGTGCATATGTGCTCGACAAGTAGAGCGGCAGAACACCCACTTTAAGATTGGCAATTACAGCCCAGGCATGTCTCCTCTTTGAAAGGATCGCTCTGTCAGAGTGGAAGGACCACGATCTAACGGATTTTTTGATGGCAGACTTTAGCACAGGAACAGATGGATTTATGGCCCAGAGATCTTTTGCGCCTAATAACTGTAGGCTGTAGTCCAGGAGTTGCCGATGCTTATGGCTGGTCTGTTTATGCTGTATTTCCTGCCAGAGTCGGGCCTCCAAGGAACCCTCCTCGGCACGGCGCAGTCTATGGCACAGTTTGATGAATGCACCTGCCTCCACTCCATGCTGATCTTGGAGACCCAATTCTAGTCTCACTTGGGCTGGCGAGGCCGATTTTGGCAACCCAAAGGCTCTTTTGAAGATTTTTGTTATTAACTTGTTTATTAGTGTACTGGTTGCGCCTTTGGTGATTTCGTGGCCATACGTTAGGGAGTTGATTACTTTGGTTTTCATTACTTTCAGCATGGGTATTAAGCTGGGACCTAGTAGCTGTTTTGCCAGCTTTGCAGCAACCACCTCTAACGACAGAGCTTTGATTTTTAATGCTTCTTTGTGCTTGATAAAGGAGCCTCTTCTATCAAGATAGATGCCCAGGTATTTGTAGCTGTGGGTTGAATCTAACTTTGTTTTGCTGAAGTACCACCTTTCTGTTGACCTTTTTTGCTTCCCAAAAGAGATGGTTTTGGTTTTTAATAAGTTGAGCTCTAGATGGTTTCTTGTCGTATAGGGTAGCAGTTCATCCAGCAATCTCTGGAGACCCACTTTTGTGTGGCTTAGGAGCACCAGATCGTCGGCATAAAGCAAGTTAGTGATGCGAGTCCCGTCAAGTTGAGGAGGGTGGCAGTTTACACTGTCGAGAACTGGAGAGAGATCAGATATAAACAAGTTGAAGAGAAGTGGGGCCAATACGCACCCTTGTTTGACGCCGGTTTCAGTTTGGATCTTCCTGGAGACATGGCAGCCTTCGCCTAGCTTAATTCTTATCCACGTTTCCGTGTGGAGTTGAATTATTGCCTGAAGGAGGGGCTGCGGAATGCCCCACGATTTTAGTTTCTGCCATAACAGGCCCCTAGGCACACGATCAAAGGCTGCTTTGAAGTCTACAAAGCAGCAGTGCAGCGGGATATGTTGGCAGGTCGCTTTATCCAACAAGACGGTTAGCGTTAGCAGATTGGTTGTGGTACCGGTTTTAGCCACAAAGCCCGTCTGGTTGAAAGGAAGCAGTGCAGTTGATTTGGTCCAAGCCTGTAGCTCCTCCAGTAGAATATTTGCGTAGTACTTAGACTCCACATCAAGAAGCGCTACCATTCGGTAATTTTTTGGCTCATTTCTCTTCCCGCCTTTGTAGATTGGATGGATAACTGCGCCTCGCCAAGATTCTGGGACCGTGTTGTTTAAACTGCAGTAGAGAAATAAAGGGGTCAAGTATTCTGACCATAGGCTGATGTCGGATTTAAACATAGCTTGAGGGAGGCCGTTTGGTCCTGGGGCTCCATCGGCTCTGGCTTTCCTTATGCAGCTTGAGATCTTATTTTTTAAGGGAACCAGCGACACCGTGGGCTCCAGTGAAGTATCACACTGTTTCGCTAGTTCCTTGTGTGTCAGATCTTCAGATGAAATAGCTGCAGGGCAAGCCCTCCTCAAATTCTCCAGTCCCGGGAGAGATCTCGTGGAGTTGGCCGGGCCGGCAGAGTCGGTGCAAGCTTTGTTTATGTTAGTGACTCTAAAGTGCAGAGATAAAAACTTGCACCAAACTGCTTCGCTGATGTTTGCGCTACCATATCCACTTGCACTTTCTTTACTCCTATTTACGAGAGACCAGAATTGCTTTGGGTTAGGATTTTTACTTTCATGGATAAGCTTCATCCAGAATTGATCCGATGCCACTCGTTTTTCCTTTTGTGTGGCGATTCTGAAGATGGCTTGAGCTTGCTTATAGTTATTGAAATAGGTTTTGTTGCTGGGGAACTTTCTTGATTGACGGAGTGCTCGATTCCTCTCAGTTCTTAATTTCCTTGTGGCTTTTGAGATGTAGAATTGTGAAATTTGGTTTCTTTGGCCCCTCTTTATTGGGAGTTCCTGGAGAAGGAGATTTGTAAGAGAGGTCCAGCCACTGACCACATGGGTATTTAGAGCTGCAGAATTTTGTAGTAGGGCTCTACTTTTTTCCGTCAGGGATAGAGCCGAGGATTGTGACCACTTTATCCGCTTTAAATCCTCTGTATGACTCCCTGAATGGGGGTGGGGCAGTTCTTGATGATATGGGTTACTGATAGAGAGTGTTATTATTTGTGCCCGGTGGTCGCTCTCTCCTTGCGGAGCAATTTGGTAGTTCTTGATCCTGGGCAGTATTTCTCCGCTCCCTAGGGTAAAATCCAAAAAAGAAAGGGATCTGCCGTCTGACCGGGTCCATGCGGGAGGGATGTCAGATGAGAAGCGCCCATTCAGTATGGTAAATGCTAGGCTGTTAAACTGCATTACCACGTATTCACCTAATTTTGATGATTTGTTTCCAACAGGAATTGTCGGCGGTGCAAAATGTGGGGGAGTACTGGGAAAGGCTGATCCTGGGTCATCGGCAAGGTTGCAATAAAGATTAGTGTTGAAATCACCTGATATTATGACTGGTATACTGCCATACTTGCCAATTAGATCACAGATGGAGTTGATCAGGGTGTCCATTTTGAATTTTTTCTTATTGGTGCAAGGGGATATATAAGCATTAAGAATGAGCAGCTTGGGGTCCGTGAGTGAACTTCCTAGGGTTATTCCAGTAAGCCAATCCTCTTCAAATTTAATCTGTTCGATACATTGGGCTACTTTTATCGATACATAGATCGAGAGACCGCCACTTAGTCTACCGAACTTGGACTGCCTGGTGGCAGGGGTCATAAACTCCAGGTAGCCCACTATTGGGATACTTTCTCCTGCCCATGTCTCCTGCAAAAGCAGGATGTCGTATTCTTTTATAAAATCTAAGATGGCGGGAGATTGTTTTTCCCGACCAAATCCGTTAATGTTCCAGGAGCATATCGTCAGACTATGGTTAGTGGTGGTTCAATCGGACTGGTTTCTAGATAGAATCCCCGGCAGCCATAACCAGTCTGCTTCACCAAGATTTCGATGGTCAATTGCTCGGTCAGTGGTTCCCGTTTGAGAGATGCCTCTTGCAGACCTCAATACTGAATAGGGAATTGAGGAGGAACTAGGAGTATCTGCCTGGTTATTTTCCAGTATTGAGGGGTAACAAGGGGCACTTGGTATTGTTATTATTATTCCCCATGTTTTAAATTGGTCGGTTTTCGTCAGAACCAAATCCCGGGTTGCCGGTGATGCCAGTGTTACTTGTGTAGCTTCGCCCGTGTTAGAACCTAAGAATGGAACAAATTTGATAGCAATTATATCTCTCGATTGCAGATGATTCAAATCTGGTAGGGTTTTGAAAAGTTTTAATATATTCCCTCGGTTCAGGTGGTCATGGGGGCCCCTTGAGATAAATTCCGGGATAAGCAACAATTCGGTGTTCTCATTCCTGCTGTGGGCCTTGCTGGATTCATTGACCGTTACTGACTGTTTTTGTTTTAGTTTTTCTTCAGAGTGCTTTCTTGAATCTCTGGGTATGGTGAATGATAAAAGGGGAAATTCCTTATAGTTGGTGCTTGAGGAATGTGGGGGTTGACTTTTGTTTGTGGGCGCCAACTTGCGACTGCTTGCTGGGTTGCTGACGTGCTTGCGACCTGATTCTGTGGCTGTGCTCTGCGTGCATAAGTTGTTCTCCTTGACAATAGAAAGATGAGGGAAGCTGGTTTCCTGAGATGTCATGTGAATAGTTGCGAGTCTATGTTGCTCTGCTTCCGATACTGGGTGCTCTAAAAATGGTTGTATAGAGCTAGAATTTACTTGTATGGGCAGCAAGAGAGGGTTTTCGGGAACTCGAGGTGGCACTGACAGCTGGGTGGCCCCATTTGAGGGATCTGTCTGAGTGGGCAGCTGGTTCAGTGATTGTTGTGGACTTGTCAGATCTCCTTTCAAAAATAATGGTGATACAGCCGGTGGAACGTTTGCTGGACGTACTGCGTCGCTTCTGGGAGAGTTGCTTATGTTTAAGTTTGTTATGCCAATTTTTAATTTGTTCCGGCTTTTTCGTTGTCTTTTCTTTTCCCTTTTCGACAACCGATGTAAATTATGATTTCTAGATGGTTCGATGGTGGGTAGTTTAGCTACAACTGATTCTACGTTGTTTGATAAGGATGGACTGGGATGGACTTTCAGGTAGGATGACTCATGTGCCTGGCTTGGAGCCTCAGTTGAAGAGGCTAATGACTTGGACTCCAAGGGTTTCTTTATTTCCTTTAGGACGGCTGAAAGGAATTGGGGCAAGGATGAAAGGGAGTCAATTATAGGGGAACAACAGCACACTGATTGCACCAGTTGGGTTTGGGCTTGAGCTTTTTTGATAAGATCGTTAAGCGCCTCCAATTTTTGATCTATCCCGGCAGTGTACACCGCAAGTGTGTTTAGTAGGTGCACCTGCATGTCCATCTTATCAGAGTGATATGATAGTGCTGCTGATGTTGTTTGGAAGGTTTGCAATAATTGGGACCATAGATTGTTGAGGTTAGCCGAAGGGTAAATGTCCTGCCTTTCGGGCTCTTTTGATTCAGTATTAAAAAACGATAAGTCCAGAGAGGTATTGATTATATTAATGTTTGACCCCTCTCGCGTGACCGTTTGATCCGTTTCTTCTACTTGATTTTCCTTATCCAGAGAGTAATCTGGTTCTCGTTGTGGTTGGGCCCCAGCCTGTGCAAATGAGGCTTTAGGGCTCTTTTGAGGCTTGTACAATTTAGGATCGGTTGAGGGGTAAAATACGGGCGGAGAAAACAGGCTTAAATTTGGTAATGGTTGGAAAGTTGGCGGATCGATATTGCTGTGCAATGTTACATTGGATGAAGCTCGTTCTAACGGAATTAAATCGTGGGCTGATGTTTGGAAGAGGGGCTGTTGAGGTGGACTGAGATCAAGGACTTCTAGGCCGCTTTTGCAGGGGGATTCTGTTGCTGAAGATATAGTGTTAGATTGCCCAAGGTCGAAGTGCCCTCCATCAACACTGTGGATCATTGGCAGAACCGTAGTTTGGTGTGGCCTTAGCTCAGGAGCTGCCGCGGCGAGTACCTGCCGAGGGGCAACTGCCTGTTGTTTATCCTGAGTGTTGGTATGGTTCTTCCTTGCTGTGGCTGGGACTGTGGTCCTAAAGTAATCCCTTAGAGTGGGTTTGATGTTTGTTGGTTTGAATTGTTCTTTAGGGCCGGACAGTTGTTCCTCGACAGTTGAATAGGGGTATTCTAACCCTGGATCGGACACTGTCCTTTGGTTTACTGATGTTTGGAGAGGCAGGGGTACCACCAAGGGTTCAGCCAGAGGATCACAGAGGTCCATCTTCTTTACACCTTTTTTGGGTGGATTTGGTGGGGCTGTCCTTGTTCGTCCTGACCTCATCCCGGGTGCCCCAAGGTTTTCCGATTGATCCTAAAAATTCCTGTTGGGTATTTTGAAAAGTGGTCCGAGTTAATGATTTGGGGGAACAAATTAAATTGATGTGAGCCTTTGTATTTTTTATGTTGAAATGTATTAAATATTTGAAAAGATTTACCAATGCCGGAGAGATTCTTGGGTATCCGGTTTTCTAGAAGCCCAAACAGACGTTATGAATTATATTTCCTGGTTTATTACCTTGTTTTTATCCTTTTGTATCCTTTTAGTCTGTTGTGTTTTAGCACAGGTTTTCCTTGGTTATTCCTTGGGTATTCCTTGATTGTATCTTAGTAATTTAGTTATTTAATTTGTCTGAATTATTAGTTCTCCTTTTTTTCCTAATTTGATGATGATAATTAATTCTGATGTTGTGGGTAATGGCGACTGATTGTTACTTTTATTCCTGTATGATTGTGGATTTTGAACTGTATTATTCAGTTAGCTGCTGTTCGGGTGTTGGAATTGTTCAGTTTTCACTGGAATACTTTGATTATATTTTGTTATGTCCCAGACTGAAGATTTTCCCCCTCCTGCAAGGTAGAAGCTGGGGCAGGACGGGGTTGGCGGATAGATATGAGGGGGGCTGCGCTCCCCAGCCCCCTTGGCCTGGACCCTGTTGATGGGCTCCCCCGCTTATACTGCCTTTTGTTAATCCATTGTGATCTCTGATTTCAGACTTCTCCCCAAAAGGCGGAAGGACAGAAAGGGACGCTTCTCACCTTCACCTAAATCCGCTGAAACATCGGGAGCTCTGCAGGCGTTGCACCTCCTTTCTCACACCGTTCACACTCCTTCTCCCGTAGAGCTCCACTCGGTATGACGGTGCTGCTGCTGCCAACGCAATCAGTCTTCCCAGCTGCGGGGCTCACACTCTGAACGCCCACGCCCAACCAGCCGTGCGGTCGTTGGATGAAGGAACTGCGGGGGACAGAGCATCAGCAGGCTCAACGTATCGAGTGCCCAGCGGGAGTCAGCAAGTCCGCCGGTCGGTCCCGTACTTCCACACTCAAATGGGGGCAGAGAGCGTCACCAAGGGCTTGTACAGGCCGCAGGAGAATGCAGCGTCCCGGTTACAGCAGCAGCTCTCCCCCGGCGGCTCTGCTCTCTGCACTCACCACGCTCGTCGTCTCACAATCAGCGGTCCGTCGGAAAACTCGAAGTGGATCAGCAAAGTCTCTGCGGTTACAACTTGTCTAAACTAAACCCTTTGGTTCTGCTGAATTGCACAAACATATACGATCACGCTTGGGTGATTCTGGTTTGTTCTTGGTGACTGGCACTCACTTCTTTTTCTACAGTATGCTTTATCACTGTAAGTCTCTGTGACTTTTTGATCACGCTATATGTGTGATCTTGTTCTAGGTGTTAGATCTAGTTTAAACAAGTGATGTTGTAATTAATTACAGCCCTGAAGAAGTCTATTGTCAAAGACTGACAGGATGAAACACTTGTTGGCTGATGTTTTTTTTTTTTTTTCGTCCTCATAACCACCATCTACACAAGGCACCAAAAGGAATTTACAAAGACAGCTGTCTCAATTTATTTCGTAAACTGGAAGGGACACAAGTCTTGTAGGGGCCATTTATCCCTCAGCTGTCAACTACATTCCAAGTAGGTACAAAGTCAGTGATTTACCTATATGCGGCAACCCAGGGGGTGATTTAGCAGCCAAATGGGGCCGGGCATGAACCGGTTAATGGCTGTTCCATAGGTACAAAATATTTAAGTACCGTTGGAGAGCAATCATAGGACCCGGGGAAAAAAACAAAAAACCCAGATGAACCAATGAAGCCAAGAAAGTTGATACCAAAACGCCCTTTTACTGTGATTGCCAGATCTAGCCAAATCCATTCGGGAGGTCTGCAAGACTGAAGATTACCAATCCCTAAATGTAGGGGGTGAAGAGTCTTTCCATTTTCTGCATATCTCCCTTCTTGCAAGCAGAATAGCATAGAATACTAGAAACTTAGCTGGATTTTGTAGACCTTCTGATACCCCGAATATCACTAAAGGCAGATCTATGATAACAGGGCTACCCAATGATTCTGTGAGGTAATTACTGATGTTCTCCCAATATGTGGTTAATAGTGGGCATTCAAAAAACATATGTGTGTCTGATGCAGCAGTCAACCCACATCTAGGACAAGACACTAACTCTCCTCCTACGAATTTAGATAACCTAAGAGGGGAATAATATGCCCTATGGAGGGTAAAGATATGGTTTCTACAAAGCCAGGATGGTTTAACAATCTTCCACAAAAGTTCAAAAGAAGTTATCGAAAGATTTTGTAAGTTTTGATCCATCAAAACTGAGCCCCATTTTGACTCCGGTAGAATAAAGTCTTCATCTGACTCTTCCAGAATAAAGTTATACCATTTAGATATTTCTTTTTTTACTGGCCCACAGACTACTAAATCAGAAACAAATTGGCTGTGCCCTCCAAGTATAAGTTTATTCATATTAGCGGTAGATGTTTTATAGGCCACAGTCCAACTATGAACCTGTAGGTATTTAAATCGTGAAAGGTTGGGGCCAACCTTAGCTTGCAGGTGTTCCCATGAAAGTAAATCCCCCTCGAAGAAGAGGTCTCCCCAGACTTCAAGGCCTGCCTCTCTCAGAGGGATAGCTAGAGTATCCTCAAGCCAGGCAGGATTTTCAGGCAGCCCCCACAACGGAGTTTTTTCACAAAAGTAATTTAGTTTTATGGATTTTATGACTTCAGCCCAAGTTTTAGCCAGACCTTGTAAAATCTTCAGTTTAATTTTTTTAAAGAATTACCAAACTTAAAAAGAAAACCAGAACGATTAATTTTTTCCCCATCCAGCATAGCTGCGTACATAAGGCCTACCCCAGAACCTAAAGGAACCTTCAGCAACATTCGAGAATGGGATAATTGAAAGGCCCATGCATAAATTTTTAGATCTGGTGCCGCTAAACCACCCTTGTCACATCGCCGTCTTAGTTTTTTCCAAGCAATACGTGGAAGATGGTTATTCCAGATAAAGGATGAGATATTGGATTGGAATTTAGTTAAGATAGCTTGATCAAAATATAAAGGAATGGTATTAAATAAAAAAGAAATTTTAGGAAGAATAGACATTTTTATAAGACTAACTCTACCAAGTAATGAGAGGGGCAAATATGACCATGATTGGAGAAGCTTGCGACAATCTTTAGGAACTGAAGATAGATTTACTTGGACAAGTTTATTATTGTCCTTAACTATCGTCAAGCCTAGATATCGCAGTGAATTGCCTGCTTGCAACTCGGTTACAGCATTCTCATCGTTCCATATAAGCCTTTCCGTCTTCGCGGCGTTAATCTCATAGCCCAAAATTTGTCCAAATGCTTTAGCCAGTTTCAAGATTGCCGGAAGAGCAGTGGTGACCTCTGATGTTAATATAAGCACGTCATCGGCGTATAATACTCCTTTCTCATCCAACCTTGATAGTAAAAAGGTTTAATGGCGACCTCCTCCCTTAGATGTTGCGCAAAAGGCTCAATGTAGAAATCTAAAAGCAAGGGAGAGAGCGGGCACCCCTGTCGGGTGCCCCTAGATATGGAAAAGGGGCTCGACAGGTCACCATTAACCAGGAGGCAGGCAGATGGATTACTATACAAGAGGCCTATCACCTTGCAGAACCTTTCCCCAACACCAAACTTAGTCAAGGCCTCCGACAGGTATCCCCAATTAACCCTGTCGAAAGCCTTGGTTGCGTCTAGCGTAAGGGCGGCCAATGGTAGGTTATTTGTTGTTGCCATATCTATGGCTCCAATCAAATCATAAGTTAGTTCGTAAAGTTGTCTCCCTTTCAGAAACCCCTTTTGATCCGAGTGAAGGACCGAAGGGGCAATAGAGGCCAGTCTGGTGGATAAAACTGTAGTAAACATTTTATAATCCACATTCAAAATGGAAATTGGCCTATAAGAGCCACAGGCCTCCTTAGGTTTACCAGGTCTTAAAATAAGGGTAATGGAGGCATTATCCCATGATGTCGGTGGGGACACTCCTTCTACAAAGATTTGATTAAACAAAATCGTGAGGAAGGGAACAATTTCTGATTCCAGGATTTTATATAATTTGGATGGCAGCCCGTCCGGCCCGGATGCCTTTCCTTTCTTACCCTTCCTAATTGCTGATCTCACCTCTTCTTCTGTGATGGGATTGTCCAAATGTTGTGATTGCTCCAGAGAAAAAGAGGGTAAAGTGATGTTACTCAACCAGCTCTTAATGGCCTCAGCTGTGATAACCTTATCTTCCTGATATATCTCTTGGAAGAATTCCCTAAAAACTCTCCTAATTTCATCATCTGAGGTGAAGTTGTTATCTCCTACTTTTATGGATGCTATGTTGTCCGTACCTGGTCTACTTTGGTCTTCCAAGCCAGTAGTTTACCAGCACCTTCACTATATTCAAAATGGGCCAGCTTACTGGCTTCCCATCTTTGTTGAACTCTCAGATTTAACGTTGATGCAAGGTTTCCTCTTAACATCAGCAATTGATTATAAAGAGGGTCTAACATAGACCCAGAGGCTGCGCTGTCAATATCAATATCCTGTTGAACACGAGCCATTTCTGCTTCAATAAAGGACATTTTATCATTGTAACTCTTCCTACGATAGGCAACTTTAGCAGTTATATGCCCTCTTAAGGTAGCCTTAAAAGAGTCCCAGATAATTCTATGTGAAGCTGAACCATTATTTGATAGAAAAAAGTTCTTTGTCTCCAACTTAAGATATGAGATATCTTCATCATTGGTGAGGAGTGAACGATCAAAAGACCATGTATTCAAAGGTTTTTTAGTACGGAGACCTAATTCCAATTTAATCCCCGAATGGTCGGAAAGATGAGATGGAAGGTAGTCTATTGTATTAACAGAATCAGCCAGTCTTTGAGTTATTAAAATAAAGTCTATCCTTGACTTATGATGATATTTGAGATTCCGAAAAGAAACCCCTTGTTGTTGGCCCGACCTTTGTCGCCAGATGTCAACAAACCCATATTGCCTCATAGCATCCAGTAAAAAGGATCTAGTCTTAGACAAGACCAAAGATCTATTATTGGGAGACTTGTCCCGAACAGGGTCCAACACGATATTAAAATCGCCGGCCAATATTATAGGTCCTGAGACATTTAGTAACTGCGAGAAAACAGTTTCCAGACTAGATGGATCGTCTTGGTTCGGACCATAATAACCGACGATAGTGGCTGAGAACCCAGCCATGAGAATTGAGGCCATGGCCCATCTACCAGCAGAATCTACAGCCTGCCAGGTCAGCTTGGCTTTAGCTTTTTTTTTTAAATAATCGCAACCCCTCTAGTGTGAGATGTCTGAGTGGTGGAAATGACAAAGTCAATCCCTCTGTTCTTTTCAGTCAATGTGATCAATTCGCTATGTATTATGTGGGTTTCCTGCAACACAATGACCTGCACATCCAAATCTTTCAAATATTGTAAGATTCTATTGGCTCGAAGGTTGGAGCACAGGCCATTGACGTTCCAGGAAAAAAGACCAATACTACTCATCTCACTTCCAATAATCCAAAGTGAGTAAAAATACTATACCATACAAGAATATTAGTGTTCACCATCATATCTTCCTTACAACAGTTGTAAATATTATGCGGATTACCATTCCCAAAAATGCTGATTAGGTTATTGAGGACTTTTTTATATTTTTGCCACCCCTCTGCACTGATCCACCCATGGTGAGTGCCCCTCCCCCCGTGAAGAACCCTTGCATTATCTAACCGGAACAGTGTCCAGTAGATAGTGCCCCACCGGTTGACCTTCAGCAGGAAAGATCAGCCACCTACTTTGAAGTGAGTTAGAAAAAAGTGAAGAATATTACAAATAAGAAAAAGAGAATAGCTAAGACTATGATCATATTATCTAGTGCATTTAAATGGGAGGGGAAACTCAAGTATCGACATCTAATTTTACCAGATCAAAAAAGTATGGAGTTAAATGGGTGGTCTCTTCTGATATGTAAAAGGGATCTATTATACCTTACAAGCCCCCTTACCCAGATCCATTAATAGCTCATCAGCTGCTTGTACAGACCGGATGTTAAACATCTTGTTATTATGCATTACCCTAGGAGCTGCGGGAAACATGAGCTGAGCAGTTGCACCTAGTTTTCTAAATGCATCTAAGCGCCTCCCAAATTCCAATTGCTTTTCAAGAGTTACCCTAGAAAGATCCGATCTAATCAGAAAGGTGAACCCCTTCCCAGCCAAGGATTTTTGTTTCAAGGCCAAATTTAGGATACGCGTCTTTTAAGGTATAGGTGTGAAAATTTACCAGAATTTTACGAGGCTTAGGCCTCTGAGGGTTCAATTTAAAGGGATCCCTGTGAAGCCTCTGAATGTCAGCCGACAATTCTGCTAGGGTATGATCTAAGTTCAGTGATTCCTTCAGTAAGGACACGATATATTGTTTAATGTCTGACCCTTCAGATCTTTCAGGAACATTCAAAATACAAATGTTCCCCTGCCTCGTATTATTTTCAAGAGTCTCCATCCTCTCGCTGAGAGCCAGATCTTTTTTTGTAAGTTTTTGAATATCCACTTTAGCTTGGTCCAAATAGATTGAGTGGACACCAACCGTTTCCTCTAAAACTCCAGTCCTTATTGTTAGTCCATCAATTTTGTTATCTAATGTTTCACAGTAGTTTCTGAACTCTGATTGATTAGCGGATGATTCCTCAAATCCCTTTCTTATCTCCAGGGTAAGAGCTGAGAACATCTCTAAAACAGAGGCTGCCGTCAACGGAGAAGGAGAGGAGGGCGCCAATAATGAGTTGGGATTAGGTGGAGCAGGAACTGAAGAGGTTTCCATATCTACACCCCCAGATGAATCTCCTAGCCCAAAAAAATCTGTCTCGCCAGTCTCCGTGGTGGACCCTGTAGTCAAAATTGAGAGTGAGTTCTGCTCTGTCACTGATGGAGATTGTGGCAGAGATTGCTCGGAGTGCGCAGACAAGATGGGTAGTACAGGCTGTTGTCCTATTTGTTGATCATACCGTCCTTGCAAGTTTTCTCCTAAAGCCATGACTGGTACATTTCCAACAGTTTGACTACCGTTCTTATCAGCCTCATCATCTACGTCTAACGGTGAAGTTTCTGCTAGTACTGAAGGTGGGCAGTAAGAGGCGGAGCTGGCTTCAGGGATTGATGCCATACCTGTATTTTCAATCTCTTCAGAGAGATGTAAGATCTGAGGAACAACTTTGAAGTAGGAGCGAAGTGAAGGAGTAATTCTTGAGCTTGTAGGAATCACTGCTTTGGAGACTGTAACCTTCGCCTTAACTTTACTTTTTACAAGAGTGTTTTTTGACTTAAGTTCTGTGTTTAAAAAAGAGGATTTTTTCTTATGAGGTGTGTTGACCCCTTTCCCTTTTCCAACGTCTGTGACTACTTCTGGAACTCCGTTTTTCACCCGCGCCCCCGACCTTTTTTGGACCCCCCTCCGGGGGGTAATAGGTGAGGTGTTATTAAACTTGGAAATATCTGGAGTATTTATCGTAGGGGAAACCTGCAGACCGTCCTCAACACAGGCAGTGCAAGGTAAGGAGGCAGGTTTATCCACTACTTGAGACAACTCTGTGAAAGTCTCATCCCCAAGTTCCTGTAGCAAGGACCCCTCCACCGTAGCACGAGGGACGGGGTGTTGTAGTTGACACCACTGATCTTTAGGACCTTCTATGGAGCTGGAGGATACAGTTAAATATGTGGCATTCCCTGCATTCACTAACCCCGGTAGAGAAATTCAATTCCTTAACTTTTTCCCTCTCCTTAACTCCTCGGGCTAGATCTAGGAGATACCGGAGAGTGTTTAAAAAAATGTGGGGAGGGACCCCAAGAGCCAAACTCTAGTTGTTCCTGCTTGTTGGCTTCGAGCAGAGAAAAATCGTTACCCCTACCCCGCAGGCTGCCTGAGCCACACTATCCCCCAAGACCCACTTGCCAGCTTCTGTACAGATGACTCGAAAACCACCGGTACAGCCTCTGGTCGGCGTCCTCCGTTGGCGTCCTCGGCAGCGCTCACACTCGGACCCAGGAACCATGGGAGTAGAGAGAGGACTCCGCATCCAGCTCGCAGTGGAGAGGAGTATCACATCCCGCGTCTGGTGCAAGGAGAGTAATACTCACGGAAGGCAAAATAACGGTAAGATATACCGTTTCCCCGAAGTTTTATCCGCGGTCCTTATTCCTCTATCTTCTCTATCTTCTTTCTATATTTCCATCGGTAATGGGCTGGTTTGTACGGATTTATACGGGGAGGTCGTGCCGGAGCACTGCAGCAAGCTAACTAGCTGCCGCCATGTTCTACCGTGTTGGCTGATGTTGAAAGAAGATGGAATAAAGAGAAGAACTTTGAAGAAAAATACTTTATTGATATTGGACTTTCATTTGATGATTTGAGTGCTTGGAGGATCAATTGGAACCTTTTCATTTTATTTGGGAAACCGCAAGCCATACATCCATGCTTGACTTGCATTTGAATTTCAACCAAAGCATATATTGCGCACACATACAGTTTCTGTTTCACCCACCCAGGCTGTTCTCCTTCCACCCATCCTTGCTTCATCCTTCACCCAGCCATGCATCATATTCCTTCCCAACCACCTCGGGCACCAATCAAACACGTATCATTCTTCTTTGTCAGTCATCATTACTTTTAACTTGCTCGTCCTTCCACACTTACTTACACCCTTCTTTTGCTTTTCGCTCATCCCATCCATCAAGTTCATCTCTGATCTGATTTGGATTCTCAAAAAAAAATTCACCACTGAGTCGAAATAAATTTAGAGGAGGCTACTACCTGGTTGATAAAGACTTTGTTCTAAATTTGAAAGTCTGGTTAACAGTATAGTAACTTACCTGTAGAACATATATACTACACCCGTGCAGAGAGCATACTCTGTAGTCTGCAATCTCAATAAGTAAGGAATTTAAGAGCTTACCACTGCCCGCCACTACCGTGGCAACCCGCAAAGCAGTTACATCTGGCACTTGCACCGCCTCCTCCTCAGAACTGCCCTCCTCCACCTCCGCACTGGGCCCGGCACCAGATGTTCCACCTAAAAAGTACATTTAAGAATGTTAGATGTCATAGACATACACCACTCACTGGTATTTTGTCTAGGAATGAAGAAATGTGAATACAGAAACAAATCTAATAATTTGTGACTGTCTACTCTAAAGTAAAAATGTCCCATTTTCCAGGGAAGGGTGTTGTCTTGCTGCACTTTTTGGCACAACTGATGAATGCTTGCTTTTTAACACACACCATTTTTCTCATAACAGACAGAAGCTCATCACTAGGATGGCTTGACCAACGATTCAGCATCAAAAAGAAAAATTAAAGGTCAAACCAGGTGAGGGCTCGGCTCACCCACAATAAATGTGTGAAATAATAAATCACTAAGCACTTTTCCATTTTTAATCAACCGTTTATGTTTTATGAGAAGCTTGATTATAATAAATGTTTTTACTTTTAATAAAGCTTTAAAACTTAAATAGACTCTGTGGTTTTTGGTCAAGAGTGAATGAGCAAAAGGTTTTCCAATTTGCAAGCATTAGTCTATGCCTCTGACACTTCTGGACTCTGACTCCGTACTCTTGTCCTGCGTTGGATAATCATCAGTGGGGACCAATCATCGATGATTTCAGGAGCTAAATGACTCTGCCACACTGTCTAGTCAGTAAGGAGATTGGGGGTTCTTCAAAGTCTGATATCACTGAGGTATGTGGAAAGTCTACCAGCCCCTATTATAATTGATAAACAATGCACTATTTAGTGTCCATAGTTCTGTTTGTGAAGATTTGTCCCTGCATTAGTAGTAGTATGGATTTTCCTCCTATCCAAACCAAAAGTAAAGTAGTATCTTATTCTTTCTTGGTGGTCATTCAGATTTTATTGTTAGAAATTGTCAAAGCATAAACATTTAGAAGACTTGAAAGACATTATGGACAATCCCAGAGGACTGCACTCAGTGCATAGAGCTATTGCTGACTAGAATGGGAGTTTCGTTTAACACCTTTTGCCAAATGTGCAATATTAGTTAGCTACAGAGACAGACTAATAAGAATAATCTAGTAATATCACAGGGAGTCATAGTAGAGGCAGGATAACAGTTATAGATACAGTCTACAAGAAGATCAAAGACGATTTAGAAAAAATTGAATGAGGAACGCTAGGAAAAAATAAGTACTCTATATTAAAATTAAAACTTACCGGGGCCAGCAAAGGAGCCCTCGCCTGCCCGATCCTGGCCTTGTACAGCAGCAGCAGCCTTCTCCTCTGTCCTCTTGCCCTTGGGGGAATCTGATGTACAACATGAAAGAAAGAAAGACCTGAAAAGATGGATGATTGTTGTCAACCAAATGAAACATCTCAAAAGAACAATAACAAAATATTTTGGCAAAATAGCAAATAAACAAGTATTCCACTGGATATATTATTGACCTATCTCATGTGGTCTACTACGATATTAGTATTGCTTGATTAGCGGACCGTCAACTTGGGAAGTTACGTAACTCACTAAACAAGCTACTAAAAAGGTTCGCCTAGGACTGGCAGGCAGCAGTCCGCAGCACGCGAAGTGACAGACAAACTCCATCGGGATTGCACATCAGTGACAACACTGAAAAGTTTCATACTACATTAACCTGTCAATAAAATACTCAAACTATCAATCCACCACCACTATTTCTTCTTACTGCCAGGTGTACAAAGGAAGGACTGGACTTGAGTCTGTAGGGGCAGATTTACAAGCCCCTTGCAGCTCTTTTGCTCCGTTGTTGCGTGACTTTTGTGACGCAGCGGCAGAACAAAAGAGGCACCATGGTGCGGAGTATATTAACAACGTGACGCATATGGGAGATGCATCACTTTGTAAAGCCCTGCGCCATCAGGGGGCGTTCCGGCGCAAGGGAGGGCGTTCCTGCGCAGGAACGCATCCTAAAAGTGGCTGAGGGGAATCTGCAAGATTTCAATCAGTGACTTTTAGGACAATGATGCGTCACTCAAACCATGCGCCTGCTTGAAACAGACGTACGGCCTGACGCAGCATTGGGGAGATAGGGCACCCCAGAGCATTGCTGGTGCTGCACCATCGTTGCGATGCAACTTCAGCAATGCGCCGCCTTTACGGTACAGATGCGTAATGCTTCAGTGACTTTTTGGGCCCATGGTGCGCCGCATTGTAAATACGGCGCACCATGGGTGGTGGTGGTGTGGCGCACAATTACTGGCGCATCCCTGCTACTTTGCATGGATGCACCAGTAATTGCAAATCTGCCCCTTAGTGTCTAGCATTACGTAGTTCTGTAAACTACACTCATACATAATTTCTCAGGCCAATGAAATGAACACAAAATTGAAAACAAATAAGCATTGTAGCAACGCTACTGAGAAGGAGAGCAGTGCACCTGAAATGCACAGAACTGCGGAGTGTGCTCACAATAATGCTCTAAATAGTTCTAATGGCCACACCCCTTTCTTTATAAACTCAGGCAGACATCCCAATTCTCATGCTAATTTTGATTATGTTAATGTTCCTGCCTTTCAAGATATCACACTTCAGTTAACTAAAATGTATCACCCTGTAACTCAAAATATGTCGATCGTGAAGGACCATTACAAACACTTCGCTGACCGAAAACGTAAAAAAGAACCTGAGCTTCTTGTAGGAGACTTAGTCTGGTTGAGTACAAAAAATCTCAAACTCAAAGGTTCCCGTAAATTTCAGCCTTGTTTTATGGGTCCTTATCCAATTGAGAAGGTCATAAATCCAGTCACTTAACAACTATCTCTTCCTGGTACTACCAAAATTCCTCCAGTCTGTCATGTTTCTCTCCTTAAACCAATTCAACCGGGGTTGAGTAGGGCTTCCCCTCCTGATCCTCTGACGGTTAATGGTGAGGCGGAGTATGACATTAAATGAATCTTGCACTCAAAACTCATCCGCAATGAACTTTTCTATCTCATTGGTTGGCAGGGTTATGGACCTGATGAACGTTCCTAGGAAAAGAGTACTACTGTCCATGCCCCCCGAATAATTAGAGCCTTTCATGCCAAACTCCCTGCAAAACCATGACCGGAGGAAACTCTGCTGGGAGGGGGTACTGCCAAGACTCATGGGAGGTTTCTTCCTTCCAACTCTATGCTGGCTACCATTTTTCCCCTTCAAACTTATCAAAAGTCAATAAATCCCTCAAGATGGAGTGCTAGCTGGCACCAATGGAATGCCAAGATGGCTGCCAACATGCACATACTGCGACAGCACACCGCTGTTAGCAGTCTAGTCTTTTAGATCTGACGACAGTTGGTGAAGTGCACTTCAACATTCCTCTGTGCACTTCACTGAAGAAATAATTAGAAGAGCACCTGTTTTCCCCTGGGTCGTGGAAGTGAGTTAGGGTAGTTGCGATTAAATCAGGGTTAGCTTCATTGGAATACTATGCTCTCACTAATAAGGTTAGTGTTTAACTACGTAGCTAATAATAAATATTCTGTGAGAAAATATTTTCCTGTCAGAGGCAATTTTCTAATTAAAAAGGAAACAAAGTCAGAATTTATTTGCCTTTGAACTGAAGTCTAGAAATGCCTTTAAGTAATTGCTTTCCCTAACCGACAAGACAAAACTAAAAGCTTTCAAATTCAGCTATCTTTAGTAGCTGTTCCTGAATCTGCCAGACGCGGGCGTGACCTTTCAACATGCCGCGTCTTCTTCACTGAACCTTGTTCTCTCTCTCTGAAGAAATAAATAGAAGGTGAAGCCAGGCATATTTATTTCTCATGCTGTGTGTGAGATTGTGAAGTAAATGGGAAACTCTCTTGAAGTAGCAGAAGTTTATTCTCTAGAGTAAACAGCTTATACAACCACCAAAATAGGAATGTCAGGAGATCTGAGCAACTCCCACATAAAGAATATAGAACATACATAGGAAACATAACAATTCCAATGATGCAATATGATGTCATCTAAAAGGGATACTACACACCTTCCCCCTTTAAAAAAAAACAACAACAAAAAAACTAATTAATAAAATCACGTAACTTAACAGGAGTAAATTTGACATGAGAACTTTTCCATAAGGGAACATCAGTAAATTGTACATTCAACTTATCCACATTATGGTTGGGAACGTGAGTATCAGCAATACATTGTTGGCTTGAATTATCACATAAAACATTAGATCCAAAAGCCTCTTGTTCTGGGGAAACCAATACATTTGAAAGGAAATCATCATTATTACTGGTTGAACTTTGCAAATCACCCCCAAACGTGTCCAACAGGGCAGAATAAGAATTAGCATCAGACTCAGATGAAGGGGGTAGAGAACTCATTTTCAAATTAGAAGCTCTACACAAAGAAACCCTACGGAAGTTCCACACTTTACCACCTTCTACTCTAACAGCTTTGCTGAAAACTTCTGTAACCTTACAAGGATCAGACCATTTGTTCCACCTAGAACCAGAAGACCTACCAAATTTGACACGCACCAGATCACCAACTTTAATCCCTGATCTAAAACCAGTTGAACAACTAGAAGAACACCTCATCTTTTCTTGATATTTCAAAACCTTAAGTCTAACCTTGGATGGATCAACACCAGGCTCACAAGGAATCTTCAACTTCATCCACCAAGGTAACAATTTCGAACCAGGTTTTCTACCTTTTAACAGTTCAAATGGGGAAAAGCCCGTAACAGAGTTAGGTGAAGTACGGTACGATAAAAGAGACGCACTAAGCATTTTCTTCCAATCTAATTTGCTTTTAAGAGCTAGTTGAATGGATTCCTTGATGACTCTAATGAAGCGCTCCGTTTGACCATTGGCCTGAGGATTGTAATTAGACACCCTTTTGTGTACAACACCACACCTATCAAGAAAAGCAAAGAACTCACTACTGATGAATTGTGGACCATTATCCGATACCAGCTCAGCTGGGATCCCTTCCCTACAAAATATTTCATCAAGAAATTCAACAACCAGGGAAGAACCACCCCTGTCCACAACCTTTACTTCTGGCCATTTAGAGAAGTAATCAATCAATCCAGAATGAAAACAGATTTGTTATCTGATAAATCAAGAGGACCAATAATATCAATCCCAAGTTTCTTCCAAGGACACATAGTATACTCAATAGGAGAAACATCCGTTTTGGCAGCTAAAGGTTTAACTGACTTATCACTATTGGCACAAGGAGAACATGAACTAACCCATTTGTCTGCCATTCTATCAATACCGGGCCACCAGTAAAATTCACGGATTCTTCTTTTAGTGTTGGACATACCCATGTGGCCCTCATGTGCCATAAAAATTATTTTTTCTCGCAAATCACGAGGAACTATCTTATCGCCTCTAGTTACAAAACCCTGATCAAACATGAGTTCATCTTTTATTTTACTAAAAGACAAAACATCACCAGAAAGTTTCCTTTCTTCAAGCCACCCATGCATCAAAAAATCCACCACATTGGATAAGGAAACATCCTTACACATGGCATCTGTCCAAACAGTTTCAGAGATAACACTGGATGTGGCATTACACTTTACATCATTGATATCATCAATGGTTAAAACTACATCAACATCCCAAGAAATATTGTCAATTACTTCTGAAGAGACACAAGGCAATCTAGACATGCAATCTGCATGAACATTTAAACGACCAGGCACATATTCCACTATGCATTGAAATTCTTGTAGTTTGGCCGCTAAACGTGCCAAACGTGCTGTCAAAGTACGACCACCTCCAGCAGCTAACATGTTTATCAAAGGTTTATGGTCAGTTCGCAAACGGAATCTTGTTCCCCAAAGAAACTGCCTAAAATGTTCGACTGCCCAAGTACAAGCTAAAAGTTCCTTCTCTATGGTGGAGTAATTAAACTCTGCACCACGAAGAGTCAGAGATGCATAGGAAACTACATATTCCTCACCCATATTGATTTGCATCAGCACAGAGTCAAGGCCAACATTACTTGCATCAACGCACACAATGCATTCTCTACCCAAATCAAAAGGTCTCAAAAAAGGGGCATTGACAATCTCTTTTTTGAGTAATTCAAAAGCAATCTGTTGTTCATTGTTCCAAGCAAATTTTGCATCTTTTTTTAACAACAACCTTAAAGGATGAACCTTAGAAGAGTAATCTGGTACAAATTTACTATAAAGCTCCGTAAGACCCAAAAATGACACCAATTGTTCCTTATTACTAGGGGCTGGAGCCTTAGTTATGCTTTGAATGTGATTATGTTTGGGTTTGATGCCTTGAGCAGAAATTTCATGTCCCAAATATTCTACAGTGCTTTGTCTAAATTTACACTTTGAAAATTTCAAAGTCAAACCTTTTCCCTGAACGGACCTTAGCACTTTATCCAGGTTCTTGTCATGATCTTCAAAGTCTTTTCCATATATTAAAATATCATCTTGGAACGTTATGGCATTATCACAACCCTCCAAGACATCTTTCATAAGTCTTTGAAATACTGACGCCGCACTAGCCAAACCAAATGGCATGCGACGGAATTGGAACATACCCTATGGCGTTATAAAAGTGGTGAGAAACTTAGAATCTTCATAGAGTAGAACCTGGTGATAAGCACTCGCCACATCTACGGTAGAAAAAATACAAGCACCAGCAAGAGTAGAAATCAGTTCATGAATGTTGGGTAACGGATGTCTATCGACCCAAACTTCACTGTTCAAACTGCGGAGGTCAACACATAGACAAAGTTTGCCGTTGCTTTTAATTGATAAAACTACTGGAGAAACCCAGGGAGAAGACTCATTTGGTTCAATTATCTCTCGAGTTACCAAGTCCAACAAAATAGTTTTCCATTTTTCTCGCTAAGCTAGAGGCACGTTCCTAACTTTATGTCGAACTGGTGTCGCACCATTCTTTAAAATAATGTTATGTTTAAAATTTACAAATTTACCTAAGGTGTCAGAAAAAATGTCAGGAAACTTGCTTTTAATCTGGACAGTGAATTCATCATCAGCAGGGGGTACTAGATAAACTGGTGGAGAAGCATTGGGATCCAATTTAATCCCCAACTCATGTTGATGTGGCCAACTCAGAAAAGAAGCTCCTTTGGATGCAACATAAATTTTGCCTTTAATGTTCTTATGTTTAAATTTAATATCAGCCCACATAAAACCCAACAGATCCATTTTCTGACCAGTATATCCACCCGGCTGAACATCTGATGGAAATAAACTTGATGAACTCCAGTGCCTGTTAAAGATATCACTACCAATTATACTGTACCAGGCACATGAGTCTATGAGCATAGAAATTTCTATACCATTTATTAATATTTTGTCCTTGGGAAAACCTTTGCATTTGGTGTCACCAACACATAACAACGTGTTGATTTCCTGAATTTCTTCAGGATTTTCATATTCTGAATCATTTAATAAATTTACTTTTTGTGGAGATCTACACATCTTACTAAAATGCCCTGGTTTCTTATATTTTATACAAATTTTATTCCATGCTGGACAACCTCTGTAATTACCAACATGATCATTTCCGCCACACCTATAACAAGTCACTTGGTTTTTCTTGTTAGTGAATCTCTTGTCTCTTGCAAAATACTCTTTTTTAGTTTGTGTGATAGGAAACTTCTTTTGATTATGGACTTCCTTTACCAAAGCAACCTCTGGGATTATTACCTTATTCTTAACATCATGGCTTCTAATCTGACTAACAACGAGTTCAGATTGTTTAATACCTTTGGCTATATTCAATAAAGCATTAAGAGAAGACTCAGTTCCCATCCATACACGTTCTTGAATCTTTTTGCTTTTGGTTTTCATCATTATTTGATCTCTTAATACCTGTTCAAAATTGATAGTTTCGAAAGCGCAAGAACCTGCTAAGGTTCTTAATGCGGCTACGTAGTTTACAATAGACTCATCATCTTTCTGAGCTCTAGAGTAAAATTTAAATCTCTCCATTACTGTGTTGATTTTCCTTCCAAACCTAGTAGTTAATTGTTTTATAACCACCTCAAAAATGTTAAAATCACCTGCACCGTCAATGGGAGGTAAATTCATTTTCTAACTCCTTAAGACCTGCACCTCCTAAACAATTTTTTAAAAGTGCTAATTTCCTTTTGGGAGAACATCCATCTTCCTCCACTACATCCACATAGACTAGGAGGGATACCACAGGTCCCACTCTACCTTAGGATCCTCAGCAACAGGTAGGAAATGTGGAGGAGAATTAATATTATTAGACATTTCATATAAATAACATGAAACTAGATAAAAAGAATTTAAACAGGTAAGGAAAATAAAGAATTAAAAAAATAAACGTAGTCACCGTGGTCGATTTCGTTTCTTTAAGGAAAATCTTGAATATTTCTGAAAGTTTGATGCAGGCGAGATGATCGTGCAGCAGTCCCGCAAATACAGCTGTCCGTTAAGTGCAGGAACACTGATAAAAATTAAATTATAAACAGTCATACGGAGTAATGCAGCCTAGCGTTAATCAACGAGAAGAAAAAAAAATAAAGGAAAATGACCGCTGCGTTACGTCAAGGCGTATAGCACTTTGACCTCTGAGACGCCTTTGACGCTTTGGCGAAAGACGTGCAGAATGTTGACACGGCGGATGCGCTCAGACGTCAACAAGAACTTCGAATCTGAGCTGTAAACCTAAGCGCTGAGACACGCTCACCATCATGGAACTCCGAACCAATTTCAAAAAATGCGGAACGACCAAACGTATGCAGAATTGAAAACTTTACGCTTTTCACTATTTCATCAACATGGGCTTTGGTGCGCTTAAAACGAAATAATAAGCAGCAGCTGAGGTTAACTTAGTAAAAATTGAGTGTGCCAAATAAAAAAAATACAAAGTCTTAAAGTCGGAAATGACACACAAATTGAAGAAAATTAATGCAGCTATGCCGCTAAACACTGCCGCAGGTGCAATCAAAGGCACAGAGTCAATTACTGCCGCTGGTGCAATCATTTACACATTTAAAAAAAAAAAAAATAGTAACAAAATACCTTTAATACGCGTGAACGCTGTTACTCAAGTTTCTTCCTCTACTTTAAAAAAAAAAAATTCCTTCAAAGAGTGGGTCCTTCTTCAAGATCCCGATCGTCGACAATTTATGAAGTAAATGGGAAACTCTCTTGAAGTAGCAGAAGTTTATTCTCTAGAGTAAACAGCTTATACAACCACCAGGATAGGAATGTCAGGAGATCTGAGCAACTCCCACATAAAGAATATAGAAAATACATAGGAAACATAACAATTCCAATGATGCAATATGATGTCATCTAAAAGAGATACTACAGATTGGAAGACAAAACCTTTTCAACACCAAGTTAAACAACGAGTGAAATTTCTCTTCACACATTGCCCAAATAAAATAACTCTTCCAGCCAACATTAAAACTGAAGGCAGAATAAATTAAAGCTTTCAGCAAACATTAAAACTGAAGGCAGAAATAAAGGAACGCTTACATTTAACATTTAACCCAGGTTCAGAAGCATTGTTTAAAAACTAATTAAAGACATCCTACACCAGAAACCCTAGTTCAAGGCCCACTCCTGTGTCTTAACAGTGAGTTGGTAGAGAGAAAGAGAAACCCAAATAATACGTAAATTGGGAATACAGAAATAAATACTTACCTTTTCTTCTTGCATTGAGGAATAGCAGGATCAAGTGCAGAAGGTACCTGAGAACAAAGGAAAACAGATCTGAGTGAAGACTTCTCATACAACCTAGCAAACGGTACTTGAGAAGTAGAAGAGAAGTAAGCTTCAGTAAACACTCTGGTAAGATAAGTTATTTATACATCATAGAAAAGACAGTAAGTTAAAAGGCAAGGTAAATAAAGGTTTTTTACATGCTAATGTTGGTGTCCTGTAAGATGAAAAAGAAGACACAGCTCAACAGGCAGAATATTGGAGCAGTATCTTCTCTGTCCTCAAACCCCTTTCCCTGCTTAGAACTTACCTGCAATCGAATACTAAAAGACCTAGCAGGGTTGGTTCTGAGAAGGGCATTGGGGTGTCATCCTGCTTCTGTGTAGTTCAGACAATAATAAGTATTTAGACCCCGACATTTTCCTACAAAAGTGTGTGTGTTCCTGAAAGCTGGGTAGATGGTGATTTCAGAATTAACAGGGGAAATAACAAGGCACATTCTTCTTCAGCACATCTTCCCATTTTTCCCATAAAAAACTAAATTCTGTATTCTTATTTGATGTAACTCCAATACCAACAACAGGAAGTGGAGTCAAATGATATAGTTATCTTTTAAATAACACAACGTACAAATCATATACACAAATAAATATATAAACATATACACAATTACTTCCGACCCATTCCTATATTGCGGATGCTAAACAATACATTTGGGCTAATTTCTCGGTCCCCTCCAGGGGAGTGCACAAACCCAGGGAACCTTTATAATCCTCAGGATGTTGGTAAAAAAGGACAACAACTTGCAAGGATACCATACATGAACATAAAGGTATTGGGTCCTAAACTAAAACTACACCTAATAGCAAAAAAAAAGGCTAAGCAAAGGGTAAAGGCCCAGTAGCAAAGGGGTTAACATACTCCTCACATCATCATGAAAAGAGTTGCTGTAACAGTCAAAGTAATGATATTTCACAACATACTTACAATTTTCAGAAGTTGTTGGGAAAGTTGTTGATGAGATCTTGACGCAAGTCATCTCTTTCCTCTTGACCACTATCATCATCATTGGCATTTCAGGATCCTCAACCATGGGCACTTAACGTTTTCCATACTCTGCGATATAAGGGAAATACTGTCACAGGACGATGTTATGGAGCATGCAGCAGACCACAGTGATTTGACATGCCTTTCCAGGTGAGTAGAGGATGGTCCCCTCAGTCTTTTCCACCCTTCTGAATCTGGCCTTCAGGAACACAAAAGCCCGCTCCACTTGCTGCTGTGTCCTTCCATGGTCCTCATTGAAGAGGAATTACTCTGACGTAGTTGGATTACTCACTGGTGCTGACAACCATGAACAGTTGGGATACGCGAAGTCTCCTAGATCGAAGACAGACATAAGTGTAACAATAAGTTATACCCTTTCTGATTATACTACCTGACACTAACCACACAAAGTTAGGACAGATCATACTTTCCAAAAAAACGGCCTTCTCGCGTGCTAGTTGTGACATCAACTTGGGCATGGTGCTGTTCCGCAGTACGAAGGAATCATGGGCTGATCGTGGGATATTAAGAACTACAATTCCAGTAAATAGACAACTTGAATGCTGATAGAATGGAAGTGATAACTTTTGAGGTACACTTGTTACCTGGCTTGTGGTGGTACTAAGGCAATATCAGTGGCATCAATGGCTCCCACCACATGTGGGAGGCAACCAAATCCATGGTAGTCAATCATCGAATTAGCTAAATCAACACGTCTTGGGAACTGGATAGTGCTGTCACTGTGTCTCATCATTGCTCGACCCCAACCCACAGAGCTGGCCACACCCTCGATCCCATCTTCACAGGAGGGACAAATGTCCACTTCAGTCACAACACTTACCCCCTCTGGACTGACCACCACTGGGTACACTTCACTTTCAACACCACCACCAAACCTAAACCAGCCCCACGCCTCCACGAAGAAGCTTTAGCAAGAGGACAGAGGAACACCTCAACACCATCCTACTTCTCAACCCCTCCTCTGCCATGATCAACGTCAACTCCGCAGCCAAAGAACTACACCGCTGGATTACGAGCTGCGCACACAAGCTCACACCCCTCCGCCACCCTGCCAAACAACGACTCAGCCGTACCTGCAGACCATAGTTTTCTTGCCACATTGCTGCCCTGTTGGGGGCATTCTCTTGGTGCCAGCCCCTTTCCCTGTGACTTTCGCCACTGTGCCCGTTCTCTCCCTGCTGCCGCAGCTCCTTCCAACAGAGCGCTGCCGCGGTGGGGGGGGGGGACCCATAGGGCAGGACCACAACTCCCGGCTGCCCTAGCGCCCGGAAGCAGACAAGTGGGAAATCGCGCCAGGAGGCGCTTAAAATCCAGCATTTGCCTCTGCGTCGTGGGAGCGCACGGGAGCGTCTCTGGAGAAGCCCGGGCAAAGGGCGGGCCATCTGTGGCAGTCCGGGGCTCGGCAAGGCTGGGCTGGGCCACCCCCTTACATTGACTTTGAGATATCCAGAGTAAGAGCATAGACTTATTTCTGACTTTTTAACTATTGGCCTTGTCACTTTCAGCTTTGTATTGTATTATAACATAGCGCCTAAACCCACTTACTATAGTCTTGTCTGGTTTTGATATCTACTCTTTTTAGTTGCCCAGCTCTTAGATCTAAGAACATAGGGACATGAGTGGACGTCGCAGTAAACCCAGGAAATCCTTGGTGGGAAGGTCTGTTAGGGGGGCTCTTGATCTGATCTTTTTATTACTAGGGCTGCCTCCGTGCTTGAACGCGAGATTGAAATCATAGAACGGCATCTATCCTCAGAACATTTGTACAACAAACCTTCATCTTTGGGTAAAATTCAGTCAGCGATCACTCCACCGGCCCAGATCCCTGAAAAAGCCCAAAACGCTGACATTAGTATCCCATTACAACTACAAGATCAAACATCTCTAACGCCCTCAAACATAAATGACTCATTCACTTACCTACCAGCAGAGATCACATCAGAGGAGCAAACATTCACAACATCCTCTAGGGATTCCTTGTTCAAGGAAACGCACATCAAAACAATAGGTCATAGGCAAACAAATAAGAAAAGAAAGCGTGGGGGGACAAACCATAATGATAGAAATGTAAAAATGCCTAAATTGTTTAGGAGCCCTTCAAAGAACCCAGTAACAACTGCGAGAAAGAACAAACAGGAACATTACACTTTACCCACGTACCCCACCGGTGAATTAATGGGGAGCATGGAGAAATTAGTCAAATCACTCATATTACCACCAATAGAGCGGATTAAAAGAATGGCAGCACAACTGGGGGATATAGAAAAAGCGATCACAAATAACACAGACTTAATTAAGGAATTCGCTAATGCTAGACACAATCGACACGAATGCATGACAGCAACAGGGACAACACCAGCTGATAAATCACCCAGTAAGAATCTCTCAATAGCACCAGTTAAGAACATCACAGCCCATCAGACAACAGATGAGGGTCATTCTAGCTACAGGGATGTAAGATTGGATGGGCAGGCCAAAACAACAGATAATCCTCAGATAAGAGCTCCTAGGAAGCCTCTTCCTGCCAAGCCTCTAATGGCTAACCAGCAAAAAATAGATCTGCCACCAGAGGCGGCACCCTACGTGGTGGTACTAATCGGCGTTCCGGAATTAACAGCAGGAAAAATCGAAGGCCACCAGAAGCTTAAATATAAAGTTATATATTGGCTGAAAAACAACAGCCCACTACCCCCCAATATAAACGGTGAAATTCTTCATGTTAGAAGACTTGGGTGGGTAGGTAACAGACCAAAGGATATAAGAGGAGACGTCATCATAATAAACTTTAGGGGCCGCAGAGTAATCAGACACATTGGTGATTGGTACTCTGAGAGAGGAAGGGAAGAAATCTCCACACATGACCTAAGCTACTTCTACCCTCAATCCCTATTGGCTCATCCCCCAAGATCCCGCGCCCTTCATGGGTGCTTCTCAGAAAGCTCTGGTCTTAAAGGCTTTGGTTTTAATGTTCCCACATTTAATCACTTCTCCACGCTCTCTGGGCTGGAAGGGGTTCACTGACTTTTTAACCAGGACCCCGGGGAAAACCATGTACCAAAACAACTAGAAATTCCAGCCATCCCAATGGCCAACCTAAAGGGTGGTAATCAGTTTGAAATCTTGGATTCCACCATATACCCATTGTTAGCCTACTACGAGGCAGGTAGTAAACCTGTCATGGCAGGTGGAATCGCTCCGGGCAGTATTACGCACGAAAAAGGTGAGGCTTTGGGAAAAACGGATGAGTTACCCGTGGAACAGCCTTCAGGGCTAGTGGCAACTCACCCAGGTAAAGCAGGCTCTTCCATCAAGTTTCTCTTCTGGAATATTGCTGGTCTACGCCCCAAGATAGAAAATGGTACTGGGGTAAACTTCATACAGAAATATAATATAATATGTCTCCAGGGAACTTGGTCAACAACCGAAATCCATCTGGTAGGCTATAAAACCTTCTTCTCTCCCGCAATACAAGTACCTTCAGGTAGAGCAAAAGGTGGCTTGACCGTATTCATCTCAAATACAATAGGGGGCCTGGGCATAACTTCAGTAGCACTGGAAGCAAATTACCAGATTTTGAGCCTTAGATTTAGCAAAGACAGCATTGTTCTACTGGTAAACTTCTATAACAACCTACCAGTTGGAGAACTATTGACTGTTGTGCGACAGTTGCACACTCAATTATCTGCCTTGACTGGGGGTTCCGTCAGTGGGGCAACCATTCTATGGGGGGGGTGATTTTAATCAACACCCCTGCCAACATAGTAACCGGAACCTGTATGGAATAACAGATGAGAACGAGGATCCTTTAGTATATTTTTCCCATTCAAGTATTGGAAATTGTTTAAATGAATCCTGGATCTTAAAATTGTAAATAAAATGAATGCCTCTACCCAGATGATAGATGCAACATTTATTGGCAGGGGCAGGCGTACCACCATAGATTTCATTCTGATTTCCAATACATCGTGTAATCGGGTCACCAGCTTTTCAACCCTTATAAACACACAAAGCGATCACTGCACCCTCACCATAACATTTCACCCACTTCGTGAGCACAGCACGCAAAGTATAGTTAGTGCATTGAGGCAAAATACTTTACACTTGGACAAACTTAACGGATTCCCCTTAAAATGGGAGACAGTTGACTCCCAAGAAATTTTGAGGAGAGTCTTAAAAATGGCTTATTGTTCGATCCTCAAATGCTTAGATCTGACAGTACACAGTGAAGAAGTATTAAGAAACTTTAAGGTGGTCATAAAAGCAATAAATGTGGCACTGTTTGTAACAAAGTAGGATGGTTCAACCATAGATGCACAGCAGCGCATTCCAAACTAAAAATAGCACTGCAAAACCCAAATAGGGTCCCCCAAGAAATAGCAAACCTTAGGCGGAAGTATAATACTGCACTAACGTACAGGAAAATTGAACTCAAAGAGGCCTTATGGGTTCAACTACATAAAAGTTGTATCCATAAAAATAGCTCAGCATTTTGGTCTGTGGTAAAATCTCCATTTCTATCTGAGCAAAAGGATTCACCGACCATTGATGTGGCAATTGACAAATTTAGATGTGTGGACCACTTCTCAAAGATCTTTGGGGGGGCACAGCATACTCAACCGTCGTCCCATCCACTACCCCTTATCCAATGGAAATAGAAATTGACATCAATGAGGTTATACGGGCCATTAAAGCCAGCAAAAACTGCAAAGCCCCAGGCCCTGATGGTGTCCCGACGGATCTATTTAAATCGAACATAGGTTTATGGGCTCCAATTCTTACAAGGGTACTTAGGGCTGCTTGTGAGGTGGGGCTTTTGGATTGATGGTCCAAATCGATCATGGTCCCCATTTTTAAAAAGGGGGACCGTCAGGAGGTATCATGCTACCGTCCGATCTCTCTGCTGGATTCCTTTGGTAAAGTTGCGGGCAGAATTATCCTTGAACGTCTACAGCAGTGGGCGGATGATGGCATGATCCTCTCGGATATTCAATTCAGTTTCCGGGAGGGCCTAGGGACAGTTGAACAGGCAGTGAACCTGACATTGATCTTAGGCAAATACGTATGTGCAAAGGCGGGCAGTATCTACATGGTATATGTGGCTCTGTCAGCAGCCTTTGACTGCGTTTGCCACACCAAACTATGGTCAGTACTGTTGGACATGGGTGTAGATTTACCTTTGGTAAATTTTCTGCGCAAACTATATACTAATGCTTCAGCGAGGGTGAGGTTTGGTGCAAAAGGCGCGAGCTATCCGCGTCGTTTGGAGTAGAGAGGGGAGTGAGACAAGGATGTGTCCTGGCTCCCTTTCTTTTTACGCTTTATACCAACGGATTGGAACAAGCCATGTTGAATGGGAGCCAGGACCTTCCTCAAGTCAAAAACCGTTTGATTCCGGCTCTACTCTATGCGGATAACGCTGTGATATTGGCACGCACCCCCCTAGAACTCCAGAAGGCACTAAATAGGTACTCCCAATTTATGGGTGAGCTGGACCTACGTATTAACATTAAAAAAAACGTTGTTATGACTTCAGGACTAGGGAAACAAAGGGCAAAGAACATATACTTAAATTGGAAGTAACAGCACAATACCCATAATTGGGCATTATCATCGACCATAAATTAAACTGGATCCCAGCTAGAGTCCAGAAAATTTCATCTAGTAAGAACTACTGTGGCCCTTGTAGATTTTTCTAAAAAATTGGGTAGAAGACCGCCTGCAGTGACCGGATATTTTGTCCTATTTCTGAGTGATAGTGACTTTAGTCTACTACCATCTTAGTATAATGGATAGATCCCTATTTTCGGCCTATTCTTAGGGTTAGCTTACTGACTCTGGCATAATAATATGCCCTTTCATCACTTTCTGGCCTGAAGGCATATATTAGAGGGTCGATCCTTTATTTCTGACATCATATTACCTATTGGTAGGGCTTGCATATGTATTTTGATAGAACTCATCTTTTTCGGGCCTACAAGGCCCAAATGAGAGAGACTCCATTTTCCTTCATTCCTCAGCTGCTCGAGGCGCTTGTAGGTCAAGAGTGATGTTTTAGTTATGAGCTGTTGTTCACTGGAGAGGAACCGGTCAGGGCTGACCCTTATCGGAGGAATGTAAGCAGAGCTCGGGTTTTAGACTGACTCCTTGTGAAGCGGTCGCTCCACCCTTCCTCCTGACCTTGTAGCGCTGTACTGGTATCGTAGCACTGCTTCTCCCCACTGCCATACCTTTAATTTGATTGAATTTGCAGCCGGTCTGTGGCGTAGCGCTCCGCATTGCTTTGATTGTTTATTATATTTAAATTGTGCCTGGGTGCTCCACCGCTAGCTCGCATTACCCACATTGCCTCCTGAGCACAATTGCTGCCTGATTGCGCCCATAGCGTCCTGTTGTCCTTTTGTTGTTGTTTCAACCATTTTGTTGTGCCTGCAGCCCGTCCCTCCCCCTACGCTCCCGCCTCCCAGCTCCCCCTCCCACGCTCCACCCCCCTCCACTTCTCCATTTATGACAGATGGACCTACGCGCAGCGTTCACGCGCAGCGGTCGCGCCCTATGTGCGCCGAAGCTGCGCCAAAGGTAAGCTTGTCTACGCCCGTCCGCGCCTGGACCGCGCCCAGCGCCAGACCCCCTGGCCCCCGCCATACCCAGCCCAATAGATTCCCATATGATGCTGCAACTCTCCTCGCCCTCAACCCCGGAAGCACACCACAATGCTGCGAAGCCACGGCAGGACGTACCCACGGCCCATTCGCCTTTCACACCTGCAAGTTCACCTGCTTCAGGACCCTCTCCAAATCCACTTCCTCCAAACATAGCTCCAACTCTAACCACCTGAAGTGCATCCTGCTAAACACCCGCTCGATCCACAGACACGCCACTGAACTCTGGGACCTACTCGACACTGCATCACCGGACATCGCCTTCCTTACAGAAACATGGATGAACACATAATCAGCACCCGACATCGCCATAGCCATACCGGACGTTTGCAAGATCATCCGAAAAGACCGCACCGTCCAAACAGGAGGAGGCATCGCCATCATCCATAGGAACACCATCAAAATCACGACCAGCTCCGACCACAATCTTGCAACCGCCGAAAATCTCCACTTCCAGATCCACACCGACCCTAGGACCACACTTAGAGGCACCCTCATCTACAGGCCCCCAGGAACCCGCACTCAATTCAGCAATGACATCACTGACTTCGTCAGCCCACATGCCCTCGCCTCCGAGAACTACATTCTATTAGGAGACCTCAACTTCCACCTTGAAAACAAACACAACAGCAACGCCAACTCCCTTCTGGACAACCTGGCCAATAGTGGACTCAACCAACTTGTGGACACCCCCACCCATGTAGCTGGACACACGCTCGACCCTATCTTCACCTCCAGCAAGCACATTTCCTTCGACCGCACAACAGCTCTCCATTGGACGGACCACAGCTGTGTTCACTTCAGCTACAAAACCACCTTGATCCACAACCGCCCACAACCTATTCCTCGAAGAAACTGGAACAAAATCACCTCCGACCAACTCCTCACATCACTCAACCAAAACCCTCCCACCCTCTCATTGGACCCAAACCAAGCGTCCACCAACCTCAAGCAATGGATCACCCACAGCGCTGACGAATTAGCACCCCAGAAAAAGCACCAGATCAATTCAGCCAGCAAAAAGGCCCCCTGGTTCAATGATGACCTTAAAAAATCCAAGAAGCTATGCCGCACCCTAGAGAAAACATGGAGAAAAAACCCAACCACCGACAACATGGCCACCCTCAAGGGGGCCACCCGCAAACACCACCAACTGATTCGATCCACCAAGAAATCAGCTTTCAAGGATCGTCTCGACAACAATGCCCACAACAGCAAGGAACTTTTCAACATCGTCAAAGAATTCACCAACCCCTCCACAGCATCTAACGGCATCACTCCCTCCCAAGACCTCTGCGATGCGTTATGCTCCTTCTTCTACAACAAAATTGCCGACATTCACAACAGCTTCGAGAACACTCCCTGCGAACAACCCTCCCCACCCCCCTCAGATCCTACACCGCCAACTAACAACCTCAGCGCCTGGAACCCAATCACCACCGAAGACACCATCCGCCTAATGAACTCAATCAACTCTGGCTCGCCAACCGACCCCTGCCCCCACCACATCTTCAACAAAGCTGACTCCATCATCGCACCCTATCTCCGTGATGTCATCAACTGCTCGTTCAACTCTGCCACCTTCCCAGAAAGCTGGAAACACGCCGAACTCAGCGCCCTCTTGAAGAAACCCAGAGCAGACCCCTCTGAACTTAAAAAGTACCGACTCACCCTCCTCCCCTTCCCCGCCAAAGTCATTGAGAAAGCCGTCAACAGCCAGCTTGCCGCCTTCCTTGAATCCAACAACTCCCTCGACCCCTCACAGTCCGGCTTCCGAGCCAAACACAGCACCGAAACCGCCCTCATCGCAGCTACAGACGACATCCGAACGCTACTGGACAACGGAGAAACAGTGGCCCTCATCCTACTCGCCCTCTCCGCCGCCTTCGACACAGTCTGCCACAGCACCCTTATACAACGCCTCAGCAACATCGGCATACAAGGAAAAGCCTTGGACTGGATCATCTCATTCCTCGCCGGGAGAACTCAAAGAGTCCGACTTCCACCATTCAACTCAGAGGCCACTGAGGTCATCTGTGGAGTACCACAAGGATCATCACTCAGTCCCACCCTCTTCAACGTTTACATGAGTCCACTCGCCTCCATCGCGCGTCAACACAACCTTACCATCAAATCTTACGCCGACGACACCCAGTTAATCCTTTCCCTCACCAACAACCCTAACACTGCCAAAACCAATCTTCACGAAGGCATGAAAGAAGTAGCCGAATGGATGAAACATAGCCGCCTAAAACTCAACTCAGACAAAACGGAGATGCTCATCCTAGGATCCTCCCCCTCTGCATGGGACGACTCTTGGTGGCCTTCCGCTCTGGGCACAGCATCCACACTCACAAACCACGCACGCAACCTGGGCTTCATCCTAGACTCCTCTCTCTCGATGTCCAGACAAGTCAACGCAGTCTCATCCTCCTGCTTCAACGTACTTCGTATTCTCAAAAAGATCTTCTGCTGGATCCCCCTCGAAACAAGAAAGACTGTCACCCACGCACTGGTCACGAGTCGACTGGATTATGGTAACACACTATACGCCGGAATCACAGCAAAATTACAGAAAAAACTCCAACACATCCAAATTGCATCAGCGAGACTCATATTGGACATCCCTTGCCAAGATCACATCACTGGACACCTAAAAGACCTCCACTGGCTTCCTGTCAACAAGAGAATTACATTCCGTCTTCTCACCCACGCACACAAGGCCATCTACAAACTAGGACCCGAATGCCTCAACACTCGACTGTCCTTCTACACACCCACCCGCCAACTTAGATCGTCCAATCAAGCCCTCGCCGCAGTCCCGCACATCCGAAAATCCACCATGGGTGGCAGATCCTTCTCCTTCCTGGCGGCCAAGACCTGGAACTCTCTCCCCACTCACCTCCGCCTTACCCAAAACCACATCTCCTTCAGAAAAGAACTTAAAACCTGGCTATTCGACAAAAATTGAACCCCCCTTCCCCAAGCGCCTTGAGACCCTCTGGGTGAGTAGTGCGCTATATAAATCCCTGAACTTGAACTTGAACTAGACAAAACAGCAGCTGGCCACTGTGGGAGCGTCGGAGGCCGGAGCCTAGTACAGAAATCTGGTGGGCGGCAAGTTACTGTCTGGAAATTTCCATGAACGAAGAGCTCTTTATATTATCGAGGTGTAGAGAGAAGAGGTAGGCAGTTAGCAGTTGCAGTCAACAGTTGGAGTTTGGAACGATCGAAGGCTGATGATCTTTTGGAGACACTGAAGTTACATCATGAGGTAGTCTGTTAGAGCAGTTGGAGATAGTTAAATGTCAGAGTTAGAACAATCAGAGTCACGAAGTTAGTTGAACAGATCGGTTCCAGAGCGGCTGAAACTATATCATTAGATTGAAGTCTGGAGGTGAAGACAGTTCGAGGAGGAGTGGAAGCCAGTGCAAAGTGATTGGTGCAGAGCTGAGAAACAGAGAAGAAGAAGAGAGAACGGTTGTTGTGCTTTGAAGGAGCAGAGCGGTGCAGACGTGTACCCGTGGGTGCAGAGTAGAATCTGAGATGAGCCAAGGCAGAGATGAGAGAGGGACCCAGATGACAGCTAGAACCAGACTCCGTAATTATAAGGTAAAGTCTGTCCTGCTATTATAGTGTGCAAATATACTAACTCTTTCCTTTACTTTTCAGGCTATGCTTAGACTGTTAGGTAGTATTGTGACTTTATAATATAATGTTTTCTTTGTCTGTTATTGTGTAATAAAGAGACCCCAGTTTGTAACGAACATATATATTTGAGTATTGTTTCTATGATAAAGCTAACCTTTCTTTACAGCCAGGTGCCAGCGTATGGAAGGATGGGCGATTCCCTTCCTACAGGTAACTGATGCGGGAGAATGATCTGAGTTTTATGTCAGGGAATAATTCTTAAGTGTAACAATTTGGCAGTTCTTGTGTGAGAGGATCGGATCTCCTATCTATCACATGAGGGATAGCAATTCATATAAGATAGACCCCCAGTAAATATTAGTTATAAAGAAACTTCCCCAATAGAGAGAGAGTGAGAGGAAGATATTAATAGGACAGTGAGATCGCTCAAGAAAGGGCGTTAATGAGAATACCAATTGTGATTGGTGTGTAATGAGATCGCTCAAGATAGGGCGTTAATGAGGACACCAATTGTGATTGGTGTGTAGTGAGATCACTCAAGATAGGGCGTTAATGAGAACACCAATTGTGGCTGGTGTGGTAGAGTGAGCTGCTCTTCAATATGAGAAGGAGGGTAGAATAGTCCGGGCCAGATTGTCGCGGGGCTATAAGGTGAGATCATAGGATGAGACATGGAATTCCGTAGTTATTAGTGACTATTCTTAGTAACCCCTTAGATCTAGTAGTGTTTTTGATGGTATGAGCTTGTATATTGCGAATTCCCCATTCCCGGGTAAGTACTCAGGAACTGTTGTAAATAGGGTCCGGGAAGGGATGGTGTTACGTTTTGGCCGGGTTGGTTGCATCTAGGTGAGTGGGTAATTCTTGGTCTGAGAATCGGGTCATTACACCGCCGGTAGAGCTTTTAAAGATATATAGAGCTAAATGCCAGTCAGTGGCACTATATGGCGCAGGAGTGTGGGGGTACGCAAACACCATTAATCTACAAGTGGCAGAAAACGCTTTTCTCCGATTTCTTTTAGCGGTACCAAAAAGTACATCTATCTTTTTGTGTCATACTGAACTGGGAATTTCCTATTTAATGGACTTAATAAAAATACAGCCACTTCTCTGGCACCGCATATGGTCGGTGGACAAAAACACACTTACTCAGCAAATTATCCTAGACTGTAGGGCCTTGGAACACGCTCACAAAATTGGCTGGTTAGCATATATAAAATGTTTCCTAACTGACCTAGGATTGGAAAAGTATTATCTGGCTCCAACCACAATCCTGTCATTATCAAGGAAGGCGTTACAGGTGCTCTCACTTAGGCATACCGAGGTCCGACTCAGGGCCACACTCGGACTCAGATAGGCTTTCCAGAGGGCGACGAATTGGCCGCCATCTCTGGGGAAAAGCACGGTTAGCGCTCTAGCGGTCGGGCGAATTACAGCCTGGGCGCTTTAAAAGCAATTGATAGAACGAGGAGCATCGCTATACTTTACCCAGTAATAACAGAGCACTCCTGAGGCGGAAAGCCGGGAGTTCGGCAACTGACCTTTATTTTTAACCGCCTATTTTGCACAAATACCTGTTTTTAAAAAATTGTGGTTGTGGTGTTTAATTGCACTGTGGTACTTACTTGCCTGGGACAGTTGGGGCGTTCAATTGTACCCACGTCAGGCATACCGAGGGCCGACTCAGAGCCACACTCGGACTCAGATAGGCTTTCCAGAGGGCGACGAATTTGGCCGCCATCTCTGGGGAAAAGCACGGTTAGCGCTCTAGCGGTCGGGCGAATTACGGCCCGGGCGCTTTAAAATGAAGTCTATTTTCCGTCCGGAGGCGCGCCAGAGGCAAGCCCGTCTGGTGCCCGTCCGGGCCAGACCGGGCCTAGGGTCAGCCACTATGCCCGTGGCTCCTCCGGGACCCATGAGACTCTTGAGGGAGGAACTCTTGGCGCTACGGCATTACAGGGACCTGGGGTGCCATCAGCGGGTTTGGACTAACCCCCCATTCTGTCGCTGCCAAGTCTGCCCTGACCCTATCCCGGGGCAGACAAACGGCAAGAAGGCTGGTCGAGTTTTGAAGATGGCGTTACTCAACTGCAGATCTCTGCCAAAGCATGCGTAGAGATCAATCTGCTGATTGAAGAATGTAATCTTGACTTGCTCTTCCTTACGGAGACATTGCTATCTTCTAATACAGATTTTGACATTATCTCTGCATTTCCAAGCAGCTTTAACATCCAGCATCAGAATAGAGACAAAGGGAAGGGCGGGGGTCTTGCTATAATTCACAAAGATTCCCTGACCTGTAGACTTGATGAGGGCGGAATTTCAGATTCAGAAAGTGCATGCTTCAGTATCCAGCTTACACCTACTTATTCCCTCTCAGGATTCCTTATCTGTCGCCTGCCGGGAAGTCTAAAACATTTCTTAGACTCCCTACTAGAAGCTACCCTAGCAGCAGCAGCCCGGGCCTCCAACTTTCTGGTTCTTGGAGACCTGAACCTGCATTTTGACGATCTCAATGATAAATTAGCTGCCGATCTAATTTCAAACCTCAAAACCTTTGAACTTGATCTTGTAAACATGGAAGCTACCCATAACAAAGGCCACTTGTTGGACCCTATCTTTTTGAACAACCCCCAGCTTGTCGTCAAACACCCTCTGCCCCTACCTTGGTCGGACTATTTTGTAGTGCCTTTCTCCTGGGAAATCCATCCTGAAAAGAACAGGGCCTCTCGTCCCCTTATACTTCAAAGACCCTGGCCGAGGCTATCGGTGGAAGGCCTGAAAACTGCCCTTGAACAATCGATTCCCTCTGCAGAATCCGATGTCTTGCAAGCAGATATAAACTTCCACAATTGGCTTACTAATTCCATGGACACGGTCCTGCCCCTTAAATTGACTACAAAAAAGAGCAGTACTTTTAAATCCCCCTGTTTCAAGACCGAACTAAGAGATCTCAGAAAAGCTTGTAAAAAATCGGAGCGTATGTGGCGGAAAGATTGGGCACTCAATAGTAAAACCTCCTACCAGGGGGCCCTGAGACTCTATAAAGCCGCACAGCAGAAATCCAAGGCAGACTTCTTTGAGGAGAAAATTAGACTGTAAGCCAACTCCTGCAGGGAAACGTTCAAAATCGTCAATCAGCTTCTCAAAATCCCAGCCCCAACAACCGCACATAATGACCCCGAACTAAGATGCGACCAGCTAGCAGAGTTCTTTGATGGAAAAATACAGAAAATCCTCGATAGCCTCCCTCAATCGCCTGCTACACTATCCACTGAAGCCCCTCTCCCTGTTCCTACTAGCCCCCAACTTGAGGCGTTCAGCTGTATTACCAGAGAAGACTTTTGCAACACTTTATCTAATATAAAAAGTCATTCTCCTTCTGACCCAGTCCCGATGCATATCCTTAAACAAATTATGAGTACCATTGCCCCTATGGCCACATAGTTGCTAAATACCTCATTTACCACAGGCACAGTACCACCGAGCTGGAAACAGGCCAAAATCAAAACGCTTCTAAAGAAACCGGGATTAGACACCTCCGATTTGGCCAATTTTTGCCCAATCTCCCTGCTACCGGGACTGGGCAAAGTGGCCGAAAAGGTAGTGAATAGGCAGCTCTCAGAGTTCTTGGAGACTAATGGCCTTTTGAGCGGCTCCCAAACGGGTTTTCGCCCAGGGCAGGGCACTGACAAAGCCCTCATTGCGGTGACGGAAGAGGCAAGATGCATCTTAGATTCAGGGGGATCAGTGGCCCTGATCCTCCTGGATCTAAGCGCTGCATTCGACACCATTGACCACGCAACTTTGGTCCAACGTCTTGCCAAATTAGGCATCACAGGGTCTGCCCTCAGATAGCTGGAATCTTTCCTGGACAAACGATCCTTTAGGATATGGGAAAATGGATCTATGTCCAAATCCACTCCCCTTCAGTGTGGGGTCCCTCAGGGCTCCTCCCTGAGCCCCACATTGTTTAATGTTTATATGGCCCCGTTAGAGGAGGTAGTAGCCACCTTTGGGATCAAATCCATCAGCTACGCAGACGACACCCAACTTGTCGTCTCGCTGTCGCAACAAGGGGGATGCCCAGATGACCTCCCGAGATGCCTAACTGCAATTTCCTCCTGGATGACCGACTCAAAGCTCAAACTGAATGGAGCTAAAACTGAGATCATGGTCCTGGGCCACCAATTTACATCCCTGCCCTCTGAGCTTTGGCCTCCTTGCATGGGTGAATTACCCCCACCCAAGGAGAAAATTAAAAGCCTCGGGGTCTGGTTTGAACCCCAATTAACATTCAAGACCCACGCGCAGAAAGTCGCAGGAGGTTGTTTTGGCTTGCTACGGGCAGTACGGAAGGTCCTCCCCCTCCTGCCTTTTCAATCGAGAAAGCTACTAATCCAGGGCCTAATTTTGTCCAGACTGGATTATGGCAATGCTCTCCTCCTGGCCGCGCCTCAGGCCTCTATTAATATTCTGCAGCGAGTACAGAACGCTGCAGCCAGGTTGCTCATGGGGGCGCCTAGACGGGCGTCAGCCAAACCACTGTTAAAAGCCCTTCACTGGCTCCCAATCCAGGAGCGAATTACCTTTAAGTCACTCTGCATCGCTCACAAAACACTGCATGGTAAAGGGGCACTGGCCTTGAGAGGTTTGATTCGCCCTTACAAATCGGCTCGGGCCCTTCGGTCCGACGGAGAAAATCTGGCCTTCACACCGAGAGTGAGGAAAGCTCGCACCGGAGGCCGCCGGTTCTCGTTGAATGTGGCAAAAAAGTGGAACGCACTTCCCAGGGATCTCCGGATGGAATTCGCCTACCTGAAATTTAGAAAAGCACTTAAAACCTTTCTCTTCCCTAATACTTCTTAAAACCTTCCCTTCTTGAGTTTTCTGTTATTAGTTTACCAGCGCTGGGATGCTTCAGGGCAGCCATGCACTTTATAAACCCAATTTCATTTCATTTCATTTCATTTCACTTGCCTATCTAAAAGAAATTTGGTTAACTAAAGAAGCCTCCAAACCATCTGTCCAAAACTGCATCGCTGTCCAAACAACTTTTTCTATTCAGCCCTATTTAACCCACGATTTCGCCACCTTTAAAAGATTCCTCCTAATTAGATTCAGGTTAAATACGTTACACCGTCTGGTTGCTTTTCCAAAAAGAAATAACTGGGACTCAGTACTACCTATGTGCCCGTGTGATGAGACTTCCACCCAGACAACAATTCACACTTTCTTTATTTGTAAGTATTATAGAGAGCACAGAAAGATCTGGCTGATTCTGTTACTAAACCTTTTTGGAATTAGAAGATGCCGTCCGGCCTTGCTATTTTTACAGTATTTGGGCGAGGAGTGGACATCGAAGTGCATTGTTAAGTTCTTGAAATGCATTTTTCGACATCGACTAAACTTGTAAAAAAGGAAATAATAAATCGCCGCATAGTGTCGTGTCTTGATAACTTAACCATCTGGGTAAAGAGATAAAGATGTTCCCTTAGAATGTTCTATGTATATATAATGAATTTGTCTTAACATTGTAAAAATCACAGAGAACCTACTAGGTAATTTCTTTGTTTTTAAAAAACACAAAATGTTTTTAAGTAACCATATCAAACGCCAGTATTTCGTTTTTAAAGTAGATCAAGAAATTTAACTTTTTTAATGTAAATGCTTTTATGGTTTTTTTACCTGCTAAAAATCGAATAAAGAAATACTTGACTTGACTCAGGTGTTCACCACTGACTTCCAAGAAGCCAGGCACTCCTGCAGAAGCCTTGAGAAACTCTGGCGGAACAGGAAAACCACTGAAGACCAGTGCAACTACAGGAACCCCATGAATGAATACCACCAGCGCAGAAAGACAAGCAGACTTGTATCAAGGACAAAATCCACACACTCACTAGTAACGCAAAAGAACTCTTCAACATCATACAGCAGTTCACCACACTCCCAGCGAAGCCAGGGATGTCACACTCTCTAAAGACCTCTGCAACAGGCTCAGTGTCTTCTCTACCTGAAAATCAAATCCTTCTATGACAACTTCAGCGAACAGGCGTCGGACCCAACCCCCTTCTCCACCACCGTCAACCAGCTGACCATCAATATCTGGAAGCCTACCATCACTAAAGACACAACCACAACCATGAATAACACCCACTCAGGAGCCGCAGCAGACCCCTTCCCGAAGCACATCTACCACAGAGCCGCCTCCTCCATAGCACCTGAATTGGGCCGGACCGTAAACACCTCCCATGAATCCGATCTTCTTCCCCGATGATTGGAAGCTGGCAGAGGTCAAGCCCCTCCCCAAGAAACCCTCGGCCAACCTGACAGACCTGAACAACTACTGGCCCATCTCTCTCCTTCCCTTCAGAGGCAAAGTCACAGAGAGACATATCAGCACCCAGCTGACCACCTTCATAGAACAGAAATCTATCCTTGACTCCTCCCAGTCCAGATTCTGCAGCAACCACAGCACCAAGACTGCTCTACTCGCCGCCACTGATTATATCCGCATGCTACTTGACCAGGGCCACACTGCGGCCATCATCCTACTGGACCTTTCATCGACCCATAACACTGTCTCCTATCGGACTCTTGCAGTGAGACTCCATGACGCCAGTATACGAGGTACCACCCTGTACTGGATCTGCTCCTTTCTCTATGGCAGAACCCAAAGGATAAGACTCCCTCCCTTCCTCTCCGAACCTACAGAGATCAACTGTGGAATACCCCTGGGATCCTCGCTCAGCCCCACGCTCTTTGACATCTACATGGTCCCCTTTACAGCCATCTTCAGACAGCCCGGGCTCAGCATTGTATCATATGCCGACAACACTCAGCTCATCCGCATTGCAGCCTAGGTTATTTATTTATTTATTTATTAGAAAGTTTTGTATAGCGCGAACAAGACCCGTGGGTATCAGAGCGCTTAACATAAAGGCGTATGCGACAGACAATATATATCACTCAGTTATACGGGCATCGGTACGAAATACATATGAGGCGTGGACGAAATACATATGAGGCGTGGACGAAAGACATATATATCAAACAGTTCTACAGACAACAAATATGAGGTAGATGATAAGAGGTAGGTAAAAATATGGACAGTGTTGGATATACTTCAATCACGAGAAGATGTGTAAGCAACTATGAGGTAGATGATAGGAGGTAGATGATAAATAAGGTCGTAGGTGGATATATATCTGTCATAAGTAGAGTGTGTAAACAGGTATGATATTTAGTTCATTGTCAGTTCGAGACAGATCAATTCTCGGTAGTGTATTTTTTCATCAAATAGCTCTTTAACTCTCGCTTGAATGCTTCTACATTTTGGATCTTCCTGATGATAGGAGGAATTGAGTTCCATATTCTGGGGGCAGCTCCTGAGAACGCTCTGTCATAGGTTTTTTTCTTGTGGAAAAAGGCTGGCCGTAGTAGAAATTCTTCAGTACTCCTCGCTGGCCGATTCCCTCCCGAAAGCTGGAGTTTCTTTGCTAGGTAACCTGGTGTGTTGTGGTGTAGCGCTTTATGAGTGATACAAGCTATCTTCATTTGGATTCTGGCTTCATAGGGTAGCCAGCTTAAAGCTTTCAGGTGTGGCGATATGTGGTCGTATTTCCTGGATCCGGTGATAATTCTTGCCGCAGCGTTTAGGCATGCTTTCAGTGGTGCTGTGGACATTTTTGGTAAGCCCGCTAAGGTGGTGCAGCCATATTCAATCCTAGAGATAACTAAGGATTGGATAGCCAATTTGAGATCCGCCTCTGAGATGAAAGGTTTCAGTTTTTTTAAGTAGTTCAGGTGGAATCGAGCATTCTTGGCCATTGCGTTGATGTGGGCTTTCATGTCTAAATTCTCATCCAGAGTGATTCCTAGAGATTTCACTGACTTGATTAATGTTGGGGTGCAGTTTAGCGCAGTCATCACTTTCGTCCATTCCTTTATTTCCGTACGGCTCCTTGCTGGTGAGATTAGTAGGAACTCCGTTTTGTTGGCGTTAAGCTTCAGCTGGTTGGTAGTTAACCATTGCATAGCCATTTTTAAAGCCTTGTTTCCTCGTTCCAAGTCTTGTAGGGACGAGATCTTTAGATATATTTGCGTGTCATCTGCATACATGTGATACGATATCCCTGCTTTTTGGAGAATTTCTGTAAGCGGCTCAACATAAAGGTTGAACAGATCTGGGGATAACGTAGACCCTTGAGGGACTCCGATTGAAATAGGACAGGGAGGTGAAATTGACTGGTTGACCAGGAATCGTTGTGATCTGTTCTGTAGAAAAGAGATGAACCATTTCAGCACAATTCCTGATAGACCCATCCTATCCCGTAGCCTGGACAATAATGCTTCGTGATTTACGGTGTCGAAGGCCGACGACAGATCGAGGAGAATCAGTAGGCACGCTTTGTTTTGGTCGAGTGCCTGTAGCGCATCGTCAACAATATGGAGGATCGCAGTTTCAGTACTATGACCTGTTCTGAATCCTGATTGGCATTCATCAAGCAATGAGAACTTGATGATGTGTCGGCTTAGTTGGTTCTGTACGCATTTTTCAATTAGTTTGGCCAATAGTGAGATGTTGGTCACTGGGCGATAGTTGTTTGGGTCTGATCTATCTGCTGTAGGTTTTTTGATTAAGGGGGCAACTTGACCTGTTTTTAGGCAGTCAGGGAGGATCCCTTGTGACAGTGAGGCGTTTATAATTTCGGTCCATATCGGAATCAGAACGTGATTGATTTCTTTTACACATTTTGCGGGAAGGGGATCTTGATAGTGATTGTTTGGCTTAATTTTGGAGAGCGTTTTGGCGATACTGTGCTGGTCATACAATTCGAACGTGTCCCATCTTGCCTCATTTTTTGTTATGGTACTCTCCGTTGTCGCGGCGATATCTATCGTAGGCATTAGTTCAGTGGGAATGTTTGCCACAGCGTCTTTGAGCTCAACTTCAAGAGATATCGCCTTCTCTGTGAAAAATGTAGCAAATTCTCCGCAATTAAGGGGTGTTTTTGAGTTCTCATGGGCAGATTTGGCTAATTTGTTTGATTGTTGCTTTAGGATTTCAAAGAGTTTTCGTGGTCTGTTTTTAGCACTCTCCAGTTCTGACCGTATGAATTCCTGTTTTGATTTGATGATCATTTTATTATAATGGCCTCTGATTTCTCTGAGTGCTTTCAGCTCTGGGGATGAAGGGTGTTGTCTCCATTTTCTTTCGGCCATTCTCAATTTACGCCTTTCTTCATTTAGCGATTCATTAAACCATGGATTTTTAGTCTTCTCCGAGATGTTTTTCAGTTTTAATGGCATGGTGTTATTGACAATAGTTTCGACCGTTGTTAAATAGTGTTCGGTCAATTCGTTTACGTTCTGCAGGTTGTTATGAGTTTTTAGGTCTCTTTCACAGCTTTCCACTAGTAGCTCTACGTTTGCATCTCTTGTGTCTCTTGCCCATTTTTTGGTCTTGAGGGGTTGTCTTGTTGTGCCTTTTTCCATTATAGGTAACGTGAATGTAATGGCATGATGATCCGACCAGTCACATGGTGTTATAGAGAGGATTGCTACATCGTTGTTTCGCGCAATAATCCAGTCTAGTGTCGCTCCTTTCGAGTGTGTGGGTTGTGTGCATAGTTGAGTAAAGTTCAGTTCGGCAAGGAAATCTTTCAGCGATTTGACCAGTTTGTCGTTGTGGTCCTCCCAATGTAGGTTGAAGTCGCCAAGAAATATATTATTGGCGCCGTCATTAGAGTTGGTCGTTATGATCTCCATTAGCTCCTCTGTAAACTTTTCGCTGTCTCCTGGTGGATGGTAAAACGAGTGGAGGTTGAAACTTTGTTTGGTAGCTGTTCTGAAGTTAAGACCTAGGTATTCACTTGATTCTAGGGGGTCGGCTTGGATTTGTTTGACCACGATCTCGGATCTGTGAATGCAGGCTATGCCTCCTCCTAACTTTATGGGTCTATCGAGTCTCAAAATGTTGTACTGGGGTGGTACTATCAGATCCATGATAGGTGATGAGGATTCCGTCAGCCAAGTTTCTGTAAGGACTACTACATCAATGTCCTTGTTGATGATGAGGTCAGCTATATCCGATGCATGTTTCGATGCCGACCGACAGTTGAGCAGTAGACAAGCCAACGGTTTTTCTTTGTTGCTGAGGTTTACATTCATGTTCTCTGTGGCTGTTAGCTGTACATGTTGTAGATTGTGTGGATTAGCTGTTCTATCATTCTTTCTCGTTGTTCTGTTTGAGTCGAGTGGTACTGTTTCGATTCTTTCCTCTCTCTCGTGTTCCGGTGTTTCATACGATCGGGTCAAGGCCAGAGTTTCCTCCTTTGATAAAGGTTTTGCCCTATTCGGTCTGTTGTCATTATGATTCAATTGCCAGATCGTTTCGTTACTCTTTCTTTGTGGCAACTGCCTAAAACTAAACTCAGAGAAGATTGAGGTCCTCGTACTCAGACCCTCCCCTACTGCATGGGACAGCTCCAGTTGGCCCCCTGCCCTTGGAAACCCACCCACCCCGACAGACCACACCCAAAACCTCGGCATCATCTTAGACTCCTACCTCACCTTGACCTGCCAGATCAACGTCGTCACCGCTACCTGCTTAAACGCCCTCTGCATCCTCTGCAAGACCTTTAAGTGGATCCCCCCGAATGTAGAAAGACTGTCATCCACGCCCTCATAACTAGCAAGCTGGACTACATTAAGGCCCTCTACGCCGGAATCAACAAAACCCTGCCACACAAGCTCCAAACCATCCAGAACACCGCAGCCAGACTCGTCCACGGACCCCACGGCAGGAGCACATGACTCATTACCTATGAGACCTTCATTGGCTCCCCATCGAGAAGAGAGTGACCTACAAGCTTTTTACCCAGGCCAATAAATCCCTCCACAACATCGAACCCAAATACCTCAACGAAAGAGTCTCCTTCTACGCACCGAAAGGGAACTAAGACCTGTGCCTATACTTGCGGTGAGCTCAGAACGCCGCTGCACTTACCAAAATGAATCGCTGTTAAAACTGCTGCTAAAACGCTGCTTTCATTTAATTGTTGACACCATTTAAAATGTTTTAAACATTCATGTATTGTGATTTGTACCTTGTATTCGCTGCTTTTACTCGCTCCCAGCGCCCCTTCACTTCCTGAATTTCACACTTCCAGCAAAGTCTGCGGTCTAGTGCCCAGGAATAGGCAGCTGCTGAGCAGCAGACCTGAGTGGTGATTGGGAATAGTCCCAGGCTTTTTAAACAAGCTGGAGCAAGCGCGCAGAAACTAAGAGCTGTGCCTTTACTTGCGGTGGGCTCAGAATGCCACTGCGCTTACCAAAATTTATCGCTGGTAAAACTGCTGCTAAAACGCTGCTATTGTTTTAATTGTTGGCACCATTTTAAAAATGTTAAACATTTGTATATTGTGATTTGTACCTTGCACTCGTGGCTGCTTTTACTCGCTCTCAGCACCCCATCACTTTCTGAATTTCGCACTTCCAGCGAAGCCTGCGGTCTAGTGCCTAGGAATAGGCAGCCGCTGCACAGCAGGGCTGAGTGGTGGGTGGGAGTCCCAGGGTTTTTAAAGAAGCTGGAGCAAGCGAGCATACGCAGTGGGCGCGCCTAAGGCAAGCCCGTCTGCGCCCGACCGTGCCCGAGTGGGACCAGGGGCCAGGACCCCTGGCCCCGCCTCCTATATTCTATGGAGGAACCCTTGCTCTTAAATCTAGGTCAGCAGCCACTTAATAACAATGTAACGGTTGCACTCAGGCAGGAAGGGTTGTTGAGGCCACAAACAGGTAGGAAAAATCTAAATCTGATAACATCCTATCCTAGGCCGCATCGGCCCATCGGTCCGCAACTACTGGGTTCTGCCACCCTCAACACCCGTTCCCTTCAGAAACATTGCCTAGAGCTCTTTTCACTCCTTCAAGATGACACTCTGGATATTTTAGGTATCACAGAGACATGACCTGAAGAGTACTCAACCCAAGACCTCGTAGCTGCTATGCCTCCGAACTTTGCAGCCCTCTACCACAATAGACCTGATAGTTCTAGAGGTGGGGGGTTGAAATCCTCTAAAACATCAACTAAAGGCTGAGACCCTTTGCACAGAAAGTATCAAGGGTGCTGATGTTTTGGGGGCAAAGTTTTGCTCCCAGACTGATTGTCTGGTCATCCTGATAGTATATCGCCCACCGCGTACGGCGCCTAGGTTTGTTGAACTTTTTATGGAATTAGTCCACGAACTCTGCTCACAGTACCAGTATATGGTTGTGATGGGGGATTTCAATCTGCACTGAGAGCAAACACCCAAAGGTTTCCAGGCTAAACAGCTAGATGAAGCAATGATCTCTTTAGAGTTCCACCAACTAGTGGATGGGCCCACTCATGAAAAGGGCCATACACTCGATCTGGTTTGGTCATCACGTCTGCTCACCAGCCCTACAGTCATTAGTCCCTGCTCTTGGTCTGACCATTATGTAATTCATGGCCGGCTACCACTTACTAAACAAACAGTTAGTCCACCCTTGGAGTGGAAAGTGTTGCGGAGTTGGAACAAGATCAGAGCTGACGACTTGGTCACTATTTTACATAAATATACCACTCCAACGATAGTAAAGGGAGATCTTGATGAAGAAAAGCCCCGTCCTGGCGACAAGATTCAAGAATTCTATTGACACAGTAGCTCCAGCCCACAGGGAAAGAATAAGGGACAAGGGGAAAGAGGCTCGCTGGTTCAATGACGCTTTGAGAAACATGAAACAAATACTTCGCTGGTGCGAGAGAGCCCGGTGGAAAGCCTATGACCCAGGTGCCTGGTCCGACTATAACTTGATGTTTGCAGTGTATAAAAAGGATATTCTGACTAGGAAATCAGAATTCTACGAAGCCAAATTTGCAGTGGCTGATAAACCACAAAAGGAGATCTTTCGGATCCCCAAAGAGTTAAGACAAGAGAAGGAAAGGAAGCCCTCCTTTTGTCTAGGTGACTGTAATAAATTCCAGTCCTGTTTTACAATGAAAGTCAATGATCTTGTAAGGGAAACTTATCTCACCCCTTGTTCCTGTGCTCAGTAATGCCAACACGGGTAAAATCAGGGTCGCCAGCCGACCCCTGTCCGCCAAGGATCTTCAAGGTGGATTTCCCTCGGATTGAAGGCGGGGATCTTTCACTGCTTAATCAATCCCTGGAAACAGGGTACGTTCCGGCTAATTTTAAGGAGGCCTGTGTCATCCCGCTTCTAAAAAGACAGGGGCTGATACGAAGAATCCCCCAAATTTTAGGCCAATTTCCCAGCAGTCATTTCTTGCGAAAGTACTCAAACAGCACATGCTATACTCCCTTTCACACCACCTAGAGGATAACCACCTTGTACAATTTAATCAGGAAGGGTTCAGGCTCACCATAGCATGGAACTGGTCATGTTGTCCGTACTGGATGACCTGAGATGGAGGGCAGACAAGAAAAAGCCATGTGCCCTGGTTTTGCTGGACCTATCCGCGGCATTTGACACGGTCAATCATGACAAACTATTGTTGTGGATCTCAGAGCTGGGCAAGGCTCTTGCGTGCTAACATCTTTTCTTAGTGGCCGGTCCCAGAGAGTTCAGCTACCGACCCTGGCATGCTTACGTGTGGGGTACCACAGGGCTCAGCATTGTCACCCCTCCTCTTTAACGCCTTCCTCCAGTCCCTGAGAGCTGCACTGAACCATATGGAGTGTCGGATCTATAACTATGCTGATGACAACCAAATGATCATCCAGATAGACAGCTCCCCGACTGCCCACGCAAATATACAAAACATCCTTAAATTTACTGTCAATTGGATGACGGCCAATTCCCTTAAAATTAATCTAGATAAGACTGAGATATTGGCCGTCACTACAGACTCCAATCCCTGGAGCGATCTTTTTTGGCCACAAGAGCTGGCTACCTATCCGAGCTGTTAGTGGCCGTAAAAAGTCTGGGAATCAAAATTGATGCCAAGCTTTCTATGACTCAACAGGTATCAGCAGTGGTGGGAACATGTGTCAGCTTTTTGAGACAGCTGCGGAAACTTGTCCCTCTGCTTACCTTTGCCACACTCAGACAGGCGGTATCAGCTATGATATTGTCGCATCTGGACTATGGCAATTCCCTGTATATCGGCCTCTACAGTGCAGATAATAATATAGTATTAGCTCTCAGCTGAGCCGGGAGAGCCTGCCCCTTGAGGTATGTTTTGATATTGGATACTATAATATTCACTGCACTCTAGAACCTCGTTCCATAATGCTTTGCAGGGCCTTTGATTGGGATTCTATTTTTGCCCATAACTGTGCTTGGAGTGGTCCTCGGAGGATGGGACCACCACCGAATCATTCAGCATGATGTGTCCTTTGTGTTCAAGGCATCTGCCTGGTTCTCTCCAGAGGTTAGGGAGGACCGCAAAAAATATCTCACCTCCCTCACTGCTTGCTGTATATTCATTTTCACTTTTGTGAGATGACTATAGGCATTTTAGTATGTTATGGTGCAGAGTTTACATAGTTTCTGTGCAACTCTGTAGAATTCCGCGTAGTGGTACTCCGCCAACTTCGCCCACCATTAACACTTATTTGATTTAACTCCAATACCAACAACAGGAATTGTAGTCAAATGATATATTTATCTTTTAAATAACACAACATACAAATTATATACACAAATAAATACATAAATATATACACAATTCCTTTCTACCCATTCTTAAATTGCGGATGCTAAACTATAATCAAACAATACAATTCAAATAGAAATCCGCAAAGAAGGAAAGTAGTCCAAAACACACTCAAGGGGATACTTCAACCCTCTACTTAAAAAAGAGTGTGTAGCAATTTCCTATGCATTTCATTTGTGATTTGTTGGGCTCCTTCAAACTGTGGGATTGACACGTTTCAGCCGATTCATTTGAGCCTCATCAGGACAAGGGCAAAAGGAATACAAAACCTTCAAAGTAATATATACAAATACATATCATCGCTGTTATATTTACCAAAGGAATCTTACACAAAGCATTATTATATGACCGTTAATCAACTCTCTTGAACGAGCAGTTAGCAGTGCAGGACAGCAGAAAACGATGACCAAGATGAAATAGCACATTAGAAATATAGACCAGTGCATTGGAATAGACAAGGTTCTTTAAACTCCCAAATACCGCGTGTCAACCATAATTTAAAAAAAAACTAGAATAGTAGATACAATTCCACCACCAGTGTCTTTGTGGGTGTTCTAAAACGGGGACGTGAAAAGCTGAAAACAGAATATATGCTGTGTTAAATCAAAAAGAGACCCAAGAAACCAAATAAACCAAAGGAAGCAATGAGCAAAAAAATACTAAAAAAAGTACATAATCTAAAAAAAGTACATAATCTGGTGCAATCCAAAAATAGAAACCCACATATAACTAACCACGTGGATGTCCATCTTAAAATAAATTATGGGTGCCTTGAAAAGGTCATTTCAATGCTGAGTACTATGTGGAGGCAAAAACCAAGGGTATACCATATTAATACATTCTAGATGGCAATGAATTCAAGCATGATGAAGAAAAATATAGATATCCGGGTTTTCTGGGTTTTCCTCATATTTCAAAAGTACAAATAAACTAGGAAGAATTATGATTCACCCTCCCTCATGATTTAGAAGGATATCGCAGGGTAGTAAGAGAACTCTTCTCCACAGTATACTGAAATCAAACTCCTAGCAAGAAAGGTAAGCAGAAAAAGCGGTTCAATCACAGACTGCATTTCCCTAGTAGAACAAGACACAGAACAACTATGGCAAACCACTTACTTATAATATGCTGAAAATCAAATATATGCTCTGACACCCTGCGGTGCAGCGTCTTTAGTCCAGCGTTCTTCGTGTCAAAGAAAATCACGTGACACGAAGAATTGTACCGCTACATATTTAAATGTTTCCAGGGCCTCAACAGTGATGATGGAGTCCGGATAGACCGGAACACAAGTGTGGCCTTGCCCACAATAGGGAACGGGGGCATCGCGAGTCCTAAAGCAAAGCAATAGGGCTACAAGCAGTTAGAAAGCCAGATGCCAAAAAATAACCTAAAATAAAATAGATGATGTGGTAGGGACACAAGTGTGGCCTCACCCACATGAGTAAAGCAAGTCGTAAACAAGGAGAAGAAACTCCATGGGATTTGAAAGTCCATTGCCTAAATAAAATGATTCCACAATACGAAAGGGAACATAATATAAGGCACTGGCGTTTGCAGCGCTGGAATTATAAAAAAGTAAATTGAAAGAAAAAAGAGTGAAACAAGTAGAACCATTACCCAAAGTATTGCCAACTGCTCATCCTCACAATATAAATTCAATACCAGATCAGCACATTATGTATTTAATTACATCCAGTAGAATGTGACAAGGAATGCACTGCCATGTATAAGGAGACTCCTATAATGCATACTCAATGCAGCATATCCAGGAAAATTACATTTCTGAAATTTAAACAAATAGGCACTTCTTTTTAAGGGCCAGATGTAGGTAAATATCATTTACCGATATTAAAATACAGATTTTTACGGATTCGGTATTTTAGAATCAGTAAATGATATGTAGCTAATGATTCGGTAAATTTTACCGAATCGGTAAAATTCGATAAATACCGATTCGGTATTTACCGATTTGGTATTCCCCATTCATTCCTATGGGCCTGCCAATAGGAAGGAATGAGAATTACTGATTCGGTAAATACTGAATCGGTAATAGGAGGTAGACCTACAAGGGTGGCAGGGTGTCACATTGACACCCTGTTGCACCCCTGAATAGTGCATGGGTACAGATGTGGCACACATACATGCCCAAAGGGCATGTATTTCTGCCACATGCCACTGTTAAAAAAGCACAAAATTGCTTTTTTAGCGGTTTTCGTTATTTACCACCAACTTGTAGTTGGTGGTAAATAAGAAATCCTTAAATGTGAAAAGCACTCACTTGAGTGCTTCCTACATTAAGGATTTGGCAGTTTACCGAATTGGTATTTAAGAATTCGGTATATTACTGATTCCTTAAATTACCGATTCGGTAAATTACTGAATCCTTAAATTAGGCCCCTAAATCTGAAAGGCCTAATACCGGTCGGTAACGGCCGAAATTCTGTACTTTCAGCTGTTACGGACCGGTATTAGGCTTCCTACATCTGGCCCCAAGTCTTCCAGCAAAGTTCAGCAGAGTAGAGGCCAACCATAGTTGTTATAGGCTGACCAGATCCTTATTCTATTTTTTACAAAGTACTCTATCGTACCTATTGTAATGGTGCTCACATTTCCTCATGATAGCTCAGGCCTTGAGTTGCAGTGTGATATTTTTCAATCATTCTGACTTCTAGTCTGTTCAACACTGCCTGTACATTATCCTTATTCATGTTTCGTAGCACAATCAAAACGGACCACGTCATCTCATTTTTCATTATGATGTAGATTTTGGTAGTGTTGTACCAACGGGGCTCCCTGTATATTACATTTCACTCTTTTTTTTTATATTCAAAATACTTTATTCGGTTTTCTTATGTAAAACCATAAAAGTTCATAAACATACAAATAAAAACTCTGTGGTTTTCAATAAGATACATAACACAAGATACACGAATTAAAAGGCAAATTGATTCATTACATTAGGGTCCCATTTTTGCACGGTAAGGATGGCATCGTTAAAAAGGGTACCAGTTCAAGTCAGTGTGTCCAGACATTTCCTAAACTTCATTTCACTTTTGATTTATGTTGTAAAATGTGGGTCTTGACTGGCTGTATCATTTGGCTGATGTAAAACCTATTACATCAGCAGTTGAGGCAGTAAATCAAATTTTTGTTGTTACAGTTCTAAAAAGTTTTTTGCTCATGTTTTTGGCCATTAATTATAATGTTTTTGGAGTCACTGGTCAATACCTGTGTAGAGCATGTTTCCGTAGTGCTGTCTGCTCTTGATGATGGCCTGTGTGATGACCTTTCTTATGTCAGCTGGGAGCCGCCTGCAGATCATGCGGAGCATGCGAAGAGTGTGGAAGCAGGCGGATGAGACTGCATTGACTTGCTTCTCTGTGGATAGCTTGAAATTCAGGAGGATGCTGTGGATGAGGGCATTGTCTTTTGGGATGGGGCTCTGACGAGCTCCGCAGGCCCCCTGCATCCTTTCATGGAGAGATGTCGTTCCCAAAGATGAAGACGTCATCTATTTTTGTGTGGAGTTTAAGACAGTTGTACCTATCCAGTCTGAAACATTCTGCAATATCCCATGAAAAAGTCCATACATCCACACATCCCCAGAGAGGAAGCTCTCAGTGACACACATGGCAGCCATTGCATAGTTACATAAGTCTTGGGATGCAGTGTATAACATGGTACCAGGCTGTATGAACTATATGAATCAACACAATGGTCCTGGCTGGCAAGGTGTCTGTATAACAATGCGCAAGCGGTTTACCCTTCAGAAGGTCTTGACAATGGTGTGTCATGTTTCATTGTAGCACACCTCACAGATCATGTAGGATGACCCTGGGCTACATGATATCAGTGAGCTGGTGTAGTCAGTGCAGGACATGACCAGGGATAAGGGTAGTAATGTAATGTAATGTAAAATGTAATGTAAAATAGCTCTTCTATGGCGCATTCTATCACTCCAAGGAGCATCTTGGCGCTGTGTACCAACCTAGAGTGAAAAAAGGTGGTTAGCTGGAACAACTCATGAGAACAAGAACCTTACACTAGAGCTCTACAGGCAGCATCAGTAAGCGTAAAGACCCAGGTCTTTAAGGCTTTCCTGAAGAGAGATTCTGATGAAATTAGACGGAGCGCGGGAGGAAGTTTGTTCCATGCTCTGGAGCCTAGCACCACAATGGATTTTCCGCCTTTGGTGGCTAGTCTGAAGTTTGGGACAACTAGCAGATTGAGGTGGGAGGATCTCAGATTCCGGATCGGAAGGTGGCGTTTGAAGTTTTTTAAGACATATCTAGGTCCTTGTGCGTGATAGGCTCTGAAAGTAATGATCAGAATTTTGAGCAATATGCGCTTATGGATGGGAAGCCAATGGAGGGCATGAAGTGCAGCCGAGGCAGATGATTTCCTGGGCCAGCCCAAAACCAGGTGGGCGGTGGCATGCTGGACAGCAGATGACTACATAAATGTGTATTCATGTCTTTGTAGTGCTCAGCGTTTGAGAACTACAAAGACATGTTGGGTGTTACCTACTGATTTATACTTGTGTTAGATGTATACAACTTGAGTCTCAGCAAAAGAGATATTCACAAACTTGCAGTGATAATCTGTTTATTCTTTTTTTGTATTAATACAGGGCAACACCCATCACAAGCTGGTCATTTGGAAAGCCATCACGTGGAAGTTGTGGACCCTAGGGGTCTCTGGGCGGTACAGCATCCGTTGGAGGACAAGGTGGGAGGATCTGACGCTCTAGACATGGAAGATTGAGAAGGTATAGCTGGGGAAGTCCTTCCAAACATGGACAGGACACATTCAGCACCCTGACTCTCCTACTGGCCCGCACCCTGACAGTTGCCTACCCAGAGCTTGATGGGCAATTAAGGGCCTGATAGCAGCTACAAGGGGGTGAATCCTGGCCAGAGTTGTGAATGAAATGAAAAGTGGATTTATTAAGCACTACAGCTGCCCTCAGGCGTCCCAGTGCTAGTTGTACATGTTACATTGCCAACTTTTAGGGTTACAGACTGGTATTTCCCCTTCAACATCGGGGGTGAGGAAGAGCTCTTGTTTGTGTAGGTCTGGTAGTAGGCACATGATGATGTGCCTTTCCTATTGACTTCATGGTCATGAACATAGCACAGGCCAGTCCACTACCAGTTTAATGTTTTAAGTAAGGGTGGGCGGGCGGCTACGCTCCGTGCACGGAGTGTGCGTAGTGCCGGCTTCTACGCATTTTGCGTAGCAGGTGTAGAATCTGGCACTACGCACGCTCCGCAGATGGAGCGTAGCTGGCCGCCACCCGCCTCCCTCCCGCCCTCCCTAAATACTTTAAATTACATCTGTAAATGAATTAAAAGGCACTTACCTTGCCCGCCGCTGCCCGTCGCGTCCCCGGGGCTCGCTCTCTTCGTCGCTTCCGTCTTGGGTAATATTGCGCATGCGCGGGCGGCCGCGCATGCGCATTTCTCACAAGAAATGCGCATGCGCGGCCGCCCGCGCATGCGCATTATTACCCAAGACGGAAGCGACGAAGAGAGGGTGCCGAGGAGACGCGGCGGGCAGCGGCGGGCAAGGTAAGTGCCTTTTAATACTTTTACAGATGTAATTTAAAGTATTTAGGGAGGGCGGGAGGGAGGCCTGTGGTGCGTAGTGGGGCTACGCGGAGTGCGGAGGTGGGCGTAGTTTCTCGCCCACTTCACGTAGCTCCGCGAAGCCCCACTACGCCCAGGGTTAGTTTTAAGCAGACACATGGATGAGTAAAGTGATAAATCACCTCATGTTCTTTGATGTTCTTGGTTACAATTGTACCATACAGACCTCTTGGCTTCATTGTGTAAGGAGTGATGTTCTATCAGTAATGCCCCCCAAGTGATGGTGGCCCTATTACATGTGACATGGCATACAATGCACTTCTTAAGCAGGGACTGGACCACACTTACCATTGGTAAATAGGAATTCTTCAGTGGCATGAGTGTACAAACATCACTGGTGCCATCAGCATTAGTGCCTACATGTTGCCCACTGTACCTTCCCCTGTAGTTGTTTGATCTGCAATGCTGTTTCAAGATTCATTCACTGACTGGTGACATGCATCAAGGAGTGAGATGTAGAAATGTTGAGATCATGTGTGAGTGTCTACACTCAGTCTTACAAGGCAATTTGTGCTTGCTATCCCAAATGGTGATGTGATGTGCCATCTCATTAGGACTATAGTGATCCCACCTCTTCATGTCATAGATAGTAACAGACACACAACAACATTCAAAGGTGTATTGGCTTGTAGGGATGAAATCTAAGAATGGTGTTGCCACCAGCACGAAGCAGGATTGGGGATGTTCAAAGGGCCATAAGAAGTCTTACCCTGTGTGCATTTGAAGAATCTATCTCCCAAAATGTTGCCCTCGATGTCTCCAGGCTAATTTTCAATGCTACATTTGATACGTAACAAAACTACTTCAGTGCAACTTTCATTAGACTTTTTTGCAAGTGGACATATGATGAAGTTTCAAGTCAAACATCTCACCAGTGTGCAATGAGAATTTGCATTTGACATGATTCCTGCTACAGCACAAATTGAATTCAAGGCTTTGTGTGAACAGTGTCAAAATATATATATAGGAACCATCCTGTTTGTTGACATAAGTTCTCTATGGCTTACTACTAGGGACAAAGTATACAAGGTGGTTCAACTATCCTAGTATTGACACAAGAATGGAGTGTAGAATAGTCCATGAATGCATTTGAAGCTGTTTGGGGTTATGACATCACTGTGTCCAGCTGTTTCCAGGTTATGTATCATGCTAATGTTGAAGCCTACATGGTGAACTATGAAGCTGGTGTGATCTGTGCACTTTATAAATGTCTTTGTTGATATCTGATGGTCAGATATGATAATGCAATCGCAATAAACTACTTTATATGTCATTTCAGATTTATCCCAGGCAAGCGAAGGAGAAGGCACCAACATCATTGGGAACACAGCTGGTCACAGTGGTTCCAGTTGTGACAGTATAGTTATTGAGGGACCCAGTAACGAAGAGGGGGTGGGTAGTGCCATAGAGGACTCAAGCTTGACTTCATCTTTTACAAAGTGATCTTCCACTGGATTCTCCTAAGTGGTGGCAGATTACATAGGATTTGTTCCTCCTTCCTCCTTATCTTCCACCCCTAGTTTTAATCTAGCCCTCCCTGTTGCTCCCCAACCAGTTGGCTGGGCCCGCTCCCCTTTGAGAGGAGACTCGCTTTTACTTCAGGCACCTCTGCCCCTGCCCCTCCCCCCACTTCACAAAGTGAGGAGGCTATTGACCTCCTGAGAAATATTTCTGTGTTTGAGACTGCGCTACTAAATGCCAAACAGGGGCAAGGAAGCCATCTGTAGCTGATGGTGGCCTACCTGGAATGCATTCACAGTGCAATGGCTGGTCAACAGGGATATTTTCAGGGCTCTGGCCTCCTCTCTTAGCACAGCCTAACTGTGTGTCCCTCCCCAACCCTTACCCATACCAATACATTATTCCCAAACGTATCCAAAGCACACACAAACATTTGCACACACAAACTCATACAGACCCAAGCAGAACATCCACACATAAGCCAAAATCTCACTAAAGCAGGTACACATCCAAACAGACAGACATTGCACACACTACAGCAGTCACAGGTTACCCACCAAAATAACATCCACAACCACTACACACATGCTCACACCACTCCTCTGTTACATCTCCATATAGCCCACATGCATTGACACACAACATCCCCACCACTGCATCCACAGCCAGCACAGACAGCACCACCCCACCCCCAACCATCATCACTTCCATATAAACATCACACACAACCACATCCACTGTCACCAGTACTTCCACTGCTGCAACATCCACAGAACACCAGTCACATTCTACAAACCTAAAAATTATAGACACACAAAATCAAGCACCCAATAGACACCACAGAAACAAGACAAACCCCTACTTGTAGCACATACACCTCACACACATGTACCTGCACCTGATGCAGACCCAAACACATCACACACAATCACTCCCTTTACCTCCAAGACCCCACTCCTTATCATTCCCACTACCAAGCACCCTATCAAATATCCCTCATTTTCCCTCATCTTCACCCCTCCCACACCCACCACCACCCCTTCCACCTTTAAATCCATCCCTCTTGCCGACCCATCCACCCCTTCCACTTCCGTAGGCACCTCTGCCAAACGTTCCTCAACTTCCCATTCCCAATGCCCCCCTCCTACATGTAAGTTCACACTTTCCTCTTCCAAAACCACCACTCTGCAGCCGAAAGACACCCTTCCAAAAACCAAACACCCCCATCCCAAATAAGATTTTGAGGTGCCTGGCCAATGGCTGCTGCTTTTTCCAATGTATTGTTTTCCGCATGGGCATTTAAGAGCATAGATAACATTAGTCGTATCGCAGGTGGCATTAACTTTTAGTTTTATTTCAAATCCTTTCATAGGATGATTGAATTTATTCCCTTTGATTATACTGTTACAGTTTCCACAGTTCAGACAGGGTTTTGTTCCTTTGAATGGTTCCATTTTAGATGTTTTCTGTTGTAGCATTTCTCCTAAATTTTGAGCTCTAGTGTAGGTGAACAATGGCGGTTCCTCAAAAATTCTGTTGAAGTCTGGTTCTATGTTCAATATATGCCAATGTTTTAAAATTATTTTTTTGGAATTTTGTGCTGGCTGTAGAACATTTTGATACTGCTACCATCCTGGTTTGTTCCTTTTCATTTGTTGTTTTTAGAAGTTCTTGTCTTTGTATGGAATCAATTTTCTTCCTGGATTCTTCAATGACTTTATCAGAATAACCTCTTGTCTTGAATCATTTTAAAACATTGGCATCTATTGAATTTTCGGAATTTGCGATTCCTTAATTGCGAATCGCAATTAAGGAATGGCATTACATTGATTCCTATGGGCCTAGAGGCCCATAGGAATCAATGCCCTTTTGCATTTCTATTTTTTGGAATACGCAATTTGTTGATGCATTGCAAGGGTGCAAAGGGGGGTCCAAAGGACCCCCCCCCCCCCCTGCACCCCTGAAATGTATTTTAAAGTGCATGTTTCAGGACATGTGTGTCTGTAACATGACACTTTCCAAAATGCATTTTTGTGCTTTTTTAAAGAATTTCGCAAATTAACACGAGGGTCAACCTCGTGTTAATTTGCACTTCCTATTTCAAAATTCGCATTTTAAAAAAAATTGATGCTTTGCATTTAAGGAATCGCACAAATGCGATTCCTTAAATGCATTCGCATTTTTAGGAAATGCAAAAAAAAGCGAATTTTGAAAAATTGTTTCATGCATCCCAAAAACGTATTTAGGAAGCGCAAACGGCCGGATTTACCGATTTGCACTGTTTGCACTTCCTAAATAGGGTGATGCATGAGCCCCAGAGTTTGAGTTTGTTTTGTTTGTAGGAGGGGTTTCCATAAGTAAGTTGTATTGTGACAAAGGCTAGTGCAATAATTATTTTTTATTTCAAAGGCAAATTAGCTTTTTGGTGAAGGTGTCTCCAAATGCTTTGGTTAAAGTAGTTCTAATAGCCTTGTATGGCTATGTGTGGGATAGTTTGAATAAAAGCTTGTTCAAAGTTTATTATTATTTTAAGTGGGAAGTAGTTGTTTGTTTAATTTAAATGTGGTTTGGTAGCTCGTAGTCAGTGCTACTTTGCTTATTAGGTAATAGGTCATATATGACAGGTATATTAGTGTTTTGATATTCACGGTGTGTATCTGAGTGAATGGTTTGGGGGCACATTTTGAATGTTCCATCCATCATCCATGTTTGAAATTGGCTTATTTTCAATAAGTTATCTGTAGAACAAATTATAATGTGTTTATCATTGTTAACGTTATCATGAAAGAGGAAAGGTTCTTCTTTATGTGTGGTTATTCAGTGTTCAGGAATTTGGATATTGGTACCTTCTAGTGGGAGGACGGTATCACTGGGGGGCTGTTTAGTTTGTGCAATTAAGCATCTTAAGGGGGTTTTGGCTGGTAGCTGGCCAGTGATGTGTTTAGGAAATTTAAGGGGTGTGGGATACATGCAGAAAGATGAGAGATGAGAAATGTGCATTGCAATTAGTAAATAACTGATTCTAATAAATGAAACCTTTGAGTTTTGACTTGTGATACCTTGTTGGTCGCAAATAGACCTACCTCATGGATATCTATGAGGTAGGTTGCAATTTGTAACCGATTAGGAATCACAACCATCCCAAAGATGATGGCCTGCCGGGGTCAGCAGACACCATGTATGTGGTTGATTTTTCATAAAGCAATCTTTTTCTTTTTAACATAGCCCATTTTCCTTAAAGAAAAAAAGGATGCATTTAAAAATAAAAAAATGAAACTTGAAAGTTTCATTTTATTAAGTGCAGGCAATAGTCCGTGGGACCACTGACTGCTCTCAAAAAATATTTTTACAACCATTCTCAAAGGAGGAGGGGGCCTTTTGGGACACCTTCCCATTTGCGAATGAGATACACCCAACCTTTTATTGATGGTAAACTGTCAATGTTTTGCAACAGCATTTCAGTCACAAAACATTCATACATATCTTTCGGATTCAGAATTAGGAATAAATACCCTAAACATGCCCTTTACAAATGCGGAATTGCGAAACCCAAAGTTACTGAACTTCAATTTGGAGTTTGTACATACCAAAAGGCATTTGTTCAGTCGCTAATGGCCTGATTCTGCGAATTGGACCATTTAAACATCTTAAATGCTTGTAAATCTAGCCATTATTCTTTTAGTATTTTAATTGTGGGCACTTGGGAGCTAGTGACTGCCTCTCAAACCTTATAATGCCTTACTTTGATTTCAGTTATATTTGGGGTGTGGATATGTTCACTTAAATGAGCACCAATATCATCTGTTGAAGTGCCGCTCACATAGCAAGTGTCAGAGTAATGTTTAGTACATTTCCAATTAATAATTTCAGGTCTTATTCTTTCTTGGTGGTGAGTGTAGGCCATGAGAGAGTAATTGATTCCTTTTCGGTGATGTGATGTATTGTCCTCTTTCTGTCATTATGTCTGAAAATAGTGTAATAATACAAAGAATTAAGGGCCATATGTTGGGAATTTCCATTTTGCATTTCCAAATACCAAATCCCAAGAATTAGCTATTTAGGAAATCCAAAATGGAAGGTACAAAAATATAGACTTCCTTACAGCGATTCTCACATAGTAGGAAATGCTATAAGGAAATTGTTACTTAGGAAATGCGGAGCCATTAATTCCTACTGGAAATATCCAAATTTGGAAATTCTGAATAGGAAATTTCTAATTAGGAAATGCAAAACTAAGCCCCCCCCTTGATGCACCTCAAAAAGTGGTGCATATGTAAAGAGCACAAATGTCCTAGGGGCATGGACGTGCTACATGGCATATAAAAAATGCATTTTGAACATGGTTACAATCTTCTTGAGTTTATGGTAATAGCATTTCCTAATTGCACATTTTGCATTTAGGAAATGCTTTGTTACATGTGCATTGGAGATCACAAATGGGAAATCCCTATTTGCGATTTCCTATTAAAGGAATCACAAAACGCTCTTTTGGTCAATTAAGAAATGCTAATTTGCCTTTCCATATGAACAAAAGCAGATAGGTAATCGCAAAATGAGAATCTACACAGAATTTCTACTCAGTAGAAATCAAAATGTTGTGTTTACTTATCTGCCTTTGTACATATGGAAAGGCAATTTAGCATTTCTTAATGCGCCAAAATTGCGATTCGGTCCATTAAGAAATGCTAAATCCTTTTTACATATGGCCCTTTATGTTTATTTTTTTTAACACATTTCTTATTGACACAAAATATAATGATACTAATTTCTTATATTACACTCGCATAAGTGTACTTGCTGGACATTTCAGTCTTCATATTCGGGTTTTCTGTTATGGGTGTTGTAATGTGGGCCAGGGAGTTCCTATTCTGTTGGGGAAAAAAATGTTTTAGTTTTATTTTATTCATTTTTTGTTGGTAGGTAGTGGGCCTGAGGGAGTTTAATTATACTTTTACAGTTTTTGGGTGACTTGGTGTTTAGGTATTTTTTTTATTAACTTAGGTCCTGATTACAATGGTGGGAGAACGCCACCAACAACTTGTCGGTGGCGGTCTCCCTGCCATTTTCAACAACTTCACTGCCCGCCACATTTGGATGGTGGGCGGCTGTGTGGCGGTTGGAAAGACTGACTGCCACGGATCCTTTCATTGGAGGCAGAGTAATGCCTATAATGGTGACAGTACCTTCGAGGCACTGAGTAGCCATTATGATGTTTCTTTCCGCCAGCCACTGAAAAGGCTGGCAGAAAGGGATGTTGGGGGCCCCTAGCTGGGCATGTGTATGAGGTGTCTGTTTTGTATTGCAGACCGCAGCACTCGACACAATACAAAACATGGGCAAATTGATCGCCAAGGTGAAGGTCATAAGATAATTATCCCCATGGAACTGCTGCCTTGTAGGTGGGCGGTCCCAAATACAATATGATGGTTGACAGAGTGAAGTCCTCCTGCCATCGTAATTGGGCCCGTATTTTTCGTGTGCCCTTTTTCAGGCATGTGATTGAATTTTTTATTAGAAGTTGCTCAATGTTGTATTAATTTCTCTACAGTATCTAAAGGTAAAGACATTAAAGCAGTATGTTTTGTTAGTCATGTGTTATTTTACTTTTTCTAATTAATTAATTTATGACTTCATTTACATGAATGTCTTACTTACAGTTGGTAGTAGTTTTCAGGTTGTGTTTGGAAAATCCAAAATAGTATCATCTTTTTGCACCTTTCGTAGTTTTTGTAATACTACATAACCACATTTATGTACTTTTTTCATTGTTAGTTTAATTGATCATATATTTGTATTGCTTAGTGTTCTTTTAGTAAAAATTGTTTTCAGTTATTGCCTTTTATGGTTATTACTAATAATGATTTATTTACATTGGTGAATATATAGTTAGATATTTTCTTTTAGTGTGAATGTATTATTTACGTATATGTTTAGAATTATTTTTGTTTAATGTGTCAATGTCAGTACTTGTCGGAAATATTTAAAGGGGTAATTTAGGTTTGGTTCAGTAAAGTAAAATTATTATAAGTCCTTAGAATATTTATTTATTTTTAATTTTTAATTTTAATTTTTGTTTAACTTAAAATATTCATATTTTTATGTTTTGTAATAAATAAGTCTTATTTTTGGCAATATGAATATAGTCAATATTGTGTCACTAGAGAGAGGATTATTGGCTCCAAATTGGCTGCATGGGTGTTAGTAACCATAGTATATGAATGCAACACTCAGCCCTTGACTCATAGATCATATATCCAAAAAAGAAAATGTACATATATCAAATCAAGCAAGGTAGCAAAAAAGCCCCCTGGTTCAACGATGACCTTAAGAAATCCAAGAAGTTCTGTCGTACCCTCGAGAAAGCCTGGAGAAAAAACCCAACCACTGACAACCTGACCACCTTCAAGAACGCCACCCGCAAACACCACCAACTGATCCGAACCACCAATAAATCAGCATTCAAGGATCGTCTTGACAACAACGCCCAAAACAACAAGGAACTATTCAACATCGTCAAAGAATTTACATACCCCACCGCCGGCACCAACGACATCACTCCCTCCCAAGACCTCTGCGACTCCCTAGCCTTATTCTTCCACAACAAAATCGCCGACATACATAACAGCTTTGGAAACCAGTCCGAAGACCAGTCCACTCCACCCACCTCCGAACCAAAACCACCCTCTAACATCCTTTGCGACTGGAACCCAATCACCACTGAAGACACCATCCGCCTGAGGAACTCCATCAACTCGGGATCGCCAACCGACCCATGCCCCCACCACATTTTCAACAAAGCAGACTCCATTATCGCACCCCATCTCCGTGACGTCATCAACTGCTCCTTCAACTCCGCTACCTTCCCGGAAAGCTGGAAACATGCGGAACTCAGAGCCCTTCTAAAGAAACCCACAGCAGACCCCACTGAACTTAAGAACTACCGCCCCATCTCGCTCCTCCTATTCCCTGCCAAAGTCATTGAGAAAGCCGTCAACAGTCAGCTCGCCGCCTTCCTCGAATCCAACAAATCCCTCGACCCCTCACAGTCCGGCTTCCGAGCCAAACACAGCACCGAAACCGCCCTCATCGCAGCAACAGACAAAATTCGGAATCTACTGGACAACGGAGAAACAGCTGCCCTCATCCTACTTGACCTCTCCGCAGCCTTTGACACAGTCTGTCATAGCACCCTCATACAACGCCTTAGCAACGTCGGAATACAAGGAAAAGCATTGGACTGGATCATCTCGTTCCTCGCCGGAAGAACCCAGAGAGTCCTCCTCCCCCCTTTTAGATCAGAGGCCACCGAAGTCATCTGCGGCATACCACAACGATCATCACTCAGTCCCACCCTCTTCAACATATACATGAGCCCCCTCGCATCCATCGCACGCCAACACAACCTCAACATCATCTCCTACACAGACGACACCCAGCTGATCCTCTCCCTCACCAAAGACCCAAACACCGCCAAAACCAACTTACACGAAGGAATGAAAGAAGTAGCCGAGTGGATGAAGAACAGCTGTTTAAAACTGAACTCGGACAAAACGGAAGTCCTCATCTTAGGTTCATCCCCCGCTGCCTGGGACGACTCATGGTGGCAACCGGCCCTGGGAACCGCACCCATACCTACGGACCACGCACGTAACCTGGGCTTCATCCTGGACTCCTCCCTCTCGATGACCAGACAAGTCAACGCCGTCTCATCATCATGCTTCAACATCCTACGCATGCTCAAAAAAATCTTCCGCTGGATCCCCACCGAAACAAGAAAGACGGTCACCCACGCACTGGTCACAAGCCGACTGGATTACGGAAACACCCTTTATGCCGGAACCACAGCCAAACTACAGAAAAAACTCCAACGCATCCAAAACGCCTCAGCCAGACTCATACTGGACATCCCCCGTCAAGCTCACATTTCCGGTCACCTGAAAGACCTCCACTGGCTCCCCGTCGACAAGAGAATAACGTTTTGTCTCCTCACTCACGGACACAAAGCCCTTTACGACCTAGTACCCGAATGCCTCAACACGCGACTGTCCTTCTACACCCCCACCCGCCAACTACGATTGTCCAATCAAGCCCTCGCCGCAATTCCGCGCATCCATAGATCCACCATGGGGGGAAGATCCTTCTCCTACTTAGCGGCCAAAACCTGGAATTCTCTCCCCACCCACCTCCGCCTTACACAGAACCACCTCTCCTTCAGAAAGCAACTAAAAACTTGGATATTCAATAAGTAAAGTACCCCCCCCCTCCCCTAAGCGCCTTGAGACCCTCTGGGTGAGTAGTGCACTATACAAATTTTCGAACTTGAACTTGGAGTGCTTAGGAAGTACAAATACATGTATTTGAAAGGTCAAAAGTTTAATAATTCTAAATATCTCTTCAAATTCTTGTTACATGAAATATGATCCTCTTAAGTATTCAATAACGCAGGAGCCATGGTATAATGTTTCAATCAACATATGTCTTTGTTCTAGTTGTAACAACAAACAGCAGCTCAGCCAATACGTTTCAGCTCCAACATGGAAATTCATCAGGGCTGAAAGTGAATAAAATATCCATTTATGTACAAACATAAGTAACAACAAATATAACACCAACATACATGAACCTCACAGTCATTCTTATACATATTTAAATAGAAAATGTAGAAAAACATATCCCACCATCATACATCACCTAACACTTGTGATCTAGTACTTATAATAACTCTATATTAATAGGTCTGCCTTCAATCCATCCTCAGTCTTGTTGGGCACTTTATACATTGCCTATATTTCATAAAATATGAAACAGAAGTACCTATGCATTTACATAAAAAAATGTGTAGTGTATATTTATTTATTTATTTATTTATTTATTTATTTATGTTTTGTCCTCATTTGCCACCTAGGTTTTTATGGTGAAGACAGTAAGTTAACAAGCAGCATGCTGCCTCAGTTTTTTAACGACTGGCAGAGACAGAATTGAAATGTAGGCTGCGTCTCTCAGCATTCGTGCTTAAATCAACAATGCTCACCAAGATAAAACCTTAAGGAGGGTGCAGCTTGCAGCCAGGATACCACTGGTTTAATTACCAGGGCACAGCTATGCCCAGGAATGGGTTGGATGGCGTAATCATTGGACCCGGGGAAAAAAAAAAGACCCGGTCACTCAGTGAACCCATTTCAACATATGCCAGAAGGCTCTTTTATAAGGGTTTCCAGATCTAGCCAAGTCTAGCCTAGAGACCTGCAGCGTTGAAGCGTACCAGTCAATAATGGAGGGAGGGAGAGGGTCTTTCCATTTTATGCAAATCTTCCTTCTAGCGAGCAAAATAGAGTAGAAGCACAGCTACTTCGCTAAGTTGGAAACCCCTTCTAACAGACCAAAAATCACCTGAGAAAGATCCAGGACAATATTGGAGCCAACAGATGACGAAAGAGTCTTACTTATGGCTTCCTAAAATAAGGACAGATGGGGACACTCAAAAAACATATGGGCGTACGAGGCAGCCTCCAGCCCACATTTCGGACAAGTCACCATATTTCCCAGTGTCGAAGAGGAGAGTAGTACGCTCTGTGGATAGTAAAAATGTTGTTCCTACGTAACCACGCCGGTTTAACCACATCCCGCAACATCCTACACGATGCACTCCAAAGATCTTCCAAATTACTGTTGCTCACTTGTGGCGACCAAAATTCGTCTGGTAGTGAAAACGCTCCATCTATTTTGTCAACTAGAAGGGTTATTAAGTGGCTGTATCCTCCTAAAGGGAATTTGCTTCGTCGAGTGGGCTGGGCGCTAAATGAACGGGACCAACTGGAAATTTGCAGATATTTGAACCTCGCCAGATTTGGGCTGATTTTGTTGCTCAAGCAGTCCCAGGAGAGCAGGACCCCATCAATAAATAAGTCACCCCAGACCATAACTCCAGCTTCCCTAATCGGGGCTGCGAGACTGTCCCCCAGCCAATCCGGGCTATTGGGAAGATTCCATAAAGGTGTCTTGCTACTATAGTACCCTATTCTAATGGACTTAGTTAGCTGTGCCCATACTTTTGACATTCCCTGTAAGATCTTTAGTTTGATTTTTTTTATAAACTTGGGGTCTCCAAATTTGAAAAGAAAGCCTGAATGGCTAACACCCTCACCCTTGAGCAAAATAGAGTACAGGGTACCCACCCCATATTCAGATGGTTTTTTTAATAGCATCCTGGCATGAGATAACTGAAATGCCCAGGCATACGTCTGGAAATCTGGAGCTGCAAGCCCCCCCTTTTCTTTTGCCTCCTAAGCTTTTTCCAGGAAGTTCTTGGAGGATGTTTATTCCAAATAAATTTACTGATTTCGCCCTGTAACTTTTTAATAGTTAGAGGGTCAAAAAATAAGGGGATAGTGTTAAATAAGAAGGCATTTTGGGCAAAAGAGACATTTTAACCAAGTTGACCGTTCCCACTAATGATAGAGGGAGATGAGCCCACGACTGTAGTAGCTTGCAACAATCCTTAGCAACCAAGATTACATTTGTTGTGGCAATCTGATCAATGTTTCCTACAATAGTAATGCCCAGATACCTCATCCTACAGCAGGGACGAATACTAGAATAAAATAGGTTCTGGTAAATGTTCCATACCATCATCTCAGTCTTTGAGGCGTTGATCTCGTGTCCGGATACCTCTCCAAATTCAGCTGCCACCTTAAATATTGCAGGGAGGGCCGAATGAGCCTCAGATGTAAAAATGAGGATGTCGTCTGTGTACAGGCCACCTTTCTCTCCCACCCTCTATATGTGAACGACTTAATTTCAACATTGTCCCTTAGACATTGGGCAAATGGTTGAACAGATAGATCGAATGAGAGTGGGGAGAGTGGGCAGCCCTGCCGAGTTCCCCTCGAGATGTTAAAGGGGCCGGTAGCAACTCCATTGACCAGAATATAAGAGGCCAATCGCCCAACGAAACCCTCCTCCAAAGTTGAACTTTGCGAAGGCCTCTGACAGGTACAGCCAGTTAACCCTGTCGAAGGCCTTGGTAGCATCCAACGTAAGAACTGCTAAGGGAAGGGACTCCAGAGCAGCCAGATCAATAGCCCCTAACAAATCAAAAGTTAACTCATATAGCTGCCTACCCTTCACAAACCCCTTTTGATCCGGGTGCAAAATCTTGGGGGCTACTAAAGCCAATCTATTGGCGAGAATTGAGGCAAAAATCTTGTAATCGACATTCAAGATTGAAATAGGTCTATACGAACCACATGCTTTGGAAGGTTTACCCGGTTTTAAAATTAAAGTAATTGACGCACTATCCCAGGAGACTGGAGGACGCACGCCATCTAGTAAAATCTGGTTGAATAGACCTACCAGAAAAGAAACAAGTTCTTGCTCCAGTACTCTATAAATTTCAGCAGGAAGGTCATCAGGCCCCAACGCCTTCCTCTTCTTGGCATTGCGAATTGCTTTCCTAACTTCCTCTTCTGAGATTTCTCTATCAAGTATCTCGCTCTGTTCGGTAGAAAGAGTTGGAAGAGAGATTCTACTGAGCCAGACCTTAATAAGCTCAGAATCCGTGTTCTTGTCCTCATGATAGATAGATTGAAAGTAATCTCTAAAAGCCAATCTAATATCAGAGTCTAGGGAAAGTGAGACATTATTTACCTTAATCAACTCAATGTTATTACGAACCTGGTCCGTTTTTGCTTTCCAGGACAAAAGCTTCCCTGCTCCCTCACCATACTGGAAGTGTGCGATCTTACTAGCCTCCCACCTTTCTTGTGTACGCTGGTTTAGGATTGAAGCTAGATGGCCCTTTAAGGACAGTAACCTGTCATACAGAGGTGGTAGTACAACACCCATGGAGGTTAAATTAGTATCGATGTCAAGCTGAATCTTAGCTATGTCCGCCTCCACTGAAGTAACTGCCTCCCTGTACTCCTTCCTTCTATAGGACACTTTACTTGTGATGAGACCTCTCAAAAAGGCTTTAAGAGAATCCCACACCACTCCATTGCCAGCTGATACCACATTTACACTCAAGAAATGCAGGACTTTGGTCTTAAGGGACAGGACATCATCAGGATGAGAGAGTAGCGAGCGGTCAAAGGACCAGCTCTTAACAGGAGCATTAAAATGAGTTATAAGCTCCACTAGTACGGCAGAATGATCGGATAGGTGTAATGGAAGATACTTAATGTCTTTAACAGAATCAACTAGCCTCTGATTAATTAGTACAAAGTCTGTTCTGGATTAATGGTTATATTTGTAATTCCTAAAGGAGACGCCCTGAAGATTACCTGCCCTCAATCTCCAGATGTCCACATATCCATACTGTTTCATTGCATTTACCAGAAAGGACCTTGATTTTGAAGGGATCAGGGACCGATTATTGTGAGACTTATCCAAAACTGGGTCCAACACAATATTGAAATCTCCTGCAAATATTACTGGCTCGGGAAAAGACAAAAGGTGGGAGAACATAACCTCTAGGGATGATGGTTAGGACCATAATACCCAACAATTGTCAGTTGAGCACCCAATACTGAAAGAGATGCGATAGCCCATCTGCCACCTGGGTCTACATTGGAGCCTAATACCCTAGCTTTAAGCTGTCTCTTAAAGATGATAGATACCCCCTAGTAGTTATGGACTGAGAGGTGGAGATTGCAAAATCAATCCACTTATTCCCCTTTACCAAAGCGTCAATATCGGCCTGGATCAAATGCGTCTCCTTGAGAATGATGACCTGAGCGTCTGAGTCTCGAAGATATTGCAATAATTTCCTGGCCCTAGATTTAGTGCTCAGGCCATTAACATTCCAGGATATTATTTTCAAATTACCCATAATCATTGAGCCAGCCCCCGCCTAACCAAAGCTGAGAACTAATAGTGCATTTAACCTGTCCTGAACATATACAACAAGGCAGCGCAACATAGAATTTCAGGTGATCGATATGGACGAATATAAGGAAAAAATGGCAAATGAGGAATTTTTATGTGATTTTAACCCCCCCTAACCCCGTGCTCCCCCTTACCCCCCCTCCCCTCCCATGGAACCCTTAGTGTATCCAACCGGATCAAGTCCAGTAGATGGCACCCCACCTCAAACTCCCGCTGATCCACCGAACCCCTGAGGGAAATTCCCTACCTGGGTATCGGAACAGTGCCGAGAAGGAAAGAGAAAAAACAAAAAAGAAAAACCGAATATGTGCATTCCTATTTTAAAATTTTACGTTTGTTTGGTTTGTTTTGTTTATTTATTATTTTTTCTTTTTTCTTCTTTTCTTTTTTTTTTTTACATGGCTAGCTTACACACCTCTAAATACGTGCTGATGACCTGAAGTTTGATTATCAACCAGTTTGGAGCTGGTCGCCCTAGAACCCTTTGGAGGACAAACCCTATTTATCCTGAAGCCTTATTGCCCAAATCCAAGAGGAGCTCGTCAGTGGACTGCATTGTCCTGATGTTAAACATTTTGTTATTGTGCATCACCTTTAAAGCCGCTATAAACATAAGTTTGGCAGTAGCACCCAACTTCCTGAAGGCCTCCAGCAGCCTGCCGAACTCCCACTGCTTCTCCAGCGTGACTCTGGCTAGATCTGATCTGATGAGAAAAGTAAACCCTTTACCAGGTAAAGACTTCTGTTTTAGAGCTAGGTTTAGGATCTGCTCTTTAAGGCCATAAGTATGAAAATTAACAAGTATTTTACAAGGCTTGGACCTTTGCGGGTTCCGCCTAAATGGATCCCTGTGCACCCGTTGAATGTCGGTGGCCAGATCCTCCAAAGTTTGATCCAAGCATAACAAATCTTTTAATAAGTGGGAATAAAATGTTTAACATCCAAACCTTATGATCCTTTGGGCACATTGAGGATACGGATGTTGCTTCTTCTAGCATTGTTTTCCAATACCTCCATCCTGTCTAGAAGGACCTGGTCCTCTTTTTTAAGCCTCAGAATGTCCTCCTCAGCTTTCTGCAAGTGTGTCGACATCACTGCTACAGATTCCTCCAATTTCCCTGTCCTTGAGGTTAACCCATCGATCTTGTTATCAAGGGATTTGCAATAGTTCCGAATCTCCAACTGGTTAACAGTGGACCCCTCAAAGCCCCTCTTTATATCCTGGGATAGCGTAGAGAACATTGCTTGCAAGGAAATGCCTGAGATACTAGTCATTGTTTCTCCTGCTTCCATAATTGAAGCAATGCTCAATGGTTGCTGCTGCTGAGCGGGGTCTTGAGGCCCGCCGCCTTTCTCCTCGTCTCTCAACCCTGTTTCCACTGGGGCGATGGGACCAACAGCACCACCTGTCTCGTACTCTACCTCATGCCTGTCACAATCATTCTCCATCAAGGGAATATCGCCATTGTCTCTTACAGGGAGGCCCCAATCCCCCTGAGGTTCTTCTAATGGGGACGCAGCCAATCTTGTGGGAGATGCAGTCTCTTCAGAACTAGAGATTACAGGTGAGGTCTGAACAGGCGCTACCATAGTGACACGACCAGCCCCCAGAACGGGAACCAGTGCAGGGACCAGACCACTATCAGGAAGATGCGACACAGCTGGGACAAGAATTGCAGTATCACAGACAGCAGACTCTAGCACACTCAAAGCAGAAGACATGCTCTGGACCTCAGAGAGGTGAAGCACCTGGGGTATCACTTTAAAATAGGAGCGTGAGGATGGAGTTATTTTAGAACCTACCTCCAACACAGGGTTAAGGTTCTTTTTAAGTTTGGTTTTACCTCTGGTGTTATTGGAGCGCACACATTTAGATTTAACTTCTGTGGAGAGATAAGAAGAGGGTTTCTTACCTCCACGGGGTGAAGTGGTGATTACAGAAATGTTCGCAGCGGGGATAGATGGGCTCAGCTGCGCTTTTGACTGCGCCTTCCCCTTCTGCGACCTCCTCTCCCCTTACCTTTAGGGTGTCGACATACTGCGGAACCCCCTGACTCACGCTCCACGCGTATGTCTTTACTGCTCCCGGAACCGTCAGCGTCTTCTTCCCCCTCCACTATCACGAAGGAGGCAGATTCGTGACTCGTAGCCTTCACTGGACCGCTGCACAGTGCACGTACCAGACTTCCTTTCCAGCCTTAACTCCAGGGCGGCTGAGGACCACAACCGCAGGACCAGCGGAATACCTGTGGGCACTGAAGCGATGAAAACCGTCACTGCGCTGGTGCAACCTCCGCTGCAACCTCTGCTGCCATCTCCTGTGCTGAGAACGCCGCTGAGAATGCCCCATAGAGTCCCGTCGTGGACATGGAGGAAAGACCTACGATCCAGGTATATCGGCGAAGTAGAAAAATTACCTCGCCAAACTTATTACCCGGTTTCAATCCCCCCCAAAAGTGCCCGCAAAAGAAGAGCTACATATTGGGGATGTATATGGCAGTGGAAGCCGTAATTAGCAGCACTCTCAGGCATTTGGCGGGGTAAGCGGGAGGTTGATTCCCGGAGCACCATGGCAGCTCAGCCGTCTGCCGCCATGTTCTCCATGTAGTGTATAAATATTATGAAACTCTTTAGCTGGCCAACGATTACTACATTCTTAACATAGAATGTTGCAACAAGTTAAGTTATGTTATGGTTTCTCAATATTTAGTATACCTTCTATTGATTAAAAAAGCATAAAGGATGTAGAAAAAACTTACATTACTTCTACCATGTTTAAATCACTTAGGTTAATTATGACCAAGTATAAAACAAATACCAAAACACCTCACTGTAATATAACTTGAACAATTAATATCCAAAGTATCTTCCCTTTTCTCAATTTTATTGAGTTTGTTTGGTGATTCCTAATCAATAGTGTACACCAAATTTTCAAAAAGGTAGTGTTTCCTTATCCCCAGTGGAACCTATGAGAACTGAATAGTATCAAGGCATATTTTCAGATCCCTGTCCCAATTTCTATAACTAGGATATGCACAACTTACGATCATCAGAACTCACAAATATCATTCTGAAGTACTTTAACCAAATATTCATCAAAATCAAAACTAATCGGTCTTTCTCCTCAAGCTCCCATGGCCCCTAATAATCTGCCCATGTATTCAAAATAGCAGCCCCAGAATCCATCTCCACCACCCTGTGTGTATTAAATAGAAGGACGAGACATCCCTTTAAGGTGAGGCCTTCTCGTGTCTGTTTTTCATCTCAACCACCTATTCAAGTTATAAATAGACCAATCATGTTGTCCAAACATTCAAACTCACCAATCCGAAACATTACCTAATCTTACAACCTGATGCCAATTGACTTGGTCCAGACCAGAAAGGAAACCTGATCGGATGAGTCTAACATCCAATGGCTCATCTCCATATGGTTTTGTGAACAACGAGGAATGAGTTCATTGTATTACAACGCGTCAGCAGAGGGGAATGCTAGCCATCGCATCCAGGAACGCTACCCCCAATCACAGACCTACTTTTAGTTCTGATTGTCACCGCCAGGTAAACATTTTAAAACCTGATTGGATGAGTGTACCATCCATTAGCTTATCTTTATACCGTTCCATGAAAAAAGAGAGGAAAGGGAGTCACTGTAATACAGATTGTTGGTAAGAGAGGAAACTAGCCCTCTCATCCAGGAAAGCCACCTCCAATCACTGACCTTCTTATAATTCTGATTGTCACAGCCAGGTAAAAATGTCAAAACCTGATTGGACGAGTGTGCCACCAATTAGTTCATCCTGATATGGTTCTATGAAAAAAGAAAGGAAAAGGGAGTCATTGTAGTTCAGCTTGTCAGTAAGAGAGAAAACTGTCCCGCTCATTCAAGAAGGCCACCTCCAATCACAGACCTTCTTATAATTATAATTATCGGAGTCAAGGCTCCCAACAACCTCTAAGTCGAAGCTTTCACAGCATCTGTGATTTATCAGCGCAACCTGCAATAGAAACAAGCATTGGTAATGCATTGGTTTCACCTATGTGATGAATAAACTACTGTTTTTATCAATTTTGGTCTGGCAGAAGGAAAGAGCTCCCCAACAAGGGCTCTGACTTGAGAGCTGGGGCTCCTGGTTTGAGTCTCAGCAGCGCTGCCCAACATCCTGTGATTCTGTCCAATTAACGTAATCTCACTGGTGATACATTGTTATATAAATATGTTTCAAGAGTAAAAAGCAAAAAGAGGTAAATCTGTATGAATAAATAGTTCCACTAAAGTGGATGTTAACAGTATTTCAGCTACAGGAAACTGATAAGAGAAGCAGACGAGGAACACTAATTGGTTAATACACGTAAACATGCTACAGCCAATGGAAATTGAGGAACAGTAAGTAGCAGGCACAGGAACCAATGAAAAGCCAGGAAAGAGAGGAGGCAAGCTAAAATTCCCTTTTAAGTTATGTAAATGTAAATGTAAATGTAAATGTAAGGTGTTTTGTAGCGCGCTCAATTACTACCGGAGTATCCTGGCGCGAATGACCGCTGGGGAACCCGTCCTGGCTTTCCCTGTGAGATGGTCCCATGCTGGGTATCTCCAAGGTGAAGCCAGGCATCCCCGGCGTCTGTGGGGGGCCGTTGTAGAGATGAGGCAAGCTTAATGCCCAGAGTTACCGAGTGTGATCACTGCCCAAAGTGGGCACCGAGGCGAGAATTATCAGTCCGCTGACCCTGGTCCTCGACCCTGCCGCGTCGGGAATCGAACCCTGGTCCCGGGCCGTTCTCAGCCTCCGGGTCTGCCGCCTCTAACCAGTGAGCCACACCTCTCTACGATAATAATGGATTTCTCTAGCACAGCACAAGGGCTGTGGAGGCGAAACCAAAATACGACTCATGTAGGCAAGTACAAATCACAAAAGACATTGACACATGAGGCCTCTGTATTTCTAAACAACGCACATATAAACTACGAATGTCTTCAACAATCTCAAAAGAGTCTAAGCACAGACAGACTCTATACCATACATCATGCAAAGTTAGGTTAAGGTGATCCAAGTTATCAACTGTATGGGCCAGAGAGGAAACAATGAGAATCATGTGTTGATTGGGTGTTAATAACAACTAATCAAATATCTCAACATGGTTCACATCTAAGAACAGAAACCCATGTTGTGGAACAAAGTGGTTAAGTTAAAGATGCTAGAACAGACCAGTGATGCAGACCGGAGAGGAAACCATTAAAATCGTGTGCTGATTAGGTCTAAACAACATCCAATAAAAAGCCTCCATATTATTTGTATTGAATGGCCCATATCATCAGTACTAAATTAGAAATGCCCATATTATAGGCCAAAGATTGGACCATTGTGCAAACACTATCATTTAGCCACCATCATTCAACCTAATGTGTCTCATTCTTACTAGAAAACAGAGCATGATGGAAAACAATGTAGAGACAATAAATTCCCCAAAGGTTGAAGATGTGGCTTTAGGGACAGAGCCACCGACTTTGTAGCTGGAGAACCAGGTTCGAGCCTCGGCTCCACATTCTGTGATTCTGGCCCAATCATGTAATCTCCCCGAGCCTACCAAAAATGCATGTGTCCCTTGTAACGTAACTGGTGCTCATGTAAAGTGCTCTAATACCTTTGGTTCAGTTTACGGTATATAGTCTGCAAAAAAAAAAAAAATACAATACGGCCAGAAAAGAAACAGTAAGGTTTGTATGTTGATTGGGTGCAAACACTAACCAATCGAGGCCTCAACATTATTCGTATCGAGTTAACCAAACCAATGATTTGGACCAAGGGAGTTAGTTTAAAGTAGCAAAAACTGACCAGCGAATCAAACCAGAGAGGAAGCAGTCAAATTTGTGGATTGATTGCCTTAAAACAACGACTCGAGCATTGCAGATCTGCTCTCGGAACCGGGGAGACGCAAAAGGTAGAGGACACGCTGCACCGGGAGGCGCGCTCGGACTTTTTTGCTGTCTTTTGTTGTTTTGCTGATCGGCTCCCTTGGTTTGTGTTTTGAGGTCTATCTCCTCAATCAGGAAACCAAACCAGAAGTGACAGATGTCCAGGGATCCCAGAGTTGGGAAAAGCAGTAAGCCAAAGGTGCCTCAGCCCATGCCAAACAGCAGCGCTTCGGGGGAGGGTGCTGTACCTGATAATTCTACAAAAGGTAAAAGGGAATCTAACTATTTAAAATTGGCTACTGGAAAAACTGGGAGCAGTGGGAGCATCTGCGGGGCAAAGGAGGGTACTCAAACAACAATTGTTGAAATTTTTGTGGGACCTAAGACACTATCTACTAATTCTGACACTACTTTGAGTAATGCCCCAACCCCCATCCCACACAGTGCCCAAACTAGATCACCTGCTTGTAGACGTTTGGGAGCACCTGAACCCTGGAGCTAACCCGGGAGAGCCTCAAGAAAATGTCACTCTCTTACAAACGGAGACATCTTTTGGTGAGCAGACTATAGACCAAAATCACACAGAGGACTTAGTGGCTTTGGAAAAGTTACCCACCAATTTACTTACTTGTGTGCCACCCTCTGAAGATGCTGCCAGCCCCCCAGACTCAGATTCCATCAAGTCGATGGTCGCAAGCGGAACCGGGGTAAACCATCTAACAAAAGGCATCACTGACTACATCCTTAGAGTAGAACCTAATCCTGGCCTCAGAGCTCCTTGCACTCCAGAAGTAAGTGGTGAACACTTTTATTCTGATTCGGATGGTTCTTTATCCACCTCTGACGGTGAAAACATAAGTTCCAGCTCTAGTGAAGACATCAGTATTGACCCTTCTAAAGACACAGTGATGGTACAACGTCAGACGAAAATAGAAACCCCCCAAAAGGTGGAGTCAGCTCAAGTGGTACTATTCGGATTCGCAATTGTCTTATCCTCCATGTGAAGAAGGGGAACACATCTGGGAAATTGCTAAAACTGAAGCAGAACCTATGACAGAACCCTCCTTATCTTCAATCTTGGCTTCTATTAAGAACTTTCAAGAAGAGGTCTGCTCCGACAATCGAGCTGCTAAGGGGGCAGCCAAAAAGATACAGGGGGGCCTGCGAAAACTAAACAAACTATGTGCTGACATGAGTGACCAGGTTAGTATGGTGGAGGGTCATACAGAGAGCCTTGAAACAGAGGTAACCACTTTAAAAAATCAGGGGTTGGCTCATGAGGCATGTCTGGCAGATGTCAGGGTAAAAATGGAGGAACAGGAAAACCTTCAACGCTGGAACAACCTCCGACTGTTAGGCATTCCGGAAGGAGATGAGAGTAATGACCCAAGGTGCTATATTGTACAACTACTGCGTGAAACTTTCCTGACTCAAACAAACTGGAACTGGGGTTACGAAATCCAGGGAGCACACTGATTCTTGTTCAACATTAAACCGAACTGAAATGGCAGTAATCCTTCTGATGGAAAGCCTAGAGCATTTTTAGTGTTCATTGGGAACTTCATTCTAGGGCAATATGTATATGATCAGGCCGTCCGAATTCTCCGAATGGGGCTAATAAGGTGACGTTTTTCGCCAAACTGGACTTTTTCCATGCAGTGGTAGAGCGCAGATGCCATCCGCGCCAATTAATCACCCCATTTCAACAGCTAAGTGCTCAAGTGTTTTTAATAAATCCTGCCAGACAAAAGGTGATTCTGAATGGGACCACACAAGTCTTAATGTCGGAGGTCAAGGCAGATGAGTACCTAGGGGAGATTAAGGCGAAAAAAAAGATAGTAAATTAAAATCTAGAGGGGGAAAAATGTCAGAGAAAAAAGCATGAAGAGATAAGTTGGGAAAATGAGCCTAATAATTCGATAGTGTAATCTGATACATTTTTTTCTCCTCTTCTTTTGAATTTGGGCAACTCGTCCTCTGGGGCTTAGAAATTTGAGATATTAGTCCGATAATGTATCTTGTTTCATTTAAGGGTATAGCCTAGCGTTGATGCATTCTTATTGACAACCATCATTCAGGATTTTACTGATTGCTCAAATTTTGGGAGGTGGTAGATAGGGTGGGGTTACAAATCATTGGTGATGGGGCTCACAACACTGGTACATTTTATATCAGATAATGAAAATAAAAAGCAAAAAAAGAAGGGTAAATCACAAGGTAAAATAAAAGAAAATAGGAGGGAGATTAAGGGAGGGAGATTTTGTGACTTCTACCAGAGTCTCTATTCAGAAGATAACACAGAGACATCAAACCTGGGAGAAGAGGAAAGTCTGGCCTATTTAGACCAGAATACCCTGGCGACACTTAACCCCAGCGGATTATGACCAACTTGAGGAACCCCCTGGATAGGACGAGATAGCCAAAGCCTTTAGAAGCTTCCGGATGGGAAAGCGACAGGTGCAGACACACATACCAGTGGAGTTTTTTAAAATATTTGCCCCAGATAAAAAACATGTACTGGTAGAATCTATTTTTAGTGGAGCACCACCTCCGGATTCTTGGTCTAATGCCAAGATAGTGATATTCCAAAAAAAGATAAGACTCCTTTAGAAATGGAACCATATTGACCAATTACCCTAATTAACTATGACTCTAAGATATATGTCAAGGTATTTGCTACAAGATTATCATTGAGAATAGAGACCCTGGTTTTGCAATGACAACATGGGTTTATACCTAGAAAAAGTACAACTGAACATATTTGGAGAGCTATTACACTGTTGGATGCAGCTCAAGTAACGGGAGACCCGATCTTATTAATTCTACTCGACGTTTTTGAAGCGTTTGATCGAATCTCCTGGAAATTTCTTTGGGCTGTTATAAAGAAAATGGGCTTTGGACCAAAAGCAATACAAGCCATACAAGGTCTCTATAGTAATCCAACAGCTAATGTTATGGTTAATGGGACCCCGACGGAGCAGGTTAAAATATCACAAGGGACCCATCAGGGGTTTCCGTGTTCACCTCTGCTCTTTGCCCTTTATGTAGATCCTTTTATAAAGGATATAGAAAACAATCCGAGCAATGAGCAGATTCGGGCTAGACACTAAAATCATGGCTTATGCCTATGATCTGACAGTGGTCACCCCTGATCCTGTGACCGCCATTAGCGCTTTAGAACTAGAGGCCCACAAATTTGGGAAGGTTCAGGATACGCCCTTAACCAAGGTAAAACCCGGATCATCAACAATATTCAAATTGACTGGGCAGACACCCAGGTGGTACAATCTGCAGAATATCTGGGGGTCACCCTAAGGGCTGGTACTGATCTTATTGCAGAAAAAAATCTGACCTCACTAGCTATTGAAACTAAACTAAACAAGAACTTAAAAGACTAAACAATTTACACCTTACCCTTGTAGGGAGATGCAACGTCATCAAAAAGACCTACTTTCCTAACTGCTCTACTTTTTTAGAGCCATTCCCTTGGAGATGAGCAAAGTAATGCTACATAAATTTGACCATAATTTTTCTCAATTTGTATGAGTATATTCCCGGCCAAGGCGAGCTTTTAAACTGCTATCTCTTTCCCGAGTGAGGGGAGGATGGGCACTACCCATTCTCAAATGTTATTACTGGGCTACGGGCGGCGAGAATCAAGAGGGAGAGAGAGGACCAGAAAGCTAGTCCAGATCCCCGGTTTATATGTATCGGTATCAATAGGAGACTAGCTCTAGAATGGATTAATCTGACACGGTTATGGTAGATTAATATTAGTTATGTAGCGACTCAGTATTTTGCCGGGTGGCAATGGCACCTCTTGGGTGTCTTTTGAAAGCCCTCACCCACCAACCTAGTTGGTGGCATGCTTCATCATCGGGCCCACCCAGTGACACCTAGCGTGTCCCGGGTGTGCTTCGACGCCTGATTACAGCGGAGCAGGTATGTCACTGTGTGTGCGGTGTGAGGTGCTAAGGTAAGTGAAATTAAAACGGCTTGGCAGATGGTCCCTGGGGTGAGGATACTTTATTAAAAGGGCCTCTGCCAGCGGTTAAAAATAAGGCTGTGGGACGTTAGAGGCGGGTTACGACCTCCTACGTCCTTGAGTAGTCAACATGTTTCAGCCAGTGCCTTATATTAATCTGGCTTTCATCAGGACAATAAATATGTGTGGGTTAAAATTAGGGGTTGTGTAGTGTAGTCTATGTGTCTACACGCCCTAAAGTGTATCTAGCTGTGAGAGGGGGGATTCCCTTCTCAAGATCACCTGTACATTTAACATTGAAGACAAGTACAGGACAGACATGGGAGAAACAGAGTCACTAGAAAGTATGGGTCTTGAAATGTGACAGCCGACATAAAATGCGAAAGGTGCAGACTATGAGCGGCTCAAGTGTAATGATATTGGTGGTATCATTAATGTGGTATCGCACTAGAACTTCGTAGGTGAAGTGGTTAAAACAGCGGTAAAAAAATTTACAGTGAAAGGTGAAGAGTTGTGGCGCAAGGAACATTTCTTACGCTTACAGCCATACAATATAGCACAGAATTGCTCCAAGAACTTCCACATACCCCAGATCCAGGTCTACCATCACCCTATAAATTTCTTCTGGGGGAAGAAACCTGTCGATGCCTTTGGTGGCAGCTCTCCTATGGCTATTACAAGCAGGTAAGTTTTAAGAATTTAATTAATATCTTTAAAGTCTTTTCCAATATATGGTAAACATTTGGGTAGTTTAAATTATTACACCCCTCTAAACAACAACCCCAATTTATCATCGATGTTTAACGCTTCCTATATGCCTGAATGACATCGTGCAGGCATATTGAAAATGGATGATCTGATAACCATCAATGGTATTAAATCTTTTGGTGCTCTGAAAACTAAAGTTCAATTGGAGATATATCAATCTTTCAAATACATGGCTATAAGAGACTTTCTATCTCGTAAGACTGGGGGGACTGCTGGCTTCTCTAGAGTAAACCTCATTGGCAAAACTACAAAACAGTACTCCGCCCAGGATCGGCTACATATATAGTAAACTAGTTAGCTTGATGCCTCACGATATGCTCGCCACTGCCAATAAATGGCAAAAGTATCTAAATATCTCTTATAACACATTTAATCAAGCCACACAATCAGCGAGGAGCGATTTACTATCAGCCAAACTGCAGGCACACTTTTTTAAAACCGCTTTCTTCTTATATATTACACCGGGTAGAGTTGCAAAGTGGGGCGGGTACATTCTGCCCCAGATGTGCAGAGTTCAGCGCGGACTCTATCCATATGTTGGCAACTTGTCCCCAACTTACGCCGTTATTGGGCCAGATAGAGAAGTTTTTTAGTAAAGCTCTGTCACAGGACGTTCAACTAATACCCCTGACTATTATATTAGGCACGCAAGACATGGTCTGCAGAAAGAATGGAGGTGCACTTATTTTTGTTGCAAGACTATTTTGCCTCTCTGTATAACGTCATCATGGAAGGACCCTAACCCTCTACTCTTCTCTCATTGGTTAGCCTGACTGTTTTTTACCTATAATATATAAAAGGCTGTATTTACCAAAATGGGCAACAGGAGGAAACAAAAGGGCCTTTCTGTCTGGCAACCATTACCTGCTTGCCTTAGATATACAGGCTTAACAGGGATATATATATATATATATATATACATATATATATATATATATATATATATATATATATATATATATATATATAATATATATATATATATATATATATATATACATACATATATATATATATATATATATTACCTACTGGCGGTCGCCAGTAGGTATATATAGTTAGGATTTTTTCCCTATGGGATTTCTGAAAATTCTATGCCTAATAACTTTGGCGTTTGTGGACGGAATTGGCTGAAATTTTCAGGAAAATGGCACATTTTGTTTCTGAGCAGCTCCAGGAAATTTGGGGGGGGGTCGTCAAGGGGGGGTTGAGAAAAAAGGGGGGTCCCAAAACGCGTTTTTAACATTGAGTTTTCCATAGGGCGGTTGGACTCACTTTTAGCTCGAACGGCTGAATGGATTTGCACGAAACTTGGCAAAATTGTAGGGACTGTTAGGCCGATGTGCCTTTGCTAGGTCTCAATATATGTGCTCCAGTGGATTTTGAGAAATTAACGTTTAAATCAAGATATATATCTGTAACAGCGCTCCGGGCAGCGATCTGGTTCGCGTACTTTTCGCGTAACGGAACTTTGCGCACGGAAAGCTGATTGGCTCTTCGGTGTCTGTCAACATTCTAAACAGTCCGGTGCGGCCGCCATCTTGTCTCTCGGTAGGATCGAGAGATAAGAGGAGGCCAAAACAAAGGGCGAAATTTCCATAAGGGGGCATAGTAGATCCTCCCTGACCCCCTAGGTTTTATGTGGAGGTTTTAAAAGGGCCCAGCAGGGTTCAAAAAAAATTTTTCTTTTTTTTTTTTCGCGATGAGCGCCTAGTACGCGAACCGGAAAGCGTTCTAGGCAGCGTACTTTAAGGATAATAGAATGATATACTTTTCAAAGACTAAATGTTAATTGTTTGTTGTTTTGTTTGTTGTTTTTGTTTTTTTTTGTTTTCTTTTTTTTAATTTTTTTTTTAATTTTTATTGTTTTTCATAATTTATTAAACTTTCTAACATTTCAGTGTCTGAAATGTCATTATTTTCTTGAAATATTGTTTGCAAGCTGTGGGGTTGTAAAATGTCCTCATTTGCAAGGAGGGCATCTACTGCTTGGACACATTGCAGCAGTTCATTATCCAAGCTTTCATCCATAAATTCCATGTCAATTTGTTCAATCAATTCCTGGCTGCTCTCTTGCAGGTCCATTTCAAAAGAAACTTGGTTTTCACCTTCCATTTTGCCTGAAATTTGGATTAAAAAAATATATATTAGTAGAGATAGGGCACTGTTGGGAATAATTTTAGATAGGCATTTTTTATCAGTGAATTTATCTTTGGGCAGTGTATAGTATCAGAGTGGAAATAGGACTATAAAAAAGTGTATGTGATTTAACCAAGACAAGTCAACTCCATTCATAACTATAACAGAGAAGTCTATCTAAATACATTACTAGTACAGAGGGATAGTGTATATCTAGCAGAAAAAGTCTACTATATTAAGTTATAGTGTACAATATACTTCAGTTTTAAAAATAACAAATTACCTTTACAAACAAGTTGAAGAGTTTAGTGATAATTCAATTGTAATGTACAACAAGAAGTAGCAGTCAAAATGGCTGTGTTTCCTTCTCTTCCTTTATATATATTCAAGTATATAACCAATCAAATGTCAGGTAATAAAAGTAGAAAATGAAAGTAACATTTTCATTGGTTGTCAATTCCAACACTTCAGATGTGTTTTGTGAAGTAATTTACCTCACGGTACTTGGAGAGGTCTACAGGCTAAATGGCTAAATTAAATTTCAATCAAATTTGTGAAAATGAAAGGGATTGTTATGTAGTATGAGCTAATTTATATTTGGTGAGAGTGTCTCTAGTCGTTTTTCTGTGAATCACTTTCCCACCTTTTTTTTAGACCGCTTCCCGGAAAGCGGTCCGGTCCGCGAACTAGGAGCGTAACGGGAGTCCACCATTTTGTGTTTCGGTCGCATCAAGGTATAAAATGGAGGGTAAATAATGTTCTGAATGGGTAGAAGGGGGCATGGTACAAGTAGTTTGCCCCCCTACGTTTTCTGAGGGTGGCTGAGGAGGACTATATGTGCGAAGAAAAAACATTTTTTTAAAAAAATTTGCGCAGTTAGCTTCCAGTTCGCGTACCGGATAGCGCTCTTTGAGCGTAGTTTGTTGAAAATTACAGAAAAAAGTTAGAAAAAAAATAATAAAAGTGTGTGATCAGATGAAGGGTAGCTCTGAGAAGAGCTTTTGGGTTTATGGTACATTTAGGTACTTATAAGTAGGTACCAATGCACAGTCTTAAATTCAGAATGAAAATTCTGTTGCCCTCATCTGAGAAGTGAACTCCATCTCCTCTGTAGATATCTTGCATGTAGTAACGCAAGTTATTGTTGTACAGAGAGCCCATTCCATGGTCTCTCATGAAAGCTGAAACAGATTTGTTTACATGCTTCCTCGCTTTCTCAATTTGTGGAGAAAATTGGTTGGACCACCTCCATTTCTGTCTTTGGCATATATTGGAATATACCAAAGCAGTTTGAGGAAAAAGTGCCATTAATTGCTCCAAGGTGTCCTTTAAAAGCATTTCCAGACCTACCCCTGTCAAAGTGCCCAAATCATTACCTCCACAGTGCACTATTAACAGGTCAGGTTTTGGCAAATGCATAAAGGTTTTCACCAATGGTATCAATTGGTGACATTTTAATCCTCTTTGGCCCAACCACTTAATTTCCACATCCTGTAAATTGAGGTTGTGTAAATTTCTGTTCTCAGCATACCTTTGAGCCCAGTGGATGTAACTATGTCCAACAATCCAGACCTTAAACATGGTGGGAGAAGGTTGTTCTGCAGTCAGATGAAGTGTGGTAATGAAAGGGCAGTTGAAACAGTAGGAGTTTGTAAAGAAAAAAAACTGTGGATTTCCAATGCTAATGAATCATTAGCAGTGATTGGTGCATTTCCATTTCTGAAAACAGAAAGTTAGGGTGCATGGATGTGTTCTTTGAAAGATGTAATTTGAATGGTCAAGGAAGAAACATTTAATGAAAGATTGCACTGGATACGCAGGTGCACTGAGAGTTCAGAGTTCAATTGAAACATTGTTGTGTGAATTTGCAAACATGAGAGGTCTTCCAGGAGGTGGTTGCTATGGAAAAAAGGCAGAGAGGGCAGAGGGGGGAAGGGTTTTGATTTGAAAAAAGTGAGGGAAGAGTTATGATTGGCTAATATGAGAGATATGTGAAATGAATATCTGTTTTTCTGTGCTTTCAATAGCTGCAGCCTCTGGAGTGCATCGTTTTTCTTCTGCTGAAGACAATTTGGTGTATTTCTGAGACTGTTTTCAAAACTTAAAAAATATTTGCTAAGGTGAGAAAAGATTTATTTATTTTAGTGAGAGAATAGTATGAATTAAGGAGAAAATGATGAAGAAAGCTGTGTTTTTAAACTGTGGCTTTGTCTGTAGTGATATAGAAATAGATTTTGTTTCTTTGAGAAATTGTAATTGCATATTCGGTGTAGCATTCTGGCATGCAGTAACACAAGTTATTGTGCTACATGGAGCCCATTCCATGGTCTGTTATGTAAGCTGAAACAGATATGTTGTTTTTAAAAACGAATTTAGAAATCAATTACATTTCTGGATATGTACTGCTAGAGCTTCATAGGTTGTTTTGGGTCATATTTACAAGGCATTTGAGTGTCTGTTATGCTATTTTACGTTCTTCATGGTGCAAATTTCTTGTAAATACGCTGCCACTTGTGCTTTGCAAATTTAGATTTTGATTATGGGAGTTACATAGCCATGTTAATAATGTCCAAACAATGGTGGTAGGGCATTCAAGAAAACGCTTTCCTGTGTCTCTAGGACATTTTCAGTTCTTTCCTCTTGAAAACAGGTATACAATTGATTTATATGCTGTGTTTAAAAACGAATTTTGAAATCAATTACATTTCTGGATATGTACTGTTAGAGCTTCATAGGTTGTTTGGGGTCATATTTAGAATGCATGAATTCACAAAGTTGAAAGTCAGAGTGAGAAAAAAGGTGGGGGCTTTCATCATTTGGGAAAAGAAATAGTTCTAAACCAATGAAAAGTGTTATTTTTAGGTCACATGACCTAGTTTTACATCATTAGGAAACCGAAAGTGAAATGAACCAATGAAAACTTTAATAAACAAGTCACATGACCTGTTCCGCTCACGTTACGCGGAGCGCGCCGCGCCTCGGATAGCTTCCGGTTCGCGGTCCGGAGCACTTCCGGGAGCGCTAACGCGGCGCGTCATAAGACGCATTACGCGACAACGTGATACGTCGCGCTTCCGCGACGCGTCACAGTTGCACTAACGAAACGTTTACCGGTTCGCGTACTAGATCGCGGCATCAAGATGAGCTAACGGAAAGCTTCCCGGTTCGCTTACCGGAAGCGGAGAAAAAAAATATAAAAAAAAAAATTATCAATAGATATCTAAAATATATTTTTGGATTTAAAGAAGAATACATTTTACAGCTACAGATGTTAGCTTTTAAAAAACCAATGAAATTCACAGAAAAAACCATAGGTTATAGTCCATATATAGTTAGGAATTTGCATTTACAAAACCTTGAAAATTCAATGAAAAAACCATTGGTTATAGAACATATATAGTTAGGAATTTGCATTTACAAAACCTTATTTTACTCGCATAAAACCATTGAAATTCCATATATAGTTAGATGCGCTAACTATATATCGCGCACCCGCAATCCACTGCTGATGATGTCACATATTACATCATTCATGACATGGTCAGTGACATCACTGATGACATCACTGATGACAACATCCAGTGACTATGTTTCTGTAAAGTTTAAATATGTTTTACATATTGAAGAATGAGTGGATGTATAAGTGTCTGGATGAAGAATTTAGTAGGTGCATGACTGACTGTATGAAAGAGTGATTAAATGTGTCTCACTGAGTGCATGGGTTAGTGACTAAACTGTCTTAATTTGTGCATCAGTATGTCTGTTGTTGTGTAAGCTGCTGCATGTGTTGATCAGTAGCTATAAGAGTGGCTATATGGGTTATTGATTGGTTGCCCAAGTATTTGAATGGGAGGCTGAGTGTGTGTGTGGGTGGCTGGGAGGTGTGTGACTCTGTGCATAGATGTGTAAGCAGTTGATTCACTAGGTGTATGAGTTCAAGAGTGCATGTGGAAACAGCTATATGGGCGGTTGACTGTGCATGGGTGTGTTGGTGAGTGAATGGATATCTCAGTGCTACATGTGCAAGTAAATACGTATGTAAAACACAATACATGTGAGAGTTGACATATATAAATAACTGTGGATAAGAGCCAGTGAATGTGTGAGTGGCTGTATGGATCACTGTGAGCTTGTATCAGGGATTGTATAAGAGAGTAAATATGTGTTAGAATATGTTTGAATAAGTAAGGTGTGTATAACTGTATAGTTGAGGAAATGGAGGTGTGATTGATTCTTTGCATGACTGACTAGGTGTGTGAGTAACTCCATGGATGAGTGACAGTCTGTGAGTGTCTCTTTATACTGAGTGTATGTAAGGTTATATTAGAGTCTGAAGAGGTTCATTGTATTATCACATGAGTGATGTGATCAGTGATGTCAAATGAGATGTCATCAGTGATGTCATTTCAGTTGTCATCAGTGATGTCATCAGTGATGTCACTGACCATGTCATGAATGATGTAATATGTGACATCATCAGCAGTGGATTGCGGGTGCGCGATATATAGTTAGCGCATCTAACTATATATGGAATTTCAATGGTTTTATGCGAGTAAAATAAGGTTTTGTAAATGCAAATTCCTAACTATATATGTTCTATAACCAATGGTTTTTTCATTGAATATATATATATATATATATATATATATATATATATATATATATATATATATATATTACCTACTGGCGATAGCCAGTAGGTATATATAGTTAGGATTTTTTCTCTATGGAACTTTTGAAAAATCTATGCCTAATAACTTTGGCGTTTGTGGACGGAATTGGCTGAAATTTTCAGGAAAATGGCACATTTTGTTTCTGAGCAGCTCCTGAAAATTTGGGGGGGTTCGTCAAGGGGGGGCCGAGAAAAAAGGGGGGTCCCAAAACGCGTTTTTCCCATGTTAATTTCCATAGGGCGGTTGGCCTCACTTTTAGCCCGAACGGCTGAATGGATTTCCACGAAACTTGGCAAAATTGTAGGGACTGTTAGCCCGATGTGCCTTTGCTAGGTCTCAATATATGTGCTTCAGTGGATTTTGAGAAATTAACGTTTAAAACAAGATATATATCTGTAACAGCGCTCCGGGTAGCGCTCCGGTTAGCGAACTTTTCGCGTATCGGAACTTTGCGAAGCAAAGCTGATTGGCTCTCCGGTGTCTGTCAACATTCTAAACAGTCTGGAGCGGCCGCCATCTTGTCTCTCGGTAGGATCGAGAGACAAGAGGAGGCCAAAACAAAGGGGGAAATGAAGGAAAGGGGGCAAGGTAGACCCCTTCTGACCCCCTAGGATTGATGAGGGGGATATTATAGAGCCACGCAGGGCCCCAAAAAAAAAAAAAATCCGATTTTTTCGCCGTAGAGACGCGTCTTGGTACGCGGACCGGGCAGCTAACCGGGCAGCTAACCGGGCAGCTAACCGGGAAGCTAACCGGCAGTGTAACGGGAGTCTGAGGAGTAGCTGATTGGCTATCAACATTGTAAACAGTCCGGAGCGGCCGCCATCTTGTCTCTCGGTAGGATCGAGAGACAAGAGGAGACCAAAACAAAGGGGGAAATGAAGGAAAGAGGGCAAGGTAGACCCCTTCTGACCCCATAGGATTGATGAGGGGGATATTATAAAGCCACGCGGGGCCAAAAAAAAAAAAAAAAATCCAATTTTTTCGCAGTAGAGACGCGTCTTGGTACGCGAACCGGGCAGCTAACCGGGCAGCTAACCGGGAAGCTAACCGGCAGTGTAACGGGAGTCTGAGGAGTAGCTGATTGGCTGTCAACATTGTAAACAGTCCGGAGCGGCCGCCATCTTGTCTCTCGGTAGGATCGAGAGACAAGAGGTGGAAAAAAAAAGGTGTAAATGAATGAAAGGGGTAAGGCAGACCCCTCCTGAACCCCTAGGATTGATGAGGGGGCTATTAAAGTTCCCTGCGGGGCAAAAGAAAAAAAAATTGCGATTTTTCGCGGTAAAGGTGCTTCCTGGTACGTTAACCGGGCAGCTAAGCGGCAGCGTAACGGGAGTCCGACATATTGTGTTTTTTGAAAGTTTGTGATATGTGCACATGTGGATTTTGTCTAATTAAGGTTAAAAAAATATATATATATCTTTAAGCGTGTTCTGGCGCGCTTACGTTTTGGGTTTGGTTTAGGCTGCAGAGACGATACGTCACGGTTATGCGATGCATCATGAGGCGTCTCACGGGCTACGTGATACGTCACTTAATAAAGAATATATTTTACAGCTATAGATATTAGCTTTTAAAAAACCAATGAAATTCACAGAAAAAACCATAGGTTATAGACCATATATAGTTAGGAATTTGCATTTACAAAACCTTGAAAATTCACTGAAAAAACCATAGGTTATAGACCATATATAGTTAGGGATTAGCATTTAAAAAACCTTCTTTTATTTGCACAAAACCATTGAAATTCCATATATAGTTAGTTGCACTAACTATATATCGCGGACCCGCAATCCACTGCTAATGATGTCACATATTACATCATTCATGACATGGTCAGTGACATCACTGATGACATCACTGATGACATCTCAAATGACATCACTGATGACATCACTGATGACATCTCAAATGACATCACTGATGACATCACTGACATCTCATTTGACATTACTGATTACATCACTGATGATATCATTTATGTGATAATACATCTTCAGACTCTAATATAACCTTAGATACACTCACTGTAAACAGGCACTCACAGACTGTCACACATCCATGGAGTTACTCACACACCTAGTCAGTCATGCAAAGAATCAATCACATCTCCATTTCCTCAACTATACAGTTATACACACCTTACTTATTCAAACATATAGTAACACATATTTACTCTCTTATACAATCCTTGATACAAGTTCACAATGATTCATACAGCCACTCACACATTCACTGGCTCTTATGGTCAGTTATTTATATATGTCAACTCTCACATGGAGTGTGTTTTACATATGTACTTACTTTGACATGTAGCACTGAGATATCCATTCACTCACCAATATACTCATGCACACAGTCAACTGTCCATACAGCTGTTTCTACATGCACTTTTGAACCCATACACCTAGGGAATCAACTGCTCACACATCTATGCACAGAGTTATACACCTCCCAGCCACCCACACACATACTCAGTCTCCCATACAAATACTTGGGCAACCATTCAATAACCCATATAGTTACTGATATAGCTACTGATTTAAACATGCAGCAGTTTACAGAACAACATAAATAATGATTGCCAAATTAAGACACTTTAATCACTAACCCATACACTCAGTGAGACACATTTAATCATTCTCTCATACAGTCAGTCATGCACCTACTAAATCCTTCATCCAGACACTTATACATCCACTCATTCTTCAATATGTAAGACATATTTTAACTTTACAGAAACATACAGTCACTGGGTGTTGTCATCAGTGATGTCATCAGTGATGTCATCAGTGATGTCATTTGAGATGTCATCAGTGATGTCATCAGTGATGTCACTGACCATGTCATGAATGATGTAATATGTGACATCATTAGCAGTGGATTGCGGGTCCGCGATATATAGTTAGTGCAACTAACTATATATGGAATTTCAATGGTTTTGTGCAAATAAAATAAGGTTTTTTAAATGCTAATCCCTAACTATATATGGTCTATAACCTATGGTTTTTTCAGTGAACATATATATATATATATATATATATATATATATATATATATATATATATATATATATATATATATATATATATATATATATATATATATATATATATATATATATATATATATATATATATATATATATATATATATATATATTTGTTTTAATCATCTTGGGGATATCCTGAGGTATAATCATAATAATATCTGATCTAGTTGGATGTTAGTTGAGACACTCTTGTATTCATACTGCAGATGTCATTAATACGTTTTAATGCTGTAAGATATATTGCAGAATAGTTTCTGTCTCTTTAAGATATTCTCTCTTTTCCTCTTTCTTTTCCTTCTCTTCTTTCTTTCTCCACCTTTTTTTCTCTCTACTCCTGGTCCACTGTCTTCTCTATTTTCGAAATATCAGACATTGAATAACTTTAAATAGATTACTCATCATCAAATGTCTATTCTGTTGTTTTTAGAGTGGGGGGATGGGGTCAGAGGGCGGGCAGGGAGGTGGGTCATGATCGAAAAGGCTTTTTCATTTTTGCATTTGTCTTTTGTAATTTCAATAAAGGAAAAAAAGAGAGAACAAAGCAATGCAATTCAAATTCCTGATATATCCTTCCTCTAATTTTAACACTCCTTTGAACAACTAAAGAGAGCAGACATCTTACATTCTTTTCACCACCTAGTCACAACACCTACCCCGACATTGGAAATAGCGCTGAATTTGTCATATTAAACTTTTATCTCGAATTGCGTATGTTTACTTCCACAAGTACTTAGCCACCTGTACTTGATCCCATTGTTATCTTTATTCACACCAACCTGAAGAAGACATTACGCTATACATGACATTCTTTTTGAAAAGGTTCACATGGTATAACCCAGATGCCAGCTGGATCTGTACTCCTCAACTTGCTTATAAATCTCACTCTTCCTGTCCTTCCAAGCACGTCTTGATATTTACGTAAGTTGAACCTTTCTACCAGACAATTATTTTACAGATGGTACAAGCAGGTTTCTTTAGAGCAATGCCATGCTGCATTAGAAAATCGTCCTTCAAGTGAACCTCATTGTGTGTTAAAAGCATCTTTGCTATCTATCTTTGTAAAACACTTGATTCATGAGCTTGATGACCAAATGAGAAGAAAATTCTTGAAAACATGAATTTCTGGCCATCTGGAGTACAAATCCATGAACACCAGCAGATGCATGGGAATCAAATCAAAAAAAAAAACAGACTCAGGATGCCAAAAGCCATCTCTTGCCAAGGACAAACTGAAATCTTTAGAGGTGGGAAGAGCTTGTGGAGTTGCACTATGTGGAATTTCACTGAGTTACCAAAAACCTCTGTGGAGTTTCCCAGAGTTCCATGACCTCTAGGGTCATGCCAAAGTGCTGTAAATAGGAGACACTATTGTTATTTTTTCAAGGGAGGAAGCACTTCATGTCCAGTAGATTGAGTGGAATTATTTAGAAGAATGACACTTTTCTCAAAGTTTGACTGCACGCTGTTGCATGGTGCCAGGTTTCTGATCTGATACAGATATGTATCATACTAAAAAAGCTCCAACTCTGAAACTACCTGGCTGCTTTCAAGCTGTCAGAATCTGCTTGCGCATCCGCACAGCGTCCTTCTTGATTATTTGATCAGTGCTGTAATAAACAAAACTGGTCGCACAAGCCACTGATACATCCCTGAACTGTCTGTGCTTCTGAAGAAAAACATATATGCAGCAGTGCATGTTGCAGTTTAATACAGACAGCAGTGCATGCTACTGTGTGATACAGACAGCAGTGCATGTTGCAGATTGATACAGACAGCAGTGCAGGGTATGTGGTAGTTTGATACAGACAGCAGTGCATGCTACCGTGTGATACAGACAGCAGTGCATGTTGCAGTTTGATACAGACAGCAGTGCAGGGTATAGTGTGATACAGGCAGCAGTACATGCTGCAGTTTGATACAGACAGCAGTATATTTTGCAGTTTGATACAGACAGCAGTGCATGCTACCGTGTGATACAGACAGTAGTGCGTGGTTAAGTTTGATACTGACAGCAGTACAGGGTGCAGTGTGATATAGGCAGCAGTGCATGATGCAGTTTGATACAGACTTTGAGAAGAAAAGGGGTCCCAGTTACGGAGGGGTGTGTGCGAACACAACCAATTAATTAAATCAAATGAACAAAAATATGTCTATAATGTTTTATTCACATTATAGGAAAGAAACCAACAATTATAATTTCAAACATTGCGGTTGTATTAGTGCCCCTGGGGGTAAGGAGGACGTGAAGTCATGAGGGTGGTGTAGGTAGGGGATAGTGACAGTAAAAACACGTATATATGAAACGTTAGCACAAATTCAATGAAAGATATATAACAAAAACAGTCACAGTTCAAACCAGTAGTTCATAGTACACATGCCCCATTGTCCGTAATATACAGGAATAGTGTGTAAGAAGAGGCTGTGTCATAAACCGGGGAGTGTGTCAACGTTTCGACCCCAAGTAAGGCAGGAATCAATGAAGACCTTGCATGAGGGTCTTCATCAGGACGAAGGAAGGGTGGTGGGGCTAACAACCTATTTAAAGGAGTAATTAGTTCAGATTATTATAATGATCGTTAGAAAAATGTCTTAATCAAAAGAAGGGGGAGGATTACGAGGGTTGACACACCGTATGTTGAAGCATACCTGAATAAATCAGTGCTTCCTGGTCATTGGTCAGGATCGGTCCGATGAGAAGCATTCAATCCTATGGAAGATGCCAACAATGTGTAAAAACTATATTATGAATAATCATCGTAGCGGAAATGAATAAATCAGACTTACTTATTAGATTAAATCCGGTATCCCAATATGATAGGGGAGATGGATCCGGACACTGGGCATAGGAGACCACTCTACGTATCTACATAAAAGGGAAAACATAATCAGCCTTGGCCGAGATGTACTCACTTCGGGAGAGAGGTCAGTCAGTAGGGCAGCTTACCGAATATCGTAGAGAATTTCAGAGTGTCCCCCTTTCAATGGATTACGTCCGCATTAATCAGGAGTCGTAACCTAAGCGGAGGATGGAGAATGGAGTTAAGAATACTATGGTGCTCAGGTCACCTGTATTGAAACTACTGCCAAAAGCCGGTGATCGGCGTGCTTACCGATGGAAGATATATCCAGCGTCTTAGCGGGAGCCTCGAGGTGAATGCAGACAGCAGTATATGTTGCAGTTTGATACAGACAGCAGTGCGTGATTCAGTGTGATACAGACAGCAGTATATGTTGCAGTTTGATACAGACAGCAGTGCATGCTACCGTGTGATACAGACAGCAGTGCGTGTTGCAGTTTGATACCGACAGCAGTGCAGGGTGCAGTGTGATATAGGCGGCAGTGTATGCTGAAGTTCTATACAGACAGCAGTATATGTTGCAGTTTGATACAGACAGCAGTGCATGCTACCGTGTGATACAGACAGTATTGACATATAGTGCGTGGATAAGTTTGATACAGACTGCAGTGCAGGGTGCAGTGTGATATAGGCAGCAGTGCATGCTGCAGTTTGATACAGATGCCAGTGTATGTGGAGTCCGATACAAACTCTAGGGCATGGTTCAGTGTTTCTTGCAGTGTGATAAAGAAAGCAGTGCATGTTGCAGTTTGATGCAAACACCAGTGCATGATTCAGTGTATGTTGCTGTGTGATGCAGACAGTGCTGCATGTTGCCTTTTATTACAGACAACAGTGCATGCTGTTGTGTGATACAGAGAGCTGTACATGTTGCAGTGTGATACGAACAGCAGTACATGCTGCCGTTTGATACAGACAGCAGTATATTTTGCAGTTTGATACAGACAGCAGTGCATGCTACCGTGTGATACAGACAGTAGTGCGTGGTTAAGTTTGATACTGACAGCAGTACAGGGTGCAGTGTGATATAGGCAGCAGTGCATGATGCAGTTTGATACAGACTTTGAGAAGAAAAGGGGTCCCAGTTACGGAGGGGTGTGTGCGAACACAACCAATTAATTAAATCAAATGAACAAAAATATGTCTATAATGTTTTATTCACATTATAGGAAAGAAACCAACAATTATAATTTCAAACATTGCGGTTGTATTAGTGCCCCTGGGGGTAAGGAGGACGTGAAGTCATGAGGGTGGTGTAGGTAGGGGATAGTGACAGTAAAAACACGTATATATGAAATGTTAGCACAAATTCAATGAAAGATATATAACAAAAACGGTCACAGTTCAAACCAGTAGTTCATAGTACACATGCCCCATTGTCCGTAATATACAGGAATAGTGTGTAAGAAGAGGCTGTGTCATAAACCGGGGAGTGTGTCAACGTTTCGACCCCAAGTAAGGCAGGAATCAATGAAGACCTTGCATGAGGGTCTTCATCAGGACGAAGGAAGGGTGGTGGGGCTAACAACCTATTTAAAGGAGTAATTAGTTCAGATTATTATAATGATCGTTAGAAAAATGTCTTAATCAAAAGAAGGGGGAGGATTACGAGGGTTGACACACCGTATGTTGAATCATACCTGAATAAATCAGTGCTTCCTGGTCATTGGTCAGATGGGTCCGATGAGAAGCATTCAATCCTATGGAAGATGCCAACAATGTGTAAAAACTATATTATGAATAATCATCGTAACGGAAATGAATAAATCAGACTTACTTATTAGATTAAATCCGGTATCCCGATATGATAGGGGAGATGGATCCGGACACTGGGCATAGGAGACCACTCTACGTATCTACATAAAAGGGAAAACATATTCAGCCTTGGCCGAGATGTACTCACTTCGGGAGAGAGGTCAGTCAGTAGGGCAGCTTACCGAATATCGTAGAGAATTTCAGAGTGTCCCCCTTTCAATGGATTACGTCTGCATTAATCAGGAGTCGTAACCTAAGCGGAGGATGGAGAATGGAGTTAAGAATACTATGGTGCTCAGGTCACCTGTATTGAAACTACTGCCAAAAGCCGGTGATCGGCGTGCTTACCGATGGAAGATATATCCAGCGTCTTAGCGGGAGCCTCGAGGTGAATGCAGACAGCAGTATATGTTGCAGTTTGATACAGACAGCAGTGCGTGATTCAGTGTGATACAGACAGCAGTATATGTTGCAGTTTGATACAGACAGCAGTGCATGCTACCGTGTGATACAGACAGCAGTGCGTGTTGCAGTTTGATACTGACAGCAGTGCAGGGTGCAGTGTGATATAGGCGGCAGTGTATGCTGCAGTTCTATACAGACAGCAGTATATGTTGCAGTTTGATACAGACAGCAGTGCATGCTACCGTGTGATACAGACAGTATTGACATATAGTGCGTGGATAAGTTTGATACAGACTGCAGTGCAGGGTGCAGTGTGATATAGGCAGCAGTGCATGCTGCAGTTTGATACAGATGCCAGTGTATGTGGAGTCCGATACAAACTCTAGGGCATGGTTCAGTGTTTCTTGCAGTGTGATAAAGAAAGCAGTGCATGTTGCAGTTTGATGCAAACACCAGTGCATGATTCAGTGTATGTTGCTGTGTGATGCAGACAGCGCTGCATGTTGCCTTTTATTACAGACAACAGTGCATGCTGTTGTGTGATACAGAGAGCTGTACATGTTGCAGTGTGATACGAACAGCAGTGCATGTTGCAGTTTGATACAGACAGCAGTGCATGCTGCAGTTTTAAACAGACAGTAGTGCAGCTACAGTGTGGTACAGACAGCAGTGCATGCTGCAGTGTGATACAGACAGCAGTACATGTTGCAGTGTGATACAGACAGCAGTACATGTTGCAGTGTGATACAGACAACAGTGCATGTTGCAGTTTGATACAGACAGCAGTGCATGCTGCAGTTTTAAATAGACAGCAGTGCAGCTTCAGTCTGATACAGCCAGCAGTGCATGCTGCAGTGTGATACAGACAGCAGTACATGTTGCAGTGTGATACAGACAGCAGTACATGTTGCAGTGTGATACAGACAGCAGTACATGTTGCAGTGTGATACAGACAGCAGCATATGTTGCAGTTTGATAAAGACAGCAGTGCGTGGTTCAGTCTGATACAGACAGCAGTACATGTTGCAGTTTGATACAGACAGCCGTGCAATCATGCAGTTTTAAACAGACAGCAGTGCAGCTACAGTGTGTTACAGACAGCAGTGCATGTTGCAGTTTGATACAGACAGCAGTGCATGGTGCAGGGTGATATAGACAGCAGTGCATACTGCAGTTTGATACAGACAGCAGTGCATGCTGCAGTTTGATACTGGCAGCAGTGCATGTTGCAGTTTTATACAGATGCCAGTGTATGAGGAGTCTGATACGGACCCCAGCGCATGGTTCAGTGTTTCTTGCAGTGTGATACAGACAGCAGTGCATATTGCAGTCTGATGCAGACACCAGTGCATGATTCAGTGTATGTTGCTGTGTGATACAGACAGCGCTGCATGTTGCCTATTATTACAGACAACAGTGCACGCTGCAGTGTGATATAGACAGCAGTGCATGTTGCAGTTTGATACAGACAGCAGTGCATGCTGCAGTTTTAAACAGACAGCAGTGCAGCTACAATGTGATACAGACAGCAGTGCATGCTGCAGTGTGATACAGACAGCAGTACATGTTGCAGTGTGATACAGACAGCAGTACATGTTGCAGTGTGATACAGACAGCAGTGCATGTTGCAGTGTGATACAGACAGCAGTGCATGCTGCAGTTTTAAACAGACAGCAGTGCAGCTACAATGTGATACAGACAGCAGTGCATGCTGCAGTTTGATACAGATCCCAGTGTATGGTGAGTCTGATGCAGACCCCAGCGCATGGATCAGTGTTTCTTGCAGTGTGATACAGACAGCAGTGCATGTTGCAGTCTGATGCAGACACCAGTGGATGCTTAAGTGTATGTTGCTGTGTGATGCAGGCAGCGCCACATCTTGCAGTTTATTACAGACAACCGTGCATGCTGCAGTGTGATACAGACAGCAGTGCATATTGCAGATTGATGCAAACAGCCGCCCATGGTTCAGTCTGATATGGAGAGCACTATATGGTTCTGTGTTAAACAATTTTATTAAGGGCAGCAATGCATTGTGTAGTTTAAAAATTTGCTCACAGACATAGAACCGGCAGACTTGTGACTCTGTCTCTTTACCTGTTGCTCGTCTTGCAGAAACAGACCTTTTCTTGGGATTCGCCTTTGCCCATAAAGTAGTTTTCTCCTACGAGAGGATTTGGAATTAGTGGGTGCAGAGTTAGTGCCAACGGTAGGGCACAGGTTCGAAGCCTGCTAGCTTGTGTAAAGTGTGTGCTGAGGTGTAAGACACATTACCGGGGTCCATGAGACAGTTCAGTGTCTTGTGTGCGCCAAAATTTACAATATACCCGCTCTGAATAGCTCTTCGAAGCCTTGTACATTTTTACTTTGAGTTCTGGAATAACAGATATTAAACATGAATTACTAAAATGCAAAGTTAATAGAACTGAATGACCTACTGCATGTATCAATGAGAGATCCCTAAGTGTGCCATAAGAATCTCAGCACACTACAGCAGTGTAGCGTGTGGTCGTGTCTCGAGAGGTCCACCAGTGGGATCTCTCAGATTCGTCCACACGGGTTGCAATCCACAACAGTCATAATTAAGTCTATAAGTCATCTTACCTTTCTGAAAAGAGGTGCGGTGAGCCACACTCAACCCTAGAGGTTTAATTGCAGATAATGGATTTTAACTCCTTAAATGTCTTGATGCCAGATGAATAGTGATAATTTTTTTTAGTGCTAGATAAAATACTATTTTTCGATTTGTGCACCCCCTTTCCACTACCCAAGGGCCATTTGACATTTCCATTCTGACGGTATCTTGAGTCCATTTGAGGGGCGCAGTAAGGCAGCAGCCTGCAGTGGCCTTACAGCAGCACCAGAGTGTCACCGTCACAAACAGGGGTTCAGACTGAGACCTTTAGTAATGATATGGGGATGTCTTACCTCACCACTGAGATCTGATCCAGGAGTCTCACACCCTGTGGAAAGGAAGCGAGGTGACCCCAGAGCAGGGCACCCTAGGAGCAGTGCACCTGTGTAGGGGGTCCTGCCTCACAGCTGACAGCAGGAGAGGCTATAGTAGGACTCCTCCAGCCCAGCAGGGTCATCCCTCTTATGCCGATGAACCACCATCATTAGCACACGCCTGTCAGTATCTCCTTGGGACCAATTTAGAGGTTGGGGACTGTGTGTCTATTTTTTTTGTTTTTTTGCAGTTTTATGTACTCGACCCAAGGGTTTTAGAGCGCTTTACCGGATAAACAGTTTTATTGCACAAGGTCACGTTAATTTGTTTCAGGCACAGAGACATTCTAGGGAACATTTATTAAGGTTTTGCATCTGGGTTGCATCACTTGTACGGCACAGCCTTGAAGCAAAATACTTTTTGGCATTTATCAAGCCATGCAAATCAACCTTGTGCTGCTTTGCATAGATTAGTAAATACAAAGTAACGCAATGCAATACAAAGAGCTGATGCATTACTTTGCACTGGGAGGCATCACATGGGTGGAGGATAGGTCCCATTATGGGTTCAGAAGAGGCAAAGGAACAACCGAGCAGTGTCTCAATTTGGCACTAATTATGGGCAAGTACATGGGTGCCAAGAACAGTTCCATCCACTTGGCATTCATGGACTTGTCCAGTGCCTTTGACACTGTATGTAGGGGTAAGTTGTGGCGGATGATAGAGTCTATGGGGTTTGAGGAACCTTTGGTTACCTTGCTTCGTAGGCTCCATGCCGCCACAACAGTGAGAATAAGATATGGCCCTGGTGAGGAGAAGACTAAACCCATATTATCCACTGAAGGTGTTCGCCAGGGTTGTATTTTGGCTCCCTTTTTATTTTTGGTTTATACCAATGGACTAGAAAGTTTTTTGTTAGAATCCGGTGCTGACTTTCCACAGGCTAATGGCAAAAGGATACCAATGTTGTCATATGCAGACGACACTGTTTTAATGACCCTCACTTCCAATAGCATGCAGATTTGCCTGAATGCTTTTGATACATTTATAGAAAGTTTAGATCTTAGGGTCAACTTCACTAAGTCCTTTGCCATGACTTGCGGCCCAAGAAGCGTAAAAACACGCAGATATATGTATGTATGTATGTATGTATAAAATATTTTATTACGCGCTCTGCTACTACAGAGTATCCTGGCGCGATATGTGAGCTTAAACAGGGCCAAACCAGAAGGAGAAAGAAAGAAGAAAAAAAAAACAATTAGATACTGAGATTAAAAAGGTGGGTTTTTAACCCCTTCTTAAATTCTGTCAATGTGGCTGAGGCTCGCAAAGAGAGCGGCAGGGCATTCCACGACCGAGCTGCTTGGACAGAAATGGACTGACCACCCAATCTCACATATCTGACTTTAGGCGTAGTCATCAGAAGGAGATTAGCTGATCGGAGTGCACGGCTAGGAATATAGAAAGTAAACCTCTTGTGCAAGTATTGTGGTCCTTGTTGGTGCAAGGCACGAAAGGCCAGGACCAGTGATTTAAACACAATACGATGGGCCACAGGAAGCCAGTGTAGCTTTCGGAGATGGGCAGATGCGCTAGTTCTTCTCGGGAGGTGAAATAAAAGTCGAACCGCAGCATTCTGAATGATCTGCATTCGATTGATAAGATATTTAGGGAGACCGCTAAAGAGGGCGTTGGCGTAATCTAGCCTTGATAAGATCAGAGCACGCAGAACCGTCTCCTTTGCTTCCCTATGAAGCAGTGGGAGGAACCTTTTTAGTGACTTAACGGTCAGGAAACAGGTCGCCGTAAGTTTTTTTAGATGCACTTCAAACCTGAGATCCTGTCCAAACCAGACCCCCAAGTTTTTGGCCAGGCCTCTGAGAGAGCTGGGACAAGCAAAATCAGGCGGCCAAATAAGATCCTTAAAATTGGCCGGGAAGTTGCCATAAAACAACAGCTCTGTCTTGTCCTCGTTACATTTGAGTTGGGCTGAAAGGAGCCACCGAAAGACATTAGATAGACAGGAGCAGACGACACTGGCATCTAAGCAGTTCTTAGGCCAGGTAAACAACAGCTGTGTGTCGTCGGCATACGTCATTATTTTGGCTCCCCATTGCTCAGCCAGATGGATCAACGGAGTCATATAAACGTTGAACAGCAGAGGGCTCAACGTCGACCCCTGAGGGACCCCTGTGCTGAGCTTCTTGGGAGACGAGGCGTAAGGAGGTATCCATACTTGCTGCGTCCGCTCCGACAGAAATGAGGACAGCCAGGCCAGAACCGCGCCTGACAGTCCCACCTCTGCCAGCCGATTCAGCAGCAGAGCATGGGGTACCGTATCGAAGGCGGCAGATAGGTCCAGCAAAACCAGGACCGCTCTGCCGCCTCCGTCAAGGCACTCCCTAATAGCCTCTGAGACTTCCACCAGGGCCGTCTCAGTGCTAAAAGCCGCCCTGAAACCCGATTGAGCCGGGTGAAGGGCTTTAGAGGACTCAATGAAATTATTCAGTTGTCTGAAGACAACCTTTTCACAGACCTTTGCCAATGCCGGGAGCAGCGATATCGGACGATAACTGGATGTGGCTAGAGGGTCCAGGCCAGGTTTCTTTAGCAGGGGAAGTAATTTCGCCTGTTTCCAACAGATGGGCACAGAGGCAGAGGCCAGAGACAGATTAACAACCTGAGTGACCTCCTGATATACCAAGCTCGCCGCTCCTCCCAGAACCCTGGCGGGGCACGGATCAGAGGGCGAACCCGACTTTAATGACTCCAGGATGGCCAGCACGTCCGCTTGCAGAGCTGGCTCGAAGATGGAAAATTGACTGATGGATTGCTTTCCACCAGAGCTGGCAAAGGGTGACAAAGGCTGAAGAAGACCACAGGAATGTTGGAGCTCTTCTTGGATTTTAACGATTTTATTGTCGAAAAAACAGGACAGTTCCTCGCACCAAAGATCAGAAGCCGGAAGAACTGGGGTGGCAGCACTGGGAGAGAGGAAACTCTGAACAATGGCAAAGACTTCTTTGCCATTGTTGTCCGCCTTCTCTATCCTTTCTGAGAAGTACCTACTTTTAGCAGCCTTAATTTCGGCATAGTAAACCTTCTGCGCCCTCCGCAGATCGCTCTTCAGGTCAGGGCGAAATTCAAGGCGCCAGGCTCGCTCCAGTTTTTTACAGCCGGATTTGAGTTCCCTGAGAGCGTGGGAGAACCAGGGTTTAGAGGGCGATGACCTGACCCGTTTACTACCACCTCTATTGGTGGGCACGACGGCGCTTTGTTTAACCCAGGCATTGAATACATCCACAGCAGACTCTAGGTTAGACGGCAAAATTGGCCGATTAGCCAAAAGAGACTCTGAAAAAGTGGTTACATTTATTCGCTGGGCGTGAGCTTGAGGGGCAGGCAGATCACTCGGCCCTTTAGAACTTAAGGGCCATGTGAACAAAAGCAAGGCATGGTCCGACCAGGTAACCCTCATATATGGTGAAGGACTCAATTATAGTGAAAGTTGATAATTTCAATTACCTGGGTAACCTTTTTAATAATAAACTGAATTGGGACCCTTTGATTCCAGCTCGGGTACAAAAGGTTACACAATCAATTGAAGCCCTTTTTCGTTTTGCCAGTAAATTAGGTCAAAGGCGAATAGCAGAAATAATATCCCTGTATAAAGCTAAGTGTGTCTCCATTGTAACTTTTGGCGCTGGAGTATGGGGGTCACAGAACTGTGAAAAGTTACAGATTATGGAAAATAAATTTATAAAGCGCCTATTATCTGTCCCATCTGGCACGTCGAATAGTTTTTGTCATGGGGAGGTGGGTATGGAGTTTGTAAGTGACATCATACATGTAGCTTCATTACTGCTATGGTCTAAAGTCTGGCAATCCGAAGAACTGAAACTGACAAAGGATATTTTACAAGATTGCCTTAAACTTGACCACTTCAGGGAGATCCCATGGCTCCTATATGTTAGGGATACCTTTTACAAGATTGGGTTAGGTAATATGTTTGAAAAGCCTGATACGATTAACAAGGATGCTAAGTTAATTATTAAAAATGCCTACCGTTCTAATGTGAGTACCTTAAGGAATAGTGAGTATGCACTGTATGTTAGGGGCAAATTGCAGCGGCCTTTTTAATTATTATTATTATTATTATTATTATTATTATTATTATTATGCTGTTTTATAACGCGCTCCATTACTGCCGGAGTATCCTGGCGTGAAAAATCATATATTATCAATACACAATGGCCTTTTTATTTGACAAGGTTTTGCCTCAGTACTCTACACTTCCTTTTTGCCTTTCCAATGCAAGGGGGGTGGTGTGAGAGACTACCTCCTTGCCCCTGTAATGATAAGGTTTCGCAAAGTACATTGCACCTTATCCTTTTCTGTGCTTTGTATAAGGTCCCAAGAAATACATTCATTAGACCTGCCTTATTATCCTTTCGATCATGCTATTACAAAGAGGGCTATGAACATTAATTGTCCTTGTCAACTTCGAACATTTGTAATGCTGTTCTTAGTTTTATTAAATCAGCCTTTGCTATTAGAGAGCGATATTGAAATAAGCTGTGAGTGGAAATTCCCATAAGTGTTTTTCCTGTTGGCCTGTTGATGAAATTAATTTAGCATTTTATGTCCTGTCCATATATGATTGAGGTTATTTTTAATGTATTGTATATCCTAAATAGGTAAATATGTATTGTGGATTTTTATGACAATGTATGTATTTTATATTAGTGTATACTTTTATGACTCCTTTGTGGATTCGAAATAAAGTTATTTGAATGAATGCATAGATTAGTAAATACAAAGTAACGCAATGCAATACAAAGAGCTGATGCATTACTTTGCACTGGGAGGCATCCCATGGGTGGAGGATGGGCGTTTACAAACAATCTTCCTTAGATTTTGGTGAATTATCAGATTTACAAAGACTTGTAAATCTGGGAATGCACCTAAAAGTTACACCTCCCTGTGTGGTGGTGAGCCTCAGCAAGGCCTACCAGTGCTAGGTGTTCACCCTTCTCTGCACAGAGTCCTCAGACCATAGAATAGAAGTTGGCACAGAAACTGGAATAGAAAAGATGTATTAAACCTCATGAAGTGGAACTACATTCACACAGCACCCTTCGGTAATGTATGAAGCAGCACACTGAATGGAAGGAGCTTGGTCCTTTAATACCCACAAAGGGGCTCAAAAGAAGGTGGTACAAGTATAAAAAGAAAGTTTTAGGTACATATTAGGTCATACAGAAAATGCAAAGTCAGCAAGTGGGAGGAGTTAACAGTTGCAAATTCTGGTGAACACATCCTGACAGTTATAGACTAGTAACAGCTGCAAGGAAAGCTGCAAGCTCAACTGAGCATGTGCGAAGCAGAAGAGGCTAAATATAACCTGTCTCTAGGCAGATTTCAAGGGCAGACAACAGCAAGGTAGGACAGAGCACATGGCATGCACGTGGTAGCACATGGCAAACAAGATGGCTGTCAGAAATACAAAATGGATTCCACAAAACGGGCAAGATAGTCTCTAAACACAGAATGTCTTCTGCTAATGCTAACCCAATTGCTGCAAAATTACAACAGACAACCCTTTTAGCATGAGCTGAAGACATTCATTTATCTGGGGTAGTCTAGATACGCATCCTGTACATCAATGCCTATCAGTTCAATTACCTCTTTATTTAGCAGTTGTTGGGCTTTCATATCTGCAACATTCTTCTTGGCAGGTGTACAAGCAGTGATGCAAATAGAGCAAAGCATAGGACCACAATGTATACATATACAGCATGTAAACAGTATCACCAGTAGTATACATAAGATAGTCAGTAGCTTCCAGCCCCAAGTAATAAAGAGTGTGCATATCCAGTTCAAAAATGTCCATGTACCAGTATCTGGATGAATCTCTGCAGCGATCTTATGCAGTTTAGAGATTGCATCGTATACTGAAGGCAAGTGATCCAGAATAAAAACACAACAGCTGCTGCCAATGATGCGACGAGCACCACCTTGATCAGCCAAGATCACATCAAGCACCATTTTTTTTTGGAGTGCTAGAATCCTTGCGACTTGCAGCTACTCTGTAATGTTCCCAAGTGCCATAGCTGTCTGTTTGGTAACAGCTTCCACAACACGAGTCAATGGCCTTATCTTTTGGCTGTTCAATGCAGCAGCCACAAAGAAAAACAATCCTAAATTGAAATAAACATATTGTTGCAGAGTGGTGTCAGTCTGGTCCACTTCATCCATATTTATTGTTCTCTTATTTCTGTTTTTGGAAATGTCATTGTTCAATCGGAACTCACGATGATACGATGCAGGTGCCAAGAACACAGGGGGCAATTGGAAAGATACATAGCAAACCCCTGACCACCCGACAGGTAATTGATAGTACCCTTTATTACCACACACAAAGTAGGTATTATGCGATGCGATAAAGCTGCTGGATTTTTCCACGGATCAGGCAATGCAGTTTTAAGAGCCATAACATCTGCTCTGTTCCAAGCAGTGTAAACCCAATTATAAACAAAATAAACCTTTGCATCAATAGAATCCTTATCATTACTTGATTGATTGATTGAAGGCTTTAATTCGATATAAAAGAATATCATAAAAGCATAATGCAATGGATTAAAATCAATATTTACATGCACATTCAATTTACACAATAAAAACATTGTATGAGCAATTAAGACAAGTATTAAAATGACAAGGCAAGCCTTTTTAAACGAATTATCCAAGACCATTTCAGGAACTTGGATATACCGCAAACAAACAAAGTGCGTGTGTCAGACATTAAAATACGGAGGGCCACTTTGTGTTGCCGAGTGCCCAAATGGCTACAGAGTGGTTTGAGCTACCGCCGCCTAGGGGCTAAATAGGCCGGACATTAAAAAAAGAGATGGGCAACTGACTCGACACGCGTTGGACATAGCGCACAAAAGGGAGATTGCTGGTAGGGAGTTTTCCACTGTGCTAACAGTTCATTTACAGGGAGCGTCCCTATTCTGAATTTAAAATAGAGGGCTCAATCTAGGGGGTTGGATATAATATCTAGATCCAGTTCATAAACCACCACATCCTTAATATTCATAAAATTTAAGGTCGATTTACAATGTTTAGAGTCTGTGGAGTTTTTGCAAGAGATCCAAGTCCAATATAGTTTCTTTAGGACGGCTTTGGGGGGGGCAGTCCTGGACCCCCATGCCCTGCCGAGACCGATGGCCCCAGCAAGCGTTTCACGTCCCTTAGCCACTTGATCTTGGACCAGCCCTCCATTTGCATCACCTCTAACAGAGCTTCTGCATATGAGGCCAACTCGGGCACACGCCACAGGCGAGCCCAGAGCAGCAATAGACGTAGTTGTGCTTGGTCCTGGATCAATCTGCAACCCAGATCCATTAAAACAGGGACAGAAGGGGTACTCTGGGGAAGGGCCATCAGTTCCTTCAAATATTTACACTCTGATTTAGCTAAGGCTTCAAGGTTGCACGTTCCCCACAGTTCCGCCCCATACAAAGCAGCACTGACCCCTCTTGCTTTGTAGATCTCCACTACTGGGGCGATCGGCTTGGTTGAAGAGGAGCGTTGCTCTTTTAGGAGTGCACCACCCATCATTTTTTGGATGTGCGAATTCCAGTGCATTGAATCAGTTAAGCGGATTCCTAGGTAGTCGAATTCGGCCACCCTCTCCAAAGGCACAGAATGCAGCACCGGGGGGCGACCATTTTTTTGGGGGGGTTCAAAACCAAGTATTTAGTTTTATTGGTGTTGATAATCAAGCCCCTAAGTGAGCAGAACTCCTGGAAGCTATTAAGGAAGCTCTGCAGACCCATAGGAGTCTTTGAGATGAGGAGGGTGTCGTCAGCAAAGAGAAGTGTGGGATACGCTTGCCTGCCAGGGACGGTGAATCTGCAGGAGTTCTAAGCAGATGCTCGACCACTCCGTTCACATAAAGAGAGAACAGAGTGGGAGCGAGCACACAACCCTGACGGACACCACTCCCCACACGGATCCTGTCCGTTTTTTCGTACCTGAGCATAGTTGTCATTGTGGAGCCTCACCAATACAGACAGGATATACGGTGGCAGCCCCATCTCCGACAGAACCCTCCATAGCCTCTCCATGGGTACTAGGTCAAAGGCAGTCTTCAGGTCTATAAAGGCCAAGTAAAGACTGCCCTTGCCCAGCACCACCACCTTCCAATAGAGAAGAACCAATCTAAATTTTTGAATTCATTTTGGGCGCCATCTTGGGTAGGGGTAGGATCGCGGTCTAGTTGATCGGCGATCCCACCCTCCTCACGCCCCCTACACTGGATATAAACATCAAAGTCCCCCGTCCGCGCAGCGGGCGGGCGCAGCGGGCACGCCGGCGGCGCGCCGAAGGCGCGCCAAAGGCAAGCCCGTCTGCGCCTGTCCGCGACCGGACGGGACCAGGGGCCATACCCCCTGTGCGAGGTGGTACAGAGCGGGGCAGATCGATGAGGTATGATGCTATCACACTAAAAAACTTAATGCCTCCGATCAATCACATCTGTCAGCACTCTATACTCCCGGACTCTCCACCCGGGGTCTGTCTACACTGTAAATTTTCATTGACCAGCTATCTAGATAAGTCCCCTTCTAGTAAAATCTACAAAATGTTTCTTCTAAACTGCCGGTCACTGACTAAACATGCCACACAAATGTCTCTCCTGCTGGAGGAAAATGAACCAGATGCAATATTTCTGACGGAGACTTGGTTAAGAGACGCCTCTGACATGGATATCACCTCTATTCTACAAATGGGATATACCTTGCAGAGATTGGACAGATCAGAAGGTAGAGGAGGAGGCCTAGGCATCCTTCATAAAAATCATTACCTCTGTAGAACCTCATCGGCCGATATTTCCAACTGTGAGAGCATGCTATTCACTCTTGAACTTTCACCCACAGATTCATTCTCTGGTGTACTTATCTATCGCCCCCCCAATCAAATAGGGGATTTCATTGAATCACTCCAGTCAAAAATAGCTAACTCTGTGGTTAGTAGATCCAATTTCTCTGTATTAGGAGATATAAATATTCACTTAGATGATCCTAACAACTCCATGGCCAAGGCATTTCTGGACAGTATGGCAGCTCTCCAGATTACACAGAAAGGCTTTGTGCCTACGCATGAAAAGGGCCACCTTCTTGACGGTGTTTTTAGCAATGATAATAGACTAGAAGTAGGGACCCCATTACCTCTTACCTGGACAGACCATTCAGTGGACTCCAGCCACGCCAACTCAGTCCTCTCCTCGTACAACCCTTCTTGGAAGAGACTGGTCCAAAGTCTCCCCAGACCAATGGGCCAATTTACTCTCGGCCGCTCCCCCCCAAAGGGCAACAAACCCTGCAGTACAATATGTACAATATGAGAACTACATCAAATGGCTGTGCACAGCTTTGGACTCTATCGCACCTATCAAAGCTCTTAAAGAAAAAACTAAGTCCAAGGAATCACCTTGGTACACTCTTGAACTTAAAGAACTAAAAAGGGCATGCAGAAGATCTGAAAGAAACTGGAGGATTTCCCGTAGTAAGAAAGACAAAACCACACACCTTGAAGCCATTAAAAAATATAAATTAGAAATCAGACGAACCAAAACCTTATACTTCGAGGAAAAAATTCTAACTGCCTCCAACTCTTCTAGAGAAATCTTTCAGATAGCAAAATTCCTGGTTGATATCCCTATGGTTCTTGCTGATCCGAGTACAGCTCAGGCCCGCTGTGAAAGTCAAGCTGAGTACTTCCACAGCAAAATACAAAAAATTGCCTCTGCCTTTAGCTCACCTAATCTATCCCAAGATACTGGAACCAGCTTACCTAACATCACGACTCCAAAACTAGATGAGTTTCCACTGCTGGATGAGAACTCACTTGCGACCATTATGATGAAAATAAAATCCGGATCTCCTACAGACCCTGCCCCTCCCTATCAGTTAGTAAAAATTGAGAACATTATCAAACCTGTCATCCTCAATATACTAAATTCATCTATTTCCACAGGTTCAGTACCTACCGCATGGAAATGTGCACAGGCTAGGGCTTTGCTGAAGAAACCCACTCTGGATCCAGGCAATATGGCCAACTATCGGCCTATTTCCCTCCTTCCGTGGATCAGCAAACTCCTAGAAAAACATGTCAATTCATCTATTACTCAATTTTTAGAGAACCATCATCTTCTCCACGACTCCCAAGCGGGTTTTCGCCCAAAATTGGGAACTGAGGCGGCCCTCCTGGTGGTAACTGAGCTGGCCAGGAAGCAAATGGATCAAGGCGGCACTGCAGCAATTATGTTGCTTGACCTCAGTGCCGCCTTCGATACCGTTAACACCAACATTCTTCTTCACCGCCTCAATCAGATGGGAATTTCTGGGAAGGCCATGCACTGGCTCCAGTCATTCCTGGAGAATCGATCTTTCAGGGTAGTTGAGGGTACCACTTACTCAAAAGTCTGGCCCCTGGATCAAGGTGTACCTCAGGGCTCTTCATTGAGCCCTACTCTTTTTAATATTTACATGCAGCCGTTAGCCGACATAGTGCACTCCTTCGGCATTGATATAATAACCTACGCCGATGATACACAATTAGTTGTATCTATGAATCAAGCAGACTCTTCCCCGTCCAACTTAAGTAACTGTTTGGTAGCGGTGGCTCAATGGATGGCCATCTCGCATTTGAAATTAAATGGCGAGAAAACTGAGCTCATGGTGCTGGGCAATCCAACCATTCCCAGCCCTCTGTCAGATTGGCCACCATGCATGGGGCCCATACCCCAACCAAAGTGCCACATAAAGAGCTTAGGCATCTGGCTGGACTCCAACCTCAGCTTTATGCAGCAGGCTACCACTCTCTCTGCCACATGCTTTGGGCTAATGCGTATGCTGAGAAAAGTGCTGCCTCTTCTCCCTTTTGAAGCCCGCAGAATATTGGTTCAAGCCATTATACTGTCCCGTCTAGATTACGGGAACTCGTTATATCTAGGTGCCCCCGCATTTACAATCAAAAAGCTACAGGTGATCCAGAATGCTGCAGCTCGCCTCCTGCTGGGCCTCAACAAACGAGAGTCAGCCACCACTGCCCTGAGGAAACTGCACTGGCTCCCTGTTAAGGCTAGAGTGCTATTTAAATCTCTTTGCTTTATGCACAAAGCTATGTGGAAGAATGCCCCTACTATGATCTGTTCCTCGGCAAAACCCTATCTTCCTCACAGATCCCTAAGATCCAGCACTGCCTTTCTGGCTACTGTCAGTAAAATCAGACGGACCAGATGGGGCGGACGCTGCTTCTCCTGGAATGCCGCGAAGGAATGGAACTCCCTGCCCACTTCCCTTCGCAGTGAACCTAGCCTTCTAAAATTTCGGAAGGTTCTGAAAACGCATCTGTTCATTTAATCTCTTCCCTTTTTAGTATGACCGTACTTAGCGCTACGAGGCCTCCGGGTTGTTTGCGCTCTACAAAACCCGATTAATAATAATAATAATAATAATAATAATGGTCCCTGTTCCGGAACGAAAACCAGCTTGGTAGTCCGACAGAATGTTATTGTCGTCTACCCACTGTAGGACTCTCCCCAAGATCCCTTTGCCCACCACCTTTTTGGTTGAATCAATAAGGCTTATAGGCCTGTAGTTTGTGGGGTCGTCCCGACACCCCTTTTTGAATATCGGGACGACCACCGCCCCTTTCCTTGATTCTGGGAGAGGAGCACCATTATTGTTAGTGTTAAGCAAGGAAGAAACCACCTTCCCCCACTCTTTGTGGTTGGCGCGCAACAGATCGCCTGGTAGCCCATCAGGTCCAGGGGCTTTGAGGGGTACCAGAGATTTAATTACGCTCTCCACTTCTCTAGGGGTGAATAAATCACTTAATGCGTCCCCCTGAGGTTTGGCTGTATAAAGACTACTATTATCGATTGGCTGAGGGTTCGTCTCATCAGAGGTGTAAAGGGAGAGAAAGTGGTTGTACCAAGTTCCTGCTGTGATATTGCATGTGATAAGGGAGGTGTCTGGTCTGTTCCTGAGTCTAATTAAATTCCAGAACCCTCTAGAATCTCTGTCAGCACTCGCTTCCATGAGATCAGACCAGTACCTATCCTCCCACTCTTTCTTTGCTGCTTTTGTGCTCTGGGTATACTTTTTCCTAGCTAGCCTGATCTTTGCCGGGGATTTAGTTTTAATAGCAGCGATCAAGGCGGATTTATTGTCCCTGCATTTTTTAGTGAACCAGCCTGGTTGATTCTTAGGTCTCTTATTATTCCCGGCTGGAGAATCTCTAGCTGGGAGACGGAAGAAATTACCCATAGCGGTAATTAGATTACAGAAAAGAGCTGTCACTTCACTAGGTATCTCAGTGCACAAGTCCAGATGGGCCTGTGCAGTTGTTAGGAGCGCCCCTATGGCTAGCAGGTTGCCGTTGTCATAGCGACATTGCACCACTTCAGGCGCCTCCCACAATTAGTGGGTCGTACTGCTGAGGTGGAAGCTGGTTAGGATGGCGTGTACACGCTAAGTTTCCCCGGCCACAAGGGACAAAGAGTCAAGGAGAGGGAGTTGTGGTCACTATCAGCTGTGGGTGAGACCTCCATATCCTGCATAAAACTCCACAAGTTAATGTCGAGGAGAATATAATCTATCCTCGATGTGTGATGCGCCCTGTTATAGATTTGGGCTCCCAGAGGATCCGAGAGTGTCCTCCCATTCACGGCCCTCAGGCCATATTCCAGTGTCAGGGAATTAAGTTGTAAGGCCCTTGGGGACCACCTCCTGATTGGAGGAATAGATAGGGTGGGGATTCCTCTCATAGCATCTTCTTCGGGAAGGCCCAGAATATCCTCTGTAGCAAGGGGCTCAAAGGTGCAGTTGAAGTCCCCTGCAACCAGGACATGAGATCTAGCCGGGCACTGTCTGAGAACGTCCTCCAAGCCTATAACCGTGGGTGACTGTAAACCTCCTTTCGGCCCCCTGGCATAGATGTTAATAATGTGCAGGGTAGGCCCTCTCTGCGGCCCCTTGAGTGAAATTCTAAGTAGATCGGGGGAGTTGGACGCATGCTGCATAACTTTGCATCCCAATCAAACTTCAACCCATATGAGAAGGCCGCCTGAGAGGCGATCCTTCCCTGTGGGGGAGGGAACAGCGGGTATGAAGAACGATGAGTACCCCACCTTATGGCAGGCTTCCCTGCTCCATGTTTCTTGGAAGATACAAATTGAATGGGCCTCCACAAGGGTAGTCCAATCGGGGAGGTCCAGCTTCCTAGAGATGCCCTGCCTGCAACATTCCAGCTGAGAATCCTGAGAGATGGATCTGCCACAGCCGGCTCCGTGCGAGACTCAGACCCAAGTATGGCCGCCCGCCCCAAAATAGTTGGTGATAAGCCCACTCTCATGGGCCTCGCAATGGAAGTAGTAGCAAGACCAGATAGCAAGTGTAAAGACCGTCTAAGGCGTGGAGGAATAGAGTCAGAGGGCCTGCCTGGAGCAGTATGTGACTGGAGATTGCCAGTAGATGATACCCGGATATGGAGCGTACTCAGACGAAAAGGTGTGTTTTGGGAGCAAGTATCATTTCAGTACCCAGAAGCCCTCAAATGGTTCATTGACCAAGGGTGAGGTAGGTAAGGAAGAGAGTAATGGTGGAACTCAGGGGGGATAGAACCATACCTCCCTCCCCACCCTTGATAACTAACATTTGAGAAGCTTGGCGGCCTGGCATAAAAATAGCTAAAATCTTCTAAGCCAATACCCTCTCTTCCATAGCCTGGCTGCTGGTTGCAGATAAATGGGGCAACCCTGGCATCCTTGAAATTCAGCACCACGCAATCCCCCATTACTTGTTCTCTCGCCTCTAGGAGGAACATACAATGGTGCAGCATCCCGCATAGGTTTCGCAAGAACTATCATCTTATCTGTTCCGAAGATAAGAGCTTGAGCCACGGCGGTCTGAGAAGTTTGTGCTGCTGCGTTCGCTGCCTTCTTCTCCTCTTGCAAACGGACTGCCTCAATACGTAATTTAACCATAATGCCTGATTGAGTCAGTCACCTGAGAAAAGAGAAAAACACCATCACGCATTTGCTTACAATCATTTGCTATATCAACAGGCTCCAATTCTTCAGAATGTTTCCTAAACCGTTCAACAACTTCCGCTGTAAAGACCTCTTTAAAATACACTTGCTCCCTTTCCAGCCAATCCTTCATCTCATCTAAAAGTTCAAAAGCAGAAACAGTATTACGGACAGCTTTACGAGCAGCAGATCTAAGTTCATCAGAACGTGCAGCAGGCAACATAGAACGAGTTTTTTGTGCTTTCTCCTGTTCTTTAAGAGAGTCCTCATCTGACTCATGAGGAGCAGAGGGAAAAATATATGGAGGGGGAGAACGATTTAATAACAAGAAATCATCTTGAGGCTTATTTAAAATAGGATAAAGGGGTGCCGAACAGCCTATTGAAAAGTTACCTGTAAATGGCGCTCCCTATCCTCTCTCTCTTTTAATACTTTGAAGTCTTTATTCTTTATTTCTAATACTTTTGCATGGATGTTCTTTTGCTGTTCTTTTTCGATCATGGCTTGTTCACGCTTCATTCGTTCACGCACTTCTTTCTCTTACATTCGCACACAGTCAAACATATGTTGCCTAGTCTTTCGCTCAAACATACATTTCTCCACATACTGAATCTTTCGCAAATCAAATGACCCATGCATAGGCCAATGCAACACAGGATCCTTACGACTATATTTATTCCATAACATGTTGTACATTATAGAAAAATGCCATATTTAATATACATATCCTTATTCTGCGTCCCCTCCTGGGGGGCCGGTTGTGCTTCTTCAAGTCTCAAACTGGAACCACTAAAAAAGCAACACATCCTACGAAGTGTGCTAGAAACAGGCATGCCAAAAATAGTGCAAAATATCCAGTATTATATCCAAAGCAGCACTTAAGGTACTTTTAGTACGATGTGCCGTTTAAATCAATTCAAAAAGAAACATTTCTCCTCATTATCTGCCTATAAAAATTGCTAAATATATATCCATTCCATACAAATCCAAATTTGGCCAACACAAATCCCAAAATTCAAAAGCCACAGTAAGTGTTACTAAACTACCTTACCAATGCCAGGCATCAAAACCAACAGCAAGTGCCGCATAACGACTCTTACCCACCTGAAGCAGGCATAACAAGCAGAAAAAGCTTTATTTCTCCTTGTTACTTCCTCTTCCTATGGCTCCCTGTTTTTTGTGTCCCTTCCTGCACAAAACAAATCTTGCTTGTAACACAGGCACTCTTACAGTATAGTGCAAGTATGCCTGCATTATCTTTAGGCAGCCACAAGTGTGCCAGCACAGGGAGAGAGATAAAGAGTGTCTTATGATAACAGATATAGAGCTTTTCAGCATTAACTTGTCTTGCTGCAATGCGTTGTGTGAATTGGAAGTACTCATCCCCTCCATGAATTGCCCAGAATCACAGAACTGGAGTTCATGCTGAGACTCAAACCTGACTCCCCAGTTCCAAAGTTAGCAGCTCTGGCCATAGTATCACCAGAAATTATTGCAGGCATTTTAAGACATGGACCCACTCCGGCATCTCTAGTACTGCTGTACTAGAGATCAGTAATATGTCAGAAGGAAGGATGACGCATCTCATGAAAGTAATAGAACTGTGAATCAATGTTTCATACCACAGATCGGTATTTGAAGTCAGAAAGAAGGGTTCAGTACCACAGATCTGTAATTGAAGTCAGAAAGAAGGGTTCAGTACCACAGATCAGTAATTGAAGTCAGAAGGATGGGTTTAGTACCACAGATCTGTAGTTGAAGTCAGAAGGAAGGGTTTAGTTCTGCAGATCAGTAATTGAAGTCAGAAGGAAGAGTTAAGTTCAGCAGATCAGTAATAGAAGTCAGAAGGAAGGGTTCAGTACTGGAGATCAGTAATTGAAGTCAGAAGGAAGAGTTTAGTACCACAAAACAGTAATAGACGTCAGAAGGAAGGGTTCTGTACCACAGATCAATATTAGAATTCAGAAGGAAGGGTCAGTACCACAGATCAGTAATAGAAGAAAGAATGACGTGTTTAGTACCACAGATCAGTAACACAAGTCAGAAGGAAGGGTTCAGTGCTGCAGATCAGTAATGGAAGTCAGAAGAAAGGGTTGTGTTCAACAGATCAGAATTTGGAGTCAGAAGGAAAGGTTCCGTACTGCAGATCAGTAATTGAAGTCAGAAGGAAGGGTTCAGTACTGGAGATCAGTAATAGAAGAACGAATGAAGGGTTAAGTACCACAGATCAGTAATTGAAGTCAGAAGGAAGGGTTCAGTACCACAGATCTGTAATTTAAGTCAGAAGGATGGGTTTAGTACCACGGATCTGTAGTTGAAGTCAGAAGGAAGGGTTTAGTTCTGCAGATCAGTAATTGAAGTCAGAAGGAAGAGTTAAGTTCAGCAGATCAGTAATAGAAGTCAGAAGGAAGGGTTCAGTACTGGAGATCAGTAATTGAAGTCAGAAGGAAGAGTTTAGTACCACAAAACAGTAATAGACGTCAGAAGGAAGGGTTCTGTACCACCGATCAATATTAGAATTCAGAAGGAAGGGTCAGTACCACAGATCAGTAATAGAAGAAAGAATGACGTGTTTAGTACCACAGATCAGTAACACAAGTCAGAAGGAAGGGTTCAGTGCAGCAGATCAGTAATGGAAGTCAGAAGGGAGGGTTGTGTTCAACAAATCAGTATTTGAAGTCAGAAGGAGGGGTTCAGTACTGTAGATCAGTAATGGAAGTCAGAAGAAAGGGTTCAGTACCACAGATCAGTAATGGAAGTCAGAAGGAAGAGTTCAGTGCTGCAGATCAGTAATGGAAGTCAGAAGAAAGGGTTGTGTTCAACAAATCAGTATTTGAAGTCAGAAGGAAAGGTTCAGTACTGCAGATCAGTAATTGAAGTCAGAAAGAAGGGTGATGTATCTCAGGTAGAACTAGGCAGCGTTCCACGGAGGTCCGTTCCAGTGGCGGAGTCTGTCAAGTCATGCTGCTCACACTGATGTATAGCACTGGGCCTTTGTCCTGTGCTTTAAAATCAGCAAGAATGGCTTTACGCATCAAATCAGAGGGCACTGCTGCTTCCCACTCCTCGAGTAGACATTCTAGTTGAGCAGCTGCTTCCTCAACGTGAGTGTCAGGTTTCTCAATGAGAGCACCAGATTTCTAAAAGCGAGGGTCGCAACCTGCTGCTACCACCCATGGTGAGGAATTCTGCCAAGAGGAGGTCTAGTGTGCAATTTTGTTGTTGGTGAGCCGCTCAAGAGAAAACACCCTGCTCCGTGTTAATTCGTGAAATTTCGTGGAACCCTGCACGGAGCACGGAGTGCCCAAAACTCTGCTGGCAGAGCTCAATTTTTTGCCCACCCCTAATCCCAGGTCAGTAATAGAAGTCAGAAGGAAGGGTTCAGTACTGCAGATTGGTGATAGACGTCAGAAGGAAGAGTTCAGTACCGTTGTATTAACTGAGTCTTTGGCTCAGCTGTACAAGGTTTGTTTTCACACTCACGAACGACATGTGGGAATTTAGTTCAATACACCAAACATTGAATGTGAAAGACAGATTATTGAAGCCCCACAGGACCCCACCCAATACATTGATGAAGTGGTGCCAAAGCTTTAGAGTTACTACCAGTCCTTAGACAGGGATCCAAGACACTGTGGTGATTGGAAAGACATCTATTTCATTCTTCTCAATACCACACACACAAACTGCACTAAGAAAAAGACATTTTAACTAAACAGTGTTTATTTCAACAGGCTTGCCCTGTTACGTAGCACATATAAAAGAACCACCCAAATATAAAGAAATCACCATAAATGCATGTTGTGAATAAGGAGAAGAAAATTAACATTTCTACCATGGTGAAAATGGCATCTAAAAACCTAAAACCCTAAAACCTACTCCTGTGTAGTAATTTAACTTGAATCTGGAGTTTCATAGGGAGAATCAATGCACTAAATACCTATTTAAAGCAAAACACTGTAGCTGTCAAAAGTCAGTGAGACATATTCCCCGTGGTATTGAGACAGAATATCCATTTGGAAATGTTGACTTACACAAATATCGAATTAGAAATTTTGTAACACAAAAATATCGAAAGCAAGAATGTTGTGGTCAATAATATCGATTTTAAGGTAAGAAATATAGTTTTCAAAAATATAGAAGTCATTAATATTGTTTGTTTAAAATATCGATTTCTTTTAATTAGTGTTATGTATTTTAGTTTATATTTTAATGTATATGAAATATGTTTTTGTATAAGTATGTTTTACATTTTTTAATATATGTGTTAAATATTTAGTAGTTATCAATTTTGTTTTAATTTCATATTACGTTTTTTCTTTCTGTAGCCGAATGTGGGTTGATAGGGAAATCGAGTGGGAAGTAATTTGATTATAAATTAATGATTATTTTTTATTTAATAATATTTATTTAATTGAGATGTTGTAGTGTTAATTGTTCAGAAAAGGGGTTGGTGGTGATGAACAGAGTGTCTGAATTAAGCAGACCACTCTTACCCAGTCCAAAGATCAGGGCTTGATCCATCACCGTTATTTATCTCACTGCACCATCCCAGCTCAGAACCTGGCTATATGCAAATCAGTCTGTCCCTGGCCGAGTGCATCATGGGAACAGGGCAGACTAAGCTACCAAGCCAATTCTTCACCAGAAAGGAGACAAGCTACCGGGGACCGGTTTCTGGCATTTCAGCCTTCTTCGGCCCGGCTTGCTTGAATCCTGATGGTGCAGTGAGAAAGGGACTCATGTCTGAGTATACCCTGCCACACCTATAGTGGCCAAAAACGATTCAGAAAAGGGGGTGGTGATGAACAGAGTGTCTGAATTAAGTAGACCACTCTTACCCAGTCCAAAGATCAGGGCTTGATCCATCACCGTTATTTATCTCACTGCACCATCCCAGCTCTGAACCTGGCTATATGCAAATCAGTCTGTCCCTGGCCCAGTGCATCATGGGAACAGGGCAGACTAAACTACCAAGCCAATTCTTCACCAGAAAGGAGACAAGCTACTGGGGACCGGTTTCTGGCATTTCAGCCTTCTTCGGCCCGGCTTGCTTGAATCCTGATGGTGCAGTGAGAAAGGGACTCATGTCTGAGTATACCCTGCCACACCTATAGTGGCCAAAAACGATTCAGAAAAGGGGGTGGTGATGAACAGAGTGTCTGAATTAAGCAGACCACTCTTACCCAGTCCAAAGATCAGGGCTTCATCCATCACCGTTATTTGTCTCACTGCACCATCCCAGCTCAGAACCTGGCTATATGCAAATCAGTCTGTCCCTGGCCCAGTGCATCATGGGAACAGGGCAGACTAAACTACCAAGCCAATTCTTCTCTAGAAAGGAGACAAGGTACCGGGAACCGGTTTCTGACATTTCAGCCTTCTTCGGCCCGGCTTGCTTGAATCCTGATGGTGCAGTGAGAAAGGGACTCATGTCTGATTATACCCTGCCACACCTATAGTGGCCAAAAACGATTCAGAAAAGGGGGTGGTGATGAATGTAAATGTAAATGTGTTTCGATTTATATAGCGCAACACTTTAACCCAGGGGTCTCAAGGCGCTTGCTTAGGGAACCCGTCCTGGTATTCCCCTGTGAGATACCCCGGCCGGGTATCCACAAGGTGAAAGCCAGGCATCCCGCCGCGAGGGGCCGTAGTGAAGATTAAGCAAGCTATTGCCCAGAGTCGCAGAGTGTGACCCCGTGGGTCGAGTAGGCACCGGAGCGAGAATTGTCGACTCCGTGGAATTTTGAGCCCGAGACCCGCCGAGGCGGGGAATCGAACCCTGGTCCACGGCCGATCTCAGCTTCCGGGTCTGCCGCCTCTAACCACTGAGCCACGCTTCTCCACACAGAGTGTCTGAATTAAGCAGACCACTCTTACCCAGTCCAAAGATCAGGGCTTGATCCGTCACCGTTATTTATCTCACTGCACCATCCCAGCTCAGAACCTGGCTATATGCAAATCAGTCTGTCCCTGGCCCAGTGCATCATGGGAACAGGGCAGACTAAGCTACCAAGCCAATTCTTCACCAGAAAGGAGACAAGCTACCGGGGACCGGTTTCTGGCATTTCAGCCTTCTTCGGCCCGGCTTGCTTGAATCCTGATGGTGCAGTGAGAAAGGGACTCATGTCTGAGTATACCCTGCCACACCTATAGTGGCCAAAAACGATTCAGAAAAGGGGGTGGTGATGAACAGAGTGTCTGAATTAAGTAGACCACTCTTACCCAGTCCAAAGATCAGGGCTTGATCCATCACCGTTATTTATCTCACTGCACCATCCCAGCTCTGAACCTGGCTATATGCAAATCAGTCTGTCCCTGGCCCAGTGCATCATGGGAACAGGGCAGACTAAACTACCAAGCCAATTCTTCTCTAGAAAGGAGACAAGGTACCGGGAACCGGTTTCTGACATTTCAGCCTTCTTCGGCCCGGCTTGCTTGAATCCTGATGGTGCAGTTAGAAAGGGACTCATGTCTGATTATACCCTGCCACACCTATAGTGGCCAAAAACGATTCAGAAAAGGGGGTGGTGATGAATGTAAATGTAAATGTGTTTCGATTTATATAGCGCAACACTTTAACCCAGGGGTCTCAAGGCGCTTGCTTAGGGAACCCGTCCTGGTATTCCCCTGTGAGATACCCCGGCCGGGTATCCACAAGGTGAAAGCCAGGCATCCCGCCGCGAGGGGCCGTAGTGTAGATTAAGCAAGCTATTGCCCAGAGTCGCAGAGTGTGACCCCGTGGGTCGAGTAGGCACCGGAGCGAGAATTGTCGACTCCGTGGAATTTTGAGCCCGAGACCCGCCGAGGCGGGGAATCGAACCCTGGTCCACGGCCGATCTCAGCTTCCGGGTCTGCCGCCTCTAACCACTGAGCCACGCTTCTCCACACAGAGTGTCTGAATTAAGCAGACCACTCTTACCCAGTCCAAAGATCAGGGCTTGATCCGTCACCGTTATTTATCTCACTGCACCATCCCAGCTCAGAACCTGGCTATATGCAAATCAGTCTGTCCCTGGCCCAGTGCATCATGGGAACAGGGCAGACTAAACTACCAAGCCAATTCTTCACCAGAAAGGAGACAAGCTACCGGGGACCGGTTTCTGGCATTTCAGCCTTCTTCGGCCCGGCTTGCTTGAATCCTGATGGTGCAGTGAGAAAGGGACTCATGTCTAAGTATACCCTGCCACACCTATAGTGGCCAAAAACGATTCAGAAAAGGGGGTGGTGATGAACAGAGTGTCTGAATTAAGCAGACCACTCTTACCCAGTCCAAAGATCAGGGATTGATTCATCACCGTTATTTATCTCACTGCACCATCCCAGCTCAGAACCTGGCTATATGCAGATCAGTCTGTCCCTGGCCGAGTGCATCATGGGAACAGGGCAGACTAAACTACCAAGCCAATTCATCACCAGAAAGGAGACAAGCTACCGGGGACCGGTTTCTGGCATTTCAGCCTTCTTCGGCCCGGCTTGCTTGAATCCTGATGGTGCAGTGAGAAAGGGACTCATGTCTGAGTATACCCTGCCACACCTATAGTGGCCAAAAACGATTCAGAAAAGGGGGTGGTGATGAACAGAGTGTCTGAATTAAGTAGACCACTCTTACCCAGTCCAAAGATCAGGGCTTGATCCATCACCGTTATTTATCTCACTGCACCATCCCAGCTCTGAACCTGGCTATATGCAAATCAGTCTGTCCCTGGCCCAGTGCATCATGGGAACAGGGCAGACTAAACTACCAAGCCAATTCTTCACCAGAAAGGAGACAAGCTACCGGGGACCGGTTTCTGGCATTTCAGCCTTCTTCGGCCCGGCTTGCTTGAATCCTGATGGTGCAGTGAGAAAGGGACTCATGTCTGAGTATACCCTGCCACACCTATAGTGGCCAAAAACGATTCAGAAAAGGGGGTGGTGATGAACAGAGTGTCTGAATTAAGCAGACCACTCTTACCCAGTCCAAAGATCAGGGCTTGATCCATCACCGTTATTTGTCTCACTGCACCATCCCAGCTCAGAACCTGGCTATATGCAAATCAGTCTGTCCCTGGCCCAGTGCATCATGGGAACAGGGCAGACTAAACTACCAAGCCAATTCTTCTCTAGAAAGGAGACAAGGTACCGGGAACCGGTTTCTGGCATTTCAGCCTTCTTCGGCCCAGCTTGCTTGAATCCTGATGGTGCAGTGAGAAAGGGACTCATGTCTGATTATACCCTGCCACACCTATAGTGGCCAAAAACGTTTCAGAAAATGGGGGTGGTGATGAATGTAAATGTAAATGTGTTTCGATTTATATAGCGCAACACTTTAACCCAGGGGTCTCAAGGCGCTTGCTTAGGGAACCCGTCCTGGTATTCCCCTGTGAGATACCCCGGCCGGGTATCCACAAGGTGAAAGCCAGGCATCCCGCCGCGACGGGCCGTAGTGGAGATTAAGCAAGCTATTGCCCAGAGTCGCAGAGTGTGACCCCGTTGGTCGAGAAGGCACCGGAGCGAGAATTGTCGACTCCGTGGAATTTTGAGCCCGAGACCCGCCGAGGCGGGGAATCGAACCCTGGTCCACGGCCGATCTCAGCTTCCGGGTCTGCCGCCTCTAACCACTGAGCCACGCTTCTCCACACAGAGTGTCTGAATTAAGCAGACCACTCTTACCCAGTCCAAAGATCAGGGCTTGATCCGTCACCGTTATTTATATCACTGCACCATCCCAGCTCAGAACCTGGCTATATGCAAATCAGTCTGTCCCTGGCCCAGTGCATCATGGGAACAGGGCAGACTAAACTACCAAGCCAATTCTTCACCAGAAAGGAGGCAAGCTACCGGAGACCCGTTTCTGGCATTTCAGCCTTCTTCGGCCCGGCTTGCTTGAATCCTGATGGTGCAGTGAGAAAGGGACTCATGTCTAAGTATACCCTGCCACACCTATAGTGGCCAAAAACGATTCAGAAAAGGGGGTGGTGATGAACAGAGTGTCTGAATTAAGCAGACCACTCTTACCCAGTCCAAAGATCAGGGCTTGATCCATCACCGTTATTTATCTCACTGCACCATCCCAGCTCAGAACCTGGCTATATGCAAATCAGTCTGTCCCTGGCCCAGTGCATCATGGGAACAGGGCAGACTAAACTACCAAGCCAATTCTTCACCAGAAAGGAGACAAGCTACCGGGGACCGGTTTCTGGCATTTCAGCCTTCTTCGGCCCGGCTTGCTTGAATCCTGATGGTGCAGTGAGAAAGGGACTCATGTCTGAGTATACCCTGCCACACCTATAGTGGCCAAAAACGATTCAGAAAAGGGGGTGGTGATGAACAGAGTGTCTGAAATAAGTAGACCACTCTTACCCAGTCCAAAGATCAGGGCTTGATCCATCACCGTTATTTATCTCACTGCACCATCCCAGCTCTGAACCTGGCTATATGCAAATCAGTCTGTCCCTGGCCCAGTGCATCATGGGAACAGGGCAGACTAAACTACCAAGCCAATTCTTCTCTAGAAAGGAGACAAGGTACAGGGGAACCGGTTTCTGGCATTTCAGCCTTCTTCGGCCCGGCTTGCTTGAATCCTGATGGTGCAGTGAGAAAGGGACTCATGTCTGATTATACCCTGCCACACCTATAGTGGCCAAAAACGATTCAGAAAAGGGGGTGGTGATGAATGTAAATGTAAATGTGTTTCGATTTATATAGCGCAACACTTTAACCCACGGGTCTCAAGGCGCTTGCTTAGGGAACCCGTCCTGGTATTCCCCTGTGAGATACCCCGGCCGGGTATCCACAAGGTGAAAGCCAGGCATCCCGCCGCGAGGGGCCGTAGTGGAGATTAAGCAAGCTATTGCCCAGAGTCGCAGAGTGTGACCCCGTGGGTCGAGTAGGCACCGGAGCGAGAATTGTCGACTCCGTGGAATTTTGAGCCCGAGACCCGCCGAGGCGGGGAATCGAACCCTGGTCCACGGCCGATCTCAGCTTCCGGGTCTGCCGCCTCTAACCACTGAGCCACGCTTCTCCACACAGAGTGTCTGAATTAAGCAGACCACTCTTACCCAGTCCAAAGATCAGGGCTTGATCCGTCACCGTTATTTATCTCACTGCACCATCCCAGCTCAGAACCTGGCTATATGCAAATCAGTCTGTCCCTGGCCCAGTGCATCATGGGAACAGGGCAGACTAAACTACCAAGCCAATTCTTCACCAGAAAGGAGACAAGCTACCGGGGACCGGTTTCTGGCATTTCAGCCTTCTTCGGCCCGGCTTGCTTGAATCCTGATGGTGCAGTGAGAAAGGGACTCATGTCTGAGTATACCCTGCCACACCTATAGTGGCTAAAAACGATTCAGAAAAGGGGGTGGTGATGAACAGAGTGTCTGAATTAAGCAGACCACTCTTACCCAGTCCAAAGATCAGGGCTTGATCCATCACCGTTATTTATCTCACTGCACCATCCCAGCTCAGAACCTGGCTATATGCAAATCAGTCTGTCCCTGGACGAGTGCATCATGGGAACAGGGCAGACTAAACTACCAAGCCAATTCTTCACCAGAAAGGAGACAAGCTACCGGGGACCGTTTTCTGGCATTTCAGCCTTCTTCGGCCCGGCTTGCTTGAATCCTGATGGTGCAGTGAGAAAGGGACTCATGTCTAAGTATACCCTGCCACACCTATAGTGGCCAAAAACGATTCAGAAAAGGGGGTGGTGATGAACAGAGTGTCTGAATTAAGCAGACCACTCTTACCCAGTCCAAAGAAGAGGGCTTGATCCATCACCGTTATTTATCTCACTGCACCATCCCAGCTCAGAAGCTGGCTATATGCAAATCAGTCTGTCCCTGGCCCAGTGCATCATGGGAACAGGGCAGACTAAACTACCAAGCCAATTCTTCACCAGAAAGGAGACAAGCTACCGGGGACTGGTTTCTGGCATTTCAGCCTTCTTCGGCCCGGCTTGCTTGAATCCTGATGGTGCAGTGAGAAAGGGACTCACTGTCTGAGTATACCCTGCCACACCTATAGTGGCCAAAAACTATTCAGAAAAGGGGGTGGTGATGAACAGAGTGTCTGAATTAAGCAGACCACTTCTACCCAGTCCAAAGATCAGGGCTTGATCCATCACCGTTATTTATCTCACTGCACCATCCCAGCTCAGAACCTGGCTATATGCAAATCAGTCTGTCCCTGGCCCAGTGCATCATGGGAACAGGGCAGACAAAACTACCAAGCCAATTCTTATACTGTCATCACCACCCCCTTTTCTGAATCATTTTTGTCCACCATAAGCGTGGAAGGGTATACTCAGATGTGAGTCCCTAGCTCATTGCACCATCAGGATTCAAGCAAGCTGGGCCGAAGACGGCTGAAATGCCAGAAACCGGTCCCCGGTAGCTTGTTTCCTTCCCAGTATAAGAATTGGCTTGGTAGTTTGGTCTGCCCTGTTCCCATGATGCACTGGGCCAGGGTCAGACTAATTTGCATATAGCCAAGTTCTGAGCTGGGATTGTGCAGTGAGCTAAAAAACGGTGATGGATCAAGCCCTGATCTTTGGACTGGGTAAGAGTGGTCTGCTTAATTCAGACACTCTGTTCATCACCACCCCCTTTTCTGAATCGTAGTGTTAATTGTGGTAATTAATATATTTGTAATTAATAATTGGTTGTTAATTAATATTAATGTATTAATTTGTAATTAATTATGGTAATTGTGTATTCATTTTAGGTGCAGGTTTTTGGGTTTATATAGGTAAACGGTGGGATATAATTTATTTTTGATTAATTAATAATTATTTGTTCATTTATAATATTAATTGATTGAAAGTTTATTATTGAAATTGTGTAATTAATTTATGTTTATTTACTTAATAATTAGTTGATCTTTCATATTAATTAATTGATATTTAATTAGGGTAATTGTTCATATTTTTTGTGTGTGTTTTTTTTTTTTTATTGCGGGAAAGGGTGGGGAGTAAATTAATTTTACTTTATAAGTTTTAATTGTGTAATTTGTTTTACAGTTTAACTTTAGCTGTGGGTTGTGGGCATTATATGGGTAAAGTGTGGGAAGTTAATACACTTCTATGAGCTTTAATTTGTTTTTGAATTAATAATATTTCTTTAATTGGTAATTAGTTAAGTTAATTATGAAAGTACATTTAAAAAAAATTACACCTGGATTGTACATTTTGTGGTGTTATAAGGTAGGACAGCAAAAAAGTAAAATTTATGTTTTCATAATTTTTTTGTTTCTAAATAATTTCTAAACAAAAATATTTATTTGTTTGAAAATGAATGAATGAATGAAATCTTTATTGTTTCAGTTTATAAAAACCATACAATATCGAAAGAATTTATATTCTCTTTTCCTTAGAATTTTGCAGAAGTTTTCAACAGATTATAAAAAAAGTGATTTCATACAAAAATATACAGTGTTAATGACTTTTTGACTAAAAACAAAAACACTTCTTTTTAAAACGTATCTAATCTAAAAAAGCGATATATCTGTCAGGAGCCTCAACCCACAAGTGGCGGTTTTTCACATGAGAGAGATCACAGCTTTATGCAGAATCCTAATAAGAGCTCGTGGTCAGGAAGAGTGCGAGCATGGAACTCCAAAAAGGCCGTTAGGCTGGAGTCCAGGTTCGCAGTCTAGTGTTTTGGGCAGACGTCATCAGCCTAGTTCAGGTGGAGCGCGCTCTGATAGAATCCTGCGCACTTCACCTGAGAGCCAACGGAGTAGAGAAGAATATTCTAGTTATCTGAGAAATATTTCACAGAACACCTTAGTTTTTTGGTATTTGTGCTCACGTCATTATTCAGAAAGTGAACGAGTAGAGTTAATGCCCTAGCGTTATGGAAACTTTTGCGAGTAATTAAATGCGTCCGTTTCTTTTCCGTCATTCCGTTTTAGTCAACCGCGAGTAATTAACGCGGCTTGAATTCAGTTAAAAGTCCTGTACTAGCGCTCAAAGAAGAAAATGATTATCTAGTTAGTCCGTCTGGGTATAAACAGAGAGATAATCCAGTGACAGAGACGACGTTCTGACACCACAGCAGAAGGAGACAGAAGGGGTCAGCGAGGCAGTTGAAATTCGTCGAAAACAGAGTCTGCAGATACAAGGAGACGATAAGTGCAAAGAATTCTGTTGACATGTTATTTTTGAGAACAAGCAAGGTAAAGAAAAATGTAAAATAATACTTACTGTTGGACTGGGTGGCAATGAGTCAGAATTGTTAGCCGAAGCAGGAAAGAAGTTAAAAAAACTGTACATCTGAAAAGAAAGAAAAGGCAAAGAATTGTAAGAATTAAGAAGAGATAATAATAATAAATGCAGAGGAGAAAAAGACAGTAAGTTAGGGATACTAAAGACATTATTGACAAATCCTAGCACCAGAAGAGTACAGAGTAGTAATAGCAGAATAATTTAATCTTTCAGATAATACAAGGAGATTAAAAAGACAAGACAGATCTAGGATATGGAAAAGGAGAACTGAACATAAGAAAATAAATAAGAGCTCAGCCAATCCCAGCCTAGAAAAGAAGCTTAGAAGAGAGGGCAAGACTCCTGGAAATAAATGGTAGGTGAGAGTTTAGGAGGGGAGTCTAGGGGTTAGAAAGAGTAGGGCTACAGTAAGAGTTAATTGTGTTTCTATTTTTCAGGGTCCCAGTTAAAGGCGGTCTGCAGGTTGGACTACGAAGGGAACCAGCCAAGAAAGTATCTTCTCTTGTTGTTTATTATTTTATCCAATTCCCCCTTCCCTTTGGGGTAATGATTTGGAGACTAGTACATAGCTGGCTCTGGGTTGTTGCTCGAAGGGGATTTGGGAGTCAGCATCTCTGTTCCTGTGCAGCTATCAAAGAAGTATCCTTTTGTGAATCTGACAATGTCTAACCCAATATATTTTTACCTAAAACCAGGGCTTCCATAGCTACTTGTTTTAGTCCAACTATTATAGTCAATGATGCTGTCCCTACTAACAGTTCATATCAATTTTTCCCAAACACTACCCCATCAATGGTATGGTGACCACATACTTATACATTATCTGCCTTTCATGTGCCAAAAACTGTAACTTAAACCTTTAACAGAAATGCGTCATGTCCACCATCTTTTACGAGTATGTCATTACCCATACCGATATCAAGACTCAGCACCATATGTCAGATTTCTTGGTGGCAGAGCGGGACTGCATGATGTAGAAGGTGTCCTGTCCACAAAAAGGCGAGCAATGAGGCATAGGTGCGCATCAGAGGAAGACAATAGGGTGCAGCAGACTGGATACAAAAAAGCAACGCAGTGATTTAGGCGTACGCAGCCCTATATACCGTATCTTATTGCATGTATGTATATTCTTTTTTCCAATAGCAGGAACGTTTTTATAATCGGTCAATGTCCGGAATATAAACTGTACAAATAGTTGTTTTTAAATGCGAGAGGGAAGGTGTGTGAAAGGGCGATGTTATTCAACTCCACATTAAGATAGTAACAAATACCAATCATAACATCTTTCTTTTACTGTCTTTTACATGTAGAGCTTCAGGGTGCATTACGATCCAGCACGTGGTGAAAAACACACCAGTGACAGAAAGGTGAGCTCTGAATATTCTTTTCAGTCACTCTCTCACTTCCTCTCTCCTTTGGTAAAAAAATAACACACAATGTTTACTTCCTTTTTATCTTACAGGTTGTGTTTCACAAATTGGCATCATCCCCCCAAAACACCTACAATTTTCTATGTTCGTGGATTCTGCGTTGATGGTTGGCTATCGTAACAACGTCTGAGAAGGCTGCTTCAACACGTGGTGCACCCTCTTTGAATCACACCAATGGCACAAGGTGAGCAAATAAACTTGTTTCCGAAACAACGACAAGTCATCTGTGAAAGAAGTGAGTGGGTAGTGTACAGCATCCTCGCTACGTACGACATACAATTACCTCTGAGCAGTGAGGATAGGTTACAAGAGTCTGACGGGCAGATCTACAAGCCCCTTCCACCACTTTTGTGTCACTTTTAACATGGGAAAAGTGGCGCAAGGAGCTTGTAAATCTGCCTCTGACTGCCCAAGAAAAAAAAAACTCACCTCCGGACTCTGCAAGTCAATGGGGTGCAACAGTCTAGGTACGCAATATTGAGAAATCACTGCTATGCAGTGGGAGTGCATGGAATATGCTACTTTGGAAGACAACAGCGCACAGACACCTCCTTACAGTAGAAGTTGATGAAATACATTATCCTGAGTGTACAAATAAATAAAGCAAAAATATACGTGTGCAGTTGTATGCTATTACTAAATCTATATACTATCTTTCAGATCACTAAACTGGAGCGTGCACTATGAACCAGCACGTACTTGGACACACAAGGGAGGCAAAAGGTGAGCTACGAGTATTTTCTGCAGTATTACCTGCTCCATCTATAACTTTCTCTCTCTCACAGTTTTAATGTATTTTTCTCACTCTCTCTCACATTGTTTCTCTTTCTCTTTTAAAGTTATGGACGCTGCTGTCCAGTCTGCCGTGTACAACAAAAGCTGAGTTCAAGTTGTGAACTCTGTTGGTCACAGTCTTTACATACGGTAAGCAGAATGGCCTAGATATAAAATACCTCTGATTAAATGCATTAGAAATAAAAGAGCTTATTGCTCCCGCCCTCCCATTTTGAAAGACAGAGCAGTAACATCTTTTCTCACTTTCAAAATCCAAACCAGTTGCTTTTTCACATTCAAGTTAGCATCTCCCCTGTGGAAAAGCTATGCCGGCTCCCAAAGTATCCGGGGATCCGGCGGGACTGTGGGGGCATTGTGGCTCCCCCCAAGATCCTCAACATTTTTTATAAGACCCAGGGGATAGGGTCCCTAGGGATATTAGAAATTAATGATAGGGGCTATTTTTTTACGGTAAAATGAGAAGTTGCTCAGTGCAGCCCCCTGGTGTGCACTCACTGAATGCACGACTCATAATCTGTAGGGTGCGCGACTCCAGCGCAGTTGGTGCACAACTTCTAAGCATTTGGGAGCCGGCATTGCTTTTCCACATAGGGAGCTACTAACATGCAGCTCCCCATCTGAAAAAGCAATCTAATTTAGATTTTGAAAGAGAGAACAGATTTCCTTGCTATGGGAGGGCGGGATGGACAACCCAGGGCACTGCTGGAGCCGGCCCTCCCACAATACATAAAGCCCCCGGGAGTAGTGGTCCCCGGGGCTTTGGAGACCTTGCAGCCCCCCCAACCATTTTTTTTGTAGCCCCGGGGGTAATGGGGCCCTCGAGTGCTCCAGGAGGGGAGCCTCATAGTCCCCCTCCCACAATACATAAAATCCCGGGGGTGGTAGTCCCCGCAGCTTTGGAGACCTTGGACCCTCCCCCCACCATTTTATTTTTTTTAGCCCCGGGGGGTGACAATCCGCCCACCCTACAGGCACCTGCAGGGTCTTTTTTTTTAAAAAAAAAGAAGAAAAGAATTGTGGGACCCCCCTAAGCAGGTGTAAAGGGTGAAAGTATTTCTACCCTGCCCCCTTTCAACGTTTTTCACACATATTCCACTCACTTCTTCAGCCTCGCTTTTTTTAAGGCACAAAATGGCTGGCAACAGTTCCATGGTTTCGAATGTTGACAACCACTTGACAGCCAATTAGCATTCAGTGCATGATCGGAAGGGTACACTTACGTCTTTGTAGAAGGCCCCTCCTGATAAGTGGTGAAGTGGCAGTCATTCTATACTAGATCTCATTTAAGATGGAAATTCGAACATTACCTTAGGAATCTCTTGTATAGCCAATGAGCATCTAGGATGCATTGTTGCTTGATATTTAAATAGAGATAAAAAGGCGAGACGAATGTCACATCAGGTGTCTTATTGATGTCTATGTCCGAATGATTTGACACTTTAAAAACTTTTTGGAAAGATAAGGACAGATATTATCTATATCAAAGGCAGACGTGTTGATGAAATTGCAAAAATACAGTCAATGGAGTGCAGGCCTACTTAAGATGGAGTTAGGCCATATGCTATTTACGTCAGTACCTCAGGTCAGTGATAGAAATCAGAAGAAAGCCTTCAGTACTGGAGATCATTAATGGCAGTCAGAAGGAAAGTTGACCTATATAAGGTGTCAGAAGTAATGATTCTGAACCACAGATCAGTAATAGAGGGTGGAAGGAAGAATGTGTACCTCAGGCCACTAATGGAAGTCAGAAGGAAGGCTGACAAATCTCAGATCAGTAACAGAAGTTAGAAGGGAGAATTCAGTACTGCAGATTAGTTATAGGAGTCAGAAGGAAGGGTGATGTATCTCTTTTCAGTAAGAGAAGTCCAAAGGAAATGTTTATTGCTGCAGATAAGTAAAAGAAGTCAGAATGAAGGATTAAGCATTACAGATAAGTAATAGGAGTCAGAAGGAAGGCTTACATATTTCAGGTCCGTAATAGATGTGAAAGGAAGGGCGATGTATCTCAGGTCAGTTACTGAAGGCAGAAGGAAGGATAATGTACCTTACGTCAGTAATAAAAAACAGAAGGAAGCGTGATGCAACAGAGGTCAGTAATACAAGTAAGAAGTGAAGGTTCAGTGACACACATCAGTAAAAGAAGTCAGAAGAACAATGACGTACCATAGGTCAGTAATAGAAGTCAGAAGGAAGTGTTAAGATCCGCAGATCAGTAACAGAAGTCAGAAGAAAGGATGACGTACCTCAGGTCAGTAATAGAAGCAGAAGGAAAGGTGACGTACCTCAAGTCAGTAACAGAAGTCAGAAGGATGGGTTCAGTACCACAGGTCATTAGGCCAGGTTGCACTAAAGTACAATACAAGGTACATTTTTGGCACAGCAAGTTCTACAAGACTTGACATAGTATTCATAAAAAATGCATTACATTTGACTGCCTGTCCGGTAGTGATTGTTTCACTGTTCAACTGGTTTTCAATTCGAAGTCATCAGGATGTTGCAGTACCTCACCATAACGCTGTATAGTAATGTTGAATTACATAAAATTGCACACGGCTGCACATCAGAGGTTCGGATCAGTGGCCAAGTAACAGAGAAGGACAGCAGGATTCAACTGCAGAGGCAGTGATCTTCAGGGATGTCAGTAGATGGTGGCAGGCAGAGACTGGAGCAGAGAGTTGTCACTGGAATTCTGCTGGAAAATCTACACTATGCCTCAGGATGACAGGACATCAGAATGTAGAGACTGAGTTTCTCTACAATGTAAGTATCTCTCAGCCCATCCTGGCTAGCTCACAGTGCCTCACCTGCACTCCTAAGCACCCCACAGTAGCTTGTGATTTTGTCAACCTCGAACATGACCTTCTAATAGCCAAGGGAACCGTGGCATCACCATAGCCATACCTTTGGTTCGTCTACCTAGCCAGAGGCTGGGTAGACGAACGACAGTACAACTAATATGGGGCGTAATTAGCATGTCTCGTCACACTCAATTGTTTATTATATAAGCATGGTATATTTTCGTATAATACCAGACTGTAGCTACTATATGTTTATATACACATGATTAAACGGACAATTGTATGTCGTAATACATGCAATATGTTTGTTGTTCATACATATATATGCAATCTTATACTCCCGGTCTCCGTATTGATACTTTACCTCGTGTAGTTCAAGAAATATGCAGACACAACACATAGACGATGCCTCTCATAGAACTCGGTTGTTTTTTCAGATATCCATGCAACACTATATCAGCCTCTGGCCCCCGGTCGGTGTAAAGTCTCTTTGATCAAGGTATTTATACATCCCTATGTACTCTGTTACTTATCTCTCCGGCATATAATAGTATAAGATCTTTAGTCAGTGTCTTTCTTTCCATAGATCTTTCATCCTCACCCAAGGCTCACTTACCAAACGCGCTATGGGGAACTATATGCACCCTAGAAGATCATTTGTTTTATCTTCACCTTATATCTGAGGTATATGGTTTTTTCACATCATGTGTGGATATGATACACCATGTATATCCAATTATTCACTTATTAGATAGTTTATAATTGTTCTTATCATCTTTTATTTATTAGGAATTTTAACCCTATGTCCCTATCATCTGATTTACCTTATATGTTGCGATACCAACTGTTGGTAAGTAATGATAGACATAATCAAGGTGGTTAGTAACACTTTACGGAAATTTTACCTTACCACCGTGGGTCTTGGATCAATCTCGTTTTATCTTCCCTTTGTTCTTGGATGGTCACTCACATCCATGCTATATTCCCTCTCCTTCACCATTCTGTGTTCTCTATGGTCCACAGGACCTCTGTCACGATATCTGCAAACATTCGTTTAGTAATTAGTAGTTTGTATTTAGTGTAAATTGACCAATATCTCTTGAATATACCTTGATCTTTGTAAATTATTACTATGTCACGCTGACTTCACTTCATACCCGGACATTAGTTTCCTTTGTTTGTTCTCACCGGGTCCCGTTCCCCCCCACCTTTTTTTCCCCTTTTTTGTCTCTCTCCTATTTCTATACAGGAAAATGAGGCTTTGACAACTGGATGTTTTTTATAAAAGGTTTCCCCCATATCGGCTGTGTACGTAAGTACCTATATGGCGGGTTTGTTGTTCTAAGATATTGCTTTGAGGTACTGTCCCGTAGAAAGTTATGTGGCAACTATGTGCTTCCATTCAATCGGAATTTCTATGTGCCTGTTTCTTTGTGTCTCACACTATGTGATAGAATATGTACTTACCTGCTATGTCTATTCTGGTTTCTATGTCTGAGATGAATTCTGCACAGATGAACTAATGATGGATTTCTGTATAGATTTTTGAAGTGAAGCTAATGATTCATATTGTAAATGTTTATGTATTTTTGCAAATATGGAATGAAGTTGTCTTTGGACATATTAGTTATATGTATATATAATAGATATGTGGCCATGTAAATACAGTATACCAGGTTATGTAAATAAATATCCATGCTCTTAAAACTCGGCATTGATAAATTTACATATCAAGATGAAATGTTCTAAGATGCCCACTGTATATAATTCCTGTTTTTGATTTTTACCTATGTTTTTAAATTGTAGTGCAATAGACGGGTCACCTGATGAAGGCTGCCTAGCCGAAATGCGCCAATTGTGTTTATCTACCACATTGCCTCCATTGTCTATTATGTCTTATGCTATTCGTATGTTCGTTATGTGTTTTGTTATTAAATCTTTGCATATACTGCTATATAGATACTGAATTACAAGTATAAATTTACACTAAAATGAAATATATACAACTATCAAAAAAAACTGTTTATATTTTATATACATAAAAAATATATATACTTTTTGAATAATAAAATTAAAGAATTATTTCACTGATTTAGTGATAAGTCCTTGTTTTGTGGGTTGTCAATTATAGTCATGTTTAACTATTTAGGTTTTTATTAATATGTCCACTTGGCTATAGACCTTTTCTAACCAATCACCGTAGTAAGACACTGAGAAAGTTAATAATACATTTATTAAAACTATTGAAGCCTAATATGAAGCAAATGGGTTGCAATCATTAGGCAGATACAAATAAACAAAGTAATTAGCATTGCTATCAGGCTGTATAAAATAAACATCACATTCAAGCAAATTATCTGTCTGGCTAGGCCTACCCTTACTGTGTGAGCATAGGAATATATAAGTGATCTCTGGGACTGACAACATATCCCATACCTGGTGTATGTAGTTAGGTTGTTCGCATCATGAGTGTAAACTCAGTTTATTCAGGGCTGAATGTCAAGCTCTGCGTGCCTTCGTACAAGAGCAGTCTCTCTGCTGGAATTCTCCGCTCTAGCCCCCAAGGTGAAGAGGCACAGTTTATATGATAAGAACTACCGTGTTGAAAAGCTACAACTGTGTTACCATGTTTTGTCTAAAATGTTGCTGAGCAAGCACAGAAAACAGTACACCATTTTGTTATGTATTCTAAGTAACCTTGCATGAAATGTGCAGACTAACTCCCCAGAATAGTCTCTGAATAACAAACAACATGTACAGCGTATTCCTAAAATAATGGCACAAAAACAAATGGATTATGTGTGGCTATGCTGAACAGAGACAGTCTAAAACATCTAAAATGCAAAACCAACAGGGAACCAAAGTGGGCCCAGAAGGTGCATCCCTACACCCCACCTTGGTCGGGAGAAAACCTTAGCTGGACAATATAATACAGTTCCCAAGACAAGCAAATACAATGCAATGCTAATAAGTAAAATATGTAAAAGCAATTATAAGAAATTGAACTGAAAATGTATGACAGGTGACCAAATTTGGTTAAACTGGAGACCACACAAACCTTACTGGCAGATATTTGTTGAAACTGCCGTTTTTTGCACTGTTTTTAGCCTTGGGAGACTGAGTGGCAATAATAAACTCATGTCTCTCTCATTTACCCAATTTTAATGCACAGATCACTTCACACACTTTTACGCACTGCAATTTTAGTTCACTCATCTTTTTTGATACCTTGACCTAACACCTCCCCATGTACCCTGTGTTTCATAATTAAGTTGTTGAACATATACATCTAGTCCATGTATACAGTTTTTTATGTCTCACCGAAAGAAGGGTGTAAGGAAGCCCTGATGATGACTCGGCCAGTATCGGACAGTGACTGATGGGTATCCTCGTCCATTAGATGTACCTCTAGTGTACCATTTTCCACACTTTAATTTTGTTGGTTCAGGTCATATTAAGGTTTACCTATGATAGACCCGTGGGCACTCTGTGTGTACTAAACTGGAGGCCCCCAAGATTTCTTCCTCAAGGTCAATGTTTAGTGAATACAGAGCATATTCCTTCTCCACAGACAATGATTCTTCTATAACCTCATTCAAAAGCTCCAGAAGTGCAGACACGATCCGTGTTATTAGTTGAGGCTGAGGAAGCAATCTACTGTCCTGTATCCATGTTATTATAGACCGAGTTCAGAAGTCCACATGCCGAAGCACCCAACTCCCCAGTAGGGAGTAGTTCATACCATGCATCTTGAAGCAGCTTAAGGTTTCTGGGACAACTCCAAAAGTGGGTTGTTAAAGGACTCATCAACAGGCTCATGTCTATAGGAACAGGCAGTTGCATCACAAAGGCAAACATTAAGGACCCCTTCCAAGGAACACCACAAGCAAATAAACAAAGGCTATACACAGGTAAACCAGGTGGGTTGAAATGGTAACAACCAATCAGTGTTCAGTTTCTAGAGCAGAGGGACTCCAAAGAATCGTGTCATGTGCCCACGGTACAGGTGGACCCGATAAGATATGTTGCTTGGATAACCAGTTTCTGCATCTTGATTACAAGTTCCCAGATGGATCACACAGATTGATACTGTCATGTAAAGTTGTAATCCCACTGATTGTTTGATGCTTAGGTTTACATAGACACATAATATACTGGATCCGAAAGCCAACAATGCAGTAAGAGTGGATACAATAACACTGTCAAGTACATCTTGCATCAACAAGATGGCTAGAGGAGTGGGAGGAAACATATGTCTCACACAATTTGATCAAAGTAACGCATTGCAGTCTACTATAGAAAATGATAAATTTCACTCTCTTGGTTCATTCCCATCTCCATGGTTCTCTTTTTAATGATCCACTGTGCCTCACTCTTCCTAAGATCAGCCAATACGGTTTCCACCTCTTGGGTTTGATTATTGCTGTCTTATTCCCCAACATTTAAAAATAGGAGTTTCAGATGTTGAATGCATGTACTGTAGTGTAGTTACTATAGTCCCAATAGGCTCTGCGCATTGGAATAACATAAACAATAGTTTAGACGTAGGACTGAAGTCGACTAGGGCCTAGATGTATCAAGCAGTTTGCGATTCGTTAAGGCCGAAATTCTGCGAATTTCGGCCTTAACGAATCGTAAACTGAAATTTTGCATCTTTTGAGATGTATGTGTGATTAGCAAAATAAGGAATCGCAATAAATTGCGATTCCTTATTTTGCATCAGCATTTAAGGAATCGCAAATGTGCGATTCCTTAAATGCCATGTATGAAGCTTTTTTTTGTAGCGAATTTAGGTTAAGGACTCGCAAATTAACACGAACTTGAGGTCCGTGTTAATTTGCGAAATCCTTTAAAACAACAAAATAACACTATTTTGAAGGTGGCATGTGGCACACATACATGCCCATAGGGCATGTATGTGTGCCATATGCACACACATGTAAGTTTCAGGGGTGCAGCAGGGTGTCCATAAGACACCCCTGCACCCTTGAAATAATTCTCAAATTGCGATTAGCAAATTGCGAATTCGCAATTTGAGAATTACTGCACATTCATTCCTATGGGCCTCCTGGCCCATAGAAATGAATGGGAAAATTATTCCTTAATTGCGATTAGCAATTTGCTAATCGCAATTAAGGAATGTTAAGGAATCGCTAAAAAATAGAGAATTCCTACATACATACCATTTTGCACTTCTCTAATAGCGATTCCTTACCAATCGCTATTAGAGAAGTGCAAAACGATTTCTTGATACATCTACCCCCTAGGTCTCTATTGAATATGTTAGCCTTAATTTGTGAATGCCCGCTAGCTCAGAGGTCACTAGAAACTTTCTCGAGTAAACAAGAAGAGATTAGTTTCTGACAACCATATAACATGACAACTTTGTTCCCCAAGAATAAGGAATATATCTCCAGAGTCGTGGAAAACAATAGATGGCTATTTCACTCAGTCAATCGCGCATGCTTAGTTTCACCAGAAGTGCAGAGAAATAGAGAGACAGGCGTTTTCAATCAAAAGGTTATTTATTGAGCAGTCTTCTTTCTCATGCAAGAGAAGTGAATTGCTACGATTGCAATGCTTGTCATAAAGTAAAGTGCTTACAGTAAAAAGAGTATTATGAAATAATACTGTAGAAGCATTTATATGGTTTCTAAGCCATAAGATACTTAAAATGGATAAAATACATACAATGATAAAAGATGACTAAACGTACTCAACTGGTGCTTCTAAGATACGCCTCCCCCGGTGTACCTAACCTAAGCCTAGTACATGGGAAGGAGTAAGTGAGATGTAGCTTGAGTTGAAATAGTTTCTGCCAAGAATCTATCCAAGAATTCTCTAAGGGCCTAATCCGCTCCGTACCTTGTTTATACAATGTAGGAGGTCTTGTATCTCTCTCTCAGAACTCGATCTCCCAATAACCTGCAAGGGTAGCCGGGAAACACCGGAGCTAGATTTCTCGGCAAGAGAAACGACAGCGTTAGCTGGAGGGTGGGCTTCCTTCGGCACTCGCTACAGCAGGGCGTTGGGCAAGTAGTTAGTCAATCTGCTCCAAACCACCTTGTGTTTTGCTAGGGCAGATGCTGTTATATTTATAACTGGAAGGTGCCGAATTTGACGTAAGGTTGGACATAATACGTCACTAAGAACTTGCAGTTCTTTTAGGACTCCAGGAGTTCTAGGACAAATCAATACAGAAGCAGGGGAAAGTCCCAGACTGCTGGAGGTTTGGTCTCTCCAAGAACTCGTTGTGATTTCTAGGTATCTGTGGAAGTAGCCATGCCGTATTTGGACTACATTGGCTGTGTCAAAATGCGGTTTTGATTTTGATGCCTATATAAGGATATGATGAGTTATACCCATATAAGGGCATGAATCAGGAAAATTACACTAGAGCCCTAGATTCGTCTACAACACCCAATCCACGTAGAATGTCCATCTTTACTAAGTACTAAAGAAAGTATAACATATCTAAGCATGTGTTTACAATCCCACCCAAAAATACATAAGCTGCATTTGAAATGGTTTGTACGTGAAAAGTATTGTACAGTATGTTTTGTAAGCAGTGGTATCATTCAAACAATGCATATAGTTTACATTTGAAATGCTGACTGCATGAATCATGAAAAATTTACATTCATGAAATGGCTCTTAATACAGAAGAGAAGGTCGAGACCATTTCATCACATATTTATACAAGACTGTACATGTGCTAGAGGCTGAGTTCAAATATTGTCTCTAGATTCTTCCTAAAAAATTAGAAATCTTGTTCTCTAAGAATAGTTCTACTTTAGGAGATTAGTCTGTGCCAAAAAAAAAGTAAATATTTTGGTAATGAGAAAAAATAATTTTGCTTCAGGAAAAAATAGTTCCAAAGTTTTAGAAGTTCTGTTTATCAAAACTGAAGGTCGAATTCTAAGTTTAGGGAACGCTGTGTGCTCATGTTTTCAAAAGTTATTCTCATTGTTAGGAGAGAACATTAACTCAGATAGGCTGGCAAAGAATTCGTCTACAACAGTAGGTGAAAGTTAGACCATGTTAGAAAAAGTAGAAATAGTGCATATGTGAGATGTATTGCCGTCATTGTTGTCTAGATCAGCAATGGTCATGGAATGTTGTACCTGTGTGCCGTTTTCATCTCGTACCTCACTGCCAGCATGTTGCTGTGAGGTCTCAACGAATGCCGTCATCAGAATTGGTAGCTGCTGGGGACAACACGTTGCATGAGCCGTTACCGAACAAAGCAAAGTATCGACATCCATAGGTACTGCTCATGGGAGTGTGAGACAGACGTCTAACACGCATTCTTATCCGCAGAGCAGGCATCGCAGAACAGGTAGGATGCAATCCTGCCAGATTGGTCTAAAAGAAAGAAACCATGTGGTATTCAGATCTCTTAACCAAGCCAAGCCGAGGACTTTGGTAATCCTATCTCTGTATCGCATTTCCAGGATAGTTTGTTCCATGGTAACCTGGGTATTGCTTATGACTGGACTTGCCATATCGGAGCATAAGGAACAAAAATAAAATTCCTGCTACGAGTGCCAAGATGAGAGGCACACCTCCAAACACAGAGTGCACAAAATTCGGGAAGATGCTCAGGACTGCGTCAAAGGGTGATAATAGTCTGAAAAAATTGTCTTAAATACATGTGCGATGCCACTGGTATCAGACATGTTTAAGATTTGACGAAATGCACGGGGCAATTTGTTGATAATAATGCATGTACCTCTGCTGAAGTCCGAGGTCAAAGGCACAGTTTTTTGGAAAAGAATGGCTTTCATTTTGCTTAAAGTATCAATTCGAATCGAAAAGATATTCAATGAAGGCCATATCGTTGCCTCCTTGTCTGGTTTGCTGTTTGGATACAATACTTGCATACAGCAAGTGACCCTGGATGTAACACTAACGATATAGGCCATTCCTGGCAACATGGCACAACAGCTGTGGTCACTTAACATAACATAACTGCCGTTGGAAAGTTGTCTGAAAAAAAGGCTCTATTTGAGTGGCTGGTGTGTGTGCAGGTGGCATGAGTGGTCATTTGATGAACCCTCGCAGGCTCCATGCAAGGTAATTCCTTGTCACAGAAGTGTATCACTTAGTGAGTTTTTACAATTATTACCACTACGAAATATGTCTTTTTTTCTCCCACTCCAACATCTATGTGTGTAAAGTAAATTCCAGGTTGACTTGATGTACCCTTTACCCAACTTTTCATACAGGCCCGCTGGTATGTGCTTTAGGCAATATTGAAACTGAAATGTTGTTATTGGTATTGTAATGGTGCCATGTATTATCCATTCAATAACAGGCTTTTCGGAAACTGTCAATGGTAATTTTTCTAGTTTTTCAATTCTCAGCACCGTATAGTCTGCTCCTCTTTGTGGCAAAGAGATTTGTTTATCTGTAAGGTTAAAGATAGACAATAATGATGTTGTGTTGATTAGACGCCATGGCACGTAGCCTGAACGGAGATTTTGTATGTCCAGCCTAACTGTACAATAGAACGTAATTGGAAATGGCCATGTTGTAACATTAGTATACACAAACTAAGAAAGGTGACCAGGTCAAGGAAGGTGTGCTGTCGTGGTGATGGCTGTGAAACTTGGAGTAACATGTGTGAAAAGAGTCACTACTGGCTATAGAGAATCCCATCTGACCACCCTCGTGGCGGAATATCATCATGTGGGATTTATAAGGGACTTGTACCCAACTTGGTCAACTTCCAGACCTCACAGTATTGGTGCAGAGGTGAGTGTCACTCGATCTTAGCCAAGGTAGTGCTCAGGAGGATGATGCTCATATGGTGCAGTGCTAGAATAAAATTGGCTACCTAGATCTATGGTATTGCCTCAATGGGATTGTTGAAGAACGTCTAGGTGTCAAGAGTAAAAACCCGCCAAATCATCTAAATGTGTGATAATATTTATGGCGATATAAAGATGGTCAACATGTTTCAGCCAACTAGAGTGTTGCTCTGGCTTTCGTCAGGACCCAAAATATTATGCTACTGCAAATTAGAAAGTGCATGAACTACAAGGAGATTAAATAAGAAAAGTTGCCTTTTGCATACTGTTATAGCTACCAGGAACTTGGAGCCCCAATGTCCACTGGAGACAGTAAAAATTCTTCTACCTGTCAACAGACAAAAAGATATACAGTATATATTAACACACATACATACTCCTTAGCACCCAGACACCCACCCGACAGACACATAAGCGGAAATAATTTGCATTCCGCGTATCAAATGAAGCATATTAGCTTAAATCATTTAAAGGCATTTCCAATAAATGATACTCACCCAGCATTATGTGAGTGACGGCCTCTCCTCACCCGGCAACCGCTCGGGAAATCGAGGCCCCGCTCTGTAGTGTAGACAATAAAGGACACAGTCAGTACACAGTTCTGCTGTGTCCAGCCCAATGACTCTACACAGTAAACCTAAAAGACGTGTAGAGCATTAAATCTCTGCCTACCATAGGACCGAGCTATAAAAATGACCGAAATTGATGTGTAACATATGTAATCTACAGGGCCAAACTTCAGCCCCAATCTACTTAAGTTAGATATTAGCCACTCTGAAGAATTTGCAGTAGAACCCTAATGAGAGCCTAGACTAAAAAATCAACCCGGGACTCCAAAGGGGAGCCGAAGGTGTTGAACAAATATAATCGCCCGAGGCTCGAGAACATTAACCTCAACTCTCAGTGTCAAGTATAGAGAGGCGACTATCTCAAAGAACAGCAGGGGCTTACCTGTCCGTCGGTACCCCGCGCTTGCTTCCGAGCGGAAAAGGAGGTACCGACCGGACCGCCCTCGCTGTCTATTATAACCGCACCTGATTGCATGAGCGGAGAAAACAGGAAATGACGGGAAAAGTACATCCGCCCGTAAAGCTAGTGGTAGATGTGTATCCCTATGCTTTGAGTTCTTGTAACGCTGAAGCAGCATAGACAGAGAGAGTAAATCTCATGTATATTATTTATTTTCTTACAGTCAGTAAATACCCGGCAGCTTAATTAGCATGTAAAGACTACCGGAAGGAGCAGCGCTGCTGCCACTGGGCATGCGCTGTATCAGAAAAGGCGGAACAATACATACTTGCGCCTGCGCATCAGTATTCAATGTCACTGTCGGTCCATAGCTAAGTACACAAAGTACGCAGAAGATGTGCTCCATAATTCATTTAGGTGAGCTAAACGGGGGTAAACAGTATAATTGTTTCATCCCAAATATACAGACCCGCAACCAGGAGGTTGCTCATAAAACTAATTAACATATAAAGTACAGGGGGTCAAAGGGGTTTATTTACCGACCTGTCACCTTATGCCCCTAACAATAAGTTTACACAAACTAAGAAAGGTGACCAGGTCAAGGAAGGTGTGCTGTCGTGGTGATGGCTGTGAAACTTGGAGTAACATGTGTGAAAAGAGTCACTACTGGCTATAGAGAATCCCATCTGACCACCCTCGTGGCGGAATATCATCATGTGGGATTTATAAGGGACTTGTACCCAACTTGGTCAACCTCCAGACCTCACAGTATTGGTGCGGAGGTGAGTGTCACTCGATCTTAGCCAAGGTAGTGCTCAGGAGGATGATGCTCATATGGTGCAGTGCTAGAATAAAATTGGCTACCTATATCTATGGGATTGCCTCAATGGGATTGTTGAAGAACGTCTAGGTGTCAAGAGTAAAAACCCGCCAAATCATCTAAATGTGTGATAATATTTATGGCGATATAAAGATGGTCAACATGTTTCAGCCAACTAGAGTGTTGCTCTGGCTTTCGTCAGGACCCAAAATATTATGCTACTGCAAATTAGAAAGTGCATGAACTACAAGGAGATTAAATAAGAAAAGTTGCCTTTTGCATACTGTTATAGCTACCAGGAACTTGGAGCCCCAATGTCCACTGGAGACAGTAAAAATTCAACAGCAACAGCAACACTCTAGTTGGCTGAAACATGTTGACCATCTTTATATCGCCATAAATATTATCACACATTTAGATGATTTGGCGGGTTTTTACTCTTGACACCTAGACGTTCTTCAACAATCCCATTGAGGCAATCCCATAGATCTAGGTAGCCAATTTTATTCTAGCACTGCACCATATGAGCATCATCCTCCTGAGCACTACCTTGGCTAAGATCGAGTGACACTCACCTCCGCACCAATACTGTGAGGTCTGGAGGTTGACCAAGTTGGGTACAAGTCCCTTATAAATCCCACATGATGATATTCCGCCACGAGGGTGGTCAGATGGGATTCTCTATAGCCAGTAGTGACTCTTTTCACACATGTTACTCCAAGTTTCACAGCCATCACCACGACAGCACACCTTCCTTGACCTGGTCACCTTTCTTAGTTTGTGTAAACTTATTGTTAGGGGCATAAGGTGACAGGTCGGTAAATAAACCCCTTTGACCCCCTGTACTTTATATGTTAATTAGTAACATTAGTATATCCTGTTCTATTATATCAATAGCAGATGATACAATGCTGTCCAAAGAATAAATTCTGGAGGACAGAGTTGTTAACCCATTGTCCACTACAGACAGTGTTTTTTCCAAATTAATACGATCAATTTCTCATATTTTATCATCAGTTTCAATTTGCATTACTTTCCAAGCTTCGTTGTAAGCAGCATACATACCGGCGTATATGAAATGTTTTTGACGCTGTTTGCGAGGTCCCAAAAAGAAATCTCTCAGTCAACGCCTTCTTTGAGTAAGGTCAAGTGTTGCTTAATTTCAGGTAGTGTGGATTTCTGTAGCCATTTGAGGCATAGTTTCCCTAGACTGTATTTTGTTATTGTCCCTGGATGTTGACTCTGGGAATATCTTGGGTCTGGCTTGTTCTGTGTGAACCCCTGTGTTTTGTTCAGGAATCTATCTTGACAGTTATTAGTGTCTGTGGGCCAGATAAACCATTTTCTCCAATCAGGATTAGTTCTGTTTTGGTGTAAAATATGGGATACGTCTATCTCTACATCTGAAGTGCTATTACTATCAGCAATGGGCTTTGGTATAGATGGCCTGTTTAAGTCCTTTATCTTGGCTAGGCCAAGACAAGTTGTTTGTTGAATGGTGTCATTCATGAACATTATTCGTTCTGGGATCATGCAGGCTCTGAATAATGATTTTAAACCATGTACCTGCCAGTCTTTTGTACCCCAGACTGGTTTTTGTCTCAATGTTGTCTTTCCAAAAATCAAAACCAAATGTAGACAATTGTGCATAAAATTTTGCAGAATTATTTAATTTAGTATTTGTCAACATGTTTTTCATTCCTGTCTTATTCATAATTTTGAAATAAAACGTTTCTAGATCTGTGTTATTAAACCCTGAGAAATATGGGAATTTCTCATAAAAAGTTTTCGAGCTGCCTTTTGGCGGTGTCGGACAATGTTCCCATTGATTATAGGTAAAAAAAAACCTTTCTAAGATTCGCAGATTTATGCAAATAGTGATGCCCATAATGATTAAAGCAAAACATTTCTTCATAACCTGATGAACCTTCTAAATAATCATGTTCTGTAAATTTTGCTGACATTTCTAAATCTGACATCATGTTATTATTAGTTTCAAAGTCCCAATCATCAGAGAAAGTGCACGGTGAGACAAAGTCACTTAAAGAAACCTTGAACTGGTGTGGATACTTCAAGAGTTCAACCGGGCCATGGATGTCGTAACCAGTAGCGTCCCATGCTACATCACCAGGTACAGGAATGGCTGTGATGTTTACTGATGACAGTTCTCTTTTTTCAATGTGAGAAGATTTGTGAGGCTTTAGAACCAAGTTGATTTTCTGACTTGCTGTGTCCATTGTACTGTATTTTCCATCAATCATTCTTCCCAAGCTTAAAACTAAAATGAGCCAGAGCAGGAGGAAAAGTACACCTAACAGAATCCACAATTCAATCCAAGGTGAAATCATATATGTTTTTCCAAGTTGATGAAAGTATTCTGTTATTTTTTCTTTGAAAGTTTTGTTTGCTGGCTTTTTTTCATGTTCACTAGGATCCTCAGAAAAGTCATCGAAATTGATGAAATAGCCAGAGGCAGTTCTGTCAATTGTTGGAATTGCATCATGATTCTTATTAATCTTTGTAGTTGCTTCTTCTTTTGTCATATTAGCATAGTCAGAGGCTACATCATTGTAGACAGGTGTTTCTTGATGAACTGTTGCAATTTGGGTTTCAAGAGGCAGTAGTTCCATGGCTTTGTTGCATAGCCCTTCTTTATTCACTGCAGGTTTATCAAATATGATTAGTCTCTCAGTCTGAACCTCTTGAATTGTAGCAAGGTTTGGTCTTCTGCTACATCTTGGGATTTCACTGGGCCTACTAATTATTATTGGCCACATGGTTGTGGTTTTACCAGGTCGATTGATACAACTCTGTTCTCATTTTTGCCAGCAATGGGCAGTAGTACTACTGATCTTGTTCCGTGGATTGCTAAGACAGGTACTGTTTTTCTGTAAGAAGGCCCAAATTCCTTCTTCACCGCGATCTTTTCTCTGACCAGATCCCCAATCTTTGGAATCCAGACAGGTCTTGCTGGGACAGGTGTTTTTTCTTCAGTGGCCTTTGGCTTTTGCTTTGTGTTACTTAGACTTCTTGTTTCATTTAAGTCCTATAAAACAGCCAAACGGTATTTAATATCAAAGGTTTTTTGTTCCACCACTGAAGTCTGACGATCGAGGTCTTAGATCAACATTCTAGTACCAAACAAAAGTTCATATGGAGTGATTCCACCCAGAGAATGTCTTCGCAGATTATTAAGACTACGTTGGACACTTATTAGATGTTTGACCCACCCATCACCCGAACCTAATACCCTCGCTGTTACAGATTGGTTTGTGTCACAGTTTTTTCTCTCAACTTCCGCATTACCCTCAGGATGAAAGGGACTAGAGTACCGCAATGCAACGCCCAAGCTGGCCATGGCCTACTTGTAAGCCCGAGAGCTAAACGCAGGACCCTGGTCAGAATGTAGCGTGCCAATTGCGTATGTGCCGATAAAGACTCGCAAGTCTTTTGTAACAGTTCTGGCATCAACCGAGTGCTAGGATCACATCCAAATGAATCTTGTGCAGGAATCCACTGCGACCATGATATATTTATAGTTGCCATCCCTTTGTAAGGGACCACAGTGGTCCAGGTAAACACATGCTAATGGTTTATCTGAGATTAGAAGGGGCGTTTGCGCAGGTCGTTTAACTGTTGATACCTTCATTTTTTGGTATATTTCACAGTCTAGAACAAAGTTTCTAGTCTGTTTCCTCATGCGCGGCCACCAATATCTCTGTTTGAGTAACGATACTGTGGCAGAAACACCTGCATGTGCAGAGGCGAGCCCTTCATGTGCCGCTAAGATTGGGCCTAACCTATGTTCCATGTTTGGAATTGCCCTATCCACTACTCAAGGGATTACGGCAAAAGGAACATTATTTGCATCAGTTTTGTATGAGTACTTTACTGGAAAGCCTTTCAGGAGTGTCTTAACACTGTTTTTTACTGAAGCAGTGACAGCTTGCATTATCTCGCTGTCTATTTTTGTTTTTGACTGTGAGATAGCAGCTATGGAAGCCGTTTGCACAGCTGACTTCGCGGCTTCATCAGCCGATGAATTCCCTGCAACTTGAACGACATCACGTTGTTGACTCAGTGTATGGTTCACGTGATTCTTTTGTAGTTCTTTATGCAAAAGAACTACTTGTTCCCATAGCATTTTATGCTTTATTGTGCCACCTTTAGCGTATTTGAATCTGTTTGGAACCCAGTTCTGCAAGTATTCATTGTAAGACTGGACGCAGTAATACGAATCGCACACTATGAGTGTGGGAATTCGCGATCGGTATTCTCAAGCGCCATCTTGAAAGCCTGTAGTTTAGCTCGCTGAGCTGTACAGTCTCCGAGTGATTGCGTTTTAGTGACCATTGGTCTAAATTTGCCTTCGCGCCAGCGACCTTAAACAATCGCGCACGCAGCACTAAAGGCTTGTTTACCCCCAACTGGGGGCTGTGCTGATCCGTCTGTATATATTATACAGCCGTAATGTTCGAGAGGCAGAATTTCGGTCGACAGAGGACATTCATACTTGTGTTGGAGAAATTCTTGTGTTTTCAAGTTAGGATCAAATTTGTAAATTACGTCTGATGCAGCAAGGGAATTAACCCATTGTATCCATCTTGGATGTAAAGCTTTAGCATTTGGAATGCTTGCTCTTGTCACTGCTCCTAGGGCAGGTACAGGTGTAATGATTATTATACGTTTACCTTGTGCGAGGGCTCTTTCTTTTGCTACAGCAGTTTGAACCGCTGTCAGAATTTTCTCAGTAGAAGTGAATTTTATTTCAGCTTGTGTGTACAAGTGTGATTTGTAAGCTATTGGTACCGTTTCCCCTTCATTATAGGTCAGGTACGTGAATCCGCAACTTCCTGGGATGACTCGGATTACAAGGTTGCATATGTTTATGCGTGTTTGCAGCTTTGTTTTAGCTAACATGTCTGTTTGTATTGAACATAAAATTTCTGTGTGTTTCTGTGTCCAATTAGTTGGTTTGAAATCAGGTTTATTTAATTTGTGGAGAGGTTTAACCATCTCTGCGTAATTCATTATGTAAGTTCTTCAAACATTCAAGAAACCTAGAATTGATTGTAAGTTTTTAAGCATTTTTGGAGCTTGGAGCAGCGCACATTTCTCTAAGAAATTGGCTGCCAGGCTTTTGCCTTCACTTGATAACTCATATCCTAGAAATAGGACAGTGAGGTGGGCAATTCGCTATTTTTTAAAGTTGAATTTGTACCCTTCTGATGCGAACCCTAGTACAATGGTGTTCACACTTTCTAAGTGCCTGTCCAAATCATCGTCTATTAGATAGATGTCATCGACATAAGATAATGCCTCATCATCATAAATTTGTAGTAGCTCGGTTACTCTCGCTGAAAATAACCCTGGGCTATTCTTGAATACCTGGGGGAGACGATTCAGAAAATGGGGTGGTGATGAACAGAGTGTCTGAATTAAGCAGACCACTCTTACCCAGTCCAAAGATCAGGGCTTGATCCATCACCGTTATTTATCTCACTGCACCATCCCAGCTCAGAACCTGGCTATATGCAAATCAGTCTGTCCCTGGCCCAGTGCATCATGGGAACAGGGCAGACTAAACTACCAAGCCAATTCTTCACCAGAAAGGAGACAAGCTACCGGGGACCGGTTTCTGGCATTTCAGCCGTCTTCGGCCCGGCTTGCTTGAATCCTGATGGTGCAGTGAGAAAGGGACTCATGTCTGAGTATACCCTGCCACACCTATAGTGGCCAAAAACGATTCAGAAAATGGGGTGGTGATGAACAGAGTGTCTGAATTAAGCAGACCACTCTTACCCAGTCCAAAGATCAGGGCTTGATCCATCACCGTTATTTATCTCACTGCACCATCCCAGCTCAGAACCTGGCTATATGCAAATCAGTCTGTCCCTGGCCCAGTGCATCATGGGAACAGGGCAGACTAAACTACCAAGCCAATTCTTCACCAGAAAGGAGACAAGCTACCGGGGACCGGTTTCTGGCATTTCAGCCGTCTTCGGCCCGGCTTGCTTGAATCCTGATGGTGCAGTGAGAAAGGGACTCATGTCTGAGTGTACCCTGCCACACCTATAGTGGCCAAAAACGATTCAGAAAATGGGGTGGTGATGAACAGAGTGTCTGAATTAAGCAGACCACTCTTACCCAGTCCAAAGATCAGGGCTTGATCCATCACCGTTATTTATCTCACTGCACCATCCCAGCTCAGAACCTGGCTATATGCAAATCAGTCTGTCCCTGGCCCAGTGCATCATGGGAACAGGGCAGACTAAACTACCAAGCCAATTCTTCACCAGAAAGGAGACAAGCTACCGGGGACCGGTTTCTGGCATTTCAGCCGTCTTCGGCCCGGCTTGCTTGAATCCTGATGGTGCAGTGAGAAAGGGACTCATGTCTGAGTATACCCTGCCACACCTATAGTGGCCAAAAACGATTCAGAAAATGGGGTGGTGATGAACAGAGTGTCTGAATTAAGCAGACCACTCTTACCCAGTCCAAAGATCAGGGCTTGATCCATCACCGTTATTTATGACCCTTGCTCATTGCACCATCAGGATTCAAGCAAACCGGGCCGAAGACGGCTGTAATGCCAGAAACCGGTCCCCGGGAGCTTGTTTCCTTCCCAGTGTAAGAATTGGCTTTTGTAGTTTGGTTTGTCCTGTTCCCATCATGCACTGGGACAGGAATGGACTAATTTGCATACAGCCAGGTTCTGAAACTGGGATGGTGCAGTGAGCTAAAAAACGGTGTTGGATCTAGCCCTGATCTTTTGACTGGGTGAGAGCTTTCTGCTTAATTCAGAGACTCTGTCCCTCACCACCCCTTTTTGTAAATATTTTTGTCCACCCTAAGCGTGGAAGGGTATTCTCAGATGTGAGACCCTTGCTCATTGCACCATCAGGATTCAAGCAAACCGGGCCGAAGACGGCTGTAATGCCAGAAACCGGTCCCCGGGAGCTTGTTTCCTTCCCAGTGTAAGAATTGGCTTCTGTAGTTTGGTTTGTCCTGTTCCCATCATGCACTGGGACAGGAATGGACTAATTTGCATACAGCCAGGTTCTGAAACTGGGATGGTGCAGTGAGCTAAAAAACGGTGTTGGATCTAGCCCTGATCTTTTGACTGGGTGAGAGCTTTCTGCTTAATTCAGAGACTCTGTCCCTCACCACCCCTTTTTGTAAATATTTTTGTCCACCCTAAGCGTGGAAGGGTATTCTCAGATGTGAGACCCTTGCTCATTGCACCATCAGGATTCAAGCAAACCGGGCCGAAGACGGCTGTAATGCCAGAAACCGGTCCCCGGGAGCTTGTTTCCTTCCCAGTGTAAGAATTGGCTTCTGTAGTTTGGTTTGTCCTGTTCCCATCATGCACTGGGACAGGAATGGACTAATTTGCATACAGCCAGGTTCTGAAACTGGGATGGTGCAGTGAGCTAAAAAACGGTGTTGGATCTAGCCCTGATCTTTTGACTGGGTGAGAGCTTTCTGCTTAATTCAGAGACTCTGTCCCTCACCACCCCTTTTTGTAAATATTTTTGTCCACCCTAAGCGTGGAAGGGTATTCTCAGATGTGAGACCCTTGCTCATTGCACCATCAGGATTCAAGCAAACCGGGCCGAAGACGGCTGTAATGCCAGAAACCGGTCCCCGGGAGCTTGTTTCCTTCCCAGTGTAAGAATTGGCTTCTGTAGTTTGGTTTGTCCTGTTCCCATCATGCACTGGGACAGGAATGGACTAATTTGCATACAGCCAGGTTCTGAAACTGGGATGGTGCAGTGAGCTAAAAAACGGTGTTGGATCTAGCCCTGATCTTTTGACTGGGTGAGAGCTTTCTGCTTAATTCAGAGACTCTGTCCCTCACCACCCCTTTTTGTAAATATTTTTGTCCACCCTAAGCGTGGAAGGGTATTCTCAGATGTGAGACCCTTGCTCATTGCACCATCAGGATTCAAGCAAACCGGGCCGAAGACGGCTGTAATGCCAGAAACCGGTCCCCGGGAGCTTGTTTCCTTCCCAGTGTAAGAATTGGCTTCTGTAGTTTGGTTTGTCCTGTTCCCATCATGCACTGGGACAGGAATGGACTAATTTGCATACAGCCAGGTTCTGAAACTGGGATGGTGCAGTGAGCTAAAAAACGGTGTTGGATCTAGCCCTGATCTTTTGACTGGGTGAGAGCTTTCTGCTTAATTCAGAGACTCTGTCCCTCACCACCCCTTTTTGTAAATATTTTTGTCCACCCTAAGCGTGGAAGGGTATTCTCAGATGTGAGACCCTTGCTCATTGCACCATCAGGATTCAAGCAAACCGGGCCGAAGACAGCTGTAATGCCAGAAACCGGTCCCCGGGAGCTTGTTTCCTTCCCAGTGTAAGAATTGGCTTCTGTAGTTTGGTTTGTCCTGTTCCCATCATGCACTGGGACAGGAATGGACTAATTTGCATACAGCCAGGTTCTGAAACTGGGATGGTGCAGTGAGCTAAAAAACGGTGTTGGATCTAGCCCTGATCTTTTGACTGGGTGAGAGCTTTCTGCTTAATTCAGAGACTCTGTCCCTCACCACCCCTTTTTGTAAATATTTTTGTCCACCCTAAGCGTGGAAGGGTATTCTCAGATGTGAGACCCTTGCTCATTGCACCATCAGGATTCAAGCAAACCGGGCCGAGGACGGCTGTAATGCCAGAAACCGGTCCCCGGGAGCTTGTTTCCTTCCCAGTGTAAGAATTGGCTTCTGTAGTTTGGTTTGTCCTGTTCCCATCATGCACTGGGACAGGAATGGACTAATTTGCATACAGCCAGGTTCTGAAACTGGGATGGTGCAGTGAGCTAAAAAACGGTGTTGGATCTAGCCCTGATCTTTTGACTGGGTGAGAGCTTTCTGCTTAATTCAGAGACTCTGTCCCTCACCACCCCTTTTTGTAAATATTTTTGTCCACCCTAAGCGTGGAAGGGTATTCTCAGATGTGAGACCCTTGCTCATTGCACCATCAGGATTCAAGCAAACCGGGCCGAAGACGGCTGTAATGCCAGAAACCGGTCCCCGGGAGCTTGTTTCCTTCCCAGTGTAAGAATTGGCTTCTGTAGTTTGGTTTGTCCTGTTCCCATCATGCACTGGGACAGGAATGGACTAATTTGCATACAGCCAGGTTCTGAAACTGGGATGGTGCAGTGAGCTAAAAAACGGTGTTGGATCTAGCCCTGATCTTTTGACTGGGTGAGAGCTTTCTGCTTAATTCAGAGACTCTGTCCCTCACCACCCCTTTTTGTAAATATTTTTGTCCACCCTAAGCGTGGAAGGGTATTCTCAGATGTGAGACCCTTGCTCATTGCACCATCAGGATTCAAGCAAACCGGGCCGAAGACGGCTGTAATGCCAGAAACCGGTCCCCGGGAGCTTGTTTCCTTCCCAGTGTAAGAATTGGCTTCTGTAGTTTGGTTTGTCCTGTTCCCATCATGCACTGGGACAGGAATGGACTAATTTGCATACAGCCAGGTTCTGAAACTGGGATGGTGCAGTGAGCTAAAAAACGGTGTTGGATCTAGCCCTGATCTTTTGACTGGGTGAGAGCTTTCTGCTTAATTCAGAGACTCTGTCCCTCACCACCCCTTTTTGTAAATATTTTTGTCCACCCTAAGCGTGGAAGGGTATTCTCAGATGTGAGACCCTTGCTCATTGCACCATCAGGATTCAAGCAAACCGGGCCGAAGACGGCTGTAATGCCAGAAACCGGTCCCCGGGAGCTTGTTTCCTTCCCAGTGTAAGAATTGGCTTCTGTAGTTTGGTTTGTCCTGTTCCCATCATGCACTGGGACAGGAATGGACTAATTTGCATACAGCCAGGTTCTGAAACTGGGATGGTGCAGTGAGCTAAAAAACGGTGTTGGATCTAGCCCTGATCTTTTGACTGGGTGAGAGCTTTCTGCTTAATTCAGAGACTCTGTCCCTCACCACCCCTTTTTGTAAATACCTGGGGGAGACAGCAAAATTGCCTCTGTGCCCCATACTGGAGAAAGCGGTCAAATACCTGCTTTCTGGTGCAATGTTTTGACAGAAGAAACCATTTGAAATATCTAATGTTGTTTTATATTTTTTGCGCATGATGTTATTCATTAGTTCTGCACTGTGTGAATTTTGTACTGCAAATGTTTTGCAACAAGTGTTTAAGTGTCTGTAGTCCAATACTAGACGATATAAATTGTCTGGTTTGGAGACAGGAAACAAAGGATTGTTCATTTGAGAGGTGCATGTTTCAATCATCCCTTGGTATTCAAGTTGATCTAATATCTCCCTGACTTGTTTTTTAGCTTCTTGCTTAACATGATACTGCCTTTATGCAGTAGGTTGATTTTTTAACTGGATTTCATGGTGAGGGGATTCCTCATTCCATCCTACATGAGTTTTATATAATGCAAGGGCTTGGGCCACTGCCCATTTTCTAGCATATGTGTATTTTTTATGAATTGGAATGTGATTTGAGAAGGCAGGCATAATCATTTCTTCGCCATGTGGGCACTCCCTAACAAATTTGGGTGGCCAGTCTTTCTCAGCTAGAAGGACATCGTAGCCTTTAGATAGCTTATCCCAAAAGAGACCTCTTATTTTCCTAATTTTGTCCCCTTCTATACGTAATGGTATTTCATATAATTTATGTGGTACACTAACTCTGGTGTCTTCAGTTTCCACCTGTATGTACTCATTCGTATCCACTGTCTCCAGAAGATTCATCAGGATCTTACGAGCTATGGTCACTTCTGCTGCACTGTCTAGCATTGTCTGGGCCCATTCTCCGTTCTTGAGTTGTGTCCTCAGAATCTTCGACATGTTTTATCTTTATGCTTGCTACCTTCTTTTTAGAAAATTTTGATTTTTTACTTTGATGAGCAGGTTCCTTGTCTTTCGACTTGATGCGCTCTTCTTTATGTTCTGATCGTCTTCTTTTTTGAGATTTCTGTGCGGAAGTCTGAAAATATCGAGAGGGACCTGTATCATTATCTGGATATCTGTCAGGTTTTCTCAAATTATTCCTAATTCTGAGGTTATATCTCTTTTCAGAGAGCTCCCTTCGGGGAGACTTGTCTCTCTGTTGAGGAAATCTTACTCTGTGTTGAGAATATTTTTCTCTAGGAAGAGTTTGTTTATTACTCTCCCACTTCTTTTTTGGAGTAGTGAGATTATTCTTGATGAAAGTTTTTTCAGGATTTTCTGTTAGTTATGTTTTTAGTGGTTTCCCACCTAAACTATCTCTACCTACTTCTTTAAAGTACTTTTCAATTATTCTGGCGAGTTCAAAAGGCTGGTCTGTTATTTCTGTTTCTTTTAATTTTTGGTGCTTCTCCTTTTATGTTGGCTAGTAATATAGCTGAGACTTGCTTAAAGTCTTTCAGTAATTTCATACCTAGATTTAACGCAGGCTATGGACCGTATTAATTTTGAATCTGTCTTAGTACGTCTGGTATAACTGCCATAGACGGAACACCATGTGTTTTTGTGTAGATTGAAGCAAGGACTGTTCCCCAAGTGTCACAGTCTTCCACATGTGGTGCGATCCCCATTGGTAAACAGATTGTCAGAATTCTGTGTTTTTCATGAGGTATACTATCAAGGAAAACTGCCTCTATTTGAGTAATTTTTTGAGCCAACCAGAACGGAATTTGTTCCCGTATTGTGGGTAGTTTACCAATGACTGATTGTATGGTCTGTGGTCTAATTTTGTTTGTATTCCCCTGGTGAGGATTTTGCTGTGGAATTTTTATAGTAGGTTGGATTGTTAAAGTCAGCATGACATATTGGAAAAATTATCTATGTATTTTGATTAATTGTTTTAGCTGAAATAACAGTTCTTTGTCTGACATTTCTTCAATGTCCAGGATGTGGTGTATAGCTGGCTAGAACCAGCCATGTAGCTCCTGGTCTACCTAGTGGACCGAGCCTGGTAATGTGATCTTGATGTTTTAGGGCACCATTAAACCAGAGCTGATGCTCCTAGTAAGTTAGTGGAATTTCAATGTCCTCGAAGGAAACGTATTCCGTTGGAGGTTCCTCTTTTTGTAGTAGTGGAACTCGCGTGTCACAGCATTTGCTGCTGGAAAAGATATCCATGAGTAGAATACCTCTGTCTGCCGATATTCATGTGCCTCTAATACAAATATAACTTTACCACCTCTCGATGATACCCCATTTTCTATAAGTTTTATTGTTATGGCTTTCCTTATATTTGCCGGGATGAATATAGCATCTGGGTCATTTTGTTGGAGCGCTGTTTCATTTAAGACTGCTTGAGATGCTATTCTAGCTCTATTCCTTTCGTCGTCACTCTCCGGCATTTTGTTAGCTGAATGTTTGCAGAGCAAGTTTCAAGAAAACAAAGATTAGGTGCACAATATTTTGGAACACTGTATCCTTCAATGTTGAGCAAACCAAAAACTAATACATAGGATTCTCCTCCTACTAAGTTTTGGCGGATATTAACCTTTCACCCACTCCAGACGTCTATTGGAGTTTTTACGGGAAAGAGGTCTGTGTGAAAAGCACGACTGAGTTACTCTAGTATCTAGAGTTAAATTATTGCCTTACCAAACGTTGGGCGTCATGTAGTGTAGTTCCTATATTCCCATTAGGCTCTGTGCATTGGAATGACATAAACAATAGTTTAGACGTAGGACTGAAGTCGACTAGGTCTCTATTGAATATGTTAGACTTAATTTGTGAATGCCAGCTAGCTCAGAGGTCACTAGAAACTTTATCGAGTAGACAAGAAGGGATTAGTTTCTGACAACCATATAACATGACAACTTTGTTCCCCAAGAATAAGGAATATATCTCCAGACTTGTGGAAAAATAGATGGCTATTTCATCCAGTCAATCGTGCATGCTTAGTTTCACCAGAAGTGCAGAGAAATAGAGAGACGGGCATTTTCAATAAAAAGGGTATTTATTGAGCAGTCTTCTTTCTCATGCAAGAGAAGTGAATTGCTACAATCGCAATACTTGTCATAAAGTAAAGTGCGTACAGTAAAAAGAGTATTATGAAATAATACTGTAAAAGCATTTATATGGTTTCTAAGCCATAAGATACTTAAAATGGATAAAATACATTCAATGATAAAAGATGACTAAACGTACTCAACTGGTGGTTCTAAGATACGCCTACCCTGGTGTACTTAAACTAAGCCTAGTACATGGGAAGGAGTAAATGAGATGCAGCTTGAGTTAAAATAGTTTCTGCCAAGAATCTATCCAAGAATTCTCTAAGGGTCTAATCTGCTCCCTACCTTGTCAATAGAATGTAGGAGGTCCTGAATCTCTGTCTCAGGACTCGATCTCCCAGTAACCTGCAAGGGTAGCCCGGAAACACCGGAGCTGGATTTCTCGGCAAGAGAAAAGACAGTGTCTCTCTCAGTGCATCAGCTGGAGGGTCGGCTTCCTTCGGCATTCGCTACAGCAGGGCGTCGGGCAAGTAGTTATTCGATCTGCTCCAAACCACTGTGTGTTTTGCTAGGGCAGATGCTGGTATATTTATACCTGGAAGGGTTCAAGTTTGACGTAAGGTTGGACATAGTTCGTCACTAAGAACTCGCAGTTCTTTTAGGACTCCAGGAGTTCTAGGACAAATCAATACAGAAGCAGGGGAAAGTCCTGGACTGCAGGAGGTTTGGTCTCTCCAAGAACTTGTTGTGATTTCTAGGAATCTGTGGAAGTAGTCATGCCGTATTTGGACTACATCGGCTGTGTCTAAATATGGTTATGATTCTGATGCCTATATGAGGATAATTAGTTATACCTATATAGAGGTATGAATCGGGAAAATTACACTAGAGCTCTAGATTCGTCTACAACAGTATCTGATGTCCCTAACAAATGGGGAACTGGGGTCATTTTGCCTCACTGTCCACATACGTTCTTGAAGGCGTACTTTCAAGGCTTGAATAATACTTCCTACATCAATAAGCACAGATCAACAGATAGTATTGCAGTTGAGTAAGATTTCAATCATGAATGTATTGCTTACAATTAAGCTGAAGCTGTAACAGACTACACATAGTGCAGGTACTGAACTTGTAGAACCTTTTCAGTGTGGTGGGTAGTCATGAATGTTTGACCTTACTTACAGGTGGTAAGTAGCTGCTACATGCTGTGTTCCAGAATATTTCTTCTCTTTTGGGAACCATATTTGGTTTTGGAGGAAGTATATGCATCTGTGTATTATCTGTATCAAGTATGTGCCAATGTCTCAGTAGTATTTTAGAGATGACATTGCTGTCACTATTGTATGGTGCACTGAAAGAGATTGTGGTGTATGCTACCTTCTTCATGTGTTGCTTGCATTTCTTTAACAGTGATGCTCTGGATATTTTTGGCACCCTGTTGTGACCTCTTTGGAATAGCCCCTTTGTAAGAACCTACTAACCAGGTGGTCTAGGTCAATTTTACCTAACCCAGGCTCATTGCAATTTCTTTTAATCCTTGATATATCTCATCATAAGTTATTGCTGACAACTGGGTTGCCAGATTGGCACTAGAAGCACGCTACAATGCGTTGCCGGCTGTAGGTTTGTTGTAGATTTTGGTTTGCATCTTGGTGTTACTGATGAATATTTGTTTGTATTCAAAAAGGAAATGGACTGTTTGCTGCAAAAAAAGAAACATAACAGTGCACCACATCAAATAACAAGAAATTATTATGGCCTGTCCTCTTCACCCAGATGAGGCTCGTGTCTTTCCCGTCCACACACCTCATTTGGGTGAAATGGATAGGCAATGGCGGCATGCGCACCAATCTGAGTGCCCAACAGGGCTTAGTTGCCTTACCTTTCCTTAACTAAATGAACCCATTTGGGGATTATTGTTGTTTGTGACATGCAGCCCAGTCTGATAGTAGAAACCTGGACCACAAGAAAAGGCACTGCCTGTGATACATATTCCAAGTGAATAATTTGGAAGCAAATTCTCGTGGACCCTTTGAAGAATACTTTGCGATCCAGTTAATCTGGCTGAGTACCTTCAGTGACTATTCCTGCCTTGAAGAATTCCATCATCTTGGACGAAACGCGTTGGTTGTCTTCATCCTATATGTTTGACAAGTTTGGAGATAATAAAGTAAAGACAGAAATCGCACAAAGCTTACCTATTTAATTGGGTGTTTTTCTCCTCTTGTTAATTTCTTATTATTTTATGTGGTGAACCTCTACATTTCTTTTATGCTATTTGAAACCTTTGAGTAGCTTGCCATTAGTTCATTCCCCCGTTGCTGTTCTTTAGTCGATCTTTATATGTTGGTGCGTCCGATACATCAATTCCGTTTTCACCGAGCAGCACCGACCAACCACAGTTTGCCTACACTGTAAACGTGTTTGTGGTCCTTTAGGTACTACTTTTTTTTATTTCCTGCTGGCCATGGTGTTCGTCAGATGGGCCGCCATGCGCAGAACGTTAGCATGCACGAGCGTCGCGCTTGAACTTTTACCACGGCTCCCATTTTCATGTTTTTTGGCACGGGCCATGATGTGCATACGTTTTACATGCCGTGCTAACATATAAAATGCAGGGCTCACTTTCATATGTGCCACATGCGGGGAGCTGCATTCAGCGAGTAGTTTCATTTGTGAAGCGAGCAATGCAGGTAGTTACACATTAATAATAGTTTGGCTCAGCTGCTGTGTCAATGGCAGCATGCTTAGCTCCCACCGTGGGTGGTTGTCTATCACGTGTCGTGACCCGCCCAACCTGTGACCCACCAGCTGAGATCACTGAACCCCGAAGCGTGTTGGCTGCCGGCTGCCGGAGTGGTTCCTCACTCAGCTGCAGCAGCCCAGAGCACACCTCAATCCTCCACTACACAGCAGCTTAGCTGTGCCAAGCCATCAAACTTCCTCAATAATAGCAGCTTTGCCGCCGTGGGAGAATCACAGTTCTTGCTTTAAGGCTGACCGTACCAAATTGCCCCTCACAAAGTAAGTACCTACCAAGCAGTGCTCACAATAGCGAGCAGTTGCAACGCAATAGGTCTCGCATTTCGAAGAGTTTCAGCCATTGCAAATGACAATGCCTTTTATTTAAGAAACCTATTTGTTTTCAAAACACATACATAAAATGCATGATCATTTGCAAATCCAATAGCTCAAAGTCACTAGAGACGAGCTTTCCCTACCCTCGGTGTTTAAAGTTGCTCTGTGCAGAAAGCAAGGAGAATCGCACTCACTGATGGGCATATTTATAAGGGCTTTATCTGTTATGTTATGTTATGTTATTTATTCTTTTGTATAGCGCAACGGTTACTCAAAAAGAGTGTCCTGGCGCTTTAGGTAAGGAGAACAGATTTTCAGAATAACACAACACAGATAAAAGAGGTTAAAAAGCAAACAGAAAAAAAGCGAAACTACTGGCAGACCTATTGGGAGAACAGCCAGGTTTTGAGGCCTCTTCTAAAATCAAGGAGAGTAGACACCCCCGCAGAGGGAGCGGTAATGAATTCCACATCTGTGGGGCCAATAGACTGAAAGAGCGGCCCCCGAGGCGAGCCCTCTTCACACGCGGTACAGCCGCCAAAAGTAGAGATTCCGACCTCAACGAGCGAGTCGGGTGGTAAAAGGTCAGTCTCTTTTGGAGATGTTTAGCTCCCACCGCATGGAGCGCTTTGTAGGCCAAGGTCAGAGCCTTAAAGGCGATCCGTTTGCGGATGGGAAGCCAGTGTAGCGTCACCAACAACCCAGAGGCGCTGGTGCGTCTACTTAGGCCAAAGATGGCCCTGGCCGCCGCGTTCTGTGCAACTTGAAGCCTCTGCAGCAGATACTCTGGCAGGCCCAGGTAAAGAATGTTGGCATAATCCAACCTGGAGCCTATCAGAGCCTGCACCGTCAGCCTCCTGTGCTCCTCAGACAAGAGAGGCAGAAACCTCCACAGCATTTTTAACAGGCCGAAGCAGGTGCCGGTTACCCCCAGGATCTGGGCTTTCATCGTCAGCCCCTTGTCCATCTTAACCCCCAAGTTTTTAGCCATGGGAGAAGAGCCGGACGGAGGAAACATGTCGATGGGCCACCAGGCCTGCCAGCTAGGCTCCGTATCGCACCCGAAGAAGAGTACCTCCGATTTGTCGGAATTGCACTTGAGGCTGTTCAGTTGGAACCATGCGAACACAGCCCCAAGGCAATTCTGGATACTCTCCCCGTCAAAGTCAGCCCCTCTCTCGCAAGAGAAGAGGAGCTGGGTGTCGTCGGCATATGACACGATCCGGGCACCAAATGACTCCGCCACCGCCGCCAAAGGGGTCATGAAGATGTTAAAAAGGGTCGGGCTCAATATAGAGCCCTGAGGGACCCCGACTCCCAAAGGCGGCATTACAGCGGTGTCAGATGATGTCCAGATCATTTGCCGGCGGCCGGCCAAAAAGGAAGTAAACCATTTGAGCACCGTCCCCCGCAGACCAATCTCAAAGAGTCTTGCGAGCAGGCCCTCATGAGGGACGGTGTCAAAAGCCGCCGACAAGTCCAACAACACCAGCATGACTTTGCCCCCGGTATCCAACACCCCTTTAATGGTTTCAGAAACCTCAAGGAGCGCGGTCTCGGTGCTGCGATTAGAACGGAAGCCCGACTGGGAGTCATGTAAGATCTCATGAGACTCCAGAAAATTGGCGAGCACCGACTGGACGTGCTTCTCCAGAATTTTTACAAGAGCCGGCAGCAGCGAAATTGGCCTGTAATTGGCTGGGGCTTTCGGGTCAAGTCCCGGTTTTTTAAGCAGCGGGATGACCATTGCCTGCTTCCACACTGGCGGCACCTCTCCCAGACTCAACGAAAGGTTGAGAAGAGGGTGCGCCAGCGGATTAACCACCTCCGCCAATTTACCCAGGAGCTTAGCAGGGCAGGGGTCAAGTGGAGACCCGGATTTTAAATTGCCCATAAGCGCTAGGGAAGCAGAGGCTGGCAGAGATGGAAACTCAGCCAATATGGCACCCTGCATAACTGGGGGAGGCGTGCCCGCCTCGGGCATCGGCAATGTAGCCGGTCCACTCGATAGAAAGGAGTCCTGGATGAGTTTGATCTTGCCTGTAAAAAAACCCGCAAGATCTGCCGCCCAGGATTCCACGGGCCCCTCTTCCGAAGCGGTGGTCCGAGGTGAGATGAATTCTCCTTACAAAGCCAAAAAAGCGGAGATAAAACCAGTGCCCTATTTACAAGAGGGAGCTAATATGCATAATTGCACGTTAGCACCCTTTTTCCCAACGCCTCACTTTGCATCTCCAATGAGATGCAAGTGGGCGTTACTGGGCGTACCCAAGATGGACTACTTTGCAAATATCGCTGATGTTTACATTGTGATATTTACAAGGCAGCCCATATGATTTTAGCACACATTAGATTTTGGCGAAAAAACCTATTGTCTGCTAAAATCTTGACTTAGCCATCCGTAACATAGGGGGTGAATTTTGCTGATACAACCCTATGGGTCGTATCACCAACTTTATCTCTCTTTTGCAGGGAACATCGCTGGAAAACCAGCATAGTTCCCTGCAAAAGGGCGATAACTTCGCTATCTCTGGAATGTTTATCGCCCTGGAGTAAGGTGTTATTAATAACGCGCTACCAGGGCGATAAATACCAGAGATAGTCTGCAATAATGTAACTATCGCTAAGCACGGCCAGCGATAATTATAGCTGGCCGTTGTTAATATGCCCCAGAGTTTGTAAAGATTTTTGACTGTGGGACTAGGTAAGTGTTGCAAAATGTTACTGGGTCTGGAAGCTTCGTGGGGCATATTAGCAAGGGCTTCATCTCCGCTTTAGCAGCACTTTTTGCCGCTAAAGGGGCGATTTTTTATGGCCCTATTAGCAAGCTGCCGATAACAGCAGTTAGCGACAGCTTTCAGGCGATAACAACCGGTTGGGGGCGCACTTTGCATGTCAGCGATATTTATCGCTAATGACATGCAAAGTGGGCGTACCCAAACTGTTAGTGACAGAAAGCAGTCGCTAACACTGCTATCGCCTATTAACAACGCAGGTTGTGCGATAAAATAAAGTCACACTAAGAGCGATTATCGCCAGAATCTAACGCCTGCTCAAGACCTTAAGAACCTGTGTTGTCAATGGGGGGTGGATTGTCATGTTAGGTCCCCATTGGCGTTAATGTGTGAATATCGCTGGATTTCCAGCGATATTCACGCATTTAGCTGCTATCGCAGGATATTTTATCGTATTAGAGTTAAACGTTGCTTATAACGTGTTATCTCTGTGATAATATCCGGCGATAGGTGTCGATAAAAAAAACATGCTACGCGCGTTTTGCGTATAATACCACATGTCCTTGCTAATATGCCCCCATGTTTTTTGTTGTGTATTATGAGTAAGTGACACTCAAACACGCTCCTTTAAACACTGGTGAATTCACTTCATATGAAAATAGTTAAGCGAAAAAACAACCACGTCAATTAAAATTGGATGACGAGCAGGTTTTCTGAGAACATGGGCATTACAAAGTGTTTTGAGGGGTGTGCAATCAAAAAATGGCATTACCAAACAGATTCGCATCGGGGGTGATCCAGGAAAAATGGAAATAGCCTTTTTAGTTTTAAGAGTATTGTAAGAAAAAACTGCGTAGTGAGCTAGTTTCCCATCCTCTCGGTATTGCAGAAACCTTCATTGTCATCTTCAGGACTATTTGGTGTGATGATCGCATATCCTGTTTAGTCTTAATTACTCTCACAGCAAATCTTTTTAACAAATGTATTCAACTGTATTCAACTAGGAATTGTAGGTGCCGATGGGAATATTACAAAGGTGGGGGATATGTGCTTATCGCCGCTTTAGCGGCCGTTTTTGGCAGCTAAGCGGCGATAATTCTATCGCCCCATTAGCAAACTGTCGCTAACAGCAGTTAGCGACAGCTTGTAGGCCATAGCAAGCGATTTGGACCCCGCTTTTCATGTCAGCGATATTTATCGCTAATGATATGCAAAGTTGGCGTACCCAACCTGTTAGTGACTGAAAGCAGTCTCTAACTTCGCTATTGCCTATTAGCAAGGCAGTCGTAGTGATGGAAATATTCGCGCTAAGCGCGAATATCTCAAAAATCTAACGCCTGCTCAGACCAGTTCTTAGCCTGTATATCCAATGGGAGTTAGATATAATGGCTAAGTTCTCATTAGCGATAATGCGTGAATATCGCTGGATTACCAGCGATATTCACACATTTTGCCGCTAACGGCGGATATTTTAACGCTTTAGAGATAAACGTTGCTAATGAATAGCACGTTATCGCTGCGATATTATCCGGCGATGCTTGGCGTTAAAAACATACTCGCTAAGCACATTTAGCGATAAATATTGCTAGTTGTTGGTAATATGCCCCCTAGTTCATTATACATTGTATTGACTGCTTGAGAAAGTGTGCAAGCCTGTTTGGGTTCGTGGCCATACCCGGTGACTTCCATTATATTGGGTTGACTTGGCGTTGCCTCTGATTGGTTGTGTCGCTGGCAGTGTAGCAGCATTTTGTAGGTGCAAGACATTCTGCATACATGAGTCAGTTAGCATTACTGGAATACTTATCCGGGAGGCGCATTCCTAATGTGCGCAGAAATGAATCTTTGCTTCGACTGTAGGTTTTATCTTGTCTCTGTACAACTTATTGTGTCTTCCTTCAAGTAAGTATTGTTGCCATAAAATGGGAGCTTTGAAATAACACGTCTGGCTTTTTTGATGCCAACAAAAGAGACTGTGGTGCTGCGGAACAGATGTGCTTTTGGTAAGGTAGGTTTTCTAATTAGAAGTTTCTTTTAAGTTGTGTAGGGTAACTGCTGTGCAGAGAAGAGACAGCGATGTTCAGTGTGTATGTGGAAATTTAGAACATCGGTTCCGTTGGTCTATTTTTTTTCCAGGACTTCTCCAAGTGTGAGAACGTGCAAATGACTCACTTTTCATTCAGTGATTTTAAAACAGAGGTGCTGGAAGTTGCAAATCCATTATATTCTTGTTTGCACTTTAGGTGTTCAGAAGTGTGATATGAAGTGTACAGTATGATGCACATATACCATTGTTTAGACATGACTATAAGACCAATGTGAGTATTGTTAATTATAAAAAATAAAAAAAAATGTAAAGGCTGTCGCTGAGATAGTGTTGACGCTTCCACCCCAAAAACACAGTCCAGTGGGTGTCCTCGGATCTAAAACACAGTTTGTCTCATAAACCTGAATACATCTACTTGAACTAGAACTGAGCAAGCCCTAAATGAGAGTACACATTTGAGGTTCACTTAAATACATAGGCTTACCCCTTGGGGAAGGTGGTCGGGCCTACCCGAACTTTAGACATTATTACTGTCAGACCCGTCACCCCTGGTGTGGGTTTTCAGATATGGGCCCCTCTGTAATCCTGGCTTAATTTATCATCGGCAAAATACTTATTATGTGATAATTATCCTTTAGTCAGATTAATTTGTTTAATGTAAGTTGCTTTTTTGATATTTGATCAACCCTCTGTTTAAGAATATTTCAGCAGTGAATGAATGTATATTGCCTGCAGGCTGTTTTCACATTGTATTGTATAATATTGAATTAACCTAAATTCTCGAAATGATGAAGCAATTAGTAAGTACAAGCAACCATCTCTTATTTGGCGAGGTTCTGTATTATATTCATTATATATGTCAACATCATGATATAGTCATATACCAAATGCAACGATAGCCATACTGCCCTCAGGTGGGATACAAACAGGATCGGTGAGACATGCAGAGCAATGTTTGTATACCAACGCCCCGCACTCTGAAATCAGCACTGCCTGACTCCAAAATGGCGCCTGCAGAGGACATAAGGCCTCCTGATAACTCCGGACCATCTCAACAGCCAGGCCCTTGCCAGGGAATCCTATGCAGACTCTGCTCAATGGAATCATGCTCTCAGTGTTGTTCTTCTGGATTCCTGACTTTGGTGACTTTTGTGCTTCCCGCTTTTTTTCAGATGATCTCCGTCTATACCCACGACCCAGACCCACCATTTTTCTGACCTTTGCTCCTTTCCTTCTTACCTCACAACTCCTCCTGATGACCCTTGATCGTTTTTCTCTTTTTGCTGGACAGCCTTAAATATAGTTGTATATGTAAATATGTATTATATAATTGTCCGAGCCTAATTGCTGTTAAAATGTAATCCTGTGTGAATTTAGTATTTGTATATATAGAACTCTAACCACTAGTATATGTAGTACACTTTTGTACTCACTTCCATGCCTATGTGATTTTAGAGTTTTTTCTGTTTGTATCTCTTCCTTGAGTGACTTTCAACTTGTACATTTGCACATTTGTTTCTGTTTGTATCTCTTATGTAACTCATGTAATCCAAAGTCCTTATGTAACGCAACTGGTTGTTTTGTAAAGCGCTCTGACACCTTCGGGTAATGTTTGTGCTATATAAAATTGCAATAAATAGATAAATAAATAAAAATACTGAACTGCATTTTTTTCCGTTTAGTATTCCCTTCAATAATGCACTGCTCTGAGTCTTGGGGAATCTGTTTCCAGGCCAGAGCTGCGGTTTTTGTAAGCCACTGTTCCTTCTCCGCCTCACACAATGCAAGAACATATAGATTCATTGGTTCCTTTCTGCACCTTTGAAAAGTAGACTGCCTGGAAACTATGCGAAAGTGAGCAGTGCTGCATACATTTTGCAGCTGCTTAGAGGCCATAGAGTGTTTGCCTCTGTACCGCATAAACATTTTCATAAAGTAAACTGATTAGCGGTATTGTTTTTCAGTACTTTGAATTCAACACCTTAAAAGGTATCCACAGGCGGTGAGCTGCGTCGCCTTAAGCTGAGCCTGGGTCAGTGCATAGGCGGTGAGCTGCGTTGCATTGTGCTGAGCCTGGGTCAGTGCATAGGCAGGTGAGCTGCGTCGCCTTGAGCTGAGCCTGGGTCAGTGCATAGGCGGGGAGCTGCGTTGCCTTAAGCTGAGCCTGGGTCAGCGCATAGGCGGGGAGCTTTGTCACCTTGAGCTGAGCCTGGGTCAGCGCATAGGCGGTGACCTGCATCGCATTGCTCTGAGCCTGTGTCAGCGCATAGGTGGCGAGCTGCGTCGCCTTGCGCTGAGCCTGGGTAAGTGCATAGGCGGTGAACTGCATCGCCTTGAGCTGAGACTGGGTCAGCGCATAGGCAGTGAGCTGTATCGCCTTGAGTTGAGCCTAGGTCAGTGCATAGACGGTGAGCTGCGTTGCCTTGCGCTGAACCTGGGTCAGTGCATAGGCTGTGAGCTGCGTTGCCTTTCGCTGAGCCTGGGTCAGTGCATAGGCAGTGAGCTGCGTCGCCCTGCGCTGAGCCTGGGTTAGTGCACAGGCGATGAGCTGCGTTGCCTTTAGCTGAACCTAGGTCAGTGCATAGGCGGTGAGCTGCGTTGCCTTTCGCTGTCCCTGGGTCAGTGCATAGGCGGTGAGCTGCTTCGCTTTGAGCTGAGCCTGGGTCAGTGCATAGGCAGTGAGCTGCATTGCCTTGCGCTGAGCCTGGGTCAGTGCATAGGCGGTGAGCTGTGTCACCTTGAGCTGATCCTGGGTCAGTGCATAAGGCAGTGAGCTGCGTCGCCCTGCGCTGAGCCTGGGTCAGTGCATAGGCTGTGAGCTGCGTTGCCTTTCGCTGAGCCAGGGGCAGTGCATAGGCAGTGAGCTGCGTCGCCCTGCGCTGAGCCTGGGTCAGTGCACAGGCGGTGAGCTGCGTTGCCTTTAGCTGAACCTGGGTCAGTGCATAGGCGGTGAGCTGCATTGCCTTTCGCTGTCCCTGGGTCAGTGCATAGGCGGTGAGCTGCTTCGCTTTGAGCTGAGCCTGGGTCGGTGCATAGGCGGTGAGCTGCGTTGCCTTGCGCTGAGCCTGGGTCAGTGCATAGGCGGTGAGCTGTGTCACCTTGAGCTGATCCTGGGTCAGTGCATAAGGCAGTGAGCTGTGTCGCCCTGCGCTGAGCCTGGGTCAGTGCATAGGCTGTGAGCTGCGTTGCCTTTCGCTGAGCCTGAATCAGTGCATAGGCAGTGAGCTGCGTCGCCCTGCGCTGAGCCTGGGTCAGTGCACAGGCGGTGAGCTGCGTTGCCTTTAGCTGAACCTGGGTCAGCGCATAGGCGGTGAGCTGCGTTGCCTTTCGCTGTCCCTGGGTCAGTGCATAGGCGGTGAGCTGCTCCGCTTTGAGCTGAACCTGGGTCAGTGCATAGGCGGTGAGCTGCGTTGCCTTGCGCTGAGCCTGGGTCAGTGCATCGGCGGTGAGCTGTGTCACCTTGAGCTGATCCTGGGTCAGTGCATAAGGCAGTGAGCTGCGTTGCCCTGCGCTGAGCCTGGGTCAGTACACAGGCAGTGAGCTGCGTCAACTTGAGCTGAGCCTGGGTCAGTGCACAGGCAGGAGCTACATCGCATGGTCGGATGGGCCGGGACTCAGAAATCCTGAAGTTCTCGATCAAATGTTGGTTGTTTAAGAGTGTGAAGAGCAGCCGGTACAGCACCATAGTGAAGGATAAAGAAAACCCTACAGTCAACACTCCTGCTTTCAGTGTCCTGATGCCTAATAATACATCACAAGTTAACTACAGAAAAGAAAGACATGCGACCTAGAAAGAGAAGAAGGACAAGGAGCAGAACATGTAGAAACACAAGCTGGACTAATCCTGGATGAGTCTGATATTCTGCTAGCTCTAACAAGATCTCCGACTGTAAAATTATGAGCGCACCTGTAAACTCCGCTCTGCCATTGGTTGGCAACATTTTGGCAAACTCTGCCCACTAAACAGAGTGCCCAGTGACAACTCATTGAACTCTTCCGGCAGAGCGGAGTTTACCGCCCAACCTTACAGAAAATACTGTACTGCCTCCAAGGCTCTATTCTTGGGAATGCATGCATATAGAGAACTAACATCAAATGTGACCCATGTCATACATTATGACACCTGTATACCTTCCAATAAGATGTCTTTGGTGTCTTGCAAATAGGAGGGTAAATTCTTTACAAGTGGCTGTAAGAACCTATCTATATATTCCGTCAGTGATCCAATTCTCAATATAATTGGTCTTCCAAGATGTGATGTCCTATCTTTGTGGATTTAGGTAATGTATTTATACATGGTGTAGTAGGATTTAGTTTAAGTATGTATTTATACTCTAAATCTGTGATCAAGCACAGTTCCTGCCACTTGTATAGTTAGGTGCTCAATTGTGTGGTGATTGCATTCATGGGTTTGTCCTTCAGGTTAGTGTATGCCACAGTTTCCACCTATTGGTGACTGATCTTGTTCACACAGTCCTCTCTGTTAAACAATACTATATTTCCACCCTTGTTGTTACTTAGATCCCTCAGGGCTTGCCTCTCTTTTTCAGTTAAGTTGAACTCTGTGTGCAGTTTACTGTCCCTGCCCTTCTTTTGAAGTTCATAAATGTATTTGTCACCAGTTTGCCAAATATGTCAATAATGTTATCTGCTGGCAGGGTGAGTGTGAAGATGGATGTGAGTTGAAGTGCACTCTCCTTTTTAAAAAAAATATATTTATTGAGATATTATGGTGCATTTAAGAAATAAACAAATACATATACAATTCATTACTCCTTATACAAAAATACAGACATCTTTATACATATTAAATAAATAGCATTAATCAATGGTATAAAATAGTCAAGGCTCACACAATTTATAACACCATTGTAAAACTTTTTTTTGCGCCAATCCGTCGCACAGCATTCTCGTGCCTCCTCTGGCAATTTATCCAACAATTATACCATAATTTTTTCATCTTATTAACATTATCACTCGATCGATCCATACTGTTTTCACATATTTGCATAACCCTCAAACGGAGTGGAGTGTTCATGCCATTTTCCAGGTTTCTCATGTTGCCACAGTGTCCATCCGGACCTCTTAGTAAAAACACGAATGACGCATTGTTCGTTCAGGGTGTAAGAAGTTGGCATGGTATATGATTATTATTTTTTTTTTTTAAATCTGTTTTTATTGCAGAGTTAGAAACAAAGCAGCAAAGAAGGTCAACCTTCTCACTCTTGACATCTCAAGGCACATTCTTGTCAGCCCACATCCCTGAGGTTAGGCGGCGTACCCGTACGTTCCAGCAAAGATGTCATGGTGGCCATCTCATAGAGATGTCTAGTCAACAACATAATGTAGTATCTGCATTTTTACCCTCCAAACTCCCCCCCCCAATTCACCGCCAATTATAGTAGGCCACCCATTGTGGGTGACACCAGTAGCATCAGTGCCCGCGCTATTCGGTCTATTCTAGTGCCCTCCCGTGGTGGTGTTCTCTGGGGGCTATCAATGACCAATCCCTATGTATCCAAAGTGTCGTGGCCCGGATATCCCTCCCTTCAGTTGCAACCACAATTCCCGTCTGCAGGCACCCCTCCTGTCGCTACAGCAAACCCCTAGTAACTCCCCCCCTTCCCCTCCCTCCCCCCAACTGCTGCTGATGTGGGTTGTAATTGTAGGTTCTGACTCAAGAGGTCGCCACTTGACGATTATATGCATTCGTTCTTACAAGCCCCATGGAACCCCCCTCTCTGGATGTCTCTACTCTTCATCCTCTGTCATGTAGTCTTTCAGAGCCTGCACTATTGTTTCCCAAGCCCTCGCCATCTCCAAGCTCTTATCGTTAGCGGTCCTAGCAGCCTGCCTCAATCTAATCACACTTTCACATCTGGACCATTTCAGCAGCTCATTCATCCATCTCCTAACCGATGGGCCCTCCTTGGATTTCCAGTGCCAGGTAATCTCTCTCTGGGCTAATATGAGTCCTAGATCAATAAATTGACTTGTAATTTTCGTTCTGGTCGTGTGAGGGAACCAAAGCAGCAGGCAAGTCGCCATATCAAACTCCACTTCACGGTCCGTAACTGTGTTCAGAAGCTCCCCCACCACAGGCCAATACGTCCCTAACTTCGGGCAACCCCATAATAAGTGATCAAGCTCTACCTCAGGTGCTAGGCACCTCAGGCACACTGCATCTTGTACCCGGAAGTACCGTCTGATCTTTCCCGGGGTCAAATAGGCTCTATGTAGTACAAAGAAATGCATCTGCTGGAAGCGGGCATTTCTGCAACCCTTCCACCTCCTCTTCAGGATATGTCCCCAGACCGTGTCTGGGATAGGTTTGCCTATACTCTCCTCCCATTTCTCTTTCAGTGTAGTTAGTGGCTCTAGTCCCTCATGTAGCATTCTAGAGTGGAGGCAGGTAACCGCTTTGATCGTTCCCGCAGCCATCACTACATATTGACAGGCCATAGTCGTGTCTGGTTCCGCCAGCCCCCCTTTCCAGTGTTTCTGTATCGCCGCGACCACTGCTGCGTGCAAGAGGTAGCTCCCATCCGGGAGACCTAACTGATCTTGTAATACCCTAAAGGGGACCAGCATCCCATCAATATATAAGTCTCCCACCATCTGTAAGCCCAGATCTTCCCATTCCGATAGTGGGGACCAATCACCTCCATGTGGTAGTGCTGTCAACATCCCCAGAGGAATCTCCGGCACGTATGGCCTTGTTGCCTTTGCCCTCTTCAAGCTCCTTTGCCAGCACAACCGTAGGGTTCTCTCTTCCATGGATAAACCTCTCAATTCTAATTTCTGTTGCATAATTATATATATAAGATAAGATGTGTCTCTGGATACCGGTCCCCCGGTCCTGGTCTAGGCCTCTAAATTCTTTTGCAATGCTTTGCGTTAACATCTGTAATTGTGCTGCTAGGTAATACAATTCAAAATCGGGAACGCCATCCCCCCTTCCAGTTTGGGTCTCATCAGAATATTCAATGCCACCCTGCGCCTCCCGTGCCCCCAGAGAAAGTCAATAACCATCGTTCTCAGTTCTTTAAAGATCCGCTGAGGAACCCACACCGGTAAGGTACGAAAGTAATAGAGCAGCCTTGGCAAGGCCACCATCTTCAGTAGTGCCACCCGGCCTTGCACCGATAAAGGTAGGGAGGACCAAAAGGTCATGCACCCCCTCAGAGCCCTGATGCAGCACCCTATATTTCCTTCTAGCAGAGTCGTAGCATCGTGGTAAATACGGACCCCTAGATAGGTAAAGCAAGTACCCTCCCAGACCACATCCACTGTAAGAGGGGGATACAGCGTATCCACCCGCAACGGAAAAACGCAGGTTTTATTCCTGTTCACCTTGAGGCCCGACAGCCTACCAAAGTTTGCCAACATCTCCACTGCCCCTTCTAGTGCTCTTTCCGTATCCTCCAGGTACAGCAACAGATCGTCTGCGTACAGTGATATGTGATGAAACTCCCCACTATGTCCAATCCCATTGTACAGCGCCCCTGTTCTTGCCTGCACTGCCAGTGGTTCCATTGCTAATGCAAACAACAGGGGAGATAGCGAGCATCCCTGCCTCGTTCCTCTGCACACCGGGTTGGCGGAGGATATAACAGACCCCAGTCGTACCCTGGCCGTAGCAGAGGAGTAAAGAACTCTCGTCCAGCGCCCGAATCCGCCCCCTAGGCCAAACTTCTTTAGCACCCTGTCAAGGTACATCCACTCTAAGCTATCGAATGCCTTTTCGATATCCACCGATAAAACTGCTGGTTTGTGATCTGTTTTCAAGGTGCCGTCTAGTAAGCGGACCAGTTGGAGGATGTTAATAGCGGTGTTCCTAGTAGGAATAAACCCCGCTTGGTCCCTGTGGACCATCATGGTCATGTGCGGCAGTAGTCTGGTGGCCAAAATGCGACTCAGAATCTTGTAATCCACCGTCAGCATAGACAGGGGTCTATACGACGTCAAGTCAGAGGCCTCCCTACCAGGTTTCAGCAGTGGTACCACCAGTGCTTCCCTCATCGATTGGGGTAAACGCCCCAGTTTCATGGCTTCAGAGTATACCGCTAGTAGCCTGGGCACCAGAATATCAATATATTTCACATAAAATTCAATCGGTAGGCCATCCACCCCCGGTGTCTTATTTCTAGCCATCTGCTTGATGGCCACCCGAATCTCCGACACCGTTATGGGACCGCCCAGGTCCTTTGAGGTAGCGTCATCCAGCACTGGGACATGGACACTCTCCAGGTAGTCGTCAATGGTAGAGACGTCCAACCCTAGCCGACTTTCATATAGAGTCGTTTAGTACGACAGAAGCACATCAAAACTGCTTCTTGCGAGTAGACTACCGCTCCTGTCTCCGTCTTTATGCTCATAATCGGGCAACCTCAGGTTCCGGATTGGCAAGTTTAGCTTGTAGGGTTCCCACCTTATCCCTTTCCGCATGCACCTCGATGATATACAACTTATAATCATAGCACCGCAGTCGCTCTGTTTCCGTTGCTACCAATTCCTTCGCCTCTAGCAGCCGGTCCTGTAAATCCGGTTGCTCAGGCCTTTGCTGTTCCAGATCTCTCAACACACATTCCGCCTTCTCCAAATCGGCCAAAAACGTTGTCCTTTCATTTGAAAACCTGCCCATGCAGATGCCCCTCACTACCACCTTCATTGCATCCCATTCAATCGATCTCGTGGCAGCTGAACCATCGTTCTCACCAAAATAGCGCTCAATGCCCTGGTGGACCGTATCACTGAACACCAGGTCCTCTAATGTATCAGGCCGCAGTCTCAATGTTGGGACCGCCGACCTCGTTCGCTGCCACTGCACAGTCATCAGTAATGGATTATGGTCCGAAATGGTTCTAGCCAGGTATTCTGTGTGAGCTATCATGTCAGCCAGGGGGCCACTACACAAGATGGAGTCTATCCTAACGTGTAATGCATTTTACGCCGAGTAGAAGGAGTAGTCCCTAAGATCAGGATGTTGTTCCCTCCATACATCAATAAGGCCCCACCTCTCCTGCCAGTCTTTCCTGTGTGTGGCTAACCTGCGCACTGGGGAGTCGGCTAATGGTGGGTGTGATCTATCCAGTAAGACATCGGTGATTGAATTGAAGTCACCTCCCAGTATGATGGGGCCCGCTAAGAAGTGTGCCAGAGAGCCTGTCAATCTATCAAAAAAGCAGGCCTGGTCAGCATTGGGCACGTACACACTACAGAAGACCACGTCACGGCCATACAGCCTTACCTCCACCGCTATGAATCGAACCTCAGGGTCCACCAGCGGGTTCGTGGCCTGGAAAGGGACCCCCGCTCTCACCCATATCAACACCCCCCTGGCAAACGCTGAGTACGATGTGCCAAACACCTGGCCATGCCACCTCCTCTGCAGTGCAGTACATTCCTGTTTGGTTAAGTGAGTTTCTTGCAACAGTGTTATTTGAATACCACGCCTTACCAGATAGGCGTGCACCTTGTATCGTCTTGACATTGTTCGAAGTCCACGGACATTTCATGTAAGGCATTTCAAATTAGGTAACGTCCCCATTGCAACCATCCCCCAACCATCCCAGCAGCGTTACTCGGCTACCCACATCATTGCAGCAAAACCCCCAACTCAAAACACCCCGGAAAACTTCCCCACCCCCTCTCCCCAGAACAGGACCTAATAACACGACATCAGCTCCCATCCAAACCTGTAACAAAACACACATTCTACTACTCTGTAGTCGTCACTACATAAGGCCTTAAGGGCAACGAGAGGGTGATTCAGAGCCGACCGGGAGCAGGCAAGGCCCTCGCCCTGAGCCCGCGACCCCATGCGGTGTTGCAACACAATACCTGCCATTCCGCAGAACACCAGGGCAATCTGCACAAGCAGGATTAATGAGTATGGTCCTCATTCTAAATGTCATTCATTAAAGAGTCCATCTGCCGTCTGTGGGGTGACCGCCGCCCCCCCAGAGCTGTCAGCGTCCTATATGTCTCCTCCAGATTTTCCTCCGTCCTCTTCAGAGTCCGAACCTATCGATTGTCCCTCCTGTTGTGAGCCCGTGATGATCGCCGTTGCAGCCAAAGCTCCTTTTCTATCCGCCGCCATCTGATCATCCCGCATCGCTCTCTTGAGTTTATTCCGCTTGCGGATGCGTTGGGACTTTCGCACCTGGATAGGTTTTTGTCTCTCCTTCTCTCCCTTACCCCTGCGGTCCGTACCAGCACAATATAACTCGAGCCATGACCACACCTCTTTGGGAGTCTGAAAGAATTGGGTCGTCCCATCCAGGATCACTCGCAACTTGGCCGGGAAGAGCAAGGAATATTGTATGCCCTCATCCCTCAGTTCTTTTTTCACTGTCAGATAAGAGGCCCTATGTTTTTGGACCTCCTGCGTGTAGTCGGGAAAAAACGTTGTCCACCTGGAAGGGGCCCGTCGAGCGTGCCCTTTGTATCAGCAGGTCCCTGTCTCTGAAATGCAAAATCTTGACCGCCATAGGTCTGGGTGGGCGGCCCTGCAAAGGTGGGCTGGCAGGGACCCTGTGCGCCCGTTCCAGGGAGAAGAAAGGGGAGAGACCCTCTGGGGCCACAACCGTTTTGAACCAGTTCTCCACGTAGGCTACCCTGTCATCCCCCTCAACTTTTTCGGGCAGGCCTACCACCCTCACGTTGTTCCTCCTTTTTCGTCTTTCGGCATCCTCTGCCAGCTTCTCCAGCGTCGCCAGGCGACCAAGGATATCTGTCAGTTTGTGCTCTGTGGTCACCACCGCCGGTTTGAGTTCCTGAAGCAGTAGCTCATTTTCCTTCACTCTATCAGTTAGTTTAGCATGATCGGCCCTCAACAGACCCAGTCCCGTGGCAACCTGCGCTATATCTTGATTCAGGGACTCCTTGGTCGCGGCTATTGCTTCCAGTATGCCATCTAGTTTTTTATTCAGTCGCTGTTCCTGCGCCGAGCCTTCTGAGTCAATATGGGTCCTGCTGTCCTATTCAGGCCCTTTTGCCTGGTCATGCCCCTGTTTCATTTTCAGTTCGCGACCACTGGCGGCCATCTCGCCTGGACCGCGCCCAGCGCCAGACCCCCTGGCCCCCGCAAACCGCACTCCTCCCGCATTACGTATGACTCCTCCACCCTCCTAGCCCTTAACCCCGGACGCACACCACAATGCTACGAAGCTGCCCCAGGACGTACCCATGGTCCCTTCGCCTGCCACTCCTGCAAGTTTGCCTGCATCAAGACCCACACCAAATCCACTAACTCTAAACACAGCTCCGACTCTAACCACCTGAAGTGCATCCTGCTGAACACCCGCTCGGTCCACAGACACGCCACTGAACTCTGTGACCTACTAGACACTGCGTCACCGGACATCGCCTTCCTTACAGAAACCTGGATGAATGCATCATCAGCACCCGACATAGCCATTGCCATCCCGGACGCATACAAAATCATCCGAAATGACCGCACCAACCAAACAGGAGGAGGCATAGCCATCGTCCATAAGAACACCATCAGAATCACGACCAGCTTCGACGACAACCTTGCAACTGCCGAACACCTCCACTTCCAGATCCACACCAACCCCAGGACCACACTTAGAGGAACCCTCATCTACAGGCCACCAGGACCCCGCACACAATTCAGCGAAGACATCACTGACTTCAACAGCCCACATGCCCTCCCTTCCGAGAACTACATTCTTCTGGGAGACTTCAACTTCCACCTGGAAAAGAAAAACGACAGCAACACCACCACCCTTCTGGACAACCTGGCAAATCTCGGACTCAAACAACTTGTTGACACACCCCCCATATAGCAGGACACACGCTCAACTCTGTCTTCACCTCCTGCAAACACATCTCCTTCGACCACACCTCAGCTCTCCACTGGACGGACCACGAATGTGTCCACTTCAGCTTCAAAACCACCACGACCCATAACCCCCCACAACGTCTTCCTCGAAGAAACTGGAACAAAATCACCACCGACCAACTCCTCACATCGCTCAACCAAAACACTCCCGCCCTCTCATCAGACCCAAACAAAGCTGCCACCAAACTCAAACAATGGATTACTCACAGCGCTGACGAATTAGCACCCCTGAAAAACCACCAGATCAAACAAGGTAACAAAAAGGAACCCTGGTTCAACGATGACCTTAAGAAATCCAAGAAACTATGCCGCACTCTCGAAAAAAAATGGAGAAAAAACCCAACCACTGACAACCTGACCACCTTTAAGGCAGCCACCCGCAAACACCACCAATTGATCCGAGCCACCAAGAAATCAGCATTCAAGGATCGACTCGACAACAACGCCCATAACAGCAAAGAACTTTTCAACATCGCCAAAGAATTTATCAACCAAACTGCAGCCTCTAGCGACATCACCCCCTCCCAAAACCTTTGCGACTTGCTATCCTCTTTTTTCTACAACAAAATCGCCGGCAGCTTTAAGAACATCTCCATAGAAAAGTCCACTCCACCCACCTCCAAACCGGAACCGCTCGCTAACAACCTTAGCGCCTGGAACCCAATCACCACTGAAGACACCATCCGCCTAATGAACTCCATCCATTCAGGTTCACCTACCGACCCCTGTCCCCACCACATCTTTAACAAAGCAGACTCCATCATCGCACCCCATCCCTGTGATATCATCAACTGCTCCTTCAACTCCGCTACCTTCCCAGAAAGCTGGAAACACGCCAAACTCAGCGCCCTTCTGAAGAAACCTACAGCAGACCCATCTGAACTTAAGAACTACCGCCCCATCTCCCTCCTCCCATTCCCTGCCAAAGTCATTGAAAAAGCCGTCAATAGCCAGCTCGCCGCCTTCCTAGAATCCAACAACTCCCTCGACTCTTCACAGTCCGGCTTCCGAGCCAAACACAGCACTGAAACCGCCCTCATTGCAGCGACAGACGACATCCGACAGCTGCTGGACAACGAAGAAACAGTTGCCCTCATCCTACTCGACCTCTCCGCCGCCTTCGACACAGTCTGCCATAGCACCCTCATACAACGCCTTAGCAACATCGGAATACAAGGAAAAGCCCTGGACTGGATCATCTCGTTCCTCGCCGGAAGAACCCAGAGAGTCTGCCTCCCCCCTTTCAAATCAGAGGCCACCGAAGTCATCTGCGGAGTACCACAAGGATCATCCCTCAGTCCCACCCTCTTCAACGTCTACATGAGTCCCCTTGCATCTATCGCGCGACAACACAACCTTAACATCATCTCCTACGCTGACAACACCCAACAGATCCTTTCCCTCACCAAGGACCCTAACATCGCCAAAACCAATCTTCATGAAGGCATGAAAGAAGTAGCCGAATGGATGAAAAACAGCTGCCTAAAACTCAACTCAGACAAAACGGAAGTTCTCATCCTTGGATCTTCCCCCTCTGCCTGGGACGACTTTTGGTGGCCACCGACACTGGGCACAGCTCCCATACCCACGGACCATGCACGCAACCTAGGCGTCATCCTTGACTCCTCCCTCTCGATGACCAAACAAGTTAACGCCGTCTCATCTTCCTGCTTCAACGTACTCCGTATGCTAAAAAAAATCTTCCGATGGATCCCCACCGAAACAAGAAAGACTGTCACCCACGCACTAGTCAATAGCCGACTGGACTATGGAAACACTCTCTACGCCGGAACCACAGCCAAATTACAGAAAAAACTCCAACGCATCCAAAATGCATCAGCCAGACTCATACTGGACATCCCTCGCCAAGCTCACATTACCGGACACCTGAAAGACCTCCACTGGCTCCCCGTCAACAAAAGAATAACGTTCCGTCTCCTCACCCACGCACACAAGGCCCTCTACAAACTAGGACCCGATTGCCTCAACACATGACTGTCCTTCTACACACCCACCAGCCAACTAAGATCTTCCAACCAAGCGCTCGCCACAGTTCCACGCATCCACAGATCCACCATGGGAGGAAGATCTTTCTCCTACCTGGCGGCCAAGACCTGGAATTCTCTCCCCACCCACCTCGCCTCACACAAAACCACTTCTCTTTCAGAAAGGAACTTAAAACCTGGCTATTCGATAAATAACCATCCCCCTCCCAAAAGCGCCTTGAGACCCTCTGGGTGAGTAGTGCGCTATACAAATTCCTGAACTTGAACTTGAACCGAGAGCACCCTTTCGGTTTCGCTTCCAGGGGATTTCTCTGTTCCATCCGCAGAGGAAAGGCAGCCCCTCGATCTTTGTCCCCCCGCACAATAGTCTCAGTATTCCTCCCGAGCAATGGCTAAATCTTTCGGGGTTCAGATAGTCCTCAGCCTGAGGGCCTCATTACCGTGTTCAAAATGGCCGTTCACTCCAGGTGGGCAGCGAGCACACCCAACAGTACTCCTGTAAGCACCTAGCGGCCCAAGAGCCTTTCTTTGCACAGCCTATCGTCTCCCGCTGTGTGGGCTCACCAGGTCCCCTTGACAGTAGAATCGAGGAGGTCCAAATACAATAATGTTGAGAAGCCAATAGTTCACACCAAATCTAGCAGGCAAAGGCTATGTTGAGCCTTATTAGTGGTCTGTGTGGAGTGTTGCTCCGTATTGCTCCGGTGTGCAGACCCACCGGTGAAGCCCGCCCAGGCTCACTCCTCATTCAGCTCGGCAATCGCCTCCGTGATCTGTCGTCCTATGCAGGGAGTGACGCCTTGTCGGGGTTCTTGCACGGTGCTATCAAACAGCCTCGAGGTCGGGTTTAGGTTCCACTCGTTCCTATTTCCGCTCCTTCCCCGTTGTGCACCTCTTCACAAGTCCTCCACGGCTCGCTGCTGTCGGGCTCTCAGTGGCAACGATCGTCTCGGACCGCGTTCAGGAAACGAGGTCTTCCTCACACGGTCGCCATCTTAGGCAGCGGGGATCGGCGCCTCGATCGTTATTCTCTAGAGTGGCAGAGAGCGAACTTTATCGCAGCCTCATCCGTTGACAGGGGCTCCACTCCGCTCACTCCTTCAGATGTTTTCCTTCAGCATTTTCCAGCCGCGGTCCTTCGCACCTCGTTGTTCAGTCTCCTCCGCTCGGGGCTGCCGCCATCTTGCAATCAGAACGCAGCACCTCCTGCTCCGAAATCGGTTCTAATTACACCATTCGGCCTCCTGCTTCTTCGAAAGGATGCTCCTCCGCTACCCCTGGGGTTCCGTGCAGATTGCCCGCGCTGCAAGCGGCGCGCAGGCGAAGTTTATCAGGAGAAATTGCGGGACCGGGCCCAGAGCTACAGGCTCACGCCGCCATCCCTATCGGCGTCCAAGCTATGCCCCCCTGGCCTGGTATATGATGCTCACTAGTTCTAGTGATCAACTTGTACCATGCCAAGCAACCCTTATGATGATTGGTTGTAAGTCAACCTTATAGACCAGCTATCCTAGCAGCGTGGACAAAGCAGTCTCAGGCTAAACTCTGTAAAGGCATGTGAAGCAAGCTGTTTTACCATACACAATCCCCTTGAATACCAAATGAAAGGACTCCACACAGATATATATTGAAAATATATATATTTATTTACTAAAAGTATCCCCTAAACTCTTTATGAGCACAGAAGCAAATGCGTTAAAACAAAACACAGTTTAAATATAAAAAAGTTGCACAATATGGATGAGCCCTAGGGCCCACCCGTAAACCATATACTAAAATAGTGGTATAAGAACCACCTAGCTGAAAGGAAGTAGGCCTAGGGCCTGGGGACTCGCTGGAGCTGTTCGGGACTAACAGTGAAGAAGTCGGGAAAGGCCCGCGGGACTCGGGTGCAGTGCGAAAAGTGCACGCATACACCAATGCAATGTCAATGGTACGTAAAAGTTACAAAGTTAGTGTTTAAGGAACCTTCCGGCTGACCTAGAAGGACAAAACTTTAGACCTAGACACTAGAGGTATGTACCAGTGTAGGAACACCGGCGTTGCTGAGTTACCTCACCCACAGGAAGCGGGTGCACAGGTGCGAAGTAGTGTTGGGTTTCATCACGCAGGTCGATGGTGCTTGGAGCTGAAGATGCTGCAGGCGTCAAGACGGGAGAGTTCCGGTGGATCCAAGGGTGGATCTGAAGTGGTGAAGACCTGAAAGCAGAGGGAACAATGTTCAAAGTCACTAGCCAGTGACTACCGTGGAATCAGGATGGATCCAGGCGTTGTCGGGTGCAAACAGGCGATGAGGTGCAGCTTGTCTCCTTAGCCACGTGGACACGAAGAGGTCGAGGACATCCAGGAGTCGATCACGAGCTGGCCCGCAAAGGCTCTAGCTGATGGCAGTGACAGCAACTTGATTGGAGCAAACAGGCCTTGGCTAACGCAAGCCAAGCAGGAAGTGGAAAAAGCTTATCACTCGGACCTGCAAGGTCAAAGCGGGTGCTCCTTTTTACAGGAGCGAGGGCAAGTTTGGAGCTACCAGACCCGCAGTGTAAATTGTAGGTTTCATTACCAAGATGGCCGCTGACCACGTGGCAAGTGGCCAGGATGGCGCGTCGAGTGGCACGATGCAAAAGGGCCCCACGCAGATCGTGGAGATGCTGGGGGGCGGATCTTCACTGCAACGGCTGCTCGGTTGTGGGACTTCTAAAACCCCAAAGCACAGCTTCGAGGGTGCCTCGGGTGCTGCGCAGTCAGCTTCTCGGGGGTATTTCAAGATGTCCGGTCCCACGTCTCTCGGTGCCTCCACGGGTCCCTTCTTTGAAATGACTGTGGATCAGGCTGTGAGAAGTCTGGGAGTCTGGGTCTCGTTGGGCTTTGTGCTCGGACTACGGCAGGAGGTGGCGGCAAAGCAGATGTCGAGTTGCTGGATGGTGCCTGTGTTCACAGGGTGGCCACTCCTAGGCCACAAGGGAGATTCTCTTCAGTCTTCTGTGCAGCAGAATGTCGAAGTCCAGTCGTCTTCTTAGTTTCAAGTTGATTCAGGATGATCTGAGGTGCCATAGCACTGCTCCCACTCTTATTCCCAATCTGAGGCGTGGATCACCTGCTAGGTCCCTCCTCTGGGTGGGACCAGGAAGAGGGGCAGTTACACCCCGTTTCCTTTGTCCAGTTCCTCGCCAGAACTGGGGCTGGGAAGCCCCGGAACCGGTTTGGACTGGCTTATGCACGAGGACACCTTGTGTGCCCAGGGCATGTCTGATTCTATTCAGCCCTGTCCTACCCAATACACAAAATCCTGTCTGGGGTGGTGCTCGCACCACCGAAGGCTGGAAACCCTTTGTCCAAGCCTCCCTCGCTGGAAGGACTCCCAGCAGCAGGAGGTCAGACTTGTATCTGTGGTGGCAGCATCCATTTTGTGATGCTGAGTCTCTGGTTAACTTTAACCGGAGTTCAGGTTATGTACATGTCGTGTCCCTCTAGAAGGGTGGAATGCTATCCCCATCGACAGAACTGTCGAGGGGATAGTATTCCAAATCGTATGACACCTTACTCGACATGTTTTGATAAAGCCAAATCAAAGTTAGCAAATAACCGCAAGGATTATAATGCACTTAAGAGTATATGGTATGGCAATATCCCGGAAAAGCTAAGGGAGTTGTTCCCGACAGCTGCAGACAAGCTCAGCTCATGCTAGAGCAACATCTCACGTGAAACCACGCACTCTGCCTCCAGGATTTTTAAGGACTGCCATAGGAGTGACTTATAGGTTACCATGTGGCCAGTTAGGTGATATATAGATATACTATACCTAAGTAAGAGGTGATTACACCAATTTTCCCCAGCTGAGTGTTTAGCCAGTTGTGTCAAATATGGAGGCCAGGCCAGGGGTGGCACAATACATCCTGCAGGCCCTGGTAGGCCTTGGCTACACCTAAGCCCTGGGTACCTATGGTACACTGTTACAGGGGCCTATAAGGTGAACCAGTTCCAATTGTGTATGTACCTAAGGTACATGGAGTCCATTTTAAGGAGAGGGCAATTAGCCTGGGGCCCTGAATAGCAGGATCCCGGGCCAACTATGTCAAAAACCAGCTAAACACCAGGCAAAAAGTTTGGGGGTAACCATAGTCAGATATCCACCTTCCTACACAGCCCCCCAAAGCCCGCCCCCAAACGAAAGGAGATAAGGCTATCCTTGACCAGGTAAGCCTATATTGCCTAAGTGGCCATATAAGTAAGCACCAGCACTGGCTTGGTTACCCCCTGTCTCATGGTCGACTAAGCAATCCCTCACCCTAAGGGCATCTGAGGGTCTCCACCATTGGGAATCTCTACCTGTGGTGTGTCTTGGCAACGTTAAAGGCTGATGTTGAGTTGGAGTACTGAAGTGAGATTCCTCTGTAGGACTCAGCTTCCTCCAATCACTCTCCAACATGTGGGCCTTTCTTTCTTTGACTGAGTTGCACTGTGCTTTCAGGGTCAACCTCTGGCTGCCTACAGCTGGAGGCTGGGTCCCTTTGTTTTGCTTACTGGAGAGACAGGTCAGTTTTGGGGCCTTGGGGTCCCAGGTTTGGTTGTGCCTAACAGAATCCATCTGTGGGAGGTCCCTAACTACTTTTAAGGGGGCTCCCTCAGGAGTTTTTAAAGTTTTCACCTCACTAGGGCTACTAGTTCCGGTGCCCCTAATCTGTTGATGGGGTGCTTTATTTGACAGGGGACCCTTTGGGGCTCACTGTCCTTCTTGTCCTCAACAGCCCTGGGCTGAGTAATGCAAGGTAGAGAGGGGCAGGTTACCTGCTCCAGACTGGGTCCCACCTGAGAAGGGTCCACTGCGATCAGAGGCTCTGTCAGGCCAGGCCTAACAACCTCTGGGACAGTTCCCTTATCAGGGGTAAGATCAGTTCCCTGAGGAGGCTGATCCTTTCCTAATGTCTGGTGAGGGGGAGATTTATCTTCCTCCTCCATGCTCTCTGTTTGTGTGGAGTGATCTATCAATCAATCAATCAATCAATCAATCAAAGACATTTATAGAGCGCACTACTTACCCGTAGGGTCTCAGGCTTCACAACACAGGTATCAGTTTGAGTTTGGGCTGTGGCCATCACAGCCCCACCAACCTTTTCAGGAGGAGACTCAGTTTGGGTATGGGCTGTTACCATCACAGCCCTGCTAATCTTTTCAGGAGGGAAGTTAGCTAAAGATGGGGCTGAGGTTTGCTCAGCCCTACCAACCTTTTCAGGAAGGACATCTTGGATTGGGGCTGTAGCCATCACAGCCCCACTAACCTTTCCATGGAGATTTACCATTCTAGAATGGGTTTGCTGTTCAACCTCAGCCCAGGCTGAGATTTCCAAATCATTGCCAAGTAGGCAATCTACAGGAAAGTTTGCTGACACTGCCACTCTCTTTGGGCCAGTGACACCTCCCCAGCTAAAATTGACTACTGCCATGGGATATTTGGTTTCTATTCCATCAATGTTTGTCACCTGATATGTGGCATCAGGTAAAAGTTGCCTTGAGGGGACTAGACATTCAGCCACCATGGTGATGCTAGCCCCTGTGTCTCTGAAGGCCTCAACTTTCAAGCCATTGATGAGGGGCTCCTGTCTATACTTGCTCAAAGTGTTTGGGCAAGCAGTGAAATTGGCAAACCCCATGCCTGTCTCATAGACAAGATCAGTTGGGGACCTGGTTAGGCCAGAGTCCACCTGTGCTCCAAAAGTAAACCCACCCAAATTCCTGGGGGTGCTCCCACCACCTGGGGTCCCACTGCTAACTGTGAGAGGAGGTGTTGGAGCCTTACTTGGAGGTATATTTTTCTTATTACCATTTTTGGGACAACAGCTGTCTGTTTTCCAATACCCAACCTGTTTACAGGTATGGCAGTAAGGCTTTTTTTCTGTAGAGGAAGTGTTCTGGGGCCCACCCTTTCCATTTGAGTTTTGGGGCCCTGGGGAAGTCTTCTCTTTGGATTTATCTCCACCTTTCTCTTGAGGCTTGGTAGTCTCTTTCTTTTGGTCACCACCCTGGTTCTTAGGCCTGATCCTGGTCCTGACCCATTTGTCTGCCCTCTTACCCAATTCTTGTGGAGAGGTCAGATCAGAGTCCACCTGGTGCTGATGTAGAAGCTGATTTTGACAATTACTTAAGATTTGCTCTCTCATAATTAAATTATACAATCCTGTATAGTCTGTAACCTTACTAAGCATGGGCGGATTTTGCGGATCCACGATCCGCGGATTTTGCGGATTTGCGGATCCGCGGATTTGGGGCGGGGACGGGGCTTCCATGCGAGTGCACATGCCTCTTGTGAGGCCTCTATCCAGCATCACAGCTGATTTTCCACGGTAGAGTTGGGAAGAAGGCACACCTGTCCAGCCTCGACGACGCTCACGATTGTTTTTGGGCTAATGAATGAGTCACTGAATTTGAGCATCAACAGGTTCGAGCGACCATGTGTGTGTTACTATGCAATCGCCCCGACGGGTGCAGGGGTCCCTTGAGTGAGCTGTCCTTCATAGTGGGTGAATGGCGGGAAGACGGTGCAAACCGCGAGTGTGTGGGCGGGGCCAAACGGGCAGGGCTACCACAACGCTCACGATTGTTTTTGGGCTAATGAATGAGTCACTGAATTTGAGCATCAACTAGTTCGAGCGACCATGTGTGTGTTACTATGCAATCGCCCAGACGGGCGCAGGGGTCCCTTGAGTGAGCTGTCCATCATAGTGGGTGAATGGCAGGAAGACGGTGCAAACCGCGAGTGTGTGGGCGGGGCCAAACGGGCAGGGCTACCACGACGCTCACGATTGTTTTTGGGCTAATGAATGAGTCACTGAATTTGCGCATCAACTAGTTCGAGCGACCATGTGTGTGTTACTATGCAATCGCCCCGACGGGCGCAGGGGTCCCTTGAGTGAGCTGTCCATCATAGTGGGTGAATGGCGGGAAGACGGTGCAAACCGCGAGTGTGTGGGCTGGGCCAAACGGGCAGGGCTACCATGCGAGTTCAACATGCTTCTTCTGTGTATAAAAGGTCTGAGAAAGATCAGTTCAGCAGATGAAGAGAAAGAAACCCCTGGTCACAAGAACAGCACGGGTATTGTGCTCGTGAAAGTCAAGGATGCAAAGGCCTCTATCCAGCATCACAGCTGATTTTCCACAGTAGATTTGTGAAGAAGGCATACCTGCCTCGACGACGCTCACGATTAGGGCATGTTGTAACTATTTTAGGATGGCGCCCGCAAGCTGCCAGCGCCATCCTAAAATAGTTACTAAATTAGCTTCAACAGGAAGCTCTAATAGATAAAATAAAGCAGGTGCTCGCACCTGCTTTATTTTATCTATTAGAGCTTCCTGTTGAAGCTAACTTAGTAACTATTTTAGGATGGCGCTGGCAGCTTGCCGGCGCCATCCTAAAATAGTTACAAGTTTACAGGCCAGCCAGGCTTCAACTTTTGCCCCCGGAATCCGCCGCTCGCGGATTTGCGAATTCGCTGTAAATTCCCGGGAGTTCGCGGATCGCGAATTTACCGAAAATTCGCAAAATCCGCGAGCGGAACGGATTTTGCGCTCATACTTAAACCTTACTTCCCAGCAACCAGCCCTCCAGAGCCTTAGTGGCACATTCAACAAATTCAGACCAGTACTGAGTCTGTGTCTTCTGGGTATCTCTGAACATTAACCTGTACTGTCCAGTGGTTAAGTATAACCCATCAATCAGAGCACTCTTCAGGACCAGGTAGTGTCTAGAATCCCCATCACTAACTGTGAGGAGTCTGTCTCGGCTCTACCTTCAAAGGAGAGCCACAAGATTGCTGCCCACTGCTCCTGAGGGATCTGCTGTACTTTGCAGGCTCTCTCCAGTGCAGTCATCCATTTGTGGATATCATCCCCAGCTTTGTAGGGGGGCACACTCTTACTCAGGTTTCTGGTATCAAAAGACCTGTCTTTATCCTTAGGGATAGTGCTGCCACCAGTGGATCCTAATCCACTCTCTCTAGGCTGTCTTGCTCTCTTGGGCCAGGGCAACTTCTAATTTTTGCTTCTGGATCCTAAGCTCAGCCTCTCTCATTCTGGCCTCATGTTCCCTTCTCTGAGGGCTAGTCATCCCCCTTCTGGAGTGACCATGAGAACCTTCAGAAGCCTGGGAGGTATTGGATTCACCTGAGTGATTCCTCCTCCTCCTATGCTTCTGGTTAAGTCCACTTGGGGGTCTGAGTGGGTTCATCCCTGACTCAGTCCCAAATACACTTAAGTTAGCCTGGGTAAGCCTGCTGGCTGGCACCTGACTAAGTCTACCATCATCAGAGTCACTGCTCCCTCCTTCTGTCTCCTCTTCTTCCTCCTCCTCATCAGGCTGAGTATCTCCAGTGACTTGGTCATCCTCATCTACCTGGACTATAGGGACAGGGGTGTCAGTATTGTCATCTTCAGTGGGAGAGCCTCCTTTAGCATTCCCTGTGGGGTCTGCTTTAGAGGTCTTCAGAGCTTCAGACTGGTCTAAAAGCTCTCTAAGGCGGTCTGTAGAAGGGGTTGGCCCTGTCTTGAGACCTCTTGAGGCACAAAGCTGCCTCAATTCCTTAAAATTAAGCATAGCAAATTTAGATGGTGTCCTTGGAGGGTCACTCTCAACAGGGACAGTCCCAGTGGACCCCTCTGCTCCAGACATTGCTCTAGTGTGGGTGGATATGTTGCAATCTACCTACACTGGTGTTTACCTACTAAACCTATCTAGTAGTTGTAGTCAGGGTGTGCTACTCCCTATCCTCTACAACAACTAAGTTCAGTAGAACTTAAGTATACTAGCCTTGTTTTATATATACCTAGCAGGTACCTGTATGATCTTTCAAATGATACTCTCAAAGATTGTAATGGTAAAACAACAGCAAGCTCAGATCCCAACCGCTGCTCACCAATGTGAGAAGTTGGCCTGGTATATGATGCTCACTAGTTCTAGTGATCACCTTGTACCTGAAGGACTGGGTTCTTTAAGACCCAGCGGTGCCAGGGGACAACACCTGAAACCTTCGTGGGTAGCCTGCTCCGGCGTACGAGTGACAGAGACACGGGACACTTCCTTTTGCGTCAAAGATTCAAGGTTTATTTGCTGCAGGGAAACACAGAAGTCACAGGAAGTACAACGAGTGTAGTTCGGGGAGACTGCTTCAAATTGGTTCTGCGGATCGCTCCTTTTATACAGAATTCTCCCATAGGTTTGCATAGCACACAAAGGTTTACAACCCGGTTCCCATAATCATCCCCCAGAGGGGTCGCTTTGGTCACTTTGATACATACAAGGTCCGGATCATAAGTGCGGAAACATTTGGCGGTTCCCAACTGTAAAAACCCATCTTCCCACCATTAGTACATTCCAATCGGCAGTAAAACAGATCGAAGAAGGAACAAGGACAGGTGTGGAGGAAGATGGAAACAGTGGGGAGATTGGAAAGGGTGTAAAAGGGGAGGTATCGGGAAACACGAGCTACAGGCATCAAAAGGACGTGCCTAATGAGATGCACGGCTGAGACAATAAACCGGCACAGCAAGATGAGCCTCGAGCGGGGCCATCTGCCTTACAGTATCATCCCCCTCATCATAAAGACACTTACAAAGGACATGTGTCTTCCGCAAATATCTTGGGAGCCCCAGGGTCGCGAAGCGGACAACGTCCGTTCGCTGGCTACTTGAGGGCAAGAGACAAAATGGATGCCGTATCTAAGATGGAACCCATGGGTACAGATAGAAAAACCCACGTAACAGACGAACGGTTTAGGTTAGCACAGCGAAACTGCGTACACCCACTAAACTCGTCATTTGCGGTTCATAGATACCAGACTCGACCATTTTCGTGCGAGTCGAAAACACCACTTATAGTTGTCACGGAACCTCAGACGCTCCTTTTGCCCTCATGTAGGCAAGCACTAGTCGGAATCATACTCGATATTCATCAGACCATCTAGATGTTGCTGTAGCATAGCTCTGTCCAACCGAGTTCCATTGGTAACAGGCGGCTGTCTCATACACGTTGTAGCACAGAGGCCACATAAGGCAGGACCGCACTGCACACAAAGGCAACACGTGAACAGGAACGCCACAACGACTCCGATAATCATCAGAATCTTCCAACCCCAAGTCGACATCAGGCCCCAAAACCACCCAAGTAGCGTCCAATCCCCTACATCCACGTGTATGGATTCAGAGATCTTATGCAACTTCGAGATGGCTTGATAGACAGTCGAGCGTTATCAGGAATGAAAATACAGCAGCTCGAATGGATCACCTTACATACCCCACCTCGATCTGCTAAGATCACGTCTAAAACCAAACGGTTTTGTAACATCATAAGTCTATCCGCCTGAAGTTCTGTGGTGATATTACCAAGGGCACTGGCAGTAATATTAGCTGTCGATTCTACCACTCGAGTCAACTGTCTCAGGTTCCTACTATTAACCATAGGTCCCCAAAACGGGAGGAAACCCTTGAAAAAGTCTCCAGCCTCTTGACCGGCAGTATCCTCTTTGCTAATTACGCCTCTCACAACTCTAGTCTTGTGATAATCTGCATCTACAGTGAACGTCGGAGGCAACAAGTTTGCGATAAAGCATGAGCCCATGAAGTCAGAGGGCAACCATGCATACGCACGATCATGACAGACAAAGTAGGTACCCTTGGCAGCCAGAAACACAGGGGATGAGATCATCGGCAGCATGTAATTTTCAGTGCAAGCACTCTCTCCAAGTCGCGCTTTCGGTCTTCGGCCACGACCCATTAGACAAAAATTACCAATGTGGGGTACGACCCATATCGGAGGCGAGCTTTTAAGCTGTTTATCACTCGTGAGCGCACTATACTCAACCTTACTCAGGACCCTATAGGCTTGTACCTCTTCCACTGGAATGAGCGACGGCTCATAGATATCTCTATCTAAGTCTTCTATCGCTATAGACAAAGGCTTGTGATACGAGCCAGGGCCAAAGTAGGGAGAACGTGGCTCTCGATTGGGGTAAGAATCTAGTGCGCTTCGAAACATTGTTTGAAATGCTCGAGCGGACCCTTGGGAACTATACGGTAACACCAGATATGGAATTCCCTTATCCGTGGTATGTGGCATCAACCCACACACCCAACAATTAGTAGTGTTAACCACTAACTGGTGTTGGTGAAGGAGCTGAATAAAGGAATTGTTGCGGAATTCTGCACGTCTAGCCTGCTCGTGTTCGGGTAAGATATGAAAAGAATGGGGAGATGCAACGGTGGTAAGTTTAGGGTCAGGGGTAGGAGTAGGTATGGCAGGAGATAAAAAACAAGACATCATGTAATACACCCCACCCGCCAATAATGCAGAAACAGTCAAAAGCAATACGAAAATTTGAAACATAAAACATTTGGTACGACTAAGTTGTTGTAGCTTAAACCTCTGCGCCTGAGCTTCTTCCAAGTCCATCAGCTTCGAAAATGCCATCCCCTACGACCGTCCGCAACGTTTCTTGACGCACTTCGTTCTGTGTAGCAGTAGTCAATCCCTAGGAGTTCCCAGGAACCGACGGTCTTTAACCTAGTGTCAAGACCTACTAACCAGAAGAAAGTACACGCGCGGCCCTACGGCCTTTATTCACAATTATGTATATACAAAATGTCTCTCAGCTGTGGTAACAAAAATATGAGGAACGAAACTCAATGTATATATACAAGAATAATTACAATGATACGAGTGTTCAAACTGATCGTGGAAAACGGGATAATGCAGTTGTCAAGGGACAGAACAGGATCTTTTATTAGTCTTTAGTGCTGGATCGCAAAAAGTATCGGGTTTTCCCAGGACGTGTCTGTTCGTCAAACAAAGGATCCGTTGAAGAGACAGCGTCCTGTTGATCAGTTGAATGTTCTGGTCTTGAGTCTTTTGATGACAAATGTTCAACAGTGTCTTTCTGCTGCACTGAGGATTCTCCGACAGGTTGTGCATCGCTGAAAGGTACAAACGCCGGCAATCCTTCGGATTCAGTTGATGCAATGCCTCTCCTCACCCACGAGTCTGCCGGCAACGGAATAGGGACTTTTTTCGTATGGGTGGCATGCACCCAGTTTTTCCGACCCTCTAGACGAACAGCAGTTCTTGTGGCAAGGAGAACCTGGTAGGGTCCAGTGAATCTGGGCTCCAAATTCTTCTTGCGCGTAAAATTGCGCGTCACCACCCAGTCTCCGGGCTGGAGCTGGTGGCCTGGACCCTCCGTCTGCGTCGGCAATGCTTCGTAAACCTGTTGGTGAATTAACCTCAGTTTAGCAGTCAAGTCATGAAGATAATCAATCAACATTGGGTACTCAAGATCACAGAACACACCCGGCCTAGGGACCCCCCAAACATTTGCAGGACGACCGAACACTATTTCATAGGGACTGAGCCCTACTCGGGAGTGTACGGTTGCCCTTGTTGACAGTAATGCTAAGGGTAAAGCGTCAGGCCACGAGAGACCAGTCGTAGCCTGAATCTTTGCTAGCTTCAGTTTAAGGGTGCCATTGTACCCTTCAACCAAACCAGCTGACTGGGGATGATTGGCGCTATGGAATTTTTGATTAATTCCAAGGCCCTTACACACACTCTTCATCACACTCCCCACAAACTCACTTCCGTTATCCGACCATACAATCCGAGACATTCCATACCGAGGAAAGTATTCCTTCAGTAGGATTTTCGCAGTTGACAAAGCAGTGTTGTCCTTAAGAGGGTAGGCTTCGATCCATCGGGAAAATGCGCAAACCACAACTAAAACGTATTTCAGGTTATTGCATCGCTCCATATGGATGAAGTCTAATTGGATCACCTCAAAGGGACATGAAGGGGGAGCAAAACTACCAGGAGGAGTTGGGGTTCCCTTACCAGGATTGTACAACATACATACCATACAGTTCTTAACCAAGCGTTCAGCACATTTCGTGATACCATCATTCTTCCACACAGGAGACAACAACTTACAAATACCTTTCACGCTAATATGTGCTAACCCATGTGCCATTGTCACAACAGCCAGCACATACGCATCCGGCAACATCCATCTTTTCTGATCCGACAAATCAATCCAACAACCATGCGCATCCAACTTTCCCGTACTTTCTTTCCACTTCGTTTTTTCAGTCTCGGTGGCCTCATTCTGAATTGCTTTCACACTCTCGATAGTGTCCTCACACATACTTGATTCGGTAGGCCACCTAACCGAACTCATCACATACATTCTAGTGCTAAGATCCCGTGCAGTCTCCTTAGCAATCTCATCCGCAAACGCATTACCACGACCAACATCATCCGTCACCTTACGGTGCGCGCTACATTTAACAATCGCTACCTGCTTAGGCAACGTAAGTGCCTCTAAAAGATCATTCACAAGCTGACCATGCTGAATCTTCGTACCATGCGATGTCAGAAAACCTCTCTCTCTCCACAACCGTCCAAAACTATGGGCGACGCCAAAAGCATATTGGCTGTCGGTAAACACATTCACACGTTTCCCTTTCGCTAACACACACGCTCTAGTTAGAGCGATCAGCTCTGCAGCCTGGGCAGAGTTCTGATTCAATCTCGCAGTTTCCACAACAGTATTCAAAGTCACAACAGCATACGCAGTAGTCACATCGCCATTCGGCAGTTTAAAACATGAACCATCCACATACAGCGTTCCATCTGGATCTTCAAAAGGAGTGTTTTTAAGGTCCACTCGACCTTTTGTTTCCTCTTCTGTCCTCAAATAACAGTCATGGGCTGCTATTTCATCTGACTCTGTGCTAATTGGTAACAAAGTCGCCGGGTTCAGGACATTACAACGTTTTATCTGAATGTGGCTTGCCAACAACGTCAACTCGTACCCAGACAACCTCGCACTCGTCAAGTGCTGAGTTTTCGTACGAATCAAAAGAATATCGACTGCATGCGGAACCATCACCGTAAGCATATTATCCATGACCAATCCTGCTGATTGTTGGATGGACACCGCAGCTGCCGCTGTTGCTCTCAAACAACTCGGCAATGCTCTAGCTACCGGGTCCAAGGTCGAGGAAAAATATGCACATGGACGCTGCTTACCACCAAAAGGTTGCGTTAAGACATTTAAAGCACAACCTTCCCTCTCGTGAACATATAACGTGAACGGCTTACTGTAATCAGGAGTACCTAACACAGGGGCCGAACACAATGAATCACGCAATTCAGAAAAACTTTTCTGACATTCTTCCGTCCATGGTAAAGGAGTTGAAACCTCCTTGCACGTGAGAGCTACCAATGGTTTCGCTAGCAATGAAAAATTTGGAATCCATTGCCTGCAATACGACGTGATACCTAGAAAGGCACGCACATCTCTTTGGGTTGTTGGCACAGCCATTTGCGCAATCGCTGCAATTCTCTCTGGGGTCAACCGCCTTTCCTCCTTTGACAATAAGTGACCTAGATAGGTTACTTCTTGACAACAATATTGGAGTTTAGAAGGTGACACCTTGTGATGTAAGTCACAGAGATGTTGCAGCAACGACACTGTAGCAAGTTTGCAAATGTCCTGAGTATCCGCAGCCACCAATAAGTCGTCGACATATTGGATTAAGGCCGCACCAGCCGGCAACATGAACGCATCCAGTTGACCCTTCAAGGCTTGACTGTAAATCGATGGACTCTCACAGTAGCCCTGAGGAGCGCGTTTGAACCGGAAGCTGCGTCCACCAAGAGAGAAACCAAAAAGGTCTCTGCTCTCTTCTGCAATGGGAATGCTGAAGAACGCATTCTTCAAATCGATCACCGAAAACCACGATGCAGAAGCTGGAATCAGAGTCAGTAGCGCCGTGATGTCAGGCACAACAGGAAACTGAGGAATCACAATTTTATTTACCTCCCGTAAATCGATAACAAAACGATAAACAGGTGGTTTTGAAGGATCAGTACGTTTTAGAATGGGCAGTACAGGGCTGTTGCACACGTTTCCCCGTGTTTCTTCAACGACGTCTTTCTCGATCAAATCATAAATGATCGCCAACAATGCTCGTTCACCATCAAGAGAGATACGATACTGGGGAATACGTGGCAACCGCACATTGGATTTCAACTGAACAACATAAGGGGAGATGTCAAGCAGGCCCACATCATTGGGACCTGTTGCCCACAAAGATGCAGGAAGAGAACTCAATTCCGGTGGAAGCTTATCAAGAGACAAGTACATAGGAGAGACAACCCTCTCTCCTAAAGTAAGCTTTACACCCGCAGGAGAACAATACATGGTTGCATACAAACGTTTTAGCAAATCCAGGCCCAAAAGATTTTCACCACAACCAGTAGTTAAAATCAACGGAGCTTGAAGCTCACGAGGCCCAATTGTAAGGGGCAAAGGGCGCGAAACTGGATTGCTAACGGGGGCGCCAGAGAATCCAACGGAAACATTTGTTAAGCCAGACAAAGGTGCGCTAGGGAGTTTCGAATGCATTATGGAACTTTTCGCTGCACCAGTGTCCAACAGAAAAGGCTCAACGACGCCCGATGTAGCAACTGCGACGTAAGGCCCTCTCTGATCAACCGGAACTGATACCACTCCCTCTCCTTGTCTATGGCTGTCCTAGTAATTACTGTCGTCAGTTCCCTGATCGATGTAATAATCGTCCACATTGTACTGCGCAGATCGTCCTTGCGATGATCCACGTTGATCAAAACAGTTATTAGAATTTGATGAGTTATCTGAACGATCATTGTGAGCACCACGACCCCTACCGCGTGATGTCTGCTGTGAACCACCACGACCCCCTCTAGATGTATTACCATTATTACGATCGTTTAGAACGGGACAATTGAATTTTAAATGACCCTCCTGTCTGCAATAGGCACATTGATTGTACCCTAACGAAGATCTTTGGGAGGAGGAGTCATTCCGAGGTTGTGACCTATTTGATTGCGACTGCGGTCTATTTTGTTGCGAAGTATTCTGATTCGAGCGTGGAGGATACGTTTGCTGTAACAACACCTTAGTTTTAAGTTCTTTCGTCTTTTTATCAGCACGGTCGTTCTCTTCTTTCTCTCTATTCTCGTAATATTGTGCTGTGGCCAGTATCTGAGCTGAGGTAGAAACGGCCCACGCACTCTGAGAATTTTTCAATTTATTGCTCAAATCGGGCAATAAATTAGAGACAAATTTGTCCACAAACAGCCGTTGACCACCCTCGGTGCTCATATCCTGACCACTGTGATCAATGAATGCCTCCTCAAATCTCGTGAAGAAATCAGAGACACTCTCGTCCTTTTTCTGTTTGCAAGCTGACAATTTGTCCCAATTCACCCTCATAGCTGGCATAAGAGTTTTCATTAGCGTAATTATTCTCTGAGGAAGAGCAGTAATCAACTGTTTGGGTTTAGCACCACCAGTTTGCAACCCATCCGCCGCTATAATGGCCGCCCAATCACCACCTAATTCGTTTGCGTGATTTTCCTGACGAATCTTAGCCCATACCGGTTGCGGTACAACATTACCAAACAACATATCGATATCGGCGAGATTCATTACCGTAGCGTCTACGAGCTGCGATAATTCTTTATAATACCCCGCAGGATTTTTTCGAGGGTCAGGCAAGGATTGTTTCACCTGCAACACTTCCGATCGCTTCCACGGGAGATGTATCCATACTCTCTGAAAGAACGGCAAGATCGGAGGTTGAGCTGCAGGATTACCTGGCATCCACACTGGTGGAACTTCACGCATAGGAAACTGGCCAGACTCATCTGACTGTCTTTCAACATCCTCAACAAACAGGGCTTGAGGTATAGGAGTGGGGCGGAAAGATAGCAACCGCTCAACAGCACGTCGAACGTTAGTATCCACTATCAGTCCATTCGAGAACTGAAGCTGTAGATCAGACAAGGCGGTCAGCACCTCGTCAGGTGCATCAGCCGATATCTGATCGCGAAGGACCTTACACATTTCTTCGAACACGAATCTTTGTGTCGGTTCATTGAATTGACAAAACGTATCAAGTACACTACGTGGTGGATTTCGAAGAGGATGCGTCATCCAACCCATCGCCATATTATATAGCGAAGCACGTTCCCTGTTACCGGGAAGCTGACTACGTCTCTGAGGACCATCTGAACCAGCGGACCCAAGAACAGGTCCGAGAGAATGAAAGAAACTAGCCGCAAGAGGAGAAGTACGACTACGAGTAGAGGGAGAAGTATAACACACAGGACTAACAAGCGAAGGAGTAGAGACAGAAGCAACAGCAGGAGTTAACAGAGCAGGAGCAGTAGCGGGAGCAGGAGTATGTGGAAGCGGAGGAGCAGTAGGGATAGCAACAGGCAAAGGAGCAGGAACAGTCGGAAGAACGGGTGCAGGTTGAGGAACAGGCGGAGGAATAGGTGGAAGAATAGGTACAGGGGGAACCACAGGAGCTGCGGCACCCTGCACATACGGTGGTGGCGACTTCATAAGATAGGACATTAAAGGATCCTCAACTATTTCTTCCTTCTTTTCCGACTCCGTAGGCAGAGCAGGATAGCATTTATCTATAGTCATACGCTGTAGCCTATCAAACACTTCCTTTTCCTTAACCTCCTTGTCACGCTCAAATTGCTCTGCTTTCTTTACAATAGCAGCAACACCATCCCTCTGATTACGTTTAGTCTGTCTGATCTCTTTCTGTCGGGCTTCTTTACGCCACAATCGAAAGGCGTCAAACATGGCCGGCCTTGACTTTTTCTCGAACAATTTAGCCTCTAGGTGTCTCAAAGCTACCATGAGGTGGCCAACTAAGGACACCGTCCTTCTTAGTATAGCGAATCCAATAATCATTAAAAGTAATCGGGCCTAGCCCGTGTTTGCTGTACAGTTCATAAGTCGGAGTTCCAACCGGAGGTATCGGACACGAGTCCTCCAGTCGGGAATCCGCACCACAACGTCTGAAACAACTAAACAAAGTACTGCGACCAGGCATCTTGCACACTAGCCGAGTTTCACAAACGTCAAGGGTTACGGGATTTACCAAGTCCCAGCAAAAGAGCAAAAACCCTCGGTTTTGGCGGCTGCAGTCGTCAAACAACACAACAAAGTACCAAGAACCACAAATGCAATGGAACCATGCAACCACTAAGCAACCACAACCAAGAACTCTGGGAGCGACCCACAAATACTTAACTCAAAGATCGATGGCGTCACCAGGAAGGCCCGTCAATCGTCTCGCTCTACCAAGGTCTACGCCAGGCGCCAAAACAGGTCTACAGTCAGGGCAGCAGTCCGTCACAGCCGTCAGGAGGCGGGAATCTTCGCGGGAAAAGTCTTCGGGCCACTTGTTTCGACAACAGGATCGATGAAGCGGAGTGCACCTTCCCTCGGATATTTCACACGAAGTTCCTCACGATCGTCGGGCTTGGACCGGTACCACTGATGCAGCCCCATGTTGGGCGCCAACTGAAGGACTGGGTTCTTTAAGACCCAGCGGTGCCAGGGGACAACACCTGAAACCTTCGTGGGTAACCTGCTCCGGCGTACGAGTGACAGAGACACGGGACACTTCCTTTTGCGTCAAAGATTCAAGGTTTATTTGCTGCAGGGAAACACAGAAGTCACAGGAAGTACAACGAGTGTAGTTCGGGGAGACTGCTTCAAATTGGTTCTGCGGATCGCTCCTTTTATACAGAATTCTCCCATAGGTTTGCATAGCACACAAAGGTTTACAACCCGGTTCCCATAATCATCCCCCAGAGGGGTCGCTTTGGTCACTTTGATACATACAAGGTCCGGATCATAAGTGCGGAAACATTTGGCGGTTCGCAACTGTAAAAACCCATCTTCCCACCATTAGTACATTCCAATCGGCAGTAAAACAGATCGAAGAAGGAACAAGGACAGGTGTGGAGGAAGATGGAAACAGTGGGGAGATTGGAAAGGGTGTAAAAGGGGAGGTATCGGGAAACACGAGCTACAGGCATCAAAAGGACGTGCCTAATGAGATGCAGGGCTGAGACAATAAACCGGCACAGCAAGATGAGCCTCGAGCGGGGCCATCTGCCTTACAGTATCATCCCCCTCATCATAAAGACACTTACAAAGGACATGTGTCTTCCGCAAATATCTTGGGAGCCCCAGGGTCGCGAAGCGGACAACGTCTGTTCGCTGGCTACTTGAGGGCAAGAGACAAAATGGATGCCGTATCTAAGATGGAACCCGTGGGTACAGATAGAAAAACCCACGTAACAGACGAACGGTTTAGGTTAGCACAGCGAAACTGCGTACACCCACTAAACTCGTCATTTGCGGTTCATAGATACCAGACTCGACCATTTTCGTGCGAGTCGAAAACACCACTTATAGTTGTCACGGAACCTCATACCATGCCAAGCAACCTTTATGATGATTGGTTGTAAGTCAACCTTATAGACCAGCTGTCCTAGTAGCGTGGACAAAGCAGTCTTAGGCTAAACTCTGTAAAGGCATGTGAAGCAAGCTGTTTTACCATACACAATCCCCTTGAATACCAAATGAAAGGACTCCACACAGATATATATTGAAAATATATATATATATTTATGTACTACAAGTATCCCCTATACTCTTTATGAGCACAGAAGCAAATGCGTTAAAACAGTTTAAATATACAAAAGTTGCACAATATGGATGAGCCCTAGCTGAAAGGAAGTAGGCCTAGGGCCTGGGGAATCGCTGGAGCTGTTCGGGACTAACAGTGAAGAAGTCGGAAAAGTCCAGCGGGACTCGGGTGCAGTGCGGAAAGTGCACGCATTCACCAATGCAATGTCAATGGTGCGTAAAAGTTACATAGTTAGTGTTTAAGGAACCTTCCGGCTGACCTAGAAGGACAAAACTTTAGACCTAGGCACTAGAGGTGTGTACTAGTGTAGGAACACCAGCGTTGCTGAGTTACATAACCCACAGGAAGCGGGTGCACAGGTGCAAAGTAGTGTCGGGTTTCGTCACGTAGGTCGTTGGTGCTTTGAGCTGAAGATGCTGCAGGCGTCGAGACGAGAAGAGTTCCGGTGGATCCAAGGGTGGATCTGAAGTGGTGAAGACCTGAAAGCAGAGGGGACAATGTTCAAAGTCACTAGCCAGTGACTACCGTGGAACCAGGATGGAACCAGGCGAAGTCGGGTGCAAACAGGCGATGAGCTACAGCTTGTCTCCTCAGCCACGTGGACATTAAGAGGTCGAGGACATCCAGGAGTCGATCACGAGCTGTCCCGCAAAGGCTCTAGCTGATGGCAGTGACAGCAACTTGATTGGAGCAAACAGGCCTTGGCTAATGCAAGCCACGCAGGAAAAGGAAAAAGCTTATCACTCGGACCTGCAAGGTCAAAGCTGGTGCTCCTTTTTACAGGAGTGAGGGCAAGTTTGGAGCTACCAGACCCACAGTGTAAATTGTAGGTTTCGTCACCAAGATGGCCACTGACCACGTGGCAAGTGGCCGGGATGGCGCGTCAAGTGGCACAATGCAAAAGGGCCCTACGCAGATCGTGGACATGCTGGGGGGCTGATCTTCGTTGCAAAGGCTGCTCAGTTGTGGGGCTTTTAACTCCTTCCATGCTCATGACGAGCTCAGCTCATCATGAGGCACGGTTGAGCTGTGCTCATGACGAGCTGAACTCGTCATGAATAAAGGAGCTTTCAAAAAAGTCAGCACCGGAGGGGAAAACCCTTAGCAGCCAAGTTGTTAAAACCTCAAAGCACAGCATCGAGGGTTTCTTATGTGCTGCGCAGTCAGCTTCTTGGGGGTCTTCCAAGATGTCCGGTCCCACATCTCTCGGTGCCTCTACGGGTCCCTTCTTTGCAGGGACTGTGGATCGGGCTGTGAAAAGTCTGGGAGTCTGGGTCTCGTTGGGCTCTGGGCTCAGGCTCCGGCAGGAGGCGGCCGCAAAGCAGACGTCGAGTTGCTGGATGGTGCCTGTGTTCACAGGGTGGCCAATCCTAGGCCACAAGGGAGATGCTCTTCAGTCTTCTGTGCAGCAGAATGTCGAAGTCCAGTCGTCTTCTTAGTTTCAAGTTGATTCGGGATGATCTGAGGTGCCATGGCACTGCTCCCACTCTTACTCCCAATCTGAGGGGTGGATCACCTGCTTGGTCCCTCCTCTGGGTGGGACCAGGAAGGGGAGCGGTTACACCCCCTTTCCTTTGTCCAGTTCCTCGCCAGGACTGGAGCTGGGAAGCCCCAGGACCGGTTTGGACTGGCTTATGCACCAGAACACCTTGTGTGCCCCGGGCATGTCTGATTCTATTCAACCCTGTCCTACCCAACACACAAAATCCTGTCTGGGGTGGTGCTCGCACCTCCCAAGGCAGGAAACCCTTTGTCCAAGCCTCCCTCGCTGGAAGGACTCCCAGCAGCTGGAGGTCAGACTTGTGTCTGTGGTGGCAGCATCCATTTTGTGATGCTGAGGCTCTGGTTAACTTTAACCGGGGTTCAGGTTATGTACATGTCGTGTCCCTCTAGAAGGGTGGAATGCTATCCCAATCGACATAACTGTGGAGGGGATAGTATTCCAAATCGTATGACTCCTTACTCGACATGTTTTGATAAAGCCAAACCAAAGTTAGCAAATAACCGCGAGGATTATAATGCACTTAAGATTATATGGTATGGCGATATCCTGGAACAGCTAAGGGAGTTGTTCCCGACAGCTGCAGACAGGCTCAGCTCATGCTAGAGCACCATCTCACGTGAAACCACACACTCTGCCTCCAGGATTGTTAAGGCCTGCCATAGGAGTGACTTATAGGTTACCATGTGTCCAGTTAGGTTAGATATAGATATACTATACCTAAGTATTGATTACACCAACTTACCCCACCTGAGTGTTCAGCCAGTTGTGTCAAATATGGAGGCCAGGCCAGGGGTGGCACAATACATGCGGCAGCTCCTTGTAGGCCTTGGGTACACCTATGCCCTGGGTACCTATGGTACACTGTTACAGGAGCCTATAAGGTGAACCAGTTCCAAATGTGTATGTACCTAAGGTACATGGAGTCCATTTTAAGGAGAGAGCAATTAGCCTGGGGCCCTGAATAGCAGGATCCCAGGCCAACTATGTAAAAAACCAGCTAAACACCAGGCAAAAAGTTTGGGGGTAACCATAGTCAGAGGGCAGTGTTTATTTGTTAAAACCTCAATGCATTTTGTGCATTCTAAGCACTTCATCAGGTGTCACTATAGAAAAGACAGTAAACAATCATAAAATTGTGGAATTTTTTGCTTTACACATATTCATTAAAATTAGCACCTAATAACTATTGTGTTTTTATCTAGGAACCTAAATCGTTATTTCTATTTTATGCCCTTGTACGGTTATAATCAATAATATCCCTATAATGGCATAGGAATCATATCTATATCTAGTTGTAGCTCATGTAGTCACATTAAGCAACGCTACTTCCCCGGACTCCTAGAAAGCACAACGGGTTTTCTAAACAAACCAAACCTCCAGCAAGCTGGGAAATCCCCATGGCTTTTGTTTTGATTTGTCATAGAACTCCTGTGAGCACTGTAAGAACGGCCAGTTCTTAGTGACATCTTTATTGACGTCTTATGTCCAAACTTACGTCAAACCCGGCACCTTTTAGGTATAAATATACCAACGTTGCCTTAAGCAAACACACAGTGGTGGTTTTGGAGCCATGCAGCTATCTACTTGCCCGAGAGCCCAGTTGATACGAGAGCCCACGGACACTGCCCCCCCTTTTGACGCACTGAGGGAGACACTGTCTTTTCTCCTGCCGAGAAATCCAGGTCCGGTGTTCTCAGCCGCCTTCGCGGGCTGCTGGGATATCGAGTCCTGAAAGAGAGATACCACACATCCTACATTCTATTACCCAGGTACGGAGCTGACTAAACCCTTAAAGCGAATTCTTGAGTCAGATTCTTGGCAAAACCAACTTAACTTAAACTGCTACTTACTTACTCCTTCCCACGTATTAGGCTTAGGTCAGGTACACCGGGGTAGGCGATTGCCTACCAGATCAATGCAGATGACACCCAAATCTATATCAAAATCGCCTCACTCATAGACACACATCATCTCAACAACACTCTATTCCTGATACACATCAGGCTCCTTAACAACCACCTAAAATTAAACCCCAATACAACTGAATTCTTCCTCATCCAGTCTAAAAACAATCCCAACCCAATCCACCACTGGTTGACAGCCTTACTGCACTAAACTGTAAAATATCCGCATATAACTGTCAAATCCCTTGGGATCACTCTTGACAAAAGCCTGACTATGAAAGAACATATGAACGCCTCTGCAAAAAGTACCTTCTGCAGTTTAAAACACATAAAAAAATCAAACCATTTATCCCATTTGAAGACCCGAAGAATGCAATCCAATCCCTTGTCCTATCCAAGTTGGACTACGGCAATGCAATGATTACTGGCACACCAAAAACCCACCTTCTGCCCATGAAGTCTACACCCAACGCAGCCACTAGGCTGTTTCTGGAGAGATGATATTCAACTACATCACTACCACACCCAAGACAGCTGGCATATCACATGAAGCTCTCAACTCTGGAGACCATACCTACCTCACAAACAAACGCACAAACGTGGCTCAAAATAGACCTCTATGAAGCTCCAAAACCCTTCTCCTTTCCCTCCCAAATTCATGAAAAGTAAATCCCTCACTCAATCTTTCTTGGGAAACACCCTGAGACTTTGGAATGCCCTCCCTATGAAACTGAGTGCCATCCAATCTTACCTTAACTTCAGAGAAAAATAAAAGTGTATCTTCCCAATACATTCCTAAACTGATTCATCTAAACAATTTGACATACTAACTACCCTGTCTAACATACTCTTTGACCACTCTGACCTCGACCCCCATCACTCCTCTGGATACCGCTCCCTGCCATTTACAGCATTGATACTTGCACCCCAACTTTATCTATCTCCTGTAAATCAGCCATGCTTGCCTGCTGCCCACCCTGCACTGTATGGCAGTTCCCTCTCACTTCTACTATGCCTACTGTGAATGATGTAAATGATAGAACTCCTGTAAAGCCGACAGTTTGAGCTCCTGTAATCGATCAACATATATTCTCATAAGGAGCTCTGATGCCCTCAGGTCTAGTTCGCACTATACCAACTCAAAATGAAAATAAATACATTACTATTTGATTTTAATCTGCTAATTCTGTGGATTTGATGTAGTGGTTCAGGTTCCCACATTGTCACTGGTGTGCCTCTGTGCTTCCTGATAAAGATATTTTGAAATGTAATTGGGACAAGGGCTCAAGACCACAGACCCTTCACTTGTGCTCTTTATGGCAACATCAAGATTAAATTCAAAACAAAACCTGAATACCTGATCACAGACGCACAAGCAGAGTTTTCATAACACCTGTGGACCATGAGCGAGTCTTCTAAGGGAGTGTTATCACAACCATTCGTCTTGACCCACGCGTCTTTTATTGCAGATTTAATCTATTTGGCAAATATGTAAGAATGCACTCAAAGTATAAACATGAAGGGCCCGATTCACAGAAATAACTTAAGACATAATCCTAAACTTACTACCATTTTGGTATTCACAGAAGGCACTTACTCACTTTGGTATTCACAGAAGGCACTTACTCATTTCGGTATTCACAGAAGTTAGGAGTCCTAACTTTAGGACTCCAAAATGCCTTCAGTGAATACCGAAAGTCTTAAAGTTAGGATTTTTCTCAGTTTAGGAGTAGTAAAGTTAGGACACCTAACTTTAGGACTCCTAAATGCCTTCAATATCCCTGTGACTGAACTCTTTTCAATCAACTAGCAGAGATGGAGCTCTGAAATAGGAGGTCGTAGGACGGGGCTTATCTGTATGTTATCAAGAGTTACTTATGGAAGCTTGAACTTCAGTGAAAGAGTGATAAATGTACAGAACTGCCCTCCAACTGAGTGCCTTGGGGAAGAGTCATCAATATGATTCAAAGCCATCAGGGAAAATAAGAGGCTGTGTGCCATACACAAACCTGGAGACAATGTGATGGTATTTACTGAGAGCTTACCTAGCTACAATGTAGTCAAGTGCTGTACAAGATGGATGGATGAGGTGTCACAGAGTTGGCAGAACTGATGCACTGCACCTTCTCACACTCATCCATCTGTATCTATGATCACTTTGTTGCTCTTTGGATTCTATCAATGGTTTTCTTGACCGCCTGCTTTATCTCAGTGTTTCGGAGACTATAAATCAATGGGTTCACCATGGGAGTCAAGATACTGTACACCACTGACACAAATCTATCGACAGAGAATGAGTTAGTGTTTGTGGGACGGAAGTAGGTGAAAATCAGAACCGCGTAGAAGATGACGACCACTGTCAGGTGGGAGGCGCAGGTGGAGAAAGCTTTGGCTCGACCCTCAGAAGACTTGATTTTCAGAATCGTGGTGATAATGTAAGCGTATGACATAGTCTTGATGAGGAACGCCGCAAAACCGACAAACCAGCCCAGCGTAAGAAGGACCAGTATGTTAATGAATGTGTTGGTGCACGAAAGCTTCAGCAGTTGGGGGAAGTCACAGAAAAAGTGCTGGATCTCATTGGACCCACAAAACGAGAGCCTGCTCATCAAAATCACATGTACAGCGGAGTTAAGGAATCCTACAACCCACAAGCCAGCCACCAAATGGGAGCAGGTACTCTTGTCCATGATCCTGACATAATGTAGCGGGCGACAGATGGCAATGTAGCGGTCAACTGCCATGGTTGACAGGAGAAGTGCCTCTGAAGACACCACGCTAGCAAAGAAATAGAGCTGGGTCATGCAGGCAGTGAACGAGATAGTCTTTCTCTCAGCTAGAAGGTTTACCAGCATCTTAGGGACAGTGACAGTGGAGTAGCAGCAGTCTAGGAAGGACAGGTTACAGATGAAGTAGTACATACCGGTGTGAAGACGTGTGTCTAAGCATATTATTGTGATGATGAGGATGTTTCCAGCCAGGGTGGCCAAGTAAATCAGTAGGAAAATAATGAAAAAGAGACACTCCACCTCAGGAATGGAAGACAGGCCCAACAGGATGAATTCTTTCACCAGAGTTTGGTTAGTCCAGTCCATAGCCATGCATTTTGTCTAAAGAGGAATATTGGTGAGAAATATAATGTTAACAATAATACAATATTAAATTAACAAAACAATCACATTAGTTGTTTAATTAACAAACCTAACAGGACTAATCATAATACAGTGTTATGATAAATCACATATCTATCCATCTTATTATGCAGAGAGTTCTTGGGTTAGTGCGCTGGTGAGAACTACATTTTTATTCCATAGCACAGATCCTAATTGTCTACTAGAAATTAGCTGACAGAAGCTGTGTTTCTAAGGGGCATATTATCTACAACTAGCGAGATTTATCCCTAAATGCGCTTAGCAATATTTTTTTATCGCCATGCATCGCCGGATTTTATCGCAGAGTTAACGTGCTTTAGCAACGTTTATCTCAAATGCAATAAAATATCCGGCGCTAGCGGCGAAATGCGTGAATATTGCTGGAAATCCAGCAATATTTAGACCTTAACGCCAATAGGGTCTCAACCTGAATATCCAACTCCCATTGGATATACAGGTTAAGAAGTGGTCTGAGCAGGCATTAGTTTTTGGCGATATTCGCGCTTAGCGTGAATTTTTATATCGCTTCGCCTGCATTAATAATAGGAGATAGCGATGTTAGCGACTGCTTTCAGTCGCTAACAGTTTCGGTACGCCCAATTTGCATGTCATTAGCGATTAATATGGTTGACATGCAAAGTGGGCCCCAAACCGCTCACTATCGCCTAGAAACTGTCGCTAACTGTTGTTAGCGACAGCTTGCTAATAGGGCGATAAAATTATCGACGCATTCGCGGGGAAAAGTCCAGCTAAAGCAGCGATAATGCTCTTGATAATATGCCCCTAAATTATACCCATTTATTAATCTTGGAAGTGGCACCGCATGTTTTCTGGCACACGCCTGCTCGGGAGTTTTAAATAACCCAGAGTGGTATTCATGTTAGTTACGGACGTTTTTTCAACACCTAGGGGCATACGGCTCTCTGCTGGAGGACCATATACCATACTTTGAGATCTCTTCCTGCCTGGAGGTGATCTTCATGCCTTTAGTTCATTCCCCAGAGAAGTAGATGCACCCAGGCTGAATGCCTTGCTGGCTTAATGTATGTTTTTACTGACTTCTTGATTCCTTTTTCTTACTGAATCAATTTTCCTATGAAAAAATGTGTTTCACTAAAAATAAAATATCAAAGCAGGGGCATTGTTTTCCTTACCGCGATCTGGACAGGGCAAATCAGTGACAGTTACTCCACCCTAAATATTGTGGGAAAACATCTTCTGTCACCCACCAGTCCACTGGTGGATGAGCTACTAGGTCAAGGGTCTCTAAAGGCAGAGCCAGTTGAGGTACCACACTGTTGGAAACCCTGACATGCCAGAACAGCAAATGGTTTGATCGATGGCCACTGCTGGTTTTGATGGTTATTCTCCAAACTTTTGAACCTTTTTTATCATACATAAACAGATGCCAGAAGCATGAAAATCTTTCTGAAAAACAAATAAAAATAATAAACCAAAGTGTATGCTCCGAGAGTGGGGTGATTATTATTAATTCTGTGTCCCTCATCACCAGCATTTACATGGCAGTGATGCACAGAAAAAAGGACTTTATACTACTCACACTATTTAGGGTACACAATGTAACGTTCTTCCTCAGAGAAAGCTATCCGTTGATAGAGCCGAAAGGGGCTCCATCCCAAGAAAGCGTATGGATCACCTATGTCAAATTGAAGGATTAACCAAGAGTTTGACAGACAGGGTACTCTATCTGCTAAACTATAAATCATGCCTTATATTTCTAATCTTAACTCAAAGTTCAGAAAGCCTGTTATCACTCTAGGATGACCCATAGTCTCAAGAATTGGAACCATCTTGGAACCCTTGTCATAGTTTTGTGACTTTTCCTTAAGACTGTTTTACGACTTAGACAATATTACCTGTAATACACTGAAGATATAATGTCACTTCTAGAAGAACTGGCTTCTGACCCCCCCCCCCCCCCCCAGCCCCTCCTAAATACTTTTCAACTAAATGCAATGTATTTAATAAACGGAATCCTTTGTGGGGCAACCTTTCAGACAATTGTGTTCCTCCGGATGGATAGTGACTGGAGTTATTTTATACCTATAGCTTGTGTGATTGAATGTGCTTGGTTGTCCATGAAAGGAAATGTTTTTCAATTCAAAGATATGTTATTCTAAAATTAAAGGGGACTTAAATTGACAGTACCTTTGTTGCACTTCTGGTGAGCGTGTAGATTCAGAAATGTGAAATGCAAATTAATCTAAGTGAGCCATAGACACCATCTATTTTTAGAAGATACTTTGATAATTTGGACAGAGGATATAAATGACATAAACTGTTCCATATAATACATAAACACTTTAAACTTGCATCTCCATGTCACCATTAAGCATGGGCGAATTTTGCGAATTTGTGTTCTGCAAATTTGCGGATTTTTGAATTCGCGATCCGCAAAATTTGCGAATTTGTGCGAATTTGCAATTTTTTTTATTTGTGCGTGTTCGCGGGGCGCTTTACGTGTTCGCGGGGCGCTGTGCGTGTTCGCGAGGGTTTTTTTTTCGTTTTTACTTTTTGTTCCCTTCTGCCCTCTGCCCTTCTGCCCTCTGCCCCACTCCTGTTTTATTTTAGGATGGCGCCGGCAAGCTGCCAGCGCCATCCTAAAACAGTTACTAAGTTATCAGGAAGCACTAATAGATGAAATAAAGCAGGTGCTTAATTTTATCTATTAGTGTTTCCTGATAACTTAGTAACTGTTTTAGGATGGAGCTGGCAGCTTGTCGGCACCATCCTAAAATAAAACAGGAGTGGGGCAGAGGGCAGAAGGGCAGAGGGCAGAAGGTTAGCTTCAACAGGAAGCACTAATAGATAAAATGAAGCAGGTGCTACAGCACCTGCTTTATTTTATCTATTAGTGCTTCCTGATGAAGCTAACTTAGTAACTGTTTTAGGATTGCGATGGCAGCTTGGCGGCGCCATCCTAAAATAGTTACAAGCTTGAAGCTTGAAATTTTGCCCCCAGATCCGTTTGCTCGCGTATTTGCGGATTTTCGGTAAATTCGCAGGAGTTCGCGGATTGCGAATTTGCCAAAAATCCGCAAAATCCGCAAGCGGAACGGATTTTACGCTCACACTTAGTCACCATCTGTATTGGCAATGGCAACCTGTCCTTCTAGGACCTCCACATTATTGATTCATGATGAAAAATAATTACAGCCATTTACACCAAGCCAGAGTATGATATGGTATTAAAATTCAAGATATTTAAACTGAAAAGAGCATCTTTGTGAGGTGCATTTCCTTGGACAAATGACACTGCAATTATTACTCTGCAACTTCAAACTACTGGATGGGGTGTAACATGTGATGATATTGATTTCACCTTCATGTACATGTGCCAGTGTGGCCATATCTAGAATGTTATGTTTAGGGACATTACAAATTTTCTGCATTAACACATTTTTTAAAATCTTTAGTTGTTGATCCTGATGCTCATGCCCCCCCCTCCTGAAATAGATATTGAAACAGGTTAACATTTTAATACAACTCATCATGGCAGAATTCACCCCATTAGAGACTATTCTTGAGCTTGTCAGTCAATTCAATTAAATTCATGAGGCTTTATTCAGTACATATAAAATGACCATAAAAGCAAAACAAAAAAAAAAGAAAAAGTCATACATAATATAAAAATACACATCAAATTTCAGGGCAGAGAACAACCAAGAGAACACAGACATAATTTGTTTAAAAACGCATACTTTTCCTAATATTAGTACACTGAATTAAAAACGTTGCAGTATAAAAACAGATATCAACAGATTTTAAGTTAAAAAGTAGATTCATTGCCTGATTGACTGTACGTACACCGTATTTAACAAACATAGGTGTCAAATAAGCAGTACGCAGATGCATGTACAGTTTGCAAAACAGTAGAAAGTGCAAAGTGCTCTGTTTAGATACACCATCACACATACATGGCCCTATTGGATGTCTCTTGAGGTTCGGCAGAGCCACTAGGTGGTGTGCTATTCCAAACCTCAGTCTGGTCAGCACAAACTTGTGAGATGGCCTTGTCACCCTACCAAATAATTGGGGAAACCTCCAGCAGTAATATAACTATTATAAAACATAACAGTTGATAGAGTGCCATAGGCTAAGGCTCGTTTTCTTGCATTATAAGCCAAGCATTAAGCTTTAAACTCTATTTTGGGTATCTGGGAAGCTGCACTGGGGTCAGTCAAGACATATATATGAAATATCTCTGAGAAACAAACAGTGACATATTTTAGCCAGGGTATATTTAGATGTTTATCCAGCGAGATAAAATCCTTAATAATGGATCTTTTAAAAGTTTTTTCTTCCTGGAGCCAAATTGACCGCCAAATCACAAGTGGTCTCAGGAAAACAGATCTGTTAGATAATCGATATCCAGTTCCCGATGGATTAACTCAGTAGGGGCAGAGGTTGGTAAAGACAGGAGCTTTTTTAAAAAGGAATTTTCCCCCTGCTGCAAAGGGTGGTCTCTTCTGTAACCCCACACACTTGCCCCATACAGAGCAATCGAGATACATCTTGCTTGATATATCTTAAGCATGTCCCTGGTACGTTGGTCCCCCACCTTAGCAGAAAATCTAAAAACGCCATGGGCACTTTTAGCCATTTTAATACGAATACTGCTAAATTCATTGGACCATTTTCTATCTTTGGAGAAGGTTATACCAAGGTAGCAACATATATCTACTTGTTGCACCTTATCCTGGTCTATAAAAAAGGTATTTGAAAATTTGCTTCTAGCCCCAAGTGTCATTGTATGTGTTTTCTCCTTGTTAATGATCAATTTTCTGTCCTTAATAAAGACAGAAAATCTATCAAGTAGATGCTGTAAACCCAGAGGGGTTCTAGAGAGCAGGACAGCGTCATCTGCATATATTAACACAGGGACAGGTACGCCTTTAATCTGGGGGGCATCAGCTTTGGAATATTTTACAATTACGTCGATATCGTTGATAAACAAGATAAAAAGTATGGGGGCAAAAACACAGCCCTGTCTAATCCCTCTTCTTATATTAAATTTTGGAGTGCATTCACCTTTAATGCCGTAACGCACAGGTGTTTGTAATTTCCCGTACAGCCTTGAGAGAAAAAAGATAATACCCTCTGGTGCTCCTGGCTGTAGCAGGGTTGGCCACAGAATAGAGTGGTCAACCATGTCGAAAGCACTACTTAGGTCTGCAAAGCAAAGGTACAGTGATTCTTGTTTTGCTTCAATGTATTTCCCGATCAACAGATCAAGGTTTATACACTGGTCAAGTGTTCCCCGGCCCTTTCTAAATCCATACTGGCTGTCGGCAAGAATACCCTCTTGCTCGACCCATTCCTCTAGCCTAACCAGCATGACCCTACTCATGATCTTAACTGAGGAGTGAAGAATGGAAATGGGGCAGTAATTTTTCACATCAGACCTGCTGCCCTTTTTATGTATTGGGATGATGATGGATTCCAACCATGATTTGGGTGCCTCAGTACATATTGCGGCGTTGAAAGTGATAGCCAAGATAAGACTCCACATCTCAGGAGCTGCTTTAAAAACATCCACGGGAACCCCGTTGGGGCCCTGGGCTTTCCCCCCCTTACTAGCACGTATGGCAAGTTCAACCTCTGTGACCGAAAAATCCAAAGGCAAAACAGCCCACCTTCCAAGGTTGGGGTCCACACGATTATTTGAATCAAAAATGGTTGAAAAATGGGCAACCCAGCCATCACTCGAGATATTCGAGGTTAACTCTGGCATATTTTCTTCTTTCAGAAAAGGAGAGAGCTTGTCAGTCATTATGTCGAATAACTTTATATATATTCCCTATATATGAAATAACTTATTTTGCACAGTGATTTTTTTTATTGTAAATCAAGGAAGAGGATTACATAACTTGAATTTATTGTAATGTCATGGACTTATTGTGTAATTCATACAGCCCTGAGCAAGCAGCAATTTGCTCTGTGAAACATGTTGGCTTTTACAGTGTTGCATGAAGTGGTAGTGTTGAGGTAAACAATAAGATGATGATGGATGATTCCTTTATCAATAAGCTACCATGATTCGTTACACCTACCAACGTTGTTTGTATTATAGTTGAATATTAGAATTTGTGAAAATATCTTTGTATTCAATAGCGTTTTTATGGGTTAATTTAAGTATTTTTGTAATGTATTTTGTTGTATTTGTATGGTAATTTTTGTGTTAGTGTCTTTTATAATTTTTCTTAGTTATTTGTACAAATTTACTAAATAATTTTGTAATCAATTTTATTGATGAATATAACTAATGTATATTTAATTATATAATAGAAGCGAGATGCCGGGTCTTTAGGAGTAAATGGTAAGGAGATTAGTAAAATCAATGAATATTATAAAATATAATAACTCATCAAATTGTTTGAATTGATTATTTTTAATTGTAACCAATTATTTATTTATTTTTTTAATCTATAGGTTTTCTCTAATGTTTAAAACAAATACGTACATTTGTGTGCATATAATTTAAGAAATTTTGAAAATGTTTAAGATAATTTATAAATTCAAATAAAATAACAAAGATCAATTTACACTTTTTTATGTTTACCACAAAATATTTTTCAATTTGTCAATATTTATTTATGTTTACATGTAATTTGTAACTTGTATATTTCTTTAATACAAATTAATCACAATATGTTGTTGTTTTACTTTTATAAATCAAAACTTAATTCGTTTTTTTTAGCTAATTTGTGTATAAAAAAATTAAGAACTATATTTGCAAATGTAGTATTAGAATGTACAAACAACAGGATGGGGAGGTAGAGCAAAATAGAGAAGGATTCTTGCTCCACAGACTACTTTATTAAACAAAGAGAATCCAACTCAGAGGAAGGGAAAGTGTTCAACAAGTGGTGTTGGAGCACTTAGTATTTTGTAAAATACCCCTCACACACCAAAAGGCCCCTTGGTGTTATGCTTCATCATCGGGGTCTAACTAGAGGGGTGTGAAGACCCCGATGATGAAGCATGACCCAAGGGGCCATTTGGTGTGTGAGGGGTGTTTTACAAAACACTAAGTGCTCCAACACCACGTATTAGAATGTATTCATGAATTTGTGGTTGAAGTTTTAATTTTTATGTTAAAAACCTTACTAATATGAATTAAAATAAATGAATAGTATATAATATTAATTATTGTTTTCAATGTTTAAAAAACGTGAGTTTTATTTTGAATTTATGCCATTTAAAAACATTTAGTAAGATATAGTATTAAATAAAATATATAATACATTTGTTCTATATATATGAAAAGTAAATATGTAATATGATAATTTGTAATGTTAAATATATAGTAAATATGTATTTGCTAATAATGTATTAAAAGTAATGTTTTCATTTATTTAAAAAAAAATGTTTAACTATGGGGTATGGATAGTAAACGTGAAGCTTTAATGTCCAGTAACTTTTCCAAAATGATTTTGTTTTGAGTATGATTATTAAATGTGATTTCTTTAGCATCCAAAATCTTCCACAAAGTGGTTTAGATTGCAGTGGGAATAGTAAATGTAACCAGATTAGTGTCAAAATCCTTTGCCAAAATGTTTTACATTGAAGTAGGAATAACAAATGTATTTCCTTTAGTGCTCAAGACTTTTCTGCAAAATGGTATAGGTGGGAATTCATTTTCCATTTTTCACATACACAATCAAAATGTATGTTTCTTTCTATAATGAAGGCACTAAACAGAGTTGCAATGCTTATTTGGTTTTGTGTAATACTTATTTAATATAGGTGTATTCCTTTCTATTGAATGTATATCTTTACGCCTAAGAAAAACATTTTCACAGTTATATTTAAACACTATTTTAGAACAGTTATATATAAACAGTACATTTCTACTTTTTTATTCTCTCCATTGTCGTACATTTATTTTTTTGTACATTAATGCAGGTTTTTCGCATATATATTTTACACAATTTTACATAGTTTTAGGTACATTTCAATCAATTCTGTATTGTTTTTTTACACACAACTTTTAATACTTTACATCTTTATTTCATATTTTCATGTAACTTTTTTCGACCTGCTTTACATTATTTAAACATTGTAATATGTTTAAAACATGTTTGCAAAAAAATTGCCATTGGTTTCTATGGGAAGATTGCACTTTTATTTGTTTAATTTAGCTGGTATTCTTTGCTGCTAGCTTACCTTTTGTAGTGTTTTTGTCTCAATTTTGGATCATTTTCCTGGAAATAATGGTCCGATTATGAGTTTGGCCGTCTTACCAGCATAGTGGTGGTCCCAAGAAGATTGTTGAGCTAGCGGTCTTCTGTCTGCCCTAATAAAATGCATGTAGCCTGAACCACATCAACAGAATGTGTTCTGCTTGTGCCGAGGCAGACTGCAATGTTGGCAATGCGTACTCCGTCACCATCAGAGTCACGAGTTCCCGCCCGCCCATTTACGAAAACACAGTTGTACTGGCGATCCTCTTGCAGTGGTTCCCTGATGACAGTAGGCCGTCGCAGTACACTCTCAGCAAAGCAGCATAACAGGGGCCATTTGATGGATAGGAATACTACATACCTGATGTCCATTTGTAAGGCGATACACATGCAAATCCACTAGAAAACACTCCCCATTTCAGACCAGAACCCCTTGCCGCTGCACTGCAGCAGAACAAGTTAGAGCCCAATTTCTGATGAGCAAAGGCAGCCCTTTTTGACCCCATCCCTTCTACCACTCTCCACACACTTTCATTGCACAATTTCACACACCCCTTAGTGGAGTTTTTCTTTTCATTATCATTTACTTTAATTTGGAGTTATTTTACGCCAAACAAATCCATGTTTTTCGGAGGCTGATCTGTCAGTCATGGTGGAAGAAAATATAAGAGTAGAGCCACAGTGGTTTGGAGCGCAAGTCCAACATAATGCTCTCAGTGAGAAAAGGGAAATGTGGTCCAGAATAGTTAACACAGTGAATGCTGGAGGTACCACCCTGCGCAGACAGGAGGAAATTAGGAAGCCGTGAAACAGCCTGAGGGGTAAGATGTGTTCCCTGACCTCCAAGCAACACCTTGAGGCCCATGAGACTGTTGGTGGCACTCCCAGCTCCCCAATACATCTGTGTCCCTGGGAGGAGAAGATCTTGGCCATCTTACCTGCTGATAGCTTAACAGGATGAGTGGAGTCTGCTAAGTTAAACCTCACTTACCGTCACAATACCTCAATGTCCTGTTTGCTCTCAACTCCGCTGTTGCCATTGTGTTGTGTACCTTGGGGTTCATGTACAAGCCCCGGTGCCCTGCCAGAACGTCACTTTTAGTGACGGTCCGGTGGTACACACTAGAGGACCATATTTACAAAGTCACATAAAACCACTCTGTGTGGCATTTCATGGCCTTGCAGATATGGAATGAGGCATCAAAGCTAAACAAAGCAATACAAATAAAATGCGCATGTGTCAAACCCTTTCTCAACAAACACCTTTCACCTGGATTTTCCAGAGCTTGAAATATTTAACCTTAACTGGTTCGGTATTGAGGGCAGAATGGTTCTGTCCTGAGCCGTGGTTGTCCTGTGCTGAGGAAATAACCATTCCATCCTCGGGACACATGACCAGGAAATCCTGCTGCTGTTTAAAGCAGATGATTTTCGGTAAGCCCACTACAAACCAGGGACTTTTTTTTTAATAAAGGAGGGCTGGGGCTGCCTCAATGGGCATCACCATGCCCCCACAACACATAAACGGGAACAAAACTCGTTCTGCCTCCCTTAGGGGAAGAATGAGGCAATAGCCCCGGATCAGCCACTCAAGTGGCAGAAAACCTGCTAGGCACCAGGGATTTTTTTTTTTTAGTGTAGGGGTGTGGGCTGCTCAGAATTGACATGCCAATGCTCCCATCCCCACAAAACATTTGCACAGTCTGTCTCTTACCCTGGGAATATTGGGATAATATCCCCCAATCTGTCCCCCCCAGGAAGGGGCAGAAAGTCTACTAGGCACCAGGGACATGTTTTTCTTTGTGCAGAGGTGGGGGCTGCCTGCAGGGACATGCCAATGTCCCCACTTCCCTCCAAAAATGGGGACAGTATTTTTAACCCCTTGGTGGGTATATCTGGGAAACAGCTCCTGAATTGCCCCCATTGGTGGGCAGAAAGCCCATTAGAAACCAGGGAATATATTTTCTTTGTGTAGGGTAGAAGGCTGCAAGAAATCAGCATGCCTATACCCCAACCACCCCCCCTCAAAAAATGGAGGCAGTGGGGGCAGAAATCCTTCTTAGTGTTCTCACACTTACTTGGCAATCTTTCTGCACCATCCACCACCAGTGGCACCTATCCTATTGTATGGTTTCATCTACATCATTGGCAATGATCTTTTACTGCTACTGAATAGGTCATGATTTTCATTTTACTCCATTAGATGCTACCCCTGTGGAACGACCTAGATACTCAATGTGTTACTGTTAGATGGTGCTGCTCTTCCATTAGGGACTTCCTGGCTTTGCGCTATTCTACAGCTCCTCAGGAGAAATACTTTGAGAAGGACTGCTGCTTCCTGAACCAGAGGGTACCTCCCCCATTAACAGCTCATGAGGCCTCAGCGCATCTGTCTTCCTTATTGGTTTCTCAGTCTATACACTAGGATCCTCAGAATGCCCACTGGCATTCCTGGCTGCTACACAGGCCCTCCCCACCCATTGTAGCTCTTCCTTTTCAGTGTGGCCTCTAACCTGGACTTTGAGGTTTTTGCAAACTGCCTTCAGTTTCTTTATGATGTGGGTTTCCAACCTATCCATCTAAAAAAACAGTTCTAGGTATGTAACAGACTATGCTCTTGACTGAGACATGATGCAGTAGGAATTTTGAGTTCAAAACAGGGAACGCGAACAGGGGACAATGCTGTGGTGTGAAGAGAAGTGCGGAGTGTGGTGCCCTAGGGTAGCTGTGCAGGCAGCGGGTCAGTGACTGGATCCAGCGTTGTTGAGATGATGAGATCAGGGCTGCAGTGCAAAGTGGCTCGATGCTCATCGTTGTGCTGGAAGGTCACCGTGCAAGCAGCAGCTTAGTCTTTGCTGAAGCACTGTCATCGGTAGAAGGAAAGGCTGCGGTTTGGAACAGGTTGGTGTGTCAAGTAACTCATGAGCGGTACCCTCAGGCCATGGTGCAGGCAGCCTCAGGTGACAATGTTCTGGTGTGAAGAGGAGATTTGTGGCGTGCAGTGCCATAAGGTCACTATGCTGGCAGGTCATGGTGCAAGCAGCGGAGTTGTCATTGCTGAAGCACTGTGGTTTTGAAAGGCTGGTGATTCAAGTAACTCATTAGCAGTACCCTCAGGCTACGTTGCAGGCAGCAGCATCAATATCGGCATGAAGCGGCTTCATCGGAGATACCAGGGAGGTGATGTGAAGTGAGGTGTCCTCAGGTCATGGAAGAAGCAGTGGCTTACTGGCGGCATCGGGTGGTGTCATCGGTGAGACCAGGGTTGTGGTGCGAAGCGGGGTGGTGCTCTCTGTGGTGCCAACAGGTCACAGAGCCGTCAGCCGCATTATTGATGGTGTTGAATTGCTTTTCCCTATGGGGCAGCTGAAACACACAGTTCCAAAGCGGGCACCTAGAGAATAGTGAAGTCTTTGGTGTGCCTGAGACTTCCAACAGGAGGCAGTTTCTACTTCAATCCCTTGGAGAAACTTTGGTAAGTAAGATGTAGCAAGCCCAAACTAGTCCGATCACTACCCAAGACTGAAGCAGCCACTGCAGGCCAACAGGGCAAAGCACACAGGTAGTTGCTCCTCGGAGCATCTCCAGCTCTTCTTGGCAGGTTCCTTATTCCAAATGAGTTTGAAAGTTCTGGGGTCACGGCCCCAATATCCATACTACTTTTCTCTTTGAATGTGTAGGCAGAAAGTTTCTGAATTCAGTAAAAGCCAGTGCTGTCCTCCTTGGTCTAGCTTTACTACAAGAGGTGGAGACTGCATTGTGCTCAGCAGACACATTCTATCCAGGTGCAGGTGAAAACTCCTCTTGCCACTCTTAATAGCAGAAAGGTCTATTCAGCCTGGGTATGAGTCACCCAGGAAAGGCAGGACACACTTCGAATCCCCTTGTGACTGTCTAATCTGGATTCACGTCCCCACTCCTGTCACTACAAAACTGGACGGTGAGCACACAAACGGGCAAATACACAAAGAATGGTTAAGTAAGAAAATGCCCACTTTCTAAAAGTGGCATTTTCAAACACACAGTTTATAAAACACCTTCACTAAAAGGTGTTCTATTACATTTTGGGTTCAGAGAGCCTAAACTCCATTTCTCCATCTCGTCCCAATGGAAAGTTACACATGTAGGTCCCATGCTAACCTATGGGACAAACAGCCTTTCAATAGTTAAATCATGACATGTATAATGAAATACTGAAAATGAGAAAAGAATACAAAGAGGAATGCAGAAAAGCGAAAAGATCGCACACAGAGAAAATTTGGGAAGATCTGCTATGGACGAGTAAACTACCAAATAGTAGTGAATTCTGGAGCATAATAAATAAATTATCAAAAGGAACGGGTGGACAGCACAACATTGGAATTAGTGAAACTACATGGCTACATTATATTGAAAACCTGTGTAACACACACAGGCATCAACCCCACAAAGAAATAAATAAAGATTCTATAAAAGGAATGGTTCAGAGAGAAGCAGCAACCGGACACGGAAAAGATGATCATCATGAAAATTCTTTCAATGATGACCTAGAAGATCTAACTTTGCTGATAACAGTTAAACAAATCACCACCATGATAAAAAAAACTGAAAGCGGAAGGAGCAGCAGGCCCTAACGGGCTTCCAAACGCTCTATTTAAATACGATCCAGATTTTTGGGCAAAGTACCTCACACCATTATTCAATCATCTATATATGGAAAAAAAGATACCGCAGTCCTGGCAGGGCAACATCTTCCACCCAATATAAAAAAACAGGTGTAGAATGGAACCCGGGAATTACAGATTGATAGCCCTAATTGACGTTGAGGCAAAGCTGTTTGCATCTTGTATATTGATTCACATTCGACAATGGATAAATAAAAACAAAATAGTACCAAAATTCCAAACCGGTTTTATGGAAGGCACGGGTTGTACAACTAACCTCTCAGCACTGGCACTGCTAATCGAAGGAGCAGGAAAAAAGAAGACCAGACTACTAGCGTGTTATATAGATTTGAAATCCGCTTTCGACCGAGTTCCAAGAGATCGTCTGTGGAAAAAACTTGAAACTTGGGGTCTCCCGCAGAAATTAGTTGACAATATAATAGCTTTATATAGCGGAACGTGGGCAAAAGTAACGCTTTGTGATGGGAGACAAATAGCCGCAGAATTAAAAATAAGAAATGGCCTCAAAAGGGCTGTGTGCTCTCTCCAAGCCTTTTTAACATATACTTGGCAGATTTAGAAAGTCATCTGCAGAATGTTAACGGACACCCACCAAAATTGGCCAACTAATGCATCCAGTTCTTACAATATGCAGACGACATTGTGGTTTTAAGTCAAACACCGATAGGCCTCCAAAGAGTAATAACTAAATTAATGGAGTACTTTGACTTCGAAGGTCTGGAATTAAACATTAAAAAAACGAAAGTGGTGAGATTGGCGGGCTCAAGTAGGCGATCATTTAAATGGTATAAAAAGGACAATCATATTGAGGAAACAACATCATATAAATACTTAGGGGTCACACTAAGCAAAAACATGTCCATATTACATCAAATAAGTAACATCATTGCTAAAGCCCAGTCACTGAGCTTCGCCTACAGAAGACTCCAAAAGAAACTTCAATGCCCGTCATACGACCATCTTCTAAAAGTAATGGCAGCCCAAGTATTACCATCTCTCTCCTATGGGCTAGAAATATGGCACGGGAAAGAAATTGACATTTTAAACACACTCCAGCCAAAAATATATAAATCAGTGTTTAATCTCTACAAAAGATCAGCTCCAGCACAAATAAGATTAGAATCTGGCCTGCAAAATAAAACATACCAAAGGAAAGCAGTCTTTGCGAAATGGTGCTGGAAGCTTAGCTCAGCAGAACCAGGATCACTAAATAACCTATGTTGGCTAGAAATCAAGAAACAATATGATCAATACGGACCAAACTCTTGGGGTTATGATCTGCGTTCAACCTTTGAAACCCTTAAAATAGAGAAAATCTGGAACAGCCAACTAGAAGAAGCGTCCTTTATAAAGATTTGCAAATTAAACGCAAAAGCTCTATCTCTGGTAGAAGACAAAAAGACCTTGGCCAAACATCGACACGCATGGACCGTATTAAATTCATATAAACAATTAAAACTGCAACCTTACCTCATGGCACATTTCCAGCTATCTTTAAAAATGAAATGTATGGCTGTTAGACTGGGCGACCATTCTTCTAAAGATTTGATTCCATCTTGGAAAAACACACAACAAAAAACAAGATGTAGACTATGCGGGTACCACAAAGAAACCTTATGCCATCTATTGTGTACGTGCGAGTTAATAAAAGATGAGAGAAGAACATTGCTGAAATCAGTTCTAAATGCCCTTCAGATCCGCACCTGCAGGCAGGCTGTCACCAGCTGGATGGGTGCTAGTACGAACATTTTAATAAGCCGCGGGGTAAAATTTATGAAGAAAGTAGAGACTTTGCTTTCAAAGGCCGAATTAACTTAAGAGTGGGGACTGTAAAATAATGTTTTACTTTTTAAGAACCGATAAAATAGAAATACATTTTAAGAAAATGAATTTTATCTTTCTTACTAATTGTAATTTGTATATGCATACCTTATGGTTGTGACAAACCAAATAAAGTTAATTTTTGACTGACTGACATGTATAACACACTTCCACATGTCCTACCTTTTACATATACTGCATCCTGCTCAAGGGGCTACCTTGAGCCTCCCTTAAAGGTGACTTACATGTAAGCATGGGCGAATTTTGCGAATCTCGCGTTCGCGAATTTTGCGGATTTGCGAACTCGCAATCCGCAAAATCCGCGAATTCTCGCGAATTTGCGGATGTTTTTTTTTGTGTGTTCGCACGGGTTTCTGCCAGTTCGCGAGGGTTTTGTACAATTTCGCAAAACGCGAACTTACCTGTCGGGTCGCAAGTTTCGCGAACTTGTTGTTTCTACGTGTCCAGCCTGTTTGGGACACTCTTCTTCATCACTGCCACTCTCTGTCACCACTGCCACTCTCTGACTACTCATGCCACCCTCTGGCCCACCCATGCCACCCTCTGTTTCATCACAGCACCCTCTGGTTGTCCAGTCAGTGTACATTATTGTGGCAAAGCAAGCACACCTTCCCTGCCTCAAGTGACCTGAATTAATTTGGGGCTGATTAATGTGTCACAGAATATTTTTTTAGCTGGCACCTGCTTCCTTAGTGCTTCCTGATTAGTGATCTTTTGCACTTGCTAAGTGCTTTCATTGTTGCAAAATTAGTTACAACACCTGCCCTGCCCCAACTGACAATAATGAATATGGGGCTGATTAATGGATTTGAACTTCCAGCCTGGCTCCTGCTTGTCTCCCTTAGCTGTAATTCAGGACCTTTGTGGCATATGTGTAACTATTCTGAGGTTCAGAGCAGGGTCACATAATAGTTGCAACTGGCAACTGAACTCTGGAGGAGCACTACAGGAAATGGCTACTAATGATGAGCCTGAACTTTTGAACCTGGTAAGTAGTTTCAGTTTTGCTAAGATCGTATTTCTGCAATTTTGCGCTTATTCGCGGGGCGCGAAGTTGTACTGGGAAGCCGCGAACTCACGCGAACAGTGCGAGCAAGCCATAAAATCCGCTGCTCGCGGATTTGCGGATTTTGCGGGAGATTCGCGAATCTCGCGGATTGCGAATTTACCGAAAATCCGCAAAATCCGCGAGCGAAACGGATTTTCCACCCATGCTTACTTACATGTAATAAAAGGGAAGGTTTGAACCTGGAAAGTGGGTGCGCTTGCCAGGTTAACATGGCAGGTTAGAGGTACCTTTTTTTTTTAAAGGCTACTTGTGTGGGTGGTACAACCAGAGCTGCAGGCCCACTAGTAGCATTTGATTTACAGTCCTTGACCACAAACAGTGCACTTTACTAAGGACTTACTTGTAAATCAAAGATGGCAATCATGGGAAACCAATCATAACACTATTTACATGGAGAGAATATGCACTTTAGCACTGATTAGCAGTGGTAAAGTGCCCAGAATCCTAAAACCAAAGTAAAGTGGGTCAGAAACAGGAGGTCAAAAAGCAAAAAGTCTAGGGATAAGCTTGCCAAAAATGCCAGGTCTAACAGCTGTTGAGCCCGGGAACAAAAATCCAAGTACCCCCCATCACAAAGCAACCCACTTTTGAAAATGAGGCTCTTGCGTTTTGGTCTTAGGCATGACCGCTATCCATGGAAACCTATCAAACCCAGAGATTTATGAAAACTAGATACCCAGGGGAGTCAAAGGAGGTGTGACTTGCATGGATCTCCCATCATTTTCTTCCCCAGAATACCCTACAAACCCTCAAAAAGTAGCTAATAAAATATGTTTTCCTCACATTTTTGTGTGGTAAAGTTGTGGGATCACTGGACCGGGACAAATTTCCTAACTCCATCATTCCCCTAGGTCTCTCAATAAAAATAGTAACTCAAGTGTGTGGGTGGGGCATGTGCCTGTGACACCGAAGGTCTCAAAAAGTATTCCATAGGCATTAAAAAATGATTGATCTCAAAGCAACCTGGTTTTGCAAGGGGGAGTCTTCCAGTTCTTGGTACCGGGCTCCACGGCCATCTAGGCAAACCTACCAAACCCAGACATTTCTGAAAACTAGACAAATAGAAAGTCCAGGGAGTTGTGATTTGCATGGATCCCCCAATGTGTTCTTACCCACAATCAACTGCAAACCTCTAATTTTCCTAAAACAAAATTACATTTCCCTCACATTTCTGTCTGGTATCACCATGCAGTTATACATTTTCTACCATCCAGCATTCCCCTTCCTCTCCTGATAGACATGATACCTCACTTCACTTGTGTGGGTGCCCACAGCAGAGTCAATCTAAAAAGAAATAACAAAACTTTGTTCTTACCAGCACGCTGTGATAACCCCTCAATCTCTACATGTTTTGGGCCCTTCCCTGGCCCACCCACACAAATGAGGTAGCAATTTTATTGGGAGACCTATGGAATCGTTGAGTAGTAGGAAATCTGTGCTGGTGAACCACACCAAAATGTAATGGAATTGTGTTTTCCTAGCTAGATTTTAGGTTTTCAGGGGAGTCTGTGAGAAAACATTGGGGGATCCATGCAAGCCACACCTTCTTGGTTTCACCCAGGTGTATAGTTTTTAGAAATGTCTGCATTTGAAGGTTTCCCTAGATGGTTGCTGAGCCTAGAACCAAAAAGCAGGTTACCCCTAGGCAAAACCAGGTTGTTTTCTGAGAAATCATTTTGATTTCTCCACAATATGTTTTGGGCTGTTTCCTGTTGCCCCTATAAGGTATAATCACGCAAATGAGGAAGCATTTGTTTTAGTGAGACTTGGGAGAATGCTGGGTGGATAGAAGATTATGGTTCCTCACAGATTCCAGAACTTTCCATCACAGAAATGTAAGGAAAATGTGTTTTTCTTGTCAAAGTTTACGGTTTGCAAGGTATTCTGGTTTACAAACCTTGGTAATAGCCAGGCAAGTCAGCCCACCCTGGATACCCTTAGGTGTAAAGTGTTATAAATGTATAGATTTACTGGGTTCCTCTAGCTGCTGGCTGAGCTAGGGAAAAAAATTCACAGCTAGCCATAATGCAAAAAAAATGGTCAGTTTTCTGTGGAAAAATGTGGTGTATCCACCTTGTATTTTGGGTCTTTTCCTGTAACAAGTTCTAGGACTATCCAAACAAGTGAGGTACAATTTGTATTGGGAAGCCCTTCATCGCCTTACTGCCCTGCTGTTGCCACCTGGGGACTTCATCCGCCATCAAGCCTTGCTCCCACGAGGTGACGATGCAACCCTTCATCACCCGGAGGTGCATAAATCCTTCTTGGGGCTACCACAGCAGCCCACGACCCTGTCACCAGGCAGGTCGCTTCCCTCACTCCCACGCAGCCCCCTGTGTGACTGAACCCACTGCTGCTGCCACTCATTTTTGGTTGTATCTACTGCCTACATCTTTTGTATCTGTAACTGTATCACTGAGCCTCCTCTGTTTCTCTTCTGGTTTTTCACCCTTGTGCCACCTTTTCTCTTGTACCCCCATCCTCCTTGTGTCCTCTTGCCCTCCATGACCCCCAATTGCTCCCACCTCCAGGATTCCCGCCACTGCGTCCCCTGTGGCCCACCCTCCTGCAAGCCCATTTGCCACCCCACTCCCGCCTTCCAGCTGCTCGTCCCCCCCCACATCCCCTCATATTGAGGCCACGCAGCAGCTGCACACAGCGGCCACACCGTTGGCACACCTAAGGTTAGCCCGTCTTCTCCAGTCCGGGTCTGGAATCCTGGCCCCACAAATTCCGCCTCGGCTACGACTCCAACACCCTCCACGCACTCACGCTAACTATGGGCAGAAAATCTGTTCCGCTCGCGGAATTTGCAGATTTTCAGAAATTTCGCGATCCTCGAATCTCGCGAAATTGCCGAAAAATCCTTAAATCCGCTTGCGGGCGGATTTCAGTTAAGGCAGGTGCTCGAGTTGAAGAAAGCTACCTTTGTAACCATTTTAGAATGGCGCTGGCAAGCTGCCAGAGTTGAAGTTGCTTACTTGAAAGTTGCAACTTCAACTCTGGCAGCTTGCAGGTGCCATTTTAAAATGGTTACAAAGTTAGCTTCAACTCGGGCCCCTTCCTTAGCTCTGTAAGTGCTTCCTGTGGGCCAAAAATTAAACCTTAACAGGAAGCACTTACAGATATAAATAAAGCAGGTGCCCGAGTTGAAGCTCAAATTCAGTAACATTTCAATCAGCCCCAAACATTAGTTAGCACGGTCGAGGCTGGGCAAGTGTGCTTTAACCCCATATCTGCCGTCGAAAATTAGCTGTTATACTCGAGGGAGGTCTTTGAATCCCTGAGTTTCTCGAGCGCAACCCCCGTTTAGTTCCTGTGATCAGGAGGCTGCTTTCTATTCACCTGCTGCCCTGCTCACTCTCTGACCCTTTATACACAAGAGGCATGTGAACAACACGCATAGAAGCCCTGGGTCTTTGCATTCATGAGTTTCTTGAGCGCAACCCCGTGTAGTTCCTGTGACCCGGAGGCTGCTTTCTCCTCACCTGCTGCCCTGCTCAATCTCTGACCCTTTATACACAAGAGGTATGTTGAAACGCAGAGAAGCCCCGCACCACACGCTAGTGGTATCAAACGTCTTCTCGCCCTTTCCCTGTTGTATTTCTATCTAGGACTCTAATTCGATATTCCCGACTCATGCCCTTATGTGGTTTAATAAATAAGTACCCTTATAAAAGCATAAGAATCAGATCCATATTTAGTAATAGCCCATGCAGTCCAAAGCACGGCAAGGCTACTTCCATAGACTCCTAGAAAGCACAACGCGTTCTTCAAACAAATCAAGCCTCCAGCAGCCTGGGAATCCCCCTCCTCCTTCTGTTTTGATTTGCACAATAACTCCTAGAGCAAGAACTGTTAGTTCTCAATGACATCTTATGTCCAACCTTACTTCAAACCTGACACCTTTCAGGTATAAATATACCAACCTTGCCTTAAGCAAACACACGGTGGTGGGGAGCAGAGCGACGTTCTACTTGTCCGAGAGCCCAGCTGTTGCCAGAGCCGAAGGAAGCCGCCCCTCCCTTTTTGACGCGCTGGAGAAGCTGCTTTTTCTCACGCCGAGAAATCCAGCTCCGGTGTTCCCGAGTTACCCTTGCAGGTTGCTGGGAGATTGAGTCCTGAGAAGCGAGATACAAGACCTCCTTCATTCTATAACCAAGGTACGGAGCTGATTAAAACCTTAGAGAGAATTCTTAATTCTTATACTTGGCAAAAACCTAACTTTAACTTAAAACTGCTACTTACTTACTCCTTCCCACGTATTAGGCTTAGGTCAGGTACACTGGGGTAGGCGTATCTTAGAAGCACCAGTTGAGGTTGTTTAGTCAATGTTTTTATGTATGTATATATTTTATATATTTTAAAGTATCATATGGCTAAGAAACCATATCAATGCTTTTACAGTATTATTTCATAATACTACTTTTACTGTACGCACTTTACTTTATGGTAAGTATTGCAATTGTGGCAATTCATTTCTCTTGCATGAGAAAGAAGACTGCTCAATAAAATAACACCTTTTTATTGAAAACGCCCGTCTCTCTATTTCTCTGCACTCTGGTGAAACTAAGCATGCACGATTGACTGAGTGAAATAGCCGTCTATTGTTTTCACACGACTCTAGAGCTACACTCTTTATTCTGAGGGAGAAAAGTTGTCATGTTTATGCGGTTGTCAGAAACTAATCCCTTCTTGTCTAAATCGGGACCATTCGAGAAAGCTTGTAGTGACCTCTGAGCTAGCTGGCAAAACTAATTAAGTCTAACATAGTCAGTAGAGACCTAGATGACCTCAGTCCTACGGTATACACTGCTGTTTATGTTATTGCAATGCGCAGAGCCTATTGGGAATATAGGAACTACACTGCATCCCAACTATGATGGACAGCTCACTCAAGGGACCTCGGCGCCTTTTGGTGCGGTGGCAAAGTTACAGGCATAGATGGTCAGTGGAGACAAATCTTCTGGCCCTTTACCCAGCTGCAGTGTTGGAAAAGCACTTTATATTTACACAACGAGGTAGCACTTACTGGATTAGCCAGTAGAAAGTACTCCAGTTGAGTAGAGGTAATGCACAAAACGGTGGCATCTTCGTTGATAACTATGCAGGGCAGGATTCATTCTGGCACGAGGCTCCTGTCACGAAACTTAAACCTCAACAGGAAGCACTTACAGATATAGCAGGTGCCTGAGTTGAAGCTCAAATTCAGTAACGTTTCAATCAGCCCTAAACATTAGTGAGCACAGTCGAGGCTGGGCAATTATGCTTTATCCCCGTCTCTGCCGTCGAAAATTAGCTGTAATACTCGAGGGAGGTCTATGAATCCCCGTGTAGTTCCTGTGACCAGGAGGCTGTTTTCTCCTCACCTGCTGTCCTGCTCGCTCTCTGACCCTTTATACACAAGAGGCATGTTGACACGCATAGAAGCCCCGCTCGTTTGGCCCTGCACCACACACTAGCGGTATCAATTGTATTCCCGCTCTTTCCCAACGTTGTCGGACAGCTCACTCAAGGGACCTCAGCGCCTTTTGGCGCGGTGGCAAAGTTACAGGCACACTTGATCAGTGGAGACAATTCTTCTGGCCCTTGATGCAGCTGCAGTGTAGAAAAAGCACTATACATTTACCCAACAAGGTAGCACTTACTGGATTAGCCAGTAGAAAGTACTCCAGTGCAAATCACAAAAAAATCAGCGATTTCGCTGGAAAATCCACGAATTCTCTGATTTGTTTGCGATTTTGCGTGAAATCGCAGACCGCAGATCCACAAAATACACCCAAACGTACTGAACGCTGGAAGATCACGCACCTGTTGCCTAGCCGCCCCGAAGCGCACACAAGGACCTTTCTGTTGCCGGAACTGCAGCTTCTCCAGCATTCGGCCCACCAACTCACCCACCAAAGAATCCAACTTCCTCAGATGCATCCTGCCCAACACCCGCTCTGTCGGCAAACATGCCGTCGAACTCTGGGACCTACTCGACACCAACATCCCAGACGTCGCATTCCTGATGGAGACCTGGCTTATACCCGCCTCGGCACCCAAAATCGCCATAGCCATCCCGGAGGGCCACAAGATCACCCGCAAGGACCGCACCAACGGAGCAGGAAGAAGAATTGCCATCATCCACAGGAACATGCTCAGAGTCTTGACCAACACCAACGAAAACCTCAGCACCGCCAAATACCTGCACTTCCAGATTCACACAGACCCCAACACCACCCTCTGAGGCACCCTCATCTTCAGACCCCCGGGACCCTGACTGCAGTTTAGCGACTCCATCGCCGACTTCATCAGCTCACACACCCTCACCTCCACATCCTCCTCGGGGACCTGAACTTCCACATCGAGAACAACAATGACTCCAACTCCTCCACCCTGATCAACAACCTTGGAAACCCCAGACTCAGACAACTCGTCACATTACCCACCCACTCCGCCGGCCGCAGGCTTGACCCCATCTTCTCAGCAAGCACCCACGTACTCTTCAACCGCACCACCAACTCCACTGGACCGACCACCGCTGCATCCACTTCACCTTCCGGAAACCCACCACACACCACTGCACCCAGCAGATGCCTCACCGCAGCTGGAGCAAGGTCACTGAGTACCAGCTAACAATTGCCCTCACTCGCAGCCCACCCACAGACCTGACTGACACGACGCAACAGCCAGCAACCCCAGACTACGAATCGACGACTGCACCAACACTCTCGCCCCACTCAAGAAACCCCACAACACCCACACCAGCAAGAGCCAGCTGGTTAACCAAAGACCTCCAGGCCTGCAAGCGAACCTGCCAAAAACTGGAAAAAAACTGGACCCACAAAAGAACGCCGGAAAGCTACACAGCCCACATGAACGCCACCTGCCGACACCACCACCTCATCAGATCTGCAAAAAAAATGCCTTCAAAGACCGCCTAGACATAACGCATCCAACAGCAAAGAGATCTTCAGCATCGTAAAGGAACTATCCAACCCCAGCTTCAACACCAACGACATTCCAACGTCACAAGACATGTGTGACTCGCTGGCCTCCTTCTTCTATCGCAAGATCTCAGACATCCACAACAGCTTTGATGCTGCCACCTCTCCGGCAACTGCTGACACCCCCACTCCTGTGACCACCACCCGCACCAACCGCCTGCTCGCCTGGACCAACATCAACTACGATGACACCATCAAGATCATGAGCACCATCCACTCAGATCCCTGGAAGACCCCTTCCCACACCACATCTTGAACAAAGCCAGCAGCACCGTAGCACCCTACCTCTGGGAAAATTATCAACATCTTCCTCGAGACAGAGACCTTCCCGGAGAGCTGGAAACACGCAGAGATCAACGCCTTACTCAAGAAACCCAAGGAGGACCCCAAGGACCTCAAGAACTTCTGACCCATCTCCCTGCTCCCGTTCCCGTTGAAGGTGATCGAAAAGGCCGTCAACAAACAACTGACCAGCTTCCTCGAAGAGAACAACATCCTGTACCCGTCCCAGTCTGGGTTCTGCAGCAACCACTGCACCGAAACTGCCCTCATCGACACCACCGACGACATCAGGACGCTGCTTGACAATGGAGAAACCCAGCACTCATAATCCTAGACCTGTAGGCCGCCTTCAACACGGTCTGCCACCGCACTCTAAGAGCACGCATCCACGACGCCAGAATACAAGAGAAGGCCCTGGACTGGACCACCTCCTTCCTCTCCATCAGAACTCAGAGCGTCCACCTCCCCCATTCCGATCCGAAGCCCCCGAGATCATCTGCGGCATACCCCAAGGCTCATCCCTCTGCCCCACGATATTCAACGATACACAACCCTTGCGCGCCAGGAAGGCACATAAATCCAGCTTGGGGCTCCCATGTAATGATGGGATGCTGGATTCCTGAACCCTTCAGATACAGCCTCGGTTCCTGCATGCAATAGTCAAGGTCTTTCAGACTATATAATTTGGATTAAGAACTTAATGGTGTACCAACAGTCTGAACGATTATGAAAAAAGAACTAAGTTCTCTTTCAGATCAGGTTGACAAACTGGCAGAAACTTTGGTACTCTGGGAGGGTAGGCTGATGATAGTTCCAGAGAAAGGTTAAGCTGCTAACCACCATGCAGACAGAGGTGTGCAAGCACCTATTCAAGCACCCAACCAAGTCTCAGAAATAAGGGCAGAATCCACGTATGGCCAAAACTCCTCTACTCTTGTCCCTGGTCTGGCCAGCAGTGAACCTAGGAGTAAAAATTTGGCATATCCTAGTCCAGCAAATAAATCCCACATTGTGAGTCGGCCCAGGCCAAGGCACAGAGTGGAGGGTGACAGTGGAACATAATGTAATAGGACCCAAGAAGGGTGTAGAAATCTACCTTTATTAACCTGCCCCCTACCTCGTCTTCCTATGTTATTGTCCTAGTGGATGTACCTGAGCTCTATCCCGGACAGCGGGAATTGCATTACAAACTAAAATTCAAATGCATGTTTAGGCTAGCAGGAAAGAGGCAATTATCCTATGAAAATGCTAGAGATATACTTATGACCCACAGGGTAAGGTGGGTGGGAAATTGACCAGAAGATGTGCAAGGGGATTGCATAGTAATCAATTAAAAGAATCCCTTGATCGTTCGAAGCTTGCTAGACCCAAAACACCAGTTTTCAGGGGAGGAAATCAGGTCTCATCCCCTAGGGCATTTTTACATTCCACATCCAGTACTAGACCCCACCACGTACATGAGCCAGGGTCAGGGGGCTTGGAAACAGAATTATCATCACACAAGCCAGAAGTTTCATGCCCCCAGACACTTTTTATTCAATGTATCGACAGTAAATAGATTTGGGGTCTTAGAAGAGGTATACTGACTCACATCATTACAACACACTGAGCAGCCCACCTTTATCAAACAGGAAACAGGGGTAAGGACTCTCCTTTGAACTTAATCTTGCCCACCTAGTGCTAAGCCTAGATCTGGTATAGGTGTTTTGTCGAACCCTCATACTGTAATTCTCTTAAAAAGGGGCAGCTGGGAAACTGGGGAGAGTTGCATTACACTGAGCCAGACACCTTCTGAAGTCTCTGTAAATGTAAACACAGGTGTAATCAAAGTTGTGTCCCAGTTTGTAGCCAAAGTTTGTAGCCCAAACATTCCTTGTAGACCCAAATGTCTCGGTTTTTACAATTGATAGCTCTGTGGCTGTAACAGGTATCCGGGCAACCGGTTCAGGGATCAACCCAGTGTAACCAGCCCTCCAAGTGCTGAATCCAGGGCAGTTATGCCTGCAAACATAAGAAACACAGTTAAGCTAAAGTTTCTATCTTGGAATGTTGCTGGCCTGAGAAATAAGCATGATAATCCTGACTGGGGGAATTTGTGGACCAATTTGACATCTGTATGTTCCAAGAAACCTGGAAAAGAGAAGTGGCCTGACGGGTGGGGGTTGCAACTTATAGCAACCCTGCAACCTTTAAGAGAAAAGGTTGGCCTATCAGGGGGCTAATTTATATGGGTTGGGTCCCATTTGGGTTTTTCGGTAAAACCACAGGAGCTTGTTTCTAACGACATCCAGTGTATTCTTCTGGCTTTTAACTCCAAGACCAGAATTGCCCTGCCGGGGTAAACCATCTAACAAAAGGCATCACTGACTACATCCTTAGAGTAGAACCTAATCCTGGCCTCAGAGCTCCTTGGACTCCAAAAGTTAGTGGTGAACACTTTTATTCAGTTTCGAATGGTTCTTTATCCACCTCGGATGGTGAACAAATCAGTTCCAGCTCTAGTGAAGTCATAAGTATTGACCCTTCTCAAGACACAGGGTTGGTACAACATCAGGCAAAGAATAGAAACCCCCCCAAAAGGCGGAGTCAACTCACGTGGGACTATTTGGATTCGCAAATGTCTTATTCTCCATGTGAAGAAGGGGAACAGGTCTGAGAAATTGCTCAAACTGTAGCAGAACCTACGACAGAACCCTCCTTATCTCCAATCTTGGCTTCTATTAAGAACTTTCAAGAAGAAATCTGCTCCGACAATCGAGCTAAGGGGGCAGCCAAAAAGCTGCAGGGGGGCAGGCAAAAACTAAACAAACTATGTACTGAAATAAGCAACTGGGTTAGTATTGTCGAGGGTCATACAGAGAGCCTTGAAACAGAGGTAACCACTTTGAAAAATCAGGGGTCAACTCATGAGGCATGTCTGGCAGATGTCAGGGTAAAAATGGAGGAACAGGAAAACCGTCAACGCAGGAACAACCTCCGACTGCTAGGCATTCCTGAAGAAGCTTAGGGTAATGACCCAAGGCGCTACATTGTACAACTACTGCGTGAAACTTTCCTGACTCTAACAAACTGGAACTGGGATTACAAAATCCAGCGAGCGCACCAATTCCCGTTCAACATTAAACTTAACTGAAATGGCAGTAACCCTTTTGATTGAAAGCCTAGAGCATTTTTAGTGTTCTTTGGGAACTTCATTCTTAAGCAATATGTATATGATCAGGCCCATCCGAATTCTCCGAAAGGACTGACTTTTGCCATGATGCAGATGGCATCTGCGCCAATTAATCACCCCATTTAAACAGCTAGGTGCTCAAGTGTTTTTAATTAATCCTGCCAGACTAAAGGTGATTCTGATTGGGACCACACAAGTCTTTATGTCTGAGGTCAAGGCAGGTAAGTACCTAGGGGAGAATAAGGTAAAAAAAAAAATAATAAATACAAATCTATAGAGGGAAACAATGTCAGGGAAAAAAGCATAAAGTGATAAATTGGGAAAATGAGCCTAATGATTCGATGGTGTAGTCTGATACGTTTTTTTCCCTCTCTTCTTGTGAATTTGGGCAACTCGTCCTCTGGGGCTTAGAAATTTGAGATATAGGCCGATAATGTATCAGGTTTAATTTAAGGGCGTAGCCTAGCGGTGATGCATCCTAATTGACAACCATCATTCAGGATTTTCCTGATTGCTCAAATTGTGGGCGGGGGAGGTTGGTAGGGGGGTCACAAATCATTGGTGATGGGGCTCACAACACTGATAAATTTGATATCAGATAATGAAAATGAAATGCAAAAAAAGAAGGGTAAATTACAAGGTAAAAAAAAGAAAATAGGAAAAGGGAGGGAAAACAAACGTGCAAAAAAGAAAAAAATATTAGTATATTGTGAGAATCCCCAGATAGCACATGATATACAGCTAGGAGGAAAACAGTTTAAAAAAATCAGATAATATGAATAATAAATGTTCCTTAAAAATTGTGTCCGTTAACACCTTGGCTGCTATGGCTTTTCCCCTCCTGTGCTGACATTATTTGAATGCTATAGTTTCATGACGAGCTCAGCTCGTCATAAGCACAGCTCCAGTGTGCCTCATGACGAGCTGAGCTCGTCATGAGCAGCAAAGGGGTTAATATATGTGGCCTAAATGATGTTTTAAAATGGCAGAGAGTAGCCCAGGGTTTACATTTTTTGGGAGCTGAACTTATCACCCTGCAAGAAACACATGTGGAGGGATCCCAGAAGCACTTTTTAAACTCACTTGGGTACTGGGTTATAGGGAGAATCTCCCAGGGGGCAACGACAAGAGGAGTTGAGTGCTGGGTCAATATAGAAATCCATTAACTTCCAATAGGATGAAATCTGATCCTCTGGGTAGGTGGGTTATCGTGGAGTGTATTCTTCCCCCTAATTCGCCCTTTACACTATGCTCCATTTATGGGATTAACACTGATGACCCTGGTGTCATCAACTGGATCACAGGCGAATTTGCCCACTGGCCCTTACCACTGGTAATCTCAGGGGATCTGAATATTAATTTACCCAGCAACTGGAAGGCAACTGATCATTGGTCGTACACAGGCAGGAAGCCCAAAGTTTATTAGGCCTCACTTAATCTTATACAAACACATGGGCTTCGTGACGTCTGGGCTAATTTAAAACCTACTTATCCGGGGTACACATATTTCTCAGCTCCACACCTCTCACTTGCAACATTAGATTATTGTATTGTGTCTACATCAATACTACTAAACTGCTGTATTGAGATGGCCCCACGATTTATGTCATACCACAACCCCCTTATTTTGAACATTAGTGGGCTAGGGTTTAGGAAAGAAACCTCAAATTGGAGCTTTGAAAAAGCTCTATTGTATGATGAGGGTTACTGCTCACACGTGCAGTGGTGGATTAAAGAGTTTTTGGAAATTAACACAGGATCAGCAGTAATGAGAAGCGTATGGGATGCAATGAAGGCACGGATTCGAGGCAAAATCCTGCCGTAATCCATCAGACAGAACAAAAAAGGTAAAGCACAACTAGCAAGGGCTCATGACAAGATGAAAAAAGCTGAGGAAAAATGTATCTTAGCAGTTTATATACGGGCTGAAATTGAAAATGCTCAGTGGTAAGTAATAGCTAGTAAGGCAGAAATAGGGTCCATATTTGGTGGAAAAATTGCTAAGAGATGGGCCTCTTCCAGGGAAAAAATATATGAATGTGGCGATAACATTGGCCACCAACTCGCTCTCAGAATTAGACAACAGGTGTCTGCTAGTGAAATTCAGTCGATCCAGCTTAATACTGGAGAGATCACAAAAGATACAAGTAAGATCCATAATGCATTTTGTGACTTTTACCAGAGTCTCTATTCAGAAGATAACACAGGGACATCAAAACTGAGAGAAGAGGAAAGTCTGACCTATTTAGACCAGATTACCCTGGCGGCACTTAACCCAGAGGATTATGACCAACTTGAGGAACCCCCTGGATGGGAAGAGATAGCCAAAGCCTTAGGAAGACTTCCGGATGGGAAAGCGACAGGTGCAGATCACATACCAGTGGAGATTTCTAAAATATTTGCCCCCCGGTTTAAAAACATGTAATGGTAGAATCTATTTTTAGTGGAGCACCTCCTCTGGATTCTTGGTCTAATGCCAAGATAGTGATGTTCCCAAAAAAAGATACATCTCCTTTATAAATGGGACCATATCAACCAATTACCCTAATTAACCATGACTCTAAGATATATGCCAAGGTATTTGCTTCAAGATTATCATTGAGAATAGAGACCCTGGTTTTGCAATGGCAACATGGGTTTATCCCTAAAAAAGTACAACTAAACATATTCGGAGAGCTATTAAACTGTTGGATGCAGCTCAAGTAACGGGAGACCCTATCTCATGAAAGGTCTTTTGGGTATTTCTTTGGGCTGTTATGAAGAAAATGGGCTTTGGACCAAAATCAATACAAGCCATACAAGCTCTCTATAGTAATCCCACAGCTAATGTATTAGTTAATGGGACCCAAACAGAGCAGATCAAAATATCATGGGGGACCTGTCAGGGGTGTCCGTGTTCACCTCTGCTCTTCGCTCTTTATGTATATCCTTTTATAAAGGCTATAGAAAACAATCAAACTATCCGAGCGGTGAGCAGATTTGGGCAAGACACTAAAATCATGGCCGATGATCTGGCAGTGGTCACCCCTGATCCTGTGACCGCCATTAGCACTTTAAAACTAGAGGCCCCTAAATTTGGGAAGGTATCAGGATACGCCGTTAACCAAGGTAAAACCCAGATCATCAACAGTAATCAAATTGCCTGGGCAGACACCCGGGTGGTACAATCTGCAAAATATCTGGCGTTCACCCTAAGGGCTGATAAAGATCTTATTGTAGAAAAAAATCTGACCCCACTAGCTATTGAAACGAAACTAAACTAAACGGAAACTAAAACGACTAAACAATTTACGCCTTACCCTTGTAGGGAGATGCAACGTCATCAAAATGACCCACCTTCATTAACTGCTCTACTTGTTTAGAGCCATTCCCTTGGAGATGAGCAAAGTAATGCTACAAAAATTTGACCATATTTTCTCTCAATTTGTCTGGGCATATTCCCGGCCAAGGCAAGCTTTTAAACTGCTATCTCTTCCCTGAGACAGGGGCGGCTGGGCACTTCCCAATCTGAAATGGTATTACTGGGCTACGGCCATACAATATAGCGCAGAATTGCTGCAAGAACATTCCCATACCCCAGATCCAGGTCTACCATCAATCATCTATCTCGTAAGACTGGGGGGACTGCTGGCTTCTCTAGCATAGATTGTAGGAGAGTAGGGTCTGCTATCCTATGGTCACCCGAAATTTTTGCTTTTTGCTTCACTGGTTTCTGACTTAATGTGGCTGTGGGCCTGCTAATCAGACCCACAGCCTGCTGTTCTCTCTCTAAATTACTGCCAATGCACTTTAGGTGCATTACGAATTGGAACTGGTTCACCTTATGAGCCCCTGTAGTAGTGTACCCTAGGTACCCAGGGCATGGGTGTATCCAAGGCCTACCAGGGGCTGCAGCATGTATTGTGCCACCCCTGGCCTGGCCTCCATATTTGACACAACTGGCTGATCACTCAGCTGGGGTAAGTTGGTGTAATCCCCTCTTACTTAGGTACAGTATGTCTGTGCCTAACCCTAAACTGGACACATATGTTCCTATCAGCCACTCCTATGGAAAGCCTCATCAATCCTGGAGGCAGAGTGCTTGGAAATATGTGAGATGGTGCTCTAGCATGAGCTGAGCCTGTCTGCAGCTGTCGGGAACCACTCCCTAAGCTGTTCCGGGATATTGCCATACCATATACTCTTAAGTGCATTATAATCCTCGCGGTTAAATGCTATCTTTGTTTTGGCTTTATCAAAACATGTCGAGTAAGGTGTCATACGAATTGGAATACTATCCCCTCGCCAGTTCTGGCGACGGGGATAGCATCCCACCCTTCTAGAGGGACACGACATGTGTGTAGCCTTAACCCCGGTTAAAGTTAAACAGAGCCTCAGCATCACAAAATGGATGCTGCCACCACAGACACGAGTCTGGCCTCCTGCTGCTGACCGAAACTCGGCAGATGGTGGCCTGGACAAAGGGTTTCCTGCCTTGGGAGGTGCGAGCACCACCCCAGACAGGGTTTTGTGTATTGGGTAGGACAGGGCTGAATAGAATCAGACATGCCCGGGGCACACAAGGTGTCCCCGTGCATAGGCCAGTCCAAACCGGTCCTGGGACTTTCCAGACCCAGGCTTGGCGCGGAACTGGACAAAGGAAAGGGGGTGTAACCGCCCCCCTTCCTGGTTCCTCCCAGAGGAGGGACCTAGTAGGTGATCCACCCCTCAGATTGGGAATAAGAGTGGGAGCAGTGCCATTGCACAGCAGATCATCCTGAATCAACTTTAAACTAAGAAGAAGAAGACTGGACTTCGACATTCTGCTGCACAGAAGACTGAAGAGAATCTCCCTTGTGGCCTAGGAGTGGCCACCCTGTGAATACAGGTACCAACCAGCAACTCGACGTCTGCTTTGCCGCCGCCTCCCGCCGGAGCCCGAGCCCAGAGCCCGACAAGAACCAGACTCCCAGACCTCTCAGAGCCCGATCCACAGTCCCTGCAAATAGGGACCCGTGGAGGCACCGAGTGACGTGGGACCGGACCTCTTGAAAGACACTCGAAAAGCTGACTGCGCAGCTTCTGAGGCATCCTCGACGTTGTGCTTTGGGGACTGAGAATCCCCACCACCGAGCAGCCCTTGCACCGAAGATCAGCCCTCCAGCATCTCCACGATCTGCGTGGGGCTCTTTTGCATTGTGCCACTCGACGCGCCATCCCGGCCACTAGCCACGTGGTCAGCGGCCATCTTGTCGACGAAACCGACGATTTACACAGCAGGTCTGGTTGCTCCAGACCTAACCAAGCTCCTGTAAAAAGGAGCACCCGCTCTGACCTTGCTGGTCCGAGTGATAAGCATCTTTCAACTTCTGCGTGGCTTGCATTTGCCAAGGCCTGTTTGATCCGATCAGGTCGCCGACACCGCCAACAGCGAGAAGCCTACGTGGGACAGCTCGTGACCGACTCCTGGACGTCCTCGACTCCGGGTATCCACGTGGCTGCAGAAAGAAGCTACCTGACAACGCCTGTTTGCACCCGACATCGCCTGGTTCCAATCTGGTTCCACGGTAGTCACTGGCTAGTGACTTTGAACACTGTCCCCTCTGCTTTCAGGTCTTCACATCTTCAGATCCACCCTTGGATCCACCGGAACTCTTCACATCGAGCCGCCTGCAGCATCTTCAGCTCCAAGCACCATCGACCAGCGTGACGAAACCCGACACTACTTCGACCCTGTGCACCCGCTTCCTGTGGGTGAGGTAACTCAGCTCCGCCGGTGCTCCTGCACTGGTACACATCTCAAGGGCCTGTGTCTTAAGTTTCAGCTCCGTAGGTCACTCGGAAGGTTCCTAACTTTCTAACTTTGTACTTTTTATGCACCATAGACTTTGCATTGGAAAGTGCGTGCACTTTGAACACTGCACCCGAGTCCCGTGGGCCTTTCCCGACTTAATCATTGCTAGTCTCGAATAGCTCCAGCGATTCCCAAGGCCCTAGGCCTGTTCCCTTTCCTATTGGTATCTCTTATACCACTTTCTTAGTATATGGTTTAGGTGGCCCCTAGGGCTCATCCACATTGTGCAACTTTTGTGTATTTTAAACTGTCTTGTGATTTAACGCTTGTGCTTCTGTGCTCATAAAGAGTCCAGGGGATTTTATAGTTAATAAATCAATATATATATTTTCAATATATATCTGTGTGGTGTCCCTTTCATTTGGTATTCAAGGGGGTTGTGTATGGTATAACAGCTGGCTTCACATGCCTTTCAGAGTTTAGCCTAAGACTGCTTTGTCCACGTTACCACTAGGATAACTGGTCTACAAGGTTGAATTACAACCATCATCATAAGGGTTGCTTGGCATGGTACAAAGTGATCACTAAGAATTAGTGAGCATTATATACCAGGCCAACTTCTCACATAGATCTCATTGACAAACTACAAAACTGTACTCCGCCCAGGATCGGCTACATATATACTAAACTAGTTAGCTTGATGCCTGATGATAAGCTCGCCACTGCCAATAAATGGCAAAAGTATCTAAATATCTCTTATAACACATTTAATCAAGCCATACAATCAGCCAGGAGCGATTTGCTATCAGCCAAACTGCAGGCACAATTTTTTAAAACCGCTTTCTTCTTATATATTACACCGGGTAGAGTTGCAAAGTGGGGCGGTACATTCTGCCCCAGATGTGCAGAGTTCAGTTCCGACTCGATCCACATGTTCGCTACTTGTCCCCAAGGTACGCCTTTATTGGGCCAGAAGAGAATTTTGTTTGTAAAGTTCTGTCACAGAACGTTAAACTAACACCCCCAACTGTTCTATTAGGCACGCAAGACAAGGTCTGTAGAAAGAATGGAGGCGCATTTATTTTTGTTGCTATGACTATTTTGCATCTCTGTATAGCGTCATCATGGAAGGACCCTTACCCTCTACTCTTCTCTCATTGGTTATCCTGACTGATTTCTACTTAAAATATGTAAAAGACTGTATTTTCCAAAATGGGCAACAGGGGGAAAAAGGGCTTTGCTGTCTGGCAACCATTATCCGCTTGGCTTAGAGAGACAGACTTAACAGGGATTTTATAAAAGTCTTATATTATTATTATATATACTTTTTTTTAATCCTCTGGGGGATATGCTGAGGTATAATCATAATAATATCTGATCTTGTTGGATGTTAGTTGAGACACTCTTGTATTCATACTTCTGATTTCATTAGTATGTTTTAATGCTGTAAGATATATTGCACAATAATCTCTTTTAGATATTCTCTCTTTTCCTCTTTCTTTTCCTTCTCTTCTTTCTTTCTCCACCTTTTTTTCTCTCTACTCCTGGCCCACTGCCTTCTCGATTTTCGAAATATCAGACATTGAATAACTTTCAATAGATTACTCATCATCCAATGTCTATTCTATTGTTTTAGAGTGGGGGGGAGGGGCAGAGGGCGGGCAGAGGGTGGGTCATGATCGAAAAGGCTTTTTCATCTTTGCATTGTCTTTTGTAATTTCAATAAAGAAAAAAAAGAGAACAATTCGAATTCCAGATATATCCATCCTCTAATTTTAAAACTCCGTTGAACAATTAAAGAAACATGATAGGAGAGCAGACATCTTACATTCTTTTCACCACCTAATCACACCACCTACCACGACATTGGAAATAGCGCTGTATTTGTCATATTAAACTGTTATCTTGAATTGCGTATGTTTACTTCCACAACTACTTAGCCACCTGTACTTAATCATATTGTTATATTTATTCACACCAACCTGAAGAAAGACATAACGCTTTACATGACTTTCTTCTTAAAAGGTTCACATGGCATAACCCCAGATGACAGCTGGATCTGTACTCCTGAACTTGCTTATAAATCTCACTCTTCCTGCCCTTCCAAGCACGTCTTGATATTTACATATGTTGAACCTTTCTACCAGACAATTAATTTACAGATGGTACAAGCAGGTTTCTTTTGAGCAATGCAATGCTGCATTAGAAAATCTTCCTTCACTTGAACCTCATTGTGTGTTAAAAGCAACTTAGATAACACTCTTTGTAAAACACTTGATGAGCCTGATGACCAATTGAGAAAAACATTCTTGACAACATGAATCTCTGGCCATCTGTAGTACAAATCCATGAACACCAGCAGATGCATGGGTTTCAAACCAGAAGCAAGCAGACTCAGGATGCCAAAAGCCATCTCTTGCCAAGGACAAACTGAAATCATCAGAGGTGGGAGGAGCTTGTGTAGTTGCACTATGTGGAATTTCACTTAGTTTCCAAAAACCTCTGTGGAGTTTCCCAGAGTTCCATGATCAGGAGGAGTATTGCTTGCCACCTCTGTGGTCATGCCAAAGTGCTGTAAACAGCAGACACTATTGTTATTTTTTCAAGGGAGGAAGCACTTTATGTCCAATAGATTGAGTGGAATTATTTAAAAGAATGAAACTTTTCTCAAAGTTTGATTTCACGCTGTTGCATGGTGCTAGGTTTCTGATCTGATACAGATATGTATCATACTAAAGAAAGCTGCAACTCTGAAACTACCCGGCTGCTTTCAAGCTGTCAGAATCCTTGAGCATTTGATCAGTGCTGCAATAAACAAAAGTGGCCCCACTGCTACATCCCTGAAATGTGTGTGCTTCTGAAGAAAAACATAAAGGCAGCAGTGCATGTTGCAGTTGGATACAGACAGCAGTGCATGTTGCAGTTTGATACAGACAGCAGTGCATGTTGCAGTTTGATGCAGACAACAGTGCATGGTGCAGTGTGATACAGACAGCAGTGCATGTTGCAGTTTGATGCAGACAACAGTGCATGGTGCAGTGTGATACAGACAGCAGTGCATGCTGCAGTTTGATACAGACAGCAGTGCATGTTGAAGTTTGATACAGACAGCAGTGCATGGTGCAGTGTGATATAGGCAGCAGTGCATGTTGCAGTTTGATACAGACAGCAGTGCATGGTGCAGTGTGATACAGACAGCAGTGCATGTTGCAGTTTGATACAGACAGCAGTGCATGGTGCAGTGTGATGCAGACAACAGTGCATGGTGCAGTGTGATACAGACAGCAGTGCATGCTGCAGTTTGATACAGACAGCAGTGCATGTTGAAGTTTGATACAGACAGCAGTGCATGGTGCAGTGTGATATAGGCAGCAGTGCTTGTTGCAGTTTGATGCAGACAACAGTGCATGTTGCAGTTTGATGCAGACAACAGTGCATGGTGCAGTGTGATACAGACAGCAGTGCATGCTGCAGTTTGATACAGACAGCAGTGCATGTTGAAGTTTGATACAGACAGCAGTGCATGGTGCAGTGTGATATAGGCAGCAGTGCATGTTGCAGTTTGATGCAGACAACAGTGCATGTTGCAGTTTGATGCAGACAACAGTGCATGGTGCAGTGTGATACAGACAGCAGTGCATGCTGCAGTTTGATACAGACAGCAGTGCATGTTGAAGTTTGATACAGACAGCAGTGCATGGTGCAGTGTGATATAGGCAGCAGTGCATGTTGCAGTTTGATGCAGACAACAGTGCATGTTGCAGTTTGATGCAGACAACAGTGCATGGTGCAGTGTGATACAGACAGCAGTGCATGCTGAAGTTTGATACAGACAGCAGTGCATGTTGCAGTGTGATACAGACAGCAGTGCATGTTGCAGTGTGATACAGACAGCAGTGCATGTTGCAGTTTGATGCAGACAACAGTGCATGGTGCAGTGTGATACAGACAGCAGTGCATGCTGCAGTTTGATACAGACAGCAGTGCATGTTGAAGTTTGATACAGACAGCAGTGCATGGTGCAGTGTGATATAGGCAGCAGTGCATGTTGCAGTTTGATGCAGACAACAGTGCATGTTGCAGTTTGATGCAGACAACAGTGCATGGTGCAGTGTGATACAGACAGCAGTGCATGCTGCAGTTTGATACAGACAGCAGTGCATGTTGAAGTTTGATACAGACAGCAGTGCATGGTGCAGTGTGATATAGGCAGCAGTGCATGTTGCAGTTTGATGCAGACAACAGTGCATGGTGCAGTGTCATACAAGCAGCAATGCATATTGCAATTTGATACAAGCAGCAGTGATTGTTGCAGTGTAATACAGACAGCAGTGCATATTGCAATTTGATACAAGCAGCAGTTGTTGTTGCAGTGTGATACAGACAGCAGTGCATGTTGCAGTTTGATACAGACAGCAGTGATTGTTGCAGTGTGATAAAGACAGCAGTGATTGTTGCAGTGTGATACAGACAGCAGTGCATGCTGCAGTTTTAAACAGACAGCAGTGCATGGTGCAGTTTGATACAGACAGCAGTGATTGTTGCAGTGTGATACAGACAGCAGTGATTGTTGCAGTGTGATACAGACAGCAGTGCATGCTGCAGTTTCATACAGACAGCTGTGCATGTTGCAGTTTGATACAGATCCCAGTGTATGGTGAGTCTGATACAGACCCCAGAGCATGGTTCAGTGTTTCTTGCAGTGTGATACAGACAGCAGTGCATGTTGCAGTCTGATGCAGACACCAGTGCATGATTCAGTGTATGTTGCTGTGTGATGCAGACAGCGCTGCATGTTGCAATTTATTACAGACAACAGTGCATGCTGCAGTGTGATACAGAGCAGTGCATGTTGCAGTGTGATACAGACAGCAGTGGATGTTGCAGTGTGATACAGACAGCAGTGCATGTTGCAGTGTGATACAGACAGCAGTGCATGGTGGAGTGTGATATAGGCAGCAGTGCATGCTGCAGTTTGATGCAGACAACAGTGCATGGTGCAGTGTGATATAGGCAGCAGTGCATGCTGCAGTTTGATATTGGCAGCAGTGCATGTTGCAGTTTGATACAGATCCCAGTGTATGGTGAGTCTGATACGGACCCCAGCGCATGGTTCAGTGTTTCTTGCAGTGTGATACAGACAGCAGTGCATGTTGCAGTCTGATGCAGACACCAGTGCATGATTCAGTGTATGTTGCTGTGTGATGCAGACAGCACTGCATGTTGCAGTTTATTACAGACAACAGTGCATGCTGGAGTGTGATACAGACAGCAGTACATGTTGCAGATTGATGCAAACAGCAGCCCATGGTTCAGTCTGATATGGAGAGTACTGTATGGTTCTGTGTGATACAGGCAGTAGTGCATGAGACATTTTTATTAAGGGCAGCAATGCATTGTGTAGTTTAAAATTTTGCTCAAAGACTTGGAACCGGCAGACCTGTGACCCTGTCTGTTTACCTGTTGCTGATCTTGCAGAAACAGACCCTTTCTTGGGATTCGCCTTTGCCCCTGAAGTAGTTTTCTCCTACGAGAGGATTTGGAATCAGTGGGTGCAGAGTTAGTGGCAACGGTAGGGCACAGGTTCGAAGCCTGCTAGCTTGTGTAAAGTGTGTGCTGAGATGTGCGAGGCATTACCGGGGTCCAAGATACAGTTCAGTGTCTTGTGTGCGCCAAAAAGCTGAATTTACATATACCCGCTCTGAATAGCTCTTCGAAGCCTTGTACATTTTTACTTTGAGTTATGGACTTTGCAGTCTTGCATTTAGAATAACAGATACTAAACATGAATTACTAAAATGCAAAGTTAATAGAACTGAATGACCCGCTGCATGTGTCAATGAGAGATCCCTGAGTCTGCCATAAGAATCTCAGCACACTTCAGCAGTGTAGTGTGTGGTCGTGTCTCGAGAGGTCCACCTGTGGGATCTCTCAAATTCCTCCACAAGGGTTGCAATCCACAACAGTCATTTTTTTTTTTTTTTGTCCTCATTAGCCTTTACGCCACCCATTTCTAACCAAACGATACCGCCTATGGGTTTTTTTATCTCATATACCGGGACCATTAACAACCTCACTAGTAGTGTCAGTCCATGACCGCCTCTTTATATATGCCACCCTTTGTAGGAGGTTGGTACATGGGTGAAACTCCACCGTCACGTTGAAAAGGCACCACCGGCGAGATAGGCCAAAACCTTAATCATTGGACTGAAATTACTTACAAATCCACCTATCCCTTTACTCTAAGAGAAACACTCATCCACAACAGTCATCATTAAGTCTATAAGTCATCCTGCCTTTTATCAAAGGAGGTGCAGTGAGCCCCACTCAACCCTAGAGGTTTAGTTGTAGATGATGGATTTTAACTCCTTAACTGTCTTGATGCCCGATGAATAGTGATCATTTTTTTTAGTGCCAGATAAAATAAAATGTTGCCATTTGTGCACTCCCTTTCCACTTTCTTACAGGGCTATTTGACATTTGCATTCTGACAGTATCTTGAGTCCATTTGAGGGGCGCAGTAAGGCAGCACCCTGCAGTGGCCTTACAGCACCAGAGTGTCACCATCACAAACAGATGCTCAGACTGAGCCCTTTAGTAATGATGTGGGGATGTCTTACCTCACCACTGAGATCTGATCCAGGAGTCTCACACCCTGTGGAAAGGAAGCGAGGTGACCCCGGAGCAGGGCACCCTAGGAGCAGTGCACCTGTGTAGGGTGTCCTGCCTCACAGCTCACAGCAGGAGAGGCTATAGTAGGACTCCTCCAGCCCAGCAGGGTCATCCCTCTTATGGGGATGAACCACCAGCAGCTTCTTCCTCCACCCTCTATATACCTCCATGTGCACATCCACCATCATTAGCACACGCCTGTCAGTATCTCCTTGGGACCAATTTAGAGGTTGGGGACTGTGTGTCTATTTTGTTTTTAGTTTGCAGTTTTAAGTACTCGACCCAAGGGTTTTGGAGCGCTTTACAGGATAAACAGTTTTATTGCACAAGGTCACGTTAATTTTTTTCAGGCACAGAGACATTCTAGGGAACATTTATTAAGGTTTTGCATCTGGGTTGCATCACTTGTATGGCACAGCCTTGAAGGAAAATACTTTTTGGCATTTATCAAGACATGCAAATCAACCTTGTGCTGCCTTGCGTAGATTAGTAAATACAAAGTAACGCAATGCAGTACAAAGAGCTGACACATTACTTTGCACTGGGAGGCATCACATGGGTGGAGGATGGGTGTTTACAAACAATCTTCCTTAGATTTTGGTCAACTATCAGATTTACAAAGACTTGTAAATCTGGGAATGCACCTAGAAGTTACACCTCCCTGTGTGGTGGCGAGCCTCAGCAAGGCCTACCAGTGCTAGGGGTTCGCCCTTCTCTGCACAGAGTCCTCAGACCATAGAATAGAAGTTGGCACAGAAACTGGAATAGAAAAGACAAGGTTTATTAAACCTCATGAGGTGAAGCTACATTCACACAGCACCCTTCGGTAATGTATGTAGTAGCACACAGAATGGAAGGAGCTTGGTCCATTTATAACCATACAGGGGCTCAAAAGAAGGCGGTACAAGTACAAGAAGAAGGTTTTAGGTACATATTACGTCATACAGAAAATGCACAGTCAACAAGTGGGAGGAGTTAACAGTTGCTAATTCTGGTGAACACATCCTGACAGTTATAGACTAGTAACAGCTGCAAGGACAGCTGCAAGCTCAACTGAGCATGTGCGAAGCAGAAGAGGCTAAATATAACCTGTTTTTAGGCAGATTTCATAGGCAGACAACAGCAAGGTAGGACAGAGCACATGACATGCACTTGGTAGCACATGGCAAACAAGATGGCTGCCAGAAAACACAAAATGGATTCCACAAAACGGGCAAGATAGTCTCTAAACACAGGATGGCTTCTGCTAATGCTAACCCAATTGCTGCAAAATTACAACAGACAACCCTTTTAGCATTAGCTGAAGACATTTGTTTATTTGGGGTAGCCTAGATACGCATCCTGTACATCATTACCCATCAGTTCAATGACCTCTTTATTTAGCATTTGTTGGGCTTTCATATCTGCAACATTCTTCTTGGCAGGTGTACAAGCAGTGATGCAAATAGAGCAAAGTATAGGACCAGAATGTATACATATACAGCATGTAAACAGTATCACCAGTAACATACATAAGATAGTCAGTAGCTTCCAGTCCCAAGTAATAAAGAGTGTCCATATCCAGTTCGAAAATGCCCATGTACCAGTCTCTGGATGAATCTCTGTAACGATTGTATGCAGTTTAGAGAATGCATCATATATTGTAGGCGAGTGATCCGGAATGAAAACACAACAACTGCTGCCAATGATGCGACATGCACCACTTCGATCAGCCAAGCTCACATCAAGCACCATTCTGTTTTGGAGTGCTACAATCCTCGCGGCTTGCAACTCCTCTGTAATGTTCCCAAATGCCACAACACAAGTCAATCGCCTTATCTTTCTGCTGTTCAATGCAGCAGACACAAAGAAAAACAATCCTAAATTGAATCAACATATTGTTGCAACGTGGTGTCAGTCTGTCAACTTCATCCATACTTATTGTTCAATTATTTCTGTTTTCGGAAATGTCATTGTACAATCGGAAATCACGATGATACGATGCAAGTGCCAAGAACACAGGAAGGAATAGGAAAGTAAGTATTATGCGATGCGATAAAGCTGCTGGATTTTTCTGCGGATCAGGCAATGCAGTTTTAAGAGCCATAACATCCGCTCTATTCCAAGGAGTGTAAACCCAATTATAAACAAAATAACCCTTTGCATCAACAGAATCCTTATCAGTACTTGTTCCCTCGCCTCTAGGAGGAACATACCATGGTGCGACTTCCCGCATAGGTTTCGCATGAACTATCATCTTATCTGTTCCGAAGATAGGAGCTTGTGCCACGCCGGTCTGAGTAGTTTATGCAGCTGCGTTCGCTGCCTTTTTCTCCTCTTGCAAACAGACTGCCTCAATATGTAATTTAACCAAAAGCCTGATTTAGTCAGCCACCTGAGAAAAGAGAAATAGACCATCACACATTTGCTTACAATCGTTTTTGCTATATCAACAGGCTCCAATTCTTTAGAATGTTTCCCAAACCATTCAACAACTTCCGCTGTAAATACCTCAGTAGCTGATCTAAGTTCAGAGTAACGTGCAGCAGGCAACATAAAACAAGTTTCTCGTGCTTTCTTCTGTTCTTTTAGAGAGTCCTCATCTGACTCACGAGGAGCAGACGGAAAAATATACGGAGAACGATCTAATAACAAGAAATCATCTTGAGGTTTATTTAAAATAGGGTAAAGTGGTTGCCGAACAGCGTATTGGCCAGTTACCTCTAAATGTCGCTCCCTATTCTCTCTCTCTCTTTTAAATCCTTCAATTCTTTATTCTTTATTTCTAATCAATCAATCAATCAACAAGATTTGTAAAGCGCGCTACTCACCCGCAAGGGTCTCAAGGTGCTGAGGGGAGGGGGTCGCTACTGCCCGAACAGCCAGGTCTTGAGTTGTTTCCTGAAGGAGAGATGGTCCTGGGTCAGCCAAAGGTGAGTGGGGAGGGAGTTCCATGTCTTGGCTGCCAAGTAGGAGAAGGATCTTCCTCCGACGGTGCATTTGCGAGTACATGGGACGGACGCGAGGGCGAGGCTGGCAGATCGGAGCTGGCGGGTGGGTGTGTAGAATGTGAGGCAGCTATTGAGGTACTTTGGGCCCGTGTTGTGTAGAGCCTTGTGTGCGTGGGTGAGGAGTCTGAACGTGATCCTCTTGCTGACGGGGAGTCAGTGCAGGTCTTTCAGGTGGGCAGAGATGTGGCTGCGGTGAGGGATGTCCAGGATGAGTCGTGCTGAGTCGTTCTGTATGCGCTGGAATCTTTTCTGGATTTTGGCAGTGGTGCCAGCGTAGAGCGTGTTCCTGTAGTCCAGACGGCTGGTGACGAGGGCGTGGGTGCCTGTCTTCCTGGTTTTGGTGGGGATCCATCAGAAGATCTTTCGGAGCAAGCGCAGGGTGCTGAAGCAAGAGGACGAGACGGCGTTGACTTGCTTGGTCATCGTGAGGGAGGAGTCCAGGATGAAGCCCAGGTTGCGTGCGTGGTCTGTTGGCTTGGGTGCGGTGCCCAGGGCAGGGGGCCACCAGGAGTCGTTCCAGGCAGAAGGGGATTGTCCGAGGATGAGGACTTCTGTCTTGTCAGAGTTCAGTTTCAGACGGCTGATCTTCATCCATTCCGCGACGTCTTTCATTCCTTCCTGGAGGCTGGCTTTGGTGGTGGGGGGCTCGTTGGTGAGGGAGAGGATCAACTGAGTGTCGTCGGCGTAGGAGATGATGTTGAGGTTGTGTTGGCGAGCGATGGCTGCGAGAGGGCTCATGTAGACGTTGAAGAGGGTGGGGCTGAGTGAGGATCCTTGCGGAACGCCGCAGATGACTTCGGTGGCCGCAGATCGGAACAGGGGAGGCGGACACTCAGGGTTCTTCCGGCGAGGAACGAGATGATCCACTTCAGTGCCGCTCCTTGGATTCCGGTGATGCTGAGGCGCTGTATCAGGGTGTGGTGGCATACGGTGTTGAAGGCTGCTGAGAGGTCCAGGAGGATGAGGGCACCAGTTTTCCCGTTGTCGAACAGGGACCTCATTTCGTTGGTGGCTGCGATGAGGGCGGTCTCGGTGCTGTGGTTTGCTGGGAAGCCGGACTGTGAGGGGTCGAGAGATCCGTTGGTCTCGAGGAAGGCAGAGAGTTGTCTGTTGACGGTCTTCTCGATGACTTTGGCTGGAAAGGGGAGAAGCGAGATGGGGCGGAAGTTCTTAAGGTCCTTGGGTTTCTTCAGGAGGGCGCTCAGCTCGTCATGTTTCCAGCTCTCCGGGAAGGTGGCGGATGCGAAGGAGCTGTTGATGATGTTCCGGAGTTGGGGTGCGATGATGGAGTCGGTTTACCAGTTGCTTAAGTCCGAGGTTGGCGAGGTTGTCCAGCAGGGCGGTGGTGTTGCAGTCCTTGTTGTTCTCTAGGTGGAAGTTGAGATCTCCTAGGAGGATGTAGTCTGAGGAGGTGAGGGCGTGTGGACTGACAAAATCTTCAATGGTTTTGCTGAATTGTGTGCGTGGGCTCGGGGGTCTGTAGATGAGGGTGCCTCTGAGGGTGGTCTTGGGGTCGGTGTGAATCTGGAAATGTAGGTGCTCGGCGGCGGTGAGGGTGTCGTCGGAGTTGGTCGTGATGCGGATGGTGTTTCTGTGGACGATGTCGATGCCTCCACCGGTTTGGTTGATGCGGTCCCTCTGGGTGATCTTGTAGCCCTCTGGGATGGCTACGGCAAAATCGGGGGCTGAGGAGGCGTTCATCCATGTTTCTATGAGGAAGGCGACGTCTGGTGATGTTGTGTCGAGGAGGTTCCAGAGTTCGACGGCGTGCCTGTGGACGGAGCAGGTGTTGAGCAGGATGCACTTGAGGTGGTTGTTGCTGGTGCTCGGCTTGGCGGGTGCGGTGCAGGTTCGCATGGATGGTTTTCGCTGTTCTTTTTCGATCAAGGCTTGTTCACGCTTCATTCGTTCACGCACTTCTTTCTCCCACATTCGCACACAGTCAAACATATCTTTCCTAGTTTTTCGCTCAAACATACATTGGCCCACATACTAAATCTGTCACAAATCAAATGACCCATCCATAGGCCAACGCAACACAGCATCCCTACGAGTATATGTGTTCCATAACGTGCTCTACATTATAGAAGATATGCCATATTTAATATACATATCCCTATTAGGCGTCCCATCCGGGGGGGCGGTTGTGCTTCTTCAAGTCTCAAACTGGTACCACTACAAAAGGGACACATCCTACGAAGTGTGCTAGAAACAGTCATGCCAGAAATAGTAAGGAATATGCAGTATTATATCCAAAGTAGCACTTAAGGTACCTTTAGTACGATGTGCCGTTCAAATCAATTCAAATAGAGAAAATTCTCCTCATTACCTGCCTATATAAATTGCAATTTATATATTCATTCCATACAAATCCAAAGTTAGCCAACACAAATCCCAAAATTCAAAAGCCACAGTAAGTGTTACTAAACTACCTTACCAATCCCAGGCATCAAAACCAACAGCAAGTGCCGCATAACGACTCTTACTCACCTGGCAGATATAACAAGCAGCAATAGCTTTATTTCTCCTTGTTACTTCCTCTACCTATGGCTGCATCTTTTTTGTGTCCCTTTCTGCACATGATAGGGGAAGATGGCCGCACACTAGCGCTGCTATGATGGCCGGAGTGACAATTTGGTTAAAATTGGCGATTATACCAAACATAGCCATGCTGTGACGGAAAATTTGGCTACCGGAATATTTGAGGAGCACTAGGATGTAAATTAGATCAGCAGCTGCTTCGCCATTCGGGAGAAAACCTAGGTGCTTGCCCTGAACGGTGAGGTGGACTAAGAGGATAGCGCCAAGCGACGAGACACACTGACTGAAAAGTAGCAGCACTGGTGAAGCCAAACACCACCGATCACAGCCCTACATGCGGTGGGTGCGGGTCACAACGGGAGACTTGTCATGCAGGACGGGCTGTTCGATGCGAAGATTATAAAAACATTAAATAAATAAATAACGGAGGACGGTGAGGAGACTAAAATGGCGGCTCGCACTGCGCTGACTGCTTGATCCACACTGCAGAATCACACGTATTCATTCTGCCAGACTTGCACCCCTTAAATCTGCGCATTTACTCTGCCTGCGGACGTTGAGCTGAGCGCTGTGAAGTTGTAACCCCTGACACCAAATGGTGGATGATTGCAAGGGGCCGGTGCATGGGATGTACGAAGGGAAAATGCATAACATTTGCATATAGTTAATGAAAATTGCATGTCCCTGTTGTAAAAGCGGCGCAATACTAAAGACGGCTGCAACCACGTCACAGTGACCGGCACGTGGCTGCTGAAGCCTACACCCCGCATCAGCTCACCCTCCCGGCGAAAGAAATGGATACCAACCAGAGCAGGTACTAGTGCACACAGAATATCGTTTGATGGGATGATATGGTGGTAAATCACATTCTGCCTCACATATGATCAGCAAGTCCTCTACAGTCCTGCACTGAGGCAGTCGTCTGGCGCCTCCTGCTCCTACCCGCATTCATTTCTTGTGGCATGTGTCCTCAGCATAGCATATCAAGTCAAACTGTTCTGAGAGGTTGGCACTCATTACTACGAAGTGAGAGATTGAGACTGGGAAAAACTGACAGACAGCAAACTAAACTGCCATTTGAACCTCGGTATACACCCAGACTCCCAGGCACATCGACGGATGCAGAACTGGAGACTGACCCAGAACCAAACACCAAAATAGAGGCAGTCATAGAGGCTATACAGCTCAGTCTCCAAGCTATAGCTGGCAACTCCCAATTGAAGATCTAGCTGCACCGGTCTCTGTTAATTCCCCTTGGACATTTAAGCTTGCCATAGTCTCTCCCACGCCAGGACCCTCTGTGCTGCATCCCCGCTCGGCGTGTCACCATCTTGTTGGCCTCAACTGATTCCTGCATGTACAACTAGTCTTCTTTTATTAGTCTGTCCAAACCTGCCATTGTTTGCCATCAATGCTGCAGCAGTTCTGCAAAAATATATGTGCGTCTGTGCGTGTTTGAGGGGGTGTGTGCAGACACACGTGTGTGTTTGGGCACCTGTGCATGTATGAAAGACTATGTTTACATTTGTGTGTGCTTGTGCATATCTGTGCATGTGATGGTGTGACATGTATTTGGGTGCTTTTGTATTAGAGCATGTGATTCTATGTGTGCGAGCAGATTTTTCTGTATGTGTTCTTATGTTTGTGCGTGTGATGGTGTGTGCATGTATCCGAGTGTCTTTGTATTAGAGCATGGGATTTTATGTTTGCTTGTGCGTGTGGATGTTTCTGTATGCGTGCTTGTATGCGCCCTCGGTTCGCGTATGAGAATGTGTGTGCACATTTGTGTGTGCTTGTGCATGTCTGTGCATGTGATGGTGGGTGTGCGTGCATGTATTTGTGTGTACGTCCTTGGGAATTTTTTGTTCTGGAGCATGTGATTGTATGTGTGCCTGTGTTTTTGATAGTTTCTGGATGTGTCCTTGTGTGTGTGTGTGTGTGTGTGTGTGTGTGTGTGTCTGCGTGTATGAAAGTGTGAGCGCATTTGTGTGTGCTTGTGAATGTCTGTGCATGTGATGTTTGTGTGTGCATGTTTTTGGGTGTTTTTGGAGTAGAGCATGGGATTTTTTGTGTTCTTGGATGTTTTTGTCTATGTGCTTATGTGTGTGAGTCCTATGAGAGTGTTTGTTCACAATTGGGTGTGCTTGTGCATGTCTGTGTGTGTGATGGTGTGTGCATGCTGGATTTGTTATTCTCTAGCGGCCGCTATCCTGGATATTGACTTTAACTGCTAGATGCCTGACCTTAGGATGGCCACCAGTGTACTAGTGTACAGTTCAGTCCCCTGCCTGACCCCAAGATGGCTTCCATAATGGCCCCCTACACGTTGTTTTACTTCCCTGGGACAACAATTGGACATTGACCAGACCTTGAACCTATCCCCTAACCTGCCTACACATCAGGTCTTGGAACCTGCGGAACTTACCCCAGACTGTGGTGACAGAGCGATTTGGCTGATGCCCGGGGGAGCTAGCATATAGCCATTAAGGAGATGGGTTGTGGACTCCCCCCCTGCAGTCAACCTACCCAGCCGGACCTTGGGCAGATTTTCCCCTCGTCTCTACGTCCTATCTTCCTCCTACCCCTTTACCCTATCCCCCTACCCTTCCTTGTTCTATTCACCTTGTCCCCTACGTTCTTCAAATGCCTTTCTTGATACTTACGTAACTTTTAACTGATGTAAATTGCAACATTATTGTTCCTAAATTAAAGTGATCCGATTCCTTCTGGTCTAGCCAGCGCTATATAATAACTCATTAATTAATTTTTTTCTCATTTAATACTCTTTCTCTTTTTGTATACCTCCTTAGCTCCTAGCTCCTATCCTCTCTCCCCTTAATCTCTCATCTTGCTTGCTAGTCTGCCAAGCCCCCTGTCCTTTGTGCCCTTTGACTAAGCACTCCTTCTCTACTTGTTGGGGAAAGATCCAATATTTATAATCTGGAGTCTCCGTGAACCAGCTGAGAGAGTCCACTGCGCCAAGAGAACCACTCACAGCTGAGGTATGGTATGGCACCCCTTGCCAAAGCACTCCCTCTCCCCTTTTTGGGGAAGGATCCAGTTTGTAGGCCTTGGAGTCTCAGAGACCCCTATGAGAGAGTCCATTGCGTAAAGGGAGCCTCCTGCAACTGAGATAGTGAAGTAATACCACCACCCCTGGGATCACAGTTTACTGGACTTTGGACATTGCTTTGACTCATCTACCGGTTTGAGTCCCCGTCGCCCTTCCCCTCCCCGTTCCATGCGGTGTCTTTCACCCTCCCCTCCTATTTCCCGCCTTCTTTACCTGTCTACTTCCCCAGCTCCTTCCCCCTCCCCTGAATCTTCCCCCGCCTGCTTTTCCCCTTACGTATATTTGTGCTTATTTTTTATCTCAACCTTACAAGTAACTATGTTGACATGCTCTTATAATTGTGAAACCTTTGTAACGATGTAACCTGTAACTATGATCTGATGCTCATGTAAAGCGCTCTGATACCTCCGGGTCTAGCCAGCGCTATATAAAACCTTTTAAATAAATAAATACATAAAACAAACTTTGCTTGTAACACAGGCACCCTTACAGTATAGTGCAAGTATGCCTGCATTATCTTTAGGCAGCCACAGGTGTGCCAGCACAGGGAGAGAGCTGAAGAGCGTCTTATGATAACAGATATGGAGCTTTTCAGCTCTCTCCCATTCCCGCAGTGCAACAACTTGTCTTGCTGCAATGCATTGTGTGAGTTGGAAGTACTCATGCCCTCCATGAATTTCCCAGAATCACAGAACTGGAGTTCATGCTGAGACTCAAACCTGGCTCCCCAGGTCCAAAGTCAGCAGCTCTGGCGATAGCACCACCATAAATCATTGCAGGAGTTCTAAAACATTAGTATTTGTCAAGTTTCATGAAAAAACACACCAGACTCTAGCAATTCCAGCAAAGACACCTCACAAAGCATAGTGGATTGATACATCCAAAGAGAGGCTAGCATACAAAACATGTCCTTTCTTTATTGAATTGAAGAAATTCCAGCTGCCAGACAAAGCAGACCAATCAATCAATCAATCAATCAAAGACATTTATAGAGCGCACTACTTACCCGTAGGGTCTCAAGGCGCTGGGGGGAGGGGGGTGCCGCTACTGCTCGAACAGCCAGGTCTTCAGCTTCTTCCTGAAGGAGAGGTGGTCTTGGGTCAGGCGCAGGTCGGTCGGGAGGGAGTTCCAGGTCTTGGCGGCCAGGTAGGAGAAGGACCTTCTTCCTGTAGTCGCTCTTCGGATGTGGGGGACGGCGGCGAGGGCGTGGTTGGCTGATCGGAGGTGGCGTTTGGGAGCGTAGAAGTTGATTCGGTTGTTGAGGTAGCTCGGGCCTTGGTCGTGTAGGGCTTTGTGTGCGTGGGTGAGGAGGCGGAAGGTGATTCTTTTGTTGACGGGGAGCCAATGTAGGTCTCTCAGATGTCCGGAGATGTGGCTGGTTCGTGGGATGTCGAGGATGAGTCTGGCTGAGGCGTTCTGGATCCCCTGGAGTCTCTTCTGGAGCTTGGCGGTGGTACCGGCATAGAGGGTGTTGCCGTAGTCCAGTCGACTAGTGACGAGGGCCTGGGTGACGGTCTTCCTGGTCTCGGTGGGGATCCACCAGAAGATCTTCCGTAGCATGCGTAGGATGTTGAAGCACGCCGAGGAGACGTTGTTGACTTGTCTGGTCATGGAGAGGGAGGAGTCCAGGATGAAGCCCAGGTTGCGTGCGTGGTCTGTCGGTTTGGGTGCGGTGCCCAGGGCGGGAGGCCACCAGGAGTCGTCCCAGGCGGAGGGTGAGAAGCCCAGGATGAGGACCTCCGTCTTGTCTGAGTTCAGTTTCAGGCGGCTGGTCGTCATCCACTCGGCTACCTCTTTCATCCCTTCGTGCAGGTTGGCTCTGGCGGCGGCGGGGTCGTTGGTCAGGGAGAGGATCAGCTGGGTGTCGTCGGCGTAGGAGATTATGCTGAGGTTGTGTTGGCGTGCGATGGCCGCGAGGGGGCTCATGTAGACGTTGAAGAGGGTGGGGCTCAGCGAGGATCCTTGAGGGACGCCGCAGATGACTTCGGTGGCCTCTGACTTGTACGGTGGTAGGCGGACTCTCTGTGTTCTTCCGTCGAGGAAGGAGATGATCCATTCCAGAGCCTTCTCCTGGATTCCGACGTTGCTGAGGCGCTGTGCTATGGTGCGGTGGCAGACGGTGTCGAATGCCGCGGATAGGTCTAGGAGGATGAGGGCCGCTGTTTCTCCGTTGTCCATCAGGGCTCGGATGTCATCGGTGGCGGCGATGAGGGGGGTCTCGGTGCTGTGGTTGGCTCGGAAGCCAGACTGTGAGGGTTCGAGGGATCCATTCGTCTCAAGGAAGGCGGCCAGCTGCTTGTTGATGGTCTTCTCGATGACTTTGGCTGGAAACGGGAGGAGCGAGATGGGGCGGTAATTCTTGAGTTCGGTGGGGTCCGCTGTGGGTTTCTTGAGTAGAGCGCTGAGTTCGGCGTGCTTCCAGCTCTCAGGGAAGGTGGCGGTGTCGAAGGATGTGTGGATGATGTCTCGCAGGTGGGGTGCGATGACAGCGTCGGCCTTGTTGAAGACGTGGTGAGGGGAGGGGTCGGTCGGCGATCCGGAGTGGATGGAGTTCATCGTGCGGATGGTGTCTTCGGTGCTGATCGGAGTCCAGGCGTGGAGGGTGGTGGTGGGGGGTGGTTGTTCGGTCTTGGTGTGCGTTGGTTGGTTGTTGAAGCTGTTGTGTATGTCCGCGATCTTGTTGTGGAAGTATGAGGCGAGGGAGTTGCAGAGGTCTTGCGATGGGGTGATGTCGTTGTTTCCTGCGCTGGGGTTCGAAAGCTCTTTCACGATTTTGAAGAGTTCCTTGCAGTTGTGTGCGTTGTTGTCCAGCCGGTCCTTGAATTAGAGATTCCTTAAATACTATTCATGAACCTTTTTAAAATTGCGAATTCGCAATATGGGGCCGCTATTTACCGCGAAGTATAACTTCGTGGTAAATAGCGAAAACTTAAAAAAATGCACTTTAGTGCATTTTTCTAAGTTGAATGTTACACACACACAAGTCCTTTGGACATGTGTGTGCGCAACACCAGTGTACATTTGCATTTGAGGTGTGCTACAGGGTATCTTTGGACACCCTGGCACCCCTGAAATCGCTTCCTTATTTGCGATTCGCTAATTGCTAACTGCAAATAAGGAATGACTCCCCATTCATTCCTATGGTCCTTTAGACCCATAGGAATGAATGGGAAAGCCATTCCTTATTTGCGATTAGCAATTACCGAATCGGAAATAAGGAAGCAGTAGAAATCGCAAAAAATATTGAGATTTCTACATGCATCCCGTTTTGCGAGTCTTTAATAGCGATTCCTTAATATTCGCTATTAAGGACTCGCAAAACGGCACTTTCATGAATCTGGGGGATAGTCCTCAAATCTCGGCCGCATGCGCCACCATGGACCCACTCCGGCATCTCTCGTACTGCAGTACTGGAGATCAGTAATATGTCAGAAGGAAGGATGACACATCTCATGAAAGTAATAGAAGTGTGAATCAATGTTTCGCACCACAGATCGGTATTTGAAGTCAGAAGGAAGGATTCAGTACCACAGATCTGTAATTGAAGTCAGAAGGAAGGGTTCAGTAACAGAGATCAGTAATTGAAGTCAGAAGGAAGGGTTCAGTAATACAGATCTGTAATTCAAGTCAGAAAGAAGGGTTCAGTACCACAGATCAGTAAGGGAAGTCAGAAGGAAGGGTTCAGTACCACAGATCAGTAATCGAAGTCAGAAGGAAGGGTTCAGTACTGCAGATCAGTAATTGAAGTCAGAAGGAAGAGTTCAGTTCTGCAGATCAGTAATTGAAGTCAGAAGGAAGAGTTCAGTTCTGCAGATCAGTAATGGAAGTCAGAAGGAAGGGTTGTGTTCAACAGATCAGTATTTGAAGTCAGAAGGAAAGGTTCATTACTAGAGATCAGTAATAGAAGTCAGAAGGAAGGGTTCAGTACTGCAGATCAGTAATTGAAGTCAGAAGGAAGAGTTCAGTTCTGCAGATCAGTAATTGAAGTCCGAAGGAAGGGTTGTGTTGAACAGATCAGTATTTGAAGTCAGAAGGAAAGGTTCATTACTAGAGATCAGTAATAGAAGTCAGAAGGAAGGGGTCAGTACTGCAGATCAGCAATCGAAGTCAGAAGGAAGGGTTTAGTACTACAGATTAGTAATTGAAGTCAGAAGGAAGGGTTCAGTACTGGAGATCAGTAATTGGAGTCAGAAGAAGGGTTCAGTTCGGCAGATCAGTAATCGAAGAATGAATGAAGGGTTCAGTACCACAGATCAGTAATTAAAGTCAGAAAGAAGGGTTCAGTACTGCAGATCAGTAATAGAATAAAGAATAAAGGGTTTCAGTACCACAGATCAGTAATGGAAGTCAGAAGGAAGGGTTGTGTTCAACAGATCAGTATTTGCATTCAGAAGGAAAGGTTCAGTACTGCAGATCAGTAATTGAAGTCAGAAAGAAGGGTGATGTATCTCAGGTAGAACTAGGCAGTGCTCCACGGAGTTCCGTTCCAGTGGTGGAGTCTGTCAAGTCATGCTGCTCATACTGATTTCTAGCACTGGGCGTTTGTCCTGTGCTTTAAAATCAGCAAGAACGGCTTTACACATCAAATCAGAGGGCACTGCTGTTTCCCGCTACTCGAGTAGACATTCTAGTTGCTTCCTCAACGTGAGTGTCAGCTTTCTCAATGAGAGCACCAGATTTCCCAAAGCGAGGGTCGCGACCTGCTGCTATCGCCCATGTTGAGGAATTCTGCCAGGAGGAGTTCTAGTGTGCAATTTTCATGTTGGTGAGCCGCTGAAGAGAAAAAACCCTGCTCCGTTTTACCTCGTGGAATTTTGCGGAACCCTGCACGGAGCACGGAGTGCTGGCAGAGTTTAATTCTTTGCCCTCCCCTAATCTCGAGTCAGTAATAGAAGTCAGAAGGAATCAATCAATCAATCAATCAATCAATCAATCAAGGCATTTATATAGCGCACTACTCACCCGGTGGGTCTCAAGGCGCTAGGGGAGGGGGGTCCGCTACTCCTCGAACAGCCAGGTCCTGAGCTGCTTCCTGAAGGTTCAGTACTGCAGATCAGTAATAGAAGTCGGAAGGAAGGGTTCAGTACCACTGGTCACTAACTGAAGTCAGAAGAAAGGGTTCAGTACTGCAGATCAGTAATAGAAGAAAGAATGAAGGGTTCAGTACCACAGATCAGTAATTGAAGTCAGAAGGAAGGGTTCAGTACTGCAGATCAGTAATTGAAGTCAGAAGGAAGGGTTTAGTTCTGCAGATCAGTAATTGAAGTCAGAAGGAAGGGTTTAGTACTGCAGATCAATATTATAAAAAATAATGAAGGGTTCAGTACCAAAGATCAGTAATTGAAGTCAGAAAGGAGGGTTCAGTGCTGCAGATCAATATTAGAAGAAAAAATGAAGGGTTCAGTACCACAGATCAGTAATTGAAGTCTTAAGGAAGGGTACAGTAATGCAGATCAGTAAGGGAAGTCAGAAGGAAGGGTTCAGTACCACAGATCAGTAATCGAAGTCAGAAGGAAGGGTTCAGTACTGCAGATCAGTAATTGAAGTCAGAAGGAAGAGTTCAGTTCTGCAGATCAGTAATTGAAGTCAGAAGGAAGAGTTCAGTTCTGCAGATCAGTAATGAAAGTCAGAAGGAAGGGTTGTGTTCAACAGATCAGTATTTGAAGTCAGAAGGAAAGGTTCATTACTAGAGATCAGTAATAGAAGTCAGAAGGAAGGGTTCAGTACTGCAGATCAGTAATTGAAGTCAGAAGGAAGAGTTCAGTTCTGCAGATCAGTAATTGAAGTCCGAAGGAAGGGTTGTGTTGAACAGATCAGTATTTGAAGTCAGAAGGAAAGGTTCATTACTAGAGATCAGTAATAGAAGTCAGAAGGAAGGGGTCAGTACTGCAGATCAGCAATCGAAGTCAGAAGGAAGGGTTTAGTACTACAGATTAGTAATTGAAGTCAGAAGGAAGGGTTCAGTACTGGAGATCAGTAATTGGAGTCAGAAGAAGGGTTCAGTTCGGCAGATCAGTAATCGAAGAATGAATGAAGGGTTCAGTACCACAGATCAGTAATTAAAGTCAGAAAGAAGGGTTCAGTACTGCAGATCAGTAATAGAATAAAGAATAAAGGGTTTCAGTACCACAGATCAGTAATGGAAGTCAGAAGGAAGGGTTGTGTTCAACAGATCAGTATTTGCATTCAGAAGGAAAGGTTCAGTACTGCAGATCAGTAATTGAAGTCAGAAAGAAGGGTGATGTATCTCAGGTAGAACTAGGCAGTGCTCCACGGAGTTCCGTTCCAGTGGTGGAGTCTGTCAAGTCATGCTGCTCATACTGATTTCTAGCACTGGGCGTTTGTCCTGTGCTTTAAAATCAGCAAGAACGGCTTTACACATCAAATCAGAGGGCACTGCTGTTTCCCGCTACTCAAGTAGACATTCTAGTTGCTTCCTCAACGTGAGTGTCAGCTTTCTCAATGAGAGCACCAGATTTCCCAAAGCGAGGGTCGCGACCTGCTGCTATCGCCCATGTTGAGGAATTCTGCCAGGAGGAGTTCTAGTGTGCAATTTTCATGTTGGTGAGCCGCTGAAGAGAAAAAACCCTGCTCCGTTTTACCTCGTGGAATTTTGCGGAACCCTGCACGGAGCACGGAGTGCTGGCAGAGTTTAATTCTTTGCCCTCCCCTAATCTCGAGTCAGTAATAGAAGTCAGAAGGAATCAATCAATCAATCAATCAATCAATCAATCAAGGCATTTATATAGCGCACTACTCACCCGGTGGGTCTCAAGGCGCTAGGGGAGGGGGGTCCGCTACTGCTCGAACAGCCAGGTCCTGAGCTGCTTCCTGAAGGTTCAGTACTGCAGATCAGTAATAGAAGTCGGAAGGAAGGGTTCAGTACCACTGGTCACTAACTGAAGTCAGAAGAAAGGGTTCAGTACTGCAGATCAGTAATAGAAGAAAGAATGAAGGGTTCAGTACCACAGATCAGTAATTGAAGTCAGAAGGAAGGGTTCAGTACTGCAGATCAGTAATTGAAGTCAGAAGGAAGGGTTTAGTTCTGCAGATCAGTAATTGAAGTCAGAAGGAAGGGTTTAGTACTGCAGATCAATATTATAAAAAATAATGAAGGGTTCAGTACCAAAGATCAGTAATTGAAGTCAGAAAGGAGGGTTCAGTGCTGCAGATCAATATTAGAAGAAAAAATGAAGGGTTCAGTACCACAGATCAGTAATTGAAGTCTTAAGGAAGGGTACAGTAATGCAGATCAGTAAGGGAAGTCAGAAGGAAGGGTTCAGTACCACAGATCAGTAATCGAAGTCAGAAGGAAGGGTTCAGTACTGCAGATCAGTAATTGAAGTCAGAAGGAAGAGTTCAGTTCTGCAGATCAGTAATTGAAGTCAGAAGGAAGAGTTCAGTTCTGCAGATCAGTAATGAAAGTCAGAAGGAAGGGTTGTGTTCAACAGATCAGTATTTGAAGTCAGAAGGAAAGGTTCATTACTAGAGATCAGTAATAGAAGTCAGAAGGAAGGGTTCAGTACTGCAGATCAGTAATTGAAGTCAGAAGGAAGAGTTCAGTTCTGCAGATCAGTAATTGAAGTCCGAAGGAAGGGTTGTGTTGAACAGATCAGTATTTGAAGTCAGAAGGAAAGGTTCATTACTAGAGATCAGTAATAGAAGTCAGAAGGAAGGGGTCAGTACTGCAGATCAGCAATCGAAGTCAGAAGGAAGGGTTTAGTACTACAGATTAGTAATTGAAGTCAGAAGGAAGGGTTCAGTACTGGAGATCAGTAATTGGAGTCAGAAGAAGGGTTCAGTTCGGCAGATCAGTAATCGAAGAATGAATGAAGGGTTCAGTACCACAGATCAGTAATTAAAGTCAGAAAGAAGGGTTCAGTACTGCAGATCAGTAATAGAATAAAGAATAAAGGGTTCAGTAACACAGATCAGTAATGGAAGTCAGAAGGAAGGGTTGTGTTCAACAGATCAGTATTTGCATTCAGAAGGAAATGTTCAGTACTGCAGATCAGTAATTGAAGTCAGAAAGAAGGGTGATGTATCTCAGGTAGAACTAGGCAGTGCTCCACAGAGTTCCGTTCCAGTGGTGGAGTCTGTCAAGTCATGCTGCTCATACTGATTTCTAGCACTGGGCGTTTGTCCTGTGCTTTAAAATCAGCAAGAACGGCTTTACACATCAAATCAGAGGGCACTGCTGTTTCCCGCTACTCGAGTAGACATTCTAGTTGCTTCCTCAACGTGAGTGTCAGCTTTCTCAATGAGAGCACCAGATTTCCCAAAGCGAGGGTCGCGACCTGCTGCTATCGCCCATGTTGAGGAATTCTGCCAGGAGGAGTTCTAGTGTGCGATTTTCATGTTGGTGAGCCGCTGAAGAGAAAAAACCCTGCTCCGTTTTACCTTGTGGAATTTTGCGGAACCCTGCACGGAGCACGGAGTGCTGGCAGAGTTTAATTCTTTGCCCTCCCCTAATCTCGAGTCAGTAATAGAAGTCAGAAGGAATCAATCAATCAATCAATCAATCAATCAATCAATCAAGGCATTTATATAGCGCACTACTCACCCGGTGGGTCTCAAGGCGCTAGGGGAGGGGGGTCCGCTACTGCTCGAACAGCCAGGTCCTGAGCTGCTTCCTGAAGGCGAGGTGGTCCTGGGTCAGGCGGAGGTGGGTCGGGAGGGATTTCCAAGTCTTGGCGGCGAGGTAGGAGAAGGACCTTCCCCCTGTGGTGGCTCCTCGGATGCGGGGGACGGCGGCGAGGGCATGGCCGGTCGATCGAAGCTGGCGTTTGGGAGCATAGAAGTTGAGGCGGCTGTTGAGGTATCCTGGGCCTTCGTTGTGTAGGGCTTTGTGAGCGTGGGTGAGAAGACGGAAGGTGATTCTCTTGTTGACCGGGAGCCAGTGCAGGTCTCTCAGGTGTCCGGAGATGTGGTTGCGACGGGGGATGTCCAGGATGAGTCGTGCTGAGGCGTTCTGGATCTGCTGGAGCCTCTTCTGGAGTTTGGCGGTGGTTCCGGCGTAGAGGGAGTTGCCGTAGTCCAGCCGGCTGGTGACGAGGGCCTGGGTGACCGTCTTCCTGGTCTCGGTGGGGATCCACCGGAAGATCTTTCGTAGCATGCGCAGGATGTTGAAGCACGTCGAGGAGACGGCGTTGACTTGTCTGGTCATGGAGAGGGAGGAGTCCAGGATGACGCCCAGGTTGCGTGCATGGTCTGTCGGTTTGGGTGCGCTGCCTAGGGTGGGGGGCCACCAGGAGTCGTCCCAGGCGGAGGGTGAAGATCCCAGAATGAGGACTTCCGTCTTGTCCGAGTTCAGTTTCAGGCGGCTGTTCTTCATCCATTCGGCTACCTCTTTCATCCCTTCGTGTAGGTTGGCTCTGGCGGTGGCGGGGTCGTTGGTGAGGGAGAGGATCAGCTGGGTGTCGTCGGCATAGGAGATGATGTTGAGGTTGTGCTGGCGTGCGATGGCTGCGAGGGGGCTCATGTAGACGTTGAAGAGGGTAGGGCTGAGCGAGGAGCCTTGAGGAACGCGGCAGATGACTTCGGTGGCTTCTGATCTGAACGGGGGGAGGCGGACTCTCTGCGTCCTTCCGGCGAGGAAGGAGATGATCCACTCCAGTGCCTTCTCCTGGATTCCGACGTTGCTGAGGCGCTGTACTAGGGTACGGTGGCAGACAGTGTCGAAGGCCGCGGAGAGGTCTAGGAGGATGAGGGCCGCTGTTTCTCCGTTGTCGAGCAGGGTTCAGATGTCATCGGTGGCTGCGATCAGGGCGGTCTCGGTGCTGTGGTTGGCCCGGAAGCCAGACTGCGAGAAGTCGAGGGATCCGTTCATCTCGAGGAAGGCGGCCAGCTGCTTGTTGACGGTCTTCTCGGTGACTTTTGCAGGAAATGGGAGCAGCGAGATGGGGCGGTAGTTCTTGAGGTCGGTGGGGTCAGCTGATGGTTTCTTAAGTAGAGCGCTGAGTTTGGCGTGCTTCCAGCTCTCCGGGAAGGTAGCGGTGTTGAAGGAGGTGTTGATGATGTCCCGCAGGTAGGGTGCGATGACAGTGTCGGCCTTGTTGAAGACGTGGTGAGGGCAGGGGTCGGTTGGAGATCCGGAGTAGATGGAGTTCATCGTGCGGACGGTGTCTTCGGTGCTGATCGGTGTCCAGGCGCGGAGGGTGGTGGTGGGGGGCGCTGGTTCGGTCGTGGCATGCGTCGGTTGAGTGCTGAAGCTGTTGTGTATGTCCGCGATCTTGTTGTGGAAGTAGGAGGCGAGGGAGTTGCAGAGGTCTTGTGAAGGGGTGATGTCGTTGTTTCTGGCGTTGGGGTTGGAGAGCTCTTTAACGATGTTGAAGAGTTCCTTGCTGTTGTGTGCGTTGTTGTCCAATCGTTCCTTGAATGCAGTTTTCTTGGTGGCGTGGATCAGTTGGTGGTGTTTTCGGGTGGCGAGCTTGAGGGCAGTCATGTTGTCCGGTGTTGGGTCTTTGCGCCATGCTTTCTCGAGGGCTCTGCAGTTCTTCTTGGAGCTCTTGAGTTCGTCGGTGAACCATGGGGCTTTCTTGCTGCCGGGTCTGCTAGGCGGGATCCTCAGAGGGGCGAGGTCATCTGTGCAGTCGCTGATCCACTTCGTGAGGTTGGTGGCCGCTTCGCTGGGGTTTGTTGCGCTGGTGGGTGGGTTCTTGCTCAGGGAAGTTGCAAGCTGGTCGGCTGTGATCTTGTTCCAGCTTCTGCGTGCAACCTGTTGCTGGTGGTGGTGGATTGTGGTCCTTCTGAAGCTGAAGTGGACGCAGCTGTGGTCCGTCCAGTGGAGTCCGGTGGCGTGGCTGAAGGTGATGTCCTTGCTGGATGAGAAGACGGGGTCGAGTGTGTGTCTGGCGTAGTGGGTGAGGAAGGGTTCAGTACTGCAGATCGGTGATAGACGTCAGAAGGAAGAGTTCAGTACCGTTGTAGTAACTGAGTCTTTGGCTCAGCTGTACAAGGTTTGTATTCACACTCACGGATAACATGTGGGAATTTAGTACAATGCACCAAACATTGAATGTGAAAGACAGATTGTTGAAGCCCCGCAGGACCCCACTCAATAAATTGATGAAGTGGTATCATAGCTTTAGAGTTACTGCCAGTCCTTAGACAGGGATCCAAGACTCTATGGTGATTGGAAAGACATGATTGATGATTGAGAATTCATACGTGCAACTTAGCCCAAGGGCATCAAGGCGCCCAAACTAAAGAAACCGTCTCAAATTCACCGAGTACACATCTAAGAGTACGATTTTGGAAAAGGGGGTGGTGATGAGCAGAGTTTCTGAATGATGCAGAATACTCCTACCCAGTCAAGAGATCAGGGCTTGATCCATCACCGTTTTTTAGCTCACTGCACCATCCCAGCTCAGAACCTGGCTACATGCAAATTAGTCTGTTCCTGTCCCAGTGCATGATGGGAACAGGGCAAACCAAACTACCAAGCCAATTCTTGTACTGGGAAGGAAACAAGCTTCCGGGGACCGGTTTCTGGCATTTCAGCCGTCGTCGGCCCGGCTTGCTTGAATCCTGATGGTGCAATGAGCAAGGGACTCACTTCTGAGTATACCCTCCCACACATAGTGTGGACAAAATCGATTTTGGAAAAGGGGGTGGTGATGGACAGAGTTTCTGAATGATGCAGAATACTCCTACCCAGTCAAGAGATCAGGGCTTGATCCATCACCGTTTTTTAGCTCACTGCACCATCCCAGCTCAGAACCTGGCTACATGCAAATTAGTCTGTTCCTGTCCCAGTGCATGATGGGAAAAGGGCAAACCAAACTACCAAGCCAATTCTTATACTGGGAAGGAAACAAGCTTCCGGGGATCGGTTTCTGGCATTTCAGCCGTCGTCGGCCCGGCTTGCTTGAATCCTGATGGTGCAATGAGCAAGGGACTCACGCCTGAGTATACCCTCCCACACATAGTGTGGACAAAATCGATTTTGGAAAAGGGGGTGGTGATGGACAGAGTTTCTGAATGATGCAGAATACTCCTACCCAGTCAAGAGATCAGGGCTTGATCCATCACCGTTTTTTAGCTCACTGCACCATCCCAGCTCAGAACCTGGCTACATGCAAATTAGTCTGTTCCTGTCCCAGTGCATGATGGGAACAGGGCAAACCAAACTACCAAGCCAATTCTTATACTGGGAAGGAAACAAGCTTCCGGGGACCGGTTTCTGGCATTTCAGCCGTCGTCGGCCCGGCTTGCTTGAATCCTGATGGTGCAATGAGCAAGGGACTTACGTCTGAGTATACCCTCCCACACATAGTGTGGACAAAATCGATTTTGGAAAAGGGGGTGGTGATGGACAGAGTTTCTGAATGATGCAGAATACTCCTACCCAGTCAAGAGATCAGGGCTTGATCCATCACCGTATTTTAGCTCACTGCACCATCCCAGCTCAGAACCTGGCAACATGCAAATTAGTCTGTTCCTGTCCCAGTGCATGATGGGATCAGGGCAAACCAAACTACCAAGCCAATTCTTATACTGGGAAGGAAACAAGCTTCCGGGGACCGGTTTCTGGCATTTCAGCCGTCGTCGGCCCGGCTTGCTTGAATCCTGATGGTGCAATGAGCAAGGGACTCACGTCTGAGTATACCCTCCCACACATAGTGTGGACAAAATCAATTTTGGAAAAGGGGGTGGTGATGGACAGAGTTTCTAAATGATGCAGAATACTCCTACCCAGTCAAGAGATCAGGGCTTTATCCATCACCGTTTTTTAGCTCACTGCACCATCCCAGCTCAGAACCTGGCTACATGCAAATTAGTCTGTTCCTGTCCCAGTGCATGATGGGAACAGGGCATACCAAACAACCAAGCCAATTCTTATACTGGGAAGGAAACAAGCTTCCGGGGACCGGTTTCTGGCATTTCAGCCGTCGTCGGCCCGGCTTGCTTGAATCCTGATGGTGCAATGAGCAAGGGACTCATGTCTGAGTATACCCTCCCACACATGGTGTGGACAAAATCGATTTTGGAAAAGGGGCTGGTGATGGACAGAGTTTCTGAATGATGCAGAATACTCCTACCCAGTCAAGAGATCAGGGCTTGATCCATCACCGTTTTTTGGCTCACTGCACCATCCCAGCTCAGAACCTGGATACATGCAAATTAGTCTGTTCCTGTCCCAGTGCATGATGGGAACAGGGCAAACCAAACTACCAAGCCAATTCTTATACTGGGAAGAAAACAAGCTTCCGGGGACCGGTTTCTGGCATTTCAGCCGTCGTCGGCCCGGCTTGCTTGAATCCTGATGGTGCAATGAGCAAGGGACTCACGTCTGAGTATACCCTCCCACACATAGTGTGGACAAAATCGATTTTGGAAAAGGGGGTGGTGATGGACAGAGTTTCTGAATGATGCAGAATACTCTACCCAGTCAAGAGATCAGGGCTTGATCCATCACATCTAAGAGTACGCCTGACAAAAAAACAAAGTTTTCAATTCTTTGCGAAAGCGTGCCAGAGAGGGTAATCCCACCAATTCAGGTGGAAGAGAGTTCCAAAGATTAGGAACTATGGTGAGAAAGGCTTTCCCTCCCCATCTTGCTTTGGCAAATCTAGGGACTAATAGGAGATTTTTTGAAGATGAACAAAGGGTTCTGCAGGGAGAATAGGGATGAAGGAGAGACCTAATACTCTCTGAACCAGAGCCATAAACAGCCCCATGAGAAAGGCAAAGAAGCTTAAATGTGATCCTGGACTCAACAGGGAGCCAATGGAGAGATTTCCTGGCCAGGGTTGCAGAAGAGAGTCTAGGAAGATTGAGCACCATCCTGGCCGCAGCATTCTGCACCATCTGTAAGCGATGGATAAGGCTCTTATTCATGCCCACATACAGAGCATTACAGTGGTCCAGTCTCAAAGAGACCAGAGCCACTGCAGCCTGTTTTCGGGCATCAGGGGAGAGGTAGGCTGCGATCTTTCTGAGGATCCTGATGATACCACAACAGGTGGAGACTGTTCTGCTGACCTGATGGTCAAAGGAGAGAGAGGTATCAATCAGGACCCCCAGATTCTTGGCGGAATGTGAGGGAGTAGGACAAACACCCAAGGATTCCGGCCACCAGTCATTAGACCAGATGTCCTGTCGGCACCCAAAAATCAAGACCTCCGTCTTCTCCCCGTTGAGTTTTAGAAAATTTCGTATCATCCACTGGGAAACTGCCTCCATACAGGTTCTAAAGTTGAGGGCAGATTCACTCACAGACTGTGTGAGGAATACCATGGTTTGGGTGTCGTCGACATACAACAACACCTCAGAACCATATGACCTCACTACCTTGGCAAGAGGGGCGACGTATATATTAAAAAGGGTATGGAAGATCCCTGGGGCACCCCACACTGCACTGGTTTGGGGGAGGACAAAAAGTCACCCAGCTTCACTCTTTGTTCCCTCTGATGTAGGAAGGAAGTAAGAAGACTAAGTGCCGAACCTCCAACTCCTATCTCCCTGAGCCTGGCAAACAGGACTAGAGGAGACATGGTGTTGAAAGGTGCCGTGTGGTCGAGTAGGACCAGAAGAGTAATCTGGCCCCTATCAACCCTCGAGCGGATCTTGTTAACGACCACCGTAAGGGCAGACTCAGTACTATGGGACTTTCGGAAGCCATGCTGCAAAATGTCCAGCAGGCCTGAATCATCCAAAAAGGTGGTAAGGTGGCAATTAAGATGGGCCTCGAGAATCTTGGCAGGGGCCGGAAGCAGAGAAATTGGTCGAAAATTTTTCAGTACCACAGGATCAAGATAGGCCTTCTTCAAGAGAGGCTTGACAACCGCTTGTTTCCAGGAGAGGGGAAAAGTTCCCTCAGTAATTGCAAGATTCATCACCTCAAGAAGAGGGGGAATAACCACCTCCCTGCAGGCTTTCAAAATTTTAAGCGGACAAGGGTCCAAGGGGGAGCCTGATTTGATGTTATCAAGGAGGCGGTTAGTCTCATTGAGGGTGAGAAGCGGAAAGACGGACAGACTCAGCACAGGTTCCGAGGCCTGGATCCCTGCTACAGAAGCAGGAGAATGGAGAGGGAGCAGGCTAAGCTCAGGTACAGGAGCCAAAGGCACTGCTGCGAAAGGGGAAACGGGAGAGGAATCCAGCTGATGATTAAGGCATTCCAGTGCGTTATAAATGTCAACAATTTTAGTGTGGAAGAAAGTGGAAATTTTGTCACAGAGCTCCTGTGTTTCAACAATAGGAGCGATGGTCTTGGGGGCAGAGAGGGAGTCAATGATTTTAAAAAGATCTTTTGAAGAATTCAGAGAGGTGGTAAGATTAACATAGAATGCCTTTTTTTCCTCCATGATCGCTAATTTATATTCTTTTAAGAGATGTTTTTGTTTTATCTTCTCAGTGGGATCGAGATTACCGCGCCCAAGCCTCTCTTGTCTTCTGCAATCCTGCTTCAACTGTCTGAGCTTATCAGCGAACCAGGGCGCAGAAGGGCCCTTTCGAGCAGATAATGCTGTTTAGCGGGAGCTAAAATATCTACAGCCTCCATGGTGATATTACCCCTACCGCAGAGTTAGTGTCCTTATTTAAGGAGGAGCCAAGTCTAGGAAAATCTGGGGCTAGGGCTTCAATATTGATTTCCCTGAGATTTCTTTTAAGTCCCCATTTCTTGGAGTCTGATTGCGCAGGGGCTGTGCTGTGTATCATTAGCTCAATGGGCACAGCCCAATGATCTGACCAGGCCAAGGGGATCAGGGTACCTGTCTTCAGTCTGGAATCATTAGAGAACACCCCATCCAATGTATGGCTTGATGAGTGAGTAGGACTGTCCACAAGTTAGGTCATGCCGCATGCGTCCATGGTTTCTACCAGGGATAGAGTGTCTCTGGAGCTAGAATTTTCTAAATGGAAAATAAAGTCCCCTAGAAGAGTGAGATTGGGTCTATCGATGAAAGGTTCCACTAACTTCATCAGGTCTTGACAGAAGAAGGTTCTAGGGCCAGGGGGCCTGTAAAATAGGATACCTGAGATGAAAACTGTAGGAGTGAGGTTGATAGAAAAATACATGGCCTCAAAAGAGTCTGAGGCAATGGAAAGGTACTCAGTTTGGCAAATGAGGGAATCTTCTCAATACCACTCACAAACTGCACTAAGAAAAAGACACTTTAGCCCCTTGCATGCTGATGATGGCCGGGAGCCGTCATGACACACAGTGCTCGTGTACTGATGACGGCTCCCAGCCGTCATGACCGCATCCGCGATCGGAATGTGCCGCACAGGCACGGAATCGCGGCAGCATGCAAGGGGTTAACTAAACAGGGTTTATTTCAACAGGCTTGCCCTGTTACGTAGCACATATAAAAAACCACCCAAATATAAAGAAATCACCATAAATGCATGTTGTGAATAATGAGAATAAAATGAAAATTTCTACCATGGTGAAAATGGCATCTAAAAACCTAAAACCCTGAAACCTACTCCTATGTAGTAGTTAAACTTGAATCTGGAGTTTCATGGGGAGAATCAATGCACTAAATACCTGTTTACAGCAAAACACTGTAGCTGTCAAAAGTCAGTGAGACATATTCCTCGTGGTATTGAGACAGAATATCCATTTGGAAATGTCGACTTACACAAATATCGAATTAGAAATATTGTGACACTAAAATATCGATAGCAAGAATATTGTGGTCAATAATATTGATTTTAAGGTAAGAAATATTGTTTAAAAAAATATAAAAGTCATTAATATTGTTTATTTAAAAGATTGATTTCTTTTAATTAGTGTTATGTATTTTAGTTCACATTTTAACATATGTGGCGTATGTTTTTGTATAAGTATTTTTTAATTTTTTTAAAATATGTGGTAAATATTTAGTAGTTATCAATTTTATTTTAATTTGATTTTGCATTTTTTATTTCTGTAGCCAATTGTGAGTTTATAGGGAAATAGGGTGGGAAGTAATTTGATAATAAATTAATGATTATTTTTTATTTAATAATATTTATTTAATTGAGATGTTGTAGTGTTAATTGTGGTAAGTAATTTATTTGTAATTATTAATTGGTTGTGAATTAATATTAATTAATTAATCAGTAATTAAGTATGGTAATTGTGTATTTGTTTTAGGTGTAGGTTTTTGGGTTTATATAGGTAAAGGGTGGGAAATAATTTATTTGTGATTTATTTATAATTATTTGTCAATTTATATTATTAATTGATTGAAAGTTAATTATGGAAATTGTGTAATTAATTTAAGTTGCAGGCTGTAGGGCTGAGCGGGTAAAGGGTGGGATGTAACTGATGTTTTACTAATTAATAACTAATTGTAGATTTATATTAATTTTTTCATTGTAAATTAAATATGGAAATCGCATAATTAATTTTAAGTGTGGGTTGTGGGATTTATAGGGGTGGGAAGTAATTTATGTTTAATTAGTTAATAATTAGTTCATCTTTCATATTAATTAATTGATATTTAATTAGGGTAATTGTTTAGAATTTTTGTGTGTGGATTTTTTCTTTTATTGGGATAAAGGGTGGGGAGTAAATTAATTTTACTTACTTTATAAGTTTTAATTGTGTAATTTGTTTTACAGTTTAACTTTAGCTGTGGGTTGTGGGGATTATATGGGTAAAGTGTGGGAAGTTAATACACTTATACTATGAGCTATAATTTGTTTTTGAATTAATAATATTTCTTTACTTGGTAATTTGTTATGTTAATTATGAAAGTACATTAAAAAAATAGACGTGGATTGTACATTTTGTGGTGTGATAAGGTAGGGCATCAAAAAAGTAAATTTATGTTTTTATAATTTTTCTGTTTCTAAATAATTTCTAAACAAAAATATTTCTTTGTTTGAAAATTATTTTTATTTAATTTGGTATATAGTATTTTTTGGTACTTGTTATATGTGTTTAATATTATAATATTTTTATATTGTTTTAATATTAAATATATTTGTATTTTAATTTTTAACATATTTATATATTTTTTATTTATTTTGCTTTTTCAATATTTGTGTGTTAATATTTTGATTGTTTTTAATTTTTAAACTGACTGGAGTGAGAATATTAATTGTTACTCCTCTGCAATCCAATACTCTCGCTACAATTGTACTCACTGGAGTGGGAATGGAGTAATTTTTACCCCTCAGGAATCCAACACTTTCCCTACTGTTGCATTCATAAGAGTGGAAATAGTAACTTTTACCCCTCCACTATCTAATACTTTCCCTACTGTTACACTCACTGGAGTGGGAAGTGGGAATAGTAATTTTTACCCATCCGAAATCCAACACTTTCCCTACTGTTGCATTCATAAGAGTATATATATAAATAAATATATATATATATATATATATATATATATATATATATATATATATATATATATATATATATATATATATATATATATATATATATATATATTCACTGAAAACAGCACAGGTTTCAGGGGTGTTATAGTTAGTTGGCCATTTTTCACTCGTACGAAACCATTGAAATTCCCCTGTTATAGTTAGTTGTACTAACTATAACTCATGCGCCCGCAATCCACGGCTGATAATGTTACATATTACATCATTCATGACATGGTCAGTGACTTGACTGACGACATCACTGATGACATCTCAAATGACATCACTGATGACATCACTGATGACATCATCCAGTGAATGTGGTTTGGTTCGATATTTAAATATGTATTATATATACATAGCAATCTGCCTTGAAGTCTGAATGAGGTTTCTTAGCACTCTTTCCTGCTTTTTTATATCGTTAAAGTTGACTTCATAACTTTTGTTTCTCGGCAAATCACTTAATCCTTCTGCGTTTCTTTAATTTGCCAAGCGCCACGTGGCCTTCCCTGCAGAAGTGTCCTACGTGCTGTTCAACTTAATGCAATGTAGTTTTTCTCGTGTAAGTAGTGCGTCACGTGCCCCATGCATTGCAAAAGTAATGTTTTCGGCAATAGTGTAATTTAGCACGGTTTCCAGATCTTTTACCTCAAATATCTTGCCTTCGTAGGTGATGTTTCTGGGCAAATCACTTAATCCTGCCGCTTTTCAATTTTTAAGTAGTGCGCCACGTGCTGCTTCCTCCCCATACAATGCACATGTAATCGATTGGCCAATGTTGTATTTTAGCACGCTCTCCATGTTTTTTAATAACGTTAAACTTGATTTCTTATCATTTGTTCTGTGCAAATCAGTTAATCCTGCCGCATTTCTTTAATTTGCCAAACGCCACCTGACCGCTCCTGCAGCAGTGTCCTAGGTGCTGTTCAAGTTAATGCGATGTCGTTTTTCTCGTGTAATTAGTGCATCACGTGCCCCATGCATTGCAAAAGTAATTTGTTCGGCAATAGTGTATTTTAGCATGGTTTCCAGCTCTTATACCTCAAATATCTTGCCTTTGTAGGTGATATTTCTGGTCAAATCACTTAATCCTGCGGCCTTTAATTTTTTTTAAGTAGTGCGCCACATGCTGCTTCCTTCCCATGCAATGCATATGTAATCGATTGGCCAATGTTGTATTTTAGCACGCTCTCCATGTTTTTTAGTAACATTAAACTTGATTTCTTATCCTTTGCTCTGTGCAAATCAGTTAATCCTGCCACGTTTCTTTAATTTGCCAACCGCCACGTGGCCGCTCCCACAGCAGTGTGCTACGTGCTGTTCAAGTTAATGCAATGTAGTTTTTCTTGTGTAAGTAGTGCATCACGTGCCCTATGCATTGCAAAGGTAATTTGTTCGGCAATAGTGTATTTTAGCACGGTTTCCAGCTCTTATACCTCAAATATCGTGCCTTTGTAGGTGATATTTCTGAGCAAATCACTTAATCCAGCCGCCTTTAATTTTTTTAAAGTAGTGCGCCACATGCTGCTTCCTTCCCATGCAATGCACATGTAATCGATTGGCTAATATAGTATTTCAGCAAGCTCTCCAAGTTTTTTAATAACCTTAAACTTGATTTGTCCCCTGTTCTATCTTATTAAACAGATGTCTCAACCATGGGACATACTGGTCGCCACAAGATGTTTATTCCTGCCCATGCACTATACCAGGTGGTGATGAACAACTCGACACACCAGATCCACTGACTGCTCTCCATATGTTATCAGCCGAACATTCTGATATTCCTAACGGAGTTATCAGGTTTGACTTCAACATTTCATGATAGAAAAGCATTCTGAAATAAGCATTTGTGAATTTCATGTGTTTGCAAACAGATAACTGTGCTGTTCTCATATTTCGGTAGAATTAGTGGGCATTCTCATATCGACATAACAAAAAAAAAAAAGCAAGTCCTCCCGATTTTATTAGCCAAATACGTAATTTTAAATTGAACAATGTATGAGTTATAATTTTTCTTGCTTCTGTAAATATTTTTATAAAATAGAAATCTCCATTGTGATAGTCTTATACACTTTTGTTTCTGAAACCCATATATTTCTCATTTAAATATTTGTTATACGTTTTCAGCCTGCACTTCAGATACAAAGTGAAAATGTTGTTTTGAATTTTTTTATTTGAAGACATGTCTTTCAATTTTTCTTGATGTTTATTTCTCATTTCCTAGATCTTGGAAGACCAAAAAGGATTCTATCAGATCAAGGCCAGGAGTTTGTGAATGAAGTGAGTGAACAATCTCGGCTTAACATTTGTATAATGCAATGCTATTTCCTTTTTTGCTGACCAAATGTAACCTCTGATGATTGCTTTTCATCCCCAATCCTATTGAGAACAATTGTTTCATGAACATTAAAATTAACGTTGGACATATGTACAACATATACATTTTTAACTCTGTTTTTAGTTTGCAGAATGCTACATAAGTCAGCAGAAAATTGCCGACATTGAAGAAAGTATATCCTCCTGTTCCAGTTCATAACACCGATGTCTCAAATATGGCATGAACTAGTTGTGTGAAACCAGAAAGATTCACACATTTTTAACGGATAACGAATAAGGTAAATACTCTCAATATAACTAGTCGACAAAGTTAAAAAGTAACAGATATAAGTACTTGAGGGGTTTTCGGTGGCAGATAATCTCCAATTTACACTTGAACGGATGGGTCTGATACAGGGTTGATCTCTATATAACTAATGGATAATTAGGTATTAGAATGGCATACAGAGCTCCCAACCTTCTTACTTTTTCTCTTAAAGGGTTCCAAATTGGGGACGAATATTAGGCTGTGCAGTAGAGGTTGAGGGTGTTGCTCCACTGGTACTTGGGCTTCCTCATGAAGCAGGAGGAGCCTCTCTCAATCTCCTTAACTCTTCCTTTGCAAAGTTGACCGGATTCTTAGTCTGAAAGTGCTTCCGCATGCTTACAGTTCCACACCAGTACACTTTATTAGGGTCTCCTCTTGAAAGCAGTCTTGCATATGCGGCAAGTAATTTTTCTTGCATTTACCTTTTTTACGACTTGTGGAAATTAATTTCAAAACATTCAATAAATACGGTGTCACTATGCATTGTGTCAAATGCTTTATTAAAAATCTGCAGAAAAATTGTCCCTTTAATTGTCGTAACGCACACAGCCAGTAAGAATGAACACTGCAGCTGAAGTGCATTACACAAAGGTAGTAAGAATGAAATTACATGATTGGGTATTAGGATGCCATACAGAACTCACATATAAAGTGGTTCCCCAGCCTTCTTACATTTTCTCTTGAAGGCTTGATAAGCTCTTTACAAGAGAATTTGAAAGGAGAAAGCAGGAGATGAATAACAGAGGTAGGACATTATATCTCATAGTGCAAAAATATATAAAAAGAGTGGACTAAAGTGTGCATGTACAATGGCCAGTGCAACCATTTTGAGAGGGAGTACATCCAAGGTCAAGTGAAGAGATTTGATTGATAAGGCATATCAAAGGAGGTGCAACAGCGGGGAGGAAGGTCCATGGGTGGTGGAGGCTGGGTTTTGTAAATTTGCTCCATCTATACCTTACTCTCTCTCACAGTTTTAATGTCATTTTCTCTCTCTTTCTCTCTCTCACATCGTTTCGCTTACTTTTTTAAAGTTATGAACGCAGCTGTCCACTCTGATGTGTAGAACCAAAGCTGAGTTGAAGTTGCGAACTCTACTGTTCACAGTGTTTCCACAAAGTAAGCAGAGCAGCCTAGATATAGAATGCCTCCGATTAAATGCATTACAAATAAAGGATATTATTTACAAACCCCTTGTGCCACTTTTGCCTCACTTTCAACATGAGAAAAGTATCACAAAATTGGAACAAGAGTTTTGTAAATAAGCCCTAAAAAATATTGTCCTGAATAATGACTTGATCTCTCACCTAATTCTGTCTCATCTCTGAATCATTTTAAAGACCTGTTCATCTGTAATATAAATATGACGCGGTAGGCGGTTCTATACAGACACCATTTGAATGCAAGCCTATAAGATAAGTGAAATCTATCAGGCAGACTGCACATATTTTAAAAAAAGTAAATATCGTCAAGTGTTACTTTGACTTGTAATGTTTGACCTCATTTAGTCACAACAATCTAATTTTAAACACTAATCTTTTTTGTTTTGCAGATTAACTACTGTACTTCTATCGGAGTCCATATTATATGCTGTTTATTATATTGTTTTGTTAAAGTTATGGTTCTAGTTATTTATTGTATTGTTATCATTTAGTTATATTTCCAGTTATTTATTGTTTTAATAAAAGTTAATTAAAAAAGTACATACGTCTTATTTTTTGTGGGGGTAGCAGTCCTCAATAGAAATGATAATTTGAAGTATAATTCTGAGGCTAACTATTTACCGGATCTTTACCAGAGTCTATACCTACAACTAATGGTTACAATTCAAAAGTTTTTAAAGTACAACTCCATTAGCAACATAGTGTGGTGAACTTCTAACCTCTGTGCTCACGTAAGTGTTCCATGAACTGTTACTATGGTAACAGGCAGAAAGCCGTTTGGGGGTAGGGTTAAAGGTTTCTGGCTGTACAAAAACCGTTATATTTACCCAGGATCATCTACATGACAGAAAGGAAAGCAAAGTAAAACAAAACACTGTGTAACAGATTTACAACCCCCTTGCACCACTTTCGTGTCCAACCCCCACCTACAAAATTACAAGCATGTGGGCATCAATGACCCCCTCAAGCTCTGGGAATCACCACCCCCGGGAATTAGTGTATTACGGGAGGCAGACAGTGTGGCCCTCAGCCTGGTGCCCTCGAGGGGCCTGGGAACTACCATGACCCGTTCTTGCAGTATCCCGAGGTGCCTCCCCCAGGTAGACTGCTGTTCATGACTCCGGCCTCCCATAGCAAACTTAGGGGCCTATTACGATTGCGGATTTCCCGCATCCTCCGGGCCGGCGGAAGCCACCGCCGGCCCGGAGGATGCAGGAAAACTGCTGCGGATGCTTGAAAGACCCACCACCAAATTAGGATGGCTGATGGGTCTTGGAATCTGTCCGCCGCTTTTCCACCGCGGTCGCCTTCCGACCGCGGCGGAAAAGCATTAACATGGCTGCCGGTGTCTATCAGACACCGCCAGTCATATTATGATGGAGTAGAAAGTATGCTTTTCCACGGCGGCTTTTCCGCCGTGGAAAAGCATACGGACCTTCACTTCGGGGGCCCGTTGCGAGCCCCTGGGTGAAGGGGGGGTGGGGGGTGCACATGGGTGGTACCTATGGTACCCCCCTGCATTTGTGTGAACAAAGCGGCAGTCACCGCGTGGAGCCTGCCGCTTTGTGCACGCAAATGCTGTTCATGCATTTTTAACATTGCGGCGGGTGCAGCTTGAAGCTGCACCCACCGCAATGTTAAAAATAGAGGATGTGGGAGGGAGGAGCTACGCTGCGAACCAAGATGGCCGCATAAGCTCCCGGCTCCGCCGACCTCCGCCGGCGGCTCGTCTATCCTGTTCTCTATCCTCCGCCCACGCCCTATGCCTGGATGTATGAAGGTTACCTGATGCCAGCCGTGCCATCCCGGACTTCCTACCTTACTCGGAGACGGAATTATGTCGTGTCCCATTTTAGGCCTACTCCAGGGCTGCCGCCGGGACCTCGATTCCTGAACTGTCCGAGTGGGAACTGATCAACATCGGCTGTGGGACCTAGGTTGTGGCCGGTCTTCCGGATTCAACACATTTTTTGCACTTTCGACTTGTGACCTTGTTGATGGCGAGTGCCGGAGGAGAGGCATCGTGACGTGTGTGATCCTCCCTAACCGTAGCTGGGGGCTGTGTGCCTGACCCTCGTTTCCCGGTCCGGGGGCTAACGGGCTGCACCCACGGCCGGTGACTGTGTTGAGCGTGCCAATCCGGGGCGCCCCTGTTGTTGAGATCACCTGAATGAGTGCCCGGAGCCCGGCGATGTGGGCTGGAGATTGTGTCCCCCTCCGTCCTCTGGGCCCTGGGATGGAGGGAACGGATAGCGCACATTCATTAAGTTCTGTAATGGCGGCGATTGGGGCGCTCCTCTCACAATTCACCGTCACATGTGTCTCCCTGGCGGCAAAGCTGGATGATGTCTGCTCGCAACCGGCCACTGACGCTGCGGCACCTGAACAGCAGTTTGCGGTCCAGTTGATCGATTTGGCCCATCACCTCGAGATGCCCGAACGGCAGCCCGACCTCACTCACTTGGGAGTCGGCCCCACTTCTCCTTCACCCGTTACAGAGCCTGGTCTTCCCTTCACGTTTCCTATACGATGGAGTATCGTCGCTGGAGGTTCTGATCGTCAATGCCGGGTCTCAGGGTCCGGTCAAAGGGGACTGCCATTTATCTTCGTCCTGGCCCGTCTGTATAACGGAGGCCGCCATTTTGTGTCCGGACCTTGTTCCATCTTCAGTGCCTCGGACTGCCGTGGACGTTTTGCCTGCCTCTGGTCGGCTGTGGCTGGGTTGGCGCGTGCTTCGGAAAGGATTCGCACTGGTCAGGGCTGAATCTGACTTTGAGTTGTTCTTGCTCCTTACCACTGCTTTGAACTACCTGAGACGCTCTTCCTGATTGCATCTGATGTGACTTTGGCAATAGGTCTCCCCGGGTTACTTGCAGGGTTGACTTCTACTTTTCTGGGATTGCTCAGTTAATTTTTGCCGGGATTGCATCGAGTATCTCACCGGGCCTGGGGTGGGGTGGGGGGGTTTCTTATTGGTGACTGTCCTCCCCGTGATAATGCCTACTGCTTGCCTTGATTGACGATGATTGTGCCTTGGGGAGGTCACTGCTGGCGGGGGGTAACGGGTGTCCGGGAGTGTGTCTGTTTTTCTCCTCCTCCATTTCTCTTACTTTTTCCCTTCTCTGGGGCAGTTCCGGGGTGACAGGCACGCTGTTAGTGGGTTAGGCCGTAGCCATTACAGGGGTGCAGGGTGGCGGGTGTGGGGGGGGTTTGTTATTTTAGTTTGTTTTGTTCTATGGTCTCTATCGCTCTTTTCCGGCTTTGGGAGGGTTCTTTCCTCTTTAGTAGGGTTGGCTGCTTCTTGGTCTTGCACCTTTTTTATTTTTTTTGGCATCTCAAAAAGCCTCTGTTTCTCTGCTCTTGGGGGGTGGGCTTTCCAGGATGATACTTCGGAATGTTGCTTTCTGTAGTACTGCTTACTGCCCAGTTTTACCGTCGCGGCTGCCTAGATTATATAGTTGCTTTAGTCATAGCCTATCTCTGACTGTCAATGGGGTACGTCCCCCTCGTCTCTTTTGTGTATTCTCATGTAAGGTGTGATGTCCTTGTTGTTGCAGCCCCTACTCCTCTCTTAAAATTTAAAAATGAAAACCTCCTATCCTGTATTGCGAACCTCAGCCATGTCTGGAATAACTTGAACTATCCTGATTGCTGATTGGCCTACGTTTTTCCTGTTCCTATCTACTGTCTTTGCGGCCGGCCATGGTGGTTGTGGGCTTGCGCATGTATCTCCTTATTTTTTTGAATAAAGGTTTTCACAAAAATTAAAAAAAAAAAAAAAAAATAGAGGATGTGACCGCCACCCTGGCGGTCACATCCTAATCTGCACGGAGGGACCGCCGCTGCCCCTGCGGACGGTCCCTCCTACTCTATGGTGGCGGACGGATGTCCGTCTGCCATCATAATCGTCCCCATAGTTTGCATTTTGATGGACAGAGCATTGAAATCTGTTCTCACTTTCAAAATCCAAAGCAAATTGCATTTCCACATACAAATTAGAATCTCCCCATGCAAAAAAGCAATGCCGGCTCCCAAACAACGCAAATGTTTATCACACAATGTTGCTAAATAAAACAGCAAGTGTGCTCGACTTCTTAAAATACAACCTTATGTTCAAGTTCAAGTTAAAATTTGTACAGCGCACTACTCACCCAGAGGGTCTCAAGGCGCTTGTTATTGTAATGTTATTTTCAATCACGTTATGATACCCAATAAGAGTCATGTTTTAAAAAACAGAAACATGCACCATAGTATTCTGTGTAGAAATGCAACTAGTCCAATAAATTTTGCCCGCAAATTGAGGAAGCTAGAAAATATGTCAATAAATCTGTTTCTACTTTTCTACAAGACTATAGAATGGTGTCCATATACCACAACAATCTGCGTTTCAATATGCATGACATCTATAGAAGAGATAGTGTACAGAGTTTTCCTCATGAACTTTAGACTCTGCATCGGTACTTACTTGTCAGTACTATAATCTCTCAATAAACACAAGGGCTCTTTTTAGAGCCATCCAACATCTATACACATAAGCTTGATACATATCTCAAAAAAATACATGCTTCGTTTTTCTCAGTGGTGAAATGCGCAGATCCTACGCGCATCCCGTGACTTTTGTTGTAAAATAAATGTGTACTTTCTTTGCCCTACGGGTCCTTATGAGACCCCCTGAGCAGGCCTATGGGGTCAGGGTGTGTCAACCCTGCCCCTGTTCACTTTTTCAACACATATTTCACAGACTTCTTCACCCTCACTTCTACCGAAGCACAAAACGGCTGCCAACAGTTCCTGGTTTCAAATGTTTAAAACCGCTTGACAGCCAATTAGAATTGAGCGCGTGATCGGGATGGTGCACTTATGCTACGATGACAATACTGGTACAATCTTCGGATCCGTCGCGCCCATAGATATAATAATGATTTTAACCCTAATTTTCTCAGAAACTACTATACAGACTGACACCAGATAAGCAAAAGGCACAATTTGGAACTGAGGACTACCTCTCTGCCAAATTTGGTGTAATTCCGTTCAGCCGTTCGGGTTGTAGCCGGGTCTAAAGGTTCTATGGGAAATTGCACGGGGAAAACGCGTTTTGGGACCCCCCTTTTTTCTCAGCCCCCGCTTGACCCTGGGGCATATTGGAGGTTCCTGAATCCCTAGGCCTGCTCAGGGGGCCATGGCCCCCCCAATTTTTTTTTTTTTTTAAATCCCGGTATATGCGTATGGTAAGGCGCACCCTGCCGATCCCAAAAATAAACCATTAAGGCGCGTTTACAGAGGGGGAAATAATTCCCCTTGAATACTGGGGGTCCCTGGGGGCCAGGTAGCCCACCAGGAACCTCCAGTATGCGCTAGGGAGCTCCCTTGCCGAGATGTGTAAAGAGGCCACGCCCTTTTTAACACCACTCTGCAACGCAGCCCCCTGGTGCATACTGGAGGTTCTTGGTGGGCTAGTTGGCCCCCAGGGGCCCCCAGTATTCAAGGGGAATTAGTTTCCCCTCTGCATACGCGCTAGGGGGCTGCCATGCAGAGAAGTGTAAAGAGGCCACATGCCTTTTTACACCTCTCTGCAACTCAGCCCCATGGCGCATACTGGAGGTTCCTGTTGGGCTAGTTGACCCCCAGGGACCCCCAGTATGCAAGGGGACTTAACCCCCCAACTTAGAACATGCTATATGCGCGTTTGCACAGTGGTGGAGGTAGGGGGCGGGCTTGAGGTGATATGTGTGCAAACATGCCCTGTGGAGCGTTTTAAGTTGGGGAATTAATTCCTCTTCAATCCAGAGGTCCCCTAGGGGCCAACTTGTCCAACAGGTACCTCCAGTAAGCACCACGGAGCTGCGTTGCATAGTGTTGTGAAAAGGGGGCGTGCCCTCTGAACACCTCTCTGCAACGCAGCTCCCTGGCGCATACTGGAGGGCTAGTTGGCTCACAGGGGACCTCAGGATTGAAGAGTAATGAATTCCCCTAACTCAAACGCGCCACAGGGCTTGTTTGTAGACATGTCACCTCAGGCCCTGCCCCCTTCCTTCACTATTGAGCACACTATTCCTCTAAAATCAGCGGAAATACAAATTCCGATTTACACACCTGTTATCAGGAGATACGTCAGTGCTGCATCTTTGAGCCCACTACTGATCCTGAAAAGTAATTCTAACCATACGTACAGTAACTTGAATGTCCTTTCATAGGCCAACATTGACTGGTTTCACTTGGAAATTCTTCAAGTGTGGAGTTTTGGAACTTAAAAAAATTCCTCTAAAATCAGCCAAACTATGAATTCTGCTTTATTCATTGGTTATCAGGAGAGACCTCAGTGCTGCATCTTTCAGCCCACTACTGATCCTGAAAAGTAATTGTAACCATACTTACAGTAACTTGAATTTCCTTCCATAGGCTTACATTGACTGGTTTCACTTGGAAATTCTTCTAAGTGTGGAGTTTTGGAACTTTGAAAAATTCCTCTAAAATCAGCCGAACTACGAATTCCGAATCACTCACCTGTTATGAGGAGAGACTTCAGTGCTGCATCTTTCACCTCACTACTGTCCCTGAAAAGTAATTTTAACCGTACTTACCAGTAACTTGAATTTACTTCCATAGGTTATCATTCCCTGCTATATAAAATATATATAAATTAAAAAATATTTAAAAATATATATATATTTGTGCTGACATGGTTTTTGGCTCTATTTTTGAGTGATGGTGACTTTAAGCTTGCTACCATCTTGAATCTCTATTCTTGCCTTGTGTTGGTCCTTTTAAGGCCTTTTTCCAGACCTAGAAGCATAAACTAGAGGATAGCTGCTTTATATGATGATAGATCCCTTATTCTTGACTCTAATCCATCTATTGCCTATTGGCTTTGACATAATTATGTGTCCTTTCATCATCCTACCTATAGTAGAGGGTGGATCCTGTAGTCCTGACTTTATATTACATATTGGTATGGTTTGTGTATGTACTCTGACAGGGCTAAGTGTTATTACATCCTTCTCAGGCCTACAAGGCCCGGAACTAGAGAGACACCATTTTGCTTTCTGTCCCTACAGAACTGAGATGCTTGCAGGGTAAAGGTAATGTTTTAGTTATAAGGTGTTGTTCGCCCTAAGCGAACTGGAGAGAACCGGCCAGAGCTGAATCTAATCAGGAAGTGTCTCTGGGCTCAGGTCTCTAGACGAAACAAGCAGCTGGTCACTGTGGGAGCGTCTAGCGCAAGGAGCCTGGTACATGGAATCGGTGGGAGGAGGCTGCTGGCTGGAACTTTCCATGAGGAGACAGCATTCCATATTAGTGAAGTACAGAGGCGGAGTCAGGCAGAAAGAGTTTGAGTTGGAAGGAGTTGAGTCGATGATTGGAGCAGAAAGAGTTGAGTGCAGAAGGAGTGGAGAAAGAGTTGAGTTGGAGCAGAGGAGAGAAGAAGACACAGTGGATGCTTGGAACAGAGAGAAGTCAGTTAGTCAGTTTGTCTGTGAGACAGTTGGAGTCAGAGAAAGAAGAAGATGCTTGGAACAGAGAGAAGACAGACAGACAGTCAGTGATCTGGAACCAGAGAGAGAAGCCAGAACCAGTTGTGAGCAGATGGTGTTTTGAACAAAGAGAAGTGAGATGATGTTTGGAAGTGAAGGAAGCAGTCAGAAGCAGTTACTTATCAGAAGGAGTTGTGATCAGCTGGAGTCTGAAGGGATACCTTTTGGAAGAGACTGAAGTCATATCGTGGATTAGTCTGTGGGAGCAGCTGGAGTGAATTGGACATTGGAACAGAGATAATCAGACAGAGTGAAGAAGCTAGTGGAGCGAACGGTTATCAGAGTGGCAGAAACTATTAGACTGAAGTTGGAAGGTGGAGAGAGTTCGTGGGGGAGAGGAATCCAGTGCAGAGTGATCAGCGCAGATGCGTGTCCAAGAGTGCAGGGGAGGATCTAAGACGAGCTAAGGCACAGACGTGAGAGGAGCCCAGATGACAGCTAGAGCAAGACTTCATACTCATTAGGTGATATCCTTCTTTACCTTTAAACATTAACCTTGCCCCTATTGTGTTGCAAATCCTTTTCCTTTCAGCGGTGTGCAGTATAATCCATTCCCTCTTTAGCTATTTACAGTCCCTGTTAGTTACATGTGGATGTGGTATAGTAATAAAGCTTTACAGAGACCCCGCAGATCTGTGTATGTGTCTATTCCCATTTTACTTTTCAGGCTATGTGTTATAGTGCAGTATGTTATTGTTATTGTATTAAAGATACCCCAGTTCTTAGTGAACCAGTGTATGCCTTATTCTTATACAGTGAAGGTAACCTTTTCTTCTAGTCAGGTGTCAGTGCACGATCGGAAGCGACCCCCGATCAGGTAAGTGGCCACTGAATAATTAGGGAGAGAGGAGCCCTTGAGCTAAGAGAATAAGTTATACATTAAGTAATTCGACCTTTATTCATAATATTGTAGTAGTGATCTTCTAGTGAATAGTGAGAGAAACTTCCCAACATAGAGAGAGAGAGCTGAAGGTATTCATAGGAAAGTGATCGTCATTGGGATGCGGCGTTATACCCACAGGATTGTGGCTTGTTTAGCGAGCACCAGGGAGGATACTGGTGATTATACCCACAGGATTATGGCTTGTTAAGCGAGTACCAGGGAGGATACTGGTATTTATACCGACCGGATTGTGGCTTGAGAGAGCACTGGTTGTGGCCAGTGTGTAATGGTATATAATCAGGACTGCCCCAGGGTAGAATGGTCTGGGCCCATGTGGTCACGAGACTATATTGTGTGAGTGTGGTGTAGGGCATGGACGTCCTTAGTAATCAGTGAGTATTCCTAGTAATCCCTATAGATTTAGTGGTGTTTCTGATGATATGAGCTTGTCAGTCAGTCAGTCAAAAAACTTTATTCGGTTAATTAAAACCATAAAAGCAGTGCATGATACATAGAATCAGATTAAAAAATACAATTAAACAGGTATAAAGAATTGATTGCTACTACTTCTCAGAACACAATAAGCACATTCATTAAAAAAGGGATTGATAGATGAGGGGAACACCTATATCAGCATGTTAGAAACATTCTCGCCAAGGTTTATACAGAAAGTCAGATTTGATGATTAAGTGGTGCGGCAGCTCTTAGTTTATTCTGTCTGGCGGCTGCTACTAGAAAACAGGCTACACCATATGCAACCGGCACCGAGTTCAACATCTGGAGGTATAATAATGCTGGCCGTACCTGGACGAAATTCAAAGGTTTCAAGATGGGAACAAGAAATTATTTTCACGGCACCAGGTAGTGCTCACAGAACATGACCAGGTGCAGAGTGTTCTGTGTTGAAAAACAGTCACATGTACAAGGGGGAACATTTTCTGGGGTACCCCATTCTGTGTACGAGCCAAGGATAAGATGGATCAAATTGAATCTGAACCTTATGAGCAGGAAGCGATGGTAAGGCTTTGTGACATATTTTAAATAGGGTTCCATAGCTGTAGTTGTGGAAAGTTGAAAAAGTAATCTCACCGTAGGTTTACTGAGTTCAACCGATTCTCTTTCGCATTCCAACAAAGTCCGAAAGTGCTGCTTCACCCACTTTACATCCTCTTTTTTGAGATTTTGCGGTAGAGAGTACATTTCCGGGCGCCCTAGCCTCGCACATGCCGCTCTAACATATGCCAGCCATGGTATAGTGTGAGCTTTGTCCAGAGATATACAATCTTTAAGGATGCAATGATTCAAGCTGATTTCCTCATTTGTCCAGGTTTTAATCCAGCAAAGTACTGGGGACATTTTTAGAAGATCAGAGACATATCCCATGCCTATTTCATTATGGATTGAATGTGTGGGAGAAGATTTCGGGAGTGTCAGCAGGGCCCGTATAAAATTGTTTTCAGCGATTTGTATGCCTGGAGTTGGGACATAGCCCCAAATGTCTGCCCCATAGGCTGCGATTGCCACACATTTGGCTCTATAAATCCTGGTCATGGCTTCCATAGGTGTCGAGCCCAATCTTTTGGAGAAGCTCAGAAGTGCTGTGGTGGATCTAATAACTCCGTTTTCCTTAAGTTTCATTTGTGGCTTCCAAGTTCCTCTCTCGTCAAAAGTGACGCCCAGGTAGCAGAAGGAGGGCACCCTCGAAATTGGTGAGTTGTTTGAACTGAAGGATCTAATCTTCATATTTTTCTTTCGCGAGCCTACGACCATAACATGGGATTTGGCAGTGTTAATTTTTAGGTCGAGGGCTTCCATGAAGAGGCCGAAATGGTCCAAAAGTCTTTGCAGACCTATACCAGTCCGCGCTATAAGAACAGCATCATCCGCGTATAGGAGGACCGGGATAGGTAGCCCCCCCACACGCGGGATGTCCAGGGTGGCTGGGTTCAAAGATTTCCCCAAGGCATTGATGTACAGTGTAAAGAGGAGAGGGGCCAGGATGCACCCTTGTCTGACCCCTCTCCCTGATCTAAACTTTGCTGTACACCTTCCATCCCTCGTTGCCCTAACAGACGCAAACAAATTTAAATGAAGGTCATGCAAAAAGCTAACCAAGGTAGTGTCCAAACCCAAATTTTGTAAGATAGACCATAGTTTTGAACGATTGACCAAATCAAAAGCGGAAGATAAATCCATAAACCCCAAATAAAGAAGCCCCCCCTTCACCACAGTATATTTGCTAATGATTAGATGAAGGTTCAAGCATTGGTCGATTGTCCCTCTGTGTGCCCTGAAGCCGTACTGCAAATCTGAAAGGATCCCGCTCTCCTCCAGCCAATCCCCCATTCTGTGCAAGATGACTCTGCCTAAGATCTTGACGGCAGAGTCCAACAGGGAGATTGGTCTATAGCAGGCCGGGTCCGCCCTATTCCCTTTCTTAAATATAGGCACAATTATAGAGGTGGACCAAGAAGGTGGGAAGCCAGCTGTGGGAATCGCATTAAAAACGTTGGTTAACATCTTTGACCAAAATTGTGGGTACTGTATGTAGAGATCTGCGGGTACCCCGTCGGGTCCTGGGGCCTTGTGTTTACTGGTGTCTCTAATCGCCCTTTCGACTTCCATGGTGTTAAAATCCATAACCAAGTTGGAGTGGTCATGGGTATTGGCAGGTGAGGCAGGGACTGTAGATTCATAGATTTTGCCAAAATGGGCTAGCCATCTGTTGTCCTCTATGACACAGTCTAAATCCGATGTCCCGTTATCAGAAAAAAAGGGCTGATTTACAATGGCCCAAAACATTTTACTGTCTCTCAGCACATCCACAGATAAAAGGCTATTCCAAGCTTCCTCCTTGATTTGGGTTTTGCGCTTATGGACTACGGTTTTATATTCCTTCCTTACCTTGGCCACTATTGACCTGTCTCTGGGTTTTTGTTTAATGGCTTTCAGCAGGGCACTATGTATCCTCGAGCATTCCTTGTTGAACCATTTATGAGTCTTTGTTTTCCCTTGCCCAACTGACCTTCTTTCCAAGTTCTTGCTGATCCTTGAACAAATCTCCTCATATGCGACCAAAACCTTGGGGCCCTCGGCAGTTGGGTCCAAACACACTGCCATATTGGCCTCAGACTCTTGGGCGAGTGAATGAAAGAATTCGTCTGGGACAATCATTTCCCATTTTAGGCGCCTTCCCTGATCTTTAGACTTCAGATCCTTTGGAGCTGCCACACTTAGGGGACTGCCGGTACGGAAGCAGTCTAGGTCCAAGGTCAGGAGGACAGGATAATGATCACTTGAGATAACATCGACCACACTATACTCACGTGCCTTTGACAGGGCCCCATTTGAAACAAAAATATAGTCTATAACAGTGTTGGCATCTCTCCCAACAAAGGTTGGGGCTCTAGGCTCGCTAATGGCTTGATCAAATTCGTAGAGGTTTAGATTAGCTAGAAGGGACTCTAGGTACTCGCCTTCGGTTGTATGCTCGAAATGAGGAATGGCTTCAGATGGTATACCCCCATATCTATCGTTAAAACAACCTCCCTCACAGGGGTGAATGTTAAAATCCCCCAGAATAACCAGTTCTGGGAGGGTAGTGCAATCAAGCCTATAGGCTGACAAAAAATTTAACAAAGAAATCAAATGTTCGTTTACAGTGGCGGACTCCTTTGAATTATAAAAATTAATCAACAGAAAAGTCTTTGAGCTAGGGAGGGTCCACTCCACCGCAAGCGTATTTGTTAATGCGGTATCTAATTTTTTGAAAACCCCTGCTAGATCCAGAGAACACAATGTGAGTAAACCACCCTTTGCTCTCCCTCTTACACCTGGTACTGCCGGAATGGAAAAGCTACAGAAACCGTCCAGGGAGAAACTGGGTGTGGTATCCCACGTTTCTTGAAGTCCTAGAATGTGATGTTGTTTAATAAATCTTTGCCATGTTGGGTCTAAAGCCTTTGCATTTAATCCTGCCACATTCCAGGTAAGGACTTTACAGAGTGCTAAGTCTGTATTAGGGGCAATCAATGTACCCACGCCCCGAATCTCTCTCATCATCAGGCTAGTTCCGGGTGTGGGGGATGAATTAACTATGATCAGGTCCGCTATGGCGACGTCCTTACGAGGACGGGTTGGATTAGCACAGACGCTCCGTTCCCCTGGCGAGCCCTGAGTATGTCAGTCCACCCAATCTGTAGTTGACAGACAATCAAAGCGATTTGCTATAGGGAAATGCAAGGGATTAGATGGGCCATTTAGCGGCTGCTGGTAGTAAAAGGGATGGATGAGATGGGAACCATGAAAGGGGCCACCTTGACGTGGTCTACCTCCTCTAGTCCCCACCAGATTCCATCCCCCATCCCAGCCCTCCTCCCTGGCAGGGGGTTGTATGTCCCAGGGGAAGTTAAGCCTCTGTCTAGGAATGTGATCGTGTGAACCTTTAAGCCAGCTCCAGCGGTTATCCGCTTGATTGTGGGGAAGATAGAAATACGAAAGAGGTCTGGCGGTCACCGTACTCGCCTGGTATCTTGGGGCCCTGCTATTACAGATAAAATCTACTACCTCCGGATTCTCGAAAGTAACCACCACACAGTCCCCTTGCAAATTTTTTCTGTTGCCTCCTACCCAGGGAGCCCCTCTCTATCATTAAAATGTTGGTGGGTATGTTTGGTGGAAGGGGATAATTATTCGCTAGCCAGTGGCAGACTTTATTTTTGAGAGCCTGATATGATTCTTCTTCTGGCGAACGAATTTCAGTGACTCCAGTAAGGATAACCACATAGGGCGCGGCATCTGGGGGGAGGTGAATATTTCTACGCGCCATATCCTTAGCCTTATCCTGTGTATCAAGTTTGGGGGCCTGAGATAGACCATCACTGGGTGTGGGCTGAGAAGTTATATTGTTTTTAGAAGAGATCAGTGTAGTATCTGTTTTCTTAATTTGCTCTACAACAGGGGGTTTAGGTTTTGAGCCTGCCTGGTTTAAAGTGTTACTGGGTTTCTTAACCGTCGTTTTATTAGTCTCCAACACTTTATTGGCAACCACTGGGGTCTTTGCGGGTTTAGGTAGATTAATAACCTGGGTGGGTTTATTATTTAAAGTGAAACTAGGGGCACTTATGTCCTTATGTATATTTTTTAGGACCGTTTCCAAGCAGCGTAATCTTACCTCTATGGGTTCTAATAATGCTTTTAGCATATTAAGGATTACTGTGTTATTTGTGCTTGAGCCGGTCTCCTCCTGTGGTGGTGTTATTATTGGGTTACCTGTAGATCCACTAAGTTGCAAAATTTCTTCCAGACTTTGGTCAATTATGGTATCGTCTGGGAGACTCAGCAGTAAACCTGGGTTGTTGGGAAGTGAGCCCTCTATGGGGATTGGTAGACCAACTGAGGGTTTTTCAATGTTAAGAAGGTTGGGTAAAGTAATGGCCTTCTTCCCTTTCGCAACAGTTGAGGTATTGGTTTTACGTTTTTGCTTAGGGATTGCCCCTTCTATCCGGGCCCTTTCTTTTATGTTGGCTGTAGAGATACTAATGTTTGTCTCACTACATTGCGTTCCACTCTCGGTCAAGATGTTGAGGTTAGGTGAAGCACCCAGGTCCTGGACAATATTTGAGGCATCCAAGTCCCCGTTAGCTCCGGGATGATGTACTGAGACCTGTACTTCTGGTCGGGAATCAGATTTTGGTGTCTGAGCCTGGGCAATGAGGCCAAGTGAAGAACGCTTGGCCATGGCCAGGTCTTGAGAGACTCTCCTGTCCATGAGTATAATCCCTTCGTTAATAAGTGCGTGTGTACGGGTGATGAAGTCGTCCAGAGTCCCTGTTAGCTTTTTAGCTCCTGCAGCGGCCATACTTCTCGTTTCACGGCAGGACATAACCCGTATATTCAGGATGAATGATAGACGGATTGGGTGCTATATGTGCCCGACCAGCTTGAGCTTGTATATTGCGAGGTTCCCATCCTCAGGTAGGTACCCAGGTGCCTGGAGAGATGGGTCCTGAGGAGGGAGGTGGTTACGTTTTGGCCGGGTTGGTGGTGCTCTGGTGAGCTGATCCTATTTGGTCTGAGAATCCGGTCATAACATCTGGAGTCACGAACATGTTTACGAAGCCTGTGTGCGCTGTATTGTTTTTATCTTGTTGGTTTGCACTCGGCACAAAATTGACCTATGGGCTTGAACAGTTGCGCTGTAAGGAGATTGCAGTACATCATGGCATTTGACTTATGCAGGGTGGAAGAAATGCTTTTCATCTTGGTGTTTGAACTGTCAGGCTTGAAGGGTAACTGTATGTGAGGGAGCCAATTACATCTTAGTGTTGATGCAGTTGTACATATGTGTGTGAAAAATGCTTGTAAATTGCCCATTAATTGGCTTGTTGCATTTGCTTATGCTGTGCAATGTGAAATTTATTCAGTGTAATATGACTTGTGGAGTTCCTTGTAAATAGCTCCTTGTAAATATGCCTTGTGAGGAGCATGTTCTCATTTTGACTTGCTGAGTTCCTTGTGAATTGTGCCTTGTAAATATGCCTTTTGAAGAGCATGTCATTATTATGACTTGTTGAGTTTCTTGTAAATATGGCTTGTGAACAGCGCCATGTGAATATGGCTTGTACAGAGCATGCTATTGTTACGTTAGGCAGGAGAGAGCTGGATCTCTTTCAAGTGCTTGTAGAAAATGTTTTGAAGATGTGCGCACGTGTTATATGAAAACGTGGAGAGATGAGTTCATGACTTTCCCATGTATCTGCAGACATTGGGGAATGATTGTGTTTGAGCTGCCAAAGGGTTAATATCTTGAATTGAGACGGCAGTATTTATTTTAACATGCTGTTTAACATGCATGGTTACAAAAGCTGACGCTAAAAGTCAGTGACTGTTTGGATTAATAATGGTTTGATTTCACTTTTTGATTAGTTGCAGGGTTCGCCTATGTGCTTTGTCAGCTAGCTGACAGAATGGTAACATCTCGCATGGAGTAGAAAAAAAAGCAGTGTTCATTTAACATTCTGTTTGAAATGCGTCCACGAGTTTGTGTGGGTTTGCCTTTGAACACATGATTTAATGTGTCTGACTCGGAGGTCGGAAAGTTATAAATCAACCAGTTGGATTGAGAAAAGGGTTTTCAACTCGGTGTGGATGCTGTAAAGGGAGATAAATCTCAGTGTTTTAGAATTAGTGTTTACCGGCTGAGGAAAAAAATAAAACAGACCCATCATAGAATGTGCTTTAATTAGTGAAATGCAACCGTGTGCTTTTAAAAAAAATGTTTTGTAGTGTGTTTTGTACATCTAGACAATATAAATGATTATTTTCCCTACGAAGCAAGCTGCCCTTTTATTTTAAGTTCAAATGCACATGTTTCTGTATTTTGCGCTGACATGCAGCAGAACAGCGTGTGAAAGAAAACCCACTCAATTGAAAAAAATGGCTGTCTGCAAAAACTAAATCTGGCCCTTTTAATAAGAAGACCAGAGAGGCTTGCATCAAATTATGAATTCTTGGTTATGCCCCTTGTTTAATTTGATGGTGTTTCACATGTTATTTAAAAAAAAATGTGTCTGCATGAAATGTTGTTCTAATATTTTTCCTTTTCAGCAAGTAGCAGTACATTATGACTGAATTATTTTAAAATGCTAGCATGTGACTAAGTTACAAAAAATATGTCTTTATTAATTCCTGTTTTTAGGATGCTTTTTAGTTAGAAGTAATGGTGCAGTGTTTCTAGCCTGGGAACAGTGTATGTTTTAAGTTAGAAAGAATTTGCTTTGACCTTCGCTGATATGTGCCAGGCAGCTGTTCGCGGCTCAGAGTTTCGAAGGGTGGAGGCCCCGTGGGTGACTTATGAGAGCAGAGAGAGCCAGTTTGTTATTCCTGGCTATGTCTCAGTTTCTTTCCGCAGAGAAATGTTTATATAAGGGGGGGTCAAGTTGCTCTTCCTTACAGTCGGCCCAAAAAGCTTCATTGACTTCAGATAAGGGATGTTTGCAAATGCAGAATAATTGGCAGACGCTTGGCCCTTGGAGTTAGATAAATACAGTAGGCACAGAAAGCTTCCCTGACTAGAGATATGAGATGCTTGAACAGAATAATTGGCAGGAGCTTTGCTCCTGCAATGAGATCAGCATTTGGCAGTGATTCAATATTACATCGCAGTGTAGCCCGGCTCCTGCTTATTATGGTTGGAGCTGATTCAAAACTCTGAGCGCGAACATATTTCTAGAGGGAGGGGCTGTTTCTCAGAGGAGTGAGGAGTAGCTAGGCCCCAGCCCTTCTGGCTGTGTATGACAAAATTATATTTTGCCCAAACAAATTTAAAGAATAGGTAGAATGTTTAAATCATTCCTTGGATTTAGAAGGGTTCTTTTCATGAATTAGGAGGTTTCTTTCAAAAATAAAAAGCACTTGGGGTGCTTTTTGAATGGAAAATGTGTTTTTGCAAGATTGATGATGCGTGTTTCTCGTTTCAGATGGCTATTATCGTGTGGGGGCCCTGGATGAGTCTGACTTTCTTATTTTGGAGTGATGAGTTTTGTTATTTTCGGAGTGAGTGCACCCCCAACCCCCCCCCCCGTGCCGGAACACAGACCAGAAGCGGACGTACCAGGCTGACCAGACTGGAGGGTGTGCTTCCTTGGCACCGGATACAGATGAAGATGGAGAATCATGGCCTACAAGAATGAACTGTTTTCCTAAGAAGAAACCAACTACAGAAGATAACTTTTTATAGTGACTTAACTTTTAAAATTGGCATGACAATCTACAGTTGGCTGCCTCAGCAGTCAGTTTCAAACCCCATATACTATTCTTGAGTCACTAAAAAAATTGTCATTGATCTGAAATGTATTTCCTTGGCCTGCATTCTTGAATCTTGCATTTTTCCCATGTTTCTATTTCAGATGGACATTATGCCACTTTTGCAGTTACCATATACAGGCCCCACTTGAAAAAAAATTCTCAGTCCTGATCATGGTTTTGATTTTCCATTTTAAAAGATGCAGTGCCATATTAATGCAATGATGCAAATGATATATGTTTTGATTTTAGTATGCTATACTATTTCATTATTGATCACCTATTTCATAGTTTTCCTGTTTTCTCTAAAACAGTCTTGCCACTAATAAGAAAGCAGTGTTTTAAATGATGGTGCACACATGTGTTCCACAGATTGATAAAGAGGGATTAGGTACATACTGTTTCCTGAGTTAGATGACTTGTGACCTTTGCCTATTGCCTTTGGCATGGTCTACTATTACTCAATTTCCCAAGTTTAAGTCTAAGATCTTTTAGAAGAATATATACAACACACTTAGATAACTTTCTTTGATTTATTGCTTGATATGCATAGTGCTACACCAGCTATTCTGTAGGAATGGGGTTGTCCTTGTTTTCCTGTTATTACACTATCACTTTGATCCATCAACTCCTATTTAGAACAGTGGGATTAGTTCCAAGGGTGGTCACCCTAGACTTTGAGTTGTCCTGGGAGGTGTGTCTTTTAATCAGGTTATGTCCTACATTTATTAGTAATAGTTGCCCAGACTTTGAGGACCCTTTGTCATGTTTATTTGTCAGATTTTACCAAATCCTTTCTTAAGTTGACCGAAGTAGGTAGGCCTCATTTAGGCCCTTTGTTGTTTTCATTTCACAAACATGTCCCTACATCAATAGATTTCATCAGTTATCACTAGAAGTTGAGGCACATTTAGTTCAAGGGTGCTTTAGTTAGTTTCTGTTGTTATCAGATCAATCTTAGTTACATTTCAACATTCAGGTCAAGGGTGCTTTGATTTGTTTTCAGTTGGTTGTTAGATTTATATTCCCTACATCAAGTTTTAGGTGGTATTTCCTTAAGTTGTCATTTATTTTAGGGAGTCTTTTGGTTTTTGGTTTTGTTGATAGATTATGTTGATGTTTGTTTATTTGTTTGTTGTTGTTTACAGATGTTCGCAAGTTAAAGTCAAGGGTGCAATGTGCTGACATGGTTATTGGCTCTATTTTTGAGTGATGGTGGCTTTAAGCTTGCTACCATCTTGAATCTCTATTCTTGCCTTGTGTTGGTCCTTTTAAGGCCTTTTTCCAGACCTAGAAGCATAAACTAGAGCATAGCTGCTTTATATGATGATAGATCCCTTATTCCTGACTCTAATCCATCTATTGCCTATTGGCTCTGACATAATTATGTGTCCTTTCATCATCCTACCTATAGTAGAGGGTGGATCCTGTAGTCCTGACTTTATATTACATATTGGTATGGTTTGTGTATGTACTCTGACAGGGCTAAGTGTTATTTCATCCTTCTCAGGCCTACAAGGCCCAGAACTAGAGAGACTCCATTTTGCTTTCTGTCCCTGCAGAACTGAGATGCTTGCAGGGTAAAGGTAATGTTTTAGTTATAAGGTGTTGTTCGCCCTAAGCGAACTGGAGAGATCCGGCCAGAGCTGAATCTAATCAGGAAGTGTCTCTGGGCTCAGGTCTCTAGACGAAACAAGCAGCTGGTCACTGTGGGAGCGTCTAGCGCAAGGAGCCTGGTACATGGAATCGGTGGGAGGAGGCTGCTGGCTGGAACTTTCCATGAGGAGACAGCATTCCATATTAGTGAAGTGCAGAGGCGGAGTCAGGCAGAAAGAGTTTGAGTTGGAAGGAGTTGAGTCGATGATTGGAGCAGAAAGATTTGAGTGCAGAAGGAGTGGAGAAAGAGTTGAGTTGGAGCAGAGGAGAGAAGAAGACACAGTGGATGCTTGGAACAGAGAGAAGTCAGTTAGTCAGTTTGTCTGTGAGACAGTTGGAGTCAGAGAAAGAAGAAGATGCTTGGAACAGATAGAAGACAGACAGATAGTCAGTGAGCTGGAACCAGAGAGAGAAGCCAGAAGCAGTTGTGAGCAGATGGTGTTTTGAACAGAGAGAAGTGAGATGATGTTTGGAACTGAAGGAAGCAGTCAGAAGCAGTTACTTATCAGAAGGAGTTGTGATCAGCTGGAGTCTGAAGTGATACCTTTTGGAAGAGACTGAAGTCATATCGTGGACTGAAGTCGTATCGTCTGTGGGAGCAGCTGGAGTGAATTGGACATTGGAACAGAGATAATCAGACAGAGTGAAGAAGCTAGTGGAGCGAACGGTTATCAGAGCGGCAGAAACTATTAGACTGAAGTTGGAAGGTGGAGAGAGTTTGTGGGGGAGAGGAATCCAGTGCAGAGTGATCAGCGCAGATGCGTGTCCAAGAGTGCAGGGGAGGATCTAAGACGAGCTAAGGCACAGACGAGAGAGGAGCCCAGATGACAGCTAGAGCAAGACTTCATCCTCATTAGGTGATATCCTTCTTTACCTTTAAACATTAACCTTGCCCCTATTGTGTTGCTAATCTTTTTCCTTTCAGCGGTGTGCAGTATAATCCATTCCCTCTTTAGCTATTTACAGTCCCTGTTAGTTACATGTGGATGTGGTATAGTATTAAAGCTTTACAGAGACCCCGCAGATCTGTGTATGTGTCTATTCCTATTTAACTTTTCAGGTTATGTGTTATAGTGCAGTATGTTATTGTTATTGTAATAAAGATACCCCAGTTCTTAGTGAACCAGTGTATGCCTTATTCTTATACTGTGAAGGTAACCTTTTCTTCTAGTCAGGTGTCAGTGCACGAACGGAAGCGACCCCCGATCAGGTAAGTGCCACTGAATAATTAGGGAGAGAGGAGCCCTTGAGCTAAGAGAATAAGTTATACACTAAGTAATTCGGCCTTTATTCATAATATTGTAGTAGCGATCCTCTAGTGAATAGTGAGAGAAACTTCCCAACATAGAGAGAGAGAGCTGAAGGTATTCATAGGAAAGTGATCGTCGTTGGGATGCAACGTTATACCCACAGGAAATGAAATGAAATGAAAAATTGCATTTGTATAGCGCATAACCGCCCTGGGGCCTCGCAGCGCTTGAAGATAAAATGGTTTTAGCGCAGGCTCAGGGCAGATCAGAGAGATTTAGCAAACAAATGCGTTTTTAGGGCCTTTCTGAACGAGAGGAGGTTGCTGTTACCCCGGATGGCAAAGGGGAGGGCATTCCAGAGTCTGGTCGCCGAATGGGAAAAAGAGCGGCCACCCCAACGGGCTTTGTTAATTTTAGAGGAGGTGGCCAGCTGCAGGGTACCAGACCGAAGGGGGCGTGTTGGAACATAAGGCGTAACCAGAGGGTGCAGAATCGCTGGGCCTACACGGTGGAAGGATTTGTGCATGATGCACAGAGCTTTGAACTGCACTCTGGCAGCCATTGGGAGCCAATGAAGGTCCTTCAGAGCCTTCCTCGCCGACTGCCGACGGGACAGATTGAACAATAGGCGGGCCGCACTGTTTTGTGTGACCTGGAGCCTCTGAAGGACCGAAGCCGGTGCTCCCAGGTAGAGAGCGTTCCCGTAATCCAGGCGAGAGAGAATGAGGGCCTGGACCATGATCCTCCTCGCCTGGAAAGGGAGCAAAGGGAGCACCCGCCAGAGCATCCTCATTAGTCCGAAGCAAGTGGCAGCAGTCTTAGTAGCCTGGACATAGAAATCAAGGGCAGTGTCAAGCCAGATCCCGAGGCTCTTTATCTGAGACTTGGGCGCAGGAGGAGCGCCAAGACATGGTGGCCAGACGGGTGCAAGAGCAGACGGGGAGGGATTTCCAAGTAGAATGATGTCTGTCTTCTCCCCGTTAAGCTTGAGACAGGAAGCTTGCATCCAACTGGCAACAGCCTCTAAACAGGGGCCTAAGGTGTTGGATGATCCATCTGCGTGGTCTAACGAGACCACCAGCTGCGTATCATCCGCGTAGGTGACTATACGCACACCAAAGGGATGGACTATCCTGTCCAGAGGTTCCATGTAGGCGTTAAAGAGGGTCGGGCTCAGGGAGGAGCCCTGAGGGACCCCACACCTGAGAGGATGTTTAGGAGAGACTGTCTCACCCTCAAGGATTGTGGCTTGTTTAGCGAGCACCAGGGAGGATACTGGTGTTTATACCCACAGGATTGTGGCTTGTTAAGCGAGTACCAGGGAGGATACTGGTATTTATACCCACCGGATTGTGGCTTGAGAGAGCACTGGTTGTGGCCAGTGTGTAATGGTATATAATCAGGACTGCCCCAGGGTAGAATGGTCTGGGCCCATGTGGTCGCGAGACTATATTGTGTGAGTGTGGTGTAGGGCATGGACGTCCTTAGTAATCAGTGAGTATTCCTAGTAATCCCTATAGATTTAGTGGTGTTTCTGATGATATGAGCTTGTATATTGCGAGTTCCCCATCCTCAGGTAGGTACCCAGGTGCCTGGATAGATGGGTCCTGAGGAGGGAGGTGGTTACGTTTTGGCCGGGTTGGTGGTGCTCTGGTGAGCTGATCCTATTTGGTCTGAGAATCCGGTCATAACATCATTACAATTTCAATATTTTTTAAAACATTTCTTTTCAATTTATATTAAAAATATGTAATGTAATTTAAAAAATAAAATATCTAAAAATAAATACTTTAAAACAATGTAGTAAATCAGTATAAAAAATATAACAATTAATACATTAAAAAATTATCATTTACAAAACCTTTGAAATTCACTGAAGAAACCATAGGTTTCAGCCACGGTATAGTTAGGAATTAGCATTTAAAAAACCTTAGAAATTCACTGAAAAAACCATAGGTTTCAGCCAAGTTATAGTTAGGAATTAGCATTTAAAAAACCTTAGAAATTCACTAAAAAACCATAGGTTTCACACATGTTATAGTTAGCTGGACATTTCACTCATACAAAACCATTGAAATTCCCCCGTTATAGTTAGTTCAGGTAATTATAACTCGCGCGCCGGCAATGCACTGCTGATGACGTCACATACTACATCACTCATGACATGGTCAGTGACATCACTCATGACATCACTGATGACATCTCAAATGACATCACTGATGACATCACTGATGTCATCAGCGTGCCCTTAATTCTGAAGACCTCGAAAAGAAGGCAAGAATAGACCAAAATTTGTTCGAGTGATTTATTTCACAATCACCATATTTATATATATATCATATATATATATATATTACCTACTGGCGGTCGCCAGTAGGTAGTTATAGTTAGGATTTTTTTCAATGTTAAATCTCAAAATTCTATATGGAATAACTTTGGCGCCGGTTGACGGATCTGACTGAAAGTTTCCTCAAAATGGCCTTGCGGCGTTCCGGTCCTTCCCTGAAAGTTTGGGGGGGATTCGTCAAGCAGGGGCCGAGATAAAAGGGGGGTCCCAAAACACGTTTTCCCCATGTTAATTTCCATAGGGCGGTCGATTTCACTTTTAGCCCGAACGGCTGAATGGATTTCAACCAAATTTGGCAAAGTTGTAGGGACTGGTAGCCCGATATGCCTTTGCTATGTCTCAAGATATGTGCTCCAGTGGATTTTGAGTAATTTAGGTTCAAAAAAATATATATATATTTGTAAGCGTGCCCCGGTACGCGCTCCGGGGAGCGCCCCGGGCGCGACACGCGAGGTGCGCACGGAAATCTGATTGGCTGTTGGGTGTCTGTAAACATTTGAAACAGTCCGGAGCGGCCGCCATCTTGTGTCTCAGTAAAATCGAGACACAAGAGGTGGCTAAAACAAAGGGGGAAATGACCATAAGGCGTCAGGGATAGACCCCCCCTGACCCCCTAGGTTTGATGTGGGGGCTATAAAAGGGCCCCGCGGGGCATTTAAAATATATATTTTTTTTGTTTTGCGCGGGGGGAGCGCCCGGTACATGCACCGGGGGACCGGGGAGCGTACTATGAGGAAAAAAGAATGACTTTTTTTTTTCTTCTTTTTGTTGTTTTATATATTTTTTTGTGTTTTTTGAACATTTTGTACTTTTTTTGGCTTTTCAAAACAGTTTTATATTTTTTTTGTATTTTTTTAGGGGGAGAAACAAAAAAAAGGGAATTGAAACTGGCTCAACTGGAGCAAAAATACAAAAAAACCAAAAAATGACTTCTTTTTGGGGCACTTGTGATTGTCACCTGCAAGGACGATGAGCTTTACGCTCTTTTCACCATAGGCGATAAGCTTGCCACATGCAGAACAAGTGATTTTAAAATCAGCAAATCGTGGCTGAATACAAGGCATCATCTCTGATGTTTCTGGTCCCGATGAAGTGGGTTCGTTTCTTTGGGAGGTGGTCCTTGAAGACTGGGGGAGGTTACTGGCCAGTTCCCTGAGCTCTGCACGAGAATAGTTGTTAGGGTGCTTACGGGTCATATGTCGAATCATGGTATAGTTACCAAAGGAATATTTTTTGTTTGGGTTGCCCCTTGAGAGTTCTTCATTACAGATTAGGCAAGTTACCTTGGCCGCATTCACTTTTTTCTTGCCCTCTGGGAGTGAAAAAAACTCCCATACAATGTGTGACTTGGGCTTGTATGGGGTATTTTGTTCTGGCAGCCATCTTCCACCATCCTCCTCTTCCTCTTCCTCCTCCTCCTCCTCTTGTTGACCACCAATGTAATCTTGAGCTCGTCCTCTTGGTTGTTGTGGTGGTGGTGGTGGGGCAGATGCACCAGCTGCTGCTGCTACTGAAGCCATTATAAAGATCAAAAATGTACAGAGAGGTACAAACAGGTCTTCCTCAGTCAAAGGACAAAGTCAGAATAAGGAAAAAAGGTGGGGTCTTTCATCATTTGGAAAAAAAAACTGTCCTGAACCAATGAGAAGTGTTATTTTCAGGTCACAAGACTAGGGGCTTCATCATTATGAAACCAAAACTGTTATGAACCAATTAAAAGTGTTATTTTCAGGTCACATGACCCGACGCGCTTACGCCCGGGGGAGCGCCCTGGGTCGCGTCGCGTAAGCGCGTCGGATGTTTACGTTGCGCGATCGTATTCGCTCGAGTACTTCCGGGTGCGCTTACGCCGTGCGTATCACGCGGATGCGGCTACGCGATACGTCACGATCATGTTTTCGTTCGCGATATTGGCGCTTACGGGACGCTCCCCGGAGCGCGCCCCGGGGCGCTTTATAGAAGTACGCTTTTCGGGGCGCTCCCCGGGGCGCGCATCGGGAGCGCTCCAAAAGTAAAAAATACATTTTTTTTTAAAAAAATGGGAAAAATTGTAGGGACTGGTAGCCCTATTCTCAAGTGGTTTTTACGAAAATTAACTTTGAAAAAATATGTATTGTGCTACATTGGGCTATATATGTTAGAGCCAAAATGTAGCCCAAATGTAGCCCAATGTAGCCCAATGTAGCCCAAAGATGGCCACCAGAGACAAAAAAAAATATAGCCCAAATATAGCCCAACTGTAGCCCAATGACAGAATGTACCAGAGTGTTCTACAACTAGAGCGCTAACAGTCTTACTTATAAAGTGAGACTTATAGTTAGGAATTAGCATTAAAAAAACCTATGAAATTCACTGAAAAAACCATAGGTTTCACACCAGTTATAGTTAGGAATTAGCATTTAAAAAACCTATTAAATTCACTAAAAAAACATAGGTTCACATCAGTTATAGTTAGCTGGAAATTTTACTGACATAAAACCAATGAAATTCCACGTTATAGTTAGTTGGACTCACTATAACTTGCGCGTGTAATGCACTGCTGATGATGTCACATATTACATCACTCATGACATGGTCAGTGACATCACTCATGACATCACTCATGACATCATCCTTGTGACAGAGTGACAGACCTCCTTTCACTGTAATGTAACCCATGAAACACATATTGAAAAATATAAATTAAAAATTTTTTAAAAATGGAGATACCCATACCAGTTACAACAACCAATTCAATAATTCCACCATCTATATACACATTCACTCATTCACCAACAGTTCTATATAGTCACTCATACATATATACACTCATCATATGTAGTGATACACCTATACATCCTGTTACACACCGACAGTCATCCAAAAGTTACTCACACACATACTCACACATGCAAAAAAACTATTGAACATCCATTTATTTGCATATACAGCTATACACACACTACCACCTTACTTCTAAGGAAACTTATACATACTTACTCTCTTAAACAATCACTTATAGAAACACATACTTATTTAAACAAGAACTCTTTCAATCTCTCACTCTCACATATACTCACTCATATACATCAATACTCACATATACTAGATTAAAACATATGTAGTTACTGATAAAGACACTAATGAGACAGTCATTCACTCACTAACACACGCATATACACACTCATCCACCCATACAGTCCTGCACATATGCCGTCTTCAAAACACATACAAACAGTGAGTCAGTCATTGATGGATCTATGTGCTATGTAACACTCCCACCAAACAATACAGACACTCATACTATTACTAAAAAAAATCTAATAATCTATATACACACACATGTAGCTACTCACCAACCCATGCAGCAACCTATACACAAAGTGAAACACTGATACATATATTTAAATATTGAAACATTACTCAATAATATATGTATTCACTAAGATACACTTAATAAGCCAGTTAACCAATCATTTTTTTTTTAAAAACATCCATTTACACACTTATTTAAACATTTATTTTTCCATCTACCTTTACATATACATATATAAAACATATTTATTTTTCAGACAGGCACACATTCACTGGATGGTGTCATCAGTGATGTCATCAGTGATGTCACTGACCATGTCATGAGTGATGTAATATGTGACGTCATCAGCATTGCATTACACGCGCAAGTTATAGTGAGTCCAACTAACTATAACGTGGAATTTCAATGGTTTTATGTCAGTAAAATTTCCAGATAACTATAACTGATGTGATTTGAATATATATATATATATATATATATATATATATATATATATATATATATATATATATATATATATATATATATATATATATATATATACATATATATATACATACATATATATATACATACATATATATATACATACATATCTATATATATATATATATATATATATATATATATATATATATATATATATATATATATATATATATATATATATATATATATATATATATTCACTGAAAAAACCATAGGTTATAGACCATATATAGTTAGGAATTCGCATTTACAAAACCTTATTTTACTCACACAAAACCATTGAAATTCCATATATAGTTAGTTGCACTAACTATATATCGCGCACCCGCAATCCACTGCTGATGATGTCACATATTACATCATTCATGACATGGTCAGTGACATCACTGATGACATCACTGATGACATCTCAAATGACATCACTGATGACATCACTGATGACAACATCCAGTGACTGTATGTTTCTGTAAAGTTAAAATATGTCTTACATATTGAAGAATGAGTGGATGTATAAGTGTCTGGATGAAGGATTTAGTAGGTGCATGACTGACTGTATGAGTGAGTGAATAAATGTGTCTCACTGAGTGCATGGGTTAGTGACTAAACTGTCTTAATTTGTGCATCATTATGTCTGTTGTTCTGTAAACTGTTGCATGTGTTGATAAGTAGCTATATGAGTAACTATATGGGTTATTGATTGGTTGCCCAAGTATTTGTATGGGAGACTGAGTGTGTGTGTGGGTGGCTGGGAGGTGTATGACTCTGTGCATAGATGTGTGAGCAGTTGATTCACTAGATGTATGGTTTCAAAAGTGCATGTGGAAACAGCTGTATGGGCGGTTGACTGTGTGCATGAGTGTATTGGTGAGTGAATGGATATCTCAGTGCTACATGTCAAAGTAAGTACATATGTAAAACACAGTACATGTGAGAGTTGACATATATAAATAACTGTGCATAAGAGCCAGTGAATGTGTGAGTGGCTGTATGGATCATTGTGAACTTGTATCAGGGATTGTATAAGAGAGTAAATATGTGTTAGTATATGTTTGAATAAGTAAAGTTTGTATAACTGTATAGTTGAGGAAATGGAGGTGTGATTGATTCTTTGCATGACTGACTAGGTGTGTGAGTAACTCCATGGATGAGTGACAGTCTGTGAGTGTCTGTTTACACTGATTGTATCTAAGGTTATATTAGAGTCTGAAGAGGTTCATCGTATTATCACATGAATGATATCATCAGTGATGTGATCAGTAATGTCAAATGAGATGTCATCAGTGATGTCATCAGTGATGTCATTTGAGATGTCATCAGTGATGTCATTTGAGATGTCATCAGTGATGTCATCAGTGATGTCACTGGCCATGTCATGAATGATGTAATATGTGACATCATCAGCAGTGAATTGCGGGTGCGCGATATATAGTTAGTGCAACTAACTATATATGGAATTTCAATGGTTTTGTGTGAGTAAAATAAGGTTTTGTAAATGCGAATTCCTAACTATATATGGTCTATAACCTATGGTTTTTTCAGTTAATTTTCAAGGTTTTGTAAATGCTAATTCCTAACTATATATGGTCTATAACCTATGGTTTTTTCAGTGAATTTTCAAGGTTTTGTAAATGCTAATTCCTAACTATATATGGTCTATAGCCTATGGTTTTTTCAGTGAATATATATATATACATACATATATAAACATATATCATCTGTATATCTATATAAATACAAACATAAATGCATGCATACATATACTTATATGCATACAGATGCATGTTATTCACATGAAAGTTGAAAAAACACTAATAAAAGCAAAGCTAAAAAGCCACCTCATTACAAACAGAATGGCTTTAACTTAAACGAGGGCGAGATCTATTGCATTTTCAATGCTTGTTTACTTTGGTTCCATCAAGAAGGCATTCAGATGTGTCACACATTTGCCATAAATTCTGAATGTTAGCACTCTAGTTGCACATTAGATCACTGTAGTAAAGCTACTGCTCACCAGGGACGTCTGCTGCTGGTATTCAAAGTGCATGTTTCAGTCTGCATGTCAGAATTTTTTTAATGAAATAGAAGAGGATTTGAGAAGTCACTCAAAATGATCCCTAATTTTTCTTTCTGAAGCACTAATCATACTTTCTATGGCAAAATTAACCCCCTCATGTTGCTCCTTTTTAAATTGAGTGTTTTCAGACTTACCACTTCATTCCAATCAAGATGGCTTCTGGTGTGCCATACTTTTGTCATAAGTAAAACTGTTAGCGCTCTAGTTGTTCTTTAGAACACTCTGGGACATTCTGTCATTGGGCTATACTTGGGGTACATCTGGGTGATATTTGGGCTACATTTAGGCTCTTTTGTCTCTGGTGGCCATCTTGGGAGACTGTATGTCAGAATTTTTTAATGAAATTGAAGAGGGTTTGAGAAGTCACTCAAAATGTGCCCTAATTTTTCTTTCTGCAGCACTAATCATAATTCATATGGCAAAATATACCCCCTCATTTTGTTCCTTTTTAAATTAAATGTTTTAAGAGTTACCACTTTATTCCAATCAAGATGGCTTCAGGTGTGCCATACCTTTGTAATAAGTAGGACTGTTAGCGCTCTAGTTGTTCTTTAGAACACTCTGGGACATTCTGTCATTGGGCTATACTTGGGCTACATCTGGGTGATATTTGGGCTACATTTGGGCTCTTTTGTCTCTGGTGGCCATTTTGGGAGACTGCATGTCAGAATTTTTTAATGAAATAGAAGAGGATTTGAAAAGTCACTCAAAATGTGCCCTAATTTTTCTTTCTGCAGCACTAATAATACCTTCTATTGCATAATATACCCCCTCATTTTGTTCCTTTTAAAATTAAATGTTTTAAGAGTTACCACTTTATTCCCATCACGATGGCTCCAGGTGTGCTATACCTTTGTAATAAGTAGGACTGTTAGCGCTCTAGTTGTTCTTTAGAACACTCTGGGACATTCTGTCATTGGGCTATACTTGGGCTACATCTGGGTGATATTTGGGCTACATTTGGGCTTTTTGTCTCTGGTGGCCATTTTGGGAGACTGCATGTCAGAATGTTTTAATGAAATAGAAAAGGATTTGAGAAGTCACTCAAAATGTGCCCTAATTTTTCATTCTGCAGCACTAATCATACTTTCTATGGCAAAATATAGCCCCTCATGTTGTTTCTTTTTAAATTAAATGTTTTAAGAGTTACCACTTTATTCCAATCAAGATGGCTTCAGGTGTGCCATACCTTTGTAATAAGTAGGACTGTTAGCGCTCTAGTTGTTCTTTAGAACACTCTGGGACATTCTGTCATTGGGCTATACTTGGGCTACATCTGGGTGATATTTGGGCTACATTTGGGCTCTTTTGTCTCTGGTGGCCATTTTGGGAGACTGCATGTCAGAATGTTTTAATGAAATAGAAAAGGATTTGAGAAGTCACTCAAAATGTGCCCTAATTTTTCATTCTGCAGCACTAATCATACTTTCTATGGCAAAATATACCCCCTCATGTTGTTTCTTTTTAAATTAAATGTTTTAAGAGTTACCACTTTATTCCAATCAAGATGGCTTCAGGTGTGCCATACCTTTGTAATAAGTAGGACTGTTAGCGCTCTAGTTGTTCTTTAGAACACTCTAGGAGGCTGCAGTAGAACACAAAGGAATCAACTGACAGTCTCTGTCCTTGTTGGATGTACATGTTTTACTGAGAATGTCAGACTTCATTTTCACATGACTGAGAAAGATAATGTGAATTTACAGAAAATATGCTTTCAGTTTAGCTTATAGATCCCCTTCCAAACCACTGTGGGAAAATCATGAGATATTAGTTTTCTTTCAAACAATATTCATGATATCACAGCAGAAGGTTTTTTCACATGGTAAAATCACCTTAGAACCCACCACAATTCCTAAAACGAGTATGGTACCATCAACAAATGATTTATAATGTAACTAAAGTCCTAAAACCCTCTATTAACTACAATGCTTTTTAATGAGGTGCTATCATGTATATTGGTCCCAAGATGGCTGCCAACACTTCTTGGATGAAGTGCTGACAGCCAATCAGATCAGATGTGTGGTTAGGCTCCGCCCAGATATATATCTTTTTTTGAACCTAAATTACTCAAAATCCACTGAAGCACATATATTGAGACCTAGCAAAGGCACATCGGGCTAACAGTCCCTACAATTTTGCCAAGTTTCGTGCAAATCCATTTAGCCGTTCGAGCTAAAAGTGAGGCCAACCGCCCTATGGAAATTAACATGGGAAAAACGCGTTTTGGGACCCCCCTTTTTTCTCGGCCCCCCCTTGATGAAACCCCCCCAAATTGTCAGGGGCTGCTCAGAAACAAAATGTTCCATTTTCCTGAAAATTTCAGCCAATTCCGTCCACAAACGCCAAAGTTATTAGACATAGAATTTTCAAAAATCCCATAGAGTAAAAATCCTAACTATATATACCTACTGGCGACCGCCAGTAGGTAATATATATATATATATATATATATATATATATATATATATATATATATATATATATATATATATATATATATATATATATATATATATATATATATATATATATATATATATATATATATATACATATATATATATACAAAAAAGAAGCAGAGAACTCTGGGTAGTTCTCAAGTTTAGGTGGAAAGCAGCTCCTGTATAGAGCACTCTCAACACCAGCAACACTCAAGATCTAGAAATGGCAAAAGGCTTTGTCCATTTCTTTCTCGCCGTGGATAGCACTGTAACTCTCGCGCCCGCATTCCACTGGTGATGATGAATATCCTCTGGATGGAGGATTTAGTAGTAGTGCGATTGTTCCTCCATCCAGATATTTATATATCCACTGATTCTTCAATGCAGATTGGTGTATACATAATCCATATTTAAATAACAAACCAAACGACATTCACTGAATGATGTAATATGTGACATCATCACCAGTGGATTGTGGGCGCGAGAGTTACAGTTAGTACAACTAACTATAACGGAGGAATTTCAATGGTTTTGTATAAGTGAAATGTCCAGCTAACTATAACACCCTGAAACCTATGGTTTTTTTCAGTGAATTTCAAAGGTTTTTTAAATGATAATTCCTACCTATAACCTGCCTGAAACCTATGGTTTTTTTCAGTGAATTTCCAAGGTTTTTTAAATGGCAATCGCTAATTATAATGTTGACCACTTCCCCATATCTTCAACAAGAACCCAAATTTGCAATGCTACTTAAAAAAACAGGCAATAGTTACACTTACCACTAATAAATCAACATCAACATTTAACTAGTGTAAAGACGTCAACTATGTACTGTGTGAATTACATCCAACACACACCCATATTTAAAGTGCAATATGTGATAGAGGTACTAATTAAACACTTCTGACACCCAGCAAAATCACGATACCCAGCGATACCACCACTACAACTACCCCTCCTGACCCCTCCCCTACTACTACCTCAGAGGCAGTGCAAAACAGAACAACGGACCTTCCCAAAATAATATATCCACTCAACAGCACACTAGCCCAATGTTCAGAGATGTGGCAACCAAGTATGTATAAGGGAAAGAACTCGCACATCAACAATAATGTACACCATGCCAAGACTACCAGTGAAATGCTATATACAACTCACTATAGAAACCAAAAACTTTTCCATGTGTAGATACACCATTGATACGTGTGTACTGCACAGTGGATGCAACCATATTATCTCAGACTCTTGGGAATATCTTGGTCATGTTGCAATGTTGTCTCCCCCCCCCCTTGAAGCAGAAGCGAGTGGGCTGATCCAATGTACACAACTCCAGCGTAAGACCATAAATAATTAGCCTACGCCTTGGAAGTGGTTCACTTCTGCAAAGAGGAAAGACTCTGCCACAGCGAAGGTCCTCACCCTGCCATGTGGCTGCCGCCATGAGCATGTGCCTCCTCGATACAGGCCGATTGCAAACTCAGCGCCACAGCACTGCAGACTTATGTCTGTATCGACTACTGCCTTCGATCTCCAATGCGGACAGGAGGGTTCAAAACTTAAATTCAGCTTTGGATCTACACTACGGGCAGCATTGAAGTTAGCCTTGATTTGTGTAAGGAAGAGACAATTGTACTCTATGTCCTCAGACTTTGTTAAAATAAGTCACAAACATTCTTCGTCGATATCTGTGGCCACTACTGCCTTAGAACTACAGTGCGGTCAGTAGAGTTTACAACTTTTTACCAGTTTCTGAGAAGCACTACAGACAATATTGAATTCAGTCATAATTTATTTAAGGTACAGACAAATATACTATGGCCTCAGATTTTATTAAAGTATGTGACAAAAAAGCCTTCTTCGATGTCTGTGTCAACTACAGCCTTCGATCTACATTGCGGACAGCAGGGTTTACAACTTGAATTCAGCTTTGCATCTACACTATGGACAGAATTGAAGTTAGCCATGATTTATGTAAGGCAGAGACAATTTTGTTAAATAATGCAACAAACTGAGTACTGCTTTCAAATGTACACTGCGATCAACAGAGTTCATCACTTGATACCAGGAGCGCATCAACACTACAGACAACATTGAATTCATTCTCAATTTATTTAAGGCAGAGACAATTGTACTGTGTCCTCAGATTTTGTTAAAGTATGTGATAAAAAAGCATTCATTGATGTCTGTGTCAACTACTGCCTGCGATCTATACTGTGACCAGCAGGGTTCTCAACTTGGTACCAATGGTGCATCAGCTCTACAGACAACATTAAATTAATTCTCGATTTATTGAAGGCAGAGACAATTGTACTGTGTCCAGAGATTTCATTAACCATGACAAAAAAGCATTCATCGATGTTTGTGTCGAGTAGTGCCTTCGATCTACACAGCGGACAGCAGGGTTCACAACTTGAATTCAACTTTGCATCTACACTACGGACAGTAGGAAATTCACAATCGATTTATTTAATGCAGAGACAATTGTACTGTATGTGTTCAGCTTTTGTTAAAATAAGAAACAAAAATCATTCGCCCATATCTGTGCTCAGGACTGCCTTCGATCTATAGTTTTTGACAGCAGGGCTCACAACTTCAATTCAGCTTTGAATCTATACTACGGACAGCATGAAATTTAGCCTTGATTTATTTAAGGTAGAGATAATTGTACTTTATTTCCTCAGATTTTGTTAAAGGATACGACAAAAAGAATTTCTTGATGTCAGTGATGACTACTGCCTTCGATCTACATTGTGACGGCTCACGATTCAGGTCGAATGACAATTGTACATGACGCACTCCAGTAGACAAGAGACATTATACCACTGCGACCCCCCCAAACCACGAACCATGGCAGAGTGTGCACACACTCTGTGGTACCACTAACTCACTGCATCACAAGTCATCTCCCCGTAACCTTATTAAGACAGAATTCACAAGGCAAAAACATTGCTCCCAGTGCAGCCTCCCTGCACAACGCATTATTGCAGGATACGTACCAGCTCAGCGGCAAAGATTGTACTAACTCAGTGCATCGTAAAGAAGAGTGAACCGTTTTATGCCACGGTGAGACATACTGTCCCTTTTAAATATCCCTGAAACATAAATATTTTAATAATGTATTCTATACATCTTCTATCTTTCATTTAAATCATGATTGCAGATAATGCAGTCCACCCTAACATCTACATTGCGAACAGCAGTGTTTACAACTTGAATTCAGCTTTGCATCTACACTATAGACAGTAGAGAATTGAGCCTTGATTTACTTAATGCAGAGACAATTAGGGTGTATGTATTCAGATTTTGTTTAAATAAGTGAAAAAAGCATGTTTCTATAACTCATCTCCCAGTGCGGCTGGCCCACAACATGCATCATCGCTGGCTGCGTAGACACTGAGAGCACACACCTACCACTAACTCTATACAGCTCAAGTCAATGCCACATGGCTGTGGACCCTTCCTGACCCCTGCCTCCGATCTATACTGCGGACGGTAGGGCTCACAATTCAAGATTAGTTCCAATGCAAATTGTGTAAGAGACTATAATCGGTTAAGAAAACCAAATGATCCCAATCTGCAACATCGTCACCAGACATACGTCCCCATTTTGAGAAAGTTAGAATGCACTGCGTGAAGTGCAATTTTTTAATTTGTTATGGGGAGCAATCACTAGACCTAGTTTGCAGAACAATTGATAACCATCAATGGTTGTTTTTTTTCCCCTCAAAGTACATGCAATCCAGTACGCAACAGTCAATGCTTTGAGTGCAGCCCGTTCAGACCACGCATCATCGCAGGGTGAGCACACGCTAAACACCAGACGTACCACTAACTCAGTACACCATAAAAAATCGCCCGAGGCTTTATTAAGGCAAAATTCAGTAATCAAAAACATTACCCCCAGTGCGGCCTGTCCGGACCATGCATCAACGCAGGTTAAATACACGCTCAGTCCCAAAGGTCCTACTAACTCAGTGCATCATAATTCATCACCACTTGGCCATATTCAGGCAGAATTCAACTGACTCTTCATTCATTATTTGGAGAGTGCAGTACCAAACTAAATAAAACGTCTATCAAACCCTTTACAATATCCCTTTAGTAGCCTTCCTTCATAAACTTCTTTTATATCAGTTCTAGGTTTAGTTGAAAAACAAAATTCATGCTGCAAGTGCAAAGGCACAGTCAATGGCAGTATACACTGCGGACAACACAGGTCACTACTTGAACTACAATGTCCCTGAAACATACACATTTTGACAATGTAGTCCATACATGTTTCATCTTTTATTTCAGTCGTGATTACAGATTATGCAGTTCAGTAGACAACACGCTGACTACCAGACGTACCACTAACTCAGTGCACCATAAATAATCGCCACGTGGCCTTATTAGGGCAAAATTCAGTTATGTTATGTTATGTTATGTTACGCAAACTTCTGTAGCGCACAACTGCCCCAGCAAAGGGCTGTCCCAGCGCTTAGGATAGGCAGAAGAAACATAACACTACACAGAACAGCAAAGTAGCCAAAAGACATTGTTAGCAGTGCGGTCTGCCTGAACCAAACATCATCGCAGGTTCCACACAAACCGACCCTACCTTAGTACACCACAACCCATGAACCCTTTATGATAGAATCTTCTGTGTATTATTTTACATGTACAGCAGAAGTCATAATAAACCATTTTTGATTGAATATTTATGTATTATATAATGATTACTATTCTACTTGTTACCAACAGCACTGTAATAAAATGGAGTTGAGCACTTGTGCCCGTACACACTTCAAGTATCTATTTGTGTCTGTGTATATATTATGTTTGTAAAATGCTGCTCCAGCACCCTACCACATTATATTGTGATATAAATAGTGTATACAACCCTCTTACCTCTGATAGTAAGCGTGGGCTATTCCTCCTTTTTTTGTTTTCTTTTTTTTAGCATATTTATATAGCGCAAAATCAACCCAAAACTATACCAGCAATTTATATGAGCACCGTATTTACAATACATTTTCAGGCAGGTGTTGATTACTTCATTACTCTAAAATAACAGGATGTGGATGCAACTCCGAGCCTCGAACACTGATTTCCAGAACTAAGTTCAATAGTAAACCTGAATGACCACATATGTATAATGAATGAATGAATGAATGAAATCGTTATTGTTTCAGTTAATAAAAAACATACAATATCAAAAGAATTTATATTCTCTTTTCCTTAGAATTTTGCAAAGGTTTTCAACAGATTATAAAAAAGTTATTTCATACAAAAATATAGAGTGTTAATGACGTTATGGCTAAAAACAAAAACAATTCTTTTTAAAACCTATCTAATCTACAAAAAAGCGATACATCTAACCCAATATATTTTTACCAAAAAGCAGGGCTTCCATTGCTACTTGTTTTAGTCCCACTATTATAGTCAATGATGCTGTCCCTACTAACAGTTCATATTAACCACTTCAAAGCTGCCGCATATTCCCGCTGTGTGCTGCAATTTTCAAAATCCCATTGTTTGTGACAAGGTCAACTCGTCATAAGCACAGGGCAGGTAAAACCCATGACGAGTTGAGCTTGTCACGAGCATCGAAGGTGTTAATATTTCCCAAACACTACCCCATCAATGGCATGGTGACCACATACGTATATATATTATCTGCCTTTCATGTGCCAAAAACTGCAACTTAAACCTTTACCAGCCCTGTATTACTACAGCTACAACACTCCACTGAATGTACAACAAATATTCATAATCGCAGAAATGCGTCATATCCACCATTTTTTATGTATGCAACTATGAATGAACATAGAGTCAGTGATACCCCATACCTTCCATGTTGGCCATATTGTGGTACTTTACAGATATAATGACACATTTGCGTTTAAGACCCGGGTGACGTCAGCACTACAAGACAGACACACGAATCGCTTGATTTCTCATATTGCTCACGACGGAACCACGCTCATAGCTCTGCAATCATGGTTCAGAGCCTCACGCAGCACTGGCATACATCAGGCCAGCCCACTCCGCTTACGCTTCCAGGAAAAAGCAAAAACGCAACATTACCCAGATTTCCATTGTACTGATTTCTTAGTTCCAGGTCTAGTACATACACACACACTCCCTCATGGCTGGTATACACCCACACCACACCCATCCGGCACATGCGTCACTACATACGTGACCCTACCAATAAAAAATATGGGGGGCACGTTCTCTAGGCCATTTTAGAGTTGCTCCCATCGCAAGTGTTGTGATGGTCCGTCCTAGTGCTTTGAACACCTCATGTAGGCCCAAACAACTGAGTACAAGGGCCCACCACTACGTGCGTGGACTCTTTGGTCACTGAGTTAGTGATACTGGAAGGACTGAGTGGGTGAGGAACCTGCGATGATGATAGGAGCATGAGTATGTCATTACCAATTCCGATATGAAGACTCTGCACCATATGTCAGATTTCTTGGTGGCAGAGCAGGACTGCATGATGTAGAAGGTGTCGTGTCCACAAAAAGGTCAACAATGAGGCATAGGTGTGCATCGGAGGGAGTCAATGGGGTGCAGCAGACTGGATACAAAAAAGCGACACAGTGATTTAGGCATACGCAGTCCTATATACCATATCTTAATGCATGTATATATATTTTTTTTCCAATAGCAGGAACGTTTTTATAATCGGTCAAACGTCCGGAATATAAACTATACAAATAGTTGTTTTTAAATGTGAGAGGGAAGGTGTGTGAAAGGGCGATGTTATATAACACATTAAGATAGTAACAAATACCAATCATAACATCTTTCTTTTACTATCTTTTATATGTAGAGCTTCAAGGTGCATTATGTCCTGGCATGTGGTGAAAAACACACCAGTGACAGAAAGGTGAGCTCCGAGTATTCTTTTCAGCCACTCTCTCACTTCCTCTCTCCTTTGGTAAAAAAAATGACACACAATGTTAACTTCCTTTTTATCTTACAGGTTGTGTTTCACAAATTGGTGTCATCCCCACAAAACACCTACAATGCTCTATTTTCATGGATTCTGCGATGATGGTTGGCTATTGTAACAACGTCTGAGAAGGCTGCTTCAACACATTGTGCACCCTCTTTGAATAACGCTAATGGCACAAGGTGAGCAAAAAAGCTTGTTTCCGAAACAACGACAAGTCATCTGTGAAAGAAGAGAGTGGGTAGTGTACAGCATCCTCTCTACGTAGGACATACAATTACCTCCGAGCAGTGAGGATAGGCCACAACAGTCTGAGGGACAGATCTACAAGCCCCTTGCGCCACTTTTGTGTCACTTTTAACATGGGATAAGTAGCGCAAGGAGCTTGTAAATCTGCCTCTGGCTTCCCAAGAAAAAAAAACACTAACCTCCGGACTCCGCGAGTCAATGGGGTGCAACAGTCTAGGTACGCAATATTGAGAAATCACTGCTATGCAGTGGGAGTGCATGGAATATACTACTTTGGGAGAAAACAGCGCACAGACACCTCCTTACAGTGGAAGTTGATGAAATACATTATCCTGAGTGTACAAATAAATGAAGCAAAAATATACGTGTGCAGTTGCAAGTACTATGCTATTACCAACTCTATATACTTTCTTTCAGATCACTAAACTGGAGCGTGCACTATGAACCAGCACGTACTTGGACACACAACGGAGGCAAAAGGTGAGCTACGAGTAATTTCTCCAGTATTAACTGCTCCATCAATAACTTCTCTCTCTCACAGTTTTAATGTCTATTTTTCTCTCTTTCTCTCTCTCACTCTCTCTCACATCGTTTCTCTTTCTCTTTTAAAGTTATGGACACTGCTGTCCATTCTGCCGTCTACAAAAAAAGCTGAGTTCAAGTTGTGAACTCTGTTGGTCACAGTGTTTACCTAAGGTAAGCAGAGCGGCCTAGAAATACAATGCCTCCGATTAAATGCATTAGAAATAAAACATAATAATCAAAAATATTCACAAGCCCTTGCGCCACTTTTCCAGCACTTTTAACATGGGAAAAGTAATACAAAAGTGGCGCAAGGGGCTTGTAAATAAGCCCCAAAGAATATTGTCCTGCATAATGACTTGATCTCTTACCTCATTCTGTCTCATCCCTGAATCATTTTAAAGCTCTGTTGGTCCATACTGTAAATCTGAAGCAGTAGGCACTCCTGTTCAGACACCTCCTGAACACAGGCCTATAATAGAGGTAGAATGTATCAGGCACACTGCAGACGTGCAAATAACCAAATATTACCAAGTGTTACCTTAATTTGTAATGTTTGACCTCATTTAGGCACATTTAATTTTGAACACTTATTTTCAGTTTTGTTTTGCAGATTACCTACCCCACTTCTACTGGAGTCCATATCAGAGTTTGTTTAATTGTTTTTTTTAAATGTATGTTTCTAGTTATTTATTACATTGTTGTCTTTAAGTTACGTTTCCAGTTATTAATTGTTGTTTTATTAAAAGTTAATCAAAAAAAATATATATGTCTTCTTTTTCTGACAACATTTTACTATTATTTAGTGTGATAATAATACAGTTAGAAAACATTTAAAACTAGAAATAATAATTATAACTTGAAGTATAATACTGAGGCTAACTCTTTACCAGCTCTTCACCAGAGTCTATAGCTATGACTAACGGTTCCTATGGAAAACGTTAAAAACTCCAGTGTTGTAAATCAACGGCGATTAGGTTAAGCATTAGCAGAAGACATGCTTTATTTAACCATTATCGTATGAAATGTGCCGACTCTATCTTGTATTTGTAACGGCCAATTTGTATGCCATATATTGCCATGTGCTCGTCGCGTGCGTTTGTCCTACCTCCTTGTCCACTATGCCTGAAGTCTCCCCGGCAACAGGCTATAATGAACTTTTCCAGCTTCTAGCATGTCTAGACATGCGCAGTAGAGTCAATAGCCGTTAATAATTAGTTCCTGATAGGAATGTGTTTACTAGTTTCCGAAGACTGTTAACTCCGCCCATCTATTGACTGTGCTTTCCAATATGTCCTTGTATGGTCATAAAACTGCTCTAGTCTCTTGTACCGCCTTCTTCTGAGCCCCCTCATTGTGAATAAAAGGGGCCATGTGCTTCAGTTCATTGTACTACTCGATACAATACTGAAGGGTGTTGTGTGGACTGTAGTAGCACCTTTAAAGGTTTAATAAACTTTGCTTTTGTATTTTCCAGTGTAATTGCCAACTTCTTCCTATGGTCTGAGGACTCCGTGCAGAGAAGGGCGAACCCCTTGCACTAAGGAGGCCTAGCTGAGGTTTGCTTACCACAGATTGGCGCCCGACACGTGGGGCTCATCGGCGACTTGGATGCCGGAAGGAGTGGTCGTGACGAAGGATTGGAATCTCGCTACAGACGCGTACGCATGCCAGAGGAGACCTGAGTCTTGGCATCCAAGGCGTTTTTTCCTTTCTTTCCGATCTGACCATCCAGGTGGTGCTGGTCCTCGACTGAGATCTCTTCTGTTGGCTTGCCGTGCAGTGGCAGTTTGGTCAAATTTAGGACTTGGCAGTGGGAATCTGGACATCCTGTGATTGGTAAGAACTGTTGTACGGTATTTACTGTGGGTTTTGGAAGCCTGGGATTGGCAAGGCAGTTTTAGGATGCGCTTGCTGTGTCAATTTTGGAATGACTAGTCAATGTGTATGTGTATGTGTATGTGTAATATATGTATTGCAATATATATAGGCAGGTAATGAGGAGATTTTTCCTCTACAATGCGATTTTGATTTGAACGGCACAACGTATTACAGATACTTTAAGTGCTACTTTGATTATAATACTGCATATTTTGCACTATTTTTGGCATGCCTGCTCTTAGCGCACTTCGTAGGTTGTGCTGTGGAGATAACCGGTTAAGACTTGAGTAATCGCAGCCGGCTCCCCCAGAGGGGACGCCTCATAGAGAAATGTACTTGAAATATGGTCTTTCTTCTATAATGTACAGCACATTGTCGAGGAAATACAAGCGAAAGGATCCTGAGTTACGTTGGCCAAAGTATGGGTCGTTTGATATGCGAAAGATTGAGTATGTGGAACAGTGTATGTTTAAGCGAAAATCTAGACAAGATATGTTTGAGAGTGTGCGAATGTGGGTGAAAGAAGTGAGCGCGAGAAACACGAGCAAGCGCTGTTTAATAAAAAGAACAACGAAAGAATGTGTATGAAAAAGCACAAGAACTAAGAAAGAAAGAAGCGAAAGAATAGGAAGAGAGACAGGAGAAGGAGCACAGATTACAGATATCTGCCCAATATCCTGTTCGGTAACCTCTTTATCCTGTCCTTAATAAATCGCAAGATGATTTTTCTTGTTAGATCGTCTGCCGCCTCCGTATGCCGTTCCGTCCGCTCCATCTGGCGAAGATAAGGATTCCGGTGCAGACGGGAAAGCGGAACCTGATAATCACTCCATGCTGTCGGTCAACCGTGCGGCCGAACTTCGAAAGTTTTCTCGACAGTCACTTCAGGAAACTGTTACGATGTTTTAGAGACTTTAAAGGGATGGCAGGATAGAGAGCAATTATATTTTACTGAGTCTTTTCCTGGCGAAGTTGTTGAAATGTTTAGAAAAGTTTCTGACACTCTCGAACGTGATGATATAGCAGCTGATTGTAAGCAATTGCGTAATGGTCTTTTTGCTCTCCCCCAGGTGACTGATTTGATCAGACGGCTGTTTAAACTTCGAACTCAGGCGAGAGGAGAAACGGAAAGCTAAAGCAGACGAACGGACGGGATTGGTCGACGGGAAACAATCATCTATTTTTGAAACAGATAAGACCGCGATAGTGCATGCAAAGCCTATGCGAGAGGCCGCATCTTTATACGTTCCTCCTAAAGATGCTAAAGGGTATTTCACTTATAAGTGGGTGTATACTCCCTGGAATAGAGCAGATGTCATGGCACTTAAAACTGCATTGCCTGATCCGCGTAAAAATCCTGCTTTCTCCTATGCGGAAGTTGGGGGAGTTTTAAATTCTTGTACCATGACATTAGCTGATATTGATTTATTCTTCGGGCTAATATTGCCGCCGGATATGTGGAGATTTGTGCGTAAAGTTGATGATCGCGCAGCGTTTGGGGCGTTATGGAAAGACATAGAGAGGGTAGATGAGAGCAGGCAGCCAGCGAAAAAGCCATGTCAGTTGATTTTAGATCTCCCCGGTGCAATATTAGCGAAGCTAAAAACGATGATCCCCCCAAAAAAGATTGATTGGACTATTCTAGCATCTTGTAAGCAAAAAACAGATGAATCAGTTTCAGATTCTTTTTAACGCGTTTTGAGGAAGCTTTTCATGATTTCAGTGGCCAGTCGTTAACGGACGATACGGGCCGACATTTGTTTGTAGATAAGTATGTTTCGAATTTATTACCAGGAGTGGCTGGCCAATTGAAAGCCAGCGAAAACTCCTGGACTACCTCTTCTCCGGCATCCCTCCTGACGATGGCTCAATATTATGAGCATCAGGAATTAGAAGCAAAGGGTAATGAGGATGAAAAGTCTAAAGAATTAAAAACAAAGGTTATGTTATCTCAGATTTATGGACCACCTCTTCGAGGTAACGACAGAGGCGGACAAGGATTTTATAGTTCCTCTTCCACTCGTTTTAATTTGGCTGTTGATCAATGTGTGTACTGTAAAAAATTTGGTCATTGGGCAGATGAATGTCCATTGTTGCGCTCGCAGAGCTATGTTCATGGCCGAGGATCCATGAGGAACTGCTCGAGGACCTCAGGACCCAGAGGTGCTATGAATGATCGTGCTAGGTCTGATTCTAATGTGCGGGTATAAAATGGGTTCAATACTTTTGATAGGCATAACCAATACCAGATGTCTGATTATGTGCAGCCTGAGTCGCATGATTCTGCTTATGCATAGGATTGCATAGGATGGGGTAAGGAATCAGTTGAAGTTCAAGTAGATCAGAGGGGTCCTTATGTAACAGCACATGTTTTGGGTTCTACTGATCAGTTTCTGGTTGATATAGGAGCTAGTCGTAGCGCTCTGTCTAAATAATTGGTTCCAAGGGCTCCCCTGTCTGGCTTAACGATTACATCAATAGGGTTTGACGGAATACCTTCCCTTAGCCCATTGTCACAACCACTTGCATTTCATGTTGATAAGTTTGCTGCTCCGTGTCCGTTTTTACTTTCTCTAAATACACCAGATAATATTGTGGGTCTTGATATGTTCAAGTATTTCAGAGCCACAAAAAGATGTTCCCCCGAAGGAGTGTGTGTGATTCTGAATGATAATTACCCAATAACAGACAGAGTTTGTATTGTTCAAGAGGACACTGCTTTAGCCTCCCTACCTAAAACCTTGTGGGCTACTTCAGATACGGATGTGTGTCAGATGGTTATTCCACCAGTGCACATTGGTGTAAAGGAGGGAGCTGTGTTGCCACGCTTGCCTCAATATCGAATTTCACAGGAGGGGGAAGAAGCACTCACACGGATTGTACAGGATCTCATTGAAGTTGGGGTTGTTTAGGAAGTGCCATTTAACATTTGTAACAGTCCGATTCTCCCAATTTTGAAGAAAGACACTGATACCAGGATCTATTTATTTATTATTGATATACGGGAGGTAAATAAGATAGTGGTACCGCAATATCCAGTCGTTTCTGATATCACAACACTTCTTACTTTAGTTCCTCCTACTGCAACTACGTTCTCTGTTATAGACTTGAAGAACGCTTTCTTTTCGATCCCTATTCATCCTGATAGCCGATATTTGTTCGGTTTCACTTTCAATAATCAATCGTATCGATTTTGTAGAGTTCCTCAAGGCTATACTGAGAGTCCTAGTATTTACAGCCAAGCTTTGAAAAGACAACTTGATTCTTTTGTTCTACCCGAAGGTGTGGCGCTCATACAGTATGTTGATGATATTTTGTTGGCAGCTGATACCCCTGAACAATGTGAGAAGTGAACTCTGTCTTTGCTTTCTTTTCTTGCCTCACAAAACCATAAAGTATCGAGAAAGAAATTACAATATTGTAGACCAAAGATAACCTACTTAGGTCACCTTTTGTCTAAGGAGGGGCGTGCACTCACATCAGATTGTATTCAGGCAATTTTAGACACACCAGTACCTTCCACACAGAAAGAGGTTCGAGCATTTTAGGTCTTACTTCTTTTTGTAGGCAATGGATATTAGGATTCTCTCATATTGCTAAACCTTTGCTAGCGCTTTTGACAAAAGATACTCCAACACCCCTTCCTTGGACAGACAAATGTGAGAATGCTTTATAGCAGTTACGACAAGCCCTTTGTTCAGCACCAGTGTTAGGTACTCCAGACTATACGAAGCTCTTTACATTGTACGTACACGAGAGGGATGGATGAGCATTGTCAGTTTTAGTACAGACACATGGAGATAAGCAACGCCCCTGTGCATATTTTTCAGCAGTACTTGATCCTGTTGCTCGAGCATTGCCTGGTTGTTTTCGCTCAGTTGCAGCAACAGCTGTGTCAATACGCCAGACTGAAGGGATAGTCTTATCACATACATTTTTGGTGTTGGTACCCCATGCTGTTGATGCCCTTTTGAATCAGACAAAGACGCAGCATTTCGACTAGTGATCGTTTGACAGGATATGAGCTGACGCTGTTAGCTCCTCACATGACACAGAGGAGATGTGCAACACTAAACCAAGCCACGCTGTTGCCATTTCCGGCGACTCAGCCTGAGGCGCAAGAAACACATGATCGTATATTCTTCACTGAGGAACAGACAAAGGGTCGTACTGATTTGCAGGATACGCCCCTTCCAGATGTGGATGGAGAACTGTGGGTTGATGGGTCTTGTCTGAAGTTACCGGATGGTACAACTTCGGCTGCATATGCAATCACTACGCTTCACATGATAGTGGAGACAGCTCGCATACCACAGAAATCAGCTCAAGCAGCAGAATTGATAGCTTTGACACGAGCGTGTGAGCTTAGTACAGGTTTATGTGTGAACATTTATACAGATAGTCGCTATGCTTTTGGAGTGGCGCATGATTATGGCCTGCTCTGGAAGGAAAGAGGCTTTCTGAGATCACACGGGATGCAAATAATGCACGGGGAACTAGTGCATAATCTTTTGACTGCATTAACATATCCAAAGAAGATAGCTATAGTGAAGTGTAGTGCGCACAAGAAAGTGACTGATAAGGTGGGACAAGGAAATGCTTTTGTGAATCGAGTGGCACGTGAAACTGCAATGCAGCCTGACACTACCTCCATGTATGTAGTGAAGTCACAAGCTGAGCGGTGGCATGATGCTAGGAAAGAAGTATTAGAGATACAGAGGACCGCTTCTGATAAAGAACGGGAGCAATGGTCCAAAGATGGAGAGTTGGATGATGAAGGTTGTTGGCGAAACAAGCAGATAGATAGATGGAAGTTGCCTATAGCTTTCTTGAAACCTATGGTTCAGATGGCACATGGGCTAGCACATGTTGGAGCTTCAGCAATAGTGAAACTGCTTACGCAAGTTTGGGAGCATCCAGAAATTGCTAGCACAGCTAAAAGAGTAGTACAGTCCTGTATGATTTGCTTACGATTTAATCCTGGAAAAGGGACACGAACTCCAGCAGGAGGGTTTGTTACACGGACTGCACCGTTTGAAGTTTTGAAGATGGATTATATTCAGCTTGAACGCTGCAATAATCTGAAGTATGTCTTGGTGGTGGTATGTGCCTTCAGTAAATGGATTGAGGCGTACCCCACAAAAGACAACACTGCAATTACTACAGCAAAGGTGCTTCTGAAGGAACTTTTCCCTCGCTATGGAGTTTGCAGATTTTTGAGGAGCGATAACGGACCTCATTTTGTAGGGGACATTATAAAGTATGTCCTGTAAGGGTGGGCGTAAAATCCGTTTCGCCGGCAAATTTGCGGATTTTCCGCAATTTCGCGATCCGCGAATCTCGCGAAATCCCGGTAAAATCCGCGAATCAGCGGGGACAAATTTTCAGCCAAACAAGGGTTACAGCAGCAGGTGCAAAAGTTGAACCTAATTTGTTTGTAACCTTTGACAAAAGGGTTACAAAGAAATTAACTTCAACTTGGACACCTGCTGCTAATTGCTTCCTGGCGCCTCGTTGCCTACTTGCAACTATTCTCTGACCCTGCCCTGACCCTTGAAGCAGGGTCAGAGAATAGTTACAAGCAGGCAATGAGGCACCTGTCCAAAGAATTAAACCTCATCAGGAAGCACTTACAGATATAAAAAACATGAAGAAGGGAGAGGATGGCAAATACACCCATTTTGAGTTGTCAGGAGGGGTTAAACTAAAAGAGACCTTTACAGCACAATTTTCATATGCATTTTGCTAAAAATAAAAAGCTGTATGTTCTGTAGGGGCAACTCAGGAATCTGGCCCTTCAGAGATCCGGCCTCTCTTTCTTTCTCTCGTTCTCTCTCTCCCTCTCTCTTTCCCTCTCTTTCTATCTATCTATCTATCTATCTATCTATCTATCTATCTCTCTCTCCCTCTCCCATAAACAACTGCATGGGTAACTTCGCTATGCAAGCGGCTCGCGAAGACGCAAAAAGCCCCGCGAACACACAAAAAACCCAGCGAACACGCAAAAAACCCTGCAAACACGCAAAAAAACAAAAATCCGCAAATTCGCACAAATTCGCGAATTTTGCGGATCGCGAATTCGCAAATCCGCAAATTCGCGGATCGCGAATTCGCAAAATTCGCCCATGCTTAATGTCCTGAAAGGATTAGGGATTAAACAGAAGTTTCATGCAGTATTACACCCACAGTCAGCAGGCTTGGTGGAAAGATACAACGCTACTTTGGAACTGAAATTAGCTAAGATACAGGCTTCTTCTTCTCTGAATTGGCCAGATGCGTTGCCACTGGCATTGTTTTCAATTAGATCAGTGCCTCATTCTCGAACAGGTCTCACACCGTATGAAGTCCTTTTCGGTAGGCTGATGAATATCTGGGGAATTCCTAAACCGAGTTCTGTTTATGATGTACTTTGTGTCTTAATGAATGACTATTTGGCACAATTAACTGATAACTTGGTTTCAATTCATCAACAGGTTCGAGAAGCACTCCCTGACAAATCCACAGGTGAGGGCCACAATCTCTGGACTAGCGACTTTGTGCTCTGAAAGTCTTTTGAGAGATCGAGCAGTTTGGAATGAGGTGGCGCGGGCCAGTGCAAGTGCTACTTGCCACGAGAACAGCAGTTCGAGTCACGAACAGGTGGAACTGGGTGCATGGTACCCATTGTCGATGAGTACTCCCGACCTTAGTGGAGCCTGCTGTGTTGACTGACCATCGAGAGGTTCTGACTGCGGAGAAAGGCCATGCTGTGACGCCTGACGGATGTGAGGAGTTCTTCCCGGACCAGACAGTTCCTGGAGCTACGAGATATAATTTGAGACCGAGAGAGAAATCTGCAGCATTGTGAAAGTTGTCTGAGCATTCCCTGGGTCAGTGAAACGGAGAGCCGATTTGGCAAGGGGGGGTATCAGCCCTGCATTAGAGTAGTGACACCCGTCTTGGCCCGAAGTGAAGAAATCAACGGCTACCCAGGGGTAAGAGCTCCGACAACTACTTTAGTTTCAGGAAGATTTGTTCTGTGTTGTGACTAAAATGGAGAAAAAGAAGAAGATTTTTTGTGCTACAGGGTTTGTTGTTGCCTTGATGATTGCAGCAACGATAACATGGTCTGTTGAGGAGACAACTCCTGCTCATGAGTTGTTTATTGTTACCACACCTACACCAGAGGAGCACTATTTCTTTACGCTCCCATATCAAGAGTTGAAACATCGACAATCTTATCTCAATGATACCTTCATCCATATGCTGCATCATACCCACATCACTACGAACGCTACAAACTGTTGGATTTGTGGGATGATGTCGGCGCACCAAATGAAAGGAGGTACACCGTTCATACCTCTTCCTTTTTCGCATAATGGCTCTTGTCGAGCCTGGTATACTTTGCTCTTTGCAACTAGGAAGCCTACAGTGAGCAGACTGCTTTTCCAGTTAAATAAAGAGTGCCATCAAGACAAAGATGGGTATCCCCAAGCGAATAGAACTAAATGGGAGTGGGAGGAATATCGACCGGACAATATATCAATGCCATATATCTTCCCCAACACAAGAGACTCATCCACTGCTGAACATTTTGTCATTTCTGTTACTCAAACACAAGCAGAACTATGTGTACAGAGCATTGGACATATCCCTGTAGGTTTTAGTGATTGTATTACTGTGTTGAATATAGATGGTTTGAATATTAGTACCTTCTTAGCGTCACACAACACCTATTTTGTGTGTGGAAATCGTGGATATTATCGATTGCCAGCCGGTTGGACCGGTATTTGTTATGTATCATTTTTATTGCCCCCTGTGTTTCTGGCACCTCCATTGTATCATCGAAATCTTAAGTTGTTCAACAATATTACTGTAAATAGATACAAACGTACCTTGACTACTGATAATGTTGATCAGATTGACACTCGCCTACAACAATATATGGATTTTAATTTAGGATTGTTCTTTTTTGTGGGTGCTGCATTAAACAGCAGAAAAATACGACGATTAACTAGAGTAGTGGAAGCTGTTACTAATCAAACAGCTGCAGCCTTAGGAAACATTACTGAAGAATTGCAAATTGCTAGAATTGTAGCTTTGCAGAATAGGATGGTGCTAGACATAATGTTAGCAGATAGAGGTGGTGCATGTCGTGTTTAAGGTAGTAGCTGCTGTGTGTATATACCCGACTACACCCCAACAGTGTATAAAGCGATTAATAAACTCCATAAAATCGCTGCAGACCTTCACACAGAAAATGGTACATAGACTTTTACAGGGTGGTTTTAGACTTTGATTTCTGCTTGGGGCTGGAAAGTATTAACAGCCCTATGTATAATAATTGTAATAATCTTCACTTTTTGTGTATGTATCCAATGTAGCCCGATGATATGTTCTATGTGTGTTACTGCTTGTATGCCTACCAAGAGCAATGTTGCAGAAATCAAAATGCAAAATGATTTGAAAAAAGAGATAGTTAGCATGATGGTCATTGACATAAGGGATGAGTATCTAGCTTTTCCCAGGAAGTTGAATGTCTTCAGCTAATGCTGAAAGGGTTGTCTGTATTAAATCAACGGCGATTAGGTTAAGCATTAGCAGAAGACATGCTTTGTTTAACCATTATCGTATCAAATGTGCCGACTCCATCTTGCATTTGTAACTGCCGTTTTGTATGCCATATATTGCCATGTGCTTGTCGCGTGCATTCGTCCTACCTCCTTGTCAACTACGCCTGAAGTCTGCCCGGCAACAGGCTAAAATTAACTTTCCCCGCTTCTAGCATGTCTAGACATGCGCAGTAGAGTCAATAGCCATTACTAATTAGTTCCTGATAGGAATGTGTTTACTAGTTCCCGAAGACTGTTAACTCCGCCCATCTATTGACTGTGCTTTCCAATATGTCCTTGTATGGTCATAAAACTGCTCTTGTCTCCTGTATTGCCTTCTTTTGAGCCCCCTCAATGTGTATAGAAGGGGCCATGTGCTTCAGTTCATTTTACTACTCGATACAATACTGAAAGGTGTTGTGTGGACTGTAGTACCACCTTTAAAGGTTTAATAAACTTTGCTTTTGTATTTTCCAGTGTTATTGCCAACTTCTTCCTATGGTCTGAGGACTCCGTGCAGAGAAGGGCGAACCCCTTGCACTAAGTAGGCCTAGCTGAGGTTTGCTTACTACACCAGCACAGTAACTGTTTCAATTACCAACATTGTGTGGTGAACTTCTAACCTCTGTGCTCACTTAAGTGTCCCATGAATATTACTATAGTAACAAGCAGTAAGCTGTTTGGGGGTAGGGTTGAAAGGTACTGGCTGTACAGAAACCGTTATATTTGCCCAGGATCCTCTACATGACAGAAAAGAAAGCCAAGTAAAACAGAACGCTGTGTACCAGATTTACAGCCCCCTTGTGCCACTTTCGCGTCCAAGGCCCCCCCTACAAAATTAGAATTGTGGTGGCCTCAACGACCCCCCTGAAGCCCGGTGTCAGAACCCTACAAACCCAGGTGGCGTCAATTACACACAAGAGGCCATGGGGCAGAAGAATTAGACCAGCTAAGGGTTCCTGGTCCGATCTGACACGAATTTGGCATTCCAAGATGGCCGCCGATTTTGCGCTCGGTTCAGCAGTCCAGTTGTTGATCTGATTATCGTGAGGCTCAGGTGAGGCGCGCGCTAGATTAAAGCTGCGCACTTCACGGAGGATTCGAGCCAGTGAAGAAGTGTTGTTTCTGAGCAGAGATTATACAGTCAAAGAAGTGTCTTATTTTAGTTATTTTAGTCAGCGTTTGTGTGAAGGATACCTGAGTCGCAAACGCATTATCAAAGGAGCAGCCAAGGTCGCGTGTAGTTAAATTCGGAGACACCCGTTTCAGAGAGGAGAAACGTCGAGGTCCTGCGGCTGACAGTTCGAGCACCTGTTGTGAGGAAAGACAATAGAACAAGAGCTAAGTGACATAAAGGACAATTATATAGATACTTACAGTCAATGTAAATTGTGTGAAATCTTAAATCGATACTTACCTTGATGTAGATGAGAAATTATACTTCTGAGTTGTTCAAAGGAAAAAGGTGTATACCAGTTTGAGAATAACCCTAAAAAGAAATAGGAAAAGAATTTATAAATAAAAGCATGCAGAATACGGTCACCAACTAAAGTAGCCAAACAATAATTCAACTAAAACTCAAATAAAAAACTGAATAAGAGTTATCAGACTAAGAAGAGAGAGTCATTAGGAAGATAAACAGACCATACAGAATCCACACCAAGAAGCCATTAACGAAGTGGAATATAATTAGTTCAAACCAGTACCTAATGCAAGCAACAGAAGAGAGGCTAGTTCTTGGAAGCAAATGGTAGGTGCAATAAGAGAATAGATAATAAATAAGGAGAGTGTTAGAGTAGGAAGTAAACTGGTAAAATAATAATCTTTTTTCCCTTAGGTTCAAAATACTTGACAGTCTGCAGGACGGACTGGGCGAACGGAACCAGCCAAGACAGTCTCTTCTCTTCTCTTCTCTATTTGTTATTTTATCCAATATCCCCCTTCCCCCCAAGATAACAATTTAGAGACTCACGAAAATTGAGCTCTGGGTTGTTGTCAGGTGGGATTTGGGACTAGGCATCTCTGTTCCTGTGCGGCAAAAACTTAACAGAGTTTTCTCAGATCTGACACCCTGGGAACCACCACCCCCGGGGATTTGTGTATTGTGGGAGGCAGACTGCGTGGCCCTCCGCTTGGAGCCCTCTAGGGCCCTGGGGACCGCCACGTCCCAGGGCCAGCTCCTGCAGTGTCCCGGGGTCCCTACCACAGGGACACTGCTGTTTGCTATGAGAGGGTAGGAGTCTCATGGCTCCCGCCATCCCATAGAAAACTTGGTTTGGATTTTGAAAGACAGAGTGGTGAAATCTGTTCTCACTTTTAAAATCCAAACCAGTTGCTTTTCCACATGCAAGTTAGCATCTCCCCATGTGGAAAAGCAATGCCTGCTCCCGAAGTATGCGGGGAGCTGGCGGAACTGTGGGGGCATTGTGGCTCACCCCACGGTCCTCAGCATTGGATAGGGTCCCTGGGGATATTAGAAATTACTGATAGGAGCTATTTTTTACTCAGCGCAGTGCTCAGGGTGGCCCCCTGGTGTGCACATGCTGGATGCACAATAATCTGTAGGGTGCGCTACTCCAGCGCCTTTGGTGCACAACTTCTATGCATTTTGGAGCCGGCATTGCTTTTCCACATAGGGAGCTACTAAAATGCAGCTCCCCATGTAGAAAAGCAATCTGATTTAGATTTTGAAAGAGAGAACAGATTTCCACGCTATGGGAGGGCGGGATGGACACCCCGGGACACTGCAGGAGCTGGCCCTCCCACAATACATAAAGCCCCGGGAAGTGGTGGTCCCTGGGGCTTTGGAGACCTTGCAGCTCCATCAACCATTATTTTTTGTAGCCCCGGGGGGTAACGGGGCTCTCGAGTGCTCCAGGAGGGGGGCCTCACAGTCCCCCTCCCACAATACATAAAATCCCAGGGGTGGTGGTCCCCGCAGCTTTGGAGACTTTGGACACTCCCCCCACTATGTTATTCTTTTTTAGCCCCGGGGGTGACAATCCCCGGGGCTGAGGGACCCCTCTGGATCCCCCATAAAATATAATAATTTTTCCCCCGGAATTTAGCTCCCACGGGGGCTAATTATAAAAAAAGCTCCATTTTATATAATTGATTTTTTTTTACGGAAGAGTACGCGCTTGCAGGGTCTTTTTAAAAAAAAAAAAAATAAATAAATCTGGGAGCCTGGGGGTCTTTTACCCTAAAGGGTAAAAGTATTTCTACCCTGCCCCTTTCTAAGTTTTGCACACATATTCCACTGACTTCTTCAGCCTCGCTTCTAACGAGGCACAAAATGGCTGGCAACATTTCCATGGTTTTGAATGTTGACAGCCACTTGGCAGCCAATTAGCATTTAGCGCGTGATCGGAAGGGTACACTTATGTCTTTGCAGAAGGCCCTTCCTGATTAGTGGTGAAGTGGCAGTCATTCTATACTATATCTCATTTAAGATGGAAATTGGAACATTACCTTAGGAATGTCTTGTATAGCCAATGAGCATCGAGGATGCATTGCTGCTTGATTTTGAAATAGAGATAACAAGGTAAGATGAATGTCACATAAGGTGTCTTATTGATGTCTATGTCTGAATCATTTGACACTTTAAAAATTTGTTGGAAAGATAAGGACAGATATTATCTGTATCAAAGGCAGATGAGATTGCAAAAATACAGTCAATCGAGTGCCGGCCCTACTTAAGATGGAGTTAGGCCATATGGTCTTTATGTCAGAACCTCAGGTCAGTGATAGAAATCAGAAGAAAGTCTTCAGTACTGGAGATTAATAATGGCAGTCAGAATGAAAGTTGACCTATGTCACATGAGTATAAGGTGTCAGAAGTAATGATTCTAAGTCAAAGATCAGTAATCGAAGTTGGAAGGAAGGATGTGTACGTCAGGCCACAAATGGAAGTCAGAAGGAAGGGTGACAAATTTCAGATCAGTACCAGAAGTTAGAATGGAGAATTCAGTACTGCAGATTAGTTATAGGAGTCAGGAGGAAGGGTGATGTATCTCATTTCAGTAAAAAAACTCAGAAGGAAATGGTTATTGCTGCAGATCAGTAAAAGAAGTCAGAAGGAAGGATTCAGCATTGCATATAAGTAATAGGAGTCAGAAGGAAGGGTTACATATTTCAGGTCCATAATAGATGTAAAAGGAAGGGCGATATATCTCAGGTCAGTAATACAAGTAAGAAGTAAAGGTTCAGTGACACACGTCAGTAAAAGAAGTCAGAAGAACAATGACGTACCATAGGTCAGTAATAGAAATCAGAAGGAAGCGTTAAGAACCACAGATCAGTAACAGAAGTCAGAAGAAAGGATGACATACCTCAGGTCAGTAATAGAAGGCAGAAGGAAAGGTGACGTACCTCAGGTCAGTAACAGAAGTCAGATGGATGGGTTCAGTACCACAGGTCATTAGGCCAGGTTGCAATAAATTACAATGCAAGGTACATTTTTGGCACAGCAAGTTCTACAAGACTTGACATAGTATTCATGAAAAATGCATTACATTTGACTGTCTGTCCGGTAGAGATTGTTTCACTGTTCAACTGGTTTTCAATTGAAAGGCGTCATAAGGCTGCAGTTCCTCACCATTACGCTGTATAGTAGTGTTGAATTACATAAAATTGCACAAGGCTGCACATCAGAGGTTCAGATCAGTGGCCCGGTAACAGGGAAGGACAGCAGGATTGTGGTATCTGGACTTATATGTTATGCCTTCCCTCTCTGTGGAATACTCATGTGATGCAATCCTCATGTGATGTCACTTCATAGAATGTTGGGAGTCAGATAGCCACAGTTGGCTGGGCTGAGCAGTATGCTGGCTGCTCCTGGTGGGGTCTCTCTCTCTATGTCACCTGGAATAAACTATCTCTGAACTACATCATCACTTTTGGACATTTGATCATTACAAGATTCAACTGCAGAGGCAGTGATCTTCAGGGATGTCAGTAGATGGTGGCAGGCAGAGTCTGGAGCAGAGAGTTGTCACTGGGATTCTGCTGAAAAATCAACACTATGCCTCAGGATGACAGGACATCAGAATGTAGAGACTGAGTTTCTCTACAATGTAAGTATCTCTCAGCCCAAATCCTGGCTATCTCACAGTGCCTCACCTGCACCCCTAAGCTTCCCACAGTAGCTGGTGATTTTGTCAACCTCGAACATGACCTTCTAATATCCAAGGGAACCATTGCATCGGCGTAGTAAGACACTGAGAAAGATTATAATACATTTATTGAAACTATTGAAGTCTAATATGAAGCAAATGGGTTGCAATCATTAGGCAAATACAACTAAACAAAGTAATTAGCATTGCTATCAGGCAGTATAAACAAAGTAATTAGCATTGCTATCAGGCAGTATAAAATATATATAATATATATATCAAGCAAATTATCTGTCTGGCTAGGCCTACCCTTACTGTGTGAGCATAGGGATATATAAGTGATCTTTGGGACTGACAACATATCCCATACCTGGTGTATGTAGTTAGGTTGTTCTCATCATGAGTGTAAACTCAGTTTATGCAGGGCTGAATCTCAAGCTCTGCATGCCTTCGTACAAGAGCAGTCTCTCTGCCGGAATTCTCCCCTCTAGCCCCCAAGGTGAAGAGGCACAGTTTATATCATAACAACTACTGTGTTGAAAAGCTACAGCTGTGTTACCATGTTGTGTCTAAAATGTTGCTGAGCAAGCACAGAAAACCGTACACCATGTTGTTATGTATTCTAAGCAACCTTGCATGAAATGTGCAGACTAAATCCCAGAAGAGTCTCTGAATACCAAACAACATGTACAGCATATTCCTAAAATATTGTCACAAAAACAATTTTTTTTTTTTTGTATCCTCATTACGCAACAGTTTAAAGTAAGGAGTTTTCAGGGACCCTTCTCAGCTTCAAGGCATCTCTGAAAGAGGGAACCCCTTACATCCGTATACTTGTAAGGAGGAGGATTCTTGTTTCGTATTGGGGTGAGCTAGCCATTATGGCTACTCTTGCAAGCCTTCCTCAATATTGTTGCGATAGCGTAATCATTGGACATTACAGTGGAGTATGATGGGAAATCCAGGTATATTACTACCACGGTATATAGACGTTATATGTACACACCCCCATTTAATTCACCTCTTATGGAATTCTTCCCAAATATCCTAAAATTTATATTTTTTAGAGCCAAACTTCTTATTTTTATCTAGGTTAAACACTTTCAAAACTGACACCAGCCATTTGTTATGGGTCGGAGGGACAGGGTTTATCCATTTTACACAAATCTCCCTCCTTGCCAAAAGAATCAGTATGAAAATTAAGTTCTCTTGAGGTTTAGAAAAGGGTCTTTCTGCATTCATACTTGTGACCCCAAAAATAACTAAGTCCATACTTACAGAAAGTTGTCTTCCAAATACCCCTTCTAAGGTAATACCCACATCTTTCCAGAAACCATCAAGACTCGGACATCGCCAGAACATATGTAAGTCGTCAGCCATCTGTAAACCACATTTTGGGCAGCTCTTCACTGTGGCCCCGTTCAGTTTGGATAATCTTTTTGGTGTCCAGTAGGCTCTATGTATAGTGAGCAAATGATTTCTTTTGAGAGAAGCAGATGTTACAATCGACCAGCAAATGCTCATGGGCTTGCATGACTCAAAAGACCTGTATCCAACTTGGAAAAAGTCCTATCAATCCGCAAACTGTCGACTATGTGGTTTAAAATCAGAATCTGTAACCCACTTATTATGTGCTTGTCCAGCAGTCCTGGAACAGAGGAGACAGTATTTAAAATTCATCTTCAATGAGTTGAACATTCGTTCATGCAGACAAGCAGTGATAAGCTGGCTGGATGGTGCTTCCATTATCTTGGTCTGCAGGGGCGTCAAATTCATGACAATGGTCAGAAACCTCTTACGGCAAGCTGACGGAGAGTAAACAAAACAAGCAGGATCAAAGTCACCTTTCAATAGCCGACCAATAATATTAATGAATGGACAGCATGCTTACCAGCGTCTAGCAGCAGGTCGCAAATAGTGGTGCACGAATATTAAAATTTGGAACACTGGGGTTTATACTGTACAATTATCTTTTCCAAAAGGTCCCCAAATTTTTAATAAAAAGTAACATATATCCTTTTATATAATTATGGAACCAGGTCAAAATTAGGTGTATTTATAAATGTAATGATATTTTTACTACGTTTTTATGGACATCGGGGGGGTGGTTTGTAATGATTTTAATTAATCAAACAATAAACTTACTGTAGTGGGGAAGTCCCACAGGTACAGGTGTAGATAAGTAGACACCGTAGACCAATACAGGTACTTGTAGTTGATGTTTATTAGCAGAAGTCATGGTTAAGATAACAGGATAACAGCCCCATCAGGAGCAGCCTACTGGCCGCTCGGCCCATCCTTAACTGTAACTCTGATGCATCCAACATTCCACCCAGACTAGGATTCCAATAAGAATACACACACACACTGGGCTGAGCAGCTGGATACAAGTACATACACATAACATGAGAATACTACATTATCCTCTCCCTTTAATAATTTGAAACAAAAGAACAGAAGAGAAAGCAAAGGGAAACTATGCACAAGAAAAATATAAAACTTCAAAGAAATCTGTGACCCAGGGATGAATATGTAAAAAACATCACGAGAGGGAAAACAGAAATCTAAACTATTAAAGAAGGAAGAAAGTGAAAATAAATAAATAAACGGACACCATCCTCCTCCTTCAATAATTAAAAATTGAAAATAGAAAGGAATACTTAAATGGCTCACAAGAGCTCACGACATATAATAAACTTAAGGGGACAACAAGACCCCAAATAGATTCACAATGAGAGAAACAAAATCATGGAAAATACTACTAGCATTAGAAGAATGCGGCAAAAAGTAACTAAATACGCCGCACCTCTAGTAAGAAAACACTGTTGGACTAAGACCAACGTGCAAAACTGTTTGCGACTAAAACCCAAAAGTGACGACAAACTAAACCTCCTCATTAAAAAGATAAAATCCCAAGGCAGGGATTACAAACTTCATGAGGTAATGGGACTATAACCCACACCAAAATGAAAAGCAATAGTTAGGGAAAATGGGACTCAGAACCCACACCCATCCCAAGACAAGACAGGGATAATATAACTACATAAAAAAAGTCATGGGACTCAAACCCACACCAAAATGCAGTGCAAGAACAAGGGAAAACCCCCAAAATCTAAGAAAAAGAAAAGCTGTTCCTAAAAGGAAATGGGACTAAGCACCCACCCCTATTTTAACCACACCTTAAAGGTTAACATTATAAATTAATGCGAACATACAGTAGAATAAAAACATAAACATGAAACATTAATGTTTAAAACTATAATACTATAAAACTGTACTCGAGAAATTTAAGATTGCTATATATACTGAAAAGTGATTTTGACGTAAACGCTGCAAACAGATATGGAATTAAGACATCAAAAAGAAAATGTGAAAAATAGCCACTAGATGGCAGCATAGTACAGATGAGTGAATGAAGAAATGCATGTAAACCAGATGGACACAACTCGAGAATAAAAAAAAATGCAAACTTCAAAGAAAACGTTATTTAAAAAAAACACATGTGCTCAGATAATCCTTAAAAGTATGTTTTTCCGATTTCTTCATGCTACAGTTTCATGAGTGAGTTGTAGAATCAGAAGAAAACAAATACATCCTCTCACCGGACATAGCTTAATCCTCATAAAAATCCACAAACAGGCAAGGAAAGCGTGTAATTGTTGCTCCCACGACGGTGTTCCTGAAAAGCCAAAGCTTCAATTAGCTTTATGTAAAACATCACAACCGACACAAACGTGGTTGGCAAATGGGAGTCAAGCGCTTGGAATTGTACTGTAAAACCACGCATAAAAGTGAAGAGAAGAATTGCCAGCCTTAAGATGGCGGCACGTTCATTACGTTGCTCCGTCGTTTTTTTTCTCAAGATATTTCCTCTACATTCTCTCGGCAACATCATCGTCACTTCCTACATGCTGCAGTCCTATTTCACTGTCACTACTCCAAAGATGACTCATCGCTGCTTCACTGAATCCTTAGAACATTCCAACACGTCATCATGTTCTTGCTGCTGTGGCCAGAAGAAGATCTCTGTGACAGACACAACGCAGGGCCAGGGACCAACCGTCACCACCTAACATCACGCAGCATGTTTCCACAAAAGGCAGTTGGACCCTCGCGCTCACCTCACGATAGGAAAAGGTACCTTTTAAACGTTTTTTTTTTCCTTTTTTTTGTGCAGATAAAAGAACTTTAAACACACCGCAAACTCCATTTGTGTTTTTAAAGGGAAACAGAAGAAAATCCCGAGCATGCCTTCAAAGATACAGTCCTTGAGACTTTAAACTGCCACTCACTAAAGGACAAATTAACTCCTCACCGGTGGGCAATGTCACAAAGTCAAAATGAATGTCATTCTTATCTTTTAAAATAGACAGATCTCGTTTTAAACCTTGCTTTGTTTGAGATGATAAAATCTCGAGCGCGCCCTCACATCTTGACAGTTAGCACAGAGATTTATAATCCTTGAAACTGCCTCTTACTAAAAGCACTATTTAGCCTCTCTCTGGTGGGCAAATATGCAGAAAGTCAAGAAGAAAATCATTCATTTCTTTAAAAATAGAAAGTTTTCTTTTTTTTAAAAACTGGGCCTTGTTAGAGGCTTGAAGATTTTTTTTTTTAAGTTTCACATGCAGCATCTAAATTGAATTTCCTTGCAGAAAACACACAGACACAGCTCACCTGCATTTGGACTGTTGTTGCGATGGACACTGATGGGGCAGGCAGGTAGTAGTTGGTCTGGTTACTTGAAAAGAATCTTTTACCTTGAGGTGTGTGCTTCTCAATCAGCTTAATCTTAATTTCTTTTCATCTAGTTGCGTATTACGTTGCTGCTTATTCTCTCTAGTTTGTACTTTGTTGCTTGACAATTAAAGTTTGCTTACTTGATAGTCTCTAGGTGTTTTTCATCCATTAAAGTTGTAGGTTCGTTGATCCATCGTCGCCAAAATGTAGTGGGTAAGTCCCACAGGTACAGGTGTAGATAAGTACACACCGTAGACCAATACAGGTACTTGTAGTTGATGTTTATTAGCAGAAGTCATGGTTAAGATAACAGGATAACAGCCCCATCAGGAGCAGGTTTAGACCTGGCACCTTGGCGTGAGTTTCCCTTCCACTTTTTGCTGGTGTGCCTCAAATGTTTTGCTGGTGTCCGCTACTCAGGGCACTGCGCCACGGCCAACCCGTGCCGCAGTGCAAGTGCTCCCTACTGTAAAGTGTACATGTGATTGATGTCCATGATTGGTTCATTGGATTTACTGTTAGTCCCCAGTAAAGTGCACCAGGAGTGCCAGGGCTTGTAAATGCCAATACTGCTAGTGGGCCTGCAGCGCTGGTTGCGCCACCCACTGAAGCAGCCTTTTAAAATGTGTCTAGGGTCTGCCACTGCAGAACCTGCGTGCAGTCTGGTACTGTCATGCTGGCTGGGCAAGTGCACACACTTGCCAGCCCCTAAACCTTCCCTTTGCTTCATATTAGTCACCCCTACGGTAGGCCCTAGGGCAGGGTGCATTGTAAGTGTAAGGTAGGACAAGCCCTGATGTGTGTGGCATGTCCTAATAGTGAATTACTGCCAAATGCGATTTTCACTATTGCAAGGCTACCTGCTCCCCTTAGGCCAGAATGGGCTGCTGAAATTATTACACTCTATAATCCCAGCAGGCTCAGGGAACATGGTAGAAATTAATGTTTAGTATGCCTGAACTCAGAATAATAAAATACTTCTTTTAGTAAAGTTTATTTTAATATCCTGGGTTTGCAAATGCTACTTTTAGAAAGTTAGCATTTGCTTGTCTAACCATTTCAGCCCGCCTCTGCTCTTGTGTGTATCTGACTGTCTGAGTGTGTGAGTGACAGGGCTGGGAGTTGACAGGTTGTGAATAGCAGGATGACACCTTAGTGGGTGGTGAGAGTTTCCCCTGAATGATGCATCAGGCTGTGCTCTGCCTCCACAATGCTGGCTCCGCCCTCCTGGGGAGCGACTGATGACTCAACCTGCACCTGGCCCAGGAAGGACCGAAGCTTGTCAACAAAGTGCTCAGGCTGCCCCTGTCTTCACAATGCCGGCTCCGCCCCCCTGGGGAGCGGCTGATGTGCCTGCCCTCACACTGAATGCAGAAGCAGAAGTACCCACCACAAGTGCTCAGGAGCTGAGAGCAGTTAGGCAAAGGCCCCCCTGGCCTGTCAGAACAAAAGAAACTGGGTATAAAAGAAGGAGCCCTGCTCCTTGTAAATTAGATCCTGTTTGCGCTACAGAAGAAACTCTGCCCAAAGAGAAGGACCTGGAAGGACAAGGAGGAGTGCTGTCTCTGGCCTGTGTCTGATGCCTTGCTGCAGAAGGAGAGGAAAGAAAAGACTACAAGAGACTTTTGCTTTTAATGAACTTTGTGCCAAACTCTGCTAAAAGATCTCCAAGGGCTTGCCTGTGAACTTGCCCCCTGACCAGCGCCCCAGGAACAGTGGGCGCTACCCCCTGACAAAGGAACCACTGTAAGACGCTGTTTTCCTTCTGCAAGCCTCTCCAGGAAAAGCGGAGCGCGCTGTGACCATCGCGCTCTTCAGCAACGCTCTGGGAGCTGCCCTCCCTCTGAACAAAGTGACTGCCGCCTGCCTGGCCCAGAAGCATTGTGAAGACCAGCCCAGCTGATCCGAGCACCGTGACTGGCCCCGAGCCGCAGCTCGCAACGTGAAGAAAGGTGGTGTCCGGTGCCTGCTTGCACCCCTTTGTGTCTTGTGCCTCTGAACGCGCCGCCGCTGTCCGGGAAACAGCTGCTGCGTGGGGTGCCTGAACGTCGCCTGGATTGATAGAGGCCTGCGCCGAGGATCGCTGCCCTCTGCGTGCGCCCTCCTGTGTCAGGAAATCTCGAGGCGCTTTCCCAGCGCAACCCGGCCCGTGCCGCAATGCCAACCCCCGAGCCAGAGCAGAGCCGCCGCTCGCTCCAACATCGGAAGGAAGACAACGCGACGCGGACTACCGCGCTGACCTGCGCCCAGCTACTTCACCAGAAAGGTACTGTTTCCTACCCTCTGCCTCGCCCAGCCCTCGGAGCTGCGTGTGGAGTGCTCCCAGGGCCCCCGCTCTCTCCCCCTGTCAGCCGCGCACAGCCGTGCAGCTCACACGGAGAGGCAGGCGCTGACTCCCCGGCCGCCGCTCCCGCCAGAAGCGTGAGAGTGGGCAGACCGGGCCCGTTTTCCATCGCGGAGGAGCCGAGGGGCGCAGAGAGGCCCGTGGACAGCCGGGGGAACCCTGGTTGATTAGCAGGACAAGGAAAAGTACAGTGAAGAGCCTGGAACCCCCTTTCTGGGGAAAGACAAGTAAAGAACTTAACAAGAACTGTGGCCTGAATTTGAGAGTAACTGAACTGTATTTACAAGCCTGATTTTAAAAGTATATAAAGAGAATATATTTTTACTACACTACAGTTTGGTGTCATTGTGTGGTGGGTTGGCTGTGATGGTGTAATATTGCAAATGTTTAACCCCATGTGCCCCAGAGATTAGCCTAGACTGCTTAAGCCACACTACCTAGAGGGTAAGCAGAGGTTGTTCTTGAAGGTAACCCTCAGCCCTGACGAGGAAGAGAGAGTCCTTGCTTGTCGCCAGTGCTGCACTGCGCCAACTAGAGACTCCCCCTTCCTACATTGGACGCAGCGGTGAGGATAGCGAATTTACATTTGCAGTGTTTTACCTTAGCTACTGACCATTGCATAGTGATTACAGTCCAGTAACTTAGCCACAGACTTTTTGGTTTTTAATTTTGCTAAAGAAGAAGATCCCTAGTGTTGAAATCATGCCTCTCACAAACAGCATTGATGGAGGAGAATCCATAGCCTCTGGTGCGTTGGAGGTAGAATGGGATGCATCAAAGCTGGATGACTACACAAAGAAGCAACTGAGTTTTTTCTGCAGGAAACTCAAAGTTCCACACGCAGGGTGCAGGAACAAACCAGAGTTCTACAAGGCCATGAAAGCCTGGATTGAATGTAGGAAGGCACCTGAGGATCAGAATGCACCTGTGGATCTGGTGGATCTTGAAAAACCAGACAGCGTGCATAGCTTTGGCAGAGGCCTGTCGCCAGAGGAGCTGGCAGACAGACAGGCAACCAGGGATCATGAAATGAAGCTGGCAGAATTAAACTTGAAGGGCCAACTGGAGCTTGAGAGCAAAAGAATGGCTCTGGAAGAGTGAAAACTCCAAATGGATTATGAAGTGAAAATGAGGGAGATGAATCTAAAAGAGAAAACCTTGGATCATCCTCCCTCTGGTGGCAGCGCAACGCCGGTGCAGGTAGAGTCCAGGGTGCACATCCCCAAAGATGTAGTAAAGGAGTTCTTTAAGGGGGATGACATAGGACAGTGGTTTAGGGCATATGAGGTAGCCATGTCCTCTCACCGGGTCCCTGACAAGGATTGGGGAGCGGGGTTGTGGGGAAGGTTCCTTAGCGAAGGGCGGGACACCCTGCTAGATTTGCCCACTGAAGACCAGAGATCCTATCCCCATATGAAAGAAGCCTTAATGACCAGGTATGGGCTTACCCCTGAAATGTATAGGCAGAAGTTCAGGGGGTGTACTAAGCGTCCTGGGAATACATATGTGGAGTATGTGACTTTTTTTTGCAGAGCACTGGATGGTTGGGTGAAGGGTAACAAAGTGAATGATTTTCAAGGTCTCTTTGATTTAATTGCATGGGAGCACTTGTCTGATCACTGTTTTCCTGAGTTACGCCAGCACCTGATTGATAGCAAGCTGTCCAAACCGAGGAAGCTTGCTGAGGAGGCGGACCGCTGGCTCAGCACCAGGGTCCACAAGGGTCCAGTGGGAGACTCCGCCAAGGGTGGGCATGGTCCCCAGCAGAAGAGTAGGGGGGACAAGGGAAAACAGAAAGGGTTCCAAAAAGGCCCCCAAAGTAATCCCCAGGGGGACCAGCAGAAAGGTTCTCAGCCTCCCCCACCCCCAAAGCAGAATGGGGCCCGACAGGTAGACCTGTTCCAAAGGGGCCCTTCAATTGTTTCAAATGTGGTGACCCGGGGCACATAGCCAGTGACCCCAAGTGTCGCCTGTTTGGAAAACCAGCACCCACTGGTGCTCCACCCCGACAAGTGACCAGTGTTCACTTAGGAGAAGAAGTGATGGTCCCGGGGGGTGGAGATCCTGTTCAGATGACCCTAGTCTCACTAGGAGACAGTGAGATGGTCCCTACAAACTACCTGCCCTCTAACACTAAAAAATATGGGCAGGTGGTTACCATCAATGGTAAGAAAGCTGAGGCTCTTAGAGACACAGGAGCCAGTGTGACTGCAGTGAGGCATCACCTGGTGTCTCAAGAGCAGGTTGTACCCCATGCCTATTGTAGGGTTGTCAATACTGACAACTCAGAGAGTCAATGTCCAATGGCTCAAGTTCCCTTTGAGTGGGGGGGGTCTCTGGTACTCTGCAGGTCTGTGTGAGGAAAGCCATGCCTGTTGACTGTTTGCTGGGGAATGACTTGGAGGACTCCCCTTGGGAAAAGGTGGAGAAGACGACTCACCTGAAGATTGTGGGTCTACCTGACTGGGCGTGCGTGACCACCCGGTCAATGGCAGCCAGTAGGGGTGATCAAGAGGTCCTGGGGCCTGAAGGAGAGGCCCAGGAACCGGCCTTAGGGAGAAGGCGCAGGGGGCGCGGGAAACCGGTCCCTGAAGTTCCCACGGTCCAGGAGGAAGCAGACCTTGAGGGGGACGCCCTGGAGCCTACTGGGGAACAGATCGCCGAACTGGGGGACCTGCCTGAGATGACCCATTGGCAGCAAGAAGGAGGCCCCTCCAGGGAGGAATTCTGCAGGGAGCAGAAAGAATGCCCTTCTCTCGTGGGTATGCGGCAGCAGGCTGCAGACCAGGCCAATGGTGTTCAGGCCAAAACACATTATGTGTACTGGGAGAATGACCTCCTGTATTCAGAGCCTAAGGCTGCTGAACCTGGGTCAGCCCGTGTGCTGGTGGTACCCCAGAAGTTCAGAGCCTTCCTACTGGGACTGGCTCATGATGTGCCTTTAGCAGGACATTTGGGGATGGACAAGACCTATGACAGGCTTGTCACCCACTTCTACTGGCCCCAAATGCCCAAGAGCTCAGATGCTCATTGCAGGACCTGTCCAACTTGCCAGGCAAGTGGGAAGAGCGGAGGGAAGAACAAGGCTCCCCTCCAACCCTTCCCTGTGGTCAGTACTCCATTCCAACGAGTGGGTATTGACATTGTTGGGCCTCTGGACCCCAAGACAGCCATGGGCAACAGGTTCATCCTGGTCTTGGTGGATCATGCCACTAGGGGTGGGCGGCCAGCTACGCTCCGTCTGCGGAGTGTGCGTAGTGCCGCCCACTCCGCATTTTGCGGAGCTGGCGGAGCCAGGCGGCACTACGCACGCTCCGCAGACGGAGCGTAGCTGGCCGCCACCCGCCTCCCTCCCGCCCTCCCTAAATACTTTAAAATAAAGGAACGCGATAATTTTAAAAGCACTTACCTTGCCGCCGCTGGCCGCCGCGTTCCCCGGGGCTCGTTATCTTCCGTCTTCCGTATTTTGCAGTAATGCGCATGCGCGGACGGCCGCGCATGCGCATTTTCACGAGAAAATGCGCATGCGCGGCCGCCCGCGCATGCGCATTACTGCAAAATACGGAAGACAGAAGATAACGAGCCCCGGGGAACGCGGCGGCCAGCGGCGGCAAGGTAAGTGCTTTTAAAATTATCGCGTTCCTTTATTTTAAAGTATTTAGGGAGGGCGGGAGGGAGGCGGGTGGCGGGGCTGGCGGCCAGTGTTTTTGCGGAGTGGGGCTACGCGGAGTGCGGAGGTGGGCGTAGTTTCTCGCCCACTTCGCGTAGCTCCGCGAAGCCCCACTCCGCGAACTCCGCCCAGGCCTACATGCCACCCGGTACCCTGAAGCCATCCCTCTGAGGACAGTGACGGCCCCCGTGGTGGGGCGTGCACTGATGGGAATTTTCTCACGTGTAGGATTCCCTCTAGAGGTGGTGAGCGACAGGGGGACCAACTTCATATCCAAGTATATGAAGTCCCTTTGGCAAGAGTGTGGTGTAACCTACAAGTTCACCACACCTTACCATCCCCCAGGAAACGGGTTGGTTGAGAGATTCAACCGAACCCTGAAGGGCATGATCATGGGCCTGGAAGGTCCAATGAGGCGTAAGTGGGACGTCCTCTTGCCATGCCTGATCTTTTCATACCGCGAGGTGCCACAGAAGTCCCTAGGGTTCAGCCCCTTTGAACTGCTGTATGGTCACCCCGTGAGAGGACCACTGAGTTTGGTAAAGGAAGGCTGGGAGCAATCTCCCAGGAAACCTCCCCAGAATGTATATAGCTACATGCTGGCCTTCAGAAACCAAACCAGGCGCTTCAGACAACTTGCTGAGGCAAATCTGGAAGCCAGCCAGGAGGAGATGAAGCGGTGGTACGACCAGAATGCCACTCTGGTAGAGCTTCAGCCTGGACAAGAGGTGTATGTCTTGGCCCCAGTGGAACCCTGTGCACTTCAGGATAAGTGGACAGGTCCATTTGAGGTTGTGGAGCGCAAGAGCCCAGTGACATACTTGGTGGACATGAAGACGCCCAGGAACCCTTTAAGGGTCCTACATGTTAACCGCCTCAAGCCCCACTTGAAAAGGTCCGAAGTGGGCATGTTGTTGGCCACTGATGATGGAATGGAAGAGGAGTCTGAGCCTCTTCCTGACCTCTTAGTGGCCTGTGAGAAAGATGGGTCAGTGGATGGAGTTAACCTCTCACCCACCCTGACCCCTGAACAACAGGAAGACTGCCGCCAATTGCTGGGGCAGTTTCCAGATCTGTTCTCCCTGGTTCCTAGTGTCACAGATTGGTGCGTCCATGATGTGGACACAGGAGACAGCTTACCTGTGAAGCATAAAGCTTACAGAGTGACTGACCGGGTCAGGGCCTGCATCAAGGAGGAGGTCTCCAAGATGCTTGCTCTTAGGGTTGTTGAGTCTTCCAGCAGTCCTTGGTCCAGCCCCGTGGTCTTGGTCCCAAAGGCTGCTGCGCCGGGAGCCACACCTGAACTCCGGTTCTGTGTGGACTACAGAGGACTCAATTCAGTCACCAAGACTGACGCGCACCCTATCCCCAGAGCTGATGAGCTCATTGATCGGCTAGGGGCTGCCCGGTTCCTCAGCACGTTTGATTTAACGTCTGGGTACTGGCAGATCGCCTTGACCGATGGGGCAAAGGAGAGGTCAGCATTCTCTACACCAGATGGGCATTTCCAATTCCGGGTAATGCCATTTGGAATGAAGAATGCCCCTGCCACCTTTCAGAGGTTGGTCAACCAGGTGTTGGTCGGGCTGGATGAGTTCAGTGCCGCCTACCTGGATGACATCGCAGTGTTCAGTGGTACCTGGCCAGAACACCTGCGACACCTCTGGGAAGTGTTGATGGCCCTTCGCAAGGCAGGCCTCACAATCAAGGCGAGCAAGTGCCAGATTGGGCAGGGTTCCGTGGTGTACTTGGGACACCAAGTGGGGAGTGGCAAGGTGGCACCCTTGCAACCCAAAATTGCAACCATCCTGGCTTGGGAACCCCCCAAGACCCAGACCGCAGTGAGAGCCTTCCTGGGGCTCACTGGGTATTACAGGAGGTTTGTCAAGGGCTATGGCACTATTGTGACCTCCTTGACAGAGCTGACTTCTAAGAAGCAGCCCAGGAATGTGATTTGGACTGACACCTGTCAGAAGGCTTTTGACACCCTGAAGACTGCCATGTGCACGGTGCCCGTGCTCCTGGCCCCTGATTTCTCCAAGGAATTCATAGTGCAAACAGACGCTTCAGAGCATGGTGTAGGGGCTGTTCTCTCACAGATGACTGAGGAGGGCTGGGACCAACCTGTAGCCTTCATCAGTAGGAGGTTACTTCCACGGGAAAGTAGGTGGAGTGCAATAGAGCGAGAAGCATTTGCTGTGGTCTGGGCGCTGAAGAAGCTAAGACCCTACTTGTTTGGGTCTCACTTCCGGGTTCAGACAGACCACAGGCCCCTCAGATGGTTGATGCAAATGAGGGGTGAGAACCCAAAACTGTTGAGGTGGTCCATCTCCCTACAGGGTATGGACTTCACGGTGGAACACCGCCCTGGCACAGATCACGCCAACGCTGATGGTCTGTCCAGATTTTTCCGCCTTAGTGATGTGAAACTCCCTGGGGAAGGGTAGTTCCCCCCACATTTCAGCTGGAGGGGACACGTGTTAGACCTGGCACCTTGGCGTGAGTTTCCCTTCCACTTTTTGCTGTTGTGCCTCAAATGTTTTGCTGGTGTCCGCTACTCAGGGCACTGCGCCACGGCCAACCCGTGCCGCAGTGCAAGTGCTCCCTACTGTAAAGTGTACATGTGATTGATGTCCATGATTGGTTCATTGGATTTACTGTTAGTCCCCAGTAAAGTGCACCAGGAGTGCCAGGGCTTGTAAATGCCAATACTGCTAGTGGGCCTGCAGCGCTGGTTGCGCCACCCACAGAAGCAGCCTTAAAATGTGTCTAGGGTCTGCCATTGCAGACCCTGTGTGCAGTCTGGTGTTGTCATGCTTACTGGGCAAGTGCACACACTTGCCAGCCCCTAAACCTTCCCTTAACTTCATATTAGTCACCCCTATGGTAGGCCCTAGGGCAGGGTGCATTGTAAGTGTAAGGTAGGACAAGCCCTGATGTGTGTGGCATGTCCTAATAGTGAATTACTGCCAAATTCGTTTTTCACTATTGCAAGGCTACCTGCTCCCCTTAGGCCAGAATGGGCTGCTGGAATTATTACACTCTATAATCCCAGCAGGCTCAGGGAACATGGTAAAAATTAATGTTTAGTATGCCTGAACTCAGAATAATAAAATACTTCTTTTAGTAAAGTTTATTTTAATATCCTGGGTTTGCAAATGCTACTTTTAGAAAGTTAGCATTTGCTTGTCTAACCATTTCAGCCCGCCTCTGCTCTTGTGTGTATCTGACTGTCTGAGTGTGTGAGTGACAGGGCTGGGAGTTGACAGGTTGTGAATAGCAGGATGACACCTTAGTGGGTGGTGGGAGTTTCCCCTGAATGATGCATCAGGCTGTGCTCTGCCTCCACAATGCTGGCTCCGCCCTCCTGGGGAGCGACTGATGACTCAGCCTGCACCTGGCCCAGGAAGGACCGAAGCTTGTCAACAAAGTGCTCAGGCTGCCCCTGTCTTCACAATGCCGGCTCCGCCCCCCTGGGGAGCGGCTGATGTGCCTGCCCTCACACTGAATGCAGAAGCAGAAGTACCCACCACAAGTGCTCAGGAGCTGAGAGCAGTTAGGCAAAGGCCCCCCTGGCCTGTCAGAACAAAAGAAACTGGGTATAAAAGAAGGAGCCCTGCTCCTTGTAAATTAGATCCTGTTTGCGCTACAGAAGAAACTCTGCCCAAAGAGAAGGACCTGGAAGGACAAGGAGGAGTGCTGTCTCTGGCCTGTGTCTGGTGCCTTGCTGCAGAAGGAGAGGAAAGAAAAGACTACAAGAGTCTTTTGCTTTTAATGAACTTTGTGCCAAACTCTGCTAAAAGATCTCCAAGGGCTTGCCTGTGAACTTGCCCCCTGACCAGCGCCCCAGGAACAGTGGGCGCTACCCCCTGACAGAGGAACCACTGTAAGACGCTGTTTTCCTTCTGCAAGCCTCTCCAGGAAAAGCGGAGCGCGCTGTGACCATCGCGCTCTTCAGCAACTCTCTGGGAGCTGCCCTCCCTCTGAACAAAGTGTCTGCCGCCTGCCTGGCCCAGAAGCATCGTGAAGACCAGCCCAGCTGATCCGAGCACCGTGACTGGCCCCGAGCCGCAGCTCGCAACGTGAAGAAAGGTGGTGTCCGGTGCCTGCTTGCACCCCTTCGTGTCTTGTGCCCCTGATTGCGCCGCCGCTGTCCGAGAAACAGCTGCTGCGTGGGGTGCCTGAACGTCGCCTGGATTGATAGAGGCCTGCGCCGAGGATCGCTGCCCTCTGCGTGCGCCCTCCTGTGTCAGGAAATCTCGAGGCGCTTTCCCAGCGCAACCCGGCCCGCGCCGTAACGCCAACCCCCGAGCCAGAGCCGAGCCGCCGCTCGCTCCAACATTGGAAGGAAGACAACGCGACGCGGACTACCGCGCTGACCTGCGCCCAGCTACTTCACCAGAAAGGTACTGTTTCCTACCCTCTGCCTCGCCCAGCCCTCGGAGCTGCGTGTGGAGCGCTCCCAGGTCCCCCGCTCTCTCCCCCTGTCAGCCGCGCACAGCCGTGCAGCTCGCACGGAGAGGCAGGCGCTGACTCCCCGGCCGCCGCTCCCGCCAGAAGCGTGAGAGTGGGCAGACCGGGCCCGTTTTCCATCGCGGAGGAGCCGAGGGGCGCAGAGAGGCCCGCGGACAGCCGGGGGAACCCTGGTTGATTAGCAGGACAAGGAAAAGTACAGTGAAGAGCCTGGAACCCCCTTTCTGGGGAAAGACAAGTAAAGAACTTAACAAGAACTGTGGCCTGAATTTGAGAGTAACTGAACTGTATTTACAAGCCTGATTTTAAAAGTATATAAAGAGAATATATTTTTACTACACTACAGTTTGGTGTCATTGTGTGGTGGGTTGGCTGTGGTGGTGTAATATTGCAAATGTTTAACCCCATGTGCCCCAGAGATTAGCCTAGACTGCTTAAGCCACACTACCTAGAGGGTAAGCAGAGGTTGTTCTTGAAGGTAACCCTCAGCCCTGACGAGGAAGAGAGAGTCCTTGCTTGTCGCTAGTGCTGCACTGTGCCAACTAGAGACTCCCCCTTCCTACAAGCAGCCTACTGGCCGCTCAGCCCATCCTTAACTGTAACTCTGATGCATCCAACATTCCACCCACACTAGGATTCCAATAAGAATACACACACACACTGGGCTGAGCAGCTGGATACAAGTACATACATATAACATGAGAATACTACACTTACTTACTTACTTAATCGACCAGCAAATGCTCATAGATACTTGCCATGAAATGCTTGTATCCAGCGTCGGCAGGTCTTTTCCCCAGATACTCTCTGGAATTCGGAAGTCGTCCTCCCCAGCCAAGATTAGGGCCCAGTACCAGAAGGATATTTCTTTCAAAAATGGTTTAGTCGTCTGCATCTTTATTTCCAGGGAGTTATTACCTTTCCTAGTTTCTTTGAGGGACTTACTCCAACTCAGTAGTTGGTAGTATTTGAATTTCGAAAGAGTGGAGTTCGTACATTGCGATAATATTTCCCATTCAAGAAGTTTATTTTGAAACAGGAGCTGTCCCCATTCTGTTATTCCAGCAGATTTTAGAGGGATCGCTAAACTGTCCCTAAGGCAGTCTGGTGTGGTCTGAGAATCCGAAATCGGGGCCTTATCACTATAGAAGGGGATATCTACTGTAGACCTAACACAGTACCACAGTCTAGCAGCTGATTTCAGGACCTTCAATTTAATTTTTTTAAAGAACTTCGGATGACCGAATTTATACAAGAAGTGGCTGGTGTTATTTGTTAAATTTTGTAGGAATAGTGGGTAGTTTTCATAAGGGCCCAACAACACTCTACTACTTTTAAATTGAAAGGCCCTGCAGTATTCTAGGTCTGGACTAGCTATACCTCCCTGCTCCTTAGTTCTCCTTAGTTTATGCCATGCAATTCTTGGTTTTTTAGAAGACCATATAAAACTGGATAAATCTCCCTGCATCTTTTTTATCTTTTCTCTATTAAACTCGAGCGGGATAGCGTTAAAAATAAAGGTGAATTTTGGCAAAATTGCCATTTTTATGATGTTAGATTTGCCCAGGAATGTTAAAGGCAGACCCCTCCATACTTTCAATAGCTTTTTTACCTCAGTCTCTACCCTATGGAAGTTTATTTGGGTTATTCTATCAATATCCTTTACCAGATCGATACCCAGGTATCTTATGTTTTCTTTACAGAAGGGGGATACAAAATTTTCATTCCAGCTTATAATTTCAGTTTTACTTTGATTTATCTGCGAACCAGATATCATCCCAACGGTTATTAATGTCTCTTCTGTTGTTTTAAGAGCCTCTTCTAGGTCTGAAGTAAAGATCATGAGATCGTCTGCATAAAGAACAACTTTCTTATGCCACCCTTGATAACAAAATGGGGAGATTGAAGGGAGATTCCTAAGGCATTCTGCGATCGGCTCAATATAGAAATTAAAAAGCAAGGGGGAGAGGGGACAGCCTTGGCGTGTTCCTCTACCTATCGAGATGTTATTTGTTAGGTTGCCATTAATTAATACTTTGGCTCTAGGAGAGTTGTAGATATTTTCTACAACTTTTACGATGTTATCCCCCAACTTAAACTTCTTTAATACCTCACTTAAGTAGCACCAGTTATCTCTATCAAACGCTTTAGCAGCGTCGATCGTAATTATTGATAGTGGAATTTTCTCTACGATAGCGATGTCAATTGCCCCGATCAACTCGTGTGTGAGGTCCTGAAGGTGCCTTCCTGCCATGAAGCCCTTCTGATTAGAGTTTATTAATGACGCGCGATTTTCCCTAGTCTTTTTGCCAGGATTTGGGTGAAGATCTTGTAATCACAATTTAAGATGGATATTGGGCGATAGGATTCACACCTTTTCGGGTTTTTACCTGGTTTCAATGTGATAGAGATGGTTGCATCATTCCAAGACTCCGGGATTTTAACATTATTTATACAAATCTTATTAAATAGCGATGTTAATTGGGGAGCCAGAGTGTCTTTTAGCCTTATGTACAATTCATTTGGGAGGGCATCAGGACCTGCTGCTTTGCCTCTCTTTAGTTTTTTTATCGCTTGGTCTACCTCCTCTGTTTTTATTTCACTATTTAAAATTTCTTTTTCCTCAGGGGTTAGGACTGGGATATTCTGTGCTTCTAGAAATTTGGTTATTTCCTCAATTTTTGGATTTCAGTCCTCCGTGTAGAGGTTGGTAAAGAAGGCTGAAAATTCTTTCTTTATTACTTGTTCTTCAGACCCATTTTGAGAGCTGTCTGTTGGATCTATACTGCCTATTTTGTTTCTAGCTTGGTCTGTTTTAAGCTTCCACGCAAGCATTTTCCCGCAACCCTCTCCATATTCATAGTGGGCAAGTTTACTGCTTTCCCATCTTTCCCTAATTTTACCTTCTAGTAATATTGATAAGTTTTCCTTCAGTTTAAGCCTTTCCTTAATTATGTCTTGGCATCTCGGAGACGATGTATCTATCAAGATCTGTTGGTCCAGTGTTTTTATGTTCTCTTCTATTCTCTGGATCTCTTTTTTTGCCTCCCTTGTTTTGTATACAGTTAGGCCACGGATCTTGCCCCTTATTACTGCCTTATATGCCTCCCAGACCATTTGGGGTGAGGCACTCCCATTATTGTCCTGGAAATATAGTTCCGTCTCCTGTATAGGTTGGTCAATTATTACAGGGTCTAGGAGAACTGAGCGATCCAGTGTCCATCTCGGTATCGTTATATCGCTATTTATTTTTAACGTCATTTGGACAGCCGAATGGTCTGAGAGGTGAGCGGGAAGATGAGTCACATTATGATTGTTTTCTACTAACCCCTGATCTATTAAAAAATAATCGATTTTCGATTGTGTACCAAGCTTTTTGTTATTAAAGGTAAACCTGTCCTGTTAAATGTATTTTGTGTGGCTATGATGAACAGAGACAGTCTAAAACATATAAAATGCAAAACCAACAGGGAGCCAAAGTGGGCCCAGAAGGTACATCCCTACACCCCACCTTGGTCAGGGGAAAAAGTAGCTGAACAATATGATACAATTCTCAAGACAAGCACATTCAATGCAATGCTAATAAGTAAAATATGTAAAAGCAATTATAATAAATAGAACTGAAAATGTACGACAGGTGACCAAATTTGGTTAAACTGGAGACCATACAAACCTTACTGGCAGATATGTGTTGAAACTGCCATTTTTTGCACTGTTTTTAGCCTTGGGCGACTGAGTGATAATAATAAACTCATGTTTCTCTCATTTACCCAATTTTAATGCAAAGATCACTTCACACACTTTTACACACTACAATTTTTTTTCACTCATCTTTTGATACCTTGACCTAACACCTCCCCATATACCCCGTGTTTCATAATTAAGTTGTTGGATGTATACATCTAGTCCTTGTATACAGCTTTGTATGTCTCACAGAAAGAGGGGGGTAAGGAAGCCCAGATGATGACTAGGCCGCTATCGGACAGTGACTGATGGGTATCCTCATCCATTATATCTACCTCTAGTGTACCACTTTCCACACTTTAATTTTGTAGTTTTTGTTGGTTCAGGTCATATTAAGGTTTACCTATTATAGACCCGTGGGCACTCTGTGTTTACTAAACTGGAGGCCCCCAAGATTTCTTCCTCAAGGTCAATGTTTAGTGAATCCAGAACATATTCACTCTCCACAGACAATGATTCTTCTTTAACCTCATTCAAAAGCTCCAGAAGTGCAGACACGATCCTTGTTATTAGTTGAGGCTGAGGAAGCAATCTACTGTCCTGTATCCATGCTATTAGAGACAGAGTTCAGAAGTCCACATGCCGAAGCACCCAACTCCCCAGTAGGGAGTAGTTCATACCATGCATCTTGAAGCAGCTTAAGGTTTCTCGGACAACTCCATAAGTGGTTTGTTAAAGGACTCATCAACAAGCTCATGTCTATAGGAACAGGCAGTTGCATCACAAAGGCAAACATTAAGGACCCCTTCCAAGGGACACCACAAGCAAATAAACATAGGTTATACACAGGTAAACCAGGTGGGTTGAAATGGTAATGACCAATCAGTGTTCAGTTTCTAGAGCAGAAGGACTCCAAAGAATCGTGTCATGTGCCCACGGTACAGGTGGGCCCGTTAAGATATGTTGCTTGGATAACCAATGTCTGCATCTTGATTACAAGTTCCCAGATGGATCACACAGATCAATGTAAAGTTGTAATCCCACTGATTGTTGATGCATAGGTTTACATACACACATAATATACTGGATCTGAAAGCAAACAATGCAGTAAGAGTGGAGACAATAACACTGTCAAGTACATCTTGCATCAACAAGATGGCTAGAGGAGTGGGGGGAAACATATGTCTCACACAATTTGAGCAAAGTAACGCATTGCAGTCTACTCTCTTGGTTCATTCCCATCTCCATGGTTCTCTTTTTAATGATCCACCGTGCCTCACTCTTCCTAAGATCAGCCATACGGTTGCAACCTCTTGAGTTTGATTATTGCTGTCTTATTCCACAAAATTTAATAATTAGAGTTTCAGATGTTGAATGCATGTATCTGATGTGCCTAACAAATGGGGAACTGGGGTCATTTTGCCTCACTAAACGCATACGTTCTTGAAGGCGTACTTTCAAGGCTTAAATAATACTTCCTACATCAATTAGCACAGATCAACAGATAGACAACATGTCTAGTATTGCAGTTGAGTAAGATTTCAATCATGAATGTATTGTTTCTAATGAAGCTGAAGCTGTAACAGACTACACATATTGCAGGTACTGAACTTGTAGAACCTTTTCAGTGTGGTGGGTAGTCATGTATTTGTGACCTCACTTACAGATGGTAAGTAGCTGCTACATGCTGTGTCCCAGATCATTTTGTCTCTTTTGGGAACCATATTTGGTTTTGGATGATGTATATGCATCTGTGTATTATCCGTATCTAGTATGTGCCAATGTCTCAGTAGTATTTTAGAGATGACATTGCTGTCACTACTGTATGGTGCACAGAAAAAGATTGTGGTGTATGCTACCTTCTTCATGTGTTTCTTGCATTTCTTTAACAGTGATGCTCTGGATATTTTTGCAATTTATCTCCAAGCACCTTATTGTGACCTCTTTGGAATAGCCCCTTTGTAAGAACTAACTAACCATGTGGTCTATTTCAATTTTACCTAATCCAGGCTTGTTGCAATTTCTTTTAATCCTAGATATATCTCATCATAAGGTATTGCTGACAAGTGGGTTGCCGGATGGGCACTAGAAGCACGCTACAATGCGTTGCCGGCTGTAGGCTTGTTGTAGATTTTGGTTTGCATCTTGGTGTTACTGATGAAGATTTGTTTGTATTAAAAAAGCAAATGGACTGTTTGCTGTAAAAAAAGAAACCTAACAGTGCACCACATCAAATAACAAGAAATTAATATGGCCTGTCCTCTTCACCCAGATGAGGTGCATGTCTTTCCCGTCCATGCACCACATTTGGGTGAAATGGATAGGCCATGGCGGCATGCGCACCAATATGCGTGCCCAACAGGGCTTAGTTGCCCTACCTTTCCTTACTTAAATGAACCCTTTTGGGGATTATTGTTGTTCGGGACATGCAGCCCAGTCCGATAGTAGGAACCTGGACCACAAGAAAAGGCACTACCTGTGACACATATTTCAAGTGAATAATTTGGAAGCAAATTCTCGTGGACCCTTTGAAGAAAACTTTGCGATCCAGTACATTTTGACTGAGTACCTTCAGTTACTATTCCTGCCTTGAAGAATTCCATTATCATGGACGAAACGCGTTGGTTGTCTTCATCCTATATGTGTGACAAGTTTGGAGATAATAAAGTAAAGACAGAAATCGCACAAAGCTTACCTATTTAATTGGGTGTTTTTCTCCTCATATTAATTTTTTATTATTTTATGTGGTGTACCTCTACATTTCTTTTATGCTATTTGAAACCTTTGAGTATATGTATCCTGGCAGCAGGTGCTTGTGGTGTGTGAACTGTTTGTAAAACTGCTTTTGTTTTACACAGGTTAGGTGTGGTCTCCTTGGTCGCTGCCTCTGCCTTTAAGACTGTTTGCTGAACTCAAATATCATTTGGATATGCAAATCATTTGGATTCAGCTTGACACAAAACTCTATCAACAATGATTCAGACCCCATCCAAATTAACAGGACATCATTGATATATCTACCACTGAAAAGGAGATGTTCATGTAGAGGTCCCATATGTGTCTTAACTAAAAGAAAACATGTACCAGTTTGCATATGAACAATGCGGGTAGTTACACATTAACCCCTTCGCTGCGGATGACAAAGCCAGCTCGTCATGGGCGTTACCTGCGCTACGCGGATGACGAGCTGGCTTTGTCACAAACCGCGCGATTTTCAAATTTCAGCGCACAGCGGGAAAACCCGTAGCGCGCATGCGGTTAATAACAGTTTGGCTCAGCTGCTGTGTCAATGGCAGCATGCTGTAGCTCCCAACGTGGGTGGTTGTCTATCCAGTGTCGTGACCCGCCCCAACCTGTAACCCACCAGCTGAGTTCACGGAACCCCTAAGCGTGTTGGCTGCCGGCCGCCGGAGTGGTTCCTCACTCAGCTGCAGCAGCCCAGAGCACACCTGCGTCCTCCACTACACTGCAGCTTACCTGAGCCAAGCCATCAAACATCCTCAATATTAGCAGTTGTCCTGATGAAAGCCTAGATATGATTTGCGATCACTCAGGCTGAAATATGTCAACCGCTTGATAATACCGAGCAGTTTAAATCAATACTGCTAGCTGCATTGTTTTTAAATTCTACCGATGTGAGCAAGTGAATAAAGTATATTTTTTGCCCCAACTAGGTAGTTTTAACTTCACCATTTTATTGGAGCACATTTCACTTGCGCTGCGTCTTCACTACACTATAATGCATCTATGGGATTTTAGTATCCCTGTGAGAGTAGAAACACCTCAAAAACATCCCTGAGCTCCCCCTCCTATCAAGGAGGTTGTAGCCCTCAATGGGACTAGGTTTTTCCATTGGGAGGAGAAACCCATATGATGAAGCATGACAGTCATTCGTCCTTTAAGGGCTATCTCCCCAGTGGAGATTTTGTGAGACTTTTCCATTATCGGCTGGTATCTAATACACTTACACAGACCCGAGGACTTTGTGTGGTATTACTAAAATCATTACAGGATATGTAGATATAATGAGAGTTAATGGATGTTATATTTATGCTTATCTTCCTACATCTGCTGGAGGAGGAATGACTTACATCCAGCTACTAATTTCATTCTCTGGGTCTAGTAGTCTTTTTGTTGCAATTTTTAATGGAAATGAGTTTCTTTCTCCTTATTTGGCTGATTTTAATATGCAGTTGGAGAATTTGATTATAAGGGGGATAATAGAGAGATTAAATATTGTAAATATTTGAGAGTGATTGCATAAAAGTAAGAGATTAAGGGGGTGATTACAATGGCGGGCTCCGGCAAGCAGACAGCTATTTCCCCCCGCCAAATTAGGATGGCGGGGGAAAACGGACTGCGACGTGGCAGGCGCAAAGACTGCCCGCCCCGGATCCGCCAGAGGCAATCATTCCGATTGCCTGTCGGAGAGGTCAGCATCTGTAAAATGGTGGCGGTGGTTAGCAGGCGCTGTCCACCAAATTACTATGCTGGTCACAGCCAGCCTTTTCATGGTGGCTAAACGGCCATTGAAAGGCTGGCATGGATTAGTTTCGGGGGCCCGTTGCGGGCCCCCCTTTTGTTGGGGGGAAGTGGTGGTGCACTGGAGGGTCCCCTAAAATGGGGAGTACCGTACATTTCCCTGCACTACATGGCAGCGACCACATTGTGCCTGCCACGTAGTGCAGGGAAACACACTACATGCATTTTTCATAATGCAGCCAGTGCTGCAGCCAGCCATGGTGGCGTTTGCATGGTGATTCTACGTGCAGGACCACCGGGTAGTCCCAAGCACCACCACAATGGCTGGTGGACTCAAGTCTGCCCGCCATCGTAATGACCCCCTAAGTTAGTTACAAGTTACTTCTGTATTTTAAGTAGTGAAGAACATTATTATTTTAGGAAATATAATGAGAGCTTTGTGAAAGTGGTGAGGAACTGGGAAGAACAGGAAACTCATTAGAGGAAGTTAAGGAAGAAGAAAAGTTAAGATTGTCTGATTTACATTTTAGGTACAAGGTGGAGCAAGAAGGGAGTGGTACTTTATGTATTGTAAGGCATGGATCCACAAAAAGATATTTGTTTATTAGGTAGAGAACCTATAATGAGAGGAATTCTGCTCATAAAATGGGCTGGTTCATGCTATTTAGCTTTAGTGTTTCCTAGGGTTCGTCATATGGATGAGTAGGGTGAAGTAAATAGTCCGAGGAGAGTGAGGGAAAGTTTTCAACAAGTATCTATAGATATATTAGGTGCTATTGTTCATTCTATTGGCATGGTGATGAATGATGTGATAATTAGGAGGTTGTATACAATAGCAGATGGGGCTACAGGTACAGCAGGGCCTTCCAAACTACTAAATGTAGCAGTTATAGCAGTTAGGGCTATGGAAATGCAAAATTGTCTTGATTTAGATACTGTTTTGGTGAAAGAAGGCAGAGTTTGTAAAGTGTTTAGGGCTAAACTGTGTTGTACGTATTTACCAGACAATTGTGGAGCTTTCGATTCTTTCATTGCCAACATGACTAATTTAACTCATGAGATTAGATCATTGAAAGAACCTGGTCAGGCCTGGACTGGCCGTTGCGGGCACCAGGCAATTCCCCGGTGTGCTGCAAGGGCGGGGGCAGGTTTTGGGCCCCTGGGGGCCGTTTTTGTAACAGGGCCATTTTTGCAGCGTTGCTGCAAAAACATCCCTTCAACAAAATCGGCCAAAAACCTGCCCTTGCAAAGAGCACGGTCGCACTCCCAACATCCTCCTGGGGGGGGCCGGCCGAGCACTTTGCAAGGGCCGGTTTTGGTTCCCAGTCCGGCCCTGAACCTGGTTCATGAGAAATGTTAGCATCTTGGTTTAGTGAGCTAAGTAACATTTTTGGTAGGGTCAGTTCTGTCTTCGGTAATATTCATAATGGTCTTTGTAATTGTTCGGTTCCTTTTGCTAAAATTGCCAGAGTGTTTGATCAGCAGATATAAAAATAAAGTTAAAGTTGAGAACAAATCAAGGAAAAGGAAAAAATTGCTAGATTTGGAATTGGAAGACTCTAAAGATGGAATCTACAAGTGCAAGTTGATTGAGTCCTTGACAATATAAAACGATGAAGATGCCTACTGATTAATGGTTGAGTATTAAAGTTTACTAAGGGTTGTTAATGATTATATATAAATAACAAGAGGGAGGAGGTTGTTAAAGTTTTTTTTAATGTACAATTTTGGTTGCTAAATAATTTCTGTGTAGCAGTGATTTATAAGATTAATATAATCAGAACCAATGAATTAATGAAGTTGCACTTTCGGGGGCGTGGCTTCACTGGGCTGCGGAATGGCCGCTTTTTAGAGGTGAAGCTCGGCTGCGAGGGGGAGAAGGCCTACCTCCGTCTCCTCAGAGCGGAAGCCGGGACCTAGAGTTGCAGCATCGCCGCAAGTGGAGTGTGGCCGAGGGGATGCTGACACCAGAGGTTCGGGCCACCGGAGGTGGGGAGTGGTCACGGCGCCCTGAAACGGCTGGGACAGTCCTGATAGATCCTGGCAGGACTAGCGAGCGCGGCTGTTGTATGAGCCGGTCCCTTTAATCGCAAGTGGACACAATTGCCGGATCAGAGGGTGACAATTAGGAGGTCTCAATCATTCGGGAGGTGAGGCGACAATGCCGCGCAGTTGAGGGAGCCCTTAATATTGCACATGGGAAGTGGTTCCCAATTAAGCCTCGCTAACGGAGTGGGCACCCGCTTTTTCGCGTTGCTGCACGCATAGCCCCTTCAACAGACGCGCGGCCGCCATTTTCTCCGAGTTTAGCTTAAGACAGTTCTCAGCCATCTATACTCTGACACATCTCATACACTCCTTAAAGTTCTGTGCTATTTTACGATTGTCGCTAGAGACAATAATCTGATTTTAACCTGTGGGATTTGATAAAAACGTGCCAGAGGAGCAACGTATAAATTAAAAAGGGTGGGGCTCAATGACGAGCCCTGTGGCACTCCGCAAGGAAGCTGGACATTTTTGGATTTGTAACCGCCTATTTTGACAAATTGTTCTCGGTTGAGCAGTGCTAACGCTAAGTTTTCTACTCCAGCTTCCTGAAGCGGCTGAATCAGAATGCCGTGGTCCACCGTATTGAAGGCGGCCGGTAGGTCTAATAGTGCTAGGGCTGTCGATCCTCCGTTATCAACCGCCCATCTGACTTCCTCCTTTGCAGTGATCAAGGCCTGCTCAGTGCTGTGTGGGCTATAAACCCATATTGAGTAGGATCCAAAATGTGATTGTTCTCAATGAAAACTGTCAATTCATGATTTATATGTTTCTCTAGTACTTTCGACGGTATGGGCAGCTGGTAAATAGGGCAATAGCTTCAGGTGTGATTTCTTTAACAGAGGTAATATTGATGTTTTCTTCCACATTGAGGGGAAGGTCCCTGTTTCTATGTCCGAATTGAGGACCTCCGTGAGTAGCGAGGCAATTGACTCCACTAATGGATATGTTATTCGTGGAGGGCAGGGATCGAGGGGGGAGCCGGATTTTGTTGCTAATAGAAGCTTTGATGCCTGTTCATGAGAGAGGGGTGTAAAATTAGAAAAACGGGATTCAGTGATATTGGTTACAGATGTAGATTGGGCTGGGGTAGAACATGTGGTGACAGATTGGATACCCTAGGGATTGACTGGTCTTAAGACAAAGGTGTCATAGATAGTGGAAACTTTATTGTGGAATGAGGTAGCTAGTGTGTCACAGAACGTTTGGTCTATTGTGCCATTAATGGTCTCTTGTATTTGACTGAGTTTCAGCACTGTTGCAAAAAGCTCCCTCAATTTTTTCAGAAAAATAGCTGATTTTAGTTTTTTTAATCAACTCTTTGTGCTGTGCCAGAATTGACTTGTAAACTAAATTCCTGCATTACATAAGGACTTCAAGTAAAACCCCAGCTTTCCTCCTGCTTTACTAACAATAAATCCACCCTCTGTCATATCACACTCTGCTCTCTGGTAGACTACCCCATTCAACAATTCCATCTCAAACCCATATGTGCTACTCCTGGATTGTCTCATAATGAAGGGGAAGCCCTGATCAACTCCTATGCCACTGCCACCAGCAAATCCTCCTTCTCCAAAATCCCGGTCATCCTCAGTATGAGCAGGCTCCCTATCACCAACTGACCTCCTAGACCACCAGTTTAACTTACCTTCATCCAGCTCATTTATTCTGAACCGAAAACACCGACCATATTAAATTGCATGCTCCTAAACTGTTAGTCAGCATTGAAGCATTCCACCGAAATAGCACAAACCATGATATTTCTAAATGAGCACTCATCAGCCGTCTTGGACCTTCTCACTCCACCATGTTTCTTAACCATCCATCATGACTGAAAAGATCACTCCGATGGTGAGCTAGCTATCAAAAAACGGCCTCCACCTCATACCCTTCCATACAACCGAATACTCAACCTTTGAATACCTAGGAGTCAACCTTCCCCCAAAGACCCAAACCCTATGAAACTCCACATCCTCTACCACACTCCAGGTGATAAACGACAATTCCTAGAGGAACTGACAAACCTCATAACTCTAAATTCCCTGAAATGTTACACAGGCATATACTAGGATACCTAAGCTGACACCTGAATGATGCCAATGACACTTGCATACAAGCTCTTGACTCCCTCCTTGAATTGGAAGGTCTCACCCAACATTGTAAAAAGCAAAGCCACAACAAAGATGTGAACATTAATGCGATCATCTTCAACTAAGATGCCATATCCCTCCAATCCATCGCTCCCATGGATTTACCCTATCATCAGTTACTTATTTTTTACCTTAGCATCATTCAATTTAAGCTCCCCACCCAAAACCTCATGCAGAAACACTGGTCAAGAAACATGCACTAAATCCAATAAGTAGAGTTAAACGCTCTAATTAGCTCCTAAATCATCCCCCACCAGAGCTGTCAGCCACAGATAAATTAATTTCTCACTACAACAATGAAAAAATTAATTAATTTCTTTACTCCATTATCCCCTCAAAACTAAATAAAACAAGTTCCCAGTGCAGATCATTGTTCATGAAAGACCTCAACCATGAGAGGCAACAACTGAAATGAAAAGAAACAGACCCTCCCTAGCTTATCTCACACTCCTACGATCCGAATGCCTAAATATCAAAAGCAAGTCTACAGAGAAAAATCCACCTTCTTCAGAGACTAACTTGACGATTGCAGACACTGTCCCAAAAACCTCTTCAAGTTCATGAAAAGTGAAACCACATTAATTCCTTAACATCCTACAGATGCCTCCAATAAACAATGTGAAGAGTTTGCTAAATTATTTGAATACAAGACAACAAACATTGAACACTGGTTGGATCCTCTCTCCCCCTACTCCCACCATCAAAAACCCTTCCTCCAACATTGCCCCCCATTACCCCCACACCAAATTATGTTAATGTCTACAATATCAACATCTCAGAATACAAGAGCTACAGCGCCAAACACCTCCATCCAAATGATAATGCAGACTGGTCTGAATTCGCAACATGTCTGAAAAAAAAGTCAAGCAACTACTATCATCCATATAGCTAGCCACCCACCTCTCTGACCCTCTCCCCTCCTAACTTGTCAAAAAACCTATTCACAGCATCGCTCCAACCTGGACAAACATCATCGACTTCCGCTGATCCAGTGGCTCCATGACGGCCTCCTTTTATCTGCATGAATCATTCCAATCAGGATTTAGGAAATGCTGTAGTACAGAAACTGCAATCCTGAACATTACTGATGAGCTAAAAAGATACCCTCAATGAGGGTATTGCCTATCTCCCCATCTCCCTGAACCTCTCAGTGGCTTTTGATACAGTCAACCACAACACTCTTCTCAACACGCTCACACAACGGGCTGGCATCAGCGGCACCTTCCTACAATGGTTTTCATCTTACCTAAATGAAGGATCTAACCTTATCAAAATAAACAAGTCTACTTCAACAAGAACATCTGTCAACCAAGGAGTCCCACAAGGATGAACAATATCCCTTACCATCTTCAACCTCTACATTGAAACTCGTGCACTGATTCCAAAAGAAGCCAGAGTTGCCTACCAGATCAATTCAGATGACACCCAAATCTAAAAATGTAAAAATGTAAATTGATACTTGTATGGCGCACTACTCACCCGCAAGGGTCTCAAGGCGCTTGTACGAATACCGCTGTGGAACCCGTCCTGGCTTTCCCAGTGAGGCGTCCACTCCTGGGCACCCCCAGGGTGAAAGCCAGGCATCCTTAGCGTTGTGGGGGCCATTGTGGGGGCCGTTGTGGAGATTAAGCAAGCTATTGCCCAGAGTTGCAGAGTGGGACTCTATGATTAGAATAGGCACCAAGGCGAGAATTATCAGGTCCGTGGAATTTTGAGCCCAAGACCCGCCGAGGCGGGGAATTGAACCCTGGTCCCGGGCTAGACCTCTGCATCATGGTCTGCCGCTCTAACCATTGACACACATCATCTCAACAAAACTCTCTTCCAGATAAACATCCTTAACAACCACCTAAAATTAAAACCCAATACAACTGAATTCTTCCACATCCAGTCTATAAACAATCCCTACCCAATCCACCACTGGTTGACAGCCTTACTGCACTAAACTGTAAAATATCCGCATATAACTCTGTCAAATCCCTTGGGATCACTCTTGACAAAACCCTGACTTTGAAAGAACATATGAACGCCTCTGCAAAAAGTACCTTCTGCAGTTTAAAACACATTAAAAAAATCAAACCATTTATCCCCTTTGAAGACCCGAAGAATGCAATCCAATCACTTGTCCTAACCAAATTGGACTACGACAATGTAACGATTACTGGCACACCAAAAACCCACCTTCTGCCCATGAAGTCCACACTCAACGCAGCCACTAGGCTATCTCTGGAGAGATACTATTCAACCACATCACTCCCACACCCAAGAAACTCAACTGCTTACCAATTGAAAGCAAGGAGTATTTTCAAAACAGCTGGCATATCACATGAAGCTCTCAACTCTGGAGACCATACCTACCCCACAAACAAACTCACAAACTTGGGTCAAAATAGACCTCTATGGAGCTCCAAAAGCCTTCTCCTTTCCCTCCCAAATTCAAGAAAACTAAATCCCTCACTCAATCTTTCTTGGGAAACACTCTGAGACTTTTGAATGCCCTTCCTAAGAAACTGAGTGACATCCAATCTTACCTTAACGTCAGAAAAAATGTAAAGTGTCTCTTCCCAATACATTCCTAAACTGATTCATCTAAACAATTTGACATACCAACTACCCTGTCTAACATACTCTTTGACCATTCTGACCTCGACCCCCATCGCTCCTCTGGATACCGCTCCCTGCCATTTACAGCATTGATACTTGTTCCCCAACTTTATCTATCTCCTGTAAATAAGCCATGCTTACCTGCTGCCCACCCTGCACTGTATGACAGTTCCCTCTCACTTCTACTATGCCTACTATGAATAATGTAAATGATAGAACTCCTGTAAAGCCGATAGTTTGAGCTCCTGTAATCGATCAACATATATTCTCATAAGGAGCTCTGATGCCCTCCAGTCTAGTTCGAACTATAACAACTCAAAATAAAAATAAATGCATTACTGTTTGATTTTACTCTGCTAATTTGGTGGATTTGATGTAGTGGAGGGTGGTGGCTCTTGCTGCTAGAGAGCATCTGAATTATTAGGGTTTAGGTTCCCACATTGTCACTGGTGTGCCTCTGTGCTTCGTGATAAAGATATTCTGAAATGTAATTAAGACAAGGGCTCAAGACCACAGGCCCCTCACTTGTGCTCTTTAAGGCAACATCAAGATTAAATTCAAAACAAGACCTAAAGACCTGATCACAGACGCACAAGCAGTGTTTTCATAACACCTGTAGACCATGAGCGAGTCTTCTACAGGGTGTATTATCACAACCATTCGTCTTGGCCCACGCGTCTTTTATTGCAGATTTAATCTATCTGGCAAATATGTAAGAATGCGCTCAAAGTATAAACATGAAGGGCCCGATTCACAGAACTAACTTAAGACAAAATCCTAAACTTACTACCATTTTGGTATTCACAGAAGGCACTTACTCACTTTGGTATTCACAGAAGGCACTTACTCATTTCTGTATTCACAGAAGTTAGGAGTCCTAACTTTAGGACTCCTAAATGCCTTCTGTGAATATCGAAAGTCTTAAAGTTAGGATTTTTCTCAGTTTAGGAGTAGTTAAGTTAGGACACCTAACTTTACTACTCCTAAACTGAGAAAAATCCTAACTTCACTCTCTCTCTTTATTTGTCCAGGCGTTTATGGGTCTAACTTCAAAATGAAGCATTCTTTCTGCTCTAAGGTGTACAGAAAGAATACTTTGGTAGTCCAGGAAAGGTATCTCTTCTGCCAGGGCCTGGAGATGTATGCACTGGTGGTTGACCCTCTTCAGAGTCATTACATTCTTCCATCACTTTTGACCACTATAGCAGCTGGTTAATCACAGTCTATCCCACCTAGCAGAATTGTTTGCCTTTGTTGCTTTTTTCAATCTGTCCACCTCTACCTCACTTCCTTACAGATAACCTTGGTACCTGCTCCCATCTCAGACTTAAGAGATGTTTATGATTTACCAGGTGGCACCAGCCTGCCAGGTCAGTGCAGACCCTCTGCTTCCCTGGTTGATAACATCTTCAATAGGGAGAGATCCCACCAACATTCCATGGATCTTGATGCCTTCAGCTCACTCGCTCGATGCAGCAGATGCACTGAAGGCAGAAGAGAATGTCAAGTGGAAACAATGTTTTTTTGGTCTTGCACGACTGTATTTCCAAAACAAACCCAAAAGACTGAGATTGTTTCAGAAAAAAACCAAAATGGCACTGAGGCACATGGTCATTGTTTCTTTGCCCTGACCTGATGCATCGTAGATCCATTCTGGAATAATCTTCAAACTCCGCTCCCCCCTAAATATGACTGGCTGATCAAAAATGATACCCAGAAGTCCATTGCTGGATGGACCGCCATTTCAAGGGTTTCTGCTGGCAAAGTCATCTGATGCTGCACCCGTCTTGTGTTATGGTGTGCTATTAGTATAATAAGCCAATCCCTCAATAGGGTATGCAATGGCTGCAGTGGAAACAGTGAATGAAGCCTGGAATCCCTGGTAGTAAATGAAGCCAGGAACCTTTTGTTTGACAGGGCAGGTGAACCAACAATGTAGAGCACTTCTCCTGTTATCCTTCTTAATCCTTTTACTCTCTATTCTCAGTGAATTTAATCATATCTAGTGTGTTACTCTACTCTTCCTCTGTGTCAACTCCCCATCCTCCCTTCAATATCCCTGTGACTGAACTCATTTAAATCAACTAGCAGAGATGGAGCTCTGAAATAGGAGGTTGTAGGACAGGGCTTGTCTGTATGTGATCAGGAGTTACTTAGGGAAGCTCGAACTTCAGTGAAAGAGTGATAAATGTACAGAACTGCCCTCCAACTGAGTGCCTTGGGGCAGAATCATCAATATGATTCAATGCCATCAGGGAAAATAAGAGGCTGTGTGCCATACACAAACCTGGAGCCAATGATTTTATGCATGTGATGGCATTTGCTGAGAGCTTACCTAGCTACAATGTAGTGAAGTGCTGTACAAGATGGATATATGAGGCATCACAGAGTTGGCAGAACTGATGCACTGCACCTTCTGACACTCATCCATCTGTATCTAGGATCATTTTGTTGCTCTGTGGATTCTATCAATGGTTTTCTTGACCGCCTGCTTTATCTCAGTGTTTCGGAGACTATAAATCAATGGGTTCACCATGGGAGTCAAGATACTGTACACCACTGACACAAATCTATCGACAGAGAATGAGTTAGCGCTTGTGGGACGGAAATAGGTGTAAATCAGAACCGCATAGAAGATGATGACCACTGTCAGGTGGGAGGCGCAGGTGGAGAAGGCTTTGGCTCGACCCTCAGAAGACTTGATTTTCAGAATCGTGGTGATAATGTAAGTGTATGACACAGTCTTGGTGAGGAGCGCCCCAAAACCGACAAACCAGCCCAGCGTAAGAATGACCAGTATGTTAATGAATGTGTTGGTGCACGAAAGCTTCAGCAGTGGGGGGAAGTCACAGAAAAAGTGCTGGATCTCATTGGACCCACAAAACGAGAGCTTGCTCATCAAAATCACATGTACAGCGGAGTTAAGGAATCCTACAACCCACAAGCCAGATGCCAAATGGGAGCAGGTACTCTTGTCCATGATCCTGACGTAATGTAGCGGGCGACAGATGGCAATGTAGCGATCAACTGCCATGGCTGCCAAAAGAAGTGCCTCTGAAGACACCAGGCTAGCAAAGAAATAGAGCTGGGTCATGCAGGCAGTAAAGGAGATAGTCTTTCTCTCAGCTAGAAGGTTTACCAGCATCTTAGGGACAGTGACAGTGGAGTAGCAGCAGTCTAGGAAGGACAGGTTACAGATGAAGTAGTACATACCGGTGTGAAGACGTGTGTCTAAGCATATTATTGTGATGATGAGGATGTTTCCAGCCAGGGTGGCCAAGTAGATCAGTAGGAAAATAATGAAAAAGAGACCCTCCACCTCAGGAATGGAAGAAAGGCCCAACAGGATGAATTCTTTCACCAGAGTTTGGTTAGTCCAGTCCATAGCCATGCCTTATGTCTAAAGAGGAATATTGGTGAGATATATAATGTTAACAATAATACAATATTAAATTTACAAAACAATCACATTAGTTATTGTATTAACAAATCTAACAGTACTAATCACAATACAGTGATATTATAAATCACATATTTATACATCTTATTATGCAGAGAGTTCATGGGTTAGTGCTCTGGTGAGAACTACATTTTGATTCCATAGCACAGATCTTAATTGTCTGCTAGAAATTAGCTGAAAGAAGCTGCTTTTATCAAACTGAGGGGCATATTATCAAAAACTAGCGAGATTTATCCCTAAATGAGCTTAGCGATTTATTTCTTATCGGCGTACATGGCCGGATTTTATCGCAGAGATAACGTGCTATTAGCAACGTTTATCTCGAATGCAATAAAATATCCAGCGCTAGCGGCTAAATGCGTGAATATTGCTTGAAATCCAGCGATGTTCAGGCATTAACGCCCTTAGGGTCTTAACCTGAATATCCAACTCCCATTTGATATACAGTTTTTGCCAATATTCGCGCTTAGCGTGAATTTTTTTATCACTTCCCCTGCATTGATAATAGGCGATAGCGATGTTAGCGACTGCTTTCAGTCGCTACCAGTTTGGGTACGCCCAGTTTGCATGTCATTAGCGATAAATATCGCTGACATGCAAAGTGGGCCCCAAACCGCTCGCTATCGCCTAGAAACTGTCGCTAACTGTTGTTAGCGACAGCTTGCGATTAGGGCAATAAAATTATCAACGCTTTCGTGGGAAAAAGTCCCACTGAAGCGGTGATAATGCCCTTGATAATTAATATCCCCCTAAATTATACCCATTTATTCATCTTGGAAGTGGCACCACATGTATTCTGGCACAGGCCCGCTGAGGAGTATTTAAATAACCCAGAGTGGTATTCATGTTAGTTACGGCGGTGGCTTTTCAACTCCTGGGGGAATATGGCTCTCTGCTGGAGGACCATATACCATACTTTGAGATCTCTTCCTGCCTGGAGGTGATATTCATGCCTTTAGTTCATCCCCCAGAGAAGTAGATGCACCCAAGACTGGGCTGAATGCCTAGCTGATTTAATGTATATTTTTACTGACTTCTTGATTACTTTTTCTTACTGAATCAATTTTCCTATGAAAAAATTAGTTTCACTAAAAATAAAATATCAAAACAGGGGCAATGTTTTCCTTACCGTGATCTGAACAGGGCAAATCAGTGACAGTCACTCCACCCTAAATATTGTAGGGAAACATCTTCTGTCACTCATCAGTCCACTGGTGGATGAGCTACCAGGTCAAGGGTCTCTAAAGGCAGAGCCAGTTGAGGTACCACAGTATTGGAAACCCTGACGTGCCAGAACAGCAAAGAGTTTGATGGATGGCCACTGTTGGTTTTGATAGTTGTTCTGGTTGTTCTCCAAACTTTTAAACCTTTTTTATTATAAAGTGTATTCTCCCAGAGTGGGGTGGTTAATATTAATTCTATGTCCCTCATCAAATTGTTTAAATTGATTATTTTTATTTGTAACCAATTATTTATATATTTTTTAAATCTAGACGTTTTCTCTAATGTTTAAAACAAATACATATATTTGTGTGCATATAATTTAAGAAATTTTGAAACTGTTTAAGATAATTTATACATTCAAATAAAATAACAAAGATCAATTTACACTTTTTTATGTTTACCACAAAATATTTTTCAATTTGTCAATATTTATTTGTTTACATGTAATTTGTAACTTGTATATTTCTTTAATACAAATTAATCACAATATGTTGTTGTTTTACTTTTATAAATCAATACTTAATTAGTTTGTTTTAGTTAATTTGTGTATAAAATATTTAAGAATTATATTTGTAAATGTAGTATTAGAATGTATTCATGAATTTGTGATTGAAGTTTTAATTTTTATGTTAAAACCTTACTAATATGAATTAAAATAAATGAATAGTATATAATATTAATTATAGTTTTCAATGTTTAAAAAACTTTAATTTTATTTTGAATTTATGCCATTTAAAAAAATGTGTAAGTTATAGTATTAAATAAAATATATAATAGATTTGATCTATATATATGAAAAGTAGATATTTAATATGTTTAATTTGTAATGTTAAATATATAGTAAATATATATTTGCTAATAATGTATTAAAAGTAATATTTTCATTTATTTAAAAAACATGTTTTAGGATGTTTAACTATGGGGTATGGATAGTAAAGGTGAAGCTTTAATATCCAGTAACTTCCCCAAAATTATTTAGTTTTGAGTATGATTATTAAATGTGACCTCTTTAGCATCTAATACCTTCCCCAAAGTAGTTTAGATTGCAGTGGGAATAGTAAATGTAACCAGATTAGTGTCAAAATCCTTTGCCAATTTTTTTACATTTAAGTAGGAATAACCAATATATTTCCTTTGGTGCCCAAGACTTTTCTTCAAAATGGTATAGGTGAGAATTGATTTTCCATTTTTCACATACATAATCAAAATGTATGTTTCTTTTTATAATGAAGGCACTAAACAGAGTTGCAATGCTTTTTTCGTTTTGTGTAATACTTATTTAATATAGGTGTATTCATTTCTATTGAATATATATCTTTACGCCTAAGAAAATTAGAAAATCATTTTCACAGTTATATTTAAACACTATTTTCGAACACTTTTATATAAACAGTGTTGTACATTTCTACTTTTTTATTTTCTCCATTGTGGTACATTTATTTTTTTGTACATTAATGCAGTTGTTTCGCATTTATATTTTACACACTCTTACATAGTTTTAAGTACATTTCAATCAATTCTGTATTTTTTTTTACACACAATTTTTAATACTTTACATCCTTATTTCATATTTTCATACACATTTTTTCGACATGCTTTACATTATTTAAGCATTGTAATATGTTTAAAACATGTTTGCAAAAAAATTGCCATTGGTTTCTATGGGAAGATTGCACTTTTATTTGTTTAATTTAGCTAGTATTTTTTGCTGCTAGCTTACCTTTTGTAATGTTTTTGTCTCAATTTTGGATAATTTTCCTGGAAATAATGGTCCGCTTATGAGTTTGGCAGTCTTACCAGCATGGCGGTGGTCCCAAGAAGACAGTTGAGCTGGCGGTCTTCTGACTGCCCTAATAAAATGAATGCAGCCTGAACCACATCAACAGAATGTGTTCTGCCTGTGCCGAGGCAGACGGCAATGCGTACTCCGTCACCATCAGAGTCACAAGTTCCCGCCGGCCCATTTACGAAAACACAGTTGTACTGGCAATCCCCTTGCAGCGGTTCCCTGTTGGCAGTAGGCCGTCGCAGTACACTCTCAGCAAAGAAGCATAACAGTGGCCATTTGATGGATAGGAATACTACATACCTGATGTCCATTTGCAAGACGATACACATGCAAATCCACTAGAAAACACACCCCATTTCAGACCAAATCCCTTGCCGCTGCACTGCAGCAGAACAAGTTAGAGCCCAATTTCTGAAGAACAAAGGCAGCCCTTTTTGACCCCATCCCTTCTACCACTCTCCACACACTTTCATTGCACATTTTTGCACACCCCTTAGTGGAGTTTTTCTTTTCATTTTCATTTACTTTAATTTGGAGTTATTTTACGCCAAACAAATCCACGTTCTTCAGAGGCTGATCCGTCAGTCATGGTGGAAGAAAATATAAGAGTAGAGCCACAGTGGTTTAGTGCCCAAGTCCAACATAATGCTTTTAGTGAGAAAAGGGAAATGTGGTCCAGAATAGTCAACACAGTGAATGCTGGAGGTACCACCCTGCGCAGACAGGAGGAAATTAGGAAGCCGTGAAACAGCCTGAGGGGTAAGATGTGTTCCCTGACCTCCAAGCAACACCTTGAGGCCCAGGAGACTATTGGTGGCACTCCCAGCTCCCCAATACATCTGTGTCCCTGGGAGGAGAAGATCTTGGCCATCTTACCTGCTGATAGCTTAACAGGATGAGTGGAGTCTGCTACGTTAAACCTCACTTACCGTCACAATACCTCAATGTCCTGTTTGCTCTCAACTCAGCTGTCGCCATTGTGTTGTGTACCTTGGGCTTCATGTACAAGCCACTGTGCCCTGCCAGAACGTCACTTTTAGTGACGGTCCGGTGGCACACACTACAGGACCATATTTACAAGGTCACATAAAACCACTCTGCGTGGCATTTCATGGCCTTGCAGATATGGAATGAGGCATCAAAGCTAAACAAAGCAATACAAATAAAATGCCCATGTGTCAAACCCTTTCTCAACAAACACCTTTCACCTGGATTTTCCAGAGCTTGAAATATTTTACCTTAACTGGTTCAGTGTTAAGGGCAGAATGGTTCTGTCCTGAGCCGTGGTTGTCCTGTGCTGAGGAATTAACCATTCCAACCTCGGCACATGACCAAGAAATCCTGCTGCTGTTTACAGCAGAGGGGTTTCGGTAAGCCCACTAGACTCCAGGGACTTGTTTTTAATAAAGGAGGGGTGGGGGCTGCCCTCAATGGTCATCAGCATGCCCCCACAACACATAAACGGGAACCAAACTCTTTCTGCCTCCCTTAGAGGATAGATGAGGCAATAGCCCCGGATCTGCCACTCAGCTGGCAGAAAACCTGTTAGGCACCAGGGATTTGTTTTCTTAGTGTAGGGGTGTGGACTGCTCAGATTGGACATGCCAATGCTCCAATCCCCACAAAACATTTGCACAGTCTTTCTCTTCCCCTGGGAATATTGGAGTTATAGCCCCCAATCTGTCCCCCCCAGGAAGGGGCAGAAAGCCTACTAGGCACCAGGGACATGTTTTTCTTTGCGCAGAGGTGGGGGCTGCCTGCAGGGACATCCCTTCCCTCCACAAAATGGGAACAGTATTTTTAACCCTCCTAGTGGGTATATATGGTCAACAGCCCCTGAATTGCCCCCCTTGGTGGGCAGAAAGCCCATTAGAAACCAGGGAATATATTTTTTTTGTGTAGGGAAGAAGGCAGCACAGAATCAGAATGCCTATGCCCTAACCACCCCCCTCGAAATATGGACGCAGTGGGGGCAGAAATCCTTATTAGTGTTCTCACACTTACTTGGCAATCCTGCTGCACCATCCACCACCAGTTGCACCTATCCTATTATATTGTTTCATCTACATTATTGGCAATGATCTTGTACTGCTACTGAATAGGTCATGATTATCATTTTACTCCATTAGATACTACCCCTGTGGAACGACCTAGATACTCAATATGTCACTGTTAGATGGTGCTGCTCTTCCATTTGGGACTTTCTGGCTTTGCGCCTTTTCTACAGTTCCTCTGGAGTCAAGTCAAGTCAAATTTAAATTTGTATAGCGCACTACTCACCCAGAGGGTCTCAAGGCGTTTGAGGGAGGGGGGAGCTTTACTTATCAAATATCCAGGTTTTTAGTTGTTTTCTGAAGGAGAGGTGGTTCTGTGTGATGTGGAGGTGGGTGGGGAGGGAATTCCAGGTCTTGGCCGCTAAGTAGGAGAAGGATCTTCCTCCCATGGTGGATCTTTGGATACTTGGAATTGCGGAGAGGGCTTGATTGGACGATCGAAGTTGGCGGGTGGGGGTGTAGAAGGACAGGTGCGTGTTGAGGTATTCGGGTCCTAGGGCGTAGAGGGCTTTGTGTGCGTGGGTGAGGAGGCGGAACGTTATTCTCTTGTTGACGGGGAGCCAGTGGAGGTCTTTCAGGTGACCGGAAATGTGAGCTTGGTGGGGGATGTCTAGGATGAGTCTGGCTGAGGCATTTTGGATGCGTTGGAGTTTTTTCTGTAGTTTGGCTGTGGTTCCGGCGTAAAGGGTGTTTCCGTAGTCTAGTCGGCTTGTGATCAGTGCATGGGTGACCGTCTTTCTTGTTTCGGTGTGGATCCAACTGAAGATTTTGTTGAGCATACGTAGGATGTTGAAGCATGATTATGAGACGGCGTTGACTTGTCTGGTCATCGAGAGGGAGGAGTCCAGGATGAAGCCCAGGTTACGTGCGTGGTCCGTTGGTATGGGTGCGGTTTCCAAGGCCGGTGGCCACCATGAGTCGTCCCAGGCGGAGGGGGATGATCCTAAGATGAAGACTTCCATTTTGTCTGAGTTTAGTTTTAAACGGCTGTTCTTCATCCACTCGGCAACTTCTTTCATCCCTTCGTCTAGGTTGGTTTTGGCGGTGTTTGGGTCTTTGGTGAGGGATAGGATCAGCTGAGTGTCGTCTGCGTAAGAGATAATGTTGAGGTTGTGTTGGCGTGCAATGGATGCGAGGGGACTCATGTATACGTTGAAGAGGGTGGGACTGAGTGAAGATCCTTGGGGTACGCCGCAGATGACTTCGGTGGCCTCTGATCTAAAAGGGGGGAGGCGGACTCTCTGGGTTCTTCCAGCGAGGAACAAGATTATCCAGTCCAATGCTTTTCCTTTTATTCCGACGTTGCTGAGGTTTTGTATGAGGGTGTTATGACAGACTGTGTCGAAGGCTGCGGAGAGGTCGAGTAGGATGAGGGCAGCAGTTTCTCCGTTGTCCAGTAGAGTTTGAATGTCGTCTGTTGCTGCGATGAGGGCGGTCTCGGTGCTGTGTTTGGCTCGGAAGCCGGACTGTGAAGGGTCGAGGGATTTGTTGGATTCGAGGAAGGCGGCGAGTTGACTGTTGACGGCTCTCTCAATGACTTTGGCAGGGAATGGGAGGAGCAAGATGGGGCGGTAGTTCTTAAGTTCAGTAGGGTCTGCTGTAGGTTTCTTCAAGAGGGCGCTGAGTTCGGCGTGTTTCCAGCTTTCCGGGAAGGTGGTGGAGTTGAGGGAGCAGTTGATGACGTCTCGGAGATGGGGTGCGATAATGGAGTCTGCTTTGTTGAAAATGTGGTGGTAACATGGGTCGGTTGGCGATCCTGAGTGAATGGTGTTCATCAGGCGGATGGTGTCTTCAGTGGTGATTGGGTTCCAGGCATAAAGGTTGTTGGAGGGGGGTTTTAGTTCGTAGGTAGGAGGGGTGGGCTGGTCTCCAAAGCTGTTATGTATGTCAGCGATTTTGTTGTGGAAGAACGAGGCTAGAGAGTCGCAGAGGTCTTGGGATGGAGTGATGTCGTTAGTGCCGGCGGTGGGGTTGGTAAACTCTTTGACGATGTTGAATAGTTCTTTGCTGTTGTGGACGTTGTTTTCGAGTCCATCCTTGAATGCTGATTTCTTGGTGGATCGGATCAGTTGGTGGTATGTGCGGGTGGCGTTCTTGAAGGTGGTCAGGTTGTCAGTGGTTGGGTTTTTTCGCCAGGCTTTCTCGAGGGTGCGACAGATCTTCTTGAATTTCTTAAGGTCATCATTAAACTAGGGGGCTTTTTTGCTGCCTTGTTTGATTTGATGGTTTTTCAGGGGTGCTACTTCGTCAGCGCTGGGGGTGATCCATTGTGTGAGGTTGGTGGCTGCTTGGTTTGGGTCCGATGATTTTGCAGGAGGGTTTTGGTGAAGCGATGTGAAGAGCTGGTCGGTGGTAATTTTATTCCACTTTCTCCGGGGAATTAGTTGTGGGTGGTTGTGGGTCGTAGTCTTTTTGTAGTTGAAGTGAACGCAGCTGTGTCCTGTCCAATGGAGAGCTGTGGTGTGATTAAAGGAGATGTGCTTTCTGGAAGTGAAGATTGGGTCGAGCGTGTGCCCGGCAGAGTGGGTGGGGGCGTCAACAAGTTGTTTGAGTCCGAGATTGGCGAGGTTGTCTAAAAGGGTGGTGGTGTTGCTGTCGTTGTTCTTTTCCAGGTGGAACTTGAGGTCTCCCAGTAGGATGGGAGGGCGTGAGGGCTGATGAAGTCAGTGATGTCTTCGCTGAATTGTGTGCGGGGTCCGGGTGGTCTATAGATGAGGGTGCCTCTGAGTGTGGTCTTAGGGTCGGTGTAAATCTGGAAGTGAAGGTGTTCTGCGGTTGTGAGGTTGTCATCGGAACTGGTCGTGATGCGGATGGTGTTCTTATGAACGATGGCGATTCCTCCTCCTGTTTGGTTGATGCGGTCCTTTCGGATGATCTTGTAGCCGTTCGGGATGGCTATGGCGATGTCAGGCGATGAAGAGGCGTTCATCAAGGTTTCTGTAAGAAAGGCGACGTCCGGCGATGTGGTGTCGAGTAGGTTCCAAAGTTCAATGGCGTGTCTGTGGACCGAGCGGGTGTTGAGCAGGATGCACTTCAGGTGGTTAGTGTTGGAGTTCTGTTTGGAGTCTGAGGATTTGGTGTGGATCCTGATGCAGTCAAACTTGCAGGAGTGGCAGGTGAAGGGTCCATGGGTTTGTCCTGGGGCGGCTTGGTTGCAGTTCGGGAGTCGGCCGGGGTTAAGTGCTGAGAGGGTTGCGGCGTCGTACGATATGCGGGTGGAGTGGGTTTTACGGGGGACAGGGGGTCTGGCGCTTGGCGCGGTTTAGACGCGGACGGGCGTAGACGGGCTTACCTTTGGCGCACCTTCGGCGCGCATAGGCGCGACCGCTGTGCGTGAACGCTGCACGCAAATGCGTCTGTCATATGTGGAAGTGGAGGGGGGCGGAGCGAGGGGGGAGCAGCTGGGAGGCGGGAGCGGGGTAGAGAGCCAGGCTGGGAGGCACAATAACAAACAACAAAATGGCAGCAAGCCAAAAAGCGAAGCAGGACGAGTTTCGGGCACAGCCTCAACAAACGCGAAGAAATGGGCAAGCGGTACCGGCACAATCAGGCACCAACAACGCAAGCAGGCAAGCAAACAACACACAATGCAATATCAATTAAATAACAGTCTAGCAGTCCAGCGCCACGAAAACTGTACAGTCAGGCACAAATAGTTGGGCAGCCTGGCATTATAGCGCTACGATAGTAGTTTAAGCAGGCACAAATAGTTTAGCGGTCTGGCAATATAGCGCTACGATACCACAGATTTGAGCAGGGAGCAGCGTGGGGAGCGACCGCTTCTGAAAAGCTCAGGACGGTTGAGAAGGACTACTGCTTCCTGAACCAGAGGGTACCTCCCCCCTTAACAGCTCCTGAGACCTCAGCGCATCTGTCTTCCTTATTGGTTTCTCAGTCTACACAGTAGGATCCTCAGAATGCCGACTGGCATTCCTGGCTGCTACACAGGCCCTCACCACCCATTGTAGCTCTTCCTTTTCTGTGTGGCCTCTAACCTGGACTTTGAGGTTATTGCAAACTGCCTTCAGTTTCTTTATGGTGTGGGTTTCCAACCTATCCGTCTAAAAAACAGTTCTAGGTATGTAACAGTCTATGCTCTTGATGTAGACATGATGCAGTAGGAATTTTGAGTTTAAAATAGGGAACGCCAACAGGGGACAATGCTGTGTTGTGAAGAGGAGAAGTGTGGAGTGCGGTGCCCTATGGTAGCTGTGCAGGCAGCGGCTCAGTGACAGGATCCAGCGGTGTTGATGAGATCAGGGCTGCAGTGTAAAGTGACTCCATGCTCATCGTTGTGCTGGCAGGTCACCGTGCAAGCAGCAGCTTAGTCTTTGCTGAAGCACTGTCATTGGTAGAAGGAAAGGCTGCGGTTTGGAACAGGTTGGTGGGTCAAGTAACTCATGAGCGGTACCCTCAGGCCATGGTGCAGGCAGCCTCAGGTGACAATGTTCTGGTGTGAATAGGAGATTTGTGGTGTGCAGTGCCGTAAGGTCACTGTGCTGGCAGGTCATGATGCAAGCAGCGGAGTTGTCATTGCTGAAACACTGTCACCGGTAGAGGATCTGGAGTCGATGGCACCAATGTCGGTAGGCCAAGACTGTGGTTTGGAAAGGCCGGTGAGTCGAGTAACTCATGAGCAGAACCCTCAGGCTACGTTGCAGGCAGCAGCATCAGTATCGGCATGAAGCGGCATCATCAGAGATACCAGGGAGGTGATGTGAAGTGAGGTGTCCTCAGGTCATGGAAGAAGCAGTGGCTCACTGGCGGCATCAGGTGGTGTCGTCGGTGAGACCAGGGTTGTGGTGTGAAGCGGGGTGGTGCTCTCTGTGGTTCCAACAGGTCACAGAGCCATCAGCCGCATTATTGATGGTGTTGAATTGCTTTTCCCTATGGGGCAGCTGAAGCACACAGTTTGAGAAGCGGGCAACTAGAGAATAATTAAGTCTTTGGTGTGCCTGAGACTTCCAAAAGGAGGCAGTTTCTACTTCAATCCCTTGGAGAAACTTTGGTAAATAAGATGTAGCAAGTCCAAACCAGTCCGATCACTACCCAAGACCAAAGCAGCCACTGCAGGCCAACAGGGCAAAGCACACAGGTAGTTGCTCCTCGGAGCATCTCCAGCTCTTCTTGGCAGATTCCTTGTTCCAAATGAGTTTGAAAGTTCTGGGGTCACGGCCCCAATATCTATTCTACTTTTCTCTTTGATTGTTTAGGCAGAAAGTTTCTGAATTCAGTAAAAGCCAGTGCTGTCCTCCTTGGTCTAGCTTTACTACAGGAGGTGGAGACTGCATTGTGCTCAGCAGACACATTCTATCCAGGTGCAGGTGAAAACTCCTCTTGCCACTCTTAATAGCAGAAAGGTCTATTCAGCCTGGCTATGAGTCACCCAGGAAAGGCAGGACACACTTTGAATCCCCTTGTGACTGTCTAATCTGGATTCACATCCCCACTCCGGTCTCTACAAAACCAGACGGTGAGCACACAAATGGGCAAATACACAACGGATGGTAAAGTAAGAAAATGCCCACTTTCTAAAAGTGGCATTTTCAAACACACAGTTTATAAAACACCTTCACTAAAATGTGTTCTATTACATTTTGGGTTCAGAGAGCCTAAACTCCATTTCTCTATCTCGTCCCAAGGGAAAGTTACACATGTAAGTCCCATGTTTACCTACGGAACAAACAGCCTTTCAATAGTTAAATCATGACATGTATAACACACTATCACATGTCCTACCTTTCACATATACTGCATCCTGCTCAAGGGGCTACCTGGGGCCTCCCTTAAAGGTGACTTACATGTAATAAAAGGGAAGGTTTGAACCTGGAAAGTGGGTGCGCTTGCCAGGTCAACATGGCAGGTCAGAGGTACCTTTTTTTTTTAAAGGCTACTTGTGCGGGTGGCACAACCAGAGCTGCAGGCCCACTAGTAGCATTTGATTTACAGGCCTTGGCCACAAACACTGCACTGTACTAAGGACTTACTTGTAAATCAAATATGGCAATCATGGGAAAGCAATCATAACACAATTTACATGGAGAGCATATGCACTTTAGCACCGATTAGCAGTGGTAAATTGGGTCAGAAAGAGGAGGTCAAAAAGCAAAAAGTCTAGGGATAAGCTTGCCAAAAATGCCAAGTCTAACAGCTGCGGAGCCCAGGAACAAAAATCCAAGTGCCCCCCATCACAAAGCAACCCACTTTTGAAAATGAGGCTCCTGCATTTTGGTCTTAGGCATGACCGCTATCCATGGAAACCTATCAAACCCAGAGATTTATGCAAACTAGACACCCAGGGGAGTCCAAGGAGGTGTGACTTGCATGGATCTCCCAACATTTTCTTCCCCAGAATCCCCGACAAAACTCAAAAAGTAGATAACAAACATTTTTTCCTCACATTTCTGTGTGGTAAAGTTGTGGGATCACTCGACCGGGACACATTTCCTACCTCCAGCATTTCCCTTGGTCTCTCAATAAAAATGGTAACTCAAGTGTGTGGGTTGGGCATGTGCTTGTGACACCTAAAGTCTCAAAACGTATGCCAGAGGCGTTAAAAGATTATTGATCTCTAAGCAACCTGGTTTTGCAAGGGGGGCTCTTCCAGTTGTTGGTACCGGGCTCCACGGCCATCTAGGCAAACCTACCAAACCCAGACATTTCTGAAAACTAGACAAATCTAAAAGTCCAGGGAGGTGTGGTTTGCATGGATCACCCAATGTGTTCTTACACACAATCCACTGGAAACCTCTAATTTTCCTAAAACAAAATCACATTTCCCTCACATTTCTGTCTGGTATCACCATGCAGTTATACATTTTCTACCATCCAGCATTCCCCTTCCTCTCCTGATAAACATGATACCTCACTTCACTTGTGTGGGTGCCCACAGCAGAGTCAATCTAAAAAGAAATAACAAAACTTTGTTCTTACCAGCACGCTGTGATAACCCCTCAATCTCTACATGTTTTGGGCCCTTCCCTGGCCCACCCACACAAATGAGGTAGCATTTTTATTGGGAGACCTGTGGAATCGTTGGGTAGTAGGAAATCTGTGCTGGTGAACCACACCGAAATGTAATGGAAGTGTGTTTTTCTAGCGAGATTTTAGGTTTTCAGGGGAGTCTGCATGAGAAAACATTGGGGGATCCATCCAAGCTATGCCTCCTTGGACTCCCCCGGGTTAGAAGTGTCTGGGTTTGGTAGGTTTCCCTAGATGGCCAATGAGCCTGGGACTTAAAACGCAGGATCTGCCCTGACAAAACAAGGTAAAATTTGAGATAGATAGTTTTGATGTGTCCACAATGCATTTTGGTCCCTTTCCTGTCACAGGCAATTAGCCCACCCTCAGAAATGAAGTAGCATTTTTTTGGGAGACCTAAGGGAATGCTGGGTGGCAGGAAATTGGTGCCGTCGCAGTGATTCCACAACTTTCCCAAACAGAAATGTCAGAACAATATGATTTTTTAGCTTAACTTACGATTTGCAGGGTATTTTTAGTAAGAAAACATTGGGGGATCCATGCAAGCCACACCTTCTTGGTTTCACCCAGGTGTATACTTTTCAGAAATGTCTGCATTTGAAGGTTTCCCTAGATGGTTGCTGAGCCTAGAACCAAAAAGCAGGTTACCGCTTAGCAAAACAAGGTTGTTTTCTGAGAAATCGTTTTGAAGTCTCCACAATATGTTTTGGGCTGTTTCCTGTTGCTCCTATTAGGTATAATCACACAAATGAGGAAGCATTTTTTTAGTGAGAATGCTGGGTGGATAGAACATTGTGGTTCCTCACAGATTCCAGAACTTTCCATCACAGAAATGTAAGGAAAATGTGTTTTTCTTGTCAAAGTTTAAGGTTTGCAAGGTTTTCTGGTTTACAAAACTTGGTAATAACCAGGCAAGTCAGCCCACCCTGGATACTCTTAGGTGTGTAGTGTTTAAAAATGCATAGATTTGCTGAGTTCCTCTAGATGCTGGCTGATCTAGGGAACAAAATTCACAGCTAGGCATATTGCAAAAAAATGGTCAGTTTTCTCTGGAAAAATGTGGTTCGTCCACCTTGTATTTTGGGCCTTCTCCTGTAACAAGTCCTTGGACTATCCAAACAAGTGAGGTACAATTTGTATTGGGAAGCCCTTCATCACCTTACTGCCCTGCTGTTGCCACCTGGGGACTTCATCCCCCATCAAGCATTGCGCCCAGGAGGGGGCGTGGCTAGCCGAGCAGCGAGATGGCCGCTCTCTGAGTGAGCTCCGCCGGCTACTTTTATTAATCCTTACCTGATCCTGTTCCTGGTGACTGCAGTCCCCCATTCCTTCGGGGTTCTGCTCCTGAGACCCGGTTGTTCCTCCAGCCCGAGTTTTGGACGCGGGGGCGGCTGCCCTCGGAGACGGGACCATCCTCCGTTCTCGCCGGCCGGCGAGCGGCTCCTGTCCCCAACCGGAAGTGCCTGCTACTGGGCGCCGCGGAACACGGTGGGCCGAGGCTGCATAGGCCCCAGCAGATCGAGGTCATTTTGGGGAGGAGAAATACCGCGCCGCTGCCAGGGGCGCTGCCGGAGGAGTATTGACGCTGCTCTCCCGCTGAGGCTGACGGTAGCTCCATCTGGCGCGCGACCGCGGGAAGATAGCGGAGACCGGAGCGGCTGTACAGGTGCAGTTGCGCAGAAGTGGCAGGGATCCTGCGGCCGCCGAAGACGGCGCGGACACGAGTGGCGCCCGGTGGAGGACAGAGTGGCCGCGCCTGCACCATCCTCATCATTGCAGTGCGAGAGCGGAGGTGAGCGGGTGCTGCCGCGGAGCTGGGGGTTTCACATGGTGACACGTACTGGTGGATAGCTGCGCATGGCCCCCCCCCGCTGCTCTGAGACACGGCAGCACTAAACACCGCACGCTTGATGCGCCTACTTGCCGCACTGATCCCCTGGAACTCCTGAGCTGCTCCTCCTCGGGTGTTTGGGTGGTCCTAGAGAACGCTGCCAGCGCCCGCCATTTTGGACCGCGTGGAGGCCCTGAATACGCGCATGAGAGCCTGTAGCGGTTTCCATTTCTTGCTGAGTCTACATAGGCACGACTAGAGTGCACTGGCACCACCTGGGCGACCGCGCTCACACAGGACACTTGCTCGCTGGGACGCAGTGGAGTGCTGCCCCACTGTGGGACCGGTGAATTACTCTGTTCGCGAAGATGGGGAAAAATGAAGCCAAGCAACCAAAGCTGAGCTTTGATAATAGAAAAACGCCAAAGACCACGCCGGTGGAGTCGGATGGAGGCGCAACGTCATCGCAAGGAGGTGCCCAGGACATAGATTTTGGAGCCCTCATCATGGAAGTGAGAACCAGCTTGAAAAGCATAGACGCCAAGCTTGATAATATGGCGGCGCAACTCGAAACCGTGAAAACGAAAGTGGACACTCACGAGAAAAGGCTGGACTGTCTCGAGAATAGACAAACTGAGTGTTGTGAATTCCAACAACAGGCCAAGAAACACATCACAACGCTGGAGCGGGAAATTGACAGCTTGCGCGCCAAGTCGGACGATTTGGAAGCACGTTCCAGGAGATCCAACGTTCGCATTACAGGCATTCCAGAGACCACAAACACCGGGAAGATGGAATCGTATGTATCAGACCTACTCCATGAACTGTTCGATCCGGATCTGTCCCCGGTTTTCACGGTGGAGAGGGCGCACAGATCCCTTGGAAAAAAGCCCCCAGTGGGCGCCCCACCGCGCCCAATCCTGGCTAAACTACTCAACTACCAGGACAGAGACGTCGTGCTACGCCTGGCGAGAGAGAAAGGTACAATCACGCATCAGGGAAACCACATTTCCTTTTACCCGGATTTCACCCCTCTGGTGCAAGCGGCACGAAAGGAATTCCTACCGGCGAAGAAGATCCTACTGCAAGCTGGAGTGCCCTACTCACTCCTATACCCGGCGAAATTGAAGGTTCAACACGAAAACACCTCTCACTTCTTCACTGACGCCAAATCAGCCCTCAAGTTTGCCAAACACATATGTGCTGGAGCCAGGAGAAAATCGCCACGGCTGGAGGACGCCTCGGAGCAACTCAGTGACAATGACTGAAACCTGTGCAACGCTCATCCGGCACGGTAACCGAACTGCCTGTTACACTGGGGCTGGGAGGCCTGGAACAGTCTTTCGTAAAGGTATGCTCCTGCTGGACTGCCTCCTTTTGGGTAAGTCACTGGGCCGCCTTTATACTACCTTTTGCTGCTAACTCCGTGCCTCTGCTGGGACATTGGTAGACTTTGTCACTGGCGGATTACTGGATGGGGGTCGCTGTCAGATCCCAGGGACACGGAAATTTGACTGTAGCCACCCCGTGTATGCGGGGGTGTTGGCCGAGCGCACCACGCCTCATGGGGTGCCTCCCTTTGTTGTTGATGTTGGGGTACTTCCACGCATTGCGTGAGGACTTTTGGGGTATATCACGACCTAATTGGGGGGTTGCTGAGGGTGGGGGGTTGATGGGAGTTATTCCTGAGTTGCGAGTTCCTGTTTGTATTTGGTGCAATGTACTACTACAATTGTCTATGTGTTCGCGTGCTAAGTCTGCAATTATGGCGTCTGGATGCCTGAGGGGCCTTATGGGGCGGGGAGGTGGGGTGGGGGCTGGTTACGGTTGTGTACTTTAATGGGAGGTATCAAACTCTGGACTTGGAACATTAGGGGCCTGGGGGACTACAAGAAAGCCCGCTTACTGCATGGAATGTTGTCTAGGCACAATGTAGATGTATGCTTCCTTCAAGAAACTCATCTGAATGTCGCCCCCTCAGCTCGACTGAAAAATTCCAGATGGGCGCATGTTTATTCTTCCATCTATTCGAATTATGCGAGGGGTGTCGCCATACTCATTCGAAGGGGGTTGGATTGGCGGGAGTACTCCCAGGTGCGGGATGAGGAGGGTAGGTATGTTCTGCTGCATGGGTCATTACAGGGGCGACGGATTGTCCTAGCTGCTATCTATGGCCCCAATGTGGACGATCCGGATTTTTTCAGAAATGTTTGGGCGAAAATTGTGTTACTGGACTGTCAGTCGGTAGTGTTGGGAGGGGACTTTAATACTGTGTTGAATGATGACATGGATCGCAGTGGCGTAAGCAGGCCGCAACACAATAGAACGCGCCAGGCGATATCTGATATCATGAATGAAGGTCTGCTGTCTGATGTATGGCGTGCTAGACACCCGGGAGCGAATGTGGGAACCTGTTACACCTGCCATAAGGTTGCATGGTCGCGGCTGGACTTCTGGTTGGTGTCTCCCGAAGTCGCGACATGGGTTTCAAAGGTTGATATCATGGCTAGATCTTTGTCCGACCATGCCCCATGCATGTTGGAACTACACCCCCCGGGAACTCCACATAGGGCATTCCAGTGGCGCCTCCCTCCACACGTGCTCACAGACCCTGTGTTCGTAGAAGAGATAAGAGAGGACATTAACAATTACTTTGCTGAGAATGCGGGATCTGCCACATCTGAGGCCGTTGTGTGGGATGCATTTAAGACTGTCATCAGAGGTCAATGTATAGCGCGCAAGGCAGGGGTGCTGCGTACCATCAGGGATGAGCTGGCTAAAATTGAGAGGGAGCTGCAGGCCCTAGATGTTGCGTTTAGTGCTAACCCGTCGTTAGAGACTGCAGGCGCTCTAAAGGCCAAACTGCTGACCTTTAACGAGGAGGCGGAGCGGGAGGTGAAGTTTCTAGGGAAACAGGCAGAAGCGCGCAGGTATGGGGAGGGTGATAGGCCAAGCAGGACCCTTGCCAGACTGATAAATCCCCGCGCATCATCACATTTCATACACACTATTCATGATGCCACCGGACGCCTTGTGGTGGGACAGGAGGCAGTGTTAGACGCCTTCGCAGACTTCTATGCTACCCTGTACACCTCACGACAACCCACTCCGCCGGCATCGCTGCGAGACTTTCTTGACTCCATAGCACTTGTATGGTTCAACAACAACCACAGGCAATACATGGACCTCACTGTCACAGTACAAGACATAGCCCAGGTGATTAAGAGTATGCCGGCCAATAAGGCGCCTGGCCCTGATGGCCTGACCACCTCCTTCTATAAAACATATGTTACTGAACTGGCGCCGAGACTTCATTCTGTATTTGTCGAGGCTCTCGAATTGAATTCCCTCCCTGACTCCATGCGAGAGGCTCTCATTATCACACTACTCAAGCCGGATAAGGATGAACAGCAGCTGGACTCCTATCGGCCCCTGTCCCTTATAAACGTTGATGCTAAAATATACGCAAAGGTCATCGCGGATAGGTTACAGCCGATGTTGCCTATGATAGCGCTCCCAGATCAATCAGGCTTCATTCCTGGACGCGCGACGTCACACAATCTCAGAACGATCTTTTCGGTCCTTCACTATTTACACCCGTCAGTACAGGCAGCAGTGGTGTTTCTGGACGCCACCAAAGCCTTCGATTCATTAGAATGGCCCTACCTCTTCAGTGTATTAAGGCGGATGGGTTTCAGTCAGAACTTCATGACCCTGATAAAGCTTCTTTATAAGGAACCAAGGGCCCGGGTGTGCGTCAATGGTCTCGTCTCCGAGCCATTCAGTATTACACGAGGCACTAGGCAAGGCTGTCCCCTATCGCCGCTCCTTTTCGCGATTGCGATGGAGCCGCTGGCGGCCAGAGTCAGACAACACCATACCGCCAGGGGCATCGGATTTAGTGCTAGAAGCTTACTAATCTCGCTATATGCGGACGATGTAACCCTGTACGTCCTGAATCCTAAAGAGAACCTGAGCCCGCTACTCCGGGAATTTGTACGATTTGAGGGATTAGCGGGGATATCCATTAACTGGGCGAAGTCAGTGGCCTTCCCCCTGACGGAGAGCACTGAACGCCCTGCTCCTGACTACCCCCTCAGATGGGAAACTGAAACTGTCAAATATTTGGGCATCTGGATCAGCAGGGATGTGCAGGAGTTGTGGCAGATGAACTTCGGTAGAGCGGTGGATTGGTTGGAGGGGAGGGTTGAGATCTGGAATAAACTACCGCTTTCCCTGGTAGCAAGAATTGCGTTGGCTAAAATGGTGGTCCTCCCCAAATTCTTATATTTGTTTGTAAATGTGCCACTGCCTATGACAGCTTGCTTCCACGCCCGGGTCCGCTCACTGCTACTTAAACTGGTGTGGGCTGGAGGACAGGCTAGAATCTCCTGGGACCTGCTCACGCTTCCGCTGCGACAAGGGGGACTAGGTGCCCCAGATTTGAAACTTTACGCACTCTGTGCGCAAGCCCAGTTCCTGCATTTCTGGGCATTCCCTACACCTTACCAACCACATGTGGCGGTGGAATTAGCCGTTGTCGCCCCCTTGCCATTACGAGTCGCACTGCACGGTAAGGTTACATGCCCGTCACGCGAGGTAGACACAGTAGAGATGGTCCGCTGGACATGGCGCGAACTCCAAAAGAGAGCCGGTCTCTCCCTGCTTTATGCACCAGCTATCCCCCTGAGGGGCAACCCGATGCTGCCGTGTCTGACGGCCAGAGGCGACGTCCTCACTATCCTTGGGAATAGGCTACTCACTTTTGCAGACTTATATCCAGATGGTACCTTTTTCGAGCTGTCTGCCGAGGGAGCCGACCGGCTCTGTACATTTAATGACAAATTGCTATTTCATTCCCTTAGGGAGTCTTGCAAGAAGATGGGGCCGTGCTTCCCGGAGGAACCCCGCACACTTGCCGCCCTCCAAAACTTGCTTTCACGACCTTCCCCCAAAAAGCTGGTGTCCAGGTTATATAATTGCATGCAGGAACAGGCCCCGGCGACAGTAGCCACGGCCAAAACCAGCTGGGCTGAGGACCTGGGGGACGAGCTACCAGACGACGCCTGGGAGTATTGCTGTGCGCAACTTACAGCCCTGTCCCCAAACTATCGTCTGAGGCTCATCCACTTCAAATTCCTACATAGATACTACCGCACTCCGACTCTACTACGCCGAATGGGCGTCCGTGAGGATGCCAACTGCTGGAGATGTGGAAGTGAAGAAGCGTCCTTTCTTCATATGGCCTGGAACTGCCCCAAGCTGACTACATACTGGTCAGAGGTCTTCACGGCCATAAATCAAATCACCCGAAGGGAGGACTCACCTTCCCCGCTGCTAGGTCTGCTGGGGTATGTTAAGGACACTGAGCCCTGCGACAGGAAACTGCATGCCTTACTCCTTTTATATGCCAAGCGACAGATCGCACTGCACTGGGGTAGACCAGCCCCCCCCTCTCTTGAGAGCTGGATCAGGGACGTGACTTACGGCCACACGCAGTTAACGCACTATTGGGAGTCTATGCCCACCGCTTCCAGACCCACTGACATATGGGGCCCGTTTATACAGTGGGCCACAGCACGCAAGGGCTCTGACTCACCAGATACCTCCCGGGATACGAGTGTTTCAGACGACATGGGCTGAAGGTGCGCAATGCGTAAGTTAGTTATGATGATCCCGCAGTCCCGCGTTTACACTGACAGGCCCTGACCGGACGCACGCTGGGAGACTGCTGCACACGCTGACCCGAATCGAGACCCTGGCCGCCCTGCGCCCCACTGGCAGTCTTGTGTTCTAGCCTCTGTCCCTGGCCCCCTCCCCCCCGCATCGCCCATGCTCCCCTAGACTGTGCATAACCGGACTAGATATCCTTACATTCCCGCCCTGTATGTAGCTAGCCCACTACCTGCATGACCTGAGGCTGGCCCATATGACCTCGTTGTGGACTACCGTGTTGTGTGAATGGTTTGTCCATGTACTTGCACCTCTGTTTGTAGTGTTTGGTTTGACTTGCTGGGGGGGGTTGTTGGGAGAAAAATGGTGCTGACGGACGCATCCTTTTACCGTACCGCTGTGACGGGGGATTAACCACTTCCTACTCAGGGGCGACCTCGTTGATTTTCTATATCTTTCAAATGTCGACAGCACTATGAGAAAAGTAAGACCGTTTCCTTGCTGAAGTTGTACTGCGTATGCTCAAAATTCTGTTGTGTCTCATGCTTTCATATGTATGTCTTACCCGGCTGGGTGAAAGACTCCGGTCTGTCTCTCAGTGATCTCTGTATGAACTTCCTGATAGCGGCCTGCCTCCGGGTTGTTGGCGTGACGCAGTGTACATCTTCATGGCCTTTGTTACAAATAAATGTCTTACACCAAAAAAAAAAAAAAAAAAAAAAAAAAGCATTGCGCCCAGGAGGTGACGATGCAACCCTTGCACGCCCAGAGGTGCATAAATCCTTCTTGGGGCTACCACAGCAGCCCACGACCCTGTCACCAGGCAGGTCGCTTCCCTCACTGCCACGCAGCCCCCTGTGTGACTAAACCCACTGCTGCTGCCACTCATTTTTGGTTGTATCTACTGCCTGTATCTTTTGTATCTGTAACTGTATCACTGAGCCTCCTCTGTTTCTCTTCAGGTTTTTCACCCTTGTGCCACCTTTTCTCTCGTACCCCCATCCTCCTTTTGTCCTCTTGCCCTCCGTGACCCCCGCCTGCTCCCCCCTCCAGGATTCCCGCCACTGCGCCCCTTGTGGCCCATTCGCCACCCCACTCCCGCCTTCCTGCTTAAGGTTAGCCCGTCTGCTCCCATCCGGGCCTGGATCCCTGGCCCCCACAAATTCCTCCTCGGCTACGATTCCAACACCCTCCACGCATTCAACGCTAACTATGGCTGGAAAATCCATTCTGCTTGCGAAATTTGCAGATTTTCGGAAATTTTGCAATCCTCGAATCTTGCGAATTTGCGAAAAAATCCACAAATCCGCTCGTGGGCGGATTTCAGTTAAGGCTGGTGCTCGAGTTGAAGAAAGCTAACTTTGTAACTATTTTAGAATGGCGCCGGCAAGCTGCCAGAGTTGAAGTTGCTTACTTGCAAGTTGCAAATTCAACTCTGGCAGCTTGCAGGCGCCATTCTAAAATGGTTACAAAGTTAACTTCAACTCGGGCACTTGCCTTAACTCTGTAAGTGCTTCCTGTGGGCCAAAAATTAAACCTCAGCAGCAAGCACTTACAGATATAAATAAAGCAGGTGCCCGAGTTCAAATTCAGTAACGTTTTAATCAGCCCAAAACATTAGTGAGCACGGTTGAGGCTGGGCAAGTATGCTTTAAGCCCAAGTCTGCCGTCGAAAATTAGCTGTAATACTCGAGGGAGGTCTTTGAATCCCTGAGTTTCTCGAGCGCAACCCCCGTGTAGTTCCTGTGACCAGGAGGCTGCTTTCTCCTCACCTGCTGCCCTGCTCGCTCTCTGACCCTTTATACACAAGAGCCATGTGAACAACACGCATAGAAGCTTGCATCCATGTTTATGTTTATGTTTATGTTTTGGCAATTTTTATAGCGCGCAAATACACGGGGCTGTCTCGGCGCTTAAATGATCAGATGATGACTGTTACAAGATATTTAATGTGGAAACAGCCAAGTTTTTACTTGCTTCCTGAAGCTAAGGAGGGTGGGGGAGGTTTTAATGGTAAGGGGAAGGGAATTCCATAATCTAGCCGTGGAAATCACAAAGCATCTGTCGCCCCAGTTCGCTTTCCTTGTGCGTTGGACATTAAGCAGATGAGCGGAGGATGAGCGAAGAGTCCTGGGGGTTACAAGAGGGCGAAAAGCATGTTTAAGAAACTGCGGGCCAGAATTGTTAATAGCCTTGTAAGCAATACACAGTGCCTTAAATTTCGTATGGCTTTTGACAGGAAGCCAGTGAAGCTGTCGAATGAAAGGTGTAATGGAGGTGTACTTAGGTATGCCCAGTAATATTCTAGCTCAAGCGTTCTGCACCAATTGAGGCTTATTTAGAACCTGCGCGTTAAGGAGGAGGGCATTGCAGTAATCTGTCCTGGAAAAAATAAGGGTGCTGATAAGAGTATTACCGGCAGTTATGGCAAGGTAAGGGAGAAGCTTCTTGATTTTCTTTAGGGTAAAGAACGAGGTGGAAACTACTGCATTGACATGATGATGGAAAAGCAATCTATCGTCAAATATGACTCCAAGATTACGAACCTTAGTGACGGGTTCGGGTGGAGAACCCATCTCTTTAGGCCACCAGTGGGGGGACCAAGCGGGTTCAAGCTTCCCAAAGGTCATTACCTCTGTCTTTCCAGAGTTTAATTTTAAACAGTTGAAGGACATCCAGGAGCTGATGGCAAGCATTCCCTCTTGGAAGTTCGCTGCAACTAAAAGTCCATCATGATGTACTGATAGAACCAGCTGGGTGTCGTCGGCATATGTTGTGAGCCTGATGCCATAAGACTTGATCCCCCTCACTAAGTCCGAGACGTACATATTAAACAAAGTCGGGCTTAGCGAGGAGCCCTGTGGCACTCCACAAGGAAGGGGAAAAGTGGGGGAAAAGAAGAAGCCTAATTTTACAGCTTGAGAGCGGTTGGCAAGAAAAGATGCAAGAAGGTCTTTGGCCTTGTGCTGGATACCAATCGCTGAGACACGGCCGATCAGAGTAGCATGATCGACCGTGTCGAAGGCCGCGGACAGGTCAAGCAGTATCAAAACTGCCGCACCGCCTTTGTCTAGGGTCATTCTGATTTCATCAGCCGCTATTATAAGGGCCGTCTCAGTTCCATGCCCTTGCCTAAATCCGAACTGGGTATCGTCAAGCAGGTGGTTTGAATCAATGAATTTGGAGAGCTGCCTATTCATTAGATTTTCAAATATTTTTGCAGGGAACGGAAGGCAGGCAATAGGTCTGTAACTGGAAGGTAATGTAGGATCAAGGGTGGCTTTTTTTAAAAGTGGCTTAATGATAGCTTTTTTCCATACTGATGGATAAGAACCTGTGAGGAACATGGTATTGCAAATATTGGCTAACGCAGGAGAAATGGTATCAGGAATGAGGTTGAGGATGGAGGGAGGACATGGGTCAAGGGGTGATCCTGATTTGGTAGTAGAGATTAAATGAGAGATTTGTTCCTCAGAAACCTGATTAAACTAAGGAAAAGAAGTGTTGGTACAGGGGTGCCTGGCAGTGATATGTGTTGAAGAAGGTTTTTAAAGGAAAGCAGAAAAGATAGCAGTAACTTTGTCCAAGAAGAAATCTGCCAGAAAATTGCAGAGGGCTTGGGAGGTGTCGGGAAGAGGGTTAGGGGGATTGGAGAGGTGGTTAACCACATGAAACAGTTTTTTTGCAGAGTTGTGTGCCTGATTGATTTGAGTAGTGAAGTATGTAGTCTTTTCTACGAAAATGAGTTCTTTATACTTGGACAGGGCGCTTTTGTAAGAATGTTTATCAAGGGGGTTGTAGTGCCTGCACCAATGTCTTTCCAAGTTTCTGCAGTGTTGTCTTTGTAAGCGGAGGGGTCCAGAAAACCAAGGAGCGGAAGGGGAACTGCGGTTACGGAGAACAGTCTTGGGAGGTGCCAGTGTGGTGCAGGCAGTGTCCAGGTTTTTAAAGTAGGTAATAGATGCTAGTGCCGGATCCGGCTCCACCACATTAAGGACATTGGTCAACTTAGAGGTCAGAAGAGGAATATCACTGTTTTTCCAGTTTTGTGTTAAAGCTGGGGATGATGGTCTGGCTTGAGATGGAAAGGACTTAATTTTAACTGAAAAACAAACTGCAGAATGATCTGTCCAAGTGAAGGGAATAGGGGTGGAAATCAAAATGTCAGGGTTGTTAGTGAATATCCCATCAAGGGTGTGTCCTGCCTTATGTGTAGGCAGGGTGACAAGTTGCAGAAGTCCTACAGCTGACAAATCACTAATAAGGGAGATGGTGTCAATGTCAGTGAGGGATTCCAAATGGAAATTGAAGTCTCCTAATATGATGTAGTGAGGAGCTCCAGCTGTAGTCTCGACTAGATTGTTAAGACTCACCAGGAAATTAAGTTTAGGGCCAGGAGGGCGGTAAAGCAGAGTGCCTGCGAATGACTGGTTGCTGGAAAGGCCAATAGAGAAATAAAAGGCTTCGCAGCCTACATAGTTAAGGGCTGTCGTTCATGAGTTTCTCGAGCGTAACCCCGTGTAGTTCCTGTGACCAGGACGCTGCTTCCTCCTCGCCTGCTGCCCTGCTCGCTCTCTGACCCTTTATACACAAGAGGCATGATGACACGCATAGAAGCACCTCTCGTTTGGCCCCGCACCACACAATAGCGGTATCAATTGTCTTCCAGCCCTTTCCCAACTATGATGGACAGCTCACTCAAGGGACCTCAGCGCCTTTTGGCGCGGTGGCAAAGTTACAGGCACACAAGGTCAGTGGAGACAAATCATCTGGCCCTTTACGCAGCTAAGTGTAGAAAAAGCACTTTACATGTACACAATGAGGTAGCACTTACTGATTAGCCAGTAAAAGTACTCTAGTTGAGTATAGGTATTGCACAAAACGGTGGCATCTTCGTGGATAACTATGCAGGGCAGGATTCATTCTGGCACGAGGTTCCTGTCACAAAAATTAAACCTCAACAGGAAGTACTTGCAGATATAGCAGTTGCCCAAGTTGAAGCTCACATTCAGTAACATTTTAATCAGCCCAAAACATTAGTGAGCATGGTCGAGGCTGGGCAAGTGTGCTTTAACCTCATATCTGCAGTCAAAAATTAGCTGTAATACTCAAGGGAGGTCTTTGAATCCCTGAGTTTCTCGAGCGCAACCCTGTGTAGTTCCTGTGACCAGGAGGCTGCTTTCTCCTCACCTGCTGCCCTGCTCGCTCTCTGACCCTTTATACACAAGAGACATGATGACACGCATAGATGCCCTGCACCACACACTAGCGGTATCAAACGTCTTCTCGCCCTTTCCCAACTATGATGGAGAGCTCACTCAAGGGACCTCGGCGCCTTTTGGCACGGTGGCAAAGTTACAGGCACACATGGTCAGTGGAGACACATCTGCTGGCCCTTTACGCAGCTGCAGTGTAGGAAAAGCACTTTACATTTACCCAACGAGGTAGCACTTACTGGATTAGCCAGTAAAAAGTACTCCAGTTGAGTAGAGGTATTGCACAAAACGGTGGCATCTTCGTGGATAACTATGCAGGGCAGGATTCATTCTGGCACGAGGCTCCTGTCACAAAAATTAAACCTCAACAGGAAGCACTTACAAATATAGCAGGTGCCTGAGTTGAAGCTCAAATTCAGTAGCATTTCAATCAGCCCAAAACATTAGTGAGCACGGTGGAGGCTGGGCAAGTGTGCTTTATCCCGTCACTGCTGTCGAAAATTAGCTGTAATACCCAAGGGAGGTCTTTGAAAACCGGAGTTTCTCGCGCGCAACCCCCGTGTAGTTCCTGTGACCAGGAGGCTGCTTTCTCCTCACCTGCTGCCCTGCTCGCTCTCTGACCCTTTATACACAAGAGGCATGTTGACACGCATAGAAGCCCCGCTCGTTTGGCCCCGCACCACACACTAGCGGTGTCAAGCGTATTCCCGCCCTTTCCCAACTATGATGGACAGCTCACTCAAGGACCTCGGCGCCTTTTGGCGTGGTGGCAAAGTTACAGGCACACATGGTCAGTGAAGACAAATCTTCTGGCCCTTTACGCAGCTGCAGTGCAGGAAAAGCACTATACATTTACCCAACGAGGTAGCAGTTACTGGATTAGCTAGTAGAAATTACTCCAGTGCAAATCACAAAAAAATCAGTGATTTCGCGGGAAAATCCACGAATTCGCTGATTGTTTTGCGATTTCGCGGATCGCAGATCTGCAAATTACGCCCATACTTACTCAACACCGGACGATCACGCAACTGTTGCCTAGCCGCCCCCTGCGCACACAAGGACCTTTCTCCTGCTGGAAATGCAGCTTCTCCAGCATACTGTCCGCCAACTCACCCACCAAAGAATCCAACTTCCTCAGATGCATCCTGCTCAACTCCCGCTCTGTCCGCAAACATGCCGTAGAACTCTGGGACCTACTCGACACCAACGTCCCAGACGTCGCATTCCTGAAGGAGACCTGTTTTACCCCCTCCTAGGCACCCAACATCGCCATTGCCATCCCAGTGGGCTACAAGATCACCCGCAAAGACCGCACCAACGGAGCAGGAAGAGGAATTGCAATCATCCACAGGAACATGCTCAGAGTCTCGACCAACACCAATGAAAACCTCAGCACCGCCGGACACCTGCACTTCCAGATACACACAGACCCCAACACCACCCTCAGAGGCATCCTCATCTACAGACCCCCGGGACCCTGACTGCAGTTTAGCGACTCCTTCGCCGACTTCATCAGCTCACACACCCTCACCTCCACATCCTCCTCGGGGACCTGAACTTCCACCTTGAGAACAACAATGAATCAAACTCCTCCACCCTAATCGACAACCTCGGAAACCTCAGACTCAGACAACTCGTCACAGCACCCACCCACTCCGCCGCCGCACGCTTGACCCCATCTTCTCAGCAAGCACCCACGTACTCTTCAACCGCACCACCAACTCCACTGAACCGAACACCGCTGCATCCACTTCACCTCCCAGAAACCCACTGCACCCAGCAGATGCCTCACCGAAGCTGGAGCATGGTCACGGAGTACCAGCTAACAATTGTCCTCACCTGCAGCCCACCCACAGACCTGACCGACCCCGACGCAACAGCCAGCAACCTCAGACTATGGATCGACGACTGCGCCAACACTCTTGCCCCACTCAAGAAATCCCACAACACCCACACCAGCAAGAGAGCCAGCTGGTTAACCAAAGACCTCTAGGCCTCCAAGCGAACCTGCCAAAAATGGGAAAAAAGTGGACCCACGAAAGAACGCCGGAAAGCTACACAGCCCACAGGAACGCCACCCGCCGACACCACCACCTCATCAGATCTGAAAAAAAAATGCCTTCAAAAACCGCCTAGACATAACGCATCCAAGAGCAAAGAGCTCTTCAGCATCGTAAAGGAACTCTCCAACCCCAGCTCCAACACCAACGACATTCCACCGTCACAAGACATGTGCGACTCGCTGGCCTCCTTCTTCTATTGCAAGATCTCAGACATCCACAACAGCTTTGATGCCGTCACCACTTCGGCAACCGCTGACACCCCCACTCCTGTGACTACCACCCGAACCAAATGCCTGCTCGCCTGGACCAACATCAACTACGAGGACACCATCAAGATCATGAACACCATCCACTCGGATCCCCGGAAGACCCCTTCCCACACCACATCTTCAAAAAAGCCAGCAGCCCCATCGCACCCTACCTCTGGAAAATTATCAACATCTTCCAATCAGTGACCTTCCCGGAGAGCTGGAAACACGCAGAGATCAACGCCTTACTCAAGAAACCCAAGGCGGACCCCAAGGACCTCAAGAACTTCTCACCCATCTCCCTGCTCCCGTTCCCGGCGAAGGTGTTTGAAAAGGCCATCAACAAACAACTGACCAGCTTCCTCGAAGGGAACAACATCCTGGACCCGTCCCAGTCTGGGTTCTGCAGCAACCACAGCACCGAAACTGCCCTCATCGCCACCACCAACGACATCAGGATGCTGCTTGACAATGGAGAAACCGCAGCCCTCATCCTCCTGGACCTGATGGCTGCCTTCGACACGGTCTTCCACCGCACTCTAAGAGCACGCATCCATGACGCCGGAATACAAGAGAAGGCCCTGGACTGGACCACCTCCTTCCTCTCCAGCAGATCTCAGAGCCTCCGCCTCCCCCATTCCGCTCCGAAGCCCCCGAGATCATCTACGGCGTACCCCAAGGCTCATCCCTCAGCCACATGCTGTTCAACGTCTGCATAGCTCAGCTCGCCCACGCAGCCCATCGACCTCAACATCATCTCCTACACCGACGACACCCAGCTGATCCTCTCCCTCACCAACGACCCCCACACTGCCAAAACCAACCTCCACGAAGGAATGAAGGCCATCACCGACTGGATGAGAAACAGCCGACTGAAGCTGAACTCGGACAAGGCGGAGGTCCTCATCCTCGTTTCCACCTCCTCGGCCTGGGACGACCCCTGGTGGCCAACTGAACTAGGAGCACCCCCTACACCCACCGATCACGCACACAACCTAGGGATCATCCTCGACTCCACCCTCTCCATGACGAAGCAGGTTAACACTGTCTCCTCCTCCTGCTTCAACACCCTCCGCATTCTTTGCAGAATCTTCAGATGGATTGCCACTGAAACCAGAAGGACAGTCACCCAGGCCCTCGTCAGCAGTAGACTGGACTATGGCAATGCACTCTATGCAGAACCCCGGCCAAACTCCTGAAACAGCTTCAACGCATCCAGAACGCCTCCGCACGCCTGATCCTCGACATCCCCGGCCGCAGCCACACCACACCCCTCCTGAGAGACCTGCACTGGCTCCCCATCGACAAGAGGATAACCTTCAAACTCCTCATCCACGCACACAAGGCACTCCACGACACCGGACCAGCATATCTTAACAGCCGACTCAGCCTGTACACCCCCACCCCCCAGCTCCTCTCCGCAGACCACGCCCTCGCCACCATCCCCCGCATCTGAAGAGCGGCCGCCGGTGGCAGATCATTCTCCCACCTCGCCGCCAAGATGTGGAACACCCTCCTATCTGCCTAGGGCAGACCGAAGACCTCCTAACCTGCAGGAGACTCCTCAAGACCTGGCTTTTCGAACAATAGCAGTGTTCCTCCTCCCCTCCCTAGCGCCTTGAGACCCTCACGGGTATGTAGTGTGCTTTACAAATGCTATGATTGGTTGACAGCATGGTAGCCCTTCATTGCCTTACTACCCTGCTGTTGTCACCCAGGGACTTCATTCCCCATCAAGCCTTGCACACGTGAGGCACCAACACAACCCTTGCGCGCCAGGAAGGCACATAAATCCAGCTTGGGGCTCCCATGTAATGATGGGATGCCGGATTCCTGAACCCTTCAGATACAGCCTTGGTTCCTGCATGCAATAGTCAAGGTCTTTCAGACTATATAATTTGGATCAAGAACTTAATGGTGTACCAACAGTCTGAACGATTATGAAAAAATAACTAAGCTCTCTTTCAGTTCAGGTTGACAAACTGGCAGAAACTTTGGTACTCTGGGAGGGTAGGCTGATGATAGTTCCAGAGAAAGGTACAGTTGCTAACCACCATGCAGACAGAGGTGTGCAAGCACCTATTCAAGCACGCAACCAAGTTTCAGAAATAAGGGCAGAATCCACGTATGTCCAAAACCCTTCTACTCTTGTCCCTGGTCTGGCCAGCAGTGAACCTAGGAGTCAAAATGTGGCATATCCTAGTCCAGCAAATAAACCCCACATTGTGAGTCGGCCCAGGCCAAGGCACAGAGTGGAGGGTGACAGTGGAACATATTGTAATAGGTTCCAAGAAGGGTGCAGAAACATACCTTTTCTCAACCTGCCCCCTGGCTCGTCTTCCTCTGTTATTGTCCTAGTGGGTGTACCTGAGCTCAATCCCGGACAGCAGGAATTGCATTACAATCTAAAATTCAAATGCATGTTAAGGCTAGCAGGGGAGAGGCAATTATCCTATGAAAATGCTGGAGATATACATATGACCAGCAGGGTGAGGTGGGTGGGAAATAGACTAGAAGATGTCTAAGGGGATTGCATAGTAATCAATTAAAAAAATCCCTTGATCGTTCGAAGCTTACTAGACCCAACACACCAGTTTTCAGGGAAGGGAATCAGGTCTCTTCCCCTAGGGCATTTTTACATTCCACATCCAATACTAGACCCCCTAGCACTTACTTGAGCCTTCCTTAAACAGCCGATTGAACGCTGTGCACTGGGTTGGGACTCTCCTTCCTGCCGCCATTGCCTGCCTCGAGGAGCCACGAGACACGCCCACCTCTGCTGGCCACGCCCCCCCTCGCCAGGTATAAACAGTGCGCGCTGAGCACTAGCGCTGCACTGATCAAGAACCTCCTGAGGCGGAAGCCGGGAGCCGTTTTAGCTGAATTTTAATGCTTTTTAAAAATTGTGAAATACTGTGTTTTAGAACTATAGAGACCCCCTAGCACTTACTTGAGCCTTCCTTAAACAGCCGATTGAACGCTGTTCACTGGGTTGGGACTCTCCTTCCTGCCGCCATTGCCTGCCTCGAGGAGCCACGAGACACGGCCACCTCTGCTGGCCATGCCCCCCCCTCGCCAGGTATAAACAGTGTGCGCTGAGCACTAGCGCTGCACTGATCAAGAACCTCCTGAGGCGGAAGCCGGGAGCCGTTTTAGCTGAATTTTAATGCTTTTTAAAAATTGTGAAATACTGTGTTTTAGAACTATAGAGACCCACTAGCACTTACTTGAGCCTTCCTTAAACAGTCGATTGAACGCTGTGCACTGGGTTGGGACTCTCCTTCCTGCCGCCATTGCCTGCCTCGAGGAGCCACAAGACACGCCCACCTCTGCTGACCACGCCCCCCCTCCAACGCCCAGTACATCTACTATAAATCATGTGTCTCTGCCGGAAGCGCAGCGGGCGCGCCGATGGCGCGCCGAAGGCGCGCTTAAGGCAAGCTCGTCTGCGCTTGTCCGAGCTAGGCAGAGCGCAGAGCCAGTCCCTATAGATAATACTATCTACCCCACGCGCAGATACTCAAGGGATGCGCTAATACATCTTAATAAAGATTTAAAACACCCCTGCCTACACTCTGTATCCGGGGAACATCCCCTCATCCGATGCTCGCACTGCCCGTATAAACTTACACTCACCGAGCCTGAAAACCCATCCCCTATCCCAATGCACATGGCCTTGATCAACTGCAGATCCCTCCCCAAGCACTCATTAGAAATCTATCAATTGCTGGAAAACTATGACCTTGACGCTCTCTTCCTAACGGAAACCTGGTTAGGACCGGACTCTGATCCTGATATTATAAAGTCTCTTCCCCCGGGTTTCCTAATTCACCACATGGACCGTCCTAAAGGAAAAGGTGGAGGTATCGCTATAATCTACAAAGACCATCTCTCCTGCCGACTGCTAGGCAGTCCTCTCCTAGACTGCGAAAATGTCATGTTCTCTATTCAGGTTTCCCCATGTAAATCCATGTCGGGCTTCCTCATCTACCGCCCTCCAGGACCCCAAGGCCAATTTTGTGAATCTCTTATGGAGCACACATATACACTGGCCGCTACACAATCCACCTGTATGATCCTAGGTGACCTGCATATCCATTTGGACAAAAAGGAAGCCAAACCAGCCGCTGACCTTATAGCAGATCTCAAAACTCTCCAATTAAAATTACTAAGCCGACTACCTACCCATTCACTGGGACATTTGCTGGACCCGATATTCTCCAACATTAACGATCTCACTGTTCAAGACCCTATCCCGGTACCTTGGACTGACCATTTCCTAGTCCCACTAAATTGGCAGCTAATTCCCACTCCGCGCCCTACTACCCCACCCAATAAACCTACGCGCTCCTGGTCCAAACTAGATCCAGAAAATTGGAAACATCGTCTAGAGCGCTCCCTTGCCGAACTTGATGCTAATCCCATTCACGCGGACGCAGAATTTTTGATTTGGATAGGAGATACACTTGATAAAACACTTCCAAAAAAACTCTCCAGAAACCCACGGGGTAAAGCTACCTCCCCTTGGTTCACTTGTGAAATGCGGCTTCTAAAGAAAGCTTGCAAAAGATCAGAAAGAGACTGGAGGAAAAATTTCGATCCCACAAAAAAAAAATCGAATACAAAAAAATCCTTCTCAACTACAAAAAAGCACTTAAAACCGCTCAAGTCAATTACTTCGAGGAGAAAATAAGATCATCTACTAACTCATCTCGGGAAACGTTTCAAATTGCCAAGAAACTTCTCAAAGTGCCGGAGCCCCCTCCCCTAGTAGAGCCGTCAGTCATTCGTTGCAACGAACTTGCAGAATTCTTTAATCTAAAGATTGCAAACATCATCAACTCACTCCCTCCGCCAATTTTGGACGCTCCCTCTATTGACGATCAGCCCTGTTACACTCACTGTGCAACAGCATGCCAACTGTCACATTTCACTCCCCTGACTAGTGACACTATCTTTCCCATACTCAATTCTATTAAAAGCGGCTGTCCTACTGACCCCGCACCACTTAACATCCTTAAACTGGTTGCGCCCACCATTCTCCCCTACCTGACTAAACTAATCAACAGCTCACTCACCCTCGGCATCGTTCCCCTGTAGTGTAGTTCCTAGTTTCCCACTAGGCCCTGCGCATTGGAATAACATAAACAGTAGTATCGACGTGGAACTGCTTATATTCCAGGCCTCCACTGACTATGCTAAACTTAATTGGGTTGTGTTACCAACTAGCTCAGAGGTCACTGGAAACTTTCTTCTCTGCATAGGAAGTGATCAGCTTCCTTGGCACAGACAAGAAGGGATTCAGCTTTCCAACAACCGTGCAACATGACAACTTTGCTCCTCAGATCAAGAGTCGATCTCTAGGGTCGTGTGAAACAATAGACATAGATTTCACTCAGTCAGTCTAGTGCAGTTTACTTTCACAGTATGTAGAGAATAGAGAGACGGGCGTGTATCAATAAAGGTTAACATTTATTGAACAGTCTTTCTTCTCGTACAAGAGAAATGTATTGCCACAATTGCAATAACTGTTATTATAAAAAGTACGTACAGTAAGATAAGAATAGCGAAATAGAACTGTAAAAGCATTGATATGGTTTCTTAGCCATACAATGGTTTAAAAGTAATAAAACATATATACAGTCATATACACATTAGGCTAACATACTCAACTGGTGCTTCTAACTACGCCTACCCCAGTGTGCCTGACCTAAGCCTAACACGTGAGAAGGGGGAGTAAGTAAGTAGCTTAAGTTAAGTTGGTTTTGCCAAGGTTTGTTTCAAGAATTCTCGTCTAAGGGTTTAGTCAACACCATACCTCTGAATAGAATGATGGAGGATTGGTATCTCCTTCAGGGGTCTCTCTCGATATCCCAGTCACCTGCGAGGGTAAACTGGAAGCGCCGGGACTGGATTTCTCTGCACGAGAAAGGCAGCGGCTTCTCTCAGCGCGTCGAGGAAGGAGGGGTGACAGCGTCTGCGGGCAGCTGGGCTGGATGTCTTCGCAGAGGACGGCTGCACGGCTCCTCAAGCGTACTGCACCATAGGTCGCGCTGTAGCGGCGATAATGGTAATCAGCAGCTTCACCACCACAGGATAGCAGGCTGCAGCGACAGAGTGCTAGTTTTTACCAACACGGGGTCATGCAGGCAGCTGGCATCAGCAACATGTTCGCTCATTGCTTAAGGCAACGTTGGTAATATTTATACCTGACAGGTGCCGGGTTTGACGCAAGTTTGCTGGACATAAGACGTCAATTAAAGATGTCACTAGGAAGTGACAGTTATCAGTTGCTCATTAGAGTTCCATTACTAATCAAAACATAGCAAGCGGGGATTTCCAGGTTTGCTAAGTTTTTATCTTGTTGAAGAACTCGGAGTGTTATCTAGGAATATCAGATAGTGACTGCTGCTCTGTCATTGCACTAATTGGTCGCAAAGGAAGTAGCAGAGAGTCATGCTGGAATGTGGCTCTGTGGCTCTGCTCGTGTGAGGCCAGAGATGACTTTTCAGAAAATCGCACTTGAACGGTTATGCCAATATAGGGAATAAATGGATTTATAGCCGAATAGGGGCATAAGGTCACAGTATCGATCAGGAACCTAGATAAGCACATGACACCCACTCCACGAATTCATGTCCATCAAAATTACTAAAACTAAGCAATTAGATGCATGTGTAACATGGTGTAACATAGCCCACCCCAAAATACATAAATGCATTCGAAATAGGCGTACTTGTAATACATGGAATTTAGGTACTGTACGTTTTTTAAAAACATAGTAATCATTCAAAATTATTGCATATGAAATCAATGAACGATTATGCATAGAGAATTACACATGAAGTATCTCTGACAGAAGAAATGCGAGATAAATCATCACATAAAAATGCATTGTAATAATATGTGTGCTAGAGGCTGGTGTTATGTTGTTATGTCTCTAGATGTGTTTTTAGAAATAGAAGTGTGAAGCTTCTGTTCTCTAAGAATAGTTTTTACGTTAAGCAAAGAATTGTTCGTGCCAAAAGGAGAGGGTCAATATTTTAAAAAGATTGTCCAATTCAAAGAAAAAATCAGTTTACCAAAGCTCCTGGCAGTTTTATGTTGATCAAAACTGAAGGCCGAATTCAGAGTTCATGGGAACGCTGTGTGTCGGAAAGCTTCTCAAAAAGTTATTGTTTCTCTGTGGGTGAGAACATCGTATCAGACAGGCTCGCAAAGAATTGGTCTACAAAATCAGGTGATAGTTCAACCAAATTAGATAGCGCTGTAACTTGGCAGGTGTGAGAATGATTGCTGTCATCGAAGACAGGACCAGCCCTGCTCACAGAACGTTGTACCTGGATGATGTTGCTTTTGTCACTCGCTCCACTGTTACCACTTGGCTGTAGTACAGGAGTCTCCACGAATGCCGTCATCAGGATTGGTAGCCGCTGGGGACAACACAATGCGTGAGCCGTTATTGGACTTAGCAAAGTATCGACGTCCGTTGGTACTGCTGATGGAAGTGAAAGACAGATGTCCAACACGCATTCATCGCCGCAAAGCATACACCGTAGCACAGGTAAAATGCAATTTTGCCATATTGGTCTGAATGAAAGGAACCAGGTCATATTTAGATCTCTCAGCCTGGCCAATCCGAGGACGTTAGTTATCCTGTCCCTGTAGCGCATTGCTAGGATTGTTTCTTCCATTCCCATGGGAGCTATGTCTGAGCCGAGGTTTGCCATAACGTAGCAGAAGGGTCAAAAATAGAATCCCTGCGATGAGTCCAAAAAATAGTGGAATACCATCAAAGATGGAGTGCACAAAATTAGGAAAGATTCCCAAAATTGCCTGGAAGGGTGTTAGCAGTCCCGTAAAGACTGTCTTAAATATGCCTGGGATGCTTGTAGCACTAGACATGTTAAGGAGTTGGTCGAGCATTTGTACGAAATGCACGGGGCAATTTGTTGATAAAAGGTCATGGACCTCAGTAGCCGTCCTTGCGACTAGAAGATCATACGTCTCTTTAGATGACGTTATAGGCACTGTTGTCTGTAAAAGCACAGATTTCATTTTGCTTAATGTATCAATTCGTATAGAATAGAGATTCAGACGAGGCCAGAGGGGAGTCACTAAGTCTGGAGGCCCGCTCGGGAACAATGCTTGCATGCAACATTTGACCATGGACGTTACTTGTACTAGATAACTTTTTCCGGGCGCGAGGCCACAGCACCTGTGATCCGTTCTTAGAATGTAACTCCCGTTTGCGAGTTGCATAAAGAAGGGCTCTATCTGAGTTGCAGGTGTGACTAGCTGGTGGCATGAAAGGTTGTTTGAATTGCCATCACATGCTCCGTGTAAATTAATACCCTGACACAAAAGTATACCGCTTAGTGAGTGTTTACAGTTGTCACCACTAAGAAATACATTTTTGTCGCTGTCACTATAGCAAGAATGAGTGTATGGTAATTTCCATTCGGATTTTACATATCCCTTACCCAATTGTTCATACTGGCCAGCAGGTATGTACTCAAGGCATTTTTTAAAGCGGAAAGTTGTTATCGGAATTGTGATAATTCCGTGTATTATCCATTCAATGACAGGACTCTCTGACATTGTCAACGGTAATCTCTCGAGTTTCTCGATGCTCAAGATTGTATAGTCTGCTCCTTTCTGTGCCAAACTGATCTGTTTATCAGTAAGGTTAAAAATGGAAAATAATGACGTTGTGTTTATCAGACGCCAAGGCACATAGCCTGAACGAAGATTTTGCAGCGTCCAGCCTAATTCTATAATAGAGCGTAATTGAGACTGGCCATGTTGTAACATTAGCAAATCCCTGTCTATCACATCAAAGGCAGAGGATACAATATTGTCCAAAGAATATATTCTGGAAGACAGAGTCATTAACCCATTGTCTACCACAGAAAGTGATTTTTCCAAATTAATACGATCAATTTCTCGTATCTTTTCAGCAGTTTCAATTTGCTTTACTTTCCAAGCCTCGTTGTAAGCAGCATAGATGCTGGTCGCTATGAAACGCTTTTGACGCTATTTGCGTGGTCCAAGAATGAAATCGCGCAAATCAGCACCATCTTTTAATAAAGACAAGTGTTGCTTAATTTCAGCCAGTGTGGATGTAGTTAGCCATTCTAGGCAGAGTTTCCCTACACTGTATGTGGTTATAATTCCTGGATGTTGTCTCTGGGAATATCTTGAGTCTAATCTGGTCATTTTTAAACCCTGTGTTTTATTCAGGAATCTATCTTGACAGCTATTTGTGTCTGCAGGCCAGATTAACCACTTTTTCCAATCAGGATGTGTTCTGTTGAAATGTAAAATTTTGTGACACGTCTAACTCAATATCAGCTGTTGTATTCTCAGCTATTGGCTTTGGTATAGACGGTGTTTTAAGGTCTTTGTTCTTAGCTAGGCCAAGACAAGATGTTTGGTGTACGGTGTCATTTAGAAATAACATTTGTTCTGGTATCATGCAGGTTCTAAATAGTGCTTCTATGCCTTGCACCTGCCAATCTTTTGTACCCCAAATTGATTTCGTTTCAATATTATTTTTCCAATAATCAAAACCAAATGTCATCATTTTGTCATAAAATGCTTCTGAATATATCAATTTAGAATTTGTCAGCATTGTTTTCATTCCTGTTTTATCTAACAGTTTATAATAAAACGTTTCTGCATCACTGGTGTTAAACCCTGAGAAGTATTTGAATTTCTCAAAAAAATGCTTTAGAACTGCTTTTAGGTGGTGTAGAACAATGTTCCCATTGATTATACATAAAAACATTTCTAGGCTGTGCAGATTTATGCAAGTAATGATCCCCATAATGGGTGTAACAGAATAACTGCTCATAACTAGATGAACCTTGTAAATAATCATGATCTGTGAATCTAGCTGACATTACTAAATCAGACATCATGTCATTAATACTGTTAAAGTCCCAATCATCAGAGAATGTACTAGGTGTCACAAAGTCACTTAAGGAAACCTTTAGTTGATGAGGATACTTCAGGATTTCAACCGGACCATAGATCTCATAGTCTGTTTTCTCCCATACTACCCCACCAGGTATTGGAATTGCTGTGACATTTACTGTTGACAGTCCTCTTTTCTTCACGTGGGATGATCTGTGTGGTTTCAGGACTAGGTTGATGTTCTGACTTGCTGTGTCCATTGTAATATATTTTCCTTCAATGAATTTTCCCAAACACAGTACCATGATGAGCCAAAGCAGGAGGAAAAATACACCTAGACCGAACCAGAACTCTAGCCAAGGGGAAATTAGGTAGATTTCCTTCAGTTGATGAAAGAGTTCCGTTGCTTTTTCTTTAAAAGACTTTTTTGTTTCTGGCATCACTTCGGGGTCGTTTAAATCTTCAGAGAAGTTGTCGAAGTTGATGAAATAACCAGAGGCAGTTCTGTCAATTGATGGGATTGTTCTTTCAATCTGTCTCTCGGTAGCACTTTCTGATGCCACATTAGTGTAGACTGGTGTTGTTTCTTGACGAACTGTTTCAATCTGTGTTTCAAGAGGCACGAGTTCCATGGCTGTATTGCATAGTCCTTCATTGTGCACTGCAGGCTGATCGAATGTGATTAGTCTTTCAGTTTGAACCTCTTGGATTGTTGCAAGTTTGGGTATTCTGTTGTTTCTTGGGAGTCCACTGGGCCTACTGTTGATTATAGGCCACATGCTTGTGGTTTTACCAGGTCGATGGACACGACTATGTTCTCCTTTTTACCAGCAAGGGGCGGTAGCACAACTGATCTTGTTCCGGTGACTGCTAAGACAGGTACTGCTTTTCTGTAAGAAGGCCCAAATTCCTTCTTAACCGCGATCTTTTCTCTGACTAGATCCCCAATCTTTGGAATCCAGACAGGCCTTGCTGGGGCTGTTGCGGGTGGTGCCTCGTCAGTGGTACTTGGCTGTTGCTTTAACTTTATGTTGCTTAATGATTTTCTTGTTTCATTCAGTTCCTGTAAAACAGCCAAACGGTCTTTTACATCAAACTGCGTTTTTTCTTCTTGTACCACTGACATCTGACTATCGAGGTCCTGAACGTTCATTCTAATTCCGAACAATAGTTCGTATGGGCTGAAACCTTTTAGAGAATTTCTTGGCATGTTGTTAAGACTAGTCTGGACACTTATTAAATGTTTGACCCACCCAGCGCCTGAACCTAATACCTTCGCTGTTATAGATTGCTTTATATCCCGGCTTTTTCTTTCTACCACACTTGTGCGACGGACAAGAATACCGCAACCCAATTCCCACGCTGGCCTTGGCCTCCTTATAGGCTCGAGAGCTGAAAGCAGGACCCTGGTCAGAATGGAACGTGGTAATTGCGTATGTGCCGATATGGACTCGCTAATCTTTTATAACCGTTCTAGCGTCAGCCGAGCGCTGGGGACCTCATTTTTTAAGTGCTTTTCGTCTTAATGGTGTACACTGGGACGCGCTTCTCTTCTTTGATTGCGCAGATAGACCGCCTTATGCTGTCTAGAAGGGATCCTGAAACTACCCTGGCCTGTTCATTTCTGCGATCTCTGTTGCAGTTTTCACAATTTTGAGCAAAACATTGAATATCTATACTCATTCCTGGCCACCAGTACTCTGATTGCAATTCTTTCAGAGAGGCTTTGATTGTTTGGTGTTTCAGACCCAACCCCATGTGTGCTTCCAGTAGGAGGAAGCCCCTCCTGCTCCTGTTTGGAATTACTCTGTCCCCCACTCCAGGGATTCGAGCAAAAGGAACGGAGTTTGCATCGATTATGTATGCATAATTGAGTGGATAGTTTACGGGTAGTGCTGCACAGTCGCCTTTTACGGTTGTTTTTACTGCCAGCATGGTTTCCCCGTCTATGTACTTATCTGTACGCTTTTTTGTGGCTACGGAAGCCGGGTTAGTTGCTTCCGCGGTGGCTGTATTAGCCAATGAATTCCCTGCAACGTGAACGCCATCACGTTGAAGACTCTGTGCGTGAATCACGTGAGTCTTTTGTAGTTCTTTGTGTAAAAGAGCTACCTCGTTCCAGAGCAATTTATGCTTTATTGTGGCACCTGTGTCATCTTTGTAGTCGTTTTCGATCCAACTCTGCAGTTTGTTGTTGTAAGAATTGACGCAAAAATGAGAATCGCACACGATAAGTGTGGGGAATTCGCGTTCTGCATTTTCGAGCGCCATCTTTAAAGATCTGATTTCAGTTCTCTGAACCGAACAGTTTCTTACAGATTCAGTTTTTGTTACTTTCGGTCTGAATTTACCGCACAGCCAACGACCTTTAATGATCGCACATGCTGCATTGTAGGATTTACTCTCTACGTTGAAATGCTGTACAAAGCTATCTGTATAGATTATACAGGCGCATTGTGGGAGAGACAGAATTTCGATTGGCAGAGGATATTCTTCTTCATATTCTAAATCATTCAGTTCTTTGTATTGCGGGGCGAAATAGTATTTCACGTCTTCCGCTCCTAGAGAATCTATACACTGTATCCATTTCGGATCCAGTGACACTGTAGGCAGGTTTACTGGGCTGAATAGCGCCTCGAAGGCGGATTCCGCTGTAAGGATATTAATCCGTTTGCCGTGTGCTAGTTCTCGTTCATTTGCTAATGCGATTTGCACTGCGTTCACAGTTCTTTCTGTGCGACTGAATGCTTTTTCTGCTTGTGTGTACAAGTGAGATTTAATTGAAATTGGTACCTTTTCTCCCTCATTAGAGGTTAGGTACGTGAATCCGCATCTTCCTGGGATGACTCGGATTACAAGATCGATCGTGTTGTCACGTGTATCTAATTTTGTTTTTGCTAACATGTCTGTTTGCAATGATCTCAAAATTTCTGTGTGTTTTTGAGTCCAATTGATTTGTTTCAAATCAGGTTTTATTAGTTCGTAGAGAGGTTTAACCCTCTCTGCGTAATTTAGTATGTAAGTTCTTCCGAAATTCAGAAAACCTAGTATTGATTGTAAATTCTTCAGCGTTTTTGGAGCTTGGAGTACAGCGCACTTCTCTAAGAAGTTGTCCGCTAGGCTTTTCCCTTCACTTGATAATTCGTACCCTAAAAACAGTACTGTCAGATGGGCAATTCGGGACTTTTTAAAGTTGAATTTGTAACCCTCTGCTGCGAACCCAAGTATAATGGTGTTCACTCTTTTCAAGTGAGTATCCAAGTCGTCGTCTGTGAGATAAATATCATCTACGTAAGATAATGCTTCATCATCATATATTTGTAGTAACTCTGTTACCCTAGCTGAGAATAGTCCTGGGCTGTTCTTGAACCCCTGTGGGAGTCGACAGAATTTTTTCTGTGACCCAAATGCGGAGAAAGCGGTCAAGTACCTGCTTTCTGGTGCAATGTTTTGACAAAAGAAACCATTAGAAATGTCTAATGTTGTTTTATATTTTTTCCTAACTATATTATTCATTAGGGCTGCACTATGCGAGTTTTGTACTGCAAAAGTTTTGCAACATGTATTAAGATGTCTGTAGTCCAAAACTAGACGATATGAATTGTCTGGCTTGGAGACAGGAAACAAAGGATTGTTCATTTGAGAGGTGCATGTTTCAATCACCCCCTGGTACTCAAGTTGATCTAAGATCTCCCTGACTTGTTTTTTAGCTTCTTGCTTTATGGGATACTGCCGTTGGGCGGTTGGTTCACTTTTTAGTTGGATTTTGTGAGGCGGTGAATCCTCATCCCATCCTACATGATTTTTATACAATGCAGGTGCCTGGGCCACTGCCCATTTCCTTGCATATGTGTATTTTTTATGAATCGGTATGTGATTCGAGAAGGCAGGCATAATCACTTCTTCGCCACGAGGGCACTCCCTGACAAACTCTGGGGGCCAATCTTTTTCAGCTAACAGAATATCATAGCCTTTTGAGAGCTTATCCCAAAATAGACCCTTAATTTTTCTAGTCTTATCACCCTCTATACGCAATGTTATTTCGTATATTTTATGGGGCTCGCTAAGTCTGGCGTCGGCAGTTTCAACCTGAATGTATTCATTCGTGTCCACTGTCTCCAGATGACTCATCAAGATCTTGCGCGCTATACTGATTTCTGCTGCACTGTCCAACATTGTCAATGCCCACTCCCCGTTTTTCAACTGTGTCCTCAGTATTCTCGGCATGGTTGATTACTCTAATACTGGCTACCTTCTTTTTCTGAAATTGAGATTTCTTATTTTGAGCAGGTTCCTTGTCTTTGGACTTGGTGTGCTCTCCTGGGTCTGACCGTCCTCTTCTTTCCGAATTCTGTGGAAAAGATCGAGAGGGACGTGTATCAATACTTTGATATCTATCAGGTTTTTTTATATTATCCCTATTTCTAAGGTTATATCTTTTCTCAGAGGGCTCCCGTTGGGGAGACTGGCGTTCTCGAGTCGGAGTTCTTTCCCTCCGTCGAGGAGACCTTCCTCTGGACTGGAAAACTTTTTCCTTGGGAGTGGATTGTTTATTTCCATCCCAGCTCTTTTTAGGAGTGTTTGAATTATTTTTAATAAATAATTTTTCTGGATTTTCGAGCAGTTGGGGCTTAACTGGTTTCCCACCCAAGCTGTCTCTACCTAATTCTTCATAGCATTTTTCTATGATTTTGGCAAGCTCAACAGGATCTTTTATATCTGTTTCCCTCAACTTCTGGCGAATCGCCACAGATGCTGCTTCTCCCTTTACATTGGCTAATAATATAGCCGTGACCTGCTTGAAGTCTTTCAGTAATTTCATACCTAGATTTAAAGCTGGTTCTGGACCGAATTCATTTTGAATCTGTTTTAGCACGTCTGGTATTACCGCCATAGACGGAACACCGTGTGTTTTTGTGTAAATGGAAGCAAAGACTGTACCCCAAGTGTCACAGTCCTCCACGTGTGGTGCGATTCCCATAGGAAGGCAGATGGTCAAGATTCTGTGTTTCTCAATAGGGGTAGTATCAGGAAATACTGCCTCTATTTGAGTGATTTTCTGGGCTAACCAGAAAGGAATTTGTTCCCGTTTTACGGGTGTTTTACCAAGACATGACTGTATGTTCTGTGGTGTAATTTTATTTGTGTTCCCCTGATGAGGGGTCAGCTGGTGTGAATTAACAGCTGGCTGGACTGTTACAGTCCGCATTACATATTGGACTAATTGCCTATGTATTTTTATTAATGTGTTTAGCTGTTCTAACAGCTCTTCTCTAGACATTTTTATAATGTCAGGATGTGGTGTGTAGCTGGCTAGAACCGGCCACGTGGCTCCTGGTCTACCTAGTGGACCGAGCCTGGTAATGTGATCATTGTGTTTTAGGGCGCCATTAAACCAGAGCAGGTGCTCTTGAAATTTAAGTGGGATTTCAATCTCCTCGAAAGGAGCGTACTCTCCCAGAGGTTCCTCTATTTTGTAATAGTGAAACTCTTGTGTTATAGCGTTTACCGCTGGAAAGTTTATCCATGAATAGAATACCTCTGTCTGCCGATACTCGTGAGCCTCTATCACGAAAATTACTGTACCACCTTGAGGTGTCAGTCCGTTTTCTATAAGTTTTAAAGTTATAGATCTTCTTAACTGGACCGGGATGATAATTGCATCCGGGTCTGCCTGTAGGAGACTCGAGTCCTCCTCTATTAGTATGGAAGCCAACCTAGCTGCTTCTTCATTGTCTGACATTTTAAAAATGCAGTTTTTTGCAGAGTAGGTCTCCAAGGAGACAAAGATTAGATGCACAATATTTTGGAACACTGTATCCTTCAACGTTGAATAAACCAGAGCTTTACATAGGAATCTCTTCCTACTAAGGTCGGGCGGATTTTAACCTTTCACCCACTCCAGACGTCTATTGGAGTATTTAAGGGAGAAAGGGGTGTGAAATATGCACGACTGAGTTACTCTACAAGTCTTACGTTAGTTTATCGCCTTACCAAACGTTGGGCGCCATGTAGTGTAGTTCCTAGTTTCCCACTAGGCCCTGCGCATTGGAATAACATAAACAGTAGTATCGACGTGGAACTGCTTATATTCCAGGCCTCCACTGACTATGCTAAACTTAATTGGGTTGTGTTACCAACTAGCTCAGAGGTCACTGGAAACTTTCTTCTCTGCATAGGAAGTGATCAGCTTCCTTGGCACAGACAAGAAGGGATTCAGCTTTCCAACAACCGTGCAACATGACAACTTTGCTCCTCAGATCAAGAGTCGATCTCTAGGGTCGTGTGAAACAATAGACATAGATTTCACTCAGTCAGTCTAGTGCAGTTTACTTTCACAGTATGTAGAGAATAGAGAGACGGGCGTGTATCAATAAAGGTTAACATTTATTGAACAGTCTTTCTTCTCGTACAAGAGAAATGTATTGCCACAATTGCAATAACTGTTATTATAAAAAGTACGTACAGTAAGATAAGAATAGCGAAATAGAACTGTAAAAGCATTGATATGGTTTCTTAGCCATACAATGGTTTAAAAGTAATAAAACATATATACAGTCATATATACATTAGGCTAACATACTCAACTGGTGCTTCTAACTACGCCTACCCCAGTGTGCCTGACCTAAGCCTAACACGTGAGAAGGGGGAGTAAGTAAGTAGCTTAAGTTAAGTTGGTTTTGCCAAGGTTTGTTTCAAGAATTCTCGTCTAAGGGTTTAGTCAACACCATACCTCTGAATAGAATGATGGAGGATTGGTATCTCCTTCAGGGGTCTCTCTCGATATCCCAGTCACCTGCGAGGGTAAACTGGAAGCGCCGGGACTGGATTTCTCTGCACGAGAAAGGCAGCGGCTTCTCTCAGCGCGTCGAGGAAGGAGGGGTGACAGCGTCTGCGGGCAGCTGGGCTGGATGTCTTCGCAGAGGACGGCTGCACGGCTCCTCAAGCGTACTGCACCATAGGTCGCGCTGTAGCGGCGATAATGGTAATCAGCAGCTTCACCACCACAGGATAGCAGGCTGCAGCGACAGAGTGCTAGTTTTTACCAACACGGGGTCATGCAGGCAGCTGGCATCAGCAACATGTTCGCTCATTGCTTAAGGCAACGTTGGTAATATTTATACCTGACAGGTGCCGGGTTTGACGCAAGTTTGCTGGACATAAGACGTCAATTAAAGATGTCACTAGGAAGTGACAGTTATCAGTTGCTCATTAGAGTTCCATTACTAATCAAAACATAGCAAGCGGGGATTTCCAGGTTTGCTAAGTTTTTATCTTGTTGAAGAACTCGGAGTGTTATCTAGGAATATCAGATAGTGACTGCTGCTCTGTCATTGCACTAATTGGTCGCAAAGGAAGTAGCAGAGAGTCATGCTGGAATGTGGCTCTGTGGCTCTGCTCGTGTGAGGCCAGAGATGACTTTTCAGAAAATCGCACTTGAACGGTTATGCCAATATAGGGAATAAATGGATTTATAGCCGAATAGGGGCATAAGGTCACAGTATCGATCAGGAACCTAGATAAGCACATGACACCCCCTAGCTGGAAAAAAGCAATGGTGAAAGCATTGATCAAAAAAACACATCTAGACCCACTAGAATTAGGCAATTACAGGCCGATTTCCCTGCTCCCAGGCATTAGTAAAATAGCTGAGAAGCACGTAAACTACAGCTTATCTCACCATCTTGAATCCAATGGACTACTGGAACCCTCCCAGACGGGATTTAGGCCCAGCCAGAGCACAGAAACTGCAACATTGGCGGTTGTCGAAGAGGCAAGGAAAATCATAGATTCAGGAGGATCAGTGGCAGTGACCCTCCTGGATCTAAGCGCGGCCTTCGACACCGTCAACCATTCAATACTGGTCCACAGGCTCAGTGAGCTTGGAATTGTGGGAACGGCCTTGGCTTGGCTTAAATCCTTTCTTGAGAACAGATCTTTCCAGGTAGCAGATGGCAACTTCACGTCCAGGCCCATGGCCATCAGCTGCGGGGTCTCTCAGGGCTCGTCCCTGAGCCCGACCCTTTTTAATGTTTATATGTCCCCCCTTGATAAAGTCGTCGCCCCTTTTGGGATCAAGCTGCTAACTTACGCTGACGACACGCAATTGGTGGTATCACTAAGTCAGCAAGACCACTCCCTCCCTAACCTCCAAACTTGTCTAACTGAAATAAATAAATGGATGAATATCTCCCACCTTAAATTGAACAACGACAAGACAGAGATAATGATCCTGGGCAACAAATCTCTCTACCACTCTAAATCCCTATGGCCACCCTGCATGGGTACTCCTCCCGTCCCGAAACAAGAAATTAAAAGCCTGGGTATATGGCTAGACGAAGGCCTAAATTTCTCCGCCCAGGCAAGAAAAACAGCTGGAACATGCCACGGCCTCTTACGATCAGCGAGGAAAATTCTAACCCTACTTCCAGCACAATCCCGTAAGCTCCTAATCCATGGCCTTGTGCTGTCTCGCCTGGACTACGGGAATGCCCTATATCTGGGGGCACCTAAAATAGTACTGTCAAAACTGCAGACAGTACAAAATACCACAGCTCGCATCTTCACAGGAACCCACCGCCGCTGTTCAGCCAAACCCGCTCTGAATGCCCTACACTGGCTCCCCGTTCAGGAGAGAGTACAATTTAAAGCCCTCTGTACCACATATAAAATCCTGCACGGTAAGGCCCCACCAATACTACAAAACCTTATCACACCTCACACCACCAAAAGAACGCTTCGATCCTCAAACTGTAACTTAGCTTCTGTACCTAGAATTAGGAAGGCCCGCTCTGGCGGTCGATTGTTCTCATACAATGCCTCCAAACAATGGAACACTCTACCCCCAACATCAGAGCTCAACCTAACCTCCTTGCATTTCGCAGAGCACTTAAAACTTGGCTATTCCCGTGAGGCTCACCTACAGCCGGTTCTTTGTCATTAGCGCTGGGACGCCCAAGGGCAGCCATGCGCTCTACAAATCAGTAAAATAAATACAAAATAAATAAATAAATAACACGTACATGAGCCATGGTCAGGGGGCTTGGAAACAGAATTATCATCACACAAGCCAGAAGTTCCATGCCCCCAGACACTTTTTATACAATGTATCGACAGTAAATAGATTTGAGGTCTTAGAAGAGGTAGACTGACTCACATCATAACAACACACTGAGCAGCCCACCTTTATCAAACAGGAAACGGGGGTAAGGACTCTCCTTTGAACGGAATCTTGCCCACCTAGTTCTAAGCCTAGACCTGGTATTGGTGTTTTGTGGAACCCTCATGCTTTAATTCTCTTAAAAAGGGTCGCTGGGAAACAGGGGAGAGTTGCATTACACTGAGACAGACACCTTCTGAAGTCCCTGTAAATCTAAACACAGGTGTAATCAAAGTTATGTCCCAGTTTGTAGCCGCAGTTTGTAGCCCGAACATTCCTTGTAGACCCAAATGTCTCAGTGTTCACAATTGATAGCTCTGTGACTGTAACAGGTATCCGGGCAACCGGTTCAAGGGATCAACCCAGTGTAACCAGCCCTCCAAGTGCTGAATCCAGAGCAATTATGCCTGCAAACATTACAAACACAGTTAAGCTAAAGTTCCTATCTTGAAATGTTGCTGGCCTGAGAAATAAACTTGATAATCCTGACTGGGGGAATTTGTGGACCAATTCCACATCTGTATGTTCCAAGAAACCTGTAAATTGATACTTGTATAGCGCACTACTCACCCGCAAGTGTCTCAAGGCGCTTGTATGAATACCGCTGTGGAACCCATCCTGGCTTTCCCTGTGAGGCGTCCACTCCTGGGCACCCCCAAGGTGGAGTCCAGGCATCCTTAGCGTCCACTGCTAAAAACAAAAGCAAACAAACAGACACACTTTTGGTTTTAGCAGAGGAGACCCCTTGCCTCCCACTGCAGCTGAAGCTGTCAACTCCGTGAATTAACCCCCTCCTGGGGGAGTTAGCTCTTCCCAGAAAGGAGACAAAGTTTCCAGAGATGTTTTAAGGCATGGGCAAAGTGGGCTCTGGCCCAGGGCCCCAGCCTTAAGGGGGTGGGAGTGAAGGGGGGGTGGGGTGAAAGAGCCAGCTCTGTTCTACCGAGTATTGCCCTCATATCTTTGAGTAATTTTTAAACGCAATATTGTAAATAGCGTTTTTTTATCATTCATATTTGATGTGTATTACAGACATTTTGCAGACAAAATGTGTTATACAAGGAAGCCATAGTTGCTGCTTTTTCATTTTATGCAACTAACATCCATTGACAAAGCCTATTTTCATGGTTTGTTGTAGGTCTAATGTTACTGGATACAATGATAGAAACAGCAAAATACCAGTCGCTGCACATTATGCTCAGTACATATTTTTAGCTTCAGTGTTTTAAGACACAAACTTAATTACATCAGACAGGCCCCTTGGAGAGACCCCCAGTTTTTTCATCCCACTTAAAGCCTTGGAAACAGCCCCATGTCACAGTCACCTCACGTCCTGGCACTGTGCATCATGCCTGACTCATGACTTCCAAGTTTTCAGATTGCCTATGTACAGGGGCATAGTGAACCCTCCCGCCACCTCACCCCACCCCTTGCTTTAGGAAATACAGCAGGGGCTAAGTTCTTGATGGGCCTCTCCTGTCTGCAACTCTACAGACAAAGGCTTAGCTCATAATTAATGTGAAAACGGGGGTTAGTGAATAAGTGAAGGAATGGGTGAATAGCTGGATGGATTAGTGAAAGTATGAATGGATGAGTGAGTGAAGGGGTGAATGGAAGGATGAGGGAAAGGATGGATAGATGAGTGAATGAGTGGAAGGATGGATGACAGAAAGGGTAAATAAATAGATGGGTGGAATGGTGGAGTATGGGAGGAATGGGGGGTGGAATGGTGGATGTATGGGTCAAATGGTGGATGTATGGGTGAAATGGTGGATGGATGAGTGAAAGGATGGATAAATGAGTGAAAGGGCGGATGGATAATGAGTGAAAGGGTGAATGGATAATGAGAGAAAGGATGGATGGATGCATGAGTGGAAGGATGGATGAGAGTAAATAGATGTATGTATGGGTGGAAGAGTAGATGGTTGGGTAAAAGGGTGGATGGATCAGTAAAATGGTGGATGGATCAATGAAAGAGTGGATGATGGACGAGTCAATGGGTGGATGGATGAGAAAAATGATGATGGATTGATATATTGATAAGTGAAAGGGTGAATGAATGAATAGATAGATGGATGAATGAGTGAAAGGGTGGATGTAAGGATGGATGAGTGAGTGAGGAGGGTAGATGGACAAAAGGATGGATAGAAGAGTGAAAGGGTGGATGAGTGGTCAATGGATGGATTCATGAGTGGATGAGTAAATGGATGAGTGGGTGAATGTGTGAAGGGTGGATAGAAGGATGGGTGGCTAAGTGAAAGGGGAATGGAGAGAGAAAGGGAGGATGGATAGATGGATGTGTGAAAACATGGATGAATGATTGGCAGAATGGATGGGCAAATGTGTGCATGGATGAGTGAAAAGAAGAACATAAAGATGGATGATTCACAGAATGCATACATGAGTGAAAGGGAGGGTGGAGAGCGGGAAGAAAGGATGGATGGATGAGTGAAAGGTTGAATGGGTGGACGGATGAGTGACATGGTGGATGGATGAGTAAGTGAAAGGATGGCTGGATGTGTGAAAGGGTAAATGGTTGGATGGATGAGTCAATGGATGGATGGGTGAAAGAGTGGTTGGATGAGTGAAAGGATAGCTTGGGTGAAAGGGTAAATGGATGGATGGATGAGTGAATGGATGGATTGGTGGAAGAGTGGATGGATTAGGAAAAGGATGGATTGGGTGAAAGGATGGATGGATAATGGATGGATGAGTGAAAGGGTGGATGGAGGGATGGATGAGTGAAATGATGGATGGAAGGATAGATGATGGATAGGTTTGCAAACGGTTGAAAAGGTTTGGATATGGATGGGACACAGATGGAAGGACAGAATGAATGGTGAAAAAATTAATAGATGACAAAATGTACATGATAAATGGGGAGGGTTGTGATGACTTACTTTGCTTTCTTGGTGCCATAAGAGCTGTAGTTCCGAGTGGGAGGTATTTAAGTTGCCTGGCTGCTCCCTTGCCTATGTGTTACTGTTCTGTATTCTATGTGTGTTCATGTGTGGGATCTATACATCATGCATATGACATTTTGCGTGACATCAAACCGCTACTTGAATGCAAAGCCCCTCTAAGCAAAGTCAGGTTCTATATTTTAAGTTCTACTTAATGAAACACCCATGATGTGTTCCCTATAGTGGGTTCATCACAGCAATCCTCCCTTTAGTTTACTTATGCATGCTGCTTTACATCTTACAATGTATTTATTTATTTATTAAGGAGTTTGTGAGATTGGGTTCTCAGCACTTGCAGTATTAAAGACGGAGTACCGTTCAAGACTGGATGTGGAGCACAACCTGAGGATAGCAGTAGCAAAAATCCACCCACAGATTGATAGTCTAAATGTGGCTATACACAGGCACACCCGTCACATTCATGTTGGTGGTGTTATTATTAATCTATGTCCTGTCATTTCACCACACCCACTCACAATCCTGCAGTTTACTAAACACTCTTATTGTGTTGAACATTATTTGCCAGATATGGCCCGTAATATGCGCGTGGCAGTCGATTATGTAGTGTGTAGGAGAGTAGGGTCTGCTATCCTATGATCACCCCAAATTTTTGCTTTTTGCTTCACTGGTTTCTGACTTAATGTGGCTGTGGGCCTGCTAATCAGACCCACAGCCTGCTGTTCTCTCTCTAAATTAATGCCAATGCACTCTAGGTGCATTACCAATTGGAACTGGTTCACCCTATAGGCCCCTGTAACAGTGTACCTTAGGTACCCAGGGCATAGGTGTATCCAAGGCCTACCAGGGGTTGCAGCATGTATTGTGCCACCCCTGGCCTAGCCTAGCTAATTGAAACAACTGGCTGATCACTCAGCTAGGGTAAGTTGGTGTAACCACCTCTTACTTAGATATAGTATATCTATATATAACATATGTGGACACATGGTAACCTATAAGTCACTCCTATGGCAGGCCTCGACAATCCTGGAGGCAGAGTGCTTGGTTTCATATGAGATGGTGCTCTAGCATGAGCTGAGCCTGTCTGCCACTTTCGGAACAACGTCCTTTAGCTGTTTCATGATATTGCCATACCATATAATCTAAAGTGCATTATGAACCTCGCGGTTAAATGCTATCTTTGGTTTGGCTTTATCAAAACATGTCGAGTAAGGTGTCATACGACTTGTAATACTACCCCCTTGCCAGTTCTGGTGATGGGGGTAGCATTACACCCTTCTAGAGGGAGACGACATGTACCTAACCTGAAACCCAGGTAAAGTTAAACATGAGCCTCAGCATCACAAAATGGATGCTGCCACCACAGACACAAGTCTGACCTCCTGCTGCTGGGAGTCCTTCCAGCTTGGGAGGCCTGGACAAAGGGTTTCCTGTCAGGGGAGGTGCCTGCACCACCCCAGACAGGATTTTGTGTAGTGGGTTAGGGAGGGCTGAATAGAATGAGACATGCCTGGGGGCACACAAGGTGTCCCCGTGCAAAGGCCAGTTCAAACTGGAGCTGGGGCTATCCAGCCCCAGTCCTGGTGTGAAACTGGACAAACTAAAGGGGTGTAACCACCCCCCTTCCTGGTCCCACCCAGAAGTGGGAACTTCCTAGGTAATCCGGCCCCTAGATTTGGTTTAAGAGTAGGAGCTGTGTCCTAAGACTTCAGATCATCCAGAACTCGACTTGCAACTAAGAAGAAAACTGGACTTAAACATTCTGCTGCACAGAAGACTGAAGAGAATCTTCCTTGTGGCCAAGGAGTGACCACCCTGTGAACACAGGCACCATCCAGCCACTCAATGTCTGCTTTGCCACCGCCTCATGCCGGAGCCCGAGCCCAGAGCCCAACAAGACCTGGATCCTCAGACATCTCAGAGCCCGATCCACAGTCCCTGAAAAGAAGAGACCCGTGGAGGCACCGAGAGACGTGGGGCGGGTCATCTTGAAAGATCCACAAGAAGCTGACTGCGCAGCACCCGAGGTATCCTCAATGCTGTGCTTTAGGGTTTGAGAAGCCCCATTACCGAGCAGCATCTGCACCGAAAAACAGCCCTCCAGCATCTTCACGATCTGCATGGGGCCCTTGTGCATTTTGCCACTCGACGCGTCATCCCGATCACTGGTCCATTGGCTAGTGGCCATCTTGGCAACAAAATTTGAAATCAACACTGCTGGTCTGTTTTCTCCAGACTGGCCCTTGCTCCTGTGAAAAGGAGCAGCCCCTCTGACCTTGCTGGTCAGAGTAAGAAGCTTGCATCTTTTCCTACGTGGCTTGCATTAGCCAAGGTCTGTTTGCTTCGATCGAGAAGCCAAAACTGCCATCAGCTAGAGCCTTCATGGTACAGCTCGTGATTGACTCCTGGACATCGCTGACCTCTTCGTGTCCACGTGGCTGCAGAGACAATCTTCACTTCTTCACCTGTTGGCAACGACATCGCCTGGTTCCCTCCTGGTTCCACGGTAGTCACTGGCTAGTGACTTTGAACATTGTCCCCTCTGCTTTCAGGTCTTCTCCTCTTCAGATCCGCCCTTGGATCCACCGGAACTCTCCTCGACGACCCGCCTGCAGCATCTTCATCTCCAGGCTCCATAGAACAGCACAACGAAACCCGACACACTTTGAGACATATGCACCGCTTCCTGTGGGTGAGGTAACTCTGGCACTCCGGTGCTCCTGTGTAGAAATACACCTCTAGTGTCTAAGTTCCAAGTTTCTAGGTTCTAGGTCATCCGGAAGGTTCCCTTTTCTTTAACTATGTGACTTTTACGCACCCATTGAAATCAATAGGCGCCTGCGTGTAACTTTCAGCACTGCACACGCACTCTCTGGGCCTCCTGGTCACTAACTCTTGTTAGCTCCTTGCAGTCCCAGCGATTCTCAAGGCCCTAGGCCTTCTCCCTTTTAGTTACGAGGTTCTTATACCACTATTTAAGTATATGGTTTGAGCGGCCACCAGAGCCTATCCATATTGTGCAACTTTTGTATATTTAAACAGTGTTTTGTTTTAACACATTTGCTTTTGCGCTCATAAAGAGTATAGGGGATACTTGTAGTAAATAAATATATATATATTTTCAATATATATCTGTGTGGTGTCCTTTCATTTGGTATTTAAGGAGAGTGTATATGGTAAAACAGCTTGCTTCACATGCCTTTACAGAGTTTAGCCTAAGACTGCTTTGTCCATGCTACCCCTAGGATAGCTGGTCTATAAGGTTGACTTACAACCAATCATCATAAGGGTTGTTTGGACTGATACAAGGTGGTCACTAGAACTAGTGAACATCATATATCAGGCCAACTTCTCACATTGGTGAGCAGCGGTTGGGATTTGAGCTTGCTGTTGTTTTACCATTACAATCTTTGAAAATATCATTTGAAAGAGCATACAGGTACCTTTAGGTATATATAAAACAAGACTAGTTTACTTAAGTTCTACTGAACTTAGTTGTTGTAGAGCAAAGGGATTAGCACACCCTGACTACAACTAACTAGAGAAGGTTTAGTAGGTAAACACCAGTGTAGGTAGATTGCAACACATCCACCCACACTAGAGCAATGTCTGGAGCAGAGGGGTCCACTGGACCTGTCCCTGTTGAGAGTGACCCTACAAAGGCACCATCCAAATTTGCTATGTTAAACTTTGAAGAATTGAGGCAGCTGTGTACCTTAAGAGGTCTCAAGCCGGGTCAGAACCCTAGCACAGCCCACCTCGGAGAGCTTTTAGACCAGTCTGAAGCTCTAAAAACCTCTAAACCAGACCCCACAGGGAATGGAGAAGGGGGCTCTCCCACTGAAGATGATAACACTGATGTCCCTGTCCCTAATGTCCAGAATCCTGGTGAAGTTCAGAACGAGCATCAGCCTGAGAATGAGGATGAGGATGAGGAGGAGGAAGAAGAGGAGGACAGTGAGTCTGATGATGGTCGAAGTAGTCAGGTGCCAGCCAGGAGGCCTAGCCAGACTAACTTAAGCCTATTTGGGACTGAGAATAGGTCCAACCCACTCAGACCGCCAGGTGGACTTAACCAGGAGTCTAGGAGGAGAAGGAGTGACTCTGACACCTCCCATGCTTCTAGAGGTTCTCATGGTCACTCCAGAGGGAGGATGGCAACCCCTCAGAAGAGGGAACATGAGGCCAAAATGAGAGAGGCTGAGCTTAGGATCCAGAACCAAGAATTAGAAGTTGCCCTGGCCCAAGAGAAACTTGCTAGAGCAAGACAGCCTAGAGAGAGTGGATTAGGATCCACTGGTGGCAGCATTATCCCTAAGGATAAAGACAGGTCCTATGACAATAGACACCTGAGTAAGATTGTGCCCCCCTACAGAGCTGGGGATGACATCCACAAATGGATAACTGCACTTGAGAGGGCCTGCAGAGTACAGCAGATCCCTCAGAAGCAGTGGACAGCAATCTTGTGGCTCTCCTTTGAAGATAGAGGCAGAGACAAGCCCCTTCACAGTTAGTGATGAGGATGCTAGAAACTACCTGGTCCTGAAGAGTGCTCTGATTGATGGGTTAGGCTTAACCACTGAACAGTACAGGTTGATGTTCAGAGAGACCCAGAAGACACAGACTCAGGACTGGTATGAATTTGTTGAGTGTGCCACTAAGGCTCTGGAGGGCTGGTTGCTGGGAAGTAAGGTTACAGACTATACAGGATTGTACAATTTACTTATGAGAGAACAAATCTTAAATAATTGTCAGAACCAGCAGTTGCATCAACACCTGATTGACTCAGATCTGACCTCTCGCCAAGAATTGGGAAAGAAGGCAGACACATGGTTTAGAACCAGGGTTAAGCAAAAGAACCAGAACCAGAACCAGAACCAACGTGGTGATCACAAGAAGGCAGACCAGAAGGGTGGGGAGCAGAAAGCTAAAGACCAGAAGTCTTCAACAGGGCCCCAAACTAATAATGAGGGTGGGTCCCAAACTTCCAAGGAGAAGAAGAAAGAAGGTCAGAAGAAACCCTGGTGTAATACTTGTAAAAACACCTCTCACTGGACAAGTGAGTGTAAAAAGGGTGGAGCCCCCAACACTGCAGCCCCTAAGGCATCTGCACCCACTAGCACAGTTGGCAGTGTTGGCCCACAGACAAAGGGGGTAGTGGGTATCACCTTGGGAACTGAGGAAGAGTCTGGCCTAGTCAGAACCCCTACACAGGCTGTTTTGATTTGTGAGGGGGACTTGGATTTGTCCACCACTGTAAACCCCAGTAATCTGGGCAAGTACAGACAGACACCTTTAATTAATGAAAAAGTGGCTCAAGCATACAGGGACACATGTGCCAGTGTCACAATGGTGACACCTAGCTTTGTGGACCCTGGACAGTACATACCAGGCTACAATTACCTGGTGACCAATGCCAGCAATGTCACGACTACACATAGTGTGGCAATTGTTAATTTCTCCTGGGAAGGGGTAACTGGCCTAAAAAGAGTTGTGGTTAGTGCAGACCTCCCAGTTGAATGTTTGTTGGGCAATGACCTTAAGAGCTCTCTATGGTCAGAAGTGGAGTACAGGACTCATGCAGAGATGTTAGGGATTTCATCACATGTCCTTGCTGTGACCAGGTCACAGGCCAAAAAGTGCCTCACTGAATCTCAGGTCTTGGATCCTGGAACAATGAACCAGGCACAAACCAAGAGGAAGAACAGGACGGTCAAGGCAGTGCCTTCCCACCTGCCTACAAGTGTGGATTAGCCTTCCCAGGAAGATGATCTTGAGACCCCTGAAGGAACTGTCCCTGAAGAACTTGAGCCTGATCAGGTTGAGTTTCTGGGGACAGGGGGACCTTCTAGGGCAGACTTGGGGCAGGCTCAGTTAACCTGTCCTTCTCTTGAACCCCTCAGACAGCAAGCTGCTGCTGAGGCTGCTGGGAATGCTCAAGGTACCCATAAAGTGTTTTGGGATGATGGGCTCCTTTATTCAGAGGGTAGAGACCCCAAACCTGGTACAACCAAGAGGTTGGTTATACCTCTGAAATTTAGGGGCTTCCTTCTAACCTTGGCCCATGATATTCCTTTAGCAGGATACCTAGGCCAGAATAAGACTTACTTGGGACAGGCCTGCCCATCACTTTCACTGGCCTCACATGTCTGAAGATACCAAGGAGTTTTGTCGCTCCTGTGTCACCTGCCAAGCCAGTGGCAAATCAGGTGGCACAACAAAGGCCCCCCTTATACCACTACCTGTGGTGGATGTTCCCTTTGAAAGAGTGGGGATTGATATTGTAAGTCCAATTGATCCTCCTACAGCATCTGGGCACAGATTTATATTGGTGTTAGTGGACCATGCCACCAGGTATCCAGAGGCAATTCCCCTTAGGACCACCACAGCTCCTGTGGTGGCCAGGGCCTTACTTGGAGTTTTCTCCAGAGTGGGGTTTCCTAAGGAGGTAGTATCTGATAGAGTTGCCAACTTCATGTCAGGATACTTAACAGCTATGTGGATGGAATGTGGTGTCAACTACAAGTACACCACCCCTTATCATCCACAAGGTAATGGGCTTGTTGAGAGATTCAACAAGACCCTAAAGGGTATGATCAAAGGATTACCTGAAAAGCTCAGGCATAGATGGGACATCCTTCTATCCTGCCTTCTGTTTGCTTACAGAGAGGTCCCTCAAAAGGGGGTTGGCTTCAGCCCCATTGAATTGTTGTTTGGGCACCCTGTAAGAGGACCCCTATGTTTGGTGAAGGAAGGATGGGAGTTACCTCTCAAAAAGCCTAAACAAGACATAGTGGACTATGTGCTTGGTCTCCGCTCCAGGACGGCTGAGTATATGGAGAAGGCATCCAAAAACCTTGAGGCAAGCCAGGAACTTCAAAAAGCCTGGCACGACCAAAAGGCTGTCTTGACTGAGTACCAGCCAGGACAGAAGGTATGGGTGCTGGAGCCAGTGGCCCCAGCAGCACACCAAGACAAATGGTCTGAACCCCATAATATTGTTAAATAGAAGGGAGAGGTTACCCACTTGGTGGACCTAGGAACTCCCAGGAGCCCCCACAGGGTGCTCCATGTCAACAGACTGAAGGCATATGTTGACAGGGAAGACATGGGCTTGCTCATGGCTACAGATGAGGGGCAGGAGGAAGAGAGTGACCCTCTCCCAGACCTGCTGACTCAGAACCCTGAAGATGGCTCAGTTGATGTTGTGGCCTTAGATGGCAGCCTCACTGAACATCAGCAAAATGACTGCAGACAAGTTTTACAGTCATACAGACATATGTTCTCCTTGACACCCAGTCAGACTAACTGGTGTACCCATGTGGTGGACACTGGTGACAGTCTTCCTGTGAAAAACAAGATTTACAGGCAACCTGACCACGACAGGGACTGTATAAAGACTGAGGTGCAAAAGATGTTGGAGTTAGGTGTCAATGAACCCTCAGAGAGCCCCTGGGCTAGCCCAGTGGTTCTGGTCCCCAAACCTCATACCAAAGATGGAAAGAGAGAAATGAGGTTCTGTGTGGATTACATAGGACTCAATGTTGTCACCAGGACAGATGCACACCCTATTCCAGGGGCAGATGAGCTCATGGACAAATTGGCTTCTGCCAAATATTTGAGCACATTTGATTTGACAGCTGGCTATTGGCAAATCAGGTTAGCTGAGGAATCCAAAGCCAAAACTGCATTTTCGACCCCAGGAGGTCATTACCAATTTGTGGTGATGCCCTTTGGTTTGAAGAATGCACCTGCCACCTTCCAAAGGTTTGTGAATCAAGTCCTTACTGGGTTGGATGACTTTTGTGCAGCTTATCTGCAAAAGGCAGGCCTCACTATCAAGGCCACTAAGTGCCAGATAGGGCGGAGTAAGGTTGTGTACTTGGGCCACCTTGTAGGTAGAGGCCAAGTTCAACCACTGGAGAGTAAGATCCAGACCATCAGGGACTGGTCCCCTCCAACTACCCAGACTCAGGTCAGAGCATTCTTAGGCCTGACTGGGTACTACAGGAAGTTTGTTAAGAACTTTGGGTCCATTGTGACTCCTCTTAATGATCTGACATTCAAGAAGATGTCCAAAAGGGTTCAGTGGACAGTAAACTGTCAAAAGGCATTTGATGACTTGAAGAAGGCCATGTGCTCTGCACCTATCCTGAAGAGTCCTGACTACTCCAAAGAGTTTATTGTCCAAACAGATGCTTCTTAGTTGGGGGTGGGAGCTGTGCTTTCACAACTTAATGTAGATGGTCAAGACCAGCCCATTGCTTTTATTAGCAGGATGCTGACCCCCAGAGAGAAACGTTGGTCAGCTATAGTGAGGGAGGCCTTTGCTGTGGTGTGGGTCCTGAAGAAGTTGAGACCATACTTATTTGGCACTCACTTCAACATTCAGACCGACCATAAGCCCCTCTTATGGCTTAATCAGATGAAGGGTGAAAACCTCAAACTACTCAGGTGGTCCATTTCCCTACAGGGAATGGACTTTACAGTGGAGCACTGCCCAGGGACTGACCATGGTAATGCAGATGGTCTCTCCTGCTACTTCCACTTAGAACATGAAGACACAACTGGTCAAGGTTAGTCTAATGTCCCTGCGTTTGGGGGGGGGTGTTGTGTAGGAGAGTAGGGTCTGCTATCCTATGGTCACCCCAAATGTTTGCTTTTTGCTTCACTGGTTTCTGACTTAATGTGGCTGTGGGCCTGCTAATCAGACCCACAGCCTGCTGTTCTCTCTCTAAATTAATGCCAATGCACTCAAGGTGCATTACCAATTGGAACTGGTTCACCTTATAGGCCCATGTAACAGTGTACCCTAGGTACCCAGGGCATAGGTGTATCCAAGGCCTACCAGGGGCTGCAGCATGTATTGTCCCACCCATGGCCTGGCCTAGCTATTTGACACAACTGGCTGATCACTCAGCTGGGGTAAGTTGGTGTAACCACCTCTTACTTAGATATAGTATATCTATATCTAACATATATGGACACATGGTAACCTATAAGTCACTCCTATGGCAGGCCTTGACAATCCTGGAGGCATAGTGCTTGGTTTCATGTGAGATGGTGCTCTGGCATGAGCTGAGCCTGTCTGCAGCTTTCGGAACAATGTCCTTTAGCTGTTTCATGATATTGCCATACCATATACTCTTAAGTGCATTATGAACCTCGCAGTTAAATGCTATCTTTGGTTTGGCTTTATCAAAACATGTTGAATAAGGTGTCATACGACTTGGAATACTACCCCCTCACCAGTTCTGGTGACGGGGGTAGCATTATACCCTTCTAGAGGGAGACGACATGTACCTAACCTGAAACCCGGGTAAAGTTAAACATGAGCCTCAGCATCACAAAATGGATGCTGCCACCACAGACACAAGTCTGACCTACTGCTGCTGGGAGTCCTTCCAGCTTGGGAGGCCTGGACAAAGGGTTTCCTGTCAGGGCAGGTGCTTGCACCACCCCAGACAGGATTTTGTGTAGTGGGTTAGGGAGGGCTGAATAGAATGAGACATGCCTGGGGCACACAAGGTGTCCCTGTGCATATGCCAGTTCAAACCAGAGCTGGGGCTTTCCATCCCCAGTCCTGGTGCGAAACTGGACAAAGGAAAGGGGGTGTAACCACCCGCCTTCCTGGTCCCACCCAGAGGTGGGACCTAGCAGGTCATCCGACCCCTAGATTTGGCTTAAGAGTAGGAGCTGTGTCCTACGACTTCAGATCATCCTGGGCTCGACTTGCAACTAAGAAGAAAACTGGACTTCGACATTCTGCTGCACAGAAGACTGAAGAGAATCTCCCTTGTGGCCAAGGAGTGACCACCCTGTGAACACAGGCACCATCCAGCCACTCAATGTCTGCTTTGCTGCCGCCTCCCGCCGGAGCCCGAGCCCAGAGCCTGACAAGACCTGGATCCCCAGACATCTCAGAGCCCGATCCACAGTCCCTGAAAAGAATAGACCCGTGGAGACACAGAGAGACGTGGGGCCGGCCATCTTGGAAGATCCACGAGAAGCTGACTGCGCAGCACCCGAGGTATCCTCAATGCTGTGCTTTGGGGTTTGAGAAGCCCCACCACCGAGCAGCATCTGCACCGAAAAGCAGCCCCCCAGCATCTCCATGTTCTGCGTGGGGCCCTTGTGCATTTTGCCACTCGACACGTCATCTCGGTCACTGGTCCGTTGGCTAGTGGCCATCTTGGCAACGCAATTTGAAATCAACACTGCTGATCTGGTTGCTCCAGACTGGCCCTTACTCCTGTGAAAAGGAGCAGCCCCTCTGACCATGCTGGTCAGAGTAAAAAGCTTGCATCGTTTCCTGCGTGGCTTGCATTAGCCAAGGCCTGTTTGCTCCGATCGAGAAGCCGACACCCCCATCAGCTAGAACCTTCGTGGGACAGCTCGTGATCGACTCCTGGACGTCGCTGACCCCTTCGTGTCCATGTGGCTGCAGAGACAATCTTCCCTTCTTCACCTGTTAGCACCCGACATTGCCTGGTTCCCTCCTGGTTCCACGGTAGTCACTGGCTAGTGACTTTGAACATTGTCCCCTCTGCTTTCAGGTCTTCTCCTCCTCAGATCCACCCTTGGATCCACCGGAACTCTCCTCGACGACCCGTCTGCAGTATCTTCATCTCCAGGCTCCATAGAACAGCACGACGAAACCCGACACACTTTGAGACATATGCACCCGCTTCCTGTGGGTTAGGTAACTCTGGCACTCCGGTGCTCCTGTGTAGAAATACACCTCTACTGTCTAAGTTCCATGTTTCTAGGTTCTAGGTCATCCAGAAGGTTCCCTTTTCTTTAACTTTGTGACTTTTACGCACCCATTGAAATGAATAGGAGCCCACGTGTAACTTTCAGCACTGCACACGCACTCCGTGGGCCGCCTGGTCACTAACTTTTGTTAGCTCCTTGCAGTCCCAGCGATTCTCAAGGCCCTAGGCCTTCTCCCTTTTAGTTACGTGGTTCTTATACCACTATTTAAGTATATGGTTTGAGCGGCCACCAGGGCCTATCCATATTGTGCAACTTTTGTATATTTAAACAGTGTTTTGTTTTAACGCATTTGCTTTTGTGCTCATAAAGAGTATAGGGGATACTTGTAGTAAATAAATATATATATATTTTCAATATATATCTGTGTGGTGTCCTTTCATTTGGTATTTAAGGAGAGTGCATATGGTAAAACAGCTTGCTTCACATGCCTTTACAGAGTTTAGCCTAATACTGCTTTGTCCATGCTACCACTAGGATAGCTGGTCTAGAAGGTTGACTTACAACCAATCATCATAAGGGTTGTTTGGACTGATACAAGGTGGTCACTAGAACTAGTGAACATTATATATCAGGCCAACTTCTCACATAGTGTACCAGATTCCAGAAATTTCTGTCAGGTGTTAGGGGGCCCCAACATCTAAATAAATTCAGCCCTGGGGGGGGCTCAACCTAAAAAAGTTTGAAGACCTCTGCCCTAGGGGATTGTAATGGTCAAACCAAATCTGATATCCCTGGGAAATACACTTTCAATCGCCCAGGGCATCCTTCTATCATAGATTACATCCTAATTGATATTAGGATCTGGCAGAGGGCGGTTGACTTTACTGTCTCCACCCGTAATGATAGCGATCATAATGCCCTAACTGTTGAGCTAGAACTGCCATCCACTGAGGCTGCCGATGGTTCAACTACATTGACAGACGATAGACTTGTCTTGACCAATCACAGAAAAAGGGTCCAGTGGTCAGCCTTTAAATAATCCCAAGCCAAGCTGGTCTCTCTGTTTGAGACAGTGATTCATTTTCTTGTGGCAGCGGAGCAATCCATCTCTGTTGATGGTACACTCATCTCTCATGAACATCTTGCTGCGACCTATAAATCACTGATGAAAGGAAATTGAATTAAATTTGGATTACTAAAACACACTAATACCCACTGTGATCACTTGTTTAGTGGATATCTTTTACACTCTGTATTGACCCCGTGGCAAGAAAAAGTGTAAACATCCCTGGTTTAAGAAACACTACTGGAAGGCTAAGTTAGCCCTGATTGAGGCCAACAAAGTCAAAGATAGACCTTTAATTAGAGCACAGAGGGTGTTTTATAGGGCTTGCATTACTAAAGCCAAAAAAGCTTGGGAGACGGAAAAGTGGGAGTCCTTAAAGCAGGCGCTCTCTGCCCATGATATGAAGGCATTTTAGTGCATAGTGAATACCGGCAGAAGGAAAGGGATGTCGGCCATTGAACCAAACATTGCTGCCGATAAATGGAAAGAATATTTTCAGACACTGTACCAAGGGATGGGAGATGTAGTTATGAACTTAACCTATGAGATCACTACTTTGCAAAATATGGATTTAGAGGCCCCGCAGAAAACTCTAACAGAGATAGTGAGTGCTCTAAATAAAATCAGCCCTTCCAAAGCTCGAGGTCTCGACAAGATCCCTGGTTAACTCTTTCCTTCTGAGCTAACTATCTGGGTCTTTATTCAATGCCATACTGCAGGGAATGTCTATTCTATCAACATGGCCAGGTGCGGAAATTCTCCCAGTTCATAAAAAGGGTTCAGCCCTCCTCCCCTCTAAATATATGCCCATATGTTTAGTTGATGAATGTCAGAAGATCTTTGCCAGGGTAGTGTTGGTCTAGCTTCAAGCCTGGATGGACGAACACAAAATCTAAAACCCACTGTAAGCTGGTTTTAGTGAAAACACTTTAACTATGGACTAAATATTCAGGCTTCGACTCTTGTACTGGAAAATGGTGTCAGTAGAGGGTGGCCATATCTATATAATCTTTGTGGTTTTAAAATCTGCATTTGATCTGGTACTAAGCGAGTAGCTGTGGACTGTTTAAGTGCTCTGGGGGTGCCTTCTTCTCCTTGCCATATTGTGAGGCGCTTGCACAAAGGCAATTATGCCCAAATTAGATTCAGTTAGGGTGGGGAACTCGCCTCCCCCATCCCAATTGATACAAGGGTAAGGCAAGGATGCGTGCTCGCACCCGCCCTTTTCTGTGTATTCATCAATGCACTTGTTGATGTGTTGCATGCAGGAAAGGATCATTTTTTTTTTTTTTTTTTTAAATATATTTTTATTGCAGGAATCAGTAAAACAATACAGTAACGACCAGTCTCGTATTATAAACAACTTATACAAGATATAGCCCACCGACCCCCTTCCATAACGTTGCTATATAGCCAATCAGCCCATATCCCTGGGGTTGGGCGGCAAATGCAGCTGGGGTCAGTAGGATGCTGGAGCTGGTCCGGATAACACACTGTCCGTCATCTGCTTTTCTAAACAAACCCCAAACCCCAAAAAGAAACCCCCCCCTCAAAATTCCCAGTTACTGTGAAACCCCCCCTCCCCCCCTCCCCCACCATCAGCGCCAGGGAGCTCATCAACATAGGATCCACTGCTTGACCCACGGGGAAGGTAATAGTGCTGTCAATGCTAATGTTTAACGGGACTCGGGTCGAGTTGCTTCTTCACTTTTGGAGTCGCTGGGGGTACAATAATCTCTGAGGGCCTGCACCAGCGTTTCCCATTCTAACGCGGCTTCCTGCGCCTTCTCATTGCCCTGCCTCCAAGCCAATTGATACCGCAGCGCGCTCTCACCCGCCGCCCATTTCAAAAGCTCACTGTGCCATCTGCTGCCTGTAGGACCAGCTCGTGCCTTCCAATTCCTGGTCACCTCTCGCTTAGCAAGTAGGAGCCCCAGGTCGATAAATTTACTGGTGATTTTATTCCGGGGGGTATGGGGGAACCAGTGCAATAGCCCTACCGCCACATCGAATGATAAGTGCCTCCCCGTCACCTCTTCCAGAGTCGCCGCCACCTCCTGCCAGTAGGACGTCAGTCCTGGACAGGCCCATAGCATGTGTAGGAGGTCCGCCTCCTGAGCCGGGCACCTAGGGCATTCCGCCGAAGCCGTGGCAAAATAACGCCTGATCTTTACCGGGGTCAGGTACGCCCTATGGAGAACATAATAGTGGACCAGTTGGAAACGGGCGCCACGTGTGCCCTTCCAGGCACGTCTCACCAGCTGGGACCAGGTCGTCTCCGGGATCTCCCTACCAATGTCCTCTTCCCAGCGGGACTTCAGTGTGGCGAGAGGAACCAACCCCTCGGCAATCAACCTGCCGTAGAGGCAAGTGACCGCCTTCACCGTGCCCGCCGACATCATGACGTACTGGCACACCTGAGACAATTGAGGTTCCTCTAGCCCGTTTTGCCAGTGCGCCTGGACCGCTCGCACAATGGCCGAGTGCAGCAGAAAGTCGCCCCGGGGGATCCCAAAGAGGTCAATGAGATCCTGCAAGGACAGGAGCGCTCCGTCCTCGTACAGGTCCCCGACGAGCTGTAAACCGGAAACCTCCCAGTCCGCCAGTCGTGACCAATCTCCTCCGTGTGGGAGGGCCGTCAGCATCCCCAATGGTATTTCAGGCGCATATGGCGTCCGTAGGCGACCTCTGTTATGAGCCCGATTCCAACAGAGTCGGACAGTCCGCTCCTCCATCGACAGGTCCCGTAGAACTAAGCGCTGTCGCAGCGCGATAAAGGAGAGGACGTGCCTGGCCATACCCGTCCCTCTGCCGTCCTCCGGGCCTCTGAACTCCCTGGCTATCTCCTGGGTGTAGGTCTGGAGCTGCGCCGCTAGGTAATACTTCTCGAAGTCCGGCACAGCGAGCCCCCCCTCGTCTTTCGGCCTCATCAGGGTATTGAGGGCCACCCGCCGCCGGCCCGTTCCCCAAAGGAACCCGACCACCATAGAACGCAAGCGACGAAACGTAGCCGGTGGGACCCAGATCGGCAAAGTCCGAAAGTAATACAATAGTCGGGGGAGCGCCACCATTTTAAGCAGGGCTATGCGTCCCGCCACGGAGAGCGGCAGCGTGGCCCAAAAGTCCATGCTACCTCGGAGTGCTCGTATACAACGGGCAATGTTTCCATCTAGGAGGTCGGGTTGGTCGTGGTACACAAACACCCCAAGGTATTTAAAGCAGTCGGGCTCCCATCTGATCTCCTTACTTAGCGCAGGAGTGGGGGTACCCCTACGCATCGGGAAGAGGCAGGTCTTAGACCAATTCACTTGGAGGCCTGAGACCGCTCCGAACTCCGTTAGCGCTAATTCCGCTCCCCGTAATGCGTCGACCGGGTCCTCCAGGAAGAGCAACAGGTCGTCCGCATAGAGCGAGACGTAATGTGGGCCCACTGCTGTCCATAAGCCCGTATAATGGGCTCCCGAGCGAAGATGTATCGCTAGTGGCTCCACCGCTAGTGCAAAAAGAAGCGGGGATAAGGAGCACCCTTGCCGCGTGCCACGCTCCACCGGATATCGCGATGAAATCAAAGGGCCCGATCTAACCCTGGCCGAAGCAGAAGCGTAGAGGACTGCTGTCCATTTGACAAATCCCTCCCCGAGGCCGAATTTCCGTAATACCGTGCATAGGTAGTCCCACTCCAGGCTATCAAAAGCCTTCTCCAAGTCCACCGATAAGACTACCGGGGACGGGGCATCCACGAATGGTTCCCCAAGCAAGCGGAACAACCTTCGGATGTTCATAGTCGTATTTCGCCGTGGGATGAAACCGGCTTGGTCTTCATGCACTAGGGAACTCATATGTCCCAGCAGCCTCGAGGCCAAGATGCTGCTCAATATTTTGTAGTCCACCGTCAGCATTGAAAGGGGGCGGTAGGACCCCGGGTCAGACGAGTCTCGGCCTGGTTTGAGGAGAGGAACCACCAACGCCTCACACATCGAGCCAGGGAGACGACCCAATCTCTTCGCCTCCCTGTAGACCACCAGTAATCGAGGGGCCAAGAGGTCAGCGTAAGCTGCGTAGAACTCCACCGGAAGGCCATCTAGGCCCGGGGTCTTGTTCCTCGCCATCCGTTTGATGGCCCCGCGGATCTCCCCTAAGTCGATGTCAGAACCCAGGGTTTCCGCCACTTCCTGTCCTACTGTGCGGAGTTCCAGTGGGCTAAGATATTCGTCAAGCCGGTCTGGGTCACGTGCGGAGCGACTGCGGTATAAACTCTCGTAGTAATGCCGGAAGCAACTAAGAATCTCCGGTTGGGTGCACACCTCGGTCCCATCCGCCCTACGCATATTTGTCGTCGTTTGGGACTGGCGCGTAGGGTTGGCCAACCATGCCAGTAACGCGCTCGACCTGTCGCCCTCCGCAATAGACCGGACCGTATAGGCCTTATAATCGAAACATCGGAGCCGCTCGACCTCCACCGCTACCTTCTCCCTCGCCTCTACCGTTTGTGTTTGCAATTCCGGGTGTCCGGGGCGGCTAATTTCGAGCTCGCGGAGCGCTCGGTCCGCTGTGTCTAAGTCAGCCAGGATAACACGCCGCATGCCCACCTTCTTAGAGATACAGTAGCCCCTCACCACCACCTTGAAAGCGTCCCATTCGAACGCCCTAGTACTCGCGGAGCCGCCGTTGGACGCAAAATAATCCGTGATTTTCTCCCCTAGGTCCGCCTTGAAGACACTGTCCTCGAGGATCTCGGGACGCATCTTCCAGGTGGGTACTGCCGGTGTCCCAGGGAACCAGCGAATGTCCAGTAGGAGGGGGTTATGGTCCGAGATGGTCCGCGATAAGTACTCCGATCGGACCGCTGCCGAAACTAATTCGGACGAACCAAGAAAGCTATCTAGTCTGACATGCAGCTCGTGAAGGCTCGAAAAGTATGAATAATCTCTAGACGCGGGGTGATGCGCCCTCCAAATGTCCGTCAAACCCCAGCGGGTCTGCCAATCTTGACGGCCCTTAGCCGCCCGCCGGACCGGGGAATCGGGGAGCGGGGGATGCGAGCGGTCCATGTCTACATCCACTACGGAGTTAAAGTCTCCCCCCAGCAGGAGGGGGCCGGCGAAAAAATGGGCCAGCGAGCCCGATAACCCGGAAAGGAAGGCAGTCTGGTCCACGTTAGGAGCATACACACAGCAAACGTTCAGGTCCCTCCCTCCTAGCGTGCCTGATATGGCCACGAAACGCCCCTCTGGGTCCAACACTGTCCTCGTGACCTGGAAGGGGACTCCTGCCCTAATCCATATTAGCGCCCCCCTGGCATAAGCAGAGTACGCCGTGGAAAAGACCTGCCCTCGCCACCTACGCTGAAGCGCCGCCCCTTCCGCCTTGTTCAGATGCGTTTCCTGCAGCAGCGCCATTTGCACTCCCCTACGCACTAAATAAGCATGGACCTTGTGACGCCTGGACATAGTGTGAAGCCCCCTCACGTTCCAAGTAATACATTTCAAGTTAGCAACATCAGCCATTGTCCCAGAGTGTTCTTGCACAGTCTCCCCGTTCGGGTCCCCACAAAGAAAAAGCATCAATCCTCCCAGCGCTGACGGCGGCCATTTTCCCCAACCAGAACCAAACCACCCAAAAACCAACAAAGCCCCCCCCCAACCACCCCAGAACAGGACCCAAACTACACCATCCAGATCCCATCCAAACCTCTACGGAGATCAACCCCAAAATCCCCACTAGACCTACGGTCGCCACCGTAGGAAGGCCTTATGGGCCAGGTGCGGGCTGAGCGGAGGCAGTGGGCCCTCGTCGCCCAGGCTACCAGGACTACAGTAAGCCCCCCCCTGTGTCAAAACCTTCCGGGGCAAGAGCAGCAGCCCCCCAACCCTCCCTCCTTCGTTGTCAGCAATAAAGAACGGCAACCGCCTCCCCCCTGCCGGGCCCCCACCCAAAACAAGGCAGCATATCCCGTTACCCTTGTCCGTCCAAAAGGTCCTCCACCGATTTCGGTGTGATCACCGGTGTATGGGTACTGTCTGCCACTGAGTCTTCCGAGTCCGATGGTGCCCCCTGAGCACCCGGGTTTTCTTCCTCCTCCTCGATGACTTCGCCTCTTGCTCCCGACAGTACTTCCAACACTCCCCTCCGCTCCGATGATGTCTCCGCTGTCGAGGGTCCTCCTGTACGGCCGCGGCGGTTCCTGACCCTTTTAGATCGCCTCCTTTGTTCCGGCTCCTCCGCCTGATGGGTCGAGGCGCTATAACCATCTTTCCCTGCCCGGTACAGTTCGAGCCAGTCACAGACCTCCTCTGGGGTGTCGAAGAACTGGGTTTTGTCGTCGACAATGACTCGGAGCCTTGCGGGAAATAGGAGTGAATATTGGATGCCCTCACTCCTGAGTTCACGCTTAACCGCCAGGAAGGAGAACCGCTTGCGCTGCGTCTCGTAGGTGGAGTCAGGGAAGATATTCACCTGACTGTTTGCAACCTGGAACGGGCCATTGTGCCTGGCGGCATTTAGGATCAGGTCTCTGTCCCGGAAATGTAGCAACCGCGCCACCACTGGCCTTGGGGCTCGTCCCTGCTGTGGGGGCCGTGCTGGGACTCTGTGGGCCCGTTCCAGAGTGTAAAAGGAGGACAGGCCCTCCGGGACCACCGTGTCTCGGAGCCAGGTCTCCAAGTATCGCACCATATCGCCATCCTCAATTTTTTCCGGCAGGCCCACCACCCGAATGTTATTCCTCCTGTTGCGGCCTTCCGCATCCTCCGCCCTCCGTTCGAGGGTCTCGATTCGGGACATGGCATCCTTTATCGTCGCAGCCAGGGTCCTCTGCGCCGGTTCTAAAGTCTTCACCGTGCCCTCCACCTCCTTGACCCGGTCTGAGAGTTTACCATGGTCTGCCCTAAGGAGGCCCAGGCCGGTCGCCACCTGGGCAATGTCTTGTTGGAGGGCCGACCGAGTTGCCTCTATCGCTTCCAGTACACGGTCGAATTGTTGCTGGAGTGGTGCGCCACCAGGTCGTCTAGGGTCTCCATGCTCTTCCTTGTCCTGGGCTTCAGAGTCTGAGGTGGTCTGGCTGGATCCCTTGGCTCCTTTAGGTTTCCCCATGCTGCCAGGGGCTCTCCGCGAGGGTCCCGGAGTGGGCGTCTCCGTGTACAAGTGTCCAGCACGACCTTCCCGGGATTTCGTTCTCAAGTCTGGTACGGGCGATCTCCTTCTCCAGAGCCTATGGAGACTCCGCCGCTTCGGCTCACGCCACCGCCACGGCGTCCGAGGGCACCGATAAGGGGGCGGAGACAACCGTCGCCGAGTCGGGCAGGCCCGTTCACCCAATATAGCTCCGGGGCGAGGGCCACCAACTCCCTCGGTTGACCTGTGGCGCCAGAGTGTCGCGCCATCCATGTAGTTGGGCTGGCCAGGAAATCGTAGCTAGTTGCGGAGTCGCGGTGCAGACCACCGCTTGGAACAGAGGGCACCCGCGCCCGGTGCCCTCTAGTGCGTGGGCACCCGCCCGGTCGTCTAATCGAGTATGAACCCGTTGTAGAAGGTCCGAACCTGCCAATGTCCAATGTCTAAAACAACTGAGGATGGTGAAGCCGGGTGCCAAGCGACACCCGCGCGACCTCCCCAACTCCGTATTTTCAATCAAGGGGACAAAGGGGTCCGGGCGCCATGTTGGGTCGCACTCCGCAACTCCGCAAACTTCGGCATTTCTTCGAAGCCACCCCCGTCCAAACTCCACCAAGGCCCCCGGCAGGGTGTCGTCGCCTCGCACAACCGAATGCGGGGTCTGGGGCGCCCCTCAGCCTCCGATGTTCAGGATAATTTCGGGCTTAGTCCCGGAGCCGAGCTCTCAGGCGACCATCGCCATCGGCGCCCAAGCCACGCCCCTCTGCAGGAAAGGATCATGATGCACCCAGGATAGCTGGCAGAGAAATACCGGCAATTATGTTTCCCGATGATACTTTGTTGCTCTTAAAAACACCAATGGGCACAGAGAGGATCCTCAACAACTTTAAGACCTTCTGCGACAGTAGGGGACTTGACATCCACTGCATGAAGACCAAATGCATGGTCTTCAATCCGGCTACTACCACCCGTCCCAATCCTAGCCTGCATGGTACTCTCCTGGATTGGGTCTCTGTTTTCGATTACCCTGGGGTTACCTTGACCGAAAAAATTGTGTGGGAGGCGCAAATTAATAAAACCAGTCTGCAGCTTGTGCAGAGCACGAGGGGGTTAATGAAGCTATTTATGATCTCCCCGATAAAGCCAATTGGCCCAATTGTGGAAATTTATCAAATTACAACTAGGGGTTCTGCTATGTATGGGGCTGAACTCCGGGGGCATCACTCTATAAGAAGTACCACCAAGATTGAGAATGCATTCACCAGACAGATTTTTGTTCTGCCACCCATTACTCCTCTTATACCACTGCGTCTAGATGTAGGGATAACACCCATTGCTGAAGATATTGCCCGTAGACCACTACTCCACTGGCGCCGACTATGGGTCACCCCGGAATTGGCTGCCTACCGGGATGAGTTGAAGGAGGTTTTGACTCTTAAACGGTGTCGGGAAAATACCATGGTTAGCTTATGTTAGGGACACCATTCAGAATATAGGCAGAGAGAGCCTATGCACACCCTGTAGGAGGCCTCTGTCTTAGTTTCTCACAAGGAACGGAGCAGGGATACAGAGAAGACAGACTAGCCATAATACAGCGGTGTTCGGCAGCAGGCTCACTGGCAGCCTTGTTCATGAGGGTCAAAGATCAATATAGCCTAGAACCTGCCCTGGATGAGATAGAAACTGCGCTAGCAAGGATATTTTATGTCCAATTTAGGTATGAGACCCTCCCACTTTGCCCCTTTACAACCAAATGGGCCGGTCCACCTATTCTAGGCTATGCTTCTTGTGACCATGCAGAGGAATCAGAACTACAGGTCTTCTTTTTTTGCCCTGGTTATAGAAACTCCAGGCAACATTGGCTGACCCATATTTGTAGAAACTTGGGCACTAGATGTTGTGTGGAGGCATTTAGGCTGCTGAACTATAATACTCTAACTCCCATTGTATTTGCGGTGTCATGCTTTTTATTATCTATGTGGTGTGTGCGCAGGACGTTTAAAAAAAAAACACTCCAGTGGGGAGTAGCTGATATCATCATCCCTCTTTTTTCCTTGGGTTGCACCCCGTGTGGTTTTTATGTTGTGCATTTCATGTTGTAGACCGTGAAATCTATCTGCCCTTTTTCTTAATGTGTTCTACATTCCTTTTTACACAGTATTATCTATGAGCTGTAATGATGTTTGCTCTTTTCTATTGGGCAGTGGGTAACTGTAGAAATTTGATGCTGTAACTATTGGGCCTCTGGCGTTTCAAGATTATCTATCTGAGATTGTTTTTTATCAGCATGTTGCTTATTTTGCACTTTTATGGTCTATTGACCGCAATAAAGTTGTCTTTGAATTGGGGAAATGCTGAGTGGGTGGAAGTTTGTGTCTCTCCACAGATTCCAGAACTTTCATCACAGAAATGTGAGGAAAATGTGTTTTGTTTTGACAAAGTTTGAGGCTTTCAAGGGATTCTGGGTAAGACAACCTGGTAAGAGCCAGACAAGTCACCCCATCCTTGATTTCCCGAGGTGTCTAGTTTTTAACAATGCAGTTTTGCTAGGTTTTCCTAGGTGCCGAGTAAGTTGGGGTCAAAAATCCACAGCTAGGCACATTGCAAACAAAAGAACCATCTTTCTGTAGAAAAATATGATGTGTCCACATTACGTTTTGGGACGTTTCCGTGGGGCAAGCACTAAGCCCACCTACACGAATGATGTTCCATCTTTATTGGGACACTTGGGGGAATGCTGGGTGAACGGATGTATGAAGCTCCCCCCGGAGTCCAGAACTTTTCATAACAGAAATGTGAGGAAAATATGTTTTTTAGACAACTGTTGAGGTTTGTAAGAGATTATAGATAAAAAGCCTGTTGAGAGCCACACATATATCCTCAATCCTGGATGTCACTGGATGTCTATTTTAAAAAACATTTACAGGTTTGTTTGGTTTCCCTGAGTGCCATCTCAGCTAGGAGCCCAAAATCCACACCTAGGCAATTGCAGTCAGTTTTCAGTGGGAAATGTGACATGTCTACTTCCTGTTTTATACAGCTCCCTGTCGCAGGCTCTAGGCCTACCCATACAAGTGAGATATATTTTCTCTTGGGATACTTGGGGGAATGCTGGTTGGGTAGAAGTTTGTGGCTCCCCACAGAATCCATAACTTTCCATCACAGGAATCTGAGGTTAATTTATTGTTTTTTTACAAATTCTAAGTTTTGTAAGTGATTCTGGGTAACAGAACCTGGTGTAAGGCACACAAGTCACCCCCTCCTGTATTTTCCTAGGTGTGTAGTTTCTAGAAATGTACAGGTTTCCTTTGGGTCGGCTGAGCTATGGCCCAAAATCCACAGCTAGGTACATTGGAAAAAGGACAGTTTTCAGTGAAAAAATATGATGTGTCCATGTTGTGATTTTGCCCTGTTTTCTGTCTCCGGCACTAGGTCTAACCACAAGTGAAGTGCCATTTGTATTGAGAGACTTTGGAGAGTGCTGGTTGGGAGGACATTCGTGTTTCCGCACTGGTTCCAGAACTTCTCATCACAGAAATGTGAGGAAAATGTGTTTCTTTTTTAAATAATTTTGAGGGTTGAAAGGGACTCTGGGTAACAGAACGTGATGAAAGCCAGACAGGTCACCCGATCCTGGATTTCCCTCGGTGTCAAGTTTTCAAAAATGTATAGGTTTGTTAGGTTTCCCTAGGTGCCGGCTGAGCTAGAGACCAACATTTACAGCTAGGCACATTGCAAAAAAGTGCCCGTTTCATTGGAAACATTTGATGTGTCCAAGTTGGGTTCTATAGTTTAAATCTTATATAACACATGCATCAAAGACATTAAAATACAGCTTATTAGGATCTTGCTCAATGTTCTTACACTTTGGATAGGTCTCCGTTGTGAGCGTCCCTTTACTTATTATGTGAGTTTTAACTCTTATCATAACTAAGGGTGGGCGTAGTTCGCGAAGTAGCGCTACGCGTAGCTACGCAAAGTGCACTTTGCACTACGCAAGCTACGCGTAGCACTACGCAAACTGCGCAGTAGCATGTTCGCACTGTGCACAATGCCGTTTTTAATAATTGCACAGTGCAGACAAGCATCCGGCACTGTGCAATCATTGAAAACGGCATTCTGCAAAGTGTGAGCTGTACTTTTCTGCTGCTCGTGTATATTTTTACTCGAGCTGTAGCTTTCTCAACGCGGACTGGTAGTTTCTCATCACGAGCGGTCGCGAGCATGCGCGACCACTCGCAATGGGAAACCTGACCTGCCTGCGTTGAGAATCTCACCGGGAGGTTTATTTTCCCCGCTTGCGATCGGCAACTTGATGTTGCTGATCGCGAATGAGGAAAAAGTTGAGCGAGGATGTCATTTTGCTTGCTCGCGGTCGCCAACAAAAAAGGACTGCTGCACTACGCTACGCATGTTTGCACTATGCTACGTGTAGTTCGCGTAGTGCAAAGTTGCGTAAACTTCGCAAACTACACGAGCGTAGTGTAGTGCTTTACCCAGAGTTAATCATAACATACACAAAAAAGAAGTGAAAATCCAACAAAAACAGTCCCATCACACCTGCCATCCCCCCAGTAATCAATAAAAGGGAGTATGATATACTTTTTATAGGGAAGTGAAACTGTATTCCTCCCCTTGTGGTTGTGATGCGACCTATTCTGTTTCAGAAAGTCAGAGGATACTTAGGTATTTGTGCAAGTAAGTTTTCTAAATTCAGTGGATAGAAGTCATAGAAAGGAATGCCATATTTTGCTTAAGGAGGCCTTAGACATTGTGTGAGTTGCAAAAATCTGTTTTATCCCTAGAATATACTATAGTTCATGGAGCCAGCCAATGTGTGTGGGAGCTTCCGCATTCGGGCAGTGTGTGAGAATGTGTTGGAATGCTGCTCTCAGCGCTAACCCATCTTTCATCCCCTGCGAGATTTTAGTGGGAAAGTCAATGGGTTGGGTAATCCCAAAACTCTGTAAGCAGGGAACCTAGGAAACTAAGTGTCAAAGTGTGTATCTATTTCATCCAGGATATGAGCCAACTAAGCAGTGAGTTGCAGACATTCCCAGAGTAGGTGCAACAGCATATCTGGCGAGCCGTGCCTACAGTCAGAGTTACGTTCTGGGTTCCCCTTGTTGAGGCGTCCCAGAGCAGAATACCAGTATGTGGCTATTTTGGTGGCTGTCTCTATACTGGCTGTGTTCCGAGCTGTGTGTTGTGCTCTATAAGAAACCTCCCCCATTCTTTGACTGGGTATAGGCTGTGTTGAGACAGGTTGACACACTGGTACATAGAGTTCAGGGATCAGCCTTCTTCCTATGGACTTTGTGATTAACCACTTCTCATATTTGGTAAGGACCTTTGATTGGAATTTGTCCTTTAAACTGCAGGCCCTGAAAATGGCAGGTACGTGCTTTGGTGTCATAAAGAGCTTGAGAAAGTTCTTCGACCTCCTTCCCTTGGAGGCCAGGAAAACAGTAGTGGTCGCACTGGTCACATTCCACCTTGATTATTGTAATGGAGTATATGCAGGCACCAACAAGGAGGTTACCTATAGGCTCCAAATGGTGCAGAACTCGGCAGCCAAACTTGTATTAAAGTGGCCCAGGAGATCATCAGCGACGGAAGCCCTTAAGACTTTACATTGGCTACCTATCATTAAAAGAATTCTATTTAAAATCTTGCTCATCACCTTTAGGGCAATACATAAACTAGGACCGTTGTATTTGCGGAAAAAATTCATCAGATACCATCCAACTCGAACTCTCCGCTCGACCAACGCCAATCTTCTGGCAGTTCAATCATTTAGGCTTAAGACCCGCGGGGGCAAGTCCCTTGCGGTGCTAGGCACAAAAGCCCGGAACACACTTCCCCCCCACATAAGAGCCTTGGATAGAGAAACTGAATTCAGGAAACAACTAAAAACCTGGATCTTTACTCTACCTGACACCACTGCCAGATTCCTAGTGTAAGAATTCTATCTGATCAGCCATACAAGTGGGCGCCAAGATGCTCCTTGGAGCGATAGTTGCCCGGTATAAATAACCCCTTACATTACATTACAAGGTGTCTGCTAGCAGTGGGTGGATTGGTGGGGTGTGATAGCCAGTGGAGTACCTGGTATTGAAGCCTTTCCACTTCCAGCACATTGTGTTGTTGACGCATTTGCGGGAAGGTGAGAACTCCCTCCTCATCAAACATCTGTCCTGCTGCATGGCATGGTGTGTGGTGTCAGGCTGCAAATGCTCCCCAATGTAAGCCGGTGAAATCACCATTATCAAATAATGGTGTAATGGGGAAGGGGAACGTGGTAAGTTCTCTCCAACCCGCCATGTATTCCCAAACCCCAATAACCATCTTGGTGATAGGGTACCTTAGGAAACTCCATGGCGTATCTGCTTTTTTCAGAAAAGGTACCTTCCAAAGGGGGAGCTGCACAATTGCTCTATATTGAAACAATCAATGTTTCTCAGATTCCTCCCCATTCCACTCTAACAGGAATCACATCTGGGTTGCCTTAAAGTATCTCTGTATTTCCATGACCCCCAGTTCCCCTTCATCTGGCCTTAGGTAGCTAAAGCTCCTCCTCATACGAGGTCTTGCCCCCTGCCACACCAACCTTTGTTACTCGCTTTGCAATGTCAGGAGCATCCCCTGGGTAGGGAAAACTGGAATTGTCTTGAAGATGTATAAAATCTTCAGTGATATGGAGATTTTAATGGCTGTGTCCCAGTAGGGAGAGGTGATAACTCTTCCAAATGCTCAGCTTTTTTATAATTTGATAGAGTAGTCCATTGTAATTTATTGTGATGGTTTGTGCAATTGAGGGGTCCAGTTGTATTCCCAAGTAGGACAAAAAGCCCTGAGCCCATTGGAGTGGGAAGCGGTCCTTCAACTCAGAAGGCCTATCACCCTTCTAGAGAGCTGCGCTCCTCTTCCAAATGCCTTCTCTTAGTCCCTCGTTTCAAGAAACGCAGAATGGGAGGCCTGAAATTTTCCGTCCTGGCCCCTTCATTCTGGAACACACTCCCGCTCGCCATGAGATCGACTACTTCCTACATGGAGTTTCGCAGAGCCCTTAAAACATTTCTTTTCCGGCAAGCCTTTCTGTCCTAAGCGCCCGTCCCTACGCCCTCTGTATTAGTATCCCTCAGCGCCAAGAAACTGCATGGTATATGTGCGCTTTACAAATTCTTTTAAATTAAATTAAATTAAGTGTTCGCACGTAATTGATAAGGCCAGGGCCTGAGATTTCCCAACCATTATCCAGAAACCTAGAGCCATGTGGAGAGCTCGTCGAGGATGGCCGTGAGGAATGTGTCTGGTTTCCTAAATTAAGCTAATATATATAGTCTGCATACAAGCTAACTGTGTTCCCCTCTCCTTTAAATGGAATGCCCTTGATCTTGGGGTAATCCACTGTGCAGGGGTTCCACATACAAAGCCAATAACAGCGGTGACAAGGGGCAACCTACCTATGGGAAAGGAGGGCGACAAGATACCAATAACCCTAACTATAGCAGTGGGAGAACTGTAACAGCTTGCTACACCAGCTCAGAAGTGGTTACCTAATCCGGAGTGGGCTAGTATCCGTTCCAAACACTGCCAATGCACTTAGTCGAAAGCTTTTCCAGCATCGACAGTTAAGAGAAGGCACACCATGTTTGTATGGTCTGCCTTGCAAATGTAATGCAATGTGCGTTATGTATTTTTACTGCTTTGCCTACCTTGTATAAACCCTGTCTGATGAGGGTCAATAATACCCGGCATCATGGGACACAGCCTAGCTGCCAAAATACTTGTAAAAAGTATGAAGTCCAGATTTAGCAGTGATTTAGAGTGATAGGAGCTGTATAGTTGCTTGTCCTTTCCAGGCTTGTGGATCACTACAATTGAAGCAGCCAATAAGGGTGGTGGACCGGGCCTTGGGCCTCAAAAGAATTGAACAGCCTTGTAGGAACGGGGGCTAACGCCTGACAAAATTATTTATAGAAGGTTGCTGGGTATCCGTCTGGGCCCAAAAATTTGAAGGGCTTGAGGCACAAGATTGCACAGATAACCTCCGCAACCCTACTGGGGGAGTCTAACAAAGTAGCTTGAACATCATCTTGATTGGGAGTAAAATCAAATGAAAAGTACTTTATTCGGTTCATAAAAGAAAAACCATAAAAGTATATTGAACATCAAAAGTCAGCGCCATAGCTTAAATACAAAAGACTTGTGCAAATTAGCAATTCATACAGTGCTTTAACATGATTAAAAACATTTGTTAAAAGATATTCATGAAAAATGATGGGTCTAGAGATATCATATGCAAGAACATTTAAGAACACAATCATCCAGTACAATTCATATATTCACCGCTATGTACAGTGGGTCCATTTAATCTTTCTCTTTAACCTCATAGCTATGGTCAAAAAATTTGCTACATTAAAGATTTCCCAAATATTAGACAACATCTGTAAATACAGGAGGGCCGGTTTTACTTGTTTGAACCCCTTGTCTTTGATAAGAGGGATAATAAACCTTTTGTGAATGGGGCGAAAATGTTCACAAAAAAAAATAAAATGCGCAGTATCCATAATAGAAAATCCGTCGCAAGAACAGATCTCCAGATCCCTCTCCTTGGTCCAAACCGGGCGTTCTGTAAGGAGGAGATGGAATTTATTTAATCTAAATTTTGTTAATAAGAATCAATGGTTAGTATTGTTAACGATTCTTAGATAGGGTTCTATATCACCTGTGGTTATTAATAGCTGGTGAGCCCTTACTGTAGGTTTTTTCAATTCCTTATCTTCTCAAGCCAATAATGTCATCAGGTTATATGTATCCTTCGCCCATTTCACATCCCCCTTCACTAATTTAAGTGGCATGTAAATTAGTTCTGGACAACCTAATTTGGCTGCTAGTTTTTTAACATAATTCAGCCAAGGGATGTAATTACCATGATCTAATGCCAAGCAATCCCTAAGGACCTCATGGTTCAGCTCCAATTCGAGGTTCAACCAGACTGAAATCCATTTTAAGAATGGGGCTATAGCTATCCGATCTTCTATGTATTTTACCCCGCACTCTTGATGAACGATATACCCGGAAGTTGACTGGGGAACAGACAGGATGGACTTCAAAAATGTATCCTCAGCCAAATGTAACAACTTTAAATTTTTGATCCCCCACAAATCAGCTCCGTACATAGCTAAAGAAACACATTTGGCATCATATATGTTCAACACAGCCTGCAACAGCTTCACACCCAATTTGCGAGAGAATCCCAAAACTGCCGGGACCTAGCAAAGGCATTTCGTTTTGCAACCAGCTGGGGTAACCATGTGCAGTTATCATCAAAAATGAACCCTAAATACGGAAATCTGGAAACCCTAGACAGAGCATTCCCTTCACAATGCAAGGTCTTAATTTTTTTGCCTCTATTCCCCACAACCATTACATGCGACTTAGAAAAATTAACACTCAGATACAGCGCTTTCATAAAATCAGCAAAAGAGCTTAAAAGGCGTTGCAACCCTACTGCTGTGAGTGCTAAAAGAGCGGCGTCATCGGCATAAAGTAATGCTGGTATGAGAAACTTGCCTGCCCTCAGTATATCTTTGCATGCCTCACTTAAAACAGCACCTAGATCATTAATATAAAGGGTAAATAATAGGGGGGCTAAAATACAACCCTGCCTGACACCATTTGAGATCCCGATCTTGCCCGTACAGTTACCCAGACGGTCATATCTGACTGTGGCCGAGACGTCCCTATGCAAATCTGCAAGGAAGTGCACAATATTTTTGTCAATGACAAACTTCAGGAGCAACCCCCATAATTTGGACCTATTCACTCGGTCGAAGGCCGAGGAAAGGTCCATGAAGGCTAAATATAACGTGCCCTTTTTGGCAATTGTGTAATTTCCAATCAATAATTGAAGGGTGAGGCTTTGATCTATCGTGCCTCGTCCCTTCCTAAACCCAAATTGAAGCTCAGACATAGTGTTAGTTTCGGCCAACCAATCTGTAAGTTTGCATAAGACCACTCGACCTAAAACTTTAACGGCAGAATCAATAAGTGAAATCGGGCGATAGTTACTTGGTTCCTCTCTATTACCTTTTTTAAAAATTGGTACGATAACTGATTTAGACCAGGTAACAGGGATCCCTGATTTACATACCCTATTAAAAACATCAGTTAAAACTCTAGACCAGGTCTTAACTTCTGATTTGAAGAGGTCGGCTGGAACGCCATCAGGTCCTGGGGCCTTATTACTTGTCATCTTCCTTATGGCATCCGCCACCTCTGTCTCAGTGACCACCAACGTGTAAGAATCCTTACTAGGGGTAGCCACCTCCCCAGGTAGGACCAGCTCAGTCTCTTACTGTCTCTGACGGGCTCAGACGGGCCAACCCTTGGCCCGGGCTTCGCCCGGCACGTCCCGCAGGACAGCGCAGGAATTGTGGGGGCTGTAGTCCCCCCACTCAGCGGCCACTCGATGTCAGAGAGCGGCAGCGAGGGGGACTAACAGTCGTAGATGGTACTGCACGATGTCCCCGAAGAAGAAAGGCTCGCTGGCAGCAAGATTATCCAGGTAAGTTCAGGGCAGTCGATTTTTGAAACAGGCTCCCACTCCACCGAGGGAGCAGATGTGTTTTGTGCCTTTGGAGTAGTCTGCCCCTTTCAAATATGTGTTAATGTGATGTGGTGTGCTGCCAGTTATTCTCTCTTATATAATTTGTCATAGAAATTCTGAAATTCTGCTGCTATTAGTGTTTTAGGTAGAGAGCTGCATATTTTGCCCTATCTACGTCAAGACCTGATAATTGAGCACACGCCGTTTGCAGTTGGCGCCCATTGCTGGGTGCTCCTGTACGACTGTATTTGTTCAAGTTCCTTGACCTGTGCTGTCAATTAGTTATGCTTCTCCCAGTGTGTTTTATTATCAGCTGCTGATATTGGTATGAGTTCCCCTATAATCACAACCTTCATAGTCTCCCATAGTGTGGAGATACCAATATCTGGTGTATCGTTCTGCTCAAGATAATTGCATGTTGCTGCAGTGAGTTGCTGTATTACTGATGGTCTATGGAGTAGGGTCTTCCGAATAGACCAGTTCTCATGTTGGTGTTTCTGTGGTAGGAGTTCTAGTGTGAGGGTCACTGTGTTATTGTTCGAGAGTGCCACAGGCTCAAGCTCTATCTCCCTCATATTATGATGGACCTCTCTGGTCCCTAGCAAATAATCAAGAAAGGCATAAGTTTTGTGAGCCAACAGAATAAGTATTGGGAAGATTGTGGGTGGGCTTCACTCGAGAGATCCAGTAACCCCATGTCTTGTAGCCACTTACCTCCCTGCTTTGACAAAGCCCTGGCCTGATCTAAACTACTACCAGACCTATCCTTGTCAGTATCACAGACTAGATTCAAGACTACCCCATTAAGGTCATACATTCCTGCGTGGTCATCCCCTCTGAAACTGCTGTTTGAAGGAACAGCTCCTGACCATTGTTAGGGCTTATATCGATCCAGGACATGACCAGGGATAAGAATAGTCACCAGATGACTTCAAAAGTGTGTATTTATGTCTTTGTAGTGCTCAGCATGTGAGAACTTCGCATGTTGTGTGTTAACTATTGATTGATACTTGTGTTAGATGTATACAACTTGGGTCTCAAGAAAAGAGATATCCACAAACTTGCAGTGATAATCTGTTGTTTCATTTTTGTATTAATACAGGTCAACAACCATTAGAAGCAGGTCATTTGGAATTCCATCACCTGGAAGGTGCAAACCCTTCATGTCTATGGGTGGTGCAGCATCCATTACTAGACAAGGTGCGAGGATCTGATGCACTAGACATGGAAGGTTGCAATAGTCTAACTGGGAAGTCCTCCCAACATGGACGGGGCACACTCCGCACCCTGACTCCCCTACTGGCCCGCACACTGGCAGTTGCCTACTCAGAACTTGATGAGCAATTGAGAGGCTGACAGCAGCTACAAGGGTGTGAATCCTGGCCAGAGTTGTACATGTTACATTTCCAACTTTTAGGGTTACAGACAGGTATTTCCCCATCAACATTGGGGGTGAGGAAGAGTTCTTGTTTGTGTAGGTTTGCTAGTAGGCACATGAGGATGTGCCTTGCCTATTATCTTTATGGCCAGTCCACTACCAGTTTAATGTCTTGAGCAGACACATGGACGAGTAAAGCGATAAATCACCTCATGTTCTTTGATGTTCTTGGTTACAATTGTACCAAACAGGCCACTTGTCTCCATTGTGTAAGGAGTGATGTTCTATCAGTAATGTCTCCCATGTGATGGTGGCCCTATTACATGTGATATGGCATACAATGCACTTCTCAAACAGAGACTGGACAATGCTTAACATTGGTAAATTGGAATTCTTTAGTGACATGAGTGTGCAAACATCACTGGTGCCATCAGCATTAGCGCCTAAATGTTGCCTACTGTACCTTCTCCTTTAGTTATTTGATCGGCAATACTGTTTCAATATTCAATCAATCAATCAGAGCATTTGGAGAATGTACTACTCACTCGTGAGGGTCTCAAGGCGCTAAGGGGGGAGGGGGCAGGGGTGCTGCTACTACTCGAACAGCCAGGTCTTGAGAAGTCTCCTGAAGGTCAGCAGGTCCTGAGTCTGTCGCAGGTAGATGGGGAGGGTGTTCAATGTCTTGGCAGCGAGGTGGGAGAATGATCTGCTCCCGGTGGTTGTTCGGTGGATGCGTGAAAAGGTGGCAAGGGCGAGGTCAGAGGAGCGAAGCTGTTTGTTCCGGTTATAGAAGGTTAGTCTTTTGTTGAGGTATGCTGATCCAGCATTGTGGAGTGCTTTGTGAGCGTGGGTGAGGAGTTTGAAGGTAATCCTCTTGTTGATGGGGAGCCAGTGCAGGTCTTTCAGGTGGGCAATGATGTGGCTGATATAATGAGAAGGCATGTCGAGGATGAGGCATGCAGAGGCATTTTGTGTGCGTTAAAGTCTTTTCTAGAGTTTGGCCATGGTTTCTGCGTAGAGGGCGTGGCCATAGTCCACCCTTCTGCTGACGAGGGCCTGGGTGACCGTTCTTCTTGTTCCGGTGGGGATGCATCTGTAAATTTTTAACCCCAGGTTGCATGCGTGGTTGGTGGGTGTCAGGGCAGCTCACAGTGTGGCCGGCCACCAGGAGTCGTCCCAGGCAGAGAGGGTGGAGCCGAGTATGAGGACCTCAGTCTTGTCTGAGCTTCAGGCAACTGTTTTTCATCCATTCAACGAGGGCCTTCATTTATATGTGGAGGTTGGTTTTGGCGGTGGCGGGGTCCTTGGTGAGAGAGACGATCAGCTTGGTGTTGTTAGCATATGAGACGATGTTGAGGTTGTGAGATCGGACGATGTTGGCGAGCGGTGCCATGTAGATGTTAAAAAGGGTTGGGCTGAGGGATGAGCCTTGGGGTACGTCGCAGGTGATCTTGGTGGTTTCATATCGGAATGGAGGGAGGCGAACTCTCTGGGTTCTGCCGGTAAGGAAGGATTTGATCCAGTCGAGGGCTTTGTCGCTGATCCCTGCGTCGTGGAGGCGTGTGTGTAGGGTGTGGTGGCAGACGGTGTCAAAGGTGGCCAAGAGGTCCAGAAAGATGATGGCCACAGTTTGGCCGTTGTCCAGCAGGGTCCTGATGTCATCGGTGATGGTGATGAGGGCGGTTTCGGTGCTCTGGTTGTTCTCCTCGAGGAAGCATGTCAGTTGTCTGTTGACAATCTTCTCAATGACTTTCGCTGGGAATGGGAGCAGGGAGATGGACCAGAAGTTCTTGAGGTCCTTTGCAAACCTTGTGTTTCTTTAGTAGGAAATTGATCTCTGCATGTTTCCAGCTCTTCGGGAAGGTAGCAGTCTTGAAGGAGCTGTTGAGGATCTTTTTGGAGTTGGGGTGCGATAATGGAGCTCGCTTTGTTGAAGATGTGGTGAGGGCAGGGGTCGGATGTTGAGCCGGAGAAAATGGTGTTCATGATTTTGAATTTGTTGTCATCATCGAGATGTCGGCGGCTGTCAGGGGGGTCTGGGTGTTGAAGCTGCTATGGATGTCTGCGATCTTGCGTTGAAAGATGGTGGCTAGGGAGTAACTGAGGTCTTGCGACTGCAGGATGTTGTTAGAGCTGGAGCTGGGGTTGCAGAGTTCCTTCACGATGTTGAAGAGATCTTTGCAGTTGTGCGCGTTGTTGTTAATGCGTTCCTTGAAGGAGGTCCTTTTGGCGGTTCAAATGAGTTGGTGGTGCTTGCGGCTGGCATTCTTGAGAGCTGCATGGTTGTCTGGTGCCTGTTTGTGTTGTCACTTCTTCTCGCGTCTTCAGCCAGACTGCTTGGATGCCTTGAGGTCAGTGGTGAATCCGACGGCCCTTCTGTCGGTACGTCTGTTCGAGGGTTTCTTGATCGGGGTGAGAGTGTTGGCGCAGTTGTCGATCCATTGTCAGAGGTTGCGGGCAGCTGTGTTGGTGGGGTGGGTTGATGGGTCTCGGGCGAGGGTGGAGATTAGCTGGTCTTTTGCGACCTATTTCCAACTGTGGTAGGGGATTTGTTGCGGGTGGTTGTGCATGGTGTGTTTCTAGAAGGAGAAGTGGCTGTAGCGGTGGTCGGTCCAGTGGAGTTCATTTGTGTAGCTGAAGGTGACGTGTTTGCTGGTGGAAAAGATGGGGTCAAACGTGTGTCCATCGGAATGGGTGGGTGTCGTGATGAGCTGTTTGAGTCTGAGTTTTGCCTGGGTGTCGAGCAGGGTGGTGGAGTTGCTGTTGTTGGCGTTCTCGAGGTGGACGTTCAGGTCTCTGAGAAGGATTTAGTTTGTGGATGCAAGGGCGTCTGTGCTGACGACGTCGGTGATGGAGTCACAGAACTGTGCCTGGGGTCCAGGGGGTCTGTAAATGAGGGTTCCTCTGAGGGTGATGTTGGGATCTATGTGGATCTGGAAGTGCAGGTGTTCAGCGGCGCTGAGGGTGTCTTCGGTGCTGGTCAAAATTCTGAGGGTATTCTTGTGGACGATGGCGATTCTTCCTCCTGGTCTGTTGGTGAGGTCCCTTAGGGTGATCTTGTAGAATCTGGGATGGCTATTACAATGTCAGGCGCAGAGGAGGGGTTCATCCAGGTCTCTGTCAGAAAGGCGACGCCTGGGAAGGATAAGTTGAGTAGGTCCCAGAGTTTGTTGCTGTGCTCGTGAACAAAGCAGGTGTTGAGTAGTATGCATCTGAGATGGTTGAGACGTGCCCTGGTGGAGTGGGCAGGATGTGCAGGTGTTCGGTGGCTGGTGAAACTGCAGCTCTGGCAGGAGAAGGTTCATTCACTAACTGGTGACATGCATCAAAGAGTGAGATGTGGAAATGTTAAGGTCATATGTGAGTGTCTACACTCAGTCTTACAACACAATTTGTGTGTGTTATCCCAACTGGTGATGTGATGTGCCATCTTATTAGGACTATATTGATCCCACCTCTTCAGGTCATGATTTCTGCTAAAGCACATATTGAATTCAAGACTTTCCGTTAACAGTGTGGACATGTTTATTCCTGTTTGGTGACATAAGCTCTCAATGGCATACTAAAAGGGCCAAAGTATACACAGTGATCAGCTATTCTAGTATTGACATAGGAATGGAGTGTAGACAAGTCCATAATTGCATTTGAAGCTGTCTGGGGTCATGACATCATTGTGACAAACTGGTTCAAGGCTATGTAGCATGCTGATGTTGAAGCCTAAATGATGAACCATGAAACTGGTGTGGTCTGTGCACGTTGTGAATGTTTTGTGTTGATATCTGATGGTCAGATATGGCAATACAATTGCAATGAACTACTTTATATGTCATTTCAGATTCATCCCGGGCAAGCGAAGGAGAAGAGACCAACATCATTGGTGACACAGCTAGTCACAGTGGTTCCAGTTGTGACAGTATAGGTATTGAAAGACCCAGTGACCAAGAGGAGGTGGGTAGTGCAAGAGAGGACTCAAGCTAGACTTCATCTTTTACAGAGTCACCCTTCAGTAGACACTCCCAAGTGTTGGCAGATCTCACTGGGTTTGTTCCACCTTCATCCTTGTCCACCACCCCCAGTTTTAATCTAACCCTCCCTGTTGCTCCCCAACCAATTGTACGGGCCGGTTCCCCTTTGAGAGGAGCAATCTCTTTCACTCTAGGCACCTGAGCACCTGCTCCTCTCCCCACTGCACATCCAAAGACCTTAGTACTAGAGGTGAGCGGACATCTCCATTCTGCCCATGGAATGTGCAGAGATTTGCCCCTTCCGCCTTTCGCAATGAAGGCGGAGAAACAAGGCAAATCTCCGCACACTCGGGGGCATAACGGAAGTTGGCCACCCGCCTCCCGCCCGCCCGCCTCCCACCCGCAATATTAAATGGCATTAAAGTCTAAAATAAGATTTTTAATAAACTGCGCAGTTCCAAGAAGAAGGTTAGATGGACAAGGAAGATGACCTCATGATAAGGTAAGTTTTATTTAAATCTTATTTTAGGCTTTAATGTCATGTAATATTACGGGCGGGAGGCGGGCGGCGGGCTGGTGTCGCATAACGGAAATATGCAGAGAGGCACAGAGATTGGTTCAAACTCTGTGCCTCTCCGCGTAAGTCCGCGACTTCCGCCCACCTCTACTTAGTACCCCTCCCACAAACAACAGCACCCCTTCCACCTCCAAATCAATCCCTCTTAATGACCCATCCACACCTTCCACTTCCATAGGCCACCTTGCCAAACATTCCTCGACTTCCCATTCCCAAAGCCCCCCTCCTACAAGTACATTCACACTTTCCTCTTCCAAAACCACCACTATTCAGCCCAAGGACACCCTTCCCAAAACCATACACCCCCATCCCAAATACAATTTGGAGGTGCCTGACCAATGGCTGCTGCTTTGTGATGAAGTTACTCTAGCGGTGTCAGTTAGAGCACGTTTAGTGGCACAGCAGTGTCCTAAGCCACACCAAATGTATATGGACTGCCCATAGGCCTTTTGTTATGTTTGGACCCTGCGGTAATTTGATCAAGTTAAAATATGGTTTGTTTTGGAACCCATTAATCGTGGCAGTACTATTTCCTAGATATTTTGGGAACCTAACAATGTTGCAGAGTTTAAATTGTGACACAATGTTATTGTGTTTACACTTTATGGCAGGTTATGCTACAAATATTTTTGGTGTGTACTTTGTTTGCATACAAAATTTTATATGGTATATGATGGTGATTAGTTTTTATTGGCAGGCATTCATCATAGTGATGATGGCTTGCACCACCTAATTGATCTGATTATTCTAATCTGATACATTGTAATGTATGACTATAAGTGGGTTTTTTCCTCCCTGTTTGGTGATCAATATAAACAGGTTTGTATATTTAAAGGTAAGAACTGGTGCAGAAGTCCCCCAAGCAAAGGGTAAATGTTGCATAGTCGGATATGTGGGAGGATTCCAAATTGGGCCAGACATTAATTGAGGTGCTATTTCATATGCTAAGATTTCAGTTTGTATTGAGCAATGTGTACATCATTGTGCTTGCTGTTCTCCCTATGATGTATGTTGAATATGTGTTTATTGTGCACAAGTTAGTTTTTTGTTTTTCCATACCTGGTGGCTGGTTAGTTGCCATACCGTTTGCGTTATGTTTCTTACACATGATGCTATTGTTTGTCCCTGATATACTTTAAGCCAGTGGCCTGTGCACTGAGACATTCAGTGGCCAAAGGAGCCAGACTTTCAGGGTGCCCCTTGATTGAGCCAACCCTGTTCTAGAGAGTGTTGCCATGATGACCTTGAAATACTTCTTCCACAGATTGGTTTAGTTCACATTTTCCCAAAACTACTTTTTAATGTGGGTGATATGTGAGTCTATTACAGAGATTGTACCAAGAAGGTGTGCTTATGTTTCATAGAACCTCCATACTTAAGTGTTATTCATATCAAAACAGGTCCTAGCATGTTAGAAATGGGAGGGTGTCACAAAATTTATTCGATGTAATGTAATTAGGAAGCGGCTGTTGTGTTACAATACTAAAAACACACATCACAATCCATAAATATTAGATGTAAACAGATTTGGAATTTGGAAGGGTGTGCCTGTGCAGTGACCAGCCCAAAGATGGCATCTAAGAAGTGAATTTATATCCTACATTCAAAGCTGTTTAAATAGGGACCCATAAAATAGGTTTGGACTGGGCCACCTAAACAGCTCAAAATGCCCCTGCCTTTGCATCTATTTACTTGAAAGTCAACAGAAATGTGGTAGAGTGTGTCTTCCTGGTAGCTATGTCCATGGCAGTGTCAGTTTTGAATGTCATCAAGCAGCAGCAGCAGCAGGACATGTACAATCGACTCCATGGTGGCACAGGATGTGCGAAGCGAAGTGCAGGTGAGTTTTAGTAATATTTTGTCCCTTTTCACCAGCTCAGTTGTGGAGGTTTGGCCACCTCATTCACGTTGGTGGGAAGGCATGTTGTGATTGGGGTGGGGATAACACAGTTGGTCCAACCTTTGACAGAGGCATTGGCCTATCCAGCCACTGTGGTGGTCAGGATTTCGTAGTGGCAGTGGTGGTGCCACAGAGGTCTTTCATTGAAGAAACCATGTGAATCATTATAGGGCTGGCGGACCACTACCTGGGTGGCGGTAAATCTGATTTCATTTTGATAGGGGTACAATGACCGCCAAATGTAATCAGGCCTTAAACCTCGGGAAGGTACTGCTGTTTTTCAGAGCGGATAAGACTTTTTTAAAGGATTTCTACAGGGTTTTAAATGTAGGGGGGTATAGGGAATAGTAGTAAATGGTAGATCTAGTGTTAGTTTGTGATTTTATGAAGTTTTACTAGTAGGTTTGTTAATTTTGTTTACTAGTATTTTGTGTTAGGCTTGGCTAAAGTTTGCTAGTAATATATTTATTATCTTAGGTAATATGTTTTGTTAGGTGCTTTGTATAAATTAATAATGATTATCTTACATTTGATCATACTGTTTTTGTGGGTGGGTATTGTATCATATTTTACAGGGTTACAGATCAGAAGGTATTGTGTGGCCATTTGAATTTTGCGAAAATACCTGGCTTCTACTAAACAATGTTTTCAATTTTGATTTCTATAGATTTTTCAGGTTTCTGGAAGCGTTTCTTTTCTAAAATTTGTTTTGAGTTTTTATGGTTCATTAGGACTTTGTATTGTTTCAGTTGATGTCTATTGCACCTGTTTTATTGGTATTTTTTACGATAATTTTTCAGTTTTTGGTGGATTATATTTTTGACTACATGAATACGAAGGAAAATCTGCATCTACAAAATAGTTATATTGAAGTTAAATATTATATTGTATTATGTATGCATATTTTATGTGATTGGTACTTGTTTATTGTTGTAGTTAATTTTATTTTTAAATGTTATACATATTAACTCTATTCATCAGTCTTATTTGTAATTTTCGTGGTATATTTTTTGACTGATGTTATAAAATTTATTTTTAAAATATTTAGTGTAAAACTATTTTAGTTAAGCAGATTTGGATTATTCCTTTAGTTTATTGGGTGCTGTGTAGGAAACATGTTTTTCATAACAGGATTAAGGCAATTGATTCTAAGTAGGGTACTCCTTTGTTGTTTACAAAGATTTGTTTACATGTAGTATGTGGTATATTCTGTTGGTTTGTTTGATAACTTTAGGTTTAATATGGGTTTCTGATTATATCATCGGTAGTTGTTGGTAGCATTGTTCTCTTTGTAGGGATTCTATGAATCTGTAGAGTGTAGGTTGGGTTGTGCCTAGTGTGGCTTAGAAATCATCATACCATCCTTAGCCTTAGCTTCTTGAGGCATGGTACTGTTGTAGACATTCCACCATGGTATTTGAAATGTGGATTTGCAGCTGTTTACAAAGTTGTACAATCTGTCAAACCAAATATAATCAAAGTAGTCAATTAGGGAACTTAAATTGAGTTTGTTTTGTTGGTAGGAAGGGCTTTTACCATGAGTAAATTCCATTGTGACAAAGGCTAGTGCAATCATTATTTTTAATTTCAAAGACAAATTAGCTATTTGTTGACGGTGTCTGTAAATGCTTTGCTTAAAGTAGTAGTAACAGCCTGGTATGGCTATGTGTGGGATAGTTTGAATCCTTGCTTGTTTAAAATTGTTTAATTTAAATGTGGTATGGTAGTTCGTAGTCATTGATACTTTGCTTATGCCGTAGTAGGTCATATATGACTAGTATATAAATGTTTTGATATTCACTGTGCATAGTGTGTATCTGAGTGGATGTTTGAGGGTCCATTTTGAATGTCTCATCCATCATTCATGTTTGACATTGGCTTATTTTCAATAAGTTGTCGGTAGAAAAAAAGTATAATGTGTTTATCATTGTTAAGCTTATCCTGAAAGAGGAAGGGTTCTTTAATATGTGTCGTTGGTCAGTGTTCAGGAATTTGGATCTTGGTACCTTGTAGTGGCAGGACAGTATCACTGGTAGCCTGTTTAGTTTGTGCCATTAAGCATCTTAAGGGGGGTATGGCTGGTAGCTGACCTGTGATGTGTTCAGGAAATATAATGAGTATGGGCTACATGCACGAGGATTAAAAATAGCGACTTCCGGATTAAAAATGTGCATCTCAATTTGTAAATAACTGATTCTAATGTATGCAACTGATTAGAGTTTGATTTGTGATTCCTAGTGGGTTACAAATAGACCTACCGTATGAATATCAATGAGATAGGTTACAATTTGTGATCTATTAGGGATCACAGCCATCCCACAGGTGATGGCCTGCTGGGGTATGTGATTGCTTTTTAATAAACCAATTGTTTTTTTTTTTAACACAGTCCATTTTCCTTAAAGAAAATAAGATACTTTTAAAAATAAAAAAATGAAACTTGAAAGTTTTTGATTTTTTATAACAGGCAGTGGTCCATGGGACCACTACCTGCTCTTAAAAAATATTTTTACAACCATTCTCAAAGGAGGAGGGGGCCATTTGTTACCCTTTCGCATTTGCAAATGATTTACACCAAACTTTCTAATGGTGGTAAACTGTGGATGTTTTGCACCAGCATTACAGTCACTAAACATTCATACGTACCTTTTGGATTCGGTATCAGGAAGGCATACCCTAAACATGCCCCTTGCAAATACCGAATCGCAAAACCCAAAGTTACTCAATTTGGACTTTGTACATACCTAAAGGCATTTTTTCGGTCACTAATGACCTGATTCTGCGAATTGGGCAATTTACAATGTCTAAAATGTTTGTACATCTAGCCATTAATCTTTTAGTATTTTAATTGTTGGCATACCTTATTCTGATTTCGGTTACTTTTGGCGTGTTGGTGTGTTCAATTTAATTAGTACCAATATCATCTAATATTTAGTACATTTTCAATGAAAGATTTCCATTCTTATACTTTCTTGGTGGTAAACGTAGCCCATGAGAGAGTAATCGATTCCCTTTCAGTGATGTGATGTGTTGTGCACTTTCTGTCATTATGTCTGAAAATATTGTAATCATACAAAGAACTAAGGGCCATATGTTGGGAATTTTCATTTTGCATTTCCCAAATGTCTAATCCCAAGAAATAGCTATTTAGAAAATCCAAAAGGGAATGCAAAAAAATATAAACTTCCATCTTGCCATTCCTACATAGTAGGAAACTCTATAAGGAAATTGTTACTTAGGAAATGCGGAGCCATTAATTCCTACTGGAAATATCCAAATTTGCAATTTCTGAATAGGAAATCTCTAATTAGGAAGTGCAAAACTAAGGTCCTTCTTAATGCACCTCAAAAAAAGAGGTGCACATGTAATGCGCTCAAATGCCCTAGGGGCATGGACGTGCTATATGGCCCTATAAAAAATGCATTTTGAACATGGTTACGATCTTCTTTGAGTTGATGGGAATAGCATTTCCATAATGCACATTTCGCATTTAGGAAATCCTTTGTCCCTATTTGTGATTTCCTATTGAAGGAGTCACAAAATACTATTTTGATCCATTAAGAAATGTTAATTTGCCTTTCCATATGAACAAAGGCAGATAGGGAATCGCAAAATTAGATTTCTACCCAGTAAAAGTCTACCCAGAATTTCTACTCAGTAGAAATCAACATTTTGTGATTCCTTAGCTGCCTTTGTACATATGGAAAGGCAATTTAGCATTTCTTATTGCAGTAAAATTGCGATTCGGTCCACAAGAAATGCTAAATTCTTTTCTACATATGGCCCTTTATGTTTAAATTTTGAATACATTTCTAATTGACATACAAAATTATGATACTCATTTATTTTTTTTATACTGACATATCTGTACTTGCTGGAAATTGCAGTCTTCATTTTCAGGTTTTCTGTTGAGGGTGTTGTAAAGTGGGTCAGGGAGCTCCCATTCTGTTGGGAAAATTTTTTTAGTTTTATATTATACATTTGTTTGTTGGTAGGTTGTGGGGCCTGAAGGAGTTTAATTATTTTTTTAATGTTTTAGGGTAACTTGGTGTTTAGACATTTTATCAATTAACTTAGGGCCTGATTACAATGGCAGGAGACCGCCACCAACAGCCTGTCGGTGGTGGTCTCCCTGCCATTTTCAACAACTTTACTGCCCGCCCCCTTTGGATGGTCGGCAGCTGTGTGGTGGTTGGAAAGACCAACTGCCATGGATCCTTTTATTGGAGGCAGAGTAATGCCTACAATGGTGGCAGTACCTTCGAGGCACTGAGTAGTCATTACGATGTTTCTTTCCGCCAGCCCTTTCATGGTGGGGAACCCGCCATGAAAAGGCTGGCGGAAAGGGACATTGGAGGTCCCTAGTGGGTGATATGAGTGGGGTGTCTTATAATTAGCCCTGTGGGACCACCGTCTTGTAGGCGGGTGGTCACAAATACAATATGATGGCTTGCAATTGGGCACAATTATTTTGAGTGCCCTTTTTTAGGCATGTGACTGAATTTTATTATTAGTTTCTCGATGTTGTAGTAAGTACATTATATAACGGTAAAGACATGACAGCAGTATGTATTGTTAGTTATGTGTTAATTTACTTTTTATAATGGATTAATTTATGACTTCATGTACATGAACTTTTTACTTAAGTGGAAGTAGTCTTCAGGTTGTGTTTGGAAAATCCAACATAGTATTTTTTTTTAACCTTTTGTAATACTAAATAACCACATTATATGTGTTTTTATATAGTTATTTTAATTGACCATATAATTGTTTTGGTTAGTGTTCTTTTAGTTCAATTGTTTTCCGTTATTGCCTTTCATGGCTAATGCTAATAGTGCTTAATTTATATTGTTGAAAATATATTTAGATATTTTTCTTTTAGTATGAATGTGTTATTTATGTATATGTTAAGGATTATTATTATTTAATGTGAAAATGTCAGTACTTGTTGGAAATGTTTAGAGGGGTAATTTATGTTTGGTTCAGTAAAGTAAAATTGGTATAATGTTCTTAGAATATTCATTTGTTTTTAATGATTATTTTTAATTTTTGTTTAACTTAAAATGTTGTTATTTTTATTTATTTTAATAAAAATTATTTATTTGTTGTGATGTTAATGTAATCTATATTGTTTCACTAGAGAGAGCAGTATTGGCTCCAAATTGGCTGCAAGGGTGTAAGTACTCAAAGTATATGAATACAACACTCAACCCTCAAATGGCCCCACTGCTCTGAGATCATATATCCAACAAAACAAATGTGTACATATGAAGCGAGTGCTTTGGAAGTACAAATAAATTATTTTGAAAGTTCAGAATTTTAATAATGCTAAATGTCTATTCAAATTCTTGTCACATGAAATACGAACTTCTCAAGTACGGGCCATGGTGTAATATTTCAATCAAAATGTGTCTTTGTACTTGTTGCAACATCAAACAGCAGTCCAGCTAATACATTTCAGCTCCAACATGGAACTTCATCGGGGCTAAAAGTGAATAAAATATATATTTATGTACAAACATAAGTAGGAACAAAAAAGTTAACACCAAAATACATGAACCCCACCATTGTGCTTATACATATTTACACAAAAAAAATTGAAAAACATACCATGGCTCCCTACACCAACAAAAAACATATACCACCACCATACATCACCTAACACGTGATCTAGTACTTATAATAACTCTATATTAATAGGTCTCTAGTCAATCTATCATCATCTTGTTGGGCACTTTATACATTGCCTATAATTCATAACATATGAAATGGAAGTACCTATGCATGCACTAGTTACATCAAAGATGGACTATGGCAATCTTCTCTATTTAGGGACCTTGGAGAAGAATTTGAGCCGCCTACAGGTCTTACAGAATGCCGCTGCCCGACTAGTGCTTAGACTACCCAGAAGAGCCGCATCCTCAGCGGCCCTCCGGTCTTTGCATTGGCTCCTGATCAGAAGCAGGGTAGAATTCAAAGCACTATGCACGTGCCATCGGATCATCAATGGGAGGTCTCCTCTCCCTTTGAAAGGACTGCTGACGTCTTACGAGCCGTCCCGCTCCCTGAGATCTTCCGGCTCAGGACTCCTGGCTATCCCCAAGGTGTCTGGAGCACGGATGGGCGGAAGATCCTTTAGGTACCTTGCAGCTTCTAGATGGAACAAACTACCCATGGGATTGCGACTAGAACCATCAGAACTAATCTTTAGAGCCAAGCTTAAAACTGCACTATTCGTACAGTAAGGTATTCCGCTTCTGTAGGTTCCAGTAAGTATCTGCTCCTCAGCGCGGGGACACGCCGCTGTGCGTCACCAAGCGCTTTACAAAACCCCCTAAAATAAAAATAAAATAAATAAAATTTACATTCAAAGATGTGTAGTGTGTAATTATTATGGAACTCTTTAGCTGGCCAACGCTTACTACATTCGTAACAAAGAATGTTGCAACAAGTTAAGCTATGTTATGGTTTCTCAAAGTTTTTGATACCTTCTCTTGATTAATAAAGCACAAAAGATGTAGAAAACACTTAAATTACTTCTACCATGTTTAAATCCCTTATGTTAATTATGACCCAAGTATTAAAAAACTACAAAGACACCTCACTGTAATATAATTTGAACAATTATACCCAAAATTTCTTCCCTTTTCTCACTTTTATTGAGTTTGTTTGGTGATTATTCATTGATAGTGTACACCAAATTATCAAAAAGGTAATGATTCCTTATCCCCAGTGGCTTCTAGGAGAAATGAATAGTATCAAGGCATGTATTAAGATCCCTGTGCCAATTTCTATACCTAGGACATGCACAACTTATGACAATCATAACCCACAAATATCGTTACTTTAACCTAATATTATTCAAAATCAAAACAAATCCGTCTTTCTTCTCAAGCTCCCATGCCCTTAATACCCTGCTCATGTATTCAAAGCAGCAGCCCCAGAGTCCAGGTCCACCAGCCTGTGTGTATTACATTTGAAGGATGAGACATCCCTTCCAGACGAGGTCTTTCTCGTTTTCCGTTGTTCATTTCAACCACCCATTTAAGTTATAAACAGGCCAATCATGTTGTCCAAACATTCAAACTCACCAATCCAAAACTTCACCTAATCTTACAACCTGATGCCAATTGACTCCGTTCGGACCAGAAAGGAAACCTGATTGGATGAGTATAACATCCAATGGCTCATCTCCAAATGGGTTTATGAACAAAGAGGTAAAAATGTTAAAACCTGACTGGATGAGTGTACCATCCATTAGCCTATCTTTATACAGTTCTGTGAAAAAAGAGATGAAAAGGAGTCATTGTAATACAGCTTGTCATTTAAGAGTCGATTGGGAGAGGATGTAGCCTTGCGGCTATAGCGGTCAACGTCGAAGCTGGGGAACCGGTTTCGAGCCTCGACTACGACGCTCAACATCCTGTGATTCTGGGCAAATCACTTAAACTCCCCGTGCATAAGAAAAAAGAAATGAATTGTGTCCTTGTGTACCGAAACTGGTGCTATATAAAGTGCTCTGTTACCCGATTTATCGGGTCTAGTTCGTGCTATATAAAACTTCCCCGCAAAAAAAGAGAGAAAACTAGCCCTCTCATTCAGGAAGGCCACCTCTGATCACTGACCTTTTTATACTTCTGATTGTCACAGCCAGGCAAAAATGTAAAACCTGAATGGATGAGTGTATCACCAATTAGTTCATCTTCATACGGTTCCATGAAAAAAGAGAGGAACAGGAGTAATTGTAATTCAGCTTGTCAGTAAGAGAGAAAACTATCCCTCTCATTCAAGAAGGCCACCTCCAATCACAGACTTTCTTATAATTATAATTGTCGGAGTCAAGGCTCCCGACAACCTCCAAGCCCAAGCCTTCACAGCGTTTGTGATTTATCACCGCAGCCCTAAAAATAAACAAGCATTGGTAATGCATCGGTTTCAACTATGTGATGAATAAAGTGCTGTGTTTAACAATTATGGTCTGGCGGAAGGAAAGAGCTCCTGACAAATAACATAGGAGTGGAGAGGATGTGGCACAGCAGCCAGAGTCAGTAACTTGAGAGCTGGGGATCCTGGTTTGAGTCTCAGCAGCGCTGCCCAACATCCTGTGATTCTATGCAATATCTCCCTGATGATGAATTGTTATATAGATATGTTGCAAGAGTAAAAAGCAAAAAGAGGCAAAACTGTATGAATAAATAGTTCTACTAAAGTCGATGTTAACAGTATTTCAACTAGGGGAAACTGAAAAGAGAAGCAGTCGAGGAACACACATTGGTAAATTCAGGAAAGCATGCTACAGTCCATAGAAATGGAAGGAAAGTAAGTAGCACACACAGGAACCAATGAAAAGCCAGGAAAGAGAGAGGCAGGGTCGAAGTCCGCTTTAAGTTTATATTAAAAACAATGGATTTCTCAAGCACAGCACATGGGCTGTGCAGGCGAAACAAAAATACGAGTAATTTAGGCAAGTGCAAATCACAAAAGACATTGACAAATGAGATCGCTGTATTTCTAAACAACGCACATATAAACTAGGCATGTCTACAACAATCTCAAAAGAATCTAAGCACAGATGAAATCTCTACCATACATTGTGCTAAGTTAGGTTAAGGTGATCCAATTTATCAACTGTATGGGTCAGAGAAGAAACAAAGGTGAATCTTGGGTCTCAACAACATCCAATAAAAAGCTTCCATATTATTCATATTGAATTCCCCATATTGTCAGTACTACATTAGAATTGCCCATATTATAGGCCAAAGATTGAACCTTTGTGTACACCCTACCATTTATCCACCATTATTCAGTCCTATTTTTACCAGAAAACAGTACATGATGGAAAACAACCTAGCGACAATAACATCCCCAACAGTAGAGGATGTGGCCTTAGGGTCAGAGCCACCGACTTTGGAGCTGGGAAACCAGGTTTGAGCCTTGGCATCGGCTCCACATCCTGTGAGTCTGGGCAAATGACTTAATCTCCCTGAGTCTACCAAAAATTAATGTGTTCTCATGTAACGCAACTGGTGCTCATGTAAAGCTCTCCAATACCTTTGGGTTGAGTTTGCGATACATACATTTGCAAAAAAAAGCCAAAAAATACAATACAGTCCAGAGTGGAAACAATAAGGTTGGTATGTTGATCAGGTGCAAACAGTAACAAATCCGAGGCCTCAGGATTATTCGTATTGAGTTAAAAAAAACATGATTTGGACCAAGAAAGTTAGTTTAAAATAGCAAGAGATTACCATTGGTTCGAACCAGAAAGAAAGAAGTCAAATTTGTCTGTTAATTGGCTTAAAACAACATCCAATCAAAAGCCTTCACTGCAAATTAACCCTGCACCCGAGAAACGTGTTCAATTTATATAACTACTATTAGCACATCCTATTCAGACAAAAGAAGAAATATATCACAAACTTGACTATAGAAAAACAGATATCATCTGCCTTCAGGAAACTTGGGCGTTGGAACCTGTTCATATCCAGGGTTATTTGACTTTTAATACTCCAGCCGTAAGAGGTCTAGGACGTCGGCCCAAGGGAGAATTGTGGACGCATGTATCTAACTCATTATGTCTGGACAAGATCTCAACTAAAGGGGAGGATCGTTACCATCAGATTTTTGAATTTTCAGTAACAAGCGCAAAAAGAATCCTTATGGTGAACTTTTATAATAACGTTTCTGCAGAGAATATGAGGGCCGAGTTCTCTTGTATTGCCGAGAACCTGGATGCTATTTGTACCCTGACTACTGTGGACTCTACTCTTTTATGGCTATGAGATTTTAATTTTGCATCATGTAGACCATTGAGTTAAAAAATCTGTGGGTACCCGATGGATCAGGGGGTCTCTAATTGTCATTTTACACATTCTAAGCTGGGCAACCACCTTAATGATATGATGTCTCATTACGATTTGGGTTTCGCCAATGATTTATTTCCTTCTCCTATTCCCATGTCTGATACTTTTAATGGAAGAGGGTTATCCTCTATTATAGATTTCATTTTGGTTTCATTCACATTTGCCTCTAGTCTGCTATCTTTTGATATAGGGACTGTGGTCTTGAGCGATCAATACCCGCTTCGCCTTAAGTTCCACCTGCAAGCTTTTGGGCCCTTGAGGAATACAACTGTTAAGAGTATGGCGGGCACACTGGAATTGAATAAAACTAATGGATATGCTATTCGCTGGTTGAATGTTGAACCTGAGGTATTTACCAAGCGGCTAATCTCTACCCATAAAACTGCTTTTGATATCTGCCTCAGTGAGTTCTCCCTTCCGGAAGAAGTCACCTCCTCTTTTAATGAGATAACTAATGAGGTCAAAAAGCTATTGTCGGTCAAACGTTGGTTCTTCCCCTAAAACAACTGGTTGGTTCGATAGCGCTTGTACTAAAGCGTATTCCAGTCTTAAACTGGAACTTCATAAACATCCCAGATTACAACGGGAGGTAAAGAGGGCAAGTGCCACTTACAGGAAAGCAGTAGCAGATAGAAAGAGATCACTGAGGGGAGAAGCGTGGGGGAGTTACATGAGGCCGCACAAAAAAAGGACTCTGTGGCCTTTTGGAAAATCTTAAGAACTCCACCCATGATAGGGGATGGGGGACCTACCATTGAATTGGCCATTTCAGAAAAGAACTGGATAATCCATTACTCTGCCCTATATAACAGTCCATCTCTTAATGAGTATCCACTTTCTCAGTCCCCGTCCACATACAAGGCAACCTTCATGTTACTCTGGATGAAACTATGTTAGCCCTTGAGCGTAGTAAAGGGGGCAAGGCCCCTGGTCACGGTGGGGTTCCAGTTGATTTGTTTAAGTCAAATGTAATGTTATGGGCCCCTCTTTTAACACAGCTGATTAATGCCAGTGACGGCTCCACCTTCCCTAAGACTTGGTTTGAATCAATCATCGTGCCAATCTTCAAGAAGGGAGATCATCAAGATCCTGTTTGCTACAGACCGATCTCCCTTCTTGACTCTATGGTAAAGGTGGTTGGCCGAGCCATCCTCCAACATTACAGGATTGGGCAACTGAATCCAATGTTTTATCTGAACTGCAGTATGGGTCCTGGGGAGGGCCTGGGTACCCTTGAACAAAGTCTTAACCTGGCTATGTTAGTTGGGAAGTACACACAAGCAAAAAATGGGAAACTATATTTAGTTTTCGTTGACTTGGCTGCAGATTTCGACTCTGTTGTCCATGCGAGGCTATGGGAGACTCTTGCCGATCTTGGGGTGGATCATGGCCTAATCACTTTCCTGCACCGTTTTTATGAGCGAGCTTCAGAAAGTGTTAGATTTGGGACTAAGGGGCAATGCACATCGGGATTTCCTGTTAGAAGAGGGGTGCACCAGGGCTGTGTGCTGGCCCCCTATCTTTTTAACTTATATATAAACGGTATGGCTGACACATTTCTTAAGGGGGGCTCAGACTTTCCGAAAGTTGGTGGAATAGGAATTCCTGCTCTCCTCTATGCCGACGATGCGGTCATTATAGCGTGCACAGGCAACGGCCTACAAAAAGCCCTGACTAGTTTTAGTGCTTTTATGGGTGACCTGGGATTAAAAATAAACCTCTCTAAGACCTTTACAATGAATTTTGTACCTGGGTCTCAGAGCACAACTGGCCGAGACATTTTTCTGGAGGGAAGCAAGATAGCTAATACAAGGACCTTTCATATCTAGGTGTCCTCTTTAGCTACAACGATACTTGGAGCCAAGCAATTGCCCAGAAAAAATTGTCCTTTAAAAGATCCATTAGTGCCTTGAACACTTTTACCAAAAGATTAGGGAGAAAACCACCCAAGGAGCTTATACAAATATACAAGGCTCAGCGTGTATAGGCTGCGGTATATTTGGCTGGGGTTTGGGGCATTTCTAATCCCACCTCCCTGCAAACACTAGAAAATCTCTTTCTTCGTTTAATTCTTGGTGTTCCACCTGGTACGTCTTCTTTTGTTTGCCATGAGGAGTTGGGTCTTTCATATATTTTGGATCCTATTGAACTTGAGCCCATACTCCCTTGGCACAGGTTTTGGTCTAGTGAACATACCCAATTAAATTGCGATGTCCTGCACGATTGCATGAAGCTAGATGGAGCATTGAAAATTCCTTGGCTCAGGCATATATATTCCAGTTTGCCAACGATCTTGGTCATCCTGAGTATTATTTAAGACCGAACTCAACGACCCAAATGTCAAGGAAATCCCTGAAGAAAGATTGTTTGGCTATATTGGGATCTGCGAGATTAGCGGTTGAAGCTCCAAAACCCACAGTTATCTACCATCAGCTAAGGCTTACAACCTTCGACATGGAACCTTACTTAAATTTTGTCTCCAAAGATCATGACAGTATGTTATTAATGAGATTCCGGTTAGGAATAGTCCACAGAATGTTGACTATCCCGCTAATGAATGAGTGGTCAAGAGAACTCCCTTGGTGTATGTGTGACTCTACATCAGAACAGTCTACCATTCACATAGGGCCCGATTCACAGAATGAACTTAAGACTAAATCCTAAACTTACTACTATTTTGCTATTCACAGAATGCACTTACTACTTTTGGCATTCACAGAATGCACTTACTACTTTCGGGATTCACAGAATGAACTTACTACTTTTGGGATTCACAGAATGAACTTACTACTTTTGGTATTCACAGAATGAACTCAAGACTACTAACTTTATGTCCGGCGCCGGGCAGTAATTTCAGCCACCGGGCCGAAATTTACGGCACTCTGGCAGAATTTACGAATACACCCTGTAATTTACGGAATAGTGCCGTAATTTACGATTACGGGCCGGAAATTCCGATTTCGGGCCGGAAGATACGAATTTTGGCAGTTGGTCATGTTAGACAAGGGTAAACACCTGTTCAAGTCCCTACCATCCCCCACCAGGGATCAGCTGATACACTGCAGCCAATCCCAGCCCACCAACATGGATAAATGCAGAGCAGACACAAACAAAACTTTTTAGCATGTCACTGAATGTGTTCGTAGCACTGCCCCTTGCCATGCGACAAAACTACTTGAGGAGGAGAAGGAGAGCTGAGAGGATTTTTAGGCAAAGGATCAACCTATTTGGAATGACCAGCCAAGATATAAGGGGCAGGTACTGTTTCCCACCAGAAGTCATCTTGGATATGGTCTGTGAGTGGGAGCAGGAACTTGATTCTGTGACCTGCTGATCACATGCAATACCAGCATGTCTCAAGATCCTGTCTGCCCTACACTTCTTTGCCACTGGGTCATTTCAGAGGGTCACCAGTGACCTTGTGGGCATTTCCCAGGTGAGCCAGTTGCGGTGCCTGCATCAGGTACTGAGATGCATCACTGCTAGAGCCCCCAACTACAAATGCCACATACACTGGCCATGAGACAAACCGCAGCAAGAGATTTTTATCTTCTTGCACAATTCCCACGTGTGCTGGGTGCAATTGACTGCACCCATGTGGACCTTCAGCCACCCCGCTACATTGCACACATCTTCTGCAACAGACACAGATGGCATTCCATCAATGTGCAAGCTGTCTGTGATGCCAGTGGGAGGTTTATCGACGTGCATGCAGTGTTCCCAGGCAGTACGCATGACAGCTTCATATTCTGCATGTCACCTCTTTCCCGGCGTATGGCTGCAGGAGAATTTGGCAACATGGGGCTACTGGGTAAGAACCAAGCATTAAAAATGAGTGATATGTGCCATTGAAATGTCTGAATGCCCCCCAATATTAACCATTGTACAATGAGAATCAGGGCCCAAAAGACACTGCATGTACGAATGTATAGATCATGCTCTGTGCAAGTTAAAAAGGGAAATGTTAACAACTGCCCTTTCTTCCCTCCTCAGGTGATGCTGTCTATGCACTCTCCCCACATCTCCTCACCCCTTACAGGCATGCAAACACTGTACCTCAGCGTAGGTACACGATTCAGATGTCTCCACCGTACAGGGGGGGTGCTGCAGTACTCCCCAGAAGTCGTGTGCAAGATTATATTAGCCTGTTGTTTTTTGCACAACATTTCTCTAATGTATGGCTTACACATGCCTCTGGAACCGCGGCTAGCTCTGAATCTGGCAAACTGGGTCATTGCATATGACCGACGGCAGGGCGTGCAAGTCTGTGATCCGCTCGTTGCCACATTTTCACATGAGCAACCTGTAGTGTCATGGCCAAAATGTGGTTTGCTGTCTGTTGTCAATGATGACACTTGGATAGGCACTACAGTGTCAATAAATCCCACCCTGAGATGACTTTTCAAGCCACATGAACTGCATGCAAATCACAGCCGCTGACAGTAGTCAAAAGGTGGAGTGTGCCTCAGGTCATGTGCCCATGTCAGCGATCAGTGTAGTGGACATCCCTAAAACCAACTATTCACGCTGTTGACAAACAATACATGTCCTGAGAGACATACCTGGACCACATGAGGATGGGTCACCAATTCACAAAAGGTTACATACTTAGGCCTGTGACCTCCACAGATTTGACTCCACCACAAACGATGGCCCTGAATGTGAGTGATGATGTCATGGGAGAATCAGGCACCATGGCCCAGACCTAACTGGTGCATCCCAGCATATCAGCAGGGATGCCACAGTTATTGTGCCTCACAGCAGACACCCCTAGCACCATCATGGATATGCTGCATTTACAATGCGGCGCCCAACGGGGGAAAGAATAGACAGAAACATGATGCATATGCTGCCATAAAGGTGAAGCACTGCTGGAGTTGCGTTGCAAGTGCAATGCAGCACCAGCAAGGAAAGCGGGGACCCTATGCCTAACATGCTGCATCAATCCTTATGCCTCCAACAAGCAGGCGCAGGGTACTGACGCAGCATGGCCATTAAAGTGACTGAGTGAAATGTTTTAGATTTCACTCTGCCACTTTTAGGAGGCATTCCTGTGCTGGATCCCCCCCCTGCGCAGGAACGCTCAACTGTGGCACAGGGCCTTACAACATGACACATTTCACAGATGCTTCACGTTGAAAATAAGCCACAGCATGGCGTTGGCCTTGCGCTGCAGCTGCGTCACAAAATTGACGCAACTGTGGCGCAAATGTGGCATACAGGGCTAGTAAATCTGCCCCCATGTGTCTGTGACATATCCACACTGCTCCACACTAATGTTACCTAACACATCACACTACTCTGATACTGAGCACTCAATGTGGACTACATGTCCCATAATGCAAAGCATGAGAAAATGAAACTGGGCTCTGATGTTATGTCAGCTCCCCCTGCCTGTGCAGAAATGTCATTAAATGATCTGTTCCCCCTTTAGATACATATTCATGATTCACACCTGCACTGTCATTTCACTTTTTACTACAACAGAACAACAGGATGGCAGTGGATTTGATTACAGATTGTGGATGGACCATGATGAATTCAAAATGGCTGCCAATTACTTCCTGTGATGTATTTCCTGTCCGTATGACCTCTGTATGTATACATTTCCTGTCTGTATGACCTCTCCTGTATAATATAATGTGTTCCGGGTCATTTTCGGAAGTTACGGCGCAAAATCGTAACTTCCGGTGTCGCGCAGTAATGCGCATGCGCGTAATTTGCAACCAGGAACCGGAAACTACGTTTTCGGGCCTCAAATTCCGAAAATAAACTGGAAGACATCATTTCATACAGACAATGTTATATAGGAAGTGGGAGAAAGGAAATACCTCACAGGAAGTAGTTGGCAGCCATATTGTGTTCATTCTGAGTCATCCTCTATCACTGAACAGATCCTCAGCCACCCTGCTGCTCTCATCAAACTTATTTCCCCATAATGGTTGAGGATTATGAGGAGAGAGCAACCCCTTTCTCAGAAAGGGAGTTGAAAATCTTGGTACAGGGGGTGCTGGAGAAATTTCCCCAGCTATATGGGGACCCTGAGCACCAGCCGAGCACTGCAGTCCGGACCAGGCTGTGGGCCAACATTGCCGAGCGCTGCAGTACAGAGGGAGTGTACACCAGGAGTACTAGGGCATGCTGCAAGCGCTGGGAGGACCTAAAGCGCTGGGCCCGTCACAAGGCTACAGAGCTGGCTGGCCTGTCTTCCCAGCACCATGTGCATCGTCCTCACCTCTCCCCACTGTACAGGAGGGTCCTGCAAGCAGCTTCGCCGACCCTCCATGCTCAGCTGGAGGAGCATGAGCAGCAGGGACCTAGTAAGTGTATCATATGCAATATGTGTCTGGGAGTATGATGTGAGTGAAACAGTGCTGTACCATTGTGTGTCCCTTGCCTCCAATCATCAATTCCGCGTCCAAGCAGCAGTCACCAAGATTAAAGTAGCACACTGTGGCATATGGACTGTACAGGGCAGAGTGCATTTTGGGAGTTGTACTTTCTTCATGATAACTGGGTATATAAGCCACACTCATGCATTCATATTGAATTCTGCTCTGCCAGCACCACTAACATTGAACCAAGTAAATCATAACTGATGTGTGCATTGGATGAGCAATGGTACAGAGACAGTCCAGTGTGCGCATGGCAGGCCATAGGGTATTGGATGTTGTGATTTCCATTGCACCTTTAGAGTTGGGTTCCAATTGAGACACATCATCATGTGCCATGGAGTCAAGACAGACTTTGAGATCCTTGCATTACTCGTAAGTGTTCCTAAATTTGCAAGGTGTGTCCACTGACAGACGTCTCACCCTTAGTGGCCTGTATGACATTTCACATGTACAGGTAGCTGTCACAACCACCCACCACTGTTCACCGGTGTACTGCACTACCTTTTAAGTCAACAAAGCCAATATGTTACACTGGATTGTCTGATGATGTGTGGGGAGGGCCAAAGGCTAAACTCACAATGTAGCTAGAGAAGTAGTCCAGACCCAATGTGGATGTGTGACCCACATTCGCCTTGTCCCATACAATGCTCCAAAGAAGATGACACTTGTCCAGACGTTAAATAGCTGAAAATCCATACCAATGACAAGAATCTAATAAATCTGGACTCTTCATGTTCTCATTTGGTGGACTGGTTTTTGAACATGCACATGTAGCAATGACAGGACACACAGATCACAAGAATGCCAAGGTTGAGGTTTGGCCATTAATGTCGTGTAAGGTAGAACAATACACATGAGATGCCCAAGTCAAACTCAATTCTGTATATGACAGTGAGCATACATGTAATGTAAGTTCCTAAACAGAATGGGGGTTGGGAGCACACTGCCTCACAGTCCCAGCACAGTTCGTCCCTTTGCATCCTGGTAAATGCAGTACACAGTTCAAACGTACTTCAAATTTATCTGGAATCATTCACCAAAGTTGGTGCAGACATTGCTGTATATCTCTAGGCACGTGTTTCTGTTTTGAACGCTTCATCAGTAGAGAGCAGCTGTTTTAGAGAGCAAAGAAAAATCATCTGGGTTTGCTGTGTGCCTGTGAGTGGTACTGTGACCTGGGAGGAACTTGGCAGCATTTGCAGCAACCACAGATGATTTTGAAGTAAGTTTGAACTGTGTACTGCATTTACCAGGATGCAAAGGGGCGAACTGTGCTGGGACTGTGAGGCAGTGTGCTCCCAACCCCCATTAAGTCCATAAAGACTGAGGTGCAGATTTACAAGGCAGTTGTGCCACTTTTACACCGCCATTGGGTCACTTTTGTGACACAGCGGCGGAGCTGACGAAGCACCATGCTGCTGGGTAATTACAACGCGACACATCCAGTGCTGGAGCGCCTCCTAAAAGTGACAGAGTGAAATCTACAAGATTTCACTCAGTCACTTTTAGGGCCATGCTGCGTCAATACTCTGCGCCTGCTTGAACAGGTGTAAGGATTGACGCAGCATGTCAGCGATTGTGCACCCCCGAGCCTTGCTGGAGTGGGGTCGCACTTGCCACACCACTCCAGCAAAACGCCGCTATTCCACCGGGGATGCATCACGCATCTGCCCACCAAAGTGCCACGGTGTGCCGCATTGTAAATGCGGTGCTTCAGGGGTGGCGCACGGGTGGGCCGATGCGTTGCAACTCTTCTGGCACACCTCTGCTGATTAGCAGAGATGCGCCACAAGTTGTAAATCGGCCCCTGACAACTGTAGAGTGTGATCAGAGGAGAAATTCATTCTGACCTTGGCTCATCTATGTATGTGCATCATCCTGCATGAAACAACCACCACATCAGGATTTTGCTTACACTTCTGCAGGCACGGCTGGTGAGAAAGAAGATACGCAGGAACAAGTCCAGAGCAGGAAGAAATCAGTTTGCCGGCGGCTACACCCTCTTTCCACCAGTGAGGGAGAGGAGGAGGAGGGGCCCTCTACATCTGCAGGCCAGGGGGTTGTGCCACCCGGGATGAGAAAGAACAAGACTCTGGTACTACATCCCGGGTGGAGGCTGTGGACATTGTAGGGGTGGGAAAGGACCAGACACCTCGGACCATGATGTGGTGGAGAGCTACTCACCACCCACACACTCTTCACCAGTGGGTCACGAAGAGGTGTCCCCGGGGCAAGCCAATATTTAATCTAGGCCTGCCACCTACCCCTCACGACCTCTAGAGTCCCCCATGCCATCGGGGTTTCCAGCTTGATCCCCTGAAACATGTACCCCTCCTTGTAGCCGCCAAGCCTCCTGTGGCTGTGCCCGGGGACTTGGGTTGGATGGTTGAGGGTCAACCTGACAGGTCCGCTCGCATGTTCCTACAAGTGTGTCTGGAGATACTGCCTATGCGCGCGGACCTTGTACGATCAATGGAAAACTTTGGCACCCACATGCAGTCCATGAGCACAGCCATGTCGTCTTTTGTCTCACAAATGCCCTCCCATACCACCGTCCGTTGCCCCACACAGTTTCCCCCCGTACTCCTCGTGTGTCACGTCCCCACGTGGTGCCTGTTCCTGCACAAGCCAGCCGTGTTGATTTGTCAGACCCTGAGGATCTAGACATTGTAGTCCTGGAGGATGACCAAAAAGACACTTGACTTTTGGTTGACATTGTTCTTGATGAAGATTTCTTTTTCCTCTTGTAAATAGACTGGTTTCCCTGACGCTCCCTGACGTATTATATTTGTTTTGCCCCAACCCAATCCAAGTTCCCTTCTCCTTCTGCATTAAGATCATCATTTGTTTTCCTTTCTCCCTTCCAAAGGGACTGTCAGTTTCTTTTCCTACATAAATATCTTTGAGTAATTCTATTTTGTTTAACTTATTTGACTTCATTTTGAATGTCTGTTTCCAAAGATGGACACATATTTATTGAGTCATATGCTATACACATAATAATGTGTTGCTATGATGTGTTACACTTGTAACTGTCTCACACACACACAAATGCCTACATCGTTAGAGAGGACATGATACACAACAGGATATTACTTTTGTAGATCTTTATTTTCACGATACACCTAAGGACCCCAATACAAATTGCCCACGTGATTGTCACTGGCGATCGTGTTTGCATTTCCGCAATAGTGGGGGTGATGAACGCGGTGAGGGTTGAGGTTGAGCTTGTCACCTTCTTGTATATTGGTGTTCTATAGGGTGATCAAGAGGTGCAGGTGCAGATGGTGTCTGCACATTTGCTGTCTGTACCTGGACAAGGGCTGGTTGTGCAGGTGGTGGAAGTGACTGTCCAGAGATTGGTGGTATTTGTGCAGGTGGTGGGGGTGGTGGGAGTGACTGTCCAGAGGTTGGTTGTGTTTGTGCAGGTGGTGGGGGTGGTGGGAGTGACTGTCCAGAGGTTGGTGGTGTTTGTGCAGGTGGTGGGGGTGCCTGTTCAGGGTGCTGGTGTGTTTGTGTACCTTGGCTGTGGTGCTGTGCAGTTGGTGTTACAGGTGTGGGGATGTGCTATCCTGCAGGCCGATATGATGGTTCCCCTCCCTGCGTTGGCCATGAAGGTAGACTTTGGATCACTCTCACCATGCCCTCCGTCATCTTCACGGCCAAGGCATGGCGTCTTGCACTCTCTTTCCTTTGGATGGATATCAGGTCATTCATATTCCTAGACATTTCCTGCCAAGTGCTATCCATCCTATCCAAAGCTGAGGGAATTGGACCATGTCCTACAGAGACCCTGACATGACTGACAGTGTAGCCCCTATGGCACGAATGTCCTGCCTCACATCTGCCTGCTGTCGGAAGAAGTCCTGCTCCCACTGGCCACCATCGCCACGTGCAGGCCCCCTCTGCAGGTGTCTGCCAGGGATGAGATGAGCAGGTCGAACAACAGGGGGGTGGCAGGTGGAAGACCATGGGTAGGAGAAGGGTGCCCAGGTGATACCTGCACCACAACAGGGCTGGTACTTCCCACAGATGATGGAGAGGATGGCAGGGATACACTGCGTAGGGAAGAGCGGTTAGGGGAAATATCATGTCGGTCCCGGACGTGAGGCTGTGAGGGAGTGATGTCTGTGATTGGATGTGTGTGAGCCGTGGCTGGTTTGATTTATGCCCAGTTTGTTTGAGAGGAGGCAGACGAGCGTTGCTTGGCAGAGGATGTGATGCCGTGACGTCAGTACCGTCATCCCCGGAGTCAATGTATATGTGCTCCTCCTCCTCCAAGTCAACGTCCTTATGATCTTGATCCTCCTCTTGGGCATGAGTTGCTGCCGACATCACTGCCTGGAGGATCGGGGATTCTTCCATCTGATTCCCCGTCAGCCAGCACTGGTTGTCGGTCTGCCAGCCTCTCCCCCAGCATCATCTGAAACACAGAGGTTGCAACCGTATTAGTGATTGACCAGGTATTACTTGTCCTGCAACACCAGGTTTGTTTTAACTGTACTTTGCATCAGCAGATGAGGATCATGTGATCTGTTTAGGGTACCACCACAAATGACCGTTCACACCATAGCACTGAGGTGTTACACAGAGATGTACATAATATTAGCAAACTCTCCAGCTCCAGCCACAACTCTCTGTCCCTTCTCGTTCCCCCCTGGTGTATCCTGCTGCACCTGTCTCCTTATAGTTATTGTAGAGATAGCTGTAGAGGGTAGAAACTACATTCTCAATGATCTGCCTCCCAAATTGACAGACAGGCACATGTGACACTCCTGGTTTGTATTTCACTTTGTAAACAACAACCGTTGATTCCATGCAGAAGGGGATCTCGATCTCTGTCATCGCTTAGTAATCTAAGCTGGTGACACACCTCATGCCCGTTTTACCTGAAGGACAGGTGCGCGACGGTTTCCATGCTGCAGCCAGGATGCCATGCATCCCCCGGGATGGTGTCCGCTGCAGTGGTCTCATCCTGGCAGCACCTGTGATGAGAAATACATGTCCATATTTTAGTACAGTACAGATTGTAGCTATGAGCCAACATGTTTTTCTCATTAACCATTTGCGGATAATCAAGGACGATGTGCAGCATGTTTACCTCATTGACTTTAAATGTGGGCACCCGCTCACAAGCAGCATTTGACAGCTGTTACATCCATACAGCACTGACATCAATAAGAAGACACATCAACTGACAAACTTGTATGAGAAGGTTACTGATATTTCAATGAAGGGGATAAATTACCCTGACTCATCTGCATCACTCTGATTTCACCTTTACCATTGAGACTAACTTTTATCATGGGTGTAATGTTGTCTGTTAACAAGTCAGAAAGGAGTTCATGTGTGAGATGTGCAGTTGTCAGGAACATGATGTTGGCCATTTGTGTCACCCTACCCATGAGGTCACACAGCTCATATTTGAATGAGAGAACACAGATTACTAATGGCCATCCTTTGAGTGTTCTCTGTTCCCATACTCCATTTCCAACATCATGGTACTACTTACATGACAACGGATGGTGTCTTGTGCAGCAGACATCCAAACCTCATATGTCAAACACTCACCTATACATGTGAATCTGATAGAAGGGAGGCAAGCAGAAAACAAAATTTGGTTATGATCACACATTGCAGATGAGGTGAAAAGCTTTGAGGTTCCCACCTGCTCTGGATTATCGTGTAGCTCTACAGCCAATTCATTTTGCAGGTGTAACTGCATGAAGAGTCACCTTAGCAGCCCCTACTCCCATATGAAAGGTATACAACTGGCACCAGTGTGTGCCTCGGCCATACCAATTTAATTTTGATTTGACCATGTACAGTTTTCTAGGGATTCATCCTATCATTGAATTGCAAGCCTGTTGTGTTTTGGTCAGTTCATATGACACATTCTTCTATTGTATGTCCATTCTGCACACACTTGGCATAAATTTTGTGTCAGCCTCTCATTTGCCACCAGGGTCTGATTGGCCATGTGTTCAAATGTCCTATGTGAGCATATTGTGATGCAGGACAACAGTGTTGTACAACACATAAGGTGGAGGTGAAAGGCACAATTGATGAGCATTTAGCCAGGTTGACTTACCTTGGCCCAGCACTGGAGCAGTGTGTGGTCCCTGGACAGATGTCAAGTCCAACCTAGTAGCAGAAGTCAGTGTGTGTCTTTGATTCTGGGAGGACCGCCTTGTACCTACAATGATAAGTGTGTTTTGGAACTTTACATTCCTGCTGCCACATGTGATGCATTCAATTTCTGGCACAGAGGACGAGCACAAGCAGTTGTGGGCACCACCGCTGCAGTCGTGTGTAATACATAATGTGAGGAGTGTTCCCCCATATCACTAGGAATGGTCCCACATCCGTGATGCTACCTATATCACAATGACATGCCTACAAATTCTGAGGTAAGGTCCACTATCATGTTTTGTTGATGCCCAGAAAATTATCCATCCAATGAATGCAGTACATGACCAGCTGTGTGGACTGTGCAATTTAATGTATGTTGTTAAGATTTGAAGTTGGACAGTGTATGCATTGTCAATACTACAGAGACTGGTATCTCACTGTTTGTTTTTCATTTCCATATCTGTGCAAATAGACTTTCTTGATAAGTTCTACAGACACTATAACAATATAGTGGCTACACCCTTTTGACTAGTTGTGGCCATCGATTACATGAATGGTTTCCCCGGTCTGGGTCTGTTGGTGAAATACATATTGTGTACCACAATTACAAAGGTATGATGAGGCAAGACATATTACATTTTGTCTTTGGCTGTTCACAAATGTCATATGGTAAAGGTGAATGTCCATTGACAACTCCAATTGTAAGGACGCTAATTGCATCACTGGTTGACTTACATAGCTGGACACTATGTGTCCCTCTGTCGTCTCCTGACAATGTAAGCATTTTGGCCATCACCTGGCCAGTGTGACTTTCCAGTTAGTGTGGTTGTCGTCCCTTCCTCTGTACGTTGCTGATTCCTCCCATTAGATGCGGTGACCTCTGCTACTGCAGTTGTCTGTGCTCTGGCTGGATGTGTCAATGGGTGAGAATAGAGAAAAGTAAACAAATGGGAAATGTGCTTGTGGAACGTTTCGGGGATTTGCCCATATCTTCTGCATGCTAGCAGTGTTGTGAAGTACTGCCACAGACGGGGCAGGTAGGAGCAGTGGTGTGTTGGGGATGTAATGGCGTGGCAGAGTGGAAAATGGACAACAGAATATGTGAATGACATATTTACATCTTATGATACTCTCATCTTCTGCTTTGTGATTTAGGCTGGCGCAGGGTGATGTACTTCTTAGAGATTTTGTGGCAGGTTTACAAGCCCCTTGAATAAGATTTACACTGCTGTTGCATCACTTCTGTGACACAACGGTGGTGTACAACAGACAACACATTTAGAATTATTCACACGGTGACGCTTCTATGGTGAAGCGTCACATTGTGAAGCCCTGCGCAACATTGAACCTGCGTTAGCTCCGAAGTAGCCAGGTTGGGCCTTCCTTTGGGATAAGCAGCATACAAGTGGTTCAGTGAAATCTTCAAGGTTTCACAGAGTCACATTTCAGAGGCCGCTGCGACGCAACCTTACGCCTGCTTGAAGCAGACGTAAGGAGTGGCGCAGCACGTTAGGTATAGGCAGTGCATGGACATTATTGGAGTTGCATCGCTCTTGCAACACGACTCCAGCAAAGCCCCCCTACACACCATCCGATTCAACACACATCTGTCTATCCCTGCGCCACAGTGCACCACCATCTAAACACAATGCATCAGTGTATGCGCAAGGGTTGAATTGCATGTCACATTGGTACTGGCCCTTCCCTGCTAATAACTATCAATTGCTACTTTATATTTGTAACTTTATTTAGCATTTCCATATAGCATTGCACATTTTCAGTCAATATGAACAGTTATTGAATTTGCAGGGTTGTGTGTGTACGCCTGCAGTACTGTGTCCATGTTTTCAATAGGGGGAGGGATTTGCCATTTCTATTGCAAAGGATTCTGGGACTTGTGGTGCAACATACAGAGGGTGACACATGAGTCTCTGACTGACTATATGTTCATTTACACTTTGGACAAGTTCCTTAATGACAATGACAGTGTAACACAGACAATCTTTTCATGGAATTTTCCTTTTCATTCCACTTACCTGGTACCACTTAGCGGACGTCACTGACAGGCAGCCCATGGAGCAAATTGGGGTGTACTGTTGTGAGGATATCCTCCTCAAGTGGGGTGAGCTGGATGCGGGGTCCAGGGCATGCAGCAGGGAGGATCCTGCTTAACTCAATCCTTTAGTATTTCTCCTTCACCCTCTGCCTTTCGTCCTGCCACTTTTATTTTATGTCCTGTACTGTGCGCCTCTACTCCCCCAAGGCTGAGACAGCAGTGGCTTTCTTCTGCCATAGCTCTTCCTTCTGTGCCCCACTGGTGCAGTAGGGGGGGAGTCCATATAGGCGCTTATGGTCTGGACGAATCTCTTGTGCATTTTCTGGCTTATCTGCACAAAGATCTTAATGCCTGTGTCAGGATCGGTCAGGGGGGCGAAGTGACAAAAGCTATAAAAGTTCATAGAGGGGTAAGACAGGGTTGCGTGCTGACCCCCTTCTTTTTATTATTTATATCAACGGGCTGCACTAAATCTTAACTGAAATCTCACATGGTGTTTCCAAATCTCTCCCCGTTCTACTTTACGCGGACGACGCGGTCATTATGGGCCCTACTCCGAATGCTTTACGTGCCCTGGCCAAGGGGTTCGTTATTTTATAAGTCCCTTGACCTCAAAACAAATTTTAATAAATCTTTTATTATGTCTTGTGGCCCCAAGAAATGATAGTTAGGCTGTATTTCTGTGGGCGCTGATAAGCTGTGGTCAACTAATATTTTCGCATATTTAGGAATGGTCTTTGCTGCGAACAACTCCTGGACTGAACATATTGCTCACTCCAGGGGTAGGTTCTCAAAGGTCATCAACTCCATCCTCAGCTTACTGCGCCCTAAAAATACTGGCATTTTATCGGTAATTTTAAAGAGGAGAACAGATTTCTTAGAAAGACACTCTGTGTTCTTATTTCCACCCCACAATTTGTTTGTCGTGAAAAACTGGGCGTGAATTTTATTGAAGATTTTGTTATTGCGCGCCCAGCTCTCTTCTAGCTTTCTATTTGGAAGAACCCTGCGGCATCACTTACAAGGGATATTATCACTGACTGTTTGAATTGTGACAAATGTATGGATATCCCTTGGCTCTCTGGAGTGTATAATAGTCGTTGGAGTATTAACCAAGGGAGCGTTTTTATTAATTATACTGCAAATGATCTCCAACATAAAAATGATTTATGACATTCTTTATATACACTGTACAGCCGAGAAAGATTACACAGGGAATCTCTGAAGACAACTGTCTCCACTGATTTGACCCACGATCTTTTGATCTCATCTATGCCTCGCTATTTGACAATCCCGATGAGCTGTTGGGAGCGAGGCTTACTATTTCGCCTTAGGGCTGGTACAATTAAATTTGCACTCTGCTTTCCCCATGGTCACCACAATGAACTTGATTTTTTGCCTTGTCCGTGTGATGGTCTGAGTGGACAATCTGTTTTGCATTTTTAATTTTTTTGTAAATGTTATATGAAATATATTAAATGGTTTTTGACTCCGTATCTTAAAAAAATGTAAGCCTATTAGCTTGGAAAATCCTTATTTAATGATACTAACTTTGGATGAGGATGAACTTATCTTTCGCACTGGCACTTTCTAGCGAATATGCAACATACAAAGGGTGACACATGAGTCTCTGACTGACTATATTTTCATTTACACTTTGGAGGCTGAGACAGCAGTGGCTTTCTTCTGCCATAGCTCTTCCTTCTGTGCCCCACTGGTGCAGTAGGGGGGGAGTCCATATAGGCGCTTGTGGTGCCTGACTATGAACTCCACAAGCATGGTGGACTCCTCTGCTGTGAAGTTCCTCATGTCCATTTTCTGTGGCACTGTGAGCGTTGTAGACACAAACTCTCCATGGACAAACCAGTTCCTTCAATGTGTGCTGCTTTTATGTGTTTTCTAGTGCTGGTCAATTATTGCTAATTGGCTTCAGCTGGAGTGTGGTGGGGGATGGTAGGCACTGGCAACATTCACCATGGCAAAATGGAACTGTTGGCTGGCATTGGCTGCAGTGTATCAGCTGATCCCTGGTGGGGGATGGTGGGCACTTGAACAGGTGTTTACCCCTGTCTAACATGACCAACTGCCAATATGTGTATCTTCCGGCCCGAAATCAGAATTTCCGGCCTTTTATCTTAAATTACGGCACTATTCTGTAAAATACGGAGCGTATTCGTAAATTCCGCCGGAGTGCCATAAATTTCGGCCCGGTGGCGGAAATTACGGCCCGGCGGCGGACGTAAATTTTGTAGTCTTAAGTTCATTCTGTGAATACCGAATGTAGGAAGTTCATTCTGTGAACACCCGAAAGTAGTAAGTGCATTCTGTGAATCCCGAAAGTAGTAAGTGCATTCTGTGAATGCCAAAAGTAGTAAGTGCATTCTGTGAATGCCAAAAGTAGTAAGTGCATTCTGTGAATACCAAAATAGTAGTAAGTTTAGGATTTAGTCTTAAGTTCATTCTGTGAATCGGGCCCTTACTTTTCTTTTGTACATTTTTTAATGAATTAAGGAAATTCTGGATACTTCCTATTCTGAGTTCCTTTGGCCTAAGTCAGTGTCGTCCACCCCTCGTGCGATTGCAATATTTAGAGAATGAATTTGAGGCTTGGAGGGTTTCTAGCTTTTTGAAGAAAGCTGTGTGGCTGAGGAAAAGTATGTTTTTGATCCCTGACGGGCTTTTCCCCTTTTAAACCTTTTTTGTATAAACATTTTAAAATGTACAGTTTTATCATTCCCTTGAGATCTGTATTTTCATATTGTGATTTATCTTTTTATAGATTTTAATGATTGCTTTTATGATTATATGTATATGATCGAATAAAGCTCGATGTGATTTGACTTGTAAACATCAATGAAGAAAGGGTCCTCATTAGCATTCATAATGAACATCCCCGTTCTACTAATCAATATTTATCAACCTTTGGTGAGATACAGAGAACGCAATGAATGATGAGACTTATTTGTATTGATGGCAAAGCGTTCGCTCTTTTGGCAACAAATCGTTCACTGTAATTGCAGTTTACTTAAGTGGGTTTTGGTTTAGTTGATGTTGCCCAATCTTTCAGAATGCATGTGTTATATGGGCTTTGTTTCAGTGTGTATTTCCCTCCTTTCATATGAATACATACAGGTACAGAAAAAAGGATTATGACACAGGCTAGTGGAATTTTCTCTGGCTCTTTGGTAATATGCTGAATTTATATTTCTACTTGGGAGTACCTTCCTCCTTTCTCTCTCACACTTGCTGTAGATTTTTTTTTAGTGGTGCTAGGATGTTTCCAATCATGTACTGTTATCTGGTAATATTGTGATAGATTGGGTTGAATGATGGAGGATCAATAGTAGGGTTTTAACAATGTCTGATTTTGGGACTATTATAGTGTCTTGTCTAATTCATTAGGGACGATATGTGGAATTCAACAGGAATAATATTAAGGATTTTGATTTATTTAAAAGATACCAGGGTCAGAGTTTTAAACGGTCCAGCACCAGACGTCACTATTTAATAAGCCTATTAAATTAGCACCAAGCCTCGGTGCAGTAGGTCAGGGATGTAACCCACATACAGCCCAAGTTAGTGGTTGAAAACCAACATTATCCAAAACTACAAATTAACCCTGCACCCGAGAAATGAGTATGTTCACAGGTGACTCATTAGAACTAAGGAAGGTTGTTTACATGCTGCCGATACCTATGGGTAACTGGGACCTGCCGGGGTTATGTGTCCTGTCAATAAACGTTTGTTCAGGAACAAGCAATATTGTAGTGTTAGTTTAGATAAATTTGGGTGTGTTTTGTTCACCTGCGAACAGACTCGTTAGCATTAAGGAAGTCGGTTTACATGTTGCTGATACCTAAGGGTACCTGGGACCTGCCAGGGTCAAGTGTCCCGTCAATATACGTTTGTTCGGGAACACGCATTTAGGATGGAGCCATACGAACTAGCCCACATGGGACAACAGGTTCATGTCTGGGTCACTTGTTTGTTTCAAGAACGGTTACTCAGAACCATGTTATAGTGATAAGGGTCACACAGTTAATACTGGGGCACACTGCACATATGGAGGTATTGTTGTCAGTTCTTCAGCCTAAATTACTATGGGATTTTTAAATATTTGTGAATCATACCATTTAACTACGAGGGTTATGGATATGAACATTGGTGGCCTATGAGATTAGGATAATAGAATATAACAATCTTGTCACCCGTATATAAACTTTTTTCGCATTGGACAGATTGATGCCAATGATTTTTGAAATTGCTCTACGTTTAGGTCGGTTTCAGTACAATCATAGTGATCAGCACCAATAGGACTATGGCAATTGGGCTATCTCTGTGAGGGTTGGGTGCAGTGTGAGTTAAAATTCAGCAGAAATATACATATACTACTATGGGCTCAATGTTGCCTATTATACTTTACAGACTGATATTTTGAAGCCACGTGGACATACTCAGCTATAGGACGATATCATTGTCTGAATAAGGCCACCCACTGCAGGGACCTATTGCGAGTAACGGGGATGAATTTCACCAGTAAGTGATCGTATGTATTTAATAATTTGGGGACTACTCTGGTAAAATGGATTGATCTATTCTGCGAAGATATATTCTTTTTTCTTTTAAACATGTGCAAGACATGGTTATTATACCATTCGCTGATATGTATTATTATTTTTTGCAGCGTTTCTATAAAAGCGAGTATACAAGATATCTTTGGTCATTTACCCAGGACAACTGAAATGAAATGAGCAGGTGTTCAATGTCTATGATTCACCTTTTATAATACAAGAATGCCATATATATATATGTATATGGCTTTACAATGTTGTCTTTTTTCTCTCGCATCTCGCAGTGATCTTACAATTTGGAGCTATAATTATTCCCGTAATTACTATTATATAAAATCAACCCTCTGGTGTCTAGAGAGAAATAACACTACAGCTTAACGATAACGTTAGGACCTAACAACAGTAAGTTGAGCACATATATATTACCGCCTGCACAATAGGTAGTAGGATCAAGCACGAATTTACAAATATAACAATATGCAAAAATGTATTCATTTAAAAATCAATAGTGGGGGCGTGGTTTAGGCGACGAAGGGAATGGCCGCCTTTCTGCGAGGTTACGAGAGTGCGTAGAGTAACAGGACCTCTCCGGGCGCTCACTGTGCATATAAGGGAGCGGAATTGTACCTGTGTGCAGCGGAATTCCTCCTGCATGAATTGCCAGTGAAGCTGAGGCGCAGGGTGAGTTTGGACAATGTTTATTTAGCGATGTTGCTGGCCGCGGCTCGTTGGTAATTTGCAGCCGCCATTTTGTGATTTTGCGGCTCCCCATGTGTCCCGCGATCGCTTTTGTTTATCCCTACGCCCTGTAATGAAATCTGACATAAAGAGAGGAGTGTCACTAAAATGTTTCCCTCAGCTTTTACAAACGTTCAACATTTTTGATAAAATTAGCACTTTCTGGCTTTATGGAGAGCTTTTCCATATCTCCTCAGCACATGCAGCTTATGACTCCATTTTAGCTCTGCAGCTTCTATCTCTTTGCTCTCTTTCTACCATGCTTGCTGCAATTTAAACTGGGTTAATGCTCATTTCTCCTCATCACTGAATTTTTTTGAGCATATTTTGGATAAAGATTTCATTGTTGGCACTTAATAACTGACTTTTCAATTTTCCTTAACTCTAAGATGCCATTTTGGGACCTTGTGCTTTCCTGCTAATATCCTCTTCACTCACGGTTTTGGTAATGATGGCTCGCTCTAACCACAGTAATTCACAGCTTATTAATGCTAACTGCGTACCATTAGAGGACATCAATCCATTCAGTGTGTTACAGGATAATATGGATGACACAGTCAATGACTCTATTGGAGTAAAAGGCTCATCTCCTAATACTTCTCACTCAGGCACTAAACCTAACTCCAAAATACCTTCCACTTCAAGAAAACGAGTGAAGACGAATCCTCCGTCTCCCGCTAACACATCTTCGTCCATTTCCATTGAACTTCTTCTTGATGAAATACACTCACTCCAACCTTATATGGCAGAAACAAATGCTCTTATTCAGAGTCTTGAGGACAATTTGTCTCATACTGAACAGCAAGTCGCGAACCTTGAAAGGAAAATGACCTCAGTACAGGTAATCTCAGACCAGGTGCCAGGAATGTTTCGAGAAATACAACCTCTTAAACAACAGGTTGAAAATTTGGAAAACCGTAATAGACTAAATACCCTACGTATTGAAGGTATTGCCGACGGTCTTGAATGTACCAATCCTATACCCTTCTTCCAATCTTTCCAGCCAAAACTTCTAGGTCTCCCAAGTTCTCCTCCTTTGAATATTCAACAAGCGCAATGCTTAGGTCAACTTTCTCATTCTGCCAACTTCTCTTTTTTTCGACCAAACCTAGAGATGTCATCTTGTATTTCTTTCCTAGAATATACGGATGTGATCAAAGTAATTCAGGCTGCCAAACAAAAGGGGAGCATTACCTGGAATGGTTCTAATCTCTTTTTTGCTCAGGATTACGCTAAAGCTACTGCAGACCATTGCAAACAATTTCTAGATATGAGACCCGCTCTTCGCACCCTGAATGCACGTTTTGGACTGTTTCATCCTTGTCTCTTTAAAGTGACTTACAATAACAAAACAACAAAATATGAAGATCCTGCACTTCTTCAACTATTACTCAACTCCTACAGAGATGACTCTATGGGCATTCCCTGATTATAATTGAGTTGATTGTCTCATGAAGTCTTGTCTATCATTGTCTATATTTATCCTCATTCCTGCTGTATTTGCAATGTCTTAAATACCCTTCTAATGTTTTTCTTTTCTTGTTACCAGGTGCAGTTTTGTGTTCCTTTTGATGTTTGACCTCTTCTTCCTATGCCTGGAGGATGCTCTCCCTTTGCCGCGTCCTCTTGGAGTCTTCCGCATGGTGTGTTATTTCCCTTATGTGGTTCATCCATCGCCACTCTGATTGTCTTTTTATGGTATGTCTTTTTGGCATTTTTATGCTTCTTAATTCACTGTTTGACCTATTTTGTATTCTCGTTCTGTGTTTTCTTCCTTTCTGTCCTTCTTTCCTCTCCTCCTTTTTTCCTTCTTATTCTCCCTTTCTTCTTGGTTTGTTCTTCTTTCTAATGACAGCTTCTTCATTCCAATTTCTTTTTTCTTTCTATCTTGGATTTCTTATTTCATTTCCTGTTATTCTAGTAGCTGTCATTTTTTCAGAAATTCATTTAGTTTTCTTATTGCTTGCATGAAAATGGTTCGAGTTGCATGTCTTTTCTGATTTTCCGCAGTTTTCTAGTAAAATGCTTAGTTTTCTTGTTGTCTGCATACTAAGTCTTCAAGTTAAGTTTAGCTGGTTTCATTTAGAGTTGTTACATGGAACTTTAAGGGAATAAATAATCCTATAAAAAGACAACATATATTAACCCATTTTGCTAATTAAATGCTGACATAGCTCTAATTCAAGAGACACACGTATCTGACGCTGAAGCATCTAAACTGAAAAGAGGTTGGGTAGGTATGGTTTCTTTCTTCCCAAGCCCTAGGCAGGAAAAATGAAGTATCTATTTTATGTCATAAAAAATATCAGATATTAATTATTCATCAAGAATGTGATTTGGAAGGTCGCTGGATAATAGTTAAGTTACTCATAAATCAAATACCCTTAGTCCTTTTTAACACCTATGCACCAGTTATAGTTGATAATACTTTTTGGTCTCATATTTCTGAGAAACTCCTTTTGCTGGATGATGAATACATTCTTTTTGGGGGTGATTGCAATCAGGTTTTTAATTTCATATTGGATGCAAATTCTTCTGTTAGATTTTCTAACACTAAGATGCACTCCCAATTTACTTCTCGCATACAACACAAAGCCTTGGTTGACATTTGGAGGCTTTGTAACCCTGATACCCAAGACTATAGATTTTATTCCCCCTCACATCACTCACAATCTCGCATAGACTATCTCTTTTTTAGCTAATCCCTATCCCAACAAGTTTCCCATTCCGAAATTGGATCCATTTTAATTTCAGATCATGCCCCAGTTTTTGTTGATTTTGATTTTTTACCCTCTACTCCGCTTACTCGTAGATGGTGTTTCAATGTTATTTTATTATCTAATCCCAACTTTAATAGTCAATTCAACTCTTTTGCTTCCAAATTCTTTTCTCTCAATTCTGTTCCCAACTCTTCTCCAGTTATGGTTTGGGATTCTTTTAAAGCAGCTGCCTAAGGCTTTATTATAATCTTTGTTTCTCACAAGACGAAACTTCTCAGGCCAAAACTTCCCAAATACTTGCAGAAATTATACAACACAAGTACATTTATTCCAATTCAAACTCTGATTCTTCATTAAAAAAAATTATTGACGAAAAATTTGAGTTTAATAAATCTTCCACTGAAGCCGCTTTTTCCTATCTTTTAAAGGGCAGCGCTTGTTATTATGGAGGTCAAAATAAAATGGGGAGGTTATTGGCAAATTATTTTCAAATATGACGAGATCAGACTAAAATAAATTCCATACAGAACAATATTGGCATTTCTTTATTTAAAGATAATGAAATTTTAAACAAGTTTGTTTCTTCTTATGAAAATGTATACACTCCCGAACAACAACCGACTTTAACCAATCTTTTCACTTATTTTCAGTCTATTCCTCATCCTTCACCTCACAATACTGACATTTCCTCCTTAGAAATGGATATCACTCTTTCTGAAATTACTCATGCAGCATCAGTACTAAAAAAGGGAAAAGCTCCAGGTCCAGACGGATTTACTATAGAATTTTATACACATTTTGCTAATATACTTCTTCCACATCTTCTATTACTTTTAAATTTGTTTTATCTATTTCAGGAAGCCATGATCTGCTTAATTCCCAAAGATAACAAAGATCCCTCTCTTTGTAAAAATTATTGTCCAATCTAATTAGTCAACCTTGACGATAAAATATTTGCAAAACTTCTTGCTCTTTGCATTGACCCCCTATCTTAACTAATCAAATCGGACCTGAACAATCAGGTTTTGTAAAAGGTTGTCTATCTTCCGAGAATTCCAGAGTTTTTTTAACATTCTCAGTAAAGCTTCCTCTCTTGATTATCCCATAGCTGCCATTGCGTTGGATGCTGAGAAAGTGTTTGACAGGATTGGTTGGGATTTTATGTTCCAAGCACGTAAATGGATAGGGTTCCCCCCTAAATTAATATCCCTTATTTTGTTACTGTATTCAGGTCCTAAGGCTTCTGTTTTTGTTAACCGGTAAAATCTCAGACTATTAACTCTTTCTGAGAGGAGTACGTCAAGGATACCGTCTTTCTCCTCTTTTATTTATAATTGCTTTAGCACCTTTTTTAACTAAAATTAGGCAGGATACTCAAATTACTGGGTTTCAACTTGATACTTACCACGTTAAAATGTCTGTATATGTGAATGACATTCTTTTATATTTTTCTAATCCTTCTACGTCCATTCCGTACTTTATGAAACAGATTGATATATTTTCTCAATTATCCGGCTATCATCTCAAATCAGATAAATGTGAAGATCTTCCCCTAAATGTGCTATGCCTTACACAAGATTTCATTTCTACCGGTATCTCTTGGCAAACCTCCAAGATAAAATATCTAGGTCTGTGGTTTTCTTCAAACATTCCGGGAACACTAAAACTAAATTTTGACCACATAACTAAGGCTCTATATGATTCCATCCAATTTTTCTCTCTTGGTGGGATTGACTAGATTCCATTAAGATGATGCTCTCTCCCATAGTTTTCCTGTACATATTCCTGGATGCTCTGTCAGTGAAATTTTCTTTGGAAGAATAAACCTCCCAGAATAGCTTTGTCATCCCTAAAGAAGGACAAGTCTTCTGGCGGTCTCAAATTTTCTGATTTCAAACAATATCATCATTCGTTCTCATTAAAACAATCTTCCCAATGGCTCTCTCTTGATCAGAATATTCACCCACCCATCTGGCTGGCTATAGAAAGTCACTTTTTATCACCCTTTAATTTTAACAAATCTCTTGCCTTCACCAAAAATATCGCTTCTTTTCGAACTCCAGTCATCTCTCATACTCGTAAAATTCTTGCTTCATTATTACCATACTCTTATCCTTCATTTTCTTCGTTGAATCAACAGCCCATTTGGCATACTAATCTATTACATATTAAAAATTGTATGGAAGCTTCGAGAAATAAGGGTCTAAATTGAATTTCACAATTAGTACTAAATAATACCCCTTTATCCTTTCCGGAGCTTCAAGCATAATTTTCTTTATCATCTTCATGTAAGGTTCAATATGATCGTTTATATCCTACACTCTGCCAGTACCTACTTTCCTTACCGTCAACACCTACCCTATTCTCCAGATGTTCCATGCTTTATCCCTTACTATCCAGTTCTTCTTCAGCCTCATCTCTCTATAAATGCCTGTCTTTTCCTCTGATAGGAACAAATCAAAGGTTGAATTGGCTTGGGAAAAAGATCTTCTGGAATGTTGGATAGTCCCTCTTTGGGATAAGCTGTGGCTCAAAATCCATGAAATGTCCAGAGCTGCTAACACTTCTCAAACCCTTTATTTTGTTTATCAACGCACTTTATTCACTCCCACAAAATTAGCCTCTTGCACTTCAGATGCTACTCCTACCTGTTTGTCTTGCCCTTGCACAAATGCTGACTTAAATCACATGCTTTTTAACCGCACTCCTGTAAAATATTTCTGGCAATTAGTTTGGTCTCAAATTAACAAAATTGTTAAAACAAAAATACCCTTCTCCCCTTCTCATGTTTTTCTATGCTCTTTATCACCACATTGGCCCCAATCGCCTTCTAACTTTAAGCTGGTAGATTTATAATTAGCAGTAGCTCTTCATTTAATAACTTCTAAATGGAAACAAGCAGATAATGTCACCTTCAGAGCCTGGTGGAATGCAGTCTGCTTTCATCACTGAATTGACACCAATTTCGATACCTCTGTTTCTATATCAATCAAAAGAGACCTTTTGTGGCTTCCTATATCCTCTTATTTAACTTCTATTGCCTCACATAGTACGCCAATCATCCGAACCTCTGATGAAGTTTGGAAACCTCCATGATACATTTGTTCTCTTTTGCTTATTTTAAACAATGTTTTCATTAACATTCCCTTTGTTATGTTTTTTCTTATTGTTACTTGATTAACAACATTGTCATTTCTACAAGCAGAAATTGATCATATGTACTATTATTTCTTGAAAATCATGATAGTGTTATGGTTGTAAAAGTTTCTCTTTCCCTTGCTCCTCTCCTCCCTTTATCCTCCATTTTTTCCTCTTTTCCCTTTTTTCATGGAAAGTTTCTTGATTTTTTATTATTATTTCCATGTATCTTACTTCAGTATATTTGCTGTTTTTCTTACCTTGTATTCCATTGGATTTCTGATCTGGGGACGCATAGCCTGAGGTGCCTGCACAAGCTATTGGAGCCTGCTCACGAAGAAACCCACCTGTGAGGGAAGCCCCTGTTTGGGGAGAGACTGCTTCTGTTCTTACTTTCGCGGCACTGCCGCTCGTGTTACCTCTCCACGCTGCCAACTTCAGTCGGGGGACCACGCTTCCCAGAATTCTGTCGGGCGCAGGCACAGTGCATCATTGAGAGCGCCCGGAGGTGCTCAAAAACCTCTGAGCCCTCCCACGGCGCGGGACGCATAGCCTGAGGTGCCTGCACAAGCTATCGGAGCCTGCTCACGAAGAAACCCACCTGTGAGAGAAGCCCCTGTTTGGGGAGAGACTGCTTCTGTTCTTGTTTTTGCGGCACTGCCGCTCGTGTTACCTCTCCATGCTGCAAACTTCAGCCGGGGGACCACGCTTCCCAGAATTCCGCCGGGCGCAGGCACAGCGCGTCATTTAGAGCGCCCGAAGGAGCTCAAAAACATCGGAGCCTCCCGCGGCACGAGACGCACGCGGGACGTGCCCGGGCGAAGCCCAGAGGAGCCCGGGCTGGGCCACCCCTCTGATATCTGCCACCTGGGGGCCATCTCCCATAAAGTACTGTTGACAAAAATCTAGCTTGCTAATCTTAAAAACATTTATTAGGGCATCTGTCAATAATTGCCTGTTTGTGGGTGCACCACTAGTATTAATAGAACATGACAGAGCGCAAGGGAGCAGTGGGAACTTTGGACGCTTTCTTTGTCAGGGCTGAAAGTCTACTTACCCATGAAATTGAGCTTACAGAAAGACGTTTGTCCCTGGTTCTCCTAACTGCAGAAAGGCGAGCATCCCTGGATGCACTAAACCAGGGTGATATTCTCCATCATCGTCTTTCCCTAACACCGAATTTTCAGATATTGCCTGAGGATATGCCCCTATCATCACCGACGTTGTTGATAACGGATACTTCCCCCACTGCCTCACCTAATGGCCATTGAATTGCAACTCGGGCGCGAGCCTCTAAAACTATGGCCAGAAATAAAGTATTAGAGCCTGCGGCAAAACGGAAACGGGTTGCCCCTCCCAAATTGAAATCTAAAAATCCATCTAAAACTTTAAGAAGTGTGGTCCCTCCTACATGTGTAGTGACCACTTGTTCCATGGGAATCAGACTGACGATGTCCCATCCATACCTAATAAGGATAATATTATGGACGCTTTGGAGTCAAGTATGAGAACTATGATGAGTTACACTAAGGCACTCTTTGAGAAGAATCTTAGTTCCCTGAAAAATAGATTTGAATGATTGGAACGTTTGGTTACATCTGAGTCTGCCACAGAGAGACCCGGAGGCTGCCCTCCTCCCCTATCCACTAATCACATCACGGTGGCTGACTCCTGCCAAACATCTTCTAAAATTCAGGACTTTATTGCCCCAAAGCTTACTGTTGCCACTGGTTCAGGGTCGGAGGATTGCACTGTGCAGCCCTCATCTAGACATCATAAGTCCTTGGATTCGGGCACCCATTTCCCTAATGGTGTCGGGCACAAGGACAGACCAGTTAATGTAAGATCGGCGCCCCTTAGTGATTATTCCAAAATTGATGTTCTGAATCTTCCCCCAGCTTCTTGTCCCTATGTTTTGATTCTGGCGGGTGTTCCTTGTCTAAAAGGCACTGTGAAGGAGTTGTGGGTAGATTTGCGGAATAAGTTTGTGGATTGGCTTAAGAAACATAAAGGTTTCAATCCATCCAATCTACAAGATATTTTAATGGTGCACAGAGTGGGGTGGGTTGGTCAATTTTCAAAAAGAATCATGGGAGACTGCATTGTCATTCATTTTCGTAGGGCCCAGTTGGTCCATAATATTTTATGCTCAAGAGAGCATACATTTACACCACATACTGATATTTGTGCTCTCCCTTTAGGTTATTTTTATAAACCCCTCGCTCACCATTATTCCAACGCACCTGTAGTCCTACCTTCAGAAAACCGCTTCTCTGCTTTGTCAGATCTGGACATTCCTGACTAACAATCACACCCACAAATGTATTATGCCCAACTGTTAGAGACCTTAAGAGATCCTCCTTCCACATCCTCCCAACTGTCAGAAAATGTAAGAGATCCTCTTCCCTTACCCTCTTCGATTATTTATGACAATCAACCTAGACCCACCAGAACAGTGGCAGCTAAAGATCTCAATGTTTTGTCCTGGAACATAGCAGGTTTAGAGTCAAGGCTAGAAGACCCAGAGAGGCTCAGCTTAATAAATCAACAGGACATTATAATGTTTCAGGAGACCTGGGCCACTAAGGAGCTGCACTTTAATGGGTTTCAGTGACATAACATTCTAGCTGTTAAACCCAGTTTTGGACGTCCATCTGGGGGCCTCTCCATCTGGATTAATATTGCTGCCGGCGGGAGTATTAAGAATATACCAACAGATAATTTACATTTCCAAGCCTTGTTATTTAAAAGGAAAGTTTCTTTCTTCCTGATCAATTTTTATAACAATGATTTTAACACTATTCCAGATAGGAATTTTATTGCCTTATTTAAATGTATTACTCATTTGGAATCTATGCAAGATTTCGATAAATTTGGTGGCATTTTGACTCAATAATGCCCTTTGCATATTAGGACGAATAAGCAAGGTATTTCTTACCAAAGGGGTGCTGAACTGCGTTCTTTTTTGAGCTCTCATAACTTGCAAAATGTTATGGAAATTACTGCAATTTTTTTATCAAACACCCAGTCTGTGCCAACTTTTAGAGGTAGCGGGTGCTCGTCAATTATTGATTATTTCTTCGTCTCACCTCACCTTGCTGATCGTTTATTAGAGGGTGTTGTCATCCCAATGAGTCAAGGGGACCACAATCCTATCAGGGTCGTTATGAGTCTGGAATCACGGCCGATTTTTAAAAGGGAATGTGGTGCTGGGAACTTATCGCCCACGACAGATAATCTCAGACTCAGATGGCGGGGTAATAATACTAAGGAAGTGTTCCGCATCTTAGTGAGAGATAATTTATGTCTCTTTAACTCATGTTTGTCAGACACAGTCCCCTATCCCAAGGCTGTCTATGATTTTGTTAAGATCTGTTCAGCCTCCAAATCTTTATTATCAGCACCCCAAAGGGAAACTAAACCAGGCCCAAGATGTTTCAATTCTGAGTGTTCAGCAGCAAACAGAGAATTGCGCAGGGCACTGTCCTCTGCACCTAATCGTCCCATTGAAGTGAGAGAAGCCAGACGCAGGTATAGGGTAACAATTAATAAAAGGAAAAACGAGATCCTTGAAGAACGCTGGGATGTATTAGCAAGAGCAGCTGACCTACGAAAGGGTGATGCCTTCTGGGCTGCTGCTAAGGACCTGCAATGCCTCAAGTCAGTTCCTGACCACGATTAGTTGTACTATTACGGGCGAAGTATGGGTGAACCATTTTGCTACCATCTATGCTGCACCACATTCGGGGCCGGCTCTTTGGTCCTTTTCCCAACCTCCGAGGGTCGATATAACTCTATCTGAGGTAGAAGACGGTATTACTCAGATATTATTAAATCAAATCTGGAAGTCTGGGCACCACTTCTCCTAAATGTTTTTAATAATTTTACGCTTGCCCCTCTTCCTTGTACCTGGTCATCAAGTATTATCGTACCCATTTTTAAGAAGGGAGATCGTTCTTAACCTAGTTGTTACAGACCCATCTCTCTTATTGATAATACGTTAAAATTTCTTAGGAGGATTTTATATAATAAGATTTTGAGTTGGACCGAGGCTAACGGTATTTTGGAGCGCTGTCAATTAAGTTTCCGTAACAAGGTAGGTACCATCGAACAGTGCCTCATTCTAAACCTAATCCTAGGTAAATATAATATTGCACGTAGATCAGAAGTTTATCTCAACCTTTCTGGACCTGTCCTCCGCTTTCAATCTTGTTAATAGATCGAAACTTTGGACAGCCCTTCTGAATTAAGGTCTGGACGAATCTCTTGTGCATTTTCTGGCTTATCTGCACAAAGATCTTAATGCCTGTGTCAGGATCAGTCAGGGGGGCGAAGTGACAAAAGCTATAAAAGTTCCTAGAGGGTTAAGACAGGGATGTGTGCTGGCCCCCCTTCTTTTTATTATTTATATCAACGGGCTGCACAAAATCTTAACTGAAATCTCACATGATGTTCCCAAATTCATGGGCAAATCTCTCCCTGTTCTACTTTACGCGGACGACGCGGTCATTATGGGCCCTACTCCGAATGCTTTACGTGCCCTGACCAAAGGGTTCATTCATTATAAGTCCATTGACCTCAAAACCAATTTTAAGAAATCTTTTATTATGTCTTGTGGCCCCAAGAAACGACAGTTAGGCTGTATTTCTGTGGGCGCTGATAAGCTGTGGTCTACTAATATTTTCGCATATTTAGGGATGGTCTTTGCTGCAAACAACTCCTGAACTGAACATTTTGCTCACTCCAGGGGTAGGTTCTCAAAGGTCATCAACTCCATCCTCAGCTTACTGCGCCCTAAAAATACTGGCATTTTATCGGTCATTTTAAAGATTTATAAAGCCCAATGTATTCCGGTTGCAACATACGGAGCAGAGGTTTGGGGTATTGCTAGGAGCCAACCTATTCAATTTGAGGAGAACAGATTTCTTAGGAAGACACTCTGTGTTCCTATTTCCACCCCACAATTTGTTTGTCATGATGAACTGGGTGTGAATTTTATTGAAGATTTTGTTCATGCGCGCCCAGCTCTCTTCTAGCTTTCTATTTGGAAGAACCCTGCGGCATCACTTACAAGGGATATTATCACTGACTGTTTGAATTGTGACAAATGTATGGATATCCCTTGGCTCTCTGGAGTGTATAATAGTCGTTGGAGTATTAACCAAGGGAGCGTTTTTATTAATTATGCTGCAAATGATCTCCAACATGATTTCTGACATTCTTTATATACACTGTACAGCCGAGAAAGATTACACAGGGAATCTCTGAAGACAACTGTCTCCACTGATTTGACCCACGATCTTTTGATCTCATCTATGCCTCGCTATTTGACAATCCCGATGAGCTATTGGGAGCGAGGCTTACTATTTCACCTTAGGGCTGGTACAATTAAATTTGCACTCTGCTTTCCCCTTGGTTACCACAATGAACTCGATTTTTTGCCTTGTCCGTGTGATGGTCTGAGTGGACAATCTGTTTTGCATTTTTTTTTTTGAATTTTATAATTTTATATGAAATATATTAAATGGTTTTTGACTCCGTATCTTAAAAAAATGTAAGCCTATTACCTTGGAAAATGCTTATCTAATGATATTAACTCTGGATGAGGATGAACTTATCTTTCGCACTGGCATTTTCTTGCGAATAGCTGTTCGAGCAAGACAGACGATGTTTGATCCCTGAATCTGGTCCCCTTATAAGTATCCTGGGAATTTTATGATGTTTTCTATTTACTGCTAGGCCTTTTATGTATTTGTACTTTTGTGGATACTTGGATATCCGAATAAAGTTCTTTTGAAATTGAATTTGGATTTCTGATAAATAAACTTTGATCCTAAAACTAAAAAAAAACTTTAGAACAAAGCGAAGGAGGGACCTTGCAAATATGTGTTTTATTGTTTTATTGATGATTCGGTTTGTGACCTTAGAATAATGTGTTCATCACAATGGTGACATAAATGGTGGACGTAACCAACTATGGTTATTGTACAAATAGCAAGATGACCATGATGAGCATTGCTTTAATATGTAAATGTAAATGTACAGGAATTTATATAGCGCAAATCACCAAGCGGTTTCTAAGCGCTTGCTTAGGGAACCAGTCCTGGTATTCCCCTGTGAGATAACCCCGGCAGGGTATCCGCAAGGTGAAAGCCAGGCATCCCGCCGGAAGGGGCCGTTGTGGAGATTAAGCGAGCTATTGCCCAGAGTCACAGAGTGTGAACCCGTGAATCGAGTAGGCACCGGAGTGAGAATTGTCGAGTCCATGGACATTTTAGGACTCAAGACCCCGCCGAGCCGGGAATTGAACCCTGGTCCCGGGCTGACCTCTGCTTCCTCTAATCAGTGAGCCACACTTCTCCACACTTTTTAATAATAGCGCAACTATATGAGATTAGTATGTTTAAAATAAAGTAATACTCAAATATGTATTAATAGTGATATATATATTATGTTCACTTATAGATACACAGCTTCACCAACGTTGCTGTTACGGTTTGCTTGGAGCCATACTTATCATCAACATCAGAAACAGCACTCTAAAAAGGTATGGGTGAGATTGTCAATATGCCTTATTTTTATAGATAATGCATGCATTTTCTGATCTGCACTATGGATTAGAACCTGAGGATGATCAAATCAGACCATGGCAATATTGTAAAATAATATATGCAATGTACAGGATTATGATACAAATTTAAAAAAATAATGTGGGCCTTATATCAATGGATGTTGTACTGATTAGATGTGCTTTCTCCCATGTTTATAAGAACTTAAATGTGAATATTTTGTACATTTTAGAATAGCTTCCCAGAAATTTGTCTTATGGCTGACTATTAGTTACAGGATGTGAATCCAATAAATACACTTTATTGTATATTTGTTGAATGTTTTTAATATGTACATATTGGGCACGATGTAGGTTGCCCTTTACCGATCGGAATCGGCCGAAAATACCGATTTTCGTCCGTTTCCGATCGGTAAAGGGCTATCGAGATGTAGGGGCACATTTTCGGTAATTTTACCGAATCGTTATCATTACCGAATCGGTAAATTTACCGAATCGGTAATATTTACCAATTCGGTAATGATACAGATTCGGTAAAATTACCGAAAATGCAATGTAGGTAGGCAATGTTCCATCAGCACATGGCCTACAGAATCGGTATTTTACCATGGAATACAAATCCATGGTAAAATACCGATTCCTGTGTACATGCACATCTGTGCATGTACACATGTGCCATGTGACAGACAGACGTGCCCTCAGGGGATGTCTGTGTGCCACATTGCACACATGCCAATTTTGGGGGTGCTAGAGGGTGTCAAAGTGACACCCCCTGCCCCTCTGTGAATTCTTTAATTACCGATTCGGTAAATACCGAATCGGTAATGCCTAATCATTCCTATGGGCTTCAAAGCCCATAGGAATGAATGGCCATTACCGATTCGGTATTTACCGAATCGGTAATTAAAGAATTGTTAAGGATTCGGTAACGAATCCAGATGTTGGGACCTACATCCCATTTACCGATTTTGAAATACCGAATCGTTAAAATTCGGTATTTCAAATTCGGTAAATGGGATTTACTTACATCGGGCCCATAGTAACTAGTGTTTTGTAATTGCTTCTAGCTAGCCCTGAAGAAGTCCCAAGAGGGATGAAACACATTGGCAAAGCAATTGTGTGGTGATTTTTTTTAAAAAGGACAAAAGATGTACAATAAAATATTTTTCATAACTACAATCAAGACATATGACTATTTGATATTTTCGTCTGGGAAGTTACTCTGTTTGTGATATATTTCTTCTTTTATCTGAATAAGTTGTACTATAGTAGTTATGTAAATAGAACACATGTTTCTCGGGTAACAGTGGTTTTTAACCACTAACTTGGGATATATGTGGGTCACATCCCAGACCTACTGCTCCGAGGCTTAGTGCTAATTTAATAGGCTTATAAAATAGTGACGTCTGTGCTGGACCGTACAAAGCTCTGACCCTGATCTCTTTTAAATAAATCAAGAAGCCTTTATATTATTCCTGTTGAATTCCCCATATCGACCATAATGAATTAGACAAGACCCTATAATAGTCCAAAAATCAGACATTGTTAAAACCCTACTATTGTTCCACCATCATTCAACCAAATCTGTCACATTCTTACCAGATAACTGTACATGATAGGAAACAACCTAGCAACACTAAAAAAAGTTCTACAGCAAGTGTGAGAGAGAAAGGAGGGAGGTACTCCCAAGTGGAAATATAAATACAGCATATTATCAAAGAGCCAGAGAAAATTCCACTAGCCTGTGCCCCAATCCTATGTTCTGTACCCATATATTTATATGAAAGGAGGGAAAAACACACTGAAACAAAGCCCATATAACACATCCGTTCTGAAAGGCTGGGCAAAATCAACTAAACCATAACCCGCTGAAGTAAACTGCAATTACAGTGAACTATTTGCTGCCAAACGAGTCGTTACTAGATGTTGTGCGGGACATCTAGTAATGACTAGTTGAACTGCAGCTTTTTGTAGAATTATTCTGATATTGGATACTATAATATTCACTGCCAACTACTAATCTCGTCCCATAATGCTTTGCAGGGCCTTTATTTGGGATTGTTTTTTTGCCAATAACTGTGCTTGGGGTGGTCCTAAGTTAGAGGATAGGACCACCACTGAATTATTCAACAGGATGTGCTTTTTGTTTTTAAGGCATCTGCCTGGTTCTCTCCATAGGTTAGGGAGGGTCCCAAAATCATCACCTCTCTCACTGCTTGCTAACTTTTCAGTTTCACTTTTGTGAAAGTACTATATGCTCTAGCATATAAAGACAGAGATACTTATTTGATCATAACTGGCATTTTGCAAGTTGCCATTTGCAATTATTGCACAGTGCAGACAAGTACACAGTGCCATCAGCTATGCTACGCTATGTGTACTACGTGTAGTTCAAAGTATACTACGTGCAGTTACGTGTAGTGCTACTATGCAAACTACGCCTAGTGTTAAAAACTATCTCTGTAGAACACTTATTTCAAGAACTTGATGCCCCGGGAATGTAGATACACAGAGGGAGTCTGATGAGCACTGCCTCAATCCCAGGGACTGCAGACAAGCAGAGGGTGTCTGCTAAGCACTGCCCCAAGCCCAGGATTGTGAACATGCAGATGGTGTCCGCTGAGCACTGCCCCGTGCCCAGGGACTGCAGACAAGCAGAGGGTGTCAGCCAAGCACTGCCCCATGTCCAGGGGTTGTGGACACACAGAGGGTGTCCTCAGATCACTGTCCCAAGCCCAGGGGCTGCAGACAAGCAGAGGGTGTCTGCAGAGCACTGCCCCATGTCCAGGGGTTGTGGACATGCAAAGAGTGTCCCCTGAGTACTGCCCCGTGCCCTGGGGCTGCAAACAAGCAGAGGGTGTCAGCCAAGCACTGCCCCATTCCCAGGGATTGTAGACTCACAGAGGGTGTCTGCTAAGCACTGACCCGTGCCCAGGGATTGTGAACACGCAGAGGGTTTCAAAAGAGCACTGCCCCATGCCCAGGGGCTCCAGACAAGCAGAGGGTGTCTGCCAAGCACTGCCCCATGCCCAAGAGCTGCAGATATGCATAGGGTGTCTGCTGGGCACTGCCCCGTGTCCAAGGGATGGAGACACGCAGAGGGTGTCAGCCAAGCACTGCCCCATTCCCAGCAATTGTAGACACGCAGGGGGTGTCTGCTGAGAACAACCCCATGCCCAGGGACTGCAGACAAGCAGAGGGTGTCAGCCAAGCACTGCCCCATGTCCAGGGGTTGTGGACACACAGAGGGTGTCCGCAGATCACTGTCCCATGCCCAGGGGCTGCAGACAAGCAGAGGGTGTCAGCCAAGCACTGCCTCATTCCCAGGGAATGTAGACATGCAGAGGGTGTCCCCTGAGTACTGCCCCGTGCCCAGGGGCTGCAAACAAGCAGAGGGTGTCAGCCAAGCACTGCCCCATTCCCAGGGAATGTAGACATGCAGAGGGTGTCCCCTGAGTACTGCCCCGTGCCCAGGGGCTGCAAACAAGCAGAGGGTGTCAGCCAAGCACTGCCCCATTCCCAGGGATTGTAGACTCACAGAGGGTGTCTGCTAAGCACTGCCCCGTGCCCAGGGATTGTGAATATGCAGAGGGTTTCAAAAGAGCACTGCCTCATGCCCAGGGGCTCCAGACAAGCAGAGGGTGTCCGCCGAGCATTGCCCCGTGCCCAGGGGCTCCAGACAAGCAGAGGGTGTCTGCCAAGCACTGCCCCATGCCCCGAGGCTGCAGATATGCATAGGGTGTACGCTGGGCACTGCCCCGTGTCCTAGGGATGCAGACACGCAGAGGGTGTCAGCCAAGCAATGCCCCATTCCCAGCAATTGTAGACACGCAGAGGGTGTCTGCTGAGAACAACCCCGTGCCCAGGGGCTCCAGACAAGCAGAGGGTGTCCGCAGATCACTGTCCCATGCCCAGGGGCTGCAGACAAGCAGAGGGTGTCCGCAGAGCTCTGCCCTGTGACCAGGGGCTGCAGATATGCAGAGGGGTGTCCGCAGATCACTGTCCCATGCCCAAGGGCTGCAGACAAGCAGAGGGTGTCCGCTGAGCCCTGCCCCATGGCTAGGGGCTGCAGACAAGCAGAGGGTGTCCTCAGATCACTGTCCCAAGCCCAGGGGCTGCAGACAAGCAGAGGGTGTCTGCCAAGCACTGCCCCATGCCCAAGAGCTGCAGATATGCATAGGGTGTCTGCTGGGCACTGCCCCGTGTCCAAGGGATGGAGACACGCAGAGGGTGTCAGCCAAGCACTGCCCCATTCCCAGCAATTGTAGACACGCAGGGGTGTCTGCTGAGAACAACCCCATGCCCAGGGACTGCAGACAAGCAGAGGGTGTCTGCTAAGCACTGCCCCAAGCCCAGGATTGTGAACATGCAGATGGTGTCCGCTGAGCACTGCCCCGTGCCCAGGGGCTGCAGACAAGCAGAGGGTGTCAGCCAAGCACTGCCCCGTGCCCAGGGGCTGCAGACAAGCAGAGGGTGTCAGCCAAGCACTGCCCCGTGCCCAGGGGCTGCAGACAAGCAGAGGGTGTCAGCCAAGCACTGCCCCATGTCCAGGGGTTGTGGACACACAGAGGGTGTCCTCAGATCACTGCCCCATGCCCAGGGGCTGCAGACAAGCAGAGGGTGCACAGAGAGCACTGCCCCGTGCCCAGGGGCTGCAGACAAGCAGAGGGTGTCCGCAGAGCACTACCCTGTGTCCAAGGGCTGCAGACATGCAAAGGGTGCACAGAGAGCACTGCCCCGTGCCCAGGGGCTGCAGACAAGCAGAGGGTGCACAGAGAGCACTGCCCCGTGCCCAGGGGCTGCAGACAAGCAGAGGGTGTCCGCAGAGCACTACCCTGTGTCCAAGGGCTGCAGACATGCAGAGGGTGTCAGCCAAGCACTGCCCCATGTCCAGGGGTTGTGGACACACAGAGGGTGTCCTCAGATCACTGCCCCATGCCCAGGGGCTGCAGACAAGCAGAGGGTGCACAGAGAGCACTGCCCCGTGCCCAGGGGCTGCAGACAAGCAGAGGGTGTCCGCAGAGCACTACCCTGTGTCCAAGGGCTGCAGACATGCAAAGGGTGCACAGAGAGCACTGCCCCGTGCCCAGGGGCTGCAGACAAGCAGAGGGTGTCCCCTGAGTACTGCCCCGTGCCCTGGGGCTGCAGACAAGCAGAGGGTGTCTGCCAAGCACTGCCCCATGTCCAGGGATTGTAGACTCACAGAGGGTGTCTGCTAAGCACTGACCCGTGCCCAGGGATTGTGAATACGCAGAGGGTTTCAAAAGAGCACTGCCCCATGCCCAGGGGCTCCAGACAAGCAGAGGGTGTCTGCCAAGCACTGCCCCATGCCCAAGAGCTGCAGATATGCATAGGGTGTCTGCTGGGCACTGCCCCGTGTCCAAGGGATGGAGACACGCAGAGGGTGTCAGCCAAGCACTGCCCCATTCCCAGCAATTGTAGACACGCAGGGGGTGTCTGCTGAGAACAACCCCATGCCCAGGGACTGCAGACAAGCAGAGGGTGTCTGCAGATCACTGTCCCAAGCCCAGGGGCTGCAGACAAGCAGAGGGTGTCCGCAGATCACTGTCCCAAGCCCAGGGGTTGCAGATAAGCAGAGGGTGTCAGCCAAGCACTGCCTCATTCCCAGGGAATGTAGACATGCAGAGGGTGTCCCCTGAGTACTGCCCCGTGCCCAGGGGCTGCAAACAAGCAGAGGGTGTCAGCCAAGCACCGCCCCATTCCCAGGGATTGTAGACTCACAGAGGGTGTCTGCTAAGCACTGCCCCGTGCCCAGGGATTGTGAATATGCAGAGGGTTTCAAAAGAGCACTGCCTCGTGCCCAGGGGCTCCAGACAAGCAGAGGGTGTCCGCCGAGCATTGCCCCGTGCCCAAGGGCTGCAGACAGGCATAGGGTACACAGAGAGCACTGCCCCATGCCCAGGGGCTGCAGACAAGCAGAGGGTGTCTGCCAAGCACTGCCCCATGCCCAAGGGCTGCAGACAGGCATAGGGTACACAGAGAGCACTGCCCCATGCCCAGGGGCTGCAGACAAGCAGAGGGTGTCTGCCAAGCACTGCCCCATGCCCAAGGGCTGCAGACAGGCATAGGGTACACAGAGAGCACTGCCCCATGCCCAGGGGCTGCAGACAAGCAGAGGGTGTCTGCCAAGCACTGCCCCATGCCCAAGGGCTGCAGACAGGCATAGGGTACACAGAGAGCACTGCCCCATGCCCAGGGGCTGCAGACAAGCAGAGGGTGTCTGCCAAGCACTGCCCCATGCCCAAGGGCTGCAGACAGGCATAGGGTACACAGAGAGCACTGCCCCATGCCCAGGGGCTGCAGACAAGCAGAGGGTGTCTGCCAAGCACTGCCCCATGCCCAAGGGCTGCAGACAGGCACAGGGTACACAGAGAGCACTGCCCCATGCCCAGGGGCTGCAGACAAGCAGAGGGTGTCTGCCAAGCACTGCCCCATGCCCAAGGGCTGCAGACAGGCATAGGGTACACAGAGAGCACTGCCCCATGCCCAGGGGCTGCAGACAAGCAGAGGGTGTCCGCAGAGCACTGCCCCGTGTCCAGGGGCTGAAACAGGGACTGGGAGAGGGTCACCTCAGAGCATTGTTCCATCTGTGAAGCATCCACATGCAAGCCACATGAGAGAGCATCAGTTTTCATTGGGGCAGAGTTTTGGGTAATGACTAACGGTTCCTCATTTACCTTCTGCAAACCCCTAACCCTCTCATCATCCTCACACCAACTACCCTCAGCTGAAGTAAATCACAAACAGGATTAAGAACTCTGGGAGATGTTGATCTTTAGTGAAGATGGACTGCACTGTAGTTTCCAATATGGGACACTCTGGGAAGGATGAAGGTCACCGAGCAGTTTTGATAAAGATAGAAGTGCACCATTTGGTTCAATAGGGACAGCACAACATGCTGCGTTTCCTACTGACAGTCATGCGTGGGACACAGTGCACATTCCTACAGAGAGCTGGCCACAATACAGTTTGTGAGACACAACCCAATTTGCAGTCTGAAGCAGACAGTATTGCATGTTCAAGTTTAATGCAGACAGCAGTGTATGTTTCAGTTTAATGCAAGTAACAGTAAGGGATGCAGGTTGGTGCAACAAGGGCATGGGGCAGTATGATTTAAGCAGCAGTGCATGAAGCAGTTACATACAAGCAGTAGTGCAAGATGCACATTGATAGAGGTGCCATGCATGGTTCAGTTTCATATAGGCAGTAGTGCATGTGGCAATATGATACAGACAGCCATGTATGGTTCAGTCCGATAGAGACATCAGTCTATGGTTCAGTTTCATGCAAGCAGCAGTGCATGAGGCCGTTTTAGTAAAGGCAGCAACACATTGTGTAGTTTGATAAAACAGCAGTGCATGGTTCAGTTTGATAATATGCATCAGTGCATGTTGCAGTCTGATACAGACAGCAAGGCACGTTGCAGTGCAAAACAGACAGCAGTGCGTGATTCAGTTTGATAATACGCAGCAGTGATAGTTGCAGTGTGAAGCAGATGGCAGTGCATGATGCAGTCAGATACAGACAGCAGTGCATGGTTCAATTTGTTAATACACAGCAATGCATGGTGCATCTTGATAGAGGCAGCAGTGCACGTTGCATTGTGATACAGACACCAGTGCATGTTGCAGTATGATACAGACAGCAGTGCATGTTGCAGTCTGAGTTAGACACCAGTACACAGTTCAGTACTTTGAAGCAGACAGTATTGCATGTTCAAGTTTAATGCAGATAGCAGGGTATGCTTCAGTTTAAGCAAGCAACAGTACATGATGCAGGTTAGTGCAAGAAGGGCATTGGACAGTATGATTTAGGAAGCAGTGCATAAAGCAGTTATATACAAGCAGAGGTGCATGGTGCAGGCTGATAAAGATGCCAGGCATGGTTCACTTTCATATAGGCAGTAGTGCATGTGGCAATATGATACAGACAGCCATGTATGGTTCAGTCCGATAGAGACAGCAGTCTATGGTTCAGTTTGATGCAAGCAGCAGTGCATGAGGCAGTTTTGGTACAGGCAGAAAATCATGGAGCAGTTTGATAAGACACCAGTTCATGGTTCAGCGTGATAATACACAGCAGTGCATGTTGCAGTCTGCTACAGACAGCAGTGCATGGTTCAGTTTGATAATTAGGCCTGGGTGGAAAACTACACTTCACTCGCGGATTTTGTGTAGCGAGCGCAACTACGCGCGACACAAATTGCATGTATCACAGTGCAAAAAAGTGTAGTTTAGCGTAGCTGGCATTTTTTGCTCGCTCACGGTCCTCAACGTCAAGTTGGCAACCACGAGTGAGCAAAATGAATATCCCGGAAAGACTTTTTCCTTGTTCATGATCTGCAACATCAAGTTACCGATCGCGAGCGTTGAAAATAAACCTCCTGGCGAGATTCTCAAAGCGGGGAGGTCAGGTTTCCTATTGCAAGTGGTCGCTTACGCTTGTGACCGTTCGCGATGAGAAACTACCAGTCCGCATTGAGAAAGCTGCCACTCTAGTGCAAATCTACTCAAGCGGCAGAAAACGACTGTTTACACTGTGCATGATGCTGTTTGTAATGATTGCACAGTGAGGAGAAACACCCGGCACTGTGAAATCACTACGAACAGCATTTCCCTACCGCACTACGCAGTTGGCGTAGCTTCGCTTAGCACGACGTACTTAAACGTGCACTTCACGTAGTGTAGAGTAACGCAACTAAGCGAACTTCGCCCAGGTTTATTGATAATACACAGCAGTGCATGTGCAATCTGATACAGACAGCAGTGCGTGTTGTAGTGTGATACAGATAGTACTGGATGGTTCCGTTTGGATACAGACAGCAGTGCGAGCTGCAGTGTGATACAGACAACAGTGCATGGTTCAGTTATATAATTCGCAGCAGTGATAGTTGCAGTCTGATACAGACAGCAGTTCATGGTTCAGTTTGATAATACACAGCAGTGCCTGTTGCAGTCTGATACAGATAGCAATGTGTGTTGCAGTGTGAAACAGACAGCAGTGCAGATAATTCGCAACAGTTATAGCTGCATTCTGATGCAGACAGCAGTGCATGGTTCAGTTTGACAACACTTAGCAGTAATAGTTGCAGTGTGAAGCAGATGACAGTGCGTGCTGCAGTCTGATACAGACCACAGTGCATGGCTCAATCTGGTAATACGCAGCACTGCATGGTGCAGCTTGATAGAGACACCAGTGCACACTGTATTATGATACAGACAGCAGTGCATGTTGCAGCGGGATACAGAAAGCAGTGCATGTTGAATTGGGATGCAGACAGCAGTGCATGTTGAATTGGGATGCAGACAGCAGTGCATGTTGCAGTATGATACAGACCCCAGTATATGTTGCAGTCTGATCCTACCAGCAGTGCATGTTGCAGTCTGATTTAGACACCAGTACATGGTTCAGTGTATGTTGCAGTGTGATACAGACAGCAGTCCATGGTTCAGTGTGATGTAGAGAGCAGTGTATGGTTCAGTCTGATACAGGGACCAGTGTATGTTTCCGTTTGATACAGGCAATAGTGCATGAGACATTTTTTTAAGGGCAGCAATGCATGTTGTAGTTTGCACATTTGCTCACAGACTTAGAACCGGCAGACCTGTGACTCTGTCCGTTTACCTGTTGCTGATCTTGCATGAATAGACCATTGCGTGGGATTCGCCTTTGCCCCTAAAACAGTTGTCTCCTATGAGAGGATTAAGATTAGTGGGTACATAGTTATTGTTACCTGTAGTAAACAGTTTAGAGGCCAGGTAGCTTGTGTAAAGTGTGTGATCAGGGCACAAGAGACAGTTCAGTTTCTTGTGTGTGCCAGAAAGCTGCTTTTATATTATACCCGTTCTGAAAAGCTCTTCGAAGTCTGGTACATTTTTACTTTGAGTTCTGGTCTTGGAAGTCTCACATTTGGAATAACAGATACTAAACATTAATTATTAAAATACAAAAAATAAATAAAACCTTCATCGCATCAATGAGAAATCCCTGAGTGTGTTCAATAAACAGATCAGCACACAACAGTGGTGTAATACATGGGCATGTCTCAAGAGTTTCACCAGTGGGATCTCTCAGATTCCTCCACAAGGTTTGCAATCCACAACAGTCATAATTAAGATGACAAGTCATCTTGCCTTTGTGAAAGAAGTTTCTGGGAGTCCCACTCTACCCTAGAGGTTTAATTGCAGATGATGACTTTTAACTCCTTAAAAGTCTTGATGCAAGATGCATAGTGAGACATTTTTTGAGTGCCAGATAAAATAATATTTTGCTATTTGTGCACCCCCTTTCCACTACCTACAAGGCCATTTGACATTTCCATTTTGACATCATCTTGTGGCATTTTGAGGGGGCGCAGTAAGGCAGCAGCCTGCAGTTGCCTTACAGTAGCACCAGAGTGTCACCATCACAAACAGATGCTTATACTGATCCCTTTAGTAATGACGTGGGGATTTCTTACCTCACCACTGAGATCTGATCCAAGAGTCTCACACCCTGTGGAAAGGAAGCGAGGTGACCCAAGAGGAGGGTACCCTAGGAGCAGTGCACCTGTGTAGGGTGTCCACCTGGCAGATCACAGTAGGATAGGGCTGTTGTCGGACTCCTACAGCCCAGCAGTGTCCATCCCTTCTCTGGAGATGAACCACCAGCAGCTTGTTCCTCCACCCCCTTATATCACTCCATGTGCACATCCACCATCATTAGCGCGTGCCTGCCAGTGTCTCTGTGGGACCAATTTAGAGGATGTGTTTTTTTTGCAGTTTTTTTATACGGGACCCAAGGGTTTTGGAGCGCTTTACATTATAAACAGTTTTATTACTCAAGGTCACATTAATTTTTTTCTGGCACAGGTAGATTCTCGGGTACATTTACTAAGGTTTTGCATCAGGATTGCATCACTTGTACTGTACAGACTTGATGCAATATCCTTTTTTGCCATTTACTAAGCCATGCAAATCCACCTTGCGCGGCTTTGCGTGGATTAGTAAATACAATGCAGGGCAAAGTGAAGAACATAGAAACCTTCTCAGGGGTCTCACTGATACTTGGTCTTTTTAAACAAACAAAGAAGGAATTGGCACAGAAGCTGTAATATAAAAGTAACATCTTTAATAATCTCAAATGAGGGAAACAACATCACACAGAAGCCTTAGCAAATGAATGAGGCAGTCTAAGGAGTACAGAGAACTGGGGCCTTATATATGCTTAGGGTTACATAGTCAGCATAAGACCAAGGGGAGGTCCTGGCACATGTAAGCATGTGAAATACCTAATATGGGCATGCAAGATCTGCTTGCTCAACAAAGTGGGAGGAGAGTCACTTCTCCATACAGCAGCAAAAATAGCCTGACAGTTGTATAAGAGAAGCAGGTGCATTCTACTAGCTAGGCCCTTCTGAGCATGTGCAAGGCTCTGAAGAGGGAAACAGCACATGGCGAGCACATGGCTGCCTAAAATGTCTGCCAAATGCAAAATGGCTTTCAGCTCATGCTAACAAATCCCTGCAATCTTTAACAGATGGTCCTTTTAGCATGAGCTAAAGACATTCCTATGATCCAGTAGGAACATAGAAAATATGTGCACATTAATTTTCATAAATTTATCAATATCCTAATTAATTGTTAGGTGGGCATTTTCCATTCTAAGCATTTCATTAAGCGGGTACTTGAGTTATAAACATGAATACAAAGGGAACAAAACATCGGGTCATATTTAACATTCAGATAGCAGGAGAGAGTAAGGACCATTATCACAAACAGAATTAGCATTTTTCACAACCCTAAGCAAAAGCAAATCCTAGAATCATCTAGTAAACATTTTCAGGGCTGCTATGCATTTAAGTGAAGATTCATTTCAATTTCAGAATAGCAGAAAGCACATATCTAATAAAAACATTTTTACTTGACTTTACATTTTCTTTTTATGAGGGCTAGGTCATTAATCAAATTTTGGACCAAGAGGACCACACATGGCCATATGAATTAGGACAAAGAGCTGCAAAGGGCTGTTCCTCCTCATAAATGGGACGACTAAAGGAGTACATTATTAACAAGAAAAAAAAGAAGTCGTTGGAGAAATTGAAGCTGCTGTACAATCAAGCCAGAGGGAAATCTTCTCCCTATGTCCATTTGAGCCTCACAGGCAGGCTCTTGTTGTTTCCACAGTGGAGCTGCACGACTCGCAACCCAAAAATTACAGCCCAGTTTCAAGGAAAAAGTCTCTTCTTTCAGGATAGGGCAGTCACCCACCAGGGAAAATACTCTCTGCGATCCTGTCCAGTGTCTCAGGCAGTGCACAAGTTTTCTTCACTTCAATCTAACAGGAACCAGAGACACAGCACCAGTACCCTAAACTCAAGTCCTTCCCTAACTTCTGGTGCACTACTCATTCATTGGGGTCACACATTTGCATCTAGGGTGCTCAGCTATCTCTTGACCAACAAACAAAGGAGCAAACTTGCATTCACTTTGGGATCAGGATTCAGAGGCCTGATGCTAGGATCTCTGAAGCAACCCTTGTTTCAAAAGGGGTCACCTCAAGCAAAGCCTCCTCGCCATTCTTGTCAGTCTGTGACTCTCAGCTGAGCATCAAAAACTTGATCCACAATTTCTCCTCTCTGGTTTGCGACCCCGCTTTTCACCCAAAACAGTGGGAGGGGTACTCATTTCATCCCAGGGCTTCCACCTTCACTGAGGTCCTAGTTGCCAGCAATGCCGGTACTGGTTACCTTCACCTTGGCTTCAAGCTGAGCTGGTGCTGATTCCCCAAGCTGAATCTGATGTCCAGGCCCCTCTAGCAATGGTTGTAAGGCAGCAAATATCTATTGGTAGACAGAACAAAAGGTCTTTATACAAGGCACAAAAACAGTCTATCAACTGAGAGGAGAGTCTCAGAATACTTCAATCAATCAGTGACACTTATAGAGCGCGCTACATACCCGTAGGGTCTCAAGGCGCTGGGGGGGATGCCGCTACTGCTCGAACAGCCAGGTCTTCAGCTTCTTCCTGAAGGAGAGGTGGTCTTGGGTCAGGTGCAGGTCGGGAGGGAGGGAGTTCCAGGTCTTGGCGGCCAGGTAGGAGAAGGACCTTCCTCCTGTGGTCGTTCTTCGGATGCGGGGGACGGCGGCGAGGGCGTGGTTGGCTGATCGGAGGTGGCGTTTGGGAGCGTAGAAGTTGATCCGGCTGTTGAGGTAGCTCGGGCCTTGGTCGTGTAGGGCTTTGTGTGCGTGGGTGAGGAGGCGGAAGGTGATTCTTTTGTTGACGGGGAGCCAGTGAAGGTCTCTCAGATGTCCGGTGATGTGGCTGGTTCGTGGGATGTCGAGGATGAGTCTGGCTGAGGCGTTCTGGATCTGCTGGAGTCTCTTTTGGAGCTTGGCGGTGGTACCGGCGTAGAGGGCGTTGCCGTAGTCCAGTCGGCTGGTGATGAGGGCCTGGGTGACGGTCTTCCTGGTCTCGGTGGGGATCCACCGGAAGATCTTCCGTAGCATGCGCAGGATGTTGAAACACGCCGAGGAGACGTTGTTGACTTGCCTGGTCATGGAGAGGGAGGAGTCCAGGATGAAGCCCAGGTTGCGTGCATGGTCTGTCGGTTTGGGTGCGGTGCCCAGGGCGGGAGGCCACCAGGAGTCGTCACAGGCGGAGGGGGAAGAGCCCAGGATGAGGACCTCCGTCTTGTCAGAGTTAAGTTTCAGGCGGCTGGTCGTCATCCACTCGGCTACCTCTTTCATCCCTTCGTGCAGGTTGGCTCTGGTGGAAGCGGGGTCGTTGGTCAGGGAGAGGATCAGCTGGGTGTCATCGGCGTAGGAGATTATGCTGAGGTTGTGTTTGCGTACGATGGCCGCGAGGGGGCTCATGTAGACGTTGAAGAGGGTGGGGCTCAGAGATGATCCTTGAGGGACGCCGCAGATGACTTCGGAGGCCTCTGACTTGTACGGTGGTAGGCGGACTCTCTGTGTTCTTCCGTCGAGGAAGGAGATGATCCATTCCAGCGCCTTGTCCTGGATTCCGATGTTGCTGAGGCGCTGTACTAGGGTGCGGTGGCAGACCGTGTCGAATGCCGCGGAGAGGTCTAGGAGGATGAGGGCCGCTGTTTCTCCATTGTCCATCAGGGCTCGGATGTCATCGGTGGCGGCGATGAGGGCGGTCTCGGTGCTGTGATTGGCTCGGAAGCCGGACTGTGAGGGGTCGAGGGATCTGTTCGTCTCGAGGAAGGTGGCCATCTGCTTGTTGACGGTCTTCTCAATGACTTTGGCAGGAAACGGGAGGAGCGAGATGGGGCGGTAGTTCTTGAGTTCGGTGGGGTCCGCTGTTGGTTTCTTGAGTAGGGCGCTGAGTTCGGCGTGTTTCCAGCTCTCAGGGAAGGTGGCGGTGTCGAATGATGTGTTGATGATGTCTCGCAGGTGGGGTGCGATGACAGCGTCGGTCTTGTTGAAGAAGTGGTGAGGGCAGGGGTCGGTCGGTGATCCGGAGTGGATGGAGTTCATCGTGCGGATGGTGTCTTCGGTGCTGATCGGGGTCCAGGCGTGGAGGGTGGTGGTGGGGGGTGGCTGTTCGGTCATGGTGTGCGTTGGTTGGTTGTTGAAGCTGTTGTGTATGTCCGCGATCTTGTTGTGGAAGTATGAAGCGAGGGAGTTGCAGAGGTCTTGCGATGGGGTGATGTCGTTGTTTCCTGCGCTGGGGTTGGAAAGCTCTTTCACGATGTTGAAGAGTTCCTTGCAGTTGTGTGCGTTGTTGTCCAACCGTTCCTTGAATGCTGTTTTCTTGGCGGCGCGGATCAGCTGGTGGTGCTTCCGGGTGGCAAGCTTGAAGGAGCTCCTGTTGTCCGGTGTAGGTTCCCTTCTCCAGACTTTCTCGAGGGCTCGGCAGTTCTTCTTGGAGCTCTTGAGTTCGTCGGTGAACCACGGGGCTTTCTTGCTTCCGGGTCTGCTGGGCGGGGTCCTCAGCGGGGCGAGCTCGTCCGCGCAGATGCTGATCCACTTCGTGAGGTTGTCGGCGGCCTGGCTGGGGTTCGCTGAGCTGGCAGGAGGGTGCTGGCTCAGGGAGGTGGCGAGCTGGTCTGCTGTGATCTTGTTCCAGCTTCTGCGGGCGGCCTGTTGCTGGTGGTGGTGGGTCGTCGTTCTCTTGAAGGTGAAGTGGACGCAGCTGTGGTCCGTCCATTGAAGCTCTGTGGCGTGGCTGAAGTCGATGTCTGTGCTGGAAGAGAAGACTGCGTCGAGTGTGTGTCCGGCGAGGTGGGTGGGGGTGGACACCAGTTGCTTGAGTCCCAGGTTGGCGAGGTTGTCCAGCAGGGTGGTGGTGTTGCGGTCGTTGTTGTTCTCCAGGTGGAAGTTGAGGTCCCCCAGGAGGATGTAGTCAGCGGAGGGGAGGGCATGCGGGCTGACGAAGTCGGCGATGTCCTCGCTGAATTGTGTGCGTGGTCCAGGGGGTCGGTAGATCAGGGTGCCTCTGAGGGTGGTGTTCGGGTTGGTGTGGATCTGGAAATGCAGGTGTTCGGCGGTGGTCAGGGTGTTGTCGGTGCTGGTCGTGAGACGGATGGTGTTCTTGTGGATGATGGCGATGCCTCCTCCCATCTGGTTGGCGTTGCGGTCGCTCCGGACGATCTTGTAGCCCTCTGGGATAGCGATGGCGATTTCCGGAGCTGATGAGGCGTTCATCCAGGTCTCCGTGAGGAAGGCAACGTCAGGGGCTGTGGCGTCTAGGAGGTTCCAGAGTTCGATGGCGTGTCTGTGGACGGAGCGGGTGTTGAGCAGGATGCACTTGAGGTGGGTGCTGCTGGTGTTCGACTTGGCGGGTGCTGGTGTGAGGCAGGTCCGGATGCAGGTGAATTTGCAGGCGTGGCAGCTGAAAGGTCCGTGGGTGCGTCGTGGTGTGGCTTGATGGCATTCTGGGAGTCGGCCGGAGTTGAGAGCGATGAGGGTGGCGGCGGAGTACGTCAGGCGGGTCGGTCGGGGTCTTCGGGGGCCAGGGGTCCTGGCGCTGGTCGCGTTCCGGTCTCGGACGGGCGCAGACGGGCTTACCTTTGGCGCGCCTACGGCGCACAATCGGCGCGCCTGCTGCGCGTGACCGCTGCGCGTTCGCACGGTCGCCATATAAAGGCGAAGTGCGCGGGTGGGCGGAGCAGCTGGGAGGCGGGAGCGGGGAGGGAACAGAAGGAAAAAAGGGGCGGGGTCTGCGGTGGTGGCGGGAAGCGGGGAGCGGGGAGGGAAGACGGAGGGCGGCAAGGTAGGTGGGCAAACAGGAAGGACACAAGCTGAAAAATAAACAGGCACTAATGGAAAGCAAAAAAAACGCTAACACGGGCAAGAACTACAGTATAATACAAAACAGTATAACAAGCACAAATGGCGAACAAAACAAAATAAAAACAAACGACAACAGAGTCAGCCGGCGGCGAGGCAGGCAGCGCGGCAGGGATAAGGCTAAAGGGCACACGCAGCAGCTGGTGGCCGTGCGGCGCGGGGGTGTCCCACAAGTGGGTCACACTTACCTGTGTCGCACGGTCGCCCTATAAAGGCCAAGTGCGCGGGTGGGCGGAGCAGCTGGGAGGCGGGAGCGGGGAGGGAACAGAAGGAAAAAAGGGGCGGGGTCTGCGGTGGTGGCGGGAAGCGGGGAGCGGGGAGGGAAGACGAAGGGCGGCGAGGTAGGCGGGCAAACAGGAAGGACACAAGCTGAAAAATAAACAGGCACTAATGGAAAGCAAAAAAAACGCTAACACGGGCAAGAACTACAGTATAATACAAAACAGTATAACAAGCACAAATGGCGAACAAAACAAAATAAAAACAAACGACAACAGAGTCAGCCGGCGGCGAGGCAGGCAGCGCAGCAGGGATAAGGCTAAGGGGCACACGCAGCAGCTGGTGGCCGTGCGGGGCGGGGGTGTCCTAGTCTTGGGATGCCCCATATATTGGCATTTGCAAAAAACACAGTTGATGGAAAGAATGTAGAACAATGTCATACATTCACCCCAGTACAAGGATCTGGGCCTAAATCTGTGTTTTTTTGCACTCCACTCCACCCTGGGTTAGACACTGGCTATATCCAAATCAGCTTTGACCCTGTGCCTCATGAGAACAGCCCAGTCCGAACTACCAAGCCATGTCTTTCCCAGACCAGAATTAAGCATCCAAGGACCGGTTTCTGGCTATCAGCCTTCATCAGCCTGGATAGCTTGACTCCACTGGTGTGGAGAGCCTAGGACTCAGGTCTGAGTATACCCAGCACACTCAGGGTGAAAATTGCAAAAAACACAGTTACCCAAATACATTTCAAATAATGAGAATAGGCATCTGTAAGGGTTACTACTCCATATTTATTAGTAGTGCACAGAAGCTTGTTTACAAAAAAAAATGTTTTGCCTACCAGGTGAGTAAGTTCTCTCATCAATCTTGTTTAGTCAGTTTTAAAACTAAATTCACTTTCAACTGACTATTTTGCATATTTCAAAAGTCTCTTATCCTAAAAGAAAAGGTGCATTTTCAGAAAGACCCGATTTAAATAAGTTTGAAAGTGAGTATGAACCCTCCAGGCCATGGAAACACGGACCTGGGGGTCAGTGACCCATCAACGCAAACACATGGAGAAGAAACGGCTTGTCATACTCACAGCACAGATCTATGGTGCTGACATCTATGGGCTTAGACGGGGAGGCTATCTTCACGCTACTGCAACTGCGTGAAAGAAGTGGAGGGCGAAAGTTTTGTTAAATCTCTCGGCATTGGATAGGCGTCGCAGCCGATAAAACGCAAGCTAGCACATTCGTCCTCACTTACTTTGCTCGTAGCGTCTCGCCTCTTTACACCTATCGGGTCCGCTTCCGATGCCCGGAAACTGAAGCAACACTACAGTGGCTTCCGTATTAAGAGCGAGGTCAGGGGTTGTCACATGGTAGGCGTGCGCTACGTCTTAAAGTGATACACTCTGTAGCTGCTTTGTGTGTTTAGATACGTAATGTTATTGACATACGAAGGAATTTTGAAATGAGAAAAAAAGCATTTAATCATCGGAACATCCCTTGGACAAAACATAGCCCCATAGCCTATCCAACCCAGCAATGTCTTGTTCTGCTCATTTTATGTTTTCTTTTACGAGCTCAAACGAGATCATAATTAAGTGCAGACTTAGCATGCCAGGAATAAAACTCAGAGGGGTGAAAAAAAAGCGCGAGTTTTAGGCACATGGCAATCAGATCGTTTGGGTAAAGGTAGCAAGTTGGCAATTGACAGCCACTTAGGTTAGGAAAGGAAAAGAAAGGGAAAATGCTGCAATTACAAGTGTGTAAGGAAGTAATCCTAATCTGGGGTCAGCTCACAAGTAACGCATTTTGCTTTGTCCTATCTAGTATTGAATTACATATTACAGAAAATCAGTTTGGTGTAATCTAAAGAGAGAGGTTTATCTACTCATCACTGTTCCCCAAGGGATATCATCATTAAGACCAGATATGTGACTGGACAAATGATATATCCATCTTTGTTTTTTTTCGAACAAACTGGCCTCAGAGCCCTGGGCCAGTTGTTCAATCACTGTCCAGTTCAACTCATCTGGCGTGTGTTTCAGCTGGAAAAAGTGAGATGTTAACTTGGTATTCGTCTTGTGACATCGGATATTACTCCGGTGTTCACCGATTCTCAGTTTCACTTTTCTCGTCGTCATACCAATATATTTTAGCCCACAAGGGCAGATGATTAGGTAGACGACATAGCATGAATTACAATTTGTGTGGTTTCTTTGTTGCCACACCTTTCCTTCTTCCAAATTCAGAGATTTTGAGACACTAGTCAGGGGGCACACAGCGCAACCTCCACATGGGTAGTGACCGGTTACCGGAGGTAAACCCCAAGCACTCAAAACGCCTTCAGCGTTGGTCAGTTCATGTTGTCTGGGGCGTGTATGCACCAAGGCATCTTTGAGACTCCTTGCACGTTTGAATGACATGAGGGGCTTCTCCCACTTATGATTCGTACTCGTCAGCACTCGCCAATGTTTGTTTATACTGCGAGTGACTGCGTTTGATAACGGGTTAAATGTTGTCACACATGTAAGGGGGATTTCAGAAGGTAATACCCTGGGTTGGTCCTCCAGAAGGGCATCTCTATGTTGATGCGTGCCCGTTTACAACTCTTGTTTAGTAGATGTTTTGGATATCCCCGGCGTTGTAATTTGCCTGTCAGATCTTGAGCTTGTTGCTTGAAATCGCTCAACTCACTGCAATTGCGTCGTATACGCAGATATTGTCCAAAAGGGGAGATTCTCCCTAAGTGGTTGAGGATGGAAACTAGAGTAGTGTAATAAATTATTTCTTGACGTGGGTTTGTAGTAGGTCTTGGTACGTAACTCATTACCAACGCGTGAAATTGTCACATCTAGGAACACAATCTTGTCCTCAGCGTATTCATGTGTGAACTTGAGATGATGATTTATACCGTTAAGCCAGTTGAAAAAAGTAGTTAAGGAAGCACTATCCCTTTTCCAGATCATTAAAACGTCATCTATGTACCTTTGCCATAGTAACATATTTGACGAAAAAGGGTTTGATTCATTCAATATGTGCTCACACTCAAAATGGTATACATACAGCCCTGCCACGCTTGGCGCGAAAGTGCTTCCCATTGAAGTCCCTGTTGCTTGTAGATACAGTCTGCCATTGTACTCAAAAAAATTACGTTTAAGGGCTAAAGTGGCCATCTCCATGACAAATGCTCTGGTGGTGTTATAATCCCATGTAGTCTGTTCTAGCATTTCTGCCAGCACATCGATAGTCGCATCCTGTGGAATACAGGTATAAAGACTTTCGATGTCTAGTGTGACTAGTAGGCACGGGTCGTCTGGTAAAGTTATGGTTTGCAACATGGCTAGCAGATTTTCGTGTCCTTGATGTAGGTACTTGTGGCTTCTATAATTGGTCTTAAAAAGAAATCACAGTATTTTGAAAGTGGTTCGAGAATAGAGCCAATACCCGACACAATGGGTCGGCCTGGTGGTGGTAATACCCCCTTGTGTGTTTTCGGAAGAGTGTAGAAAAAAGGAATCTTTCCTTCTGTGGTTAGAAAGTCTGCCTCATGCTTGCTGATAATGCCATCATGTTCAGCAGCTGCCACTGTGTCCAGAATTTCGATTTTTAGACTTTCTGAAGGATCTTCACGTAGGGGAACGTAATTCGTCTGATTGTTCAGAAGGCGACAACACTCAGCGTCATAATCTGCTCGGTCCTGAATCACAATTCCTCCCCCCTTGTCTGCACTCTTAATCACTATGGTGTTATTATTCTGTAGTGATTGGATTGCTTGAAATTCTGCTCCCGTCATATTTTTGAAGGGGATCGGTTCATCCAGTTGTTCTACTTCGGTGATCACTGCTTTTTCGAATGCTAGTATTTCTGGAGGTATCATATGTGGAGGGGGTGTGAAATTCGATTTCAATCGAAATGTAGTATCACTCTGTGTGTCTAGAGATAGATCTTCTGACTGTTTTTGCTCAAAAAAACTTTTTAACCTGATCTTTCTAAAAAAATCAGTGAGCTCACAGCGTAACTTGAAACGATCTAGTCTAGGGGTCGGAACAAATCCAAGTCCCTTCTCCAATATGTTCATTTCTGTCAGAGTTAGAGTTAAAGAAGATAGATTTGTCACTAAAGTATCTGATTGCTTGTCCCCGCTCTCTGGTCTTGTGTTTTGCTGCGGGTATTGTCTCCCACAGTTTCTGTTTGGTCCCAATGTACCTGATTGTTGCCTTTTCGTTTGCCCCCTCTGCCCCGGCCCCTCCCTAAAAAACGTTGCTGGGGAAAGGCGTTGGCATAATATTGTTGGTGGGGCAGTAGTGGGGGGCCAAACGGCATGTTCCAGCCCATCATGGGTGGAAACTGTTGTGGTTGGTGGAACATGTTAGGGTGAAAATTATGTCCTTGTGGGTAGGGCTGCCATATAGGGGGTTGGAAACCTTGACCTCTGCCCCTACCTCGTCCACCTCTTCTTGACCCTGTGCTCACTGTGGAGGACCCGCTTGTGTTGGAATCTTCTGATGTCTCAGAGTTATCATCATTTGCATTTTGGGGTGTATAGTCAGGACTGGAATAGGGGTAAGTTTTTACATAGGACCATCTCTTCAGAACTTTTTTAAATTTTTGGGCTTTTGATTGGGACAAGTTTTCTTTGTACTCATTGACTTCTTTATTTAAATCATCTAGACGTTTCTTAAAGCCAGTTAAAGTGGCTTTAAAATGACTCTCTGTCTGCTGTATCTCAACCATCAAGGCCTCAGGCAGGCGTAGGGTCGTCTTAATGATTAAAATTGCCCAGTCCTGTGTGCAGTGCCAGGCAATTTGGGCCCATTCCTTCCTGAACACTGCATCATCCAGAAAGATTCTGGGGGCATTAGTGACTAGAAGACCTTTCGGGGCCAGATTATTATTCAGGTATTCCTTGAGCATGGTCCCATGCAGGATAGCTCTTATGCGGCTACGCTTCTGTTCCCCAAGTTTTTCCCATTCAGTGGTTTGAGCAATAGTTTGGGATATCAAGGAGTCTGAAAACAAAGAATTGTCATTCATGATAGCCTCGAACTCCTCCCTCATGTATGACAAGCCTAAGTTCTCCATGTTGAGAAAAAGGGTCTGCACAAAAGAGACAAATAAGTAGTAAGACAACTCTCGCAGCTGTGCGCTGCAAAATATTAATTAACAACAAGAGAGGGAGGATTTGAAAGAGGAACACTCCTATATCCCCGATTATAAATACAGAAAACAACTAAGGAGTGACTTATTGGAGCCTTGGACATATAAATAAAGTCAGACAACCCTGAGGACAAGACATTCTTCCACCTCTTAGTGATAAACCAATGTTGGAACCAGACAAAAAGAAAAATGTGAAAACACATACACCAGAAACAAACAAATTGAGTTGTTAAAAAGAACCCTCACTCACCCTAGTGGTGACATGCTTCATCACGGGGTTCCCACTGGAGGAACCGAATGTCTCTCCAGTGTGCTTCGACGCCTGATTTGCAGCGGAGCGGGTTGTTGTGAAGTGGACTTGGTGTATGTGAATAAGTGCAAGTGAAAGTGAATTAAAAAATATTGGTTGTACCCAAAATCTATTTTATTCAGCGGCCAGCCAATATTGTTAAAAACAATGTGTGGGATATTAAGGGTGGTTATATTATTGACCACTTTTATCCCTTCAATAGTAGGTCGACATGTTTCAGCTGTCTCTTTATATTATTGCAGCTTTCTTCAGGACCAGTGACATAAAAAATCCCTGGTGGTCCGTGCTCGCTAAGGCACGTCCAACCAGAGGATATATGTAAAAAATAGGCAAAAAAAAGAGGGATTACCGTAAAATACGGTTGCTGCAACCTAGTATTTCCAGGTGTGCAAAGAAACTGTAATGTAAAGCATAAACATTAATGCATATTTCAAAAAAACATTTGTATATTAGGCATACATTTTTCATTTATAGTTCCAGCACAATAAGTCACTATATAGTGACCTACCCTTTACTTACCCAAATACATTTCAAATAATGAGAATAGGCATCTGTAAGGGTGACTACTCCATATTTATATGGCTGAGATACCCGCCACCCCCTCTCAACACAATCCCCAAGGATGGGAAACCGGAAACGTTCTGAACTTTTGGAAGACGGGAGGGAGTGACCCTCCCGGCCGTATTTATTAAAATATGAAACAAAATTAAAACGTTAAAATAACAGTTTCATATTAATGTACAATTTCATTTCCACATTTGCGATGTTTGGCTAACCTTAACATATACTCTAATACAGAGGTTCTCCTAGCCGAACTAACATCCTACAAAACTTTAAATTGAAATTGTACATCCTAACGTTTAAGGGCCAACGGCAAGGTCGTAACCGGTGTCAAGATCCCTAAACCAGACATATCCCCCTCACTTGTGAGGGGCGACCGCACAGAGGCGTACCTCAAGTGCATTTACCAATTTCCCTTGACTTGACGGGGGCCCCAATAAACTCGACGCCATTTAAAGGTCGTCCGAGGACTCGTGTGAGGTATCTAGATGGTAGGGTAGACCCCCTCCCAAACCCCACACAACTTACCACATCTGCCGTCGCAGATGTCCTGGCCCCGGGAAATTCCCCAGGAGGGGGCTGTAGCCCCTCCTACCCAGGAAGGGGCCTTGACCGCCTTTCCTTTCCTTTCGGCGGCCCATCCTTAGAAGGGACCGCCTCCCCGTTGAGGGGCCAATGGCCACCTCCCTCGAGCGCTCCCATCCGTAATGGGTGACGCCCACCCCTAGGGATCTTCCAATTACTGCTCACCGATCATGACCTTACCGCCACAGGCCGGATAGTTGACCGGCTATCCGGACCCACCACAACACTCCTGCCTAAAGGTCATGTCATAAAGTCCTTAGCCAAGCTATCAGATCTCCTATGAGTAACTCGTTCCCCACCCGGGACAAATGAACACCATCCCCCAAATACATACTGTCCCCTTTAATACAACCATGCGAAATAGAATGCAGTGTACTTGAACGGAACAATCTACTCACTTTATTATTAATTTTCCTTACTGAATGATTCAGAGCGGAAACCGAAAGAGCCCCCCGCCACACTTTCCGTGGGATCATATGGGACCATGCAATTGTGCACCCTGGAACTCTCCTCGCTAACCAACTTACCGTGGAAAGCATTGCCTCAAGAAGAAGTCGTCTACCAGTGGTCACCAAATCATTGCCCCCAAGATGTACTATGACTATAGACGGCGGTGACCTTGTCCGCCCTAACAAACCCTCAAAAAATGATCGAAACTGGTCAATACAGAGCCCGCCCTTTCCGTAGAAGGACACACTGTACCCGTATTCCCCAGCCACGTGAATCATGTCACCTGCTTTGAATACGTCCGCGGCACGCCTCACGTATGAGTGGCCCACGACCCACACCTCCTTTTTCACAGCCGGTGATGTCTGACCGCTGGCCCGGTGTTGGGTCGACTGCACAGTCCGCCCCGCCTCGTAGGCTTGCGCAACTGAAAACCAAACAAAAACAAGAAGCGTGAGTACATCATTACAGCTTCACAACATGTGCAACCGCACATACCTTTTATAACAATTTGAGGACCAACGCCCCACACGTTTAACTTGTTCGACATTCAGACCCCTGGCTGTAGCCTCTGTAGCAGACCCTATCCGAAAGGAATGGGTCCCAAACTCGCCGGGGTTCAAGCCCGCGGCAGAGATCGACATCGCAAGCACCCGCTGAAACTGAAACCTCGTCAGTGGGGTGGCGTCAGCGTGTCTCAACAAGGTCCCCCCCCATGATGCCACCCTTTGCGCTAAATATTCCTCCACGCAACTCACCGGGCACATGGAAGACCCGGGAATCCTTCGTATGATTATGCAGTCCCCCATTGCACCCTGATCGGTCTTGGACCTTACAAACGAGACAGTCATTGTCTCCCCCCTGACCTGAACGTGCTCTCGGCACAGTCCCCCCATGGTATCCTGCTTGTTCTTTGCCACTAGTTCGCTTACCCGCATAGCCCCATGGAATGCTAGCACAAAAGCGGCTCTGAATAACCTTGTTTCATACAGGGATGAACATGTTGCAGGGAGTACAGATAACAACAGAGCTAACCTATCCAGACCTATCGGGCGCCTTGCATCTACTTTGCGACCCTCAAGGCGTTGCCACCCATGTAGCGCTTTCTGCACAACGAAAGACGCGGTCGGGTCCTGAATCCCATGGGCCCTTGCCATAAAGGAAATGGCGGCCCGATGCCTCTGGGCCGTAGCCACTGATTTGCCTGCCTGATGTAACGACAGCAGAAAATCTACTACTAGTTCTTCCTGGCCCCAAAGCTCTCCCCTAGCAGCCCCCACAAAGGCCCAATAGGATCAGAACGCCCCTTCATATGCCTTCCTCGTCCTGGGTGCTAAACTCTCTCCCACGAGGTTCTGTAGTTCGGGGCACCGAGAGACCAGAGAGCTTCGGGAAAGGGTGCCGCCACCGGGTCCGCTGTGGGCAGAAAACCCCAGAAGGCCTGCATACGAAAACGAGAAAGCGCATCAGCCGCTTTATTCATTACCCCTGGCACATGTTTTGCCTTAAATAGCACGTTCAATTGCATACACAGTAACACAATTTCTTTGAGCAATCTCAGAACCCATTTGCATCGTGCTGCCTGGCTATTGATACACTCAACCACGGTCATATTATCAGACCAAAACACCACAGAGTGATCTCTGAACCCCTCAGGCCAAGTTTTCAGGGCCACAAGAATGGGAAAAAGTTCAAGAAAGGCAATGTTACTTGTCAGCCCACACTCACGCCACCATAACGGCCATTTTTGAGCCGACCATCGTGTGCCGAATATGGCACCAAAACCAGTGCTCCCTGCCGAATCTGTCCACAGCCCCAGCTCCTCGGAGGACACTGCCGGTTTGTTCCAGACAATTCGACCATTGAAATCCGCCAGAAATGCCAACCAAATGCGCATGTCCTGACGAACCTCTGCCGATAACCTTGTGCGATGATGACCCTCCTTCAGGCCGACCATGGCCTGAGCGATCGAGCGGGAAAAGGGGCGGGCCATCGGCATGACTCTCAGGGCAAAATTCAGCTGTCCCACCAATTGTTGCAACTGGTGCAGCCTGACCTTGGACTTGCTAATACAAGCTTCCAGTGAAGCCCTGAATCTTATCACCTTCTCTTTAGGTAGTCTAAAACAACCTTCCCCAGAGTCGAGTTCGATCCCCAGGAACTCGAGGCAAGTCGAGGGACCCACATTCTTACCTGGTGCCAACGGCACACCGAAATGCTTCATTAACGTACAAAATTCATTCAAAGCCTGTCCACATTCCGGACCCCCGGCCGCCCCCAGAAACAAAAAATCATCGAGATAATGCATGACATGCTGTAAACCAGTCTTCTTTGTGAAGACCCATTGCAGAAAGCAACTGAACTGTTCAAAATATGCACAAGAAATAGAGCAACCCATTGGCATACATCTATCCATGTAAAACTGACCCTGAAACATGAAACCAAGGAGACGCTGATCGTCTGGGTATACCGGGAGCAACCGGAACGCAGACTCAATATCCGACTTTGCCATCAGCGCCCCGGGCCCTAGGCGATTCAACATGGCTACGGCCTCATCGAAAGATGCGTACCGCACCGAACACACATCCGGGTCTATTGCATCATTTACGGACAGACCACGTGGGGCTGATAAATTATGTATCAGTCGGAACTCACCGGGTCCTTCTTAGGGACCACCCCCAAAGGAGAACAAACAAAGTTAGCACACGGTGGCTCGTCAAATGGACCGGCGACTCGACCTCGAGTAACCTCCTTCCTAATTTTTTCTTGTACTACGGTCGTATGTTGCAAGACCGATATTTGATTTTTACATTTTCTTACACCCCGAAAGCCCCCCACTGGGATGCGGAAACCATATGAAAACCCGTTCCTCAACACCCCAGCGGAAGCGTGATCCGGGTATTCGCTGAGCCAAGGAATCATTGCCATGGTATCAACCGGAGTAGGTAAAGGCGCCCCTCGGACTATTTTAGACCTGTTTGGCGCCTCCTCTCCCCCCGTTATCACCCGTTTTGGCTCTGCACATGGACTCCGGATGGGATGGCTGCCCACACCCTCCACATTCGTGACGAAATTTACATGACCCCTGGGGCCTCGTACATTTACCTCTGTTGAAGTTCCAACAAATCCCCCTTTTACCTGTGTTGCCGTTCGGCCTCGAGTTGTATTCGTTACCTGTACCTGATCGAAAGGGGGTCCCGGCATATTGGCGGGAGGATTCACCCCCGCTACTCCCTACTAATGGTACTTTTAACATACCAGTACTCTCCATTTTTGACCATGAAACAGAATCGTAACAATCCCAAGTTAAGTTTTTATCGTGCTCCTTTGCTTTTCTAAAAATGTTATCGTAACAGAACCACTGATTGCCCCCATATGATACGGAATATTCCATGATCCGTGTCTGATAGATCGGCAATTCGGACAGCAACTCGGGTCTACGTTCGCCCATGATGGAGGTAAAAATTCCCCACGCCTTCCCCCAAGTGCCAATGTTTTCATCAACTTTAAAGGCGGCCATCTTTGCGCGCCAAACACTCGGATGCATGAGCTCCTTTTGGCTCTTAACATGCTCCATCTCATAATGATCAGTAAGCAACGAGAAGATGTTTATATACTCATTTGCCCATATCTTCTCCTTAATAGCCAGAGGGACATGTTGACCCAACTTTTCCCTTCGTGAAGGTGCAGACTCATCCCTTGCAATCGGCAATGGCCGCTTACCTGAACCGGAAGCTGCATCTGCGGCTGGAGCTGTTCCTGTTGGCTTTTCTACTGCCGCAGCCGGCGTGATAACTGGCGATGATGCCTTCACCGCCTCCCTTGTTTCACGCAGTTGCTTCATCAACACTCGCGCGTCGTCAGCCGTGGCGCCCTCGCTATCTTTACCCAACCACGCTGCTAATTGTGCTGCCAGCTCGGGCGGCATATCCTCCCCGGACACGGGGGTGACCACTACGGGAATCGGATTCCCCTCTGCCGGTACCGGAGTTGGCTCTTCGAGTGGCGCACAGGGAACCGGGATGTCCCCCCCAGCTGCTCCCCTTCTGGGCCTTTTGCCTTTTCCTCCCGGAGCTGCTCCCGCCAAAGGACGTTTCGGTCCCCCTTCTCCGTCTCTATCCGCCACCCGCTTCTTCAAATCGGTTACTTCTTTCATGAGTATCCGCAGCATCTGGTCGGTAGTCATTCGCTTTCCGACCTTCTTAGGCATTCTCCGACAGAGTATCTGTAATACAAAAAGAAAGATTACAACGCTCAAAATTGGCTCTTCGTTCCGTCTCGAGCTCACGTGCAGCGAGGAGGTGCAGCTTCAGAGCACAGGAACAAGAGGATGCTTTCTTGGCTTGTGGCTCCTTTTATCCGTCTTCAGGGCGGGCGTAAACCCGCCCCTGCCTGCCCCGAAGGGCGTGGCCGGCCGCGTCAGTGTCTAGGCCAGCCCACTCCAGGGCGGGAAAGGGCGCGCCCCGGCTACGCCGCTTCGGGCATACCAGCCGAGACTCGCCTCCCGCCCAAGATGGCTTCCCGGGGGGATCGTGGTACTCCGCCATACGTTCGGGGGGACCGAATGGTCGCCCCTTTCCATTAGTAGTGCACGGAAGCTTGTTTACAAAGATTTTTTTGCCTACCAGGTGAGTAAGTTCTCTCATCAATCTTGTTTAGTCAGTTTTAAAACTAAATTCACTTTCAACTGACTATGTTGCATATTTCAAAAGTCTCTTATCATAAAAGAAAAGGTGCATTTTCAGAAAGACCCGATTTAAATAAGTTTGAAAGTGAGTATGAACCCTCCAGGCCATGGAAACACGGACCTGGGGGTCAGTGACCCATCAACGCAAACACATGGAGAAGAAACGGCTTGTCATACTCACAGCACAGATCTATGGTGCTGACATCTATGGGCTTAGACGGGGGAGGCTATCTTCACGCTACTGCAACTGCATGAAAGAAGTGGATGGCGAAAGTTTTGTTAAATCTCTCGGCATTGGACATCCCAAATTATATAGCTGATTACATCACTGATGACATCACCCAGTGAATATGGTTTGGTTCAATATTTAAATATGTATTAAATATATAGCAATCTATATTGAAGAATGAGTGGATGTAGAAGTGTCTTGATGGAGGATTTTTTTAGCAGTGTGATTGACTGTTTAAGTGACTAATTTAAACTGTCCCACTAAATATATGGGTTAGTGATTTAACTGTCTGAATATCTGTATCACTCTGTCTCTTGTTGTGTAAACTACTGCATAAGTTGGTTACTAGCTATGTTAAACGCTATATTAGTTTTTAATTAGTTAAGTGAATATTTGTATGAGAGAGTGAATGTGTGTGGTTGGGTGGGAGGTGTGTGACTGTCCAAACATGTGTAAATAGTTGATTTAGTAGGTATATGAGGTGAAGAGTGCACATGGAAACAGTTGTTTGGGTGAGTGAATCTATTTATGGGAGTGTTCCAGCACAATAAGTCACTATATAGTGACCTACCCTTTACTTACCCAAATACATTTCAAATAATGAGAATAGGCATCTGCAAGGGTGACTACTCCATATTTATTAGTAGTGCACGGAAGCTTGTTTACAAAAAATGTTTTGCCTACCAGGTGAGTAAGTTCTCTCATCAATCTTGTTTAGTCAGTTTTAAAACTAAATTCACTTTCAACTGACTATGTTGCATATTTCAAAAGTCTCTTATCATAAAAGAAAAGGTGCATTTTCAGAAAGACCCGATTTAAATAAGTTTGAAAGTGAGTATGAACCCTCCAGGCCATGGAAACACGGACTTGGGGGTCAGTGACCCATCAACGCAAACACATGGAGAAGAAACAGCTTGTCATACTCACAGCACAGATCTATGGTGCTGACATCTATGGGCTTAGACGGGGGAGGCTATCTTCACGCTACTGCAACTGCGTGAAAGAAGTGGAGGGCGAAAGTTTTGTTAAATCTCTCGGCATTGGACATCCCAAATTATATAGCTGATTACATCACTGATGACATCACCCAGTGAATATGGTTTGGTTCAATATTTAAATATGTATTATATATATAGCAATCTATATTGAAGAATGAGTGGATGTAGAAGTGTCTTGATGGAGGATTTTTTTAGCAGTGTGATTGACTGTTTAAGTGACTAATTTAAACTGTCCCACTAAATATATGGGTTGTCTTGACCGGCGGCTCATCCAGCCCTTGGTCCCCTGCCTTCTGGCCCCCTATTCTTGGCCCCCCTCCCACCCCGGTTCCTTCCGTCAAAACATTGGGCATCAAGGTCAGTCAGGACCTGTCCATGCACGGCCAAGTCAGTGCCGTGGTGTCCTCTTGCTTCCTCTCCCTCTGGATGATCCGGAAAATCTCCCGCTTCTTTTCTCTTGACTCTCTCAAAATCATAATTTCTGCCCTCATCACTTCCCGCCTCGATTATGGCAATAGCTTGTTCTCAGGCATTCCTGCCTATGAAACCCGCCGCCTTCAAGCTATCCAAAATCAGGCTGCCCGTCTCATTTTTCACTTACCCAAAACCCATCACATCACTCCTGTCCTCAAATCCCTCCACTGGTTACCCATCCTGAAGAGATCTTTGTTCAAGCTAGGGTGCCTTGTTTATCGGGCCCTTGATCACTCTGCACCGACTTTCATCAATTCTCTGATTTCCCGTCACACCCCTGCCCGCACTCTCCGTTCATCCTCTTCTGCCCTCCTCACTGTTCCCCGTTTCCACAAATCTCGCACTGGTGGAACTAGATTTTCTGTTCTTGCTCCCAGGTTCTGGAACTCCCTTCCTTTCTCTTTGCGTTCTATCCCCATTTTTTCACATTTCCGTAAAGCGCTTAAAACTTTTCTGTTTGCCCTGGCCTACCCCCGCTAAACCTCCTGGCCCTGTCTGTTCTGTTCTTTAGAGCGCTCAGCGCCAGGAAGCCGTTTTGGCCATCGTGCGCTCTACAAATATTTTCATTAAAGTGTTGATGAGTAAATATATTGCTCAATGATTCATGACCTACACATGTCCTACACAGTAGAAATATAAAAAGCAGTGTATGTGACAGTTGTTGTATATAAATAAATATATATAGGACTCAGTGATTGTCTGAGTGACTGTTTGGAAAACTGTATACTTGTTATAGTGAGTTTATAACATACTAAGTACGAGTTACTATCTATATAAATAAATAAAGTGGTGTTTGTATAAGTGTGTAGATGAGAAAATGTAGATATAATAAATTGTTTGTATAAGTAGTATGACTGCATAAGTGAATAGGATGTGTGCTGGTGTGTATCGTCGAAATAGGTGTATAAGTATATTTAATAATGTTGTATTTATCTTTCTCAACATGTATGAATGAATCTATAGGTAAGTGTTTAGATGTGTGTGTAGATCTACAAATCACTTAGTAGGTTTTTAGAAACTTGTATTGGTTTGTCAATGGTTTAAACATGGTACTCTATATTTTATAGTGAGTGATGAAAGGTTATACTAGTGTATGATGAGGTGTATCAGATTGTCACATGGATGATGTCATTAGTGATGTCATTTGAGATGTCATCTGTGATGTCATCAGTGATATCACTGACCATGTCATGAATGATGTAATATGTGACATCATCAGCAGAGGATTACAGGCGCGCGAGTTATAGTTAGTACAACTAACTAAAACAGAGGAATTTCAATGGTTTTTGTACGAATGAAATGCCCAACTAACTATAACACCCTAAAAACCTGTTTTTTTCTGTGAATTTCTATGTTTTAAAAAAAAGCTAATTCCTAACTTTAACATGTCTAAAACCTATGGTTTTTTCAGTGAATTTCACCCATTTTTCTATACTGATTTTCTACATTTTTAAAATTATTTTTTTACATATTTTATTTCTTGAATTATATTATATATTTCTAATATAAATTGAAAACAAAAATTTAAATATTGAAACTCTAATATTGTTTCTTTGTATTTTATATTTTTAAAAATATATGAATAATATTTTCCTTATTGTTTTTTTTGTAAAGTTTTTGGGGGAGTCGCGCACCCAAAACGCGCATTCACCGATCGCTGTGCGGAAGCTAGATGCCATTTTAGGATTGTTGTGTAGGATCTGCTTAGGGGGTGCGATGGGTGCGTATTTTCCTGCATGATTGCTATGTGACCGGTGTGCGACTCCAAGCGCATACTCGACATATACCAATTACGTTATGCGTGATGACATATAGGTGTTCGACGCGGTAGGTGCACAACTTCCGCAAACATTTTTAATGTCTAAAAAGGTACATATATGTATTTAATATGAATATTAGGGCAACACATTATCTGAGCTAATCATAAAAATGATTTACTTTTACTTTTAATAAAGCTATATCACTTTTAAATGCAATTTCGCGAAGTCGCGTTGGGTGCGTGTTGTCTGTGCGCACGATGCACGGATCCCATGTGACCTGAAGAAAAGAGATTTGATTGGTTCATAACACTTCCTATTCTAACTATTGAAGGACCCCACCCATTTCAATCATTCTTCTTAGACTTTCATTAGAGTAACAACTCTACTGATAAGAACCTTTTTTTTGGTGATTGCACACCTGGTTTTGCTTTTGATTCAAAAACAATGGCTTCAGCACAGCAGCAATCATCTGATTCAGAACGTTCAAATGATGAAGGATTTGTGCATGAACCTCCATGCCCTAAGAGGTATACTTCTATTGTGTGGACATGTTTTACATTTCCTGAGGGGCAAAAAAAAGTAAATGCAACAAAGGTAACTTGCAAAATCTGTAAACCTGTCCTCTCACGTTGAGATCCAAATAAGAAGTACTCTTGTGGGACCGCAAGTATGATGAAACATTTGAAGTGTCTGCACCCTGTCAACATGGCACACAAAGAGTGCAGATGACTCCGCGAGAACCCACCACTGGCAGTACCAAGCACTTCTGGGACGCCCCCATCCGACCAACACCTGGACACACGTCCCCAATTTGCCAACCTTAAGATACACTGCATTAAGTGTAACAGATTGCTCTGTTACGGGGAGCAGTCTCTGGACTTGACTTGCCGAGCACAGGAGAACCATTGGTGCTAGAGGTTATTTTCCCCCCTGAAGTTCATTGTTTTGTTCGTGTAGTTGTCTCTTTTTTCCTTTTGTAAAAAAAATCACAAATTTTATTCAGAAAACCACAAAAGAAATATAAAACTAAAAAAAAGTTATTTTCAGAACTAACTTCTCTGATTAAAAAAAGAGCTATATTTGTATGATAGTGTGTGAAAGTTTAGACAAATGTATGTGTTCTGCACAATTGACTGAAAGAATGCATTAGTAGTGTATGGTGAATGTATAAGTGCAGAATTATAAGGAAGTGCTGCAGCAAGACACTGTAAGCTCTTAAGCTGTAGTGTGCTGTGGTACATCGGAAGCACAGGGATGCAACATATGTACATAAATAAGTTGCAACTCTATGCTTCCCTCTGCACTGCTGCAGATACTGCAGCCATGTGGTGACACAGGCATCCTTGCACCATGGTATCTGTCTCGTGTGGAGTTTGTTTTTGTGCAGAAAGACACACCTTCCTGCACAAAAACAATCAATGAAGGCATTTTCTCCTTCAATGTATGCTGTGCAATGCAGCATATATTGTAAGAGAAAGAATAAGGAGAAATGAAAACAATTCTCCTTATAGAGCCTTGCTACACCAATTGGAGAATGGGACAGCATTCACACGCATGTCCAGATGTATGATTTCTGATAAATCCTGAGATGTGTGTTCTATAAGTGTTCTGTGTAAACACAACCAACAGCAACTATAGAACGCCCCTTCAACTCATAGTGGTGTGTATGACGAGGTCGTATTTTCATGGAAAAGAAAAGATACATAAAGTGCCTTTTCCTCTCCTTATAAATACGAAAGAGTGTCTTGTGCCATCACTATGTTACAAAAAGTGACATATTGTTGGCACATGATACTTCTAAATTTGCCCAATAAGTGCTTAGGTATTGGCAGACTGTTACAATAAGAACATATTGCTAATTCATTGTTTGAAAAATTGCATGAGAGTGATAGGAGGTAAGCACAGAGTTATGTTTTGAAAAATGCTCAAAGAAGAATGAGTGAAATGGTTGCGGTCCTTCAATAGGTACAATGGGAAATATTATGAACCAATCAGATCTTATTTTTTCAGGTAACACGGTATCCTATGACTGGAAGATTCTAAAACTACATAGGTATAAACTGGGTTTTTGAAGACTCAATTAATACTTTGTAGCTTCTTGCAGATCTACCTGCATAGTATATAAAGAAATTAACTTGTACTAGGGTTAATAGGTAGGCCAATCCTCAACTATATGAGTAATAAGTAAGTATTTTCAGTCCTGCAAAGAGAGAACAAGATACATTTATGAGTACTTAGGTTTTGGCAATGTGATAGGACATGTTTATAGAGTTGTGAAGGGAAGGGATGGGGCCTGATGTGACATGTGCAAACACACTCTGTGACGTGTTTTAAGTTAAAGAATTTAGTCTCTTTTAATCCTGAAACTCCCTGGACCCTAGTAGCCCACCATGTCTTTAATTTGAACACCATACAGCTGCGTTGCAGAGAGGGGCTCTGATGCCATGTCCCATTTCATACTTCTTTGCAATGCAAATGTCTGGAACTTTCTGCATATATCTGATTGGTTAGATGGACCCTAGGGACACTCAGTATTCATGTTAACTTTATCCTGTAACTTAAAAGGCCCAAAGAGCATCTTTCCACACATATCTACTCCGTCCATCTCCCCTTTCTTCACCTCCCTGCGAACACAGGCCATTGTGCATTTTAATACTTAGTTAAACTTAACTTCACAGTAATAGAAATAAAAAACGATACACATTTTTTTCAGTTGTTTTTGAAAATTTAAATTTCTGAAAATTTCATATTTCAGAATTAGGATCTGCGAAAGAGAAGAAAAAATAGAATTATAATATATAATATATTTTTTACAACACAGCATACTTTGAACATTTTACAAACTGTTTTCTTTGCCTTTTTTGCTGTTCTCAGAATATATTGAATTTGACTAGAAACAGTGATTTCAATCGTACTCATCACATAACAGCGGGCAACAAAAAAAAACAATCAATAAGATTGTTTAAAAAAAATGACATCCTCAATAACATACCATGTAATACAAATCACACATATATAAAATGCTTACTCCTAAGAACATTTTCTTACTTGAATTTAAATACACTGTAAATGTTATTGTTTAAAAATGTATGCTCAGAGAATGTGCAAGAAAAAGTCCGTAATTCAAACATACACCTTTCCTCTAAGCCAAATGGTATTAATGGAATCCTTTATATTGAAATTGTCCAATAGTAATCGTATTAATACATATCAATAAATTCCTCAGAGGCTGAATTATAATCCTAAAACTTTGGCTTTAAAATTTTAGGTAGGTATTTGGTAATGCGTTAGGCAAACGTTGTTTAAAAACCAATTAAGCATCATTACAATATGTCCATCCCTTATCACATTTTAACTAGGCAATGTAATGTCCAGATGTTGTAGAAGGACCAACATAGAATATTATTGCTACTGCGAAAAAAGTTCTTCCTGATATTGATAGTTGACTTGCTACAAAATGTTTAAATAAAGTTTCCGACTTTCTTCCATCAGCTGTACAACGTATCATTACAATTATATATTCTCCATTTCTTTGTATAAATAATGTTGATAACATTTCTGATTTGCATTGGCTACACTTCATGTTTTGATTTTCTGCTTTAACTAGTTTGTTGAAAGACACTGATTTACAGTCTGGTAATGTCAAATATATAAATATTTCATTGCCTATGTTAGTGGTAGATGTCAACATACAATTTTCACATTGATGAACCCATTTATAATGTAGGCCAAAAAGATTTTCAATTTCTATTCCTTCATTTTCCAATACTGCAAGCATACAAATTAGAAATTCCTGAGCACCTAGTTGGATATTCTGCGTAAATTGTGTAGAACCAAAACATACATCCAAAAGATTACGAATATCAGAAACGTTTTGCATTTTACATTTATCGGTTCTCAATTTTTCATAAACAGAATGCAACGTGGAACACAATCTTTTTTCCAGATTCTCCATAATTTGCTGTTGCAAACTTTCAAGAAAGAAAACAATATTGACCACTACATTAGCATAGCAGTTGATACCTGAACTATTTTCAAACTGATAACCAACAATCTTTTCAACAGCATCCTTTTTCTTTTTGCTTGCAATCACAACATTATCTTGTTTTTTTTTCCTTCTCTATACCTTCACTACAGATATTCTCATATCTTCTTTTTTGACCTTCCACACGCTTTTCAAATACAGGATATTCACCTAAATTGGGAGCATACGCTCTTCTTAACCTATTATCCTCTTTCACACAGTTTGTATCTGCAGTAACTTTTGTGTCATCAAAATCAATCAAAAACAAACCAGATAAAGTTCTGACTTGGGACAAAGCAACATATGCCATACCCTCTTTAAACACGGTACGTCCAATCTTCACCAAAGCACTGTCTACACTCAAACCTTGAGATTCATGAATAGTCACTGCGTATGCCAGAGAAAGTCAAAACTGTTTTTCTACAGACATATAAATCTTAAACAAGCAAAAACGAACTGAACAACGACCAATTTGTTTTACTTCTTCAATCTGATCAAAGTTATGTTTTAAAAATTCAATTCCATCTTTACTCTGATAATTAACAAAATCCACAACATTTCCAATTGCTCCATTAACTAAACCTTTTTCTACATCCAAATTACGCCTTAAAATTACCCAACAGTTTATACATGCATATAGATTCTTTTCTAAACCAGCAGTTTTAGATATCGATTTTTTTAAAGAATCCAATTTTGTTTTCTATTTTTCTGTCAAAATAATAGTGATTCTTTCATGCTCTATTTTATCAATGGCTTCCATTTTTATTTATTCTTTATTTTCCAGCTTCAAAAGTTGTTCATTAACTATATAGAGCACTCACTCAGTGTTGGCATTAAGCAGATTATAGATTTGCTTCTGCAATTTTCATATATATTTTCTCAGGAACTATATTTTCATTTCAAAACAAATTGGAAAGTAATCAACTCTGCAAAGCTTTTTTGCCATGTTCTGTCAGTACTCCAATTCTTATATCTGGAAGAATAGTTCCATAATCAACATCATTTACCTGTCGCATATTTGTAAAGAGTGCCTTGTATTCAAAATATGACCACATGTTAACGTTTCCAATGCTAACTAAAGACTTTTGTCTTCATGCGCAAATGTTTTAAATACTGGTTGTCCTTTTATGGGAGTAAGTTGCAGAAGATCTCCAAAAACTATTACATGTTTTCCTCCAAATAAGACATTGTACTCTGTTTTAAGAATCTCTTGGAAATAAGAAAAGCCGCTTAATTGACGATAGCCCTCTGAGAAGGTGGATAGAAGCGAAGGGGGGAGTCAAGAGCATGGCTCTAAGATTGTCAGGTGCCAGCCCAGACGAGGCCCTCAATACTCAGGGGGTTCGCAAAAACAACTTTATAGACATTACTAGCGAACATACTCAAGATGATGCCTCTATCAACCAAGAGTCCCTGCAACATTCTGTCCTAGCCACGATCGACTCAGCGCTTTCATCTGGGGCACTCGCAACAGGTACAATCCCCCCGCCTATTCTAATTGATAATAATGTTTCAACTCCCACCGAACTTAATATTGAGACACTCGAACCAGATGATCAAGACCCGGATCTTGTTACCATCAGCTCAGGTCAGCTAAATGAGGTAAATGAGGAAATCAGACTATAATCTCGAAACTGAAAAAAACACAGATACCGATTACAGAAACTCTTATCGAGAATATAGCCAATAGTCATGGAGAAAAGGTCAGAGAGATGAGATCAGATGACTCTCATAGTAAGACCCAAGATATACCAGCAGGCTCTGGAGTGCTAGCTGAAACATGCGTTCAAGCAAGGGCACCACATGAATCTCACGACTCCGTTAACACTAACCCGTCTAGTCTTTCTAGCCTTCTTAATACCCATGAGACTCCAGATCCAACAAGGATGTTCATGGAATCAATAATGCAGACTCTCCTAGAGCAAAGAGCGGAGACTCAACAACAATATCTGCAACTTAGAGAAGACAACACTAAGATGCAAGAAACAATGAGTACCATCTGCCAAGGCCTGGGAGGCGCGATTAAAGAGATTGAGGATATTAAACAACGCATTGTAGAAGTTGAAGGAGATGTTAATAAGACCTCAGCAACCACAAAACAAAATTCTCTAAGAGTCACTAAACTAGAGGCCAAGGTGGAGGATTTGGAAAATCGCGCTCGAAGGCAAAATCTCCGCCTATTTGGTATACCGGAAGGAATGGAGGGGTCCGATCCTAGGACATTTGTGGTGAAACTTTTCCAGAGATCCTTTTCTGATCTTGCGGACTGGGACTGGGACTCACAGTTGCAGAGAGTCCATAGACTGCCCCTGATACAAAAAAACACTAATAGTAAATTTCCTCGACCGTTTCTGATTTATTTTGGTAATTTTCTTTTGCGGCAAGCTGTATCACTGAAAGCAAGACCGAACAACCCCGTGACTGTTGATAACTTAACGTTTTTTGTGAAATCGGATCTTAGTAAGGGCACCATGGATAAACGCTGGGAGCTTAGGAAGTTGATAGATCCTTTCAAAAATTTGGGGTGCTTGGCCTATCTCCAAGAACCTGCTCGTCTCAAAGTTATACGAAATGGCAAGGTGTTTTTTTATACAGATTTAGAAGATGCTGAACAAGCTCTGGAAAAACTCTCTAGGGAAAATGAAAGAGAAAAACAGAATGAAAATTAAATAGCATATCGGCTAAACTGTTGTAGATAAAAAAGAACGAGTAAACAAGGAGTTATGTAACTGTTATGTAACTAGGTAACTGTGGCATGAGCATGAGCAGACTATCATGTTAGCTTTCTCTCTCTGCTGCCTTTTCAGCGGCAGCACTAGATAGAGGGGTGCTCCCCCCTAAGGGACGGGTGGGTGCGAGGGCTTCGTTGGGGTCCTGGCAAGGGAGGGTCTGACCATTTCGGTCAGGGGTGGGGGGGAAAAATGTGTGTAAAAAATGGATCGCAGGATTCGATTGTTGCTTCAAGCTTAACAAAGAAAATGGAATATATATGAAAAGGGCAAAGGTAGCTGGGAGAAATTTGTACTGGATAACCAATAGGATAGTAACATGTCTAAATTAAGAATATTAAGTTGGAATGTGGACGGCCTGAACAGTAAGAATAAGAGAAACTTAGTAAAGGAGGAGATTAAGATGTATAACCCGAATATAGTTCTACTGTCAGAAACACATATTAAATATCAAGACCGTAAGCTGCTTTCACAATTGAATTATAATTTGGTGGTATGCTCTACTTTAGATGAGACCATAAGAGGGGTAGCTATTTTAATACAACGAGGTGCTAGATATGTAACAACAAAAACTGCATCAGATGTTCGTGGGAGGTGGGCAATTGCACAGATACAATGGGATAACTGCAAGATAGTATTATGTGTAATATACGGACCAAATATCGATGACCCTAGGGTTTACGAAGAATTAAGTTTATACTTACTGGATTGGGAAGGAGAATTAGTAATAGCTGGGGATTTTAATTGTACTATCAATTATAAAATTGATTCCACCGGGCAAAGTAAACTAAAAAGAATGAATAAAGTTAGAACTGCTATCTTGGAATTAGCTAGATTGAATAATGTCAGAGACATATGGAGATCAAAATATCCTCTTCAGGCAGGATACACATATTAGTCTGTACCGCATAGATCTTGTTCAAGAATTGACATGATTTGGGCCTCAGAACAAATTTTAGATAACTGCTCGATTGATATCTGCCCTAAAATTACCTCTGACCACAACCCACTACTACTTGAGGTTATGCTTCCTGACCAAACTAAAGAAACACGAAAATTTTCTTTCCGGAGACATTTACTAACAGATACAAGATTCTCAACCTTACTCAAGCAACATATTCAGGAGTTTATCTCAATTAATATTAATACTGCTAACATTAATATGGTATGGGACTCATGTAAATGCAGTATCAGAGGCTTTGCCCAACAGTACATATTTAGGCAAAACGCTGAGATTCGCCATGAGAAGAAACAAATAATAGATGAGATACGAAATCTGGAAATAAGCTTGGCAGAGGCAACGAAATATGCAAAGGATAACATTGAGAGTATTAGGCTAAAGCTGGCGAAATCACAAGCAGGTTTATTAAAAACACTGAGAGAAAGATACACCTCACAACTACAAAAATATAAATTCAGACAATATGAGGGCGGCGATCGCATTGGGAAATTACTGGCCTTTAAAACCGCGGACAGGAAAGCTAAAACAAAAATTAAAGAAATAGTAGGGAATGACTTAAATACATACGACAGAATGGATCAAATATTAAACCAGTTTGTTAAATTTTATCAACAATTGTACACTCCAGAGACATCACCTGCAAAATCAGCTATAACACAATATTTAGATAAATACTTAACTGCATCTCAAACACTCAGTATAGAAACTATTGAACAACTCAATTCTGTAATAACACTAGATGAAATAAAACAGGCCATAGATAGTCTACCATCAGGGAAAGCGGTCAGAGAAGATAGCCTACCAGGAGAACTTTATAAACTTTGCGCACAAGAACTACTACCTCTATTAGAGAAAGTGATAAACTCAATTAGTGTATCCAAAAAAGCACCTCCTTCATGGAAAATAGCGAAAATAATATTTTTTTTGAAAAAAGGGAAACCGGAAAAAGAATGTGGGTCTTATCGACCGATTTCTTTACTTAACACTGATGTTAAAATCTTTTCTAAGATACTGGCAAATCGGCTGGCCCCTAGTATGCCTTCCATGGTTAATCTACAACAACACGGTTTTGACATGGGAAGGGATACTACTTCACACGTTAACACCTCAATAATTGCCTTTGATGTTGCTGAAGTTACACACACCCCACTCGGAATGATTTTGTTAGACGCAGAAAAGGCTTTTGACCGAGTGGGGTGGGACTATTTGTGGGAAGTATTAAGGAAATTGGGTCTTTCCGGGTCTTACCTGGATTGGGTTATGTCCCTCTATGACGAACCTTTAGCTTTGATCAGTTATGGAGATAAAACATCAGCAAACTTTAAAATACTAAGAGGCACGAGACAGGGCTGCCCCCTTTCCCCCTTACTTTTTGCCCTATCCTTAGAACCTTTTTTAAATGCACTAAATGACCAAGTAAACATTATTCCAGTGAGTCATGGAGGAACTGTTTTGAAACTAACGGCTTATGCCGACGACATAGCTATTTATACGAGCGACTTTAACAGAGCTATGCCAGAAATTATTAACGAGGCACATATATATGGTCTAGTTTCAGGTTACAAACTGAACGTGAGTAAAACTCAAATCATAGCTAACTATACTCCCGATATACATGTCTATGACACTTGCAAAGAAGCTACTTATCTAGGTATCAAGTTAATGGCTAAAGTAGGGAAAAGATTGGAAACAAACTATGATACTTTTCTAAAAGAAACCTCCACAACTCTTAAAAAATGGCATAAAATCCCTCTTAGTCTGGTAGGTCGGTTAAATCTGATCAAAATGAAAATACTCCCCAAGCTACTCTATTTGTTTAAAGCCATACCACTGCAACCGAACCAATCTTTCTTTAAAAAACTAGACTCCGTTTGTAGCAGCTTTATTTGGGGATACAAAAAGGCACGCAGGGCTATAACATTTTTGAAACTACCAATCTCAAAAGGGGGACTTGTTTTTCCAGATTTCAAATTATACTTCCTGGCAACTTTTTTTTTTAGAATTCGGAGCTTACTTAAGAAAGAGTCTTGCATTTTTTTTTATCAATATTTGTTAGGTACTGATTCCAACCAATTTCTGCTCCGCACACACGACCCAAATTACTACAAACGGGTGAGATTTAAGACTGCTAAGCATGCTATAAATATCTGGAAGAAGATTATGCACATCAGTCAGATTTCATTTTATAATACGGAACTCAGGCTATGGGACAACCCGGGTCTTCCAGGAATTTTTTTCAGAGGGGACTGGGTATCGTTGGATCAATTGTGGTCTTAACACACTAGGCGACATATTTGGACATAATGGCATGTTAGATTTTGACACCATGAAAATTTTAAATGGTGTGACAAATAATATGCACTACCGATATCGCCAGCTGAGAGACTTCTTTATCAATAAAATGAAATTAACATCAATTACTCAGTCTGAAATCATAGAGTGTATATATTCCGATAAAACTAAATCACTTATAAAGCTGGGATATCAACTTTTAACCAAGGATAAAATTGAAAATACCACCAACTTAGCTACTAAATGGTCTCGCCGGTTAAATCGGGACATAAATTCAGAACAGATCAGTAAAGCTTTAACTCATATAAATGATGTTGTGCACTCCTCCAACTTAAGACTACAATCATACAGGACTATTACAGAATTATATTACACTCCAGAGAGAATATCCGCTTGGGCTCAAGGGAACCAAACATCAGAAAAAACTAAATGTGTGAAGTGTAACACTTACGCTGCTGATATAGAACATATGCTCTACTCCCGCCCGGCGTACTCTAGTTATTGGATGGGAATTATAAAACATCTTCAAGACAGTCAGATTAAAGTACCAGATTTATCACCCCAACTGGTTTTACTTGATATTTATGAGACTCACTGTCTCAATCAAGATCTCATAACAATCTTATTAGCCTGTGCAAGATTAATTATAGCAAGAGGTTGGATATCTAAGAACACCCCAACTGTAGCTGAGTGGTTAACATTGGTTATAGAAATCAGAACCATGGAACTTACACTCGCAAAACATAGAGGACCAAAAACTTTAGCTAGAAAAGAAAAAATCTGGAAGCAATTTTTTTGAGGTATAAAAACTGTGGATTAGTGTTGATATGTGAAGATACTTGTGAGAACTAATTGAATCATCATTACTGGTTTTTGGGAAATCGCTCTTTTTTTAATAGGGCCGTCCTGAAGTTGTATAAGTTAACTCTTGCTTTATCTCATTTTTTCTTTTTTTTTTCTTCTTTTATCTTATTTTTGTTTTTCGTACGTCAACACCCTAACCCTTTATTACAAGCAACGTAAATTTATGGTTTTTAAAAAAATACTTGAGAATGTAACTGTACTTATGTATGATGTTTGTTTCTTATCGATTCCTGCGACAATAAAAATATTTAAAAAAAAAAAAAAAAAAAAAGAATTTGCTGCTTTCTTAAATGCACAAAAGCAAGCATTAAGTTTGAGACCATGCTTACCTCATCCATAATCAGAAGTTGCATTTTCTTTAGCATACTTGAAACCTAATAACAAGCTTCTCCAGATAGCTTGTGATATTTCAATTTGTTTCCATGCTCCACGAGTAGCATTAATAAACAATGCAATGTAATTCCTTTATTGCTGTGTGCTGCCAACCCAGTTGGAGCAGTTAAAACACAAGACAAATGTGAGTCAGTTGTTTTCTGTAGATAACTGGTGATTACTTTAATTAAGAATCGTTTTCATGTTCCAGATTGTTCTCTCACATACATTCGGATAGGTTGCAATGATGTGTATTTGCATTTTTTCTTTTCATGAAGAAATCTATGCTCAATCAGTTGTCTAACTTGCTGATATATTTCTTTCTGTTCAACATTTAGTTGTTCTTCCAAGTTTTCTATGGTCATATTATCTTCTTGAGCTTGATGCATTTCTGTTTTCACCTCATTCAAGGCAATTGCTACTTCATTTTCATCGATTGGTTTTCCTAGTGGATCTTGACTCAGTGGAGCAATACTTTGACTGTCATGAGAACTGTCTCTAGCAATCTCAGCCGCAACAGTAGCTTCTTGATCATTTAAAATGTTCACATAATTTGCAAAAACAGTACATTGTATGGTATCTTTACAAGCAATGAAAAAATCTTCATAGCTCTGAAAATCTCCAAGTAATTCCAATTCTGAACACCACGGTTTGAACAGTTGCAAAAGTGCCAAATAGTAAAATTCACTTTTATCAGCAGTGTCGCACCTCCATTTCCTGTGATTAATTACATTTCCTTTCCTTTGTTACAACAAACATCCTTCGGAACCAATCACTGCATATTTTCAATCATTAATGTTTTCTGTAGTATTCTGTTTAAAAGTGTAGTTTTGCAGCATATGTTCTCAAGATGATGACTTCTATTTGGATAATATGTGTCCAACATATATGTTTTAACAATATCTGTACTTTCCGGATCTTTTTCTGCTAAATATGCGATTTCTTGTAGAGATTTAGGTACTAGATTTCGCGTTGCAGCAAGACCCAGACTCACCCAAATGATTCCTCTAGATTTGGAGTACAGACTTGCAGATGATAACCAATCTGAGCATTCATACGCTCTGATTTCTTGATGGAAAAACATCTTCAAACTGAAACTGTATGATTTCTTACTTAGACTCTTGTCGTGAGAAATCTCTTCCGACATTTCTTTGACCTTTCACCGGCCTTTCACAGCTCCTTTTTAATATATACTTGCAGCCACTGATCTCAGCTCTTAATCAGATGGATTGTCAGATTTACAACTACGCTGACGACATACAGATTATCATTCAAATTGAGGACTCATCTGGAGCCCAAGCCAGGCTGCATAATATCCTAAAGTTCACGAGTAACTGGATGTCCACCAACTCCTTGAAGATCAATCCAGAGAAGTGTTGCCCATTACCATCTTGGGCAACCCGTGGAATGATCGCTTCTGGCCCATGGAGCTGGGTAGGACTCCAGTACCAGCAGGGGTGGTGAATAGCTTGGGCATCCACATTGATGGTAACCTATCTATGAAGAATCAAGTTTCGTCTGTGGTGGACACATGCGTTGGTCTCCTTAAGCAGCTGCGTAAAATTTCCCAACTGCTGTCCTTTTCTACTTTAAGGACTGTGGTGTCCGCTATGATTTTAGGACGTCTGGACTATGGGAATGCCCTTTATGTCGGGCTTCCCCAGCAACAACTCTCAAGACTACAAATAGTCATGAATGATGCAGCCAGATTGATTTTTGGAAAACCAAGGAGCACGCATGCCTCTCCTCTCCTGTGTCAATTACATTGGCTCCCCATTAGGCAGAGGATATTATTCAAAGGCCTATGCATTACGCATAAGGCAGTCTATGACAATGCGCCTAGCTACATCAAAGCTAGACTGGTGCAATATATTCCTAGGAGGACTCTACGCTCGTCTGAGGACACTCTTCTGGTTAGCCCGCGCTACCGCATGTCCACCCTTGGTGGACGTGCCTTTTCGACCACCCTGCCAGCAGCTTGGAACAAACTACCACTCTGCCTTCAGGAGGAACCTAATTTACTGCCTTTCAGGCGGATGTTAAAAACGGTACTTTTCCGAGATGCATGGGGCGCGATTTAATCTGGTTGCCTGCTTCTGTACTGTTCAGTCTTTCTAAGTACAATCGCTTAGAGACCTATTGGTGATAACGCGCTATATAAATTGAATAAATGAAAATAAATAAATAAAAAATTTCTTTCAACTCCGTCTTTTCTGATTTTGTAATATAGGACATTACATATTGAGCAACAGCAATGGAATTGTCCGCAACATACTGAATATCCATGTTAGCATTCCACATGGACAGAATAACCGGATAGTAATAATTTACGTATTTTGATTCTTTATTTCTTCTCATATTGTAGGTATTTTTTGGAGACTTTCTTGTGATGGTATGTCGCATAGCTGACAGAAAACTGTTCACTCTTCCTTTGGATATTACAGAACGTGGAAACGACATTTAGTATAAAACTTTTCCTTAGATTTGTACTTTCGTTGAGAGTATTTTCCACATCGTTGACTTTTGAATCGTAAGACTTGCTGTCTTAAGTTTTTTTCTTCTGTGCTTGATCCAAATCAGCATATGTATATGAGGAGCACCTCTTGCTTGATACTCCTTTCTCAATAAGAAATCCACAACTTCACCAAGAGGAGCATTTTTTTTATTGCAGATAAAAGACATCATAGCTTCAAATCTATGATTAAAATACCTGCATACATAACAGGATCCAAAGAGCACAATTCTCCAGGTTTCTTGTATTCAATATTTTTTATATTCAAATTTGCCTCTCGAAGAAATTAAAGTAAATCATCCCAAGCATATTCAGCACTGCTAAGGGTAAGGAACCACGTAGAAGTTTTTAAGTTCCTTAGCATTCATGTAAGTTCTCCATGACGATGGTACCGATACTAATTAGTGCCACGCTGACATGCCATCAGATTAATCAGCTGAGATTCTAAATTATCATCTCTCTGGTGTACTTTATCCATGAATCCCTTTGCACATTTTGCAGATGATTCAATATATGACTGACTGCAAAGTCCAGACAAGTCACTCTCAAACAAAAGATGAAATATATATGGGATACATTGTCAAAATCTTGGATATTCTGCATACAATCTTGTTATCCGATAATCAGATGCCGGAATCTGGACAGGTCGTTCATCATATCGTCCTCCTTTTCCTGTTGGGAACATCTGCGGAAAACAACGAGCTTCCAAGCTTTCTTCCCATACACTCATGGGACTTCCCTTTGCTTTTTTCATTTGGAATAACTCAAAAGTATTCCCCATCACTTCTTTTGAATGAAGTGGATGTACACTGTAATGTTCATAGATTTCTTCACTTCTGAACATGTCCACTTTTTCAATTAGTCCACTTGATGTTTCAGTATCTATACTAATATAATAAAGAGAGAGCCCAAACCTTTGAGGGGGGTAATCTCAGGAACCACAGCACCAATCACAACACCCAATACAGCGTTGGAAAGAGCAGTTGCAGCAGAAGGACATAGGCTATGCAGATGCCCACCATATACATTTTAAAAGGTAAAAGAACCGTGCACGCAAAGTAGTCCCTTGTGGGCATGTCTGCGTTGTGCTGTGGGCGTGTGCTATGGGCGTGTGCTGGGGGCATGACAAACGCTGTGGGCGTGTGGTACGTTCCACCCTTCATGCCATGTCTCATATTGTGTGCTAATCCCACCCTGCCTTTAAATACCCCTGCACCCCATAATCATACCCCACCCTTACTCCTTAATATACTCCGACACCCTTTAAAACTAACCCCTCGTAACCCTATAAATATACCCTGTACCCCAAAACCCAAACCTATCCCTAAACCCTTAAAGTACCTCTGTACCCCAAAACCAAAATCTAGCCCTGAACCCTATAAATACCCCCATACCTCAAAACCCAAACCTACCCCTGAACCCTAAAAATACTCCTGTACCCCAAAACTCAAACCTAGCCCTGAACCCTAAAAATACCACCGTACCGCAAAACCCATACCTACCCCTGAACCCTAAAATACCACTGTACCCCAAAAGCCAAACCTAGCCCTGAACCCTTAAAATACCCCTGTACCCCAAAACCCAAACCTACCCCTGAACCCTAAAAATACCCCTATACCCCAAAACCCAAACCTAGCCCTGAACCTTAAAAATAGCCCTGTACCCCAAAACCCAAACCTACCCCTGAACCCTAAAATAACCCTGTAACCCAAAATTCAAACCTAGCCCTGAACCCTAAAAATACCCCTGTATCCCAAAACTCAAACCTCAATCAATCAATCAGGAGTTTGTTAAAGTGCGACTACTCACCCGTAAGGGTCTCAAGGCGCTAGGGGTGGGGGGTGCAGGTTCCATTCCATCAAGGAGGGGGTCTGTCGAAGAGCCAGGTTTTGAGGTTTCTTGCGAAGATGGGGAGCGATGTTGTCTGTCTGAGGTGGAGCGGAAGGGCGTTCCATGCTTTGGCCGCGAGGAAGAAGAAGGAGCGGCCTCTCGATCTGGTCTTTCTGGTGCGGGGGACCACGGCGTAGGAAAGCTGGGCTGATCGTAGGGTCCTTTGGGGTGCGTGGAATTTGAGTCGGCTGTTCAGGAATGCTGGTCCGGTGCTGTGGAGGGCCTTGTGTGCGTGGGTGAGCATCTTAAAGGTGATTCTCGCCTCGACGGGGAGCCAGTGGAGTGTGCGCAGGTGCTGGGAGATGTGGCAGTGTTTTGGCAGGTTGAGGACCAGTCTTGCGGCGGCGTTCTGGATGTTCTTCGTCAGCCCGCATGCCCTCCCCTCCGCTGACTACATCCTCCTGGGAGACCTCAACTTCCACCTGGAGAACAACAACGACCGCAACACCATCACCCTGCTCGACAACCTCGCCAACCTGGGACTCAAGCAACTGGTGTCCACCCCCACCCACCTCGCCGGACACACACTCGACGCAGTCTTCTCTTCCAGCACAGACATCGACTTCAGCCACGCCACAGAGCTTCAATGGACGGACCACAGCTGCGTCCACTTCACCTTCAAGAGAACAACGACCCACCAACACCAGCAACAGGCTGCCCGCAGAAGCTGGAACAAGATCACAGCAGACCAGCTCGCCACCTCCCTGAGCCAGCACCCTCCTGCCAGCTCAGCGAACCCCAGCCAGGCCGCCGACAACCTCACGAAGTGGATCAGCAACTGCGCGGACGAACTCGCCCCACTGAGGACCCCGCCTAGCAGACCCGGCAGCAAGAAGGCCCCATGGTTCACCGACGAACTCAAGAGCTCCAAGAAGAACTGCAGAGCCCTCGAGAAAGTCTGGAGAAGGGAACCGACACCAGACAACAGGACCTCCTTCAAACTTGCCACCCAGAAACACCACCAGCTGATCCGCACCGCCAAGAAAACAGCATTCAAGGACCGGTTGCACAACAACGCACACAACTGCAAGGAACTCTTCAACATCGTGAAAGAGCTTTCCAACCCCAGCGCAGGAAACAACGACATCACCCCATCGCAAGACCTCTGCAACCCCCTTGCTTCATACTTCCACAACAAGATCGCGGACATACACAACAGCTTCAACAACCAACCAACGCACACCATGACCGAACAACCACCCCCCACCACCACCCTCCACGCCTGGACCCCGATCAGCACCGAAGACACCATCTGCACGATGAACTCCATCCACTCCGGATCACCGACCGACCCCTGCCCTCACCACGTCTTCAACAAGGCCGACGCTGTCATCGCACCCTACCTGCGAGACATCATCAACACATCCTTCGACACCACCATCTTCCCTGAGAGCTGGAAACACGCCGAACTCAGCGCTCTACTCAAGAAACCAACAGCGGACCGCACCGACCTCAAGAATTACCGCCCCATCTCGCTCCTCCCATTTCCAGCCAAAGTCATCGAGAAGACCGTCAACAAGCAGATGGCCGCCTTCCTCGAGACGAACGGATGCCTCGACCCCTCACAGTCCGGCTTCCGAGCCAACCACAGCACCAAGACCGCCCTCATCGCCGCCACCGATGACATCCGAGCCCTGATGGACAAGGGAGAAACAGCGGCCCTCATCCTCCTAGACCTCTCCGCGGCATTCGACACGGTCTGCCACCGCACCCTAGTACGGCGCCTCAGCAACATCGGAATCCAGGACAAGGCGCTGGAATGGATCATCTCCTTCCTCGACGGAAGAACACAGAGAGTCCGCCTACCACCGTACAAGTCAGAGGCCTCCGAAGTCATCTGCGGCGTCCCCCAAGGATCATCTCTGAGCCCCACCCTCTTCAACGTCTACATGAGCCCCCTCGCGGCCATCGTACGCAAACACAACCTCAGCATAATCTCCTACGCCGACGATACCCAGCTGATCCTCTCCCTGACCAACGACCCCGCCGCCGCCAGAGCCAACCTGCACGAAGGGATGAAAGAGGTAGCCGAGTGGATGACGACCAGCCGCCTGAAACTGAACTCGGACAAGACGGAGGTCCTCATCCTGGGCTCCTCACCCTCCGCCTGGGATGACTCCTGGTGGCCTCCCGCCCTGGGCACCGCACCCAAACCGACAGACCATGCACGCAACCTGGGCTTCATCCTGGACTCCTCCCTCTCCATGACCAGGCAAGTCAACAACGTCTCCTCGGCGTGCTTCAACATCCTACGCATGCTACGGAAGATCTTCTGGTGGATCCCCACCGAGACCAGGAAGACCGTCACCCAGGCCCTCGTCACCAGCCAACTGGACTACGGCAACGCCCTCTACGCCGGGACCACCGCCAAGCTCCAGAAGAGACTCCAGCGGATCCAAAACGCCTCAGCCAGACTCATCCTCGACATCCCACGAACCAGCCACATCTCCGGACATCTGAGAGACCTTCACTGGCTCCCCGTCAACAAAAGAATCACCTTCCGCCTCCTCACCCACGCACACAAAGCCCTACACGACCAAGGCCCGAGCTACCTCAACAGCAGAGTCAACTTCTACGCTCCCAAACGCCACCTCCGATCAGCCAACCACGCCCTCGCCGCCGTCCCCCGCATCCGAAGAGCGACTACAGGAGGAAGGTCCTTCTCCTACCTGGCCGCCAAGACCTGGAACTCCCTCCCGACCGACCTGCGCCTGACCCAAGACCACCTCTCCTTCAGGAAGAAGCTGAAGACCTGGCTGTTCGAGCAGTAGCGGCACCCCCCCCACCCCCTCCCAGCGCCTTGAGACCCTACGGGTATGTAGCGCGCTTTATAAGTGTCAATGATTGATTGATTGATTGATTCTATAGCTTGCGGATGAGGTTTTTGTTTATTCCGGCGTAGAGTGCGTTGCCGTCGTCGAGTTTGCTGGTGACTAGGGCGTGAGTGACTGTCTTTCGGTGTTCGAGGGGGATCCATTTGAAGGTCTTACGAAGGAGGCGGAGGGTGTGGAAGCAGGAAGATGAGACAGAGTTGATCTGGCGGTCCATTTTGAGCTCGGAGTCCAGGATGATTCCCAGGTTGCGTGCGTGGTCTGTGGGGGTTGGCGGGTTTCCGAGGGCGGTGGGCTACCAGGTGTCGCTCCAGGCATCGGGGTTTGGGCCCATGATGAGTACTTCTGTTTTGTTGGTGTTTAGTTGAAGGCAGCTGTTTTTCATCCATTTGGTGACGGCTTCCATGCCTTCTCGAAAGTTGCGTCTGGCGGTGTTGGGCTCGTTGGATAGGGAGAGGATGAGCTGGGTGTCGTCTGCATATGACACGATGTTGAGTCCGTAGGTTCTGACGATGGGGGCAAGTGGAGCCATGTAGACGTTGAAGAGCGTCGGGCTGAGGGAGGAGCCCTGGGGGACTCCGCAGGTGATCGGTGTGGGGTCCAAGAGGAAAGGGGGGAGTCTGACCCGCTGCGTCCTGCCAGAGAGGAAGGAGCAGATCCAGTCGAGGGCCTTGTCCTGGATTCCTGCATCGTAGAGTCTGCGTATTAGGGTGCGGTGGAAGACTGTGTCGAACGCCGCTAATAGGTCGAGGAGGATGAGGGCTACTGTTTCTCCTTTGTCCAGTAAGGTGCGGATGTCGTCTGTTGCGGCGAGGAGGGCGGTTTCCGTACTGTGGTTTTTTCTGAAGCCGGATTGGGAGGAGTCGAGGATGTTGTGTTCTTCAATGAATGTGGCGAGTTGGCTGTTGATGGCTTTCTCGATGACTTTCGCTGGGAACGGGAGCAGGGAGATGGGTCTGTAGTTTTTGAGGTCGGTGGGGTCCGCTGAGGGTTTCTTTAGGAGGGGGTTAACCTTGGCGTGTTTCCAGTCGTCGGGGAACGAGGCGGTTGCCAGGGAGCGGTTGATGGTTTGGAGGAGCATGGGTGCGATGGTGTTGGCGGCTCTGTTGAAGATGTGGTGGGGGCAGGGGTCCGTGGGGGCCCCTGAGTGGATTGACTTCATTGTCTTCAATGTGTCTTCGGTGGTGAGGGCTGTCCAGTCATCAATCGCTGGTTTCCGGGTGTCGGGGGTGGTTAGTGAGGGTTCAGTGTGTTGGTTGTCTTCGTTGAAGTTGTCGTAGATGCTCTTGATTTTGTGGTGGAAAAAGATGCTGAGTTTGTCGCAGAGGTCTTGTGAGGGAGGGATGTTGGTAGACTCGCTGGTGGGTTGTGCGAACTCCTTGATGACGCTGAAGAGTTCCTTGCTGTTGTGTGCGTGAGTGGAGATTCTGTCTTCAATCGCTTTTTTCCTCGTTTCTCTGATGAGTTGATGGTGGGCGTTGGTGGCGGCCCTGAAGTTGTTGTGGGCTTCTGTGGATTTGGTGTTTCTCCAGGCCTTTTCAAGGCAGCGGCATGTGCGCCTGGACTCTCGAAGTTCGGTGGTAAACCATCTGGCTTTCTTGGCACGGGTATTGTTTTTCTTGAGGGGGGCTATGGTGTTGGTGCTGTCCGAGATCCATCTATGCAGGGTTCGGGCTGCGGTGTTGGGGTTGTCGTTTTTCGCGATGGTTGGGGTGGAGTTGTTGAGTGAAGAGGTGAGCTGGTCATCGGCGATTTTGGTCCAGTTTCTTTGTAGAAGCAGGTGCTGGTGTCTGTGGATGGTGGGTGTTCTGAAGGTGAAGTGGATGCAACGATGGTCGGTCCATGGGAGTTTGGTGGTGTGGCTGAAGGTGATGGAGTTTCCTGTAGTTAAGAGGGGGTCGAGGGTGTGTCCTGCTGAGTGCGTGGGCTCGGTCACGAACTGGCGGAGTCCAATGTTGTGGAGGTTGTCCAGGAGGGATGTGGTGTTGGGGTCCAGTTGATTGTCGAGGTGGAAGTTGAGGTCTCCCAGCAGGGTGTAGTTGGTGGATGCGATGGCCTGCGGGGAGATAATGTCCGTGATGGAGTTGGCGAAGGGTCCGCAGGGTCCAGGGGGTCGGTAGATGAGGGTTCCTTGGAGGGCGGCGGTGGGGCTGGCCAGTATCTTGAAGTGAAGGTGTTCCATCAGTTCTGTGGACTCGTCAGGGAGTGTGCTCAGGCGGAGGCTGGATTTGTGGACGATGGCGATTCCTCCTCCTGGGTGGATGGGGCGGTCCTTCCTGGAGATCTTGTATCCTTGGGGGATGGCGATGGCGATGTCCGGTCCCGAGGTGGTGTTGGTCCAGGTTTTGGTGAAGAATGCTACGTCTGGGGTGGTGCTGGCGAGGAGGTCCCAGATTTCTGTTGCGTGTTTGTGGAGGGATCGGACGTTGAGGAGGATGCATTGCAGGGTCTTCGGTTCGGTTGTGTTCTTGTGGGCGGGTTGTGCTGGATCCGTGTTCTTGGCGGTGCTGCAGGTGTGCCGGCAGCGGTGACAGCTGAAGGGTCCATGGGTGTCGGCTGGTAATGCTATCTTACAGTTGTTGTTGCAGCCTGGGTTAAGTGCGTGGAGTGCTGCTGGGTCGTAGCGTTGGCGGGGCGGAGGTCCAGGGTTCCTGGTGCTGGTTGCAGACGTGTCGCAGACGGGCGCAGACGTGCTTGCCTTTGACGCGCCTTCGGTGCACCAGCGGCGCGCCCGCAGCCCGCGGCCGCCATTAAGTAGGGGTCGGGGAGGGCTGGACAGCTGGGAGGCGGGGAGGGGAGCTGGATTGGGCCGGTCGTGCTGGGGGGGGAGGGGCCGCGGGGGCAGCAGCGGCGGGGAAAGGTAAAGGGAGGAAAGAAGGGATAAAGAAAAAAGGGAAAATAAGCAGAAATAAGGCACAAAAGAGCAGAGATGCAGAAAAGAGCAGAAAGGTGAAAGATAGAAAGGGTAAAAAAACGAGTGAAGGAGCAGAGGGAGAGAAAGGGAAAATGGGCAGAAATAAGGCACAAAAGAGCAGAGGTGCAGAAAGGTGAAAGATAGAAAGGGGAAAAAACGAGTGAAAGCGAGTGAAGGAGCAGAGGGAGCGAAAGGGAGAATGGGCAGAAATAAGGCACAAAAGAGCAGAGGTGCAGAAAGGTGAAAGATAGAAAGGGGAGAAAAACGAGTGAAGGAGCAGAACGAAAGAATGGAGACAGAGGTCCACTGGACCACCAGGGATGAGCCGCAGGGAAACCTGCGGGTGGAGGAGGGCCTCGATCACCAACACTGAAGAGTGCAGGGGCAGGGGCACCTCACTTAATGGTGGAGCTGAGAGGGTGGGAGAGCAATTTCACTGACAATGAGTCAGTGGTCTTGCTCGCCTGTCCCTGCAGTGGCCGCCATTAAGTAGGGGTCGGGGAGGGCTGGACAGCTGGGAGGCGGGGAGGGGAGCTGGATTGGGCCGGTCGTGCTGGGGGGCGAGGGGCTGCGGGGGCAGCAGCGGCGGGGAAAGGTAAAGGGAGGAAAGAAGGGATAAAGAAAAAAGGGAAAATAAGCAGAAATAAGGCACAAAAGAGCAGAGATGCAGAAATGAGCAGAAAGGTGAAAGATAGAAAGGGTAAAAAAACGAGTGAAAACGAGTGAAGGAGCAGAGGGAGAGAAAGGGAAAATGGGCAGAAATAAGGCACAGCAGAGCAGAGGTGCAGAAAGGTGAAAGATAGAAAGGGGGGAAAAAAGAGTGAAAACGAGTGAAGGAGCAGAGGGAGAGAAAGGGAGAATGGGCAGAAATAAGGCGCAAAAGAGCAGAGGTGCAGAAAGGTGAAAGAAAGAAAGGGGAGAAAAACGAGTGAAGGAGCAGAAAGAAAGAAAGGAGACAGAGGTCCACTGGACCACCAGGGATGAGGCGCAGGGAAACCTGCGGGTGGAGGAGGGCCTCGATCACCAACACTGAAGAGTGCAGGGGGAGGGGCACCTCACTTAAACCTAGCCATGAACCCTTAAAATACCCCTGTACCCCAAAACCCAAACCTACCCCATAACCATAAAAATACTCCTATACCCCAAAACCCAAACCTAGCCCTGAACCCTAAAAAAACCCTGTACCCCAAAACCCATACCTATCCCTAAACCCTAAAACTACCCCTGTACCCCATAACACAAAACTATATCTGAACCCTTAAAATACCCAAACACCCCAAACATATACCTCAGTACCCCAAAACATATACCCCTATACCCATACTTACCTTATCCAAACATAAAAAAACATGCTTTTACCATTCATGCATTTACAACGAATTTCGTTGTAAATATATGCAAGGTAAAAGCATATAAAATGTAATGCCATGCGTTATAATGGCATTGCGGAGTCATGGTACTTTCATAAGGAAAGTATGCGGAGTGATGGTATGCGGAAAGAAAGTTGCGGAACAATGGGTGTTTACCCTCCCCTGGTAAATACATTGGTGGCATGGCGGCACACATCTCCAGCATCATACTCATATTTTTTCACCACCCATTTGAAAAATACACAGGTCTCTCTCATTGATGGCCAGCACCGAAATACACTTTTAGACACACCTCCCGCCACAAGTTCTAGAATTGCAAACTTTAGAGCTGGGGAGCTATGTTCGAATTTCGGCATCAGCTCAATATCCTGTGATTTGAATTTGAATTTGAATTTGAATTTAAAATATTTATAGAGCTCTGCGTTCACCATACGGTTTCTTGGCGCTATGGAGGCAAAATTAGAAGAGGAGAGGCAAGAGAAACTGGTACAGGGAGCGGGAACAAATGAGGACGTTTTACAGCCGGAAGGCCTGCTTGAATAAGAAGGTTTTGAGGCCTTTACGAAAGAGAGAATAGTGCTTGGCCGACCGAAGGTGGTCGGGAAGGGAATTCCAAAAAGTGGGTGCCAAGAATGCAAAGTTGGCCCCTCCCCACTTTTTGCGCTTGTAGCGGGGTACCTGCAGAAGAGATTGAGAGGATGAGGGAAGCTCTCTGGTAGGGACTTACTCCCTTATCAAAGAGGTGATGAAGGCGGGAGCTGAGCCCTGGCGTGCCTGGAAAACCATGCAGCCAGTTTTAAAAAGGGATCGCTCCCTGACAGGTAGCCAGTGAAGCGCCTTCAATAGCGGGGTTGAGTGGTGGGAGCGGGAAACGCCGTACACTAGTCGGGCCGCCTGGTTTTGAACCAGTTGGAGCTTTCGTAGGCTGTAAGCTGGAATGCCGTTGTATTGGCATTGGCGTAGTCCAGCCGGGAGATCACTAGGGTGGACATGATCAGTTTTAGTGCCAGGGGAGAAAAGAAACGAGAAACAGTGCGAATAGTGCAAAGAGTGAGAAAGCAAGAAGAGACAACGGAGCTAATTTGTGGGTAAAGGGTAAGATCATTATTCATTTTGATGCCTAAGGTCTTAACTGTGGGAGAGGGAGTGGGAGGGGAACCTAAGGAAGAGGGCCAAAATAAAGAGTTCCAGGGACTGGAAGAGCCACCAGTGAGAACCAACTCAGTTTTATCCGGGTTCATTTTCAGATGGTTGTTGCTCATCCAGTCCCTGATAAAAATCATAATAGTCTGGAAATTGGAAATAGAATAGGAAGAAGAAGAGAGGTTAAAGATGAGCTGGAGGTCATCCGCATAGTTATATACGGTGACCTCCAGCTGCTGGAGTGCAAAGATTAAGGGATAGATATAAAGATTGAACAAGAGAGGGGAGAGAGAGGAACCCTGGGGAACACCACAAGTGACCTTAAGTGGAGTAGCCGAGAAATCCCCCAGCCGGACCGCCTGGGTGCGGTCCCTCAGGAAGGACGATAGCCAAACCAGGGCTGAGCCCCCGATTCCTGCCGCTCTGATACGTTAAAGCAAGATGAAGTGGTCCACCGTATCAAAAGCGGAGGAGAGATCGAGGAGCACCAGGGCCTGGTGTTTGTTTTGGTCCATGCCCTCCCAGAGGTTGACCAGGACCGACAACATGACAGACTCAGTAGAGTGCCTAGGCCGGAAACCCGCCTGACGAGGCGCCAGGCCCCCAGTTGCTTCTACATGGGCGCTGAGTACCGATAATACATGCTGCTCAAGCACCTTGCCCAAGTAGGGCAACAGTGAGATAGGGCGATAGTTGACTGGGGCAGACGGATCTGCACCAGGCTTCTTCAAGATAGGCACTATTGTAGCAGATTTGAGGGCTGGAATCACAACCCCCTGAGCAAGGGAACAGTTAAGACAAGTGATCGGGGGCTGGGTGCAGACAGAATAAATCTGTTGAAGAATACGAGCCGGGCAGATGTCTGCCGGGGAACCTGACTTGACCTTAGGTAGTATTTCCAGGAATACCTCTTCAGTAAGAGGGGGAATTGAAAAGAGACAGCACTGGACAGTAGGAGAAAAGGGTTCAGCAAAAGTGAGAGAGGGGGGGAGGGATATTAGTCTTGATATTGGTAATTTTTTCCAAAAAATAAGAGTTCAATGAATCACATAATGACTGGGTAGGAGGAGGTTTGAGTGTAGCCCTATTAGAGAAAGCTAGATCGTGGACAATTGTGAAGATCTCCCTAGATTTATTCTCTGCCACCAGAATTTTTGCTGAAAAATAGGCAGTTTTGGCTCCTAGTATAGCTTTTTTGTAGTCGCTTTATAGTATGGAGTAATGAGTTTTCAGTAAAGGACAATAGTCCCTTCTCCATTGCCTCTCAGCCCGCCGGAGGGTCAGCTTTTTTTCCTTCAGATCTTCACTAAACCACCGATTTGACTCCTTCAGTCGTCTTGTTGAAATCCGACGTAGGGGGGCTACTGAATCGCAGCCTCCATCCAGCCAGGTGTTAATGATGGTGGCTTGAGATGATGAGGATAAGCCCGCCAGACTAGGTGAGGAGTTTAGGAGAGAAGAAGATAGCAAAGGGAGGTCGACACGGTTCCAGTTCCGCGCCCAGGTGTTTTTGGCAAGTGGGACCTTGGTTACAGGGTTGAGATGGAGGGAAAAAGAAATTAGGGCATGGTCTGACCAGGGACATGGAGACACAGACATGGACGAAACTGAGGTATTGAGAGACTTAACCTGGTCTAACACATGTCCATGTATGTGTGTCGGGACTTGTATGTGGGAAACAAAGTTCAGGGATTAAAGTGATTCTGTAAATTGTTTGGAGGTAGAGCACTCAAGGGGGTCCGTAGGCCAATAATTAAAGTCGCCTAACACTAGGACTGAGGAGTAATTAACTGCCAAAGTGGCCAGTAAGTCCTGAAAGGCTGGCATAAACAAGTGGGAAGACTGGGGCGGGCGATACATTAGTAGACAAGTGAGCGGGGGAGAAAAAGTAAGAGAGCGCACCACAAGATGCTCAGTGGGAATAATAGGAGGGGAAGGAAGAAGTTGGAAATTGTCCTCAGACCGGGCAATAAGGGCCACGCCGCCACCTGTCTTGCCCGCCGGACGGTCTGCACGGAGGGCCACGTAAGAAGGGGGAGAGCAGCCAGGAGGGATGGGAGAGAGGACTCACAGAACCAGGTTTAGGTTAAGAACAGTAAGTCAGGCTTGTGGGAGTGAAGCAGAACAAACAGTTCCAGATGGTGTTTAACCGCTGACCTGGTGTTGAGCAAGATGATAGACAAAGGAGGAGGGGAAAGAGGAGAACCAGAGCGAGAAAAGGGCTGCGTCGAGGGCGTCAGCGGAGAAGACTGAAGAGATGAGGGGGCAAGACCAAGAGAGGAGATGTAGCTGATGGTGGAGTCGGGTAGAGAACTATGGCCCTGTATAGCTTTTAGATCCTCAGAGGAATAGGAGATAGGAAGGGCATGAGGACACGCCCCTAGCCCCGTCCGGCCGCGGACGGTCGCAGACGGGCTTGACTTAGGCTCGACTTCGGCGCGCCTTCGTCGCGCCCGCTGCGCTCGTCCGCTGCGCTTCCTCATTGGGGTGCGTTTAAATAGGGGCGGAGCGCAGGGGTGTGGCACCGAGCTAGGTCGCCTGACCAGCCCAAACTAAGATGGCGCCCGCACAGCCACCGAGCCCTGAAAAAATAAGGTATGTTAATCACCTGTTGATTTTCAGTGCAAGTTAAAAGCAAAGTATAACAATTTAAAAATCAGTGCAACTGCTCTCAATCAGCAGGGCGCTGCGATAAGACTCGGGAAATGCTGCTCCTGACTCAGACGTGAATCCTCTGCCACCGGGGTCGCCTGCCTCCAATAGCGAGCAAATCTGAAGCCACTCCTAAATAGGGGCGGAGCGCGGGGGGTGTGGCGCGGAGCTAGGTCGCCTGACCAGCCCAAACTAAGTTGGCGTCCGCACAGCCACCGAGCCCTGAAAAAATAAGGTATGTTAATCACCTGTTGATTTTCAGTGCAGGTTAAAAGCAAAGTATAACAATTTCAAAATCAGTGCAACTGCTCTCAATCAGCAGGGCGTTGCGATAAGACTCGGGAAATGCTGCTCCTGACTGCAGATGCGAACCCTCTGCCACCGGGGTCGCCTGCCTCCAACCAAGTGATTCCAGGCAAATTTCTTTGTCTTCCCGTGCCTACCACAAATGAATGTGTTCTTCTGTAATGTAAATTGTGCTCATGCCATGTTGTCGAGATCGAGCTATATAATATTGCAACGAAAAATAAAGTAAGGAAACTCGAGTTCACACACTACTGAACGCGCACTCTTCAGTGCATCAGCAGTGCACTGTGAATCAGAGCATTTCACAGGCCTGTCACAGATAAGAAATGCTATCAAAACGAAATCCTACAAAACAATATACAACTGGCTAGCAGCAATTCATACCCGGACCACGTCGGGGCGGGCTGCTGGTCTTCTGATAAAAGTTTTTTCTCTTTTCCCACATACACATTTCTATAGCACTCATTTTTTTTTATCAGATACAATATAGCCTTTTGCACTTTCCTAACATCCACTAATTCTTGCCAGATTGTCTTACTCTTAGTAGGAACGCCATTAACTAGAATAACTAGTGGTTCATTTTCTACACTCTCTACATCAATAGTTTCAAAAATTTTCTTTAAATCTTTAGGTGCCATAGAATGGCTTTAAGAGTCCTCACCACTGACTCAACGTCAACTGTCATGGTGTGCGGGGTGGCCAAATTTCTGGGCAGTGCATGGCTGACCTGTATTAGGAGGTTAAAACAGCAAACCCCGCCCCTGTCAAACAGATAGTCGGCACCCACTGGCCACTGGCCCTATGTAAAGCTGAGTTAGTATAGCTTGTTGATATTTCATCACTTAGACAACAATGTATTGTTGAGAAAGTTGGAACTGGGCCCGTAGTAAACATCTAATGTACAGTAAATATGTAGGTTTCATTTTAATCAGGAATTTTATTGTGTTAGGTTTTATCTAATATTCTTATCTTTTATTGGAATGTAATGTATAATTGCTGGAAATGTATTCTTTTATGGTGAAATTTTTTACCGAATAAAGATTATACTACTACTATTACCAATCTAGAGGTAAATATACAACTCTTCCTTTTAATCCTCTCTGAAAATATGAAGGAGGAAATGTACATATTTTAGGTTCCATACGAACAATAGCCTGAAACGGGTGCACACACTGAATGAGATTAGACTCATACATATTTAAATCTATCAGTACTGGAGGAATATTAAGCAACTCTAGATTATTATGTACAGCTCTAGCGGGCATTTTATTCTCATGTAATTTATGATAACAATTTTTACAAATACGCTTATCAGAAACCAAATCAAAACAATTCTCTACCAACAAATAAATCGCACATTTCTTACACTTAGCATTATTTTCTCTTTCACTTTTTAAATACAGATCAACAGTCCTAGTCTGATTTTTATAGTGAGTTTGCAGACAACAAATACAAGAATAATTTGGCCTTTTCACCTGAAATCATCTCAAACTTTGTAGTACTATGTTGCACATTCTCTTAAACATTTTCTTTTATTAAAGTCTCAGTTTCTGCACTCTCTTGTTCAGGACCAAAATAACACAACTCAATTTCATCACAAACTTCCTTCATTTTTGATACTGATCCACGCAAAAGAGCACTGTTTAACTCATTTAACATTAATGCTGGACTTTTTGGATAATATAATCTTCTGACTAATGTCTGCATTTGAGAATGATGCACTGCTAACATCCTAAAATGGTGAAAAACACTTTGACATACTTTTCTAGAAAGACAAGCCAGAGAATGACCTTACAAACTAGTACTTTTTAGGTCTCACAGCGAGTCCTATTGTCAGCGACATGCCTCTCAAGGGAGACAGACCGGGGCACGTGCGGCGATTGGGGTCTGTGGATGCGCACGCACAGGCACGTGCACATCTCCAGCATGCAGTTTAACTTTCACCCCATTGTTGGAGCGGCTCGCAATGGCGAGTCCGCTAAGGAAATAAATTTGATACTGTGCCTTCATCGTCACAAATTGAGAATCCCCCACTCACCCGGTCTGTGGGGGGAGGATCCTCCTCAACGGTGGCTGGCTGCGGCTGGAGCACTCCAACTCCTCTACACATCTGGCTGCACGACTCAGGGCTCTCTCCATTGGCGCCGGGGCTCTCTCTTCAGCACGAGAGCCCCGGAAGGGGACAGGTGCTGCCTGCACCGGCTGCACACGCCGCCACTGGGCACGAGCCACAGGGCACACAAAAGTTGCAGGTACTCACCCTCCCATGTCTCCTCCCTGGGTCGGATGTGAAGTTGCTTTCTGTTTTGCTTTTTTTGGATCCATTTCTTGTTATTCTGAGAGGCTGTATGCTTTTTTTATTACATTTTTAACCTTGCTGTGCGCCGTGCTGATGAGTGAACTTTGTCTTCTAATTTGTCTCGCGCTGCTGGATAGGTAAGTGTGACTAGACTGTGTAAGGCAATGTCAGCCCCTGCTCCAGAAAACGTCTGTGATTGTCCTGCTTAGGTCGTGTATCCTTGATTCGAGGTCCCTCTGCTCCGCCTCAATTTCCAAGCAAGGGACAACGCCCCCCCCTCCCCTCCGACCTGATCTACCTGTACACCTGAGGCTGCTGAAGGCATTCCCTCAGTTGTGTAGAATTAGATGGCATCAAGAAAGCTGTGAAACCTTCCAATGTAGTTTGACAGTCGCTGTTGCTAGATGCCAAATGCCCACGGGTTTCTTGCAGGACCTGTCTTGCAACTCTTTTAGGAGAGATGTGGTGTATATAAAATTACATTTGTTTGAGGGACAGTCTGGTAAGTGTTTATACTTTGAAAGCTTCACTGCGTTTCATACCGAATATAAGTAAGAAACTGATTAAACCAATTTTGTGTGTTACGTTATGAAGCACAGTTTTTATGTAGCATCCGTTTATAATTCCTTGACTTCTTGGAATTACTTCTTGGAGGTTTTGGTTCTCCCAGACAGCCTGATGTCCACAGTTGTGGGTTGATGTGATGTAGGGCCTCAGAGGTGGAAGCATTCTGATTCAACCTTCCATTGACTAGTGATAAAGCCCATAGGGCAGAGATTTTCCCCTTGGTGGTGTTTCATAATCGGGGATCTGATTTTGCACTACTCCAAACTAACGTGTGTCATATATTGGTTCTCGTCTGGTATAAAAATTGCTGTAAGGTACATGCATATGTGCCTATTGTTCGCATCTTTTTAATGGGAGTATTCAAGGAAATTCCAAAACAGCAGTGCGTTTGGGCTCAATGGCATGCCCACCCTATTAAGGCATACGTATTTGACAGTTGTACGGTGTGCTGAACACAAGACAGAGTGAACACGAGTTATAGGTGTTGCATTTCACAGTGTTGTGCATCAGTGTTTACCAGTAGCGGCTAGACTGTTGACATAGTGGCGGGATGGGGGCTGGTGGGGATCGGGGATGGGGTGGAGAGAAATTAAACAGGCATTTGCAATGCAATAGTTCTTGCATTTATGATAGTTTGAGCTATGGGTATTTTAAAACAGATAAATAAAACACATTGTCATTTACAATGCCAATAGCATAAACTCTCGCAAATGCAAGACCTGTTGCATTGCAAATGCTTGTTCTCACTCTGCAAGGGACTAGTTCTTGCAATATCCTAATCTTTTCTTTAACACTTTTTTTATTATATTCTTGTAAGAAATAGGGTAAAATATCAATAGATTCTTGTTGTACACAACAAATACTACTGCAATCCCAAGTGTACACTGGGGCTTTGGGACATCTGCTCGAACTTCACCAGCTAACACTTATTCTGCATTTCTGGGAACCATTTTCTTTTTCTCAATTGGACAACCATTTCTAACCTCATAATCTAAACCACTGGTATCAACTGCATGCTATAAATCATTGGTCTGAAAATAACTCTCTTCACTAAAGAAAGGCTCTGAACTTGGACTGTGTTTCCATTCACCCAGAAAAAAATCACAAAAATTAGTTCTGTTAATTATTCTTTTCCTCTTACTTTTGGCCTTCATTAAGTGGATTGGTTCATCTAGTGATCGAATTCTGTTTAAACTAAAATGAATAGTTTCTTCTTTACTTCAAAATCCTTTTGAACAATGGATTCAATATGCTTCTTCTTTTTATAAAATAGTGGTCTTTTTCTATATGTTTTCACATCTTTGAGCAAGTTAACAACAACTCTATTATAAATTTTTTTGCTTTACAGATTCCTATATACTTATTTTGCCGTCTTTTACCATACATTGAATCTTTTGACTGTAAGTTTTCTTTTTTCCTTTTCTTCTTATTCATATTCTTTTTTTGTGGTCAAACCATTCCCAGTAGTTTGCACATTCTGCACACTGTTCCTAGGCTTTGAAAGTTTTTTAATGAATTCCTTTGTTGTATGACCGAAAGATTTTTTTCTTTTTATCCATCTGATGTTTGTCATCCAATACTTGTTGTTGAATTTTCTTCAAATAATTGTCCTTTAGCTGTCCTTTTCTCTTTCTTGATTTTTCAGGCATGATAACTTTATTTTAATGATGATAAACAATATCTGTAAGTAGAGGCAAGATGGCGTCCGCAGGAGTGGACGCTTAAGCTCACCGCTCCTGCCAGACCTCACAAGAAGTTGGTGGATGAGTAAGGAACGCTACTACCGAACGGAGAGAATGAGCCTTGAAGATAAAAGTCTTCAGATACCGTACTTAAATGACTTACTGGCCGGAAGGATTTCTGTGAACGTGTTTTCGCTGAAGGCTGTTCCCTCTGCCTGTGTTAAGTGAGGAGACGGCCGATGTTTTCCGCGCTCGCGGTAGGAATCACCAGGTGCAGGCGCACTTGGTGGGCGGGTACTGCTGCTGTCTGGCGGAGAGAGGCTATGAGGGAGGCTGAAAGTGATTCCACCTCAGCTGATTCTGTTAGGAAGAATGCCAAAGCAGCTTGCCTTTCAGTCATGCCGCCAAAGGGAACCCATGGCAGACCATGAGGTCAAGAGGGTGATAATGGTGAGACAGTGAGTAAGAAAGCTGATAAGAATTCTAGCAGCTCCATTAAAAACCTAATTGCTGACGCTGAGGTGAGCAAAGGTAAAACAAATGTTGGGGATAACAGAACTATTCCTGCAATTTTTTCTGCCTCTAAAGAGAAACGGAGGGGAAAAAGACACTTGCCGCTTTGGAAGAGAAACAAGTAATACTGAATGCCTGCCTTACGGAGACTACAGAGTCAATTGTAGAGGGAGGGGGATAGAATGGAAAATATTGAGCTATTGAGGCATAATATTGTGGTGCTGGGTTCCCAAGGCCTACATGCTCCGCAGAAATACCCACTTACACCAAAAGAACTGTTAGCACGGAAACTGAAAAGTACAAAAGACAAGTTTATTAAGACCCCATGGGGTGGTGGTACATTCCTACAGCACCCTTCGGCAATGCAAGAAGTATCACACCGAACGTTGGTGTGAGTCCTTCTTTTTTACATTATACAGGTAATAAAAAGATAGGCGGTACAAGGTTTACAGAGTTTATGTACATATATGGTCATTTTTGGAGCACAGCCAACTCATGGGAGGGGTTACAACTCCACTGGTCAGTTTGGCGGAAAATTCCTGAGGGGTGACTGGTCAGTTGGAACTGCGCATGTACAGGCTTGACCGTTACTAAAAATAGCCTGTTGCTGGGCAAACTCGAGTGGTCAGCGGACAAAGGACTTAAGGGCATGCTGACCACGAGGCCACTCATTCCCTAAAATGGCCGCCGTAACATACAAAATATTTACAACAAGGGCCGAAGAGGCTGAAATGCCAGAAACCGGTCCCCGGTAGCTTGTCTCCTTTCTGGTAAAGAATTGGCTTGGTAGTTTAGTCTGCCCTGTTCCCATGATGCACTGGGCCAGGGACAGACTGATTTGCATATAGCCAGGTTCTGAGCTGGGATGGGGCAGTGAGATAAATAACGGTGATGGATCAAGCCCTGATCTTTGGACTGGGTAAGAGTGGTCTGCTCAATTCAGACACTCTGTTCATCACCACCCCCTTTTGTAAATCGATTTTGGCCACTATAGGTGTGGCAGGGTATACTCAGACATGAGTCCCTTTCTCACTGCTCCATCAGGATTCAAGCAAGCCGGGCCGAAGAGGCTGAAATGCCAGAAACCGGTCCCCGGTAGCTTGTCTCCTTTCTGGTAAAGAATTGGCTTGGTAGTTTAGTCTGCCCTGTTCCCATGATGCACTGGGCCAGGGACAGACTGATTTGCATATAGCCAGGTTCTGAGCTGGGATGGGGCAGTGAGATAAATAACGGTGATGGATCAAGCCCTGATCTTTGGACTGGGTAAGAGTGGTCTGCTCAATTCAGACACTCTGTTCATCACCACCCCCTTTTGTAAATCGGTAACATACAAAATGGCGTTTTCGAGTAAGGCCAAGTTAAGGGAAATAACGTGTAGCAAAGCTAAGCGCTAACCCGGCCATTGTCAAATTACGACAGACGACCCTTTTAGCGTTTAGCTGAAGCTACCTCATAGTGGACGTAGTCGGGATACTCATCTTCGATATCAATTGACATTATTTGAGCTACTTCTTTATGAAGCATCAATTCTTTTTGGGCAAGAGCTCGTCTAGATGGAATACAGGCTGATAAACACATGGAACATAAGGCAGGGCCACATTGTATACATAAACACACAAAGAATAGTATCCCAACTATGATACTTAAAATTGTCAGTAGCTTCCAGCCCCAAGTACTAAGCATTGACCAGAACCACCCTGAAAGAGTCCATGTGCCATTGTCCGGGTGTATTTCAGCAGCGATTTTGTGAAGTTTGGAAATTGCATCATATACAGATGGCGAGTTATCTGGCACGTAAACGCAGCAACTACTTCCGATAATTCTACATGCCCCCCCTCGATCAGCTAGAACCACATCAAGAACCATTCGGTTCTGAAGCGTAACAATTCTGGATATTTGAAGTTCTTCCGTTATATTTCCTAATGCAATAGCAGTGTCATTAGCTACAGCCTCCACAACACGGGTCAGTCGTTGAATTTTCCGACAGTTTAAAGCAGCCCCCACAAAGGAAAATAATCCCAAATTAAAGTCTACATATTGCTGTAAGGCAGTATCAGTCTGGTCGATATCATCCAAGACCACAGCACGTCTAACTCGATTTAACACAAAGTCGTGGTAGAGCACATAATCATTGTGGTACATTGGTGGGGCAATGAATACAGGGGGCAATACAAAAGAGATATAGCATGTACCTAGCCATCCTAAAGGGAGCTGATGATAGCCTTTATTACCACAGATGAAGTATGTATTTCGGGATGCCACAAATGATATGCCATTCGGACTGTCAAATGTAAGTGTGGTGTTACATTCACTTTTCCCAACCGGGATTGTACCTTTATTACGTATACAGAGATCAGCCTTGGTATTTATAACATTAATGACATGTGAACTGGACATGTTAATGTTCCTTTGATTGCTGTAAATTCGGGGTGCAGATGCATTGTCGGGGCGGTACTCTTCCCACTCGAATCGAGTACCCTCAGCTCATGGATAGCCATCCCGGTCACGGTAACATATTTTGTTTAATCGGAAAAGCACCCCCCCTTTTGTTGGCCATTGTAGAGAGAATATAAGAGTATACCAGGCATTACAGGAACCATTGTGGGAAAACGGGAGTGGGATGAGCGGGGTGCCCCCTTTCTTCTGATGACCAGGCAACATCCCACACACCCAACAATTAGAAGTGTTCGTCATATTATGAGTATGATGCAAAATTTGAATGAAGCTATTGTTCAAGTAAGTCTGTCCGTGCCGTTCTTCATGGTAGGGTAAGGTGAAGTGAAAATGTTCAGATGGAGCCGGGGTAGTCGGCAGCAAATGTTCTCGGACAGGCACCACAAGTTCTACTACCCAGGCTATCACTGCTATCACCACGATGGTCAGTACAAACAAGATGGCACCAAGAATTCTCTTGTCTCGTGATGCAGAAGACGCCATCGTTCGAGAGTTCACAATGTCTCAAATACACAACTACAAAAAATAAAAACGTTGGTGCTGAGCTCCGAGGTAGCCGTTGTTTTCTTCTCCGGGGTGATCCCCAGTCCCTTTAGCACATACTCCACGATTTTCCCAACAAAATGAGGACCATTATCGCTCCACAAAAATTTGCCAACTCCAAATCGAGGGAAGTATTTATTTATTTATTTATAAAATTTCTAGAGCGCACAAATACCTTCCGGTGTCTCGGCGCTAGAGTTCGTTAAGATAGCAGAGAGCTCCCACATAGCTTACTGGTTGAAAAGCCACGTTTTAATGTGTTTCCGAAATATAAATAGGGAAGAGCTTGATCTAATATTAAGAGGGAGCTCGTTCCACAATTTAGAAGCAGCAATTGTGAAGCGCTTATCGCCCCATGTTGCTTTCTTAGTGCGTGGAATATGAAGTAGCTGGGATGCCTCAGAGCGTAAGGAACGCTTGGGTTTGTATGGAATGATGGATTTTTTTAAAAAGTCCGGTCCGGTATTGTTCAGTGTTTTATAAATGATGCACAAGGCCTTGAACTTTGTACGGCTTCTCACTGGTAGCCAATGAAGTTGGCGAATGATGGGCGATATGGATGAGAATTTGGGTGTGCCAGTTAAAATTCTTGCTGCAGCATTTTGCACTAATTGTAATTTATTCATGACTTGTTCCTGTGCGTTCAGCCATAGTCCATTACAGTAATCAATCTTTGAGAGGACTAGTGTAGACATTAGGGTTTTACCTGCGTTAGGAGGAAGAAAAGGAAGGAGCTTTTTTACCATTCTCAAAGTATAAAAGGACGCCGAGACCACTGCATTAGCATGGCTGTGGAAAGTAAGCTTATTATCGAATAGAACTCCGAGGTTCCTAACTTTTTGCACAGGGTGAGGAGGATCTCCTAACTCTGCTGGCCACCAAACTGGTGACCAAGACGGGGTCAGATCGCCAAAGAGCATGACCTCCGTCTTGTCAGAGTTTAATTTTAGGCAGTTCTGGTCCATCCAAGTGCAAATTGCTCTCATTCCTTCCTGAAAATTAGCGGCCACTGCAGCTCCGTTTCTATGAATAGCCAGGACTAATTGAGTGTCATCGGCGTATGATGTTATTCCTATGCCGAATGACTTAATCACCCTCGCTAAGTCCGATACATAGATATTAAAAAGCGTCGGACTTAGCGAGGAGCCTTGAGGAACTCCACAAGGTAAAGTGAAATTGGGCGAGTAATAGCTACCCATTTTCACAGACTGTTCTCTGTCTGATAGAAAAGATGCCAGGAGAGTCTTTGCTTTGCCTTGGATGCCCATGGCATCGACACGGTCGATCAAGATGTTATGATCGACCGTGTCGAATGCAGCCGATAGATCTAAGAGTATCAGGATTGCTGTACCGCCTTGGTCTAGAATTATTCTGACTTCTTCAGTTGCTTTTATCAAGGCGGTCTCGGTGCCATGACCCTTTCTAAACCCAAATTGGGTCTCATCTAGTAGGTTGTTATCATCAATAAAGCTAGAGAGTTGTAAATTAATAGCCTTCTCAAATACCTTAGAGGGATAAGGAAGTGAGGCAATGGGTCGATAGCTTTTTAACTCTGCTGGGTTTAGTGTTGATTTTTTTAAGAGGGGCTTCACGATGACTTTCTTCCAGACTTTAGGGTAATCTCCTGTCTGGAACATCGTGTTGCAAATGTGGGTAAGCACCGGGGCTACCTGATCAGATACTAATTTAAGTATACTTGATGGACAAGGGTCCATAGGAGATCCTGATTTGACCGCATTCATGATTTCCTCTATAGATGCTTGAGGAAGCGAGGAGAAAGTTTCCAGGATTGGTCTGGTAGATATCTGAGGAGCAGTTGGGACAACTATAGCATCAGAGATTTTTTGTGTAAAGTTATTAAAAATATCTGTAACTTTTCCTTTGAAAAAGTCTGCAATTTCATTACAGAAGGCTTGGGAAGGTTCTGTAAAATCGGGAACCGTGGGGTTGGATAACTTTTTTACCACCTGGAATAGCTGTTTACTTGAATTTTGAGCTGATTCTATTTGTGTGGTGTAAAAATTGCATTTTTCCTTTGTAATAAGTTTCTTATAGTTATTCAGGGCTGTCTTGTATCTATCTTTATCGTTGTTATCGTAGTTCCTACGCCAACGTCTCTCTAGATTGCGACAACGTTGTCTTTCAAGCCTTAATGATTCAGAGAACCATGGAGCAGAGGGTTTATTACGGTTAGGCAGTAATTTTTTTAGAGGTGCCACATGATCTAGTGCGTTGTTTAGCCAGCGCACATAGTTGTTAGATGCCTCACCTGGGTCGTTTGAGTCTTTGAAATTAGTGGTTTTTAATGCATTGTTAAAGGCATGGTGGTCGATATTTTTCCAGTTACGACATTTAATTTGTGAGCATGCAGAGGGCGTGTTGTGTTTGCGTTTCCTAATCATTATAGAAAATACAACTGCAGAATGATCAGTCCATATAAGTGGGATCACTGTAGGTTGATTCATATATGGATTATTTGTGAATAGTCCGTCCAAGGTATGTCCAGCTTGGTGGGTGGGTGAGGAGACTCGTTGTTCTAGGCCTACCGCTTGAAAATCAGAGATAATCTTGATGGTGTCTTTATCTGCATGATTTTCTAAATGAAAATTAAAATCACCCAGTATTGTATATTCTTTGTAGGCAGCTATTGGTTCTAATAGAGGATTGAGAGCTTCTAAGAAAGATGTGCGTGGGGTGGGGGGTCGGTAAAGTAGTGTGCCTTTAAAAGTTTGAGTGGGGGAAAGAGTAAAGGTGAAACATAAGGCTTCCATGGAATCATGGCTCATTGGTTCAGTTTTTAGAGCCAGGTTAGCACGATGTATGATAGCTAACCCACCCCCTCGTTTTCCTGAAGATCTATCTAGTCGGGTGACATAATAGCCATCAGGAGTGGCAATCTTGAAATCCGGGCCAGACGCAGAGTCAGCCCAGGTCTCAGTTATAAACAGGATGTCAAGATTTTGGGTGGCTATAAGTTCAGCGACCTCATCCCTATGTTTAACAAGGGATCGGGCGTTTATAAGAGCACAATGTATAGATTTTTCTGAGGTTAGTGGCAACCTAGGGGTAGCTAAATTAGCGTGAGGAGGAGTGGATTTAAAAGAGCAGTTTGGGCAGGGATTAATAGGCAGATTGGCCAAAGAGTCTGCACAAAAATGGGAGCATCTTTTATCAGTTAAGGTATTGCCAATACAAAGAAGTTGAGATCGAGTGTAAGTAAATACCTTAGGAGTTTTGTGGTTATTGCATAAGGCAGGGGGTATGGCGCGCAGCGCGGAACCAGCGCGGACTGGCGCAGACTGGCACCCCTTTGGCACGGCTTCGGCGCGGTGTCGGCGCTCCCGCTGCGCTCGACCGCTGCGCTTTAAAGTGCCCATTTTATACTTAAAACCACGCCCCCAGCTAGAACGCTAACTCCGTTCTGCTCGGGGAGGCGGCTCTGTGGTTCTCAAGCTAGCCCTGCCCTCCACACAAACGGCACGAAGCCGCGATGGAACGGGGCTGGGGTGCGCTAAGCGATAGTTTTACAGGTAAATTGGTGCATGTGTTTACTAAGCGTCTTAACTAACAAATTGTAGTGCAATGAATATGCGTTTTAAAACAAGGTGAAAAAACTGTTTAAAAGTATCCCAAAATAGCTTTCCAACGTGCAGAGGAGGAGCCCCTCGCAATCTGCAGGAGCTCTTTTACCACAGACTATCAAGGAGCTGCCACCACCCTGTAAGTCAAACAGAGCTCTCGGTCAGGTTACAATTATACTTAAAACCACGCCCCCAGTGAGCAAAACCTTAGCTGTTGTCAAAGCTGTATTGTCTTTCGTGGAGAAGGCCTCGACCCATTTGCTAAAAGCACACACCACCACTAAGACATACTTAAGGTTATTGCAACGCTCAAGCTGGATGTAATCCATTTGAAGTACCTCGAATGGTGCAGAAGGTGGAACGAAACCTCCTTTCGGAGTATGCGTCCCTTTTGCAGGATTGTGCTGTAAACATATCAAACAGGTCTGCACTACTCTCTTAGCAGTATTGGCAATCTCAGGATGCTCCCAAACTCGCGTTAACAATCGAGTAATTGCAAGAGCTCCCACATGTGCTAACCCGTGTGTCATCTGGACCATCGCCTGCAAGTAAGCTGCAGGCAATTTCCATCTCTCCATGTCCTTACTCCTCCAACAACCCTCGTCATCCAGTACCCCTTCTGTTGCCCATGTTACAAGTTCTGCTTCAGTCGCTGATTTTTGGATGTCTAGTATCTCTGCTCTAGCATCATGCCATCGTTCGGCCTGCGACTTCGCTACATACATGGGGGAGTCATTTCGAGACATGGCGGTTTGTCTTGCTATACTGTCTGCAAAAGCATTGCCCTGTCCCACTTTTTCAGTGACCTTTTTATGTGCACTGCATTTAATTATCGCTACTTTCTTTGGGCAAAGCAACGCGTTTTGGAGATCACGCACCAATTCTCCGTGCATAATGTGTACTCCATGAGAGGTCAAAAACCCACGCTCACTCCAGAGTAAGCCGAAGTCATGCGCTACTCCGAAGGCGTACCGGCTGTCTGTGTAGATGTTCACACATAGGCCAGCACTCAGTTCGCAGGCTCTTGTCAAGGCTATCAGCTCTGCTGCTTGAGCCGATTTCTGCGGTATTCGTGCTGTTTCTACCACTGTCTTAAGTGTCGTGATCGCATATGCTGCAGAAGTCGTGCCATCTGGCAGCCTCAAACACGATCCATCAACCCACAGTTCCCCATCCACATCTGGAAGGGGCATATCCTGTAAGTCGACACGACCCTTTGTTTGTTCCTCAGTCAGGAAAACACAATCATGATGTTTTTCCTCCTGACCCTCTTCGACCGGATAAGGCAATAAAGTGGCAGGGTTCAGGGTAGCACATCTTTTCAGTGTGATATGTGGTGCCAGAAGTGTGAGTTCATATCCTGTTAAACGTGCGCTCGTGAGATACTGAGTCTTTGTTTGATTTAACAGGGCATCTACTGCATGGGGAACTAGCACCAACAATTTGTGCGATAACACTATTCCCTCACTCTGCCGTATAGCTACTGCTGTTGCTGCCACTGCTCGGAAGCACCCAGGTAATCCTCGTGCCACAGGATCAAAAATGGCTGAGAAGTACGCGCATGGCCTCTGCTTGTCCCCGTGTGTCTGCACTAACACTGATAACGCGCACCCATCTTTCTCGTGCACGTACAATGTGAAAATCTTTGTATAATCTGGTGTACCAAACACGGGTGCAGAGCAAAGGGCCTGTCTCAATTGTTCAAAAGCATTCTGACATTCATCTGTCCATTCAAGGGGCATTGGTGTAGTTTTGGACAGTAACGCTAACAAAGGTTTTATAATGTGCAAAAACCCCATGATCCACTGTCTACAAAAGGACGTTAGTCCTATGAAGGCGCGTACATCTCTCTGAGTGCGGGGGACTGGTGTATCTAAATTTGCTTGGATTCGAACTGATGTTAATGCACGCCCCTCCTTAGACAAAAGATGACCGAGGTAGGTCACCTTGGGTCTACAGTATTGTAGCTTTTTCTTAGAAACTTTATGGTTGTTCTGAGCCAAAAAGGAAAGCAAAGCAAGTGTACTCTCCTCACATTGTGCGTAAGTGTCTGCAGCCAACAGGAGGTCGTCAACATACTGTATAAGGGCTACTCAGGATTGCAGTTCAAAAGAATCAAGCTGTCTTTTTAAAGCCTGGCTATAGATGCTTGGACTCTCTGTGTAACCTTGAGGAACACCACAAAATCTATACGATTTATTATTTAACGTAAAGCCAAATAAGTATCTGCTGTCGGGATGGATGGGAATAGAAAAGAATGCATTTTTAAGATCAATGACAGTAAAGGTCGTCGCTGTTGGAAGGACCAATGTAAGCAATGTCGTGATTTCAGACACCACTGGATATTGAGGGATGACAATTTTGTTAATTTCTCTCAAATCAATAATAAATCGATAGACTTTGTCGTCAGTGTCTTTCTTAAGAATCGGGAGAATAGGACTATTACAGACATTATAAGGAACTTCCTCCACTACTCCTGCAACGATCAGATCCTGAACGATGTGCGTCAGGGCAATTTCACCTTCCCTAGAAATCTTATATTGTGGTACACGTGGCAAAAATACTCCCTCCTTGACAGTAATTCGAATAGGTGGAATAAGCATCTGTCCCACATCCGTATCTGAGGTCGCCCACAACGTATGAGGGAGAGAGGCTAATGCCTCAATTTCCTGTATAGTACAAAATCTGTCTGAATCTGGGTAATTGTCATTCAAAATAACCCGCACTCCTTCGGGAGCGCAGCGTATCGTTGCTCGAAAATATTTGAGCAAATCAATGCCCAGAATGTTATCTGGAGTGTGAGGTGACAACAAGAATGGACCAAAGCTGAAAAAGTTGTCAATGCAAAGTGCAAGAGGTTGTGATAATGGGCTAGGAGAGGGTGTGCCATCAAACCCTATACATGTTATCGTTTCGCCAGACAGGGGAGCCCTTGGAACCAAGTTTTTGGACAAAGCACTACAAGTAGCTCCTGTGTCAACTAAAAACTGATCAGTAGAACCCAAAATGCCCGCTGATACATATGGACCTCTTTGATCTACTGGCACTTCAACTGATTCCGTACCCCATCCTACGCAGTCCTATGCATGCACATAATCCTGATGCTCCACATTCTCACCCTCTGAGATCTGATATTGATTTCGTCTATCAAAAGTATTTCGTTCATCCTGACCACGGCCCCTCGTTTCAAACCTACCACGATCACTTCCGCCACCTCTCGCTCCTGAATAATTATTTCTCGACCTTCCACCTCCTCGACCATGCTGACTACGCTGCTCACGAAGTACCGGACAATCTTCAGCCCAATGCCCAAACTCTTTACAATATGCACATTGGTCCTCCGCTATGTCAGTACGACTGTACGACGCATTACTCCCTCCTCGCCTACCTCTATCATTCCCTCTAGATTGCGTCCCGCGAACCTGCGCCAACATCACCTTCGTTTTCAATTCTTTCGTTTTCTTATCTGCACTTTCTTTAGCCTCTAATTCCTGCCGTTCATAATACTGAGCCATAGTTAACAAAGATGCAGGGGTCGCCGCGGTCCAGGAACTTTCAGTCGCTTTTAACCGCTTTGCAATCTCCGGTAGGAGATTAGCCACATACTTATCAACAAACAGATGCCTACCCGTATCATCTGTTAACGATTGACCACTGTAATCATGAAACGCTTCTTCGAAACGTGTAAAGAAATCTGATACTGATTCATCTAACTTTTGTTTGCACGAAGCTAACATAGTCCAATCGATCTTTTTAGAAGGAACAAGTGTTTTTAGTTTAGTTAAAATAGCCGCTGGGAGGTCTAAAATCAAATGACACGGTTTACATGCAGGTTCCCTGTCTAAATCAGCCTGGTTTATTTCTTTCCAAGTTGCCCCAAACGTCGCTTGATCATTAGTTTTACGAATCGACCTCCACATATCAGATGGAAGAATTAACCCAAAAAAGAGATCTATATCAACAAGAGTCATAACAGAAGAGGAAATGGCCCCCTCCACCCCTTCATAGAATGCGGCTGGATTTTTACGAAGATCGGGTAAAGTGTATTTTAATGCCATAACATCTGCTCTATTCCAAGGCGTATACACCCAATTATATATTAAAAAAAACCCTTTGCATTTGCCGACGTTTTATCCTCATCCGTACCAGCCCCTTTTGGAGGAACATACAAAGGTGCAGCTTCCCGCATAGGCATAACATGCACTTTAGAATTCTTATCTGAACCCCTGAGAGAACACTCCTTAGACTGCTCTGTTGGCCCCGGCACGGACTCCTTATCCTTTTTCTTTTTTTCCCGCAACCTGGACGTCTCATCCCGTAGCTGGATCAGTTGTTTAAAAAGAGTATCGACATCTGCAAGAACAAATAAACCTTTATCCAAATTCCCACGATGAACCGACATAGCCTTAGGTTCTAAAGTCTCTGAATATTTACGAAATCGAGTAACAACTTCATCGGCAAAAGTATTCAAAAACACATCAATTCTCGTTCTGTCCATTTACTCCTTTCGGCAACAACGTCTGACACAGTTATATGATTCAAATTCAATTTTCTAGCACAACTACGCAGTTCCGCGGATCTCTCCGCAGATAACCTGACACTTGACTTATCCGCCTTGTCCGACTTATCCTGTTCTTTATCACCAGAATCTTCAGTCGGAGCCGTAGGAGGAACGTACGGAGGCGGAGATCGATCTAATAACGAAAAATCATCAATTTCATTATTAAGGACAGGATAAAGCGGTCGTCGAATAGGAAATTGACCGGTCGTTTGCAAATTACGTTCCCGTGCCTCCCTCTCTTTCTTTTCCTGCGCCTCCTTTTCCTCAAGCTGTAAAGCTTTATCTCGAGCAGCCTTGCGCTGCTCTTTGTCCGCCAAGGCAACTTCACGCTTCATAAGGCCGAATTTGACATACATTTCACGGTTGGGAGTTCCCTCTGGAGGAGCCGGCTGAGATTCCGCTAACCTAATTGTGGTACCATTTCCAAGACAGCACATCCCTCGGAGTGTGCTTAAAACAGGCATGTTCAAAAAGTACCACGAAAGCGTGATACCGTAAAAATGGCATTTACAGTACTTCACACAAATGTGCCGTTCAGAGTACAAACAAATTAGAGAAACATCTCTACATGCCTGCCTATGTGGAGTGCACTACACATATATATTCAAAGTTCACAAAGTCAAAATGTTAGCTAACTCAAATCGTAGTCACAATCATAGAACTTCAGTAAGCGTCCGTAGACTACCTTACCAATCACAAATCTTACCCAATCTCAAATATCCAGGTTCCAACTGCCAAGGTCTTTAATCGAATCAGCCAAACGGGCACTGTACAGCAACGCAGACGATCAGGATCTCAGTCGGAGACCGGCGCCACCTGGAAGGTCAGATCAGAAGGAAAGGAAGAAACACCGTGGGTGCCAAGACTCGGGTCACTCAGTGGCAGCGTACGCGTCCATGGCGAGTTTCCAATCCTTCGTCACGACCTCTCCTTTGGGCATCCGAGTCGCCGATGAGTCCCTTCGTGGTCGCCAATTTGTTTTGCTGGGTTCCCAAGGCCTACATGCTCCGCATAAATACCCACTTACACCAAAAGAACTGTTGGCACGGAAACTGAAAAGTACAAAAGACAAGTTTATTAAGACCCCATGGGGTGGTGGTACATTCCTACAGCACCCTTCGCCAATGCAAGAAGTATCACACCGAACGTTGGTGTGAGTCCTTCTTATATACATTATACAGGTAATAAAAAGATAGGCGGTACAAGGTTTACAGAGTTTATGTACATATATGGTCATATTTGGAGCACAGCCAACTCATGGGAGGGGTTACAACTCCACTGGTCAGTTTGGCGGAACATTCCTGAGGGGTGACTGGTCAGTTGGAACTGCGCATGTACAGGCTTGACCGTTACTAAAAATAGCCTATTGCTGGGCAAACTCGAGTGGTCAGCGGCACGGACAAAGGACTAAAGGGCATGCTGACCACGAGGCCGCTCATTCCCTAAAATGGCCACCGTAACATACAAAATGGCGTTTTCGAGTAAGGCCAAGTTAAGGGAAATAACGTGTAGCAAAGCTAAGCGCTAACCCAGCCATTGTCAAATTACGACAATATTATAGTCACCACTGACATAACTTTAACAATAGCTACTGCCGGCTCGGAGGTCAGTGAGGTTTTGAATAATCAGAGTAATATACAGAGTGTGAGTGTCACCAGGGTTGAAGATACTATTTCAAATAGTGTTTAACTACATGCTAAACCCCAGACTCAAACACATACATCTCAGGGTGAAGAGCAAACACAGGCACAGGCATATTCGCAGGATGGTGAATCTGGGTAATTTTATTCCCTTTCAGAACACTCTACTTCTTCTTGTGAAGATCTGGCATTGCATATTCTAGGCAGATGAACATGGCTGAGGACAGTGCCCATAATAGCATCTGTTTGGAGGATTCAGGTGACTTTATGGATGATAGCCCCCACACAGTGCGGAAAAAAGGTGATGCAATCTTGGATAAGTGGGGCGCAGAAACTGACCTAATACATTCCATTAATAAAGAGCAAAAAGAATATACTGGTGAAGATATTACTTTATCAATGATATATCAGTCTATTATGTCCCATCGAGATGAGACGTGAGAGGAGAGCCGAAGGGTGCAAAATTCATGTTGTAAGTTGCAGAATTCGGTATGACGGCAGGTCAAATTCCAGGCAGACTCTGTTTCAAGGTTCATCGAAGCAGAGACAAGAATTTCAAATTTGGAAGACGAACTGGCACAACAGAAGCCAATGACGGAATCGCTATGCAACATTAAAGAAGACACACAATGGAAAATGGCTGATTTTGAAAACAGGGCTCGTCGAAACAACTTGAGACTTATGCAGATTACAGAAGGGAAAGAGGGACAGGACCCTCGCAAGTTTATAGTTGAACTTTTTAAAAATGCCTTTCCTGAACTCACTAAATGGGATTGGGACAGGGAAATCGAAAGAGCACACAGATTTCCTTTTAATATCCGTCCCCGGGCATGTCAGGTGGAGGCTAAGCCTAGATCCTTTCTGATTTCTTTCAATAACTTTTTTAGCTAGAGAGGAGCTTTTCTTGTTGTCACGCCCTGATAAGAAAAGGGTTCGGGTGGGGTTTGAGTTTTTTGCTATGCCTGATTTTTGCTGATATACAATGGAGAGTTGTTGGCAGCTTCGCCAACTTATCGGACAATTTCAGGCCAAGGGGGCTCAAGCTTACTTAATGAACCCTGTCAAGTTAAAAGTTATTTTTCAGGAATGCACTCGGTTCTTCACAAACAATGGGCCTGCAAAAGAATTTTTGAACTCTATTTAGGTTCATTCTGTCATGCTGGAGTAGTTAGAGGTATCATGGTACTGTTAAGGTTTTTGCTTTTCCTAAACAGAAAATAGTAATATTATGTTTTTGTATGTGTAATCTTGTGAGTAAAGGCAGGAGAAGTATGGGAAGCTTTACATCTTATTTATTTATTTATTTAAAACATTTGTAGAGCGCGGCTGTCACCTGGCAGGTATCCTGGCGCTGGTAGCTTACATCTGCAGGACTATAAGTCCTAAAGCCTCGGGAAAGGGAAGGGAAGGGGGATGGTTAGGGTGGAGTAGTGGTGGGGGGGGTTTGGGGAGCAGGGGCACTGAGGTGGGGGAAAATGGGGTAAAAACACAGTTGCAGTAAGAGAATTGAGCGATAAAATGGATAAAATGCTTCCAAACAATCAGAAAGTTTATGGTAAAATGGTAAAAGTAGAATATGCTTTTTATTTTCTGTTATGGTGCTCAGGGGGATTAAAATGTGTTCCTTAAATATCTCGGGTCTTAATAATGCTAATAAAAGGAAGAGGGTAGCCGTAGAACTTCGGAATATACAACCTGATGTAGTATGTCTCCAGGAGACACACCTGTCCTGGAGTAATCGTCATTTGTAATGTAATTTAATGTAATGTAATGTAATGTAATGTAATGTATGTAATGTAATGTATGTGGTCTTGTAAAGCGCACTGCTGCCCTGAGGCGTCGTGGCGCTGTAGACCGCTGGGGAACCCGTCCTGGCTATCCCTGTGAGATGGTCCCTACTGGGTATCTCCAAGGTGAAACCAGGCATCCCCGGCGAATGTGGGGGGCCGTTGTAGAGATGAGGGAAGCTAATGCCCAGAGTTGCCGAGTGTGATCCCTGGTTAGAGTAGGCACTGAGGCGAGAATTATCGAGTCCGCTGACCCTGGTCCACAACCCTGCCGCGTCGGGAATCGAACCCTGGTCCCGGGCTGTTCTCTGCTTTCGGGTCTGCTGCCTCTAACCAGTGAGCCACACCACTCCATTTAGTAGCTGATCTGGGGTATTCTTTAATCGCTGCCTCACAACAGTCATCAATAATTCAAGGAGTCATGATATTATTCAAACCTAATGTCTGCTCAATAGGGCGATGTCTGTTAGATAAGCTGGGCCGTTGGGCCATAGTAGAATTAGGGCTGGATGGCTGTCAGTTTACATTATGTTCCATTTATGGCTCCAATTTAGATGAGGCATAGACTTTGGAAGGTCTGAATCTAGAATTGGCGGCATGGGCAACTCCCATGATTGTATGTGGAGATATTAATATCAATTTAACTCCTCAAGAAATTACCAGAGGACCTCAAAACTATACAGGACGTAAACCACGGGTCTTTAGGGCCCTTTATAACTTTTTATAAGATCATGGTTTGGTGGATGTTTGGAGTAGTTTGTTTCCCACAAACTCAGGCTATACCTTCCACTCTTTTACCCCAAAGAAATGGCACGATTGGATTATTTTTTTATGTCTTCAACTCTGCTAACTGGGGTGAATATGGGAAAGGTTTTGTGATGGCAATACAGGTGCTTTATGCTTCTCCAATCGCTAGAATTGCTGCCATGGGTATGAGATCTGAGATGGTCAAAATAACAAGAGGAACTAGGCAAGGATGCCCCTGCTCCCCTTTACTTTTTGCTTTATATATAAATCCTTTTATTGAAATGTTATCTAATAGCCAACTGATAAGACCTTTTTTGCTCATGATATTCCTCATTCAGTTTTCGCATATGCAGATGATATAGCTGTGACGTCTGTTGATCCGGCTATGGCCCTTTTAGAGATTGAGAGGTTGGCATCAGAGTTTGGTCAGGTTTCTGACTATAAACTCAATGTCTCAAAAACACAAGTTTTATGTACTGATAATATTTGAATACAAGACCCTAGATTAGTTTCTGAAGTCACATATTTGGGCATCAAAATTAAGACGTCAATGAAAGATTTAATAGAAGTTAACGAGGGGTCATTATTACAGAACATAAGACCATCTTTTGACAGATGGGGGCATCTTCATTTTACTATAATTGGTGGAGGCAATATTATAAAAATAAACATTCTATCTAGAGTACTATACTTATTCAGATCCATCCCCTTAGAGATACCCCTAAGTCATTTGCAACAGTTGCAGTCTCTTTGCTCTAAATTTTTATGGGCTCCTGGCAAACCGCGGTGAGTTATGAGATTGATGACACTTCCTATTTTAAGAGGTTGGCGGGCCTTACCAGATTTTATTCTTTACTATTATGTTTGTTTTTTGTAGAGAATGTGTATATTGTTGACTGGGGAGCAAGTTGACAATATAGCTGATGCACCGTCTATATTTCAGTTAATTTTAGGGACGGAGGCTGACAGAAGTTTATTTAAAGAGCTTGAAGGCAATTATTACAAACAAACCAGGTATACAAGTTTTGGAAGCTGCATTCAAAGTGTGGAGGAGGCTACTTAAAATATTAGTCCTGGATGAACTAACTTATTACACTCCAACGAATGCTATTGAATTACTCCCTTCTATATTTTGGGACAGGGTAGCCATGGACTGGCAGTGTAAGGGCATTCAGCAAATTGGAGATTTTTATGAGGCTGGGGGATTGATTCCGCTCTATGAACCTCTTGCAAGGAAATATGATTTACCTAACTCCCAATTTTGTAAATATCTCTAAATTTGTGACTTCCTTAGGCGAAAGCATATGGCCCTTACACCTAATGGTTTGGTAGAGGCTGTTCGACAGCAAGAGAAAATCGGGGTATTATATAAAATATTATTATCAACCAGACCAGATGATATTGAGAAATATAATATATATTGGCAGTCAACATTGGGGGAACAAGATTTTTAAATAGCAAATGCCATTATTACTTCTGGGGAAGTTCTTCTTTCAGCTAACTTAAAAAGCACAGTTTTTTAAAACAGCATTTAATTTGTATTATACCCCAGATTAATATGCTTAAGTGGGGAGGCTGACATGACGGCAAATGCTTTCGATGTGGGAGTGACAAGGAAGATAGCCTTCATATATATTATAATTACGATAATTGTCTCATTTTCTGCAAGGTATTGAACATTTTTTGTCAGAAATATTACGGACTACGCTTAAGATCTCTCCGGCTCTTATGCTATTAGGGATTGGTCAAGCTGTTAAAAAGGGGACTCCCTTGTATAAACATTGGTATTTTTTATTTGTTACAATGACTGCTGCATGGGTATGTATCGCATCAGATTGGCTGCAACCAGAGCTTCCAGCATTTGAATTTTTGCGGGCCAAACTGTATAACTTGTTTAATTCGGAATGGAGTCTGTAGTCTGTATAGATGGTAAGAAAGCATAAAATGGGTATGTATATTTGGGGGTCCTCCATGATCATATGGAGATATGATGTATGATGTATTTTTATAATTTATAAGGGCTTCATACTTATGGATTTTGTGCTCTCTCCTATATTGCAACTGTGGAACATTAAATAATTAAAAAAAAGATAAACAATATCTGTAAAAAATAAACATAAATAAATGTATTTTAATACATTTATAAATTATACTTTTGTATTACTATACAAACACATACATTTTGGGACCCCCTTTTTTCTCGGTCCCCGCTTGACGAATCACCAAGAGACTTTCAAAATAGGAGCGAAAAAGGGGGGTCCCAAAACATGTTTTCTCCATGCAATTTTCCCTAGGAACCTTTAGTCGCAGCTACAGCCTGAACTGCTGATTGAAATTACACCAAATTTGGCAAAGAGGTAGCCCTTGGTTCACACTCATGCCTTTTGGTTGAATGGTGTAAATCCGTTTAGTAGTTGCTGAGAAAATCAAAATAAAATCACAGATATGTCTATGGCCGCGGTGGATCCGCGCACCCTGAGCGCACCCTTCCGATCACGAGCTGCATGCTAATTGGCTGTGAACTGTCTGTCAACACTCCAAACAAGGAAGGGTTGGCAGCCATTTTGTGCCTCAGTAGAAGAGATACAAAAGGGGGTGTGGCAGGGTATGCTCAGACGTGAGTCCCTTGCCCACTTTGCCACTGGATTCAAGCAAGCCGGGCTGAAGACGGCTGAAATGGCAGGAAACCGGTCCTCGGAAGCTTGTTTCCAGTCCAGGGAAGGCATGGCTTGGCAGTTCGGGCTGGACTGTTCCCATGAGGCACAGGCTCAGACTGATGTGCATATAGCCATGTCTGAACTGTGGTGGCAGAGTGGGCTAAAGGACGGTGATGGATTAAACCCAGATCTTTTGACTGGGTGTGAGTGTTTGATTGGTTCAGATGCTCCGTCCATTACCACCCCCTTTTGTACTGCTTTTGAGCACCATAAGTGTGGCAGGGTATGCTCAGATGTGAGTCCCTTGCCCACTTTGCCACTGGATTCAAGCAACCCGGGCTGAAGACGGCTGGAATGCCAGAAACCGGTCCTCGGAAGCTTGTTTCCGGTCCAGGAAAGGCATGGCTTGGCAGTTCGGGCTGGACTGTTCCCATGAGGCACAGGCTCAGACTGATGTGCATATAGCCATGTCTGAACTGTGGTGGCAGAGTGGGCTAAAGAACGATGATGGATTAAACCCAGATCTTTTGACTGGGTGTGAGTGTTTGATTGGTTCAGATGCTCCGTCCATTGCCACCCCCTTTTGTACCGCTTTTGGCCGCCATAAGTGTGGCAGGGTAAGCTCATACATGAATCCCTTGCCCACTTTGCCACTGGATTCAAGCAAGCCGGGCTGAAGATGGCTGGAATGCCAGAAACCGGTCCTCGGAAGCTGGTTTCCGGTCCAGGGAAGGCATGGCTTGGCAGTTCAAGCTAGACTGTTCCCATGAGGCACAAGGTCAGACTGATTTGCATACAGCCATGTCTCAACTGGGGTGGCAGAGTGGGCTAAAGAACGATGATGGATTAAACCCAGATCTTTTGACTCGGTGTGAATATTTGATTGGTTCAGATGCTTCGTCCATTACGACCCCCTTTTGTACCGCTTTTGCCCGCCATAAGTGTGGCAGGGTATGTTCAGACATGAGTCCCTCGCCCACTTTGCCACTTGATTCAAGCAAGCCGGGCTGAAGATGGCTGGAAGGCCAGAAACCGGTCCTCGGAAGCGTGTGTCCGGTCCAGGGAAGGCATGGCTTGGCAGTTCGGGCTGGACTGTTTCCATGAGGCACAGGGTCAGACTGATTTGCATATAGCCATGTCTGAACTGGGGTGGCAGAGTGGGATAAAGAACGGCGATGGATTAAACCCAGATCTTTTGACTGGGTGTGAGTGTTTGATTGATTCAGATGCTCCGTCCATTACCACCCCCTTTTTTATATCGGTAGAAGAGAGGCCCAAAAAATCAGTGGGACAAGTGTGCAAAATGTATAAAAGGGGGCAGGGTAGAAAAACCCTGACCCTCTAGACCTGTTTAGGGGTTTCCACAAGAATTCACAGCACCCCAAAAATATATATATATATTTTTTAAATGGTGAAATTCACACAGGTTGAGCGCATCCTGCCGTACAAAAAAATAAAAACAAAGCGCAGGCTCCCACGCTTGTTTAATAATTATACCCTGGGGGTCAAATACTGGGAGCAAAGATAATTAATTTAATGGGCGGCCCAGAGGGGCCCACCAGCCCCGGGGACTGCCACCCCCCAGGGTTACAAAATAAATGGGTGGGAGCTCAAACGCCATCCCCCAGTAAAATACATGAGTTGTTGGGCTCAAAGGCCCACCCAGCCAGGGGTCCGATACCCCTGGGGCTTTCAAAAAAATGGGTGGGGCAGCTCAAAGGCCCCCAAGCCCCGGGGACCACCACCCCCGGGGCTTTTTATATTGTGGGAGGGGGGCCGCATGGCCCCCCTGCTGGACCCATTGAGGGCCCTGGGGACTGCCACCCCCAGGGCCAGCTCCTGCAGTATCTTGGGGTGCTCACCCCCGGGACACTGTTGTTTGCTATACTGTCATAGCAAACTTGGTTTAGATTTTGAAAAAGAGAGCAGGTAAACCTGCTCTCTCTTTCAAAATGCAAACCATATTGCTTTTCCACACAGGGAGCTGCTTGTCAGCAGCTCCCAGTGTGGAAAATCAATGCCAGCTACCGAAGGATGCGGGGAGCCGGCTGCGACCTTGGGGGCATCAGGGATCCCCCCATGGTCCCCAACCTCCTGTATAGCACCCTTGGGATGGGGTCGCCAGGGAGAACAGAAATAAGTGATAGGTACCATTTTTTTACGAGCAAATTAGGAATTGCGCACCCCGCGCGGTGCTCAGCGCGGCCCCCTGGTGTGCACGCACTGAGTGCTTGACACCTACGTGTTGGGAGCATGACTTGTAACACGTTGGGTGAGAGATTCCAAGCAAAAAGATATACATCAAGCTCATGTATTCAGATCCTGGGTGGCTCTAAAAAGAGCTGTTGTGTTTATTAAGAGATTTTGGTACCTATATGTAAGTACCTATGCAGAGTCTAAAGTTGATGAGGAAGTCTCTGTTACCCTCATCTGTAAAATGTACACCATCTCTCCTATAGATGTCATCCATATTCAAACTCATATTGTTGCGGTAAATGGACGCCATCTTATAATCTCGGAGATAAGCAGCTTTATTGACATGTTTCCTAGCTTTCTCAATCTGTGGACAAAATTGATTGGACCTGTTTCATTTCTGTCTTTGGCATATGTTAGAATAGACAAAGGCAGATTGGTGGAAAAGTGACATAAATTCTCCAAAAGTCTCCTTCATAACCATTTCCAGACCTACACCAGTCAAAGTGCCTAGGTCATTACCACCACTGTGCACAATTATGAGGTCAGGGTGTTGGAGATGTAAAAAGGATTTAACCAATGGCATCAATTGGTGCCACTTTACTTCTCTCTGTCCAAACCATTTAATGTCTACATTTTGCAAAGCCTTTGTTTTTTGCATACCTTTGGCTCCAGAAAATATAGCTTTGTACCACAATCCACACTTTAAGCATCTTGAAGGGAGGTCTGGATGCACTCAGAAGGTGTCTGTATGTGAAATGGCAGTTTAAGAACTAAGATTTTTCTAAAATGGTGAATAAGATGCAGTTTTGAAAAAAGAAAGGTAATAATTGGCTGTTTGAGAACATTATAGACTGAAAAGTAGGGTGCATGTTTCTGTTTTTTAATATCATGTTTCTTATTGGTTAACAACAACTGTTTGAAAGGAACATTACATAGGATAAGGTGATATTTTGAATAGTCAAGCACACTTGCTGTTTGAATCAGCAACATTGTATGCTGAACTTGTGACCTGTGTGCTCAGTTGAGTGCTCCATGAACTGTTACTATGGTAACAGGCAGTAGGCAAATTGGGGGTAGGGTTCAAACTTATGTTAATTGGAAAAGGGTTGAAATTTGTGACCAATAGAAATGTGTGTCAGCTTTTGAATTAATGGGGGAAGCAATGTGATTTGATATTTACATAAGTGTGTAGAATGAGAGGGAAAGTTTGCTATTTGTTGGTTTTGCTAAGAGCAGTACCGCACAGAGATTCTGTATAAGAAAATTCGGTGTGTGACTGATATACTTCTTAATCTGCAAATCAATTTGAAAGGTGAGGTTTTAATTTGAGAAGGGATGCATGTGGTGTCTTTGTTTTTAATAAGAGTAATGTGTTTCTCCTGCTAAAGTGCAGGGAGTAGTTTTACTTGTCTAGAATAACATTGTGAGTCTGTCTGCATTTGGGCAATCATTGTGCGAGAAGCATTTGGTAACTTAATGTGTTTGCTGACAGATAACTGCTTTAAAACCTGTCATGTTGTAAAGTTGTAGTAGTATTACAAGCCTGTGATTTCTTATGCATTTACAAAATTAGTGAGGCTTTCAGACTAAAGTGCAGTACTAAAATATGTGGAATGTGTGCAGTCACCTTACCTTTTCCAGAGTAGTAAATGTGTTTTTGTAAAGTCCAAGGGATAGTCTTGCTTGTCTAGAATCTCACTGTGAGTCTGTGTGCATTTGGGAACCATTGTGAGAGAAGCATTTGGGTACTTCATGTCTTTGCAGACACATGACTGCTTTAAACGATATCCTGTTCTCAAGTTTTGGTAGAATTAGAAACCAGTCATTGTTTACATATTTGCAAAATGAGTCGGGATTCCACACTAAAGTGCTGTACTAAAATATGTGGAATGTGTGAAGTCACATTACCTCTTCCACACTAGTAAGTATGTTTTGGTAAAGTCCAAGTGATAGTCTTGCTTGGCTAGAATCACACTGTGAGTCTGTGTGCATTTCAGAACCATTGTGACAGAAGAATTTGGGTACTTCATATGTTTGAAGATACATAACTGCTTAAAATGTTTCCTGTTCTCAACTTTTAGTAGAATTAGAAACCAGTCATTGCTTGTGTATTTGCAAAATGAGTCAGGCTTCCACAGTAAAGTGCTGTACTAAAATATGTGGATTGTGTGCAGTCACCTTACCTCTTCCAGACTAGTAAATGTGTTTTGGTAAAGTCCAATTGATATTCTTGCTTGTCTAGAATCACACTGTGAGTCTGTGTGCATTTGGGAACCATTGTGATAGAAGAATATGAGTACTGCATGTGTTTGCAGACAAATAACTGCTTAAACACCTATCCTATTCTCAGGTTTTGGTAGAATTAGAAACTAGTTATTGCTTATGTATTTGCAAAATGAGTCAGGCTTCCACACTAAAGTGATGGACTAAAATATATGGATTGTGTGCAGTCACCATACCTCTTCCACACTAGTCAATGTGTTTTGGTAAAGTCCAAGGGATGGTATTGCTTGTCTAGAATCACACTGTGAGTCTGTGTGCATTTAGGAACCATTGTGGTGGAAGAAATTGGGTACTTCATGTGTTTGGAGACACATAACTACTTAAAAACGTATCCTGTTCTCAAGTTTTGGTAGAATTAGAAACCAGTCATTGCTTATGTATTTGCAAAATGAGTCAGGCGTCCACACTAAAGTGCTGAACTAACATATGTAGATTGTGTGCAGTCACCTTAACTCTTCCAGACCATTAAATCTGTTTTGGTAAAGTCCCAGGGGATAGTCTTGCTTGTCTAGAATCACACTGTGAGTCTGTCTGCATTTGGGAACCATTGTTAGAGAAGCATTTGGGTAGTTCATGTGTTTGCAGACACATAATTGCTTTAAAAGCTATCCTGTTCCCAAGTTCTGGTAGAATTAGAAACCAGCCATTGCTTATGTTTTTGCAAAATGAGTCGGCTTCCATACTAAAGTGCTGTACTAAAATATGTGGATTGTGTGCAGTCACCTTACCTCTTCCAGACAAGTAAATATGTTTTGGTAAAGTCCCAGGGATAGTATTGCTTGGCTAGAATCACACTGTGAGTAGTTTGTGTGCATTTCAGAACCATTGTTTAAAAAAAAAAATATATTGACAGTTCAGAGACAATGGATAAACATTACATGGCATTTTTTAGCAGCAGAATTAATAAAGTACAGAATACGTTTATATGTAAAAACCAATGGGCAAACTGAGAAAATATCATTTAAATACAGACTAGTAAAATTATCAAATGGGGATCCGTGAAAGGAACACTATGCCCGCGGTGTTCCGAAGTAGGGGCAGACTCAATACACATTTTCGCCCCCTGCCCAAAATTAGCCCCAACCTTGCTCAAAATACAGAACCTTCTTAGTGAAATAATTAACCAACCAATTTTGTTAAACCCTACGGCCATTCTTCTGGGGACTCGATCTGATTTACTCAGAATTAATGAAGAAGGTCTGGTCTTCGTAGCAATGGCAATATGGAGGATTTGTGTCTCCTCCGGCTGGTTAGACACTGGTTCCCCGTCTTTCGCACAATGGCTGGCCAGGCTGGCAGCTACATTCCACCTTGAAAGGGCAGTATACACCAAGAAAGAATGAAGAAAAAGGAAGATAGGCTCTGAGGTTTGGGGGAAATTTTCTACCTGGATTGAGCAACAAGGGCAACACGACCAGGAGAGACAGCTAGCGATGCCTTAAGGAATTTTTTAACTTCTCTCGCTACTTGCTTATACCTCTTGCATTCTGCTCTTCTTTTTTCTGTGTTTTTTCCTTTTTTTTCTGTTTTGGTTGTTTTATTTTTTCATTGTCTTGCGCCTATATTAATGGTTTTAGAGGTTTTGAGGGGTGGGGAATGGTGGGGGGTAGTTCTAATCAAGTAATCTTCTTCTATTTGGACACTGTATCTTTGCTGAAAAATAATAAATAAACTTTATTTGCAAAAAAAAGTCTGTCTTAAGTCTGTGAATACCAGAAGTGGTAAGTTTAGGAATTTGTCTTAAGTTAGTTCTGTGAATCGGGCCCAATAGGTCAAACATTAAAAAAAAAAAAACAATTGAAGAGAAACTTGAAGGTGAAAAGAAAAAGAAAATGAAAACTGTGAATAACATTGAAGGATGCCAGTTGGAAAATAGTTCAGGTATCAGCTGTTATGCTAATGTGATTCTGAATGTTGTGTTTTATCTATAAGATCTTCATCATGATATCATAGAAAATCTTGAAAAAAGGTTCTGTTCTTTACTACATCATGTTTTTCAACAGTTGGTAACTGACATAAGTAAAATCCATACAGCTTCTGGCATTCGGCATCTTTTGGATATTTGTACTGGTTCTTTGATATTTACTCTTAATATACAACAAAATGCACAAGCATTTCTAATCCTTATGCTTGGAGTATTAGAACATTGAGAAATTCAGATTAAAAACTTATTGGGACTAAGTTACAGATAGAATCATAAATGTGAAGAGCGTTCATTCACTTCCACCACTGAAATACAAACAGAACGATTCATATACTTGATGATACCGGTCTGCATATAAGTACCTTTTAATGAATTGATAAACACAGGCAATTAGGAGATGAGATGTTCGCATTGTAGATCAGATATGTTTTCTACATTACATATAGAAAGATTTGTAAAATCTCTAATAATATTGCTACAACTTTGTGAAGCCAAAATTTAATTTTTTAATGCAAGTCAAATATCTATTTCAAGAGAAACTTTTAGAGCAGGGGCTATTATTTTCCATAATGGACCTACTGAAACCTCTGGACACTATACTGTATATTTAAAGTGTAATAGAGGATGCCCACTTGGAATTTAAACCTAGAATTATCAAACTCATATTTGTTATTTTTGAAACCAGAGTTTTGAGTACATCATTCAGCCTATTGGGAAGATGTGAACAGAAAGTAGACAGAACTGTGAACTATTAATATTTATAATTAGTTTTTGGAATTATATTTGCGCTAATTGATATTACATTTGGGAAATTGTTTTTAAAAGGAAAAAGTTTATATATGTGTTGTCTATATTGTACCAGATGTAAATGAGAGTCTACAATTTGGCAAATGTTTGAGCTAAATGATAGAGTTAATGTAGATGAAGGAAGTGATTAACAAAGCTTAGATAGTAAAAACACATAGCTACACATATTGAAAATAATGCTCTATGCTGATTTGTTTTTTTTCTACAATCAATGTGATTGTTTTTCCCCCGCTGTTCAATGATGATACTAAAACAAAATCAATGAATATGGTGAAGTCAATGTGATTGTTTTTCCCCCGCTGTTCAATGATGATACTAAAACAAAATCAATGAATATGGTGAAGTTAAGTGGAATCTGAGAGCAGCAAATAAGAGACACTGATTGATTCTAAATTCATATGGTGTACTTAAAAATATGATAATATTTCTGTAATCTGTTATTTAATTATTATTAATGTTGATCATTTACACTATTTGAAAACTATCATCATGTTCATTCTTTCTCATAGACACTACCCATGCACTCATTCCATTCTCTCAAGCACAACTCTTTCACTAATTTATTTATTTTATTTATTTGCATGTTTATTTGGCGCTGCGAATCGACTCCCGGAGGAGTATCTCCGCGCCTTTGGCAGCAACTAAAGAACAGCAACTCGTCATGATTTAATTCAAAGCCCTAAACCAGCTAATAATTAAAAAGGAACGTTTTGAGTTTCTTCCTAAAAGGGAAATGTTCCCTGCATACTCTGATTTCCTTCGGGAGTTGGTTCCACAACTTAGGGCCGGCTACCGAAAGGGCCCTACCCCCCTTTCTAGCTTTCATGGCCCTAGGAACACATAACAATTCCTGATCTCCTGATCTCAAGGATCTAGATGGGACATAAGGGATGAATTTTTCAGTGAGGTAGCCAGGACCCTTACCCATAAGGCATTTATGGATGACACAGCAGATCTTAAACATCACCCTCTGCCTTACCGGGAGCCAGTGCAGTTTGGCCAACAATGGTTTTGAGGGAGTACGAGGCGGGACGTTTAAAACTAGTCGTGCAGCAGTGTTTTGCACAACTTGCAATATAGCCAAGATACCCTCATTGGCACCCAGCAACAGACCATTGCAGTAGTCCAGCCTACTTAACACTAGTGACTGGACCAACGTTCTCCTGGTGAAATCCGGTAGCAGAGGGAATACTCTCCTGAGAAGACCAATAACATGAAAACATGAACCCACCACTTGATTAGTTTGTTGTGTTAGGGTGAGCTCATGATCCAGTTTCACTCCCAGATCTTTTACCACCGTTTTGGGCTCAGGGACGGGGCCAAGATCTTGGGGCCACCAGTCCGGAGTCCATAAACGTTTGGCCTCTCCGAAGAGCATCACCTCGGTCTTGGAGACGTTGCACTGCAGGAAGTTGGCTACCATCCAGCGTGCCACCTCCTTCATCCCCCGGGCAAAGGAGTCACGCACCTCGGGAGTCATGATTTTAAAAGGGAAGAGGAGTTGAGTATCATCTGCGTATGATACTGGAATGAACCCGTGGGATCTCATGATGTTAGCTAGGGGTGCCACGTAGATATTAAATAGCGTAGGGCTCAAACACGAGCCCTGTGGCACCCCCTTTGAGATCGCCACCACCTCTGATTGGTATGGTCCCAAAATGACTCTCTGGGTGCGTTCACTGAAGAAACTCCTTAGCCAGGTCAGAGCCTTGCCTTCCAGACCGATGTCAACTAGTCTGGAGGTCATGATGTCATGTGACACAGTGTCAAACGCCGCTGACAAATCCAGAAGCACCAGGACGACGGAGTAACCCTTGTCCTGTAGCATCTGAAGATTGTCAGCGACGGACAGCAAGGCGGTCTCCGTACTGTGCCTGGGCCTGAAACCCGACTGAGAGGGGTCGAGTCCACCCGTTTGTTCAATAAATTTTGACAAATACTGATTCACGTATCTCTCAGCAAGCTTCCCTAAAAAAGGGAGAAGAGAGATCGGTCTCAGATTTGACAAATCCGACCAGGGGATTGAATTGTTTTTACGAAGAGGTCTCACCTGAGCCTGTTTCCAGGCTGAAGGGACTTCCCCCGTACACAAAGATAGATTGACTATATGTCGCATTCCAGCCCCCAGATCATCTAGCAGAAGTGGCATAATACGTGCTGGGATGATATCTGTCGGGCACCCACTCTTTGTTTGCATGACAAGAGCAATCAGCTCTTCAGTGGAGATGGGTGGGAAAGCGGCAAGCTTTTTGGCCTCATTATCAGGGGTCATAGTATGCAGCCGGACTCCACAGTCAGTTGCAACTGGATTGTTAGGGATGGAATTTGACGCAAGTATTTTATTATATATGGCGTCGATTTTCCTGACAAAAAACTGTGAAATGTTGTCACAGAGTTCTTGGGATTCGATCCCCTCAGTGTCACAGGCAGTGGGTTTGGTGAACGTCTGTAGAATGTTATACAGGGTTTTTGCGTTAGAACCCGCAGCTGATAATTGAACTGCTATATGTTGTTTCCTAGCAGCGCGGATTGCTTTATGGTAGTTTTTAAACGACCTCATAAAGTCCTCCTTATCATCTGCCTTGTGTGTAGCTCTCCATTTTTTCTCCAACTTTCTCATGGTCTGTTTTAGTTGTCTGAGATCCCCAGTATACCAAACTTCTTGTTTTGGGGCCGGGCGGGGTTTATAAGTTTTCAGCGGGACCACACGATTTATGGTTCTTAACGCAGCTTCACTAAATGCGCTTAAGGCTAAGGTAGCGTTTTCTCCGCAATCTTCCCAATTGGGCTCAGAGTAGTTATCCCTAAAGTCTGCAGGGACTAGTTTGTTCCAGGGCCTTCTGACATTGGCCATCGGCCTATGAAAGGCTTTGACTTTATAGTTAGTACGAGTGTAAAACGTAATAACCGAGTGGTCTGTCCAATCAACTTGGTAGGGATTGAGACAGTTAATGGCTGTTGAATTACATAGCACTAGATCAAGAGTATGGCCCGCAGAGTGAGTTGGCCCCTGATTCATTTTATTAAGTCCAAGTGTGGCCAAATCTGTTAGCACAGTCTGTGCGTCAGTGCATGTGGTGATCTCACTGTGGATATTGAAATCCCCCACCAAAATGAACTCAGAGTTAGCTTGCATGTGAGCTGCCAAAATTTCCATTAATTTAATGGAAAAGGTCCCACATGGACCAGGAGGTCGATACACAAGTGCACCCTTCCTGGTTTCCCTAGAAGTGGGATTGATCGTAAAAATCATAAGTTCCATTTCCGGGGTACACACAGTTTCAATGACAGCAACCTCCAACTCTTGTTTGAACACAATAGCCAACCCTCCTCCTGTTTTGATCAGACGATCCAGCCTTACTATTTTGTACCCAGTAGGGACCCCCAGCGTTATAGGATAACCCAGGCATTGCCCTTGCATTCTTTCTTTCACACAGGCACTACCCATGCACTCAGCAAATCACCCAGGCACTACCCATGCACTCATGCAATTACACAGCCACTACTCATGCACTCATACAATCACTCAGGCACTACTCTTCCACTCAACCATTCACTCAAGCACTACCTATGCACTCATCCATTCACTCAGACACCACCTCGTGCGCTCATGCAATAAAGAGGCACTACCTATAGACACAGCCAATCACTCATGCATCACCCATACAGTCATGCAATCACCCAGGCACTACTTTTGCACACAACCATTCAATAAGGTACTACCCATGCACTCATCCTTTGACCCAGGTATTACCCTTGCACTGATTATTTTACTCTGGTACTTCCCATACACTCGTCCAATCACCCAGGCAATATCTCTACACTCATGCAATCACCCAGGCACTACTCATGTATGTATGCAATCACTCAGGCACTACTCCTGCACTTAACCATTCACAAAGCCACTATCCATGCACGTATACATTCTCTCAGACACTATTCAAGCACTCATCAAATGACCCGGGATTACGCTTGCAGTCAATCTTTTACTCAGGCACTATGCATCCACTTATCTAAACACCCAGATATTACCCTTGCACTCATGAAGTCACTCAGGCACTAACCATGCACTCATCTAATCACCCAGGCAGTGTATTTGCACTTAAACAATCACACAGGTACTTCCTATGAACTCATGCAACCACTCAGGCACTACTCTTGCACTCAATCATTCATGCAGGCACAACCCATGCACTCAGGTACTACCCGTGTATTCATGCAATCACCCAAGTACTATCCATGTACCCATACCATCACTCAGATATTACTCTTGCACTCAAGCATTCCCTCTGGCACTACTCATGCACTTGTCCATTCTATCAGACACTACCCATGCACTCAGCCAATGACCCAGTCATTAACCTTTCACTCGTACTTTCACTCAGGTACTTCCTATCCACTCATGCAATCACCCAGGCACTACCTATGTACTCATACAATTACTCTGGGGCTAAATCACATAACTAATCTGAGATAAAATCCCAAAGTTAATACTCTTGGTATTCACAAAAGACATTTAGTAGTAGTAAAGTTAGGATTCGGAGGGCCCGATTCACAGAATGAACTTAAGACTCAATCCTAAACTTACTACTATTTTGGTATTCACAGAGTGCACTTACTACTTTTGGTATTCACAGAAGTTAGGATTTTGTCTTAGGTTTGTCTTAAGACAAACTTAAGACAGACTTAAGACTGACTTATGACAGACTTAACACAAAATCCTAACTTCTGTGAATACCAAAAGTAGTAAGTTCATTCTGTGAATGCCAAAAGTAGTAAGTGCATTCTGTGAATACCAAAATAGTAGTAAGATTAGGATTGAGTCTTAAGTTCGTTCTGTGAATCGGGCCCTGTGATATGAAACGTGGTAAACAAGCTTTCGAATGTCATCCATGCAAGTCTGGTCAGTAATAGAAAGCAGAGGGAAGGGTGACATACCTTAGGTCAGTATTACAAGTCAGAAAGAAATTGATGTCGCTCAGGTCAGAAGTAGGAGTCAGAAGGAAGGGTAAATTAAAGCAGATCAGCAATTGAAGTCAGAAGGAAGGGTTCAGTACCACAGATCGGTAATAGAATTCAGAAGGAAGTGTTCATTACAGCAGATCAGTAATAGAAGTCAGTAGGAAGGGTAACGTACCTCAGATCAGATTCAGGAACATTACAGAAAAAGAGGCGCACTCCACCAACTGCATGCTCATAAACTGCAGATCAGCCGCTAATCATGCCACAGAGCTAACAGAATCCATCCTCACCCATGACATAGACATAGGCTTCATCACAAGACTTGGCTAAACAAATCCTCGCCCCAATCATGGACACTCTCATACCCCCAAGCTTTACAATCATCAACAAAGATTGAAAATATCAAGAAGGCACGGGTATAGTAATCATTCACAACAACAAATTGTCTGTGACAGAAATCAATACCTTTAACTACAACACCTTTGAATGCCTATCCGCCAAAATTACCACAAGCAACAACAAGACACTCAATTGCTATCTCCTATATCATCCCCCAGGCAACACCATCTCATTTACAGACCTGATTGCGCATTACTCACTCCGAGACGCCAACATCCTAATTCTGGGAGACCTGAACATACACTGGAATGAAAAAAACAACCCGCTAATCCAGAACCTGAATGAGCTGCTACACAACAACAATCTAACCCAGCACTGTTCAGAAGCAACACATAACAAAGGAGCGATCCTTGATGCCATCATTGCCCAACGCCACACAATCACAATTGATCACATTTTACCCGTTGAACCAATCACATACCAACCTCCCACCCAAGACCCTTCCAATTGGACGAGAATCTTACACAGTGATGTCATTTGAGATGTCATCAGTGATGTCACTGACCATGTCATGAATGATGTAATATGTGACATGATCAGCAGTGGATTGCGGGTGCGCGATATATAGTTAGTGCAACTAACTATATATGCGAATTTCAATGGTTTTGTGTGAGTAAAATAAGGTTTTGTAAATACTAATTCCTAACTATATATGGTCTATAACCTATGGTTTTTTCAGTGAACTTTCAAGGTTTTGTAAATGCTAATTCCTAATTATATATGGTCTATAACCTATGGTTTTTTCAGTGAATTTCAATGGTTTTTTAATAGCAAATTTCAAAAGCTGTAAAATGTATTCTTCTTTTAAAGGAAAAATATATTTTATATGTATTTAATATAATTTTTTTATGTACATACATTTTTTGAGGGAACGAATTCATCAACTATCATGCTGAAGAAGAGTGTGGGGGAAAAAAACAAAGAGGAGGACTAAGAGGAAAGAACAATCAGTTCAAAAATACAATTGCTTTAAAGCATGAAGTGCTTGTCCACACATTTACATTTAAATTACCCATATTAGAACATACAAAATATCTACAGAGGAGACGGTGTACATTGAATTTTAGACTATTCATTGGTACCTACATGTTGGTACTTACATCACCCACACAACACAACAGCTCTATTCAGAGCTACCCTACCTCAAAGCACTCTAAAATAATATTTTACTATTTCCCTGGGTTTTCCCCTTGTTACGCTTTCCGGAACGCTACCCGGTGTGCGGACCGGGCAATAACTGTGCGAAAATTTGAAAAAAAAAAGGTTTTTTTTCTTTACATATATGGGCTTCCTCAGCCACCCCCAGAAAACCTAGGGGGTCAGGATATGTCTCCCGTGCCCCCTTATCCCCATTCCCAACATTGTTTATCCTCCATCTTGTGACTAAATTTGTCCGAAACACAAGATGGCGGACTCCCGTTACGCTACCGGTGAGCTACCTGGTTCGCGTACCGGGTAGCGCTTCCACCGCGAAAAATCGAAAAAAAATTAATTTTATTTTTTTGCCCCGCAGGGCCCTTTAATAGCCCCCACATCAATCCTAGGGGTCAGGAGGGGTCTACCTTGCCCCTTTCATTCATTTCCCCCTTCGTTTATTTCCACCTCTTGTCTCTCGATCCTACCGAGAGACAAGATGGCGGCCGCTCCGGACTGTTTAGAATGTTGAGAGTCACCGGAGAGCCAATTCGCTTCTCCTCGCGAAGTTCCGTTACGTGTCTGGTACGCGAACCGGGGCGCTAACCGGGACGCTGTCACTGATATATATATATTTTTTTTGAACGTTTATTGAACGTTTATTTCGCAAAATCCACTGGAGCGCATATCTTGAGACCTAGCAAAGGCACATCGGGCAAACAGTCTCTACAATTTTGCCAAGTTTCATAGAAATCCTTTCAGCCGCCCTATGGAAAACTCAATGTTAAAAACACGTTTTGGGACCCCCCTTTTTTCTCGGCCCCCGCGTGACGAAACCCCCTGAAACTATCAGGGGACGCTCACAAACAAAATGTGCCATTTTCCTGAAAATTTCAGCCAATTCCGTTCATCAACGCCAAAGTTATTCAGCATAGAATTTTCAGAAATCCCTATTAAAAAAATCCTAACTATATTATACCTACTGGTGACCGCCAGTAGGTAATATATATATATCATCATTGATGTCATCAGTGATGTCATTTGAGATGTCATCAGTGATGTCATCAGTGATGTCACTGACCATGTCATGAATGATGTAATATGTGACATGATCATCAGTGGATTGCGGGTGCGCGATATATAGTTAGTGGAACTAACTATATATGAAATTTCAATGGTTTTGTGTGAGTAAAATAAGGTTTTGTAAATGCTAATTCCTAACTATATATGGTCTATAACCCATGGTTTTTTCATTGAATTTTCAAGGTTTTGTAAATGCTAATTCCTAACTATATATGATCTATAACCTATGTTTTTTTCAGTGAATTTCAATGGTTTTTTAATAGCAAATATCAAAAGCTTTAAAATGTCAAGTACGTGGTAGGTAAAAACATTTTCGTGTTTATGCACGCTGATGTGCTTTGAACGCTGCCCCCCCCTCTTTTCTTTTAGGAGTATTCTCTCTTTGCAGATAGTGAAGGGTAGGAAATGCAGGCCTTTGCCCCGTTGTAATCCGTCGTGCCTGCTTCCCTCTCCATTTGATTGATTGTTATCCAAGCATTTACTGTTTTGGAATTGGTTCTCTTTGGTTCATTCTCTATTTATAAAGAAGTACAGAGTTGCAATACTCTGTTTAGTCTTTGCAGATAGTGAAAAATCGTTAAAAAAACAAAAGGAATCAAGCAAAATAAGTAGGCCACTAATGGGATCTCTTTTTGACCCCGCTAAAATAGAAACATTAGGAACAACCCCTCATAAGAAATACGAAACTAGTGAGAGGAACTGAGCTCGACACCATGATGGCTGCAAGACAGCTAGGCTCCGCCGCCCACCTCGCCCAAAATAATGACAAACCCTATGCAAATATTATAAATATATACAACACACCAGCAAAGTAACAGGGTAAAACGTTTTATTAAATAACTATTTACATGGCAGCCTGCTGCAACATCGATCCAAATGCATGCCGCAATTCCCGGGATTTCTCCTACCCCCTCCTCAAGTCTTGTTGCCCTGATGTGGCCTAAGATCGCCCCCGACATAGGCGGCCGGCTCCCGGTGTCAGGCGGAACTTTTTGCCTTTTAGTGACTCTTCCATTCTGGACCTTGTCCCACAATCCGTTTGACCTGAAGACACGTCCTGCGGTGCCCTAGTCCGACCATCACATATTCCTGCGCCAGGAGACGGCGTGGGGTGCACTAGAAGGGAGAGGCGGCGCGAACGAGCCTCCCCCACCTCCCCAGGTGGAGGTTTCTCAGCTACACCCCAGCGCTTTATGCAACCAGCTGACTTGCGCCCGCTCATCCGGAACAGTGCCTTCCTCGGCCAGCTGAATTGCGCCTGCTCCACACCTTGTCCCACAATCCGTTTGACCTGAAGACACGTCCTGCGGTGCCCTGGTCCCACCATCACATATACCTGCGCCAGGAGACGGCGTGGGGTGCACTAGAAGGGAGAGGCGGCGCGAACGAGCCTCCCCCACCTCCCCAGGTGGAGGTTTCTTAGCTACACCCCAGCGCTTCACTCGACCAGCTGACTTTCGCCCGCTCTTGCGACACAGTGCCTCGCTCGGCCAGCTGAATTGCGCCTGCTCTTGCTATTACAACGTCTCACCCGCCATCCAACGGAATTGCAACCAATCTTGCGGTACAGTGACAGGCGGCTGCTACGGAGCTCACGAAATGGCGGACGGCTCCACATACTTGGGCCTGGCCTGCAAGGATGGCTCTGGGCAACCGTGGAACTCGGACGCTTGACTGCTAGGGCATGGGCCCCATTCCCAAAAGATTCCCCTCAGCCTTGAAGATTCTACAACAGTCACCGGGACCCCCGACTCCTGCAGACTTCCGGTGGGGAGCGACTGCCATGATTGCTCGCGGAATGGCCACGACGTAGCCACGGGGTGCTCCCATTCTGACGCCAGCTTCAATCTGAAACATCCAGAAACACTGTAGACTACCAATTCGATCAGTTCCGGTGGAGCCCCAACGTGACCCGGTAGAGAAGAACTTGCCCTCCCTTCTTTGACTGAAGGTTCTTTTTGCCTGTCCCTTCTGTTGTCATTTAACAGAACTTTTTGGACTGCTGAAAGGGGTTCTGTTCCGACCGCTGGTTGGTGGAGACATTTTGACTATATTCTGGACCGCTATTGTCGCGTAATGCGTCATATGACGCGCCGCGTTAGCGCACCCGAAAGTGCTCCGGTGCGCGAGGGGCAGCTTCCCGGAAGCGATCCAGGGTGCGGTGCGCAGCGCGTAATGTAAGCATAACAGGTCGTGTGACTTGTTAATAAAACTTTTCATTGGTTCATTTTACTTTTGTTTTTCTAATGATGGAAGGCTTGGTCATATGACCTAAAAATAACACTTTTCATTGGTTTAGAACATTTTTTTTTTCCCAATGATGAAAGCCCCACCTTTTTTTTTCTCACTCTGACTTGTAAAACAAAGGACCCAGATGCATTTACAGTTTATCACTAACAATGTTCCAGGCTAATGTCTTTTCCCGGGAAATTTACAACTGTCTTGCAAGTAAAATATTCCTATTTCGAGAAAAAGGGAGTTTCTTCGTCCCATGAGGGAGCTGTTGAACAAAAGAGGCTCGACCTGCTGTCTTAGTCGCTGATAGGCATGAATATCGGATTCTTATCGATCACTTTATGTTGCAGGAGTGGAAAACACAACAGCCCTTGACCATTTATCTTTACTGCTTTCCTGCGTATTATACCTTTTAACCGTCATGTAATCGGGCTGCTTTATTTCACTTGCCTTTTACTGATTCCAAAACAGTGGCTATTATTCAAAACTTTACCAATCTAGGTACTACTACCATGTTTTCTTTTAAAAACCTTTATTGTGAAAATGTCAGTATACCAATACGGGCCTATAACCACGTGGGCCGGCCACGGAGCAAACTGTAATCGTATATGATGAGGGGACATTTACACTGTAGAAGAACGTAACGGGCGGGCCATTAGGTTGCAAGAACTAAGGTGTCTAACAGTTGCGGAATCGGTGGACGTACATTTTATTATTAAAGTACGACAGGGCCAGTTACAATAAAATTATCTAGATATACATTTGCGGGCAAGTACCATGGGTGACGTTAATTCGAACTTTCAATAGTACAGTAATCAATAACACATCAGAACTTAATATCAATAGGGATGTCCAAATGTTCAATCAGTACTCGTCCCCGCCCGCCATGTGCTTCAAAACTGCATACGTATCTCGTGATATCAAGGCTGGGTAACCAGTACACAACAAGGAGTTAGCAGTCCCATGTATACCGGCGCCATTTTGGGCGAGGCCGGGCAGGTCCAGGATATAGTCAAAATGTCTCCACCAACCAGCGGTCGGACAGGAACCCCTTTAGGCAGTCAAAAAAGGTTCCGTTAAATGACAACAGAAGAGATAGGTAACAAGAACCATCAGTCAAAAGAGGGGACGCTTTCGGGAATGGAGCCCATGCCCAAGCAGGCAAGCGTCCGAGTTCCAAGGTGTCCCAGGGCCATTTTGGTGGACCAGGCCCAAATCCAAAGAGCCGGCCGCCATTTTGAGAGTCCTGTTGCAGCCGCCTATCGCTGCACTGCAAGAGTGGGCGCAATTCAGCTGGATGGTGGGGGAGACGCTGTAGCCGCAAGAGCGGGTGCAACTCAGCTGGATGGTGGGTGAGGCACTGTGCTGCAAGAGCGGGCGCAATTCAGCTGGATGGTGGGTGAGGCACTGTGCCGCAAGAGCGGGCGGAACTCAGCTGGATGGAGGGTGAGCCACTGTGCCGCAAGAGCGGGCGGTACTCAGCTGGATGGCGGGTGAGGCACTGTGCCGCAAGAGCGGGCGGAACTCAGCTGGATGGCGGGTGAGGCACTGTAGCCACAAGTGCGGGCGCAACTCAGCTGGATAGCGAGTGAAACGCCAAGGGGCGCCCCACTGCAGCTGAGGAGCCTCCACCTGGGGAGGTGGCAGAGGCCCGTTCGCGCCGCCTCCCCCCCCCCCCCCCCCCCCTGGGCACCCCACGCCGTCTTTCGGCGCAGCATTGTAGGGTGGCCACACCAGTACGGCAACTTGCTGGACACCACCTCGGTGCCATCCGGATCTCGGCGCGTTGTGCTGCCTTCGGCCTACTGTAGCTGCAAGTGCGGGCGCAACTCAGCTGGATAGCGAGTGAAACGCCAAGGGGCGCCCCACTGCATCTGAGGTGCCTCCACCTGGGGAGGCGGGAGAGGCCCGTTCGCGCTGCCTCCCCCCCCCCCTGGACACCCCACGCCGTCTTTCGGCGCAGCATTGTAGGATGGCCACACCAGTGCAGCAACTTGCTGGACACCACCTCGGTGCCATCCGGATCTCGGCGCGTTGTGCTGCCTTCGGCCTATTCGCACATCGGTCCGCTACTGACGCCGCCTCACAGGCCAACGGATTTTGTAGGCTTTTTATAGCCCAAAGCCGCATAACAGGTCATGTGACTTGTTTATAAAACTTTTCATTGGTTCATTTTACTTTTGCTTTCCTAATGATGGAAGGCTTGATCATATGACCTAAAAATAACACTTTTCATTGGATTGGAACATTTTTTTTTCCCAAATGATGAAAGCCCCACCTTTTTTTTTCTCACTCGGCAGTCCAAAAAGGTTCCGTTAGATGACAACAGAGGGGACAGGCAACAAGAACCATCAGTCAAAAGAGGGGAGGGCAAGTTCTTCCCTACCGGGTCACGTTGGGGCTCCACCGGAAGTCATCGAATTGGTAGTCTACAGTGTTTCTGGATGTTTCAGACTGAAGCAGAGAGTGGGTCTGGTCAAGGCATCTAAAATGGCTGCCGTGCACGATAAAAGTGTGACATTGGAAAAAAGGCCAGATGGCGCAGACAATGTTTATCAATACTGATTAATTTATAACAATTATTTTTAACAATATATGTACTTGCAGTGACAAAATGGCGGTCAACACTTCCTGATTTCCTTCAAATCGAACGTTAACAGACGTCACGCAGCAACAAAAAAAAATCCGCTCACGCGCAGCCGCTGGAAGACATGTATCAACATATATGAGCATCCTCAGCCACCCTCAGAAAACATAGGGGGTCAGGATACGTCTCCCCTACCCCCTTATACCCATTTCCCACATTGTTTTTCCTCCATCTTGTAATTTAATTAAAACGAAACACAAAATGGCGAATTCCCGTTTTGCTACCGGTTCGCGACCCGGTTCGCGAACCGGGAAGCGCTTCTACCGCGAAAAATCTAATTTTTTCTATTTGCCCCACGGGACCCTTTAATAACCCCAACATCATTCCTAGGGGGTCAAGAGGGGTCTACCTTGCCCCCTTTCATTAAATTCCCCCTTCGTTTTTCCCCTCCTCTTGTCTCTCGATCCTACCGAGAGACAAGATGGCGGCCGTTCCGGACTGTTTAGAATGTTGACAGACACCGGAGAGCCAATCAGCTTCGCTTCGCAAAGTTCCGTTACGCGAAAAGTACGCGAACCGGAGCGCTACCCTGGACGCTGTCACAGATATATCTGTTTTTTAAAAAGTTAATTTCCGCCCTATGGAAAAATTAATGGCACATTTTGTTTCTGAGCAGCCCCTGAAAATTTGGGGGGGTTTCGTTAAGGGGGGGCCGAGAAAAAAGGGGGGTCCCAAAACGCGTTTTTGCCATTCATTTTTCCATTTGGCGTTTGGCCTCACTTTTAGCTCGAACGGCTGAATGGATTTGCACGAAACTTGGCAAAATTGTAGGGACTGTTAGCCCGATGTGCCTTTGCTGGGTCTCAATATATGTGCTCCAGTGGATTTTGAGAAATTAACGTTTTAAAAAACAGATATATCTGTGACAGCGTCCTGGATAGCGCACTAGTTTGCGTACTATTCGTGTAACAGAGCTTTGCGAAGCGAAGCTGATTGGCTCTCCGGTGTTTGTCAACATTCTAAACAGTCTGTAGCGGCCGCCATCTTGTCTCTCGGTAGGATCGAGAGACAAGAGGAGGCCAGAACGAAGGGGCAAATGCCCATAAGGGGGCATAGTAGATCCTCCTTGACCCCCTAGGTTTGATGTGGAGGCTTTAAAAGGGCCCCGCCGTGAAAACATTTTTTTTTTAAAAAAAAGTTTTTTTTCGTGGGGTGCGCCCGGTACGCGTACCCGAAAGCGGTCTGGGGAGCGTACTATAAGAAAACAAGAATGATTGCCTTTTAACTTATTGTATGTTTATCAATTGTTTGTTTTGTTGTTTTTTTTTGTTTTTTTTTATTTACGTAGCTACATGTAGGTACCAATGCAGAGACTATAAATTAATAAACGCCGTCTCCTTTGTAGATATCTTGCTTGTTGTTAAAGAAGTTATTGTGGTATATGGAATTCATACCATAGTCTGTCTGGAAAGCCGAAACAACATGGAGGCAGGAGATGATAAAGAGATGTTAAATACACATTGGGGATTATATAGTGGGAGAAAGGAAGTAACTATGAACAAAGTTAGTATGTAACACCAAAAAGTTGCACAGTATATTTAAAGTCTGACTTCACGTTATAATCAATTTGCTACTAGTTTTCAATATACATATAAAAATAAATAATGTGTCAAACAATTTTTGAATTAAGAAATAAAAATTTATTTTTCAGATTGTTTTTCAGAATTTAAAAGAAAATCTAAAAATCGAGATCATTTTTTTCTTCATTTTTCAGTAGAAAATCTACTGCATCTACACATTGCACAAGTTCATTGTTTATTGTATCGTCGTAGAAATCCTTGTCAACTTCTGTCTCCATTTGTTTTTCTGTTTCAGTTTTCAAGTTGTTTTCTTGTCCTTCCATTTTGAATTCTGAAAAATGAATTTCTAAAAAATATATCAGTACAGATAGGGCACGGTTGGGTTTCAGTACAGACAGGTAGTTTGGTTATTTAAACAGTGTTTTTTTTCTTTGGGCAGTGTATGGTATCAAATTGGAAGTAGAAATATGAAGAAAATTATCAAATAAACTCTTAGTCAATTCTGAATTATACTAGAGAAGTTTAACTCTATCCTTAATTCAGGGCCGGCGCTAGGCATGGGCAGCGTGGTGAAGGACTGGGTTATTTAAGACCCAGCGGTGCCAGGGGACAACACCTGAAACCTTCGTGGGTAACCTGCTCCGGCGTACGAATGACAGAGACACGGGACACTTCCTTCGGCGTCAAAGATTCAAGGTTTATTTACTGCAGGGAAACACAGAAGTCACAGGAAGTACAACGAGTGTAGTTCGGGGAGACTGCTTCAAATTGGTTCTGTGGGTCGCTCCTTTTATACATAATTCTCCCATAGGTTTACATGGTACACAAAGGTTTAGGACTTGGTTCCCACAATTATCCCCGAGAGGGGTCGCTTTGGTCACTTTGATACATTCAAGGTCCGGAACATAAGTGCGGAAACATTTGGCGGTTCCCAACTGTAAAAACCCATCTTCCCACCATTAGTACATTCCAATCAGCAGTAAAACAGATCGAAGAAGGAACAAGAACAGGTGTGGAGGAAGATGGAGACAGTGGGGAGATTGGAAAGGGTGTAAAAGGGGGGGTATCGGGAAACACGAGCTACAGGCATCAAAGGGACGTGCCTAATGAGATGCACGGCTGAGACAATAAACCGGCACGGCGAGATGAGCCTCGAGCGGGGCCATCTGCCTTACAGTATCATCCCCCTCGTCATAAAGACATTTTCAAAGGACATGTGTCTTCCGCAGATATCTTGGGGATCCCAGGGTCGCGAAGCGGACAACGTCCGTTCGCTGGCTACTTGAGGGCAAGAGACAAAATGGATGCCGTATCTAAGATGGAACCCGTGGGTACAGATGAAAAACCCACGTAACAAACGAACGGTTTAAGTTAGCACAGTGAAACTGCGCACACTTACTAAACTCGTCATTTGCGGTTCGTAGATACCAGACTCGACCATATTCGTGCGAGTCGAAAACACCACTTACAATTGTCACGGAACCTCAGACGCTCCTTTTGCCCTCATGTAGGCAAGTACTAGTCAGAATCATACTCAATATTCATCAGACCATCTAGATGTTGCTGTAACATAGCTCTGTCCAACTGAGCTCCTTTGGTAACAGGTGGCTGTCTTATACACGTTGTAGCACAGAGGCCACATAAGGCAGGACCACACTGCACACAAAGGCAACACGTGAACAGGAACGCCACAACAACTCCGATAATCATCAGAATCTTCCAACCCCAAGTCGACATCAGGCCCCAAAACCACCCAAGTAGCGTCCAATCCCCTACATCCACGTGTATGGATTCGGAGATCTTATGCAACCTTGAGATGGCTTGATAGACAGTCGGGGCGTTATCTGGAATGAAAATACAGCAGTTCGAATGGATCACCTTACATACCCCACCTCGATCTGCTAAGATTACGTCTAAAACCATACGGTTTTGTAACGTCATAAGTCTATCCTCCTGAAGTTCTGTGGTGATATTACCAAGGGCACTGGCAGTAATATTAGCTGTCGATTCTACCACTCGAGTCAACTGTCTCAGGTTCCTACTATTAACCATAGGCCCCCAAAACGGGAGGAAACCCTTGAAAAAGTCTCCTGCCTCTTGACCGGCAGTATCCTCTTCGCTAATTACGCCTCTCACAACTCTAGATTTGTGATAGTCTGCGTCTACAGTGAACGTCGGAGGCAACAGATTTGCGATAAAACATGAGCCCACAAAGTCGGAGGGCAACCATGCATACGCACGATCATGGCAGACAAAGTATGTACCCTTGGCAGCCAGAAACACAGGGGACGAGACCATCGGCAGAATGTAATTCTCGATGCAAGCACTCTCTCCAAGTCGGGCTTTCGATCTTCGGCCACGACCCATTAGACAAAAATTACCAATGTGGGGTACGACCCATATCGGAGGCGAGCTTTTGAGCTGTTTATCACTCATGAGCGCACTATACTCGACCTTACTCAGGACCCTATAGGCTTGTACCTCTTCCTCTGTGATGAGCGACGGCTCATAGATATCTTTATCTAAGTCTTCTATCGCTATGGACAAAGGCTTATAATACGAGCCAAGGCCAAAGTAGGGAGAACGTGGCTCTCGACTGGGGTGAGAATCTAGTGCTCTTCGAAACATTGTTTGAAATGCTCGAGCTGAACCCTGGGAACTATACGGTAAGACCAAATATGGAATTCCCTTATCCGTGGTATGTGGCATTAATCCACACACCCAACAATTTGTAGTATTAACCACTAACTGGTGCTGATGAAGGAGCTGAATAAAGGAATTATTGCGGAATTCTGCACGTCTAGCCTGCTCGTGTTCGGGTAAGATATGAAAAGAATGAGGAGATGCAGTAGAGGTAAGTGTAGGGTCAGAAGTAGGAGTAGGTATGGCAGAAGGTAAGAAGTACAACATCATGTAATACACCCCACCCGCCAATAGTGCAGAAACAATCAGAAGCAGTACGAATATTTGAAACATAAAACATTTGGTACGAGTAAGTTGTTGTAACTTGAACCTTTGCGCCTGAGCTTCTTCCAAGTCCATCAGCTTTGAAAACGCCATCCCCTATGACCGTCCGCAACGTTTCTTGACGCACTTCGTTCTGTGTAGCAGTAGTCAATCCCCAGGAGTTCCCAGGAACCGACGGTCTTTAACCTAGCGTCAAGACCTGCTAACCAGAAGGAAGTACACGCGCGGCCCTACGGCCTTTATTTATAAGGTATATGCAAAATGTCTCTCAGCTGTGGAAGCAAAAATACATATGGAACGAAACTCAATATATATATACAAAAATAATTACAGTGATACGGGTGTTCAGACTGATCGTGGAAAACGGGATAATGCAATTGTCAAGGGACAGAACAGAATCTTGTATTTGTCCTTAGTGCTGGAACGCAAAAAGTATTGAGTTTTCCCAGGACGTGTATGTTCATTAAACAAAGGATCCGATGAGGGAACAGAGTCCTGTTGATCAGTCGAATGTTCTGGTCTCGAGTCTTTTGATGACAAATGTTCAACAGTGTCCTTCTGCTGCACTGAGGATTCTCCGACAGGTTGTGCGTCGCTAAAAGGTACAAACGCCGGCAATCCTTCGGATTCAGCTGAAGCAATGCCCCTCCTCACCCACGAGTCTGCCGGTAAAGGAATAGGAACTTTCTTCGTATGGGTGGCATGCACCCAATTTTTCCGGCCTTCTAAACGAACGGCAGTTCTCGTGGCAAGGAGGACCTGGTAGGGTCCAGTAAACCGGGGTTCCAAGTTCTTCTTGCGGGCAAAATTTCTGGTTACCACCCAGTCTCCGGGCTGGAGCTGGTGGCCTGGACCCTCCGTCTGCGTCGGCAATGCTTCGTAAACCTGTTGGTGAATTAACCTCAGTTTAGCAGTCAGATCATGAAGATAGTCAATCAACATTGGGTATTCAAGACTGGAGAACACACCCGGTCTAGGGACCCCCCACACATTCGCAGGGCGACCGAACACTATTTCATAGGGGCTAAGCCCTACTCGGGAGTGTACGGTTGCCCTAGTTGACAACAAAGCTAAGGGTAAAGCATCAGGCCACGAAAGACCAGTCGTAGCCTGAATCTTCGCTAGCTTCAGTTTAAGGGTGCCATTATACCCTTCAACCAAGCCAGCTGACTGGGGATGATTGGCGCTATGGAATTTTTGATTAATTCCAAGGCCCTTACACACACTCTTCATCACACTCCCCACAAACTCACTTCCTTTATCCGACCATACAATCCGAGGCATTCCATACCGAGGAAAGTATTCCTTCAGTAGGATTTTCGCAGTCGACAGGGCGGTATTGTCTTTAAGAGGGTAGGCTTCGATCCATCGGGAGAACGCGCAAACCACAACTAAAACGTATTTCAGGTTGTTGCATCTCTCCATATGGACGAAGTCTAATTGGATCACCTCAAAAGGACATGAAGGGGGAGCAAAGCGTCCAGGAGGAGTTGGGGTTCCCTTACCAGGATTGTACAACATACATACCATACAGTTCTTAACCAATCGTTCAGCACACTTCGTGATACCATCATTCTTCCACACAGGGGACAGCAACTTACAAATACCTTTCACGCTAATATGTGCTAACCCATGCGCCATTGTCACAACAGCCAGCACATACGCATCCGGTAACATCCATCTCTTATGTTCCGACAAATCAACCCAACAACCATTCACATCCAACTTTCCCGTACTTTCTTTCCACTTCGTCTTTTCAGTCTCGGTGGCCTCATTCTGAATTGCTTTCACACTCTCGATAGTGTCCTCACACATACTTGATTCTGTAGGCCACCTAACCGAACTCATCACATACATTCTAGTGCTAAGATTCCATGCAGTCTCCTTAGCAATCTCATCCGCAAAGGCATTACCACGACCAACATCATCCGTCACCTTACGATGCGCACTACATTTAACAATCGCTACCTGCTTAGGCAACGTAAGTGCATCCAAAAGATCATTCACAAGTTGTCCATGCTGAATCTTCGTGCCATGCGACGTCATAAAACCTCTCTCTCTCTCCACAACCGTCCAAAGCTATGGGCGACACCAAACGCATATTGGCTGTCGGTAAACACATTCACACGTTTCCCTTTCGCTAACACACACGCTCTAGTTAGAGCGATCAGCTCTGCAGCCTGGGCAGAGTTCTGATTTAATCTTGCAGCTTCAACAACAGTATTTAACGTTACAACAGCATATGCCGTAGTCACATCACCATTCGGCAATTTAAAACATGAACCATCCACATACAACGTTCCATCTGGATCTTCCAAAGGAGTGTTTTTAAGGTCCACTCGACCTTTTGTTTCCTCTTCGGTCCTCAAATAGCAATCATGGGCTGCTATTTCATCTGACTCTGTGCTAATGGGTAACAAAGCTGCCGGGTTCAGGACATTACAACGTTTTATCTGAATGTGGCTTGCCAACAGCGTCAACTCGTACCCAGACAACCTCGCACTCGTCAAGTGCTGAGTTTTCGTTCGATTCAAAAGAGTGTCGACTGCATGCGGAACCATCACCGTAAGCATATTATCCATGACCAATCCTGCTGATTGTCGGATGGACACCGCAGCTGCCGCTGTTGCTCTCAAACAACTCGGCAATGCTCTAGCTACCGGGTCCAAGGTCGAGGAAAAATATGCACATGGACGTTGCTTACCACCAAAAGGTTGCGTTAAGACACTCAAAGCACAACCTTCCCTCTCGTGAACATATAGTGTAAACGGCTTGCTATAGTCAGGAGTACCTAACACAGGAGCCGAACACAATGAGTCACATAATTCAGAAAAACTTTTCTGACATTCTTCCGTCCATGGTTAAGGAGTTGAAACATCCTTGCACGTAAGAGCCACCAATGGTTTCGCTAGCAATGAAAAATTCGGAATCCATTGCCTGCAATACGACGTGATACCTAGAAAGGCACGCACATCTCGTTGGGTTGTTGGCACAGCCATTCGTGCAATCGCTGCGATTCTCTCTGGGGTCAACCGTCTTCCCTCCTTTGACAATAAGTGACCTAAATAGGTTACTTCTTGACAACAATATTGGAGTTTAGAAGGTGACACCTTGTGATGTAAGTCACAGAGATGTTGCAGCAACGACACCGTAGCAATTTTGCAAATGTCCTGAGTATCTGCAGCCACCAACAAGTCATCGACATATTGGATTAAAGCCGCACCAGCCGGCAACGTAAACGCATCCAGTTGACCCTTCAAGGCTTGACTGTAAATCGATGGACTCTCACAGTAGCCCTGAGGAGCGCGTTTAAACCGGAAGCTGCGTCCACCAAGAGAGAAACCGAAAAGGTCTCTGCTCTCTTCTGCAATTGGAATGCTGAAAAACGCATTCTTCAAATCGATCACCGAAAACCACGATGCAGAAGCTGGAATCAGAGTCAGTAGCGCCGTGATGTCAGGCACAACAGGAAACTGAGGAATCACAATTTTATTTACCTCCCGTAAATCAATAACAAAACGATAAACAGGTGGTTTTGAGGGATCAGTACGTTTTAGAATGGGCAGTACAGGGCTGTTGCACACGTTTCCCCGTGTTTCTTCAATAACGTCTTTCTCGATCAAATCATAGATGATCGCTAACAGTGCTCGTTCACCATCAAGAGAGATTCGATACTGGGGAATACGCGGCAATCGCACATTAGATTTCAGCTGAACCACGTAAGGGGAGATGTCAAGCAGGCCCACGTCGTTGGGACCTGTTGCCCACAAAGATGCAGGAAGAGAACTCAATTCCGGTGGAAGCTTATCGAGAGACAAGTACATAGGAGAGACAACCATCTCTCCTAACGTAAGCTTTACACCCGCAGGAGAACAATACAGAGTTGCATACAAACGTTTTAGCAAATCCAGGCCCAAAAGATTTTCACCACAACCCGTAGTCAAAATCAACGGAGCTTGAAGCTCACGAGGCCCAATTGTAAGGGGCAAGGGGCGCGAAACTGGATTGCTAACAGGGGCGCCAGAGAATTCAACGGAAACATTTGTTAAGCCAGACAAAGGTGCGCCAGGGAGTTTCGAATGCATTATGGAACTTTTCGCTGCACCAGTGTCCAACAGAAAAGGCTCAACGACGCCCGATGTAGCAACTGCGACGTAAGGCCCTCTCTGATCAACCGGAACTGATACCACTCCCTCTCCTTGTCTATGGCTGTCCTAGTAATTACTGTCGTCATTTTCCTGATCGACGTAATAATCGTCTACATTGTACTGCGCAGATCGTCCTTGCGATGATCCACGTTGATCGAAACAATTATTGGAATCTGATGAGTTATCTGAACGATCATTTTGAGCACCACGACCCCTACCGCGTGAGGTCTGCTGAGAACCACCACGACCTCCTCTAGATGAGTTACCATTATTACGATCGTTTAGAACAGGACAATTGAATTTTAAATGACCCTCCTGTCTACAATAGGCACATTGATTGTACCCTAACGAAGATCTTTGGGAAGAGGAGTCATTTCGAGATTGTGATCGATTAGATTGCTACTGCGATCTATTTTGCTGCGAAGCATTCTGATTCGAAGGCGGAGGATACGCTTGCTGTAACAACACTTTAGTTTTAAGTTCTTTCGTCTTTTTATCAGCGCCGTCATTCTCCTCTTTCTCTCTGTTCTCAAAATACTGAGCTGTAGCCAATATTTGAGCCGAGGTAGAAACGGCCCACGCACTTTCAGAGTTTTTCAACTTATTGCTCAAGTCGGGAAATAAGTTAGAGACAAATTTGTCCACGAACAACCGTTGACCACCCTCAGTGCCCATATCCTGACCACTATGATCGATGAATGCCTCCTCAAATCTCGTAAAGAAATCGGAGACACTCTCGTCCTTTTTCTGTCTACAGGCTGACAATTTGTCCCAGTTCACCCTCATAGCTGGCATAAGAGTTTTCATTAGAGTAATTATTCTCTGAGGGAGAGCAGCAATCAACTGTTAGGGTTTAGCACCACCAGTTTGCAACCCATCCGCCGCTACAATGGCAGCCCAATCACCACCTAATTCGTTTGGATGATTCTCCTGACGAATCTTAGCCCATACCGGTTGAGGTACGACATTGCCGAACAACATGTCGATATCGGCAAGATTCATTATCGTAGCGTCTACGAGCTGCGATAATTCTTTATAGTACCCTGCAGGATTTTTGCGAGGGTCAGGCAAAGATTGCTTCACCTGTAACACCTCCGACCGTTTCCACGGGAGATGAATCAATACTCTCTGGAAGTGTGGCGGAATAATAGGCAGAGCATTAGGATCACCTGGCATCCACACTGGTGGAACTTCACGCATGGGAAACTGACCAGACGCATCAAACTGCCTTTCAACATCCTCAACAAACAAAGCTTGAGGTATAGGAGTGGGACGGAAAGATAACAACCGCTCAACAGCACGTCGAACATTAGTATCCACTATCAGTCCATTCGAGAACTGAAGCTGTAGATCAGACAAAGCGGTAAACACCTCGTCAGGTGCATCGGCCGATATCTGATCACGCAGAACCTTACACATTTCTTCGAACACGTATCTTTGTGTCGGTACATTGAATTGGCAAAACGTATCAAGTACAACACGTGGAGGATTTCTAAGAGGGTGCGTCATCCAACCCATCGCCATATTATATAGCGAAGCACGTTCCCGTTACCGGGAAGCTGACTACGTCTCTGAGGACCATCTGAACCAGCGGGCCCAAAAACGGGTCCGAGAGAATGAAAAAAACTCGCCGCAACAGGATAAGTACGACTACGAGTAGATGGAGAAGTATAGCTCAAGGGACTAACAAGAGAAGGAGTAGAGACAGAAGAAGCAACAGGAGTAAGTAAAGCAGGAGCAGTAGCGGGAGCAGGAGTATGTGGAAGCAGAGGAGCCGTAGGAATAGCAATAGGCAAAGGAGCGGGAACAGTCGGAAGAACGGGTGCGGGTTGGGGAACAGGTTGAGGAACAGGTACAGGGGGGACCACAGGAGCTGCGGTACCCTGCACGTACGGAGGTGGTGACTTCATAAGATAAGACATTAAAGGATCCTCAACTGATTCGTCCTTCTTATCCGACTCCGTTGGCAAAGCAGGATAGCACTTATCTATGGACATACGCTGTAGCCTATGTCAAGTCAAGTCAAGTCATAAAACTTATATAGCGCACTACATACCCAGAGGGTTTCAAGGCGCTTAGGAAGGGGAGGAGGATTATTTGTCAAATATCCACGTTTTAAGCTGCTTTCTGAACGCTAGGTGATTCTGGGTGAGGCGAAGGTAAGCGGGGAGTGAGTTCCATGTCTTGGCAGCCAGGTATGAGAAGGATCTGCCTCCCATGGTGGTCTTGTTGATGCGAGGTACAGTGGCGAAGGCTTGGTTGGAAGAGCGAAGTTGGCGGGAGGGGGTGTAGAAGGACAGTCGAGAGTTGAGGCAATCTGGTCCGATGTCGTAGAGTGATTTGTGTGCGTGGGTAAGCAGTCGGAAAGTAATCCTCTTATTGACGGGTAACCAGTGGAGGTCTTTAAGGTGACCAGAGATGTGTTCGTTGCGTGGGATGTCTAATATGAGCCTGGCTGAGGCGTTTTGTATTCGTTGTAGTTTCTTCTGGAGTTTAGCGGTGGTACCTGCGTAGAGGGTGTTTCCGTAGTCCAGTCGGCTCGTGACTAGAGCGTGGGTGACTGTTTTCCTTGTTTCGGTGGGGATCCAGCGAAATGTTTTTCTGAGCATGCGAAGAATGTTAAAGCAGGAAGAGGATACGGCGCTGACTTGTCTGTTCATTGAGAGTGAAGAATCCAGGATAACGCCTAGGTTTCGTGCGTGGTCTGTCGGGATGGGTGCTTTTCCAAGGGCTTCCGGCCACCAAGAGTCGTCCCATGCAGAGGGGGATTTACCTAAGATGAGGACTTCTGTTTTGTCTGAGTTCAGTTTCAGACGGCTTTGTTTCATCCATTCGGCGACTTCTTTCATTCCTTCGTGTAGGTTAGTTTTGGCGGTGCTGGGGTCATTGGTGAGAGAAAGGATCAGTTGAGTGTCATCCGCATAAGAGATGATGTTGAGGTTGTGTTGGCGTGCGATGGCCGCGAGGGGGCTCATGTATACGTTGAAGAGGGTGGGACTGAGTGAGGATCCTTGTGGTACGCCGCAGATGATTTCAGAGGCCTCGGACTTGAATGGTGGGAGGCGGACTCTCTGGGTTCTTCCGGTGAGGAACGAGGTGATCCATTCCAGTGCCTTTCCTTGGATTCCGATGTTTCTGAGGCGTTGTAAAAGGGTGCTGTGGCAGACTGTGTCGAATGCTGCAGAGAGGTCGAGGAGGATGAGGGCGACTGTGTCTCCATTGTCCAGTAGAGTTCGAATGTCGTCTGTTGCTGCGATGAGGGCGGTCTCAGTGCTGTGTTTGGCTCGGAAGCCAGATTGTGAGGGGTCGAGTGATTTGTTGGCTTCGAGGAAGGCGGCGAGCTGGTTGTTGACAGCTTTCTTGATGACTTTGGCCGGGAATGGAAGAAGCGAGATGGGGCGGTAGTTTTTGAGTTCGGTGGGGTCTGCTGTTGGTTTTTTCAGAAGGGCGGTGAGTTCAGCATGTTTCCAGTCTTCTGGGAAGGTAGCGGAGTTGAAGGAGCAGTTGATGGCGTCTCGGAGGTGCGGAGCTATGACGGAGTCTGCTTTGTTGAAGATGTGGTGAGGGCATGGGTCTGTGGGGGATCCAGAGTGGATGGAATTCATCAGGCGGATGGTGTCCTCAGTGGAGATTGGGTTCCAGGCGTTAAGGGTGTTAACGGGGGGAAGATGGTCAGCTGATGGTAGGGTGGGTTGGCTTCCGGGTTGGTTGTCAAAGCTGTTGTGGATGTCAGCAATCTTGTTGTGGAAAAAAGAGGCTAGGGAATCGCAGAGGGTTTGAGAGGGGGTGATGTCGTTGGAGTTGGCCGAGGGGTTGGAAAATTCCTTGACGATGTTGAAAAGTTCCTTGCTGTTGTGGGCGTTGTTGTCAAGTCGATCCTTGAATGCTGTTTTCTTGGCTTTTCGGATCAGTTGGTGGTGAGTACGGATGGCGCTTTTGAAGGCGTCCTTGTTGCTGGTGGATGGGTCTTTTTTCCAGGCCTTTTCAAGGGAGCGGCACAGTTTCTTGGACTTCATGAGGTCATCGTTGAACCATGAGGCCTTCTTGATGCCAAGTTTGTGTTGACGTTTTTTCAGTGGTGCTAAGGTGTCGGCGGTGTTGGATAACCAAAGAGTGAGGTTGGAGGCGGCTTCGTTGGCGTTAGAAGAGAGGGCTGGGGAGGTTTGAAGGAGCGATGTGGAGATCTGCTCCGTGGTGATTTTGTTCCAGTTTCTTTGTAGAGTTGGTTGGAGGTGGATGATGGGTTTCGGCTTGTTGTAGGTGAAGTGAACGCAGCTGTGGTCAGTCCAGAGGAGATCCGTAGTGTGGCTGAAGGAGACATGATTGCTGGAGGTGAAGATGGGGTCGAGTGTGTGGCCTGCGATGTGGGTGGGGGAAGTGACCAGTTGTTTAAGTCCGAGGTTGGCTAGGTTGTCCAAGAGGGTGGCGGTGTTGCGGTCGTTGATCTTTTCAAGGTGGAAGTTGAGGTCTCCCAGAAGGATGTAGTCTTTGGAGGGGAGCGCGTGTGGGGTGATGAAGTCCGTGATGTCTTCACTGAATTTTGCGCGGGGTCCTGGTGGTCTGTAGAGGAGGGTGCCTCTGAGTGTGGTCTTGGGGTCGATGTGGATCAGGAAGTGAAGGTGTTCGGAGTTGGCGAGGTTGGCGTCCGAGCTGGTTGAGATGCGGATTGATTTCTTATGGACGATAGCGATTCCTCCTCCTGTATGGTCGGTGCGGTCCTTGCGTGTGATCTTATAGTCATCAGGGATAGCGATGGCGATGTCAGGGGCGGAGGAAGCGTTCATCCATGTTTCCGTTAGGAAGGCGACGTCAGGAGAGATGGTGTCTAGTAGGTTCCAAAGGTCAATGGCGTGCCTATGGACCGAGCGGGTGTTGAGAAGGATGCATTTTAGGTGGTTGGGGTCGAGAATCTGTGTTGTGGTCGTAGCGGAGATGTTGTAGGTGACGCTAAATTTGCAGGAGTAGCAGGAGAAAGGTCCATGGGTGTGTCCAGGAGCGGCTTGGACGCAGTTGGGGGCGCGACCGGGGTTGAGGGCTAGGAGGGTGGCGGCATCGTAGGTGACGCGGGGGGGCTGGGCAGCGCGAGGGACAGGGGGTCTGGCGCTGGACGCGGTCCAGGCGCGGACGGGCGTAGACGGGCTTACCTTTGGCGCACCTTCGGCGCGGGTTGGGCGCGGTCGTTGCGCGTGGACGCTGCGGGCGGGAATAACTGTCATATATGGATAGTGGGAAGGGGAGGGGCGAGGGAGGATCCGATGGGAGGCGGTTGCGTGGTGGAGGGGGCGGTCTTAGGGCAACAATAACAACACAGCAAATGGCGGCGGAAATAACAACAAGCAGATCGAGTATTGAGAGACTTGGAGCGTAATAGAATCAATACGATCCCAACAGTGACCAAATGCAGCTTTCAGGCACAAGGCTTTCACAGAATTACAATTTGCATCAGAGGTAGCGCGCAATCAGGCAGGCACGTTCGAGCGCTAGGCGAGGGCAGCAGCGCTATGTCAGGTGAATGTGGAGAGAGGAGAGCAGCGTTAAAAGGCTGAGCAGCGCAGAGATAACGATACCAGGCAGCTCTGGGTCAGCGAGGGCAGGAGGGAGCGACCGTTCTCAACCAGGTCGAGGCGGTCACAGCGCTATGGCGAGCAGGGGAGAGTCTAAATGCAAAGTGGGAGGGAGGATCCGATGGGAGGCGGTTGCGTGGTGGAGGGGGCGGTCTTAGGGCAACAATAACAACACAGCAAAGCAACACCATCTCTCTGATTACGTTTAGTCTGTCTGATCTCTTTCTGTCGGGCTTCTTTACGCCACAACCGAAAGGCATCAAACATGGCCGTCCTTGACTTTTTCTCGAACAATTTAGCCTCTAGATTATCTAAGATCGGGGTCTCAAAGCTACCATGAGGTGGCCAACTAAGGGCACCATCTTTTTTAGTATAACGAATCCAGTAATCATTAAAAGTAATCGGGCCTAGCCCGTGTTTGCTGTAGAGCTCATAAGTGGGAGTTCCAACCGGAGGTATCGGACACGAGTCCTCCAGTCGGGAATCTGTACCACAACGTCTGAAACAACTAAACAAAGTACTGTGACCAGGAATCTTGCACACTAGTCGAGTTTCACAAACGTCAAGGGTTACGGGATTTACCAAGTCCCTGCAAAGAGCAAAAACCCTCGGTTTTTGGCGGCTGCAGTCGTCAAATATCACAACAAAGTACCAAGAACCACAAATGCAATGGAACCATGCAACAACTAAGCAACCACAACCAAGAACTCTGGGAGCGACCCACAAATACTTAACTCAAAGATTGATGGCGTCACCAGGAAGGCCCGTCAGTCGTCTCGCTATACCAAGGTCTACGCCAGGCGCCAAAACAGGTCTACAGTCAGGGCAGCAGTCCGTCGCAGCCGTCAGGAGGCGAGAATCTTCGCGGGAAAAGTCTTCGGGCCACTTGTTTCGACAACAGGATCGATGAAGCGGAGTGCACCTTACCTCGGAGATTTCACACGAAGTTCCTCACGATCGTCGGGCTTGGACCGGTACCACTGATGCAGCCCCACATTGGGCGCCAACTGAAGGACTGGGTTATTTAAGACCCAGCGGTGCCAGGGGACAACACCTGAAACCTTCGTGGGTAACCTGCTCCGGCGTACGAATGACAGAGACACGGGACACTTCCTTCGGCGTCAAAGATTCAAGGTTTATTTACTGCAGGGAAACACAGAAGTCACAGGAAGTACAACGAGTGTAGTTCGGGGAGACTGCTTCAAATTGGTTCTGTGGGTCGCTCCTTTTATACATAATTCTCCCATAGGTTTACATGGTACACAAAGGTTTACGACTTGGTTCCCACAATTATCCCCGAGAGGGGTCGCTTTGGTCACTTTGATACATTCAAGGTCCGGAACATAAGTGCGGAAACATTTGGCGGTTCCCAACTGTAAAAACCAATCTTCCCACCATTAGTACATTCCAATCAGCAGTAAAACAGATCGAAGAAGAACAAGAACAGGTGTGGAGGAAGATGGAGACAGTGGGGAGATTGGAAAGGGTGTAAAAGGGGGGGTATCGGGAAACACGAGCTACAGGCATCAAAGGGACGTGCCTAATGAGATGCACGGCTGAGACAATAAACCGGCACGGCGAGATGAGCCTCGAGCGGGGCCATCTGCCTTACAGTATCATCCCCCTCGTCATAAAGACATTTTCAAAGGACATGTGTCTTCCGCAGATATCTTGGGGATCCCAGGGTCGCGAAGCGGACAACGTCCGTTCGCTGGCTACTTGAGGGCAAGAGACAAAATGGATGCCGTATCTAAGATGGAACCCGTGGGTACAGATGAAAAACCCACGTAACAAACGAACGGTTTAAGTTAGCACAGCGAAACTGCGCACACTTACTAAACTCGTCATTTGCGGTTCGTAGATACCAGACTCGACCATATTCGTGCAAGTCGAAAACACCACTTACAATTGTCACGGAACCTCAGAGGGCTGCCGTTCAGGACCTCGCACTTAGCCCACCAGCATGGTGCCACGCACTGGTGATGTGTCATTTTGTTTTCCTGGAGATCTATCACAAAGAAAGGTGTCGCCTGCAATTAAGGTCTATTGCAGGGGGCCCCCACCTTGGGCCTCTCATGGATGGTGTCAGGAGGTATAGGGGAGGGAGAAGGAGACACTCTTTGAATTGCAAGGAGACCATTCACAGACACTGTGGGGGGCCCATTGTCCAGCATTTTGGCACACCCTCAGTTTTAACTTTTAGACCACAATCAATTCTCACACCTATGAAGGTGTGAGAAATGCGTGTGGATTAAAAGTTAAAACTGTGGGGGCGTCAAAATGCTGGACAATGGGGCCCCCACAGTGTCTGTGAATGTTCTCCTTCTAAGTGGTCACTTATGTAATTTGGAGGGGGCCTTGCGCACGTTCCCTTTTAGCCCAGGGCCTCGCAAATCCTTGGACTGGCCCTACCATAACTAAAACAGAGAAGTCTATTTTATTCTATTAGTATTACAGAGTGATAGAATATAACTGTCTGAAAATGTTTTTCTAATTAGCTTTCAGTACAGAACATACTTCAGTTTTATAAATAATATCTTACCTCTTAAATATAATTTGAAGTTATCAGTTGATTTTTTGTTGTTCTGCACTTCACGAAGTAGTAGTCAAAATGGCTGTGTTTCTCTCTCTTTGTTTATATATATTCAGGTACATAACCAATCAACTGTCATGATATAAAAGTAGAAATTGAAAGTAATATTTTAATTGGTTGTCATTTCCAACACTTCCGATATGTTTTGTGAAGTAATTTACCTCAGGGATTTTAGAGAGGTCTACATGCTAAATGGCTAAATGGTATTCCAACGAAATTTGTGAAAATGGTAGGGATTGGTATGTAGTATGAGCTACTGTTTAATTGGTGAAAGTGTCTCCAGTGGTTTTTCTGTAAATTACTTTCCCACCTTTTTTGAGCGAGTGCTTGTCAGTGCGTTTCCCGGTACGCGAACTTGCAGCGTTACAGGAGTACTCCATTTTGTGTTTCGGTAGAATTGAGATATAAGATGGAGGGTAAATAATGTTCAGAATGGATAGATTAGGGTACTTTAGACGTATCCTGTTTCCCTAAGTTTTATGAGGGTGGCGGAGGAGGCTCATATATGTCGAGAAAAAAAAATTGATTTTTTCGCGTGGTTAGCTGCCTGTACACGAACTGGGTAGCGTACCGGGAAGCGAATATAGGTGAAAATAAGTGAAAAAGGTACATTCGAAATTTCAAAAGAGTACACTAAGTTAAGGTAGCTCTGAAAAGAGCTTTTGGGTTCTGTGTAAGTTCTAGAAACTTATAAGTAGGAACCAATACACATTCTTAAATTTAGTATGAAAACTCCATTCCCCTCATCTGAGAAATGCACGCCATAGACCTCTGTAGATATCTTGCATGTAGTAACGCAAGTTATTGTTGTAGATGCAGCCCATTCCATGGTCCCTCATGTAAGCTGAAACAGACTTATTTACATGCTTCCTCGATTTCTCAATTTGTGGACAAAATTGATTGGACCACCTCCATTTTTGTCTTTGGCATATATTGGAATATACCAAGGCAGTTTGAGGAAAAAGTGTCATCAATTGCTCAAAGGTGTCCTTTAAAAGCATTTCCAGACCTACCCCAGTCAAAGTGCCCAAATCGTTTTCTCCACAGTGCACTATTATGAGGTCAGGGGTTGGCAAATGTAAAAAGGTTTTCACCAATGGTATCAATTGGTGACATTTCAATCCTCTTCGACCAATCCATTTGATTTCCACATTTTGTAAATTGAGGTTGTGTAAATTTCTGTTATCAGCATACCTGTGAGCCCAGTGGATGTAGCTATGTCCTAGAATCCAGACTGAAAACATAGCTAGAGGAGTTTTTGCTGCAGTCAGATGAAGTGTGGGAATGAAATGGCAGTTGAAATAGTGATGTTTGTAATGTAAAAAAACTGTGGAGTTTAAGTGCAAATGATTCATTAGCAGTGATTGGTGTATTTCCATTGCTGAAAACAGAAAGTTAGGGTGCATGGATGTGTTCTTTGAAAGATGTATTTTGAATGGTTATTTAAAAATGTTGTTATGAAAGATTGCAGTGGATTAGCAGGTGTACTGAGAGTCCAGAGTTCATTTGAAACATTGTTGTGTGAACTTGTGGCCATGACAGGTCTGGCAGGCGGTAGTTGCTATGGAAAAGAGGTAGAAAGGGCAAAGGGGGGAAGGGTGTTGATTTGAAAAAAGTGAGGGAAGAGTTTTTATTGGCTGACATGAGAGATATGTGTGTTGAATATCAGCGTTTCGGTGCCTTTGTTGGTTCCAGCCTCTGGAGTGCATACCTTTAATTCTGCTAAAGAATAATTGGTGTGTTTCTGAGACTGTTTTGAATTTCAAAAAGAATTTGTAAAGGTGAGTTATCGTTTATATATTTTAGATAAAGAGTAGTATGCTTTTTTGCGTAAATAAGAAAGTCAGCTGTGTATTTAAAATTATGTTTTGCGTCAAGTGTTTGCATTCTGCTTTCAAAGGCGATTTTGCATTCTTCATTTACAGAATCGGAAAAATTATTGGTTCGGTAATTTTACTGATTCTGTAAATTTGCTATGTAGGGGGGACTCTTCTGAGTCCCAAATGACTTAACGAATCGGTATTTTAGCATGAAATCAAACTTCATGGCAAAATACCGATTCCGGTGTGCCTGCACATGTGTGCATGCACACGTATGTCATGTGAAAGGCAGACCTGCCCTTAGGGCAGGTATGCCTGCCACATGGCACCTGTGCCTGTTTTGAGGGTGCCAGAGGGTGTCAAAGTGATACCCCCTGCACCCTTGTGAATTCTGAATCGGTAATGCCTAATCATTCCTATGGGCTTTAAAGCCCATAGGAATGATTAATTGTTTGAGTTACATAGCCATGTTAAAAGAAAATGATGCATAAGTGTTGCACTGGCATTGTAAATACCCTCCTATGTGTGCTTAGCAATTTCAAGTCACTTTCCCTGGGTTCAAGGGCCTTGTAAATACGTCCCCATGTGTGTCTGGTCATTTGAAGTCACTTTCCTCGTAGTGCAAGGCCCTTGTAAATACGCCCCCATGTGTGCCTGGCAAATTTTCATTTTGATTGTTTGAGTTACATAGCCATGTTAAAAGTTATTGAAAAAAAGGTGCAAGTTCCTTAAAAAAGCGTTTTCATGTGTATTAGGGCATTTTAAGTCTGTTCCCCATGAATGTAGGTGTATTATTGTTAGAACTGGTAGGCTATGGCTGACGCCAAAGCCAGGCAGAAACCACCATTCTAGTCAGGGCAAGGAAGTCACACGCCAAGATAACCTCTGCTCACTCCTTGGTAGCTTGGCTCAAGCAGTAAGGCTAAACTCGGAGGCAATGTGTAAAGCATTTGCGTCAGCGCACAACAGCAACAACATACTAGGCACACCACAAAAGAGACTTCACACAAGGTTATTATAAAAATAACGTTTGTATTGTAAAAACATATCAGATAAAATCACACATATACATTGTGCCAACTGGCACGGGCAATATTCACAGGGATTATGTACACCAGACAGGGCCACATGGGCGCCTGTCAGAATCAGATATAGTACTTCTAGATACAGTGTAGAATATAAAGTCACTTCTAGAATAAAGAATAAATGTAACATAAAATAATAATCACAGATAACAACCAGTAACCACTGGTAACAGGAACCAGGACATTACTAGGACCACCTGTACTAAGAAAGAAGAACCACCTAAGTATCACACAGCATTTAGGGGTCTAAGAAAGAATACATTACTCATGATGCAATAAACCTACATTCAGAGGAGTAGAAAAGAAGAACACATGATGACTAAACATTCAGAGGTGTTCAGAATAGAGCACATGATGCAATAAAATACATTCAGGGGTGCAGCGCAAGAAGACACATGATGACTAACCATTCAGAGGTGCAGCGCATGGAAAGGAAGACACATGATGCAGTAGCACATTCAGAGGTGCATAATAAATCAATAGCGCAAAAACTCACATAAGCAATAACTATTAAAAAGCATAGAAATCACATCGCGCCTACACTACATAAGCCACTACCTGTGGCAGTCCCTAGGCCAACTGGCCTTGTGGGGCAAAGATGCCCTGAGTCCAAAGTCAGGATGCGCTGCCATGCAGCGCCAGTCTCAAAGTACAAAAAGCCTAAACGTGGCAGCTGCCCACAAAGTGCTGGGCAACTGGGATCAGAAAGCTCTGGCAGGGCTCTCAGTAGCCCCTAGAACAATTCTGTGCCACCTGAGCCACACAGGCTCTAAAACAACCACTGTGGCCAAACGTTGGAGCCCTCAGGCTCTGCAGACAATGCCCCCCGGAGCCTCCTTGGACTCTCCAAGCGTTGGGGCGACCCACTGGCAACCGGGGCCGCCCTTGAAGCCCTCGTGGCTTTAGACACAACTGGGCCCTTTGGGGACGGGCAACGACAATATGCCCCGATATGCTCTTAGCCCTCTTGCTCTCCAACAACAATGTGGCCGACTCGGGAGCCTCTCAATCAATAATGGCCCCGGGCCTCTCAGGCTCTAAATTGCAACTGCCCCTGGAGCCTCGCAGGCTCCCCAGTTCCAAAACGTGGCCCCTTCGGTGGAGCGGACCCCTATCAGGCGGGGGCCACTCAAGAACTAATGCGGGTGCGCTCCCGCACCCACGGGGACTCTCACTGATCTCCCCTTGGTGCTCCCTCCTCCCCAGCCTTCTCCTCAGCAGCGTCACTCACCAGCTGCTTCACCAGGGCAGGGGTTCGGACCATGCTTCACCCGGTCCCCCATCTCGGGACCGGGACTTCGGGAAGTGGAGCCCTCATGGCTCCAGGCTCCTTGCTCCTCTCTCGGGCGTCCATTCCGGGCCGCAACCTCTCGGCGCGCAGCACCTCCGGTCTCCCACTTCACACGGGAGACCGGCAACACAGCCACAGGCTTCCTCCAGGCAAGGGGGGGGAAGCGGAAGTAACTTCCTCCCGGCCTCTTTCTTCCCGGGCCTGGCGGTGATCACGAGCGATGGGCCAATCCCATCGCGGCTCTTGTGGCGAGCCTCCCAGTGACGTCGGAGCCTCTGCGGGCCAGGCGGCCAATCCCAGCGCGACTCTCGGGGGCAGGCCTCTTGCAACGGCCAATCAGAGCGCGGCTCCTGTCGGCGAGGGACCAATCGGGTCCAGGCCCCTTCGTTCTCCTCTCCTCGGCTCCTGGTCGCCTTCAGGCCTCCGGGCCGCAGCGGTGACAACACGGGGCAATGCCGGGTGGGCACCGGCCTCCATTAAATGCAGAATAAAAGCGCTACTAAGCGCTTGGGCCAGATAAAGCGCTCCAAAGCGCTAAAGGGGCAAAAACACGTGCCCTCCAGCCCAGGATTAAAGATAAAGCGCTATCAGCGCTAGGAATCAAACCATAGCGCCTCCAGCGCTACAAGGACCAAGACGGGTTTAAAAATAAAGCGCTCCCAGGCGCACTCAGCAGCAAAGTCCTCCAGGCACTTCCAGGCTAGAATAAGCCTTGGCAAAAGCAAGCAAAAAGTCCCCAGTAGTCTGCAGCAGGGGACCACAGGCAAAGGGTCCCCCAGAGAAAGTCCATCAGGTGTCCAGGAGCTGGGCAGGGCCCAGGGATTCCCCTGAGCCCCAGCAGCAGCATGCCCCTGGCAGATTCAAGTTGAAAACAAGAACATTTTGGTAGGAGACACAGCCCCTTCTTATACATAGTAAAGCCTTTGAAGTCTTTTGAAGTCCTTTGAAGCAGGCAGTGTGAGAACCAGCTGGACTGGTTTAGAGGGAAGTCCCCTTCAGTATCAGGGACAGAGGTGTCAGTCGCCCAGCGGGAGGTGGAGCCAGCTTTGTAGTTACACAGGAACAGCCCTTCACTATCAGGTCCTAATCTCCTCCCACTTCCTTGGCAGCAGATGCTGCCTTTCATCCACGGGCTGACTCAGACAACCATCTGGGCTCTCCAGCCACTGTCATCCTCACCCCAGACAGTCAATCCACAAGCAGGCCCAGGCACTCTGGGCCAGGCTCACCAGCCAATCACACGCTACCACCAACTTACACAAATATGCCAACTTCCAAAAGTAGTACTTCTAGACTAGACACAGTCATGCCGCATACATCATTTTGCAGCATTCATTCTCACGAGTTCGCTCATACCAAACTCGCCCCTGCACTCCCCACGCATCAGGAACTACCATGGGCATACATATTCCCCATTCATTCCTATGGGAGGGCAGGTCACTCACCACACATAGAGAGCTCAAGCACTTTACACTGTACCACAGTGAAAAAGTGCGCAGATGCCTAAAATCACCAACACCAGGTTCCATAAATAGGCTAGGAAAAAGCAAAAAGTCTAGGGGTGAACCTCCCAACTGGCCGTGTCCAACAATTATTGTTTTACATAAAAGGTTTTAAAACTTCGTTTGAAATCAAATGCATGCACACTTAGAGCCTGATGTAGGTGGTCGTTTCAGGCCATTTACCGACCGGTTACGGCCGATTTCGGTAGTTTCCGACCTGTAAATGGTGAATCGGTATGTAGGGGCCTAAATCCAGGGCCACATGTAGGTAAATCTACATTTACAGAATCGGTGAAATTGTTTTTGATGGTAAAATGATGTGACTCCTGCAATGCGTCGCTTTTGCGGAACAGATATATGATGCAATTGTGTTGTTAATGTTACGGTGTACATGTAAAAAATTATGCATAAGTGTTGCACGGGCATTGTAGATACTCTCCTATGTGTGCTTAGCAATTTCAAGTCACTTCCCCTGGGTTCAAGGGCCTTGTAAATACGTCCCCATGTGTGTCTGGTCATTTGAAGTCACTTTCCTCGTAGTGCAAGGCCCTTGTAAATAAGCCCCCATGTGTGCCTGGCAAATTTTCATTTTGATTGTTTGAGTTACATAGCCATGTTAAAAGTTATTGAAAAAAAGGTGCAAGTTCCTTTAAAAAACGTTTTCATGTGTATTAGGGCATTTTAAGTCTGTTCCCCATGAATGTAGGTGTATTATTGTTTTACATAAAAGGTTTAAAAACTTTTTTTGAAATCAAATGCATGCACACTTAGGGCCCGATGTAGGTGGTTGTTTCAGGCCATTTACCGACCGGTTACGGCCGATTTCGGCCGTTTCCGACCGGTAAATGGCCAATCGGTATGTAGGGGCCTAAATCCAAGGCCATATGTAGGTAAATGTACATTTACAGAATCGGAAAAATTATTGGTTCGGTAAAATACTGAATCGGTAATTTTACCGATTCTGTAAATTTGCTATGTAGGGGGGACTCTTCTGAGTCCCAAAGGCCTTAACGAATCGGTATTTTAGCATGAAATCAAACTTCATGGTAAAATACCGATTCCGGTTTGCATGCACATGTGTGCATGCACACCTCTGTCATGTGAAAGGCGGACCTGCCTTTAGGTCAGGTGTGCCTGCCACATGGCACCTGTGCCTGTTTTGAGGATGTCAGAGGGTGTCAAAGTGATACCCCCTGCTCCCTTGTGAATTCTTTAATAACCGATTCTGTAAATACCGAATCGGTAATGCCTAATCATTCCTATGGGCTTCAAAGCCCATAGGAATGATTATTTGTTTGAGTTACATATCCATGTTAAAAGAGAATGATGCATAAGTGTTGCACGGGCATTGTAAATACCCTCCTATGTGTGCTTAGCAATTTCAAGTCACTTTCCCCGGGTTTAAGGGCCTTGTAAATACGTCCCTTTGTGTGTCTGGTCATTTGAAGTCAATTTCCTCGTAGTGCAAGGCCCTTGTAAATACGCCCCCATGTGTGCCTGGCAAATTTTCATTTTGATTGTTTGAGTTACATAGCCATGTCAAAAGTTATTGAAAAAAAGGTCCAAGTTCCTTAAAAAAAACGTTTGTTTTAGGGCATTTTAAGTCTGTTCCCCATGAATGTAGGTGTATTATGGAAAGGGGCGACCACTCGGTCCCCCCGAACATATGGTTGGGGGCCCGGATCCTCCCGGGAAACCATTTTGGGCGGGGGGCGTGTCACGGCTGGTATGCCCGAAGCGGCGTAGCCGGGGCGCGCCTTTTTCCCGCCCAAGAGGGGTTGTCCTAGACACCTACACCGAGGGCCACGCCCAGTATGCGTACCAGCGGAGGGTTCACGCCCTCCCGAAGAGGAATAAGGAGAGCGGGAATCCGAAGAAGCATCCTCTTGTTCCTGTGCTTGGAAGCTGCACCCACTCGTTGCACGTGAGCCCTCGATGGAACAAGGAGCAATTTTGAGAACTTGTAATTCTTGTGTTTCTCTTTCAGCGACTTCGAGGCTAAGGATGCAGGACCGTGTTGATCAACTTGGATCGAATATTCGATAACAATGCCTGGCAAGAAGGCAGGAAAGAAGTCCGGGACTGACCAGATGCTTCGCATGCTGGTAAGAGATATGGCGAGCATGAAGAAGCAGATGGCTGCGATGAACAATCCGGGTAAACCAAAGAAGGTAATAGGCCCGGCATTGCCGGGAGTTTCCCCCGAGGGTAGAGCGAAACGGGTCAGGAATAGGGCGGCAGGGGGGGTGGTTCCGATCCCCGAGGTACCCCCGGCGAGCCCTGCCATTCCAGTCGACGCCCGTACCAATCCCGGACGCGGGTTAGCCGATTCCGGTTGTGATTACGCCCGCCAATGAGGAGGACATGCCTCCTGAATTGGCCGTCCAGTTGGCCGCATGGCTCGGCAGAAAAACAGGGGGTGCTACGGCACCTGTAGACACGGCCGAAGAGGCCAGGTTACTAATCCAGCAGTTGCAGCAGTCGCGAGATGCCGCAAAGGCGAATCTCCCTCTTGTCCCCCCACAGGTGACCCCGGAAGGATTGGCAGCTGGCGTCGGAAAAACAGCGGGAACGACAACCGAGCCGGGTAAGCAGGCATTGCCAATTGCGGGGGAGGGCTCTTTGCCCTCAAGACGGGAGAGAGTGGTTCAACATATCCCGTTGGCCACGAAAGAATTGATATGGGCTGACAAGTATGTAAATATGTTTTCTCTGCTGACTGACCATCGCGAGATGGAGTATGCTAAGACGCAGAAAGATTTGTGGCACCCGAGTGTCTGGCGAGCCAAGATGGCGGGATTCAGGGTGGATGAGACAATCACAAATCGGGCCAAGGCCTTTGCGATGTTTACTGCAATTATTGGGGAACGTAAGCCCGAGGTTTTGCCTGAGTTGTCTTGCTATCAGGCACGAATAATGGATTTCTATGAAACGTATGAGGGGAATGAATGGATGGGTTACGATATGAAATTCCGTAAGGCCAAAGAGTACGATTCATCTCTGACGTGGGATTGTCTTGACTCGAGTTCTTGGCAGAAGCAGCTCCTGCCGGGCGCGACAAAGACGTCCTCGCCAGGCGGGAATGGGTCGGGGTTTTCCCGCCAACAGCCCGCGGTGCCCTTTCGAGCGGGCGCCGGTGGCGACCACCAAGCAAAGACTGGTGGGAATGGGGGAAAGAGAGGGGTCTGTTGGAGCTTTAACAGGGGCAATTGCACCAGGCCACAAGGGACATGTAAGTTCAGACATGCGTGTGCAGGTTGCGGGAATTCCTCGCACCCCGAGAGTTCGTGCAGATCCAAGAATAGTGGGTCGGGTGGTAGAGGAGGGTCCAAACAAGACTGAGGGGGACCACTGTGTACCGCTACCTACCCCTGTTGATATCATGGCAATGATCCCCTTGCTAAACGAATACCCTGATCATGTCTCCGCTGGGGTGTTGAGGAATGGATTCTTATATGGTTTCCACATCCCGGCGGGGGATTTTCGTGGGGAGCCACTTTGTAGAAACCAACTGTCGGCTCAGCATAATCCAGCGGTGGTGGAGAGGAAGATTGCAAAAGAGTTTGCCCTTGGCCGGGTTGCTGGCCCATATAGGCACCCGCCAGTACCTGATTTCATCTGTTCCCCGTTAGGAGTGGTTCCCAAGAAAGACCCGGGGGAATTTAGGCTGATCCACAACTTGTCGGCTCCGAGGGGTCTCTCGGTGAACGATGCGATTGACCCGGGAGTTTGTTCGGTGCGGTACGCATCCTTCGATGATGCCGTCACCATGTTGAATCGCCTGGGGCCCGGAGCGCTGATGGCGAAGTCAGATATCGAGTCGGCGTTCTGGTTGCTCCCGGTACACCCATGGGATCAGCGTCTGTTAGGCTTTGTGTTCCAGGGACGTTACTACATGGATAGATGTATGCCAATGAGTTGCTCCATCTCTTGTGCTTATTTTGAGAAATTCAGCTGTTTTTTGGAATGGGCATTCACCGAAGCCACTGGCCATAGCCATGTTATGCATTACTTAGATGATTTTCTGTTCTTGGGGGTAGCCGGCGACACAAAATGTGCGCAGGCACTACAGGAGTTTTGCATCCTCATGAAGGAATTCGGAGTGCCATTGGCACCAGGTAAGCTGGTGGGACCATCTACTTCACTGGGGTTTCTGGGAATTGAACTCGATTCTGTGGAGGGATGTTTCCGTTTGCCAGTAGGAAAAGTAGCGAAATTCAGGGCTTCCCTGGAACTGTGTCTTAGTAAGGAGAAAGGTACCCTCCATCAGTTACAACAAGCAGTGGGTCAGCTTAACTTTGCCCTAAGAGTGATACCAATGGCCCGCCCCTTTTCCCGCTCTATTGCACAAGCTATGGTTGGTCTCAAGGAAGGACACCACCGCACGAGACTGTCTACGGAGGTTCGCCAGGACATGCACATATGGTTGGCATTTCTGGCGGACTTCAACGGTCGAGTGGTATGGAACAAGCCACCTGCGTCTTCGGACGAGCTAGGTTTGTGGACCGACCCGGCGGGGAGCGTGGGATTTGGCGCAATCTTTGGTAATCGATGGTCGGCGCAAACATGGCCGACGTGATGGCACACCAGCGGTCTCACAAATAACATTGGGTTCCTCGAGCTATTCCCCATTTTTGTGGCTCTGATGGCATGGCCGGACGAGTTCAGAGATTGCTCTGTGGTATTTTGGTCCGACAATATGACTGTTGTTAAATGTATAAATAATCAGGCAGCACGCTGCAAGTGGATATTGAGATTGTTGAAGGAAATTGTACTACTTTGCATGAGACTGAATGTGCAATTCAGGGCGAAACATGTGCCGGGTGTACTGAATCAGGCTGCTGATGCACTGTCTCGTTCACATATGCAGGCTTTCAGGGGTTATCTACCTTCTGCGGACCTAGCGGCGGCACCATTTCCCGAAGCACTCTGGCTACTCGGTGCCCCGGATTACAAGACCTCGTGGCAGCAAGCTTAGCCCCCAGGACGAGGAAGGCATACGAAGGAGCGTTTCGTTCCTATTGTGCATTTTTGGGTCCGGCAGGGGAGGAGAAATGGGGTCAGGAGGATTGCTTCCTAAAGTTTCTGGTAGCATTACACAGGGAAGGCCGATCAGTAGCAACGGCCAATAGGCACCGGGCTGCCATTTCATTCATGGCGCAGGCGCATGGCATCAATGACCCGACATCATCCTTTTTGGTGAAGAAAACCCTTCGTGGCTGGCAACGCCTGGATGGTCGTAGAGTAGACGAGAGGCGCCCGATTGGGTTAGAAAGGTTGTCCCTGCTTATGTCGATACTACCCACGACATGTTCCTCCCATTTCGAAGCAGTACTGTTCCGGGCCGCTTTCGCATTAGCGTTCCATGGGGCTATGCGGGTTAGCGAACTGGTCGCAAAGAATAAGAAAGATGTGGAGGGAGGTCTGTGTCGGGATCAGATCCTGATTAGGGGTGATTCAATGGTAGTCACAATGGCCAAGTCCAAGACTGACCAGAGAGCTATGGGAGACACTATCGTCGTCCAGCGCATGCGAGGGTCCCCCATGTGCCCGGTAAAGTGCGTTGAGGAATATTTGGCGCAAAGGGCGGATACATGGGGGGGAGCCTGCTGAGACACATTGATGCCACCCCACTGACGAGGTTTCAGTTTCAGAGGGTGCTAACAATGGCAATTGCAGCGGCAGGCTTGGACCCGTGCGATTTTGGGACCCACTCCTTTAGGATAGGGGCTGCTACTCAGGCTACAGCCAGGGGTCAGAGTGTTGAAGAGGTGAAACAGTTGGGACGATGGTCCTCGAATTGTTTTAAAAGGTATGTGCGATTGCACATGTTGTGAAGTCAAGTTACATGCACTCACGCTTCTTGTCTTCTGTTTAATTTACAGTTTCGCAAGCATGTTATGCGGGGCGGAATTTGCAGTCGACCCGGCACCAGGGGACCAGCGGTCAGAGATCACCGGCTGAGGAGAGAGTGGTGTGGGTCGTGGGCCACTCTTACGTGAGGCGGGTCGGGGACGTATTCAAACAGGTGACGCGACTCGCGCAGCTGGGGAATACGGGTACAGAGTGACCTTCCACGGAAGGGGCGGGCTCTGTATTGACCAGTTTGAATCTTTTGACGAGGAACTCTTAGGGCGGCAGAGGTCTCCGCCATCTGTAATCATAGTACACCTGGGGGGCAATGACATGCTGGCACTCGGTAGGCGAGTACTACTCGAGCGAGTTTTGTCTACCGTTAGCTGGCTGGCGAGAAGGATCCCGGGGTGCACGATAGCATGGTCCCACATGATTCCCAGGAAGGTGTGGCGGGGGGGCCTCTCGGTGTCAGCACTGAACCATCAGGTGAAAAAGGTCAACAACAAAATTGGTAGGTTCTTTCGCTCGGCGCAGTTGCACAGTATTCTGCATGGGTGTATTCGGGGGGATCACATGTATCTCGATGATGGGGTTCACTTGGCCCGGGAGGGGAATGTCTTACTCATAGGAGACTTCATAGCATGGCTAAGGGGTTTAAGAAAACATGACCTTTAGGAGGAGTTTGTGAGGGGGCCGGATAGCCGGTCAACTATCCGGCCTGTGGCGGTAAGGTCATGATCGGTGAGCAGTAATTTCAAGGTCCCTAGAGGGGGGCGCCACCCACTATGGATGGGAGCGCCCGGGGGGAGGCGGCCATTGGCCCCTTCCAGGGGAGGAGGCGGCTATATGCCCCTCCTACGAATTTCCCGGGGCCCGGATATCCGCGACGGCGGATGTGATAGACAGTGTGGGTTGGGAGGGGGAGTCCACGCTGCCTTCTTACAGACACCTCACACGGGTCCTCGGACGACCTTTAAGATGGCGTTGAGTTAAAATGGGGGGCCCCCAACAAGACAAGGGAAATTGGAGTTGGCACAGAGGGTACAGTCCTCTGCGCGGCCGCCACTCACACCGTGAGGGCGAGAGTTTTGGTAGTAGGGATCTGACACCGGTTGCGACCTTGCCGTTGGCCCGTAATGCTAGGATGTACAATTTTAATTTAGAAAGTATGCATTTGCAGGATGTTAGACTCGGCTAGGAAAACCTTTGTACTAGAGATTTCTTAAGGTTAGCCAATGAACATGTCTTCATCGAAATGTAATAAATGAAAATTGTACATGATATGAAACTTTTATTTTAATGTTTTAATTTTGTTTCATATTTTAATAAATACGGCCGGCAGGGTAACTCCCTCCCGCCTTCCAAAAGTTCAGAACTGCGTCCGTCTTCCCATCCTTGGGGATTATGTGGGAGGGGGTGACAGGCATCCCGGCCATATGGAAAGGGGCGACCACTCGGTCCCCCCGAACGTATGGTTGGGGGCCCGGATCCTCCCGGGAAACCATTTTGGGCGGGGGGCGTGTCACGGCTGGTATGCCCGAAGCGGCGTAGCCGGGCCGCGCCTTTTTCCCGCCTAAGAGGGGTTGTCCTAGACACCTACACCGATGGCCACGCCCAGTAGGCGTACCAGCGGAGGGTTCACGCCCTCCCAAAGAGGAATAAAGAGAGCGGGAATCCGAAGAAGCATCCTCTTGTTCCTGTGCTTGGAAGCTGCACCCACTCGTTGCACGTGAGCCCTCGACGGAACAAGGAGCAATTTTGACCCACCCACCAGCCCCTTATGGCAATGTTAGTTCTGCAATAAAGTAATTTTCTCTGATAACATCTTCTTCCCTTTGTTTAGCGGTATATGACGGTCTAGTTTAATGATACGATTAATGTCTGAAGGTACTGTTTTCTTGTAGTATAGACAAATATTGCAAATAAACAGGATGATTTTTTCTCACTTAGTAGGTAATCAAATGTCGTATTTATTTTTTGGTCGGGCGGTAAGGTCATGATCGGTGAGCAGTAATTTCAAGGTCCCTAGAGGGGGGCGCCACCCACTATGGATGGGAGCGCCCGGGGGGAGGCGGCCATTGGCCCCTCCCACGGGGAGGCGGCACCCACTAAGTATGGGTCGCCTAGGGGAAGACGGCCATAGGCCCCTTCCAGGGGAGGAGGCGGCTATATGCCCCTCCCATGAATTTCCCGGGGCTGGGATATCCGCGACGGCGGATGTGATAAACAGTGTGGGGTGGGAGGGGGAGTCCACGCTGCCTTCTTACAGACACCTCACACGGGTCCTCGGACGACCTTTAAGATGGCGTTGAGTTAAAATGGGGGGCCTCCAACAAGACAAGGGAAATTGGAGTTGGCACAGAGGGTACAGTCCTCTGCGTGGCCGCCACTCACACCGTGAGGGCGAGAGTTTTGGTGGTAGGGATCTGACACCGGTTGTGACCTTGCCGTTGGCCCGTAATGCTAGGATGTACAATTTTAATTTAGAAAGTATGCATTTGCAGGATGTTAGACTCGGCTAGGAAAACCTTTGTACTAGAGATTTTTTAAGGTTAGCCAATGAACATGTCTTCATCGAAATGTAATAAATGAAAATTGTACATGATATGAAACTTTTATTTTAATGTTTTAATTTTGTTTCATATTTTAATAAATACGGCCGGGAGGGTAACTCCCTCCCGCCTTCCAAAAGTTCAGAACTGCGTCCGTCTTCCCATCCTTGGGGATTGTGTTGGGAGGGGGTGACAGGCATCCCGGCCATATTGTTTTACATAAAAGGTTTAAAAACTTTTTTGAAATCAACTGCATGCACTCTTAGGGCCCGGTGTAGGTGGTCGTTTCAGTCCATTTACCGACCGGTTACGGCCAATTTCGACCGTTTCCGACCGGTAAATGGCCAATCGGTATGTAGGGGCCTAAATCCAAGGCCACATGTAGGTAAATCTACATTTACAGAATCGGAAAAATTATTGGTTCGGTAAAATACCAAATCGGTAATTTTACCGATTCTGTAAATTTGCTATGTAGGGGGGACTCTTCTGAGTCCCAAAGGCCTTAACGAATCGGTATTTTAGCATGAAATCAAACTTCATGGTAAAATACCGATTTCGGTGTGCATGCACATGTGTGCATGAACACCTATGTTATGTGAAAGGCAGACCTGCCCTTAGGGCAGGTGTGCCTGCGACATGGCACCTGTGCCTGTTTTGAGGATGCCAGAGGGTGTCAAAGTGATACCCCATGCACCCTTGTGAATTCTTTAATTACCGATTCGGTAAACACCGAATCGGTAATGCCTAATCATTCCTATGGGCTTCAAAGCCAATAGGAATGATTATTTGTTTGAGTTACATAGCCATGTTAAAAGAGAATGATGCATAAGTGTTGCACGGGCATTGTAAATACCCTCCTATGTGTGCTTAGCAATTTCAAGTCACTTCCCCCGGGTTCAAGGGCCTTGTCAATACGTCCCCATGTGTGTCTGGTCATTTGAAGTCACTTTCCTCGTTGTGCAAGGCCCTTGTAAATACGCCCCCATGTGTGCCTGGCAAATTTTCATTTTGGTTGTTTGAGTTACATAGCCATGTTAAAAGTTATTGAAAAAAAGGTGCAAGTTCCTTAAAAAAACGTTTTCATGTGTATCAGGGCATTTTAAGTCTGTTCCCCATGAATGTAGGTGTATTATTGTTTTACATAAAATGTTTAAAAACTTTGTTTGAAATCAAATGCATGCACACTTAGGGCCCGATGTAGGTGGTCGTTTCAGGCCATTTACCGACCGGTTACGGCCGATTTCGGCCGTTTCCGACCGGTAAATGGCCAATCGGTATGTAGGGGCCTAAATCCAAGGCCACATGTAGGTAAATCTACATTTACAGAATCGGAAAAATTATTGGTTCGGTAAAATACCGAATCGGTAATTTTACCGATTCTGTAAATTTGCTATGTAGGGGGGACTCTTCTGAGTCCCAAAGGCCTTAACGAATCGGTATTTTAGCATGAAATCAAACTTCATGGTAAAATACCGATTCCAGTGTGCATGCACATGTGTGCTTGCACACCTATGTCATGTGAAAGGCAGACCTGCCCTTAAGGCTGGTTTGCCTGCCACATGGCACCTGTGCCTGTTTTGAGGGTGCCAGAGGGTGTCAAAGTGATACCCCCTGCACCCTTGTGAATTCTTTTATTTTATTCATTTTTATAGCATTGTTGAATCTAATTCTTACTGTTATTGATTTACAGTTTGGTAATAGTGGTTAATAACATTTTTTATTATATTTCACCACAGATTCAACTGCAGATTATTTGGAAATTAGACAATGCCGTCTAAGGATAGAATTCGAAAGGCTATGAAACGTCAAAGACAGCAATTGACTAACATTTTGCAGCAGTCCTCTACATTAGAATTACCTCAACGGACGAAGAGAACACCGGGTAAGAGAACTAAATCATTCCTTAGAAACATTTGTAGAAACAAAAGTATAACTACAGAACAAGTTTTAGTCCAGAAAAAGAGAGCCAATATAAATGGAAAGGAAAGGCCCGTCAAAAAAGTTTGTGCTAGAGCAGGAGATAACTCTGTGCATGGCAGTAGAAGGGCAAATATATTCAGGGACATTCGTAAGCGAATGTTCCGCAACTGGGTAATTGTCAATTTGCTAAAACAATTTGAAAAAGGTCAACAGAAAGTGTCATTTTATAAGAAAAAGAAAAATGTAGAGAAAATTCTTGATCAGGCTTTCGAAATTAAGCGAAAGTTATTTATTTTGGTAATTAATAGAATTAGGAAACTAAACAAGGTAATCTATGTTTTCAAATCTAATAGTAGATGGAAGAGAGAAGTTAATCGAAGTAATTTTTGTGAAGTTTTCTTAGGAAAATGGATGCATAGTTCCAATAGTGAGGCATTTTTTAATGAGGAGAGTTATTTTCAGGACAATGTTTTGGTGCATGCAGTTGACAGCAGTGGTCGAGCATATGAGGTAAAAGATGGTCATCCGGTTGAAAAAGAAATACTTGTGTCTGCAGATGCAGAAGAGGCGCCAAGTGATAAGGTTTTAGGGAGACGTCCTAAGGGACCAGTGTACACCTGGAAGTGTAGTTCTATTTGCAGTGTGCGACAGGATTCCATCAATTTGCTTTGTGATTTTATACGGACATTTCATAAGAAAAGTGTAAAGCAAAAAATAAAGTTGCTGCAAGAATTAGATCCTTGCAGAGTGAGACAAGTGACAGGTTTGCGTGGTCATTCACTGGCTTGTCTTTCTAGGAGAGTATGCCAGAGTGTATTTCATCATTTCAGGATGCTAGCAGTGCATCATAATAAATTGAGGAAATTAGTTAGAATGTTGTATTATGCTAAGAGTCCAGAAATTATGCCTAAAAAATTAAGCAGAGCTCTTTTGCATGGTTCTGAAGTAGATGTGAAGAATATTTGTCAAGAAATTGAGTTCTGTTACTTTGCTGGTAAAGAGAACAATGTTGATATTGAACCACTAGAAGAAGGTAATGTGGAAGACAGTGAACAGATTTTCAGTACAGATAAGTTTCACAAGGAAATTTCCACGTTTATGGTGAAATCAAGTGAGAGGCCTAATTTCACTTGTGTGTGTTGTCGACGGACTTATTATAAGAATCAGACTAAGTTAGTGGATATATCTGCAAAGAGTGATATGGAAAACAATAGTGAATGGAAGGATTTTGCCACATACTTGATGGTAGAAAATTGTTTTGATTTGGGAGCGGGCCAAAGTATGTGTACTTATTGCTATAACAAATTAAACCAAAACCAGATGCCTGGTAGAGCTGTTTATAATAATCTGGAATTAGATGACATTCCTTATGAATTGAAGGATTTAAATACTTATGAATCTATTTTTATTCAAAGTGTCCATCCCTTCCAGGCTATTGTACGAATGGAGCCAAAGACAGGGAAGTTGCCTCCATCAGATTTACATAGAGGATTAAAGGGAAGGGTTGTTTATTTGCCTTTGGATTTGAAGAAAAACATTAATACAATTGGAGTAGAGAAAGTGGAAGAGGAACCTCTGGTTATCATAGTTAATGGTGTTCCGACAAAGAGTAAGAAAATCTGGCAAGATTTAGTGGATGTTAGGAAAGTCAAAAAGGCAACATTATATTTGATAAAAAAATAATAAGTACTACAAGAATGTATGTGTTGCAGAAGAGGAAGTAAGTGAAGAAGAGGACAGCGATTTGTGTCCTGCTCAAATTGAGAAAGTAGAAGCCTCTAAAAAGGAAGAAATATATGAACATTATAGTGTTCATCCTTTGCATTCCAAGGAAGTCATGGGGAATGCTATTGAGTTGTTTCAAATGAAACAAGCCAAAGGGAGTCCCATTAGTGTTTGGGAGGAAAGTTTGGAAGCTCAGTGTTTCCCACAGTTATTTCCCACAGGTCGAGGAGGACGATATGATGAGCGACCTGTTCAAATTCCTGCTTCAGAATACCGGACTTTACGATTGTATACAGAAGATCCTAGGTTTCGACAATGCATTCCCTATTTATTTCATCTATTGTTTGAAAGTGATCTCTCTGGATTGTCTTATGCAGTGAACCACATCTTGAAAAGTGGTGTACAACTGCAAAATATCTCGGCAAGGGACTTTATGGATAAAGTCAATGTGCAAGACAGTATTTTGGATTCTCACCTGATTAATCTCATGGCTTGTCAGCGTGGTACTAATGAGTATTGGTACCGCCGTCATGGTGACTTAAAATGTATGCTGAGGAACTTAGGAACTCCCACATGGTTCCTCACTCTCAGCTGTGCTGAGTATGGCTGGGAAGACTTACTTGAATTTCTACGAGAGGTAAATGGAAACATTGAAAATATTGAATTCAAGACACCCGGAGAACTGTGCTCTTTGGATCCTGTGAATGTATGCAGGTATTTCAATCATAGATTTGAAGCTATGATGTCTTTCATCACGAACAAGAAAAATCCACCTCTTGGAGAGGTGTTGGATTTCTTCTGGAGAAAGGAGTATCAAGCAAGAGGTGCTCCTCATATACATATGCTGCTATGGATCAAAGATGCACCCAAATTTGGAACAGATCTGGATGACTTAGTGATGAGTTTCATAGTGGGTCAGGACACGTCTCCCGTACCCCCTTATACCTATTTCCCACATTGTTTTTCCTCCATCTTGTAATTTAATTAAAACGAAACACAAAATGGCGAATTCCCGTTTCACTACCGGTTCGCGAACCGGGAAGCGCTTCTACCGCGAAAAATCATTTTTTTTTTATTTGCCCCACGGGACCCTTTAATAACCCCAACATCATTCCTAGGGGTTCAAGAGGGGTCTACCTTGCCCCCTTTCATGAAATTCCCCCTTCGTTTTTCCCCTCCTCTTGTCTCTCGATCCTACCGAGAGACAAGATGGCGGCCGTTCCGGACTGTTTAGAATGTTGACAGACACCGGAGAGCCAATCAGCTTCGCTTTGCAAAGTTCCGTTACGCGAAAAGTAAGCGAACCGAAGCGCTACCCTGGACGCTGTCACAGATATATCTGTTTTTTAAAACGTTAATTTCTCAAAATCCACTGGAGCACATATATTGAGACCTAGCAAAGGCACATCGGGCTAACAGTCCCTACAATTTTGCCAAGTTTCGTGCAAATCCATTCAGCCGTTCGAGCTAAAAGTGAGGCCAACCGCCCTATGGAAAAATTCATGGGAAAAACGCGTTTTGGGACCCCCCTTTTTTCTCGCCCCCCCCCCTTGACGAAACCCCCTCAAATTTTCAGGGGCTGCTCAGAAACAAAATGTGCCATTTTCCTGAAACTTTCAGCCGATTCCGTCCACAAACGCCAACGTTATTAGACATAGAATTTTCAAAAGTCCCATAGAGAAAAAATCCTAACTATATATACCTACTGGCGACCGCCAGTAGGTAATATATATATATATATATATATATATATATATTATATATATATATATATATATATATATATATATATATATATATATATATATATATATATATATATATATATATGTATATATATATATATGTATATATATATATATATATTTATATATATAAAACATTTCTATGGCAAAATGAAACCCCTCATTTTGTTCCTTTGCAAATTAAATGCTTTAAGTGTTAACACTTTATTCCAATCAAGATGCCTTCAGGTGTGCCATACTTTTGTCATAAGTAAGACTGTTAGCGCTCTAGTTGTTCTTTAGAACACTAGACTGGGACATTCTGTCACTGGGCTATAGTTGGGCTACATCTGGCTGATATTTGGGCTACATTTGTTTTTTTTGTCTCTGGTGGCCATCTTTGGGCTACATTGGGCTACATTGAGCTACATTTGGGCTCTAACATATATATAGCCCAATGTAGCCCAATATATATTTTTCAAAGTTAATTTTCGTAAAAACCACTGGAGCATATATCTTGAGACATAGCAAAGGCACATCGGGCTACCAGTCCCTACAATTTTGCCAAGTTTTGTGGAAATCCATTCAGCCGTTCGAGCTAAAAGTGAGTCCAACCACCCTATGGAAAACTCAATGTTAAAAACACGTTTTGGGACCCCCCTTTTTTCTCGGCCCCCGCTTCACGAAACCCCCCCCCCGAACATTCAGGGGATGCTTAGAAACTAAATGTGCCATTTTCCTGAAAATTTCAGCCAATTCCGTCCATCAACGCCAAAGTTATTCAACATAGAATTTTCAGAAATCCCTATTCAAAAAAATCCTAACTATATATACCTACTGGCGACCGCCAGTAGTTAATATATATATATATTACCTACTGGCGGTCGCCAGTAGGTATATATAGTTAGGATTTTTTTTTCTATGGGACTTTTGAAAGTTCTATGTCTAATAACTTTGGCGTTTGTGGACGGAATCGGCTGATTTTTTCAGGAAAATGGCACATTTTGTTTCTGAGCAGCCCCTGAAAATTTGGGGGGGTTTCGTTAAGGGTGGGCGAGAAAAAAGAGGGGTCCCAAAACGCGTTTTTCCCATTCATATTTCCATAGGGCGTTTGGCCTCACTTTTAGCTCGAACGGCTGAATGGATTTGCACGAAACTTGGCAAAATTGTAGGGACTGTTAGCCCGATGTGCCTTTGCTGGGTCTCAATATATGTGCTCCAGTGGATTTTGAGAAATTAACGTTTTAAAAAACAGATCTATCTGTGACAGCGTCCTGGATAGCGCACTAGTTCGCGTACTATTCGCGTAATGGAGCTTTGCGAAGCAAAGCTGATAGGCTCTCCGGTGTTTGTCAACATTCTAAACAGTCTGTAGCCGCCGCCATCTTGTCTCTCGGTAGGATCGAGAGACAAGAGGAGGCCAGAACGAAGGGGCATATGCCCATAAGGGGGCATAGTAGATCCTCCTTGACCCCCTAGGTTTGATGTGGAGGCTTTAAAGGGGCCCCGCCGTGAAAAAAATGTTTTTTTTCGTGGGGTGCGCCCGGTACGCGTACCCGAAAGTGGTCTGGGGAGCGTACTATAAGGAAACAAGAATGATTGACTTTTAACTTATTGTATGTTTATCAATTGTTTGTTTTGTTGGTTTTTTTTTGTTTTTTTTTATTTACGTAGCTACATGTAGGTACCAATGCAGAGTCTATAAATTAATAAACGCCGTCTCCTTTGTAGATATCTTGCTTGTTGTTAAAGAAGTTATTGTGGTATATGAAATTCATACCATAGTCTGTCTGGAAAGCCGAAACAACATGGAGGCAGGAGATGATAAAGAGATGTTAAATACACATTGGGGATTATATAGTGGGAGAAAGGAAGTAACTATGAACAAAGTTAGTATGTAACACCAAAAAGTTGCACAGTATATTTAAAGACTGACTTCACGTTATAATCAATTTGCAACTAGTTTTCAATATACATATAAAAATAAATAATGTGTCAAACAATTTTTGAATTAAGAAATACAAATTTGTTTTTCAGATTGTTTTTCAAAATTTAAAAGAAAATCTAAAAAATCGTGATCATTTTTTTCTTTATTTTCCAGTAGAAAATCTACTGCATCTACAAATTGCACAAGTTCATTGTTTATTGTATCGTCGTAGAAATCCTTGTCAACTTCTGTCTCCATTTGTTTTTCTGTTTCAGTTTTCAAGTTGTTTTCTTGTCCTTCCATTTTGAATTCTGAAAAATGAATTTTTAAAAAATATATCAGTACAGATAGGGCACGGTTGGGTTTCAGTACAAACAGGTAGTTTGTTTATTTAAACAGTGTTTTTTTCTTTGGGCAGTGTATGGTATCAAATTGGAAGTAGAAATATGAAGAAAATGATCAAATAAACTCTTAGTCAATTCTGAATTATACTAGAGAAGTTTAACTCTATCCTTAATTCAGGGCCGGCGCTAGGCATGGGCAGCGTGGGCTGCCGTTCAGGACCTCGCACTTAGCCCACCAGCATGGTGCCACGCACTGGTGATGAGTCATTTTGTTTTCCTGGAGATCTATCACAAAGAAAGGTGTCGCCTGCAATTAAGGTCTATTGTAGGGGGCCCCCTCCTTGGGCCTCTCATGGATGGTGTCAGGAGGTATAGGGGAGGGAGAAGGAGACGCTCTTTGAATTGCAAGGAGACCATTCACAGACACTGTGGGGGGCCCATTGTCCAGCATTTTAGCGCACCCTCAGTTTTAACTTTTAGACCACAATCAATTCTTACACCTATGAAGGTGTGAGAAATGCGTGTGGATTAAAAGTTAAAACTGTGGGGGCGTCAAAATGCTGTACAATGGGGCCCCCACAGTGTCTGTGAATGTTCTCCTTCTAAGTGGTCACTTATGTAATTTGGAGGGGGCCTTGCGCATGTTCCCTTTTAGCCCAGGGCCTCGCAAATCCTTGGACTGGCCCTGCCATAACTAAAACAGAGAAGTCTATTTTATTCTATAAGTATTACAGAGTGATAGAATATAACTGTCTGAAAATGTTTTTCTAATTAGCTTTCAGTACAGAACATACTTCAGTTTTATAAATAATATCTTACCTTTTAAATATAATTTGAAGTTATCAGTTGATTTTTTGTTGTTCTGCACTTCACGAAGTAGTAGTCAAAATGGCTGTGTTTCTCTCTCTTTGTTTATATATATTCAGGTACATAACCAATCAAATGTCATGATATAATAGTAGAAATTGAAAGTAATATTTTAATTGGTTGTCATTTCCAACACTTCCGATATGTTTTGTGAAGTAATTTACCTCAGGGATTTTAGAGAGTTCTACATGCTAAATGGCTAAATGGTATTCCAACGAAATTTGTGAAAATGGTAGGGATTGGTATGTAGTATGAGCTACTGTTTAATTGGTGAAAGTGTCTCCAGTGGTTTTTCTGTAAATTACTTTCCCACCTTTTTTGAGCGAGTGCTTGTCAGTGTGTTTCCTGGTACGCGAACTTGCAGCGTTACGGGAGTCCTCCATTTTGTGTTTCGGTAGAATTGAGATATAAGATGGAGGGTGAATAATGTTCAGAATGGGTAGATTGGGCTACTTTAGACGTATCCTGTTTCCCTAAGTTTTCTGAGGGTGGCTGAGGAGGCTCATATATGTCGAGAAAAACATTTTTTATTTTTTTCGCGTGGTTAGCTGCCGGTACGCGAACTGGGTAGCGTACCGGGAAGCGAATATAGGTGAAAATAAGTGAAAAAAGGTACATTCGAAATTTCAAAAGAATACACTAAGTTAAGGTAGCTCTGAAAAGAGCTTTTGGGTTCTGTGTAAGTTCTAGAAACTTATAAGTAGGAACCAATACACATTCTTAAATTTAGTATGAAAACTCAGTTCCCCTCATCTGAGAAATGCACGCCATCTCCTCTGTAGATATCTTGCATGTAGTAACGCAAGGTATTGTTGTAGATGCAGCCCATTCCATGGTCCCTCATGTAAGCTGAAACAGACTTATTTACATGCTTCCTCGATTTCTCAATTTGTGGACAAAATTGATTGGACCACCTCCATTTTTGTCTTTGGCATATATTGGAATATACCAAGGCAGTTTGAGAAAAAAGTGTCATCAATTGCTCAAAGGTGTCCTTTAAAAGCATTTCCAGACCTACCCCAGTCAAAGTGCCCAAATCGTTTCCTCCACAGTGCACTATTATGAGGTCAGGGGTTGGCAAATGTAAAAAGGTTTTCACCAATGGTATCAATTGGTGACATTTCAATCCTCTTCGACCAATCCATTTGATTTCCACATGTTGTAATTTGAGGTTGTGTAAATTTCTGTTATCAGCATACCTGTGAGCCTAGTGGATGTAGCTATGTCCAAGAATCCAGACTGAAAACATAGCTAAAGGAGTTTTTGCTGCAGTCAGATGAAGTGTGGGAATGAAATGGCAGTTGAAATAGTGATGTTTGTAATGTAAAAAACTGTGGAGTTTAAGTGCAAATGATTCCTTAGCAGTGATTGGTGTATTTCCATTGCTGAAAACAGAAAGTTAGGGTGCATGGATGTGTTCTTTGAAAGATGTATTTTGAATGGTTATTTAAAAATGTTGTTATGAAAGATTGCAGTGGATTAGCAGGTGTACTGAGAGTTCAGAGTTAATTTGAAACATTGTTGTGTGAACTTGTGGCCATGACAGGTCTGGCAGGCGGTAGTTGCTATGGAAAAGAGGTAGAAAGGGCAGAGGGGGGAAGGGTGTTGATTTGAAAAAAGTGAGGGAAGAGTTTTTATTGGCTGACATGAGAGATATGTGTGTTGAATATCAGCGTTTCGGTGCATTTGTTGGTTCCAGCCTCTGGAGTGCATACCTTTAATTCTGCTAAAGAATAATTGGTGTGTTTCTGAGACTGTTTTGAATTTCAAAAAGAATTTGTAAAGGTGAGTTATCGTTTATATATTTTAGATAAAGAGTAGTATGCATTTTTGCGTAAATAAGAAAGTCAGCTGTGTATTTAAAATTATGTTTTGCGTCAAGTGTTTGCATTCTGCTTTCAAAGGCAATTTTGCATTCTTCATTTACAGAATCGGAAAAATTATTGGTTCGGTAAAATACCGAATCGGTAATTTTACAGATTCTGTAAATTTGCTATGTAGGGGGGACTCTTCTGAGTCCCAAATGACTTAACGAATCGGTATTTTAGCATGAAATCAGACTTCATGGTAAAATACCGATTCCGGTGTGCATGCACATGTGTGCATGCACACGTATGTCATGTGAAAGGCAGACCTGCCCTTAGGGCAGGTATGCCTGCCAGATGGCACCTGTGCCTGTTTTGAGGGTGCCAGAGGGTGTCAAAGTGATACCCCCTGCACCCTTGTGAATTCTTTAATTACTGATTCGGTAAATACCGAATCGGTAATGCCTAATCATTCCTATGGGCTTCAAAGCCCATAGGAATGATTAATTGTTTGAGTTACATAGCCATGTTAAAAGAAAATGATGCATAAGTGTTGCACGGGCATTGTAAAAACCCTCCTATGTGTGCTTAGCAATTTCAAGTCACTTTCCCTGGGTTCAAGGGCCTTGTAAATACGTCCCCATGTGTGTCTGGTCATTTGAAGTCACTTTCCTCGTAGTGCAAGGCCCTTGTAAATACGCCCCCATGTGTGCCTGGCAAATTTTCATTTTGATTGTTTGAGTTACATAGCCATGTTAAAAGTTATTGAAAAAAAGGTGCAAGTTCCTTAAAAAAACGTTTTCATGTGTATTAGGGCATTTTAAGTCTGTTCCCCATGAATGTAGGTGTATTATTGTTTTACATAAAAAGTTTTAAAACTTTGTTTGAAATCATATGCATGCACACTTAGGGCCCGATGTAGGTGGTCGTTTCAGGTCATTTACCGACCGGTTACGGCCGATTTCGGTCGTTTCTGACATGTAAATGGCGAATCGGTATGTAGGGGCCTAAATCCAGGGCCACATGTAGGTAAATCTACATTTACAGAATCGGTGAATTTGTTTTTGATGGTAAAATGATGTGACTCCTGCAATGCGTCACTTTTGCGGAACAGATATATGATGCAATTGTGTTGTTAATGTTACGGTGTACATGTAAAAAATGATGCATAAGTGTTGCACGGGCATTGTAGATACTCTCCTATGTGTGCTTAGCAATTTCAAGTCACTTCCCCCGGGTTCAAGGGCCTTGTAAATACGTCCCCATGTGTGTCTGGTCATTTGAAGTCACTTTCCTCGTAGTGCAAGGCCCTTGTAAATACGCCCCCATGTGTGCCTAACAAATTTTTTATTTTGATTGTTTGAGTTACATAGCCATGTTAAAAGTTATTGAAAAAAAGGTGCAAGTTTCTTTAAAAAACGTTTTCATGTGTATTAGGGCATTTTAAGTCTGTTCCCCATGAATGTAGGTGTATTATTGTTTTACATAAAAGGTTTAAAAACTTTTTTTGAAATCAGATGCATGCACACTTAGGGCCCGATGTAGGTGGTTGTTTCAGGCCATTTACCGACCAGTTACGGCTGATTTCGGCCGTTTCCGACCGGTAAATGTCCAATCGGTATGTAGGGGCCTAAATCCAAGGCCATATGTAGGTAAATGTACATTTACAGAATCGGAAAAATTATTGGTTCGGTAAAATACCGAATCGGTAATTTTACCGATTCTGTAAATTTGCTATGTAGAGGGGACTCTTCTGAGTCCCAAAGGCCTTAACGAATCGGTATTTTAGCATGAAATCAAACTTCATGGTAAAATACCGATTCCAGTGTGCATGCACATGTGTGCTTGCACACCTATGTCATGTGAAAGGCAGACCTGCCCTTAGGGCAGGTATGCCTGCCAGATGGCACCTGTGCCTGTTTTGAGGGTGTCAGAGGGTGTCAAAGTGATACCCCCTGCACCCTTGTGAATTCTTTAATTACCGATTCGGTAAATACCGAATCGGTAATGCCTAATCATTCCTATGGGCTTCAAAGCCCATAGGAATGATTATTTGTTTGAGTTACATATCCATGTTAAAAGAGAATGAGGCATAAGTGTTGCACGGGCATTGTAAATACCCTCCTATGTGTGCTTAGCAATTTCAAGTCACTTTCCCCGGGTTTAAGGGCCTTGTAAATACGTCCCCATGTGTGTCTGGTCATTTGAAGTCACTTTCCTCGTAGTGCAACGCCCTTGTAAATACGCCCCCATGTGTGCCTGGCAAATTTTCATTTTGATTGTTTGAGTTACATAGCCATGTTAAAAGTTATTGAAAAAAAGGTGCAAGTTCCTTAAAAAAACGTTTTCATGTGTATCAGGGCATTTTAAGTCTGTTCCCCATGAATGTAGGTGTATTATTGTTTTACATAAAATGTTTAAAAACTTTGTTTGAAATCAAATGCATGCACACTTAGGGCCCGATGTAGGTGGTCGTTTCAGGCCATTTACCGACCGGTTACGGCCGATTTCGGCCGTTTCCGACCGGTAAATGGCCAATCGGTATGTAGGGGCCTAAATCCAAGGCCACATGTAGGTAAATCTACATTTACAGAATCGGAAAAATTATTGGTTCGGTAAAATACCGAATCGATAATTTTACCGATTCTGTAAATTTGCTATGTAGGGGGGACTCTTCTGAGTCCCAAAGGCCTTAACGAATCGGTATTTTAGCATGAAATCAAACTTCATGGTAAAATACCGATTCCAGTGTGCATGCACATGTGTGCTTGCACACCTATGTCATGTGAAAGGCAGACCTGCCCTTAGGGCAGGTATGCCTGCCAGATGGCACCTGTGCCTGTTTTGAGGGTGCCAGAGGGTGTCAAAGTGATACCCCCTGCACCCTTGTGAATTCTTTAATTACCGATTCAGTAAATACCGAATCGGTAATGCCTAATCATTCCTATGGGCTTCAAAGCCCATAGGAATGATTAATTGTTTGAGTTACATAGCCATGTTAAAAGAAAATGATGCATAAGTGTTGCACGGGCATTGTAAATACCCTCCTATGTGTGCTTAGCAATTTCAAGTCACTTTCCCTGGGTTCAAGGGCCTTGTAAATACGTCCCCATGTGTGTCTGGTCATTTGAAGTCACTTTCCTCGTAGTGCAAGGCCCTTGTAAATACGCCCCCATGTGTGCCTGGCAAATTTTCATTTTGATTGTTTGAGTTACATAGCCATGTTAAAAGTTATTGAAAAAAAGGTGCAAGTTCCTTAAAAAAACGTTTTCATGTGTATTAGGGCATTTTAAGTCTGTTCCCCATGAATGTAGGTGTATTATTGTTTTACATAAAAAGTTTTAAAACTTTGTTTGAAATCAAATGCATGCACACTTAGGGCCCGATGTAGGTGGTCGTTTCAGGTCATTTACCGACCGGTTACGGCCGATTTCGGTCGTTTCTGACATGTAAATGGCGAATCGGTATGTAGGGGCCTAAATCCAGGGCCACATGTAGGTAAATCTACATTTACAGAATCGGTGAATTTGTTTTTGATGGTAAAATGATGTGACTCCTGCAATGCGTCACTTTTGCGGAACAGATATATGATGCAATTGTGTTGTTAATGTTACGGTGTACATGTAAAAAATGATGCATAAGTGTTGCACGGGCATTGTAGATACTCTCCTATGTGTGCTTAGCAATTTCAAGTCACTTCCCCCGGGTTCAAGGGCCTTGTAAATACGTCCCCATGTGTGTCTGGTCATTTGAAGTCACTTTCCTCGTAGTGCAAGGCCCTTGTAAATACGCCCCCATGTGTGCCTAACAAATTTTTTATTTTGATTGTTTGAGTTACATAGCCATGTTAAAAGTTATTGAAAAAAAGGTGCAAGTTTCTTTAAAAAACGTTTTCATGTGTATTAGGGCATTTTAAGTCTGTTCCCCATGAATGTAGGTGTATTATTGTTTTACATAAAAGGTTTAAAAACTTTTTTTGAAATCAGATGCATGCACACTTAGGGCCCGATGTAGGTGGTTGTTTCAGGCCATTTACCGACCAGTTACGGCTGATTTCGGCCGTTTCCGACCGGTAAATGTCCAATCGGTATGTAGGGGCCTAAATCCAAGGCCATATGTAGGTAAATGTACATTTACAGAATCGGAAAAATTATTGGTTCGGTAAAATACCGAATCGGTAATTTTACCGATTCTGTAAATTTGCTATGTAGAGGGGACTCTTCTGAGTCCCAAAGGCCTTAACGAATTGGTATTTTAGCATGAAATCAAACTTCATGGTAAAATACCGATTCCGGTTTGCATGCACATGTGTGCATGCACACCTATGTCATGTGAAAGGCGGACCTGCCTTTAGGTCAGGTGTGCCTCCCACATGGCACCTGTGCCTGTTTTGAGGATGTCAGAGGGTGTCAAAGTGATACCTCCTGCTCCCTTGTGAATTCTTTAATTACCGATTCGGTAAATACCGAATCGGTAATGCCTAATCATTCCTATGGGCTTCAAAGCCCATAGGAATGATTATTTGTTTGAGTTACATATCCATGTTAAAAGAGAATGAGGCATAAGTGTTGCACGGGCATTGTAAATACCCTCCTATGTGTGCTTAGCAATTTCAAGTCACTTTCCCCGGGTTTAAGGGCCTTGTAAATACGTCCCCATTTGTGTCTGGTCATTTGAAGTCACTTTCCTCGTAGTGCAACGCCCTTGTAAATACGCCCCCATGTGTGCCTGGCAAATTTTCATTTTGATTGTTTGAGTTACATAGCCATGTTAAAAGTTATTGAAAAAAAGGTGCAAGTTCCTTAAAAAAACGTTTTCATGTGTATCAGGGCATTTTAAGTCTGTTCCCCATGAATGTAGGTGTATTATTGTTTTACATAAAATGTTTAAAAACTTTGTTTGAAATCAAATGCATGCACACTTAGGGCCCGATGTAGGTGGTCGTTTCAGGCCATTTACCGACCGGTTACGGCCGATTTCGGCCGTTTCCGACCGGTAAATGGCCAATCGGTATGTAGGGGCCTAAATCCAAGGCCACATGTAGGTAAATCTACATTTACAGAATCGGAAAAATTATTGGTTCGGTAAAATACCGAATCGATAATTTTACCGATTCTGTAAATTTGCTATGTAGGGGGGACTCTTCTGAGTCCCAAAGGCCTTAACGAATCGGTATTTTAGCATGAAATCAAACTTCATGGTAAAATACCGATTCCAGTGTGCATGCACATGTGTGCTTGCACACCTATGTCATGTGAAAGGCAGACCTGCCCTTAGGGCAGGTATGCCTGCCAGATGGCACCTGTGCCTGTTTTGAGGGTGCCAGAGGGTGTCAAAGTGATACCCCCTGCACCCTTGTGAATTCTTTAATTACCGATTCAGTAAATACCGAATCGGTAATGCCTAATCATTCCTATGGGCTTCAAAGCCCATAGGAATGATTAATTGTTTGAGTTACATAGCCATGTTAAAAGAAAATGATGCATAAGTGTTGCACGGGCATTGTAAATACCCTCCTATGTGTGCTTAGCAATTTCAAGTCACTTTCCCTGGGTTCAAGGGCCTTGTAAATACGTCCCCATGTGTGTCTGGTCATTTGAAGTCACTTTCCTCGTAGTGCAAGGCCCTTGTAAATACGCCCCCATGTGTGCCTGGCAAATTTTCATTTTGATTGTTTGAGTTACATAGCCATGTTAAAAGTTATTGAAAAAAAGGTGCAAGTTCCTTAAAAAAACGTTTTCATGTGTATTAGGGCATTTTAAGTCTGTTCCCCATGAATGTAGGTGTATTATTGTTTTACATAAAAAGTTTTAAAACTTTGTTTGAAATCAAATGCATGCACACTTAGGGCCCGATGTAGGTGGTCGTTTCAGGTCATTTACCGACCGGTTACGGCCGATTTCGGTCGTTTCTGACATGTAAATGGCGAATCGGTATGTAGGGGCCTAAATCCAGGGCCACATGTAGGTAAATCTACATTTACAGAATCGGAAAAATTATTGGTTCGGTAAAATACCAAATCGGTAATTTTACCGATTCTGTAAATTTGCTATGTAGGGGGGACTCTTCTGAGTCCCAAAGGCCTTAACGAATCGGTATTTTAGCATGAAATCAAACTTCATGGTAAAATACCGATTTCGGTGTGCATGCACATGTGTGCATGCACACCTATGTTATGTGAAAGGCAGGCTCAGCTACAACACCTGAAGCTGAGCTGTAAACGGGCAGAGAGAGCATGGAGAAGGGAGTATTCCCCCTCGGCCAAAGTCTTGTTTAGACTTGCACTGAGAGGTTATAAGGAGCAGATCAAGCAGGCTAAGGCGACCTTTATACAAACGTCCTTATTACAGGCGCCTAATAAATCTCAAGCCCTGTTTAAAATTGTCAAGGACTTGTCCCACCCGGTCTGTGCAGCTAATTCAGTGCGGGCCTCTCAGGCTTTATGCGACTCGCTGGCGCTGGCTTTTGAGGAGAAGACCGCCAAGATCCTGGCTGGCCTAACACTTCCTGCAACCGAGGAAGCCTGCCCTGCTAGCCTTGCTGACAGGGGGTGGGGAGCCCCGGGTAGCTCACCGAGTCAACCCCAGCAGGTTGTGGTGGGAGCTCTGGGGGAGCAGCCCAGTCGACCCCAGACAAGCACGGTTGTCTCTGTGCTGGGAGCTCCAGGCAGCTCACCCAGTCGACCCCAGCCAATCGGCGTGGGAGCTCCGGTGGAGCAGCCCAGTCGACCCCAGACGAGCATTGGCGTTTTTGATCTGGGAGCTCCGGGCAGCTCACCCAGTCGACCCCAGCCAATTGGCGTGGGAGCTCCGGCGGAGCAGCCCAGTCGACCCCAGAGGAGCACAGGTGTCTTTGATCTGGGAGCTCCGGGCAGCTCACCCAGTCGACCCCAGCCAATTGGCGTGGGAGCTCCGGCGGAGCAGCCCAGTCGACCCCAGAGGAGCACTGGTGTCTTTGATCTGGGAGCTCCGGCCTGCTCACCCAGTCGACCCCAGACGGCCGTCTTGGCCTTTGAGTCGGGTGACCTGATCTCCTCACCCAGACCACCACGGTTGAACTCTTTCCCCCTCCCGTCCTTTGAAGAATTCTGTGACACGGCTTTCACAGTGTCATCTGGATCTCCGCTTGATCCACTGCCCCCCAAATTTTGGAAGACTTTTCATGAAGAACTGTTTCCGCCTTTGTTTTCAATCTGTCTTCAATCTCTGGAATCGGCGTCTGTCCCAGATTGCTGGAAACTAGCAGTGGTGTCGCCTCTGCTAAAAAAGCCAACTTTGGATCCAGCCGGCCTTTCCAACTACAGGCCGATCTCCTTGCTTCCCTTCCCAATTAAGATCTTGGAGAAGTGGGTAACTCGCTCTCTTTCCGGCTACCTGGAACACATTGGGTGGTTCGATGAGGACCAGTTTGGCTTCCGACCTGGTCATGGGACGGAGACCGCACTTGTGACCGTGCTGGACAATCTGCGTTCGCGTGTCGACAGTGGTCGGGCAGCCTTTTTGGTGCTGCTCGACATGTCGGCCGTATTCGACACGGTCTGCCATCGGACCCTGGTCCGGAGGCTGGAAGAGTGCGGGATTTGCGAGGGGGCCAGAGACTGGGTGATTTCATATCTTGAGGGCAGGCAACAGCTGGTGTCACTTCCGCCTTTCAGCTCGGAGCCAAGAAAAATCGGACAGGGGGTGCCACAGGGCTCAGCCATCAGCCCGATATTGTTCAACCTGTACCTTCGTCCGCTTGTCCAGCTAATAAAATCTTTTGGGGTCTCGGCATTTAATTATGCCGATGACACTCAGCTGGTGTTTTCCTTGGAAGGGAACAATGCGATCTCGCTGAACACCTTCCATCGCTGCATGGCAGCCACAGCGGATTGGCTTCAAGCAAATTCTCTGCAATTCAATAGCTCGAAGACGGAGGTGCTCCACTGTTCCACTGACCGGATCCCGCGGGCTCTACCCACCGATTTCTGGCCTAGCACTTTTTCCGAACCAGTGTTGGCATCGGAGTCAGCTCGTAATCTAGGGGTCATGTTTGGCCCTAACTTACAACTAGACCTACATGTCAATAAAACCACGGGAACATGTATGATGCTGCTCCGTATGCTACGCAGAGTTTTGCCTCTGCTTCCCGCTCAGTCCAGGCCGGAAGTAGTCCGTGGGACCATTTTAAGTCGGCTTGATTATTGTAATGGTCTTCTCCTGGGGGCTCCAAAAAACTTGATAGGGAAGCTGCAGAGGGTGCAGAATATGGCTGCTAAACTGGCCCTTTCACGACCCAGATCTAGCTCTTCTACTCTTGCGCTTCGTGATCTGCATTGGCTCCCGGTAGATCTACGGGTCCAATTTAAAGCGGCCTGTTTGGTGTTTAGAGCGGTACACCTCTTGGGCCCTACCCCGTTACAAAACATGTTTGCATGGTATTCTGCCCCACGGCTCTTGCGGTCGTCATCGGCTCACCTTCTGGTGGTGCCTAGGTTTCAAAGAGTGAGGATGGGCGGCCGCTCATTTAGAGTGGCGGCAGCCAAATTGTGGAACTCTCTCCCACTCACTCTCAGGAGCTATAAGGACTATCTTCCGTTCAGGAAGGCCTTAAAGACTCATCTCTTTCCCAAGTAATGGCTGTGTGATTGTGCTTGTCCAGTGCGGGGGTTCTCTGATCAAAGCGCCAGGATGCCCTTTGGGTGACAGGTCTGCGCTCTATAAGTATGCGAAATAAATAAATAAATAAATAAATAAATAAATAAGACCTGCCCTAAGGGCAGGTGTGCCTGCCACATGGCACCTGTGCCTGTTTTGAGGATGCCAGAGGGTGTCAAAGTGATACCCCATGCACCCTTGTGAAATCTTTAATTACCGATTCGGTAAATACCGAATCGGTAATGCCTAATCATTCCTATGGGCTTTAAAGCCCATAGGAATGATTATTTGTTTGAGTTACATAGCCATGTTAAAATAGAATGATGCATAAGTGTTGCACGGGCATTGTAAATACCCTCCTATGTGTGCTTAGCAATTTCAAGTCACTTCCCCCGGGTTCAAGGGCCTTGTAAATACGTCCCCATGTGTGTCTGGTCATTTGAAGTCACTTTCCTCGTAGTGCAAGGCCCTTGTAAATACGCCCCCATGTGTGCCTGGCAAATTTTCATTTTGATTGTTTGAGTTACATAGCCATGTTAAAAGTTATTGAAAAAAAGGTGCAAGTTCCTTAAAAAAAACGTTTTCATGTGTATTAGGGCATTTTAAGTCTGTTCCCCATGAATGTAGGTGTATTATTGTTTTACATAAAATGTTTAAAAACTTTGTTTGAAATCAAATGCATGCACACTTAGGGCCCGATGTAGGTGGTCGTTTCAGGCCATTTATCGACCGGTTACGGCCGATTTCGGCCGTTTCCGACCGGTAAATGGCCAATCGGTATGTAGGGGCCTAAATCCAAGGCCACATGTAGGTAAATCTACATTTACAGAACGGAAAAATTATTGGTTCGGTAAAATACCGAATCTGTAATTTTACCGATTCTGTAAATTTGCTATGTAGTGGGGACTCTTCTGAGTCCCAAAGGCCTTAACGAATCGGTATTTTAGCATGAAATCAAACTTCATGGTAAAAAGACTCTTTCAATGCAGCCAAGGAGTCCATAGAATGTTCTGTTTTTCCAAAATATCTAAAAATGTTGAATGCAGAAATTGAGCAGGAAGCAACAATTGCAGCCGAGATTGCAAGAGACAGTTCTCAGGACAGTCAGAGTTTTGTTTCATTGAGTCAGGATCCACTAGGAGAACCAGGTATTGAAAATGAAGCTGCCACTGCCATGATTGAAGTGGAAAGAGCCATGGCACATGCTCAGAAGGATGCGGTTAACTTAGAAGAATTGGAAAGACAACTTAACGTTGAGCAGAGGAAAATATATGTCGAAGTTACCAAACAAATTGAGCATGGATTAAGTCATGAGAAGGAAGAGTGCTCATGTACGTCGTTGAAGCCTGTCCGACTGTACGTGAGTGGAGAAGCAGGAACTGGAAAGTTTCCTTATTAAAGCAATTTCATGTTATCTGCAGAAAAGGACTGATTCATCGCTGTCTTGTGTTGTGACCGCTCCAACTGGACTGGCAGCTCATAACATTAAAGGGATTACTTTGCATCGGTTACTGATGCTGCCAGTGGAGCATGATAACAAATTACAATACCACAAGTTATCTGGAGATGCTTGTTGTGAAGTATCTAGAGTTTTGAAGAAGATGAAACTTCTTATCATTGACGAAGTAAGCATGGTTTCCAATGTCATGCTTGCTTTTGTGCATTTAAGAATGCAGGAAGTTCTTAAAACAGAGTATGATGTGTTATTCGGTGGCAAACACATCATTGTTTTTGGTGATCTACTGCAGCTGACACCAGTGAAAGGACAACCATTGTTTAAACTGCTTACTCATGAAGATACCAAGAAGTGCCTAGGGAGCATTGGCAACGTTAACATATGGTTAAACTTCAGTTATGCTGAGCTGCGTGAAAATATGCGTCAGGCGAAGGACGAAGATTACAAGAATATTCTACAAGATATTAGAATCGGGAAAGTGACTGAGCGTGGTAAAGAAGCTTTACATGCACGATTACTGTCAAATTTATATCCAGAAGAAGACGTTTTGTCAGAGGATATTTTTCAGAAAATTACTGTGAAGAAATCTGGAATATGTTTGATGCCAACTCTAGCAGAATGTTCCATCTTCAACAACAAAATGTTGAATTTAGAAAAACAAGAGATTGTGAAACTGGAAGCTATTGACAAAATAGAGCATATGGGAGCAACAATTATTTTGTCAGAGAATTTGAAATCTAAATTGGATTCATTAGAGAAGACTATATCTAAAACTGCGGGTTTTGAAAAGACTTTGAATGTGTGCTTAAATTGCCTAATCATTTTGAGAAGGAATTTACATGTTGAAAGAGGTCTGATAAATGGATCAATGGGTAATGTTGTTGATTTTGAGAAATACAGAAATAGAGATGGAATTGAATTTTTAAAAATTAAATTTGATGGCATTGAGGAAGTACAGCTAATTGGTCGTTGCTCTGCTAGGTTTTTGCTTGTTAAAGACTTATATGTTCGCCGTAAGCAGTTTCCTGTTTGCTTGGCATATGCGGTGACAATTCATAAATCGCAAGGTTTAAGTGTAGACACTGCTTTAGTGAATATTGGCAGTTCTGTATTCAAAGAGGGTATGGCTTATGTAGCATTGTCACGAGTCAGAACTTTATCGGGTTTGTACTTGATTGACTGTGATGTCACAAACATTTGTGCGGATCTAGATTGTGTTAAGGAATACAATAGGTTAAGAAGAGAGTATGCGCCACATTTGCCTCAATATCCTTTGATTGAGAAAGGTGTGGTAGGCCGGAAACGAAGAAATATCAGTAATAGTAGGGAGGTTGTAGCAAAAAGACCAAAAGTCGATGAACCCAAAATTGTAAGCAGGAATAAAATGAATTCTGTTGAAAATGTTGTTGGTTTTAAATTTGAAAATAGTTATGGTGTCAACTGCTATGCTAATGTAGTTGTTAATGTTCTCTTTTCACTAGAGACTTTCAAAGAACAGATTGTGATCAATTCGGAACAAAGTTTATGCTGTTTGTTGAATTCTGTGTTAGAGAAATGTAGTGCTGATAGAACAAGGGTAGAAAGTGTGTCTGAAATTCGTTTTCTGTTAGACGAATGTTCAGGTCAAACAGAATTCTCTGAAAATATTCAGCAGGATTGTCAGGAGTTTTTAATGTATATGCTTGATGTATTGCAAGATGAGGGTGTAGATGTAGATTATCTATTTGGCCTTTCTTATCAATGGCAGCATGACTGCGAGAACTGTAGGCTATCAAGTACTACTAGTGTAGACTCAGAAAGAGTTATATAATTAACTTTGCCTGACAGTAAATCAGAATCCTTCAATAAGCTAGTAAAGGCAGCTGATCAAAATATGGAGTGCAGCCAATGTAAGTCTGGAATGCTGTCCATGTTAATTTTACGAAGTTATGGCCAGTATGCCATTTTAATGTTCCAACGATGTAGGCCTGATGGAACTAAATTGACAACTTTAATTAATAATTTTGTGGCTTCGCAGTTGTCAATATCAGGAAGGACTTTTATAACTACTGCAATTATATATCATAACGGTCCTTCAACTAATTCAGGACATTATACAGCTTATTTGAAATCTGGAAACGGTTGGTCATTCTGCAATGATTCTGTTTTAACTTTCAAAAAAAGATTGCCTTTCCACCTTCAAAATTCCTACCTAGTGTTCTTACAACCAAAATTTTAGGAAAGGAAGCTTGGGATTTGTTTAGAGGAATTTACAGAGGTTCTAATGGCTCCTACTCTATATGGCCTTGTGGATAATTGTAGTACAGAGCGAAAACTGTTTGTTTTTATAAGCAAAGTCAAGCAGCAGATCAAAATAAGGAGTAGAGGAAAAGTCTGCAATGCTGTCCACATTATTTATGGAAACTTATGGATGAAATGTCATTTTACAATTTCAACTACATAAACTGGAAGAAAATAAGTTGTCCAGTCCAATTAAAAATGTTTTGGCTACACAGTCATCGATTTCACGAAGAACATTTGCAACTGCAGCTATTATATAATATGCTGGTCCTTTGACAACATCTGGATATTACACTGCTTATTTAAAATTAAAAAAATGGCTAGTCTTTCAGCAAACATTACTAATTGAGTATGAAGCAATGTTGCCTTTTGACTTGATTTTTGAAGTCAGAATTTAGGGTAGGTAATTGGACTATAATGATTCTAGGTGTTGCTGTAACTTAGTGTTCTGTTTCAAATTGCTTTGTATGTCTCAGTTTTCTTAAAACAATTGAGTTTATCTTTCAGAAAGTGGCGGACAGAAAATAGTAACAGCACAACAGAGTATAAGCTGTTCATAGGATATCCTTTGACGTCATAGAAAGTAAGTTACTTTGGAGAAGTTCCTATTTCTGCTTATTTATATTATTTGGGTTTTTTAAACACAATCATTTTGATTGTGTTTTTTTTCCCCGCTGTTATATGATGAATACCTTCAACTCACTGTTTTCAGTGAAATTTGATATTTTCTGATAACTGCAAAAATAAACCATTAAATATGTTTAATTAATTTTCTACTTTGAATTGTGATTTCTAATATGTATATGGATTGGTGTGGCTCACTGGTTAGAGGTGGCAGACCCAGAAGCAGAGGTCGGCCCGGGACCAGGGTTCGATTCCTGACGCGGCAGGATCTTGGGCCATGGTCAGCGGACTTGATAATTCTCGCCTCGGTGCCTACTCCAACCATGGGTCCCACTCAGTAACTCTGGGCAATAGCTTGCTTAATCTCTACTAACGGCCCCATCAGTGCCGGGGATGCCTGGCTTCACCTTGGGGATGCCCAGGAGGGACCATCTCACAGGGAAAGCCAGGATGGGTTCCCCAGCAGTATACAGCGCCGGGACGCCTCTTTGCTGGGGCAGCTGTGCGCTTTACTAGTATACCACATTTAACATTCAGTTTGTCTCATGCTCACTCTTTTTTTACCACCTTGTATTAATTAAAAAAAAATTGTTCTTTCTTACACAGATTAAAAGTATAAAAATGATAATACAGTACAGTAATGACAATTATAAGGTAAGCGTTTAGTACTCTTTACGTTACATGTCTATCAGATTTAACTTTTATTAGTTCCTCTGCTTCTTTTTTATAACCCTTAGTTTCCTGTCTTTGCTACTTCCTTCATTTCTTTTTCTGTTACTTATTTATACTACTCTTTTCACTTCTTTTATCAGTCCCTCTTTCAACAGTAACTGTGTGTTACTCCCTCTATTTGTCTTTCTTTTCACATTACTCTCTGTTTATTAACTCGTCTTTTTAAAAAAAATATTTTTTTTAGTTTGCTCCCGGTTCGCGTACCCGAACGCTAACCAGGAAGCGTACCAAAAGAAATAGAGGATGCTAGAGTGCTAAACATTCTAGCAATTTTTTTTAAAAGGGAAGGTAGTTCTGAAAATAACTTTTTTTATTATTTTTGATGTTTTATATATTTTTTGTGTTTTTTTTGAGGAAGGGGAAACAAAAACTGATTTGCTTTAAAGGGCTCAACAGGAGCAACAAAAAAAAAATTACTTTCTAGGACGTTTTGGACATTGATGATTTTCATATGATCTATTTATTAAAGTAATACTCATCTCTCTGCATGAAATTAATTTTCCACATGCTACACAAGTCAATCTCATCTGCCCAAAGTTCTTTTGCAGATTTGGGACCGTTTCCCTTGCCTCTGACTCACTTATTGCTAATTATTTTTCAAAAAAGAGGGATGAAGGAGAAGTGATCGATTGATCAACGGACACCGTTTACCACTCAGGGGAGTGGAAGGTCCAGTCACAGCATGTGCCCGTATCAAGGGTTACAACAAGGAGGGGTTGCTGGACTGTTCCTAGGCGTGACTAAGGGAAAAGCTAACTGGCGTGACCAAAGGTGTAAGTGTAACACCCAAGGGCATCCATTTTGTTGGATGGATTTGCCTCACACACCCCGAAGGATGTCATGCTTCATCATCGGCGGTTGCTCCTCGTCGGGGAGGCGGTGCAATCCCCGACGGGCTCACCTCAAAGAGGGGCTCTTTAGCGGAGATCTTTTTCCAACAGCCTTATGGTGAGGTGTGGGTGTGTGGGCAGGGAGGTATGTGATAGTGAAAAGGGATATTTAAAATGTAGCTAGGGGTACCGGAATCAACTTTATTCTGGGGGTCCCTAGCTGCAATTAAAACCAGGGGGCTAGCTCACTAGGAGTCAACGAGTAAAGTCAGGTGAACCTAGATGGGGCTAGTGGTGAAGACGGTCGACATGTTTCTCGCTGTGGGCAATAGTTACCCGCGATTCATCAGGACCTATAACAAGGTGATTTACAACATGCTGGTGTCATGTGTGAGTTTGTGTGTGTTTTACCTCTGTGGGAGTTGTCCTATGCCTATCTGTCAAGAACTAACAGCCACCAGAGGGGTCGGCGGGATAAGGCATCAAGGATGAGTCCATAGGTTAAAACTCTAATCTCTTGTGCCTTGGCTGCATGACCTACCCTTCTCCGCCGAGCTCGAGTAGATCTACTCGAGCTCGGCGGAGAAGGGTAGATCTCCGCCAAAGAGCCCCTCTTTGAGGTGAGCCCGTCGGGGATTGCACCGCCTCCCCGACGAGGAGCAACCGCCGATGATGAAGCATGACATCCTTCGGGGTGTGTGAGGCAAATCCATCCAACAAAATGGATGCCCTTGGGTGTTACACTTACACCTTTGGTCACGCCAGTTAGCTTTTCCCTTAGTCACGCCTAGGAACAGTCCAGCAACCCCTCCTTGTTGTATCACTTATTGCTAAGTCATTGGTGGATGTTTTTGCCGGTCGGGGGTTATCCACCAAATCTTGAAGTTGTGCTTTAGAATAATTAAGAGGGTGCCAACTCTCCATATGCCAATGCATGGTATGATTTCCATAGCTATATTTTTTTTCGGTCCCTCTCAAGAGTTTTTTTTTGCAGATGAGGCAGGTAACGTACCTGGCATTAACTTTATTTTCATGAGAAGGAAAAGAAAAAAATTGCCACATAAAATTCACTTTCACATGGGACGTTCTTGGCATTTCTTTCAGAAAGCCACTTGTCCCTTGCTCCTGTTCCTCGTCTTCCTCTTCTTCTTCTTCCTGGTCGAAGATGACCTGGCTAGTTGGTCCTCTCTTCTTTGGTGGTGGTGGAGGTGGTGGAGATCCACCAGCTGCAGCTAATACAAATGCCATGTCTTAGCAAACAAAAACAGGTCTTTCTCTCATAAAAATGAAAGTCGGAGTGAGGAAAAAGGTGGGACTTTCATCATTTGAGAAAAGAAAATGTTCTAAACCAATGAAAAGTGTTTATTTTACCGCATATAATCAAGCGTTCCATCATTAGGAAACTAAAAGTAAAATGAACCAATGAAAAGTTTTAAGAACTAGTCACATGACCTGTTATGCTTACGTTCCGCGTTCTGCGCCGCGCCTCGGATCGATTCCAGGGCTTTACGTTTCGCGCCTTGGTTCGCGTTCCAGAACGCTTCCAGGTGCACTAACGCAGCACGTCATAAGGGGCATTACGTAGTAACGCGATATGTTGCGTTTACAGGACGCGGAACGTTTACCGGTTCGCGGACCGGCAGCGAAACAAGAAAAAATATTTTAAACTATAATATAAATTGAATTAAAAAATATAATACAAATATATATAAAATATATTTGTGAATTAGAATAAGAATATATGTTACAGCTATAGATATTAGCTTTTAAAAAACCAATGAAATTCACTGAAAAAACCATAGGTTATAGACCATATATAGTTAGGGATTAGCATTTACAAAACCAAGAAAATTCACTGAAAAAACCATTGGTTATAGACCATATATAGTTAGGGATTAGCATTTACAAAACCATAATTTACTCGCACAAAACCATAGAAATTTGCATATATAGTTAGTTGCAATAACTATATATCGCGCACCTGCAATCCACTGCTGATGATGTCACATATTACATCATTCATGACATGGTCAGTGACATCACTGATGACATCACTGATGACATATCAAATGACATCACTGAGTAAATTATGGTTTTGTAAATGCTAATCCCTAACTATATATGGTCTATGTATATGTATGTATATGTATGTAACAGGGTCGCTAGTGATCAGCGGCGCCTATATAGCGTGTTTGTGGTGGGCGTGGCCTCGTCAAGGGGCGTGTCCGTGCTTCGCGCCGGTGACGGCGGGGGAAGCCTTTTTGTTGCTTTGCAGTCCGAGTCAGCGATAATATCCGCTGCGCGGGTACTTTCAGCAACGTGGATTGAGGTAGGCGAGTTCAGAAGATTTTTTAAAACACACAGAGTTAAAGTGACACTCAAAGTTTAAAATTAGTGCTGGCCCAGCTCCCGGCTTCCGCCTCAGGAGACACGAATGATAACAGGGTCGCTAGTGATCAGCGGCGCCTATATAGCGTGTTTGTGGTGGGCTTGGCCTCGTCAAGGGGGCGTGTCCGTGCTTCGCGCCAGTGACGGCGGGGGAAGCCTTTCTGTTGCTTTGCAGTCCGAGTCAGCGATAATATCCGCTGCGCGGGTACTTTCAGCAACATGGATTGAGGTAGGCGAGTTCAGAAGATTTTTTAAAACACACAGAGTTAAAGTGACACTCAAAGTTTAAAATTAGTGCTGGCCTGGCTCCCGGCTTCCGCCTCAGGAGACACGAATGATAACAGGGTCCCTAGTGATCATTGGCGCCTATATAGCGTGTTTGTGGTGGACGTGGCCTCGTCAAAGGGCGTGTCCGTGCTTCACACCGGTGACGGCGGGGGAAGCCTTTCTGTTGCTTTGCAGTCCGAGTCAGCGATAATATCCGCTGCGCGGGTACTTTCAGCAACGTGGATAGAGGTAGGCGAGTTCAGAAGATTTTTTAAAACACACAGAGTTAAAGTGACACTCAAAGTTTAAAATTAGTGCACGCCTAGCTCCCGGCTTCCGCCTCAGGAGACACGAATGATAACAGGGTCGCTTGTGATCAGCGGCGCCTATATAGCGTGTTCACCAACTTCTTTGAAGATAAAGTCACTAAGATTGAGCACTCACTAGACATTAACCTTAATCCCTCCTGCACAATCCCAACCCAAGAAACCGAAGCCAACACACGCATGCTCCCCGTGAAAGCCTGGGAATCCTTCACTCCATACCGGAAGATGAGATTCTTATACTGATCTCCACCTCCAAACCCGCCTCTCACACACTCAATCCTCTCTGGGGAGAGGTGTGGCACCGCAGCCAGGGTGACTGTGACTCTGGGCAGTAGCTTGCGTAATCTTCCCGACAGTGCCTAGAGACGCTAACGGGTGATGGTTTTACGCTTTACAAATTTGGATTATTATTATTATAACGACCCAACTGACCAAAAAGCTGAAAATCTCCCTAGCTCCATTCTGGAGCAAGATCATAAACAGCTCCTTCAGAACTGGCGTCATACCTGACTACCTCAAAGTCGGCCAAGTCACGCTACTACTGAAAAAACCTGGCCTGCACCCTAATGATCTGAACAACTTCAGACCCGTCCCCACTTAAAAATCCTCCTATCAAAAATCCTCAAAAAGTGCATTCTACTTCAACTGACTGAGCACATAAATAACATCAACCTTCTAGATCACTACCAATCAGGCTTTAGAAAAGGCTGTAGCACAGAGACCCAAATCTATCTGGAAACCTCCTCCATTGAAGACATTCAGAGACTAAATAACACTCTCAAATAAGTCCAACACTGGCTATCCATCAATTACCTCAAACTCAATCAAGAAAAAAGCGAAATCCTCCTCATCTCCAACAAGGAAGAAAACTTTCAAATCATGGAATAGCTAAAAGCAATTGATGCACTCAACAGTAATCTTACTCTGGCCAACTCTGTAAAATTATTAGGAATCAGCCTAGACCCTAAACTTGACATGGACGAACACATCAGGAACACTGCAAGAAGTGCCTTCCTCAATCTTAAGCTTCTCAACAAAAGAAAACCCCTCATCTCGCCCACAGACCTCCAACAAGCCAGTCAATCACTGGTGATATTGAGACTTGACTATGGAAATGCAATCCTCACCAGGACAATAAAATCCCACCTGGACCCCCTCAAAATTACTCTCAATGGAGCAGGCAGAATGGTCACCGTATTCAAGAAATTTGATTACATCTTACCATCACTCAGAGAACTAAAATGGCTCCCAGTAGGAATGTGTGCTAGCTTCAGAACTGCCTGCTTCACCCACAAAGCCCTGCACACAGGGAAACCTGAATATCTGGACTCCAATCTCAAAAATGCCAGCCAAATTAGGAACCTCAGGAGCTCCCACTGCCTACTTCTCATCCCTATGAAAACTAAAAAAAATACTACACAATCCTTCACTGGAAACGCACCCAAAATCTGGAACTCCATCCTAGCAGATATTAGGACTATCCCGTCTTTTGTAAAATTAGAAAGACTCCTAAAAGACCTCTTTCTCAACCGTGCCTTCCCGAATCGATAACCATCGCTGCAGTGCATGCTCTCCACACTTCCATGACACTTTGTCACTAAGACCTACCTCCTCGAAACGCTCCAACTCCTCTCCTCATTCACCTGTTATTCCTCCAAAGACTACATGCAATCAGCGAGGTTCCGCAGAACTTCCTTGCCTCAATGTGGCACTGCACACTGGGACTTCCAAATTAACATGTATACCTATGCCATATTTTGTGATCCCTGCATTATAACTGTTGTAAAGCGATCCAATACCATCAGGTATGCTCAGCGCTTCATAAAACTCATTAATAAATAAATAAATAAAGAAGGAAGGGTAATATTCCTCAGGTCAGTAATTAAAGTCAAAGTTTAAGATGACACACCACATATCGGTAAAAGTAAAGAGTTCAGTACTGCAGATCACTAAGAAAAGTCAGAAGGAATAGTGGTGTGCCTCAATTCAGTAAAAGAACACAGAGGGAGCAGAGGGATGGTTGACATACCTCAGATCAGTAATAAAAGTTAGAAGGAAGGTTTCTGTGCCGCTGATTACTAATAGACGTCTGAGGGTGACATATCTCAGGTCAGTAATAGAAGTTAAACGGAAGGGTGATGTGTTTCAGGTCAGTAACAGAAATCAGAGGGACAATATTCTAGGATGCAGTGAATATTATAGTATTGAATATCAAAACATTCCTCAAGGGGCAGGCTCTCGGGCTCATCATGCTGAAATGATTCAGTGGTGTTTCCATCCTCCTAGCACCACCCCAAGCACAGTTATGGGCAAAATACAATGCCAAGCAAAGGCCCAGCAAAGCATTATGGGACAATATTCTAGGGTGCAGTGAATATTATAGTATCCAATATGAAAACATTCCTCAAGGGGCAGACTCTCTGGCTCAGCTGAGAGCTAATAACATTCCTCAAGGGGCATCTAAAACACTATGAGCCAAATAGACTTCTCAGATCCGGCCAAAAGAAACCCATCAGGGTCCCGAGATTCAGGAGAGCCAACTGGGGCGGAAGACGCTTCTTGGTACACACAGCAAGAATCTGGAATCAACTACCACTAGTCATAAAAATCAGCCCATTTTTGAAATCCTTTAGAAAGGAAGTTAAAACATGGCTTTTCTCTGCAGAGCTCTAATCAACATCTTCAAGAGCCAGTGGTATATCTCAGCGCCAAGACGCCTTCGGGCATTCGCGCACTCTACAAATAGATAAATCAAATCAAATCAAATCATAAATCATACTATAATATTCACTAAACTCTAGAATCTCGCCCCATATTGCTTTGCTGGGCCTTTAGTTGGCATTGTATTTTTGCCCATAACTTTGCCTGGGGTGGTCCTAGGAGGATGGGACCATCTCAATCATTGAGCATGATATGCTCTTTGTGTTCAAGGCACCTGCTTGGTCCTCCCCTAGGTTAGGGGGGGACCCAAAATTTATTTATTTATTTATTTATTTGCGGGTTTATAACGCGCTAGGATCACCTCCCGAAGGAGTATCTCCGCGCCTTTGGCATCCTTCCTACACATATACAGTGAGTAAAATCCTATCTAGTAATTTTGGAATAGAAAGGTTTTTAATTGTTTCCTAAGAGGAAGAAATTCCTTACAGAGTCTTAAAGAAACTGGGAGGCTGTTCCACAGCATTGGACCCGCAATTGAGAGGGCTCTGCCACCCTGTCTGGTCTTTTTTGCTCTTGGGACCTGCAACAGAGCTTGTTCACTGGATCTTAAAGAACATAAAGGTTTATAGGGGAGAAATGTATTCCTCAAATACCCAGGGCCTTTCTTCTGAAGACACTTGTGTATTATGCAGCAAGTCTTATATTTCACCCTTTGCTTGACAGGAAGCCAATGCAGGGTGCTCAAGAGGGGTTTGGAGGGAGTGCGAGGGGGCTGGTTTAGAACAAGGCGGGCCGCAGTATTTTGGACTACCTGTAACCTGGCAATTACTCCCTCATTAGTTGATAGAAGCAGCCCATTACAGTAGTCCAAACGACTCAATACCAAGGCCTGCACTAACGTCCTTCTGGTAGAGTCAGGGAGTAAGGGGAACACTTTCCTTAACATTCTGATGACATTCTGCTCACCACTTGATTACTGTGTTGCTTCAGGGATAGCTCCTGGTCCATACGCACACCGAGATTTTTTACCACCTGTTTAGGCTCCGGGACAGGTCCCAAATCCTGTGGCTACCAGTCAGGGGACCACAGGAGTTTAACCTCACCGTACAGTATCACTTCCGTTTTGGCAACATTACATTGCAGGAACTTAGATGCCATCCAGTGGGCCACTGCCTTCATCCCCTGGGAGAAGGAGTTCCTCACCATCACCTTTCTCTTTGACTGATATTTTTCAATGCTCACTTTTGTGAGTTAGTTACATGCTTTGTAGCATGTAAAGATAAAATTGCTTTATCAATGACATTTTTGTGCAGTAGCTTATTCCAGAATACTTGTATGAACTCCGTTGTCGTATGTTAACAAATGTTTTATCAACAAATCTCACATACCTCTGGTAAAAAGAAAAGTAACCATGCATGCTAAAATACATATGGCCATCTCACTAAATTAAAAATATAGCAAGCAGTGCTTCTAGTTAAACAATTAATAATGATATTTTTTCATTTTAAAATGCATATAGTCATCTCATGAAAATAAAAAATAGCAAGCAATGAGAGACGTGATGATTTTGGGGTCCTTCCTAATCTAGGGAGAGGACCAAGCAGATGCCTTGAACAAAAAGAGAAAATCATGCTGAAATGATTCGGTGGTGGTTCCATTCTCCTAGGACCACCCCAAGCACAGGTGTGGGCAACAATACAATCCCAACCAAAGGCCCTGCAAAGCATTATGGCGCAATATTCTAGAGTACAGTGAATATTATAGTAACTATTCAATATCAAAACACTCCTCCAGGGGCAGACTCTTGGGCTCAGCTGAGAGCTAATATTATAACATTCATTAAATTCTAGAATCCCACCCCATAATGCTTTGCTTGGCCTTTGGTCGGCATTGTATTTTTGCCCATAACTTTGCTTGGGGTGGTCCTAGGAGGGTGGGTCCACCACTGAATAGTTCAGCATGATATGCTCTTTGTGGTCAAGGCACCTGCTTGCCCTCCCTCTAGTTAAGCGGTGACCCCAAAATCATCACCTCTCTCATTGCTTGATGTTTATTAAGTTCACTTTTGTGAATTGGTTATATGCTTTTTGTTATGTAAATGTAAAGTTGATTGCCCAATTGTTATGGGTACAGTAGGTTAAGGTAGCTCCATTGTGTAGTGGGATCGGAATTCTTGCATGAATTCTGTGAATTCAATGAAATGCATAATTACCAAATACCCGCATCTGCTAGCTGAGTGGAGTTCATTGTCCAGGGTTAACTTAAACTAGCAGTTTGTGTGGACTGGCGTTTGGCTGGCGGTGTGTGTGGACTTGTGCTTGGCTGGTGGTGTGCATGGAATAGCACATGGCTGGCATTGTGCGTGGACTGGCCTTTTGCTCTCGTGTGTGTGGACTGGCATTTGACTGGCGGTGTGTGAGTAGTGACTTGCTGCGGGTCTCTGCTGATTGTTCCACCTAAATTTGATGGTTGCATTATATTCTGGCTAGGGAAACTTTGGGAAATCCATGCAAGCCACACCCCCATGGAATTCATCGGGAGTCTAGCTTTTAGCAATGTCTGGGTTTGGTAAGTTTCTCTAGATGGCAGCCGAGCCCGAGACCAAATTTGCAGGTGACCCCTTGCAAAACCAGGTCATTTTGTGATAGATAGTTTTGATGTCTCCCCAATACTTTTTGGACCCCTAACCATCACGGGTAAGCCTGGGCGGTGAACTACGCTCTGTTCGCAGCATTTTATGCACTCTCCACCCTGCACAGCTCTCGGAGTTCTGAAAAATGTTAAGTTGGTGAGTGAGGAAAATCCAAAACTAGACCGCTTTGCTGCAAGATTTCTCAACACCGGCGGTCGCACATGATTACAACGGCTGGTATTGAGAAACCTTCCATTCATGTTGAGGAAGCTCCTGCTCAAGTAGAACTTCTATCAAGCAGCAGAAAGAAGCAGCACCATCTTGCACAGTGGGAAATGCCATTCGCACAGATTTGTATAGCACGGGACAAACACCCAGCACTAAAAATCATCCCTAACGATGCAAGGTAACCCACTCTGCCGCTCGCAGAACTCCACAAACTCCTCTCAGGCTTAATCACGGGTACTTGGCCGACCCACAAAAGTGAGGTACCATTTTTATAGGAGGCCTGGCGAAATAATTGGTGGTAGGATATTTGTATCATCCGAGTAGAAATGTGAAGAAAATGTTATATATTAGCTACCTTTGGCTGGCGGTGTGTGGACCTGTGTTTGGCCGGCAGTGTGTGAGTATTGACATGCTGCCGGTCTCTGCTGATGTTTTTACCTAAATTTGATGTTTACATGATATTCTGGCTAGGAAAATGATTGGAGATCCACTCGTGACACCTCTCTACACACCCCCAGTTGTCAAGTTTTCAGAAAAGTTTGTGTTTGGTACGTTTCACTAGATGGCCGCCGAGCCCTATACAAAAATAACACAGGCAAATCCCTTTTTGTGATTGATAATTTTGAAGTCTCTACAGTAGGTTTTGGGCTGTTTCATGTTAAGGGCACAAGGCCTACTCACACAAGTGAGGTACCATTTTTATTTTGAATTTTGGGGGAGTGCTGGGTGGGTGGAAGTTTGTGGGTTTCAGAACTTTCCACCACAAAAATGTGCAGAAAATGTGTGTGTTCTTTTTTTATATTGAGGTTTTCAAGTTATTCTGGGTAACAAAACCTAGTGGAAGTCACACATGTCACCCTATCCTAGATTCCCCGAGTTGTAGTTTTTTCACATATTTTCTTGGTTTTCCTCGGTATTGGCTGAGCTAGAGTCCAAAATCCACAGCTAGGTACCGAAAAAAGTATCTGTTTTCACTGAAAAAATATGATGTGTCCGCGCTGCATTTTGGGCAGGCTCCTGATGAGATTATTAGGCCTACCAACAAGTGAGGTACCACTTTTATTGAGAGACTTGGGGGATGCTGAGTAAGCATGGGCGAATTTTGCGAATCTGGCGTTCGCGAATTTTGCGAATTTGCGAACTCGCAATCCGCAAAATCCGCGAATTCTCGCAAATTTGCGGATTTTTTTTGTGTTCGCAAGGATTTTTGCCAGTTCGCAAGGATTTCTGCCAGTTTGCGAGTGTTTTGTACTAGTTCGCAATTGCGAACTTACATGTCGGCTCGCAACGGTCACGATTATGTTGTTTCTACGTCTGGTTCATCATCACAGGTTCCCAGCACCCTCTGTTTCACCCCTGCCACCCTCTGTTTCACCCATGCGACCCTCAGGTACATCAATGCCACCCTCTGGTTAATCATCACTGTAGATTATGAGGGGAAAAAGCAAGCACACCTGCCTGCTTCAACTGACATGAATTAATTTGGGGTTGATTTATTAATGTGTCACTGTTTTAAAATTACAGTCTGGCACCTGCTTCCTTATCTGTAATTTGCTTTCTGTTGCAGTGCAATTTTTTTTTCCAGGACCTTTGTGGCCTACTTGTAGCTATTCTATGAGCCTGCTGTGAGGGTCAGAGCAGGGTCATACAATTGTTGCAACTAGCAACTGAACTCTGGAGGGGCCCTTGTCAGGAAGCACTACAGGGAATGGTTACAAATGATGAGTTTGAACTTTTGAACCTGCTGAATGCTTTCTCTTTTGCAAAACTCGTTTTTCTCCAGAACAGCATTACAGCAACTGTAATGCCCCAAACAAGCTTATATGAGAAAGTTGATTTCTAATCCAAAAGTTATCCAAAGAAAATCAAAAGGCCTCTAATCCAAAAAAGTGCAGGCAAATGTCAACCTGAGGAGTTATTCTGATAAAAATCATTATTTTCAGAAGGTCTATGCTGCTTGCTAGTAGATTTCTTGTGCAGAATTGCAAATTTTGTAAATTCGCAAGTGCGAGATTGTTGCTGCCCGCCGCACCTACATGTTCGCAATTGCGAACTTACACCGCACGCCGCAAAATTGTATCACCAAGAAAAAAAAATCCGCTGCGTGCGAATTTGCGGATTTTCGGTAAATTCACGGGCGTTCGCGGATTGCGAATTTACCGAAAATCCGCAAAATCCGCGAGAGGAACGGTTTTTCCGCCCATGCTTAATGCTGAGTGCATTGAAGTTTATGGCTTCCCATATATTGCAGAATTATCCATCACAGAAATGTGAGGAAAATGTGTTTTTTTAAAGATATCGAGGTTTGCAAGGGATTCTGGATAAAGAACCTGATAAGAGCCACACAGATAAGCCCCATACTCGCTTCCCCAGGTTGTCTAGTATAAAAATATGTACAGGTTTGCTATGTTTTTCTAGGTGCTGTCTGAGCTAGAGTGCAATAAAATTACAAGTGTACCCAATGCACTCAAAGATAAAACAATGTTCAATGACATTCAAACACACAAATAATGCATAAAGCGACAGAAGGATGTGGAATTTCCAATGGTTGAGTAGTCCGGTGGAGTCCTTTATTAAGTAAAACAGCCAGCCGACACGTGTTCCATCGCTATTGCGAATCCTCAGGGCTATATGTGGCTGTGTTGTATCAGTAGGTCGCTCTGCTGGTGATACTTCCGACCCAGCCGGGCCCTTGACCGTTGATAAAAGGTATCAATGAAGTTACTGTGGACCCCTGTATCTGTTAATGTTCCTTAGTCTCGTTGTTGTAGAATTTATTGTCCAAACAATAAATTGCTTAAAATACACTCAGGCGTGAGAGATATCAGTGTCTCTCGGGGAAAGGCGCTACTATTGCACGCTCCGGATCGGGTACGACCCACTTCTGTATATCACACCCGAATCCGGTTTGTATAGTCTGTGCCGCCGCATATTCCTCAGGGTGGTGATCTCACCCAGTTGCACCGCCCCATTGGCTTAGTTACTATCAGCGTGTTTATATTAGGTTGTGCACCCAGTGTCCTTTACTGACTAAAAGCCTGAGCTAGAGTGCAAAACCAACAGCTAGGCAAATTGTGAAAACAAGGTCAGTTTTCACTAGACAAATGTGACGTGCGTTTTGGGCCATTTCCTGCCATGTACACTAGGCCTACCCACAAAAGTGACGCACCATTTATTCGAGAGACTTGTGGGAATGCTGGATGGATGGAAGTTTGTGACTCACCACAAATTGCAGACCTTTCCATCACAGAAATGTGCGGAAATTTTTTTTTGTTTTACAAACATTGAGTTTTTGCAAGGGCTTCTGGGAAACAAAACATGGACACATGTCACACCATCCTGTGTTTCCTTAGGTGTCTAGTTTTAAACAATTTACATGTTTGCTAGGTTCCCCAGGTGCGGGCTGCCCTAGAGTCCAAAATCCACAGCTAAGCACATTGCAAAAAAAGGGTCAATTTTTACTGTACAAATGTGATGTGTCCATGTTGCGTTTTGGGCCATTTCTTATTGCAGGCAGTAGGCCTACTCACACAACTGAAGTACCAATTTAATCGGGAAGTTTGGGGGAATGCTGGGTGGGTGGAAGTTTCTGGTTCCCTGCAGATTCCAGAGTTTGCCATCACAGAAATATGCAGAAAATATTTGTTTTTTTAATAATGCGGTTTGCAAGGGATTGTGGATAAGAGATCCTAGTGAGAGCAAAAAATGTCACCCTATCTTAGATTCCTCTGGGTGTAGAGTTTTAAAAAATTTGCAATGTTTTCTAGGTTTCCCTAGATGTTGGCTGAGCTAGAGTCCAAAATCCACAGCAAGGCCCATTGCAAAAAAACGTAGGGGGCATATTCTCAAGGAGCTATTGCCGAGTTATCAGCACTTAATCGCATCCAAATTGGCAATACATTTATCGTCCCATTCACAAGCTGGTGCAAAAAGCCAATATCACCTGTTTTCCGGCGAAAGCATCCTCAAAAAACATTGCCACAGATGACCCCGGCAACTATCACTAAAGATTTGCAGAGAAGGCATTACTGAGCAAAAAGCTGCAAAAACACCATACCTCAAATTTCTCAACGACCAGCCTGATCCGCGATAAGATCACAAAACAGATTAAAAGGTGCATTAGTAGCGGGAAATTAACACCTGCTCTGACCTGGTGCAAAGTCGGACTACAACCAGCACCAGAAAAGGGAGCCATGACCACAGCCACACCTGAAGAACAACATATACCATGGAACCAACAATAAATGCAGCTGGGAGACCCAACAAGGCCCCAGCACCTCCCGCCACCACCCCCAGGACCACCCATGAACCTCCCCCCCTCCCAGACAAACACTAAGGCAGTGCAGACAAAGACAGTGACCTCCTGAAAATGCACTAACCCCACAGGCCCAACACCAGAGAATGTTTGCCCTCCTGCTGCTGTATGAAACCCCAGCAGGGGACGGCTGGACAATAGGTTTCTTGTTACCGGGAGGTGTGGCCACCTCACATACAGGCTTTAGTGTATTGGGGCTGGGTGGGTGCACTCTGAGAGTGCTTTCATGTCGCCCCTGGGGGCCCATTTGGTGTCCCTGTGCATAGTCCAGCTCAAACCGGTCGCAGGATCTAACAGCCCCTCCTCTTGCATGAAACTGGACAAAGGACATGGGCGTAGCCACCCCTCTGTCCTGACCCTCCCATAGATGGGTCCCCAGAGTTTGTCCCAAGTCTTCCTTGGATAGAAAGAAGTTACCCCTGACTGCAGGACTTTAGATTTCACCTGGATTATACTCTGCTACAGAAACCAAGTATCCTTCGATGATCTACGCTCTGCAGGACAACTGAAGAATCTCCCTTCGAGTAAAGGAGTAACTCCCCTGCAAAGCAGGCACCTCAACGCATCCGACCGGTTTGCATCAACACAGCTCCTGAAGGACTCCAAAGAATTTGCAACACAGGAGGTGGGTTTCTATGCTTTTCTGAGGCTGGCAAGTGCTCTTAGCAAACCTTACACCCGCAGCCCTTGTGGGGACTGTGAAACCCGTACTCCTGGACACTGTGAATATTTGCAGCAGCATATGCTTTATGGCGATCTCTGAGGCTATGCTTTGGGTTACTTGTAGTCCAGAAACGAGAAGGGATTCCACCAAAGATTACCGGCCTACACTCCACAAGTGTTCCGTGGGCTGGTTTTTTGTGATTCCTCTTGAGGTCTCTTTGCGATCCCTGGTCTGTCAACCTGTGGGTCTCTGAGAAGGGAACTTTAACTTTCAAAGGGCTTTCCTGGTTGCTCCTGATGTTCTTTGACTCTCCATTGCTTGGGGAGTCCCCAAGACCTTGCTGGTCCTCACCGAAGCATCTTTTTTCTGACCTCATGGGTTTTAGTTGCCAATGCTTGTTGGTCTCCAATCCGGACACTGACCCCCGAGCACTCAACATCCTGCGTGAGAAAGCTCACCCTTAGACTTTGGTCATCATCAACGTCTTCTGGGCCCCTTGGCTGAAGAGTCAAGCTTCACCTCATCTCACCTGAAGCACCCGACATAGGTGGGCATTCGTATACCGAGTCCCGGGTTACTGGCAAATGATTCAGACTCTGCCCCCTCTGCTTTCATGTTCTTCTCAGCTCTGATCCAGGCTTTTATCACCAGGACACTTTTCCTCCTCACAGCAGCAGCACTTTGCAGCATCACGCCTCAGAAAACAACGAAGATTCCTGACACCATTCGAAACCTATGCACCCGGCTTAGGTAACATGAGTACCCCGGTGTCACATGGGTAATGACCTTAGAACCTTCTAAGTTTGAAATGGTGTGCTCAAGTCCTATCCTAAGTGTTATTCTTTAATATTCCAACTACAACTTTCCCATAGGATTGTACGGAGCTTGCAGCTATGTTCTAACACTGCACACGTCCCTAGTGGGTCCCCCTGGGTCACTACCTTGGGTGGTTCCTTGGGGTCCCAGCTCAAGGCACTGTATCCAGTCAATTTGTGGTTGTTATACCACTTTTTAATATATGGTTGTGTCTCCCCCTTGGGCCCACTGTGTATTGTGCTATTTACTGTCTTTCTAGTACTGTAGTATTGTGTGCCTTGTTCTCTAATCTCATAAAGAGGTTAGTAGAGAGTGTTTAGTAATAAATAAATATCTTTTATATATACCTTGTGTGGTTCTCCTTTCATTTGGTCATTCTGGAGCTTATAATCTGGTAAATCAAGCTGGTTTACATTCCTTTGAGACTTAGCCTGAAGGCTGCTCTCCACAGCTACCACTAGGATATCTTTCAATAAAGGTTGTCTTTAACCTAATCATCAATAAGGGTCATTTGGACTGGTACAAGGTGCCCACTATAACTAGTGGACAGCAAATACCAGGGCAACTTCTCACAGTACTGGTTTGCTAAATTTCCCTGGCTGCCGGATGAGCTAGGTCGCAAAATCGACAGCAAGGCAAATTGAGAAAAAAGGGTCCGTTTTCACTAGACAAATATGATGTGTTCATGTTGCATTTTAGGCCTTTTCCTGTCATGTCCACTAGGCCTTCTCACAGAAGTGACATACCATTTTTAAAGAGAGACTTGGGGAATTTCTAGGAGGGTGGAATTTTTGACTCCATACCTATTCCAGACCTTTCCATCACAGAAATGTGCACATTTTGTTTTCACAAAATCTGAGTTTTGCAAGGGATTCTGGGTAACAGAACCTGGTGAGAATCACACAAGTCACCCCATCCTGAAATTCCCTTGGTATATAGTTTTTGAAAATGTTCAGGTGTGCTAGGTTTTCAAAGGTGCCAGCTGAGCTAGGAACCAAATCCACTGCTAGGCACATTGTGAAACAAGCATTGAAAATGCATTCTGTCTTGCAGTTGTTTTAGTTAGAGCTGATGGCATTGTAAATGGCACTGTTATTATCTATGTGTTATGGAATGTATATAGTGTGTAGTGGAATTATGTGTGTTGAACTGGATTAGTTAGTTGTGTAAATGTGTGGCATGGAATTCTGTGGTGTGGATTGGATTAGTGTAGTGGAACTATGTGGATAGGTAACATATGGTATTGAGTGTACTGTAATCATGTGGATGGGATTGTGTGTATGGAGTCAAGAAAAGCAGAGTAGAATTGAGTGGAGTGAGGTCAAGCAGAGTGGATTGGAGCAAAGCAGGTCAAGTAAAGCAAAGTGTTGTGGAGTAAAGCTGAGTGGCGTGGAGTGGAGAGGAGAAAAACAAAGTGGCATGGAGTAAAGCAGAGTGGTGTGGAGTGGAGTTGAGTGGAGTGGAGTAAAACAGAGTGAAGTAGAGCAAAGCAGAGTGGCAATGAGTGGAGTGGAGTGAAGATGAGTGACATGGAGTAAAGAAGGGGAGAATGGAGCAGAGTGGAGGGGAGTAACGCAGAGTGGAATGAGGTAAGGCAGAGTAGCAAGGAGTAAAGCAGAGTGGGGTGGAGTAAAGTAGAATAGAGTAAAGTAAAGTGGGGCGGAGTAAAGCAGAGTGGCGTGGATTAGAGTGGGGTTGAGTGGAGTAAAACAGAGGGAAGTAGAGCAAAGCAGAGTGGCAATGAATGGAGTGGAGTGAAGATAAGTGACATAGAGTAAAGAAGGGAGAATGGAGCAGAGTGGAGGGGAGTAACGCAGAGTGGAATGAGGTAAGGCAGAGTAGCAAGGAGTAAAGCAGAGTGGGGTGGAGTAAAGTAGAATAGAGTAAAGTAAAGTGGGGCGGAGTAAAGCAGAGTGGCGTGGATTAGAGTGGGGTTGAGTGGAGTAAAACAGAGGGAAGTAGAGCAAAGCAGAGTGGCAATGAGTGGAGTGGAGTGAAGATAAGTGACATAGAGTAAAGAAGGGAGAATGGAGCAGAGTGGAGGGGAGTAACGCAGAGTGGAATGAGGTAAGGCAGAGTAGCATGGAGTAAAGCAGAGTGGGGTGGAGTAAGTTGGAATAGAGTGAAGTAAAGTGGGGTGGATTAAAGCAAAGTGATGTGGGGTAAAGTAGAGCGTCAATGAGTTGGGTGGAGTAAAGCTGAGTGTCATGGACTAAAGCAGAGTATATGGAGCAGAGTGGGGTAAAGCAGAGTGACATTGAGTGGAGTGAGGTAAAGCAGAGTGACGTGGAGTAAAGCTGAGTGGCTTTTAGCAGAGTGTTGTGGACTAAAGTGGGGTGGAGTAAAGCTGAATGGAGCAGCGTGAAGTGGAGTAAAGTAGACTGGATTAAAGCAGAGATGCATTGAGAGGAGTCGGAGTTGATGAAAGCAGAGTGGGCCAGAGTAAAGTGGAATGGCATTGACCAGAGTGGTGTGGAGTAAAGCAGAGTGGTGTGTAGTAAAGCAGAGTGGAGTAAAACATAGTGGAGAAGAGCAATTCTGAGTGGAGTTGAGCAGAGTGTTGTTGAGTAAACCAGCATGGGGTGGTGTAAAGCAGAGTGGAGTAAAGTGGAGCAGAGTAAAGTGGAGTGGCATGGAGTAAAGCAGCGTGGCATTGAGCAGAGTGGAGTGAAGTGAAGTAAAGCAGAGTGTAGTGGAGTAAATCAGAGTGACATTGAGTGGAGTGGAGTGGAGTAGAGGAATACTGGATCCGTGGCAGTTTTTGGCTCCCCACAGATTCCAGAACTTTCCATCACAGAAATGTGTATAAAATGTGCGACAGAACCTGGTGTGAGCCATATAAATCACCTGATCATGTATTTCTCTAGTTATCAACTTTTCAACAATGTACAGGTTTGCTAGTTTTCCATAGGTTCCCACTGAGCTAGAGTCCAAAATCCGCAGCTAGGCACTTTGCAAACAAAGGGTCAGATTTCAGTGGAAAAATGTGACATGTCCGCATTGCGTTTTGGGCTGTTTTTTGGTCATGGGCATCAGGGCTACACACAAAAGTGAGGTATCATTTTTATTTGGAGACTTAGGAGAACACAGAATAGTAAAACCCATGTATTACCAATTGAATTGCTGTGCAATTTTGCATCCCAGATGTAAGAGCGTGTAAAAAGTAAGTAATTTTCAAAATTGCCCTTTAACTCACATGCTACTACTGGCACCCACAAATTCGGAGTTTTGCATGTACCCACTGCAACTAAACTCCATATGTTGTACCCATTTCAAAAATACATAGGTTTCTTTGATAGCTACCTTTCACACTTTATATTTTACCAAATGAATTGTAGTACAGTGGGCTGCACTAACGTTATAAAAATGTTAATATTGCCAAAATTTCTGTACTTTTATAGGACAATACCGTTATTTTTTTAGATAAAATGGTTTAATGATCAGGAAAAAATCCTGAACAGATTTATTCGGGCCCATGGTAAGACCCGTAGGGCAAATCGCTTTATGTCTCTGCCTAGAGAGAGGGGTGGCTGGGGGGTGCCCGATTTTAGATTATACTACTGGACATCTGCACTGCAATATATGCGGGGACTGATAGGTGGGGGTGGCGTAGAGGTCAGAACAGCAAATGATTCATCCAGGATATACTCCATTGTGTTGGGACCGGAGGTAGAGAATTCCTTTCTCAAATGTATTGACTTCGCATACTTTAAAAGAACTAGATTCAAGACAGTCCAAGCCGCAATTAAGATTTGGAATGCAGTGATGAAGAGAATTGGTTTGGGCCGATATAATTGGTATACAAGGATGTATAAAAACGTGTCCCTCCCAATGCAGATTTTTGGTGATAGTACAATGGCGGGTTGGTTGGAGAAGGGGATAGTACAGATTGGGGATGTGAGGAATACGGAGGGGGTGTTCCAATTGACAGACCTAATGACCAGATTCGGATTAGATAGGAGGGATCTTTTTAAATTTTTTCAGCTAAGAAGTTTTCTGGGGAATAAGCAGGGTGGAAGTGTAGGGTTTACTAAGGTAGAAATACTGGAGAAAATAAGGTTAGGGGGAGACTGTTCTATACGTTGTTTTTATGCAAACCTGTTAGCAGGGAAACCAGATGACATGGACAAGCATAGTGAAAAGTGGCCAGACAAGCTGGAAGGTGAGGCTAGTTGGTTTAAAGAGTCATGGACTTAGGGCGAACTCTCCTGTGCTCAGCACCACTGCAATCACAGCAGTATAAAACCCTTTACTCATTATACTTCACCCCTGCAAAAATAGCAAAATGGGGGGGGTAGCATAGGCATCACATGCCCAAGATGTAGTTCCCTTGATGCAGACTTAATACACTTATTTGCTGTATGCCGGCAGATTCAAACAGTGATAAAAGACATAGAGAAGTTTCTTGATGCCACTCTGAATATCCAGATTACCTTAAATCCCCCAGAAATATTGCTAGGGATAGTCACATATACTAATGTTAATCAGAGGGAGTTCATTTTTGTCGCAATGGCAGTTTTTAGGCTTTGCATAGCCAGGGCTTGGCTGGACAAAAATCCCCCAGCAATGCAAGTTTGGCTGTCTAATCTCTTATCAACTTATAATTTGGAAAAAAATATCTACGTCCGGAAAGGTAGGAAAGGGAGGAGACTGGGGTTAAGGATATGGGACCCCATTATCAGATGGAGAGAGGGTCTGGGATTGAGGGATTAGGCTAGGATATGCGACATTTGTTGTATTAATTTGAGTAGATATATGTAGGATGCTTTGATGAATTTTGTGTATGATGTAATACGTTATATGAATTTAATGTATCTTTGGAGAATATGCAATGAATTGTGCGAATTGTGCAATGGTGTAAATAAAAATATTTTTAAAAAAATGAATTATAGTATACCGGGTACACAATGAAAAACCACTGAGAGGTACAGCGCAGTTATTGGAGCTAGAAACCTCAGGATCTCGGTGAACCTACAAGTCCTCTATTTCCCCACAACCAGAAGGGTCCCGCAGATTTAAGTGTATATTTCATATTTCTTTTAAAAATCTGCTATACTTAGAAGAAGTTACAGTTGAAAACGTAGGCACAAATTCATTTTTTTTCTTTTTTCTTTCAACTTTTACTTTCTATAGGAAAAACTTGAAGAATCTACACAAATGACCTCCTGCTGAATTTGGTATTTTGTCTAATTTATAGAAGTGTATAGCTTCCAAGGATCCATTATTGGTTTTACATTCATTTCTACCACTAACTGGAAGGTGGGTAAAAGCACAAAAAAACGGAAAATTAGCCTAAGTCTCACTAAAATGGCAAAAGTGTGTGGAAAATGTTGGTGTTCAGACAAAAATCAGACTGTTCCTGAAATCAGGGAAGATGGGGATTTTAGAACCAAAAACCCTTTATTGATACCATTTGCAGGGAAAAACAAGACACGTTCTTCTGCAGCACTTTGTCCCCCCAAAACAGATTTTAGCTGTATTTTGGATAATTTCTGGGTCCCCTTAAAGAGGAATTCACAAACCCTGGGTACCTTCTGTATCTGCCAATGTAGCATGGATACCTTATGTGGATACTTTATGTGGACAAAACTTTACAGGGGCTTAAGCCTAAGCTATCCTTAATAGCTAAATAAACAAGCATTTACAATGCAACGGTTTCGCCTTTGTAAAAGTTAGAGCTATTGGCATTGTAAATGACAATTTTTTTTATTTATGTGTTGGTTTTGAAAACAGATAAATAAATGGCATTGTCATTTACAATGCCAATAGCTTAATCTCTCGCAAATGCGAGACCTATTGCATTTGCACCCACCTACAAAATAAAAGCTAGCCACACAGACACAGCCCCAACACACACAGAGCCCCAACGCCCACAGAGCCCCAACGCACACAGAGGAAGAGTGTGTGAGAGTGAGGGAAGGAAGGATAGAGGAAGGGAGGAAGAGAGAGAGGGAGAGTGTGAGGGAGGGAAGGATAGAGGGCGGGAGGAAGAGAGAGAGAGGGAGGGAAGGATCGAGGGAGGGAGGAAGAGAGAGAGGGAGAGTGGGAGGGAGGGAGGGAAGGATAGAGGGAGGGAGGAAGAGAGATAGGGAGGGAGGGAGGAAGAGAGATAGGGAGGGTGGAAGAGACATAGGGAGGGAGGGAAGGAGGGAGAGAGAGTGAGGGAAGGAAGGAGGGAAAGAGAAAGAGGGAGGGAGGGACGGAGAGATAGAGGGAAGGAGGGAGAGGGTGGGAGGGAAGGAGGGAGAGAGAGGGAGGGAGGGAGGGAAGGAGGGAGAGAGAGGGAGGGAAGGAGGGAAAGAGAAAGAGGGAGGGAGGGAAGGAGAGAGAGAGGGAAGGAGGGAGAGGGTGGGAGGGAAGGAGGGAGAGAGAGGGAGGGAGGGAAGGAGGGAGAGAGAGGGAGGGAAGGAGGAAGAGAGAGAGGGAGGGAGGGGAGCCCAGCAATTCATTTACTTTGACTTCCGCTTGGCTTTTATGATTAGGTGACGGACTGAACAATCCAGATTCGAGAAAGTGTCTAAGATTCTTCACAGAAAGATTCCTTCCTTCCCTCCCCCGCACTCCAGTGCCTCTCTTGTCCCTTAAAATTTCAGACGTAAAAACAAACTTTACTCAGCCTTCCAAATATTTAAACAAAAACGCCGATCTGTAGCACCCAGGATGAAACTGTCTAACACAAAGTTGGCAAGGGGTATGTCATTACAGGGGTAAAGTACAGAGAGTGCTTTAATTGGTTTTATCCGGTGGCATGTGTACAAAAGTTCGATTGAGTCTGAAGGCAAAATGTTCGTGGGGACATTTAGATCCTATAAAAACATCCCTGCTCTAAAACCACGGGAAGGAAATGGCTAGCATTTTTTTAAAATGAAACATTTTCTCAAGACGAAAAAAAAGAGAGAGAAGCACAGAAATAGCTTTTCCTGTAACCGTCTTCAAGCAGCAGCTCAAACAGTGTAGAGGAGACACAGGCAGCTAACGACAGACAGTGAGTAAAGTTGAGGGATGCGCCGGCTGCAGACGCAGGTGTGACTCCGGGGTGACACATTTCCACTCACACTCCGCACATGCGTCAACGACACCCTGAGCGTTATGACACTGCGCACACCTCATGCAGTGAGTCTGGGGACAAAGGAAGTGCCGAGGCAAGGGGGAGGAAGCAAATCAATCACAGGTCACGTCCCTGCACGCAAAGCAGCTGATGATGCAACGATGCGTGTACAGGAATACGGACAGCATTATGGCTTTTAGGTGAAGGCATAGCCAAAATGATGAAAATGAACTCTATTATAATTAAATGTTGATGAATTTATCCTAAGGATATCCTGAAATTCTTGCACGAACAGTACACTTTTTTGATCTTTAAGCTGCTGCTTTAATTATGCTGGTTGACCTGACCTGCCTTTCCTTTTCCCCTCAGTGCTCGCTCTGGTAGCAGACATTGTGACCTCAGAGCGCAACTGTAATAAGTTATTACAGTTGTCATTGCTTTAAAATCAGCGAGTGGGTGTGTCACCAAGTCACCTATTATAAAGAAATGAACAATGGGGTTTTTATACAGGGTTTGCAGAATCCCATATATTATAATCGACTGAACTAAACACAATTAGTTGTTATCCAGCGCACACACCCTAAATTGACGTTTTATATAAGCGATGGCGAAAAAAAGGAAAAATAAAATATTTGTCAAGGGTCACACAATTTGGCTTCTTTCAATGGGCGCACCCTCAACACCCGCGCGATCTCACCCTCTTTGAGTCTCAAAAAGTGGAGAAAAATCAACAGGTAACATTTAGTAGGTGTGTGCCTTCACTGAGTAGAGAAGGGCACTGTCTACAACACACATATATCACCTTCCAAATGTTGCATGCTGGCGTGACTTTATAAAAAACACGAAAGGGCATGCGCATGAAGCCTTTCTCGTAGCAATGCTGGCTGTTGCACAACTAGCGCCAAGTCTCTTATGTAACTGTACATGAGGGGAGTTACGCAAGAGTGACAGCCCTTTGTTATACACAGCCAGTGCCCTATAAACACCAGCCTGCCACAGAGCAGTGTAAACAGTATTGTATAACTGCATCGCCTATGATGGTTGCACGCCTTCATGTAAATGAGCTGCTCCCATCCTAGGAGTCTTTTTTTTGGCAAGTGAACCTTTGCCTTCCGGTCACGGACCGACGCCAGCAGCCAAAGAGTTAGATAAAAAAAATTTAAAAAGGAGCGCTGTAAAATCGGATTGCCAGAGCCCAAATAAGAGAGTTTAAATGATGCAGCAGCTTCGTGGCGGGAAAAGCGCTAGAAAGCTGGCACAGGCTCGGGTGACGGCATTTTTACTGTGTTTAGTAACTGGAGACACGGCGCAGCCCTGCAGCCCCGCCGGGAGCCTGACACAGAATGTGCACCGCTACAAAACCCTTCATGCCGAGGGGACAGCTCATCGGCGCATTCCTCCAATCTCACCCCAAGCCCGGCGCCCAATCGGCTCAGTCACGCGTTCCGCAGCCAGGACACCTCAGGCGACTTACTGCCCTAACTTATAAAGAAATAATTCCGAGCCCTCCAGGGCTGGGCGTCTGCTGGATGCCCCGGGACACCTGCCAGCCTGCTCCCCGGGCGGATGGAGAGATAAAAGGTGCAGGGACTGACGGACATGATGGGTGAATCACCGAGCACAGGTCACGGTGATAAAGTATCCGGAAGCAAAACACGGCATGGTCTCTGTCACTGTGCCAAAGTATGAAATCACTGCTAAGGTTGAAGCATGACGCAGCAGCATTACTTGTTTACTGGTCACTGCTTTTCTTGGCAGCGGTACGTCATTGTAATGGCAAACAGAAACAGAAGAGAAGCGGAGGGGCGAGGGGAGGATGAAATAAAAAGCCAAAAGCAAAGGACAAGGGAGAGAATGGGAAAGTAACAAGAATGAAAGTGAATTGTAGGCACAAAGGAAACAAAATTAAAATGGAGGGAATAAAAATATATAGATAAGAGGTGGGAACAAGGAAGGTCGTAAAACTGGGAGACAAAGAGGAAACAAGTCAGGTCCCGGGCCGGCAGCCAATCACAGCGCGGCCCGGGACAAAGGGGCGGGACTTAAAAAAAGCCAGAGAAACGCCCCCGAATCGCGTTTTCCCGAGAAAGCGTGATTGACAGCCTCTGTCTCCAATGGCTAGCCTCCATTTATGGAGCTAGCCAATTGAAGAAGGGGCGGATTCAAGTCCCCATATTGTAAACAAAAGCTTTCGCCTGGGCGGGGCACTGCTTCGCAGTGCTCCGGCCAGGTCGAAACCTAAAAAGACTTATCACAGGGGGCCTAGCAACAAAGAGTTAAATGACACAATGGGCATGCTTGAATCCCAGAAAGTATATACAACATGCCTCTAAGAGACAGCATAAGCACTGTCTAGGCTCTACCTAAAAAATCTTTTTTTTTTCCACCTGTCCCAAGCAGGGCTGGCTGGCCTCCAATGGTGGTCGGACACCCAGTCAATGGTTTCAGCTGGCTGAAGCTGCACAAGTAAAAACATGGTGAAAGGAGATGGGAAGTACAAATTTAGAACAGTTGTCCTATTCTGGAAAATTCCTATGAATCCTTTTAGTTTCCATGCTTAGTGTTTATAATCTTATCCATGTCTCAAAGCTCCTGCCACCTTTGTTCTCTCTGTGACTCCTCTCCCGTTAATCAACTAGAAGAGACGCCCGCTGCAATAGGAGGTTGTGAGACAAGACTTGTCTGCGTGTGCTCAGGAGCTGCATATGAAAACTCTCCTTCAGTGAAAGAGTGATAATGATTAAGGACACAGAGGCAAAGATTATGCTTTCTCTTTTCGTCACTGTATTTCTCAGCAGCCAATGAAAACGTTTAAAATATATAACAAACTGCATTTCCCATGACATCACACTTGTAACCACCAATCACAGCCCTTCTGTTAATATAAGTCACATTAATCACATCTTGCAAGCCTCTTTCTTTGCAGCAAACAATGAAATAACAGCAACATCTGTAAAGGGTTCCAGCATTGACAGCTTCCTCAGTAGCCATCTTCAATGTCACTGATAGTTCAAACGTGAACCAGGACGCAAAGGGGCTCATTAGGATGATGGGCGGACTTTGTCCGCCCGCCATCCAGTCGGAATTTAGGACCGCCCGCGGAAAGGCGCCTGAAGACACCCATCATAATATGGCTGGCGGTGTCTGATAGACACCGCCACCATATTATTCCAAGGCGACAGGGGCGGAAAAGCGGCGACCGGTCTTTCCGTCTGCTGAGGTCCCCCCGCCATATTAATATGGCGGGGGGGAACGAGTGTGGATGTTGTGCGGATTGCCCCCGCCTGCCTGGCGGGGGCAATCCGCACAACATCATAATGGGCCCCTAAGTGTCAACCTTGACCAAGGTCTTGAAAACGATCACTCTCCTTTTTGTTCTGCACCTGGAAGAAAAAAGGAATTTGTAACACCATTGGAAAACACCCAGAATATAAAGACTGGAAACATTATTTAACAGTTATGGCAATGACAAATAGACTGGATAATCTTTGCTTCGGTGTCCTTAATCAAATTGAAAATTCTTGGCCAAAATGCTAGCATTTTTTTTATTCTATTACAAAACCAGAGTCTTCAGATTATGCTAATTTAATGCGTATCAAAAACTACAGAAGTAATATCGCCAGAAGGTTTATATTAGAACTGTTCAAAAGTAGATTCAAAAGACCAATCATCTGGTTCCATTACATCTTGAATAGTTGAACCAAGCTTGAATGACATAAAGACCAAAGCACCTCTCACAGAATGAGCACCAAACATTTGCATGTCAATTCCAGCCTCTGTCAGGAAGACCTTAGCCATTTAGCGATTGTGGCAGACGTCACAGGTTTGAAAGGTTTTTGCATCCCTCGCCGCCACCCTGTGAGATCTGAACTAAGAGACGTTCACTGGCTACCTATTAGGGAAAGAATCGATTTCAAAAGCATGTGTATCGCCCATCGTGCTTTTTGGAGAAAGAGAGCAACCCTCAACCACACTCTGCTCTGCCCATACCATCCGAGTAGGCAGCTTAGGTCTGCGCACGCCTTCTGAGTCAGAAACCCCAGGATTCATAGAGTGAGGTGCGGAGGCCGAACCTTCTCCTCAAACTCGGCAAGATTTTGAAACTCCCCTCCCCATTTCCTCCGCTCGGAGCCCAACCTCTTGCCCTTCCGGAAAAAAACTAAAAACCCTTCTATTTAACAGATAAACACAGTCTCTTCCTTCACCCACACTTGTTAATCCTTAGCGCTAGGATGCCTACGGGTAGCTATCGCTCTTTACAAAAACCTAATCCAATCCAATCCAATCCATGCGTCTGTCCAACAGTCAGACTTCGGCATGGCTTAATATACAGGCATTGACTACTGTGCCTCAAACCCCATTGGGGGCCACCCTTCCGAATGGTTTGTCTTACCTGGACCAGCTCCCTCTGAAGGACACAATGAGGGACAACCTTCATTGGTGGTTGGTACATGTGTTCTGTCTACCTCATCCAATGGGCACCAAAAGAGTAAAAGGGATACCGACACGGACACTGACTCTTCAGACCACATTTCCCCACCTAAAAGGAAGAAGTCCAAAATGTAATTGGGAACCAAGCCTTCCTATCCAAATTTACAGGTCCGGAACCCTTTTGAATTTAAAACCCCAAAAATGATACACCTGCGGTCTTCCGATTGGGCTCCCACCATGGAGGTGGCTGAATACCTGTATGAAAACCTTCACAGAAGCTTTGATAAAGAAGTGTGCAATTGGCTGCGCTCCAACAAACCAGCTAGGGTGGCAGAGACCCAGGATATTGATCCCAATATGTTTTCATTCCTGAAAAAATTGCCAAAGAAGGGTATTGACTGTGCATGGTGCAGTTGCCAAGATAACTTATTGGACATAGCAGGACCATTATCAAATATATTAGAGATGGCCTTAGTGGCCAAGGACATGGGTACCCAGGTGGACCCCAATATTCTGGTGTGCTGGACCCAATGAGCCATTTGTTTCTTAAGAAATGCCAACTGCACTGTTTCCATGGAAAAGGGCAAAGCGCTACTCATGAGGATGTACTCCAACCTGACGGAACTCACCTCTGCAGAAGTGGGCCCCTTAGATGAGGGCCTCCTGTTTGGGGACAGATTTGTGAAGGATGTCTCAAAATACGTGGGTACTTTTACATACCTTCACAAAGCGCAGTCTAAAATCAAGAGGGTTGTCCCCGCGGGCCTTTTTGGCAGGGCTAGTGAGGGGGGGCAGCTTGCCCGGCCCTTTTTATCACCAAGGCCCCCATGAGGTAGCTAAGGCCACGGTAGAGGTGAGTGTCAAGACACTACCAGAGGTGTCACTTTCTACCCCACCAGGCAGAGGTTCCCACACTGCCCTTTCAACCTAGGACATCATAGAGTGGGATTCGAGAGTCAGTCCCCTTCAGGTAAGGATAATCAATTCCGTCTCCACACTTTTGGGGGGTCGGATCCAATACTTCCTTCCCAGATGGAGGACCTTCACTCAGGATGCATGGATCCTACAGATGATTCAGGGCTTACAGATAGAGTTCTACCAGACTCCATATAATAATAATAATATTATGAAATTTGCAACGCGCTCAGCTTACCCGGGGGCATCCCGGCGCAAACAGACCAGAAGGAGAGACTCAATTAATCACTCCTGTGGAAACAGATGGGTCTTAAGAAGTTTCCTAAATAGTAGGATCTTGGGCTCTGAGCGAATCTTGAGGGGCAAAGAGTTCCAAAGAGTCGCCACCTGTACAGAGAAACGCCTGCCCCCAGAACGAGCTCTCCTTACTCTCGCTGACTGCAGAAGATGTTTTTGGTCCGAGCGAAAAAGGCGTGGGGGCTTATAAGGACGGGCCATGTTAGAAAGGATGGGGGGCCTTTGCCATGCAGAATTTTGTGGGCCGTGCATAGCGCTTTAAATTTCACCCGCTCCTTCACGAGGAGCCAGTGGAGCGTTTTGAGGGCCGGGGCGGCAGACTGCCTTCTGGGAACATCCATAAGGACTCTCGCAGCTGCGTTTTGCACCTGTTGGAGGGTTTTAAAGGTTGCTTCGGGAGCACCAAGAAACAGCGCATTCCCATAGTCGAGCCTCGATAGGATTAAACCACGTATCAAAAGCTTCTTTGCTGGATCAGGAAGCAGTGGTAACACCTTTCGGGCTGACCTCACTAGACCAAAGCAAACCCCCGCGGTCTTCCTGGCGTGAGTCCTGAAGGACAGATCTTCCTCCAGCCATACTCCCAAGGACTTCTTGGGAGATGGTGGATCACCAAGAGACCGGGCCCACAGCTAGCAATAATGGAGGGACTGGAATTACCCAGGAGCATCAGCTCGGTTTTTCCTCCATTAAGCTTTAGGGCAGAGTTAGACATCCATCGATAGACATTGGCAAGGCAGTCGTGTAACACCTTAGGTTGTTCCGCCAACTGAGTGAGGCCCACCGCCAGCTGAGTATCATCAGCGTAGCTGATGATCTTCACCCCAGAAGGGGCGACCACTCTTTCAAGTGGAGTCATATATATATTAAATAAGGTAGGGCTCAGCGATGAGCCCTGCGGGACTCCACATTGAAGAGGGAATAGGGCAGACTGCTCTGCTCCTTCCCAGACTTGGTAGAAACGGTTGGAGAGAAAAGATCCCAACCATTTCAGAGCCGTCCCTGAGACGCCTACCTCTGACAGACGTTGGAGGAGCACCTGATGACTCACGGTATCAAAGGCAGCACTCAAGTCCAGAAGGATCACTGCCACTGACCCTCCTGTATCTAGAGTGCTCCTTGCTTCCTCTACTACTGCCAGCAAGGCTGTGTCTGTTCCCTGGCCGGGGCGGAAACTAGTCTGGGAGTCTCCCAACAGGTGGTTGGACTCTAGATGGTAAGAGAGCTGACGGTTAACCAGCTTCTCTGCAACTTTTGAGAACCCAGGCAGAAGTGAAATTGGCCTGAAGTTGGTCAAGTTGGATGGATCCAATCCTGGTTTTTAGGTCGAGGGACTGTAGGCTTGGCCGAAGGCCAAGACCGGAAGTCAGGAGAATTAATGCTACTTAGAGTGGCTCCTTTATCCCATCTCTCTTTTCGTCTCATCTCCCATTGGCTGGCTTCCTAAAAGGAGGCCAGCCATTGAAGGAGAGAGCCGTCCCTCCAAAGAAGCTCCGTCTTTTTCGGATTCGGGGGCGTGATTTTTTGCATTCTTTAGCCCTGTGACGTCGTCTGTCACTCAGGGCGCAAAAACACGCCCCCGAATCCGAAAATGGCCGTGCGTTTCTCCGAGGCATTGTCTCCTTGCCTCGGAGATACGTGGTCGTGTTTTCGTAGCTGCTCGCCTCCCTTCCCTGCTGCTTTTAGCAGCTGCTCGACTCCGCTCGCCTCCCCCCTCCCTCTGCCCTCCTCCGTTGTGCTCTCGCCTCTTCCCCCCCCCCCCTCCCTCTGCTGCAGCTCTCGGCCCCCACCCCTTCCTCCCCCCGCTTGTTTCATTTAGTGAGCGGAGACAGCCACATCCTGATGCGCGAAGCCGACCCGGCCTTCCTCGGAGGTCCAGCAGCAACAGGAGCCCGGGTGAGCCTGAGGATTGGGCTGTCGAGCCCTGCTGGGCCTGCCACTGCATCACAAATCGCATCAGGTAGGTGGTCCTTGATGTTGTCTGTGTTTTTGGGCTCCTGATCCAGCGCTGCTGAGACCAAACACTGACCAGCCTCGCTTCCGGGGTGGCCTAGCTGAGACTGGGCTGGGTGGCGCCATGGCTTTCCATTAGCGACCGTGCAGCGAGGAGACACAGTGAGGTTTCCCCCCCGTCAGAGACATCCTTCGCCCTGTAGTAGGGTGCGACGGGGGTTCAAGTTCAGGGCTGCGGGTGAGTTTCTCCATACCTTTAGGAGATCCCAGGCTATATTATCCTGCGGCCTTGGTCGGGCCACCACTTGCTGCCTGTGCGTTGCCTGCAGCTCTAGAGTGCTACCGCCCTAAGACCCCTGCTTCTCTCGGGGGCCTGGATACCCTGCGCTGGGCATTGCTGTTTCCCCTCTGGGGGCGCGGTGGGGGGGGGGGGGGTGAGCCCCCAGCTGTGCTGGAGCGCTTCTAGCCACATCGTACTCGCCACTCTGGGCCCTGCTTATTGGGAGCATACTGGCCCAGCTTCCACACATTAAAACCCCTGCATCACTTGGGAGCCGGACAATAAAACAAACCTCTGCCTACCAGACCCGTCTCCCTGGTCCACGTACCTACATTCCTGAACTGCATTAGAGGCTCCTTGGGGGACAATGCGCCACACGTGCTGGATCACTCCCACTCTAACGCACTTTGCCAGCCAGTGCCTTCGTGGTGCCCCTTTTTTGACCACGATGAACTGCTGTGTGTGGGGCGCTTCCATCCAGTGCCTCGAACTGGGCCTGTACACCTACTCCTCTGCAAAAGCCTCTGCTAATCATCCACTATTGCCACCATGGGGAGGGGGGATCCTAAACAATGTAAGCTCCCATTTGAGAGAGACAAACAGTCTGATAAAGCGAAGATCATGTAAGACTCCTAGGAGCAAGTGTCTGATCATGGAGCTGTGAAGCAATTAACAAGGACAAATGCCATCATGGCAGAGTTGCGGGCTGGATTCTACTCAATAGATGCTATTTCAAAACATTAACCAGCCGCCTAGATCGCATGGGAGAAGGAATTGAACATCACAGCCCTCACTTTATGGGGCCGAGGAGCGTATCGCAGGCCTGGAGGATAGCACTACCTTCCTTAATAAATGTCTGGACAAGGTGGAATGACTTCTCAAAGCAGTTGCTGCTAAGAACGAAAGTCTGCCTGTTGAACTTTGGGGCCAGAGATACAGTGCTCCGTCTTGCTCACGAGTGGGGCCCATTACAGTATCTGCCAGATCCTTATATCAAGATGTCAAACCTCTCCTGTGCACAAAAGGCTTCAAATATGGTATGTTATACCCTGCTTGGCTCTGGGTGGATGTAGACTTAAAGGCTAGGTTCTTTGATTCCCCAGCTGAATCACTTTCCTTCTGTAAGGACCTTCCATCTAGCAGTGCCCGGTCGCCGCTATCCACTCCATATCGTGTCTTGGCAGATTTGCAGGACTTGCAGAGTGTGGGCCTTTTCCCCCTGGCTGAGATGCTTGTACTCCGTTTCTAAATAGTGTTATTCTTGGATTATCATCTGCTGAGCAGTCTCTTACACTCATCTTCACAGTAATGTCTTAGACAGGACAATCACACATATGCCTGTAGCCATATAATGTATCACATCAGATGTTTATTCTTGTGGGCTCCGTTTCGTAGAGTTGTCCACTCTTGTGAATACCATACCATAATTTGTGTGTTTTTTATTTGCTTGTTGGTTTATTCGGGATCTACCTAGCAGTTTGGTATTCATTTTACTTGTAGATTGTTGTTGTCTTTTGTTTTTGCACTTAACAAATGCCTGGAATGAATTACTCTCGCTGTTTTATTATGCAAATCATACATATTCCATTACAACTGTGACTTCAAAAGGGCGATCTTCTTTTGCTGAGATAACATTTCTGGCTTGGAACGTCAGAGGCTTAAATAAACACCGCAAAAGCAAGCAAGTATTGGCTTATCTCAATAGACATCGGTCAAAAATTACTTTCTTGCAGGAGACACAGCTCCCTCCACAGGACTCCCCCGGATTTACAAAAACCTTGGGATCTCACAGATATTTTTCTAGCTACAGTACTTATTCACAGGGGTGAGGGGTGTACATTCATAAAAGCATCCCCTCCAGCCTTATCAATAACTTCATTGATAAGGAGGTCCGTTATGTTGTCCTTGCTGGTCATTTGGCTGACCACTGTGTACTACCAGTGAATGTGTATGTCCCTAATGTGGATACCCCTGATTTCTTTCACACGCTCTCATCCATACTGGGACATTTTGACGCTGCCCCTTTTAGACTGGGAGGACCACAACAGGGTTCAGAGCAGTGAGTGCAGGTGCAGAGTGCTGTGTGCTGTAGAGTGCTGTGTGCTGTAGAGTGCTGTGTGCTGTTGAGTGCAGAGTGCTGTGTATTGGCAATGTAAATGACAATGCCATTTATTTGTGATTTAAAGAAAAAAAAAGAAATGTCATGAGCTATGCCAATAGCTCTACCTTTAACTTTTGAGAACCCAGGCAGAAGTGAAATTGGCCTGAAGTTGGTCAAGTTGGATGGATCCAATCCTGGTTTTTTTAATAAGGCTTTTACCACTGCCTTTTTCCATCTCTGATGCACTGTGCCATGAGAGAGTGAAAGATTCATGAGGTCGGTCAGCGGGGTAGACAAAGCGTTAGCCACAAGCTTAAGGTATTTTATGGGCACTGGGTCACTCGGAGATCCACTCTTCATCTCTAACAGGACGTTTATAACCTCCTCTTCCGAGAAGGGGCCAGAGGAGGCTAGCTCAATCGGGCATCTTATTGGACTTACAGCCGGCTCAGGGATTTGAGGGATAGCGGGCAAGGAGGATAATAGTTTCTCTATTTTAGAGTGGAAGAAACTAGCCAGTTCCTCACATTTTTCTTTAGGATTATCATGCACGACTGGCGGGACCGGGGCTTTCAGAAGTTCCTTAAAAATTTTGAACGATTCTCCTGAAGAATTACTTGCCCTCTCAATCCTATCGCTAAAGAAGTTCTTTTTAGCATCCTTCAGCGCACTTTTGTATTTCCTCATCTCTCTTTTATAGTTGGCCCGGCTTTCTTCCGTCTGCTCTCTCCTCCAAGCACGTTCAAGCCTTTTACAAGAGGTTCTGAAACTCCTAAGTTCGGGGGTATACCAGGGGGCAGAGCTAGTTCTTCTCTCCCTGACAAGCCTCCTTTTATTGGGAATCAGTAAGTCCAAAGAGCTAGTTAGCCATTCGCCCAAATGCTGATCAGCGATATTGGGGTCATCTACAGGGTAAGGGCAAGTTCTAGCTAGCTCTTCCGCCCAACTGTCCACCGGCAGCTTCGACCAGAGTCGTTCTACAGTATGTTGTCTAGGTGCGGGGTCTCTCCGGTTCCCCAGCAGCCAGCTAAACGGAATGAGATGGTGATCCGTCATGGGGAGAACCAACATCTGGAGAGCTTGCAGGTTCGCAGAATTGGCAAGAACCGCATCAAGCTGATGACCTCTATTATGAGTAGCTCCCACATTAGCAAGATGTAAGTCCAGTGCACCAAGCGAGCTTAATAAATCTCTTGCTACTACATCATTAGGGTCATCAAAATGAAGGTTAAAGTCCCCAAAAATAACAAAGTTGGACGAGGCAGCAGCCAGTGGAATAACAGCCTCAATGAGAGAATCTACGAAATTCCCCAGCGTAGCGGGAGGCCGATACACAAGGAGGCCGGAGATGGAGACAGTAGAGGATATACAAAGGGAAAATTGACAACTTTCAGAGTTGTTAATGCCGCAGTCTACTGCTTTGCATACGAATGTGTCTCTATACACAATGGCCACTCCACCGCCTCTCCCATCCGGCCTATCCAGATGAAAAATGAGGTATCCCGGAGGGAGAGCGTTGACAATGTCGGGACCAGAACACGCGGTCAACCACGTTCCACCGTTCCAATTTCCATAGCGTGACAAGGCAGTGATCTGCAATTAAGCAGAGCCATAGTAAGTGAATCAAGGTTCAAACAGATATTATACGGGCGACACCCAAGACAATGTTTGAATGCAGTACCCTCAGCCCAATAGTAGCAGCAACTGGGATGTTTAGGCGCGCGTAGCGACAGCAGTGAGTCCCATGAATACCTGTACGAGGGGGCCAGGGGTCTGGAAGGATTGAGCAGAGTGACGGGCACAGACGGGCTTGACTCTGGCGAAACTCCGGCGACAGTCCGGCGATGACGCTGCGTGATGACGCTGCGTGTCAGCATGGCTGGCTTTATGTTCGCCGAGCGCGTGCACACTAGAGCGCTAACCGCGCCGCCTGCAATGTCCCCCCTCCCAAGATGGCCACCATATCAAGAATCCCCTCCCCATCAGTTACATTTTTCTCAACAAGACAACTTTTTTATAAATGCAGAAATAGAGGACATGCTGGGTAAAAACGCAGTAGCATACTGCGACTGGAGCCCCATAGTTTACTGTAGCAAAGTCTTTCTGGTGCAGAAGAGGGGAGGCAGACAGATATTGCTCTTAAATTTAAGGGAATTCAATCAGTTTGTCACTAACAAATATTTCAAGAAGAGGATATCCCACTGTTGGCAGAGCTACTGAGGAATGGGACTTGGATGGGCCATTTAGACTTAAATATCCCTACATTACCATTCTCATCTACCCGCCACACCAAAGTTTTCTGCAATTCATGTGGAAGAACAGGTGCCTAGAATATTTGGTCCTTCCTTTTGGACTTTCTTCGGCTCCATGGTGCTTCATCAAACTGATGAAGCCAGTGTTGGTCCATCTGAGGAAGCAGGGAATACACCTGATAAACTACCTGGACGAAATACTTATCATGGCTCAGTCGATGTCCCTAGCCGTCCTACATTTACAGGTGACGGTTTCACTTCTTCAGGATGTGGGCTTCATCATCAACAGGCCCAAGTCAGTTTTCTGCTCCTCCCAGTCAATGGAGTTTCTGGTGTTTGTGATAGACTTCCTTGTGGCAAAACTCAAACTACCCAAATCCAAATTGCGCAATTTTAAGAAGGAAATTCAGTCAACCTTTGCCAAGCAGATGGTATCTCTGTGGAATATTGCCTGCCTTGTCGGCCTTCTGGCACCATTGTAAAGCCATATTTCCGGCCCATCCATATCGGGCTCTCCAATGCCTGAAGCTTTGTCACCTTCAGAAGGGTTTGTCTTACAAGGACCAGCTCCCTCTGAAGGTCACAGTGAGGGACAACCTTCATTGGTGGTTGGTACATGTGGAGGCCTGGAATGGCAGGGTCATCATCGGATTCCTTCAAAAAATAGTGATAGAGCGTGATGCCAGCTGTTGGGGCTGGCGGGGGGGCGCGTTGTGGGGAGGTAGCCACAGTAGACAAATGGTCTCTTCAGGAAATTTCACCTCCTTTTAACAAATTGCTTGGAACGTTTGGAGGCGTCCTTCACAAATTGGACATTTTACCCCAAATCAGTGTTGTGTTGCATAGCCCTTCAGATGGACAATTACTCAGCAGTGAGATACATCAACATGCTGGGGGGCATGAGGTCCACGTTGTTGGTGGAGATTGCCAAAGAATTCTGGCACTATTGTGAAACCCATGAACTCTCCGTAGTAGCTGAATACATCCCGGGCTAATCCAAAACAGTGGCCGACTGGAACTCCAGGCATCTGAAAAATTATAGCGACTGGCAGCTCCATCCGTCCTTGTTTCAAATGATCCAGTCAACCGGGGCCCATGTGTGATAGACCTTTTGCCTCAAGATTGAATTTCCAGCTACAGAGCTTTTTCAGCTGGAGACCGGATCTTCTAGCGAAAGCCATAGAAGCATTTTTGCTGGACTGGTAATCGACTTTTCCCCATGTATCCCCATTCCAAGAGTGTCCAGTCAATGGTGGAGATAGTCCTGGTCAACCAATGTGGAATTCTCAACCATTGTTCCTGATGCTACTGGAACTAGTGTGAGATTGCCCACTGCTCCCTCTATGGTCTAAGACGATTCTCCAGAGCCCTCAGGGGTAATTGCATCCAATGATAATGTCAAGGCAGTTGTGCAATTGGTGGCCTGGAGGCTTTTAGGCAACAGTGGACGTTTGCAGGCATTTCAGAGATGGCTTAAAAATTCATACAACACACCTGTGCACTTTCGACCCAAAAGCAATATTCTTCAACCTGGCGAGGCTAGGTGGATTGGTGCCTGGAATGACGGGTGGATCCTGTGGAGGCTGAATTACCCCAAATAATACATTTTCTTTTTCAGTAGGCCTCAGAAGGACTATCGTGCAGGTCGGTAAAAATCTTTTGAGCACCCAATTTGGAAGGACACAACCAAATAGACAGTATACATTGGTCTGTAAGCTGCTTAAAGGTATTCGAGTGGCGAATCCTCCAAAGGCTAAGAAATCCTTTTTGTAGGATGTTTCCCTTGTTTTAGCCTTGTTCAACAGATGGCCGGACAACCATCAGCTGTTTAGAAGATAGTTGTCTGCCAAATTTGCCATGCTTTTGTGCTGGCCTGCCTGCCAATTTACTTCTGATGTAAACGTTCTCAACTTGACAGGTAGAGTATTTACTCCTGAAGGAGTTTTGTTTACTATTTATGGCTGAACAAAAAAATGTTCACAATGTATTGACTACAATGCTTTTCCTGCTAATGCAAAGTTATGTGTAGTTTGATGTCTAAAGTCATACAAAAAATGTATGCGTAATTTACGACCTGTTGGTTTTTTTGGACATGAGGGTGCATTTTTGCACTTAGAAATATCACAAAATAAAGAATAACGCTTCTTGCTTAATCGAAGTGTAACTTTGTGGAATTCTGAGGTAACACCATGTGATTGTGCTACATAGAATTAAACGAGTTGGCCAACTCCTAGTATTTACAGAGATCTAACCTAGCTACAAAGCACTGGAGTGTTGTACAAGGGGGAGGATATGAGATGTCTGTATAGTGGTGATTTTTATACATCAGCAGACTAATAGTGGGTGAGTTTGGTGACTATGTAAAACCTTTGTTGACACAAATGGCTGGGAGATTGGCAGAACTTTTCCATGGCACCTTCCGGCACTCAATCATCTAAATCTAGGTTCACATTATAGCACTCTCTATTCTACCAATAGATTTCCTGACTGCCTTCTTCATCTCAGTGTTTCGGAGACTATAGATCATTGGATTCACCATGGGAGTCAAGATGGTGTAAACCACTGACACAAACTTATCAATGTAGAATGAGTTATTGGTTGTGGGCCGTAAATAGGTGAAGAGTAGAGATGCATAGAAGACAATAACCACTGTCAGGTGAGAGGTGCAGGTGGAGAAGGCTTTGGCTCGGCCCTCAGATGACTTGATGTTCAGGATGGTGCTGATAATAAACGTGTATGACACAATCTTTGTGAGAAGTGCCCCAAAACCAAAGAACCCACCGAGTGTAAAGATGACCAGGATGTTGATGAATGTATCGGAGCATGAAAGCTTCAGCAGAGGGGGGATGTCACAGAAAAAGTGCTTGATCTCTTTGGAGCTGCAAAAGGAGAGCCTGCTCATCAAAATCACATGCACAGAAGAGTAAATGTGTGCAAACACCCACAAGCCAGCAGCCAACCAGGAGCAGACACGCTGGTCCATGATGCTGCTGTATTGCAGAGGGTGACAGATGGCAATGTAGCGGTCATATGACATAGCCGCCAGTAGGAAGCACTCAATAGACACCAGGCTGATAAAGAAATGGAGCTGGATCATGCAGCTCGAGAAGGAGATGGTCTTCTTCTCGGCTAGAAGGTCTACCAGCATCTTGGGGACAGTGACAGTGGAGAGGCAGCAGTCTAGGAAAGACAGGTTGGAGATGAAGTAGTACATAGCGGTGTGAAGATTGGTATCTAGGTGTATTACGGTGATGATGAGGATGTTCCCAGCCAGGGTACTCACGTAGGTCAGTAGAAATATTATGAAAAAGAGACCCTCCACCTCGGGAATGGATGACAGGCCCAACAGGATGAATTCATTCACCAGAGTTTGGTTGACTATGTCCATAGTCTCCTGGGCTGGTGTCTAAAAAGGAATATTATATTATATTATTAATGATAGAACACCATTAACATGAAATAAAACAATCTTATTAGGCATAATAAAATACGTGGGATAGATAGATAGATAGATAGATAGATAGATAGATAGATAGATAGATAGATAGATAGATAGATAGATAGATAGATAGATAGATAGATAGATAGATAGATAGATAGGTAGATAGATAGATAGATAGGTAGATAGATAGATAGATAGATAGATTGCTATTAACTGAAACAACAAAGGTTAATGTGACATTAGAGTTCAGTGAAAATGTCACCTAAAAATCACTGAGATGGACCAGTTAACTAAAGTAAAAATAAGCTGTGTTCCCACCATGTACAGTGTCATAGGTGATGTTATCAATTATATCATACAAAATGTTATTAGTGATGTAATACATGAGGTCACAAACCATGTGTGACAATGGTGTGTGTTACGAATTGCAGGTGTTTTTTGATGAATATGGTATTTTTATGTGACTATTAGATCATTTTAACCTCTAGATTTTTTTTATACATGATCTTTATTAGTTTTGAGAAGGTAACATCATTGACATTTGCATGACGATTCAATCGAACATTGAAATTATAAAATAGCAATACATTTGAATGGCATAGGCGGGGTACAGGGAAACGCTCATCTGGAAAGCATTAAAGTCCATTCTGTTGGCTGGTACGTTGATTCACTTTGTGGCGCAGCACAGCTATACACAGTCAAGTGTGAGTAGGATACCCGAAGAGGGAACCAGTCATTGCTTCTCAAAGCCATTTCTCTATTGAGTCATATACATTTGTAAGTGAATTGGACTTGAACAAGAGGAACAGCAAAGAGAAAAAGAAGAAAGGAAAGCAAAAGAGAAAAGGAACAAATGATCTCTTCGTGGAGCTTGAGTGTGTCTGTCAGTTTGATGTATCAATAGGTAGCATGTGTGGTGTTGCAAGGGTGTGGTGGTCGTATTATTGGATGCGCAAGGGTGGGGGGTATAAGGTGAAGGGATAGTAGCGGGGTGAGAGGTGAGGAGGGCAGGGTATGTCTGGAGAAGTATATGCCAGATGGCGTTGCGAGTTGGTGTGCTCGCATGTTGTGTAAGACTCAGGCATCCAAGGAAGTTAAGTGTCCTGTGCCTGTGACCGGATCTAAGAGCAAAGAGGTGGTGAGGACACTTTTGTCTCGATAAAGGATAAGTAATCCTGCCACTGTGTGAGGGTCTATCACGGGGTCGCTGTAGCTCGTGCCCTGGCCGCTATCTGGTTCGTGTGTTCGGCACCAGTGGCCTGCGGAGATCAAGCATCCACACGGGCACATTGAGGTCCAGTGGTGCCATCCATGCCATTGAGATCTTACGCTTGACCAGGCCGAGAGCAAGGTCCAGGAACATTGTCAAGCCCTTACGAGACGCACTGCGTCTCATAACCCCCAGGAGAAAGTTAAGAGGCTCTGCCTCTATCCGTACGTCTGCCGCCTCTGTGAGAGTAGTGGCCACCATGGTCCAGAACATTTGAATATCAGTGCAGTTCCACACCATCTGTGTGAATGTAGCTCCTGGTCACAGCATCTAGGGCATATGTCTACGATGGTGACGTACATGCGTACCAACCTGTGGGGAGTGAGATACATGTGATAAAGATAATTAAAGTGAGTGCACTTTGTCCCTGCTTTTGTCGAGAAGGCCTTGGGTTGGTTAAGGCATTGCAGGCACTATTTATCAGTAGGAGTGATAGACAATTCGGTGTCCCAGTATCCTCGCAGCATTGTCAGCACGGGTGGGTCGCCTTATCTGAATGATGTGTAGAATGCAGTTACTGCATACTGGCCCCAGCCGTGTGTGAGCAGTGTTTGCAACAGGCGCGATGTGATGGGTTCCATATGGTCTGTAGCCCATGTTTGCAAGGATTGGCAAAACATCAAGGCATGTAATAAAAAGGAGCCCTGCGGTACCCCAAAGGTGTCTACCAAGTTCTCAAATGTTTTCAATTGCGAGTCTATTTACAGGCCCCTCCACGTCTCCAACCCATTCTCTCTTCATAGTCCTGGCTCCGTGCACCCGTGCCAGGCTGGATCTCCAGCCATAAGACAGGGGTGTATGGCACTGTTCAGAGACTCTTGCAAGCGTATTTATGATGTCCATAATCGACTGCAGTATCTCAGCCCGGCCACATAGGTATATTAACGCGTCGTCCACGTACAATGACACTATGTGCCATCGCGATCAACCTGTAGGCCTCAATCAGTGACCCGTTGTTGCAGTTTGCATGCCAATGGCTCCATAGCCAGGGTGCAAAGAATCAGTGACAGGGGGCAACCCTGGCATGTGCTCAGCACCATTGAGAAAAACAGGGAGAAAGTGCAACCCGTCTTCACTCTGGCTTGCAGTCTGGCATACAGCAGAGGTATCCATCATGTAAGGTTTGGGCCAATACAGAACCCTTCCAATACTGCTATGAGGTAAGTCCAGCATAGAGTGTTAAAGCCTTCTCGATATCTATGGAGGCAACCCAGGGTTTCTTTGCCTTGCCCTGTACCCAGTACAGCAGGGCAAACAGATTCAAACAGCATTGAGGCCTGGAATAAAGCCATTTTGGTCCTCATGGAAAAATAGTGGAACAGAAGTGATCAACCTATTCACCAGCAGTTTCCTGAGGACCATATCGTCCACATTCAACATTGACAGGGGGCAATAGGAGGCCATTTGAGGAGGTTGGCGGCCCGGCTTCAACAGAAAGACTAGTGTCACCTCTCTTAAAGTGGGCAGCAACGTGCCTGTTTAGAAGGCTTCGGCGTACACCTTGGCCAGCCTAGGTGCTAGTTGCGCGGAAAAGGCTGAATAAAATTCTTATGGCCACCCATCTGTCCCCGGTGTCTTCCCCTCTGCTGCCAGCTGTCCAATTGCATCTGTGATCTCATCAAGCGCGATGGGTTCCTCTAAGGTGTCATAGTGCGATGGCTTAATCTGTGGGAGTTGTATCCCCGCAAGGACTACCTGGATAGTAGTGGGGTCCTGTATGGCCGGTGCAGTATACAACGCCATACAATATTTGTAAAATGATTGGTTAATGGCGTCCTGCTTGTTCCCTAGAGTCCCGATAGATGTGTAAATGGCGGTGATATGGGCTTGAGTAGTCTCTGTCCGCAATAGCCACATGAGCAGTCTGCCCGCCTTATCGTCCTCCTTGTGTCTGCGTGCCAGTTAGCTCTTATAACCTAAGGCGCAGCAGTCATCCAACGTGTTTTTATATGCCAAGGGGGCCCGGGCTAATGAAGGGCCAATCTGGGGTTGGTGTGAATGCGCTGTTCGCAGCTCTGTATCTCTAACTCGTGGGTGCAAAGTGCAGTAGCCAGCCTTTTCTGGGTGCCGGATGGGCTCTTGATGATGTGCCCTTGGATGACAGCCTTCAAGGCGTCCCACTCCACTCCACTCCACTCCTGCTGATGCGACAGTTCCCCTAATTCAACGCAAAATTGGATTCAATGGATTCCAGAAGGGTGGCCTGGTTGGATGAGTCGGTGAGAGCAGCACTTAACAGGCGCCAGGTTGAAATCTCGGAGTGCTTCACACCCCAGGACAAGCACAGCTTCAGCAGGGCATGGTCGGAGAGCACATGCACCAAATAGTCAGCGTATATTACACTGTGAAGGGCGTTGCAGAACTGAATATCATATCAATCTAAGTGTACAAATTGGGTAGTACTGAATAATGCGAGAAAGTGCGTGCTTGGGGATGCATCCTGCGCCATACATCATGGGCCTGCATATTGGATACTCACTCCGCCATGTGTTGCGCTAGTTTAATAGATTGTGTCCCCGGGAGGAGAGGGCAGGAGAGATCTATGTCAAGGTTCCACACACCATTAAGACCACCACCCCAGTAGATGAGGGCCGTGGGATCTGTAGGCAAGGATGGTGTGAATGTTTGGAGGAATGTGAACTGGCACAACTTCAGGTCATAGAGGGAAACCAGCACCAAGGGGTCCCCATTCAGGATGCCCTCCATGATGACGAAACAGCCCTGTGTGTCCACTTTGGTGTGTGTGATTTGCAGTGGGGTCTCCGGTACAACCCATATAAGTGCTCCCCGAGCATATCTAGAATACGCCGTACCCAGGACCAAGCCCCTAAAGTGTTTGCGGAATGAAGCAAGTATTTGTGTGGTGAGATGCGTCTCCTGTAGCAGCGCAAACGTGATCCCATGGTTGCGCAAGCATAGGTATACTTTGTGTTGCTTAGTGCATCCCTCCAGCCTCCTCACATTCCAAGTCAGTAGCGAGTAGTCCCCAGTCGCCATCTACTTGGTTGGAGTGTGAAAACATAGTGTGTAGCAGACCACTGGCTGATAGATCCAATCCTCCCCTGTGTGCCACCGCCCCCGCATGAAGAGGGGCAGGCATGGCCAATCCACAAGCCCCACTGTGTGCAAGCATACCAAAATAGCAACATAATAAACAGAAAGTCCCATCCCAGGCCTGTTTGCCAATGGGCAATGGGCCATTCGCACTAAAATGTGGAGCATATAAATCCCTAAATATAACATATAACAAAGTAAGAACAAATGATTTGCTGTATCAGCTACATATCGCTCGTTGGGGAGGGTGCAGCATAATAGTTGTGCAGTGTCCTCACCGCCTCCCATGAATCAGTCTGGTGCCCAGCAAGCATATGCAGACCATAAGGCTGCTGCAGTTTATGGTACCTCAGAGTCCGCAAATGTCAACCCAGTATGTTAGCAGTTTGTGGAGTTAGGGCCGGGCAATCCCTCAATAACGCCTCAAGCTGCGAGGCTGTGATGAGCAGTGTCTGGTCCATGGTTATATCGGAGTCCGAGTCTGGCCTAGGAGAGGGAGCTGGGGATCCCATGTGTTCCGCCGTCTTAATGGCTTGTGCCCAATTCTGGCCCACTTGTGCTTTCCTTGGACGGCGTACCGGGCCTTTGTCTCAGTCATCACATGGTGCAACTAATGTCCAGGAGTAAGATGGGTCAGACAATATTGTGGGGAGTTCATGCGCCAGGCCCTGTTGGTAAATCAAGACCCATGCCTCCTCGGGCGTGTTGCAGAAGACTGTGCCCTCTTTGTGATGGATGCGAAGTTGCGCCAGTTATTGCAGGGAGTATTTTACCTCCTCGTGGTTCTTCAAGCATTTCTTGACCTCCAGATATGAGGAGCAGCCAAAGTATAGTCTGGGTAGATGTGAACAGTTCTGTTGTTGACTTGCCAAGGGTCCCTGCTGCTGGTGACATGCAGTACATCATCCCAGTCATGGTATTTAAAGCATCTTACCACTACTGGTCTGGGAAGGTGCCCAGGTGGGGGTGACCCAAGTACCCTATGCGTTAGCTCAATGGAGAAGAACTTTAACATCTTACCCTTAGCTAACCAGTCTTTGAAATAGAGTTCCATATTGGGGCCCTCTGCCTGTTATGGCACAAGCACCCTTCCTAATCCTCTAATCGTGCCCTTAGGAGGTCCACCTCTGGCTGGAGGGATTACAGTTGGGTGGTTGTCGCATTTACCGTTGGTCGTATCGACGCCAGAGTAGATTCAGACTCTTCCACTCGTCCCTTCAGTTTCTTGTGGTCCTCCCACAGGTTACCGATGTCAATGCTGAGGGAGTCAATCTTCGTCCCCAGGGTGGTTTTAATATGAAGTATTGCCACCAGTAGCTCATCGAAGAGGTGTGAATTATCACTGCAGTCACCCCAAGCTGAGGGCCCCAGATGGTCTGCACTCCTATTGACCGGGGGGTTGTATCCACTTACGGGGACTGTGACTGGGACTTCTCCACCCTGGGCTTGCCCATTGCACTGTCTGCAGGGGGCGACAGGTCGTATGTTGGTCTATTTGTCTTCCAGGGGGTCTGAAACTGTCAACGTTTTTGAGATGATGCACTTCTGTGGCTTAAAGGTGGAATGGTAGGCTAGGCAGTCAAGACGACACAAGCAGCTAAACCGGGAATATGAGCCCTTTTAGACCTGGGGTGCCTCACAACATGGACCTTCCCAACAGCATTCATTGTGCTGAAAGCAGTTCTGGGATTCTTCCCACCATGCGGTAAATGCAGGGGGCCCAGACTGCGAAGTTCTATCGAGTGGAAGCGTGCTGACCCCTCTCACTGGCTCCTCGTCTTGCCCCATGCAGTTCGCAGTCGTGGCGCAGGGTTTGGTTGTGTTGCTGCCCAGTGTTCCCCCAAGAGGCGTGAGTAATCAGCGGATCACAGGAGGGTGCACAGGCCTCACAGGTGCCCTTGTGTGTGGTCAGGTTCGTGGAGGAGCCCAGTCCCGGTTCACTTCTCCCAGCCTGGAGTCAATGTAGGGGCCGCGGACTCAGGTGTCCACTCACAGTCTGTATGAAGGGGCCTTAGCAGGCTTGCAGGCGCATGTCAGCCCCGGAGCCCCTCCTTCCCCGGGGCGTGTCACGACAGGCACCGGTTGCGACGTCAAGCAGGTATGCGCTGCTGCCCAAAGACTCAAAATGGCATCTCTGGCCTTACGGCCCACTTCAGGTCCGGGGGCAAAATATTGCAATACAGATCCTGGTGCCCAGCCGGCACGAGCAGTAGAAATCAGGACTCTCACAGGGTTGACTTGTCTGTGCCCGGGAGCACCAGGCTTCAAGGGTGCCTCGCTCACGCAGACTGGAGTCATAGCCCGCAGCAGAACTCCTGAGCAGCCAACAGCACAAAAATCATCAGGAAGCGGTGCGGTGAGCCTTCAGTCTCCGCTCCCATGCCATGCAGGATGGTGGGCCGGGCGAGGAGGAAACAGGATTTTTCTCGGCAGGTGAAGGGCGGAGCTCAGAGCTCTGAGATTGCTCTCGTCGCCATCATGGCCACGCCCCCCCCCCCCCTTAACCTCTAGATTTTACAATGAATTGCTAAGGCTTTTTTATGGGAAGTAATTTAGTACAAAACTATGAAGTCATTTTAACCTATGTCATAATCTAAAGTATGTCAAAATATAAAAGGGAGACCTATTGGCTTTATCAGTGGATGAGTCATCATATCACCACATATAACAACTTATCTATGGCCTGTCAGAAAGCAACAGAATATTTGATCAATTAACTACAATCTAACATATTCCTTAAAAATAAACTCATGGCTACACATAATTATTGCAAAAATATTATATAGACCACAATAGGCTACTATATATTTCAGTCCCTTGTCCAGCTGGACAGGGAATTTAATATTCAAACAAATTGTTAATGGTAAGGGTCCAATTTAGCAACAAAACATTATAATTACAGTAGGGCACAGTCCTGTACTGTACAAGGGAGGAGAAAGTGAGAAAGTAATAGAGTGAAGGAATATCAGGCAAACAGGGTGAGCTAACACGCCACTGTCATGAATCAAAATTAACCGTGTGTCCTGGAGTAAACCATATATACAGTAATATAATAAGGTGAAACGTATGTCTACTCAAAGGAGTTGACGTTTCGATCCCGTGCTCAATTTATATAGGGATCATCTTCAGGATTTAAGGAATTGTTTTTGCCTGAATGGAAATTAAACGCCTGTTAGGAAAAAAACAGGGAAGAAAAACAAAAGGTAGACAGATATAGTCAGTTTTACGCAGAATATTGATGGACATCAGCTTTAGCCATTTATTAACAGTATTAGGAACCACAGTGAAAAGGTGTTGCCTGATGGCGTGGGCATTCAGTGCAAACATATAATTAACCAATAAGTGTGCAGTGAATTGGCCGCAGTGCTAAGAAACTGGCTGTTAGGTGCAGGTGGTGAAATGGCCAGTTTAAGTGTATTCTAAGGTGGGACATGGTGACGGGTTGCCGTAGCGCTGTGATGTGGGATTGGCGCATGGACGGTGAGCCGGGTCTGCGTTTCAGTATTACCATGTTGCCGGGGGCTTGACTCCGAGAGGGGTAATGTGGGGGATGGAGTCCTTGTGGAACATGCAGAAACAATGCCGGAACCGATTTTGGTCAGAGCAGCCTTACCAGCCCCTACTGCCAGGGCAACCATCGAATCAAACTGGGGACTGCCCCCAATTTTGGGGCACGCTAAGTGTGGCTGTTGCACTGTATGTGAGTTCACGATTGAGGCCCGTAACTTTAGCCACAATGGTGTGACTGTAGAAATGAAAAGCTTTACCAACTGCAACAGCTGCAACGTCATCTATGCAATCCTTTGCCCTTGCCCCGAAATGTATGTGGGCCAGACCACCCAAAAAGCAAAGACTCACATATGCCAGCACAGGAGTCGCATCAGATGTGGGAACCCCCAACGCACCTCTTGTTGAACATTTCTCTGAACTCAACCATACCGCTGACGACATCAAATGGACAATCTTGAAAGCGGTAAAGCTACCACAAAGAGGAGGCAACCTGGGTCAACTCCTAAACCGAGAGGAACTAAAGACTATCATCCAATTCAACACCATCCACACAGGATTGAACAGAAGTGAGGATTGGACTACTCTCCTATAACATCAAACCCTGAAAGACATTGTCCACATCAAATTCAAGCACCTCTGAACAGAGCAATGAGGCTTATGGACCCATACGAAGTTCTAACATCTGGAATGTTTTTAATATAATTCACCTTGCTATTGTGTCACGACTCAAACACCCTTCATTTTTCAATTCTCCAACAAGTAGGAGTCACACCCCCTTCACTCGATTCACCACGTGTCCTCAGAGACTGCACTCCCTGACTGATTCCCCCTCACCTAAACACTTGCGCCGTATTTATAACCTTATTTAATTTATTTAGAAATCATTTAATGTGCACAGCCTTCACAGCTCTACCAGAAACATTGTGGACGTTTATTTCACTTGCGCACCGTTCCAAGATTGCGGCCGCAAGTCACTGAAGCATTACTGGCTCCTCTAAGGGCCATGTCTCGTGACCGCCATATCCCTATTAAGATGTCAGCCATTCACTTGTTTGGCTCGGATCCGGCAAGGCACAGCCCGCCACCCGCATCCCGACATCCTCCCAATACTCGGTAAGTCCTACTGCCAATGACCCTTAAGGCAACAGACCCGCACCCCGTTCTAACAACTTGCCAATTTCCCTTAGCGGATCAGTCACTGTACAGACCGCGCTCTACAGACGCGTCAATGCCCATGCTGCCCCCATTGGAACTCCGCTATTTCAGACGCCACAAATAGTGCTTGAACCAAGAATCTAATGGTAAAATTGCGCGCCCTATCACTTGTGTTACTCAAAAGCACTCCTTATATGTTTTTTAACCACCCCCTCCTCCCCAACAGTGTCGCGTTATCTGCACATCAATCCATGCTAATGGACGCTCTCACGGAGCAATAACTCCGGCCATCCCTCCAACCTACGCTGTGAGCCCGGAGGATCCCCAACATCACCACGGTAATTTCTTGCGCATCAGCAATCCCCCTCGCCCAAAAGCGCTCCTAATAACGTCCTAATACCCTCCCTTCTCCCTGCAGTGTCCGACTAATTGGACATCCAGACTTGGCAACTGAAGCTGCAACAGAGCTATCAAATTATCCTGCCCGGTCAGCATAGCTGCACACTTATCTGAAGGCCTCTACTTGGTTAAGCCTCTGGTAGGTTTTTTCCCACCCTTTTTTTAAAAAACTCACCTTCACCACCAGAAACATCAGAAACATGTAACATCACCGGATAAAAATCGGTACCGGCATTGTTTCTGCACGTTCCACAAGGACGCAATCCCCCACATTACCCCTCTTGGAGGCAAGCCCCTGGCAACATGGTAATTCTGAAACGCAGACCCGGCTCACCGTCCGTGCGCCAATCCCACATCACAGCGCTACGGCAACCCGTCACCATGTCCCACCTTAGAATACACTTAAACTGGCCTTTTCACCACCTGCACCTAACAGCCAGTTTCTTAGTACTGCGGCCAATTCACTACACACTTATTGGTTAATTATATGTTTGCACTGAATGCCCACGCCATCAGGCAACACCTTTTCACTGCAGTTCCTAATTCTGTAAATAAATGGCTAAAGCTGATGTCCATCAATATTCTTCGTAAAACTGACTATATCTGTCTACCTTTTGTTTTTCTTCCCTTTTTTTTTCCTAACAGGCGTTTAATTTCCATTCAGGCAAAACAATTCCTTAAATCCTGAAGATGATCCCTATATAAATTGAGCACGGGATCGAAACGTCAACTCCTTTGAGTAGACATACGTTTCACATTATTATATTACTGTATATATGGTTTACTCCAGGACACACTGGTAATTTTGATTCATGACAGTGGCCTGATAGCTCACCCTGTTTGCCTGATATTCCTTCACTCTATTACTTTCTCACTTTCTCCTCCCTTGTACAGTACAGGACTGTGCCCTACTGTAATTATAATGCTTTGTTGCTAAATTGTACCCATACCTTTAACGATTTGTTTGATTATTAAATTCCCTGTCCGGCTGGACAAGGGACTGAAATATATAGAAGCCTATTGTGGTCTATATAATATTTTTGCATTTATTCCTTCATGCTGAGGACCTTTTGTTCCCTTTATAATACTTGATACCCATGGTCCCTAGCTACCCATTGGGTTCCCCTTGTCTTTTCAAATAATACACATAATTATTGCCACACAAATATTTTAAATAATGGACACAACCCTAAACAGTTGGGGACAGATTTACAAGCCCCTTGCATCATAATTTCCCATGTTAAAAGTGATACAAAAGTGGCGCAGGGGGCTTGTAAATCTGCCTGTGTGTTCCCTGCAGGCCACACTACACTTTAATGTGTAGTGGGTGGTGCCCCTGCCCTACTTAGAGCACCACAACAACTACACCTCATATCTGTGTCAAATCATATATTCCACCACTTGATCCACACCAGGCACACATAGGCACCTACCAGCCTCGCCTTAGTTTTGTAAATGCCCTGCTGTCTCTTATGAGCCAAATACACTAGTCGTTCCCTCACACTACGAGGCGAAACTAGCCTGGTATTTAGTCTTAACACAAGACGGTTATGACCAGCAAGTTCATCAGACACCTTGACCTAGCCAGAAAATGTCACCTTGCAAAACCAAGAAACATTACAACCAACAGGTTCATCATGCACACTTTTTAAGTCCTCATCCTTCTCCAATTCTGCCATCCACTCATTTACAGAAATACAACCCAATGTGATGGCACAAACCTTCACATCTTCATCATCATTACTTGACTCATATCATCATTTCTCAATCTAGATCGACGGTCCGCAGACAAATTGTTCACTCCAGGTATATACTTGACCGCAAAACTTGCAATGCAACAATCCATTTATAGATATGTGAAGATATGCAGGCAAAACCCTCTTTCCCAAAAACGTCTTGAAATGGCTTATGAACTGATTGTACTACAAAATGGAGACCTGACAAAAATGATTTACATTCCTTTAGCATTCAAATCTCTGTTAAGGCCTCTCTACCAATTGTGGAATAGCATGTTTCTATCACTTTCAATGATCTCGATGCAAATGCAATCATGACCTCACTGATATTTTGAAAATGTTTAGGAACCCATCCAAGACCATTATCATTGGCATCCATGGCTAATAATAATCCACAATTCTAAAGCACAAACAATCACCCGTAAGGGTCTCCAGGCGCTGGGATCCGTCGGGAAGATTAAGAATGCTATTGCCCAGAGTCACATGGTGCTGGGCTTACCTGCCGCTGAAGCCGGGGATCCATCCATGATTCCCAGATTCCAGCATCCGTCAACCTGGCTGGGGCGCCACACCTCTCCCTACATAACATAGTAAACCTGGTATAAAACTTTTAAAATATGTTGCTGCTTCTATTTGATGTCCTCAAGTTTGTTTTTTACAATCTTCAGATTAACCAAATCAAGTGTCATTGATGACAAGTCCTCTTATACTACAGGAATCTTTAGCATAAGTGGGACTATGTCTGGCATAAACCCCTGCCAATCCTAAAAAAAAATATACATCTTTTTTTAGTGGGTTGCATTAAATTCTGAAAGGCATTGACCAGTTCACCCTTCGGTCTTACCCCATCACCAGTGATAATATATGCTAAATATGGGAGACAAAACTTGTATTTTTTAATTGAGGGTAATCCCATTGTAATCAAAGATTCTCAGAACCTCTCAAATCTAGTGCATATGTTCCTCCAAAGGGTCAGAGAAAATGAGGATGTTGTCTTCAAACAACTTTATACTGGTTACATTCCCTGACAATTTAGCCATTAGTCTGTGAAAAAGATAGGCAGCAAAACAAATCGCAAATGGTATTTTAAGAAATTGAAATACCCCAAATCGAGCTACAAACACAGTAAGATCTTTGAAATATTTGTACAGTTTAACTTTGTGGTCAGCAGATTTTAGATCCAGAGGGGTGAAAAGTTTGGCATTTCCAACAAACCAATCATTTCGATGATGTTAGGTAGGAGAAATGCATCCTCAATTACCTCTTTATCAAGATGCCTAAGATTAATACTAAGCTGAATATCTCCTGAGCTCTTGGTAGCCACAACAAACTGGTGCAATTCATTAAGAAACTTCTACGGTTTCAATGATACATTCAGCGTTGAGATGTATGTTTAAAGGGAAGAGAATGCTTTTTATTCTTGAAAGTGTTTCAACCCATATTTTCTAGCTCATTTCCAAACAGCCTACCACTTGAAAAAGTCATTTTTAAAATGCATTTTTTTTGGGAGGTCTGTCTTCCATCCTCTCACTTATAACTACCTCCGAGCAGCCACATTCCCACTTGCTGGTAGACTGCAAAAAGTATTATCTAAGAAAAACTTTGAGTGCCTTTCCATAGCTACTGACAAACGCGACTAGGCTGTTCCTGGAAGAAGAAAGAAGGGAAAGAAAGTGGTCATGGGAAGAGCAGGGATAGTGCTCAGTGGAGGGCTACTCTGGGTATCCAATTTGTTGGATGTAATGGCCTCACACACCCTTGCGAGTGTCATGCTTCATCATTGGCAATGCTCCTCGCTGGGCAGGTGGTGCAATGCCCAACAGGCTCACCTCAAAGAGGGGCTCTTTGGCAGAGATCTTTTATCCAACTGCCTATGGGTGAAGTGCGGGTGAGGGGCCAGAAGGGAAGGGATAGTGTAAGTGAGTTTAAAATGTGGCACAAGGTACCGGAGATCAATTTATTCTGGTGGTCCCCTGCCTCACGTAAAAACAGTGAGTAGCCTGTGTTTGAAGGAAATTAGGATTCCACGTCACGATCCAGGACTACAGTGCATATTGTGCGGTCAACATGTTTCTCGCCTAAGCACACTGGCTGCGATTCTTCAGGACCTAATCAGTAACTACTATCACAAACAAACATGACCTAACAAAGTATCAATTTATGTTTTCAGTTGTACTACCTGTATGGTACTGCTCTTGCCTAGGGGATTACAAAATAAATCATTACTATAATTCAGTGACAACAAGTGACCCTTTTGTGACCATGAGCACACAGTGCTGATATGAATAAAGTGACATACTAGTGGTGAATTGTGACCAGTATGTATTATCTTGAATCACACATTAAAAACATATATACACAGCATATATATACATAAAAACAGCAGCAGTTTCTTCAGAACCCCCGGTTATCATCCTGTGGCTCAGGTGACCTGTTACTCAACTAATGGTCAAGGTGTATAGGTGTCGACAGTACCTGGTGTTTCAACCCATATTTTCTAGCTCCTTTCCAAACAGCCTACCACTTGAAAACGTCATTTTTAAAAAAGCATATTTTTTGGGAGGTCTGTCTTCCATCCTCTCACATATATCTACCTCTGATCAGCCACATTCCCCTTGCAGGTAGACTGCAAAAAGTATTATCTAAGAAAAACTATGAGTGCATTTCCATAGCTGCCAACAAATGGGCTATGTCTTATGTCCCATATAGGAATGGAAAGAGCTTGACCAGAGACTGAGATGTAGCATGATTCAGGACAGAAGTAGTGATGCCTCCACTCTCTTATTGATTGTATCTTGGCTCACCAACTCATTAAGCAGCTGGATAGACTGACCTGTTAGATTGGCAATGTAGCCGGTAAATAAAGACCATGTACATCTGCATTTGCAGGAAATCTGGAAACACCTGGATTATTGAACTGCCTGAAACTGTTACCTTTTGTACAAATCTGCGGCTCATCCAAATGGAGATTCACATTTGAGAAGATATAAGAAATCAATCTATTCAGCTCTTCCTTCGGGTGTGTTCTTTGCACACAGAGAACCATTCTCTAATTTATCAGTATCACAGTGGGGCAAAGACCAAGGGGAAGAGATCAAAGATGAAGATGAATAGGAAACTCTACCGCTAGAATCGATTACATTTATTTAAGCCTGCACCTCTTTTCGAACCTCTTACATGCTGAGATTGGCTCCATTCTCATTTCTGATAACGCTCCTGTTTTGATTAGTTTAGACATTCCTTCTTTATTATCTAAATCTCGTCATTGGCGTTTTAACAATTAACTTCTTAAAGATCCCTTCTTTCTAAGCCGCTTTAAAGATTTTGTTTCTGAATTCATTCTCCTTAATGCTACTCCTGATATGCCCTTTCATACTGTCTGGGATTCCTTTAATGCAACAGCCAGAGACTTCATTATAGATTATGTAGCTAGCAAAAGGAAAAAGTATTGCAAAGAATCTGCTTCTCTGCTCTCTTCTAATAAGGAATTGGAACATGCATATTTTTCTTCAAAAAATATCAACAACCTCAAGACTCTGGTCCAAGCAAAACTTGACTGTAATAGGAAATCCACAGAAGAGGCCTTGGGAACGTTGCTCAAAATGAACTCTACATTTCATGGTGGTCGTAATCGAGTTGGTGAGCTGTTGGCGAACTACTTCAAGGTTATATCTCAAAGATCTAGTGTAGTCAAGATTATTGATGATAATGATATTCCCCGCCTTAAGGATGAAGAAATATTAACGTGTTTTGCAGATTTATACTCCTGAATCTTCCCCTTCTGATGCAAATCTGGAAGTTTTTTGTTTTACTCATTACCTCCCCATTCTTCCCCTCTTCCTGACTGTTCTATTTTGGAAAAAGATATGTCTCTTCCAGAGATTAAATCTGCTTTGCTCACGTTACCTAAAGATAAGGCTCCTGGTCCTGATGGTCTTACTGCTGAGTTCTATTGTTACTTTTCTCCTGTTCTTCTACCCCTTCTGTTATCTCTTTTACAATATATTGTGCTTAATGGTGAAGCTTGAGGTTCTTTTCTTGAAGCTATGATTTGTCTCATTTCCAAAAAAGATAAAGACTCATCCTGATGTGCCAAAGACCTTCCTATATCTTTGAGTAATCTTGATTGCAAGCTATTTTCCAAGGTATTAGCCGTTCGTATCATTCAGGTCCTTCCTGATTTAATTGGTTCTGAACAAACGGGGTTTGTTAAGGGAAGGACTATTTCTGATAATTCCAGAACTTTCCTCAATATTATTCATCTTGCATCTAAAAATTCTTTCCCTATAGCCGCTATAACCCTAGACGCAGACAAAGCTTTTGACCGAATACATTGGCTTTTCATGATGCGCGTCCTTAAATGGCATGGCTTTGGTCCTTCTATTTTGTCCTTTATAAAATTGTTATATTACTCTCCGACCACTTAAGTTTTTTTTAATGGCTCCCAATCCTCTTGTTTCCCTTTACAAGGGATGACTTCTAACCCCGTTACTTTTTATCCTTTCTCTTGATCCCTTTCTTCACTCTTTACAACACTCCCCCACCTTCTGAGGCTTTACGCAACAATCTGTTAAAATTAAATTTACTGCTTATGCAGATGATAATATGTTATATATTTCTTATCCTTCTACGCCTATGCCTACTTTTACCGAACTTCTCTCTTCTTATGCGGCCTTGTCAAGCTATAAATTGAATTTTTCCAAATCTGAAGTGTTTCCTTTATATAAATATTGTTTAAGGAGTATGTTTGAGGTTATCGATTTTAATTGGAATAATAATAATATTATGACTTGCTTGGGGATTAAGCCTTTACAAAAACGATTTAGTTTAATTTGGAAGAGGTTCTATAAAAAGTAAATAAGATGGCGGATAGATGGTCTCCCCTTTTATTGTCACGATGGGGTAGATTGGACACCATTAAAAAGATGTTGCTTCACGTTATTAACTTTTATTTATCCATGTTACCAGTTAAACTACCATCAAAGTTTTTTAAAACCCTTAATGGAACTTTGAGTACATTTTTTTGGAATGGTCCGAAGGCTTGTATTTCCTTGGCCCTTCTCTCTGCTCCTAAAGATCGGGGTGTTGTCCATTTTCCCATTTTTCGTCAGTATCATTTGTCTTTTTTAATTCGCCGAATATTACCATATCTATCTACTTCAGGAGGAAATTTTACCTCTGTATGGCACAGGTTGGAGAAATCTCTGATCTCTCCTTTCCCTTTTTCTCTCCTAGCAAGATTTACCTATCCTCCTCGTTCTTTTAACTACTCAACAATTTCAAAATTCATTTCAACTTTTCATCCTATTGAATTTAAATCTCACAGTCCTTTACAGATATTTTTGGATTCATCTCTTTGGCATAACAAAAATATACAATTTTCTAATCACACTATTTATTTGGAAAACATGGGCTACCAAAGGGATTTTTCAAGTTAAGCAAATAATACAGGATTCCCATTGTCTTTCCCTAATAGAGGTTCAGTCCACATTTGACCTACCTGCATTCTCTTTACTTAGATATGAGTCTCTAAGATTGCTCTTGACGGTTCAGCTTTCTCTACTTTCTGGACCTTCTCTTCCCTCGCAAGATCCTTTGTTAGAACCTTTATCCACTTCCCCTTTCATTAGAACCTCTCAAGTTTACAAATGCCTGCATTTTTCTTCTCCCAGTTGCCCTAAAAGTAAAGTTGAGCTCTTATGGCAATCTGATTTAAAACGTACCCTTTTTGTTCAAACATGGAACTCCATTTAGACACACATACATCACACCTCTTGTAATTCTAGCACCACTCAGACTCTTTACTATTTTTATCATAGACTATTTTTAACTCCACTGTCACTCTCCAGGTATAGCTCACATTCATCCTCGAATTGTTAAGTATGTCATACTATTCCCGGATCTTTTATGTATTCCTTTTTTCTTTGACCTAATTTTGCACGTTTTTGGACTAAGGTATGTGAGTCAATCTCCTCTATTTGTACTATTGAATTTCCTTTTGACATACACTCCATGTTTTTGGGAAGCAACTCTGCAGACTGGTTTGGTTCTCGCAAGGTGTTCATATTTGTGGACCTGTTAATTGCTACTGCCTTTCAGGTAATTGCCTTTAACGGAACATCTAAGGTTTCTTTCTCCGCCTGGTGGAAACTTCTTTGTTATCAGCACAGACTCGACAGAGCTTCTTCCAAAACTTCTCAACAACTTAATTGTAAAGAAGCCCTCTGGTCTCCACTTACCAATTACTTATTTACATCTGCAATACGTAATCAAGAGAGCTCCTTCGTTTATCAATCAGCAAGAGTATTTTCTTCTTTTCTTCTTTCCATTTTAATTTTAACTTGTTTATATGTCACATGTACAGTTATTATTCTGTTTTTAAGAACTACTATGATTACTGTAAGATTAATATTTCAATACAATACTAGATGAAGAAAGTATTATATCTTTAGTTTATTTTCTCTGTTCCTTTCCTTTTCTTTTTCTTTTTCCCCTCCTCTGTTCATTCTCTATTTCTCAGACTTTTTCTTTTTCTTTTCTCCCTTCCTCCTTCTCTAGATATTCCTTTCTTCTGAAAAAACTAAAAAATCTCAAATGCGATTTATTTCCCAGGTACAAATGTTTATTATTTCTGTTCTTCCTTGGAATATCTTTAGATTTATGACAGATTTCTTGTGTCATTTATTCCACCAAATAATGTATTCAGTTTGCTAATCTAATGCTACTCGTTTTATACGCATTGTTGTCTATTGTATCTATGTTTCTAATTACTTCAATAGAGCTCATTAAACTAAAAATAAATAAAGATCATGTATATCTGCATTCAGAGAAAATCTGGAAAAGCCAGGATTGGTAAACTGCCTGAAATAGTCACCTTTTGTCCAAGTCAGCTGCTCATACAAATGGAGATTCACATTTGAGGAAATATACTCTGTGGTCAGAGAACCAGTCTCTAATTCATCAATATCACAGCTGGGCAAAGACCAAGGGGAAGAGATCAAAGATGTTTAAATACGTCAGAGATGAACTTAATCATAAGCTTGAGCTGCTTACCAGAAACATTATGAGCTTCCCAAGAAAAGCTCCGCCTGAAGGGATTCTTAGCTGGATCAGAGGAACCCCTTTCCTTACAGGGACAAGAGGACAGATGTCTGTGCTTCTCGCTGTGTTTCCTCTTTGTGAGCACTAACACACAATCGAATAAAGAGAGGGAGCATGTATACCCCAGGAAGAACCTCTGGACAGAAGAGTCTCTACTTTGAAATTCATTCAAAACAATTCTAACACACATTTGAAATATAAATACAGAATCTGACTTTTGAAATACATATCGAAGTAAACCAAAACATTTGTTTTCTCTTCTCTGTCAAAAGACGCATAGAGAAAGCAGTCTCCAACAGGCACTGAAGAGGGCAGCACTTAAGCACTTGCTCCCACCCCTTTTTTTTATACAATCTCCCAGTTTTCTTAAAAGAAAAAGAAAGTATCTGCTACGCAGTCTGCAACACGAAATTAACACAGTAGCAGGAGAAGCAGGTAAGGAAAGGAAATAACTTTAAATCCATATGCAAGAACATCATCTGGAAGGAGATTAAACAGATATGGTGGTCCCAACACAAAAATGTAGGTCATCTCTGCTACCAATGTCAGAGAATGGAAGCCATTCATCTTCTGAAACTAATGCAGCTCAATTCCTCCTGCCCCAGAGGGTATTTAACAAAGTACTGCTGGCTGCCACAATAGTAAGAAAGGGCGAGTCATGAAACCAAAGACAAAGGGATCGTGAGACACACACATCTCCAAAACAAAGGTGGACCAGTCACGCCTAGATGCCCTAAGGCAAACCCTTTGTATACCTAAGGAACAGTTGAGATGTACCACGTGTGATACAAAATGAAAGATTAGCACAAACCTGGTCACACTACAAAAATACTTGTGATAAAAAATGTATGAAGGTGGTCAGGCCTAGTACTGACCTTCCCAATGAAAAACACAGGCCCTAGGATTGAGTAGGGCAGGCGTCTCCAACATGTAGCTTGGAATAATGCAAATAATCCACATTTGTAAAGCGTGAACCGTCACCCCGTTAGGGTCGCTAGGCGCCGTAGGGAAGATTAAGGAAGCTATTGCCCAGGCTAATTTGCCCCCGGCCCCGGGGATCGAACTGTGATCCCCAGATTCAGGTGTCAATCACCCTGGCCGCGAAGCCACACCTCTCCCTTTGAGCTACTTATGGCTCTCCAGCTACTCCTGAGTAGCTCTCCCATGTGCAGAACTGCCGAATGAATTAGAAGCCTTTGCTAGGTTGAATTATTATATGTATATCAAAATTGAAAAATGTGTATTCAACATAACAATGTGTGTATTTACAGAAAGTGGGCAGAGCTTGAGGAGTTACATAAAAAGTCAGCGAGATTCCACTGAGTTGCGTATGCAGATGGAATTCAGCACGACACACAGTTTGCAATGATTTTTAGCACCAGAAGCTTGTCCTGTGCTGTAAAATCAGCAGAAACTGCACCACACTGCACAACGAGGGTGATGTTTATTTTTACCACTCAAGTAGATTTTCTACTAGAGCAGCACTTTTTTCAACGCAAATGGGCACGACCTGCCGTGACCGACCACATTGAGAAAAGTCACTGGGAGGTGTTCACACTAGGCGATCTAAATTCTTGCCTACCAACTTAATGTTGATGAGCAAGTTCCGGGAAAAACTCCACCATACAACGCTTGGCAGAGTTTGACAAGAACTCTGCTATACTTGCATGGAGCGGAGTTGTCAAAACTCTTTTCTGCCCACTCCTACTCATGAGCTGATGTTTGCAGAGATCTATTAGTAACATTAACTGTGTGCTTTGGCATGGCAGCTATGGGTGCTATATGTCACCCATGTAGAGCCATTCCACGTTGATGAAGGATTTTTTAAATTACTGCTGAGAACCATGTCTTATGCATTGAGGTAATCACTACAGGTAATCTTTTGGCCACCAGCATTATCTCATTTGATTTGATCACTAATGTTAATAATTGAGCTTCTGTTTGAGTTTATCCAAGCAGGAACCACAATCCTAGTCAGATACAAAACAAAAATTAACCTGTGCTGACCCTCTGTGACCTTAGAAAGGAGCTGGCAGGCTTAACATAGGAGGCAGTGTGTAAAGTATTTGTGCACACACACACAGGTATACACACACACAGTAACACAGTGAGAACACCACAAAAAAAATAGGTTAGTATATTCTGATAAAGCAAGTCCAAAAAGGCAACAATCCAATAAGTACAAGCCGAGATAGGGATTTGTAAATGATAAGGGAAAAATATTGCTTACAAGCAAAATATCACTTTGGGGTTACTGTTGGCTGAGCTGTATTGGGACAAAATCAAGAGTTATGGCTGCTTGTGACAGAGCGTAGGTCTGCTCTTCGATTCACGCAGGGCCTGCTGGACAAAGAACCTTAATCCTTGTCACAGAACAATATGTAGTAGTGGCAATACGTTGGTTTTGTGTACAAAACAGCAAGTTAGGAACCCAAGGGCGATGCAGCGGGTTGTTCCATGCTGTAAACAATGCGCTGATCTTTTCCATGCGCTACTGGCAATGCATTGTTTCCTGAAGCAGTGATCCCTGAGGTGCTTAGGCAGTTCCAATTAGAATTTGCCGAGTCCAGACTTCACAGAGGCAGTGATGTATCAATCTACATGTCCCTGCAGGCAATACATTGGTGTCTGATTGCCACACAGAAGTAGAAGTGCAGATTCTGGCAGATGCAGCACTTTACACTCATATCCATGGGCCCTGGACTGGATAGACACTACTGGGCAGAGCAAGACTTACAGCAAGTAAAGTCCAGGTACTGGGTTGAAGAGGATTGGTGAAGTCTTTGATATACCTGAGTCTTCAGCAACAGAACGCAAGCTAAAATGCTCTCGGAGAAACTTAAGTCCTTAGGATGTAGATCGCAGATTCAGTCCTTCTTACTTTCAGGCAAGATGCAGCGGGTCAACACAGCAAATCAAGTAGCAAAGTGGCAGTCCCTCCTAAAGCACAACAATCAGCAGGCAGCAGGCCACGGCATCAAAGCAGTTAGTAAAGTGACAGGACCACCTACAGCACAGCAGCTCTTCTTCAGGCCAGAATGTCCTCAGCTTCAGCAGAATTCTGAGTTGGTGGGGTCAGAGGCCCAGTACGTATACCCCATTTGGCCTTAGAAATGTGGGGACTTGAAAGAGATGTTTTAAAGTGCAAAAGACTCTGCCTTTTCTGCCATGGCTCCAGACTTACTTAAGGAGGGTATGCAATCCTTTGTGTGGGGACATGACACCATCCTTGCAGGTGCAGCGTTTCAGCTCCTACCTCCCTTCCTACTCAGGTAGCCTCATCAACATACAGATGACTAGGCAGACAACACTACCCTACCTTTGTGTGTGGCTGTCTAGAGGGAATGCAGGAAGCCAGCTGTCACCCACCCCACACATGTATTCCAGAGTCAGGCAGAAAGCAGCACATAGTTTAAATGAGAAATTGCCAGCTTTCCAAATATATCATTTTCAGAACTGCAATTTAAAAAACAACTTCACCATTGGTTGTACTTTAAAATTATGATTCCAGAGACATTACATTTAGTTTTCTTTATTTTCCCAATTGAAACTCGTACTGTTACAAATCAGTCATACATTCTATCCTATTGGAGATTTAGGTCTTGCAGTACTGAAAAAAAAATGTAGGAGTATTTCACTATCAGGACATGTAACACATTATAGCACGCGGAAAACCTTTTAAATACACTGCATCCTGCCCACGGGCTGTCTATGGCCTACATTAAGGGTGACCTATATGTAATAAAGAGGAAGGTGTGGGTTTGGCAAGTAGGGTAACTTGCCAGGTCGAAATGGCAGTTTAAAACTGTGCTCACAGACTCTGCAATGGCAGGCCTGAGATATGTTTAAAGGGCTGTTTAGGTGGGTGGCACAAGCAGCGCTGCAGGCCCAGTAACAGCATTTAATTTACAGGCCCTGAGCCTAAATAGTGCACTTTACTAGAGATTTATAAGTAAATGCACTTTAGCAGTGGTTAGCAGTGGTAAAATGCAGTGGTGGCAGGCACGGCTCGCGGGGGTGAGGGACATAATGTAACTGAAAAAAAATACACTTACCTTGCCGCCGGGTCATGCGTCTTCGCTCCTGTTCTCCTCGGACTCCAGGAAGCACAGCGAGGGGCCCCTAACCAATCACAATGCTGCAATGCAGCATTGTATTTGGGAAGCTTCCTTGATCCCCTCTGCCGTAGTTTGGCACTCAGCCAGAGACTGGGGGCCTGGGTGTGCTCTCCATGCAGGCTGTAATGCAGCCTGCATGGAGAACAGGGAAAGTGCGTATGACTGTTTTTGCCAATCCAAGAGGGCCGGCCAATCAGTCATTGCACACTTATGAGGGTTCTACCACTCCTGCCCTGCTCCGCTGCCCCGCCCAGTGAAGCAACGCTGCTGCAGCAGGAGGACATAATAAAATGATAACTTTTGTTATTATCATTTACTTTTTCCCTATTTTTCCTGCTTCAAGGCAGTGGGGTGACGCTGCCACAGGTAAAATTCTCAGAGTCCTAAAACCAGCAAAAACGAAGTTCAGAAAAACATTTTGGCGGAAACCACAGCAAGGATGCCTGGCCTAACAGGTAATAAAACTGTAATTATATTAGTAACTTGAGATGATTTTCAGCTGTTAATGCAGAAAATATCGTAGACTTCTGATGTATTATGTACTCATATGTTTTCCTTTTAATGGTGAATTTCTTGTTGTGTTTATTGGGAGGTGCTTGAGAGGGGTGTCGGAAGGGAGAGCTCTCCTCAAAAGTGCATAGAGCAAGTAATGGGATGAGGAATGTATAAGGGGTAATTGTGGTAACATTAATCAATTATTTTTCAAAATCCCAATTCCTTTGCAGATCAAACCTGTCATTCAGACATTCAGTGAGTGCTGTACATGATCACTATAAAATCATCCACATCATCACCTACAAGGCTTTGCAATGGATTGTTTGCTTGGTCATCTGTGTACTTTTGCACGTAGCCTTTAAAACATGCTCAAATCTTTCCCATGTTTGGCATATACTTTGTTTATCAGATATGTCAAATGGTGAGGGTCTTTGAAAGATTATGCTTGAGACATTTTCTACATTTTCTTCATCATTATGTCATTAAATCCGTATTTACTGTTGGCTAATTACTTGTTCTTTCACTTGACATTTTATCTGAGTAAAGAAGAAACTGAAGGGTAAAAAAAAAAAAAAATGTGTCCTTTAAAATGTGGAGATTGATTTTGGGATGAACCTCTACTGAGGCAGGGATGGTTGTCTTTAAAATTAAGTTCACTGTGTGGCTTAGGTGGAATTCAGACGTGCCTAACATTGAAATGGAGTTGTGTAACTTTATTCAGGCTCAAACTAAAATTAGCCTGAGTTCCAAGTGAGCACTGTCATCTATTTCCACACATACAGATGCCAATTCGCTTTTCAACAACACACATTCGCAGGCCATTTGCCCCAAATGTGGTTCTTGCCTGTTGCCACGTGATTGATGATGCTTGTGTGTAAGTTCACACCGCGCATTTCAAATGTCCCTTGTAATACCACGGGCTGGATGACTAGCGTCCTTAAACAAACCTGACAGATGCTCGCACCCAGTCCTCACCCCTCGGTGAACATGAATGTCTTCCTCCGCTGCCCCAGAGGGATCGAGGATTTTTACCGCACGTGCTCCCTGTCAGACCCCGCTTGCCGCCTCCAGACTTCCTCCCTCTACCTGGGTGCAGCCAGAAAGATTGTTTAATAACATGACGCATTGCTCAGGGTTTGTGTAAGTTGTGTCTCATTGCCACTGTGGTAACTTCAACCAGCTTCAGATCATGAATCCAAGTTAGCATCACCGCTTCATATATTTACTCTGTTCTTCTCCCAACTCTTCATCTGTGATTCATTTTCTCTCTAGAATCTTTCTATCTGAGGGATTTCCGAGAGAATTGGTCACAGATAATGGGTCGCATTTTACTTCAACTTCAATGGAGAATTGTTTGACTTCCCCTGATATCAAGCATTATATTCTCCTTCCGCAAATGGTTTGGTGGAAAGAATGAATAGGTTCATTAAAGAAGGTATTCAATCTGCTTTAGCTATTAATGCACATGTTGATATGTTTAAAAAAAAAGATACGATCATATCTCACTACGCCTCATTCCTCAATAGGAGTTTCTCCCTTCAGACTTCTTAAAAAGAGAGTTCCAGAGGATGCATGGACAAAATTAGCTCTGGATTTTGCCGGACCTTTTGAGGTACTCTCTAATGGTAAGAAATATACCATAGTTCAAACTCCACTCATTTTGAAAAATCTAATAGTCCTATGATATATTTCTGGTTTTCCAGTGTTTATCAGACACAAGACACGTTTCACATAAATGTATCCAATTTGTACCATCTGATTCCTAGTCAGGCCAACAACATTTTTGTTTCAACCTCCTAGAGGTAGCTCCTATACCCAAATGCCCTTTGTGTGCTATCACCACACAAGACCAAATCTTCCACAAGTGAAAGTTCTTGATTGACCTGAACAAAAGACTTTAAAGGGGAAGGTAGGGAACGCTCTTTTGGCCAACCAGTCACAATCATGTTTTTGACTACAACAAGAAAAGAATCATCCTCAGAAGCTTTCAGCCAATCTTCCTTAGTAATGCAAGGTGGATCTGTAACAAAATCCTCAACAGTAGCCACCACACATTCCATATCATCAAACCTGGAGGATGAAGAATTATCCTCTAATGATAACTCAGAGAGACAATCCGCCCTTCCATTAGACCTCCAGGTACGTACTTTATATTACAATTGTACTCATGCAAACGTGAGAGTATGTGGACAAGTCTTGCAGAAGCTTTTCCTGTCCCATTCCATTTAATAAATGTATCAAAGGTTTATGATTAGAAAAAAATCTCAAAGTGAGTGCCCCAAATGAATGTTCTAAATTTCTCCACAGCCCATGTGCATGCAAGCGCCTACCTCTCAATTGTGCTGTAATAGGCTTTTGCATTCGTGAGAGATCTAGATGAAAAACCTACTGTATTCACCTTACCATTGATCCATTGACAAAGAACCGCTCCTAAGCCATGTTGGCTGGTGTGCACAGATAAAATACATTTTTCTCCCTGTGAAAGTGGTGAAAGTGCAGGAGCCTGAAGAGTGAGTTTTTTGAGTAACTCAAAAGTTTGTTGTGCTTTAATATTCCATGGAAAATATGTATTTTTCTTCAAAAACATGCGCAAAGGTTGAACCATTGAGGATAATTGGAAATAAACTTCGAATAGTACTCAGTCATACCCAAAAATAGGGGGCCCGATTCACAGAATGAACTTAAGACTCAATCCTAAACTTACTACTATTTTGGTATTCACAGAATGCACTTACTACTTTTGGCATTCACAGAAGTTAGGATTTTGTCTTAAGTTTGTCTTAAGACGACCTTAAGACAAAATCCTAACTTCTGTGAATACCAAAAGTAGTAAGTTCATTCTGTGAATGCCAAAAGTACTAAGTGCATTCTGTGAATACCAAAATAGTAGTAAGTTTAGGATTGAGTCTTAAGTTCATTCTGTGAATCGGGCCCGATCTGAGTAAATCTTTATTTTTAGGTACAACAACTTAATCTATTGCTTGAGTAATAAAAAATGTTGGACTAATTCCTGAAGCTGAAATTGTGTGACCTAGGTAATCAAGAGAGTCGACCATAAATTTGCATTTATCAGTGCATAATGTAACACCAGACTCTTTGAATTTGTAGAGAACTTTCCTATGTGATCAGCCTTATTTTTAGAATAAATCAAAACATCATCCTGATAGGCTTGTACTGACTCAATACCTTCCAATATATGGTCCAGAAATCTCTGAAAACTCTTGCCGCTGAGGCTAAACCAAAGGCCAGTCTAAGATACTATGCCCCAAATGGTGTGACAAATGTAGTGAGATCAATGGATGAATTGGATAACGGAATCTGATGGTATGCTGACCATAAGTCCTGAATGGAAAAACATGTGTCACCAGAAAAATTGGATAATAAGTCTTGAATCTTTGGTAACGGATGACAATCTACTACAATGTTTTTGTTAAGTGAGCGCAAGTCAGCACATAAGCGAATTGAGTTATCTTTTTTCTTACTATTACAATGGGACTGACCTATTCTAATGATTCAGTGGTTTTGATAATACCTTCATTAACAAGTTTGTCTAGTATAACCTGAAGGTCATTTCTGACACTTAGGCGAATAGGCCTAGCCTTGTGTGAAATAGGGATGGCATTGTCTTTTAACTTAATAAAATGCTACACTTTAGTAATTTTTCTCTGTTTGAAGTACAAACTTCAGGAAATTCTGCAAACATGGTTGTAGAAATATTTGTAAAATCAGCAAAGTTATCTTCTGAAACCGAGGAAACAGAAATATCAGTATTAATTTGAACACGATTATCAGAGCCAGGAACCAACTTCAGGCCAATTTTTGCTAGATCCTGCCATCCAACAATATTCTTACCTTTGGGAGCCACGTACACCTTAGTTAAAACTTTACATTCCAAACATGTGATGAATTCAATAATATATTCAAACATTTCAATAAAGTGATCACCATACGCTTTTGGGATAATATCTAAAGCTTGTAAATGGTTTCTTTAAAGCCCATCGCACTTCAAAAAGTGTATCTGAAATAATGGTGACCGGTGCACTGGAATCAGCCATCACCAACAATAACGTTACATAATGGCTTTTTGACTCTTTGTACAAAAAGAGTCAAATATTGAGAGTCAATGGAAAGCATAGGTCTCTCAAGGTTGTCAGGTAGTGATTAATTAAGTTCAAAATTATAATTTTTAAACACTCTTGGGTATCTAGATTACTGACTCAGACACCTTTCTTGCAAAACTGTATAGAAATGACCCTTTTTGCCACACCTGGTACATTTTCTACCCAATGCTACACAAACAGGACTATCTCCTATATGCGATTTTGATCCACACCTAAAACAATATGAATTAGTTTTATTTTGTTTCTGTGGAAAAGGTTTAACAAATTTAGACATGTAAGAAATATTATTAATAGCAGAATCATGTTGAATCTTGTTGACAGGAGACACATTTTCATTACTTAAACATTTTGAGGTGGTAATGGATCTTTCAATGCCTTTAGCATTATCAATGACCTCAGCTAAAGAAGGATCTCTGCAGCTGAGTATGCGTTCCTGAATCTTCTTATGAAAGCAGCAGTAGACAAATTGATCTCTTATATAAGAATCCAACTCAGCCCCAAAGTTGCAGTTTGAAGCCAAATTTCTCAGTACTGAAATATAGTCTTCAATTGACTCATCTGAATTCTGCTTCCTTTTCATAAAGTTAAATCTCTCCAGCATTACGCTTGGCTGTTTTAAAAATGTTTTGTTTAATCTGTTGACAGTGAAGGAATAAACGTTCCATCCGTCTCCTTCACCAGGTGGTGGTATAGATACTGGGAGATTATTAAAAGTTTCACGACCAGCACTGCCTAAAACGTTGTAAAGAATTGCTAACTTGCATTTGGGTGAGTAACTTTCAGCATCTATGGCAACCAAATAATTCTCAAAAGTTTTAAACCAGAGTTTCCAGGTTTCTTTTGGTTTGCCTTGTCTTGGAAGAAAATGATCCAATTGAAAGATCGGCTGTGAAGCCATTTAGTATGATAGGAAAATTACTCCTCTCTGTGGTTGGAACTAAATATCACTGCTTGTAATGAGAAATGGAGGTTGTTTAGATGTGAACAGTATTTGCCTGCTGTGAGGTATTGTATTAGCTATTTTTGAAAATAAAGTGTTCAGAAGAAAAGGAAAATTAAAAATGAAATTAATGAGCCATAAATAAGTATAACGTTGCACATGTGTAGTGCCTGTTACAACGTACAGTTATTATCCCCGAGGTAAATCTCCCTGAAAGGACAAGGACCGGACTCTGGCAAATGAGAGGGGAGTGTGCGCGAGAGAGGCCAATCAGGGTGTGCATTTTAAAAGAGGGGAAGGGATGCATCGACCAATCAATCCTCTGCTTTCCGATTGAAGGTTAGCATGCCAAACTCGCAAATCACTTTGGGAGAAATTAGTCACTGAAGTGAAAAGAAATGAACATGCTATTCCGGAAGTCCGCTCCTTCAGCCGATACGTGACGCGAGTAGGAATGAAGTGAGTTCCTTAGCAGGATGATAAAACTGAGGAATTACGAAAATAATTCAACAGAGGAAAGATGATCCTTGAATGAACGGTGCCTTACTTGGAGTCCGTCGAGAAACTATCTGGTTAAGCAAAAGTAGGAAGAACAAGGTTTGTGGTGAATTGATGCAAAATCGGTGAAAACAAGGTAAATCATCTCCAAATGAAATGAAGTACATCTTAACAAAATAAAGATGATCTAACAAAGCAGGTTTTTAGATAATGTAATGATTTATTTAAGTAGTATGAAGACACCACTGGAGTGCGTCCTTCCTCCTTGAAGTCCAAACAGAATCTGTTTGTTGAGACCAATCATGCTTCAAGGAGTAGGTTGGACGCACGATAATACTTATTTAATAAATGCTTGTTTAAGCAATGACTACACAGCATGCGCACATAACAGCAATTGTGCACATGCCAATAACAGACTGATGAGTCGTGCATGGATGCTTGAGAACACAAACTAGATTCCAACAATAACAATGTACAAAACAGGTAGTGTTCCATATATTACACACCTTCCAAGCTCACACAGATGTCTCCAGACAGCCGGCAAGTGTCCCCTGCATCCTTGCTATGGGTGGTCTCCACAAGCCCCAGGCTCTCCTCTGCCCTTTTTACCCCCAGGTACCAATGCTCACTTCAGAGGGATGCTGTTGGCTGCAACACTGGGGCTGGCCAGTGGGCTATTACTCCTACACATGCTCATCACCCACCTGCAAAACGTCTTGGCTGCTCCCCAAGGGCGGCGCCCCAGCACATGGTTACCTGTTCAAAGAGGATGTGTCCACCTTTAGCAAGGAGGCTTCTGTGGGTGCCATGAAAGTGGACACTTGCCGGCTGGGATGGCAACCCCCTTGTCTTCTACCACAGGTTTGTAGAAAAGCCTTGTGTTGACATTGGAACCAGTCACACAGAGTAAAACAGGGCTTTTGTGGTACAGAAACCTGATTCTGAGGAGTAAGTACAGAATTAATAAAAACTCAGAGAATGACTGAAAATGGCCCTCTTGAAATAACTTTTTTATATTTTACACTTTTACTGCAAGACCAAATTAACATTTAAAGAAATTCTTGCCCGTTTATTTAACATCTTTTTAAAGTTTAGTGTAGTCAAGTAAGCTGCATCCATGTGCTTCTTTGAACCAGGGGGCCGCATGTAAAGGTTGGTAGGGCCACATGTTGCCCCTGGGCCGTACTTTGAGTATCATTGTCGGGGAGAAGCATGCAGATTCAAGTCTATCTGGACTCCTTAAGAACCATCAAATCTTGCACCCCACACAGACTGGATTTAGACCCTACCATGGGACAGAGACTGCCCTTCACACGGCAGTAGAAGAAGCTAAAAAGGTGGCTGGACTGGGAAAGATTGGCAGTTATCGCCTGCCCTGAACTTAGCTCTACATTTGATACAGTAAATCATGATATTCTTTTACAAAGACTGCAAAGCGTAGGGATGTCGGGCATAGCTCTATTCTGGTTGGTCTTTTCTTACAGATAGGTCTTTCAGGGTTTCTGATGGAACATGTACAATAGACGGTTCCCCTAAACTCTGGGGTACCCCAGGGCTCTACTTTGAGCCACACACTTTTAAATGTATATTTAAGGCCAGGGACTCCAATAATCGTGCTGTTCGGGAAGTTAGTTGTTATCTTTGCAGATGATATGCAATCATTTTTGTCCCCCCTCACTAACACTCAAAACTCCCTCGGTAACTGACTTTATATGGGAGTGCTAAAAACTTCAATAAGGAAGTTACATTTGGTACAGAATGTGGCCGCCCGGATATTGCAGTACCTTCCAAAACATCAGTCTGCCTGACTTTCCTTGAACACCCTTCAATGGCACCCGGTGGTAGAGAGAAAATCAAATTCAAATCACTATGCAGTGTTCAAAGGGCACTACGCGGTAAAGGGCCTTCGACCACTTGTCCCTTGGTTTTTCCCCACCTCCCTGGTGGAACTCTTGCTCTTCCAATGAACATCTGGTCACAGTGCCCCATGCTCTGGAGTCAGCTGCTCTGGTTGGTGCGCCACACCTCTCACTTTGGGGTCAGAAATAAGGAACTCCACTTTTGTAAATCATCAAAGACCAGGCTTTTCCAAAATAGCTCACTATAGGTCCCTTTATCCGCTCTGTGCTGCACTGACAGCACTAGGACGCTTAAGGGTAGCCATGCTATAAAAGTGTAAAATAAAATAGAATACAGTAAAATAGAATAAAACAAGGCAGAAAACTCCTCTGATGTCACAGAGGAGAGAAGAGCGGAGCTGACGCAAAGAGGACCCAAGTGAATCCATGAAGAAAAATCCACTCTGAACAAGAACACATTCAGGGGCAAAGATGCACATCCCACAACCAGAGTAGCCTAGCTCTGGAGGTTTGTTTGAGATGGCAATGGGTCGGGGACTGTTGTTGCTGGGCTGTCTCCCAGTATTCGGTGCTGTGTATCATGGAGGTTGTGATGTTACATCTCACAACAAGAACAACCTAGCGTTTGGAGCATTGCAATGTATGGAGAGGGGTAAAGGACTGTTGTTGCTTGGCTGCCCCGTGCTTGGTGATGTATCTCATGGAGGTTGCGGTGTTGCATCTCTCAACCAGAACACCCCAGCTCAGGAGGGCTAAGGGTGGTGGCAAGGGATCAGGGGCTGTTGGTTCTTGACTCCCTCCCAGCGTTCGGTGATGTATCTCATGGAGTTTGCGGTGTTACATTTCATACCCACTGCACCCTAGCTCTCTAGAGTTCTGGGGTGATAAGGAGGAGTCAGGGATGCTTGTTGCTTGTTTGATGATGTATTTCATGGAGGTTATGGTGTTACATGCATCTCAAACGAATATGGCCAGAGTTCAGGGAAGGTTGTTGCATGGCTGCCCCCCTCTGTTCGGTGATGTATCTCATGGAGTTTGCGGTGTTATATATCATAACCACTGCACCCTAGCTCTGTAGAGTTCTGGGGTGATAAGGAGGAGTCAGGGATGGTTGTTGCTTGTTTGTCTCTGAGTGTTTGATGATGTATTTCATGCAGGTTATGGTGTTACATGCATCTCAAACGAATATGGCCAGAGTTCAGGGAAGGTTGTTGCATGGCTGCCCCCCTCTGGTTGGTGAAGTATCTCATGAAGGTTGTGGTGTTACATCTCACGCCCACTGCACTCTAGCTCTGGAAGGTTGTTGGTGGATGGTGAGGGGTTAGGGACTGTTGTTGCTTCGCTGCCTCTAACTGTTTTATGATGTGTCTCATTGAGGTTGCATTAGTTGGATGGGTAATGAAAGTGTATTGGATATAGGTTCAATATCAACGTGCCATAATGTAGTGTCCATGACATCTTCTACCAAGAGAGTAAGTATATGTAGAGGAGAATAGAGCTATTACGCTCAACTCCACATATGCCGTGGACACAATATTTTGGAAGAAGAGTAAATTTTGTGAAGAATAGATCTATTACTCACAACTGCATATCAATCATGGGTCATTTTATTTTGGAAGGCAAGCATATATAGAGAGGTATAGATTTACTACTCTCAATCTCAAATATATTGATATTAAAAGCACACAGTTGTGCTTTAACTCCCTGCGAGTGCACTGGTCCTTAGTACTGGATTGAGTTTGCTGCTAGTCGAGTGTGGGGTCTTGGCACCTCTCCTGTTGTCATTCTTACCACAATGTATGGTACATTTTACTTGATATACACTGACCAAAGAGGGAAACCATAAATCCCTGCTCTCGGTTTATTCTCATATCTGGAGCCTCTACAGGTCATCGGTGCGATTCCTACTTTATAAGAATGAACTATAAACGGGTAGGATCCATGTGTCTGCCCCACACAGAGGTCCGTATTTTACCGCAGGGTTCTTGACTAACATTGTGTAGATGCCATTAATATTCACTAGCCTAGAACCATTTTTGCTGTGTAACCTTTCTGCGTGATCGACAAAGGGGCCAGATTATGGTGGTTCATTCGTTTCTGCCTTTAGATGACACTACCGCCCCTCATTAAACCTTCCAGTGACGTAGTTGTGTCCGGGACAAATGCTTACTGATACAAGTCATATAGAATCTGGAGAAATGCCATCTGCAGTAGTAGAGCCTTGTACAATTGGATATAAAAAGCTCTTCACTGTGCCGTTTAATGAAAGCAGCAGCCCATGGTGCAGTTTGACATCGGCCAAAGTGGATTTGACAGTTTGATACTGGCTACAGTACATAGGGCAGAGTGATACAGGAGCAGTGCATTGAACAGTGTGACAGGCACAGTGCACTAGACATTGTGACGCGGTCACAGTGCATGATACACTGTGATAATACCACAGTGTGTCAGACTGTGCGATATGGCCACAGTGTATTTGACAGTATGATATGGCTGCCTTGAACAGAGTTATACAGCCACAGCGCATTGGACAGTGTGATACAGTGACAGTGCATGGGACAGTGTGATACGGTCACAGTGCATGGGACAGTGTGATACGGCCACAGTGCATGAGACAGAGTGATACGGCCACAGTGCATGAGACAGAGTGATCCTGCTGCAGCGCACATGCATGTCCAAGAGAAGTCAATTGGAGAAATACATTCCCCTTGTTATTTCTTAACACAATCTCACACTTTTCTCTTCTAAAAGTTTGCCATGCATGCAGCAGTTTTCACATTCCTTATCTGTCTCTCTTTTCGGGTGTGTCCATTCTTCGACTTATTGTTAAGTTCAGAGCAGAGTGTTCAGTATTAGGTGACACTCAATTCAATTCAATTCATCGTTTCTGCTTTTCGGGGAGTTTGTACATATGACCCTCAGATAAATGTATGATATTAAACCCAGGTGAGCCTGGTATAAAGCTCTCAGGTAGTAGACTGTGGCCTCCCGCACCCCGGACATCTCTTTTTCTTCTTTAAAAATCTTCTGAACATCTTATTTTGTAAGGGGGTTTTCAGTCCTCAAACGGGAACTCAAGATGGAAGGCTCTTTGATGAGACTGCCAGTGCTTGTTTTTGTGCCCATAATGGTGCATACTGATTTTGAAGCAGACAACAGTGCATGCTTAGTTAGTTGATGTGCTGCTCCTTCATAAACATAACATTGTATGTGATCCGCTTTTTGTCATTAAAGAATTATGCATTTTTCCTCTGAGTGTAAGTGGAACCACTGGGGTCAGAGTTGGGGTTCCCTGTAGGCCACAGGGTGGAGCCTGCCACCTTGTTAAAGTCTGAGGTGAGGTGCAGTAACAGTATTGGGGTCAAAGAGACACTTCAGTGTGTTGTGTGGGACAGAGAGCTTCATTTATGACATATACTGGTTTTGAATAGCTCATTGAAGCCTTGGAATGTTATTATTTGCTGCTGCAGATCCACCACTGGAATATCTCAGGACCCAAACAGGGCTTAAAATCCAGAACCCTCATTATAACATCAATAGGTCATCTCTCTTCTGAAAGGAGGGTAGGGGAGTCCCACACCGCCCTCGAGGTTTAACTTTAGATGATGGATTTTAATTCCTTAAATGGCTTGATGCCAGACGTGGAGTAAGATATATTTGAATTGCTAGATAAATAATGTTTGCCATTCGTGCACCCCCTTTCCACTACCTACAAGGCCTTTTGACATTTCCATCCTGACAGTATCTTGAGTCCATTTGAGGGGCGCAGTAAGGCAGCTCCCTGCAGTGGCCTTACAGGAGCACCAGAGTGTCACCATCACAGACAGATGGTCAGACTGAGCCCTTTAGTAATGATGTGGGGATGTCTTACCTCACCACTGAGATCTGATCCAGGAGTCTCACACCCTGTGTAAAGGAGGCAAGATGACCCCAGAGCAGGCACCCTAGGAGCAGTGCATCTGTGTAGGCAGCTCACAGCAGGGGAGGGCTGTAGTAGGTCTCCTACAGCCCAGCAGAGTCCAACCCTTCTGTGGAGATGAACCACCAGTGCTTGTTCCTCCACCCCTTATATCTCTCCATGTGCACATCCTCCATCATTAGCACGCACCTGAGAGTGTCTCCTTGGGACTAATTTAGAGGTTGGGGACTGTGTGTATTTTTTTGTTTGTTTGCAGTTTCATGTACTGTGACGCAAGTGTTTTGAAGCGCTTTACATGAATAACAATTTTATTGCACAAGGACACCTTCTTTTTTAATGCAATGCAGAGAGTTTAGGGAACATTTACTAAGGTTTTGTATCGGGGTTGCATCACTTGTACGACACAGCCCTGACAAAATATACTTATTGGCATTTATTAAGCCATGCAATTCAATTCAATATGCTTTGTTCAAATTTTTTACCCAAAAAATAAAAGCAGAAACAATAAAATCCAGTACAAGTAATAAAAACACACGTATTTATGAGTTGTTAACAATTGTCTGATCAAATTGCTAATCTTATACAGTGTCCGAAAAACATTCATATTTAAAATTTATGATGTCATAGTTTTTCTGCACCCAAATACATTACATAAACATTGTGCTATAAACCTGGTAAAGCCCTCATTCCATAAAAATTCCTAAAACAATAATGCAGGACAGCATTGTCTAAAACCCAGTATCTTAAAAATTCGTAAATTCCACCTCTTTCATTGTACTAAGTAGAATTTGCAAAAAAGTACCACATGAACTGTGGACTGAACTGACACGTCATCACATGGACAATTAGCGTTTTTGACCAATCATTCATTGTGGATGTTAATTGGTGGAAGATACCAAACTTAAATCGAGATCAGGACAAATCTATCCTGTATATCATCAATGTATTTTAGGCATGTCTGCATGTCGTATGTATCAGTCAATCAATCAATCAATCAATCAGCAAATTTGTAAAGCGCGCTGCTCACCCGCAAGGGTCTCAAGGAGCTGGGAGGGGGGGGGGAGTCGCTACTGCTCGAACAGCCAGGTCTTGAGTTGTTTCCTGAAGGAGAGATGGTCCTTGGTTCAGCCGTAGGTGGGTGGGGAGGGAGTTCCATGTCTTAGCCGCCAGGTAGGAGAAGGATCTTCCTCCGGCGGTTGATTTGCAAATTCCTGGGATGGTGGCGAGGGCGAGGCTGGCGGATCGGAGCTGGTGGGTGGGTATGTAGAATGTGAGGCGGCTGTTGAGGTATTTGGGGCCCATGTCGTGGAGAGCTTTGTGTGCGTGGGTGAGGAGTCTGAACGTGAATCAATATCAGTTGATTGGACTGGACTGTTGGCCTCCCTATTTCTGCAGAAAATCTGCATGTCTCTAAAGGAGACATACACTCCCTTTTAAGATCTTTTTGAGTAATAGAGAGTGTAGAGCTTGGATCATCATTGTTTTACAGATGTCCTAAATCATGCATAAAATCTTTTATATATTTCAGCCATGAGATGTTAAGGGCCCGATCAAGTTTAAGACAGTCTCTTCTGATATCCCTATTGAGATTGGTTTTCGTGTTGGTCCTTATCTATGCCAATAAAGAACTTGTTGGATTTTTATTAAATCAATTCTGGGGGGGGGGAGCTTCACGCGGATCCAAGATGGATGCGTGAGCACAGGGCTTCCGAGACCCTTTCCGCCTCCCGCATCTATCCTGCAACGTATCCTGATTTGGACGACGGGTACTTTTAGTTGATGCCCTGCTGACACGAAAGTCTTTTTCAAAATTCGATTTGGCCGCCGAGAACCGGACTTACTGCACTTTGAAATTTGTGGCCTACACCGAAGACCGACCACGGGCTTGAGTCCCCGAGGTACCCAGGTGGCAATTGAACAACAACAGCTGATGCGACACATCCACTGCCCCTGTGGTACTTTCGGTTTCGCTTTTGGTCATTGTTGACGGCGATTTGCTGCCGGTCGACACGGCTGACCTGATTCTTGCTGCCAGCCCTACGCTTGTCCTCCTCCTTCGTCCCTTCGCCTCTCCAAGTCTGCTGCGCAGGGAACCATTCTGACTAGATCCCAAAGGTTCGGTAGAGCTCGTCGCCCATCATGGCGGGCAAGGCGGATACCGAGAAGCGTGCAACCAGAGGCACATATCGAGGGGGGGTTGCCCAATCCCATACCATAGATCGCTTTACCCGCCCGAAAGGATCCCCTGGCGGAGCGAGTAAGGTCCTCGAGGAGACTGGAGATGTCTCTCCTGCAACTGAGGAGCCAACATTGAAGGACGTTATGGGCGCCATCGCAAGTGTTTAGACATCTATGGGCAAGCAGTACAAAACTCTGGCTGCTAAGATAGATACGGTGGCGATCGAAGTCAACCTAATCAGGACGGACTTGGGGAAAACCAATGAGCCGGTCAAGTCCCTGGACATCAAGACCGCAAGCCTTACTACGGATGTCTCGGATCTCCAGACCGAAGTCCGCAATCTCCGGACGTCTAATGACTTGTTTGCCCGTCGGCTGGATGATTTTGAGAGCCGGGCCAGACGCAACAACGTCCGCATTGTAGGTGTTCCAGAGAATTCCGCAGACTTATCTACAGATCTCTTGGTGGAGGACCTTGTTCTGAATCACTTGGCACCAAAGGGCCTGAGTAACTTTTTCACGGTGGAGCGTGCCCACAAAGTCCCCGGTGGGAAGCCCAAACTGGGAGCCGCCCCGAGGCCTATAATAGCCAGGATTTTTAATTTCCGGGACAGAGACGCTATCCTTCAGGCATTGCGCACCAATGGTCCCACCAAATATGAAAATGCGTCGATCAGCTTCTACCCGGACTTTACACAAGCGGTGCAGAAACAACGCATGGGCTTCACGGGGGTTAAAAGGCGACTCAGGGACATGGGATTGAAATACGCAATGCTTTTTCCGGCTCGCTGAGGATTGAATATGAGGAACGTGCGTTCTTTTTGATCGCCCCGAGGTGGTTAGTGACTGGTTTGACACTCTGCCGACACATCGTAGCAGCCCTGAAAGATCGAGGGGCGCTGAAGGTGGCCTGGAAGAGCAGGAGTAGTGAGTCTGTACCGGCGAGCCAACTTTATGGACATATGGCAGTGGCTCAATGACTGTTCTGTATATACGGTGTGAATACCCGGGGGTGGGGGGGGGATCGGGACTCTTCCTCCACTGGGGGCTTTTCTCTCTCTTCTTGTAGGTTAGTTCTATGGGGCGACAGGCACACTGCAAGTTGGGGTGGCTTTTTGGTCTACCGCAGGGGTGCAGGGTGGGGGGTGTGTTCCGGGGGTTCTTTGGGGGGTGGTATTTCATTTTTTGTTTGTGTCGAGGCTGCGCTTTGTTGCATATCATATCTTTTGTGCCTGTTTCTTGGCGGGGGGGGCAAATTGTTTATTTCTGGGATGGGGGTAGGGGACTGAGGGTGTTGAGCTGGAACGTCAATGGTCTGGGCAATAGGATAAAGCGGGGGATAGTTCTGCAATACTTGAAGCGTTGCTCTCTGGATATAGTCTTACTCCAGGAGACGCATCTCATTGGAAACACGTGCCATGCACTGAATAGAAGAGGCTACCGCTTGGCGGCTCATTCTGTATTCACCACTGGGTCAAGGGGGGAGGGAATCTTGGTTAGGAACTCCCTCCCCCTAGAGATAGATGTCACCGTGCTGGATGATCGAGGCCGCTCTGCGGCTATTACGGGCCGATGGGAAGGGAAGACGATCTCCATTTTGTCTGTGTATGTCCCACCCGGTCTACAGTCTACCACATATTCTGATTTGGGCAGGGTGGTCCTGGGGTTTCCTGAGGGCATGTTGGTTGTGGGTGGCGACTTGAATTCGGTGGTCAGTGGGGTGGAGGATCGTAGCCCCCCCAGAATCCTCCCGACATCGCAACTGTGGCTGGGCAATTTTTTGGACGCTCTGGGTCTAGCGGATTGTTGGAGGCAACTACATCCCGGACAGTCCCAATATACCTTCTACTCGGGAGCTCATGGGAGTCTCTCGAGACTCGATTATATCCTTAAACCAGCGGTGCAGATGGTCTCTGTAAGGGAAATTAGGCATTTAGCTAGGGGGATCTCGGACCACTCTCCACTCTGGCTCACTATTGATGTACAGTTGGGGGCCGGGGGTCGGGTTGCTCCGATTAACCCCTGGCACCTTCGCAACCCTAAAATTAGAACTGAGGTGGTTAAGTGTATGGATTACTACTTTGCCGAGAATGAGGGTTCCGTGTTCTCCCCCATCTCCTTGTGGGAGGCTTATAAGACTGTGATTCGTGGTCAGACTCTGTCCTTGATTGCTAGCGAGAGGAAGCGTAAGAATGCGGAAGTGGTGAGTCTGGAAAACGAAATCACCGGGTTGGAGGAGCAGATGGAGTCTGGGGCTACACCCAAGGGAATGCATGCATTGGCCCTTAAACAGTCTGACTATAGAGCTCTGGTGACTGAAGCGGCAAAGGCGATGAATCGTGAGCAACAGGGGCGTTTGTATGATGTTGGTGATAAAGCGGGAGAGTTGATTGCTTGGTTGGACAAAAGAGATAGATTGAATCGGGTGGTGCCTGTTTCTGAAAAAGTGGATGGTACGCGAGTGGTGGACCCGGTTGAGATAGTTGAGGTCTTTGCCCAGCACTTTCAGAAGGTTTACGCGCCGGTCTCGGATAGGCCGGAGGAAGACTCACATTTGTTGCTTCGGGATATTGCATTGCCTAGCCTGTTGGATTCGGACAAAGAGCTTATGGAGGCGGAATTTTCCACCGATGAAATAGCGCTCGCTATCCGCTCTATTCGCTCGGGGAAGGCCTCAGGCCCGAATGGCATCCCGGTTGAGCTGTACAAGCTGTGCCCTGATAAAATGGCGCCGCATCTTTGCAGGATGTTTTCGGCATCGCGAGATCTTGGATCCCTTCCCCGGGACCAGAGACTGGCGTCCATTGTGGTCATCCATAAAGATGGAAAACCCCGTGAACAATGTTCATCGTACCGGCCGATTTTGCTTCTGAATGTAGAACCCAAGATCTTAGCGAAGTTGCTGGCGAACCGGCTGATTACGGTGATTAGCGACTTGGTACACCGAGACCAATCTGGATTCATCCCCCATCGAAATATTGTGCCTAATCTTCGCCGTCTTCACGGCGTCTTAGCAAGGGCGGGGTCTCTTGGTGAGCCGGCCATCTTGGTTTCACTTGATGCCTCGATGGCCTTCGACACAGTGGAATGGCCGTATCTGTGGGCGGCTCTTGCCAAATTTGGCTTTGGCCCTAATTTCATCAGGTGGGTTAGGCTTCTATATGAGCAACCGCTGGCCCAGGTGGTGGTCAATGGCAGGGCCTCTGAACCTTTTGTTCTCGGACGCGGCACGCGGCAGGGATGCCCTTTGTCGCCACTTCTTTTTGTGCTTGCCCTTGAACCCCTTGCCGCGTGGCTCTGATGGGAACCTTCGCTCAAGGGAATTCGATGGTCCCCTGACTTTAATGCATCCGCTTACCCGGCTCAGATCGGATGTCGCGGCGTGGTGTGGCTGGGGAGAGCGGCCCTCTTCAAGATGATGTCTCTCCCTCATTTTCTGTATGCCATTCAAAATACCATTGATTTGGTGCCTGCCAGCTATTTCTGTGACATTGAGTGCCTCCAGAGAAAACTGGTATGGGCGGGCGACCTCGTATAGCATTGGCAAAATTGACTTTGCCTTGGTATGATGGTGGTATACCATTGCCCGATATCAAACGCTACTACTGGGCATCCCAACTGAGTGCGGTCAACGATACTATGTACGGTCCTGTTCCGAATCCCGCATTCGAGATGGACAGGTGGCAGTTATCCGGGGGCGACTATAATAGGGCGCTCTATTCTAGAGCTGCCAGGAAGAATCTGACGGGCCCCACCGGGGTGGCGGTACGAGTATGGGCTAGTGCTACTACGGCTATGGGATGGACGGATACGCTGACTAGAGCAACTCCCCTATATGCTGCGGAGAGACTGGGTAGCCTATGGACGACCAAGGGATTCGACAGGTGGGACCTTATTGGTATCAGTAAAGTGTGCGATCTCTGGGTCAAGGACAGAGTTAAGACCTTTGACGAACTGAAACGGGAGTATAAATTGGGTGATAGGGAATATTTCCGATAACTCCAGGTCCGCCAAGCGCTAGAGTCGGTTTTCCCAGCTGGGACCACTATTCTGGAGTCCTCTCCCCTGGAAGATAGAGTGCTTGACGGGTAAGTCCCTGATAGCACTATATCTCTCATCTATAAAAAACTCATTAATTACTGTTCGGACCTCCTTGTACAGCTCCGTGGGGCTTGGACTGGTGATGGGTTGGAGTTGGACGATGAAGACTGGCAGGCTGCGATATCCTCCCCCAAAGAGGTCGCAATTCCGGCGCGTCTCCGGCTGGTGCAATTAAAGATTCTGCACCGCGTCTATGTCACGGGTCCACGATTGATGTGTATGGGTTATTCTGCGGATTGGCTGTGTAGGCGTGGTTGTGGTATGCTTGCTACCTTCCTTCACATTATATGGGAATGCCCGGAGGTGGTGGTTTTCTGGAATCGAGTGCATGCGGTTATGGGTGAGGTGACGGGAGTTGGGTTATTGCCAGAGGCCAGACGTTGTTTGTTGAACATCTGGGAGCCGAATGACTGCAGTGTTGCTCAGACCCAGTGGGTCACCCTTGGCAACATGATCGCGAAACGGGACATTGCCCAATTGTGGGGCTCTCAGAGGGCACCTTTGATTTCAACTTGGACAGAGAACATGGACTGGTGCATGTTCAGAGAGAAAATTGTATATGTCTCCCGTGGTAGGCCCAAAAAGTGGGGCAGGATATGGGGTCAATGGAATTCATACCGAGGAGAGATTTGCACTCCCCCTTTTATAGAAGCTTCCGGCATTCCTCAATCCCCTTAACTATGCGTTTCAGGTCATTTGCTTCCTTTGTATAGGACTTACTGGTTTGCTCTCAGCCCCCCTCCCCCATTCTGGATCTATCCTCCCTTAATACATTACTCGTTATTTAATTGGCTCCCCCTACCGTATGGGACAGTCACTACGGTGTATAGTATTTGCCTCGACCCTTTTTTTGTGTGTTTTTCTTTTTGTTTATTTATAAAGTATAAAATGTGAAACCTTTTATTTATCCTCCTATCGCCACAAGCTCTCTATAATATTGTACGTTATCGCTGCCGGGCCCTCGGGTTGTCGGCTGATGAGCTGTGTATTATTGCACTATTGGTATTGATCGCTTCTGACCAGCCTCCGTGGTTGTAGGTCTGTAACTGTACTTCTTTTTTACAAAATAAAGGTTTCCAAAAAAAAATAAAAAATAAAAAATCAATTATAGGGAGTAACCCCAACTCTGCATGACACACTTTTTTGGAAGAACTATGTGGGACAGCTAGGAGAAATTTTAGAAAGGCATTTTCCACCATCTGCAGTGGGTGGGCATTAGTGTATCGCCATATACCCACCCCATAAATAGCAACATCAATTGTGCATCAAACATTTCCAGCCCAACCCAGGTCAATGTGCCAAAGTCATTGCCACTAAAGTGCACAATCATGAGGATTGGAGATGTAAACAGATTTTAACCAAAGGCATCAATTTGTGCCACTTTGATCCTCTGTGTGCAAACCATTTAATCTCTACATTTTGCAAACCAAGGGCTTTGTCAATACCTCTACGAACTGTAAACTGTTTGCACCAGAAAACATAGCTGCGCCCTACAATCCATACTGTAAGCATGTTGAAGGGATGTCTGGAAGTAATCAAAAGATTTCTGTAGCTGGGGTGAATGAGTTGTACCTAGAATGGTGGAGCACATGCTGTTTTTGAGAAAACCGAAAGCTGATTGGCTGATCATCAACATTGTTTAGTCAAAAATAGGAGGTATGTTACTTTCCTGGAGAAGCATGTTTGTGATTGGTAGTTAGAGAGCAAGGAGAAGCAGAGTTCGAGGTGCGGCGGCCAGGCAGCTAGTCGGCTGTTGAAAAATCTTCGCTGAATACTCTGCTGAATACTCTGCTGCTGAATACTCTGCTGAGCTGAGACGAGCTGAGACGCTGTGCTGTAGCTGTCGACTGAAGCCCGCCCGCCCGCCAGCCTGCCGAGACCGAAACCGCTGCATATCGACCGCAGCCGCAGCCGGTGAGATAGAGGCTGGACTACTTTCTACTGCAGCAGTAAGCGGTAAGCCCGTGGATTTCTGTGCCGCCGCGGCGGCGGTGAATTCGGGGAGGAGGAGGAGGAGAACGTCAGGATCACGTCCCCTCACTGCAAGCAGCAAGGAGCGGTGGGGGGAGAGGGCTAAGAGTGGCTGAAAGTGGGCTATTTTTTCTGAAAAGTGAACAGCGGGTATTAGCCCGGTATATCTACTTGCCTGCCTGCACTCCTGGCCTCCTGGCCTCTCCCAGGCCCCCCCAGTGGCAGCATTCAACCCACTTGTCCCTCCGTTCCATTTGCCGGCCACAAATACAACGGGAGCTAATTGTTTGTGAATCCTTGCAAGTTCCGTGGCCGGTCACTGGAGGGAGCTCACGAGCTGGAGTTGGATTAGAAAACGTTATATACGAAAAGAGACGATCACGAGAGGCACACCATTGGATAACTCTCGTTTTTTTACTAAATACCTGGTAAAACTGTCTTTCAGAAGTGTCAACTACAGTCAGAAGTCTCTACACCTTGCAAGATACTCGATACAGTCCGCAAAATCGTAATTGCACCTCGCTATCCTCCCTGACGGCAGCTATTCCTATTAGAGGGGTAGATAGGCTTGGGAGGTGGGGGTGTGCAGGTGGAGTGGGACTGGAGGTGTAGTGGTAGAAGTGGCACAACGGACACCAGGATACCAGGATACCAAGTCACCAAGGTACCAGTCTGCCAGGCTTACTATTTAATAGACCTAGAGAATGAGATCTGGAAAACTGCGTCTCAATATAAGTGCTAGAACTAGAAAAGACGAAGAAGACCAGAACCAGGGCTCAAATAAGTCAAGTAAAAAAAGGAAGAGGATGGCACAACAAAAAGAGAGACTAGTGTCGGCTCCTGAGCTATCAACCCCTTGCTCAAAACAACGTAATATAGGGATTCAAAATTTCTTTTCTCCAAAGGACCACATGACGTCAACTCACGGGCGAACGCAGGAACAAGCCCTCCAATCAAGCCCAATCACACCGGCACCATGCGTAAAGGAGAACGTGCAACTCCAACCAAATAGTATAAAGGAGAAGAATAAGGATTCACAGGACACCCACAGTGAGAGCTGTCCAATTAACAATTCATCTGACAAAAAACAAACCTCTCAGTCTCCAGACAAGCAAAAAAGTAACATTGTCCGCGGTAATCTCATTGTGGCAATAGCCCAAATAAACAAGAACGCCTCTCAACCTCAGGAAAGTGACAAGGAAATAAAGTCCATGGACAAGGGCAAGGAGGAAGAAGTAACACCAAGGAATAAATTGGTGGCGGGTCAAATTGCCGCACAGGAAGACTCATGGCCTACTTCCTTCTCCCTACCTGACGACATAAGCTTGGACATTCAAACAGGAATGGAAAAAATCACCGAATCCCAGTTACAAGTACACATAAAGCCCAGCCAACATGACACCTACAGATCACAAGAACATGTGAAAAACGGACCAGGGTGTAATGGAAGACTGGAATCGACACCCTTGCACCCAAGTGTCGACTCCCACGAACGGGACAAAGACCGAAATAAAAATATAGGATGGACTAATAACATTCTAAACCAGGAATCTCCAATTACGATATCTTCAATGAGCAGGTCAGATGAAGATATAAATGTCCAGGAAACATCGCCCAAAGAAGAAGCCAGGTCCCCATGGAGCAAAACACTATTAAACACCTTAGACCAGGCAATTAAAGCTCTGAACTTCCAGTCGGACAAAATGGACGTTCAAATTGATCTAATAAATCTCATAGCGAGCCATATCTCTGGCATAAACATCAGGCTGGACCACATGGCAACCCTGCTCCAAGGGAGGGCTGATAAGGGTCCTTGTACAGAGATTATCCAACCAAGCTGTGTTTGTGGGAAATTAGTGGATAATATGTCAAATTTACCATTAATACTAAATGACATATTAAGGGCGGTCCAGTCATCAATGGACACAAAACATAACACCAAAACTACGAGCAATATTGAGATAATAAAATCAAATGTGGAATTTGGAAGCCAACACATAGCAATAGATTCCACCCAAAACAGCTATGTAGAGGAAGAAACAAGCAAGCAGTGTAAAGAAAAATCTGACTACGAACAAGGTCAAAAAGAGGAAGCACAACACGCAATAACCCAGTCTAAAATCAAGTTAACAAAAAGACAAAGGGAGCGCGCAAGAAAAGGGAGGGTCAACTTAAATTCCAACCTTCAACAGATACTCATACCTATCCCATCTTTCATCACACCGCAAATAGGAAAATTAAACCAACACCTGAAGTAACTGTCTCAAGTTCAAGTTTCAAAGCTTTATTCGACGTTTGTCATAAAAGCATTCTCCTAGCCCTAATACAATACGATAAATACTACAGATAAAATACTTTCTAAAATACATATTAAACATTGACAGTCGAATAAAATACATATTAAAATACAAAAAGATTTTCACAATTCATAAAAAGTATTATTTTTAAAAATAGCAATTCATGTGACGGAATAGTGGAATAGTAATAGACATAATTCATTTTGTTGTAATTGACATTAGCGAGCGAGTACGGATTGCCCATGCCCATGCAAGGAATTTTGCTACAGCAACCACAAACGGTATGGAACAATCGGATTCTAGTATCCTGAGGGCTACCGATTGGCTACGGGTGCCCATGTTTAGGCTCACTGGCTTTAGCCATTTGCGCCTAGGGCTAGTGTACAATGGGCAACAGAACAACAAATGGGAAATGTGCTCTATTTGATCCTTGCAATGGTAACAATGTTCATCCCATGCTGAAGACCAGTGTTTCTTAAAAGCATTCACTGGTAATGTTCCGATACGAAATTGGAAATATAGTTTCCTATCATGCGGTCATTCAATTACGTCCCAAAATAGTTCGCATGACGGGTACATTTTTATATCCAAAAATCGAGTTAACAGTTTTGGTTGGGATCCATTACAAAACATTGTTAGGTACACCATTTCCCAGTATAGTTCTTTCAGCTTTGCTTTCGAGGGGAAACTAGCCACATCATTAGTATCCCATAGATGTTCCAATTTCAGCTTTACAAGAAGTCCCCGTAATTCCTTTAGCCATGGGATGCAATGAAAACGATCGAACTTGACAACATCTGTCAGGGCTGCAGCATAGTGACTTAATTCAGGGGTCACCATCAGACGTCTCCAATATAAAAGAGGCCGTAGCCTAGCTATGTCCTCTATATTTTTCCTGCCAAGATCCAATTTTAGAGGAGATGTGGGTGTGCTTTGTGGGACCATTACAAGCCCTCGCAAAAATCTATTTTCTGCACGTCCCAGCTCTCCCAAGTTTGAAAACCCCCATAGTTCGGATTCATATAAACAGGCACCCAATACTTTCATGTTATAAATTTCAAGTGCACAATTTACCGGCTTAGTTAGCGAGGCTCGATGTTTTAGGGAAATTGCGCCTGCCAGCTGACTAAACTTCAATACTGTCGTATTAATATGCGATTTCCACTTCATATTTTCCTGTAGGATGATGCCTAAATAGGAAAAAGAGTCCACTTTTTCTAAGGGAATACCTTTATATTTTATTACGCCTTTAAAGGTGGACTGTTGGTTAAGGCACATGAATTTGGTTTTGGTAGTATTCAATTCAAGGCCCTTGCCATCACAAAATTCACCAAAGGCATCAACCACTTTTTGGAGACCGCTCGGGGTGCGTGAAAGTAAAAGCGTGTCATCCGCGAACATCAAGACGGGGACGTGGGAGCCTGCTATAATTGGGGCGTCACTAGGGGATTTCTGTAGGTATTCGACAATACCATTTATATAAATTGAAAATAGTGTTGGTGCTAGGACGCACCCTTGCCTCACCCCACGCTCTACTGGAAAGGGATCTGTTACTTCTCCTTGCTTGCCCCACCTGATTTTAGCAAAGTTGTTTTCATGGAGACGAACAAGGAGAGTAAGGAGTTCCTGACTTAAGCCTGCATCAGCCAGGGTCTGCCACAGTTTTTCTCTGGGAACCAGGTCGAAAGCTGCTTTTAAGTCCACGAAAACTGCATACAATGTCCCCTTCTTTAGTGTAACATTTCTTCAATAGATGGTTAAGAAGTGCAGGACTTGGTCTACACTACTAGTTAAGGGGCGAAACCCTGCCTGATATGGTGACAGTATATTCTTTTCATTGATCCATTGTTGCAGTTTATTCTGGACTAGGCGGCCCATCAGTTTTTGGGCTGTGTCAATAAGACTAATTGGTCTATAGTTTTTAGCCAGGGTTTTGTCGCCTTTTTTAAATATGGGGATAATTTCAGCTCCCTTCCATGAAGCAGGTACTTCCCCTCCCATCGCCACAGCATTGGCCAACATTTTAAAATAACTGCACCAGGAATTCCGGTCCGATAAAAATATGTCAGCCGGGATTCCGTCCATGCCCGGCGCTTTTCCCCCCGCTACACAATCCAATACTTTACTTACATCCTTTTCATCAAATATTGGGTTTTTGAAAAAGACATGTGGGGGGGGGTTGGTCATGGTTGAAGGCTGGATTTCGGGCATACTGTGGTTGGAAAAACTCTATCCAATTATTTTTCGCAACATGGTTCAGAGGCTGGGCAGCTATCCCTCCCTTCTCCCATTTTACTGAGGCCCAAAAACGTTTAGAATCCTTGGCAGCACAGGCCTCCTTTAGTTCATACCAGCATTCCTCATCCCAGCGTTTCTTGGCCTGTTTTTGGGTCTGTCTATAATGGTTTCTGGCCATCCTAACTGTTATTGCATTGCCAGGGACAAGGAAATAAAGTCCATGGACAAGGGCAAGGAGGAAGAAGTAACACCAAGGAATAAATTGGTGGCGGGTCAAATTGCCGCACAGGAAGACTCATGGCCTACTTCCTTCTCCCTACCTGACGACATAAGCTTGGACATTCAAACAGGAATGGAAAAAATCACCGAATCCCAGTTACAAGTACACATAAAGCCCAGCCAACATGACACCTACAGATCACAAGAACATGTGAAAAACGGACCAGGGTGTAATGGAAGACTGGAATCGACACCCTTGCACCCAAGTGTCGACTCCCACGAACGGGACAAAGACCGAAATAAAAATATAGGATGGACTAATAACATTCTAAACCAGGAATCTCCAATTACGATATCTTCAATGAGCAGGTCAGATGAAGATATAAATGTCCAGGAAACATCGCCCAAAGAAGAAGCCAGGTCCCCATGGAGCAAAACACTATTAAACACCTTAGACCAGGCAATTAAAGCTCTGAACTTCCAGTCGGACAAAATGGACGTTCAAATTGATCTAATAAATCTCATAGCGAGCCATATCTCTGGCATAAACATCAGGCTGGACCATATGGCAACCCTGCTCCAAGGGAGGGCTGATAAGGGTCCTTATACAGAGATTATCCAACCAAGCTGTGTTTGTGGGAAATTAGTGGATAATATGTCAAATTTACCATTAATACTAAATGACATATTAAGGGCGGTCCAGTCATCAATGGACACAAAACATAACACCAAAACTACGAGCAATATTGAGATAATAAAATCAAATGTGGAATTTGGAAGCCAACACATAGCAATAGATTCCACCCAAAACAGCTATGTAGAGGAAGAAACAAGCTAGCAGTGTAAAGAAAAATCTGACTACGAACAAGGTCAAAAAGAGGAAGCACAACACACAATAACCCAGTCTAAAATCAAGTTAACAAAAAGACAAAGGAAGCGCGCAAGAAAAGGGAGGGTTCAACTTAAATTCCAACCTTCAACAGATACTCATACCTATCCCATCTTTCATCACACCGCTAATAGGAAAATTAAACCAACACCTGAAGTAACTGTCTCAAAACATATCAACACGCCCCCGGTTCAATCAAACCAGTCAAATGCAGTGAAAGGGACTAGCCTGAGTACAGAATCCTCACCCCTTCAAACCTCCCCAAAACCAAGCCAGATACAAGGGATCACACAACTGAAAAATCAGATAAAGAAACAAAAAAAACCTCCAGGAACACAGGAGAAAGACAAGACGCAAGATGAGTCTGATGAAAGGGTCTTAAATAAAGAAGTCAATGTAAATCAGATAGTAATGATCCACCAAACAGACGAAACGCAATCACTTCAGGTCAAATCAACAAACCAGGAATCAAGGCACCAAAATGGCCCAATCTTCGTAGATTCCGAACAAAATATAACAGATATATATAATCAAAGTCAATCCATAAAAAGAGCAGACGAAAAGGTAAATAAAAGATCACCAATAAAAATAAACTTAAACGAAGATGGACGAACCTGCAGTATTTATCAAACAAACAAACAAATAAGTTGCACACACAGACCACAAAATTCGAACATCGATAAAAATACGGACAGGATCAATGAACCAACCACCTATCTGAAAAGAATGGACGGTCTATACGAAGATCTAATAATAAAAACACTAAGCCAAGGGAAAAGAATAATCACAAGACAGGAACCAACAAAAAATATAAACCTAGAACAAGAGACACAAGTTAAAATGAGTTCACAATTACAAGCAGAAACAAATAACAAACTGACATTTATACCGGAATACCAGACATCAGGACCCCAAGATTTTCTGAATAGAGGTAATATAATGAGGCTATTAAGAGAAATCCCAGAATTGAATGACATAGAATCTCAAGATCTCTTGTCAGTAGAATTTAGATGCACCAAAAACATGTCAGAGGTGGAAGAGTCATTAACCACCTGGTCAACCAAAGAAATAGTTGATAGAATATGTGAAAGGAGTTTGTCATTTGAAGCCTGGGGCATTAAACTGAGGCAAGACGATCGGAAAAAATATCCATTTCCACTTTTAAAAACTCTAACTATATGTAAAAAGTCAAAGACAGAGGGGAATAGCCAAAAATCATGTATAAAAGGAGCGTGTGCGGTATCTCTACAAAAAAATACACCACAAAGTAGACACGAAATTGCAGTGGCTCAAGGAGGCGCCCATGAACAGGCAACTGACTGGACCTGGGTGGCTTCGGCCTTGAGCAAAAAATGCTCCTAACACGACGAGTCACTTAGAAAAAGACACCACGTTAAACCAACGGATAATAGTTGATAATCAAGTGGAATCCATTGCAGCAAAACCGCATACGATCAGCCTCTGTTCCTGGAACGTCCATGGTTTCAACAGCTTGTGTCATGACCACGAAACTGCAAACTTCTTGGATCAACATGACTTAATACTGCTACAAGAAACCTGGAACCTGCGCCAAATCTCCATCCCGGGATATATCGAATTTCACGTCCTCGCCGAAAAACCTTCTAACTTGGTCACCCTAGAGGAGGCCTATCGACGTACATCGCCCAACAACACAGATGGCATACGGAAAAAGTAGACTCTATGGTAAACTGGATACAAGTAATAAAACTCACGGAAAAGTTGGTCACCGGTTCAGGTTCCTGTAATCTTTTATTGCTTAACGTTTATGTTCATCCGGAAAAGAAGGAGAAAAATGAAAAACTGATTACTTTACTAACTTTGATCAGGGCTTTGCAAATCACTCCTGAGACGTACTCCATGATTATATCAGGTGATTGCAATAGCAACCTAACAAAAGATGACAAAACAATGCAAGCTCTTGAAGAACTGGGCCTTTTTATCCTAAATAAGAAAGTCAGTGGGGATAGTGGTATACCTATAACCTTCTTAAGCGGTAACCGAAAGTCATCAATAGACTTCACAATACTGAGCAACAGCCTGTTATCAACGGTGAGTGCATTTTCAGTGGAGCAACGTGTGGAAAGTGACCACTTCCCTCTAACTACCAAAATGTTAATGTTGGTTACCAAGACGGAAAAACAAAACACCGTCATCCAGTATACTGAAAAATTCAATCTACGTAAACTAAAATGGAGAGGAAAGGATTTAAAACCAACAATGGATAAACTCAAAAATAAACTGCTTAGTTTAACACCGGAAGTAAAAGAAAATCTGGTAAAAACATGGGAACACCTCTGTGAAGCAGTAACAAGAAACCCACCACAAACACATCAAAATTCAAAAAGATTCAATACTGGCAAAAAGCCTTGGTACACAACTACCCTGAGGGAAGAAAAAAGAAAAATTGCACGAGAAGTCCGCAAACAGGCACTATTGATAAAAAGTGGAAAAAAAACAAACAAATCGGAATTGAAAGCTATGCGAAAGAAATATAAGATCATGCTGAGTAGCGCAAAAACACTGTACCAAGAGGAAATGTGGACTAACCTACTAATCGCTAGCAAACACAAAAATGGCAGAACATTTTGGGGTATTATCAATAAACTGACAAGGGGGAACACCCTAAAACAGGAGGCAGGTATCGGAGAAAGTATATGGACCCAGCATGTCGAAAAGATGTTCAGCGACAGGACGGGAGGTGAGAAAAGATACTGTAAACTGGAGTGCAAAGTATGCACTAGAAACAGCGAACATGCAGAAAACTTGATAGGAAAACGAGTTAATGCACTAGGAGACAAGCTGAAGCAATCGTTGGGTAGTGGAAATGAGAACAATCCTGAACACTCACAGCTCAGCAAATCAGAAAAACTAGCGAATGCCGTGACCGACACCCTAGTAACAACAGACCAGCTCAAAGACAAGATAAATCGCCTGAAAAAAGAGGGTGCGGCGGGTCCAAACGGGCTTCCAAATGCTATCTTTAAATATTCACCTGAATTTTGGGCAGAATACTTAACTCCACTCTTTAATGCAATCTACAATCAGAACAAACCACCAAGATCCTGGACCGGGAGCATAATTCACCCCATTTTTAAACAAGGTGACCACAACGAGCCAGGGAATTACAGGCTGATATCGCTAATGGATGTCGAGGCAAAACTATATGGATCATGCCTATTATCACTCCTTCAGGACTGGATGGAAGATACGAACATAATACCAATGTTCCAAACTGGTTTCCGGCCAAGGACGGGTACACTGACAAACTTGACAACCCTGGCGCTCTTGAAAGAAAAAGCTGCAAAAAGGGGAACAAGACTGTATGCTTGCTTTATAGACCTGCGAGCAGCCTTTGACAAAGTGAACAGATCCCGGCTATGGGAAAAACTAAGATCATGGGGTATCCCGAAGAAGTTATTGGAGGCTAATATAGTCCTGCACAGCAACACCTGGGCTCGAGTAAAACTGGGAGACGGTAGCAGCGTAACGGCCGAAATAAGAACACAACAGGGCCTAAAACAAGGCTGCGTACTGGCCCCAAGTTTATTCAACCTGTACATGGCAGATATAGTCAACCACATGGAGATCGGGGAATGCCATCCACCCCACATGTCAAAAATCCCTATCCCTTTCCTGCAGTATGCAGATGATATTGTTGTTCTGAGCCAAACACCGATAGGGTTGCAAAGATCGATCAACAATTTGACAACTTATTTGGAGCACGAAAGCCTGGAACTGAATAAAGATAAAACTAAAGTTGTTCGCATTGTGGATCCAAAAAAGCAAATATTCAAATGGTATGCAAATAGTTCTCCAATAAAGGAGGAAACATCATACAAATACTTAGGTTTGAAATTGGGGCGAGGGCCGACGAACAAAGAACATAAAACCGAGCTAAAAGCAAAAACACAGTCTTTGATCTATGCATACCGGCAATTACAAAAGAAACTAAGCTGTCCAAATTATACACACCTGCTGAAAGTAATAAAAGCTCAAACCTTACCAACCTTGTCATACGCATTGGCCACCTGGTGTGGCAAAGAAGCAGGGCTGTTAAACAGCCTACAAACAAAAGTATACAAGGCAGTCTTAAACCTACCAAATTCGTCGGCTCCGGCGCAGGTCCGTCTAGAATTTGGCCTTCTAAATCAGAAGTTTCGCAGTATGGGAACCTTTGTGAAACTCTGCCATAAAATACGCTTGTCGGAAGCCAATTCATTGGACAACCTGTGCTGGAAAGAAATCGAAACCCAGCAGAAACAGCAAGTTTCAAACAGTTGGGGAGGCTACCTGTCTCAATCCCTAATTTGCATAGGAATTGAAGAAACTTGGGACACGAAGCCAGATAGATCCACTTTTGATAAAATTGTAAACAATGCGGTAAAATGGGAATCCTACCTCGAAGACAAGATAAATATCGCAAAAAGACGACACGGGTGGACTGTGATTAATTCATATTCCGGGATAAAACCACAGACCTACTTAGAAAGCCACTTTAACAGTTCGTTAAAACAAAGATATATAAAACACCGACTAGGTCTACAGTTCTCAAAGGACTTGCTACCAGCCTGGAAAAATTGTCATACTGACCCCCATTGTCGTCTATGTGGATACCGAAATGAAACTCTAACGCACTTACTATGTGTGTGCCCGGCACTTAAGGACCTGAGGAGAAGACTTTTAAAGAACATTTTTAACAAATTGAACATTCGGACTTGTATGCAAGCCGTAATCCGATGGCTAGATGGATCATGTCCTATGTTGGCCTGCAGGGGGGTCAAATTTATGATGAAAGCCCAATCTCTCTTACAGCAAGCTGACCTTGGAATTATACCACCAAACTGAAATGTTTGACACTTACTTTGCCACTTGACAAACAGTTTTAATTGCCAAAATTTTAAAAAGTGTTTTATGTCTTATGATGATCTAGATGCATTTTTGTAATGATTTTTAATTTTATACAATAAAATTGACTTTGGTAGTTAATTTTTTTTAAAAGGTACAGTAGATAGGATAAGGTAATATTTTGCAAAAGTCAACCAAACCTGCTATTTGCATTTGGAAGCTACTGTGCTGAACTTGAAAATATGGTGAACTTGTGACCTGCCAGTACAGTTGAATGTTGAATAATATGTTGCTATGTAAACTGTCATTAAGCAGAGTGGGGGAAGGGTTCAAACTTAACTGTTATATTAAAATATGAAATGCTAATTTAAATATAAGTGATATGCTATTAAATACAATTTTCTCAAATCAGTAGTATGTTTAGAAATAGTGTGTTGTTAAAAAATAATAGAAGTATTATTGGAAATGGGTTTTTGAACTATCGTAATGGTTTGCAGCACCATCGCGATGCTATAGTGCAGCACCACTGTGGAGTGTTCCTTCAGAAAATTTGAGAACCAGTTTTGGCACTTTTAGAAGACAGTTAGAAAGGGTTAATATGTCTAACTAATAGAAATGTGCTTCAGAATTTGAAATAATGAAGTAAGAGGGAATGTTTGCCCTTACTGGTGTTACTTCATTGAGAGTGCTGCATTACATTTATTGTGTGAGAATGAAAATATTTTATGAGTTTCTGATATTTCACATTCTGCAATACTATTTCAGAGGTGATTTACAAATTTGTAAGGTGTGTTATGTACTATGTAGTAGTGTTTCAGTCATTATAGTGATATTTTTAACTTTAAAATTCATTTTTTTAAAGTTTGCAAATGATTAGATAAGTGTGGTGTTTGAAATATATTACGAAATATACAAGTGTGTATTGTAGTTTGCTTTATTTTTTATTTTATTTTTTTAAGACGTTTATTAGCAGCAGTAAGCAGTACACAATGCAGAGCCTACAACCCTAGGGGCCGGCCGCAACACTTCAGTTTATAAAAAGCAACAGAAAAGGAAAAAATTTTAAAAAATCAGAAAGTATACTTAGCTCTTCTGACAATAACATCGGATCCATTGGCATAGAAGGCGTTATATGTATCACGTACGCTCACAGTTCACTTTTACGTACAAATGACGTCTTGTTTTTCCATTTTTTAACTAAAGAAATTCACTCTGTAAATTCAACAGTTCTTATCCGTTTTTCTCAGAAATTTAGTGTATCGTCAGGGTAATGTTCCGGTATCCGCTGTACTGATACTCAGTGATTGATTGAATATCGGTATTGTCACAAAATGCAGCCATCAAGCAATTTGACAGTGCTTGAACTGTGGCTAGGCAATGCAACTGAGCATGGTTTCACGTCTATTCTCTTGATTATGCATATTGTAACAGATACAACAGTCAAATCTGACGTAGTAACGTTTCATAGCACTTAGCTTGGCAGTAGTTACATGTAAAGTCCATATTACAATGTAAAACAGAAGCAACAGTGGTCGCTTGCCCACAGGAACTATAAACTGCTTCTACATACCTTTTCTCCGGATTAGTATTGTGAAATCGTTCATTACATCTTACAGGTAAAAGCAAGGTTTCACGCATATACTCTTGATGTTATACATATTCAAATCTTACTCCTGAACTCAATAAAACAATGAGTATCAACATATAACAAATCATAAAGACATAGAAACAGTAGACTAGTTACCCTCAAGCGAACAATGTATATGTGTATATGCACCTCTTGAAAGATAGACGGTCTGGGGCGGGGGAAGCAAGTGTATCCGATATTATGCTATCGCAAGGGTTGATCGGAAGGTCCTATGGGGGAATGTGCCTGGGGGGAGGGGGGCCAGTGAGGAGCAGGGAGGGGGTAAGAGGGTGGCAGAGAGGGCAAGGGTGAGGGCAGAGGGGAGGACGGCGGGGGGGGAGGAGAAAGGGGCCTGGGAAGGGGCGTGATGAGGTATATGAGGAAATCACTGGCGACAGAGTGATCAACGTCGGTTGGACGACTAAGTAATGCCCATTTGCTGACATGTTTGGTGATGTGCGGACAGGGCGGCGTCCCAGTCCTGTGCTATAGGGTACATACGAAGCCCCGCTGTCTCTTCCCAATGCAGCACCACACTCTCCGCCCCGGCCCAGTTATTAAAGGAATTGCGCCAGTCTATCGCTCGGGGGGGAGCATTATTCTTTCAGCGCTTAGTGATGAGGCGCTTCGCCGTTATCAGACCCAGGTCCCAGAATCACTCTTGAACTTTCATTTGTTTAGTTTGCCTGAATAGTCCCAGAAGACAGGCTTCCCATGTATGTGGCAGGGAGCCCCCAGTCGCCGCCGACAATGAGGTTGATACCGCTACCCAATAGTTACAGAGGGGAGGGCACCCCCAGAGGACATGCAATAGATTCGCATCCAGCAGTCCACATCTGGGACATGCCGAGGTGGTGAGGCCGAAATAGCGATTCAGCTTTTCTGGAGTCAAATACGCCCGGTGCACTATATAATATTGGATAATTCTAAACCTAGAGTTACGTGGAACATTGCCCGCCTCAGCTAGTATCATTGCCCACTGCTTATCGGACCAGTCGTGACCTCTATCCGCAGTCCACTTGTCAGTTTTTGGGACGAAAATTGCGTGTGATAGTGCAGCGCTTGGGCAAGCCAGTGCACTATATGGGAACCATTTCCCATCATGCGCAGATATTGTACCAATAGGTGCGTGGGCAGCTCTTCAGAGAGGTCGCCCCAGGCCCGACAGTATGTAAAGGAGTTTGACGTGGACTAAAAATTGTCCCGGTGGCAAGTCAGTATTGGCCGCCAGAGTTTCGAAGGAGAGTAGAGCTCCCTCCTCGTACAGATCTCCCAAGTCCTCCAGATCTACAGACGTCCAGCAGTTCAGTGCAGTCTCCGATAGCGTTCCTCCCTCCCAGGGCGTACCCAAGAGTGGTAGATTTGGGGCATAGGGCTTTATAGATTTCGTGAGTTTAAGGCTTCTCGCATAGCATTTCCTTGCCACCGCTAAGTGTATTTGGTCGGGGCAGCGGCTCTTGGCTAAAGGATGGAACAGCGCATGTATCTGCGGCACAGTCATTACTATGTCCATCATGGCCAGATCGTTTAAATTCCTGCCACTCAGCCAGTAAGCGACCCATTGCAGCTGTGACGCTAAATAGTACAGTTCCTGGTTAGGGACTGCCAATCCCCCAGCGTCCGCTGCCGCATAGAGAGTTTTCAACGCTACCCGAGGGCGCCCCTTGTTCCAAATTAGGCGTCTGGTTAGGGTTTCAAGTTCTCGAAAGATACGGGTCGGGACGTATACTGGTCGATTTGCGTAATAGTACAACAGTTTCGGGAGTACAATCATTTTCGTGAGTGCGACTCGGGCTGGGACATTGAGCGGGAGATAGTTCCAAAATGTGACCTGAGCCGACAGTGCCGAAATGGCTCTGACCAGGTTGCCCTCTAGCAAGTCAAGTGGGTCGCGATAAATTTGGATCCCCAAATACCGGAAGACAGTCGGGTACCATATGAGCCGCTCCCCCATTACCTCGACATCGCACTCTGGCATGTTAGCCGCAAACGAATACACTCCGGATTTTACCCAGTTTACACGTAAACCCGACATGTCTTAGAAAGTTCTGAAGATGTCGGTGAGAGTGTGCGGTATGCAAGTTAAGTCTCTGACATAGATCAACAAATTGTCAGCATACAGGGACACCGAATGCACCCCGTCTGCCAGCGGGATACCCCAAGTCGCTCCGGAAGCTCGGAGTTGCTCCGCCAGTGGTTCCATCATAAGCGCAAATATCAGTGGGGACAGGGGGCATCCCTGTCTGGTACCTCTGCGAGTCCGCACTCTATCAGAGAACACCCTCCCCGTGCGAATTCGTACCTCGGGTGCTTGGTACAGCAGCTCCACCATTTGAATATAGGCATCACCGAGACCGAATTTCTCCAACACCTGCAATAAATAGGGCCACTCCACCGAATCAAATGCCTTTTCCAGGTCAAGTATCACGCAACACGAGTGGGGCCATCTGGATGCAGCGTAGCGTTGGACTCGGAACAGCCGTCTAATGTTATAGACTGTGCTGCGAGTTGGTACAAAGCCATTCTGGTCTTCATGCACCAGGGTAGGGACTAAGGGTGCCAACCTCTGAGCCAGCGCTGCCGCCAGGATTTTATAATCTGTGTTGAGCAGTGCAAGTGGTCTATACGAACCCAGGTCATTTGCATCCCTGCTCGGCTTCAGTAGAGAGATCACATTAGCCTCATTCAGAGATGGCGGAAGCATGGCATCTTCTATAGCTGCCCCATACATCCGAAGCAATTCGGGAATTAGAATGGTAGAGTAGGCTTTATAAAACTCCGCCAGTAGTCCATCTGGACCCAGCGTTTTGCCGTTGGAGAGAGAAAATATGACTGTACATATCTCTTCCCCCGTAAGCGTCGCTCCTAAGTCCTCTCTCTGTGTATTAGTGGCCGATGGCAGGCGTAAAAGTGATAGATACTCCGCTATGTCGTCATCGGTGACTCGCAAGCGGGAGTGGTACAAGGACGTATAGTGAGTCGTGAACGTCTCGTGTATGGCTTTCTGTGTATAAACTGCTGTGCCCTCAGGTGTGCGGACGGAGAGGACCGGGGTCGTTTGGGCGTCGCGACGTATTAACCAAGAGAGCAGTTTGCCCGGCTTGTCCCCTGCATTGTGAGTACGGGCCGAGTGCGCAGCATAATTGAGATTCTTCAACCTATCCAGTAGCCGAGCGTGTTCCTCCCTAGCTGTCACCAGCAGCGTCTCATCCCCTCCCACCGCCTCCTGCTCGCGCTCCATTAGGACAGTCTCCGCTTTCATCAAGTCTTTCTCTACCTGCTTGCGCAGTCCCGCCTGCATGCCTAGGCAATTACCCCGGGTGACTATTTTGAAGGCATCCCACTCTACCCGCTGGGAAGACGCAGTATCGCTGTTATCCTCAAAATACTGCAAAATGCACCCTGATAAAGTCTCCCGGTACTGTGCATCTAGTAAGACGTCCGGCTGAAGTCGCCACATGGGCACCGGTGGATGTGGGCATTCCCACTCAAAGTCTAGGGTGTGAGGGTTGTGGTCAGAGTGTGTTCGGCCTAGATAGCATGTGTCGGTGACATGTGGTAACAAGTCCCTGGTTAGCATAAACCTATCTAATCGGACATGCAAGGTGTGGGCACCGGAAAAGTATGAGTACATATGCGTTCCAGGATTACGGACCCGCCACGCATCTTGCAAGTCCCATTGTGCTGCCCAGTCTAAGAGCACCTTTGATGCTCCGCTTGCCGGCGCCGTGATTGCGGGAGGAAGTGAGCGATAAAGTGTGGCGTCTAGCACGCTGTTGTAGTCCCCCCCCCCAGCAGAAGTGGCACATCAGACCAGGGTGCTATTGTTGTCGATAATCGTGCAAGAAACTTCCCCAGTTCAGTATTTGGTGCGTATATGGAGGCTACTACTATCGGCTGCCCATCCAATCTACCCTGAACAAACACATATCGTCCCTCAGGATCTATGATACTGTGTGTTAGTGCAAATGGAACCCCAGGGCGTACCCAAATCAGGGTTCCGCGTGCGAACGCAGAAAAGCCTGTAGCTGCCCCCTCCATCTACGGCGAAGTGTGAGCACCTCTGTGCCAGTCAGATGGGTCTCCTGTAGGAGGGCAATCTGAACCTGGTGACGCCGTAGATAGGAGTATACCTGATATCTGCGAGAGGGCGTATGCATCCCACGCACATTCCAGGTACAGAATTTAACTGCAGCCATGATGTCTTTTGGAGTCTTCATTGCCCCGCACCCATCCAATCCCCCCGCCCGCCCCAGTCGTTTGGTTACTTAGGCACCCACTAGTCACAGTATATACTTCCCATCCTTTCGCACTATCTCGGAAGCGCACTATCGGGTAAAGAAGCATAGGCACTAGTCTCATAAACAGCAAAACCATAACCATAATTCCAAAAGGTCGACAACGAAACATGTTGTCGTCCAAACGCTCTAGCGAGCTCAAAGTGTACTTAAGTTCAATGGGGGAGTGCTGAGTCTATCAGATCTATGTCGCTAAGTGTTCCATGATACCAGGTGAGGATTGGTATCTCCCCACCGCAGGCACTAGCTGTATGACTGCCAGTTGTCAATGTCAATGTTCAGTCCCTGGCTTATCTGTGACTGTCAGGTCAGGACGCCCATCCACAGGAGCCAATTCCATGTATTTTCAGCAGGTCACTCACCTCTAGGGGTCCGGCCACCCCACCATCTTTGTGACTCCGTTCACCTGCTACTTGTATGGCTTCTGCCCTCTGCAGTGACCTGATGCCTTCCCAAGTCCCAGGGTAGGTAACAGAGGCAGACTCCTCAGCGATTAAGCGGCTGTAAAAGCTGCAGTGCACAGTGTCCCAGTGGGGATAGCGAACCAGTTGCAGACATTGAGTTGAAGCTTATGGCCACCGTTAAATGATCAAGTCCGCCGTCTGCGGCGTGACATCTGGTATTTCCTCCGGTTCCTTGAGTGTCCAGTAGACCGTAAGGATATTCATCATCACTTCCCTGGTTATCGGGGCTGGTGCTAGGTGCTGGGCCCGGAGATTGCGAGCCACTCATCTCCGCCACCATGCAGAGGGCTTCCTGTTGTTCACTTTGCATGAGGTCGGGAGTGGGTCCCATCTCCATGTCTGTTTGTGGTGATTTCGTCGGTGATGGCCTCCTGTTTCTTCGTCCTCGGGTTCCACGATCCCTGCGTGGTTTAGGTGGCATCTCCCTGGGTTCCGTGTCCACTCCAGAGTCGAGCCAGGCCTCGGCTGCTTCTGGTGTGTCGAAGAAGTGTTTTTTATCGTGGGTTGCCACGCGCAAGCTAGCCGGAAACAGCAACGAGTACTTGAAGGCCAGGCGCCTAATCCACTGCTTCACTGCCATGAAGGAATGTCGCTGACGCTGTACTTGAATCGTGTAATCAGGGAAAAACATGATTTTCGCATTGTCTATCCTGATATCCGACAATTTCCTTTCTTCACGCAATATTGCATCCCGGTCTCGGTAGTTCAAAACTCGCAGGAGCATAGGTCTAGGATTGGATCCTCTAGGCGGAGGGCGGGATGGCACTCGGTGGGCTCTCTCCACTACAAAGTGTTGCGATAAGGTACCTTCCGGTAACAGCTCCCGAAGTCATTTCTCCATGTGCTCCGCCGTTTCCCTTTGTTCCCAGCGCTCCGGCAGGCCCACTATGCGCACGTTATTTCTCCTTGCGCGCCCTTCCGCATCCTCTGCCCTGTCTTCTAAAAATTCCACTCTGTTCAGAAGGTCACGCACTTGTTTCTCGACCTGCGTAACTTTGGGCGATATATCTGCTACTGTGGTATCCAGGGTGGCAGTCCTCTCAGCCAGTTTTTTGTGGTCAGCACGGAGGTGCGTTAAATCAATAGCCACACCATCAATCTTTGTCTCTAATGAAGTACGGGTTAGTTGCATAGACTCCTCTAGTCTCTCCATTGCCGCCAGCATCGCATCAAGCTTCGAGGCAGTATGATCTGGTTCAATCTGTTTCGCCATCTTCCCCTTGTTCTGTGTACCACCGGCTCCCGCTCTCGTTCTGGTCCCTCCTGACATGGGAGACACAGCCGGATCCTGGGTGCGGCAAGAGTTGGGTGGAGGAGCTCCGGGGTGTACTGCCAGGGCAATTCCGTTGCTGGGTGCCGTTCCGTCGACCACCTCTGCCCTTCGGGGCTCTTTAGTGCAATTCACCAGGTCTTGGGATGGATCGCGTGACGCCCAGTGTGCGCCGGTCGCCACCCTTCAGGGCCACCGGTTGTTACAGTAAAAATGTCCAGTATGTAGAGGCCAAGCGCTCAATGGTACAGTTATGTAGCACTGTGTAGGGAGTTGATGTACTCCTGCTCTAATGGGAATGTTGTGGGATGGCGCAGGAGAGTCCGCGTCCCGCACCCGAGGTCTCTCACCTCGTCCCCCTCGTAAAACTCCGGCTTACCAGCAACTATATCGAGGTGAGTGTCACAGTGGCATTTGATCTATGCACTCCTCTTCTGGTGTGAGCTTCCGGTTGAGAGTGGAATCGACAGGTTACCCGTCCAGCTGTCAAGGAGAAATGAACAGGTGGTCTGATGAGGAGTGCTGCTATTCAGAGGGCTCAGTGATGTGCCTGCGGTGTACGCTGTTCCAGCTTGGAGGGCGGTGACCCCAATATTGAATAGTAGGCGCTCTCGCCGCTAGTGGTGCCCACATATAATTGGCTGTCCCCAGGTTAAAGGATGCTTCGGCGGTTGCCTATGCCTGTGGTGTCGACGTGTGTCACAGCCGGTATCAGGGAGGGATCGAGCTGATCGTGTTGCATGTATCTCACCATGTGATGTTCGTCTTTCGGGAAACCGAGGGCCGGTTGCGTTCTAGGCGGAATACAGGCGCAGAGCTTCTAGGTCCCAGCGACAACACAGCAGCGTGCTCCTCTCAGTCCCCCAGCTATAGGCTTCAGCTGCTCTGTGCCCCCAACTCCAGGCTTGTGGGTGCCAGCGGACTCTCCTGTCGCCGCTTGGGACGTATCTACCTAGATGGGTGCCGCCATTTTGAAAGCTGCTGGGTGCGCTTTGATATGGGTCCTTCCATGTATGTCTTCAACCCAGTGACCAGAGACCCCCCGGCCGGCGCAGCCGTGAGTGGAGATCGGCGCCGTGCCCCTGATTGACTGATTCCACATGCACTCTCGGAGAGAGCCTCGTTGCAGGTAGCCGGTGCAGCCCCGTGTGATCGTCGGGTTCCCAGTCCCAAGTAGTGCCGGGTAGCAGCCGGGAACGGGCTCAGCCCGTCTCCACGTACCTTCCGTCAGCTGGATCGTAGCCTGCGGGTCTGACCAGGCGAGGGTGGGAAGTGGTGCTGTGTCCCCGGTCCGCCCGTACTGTCGTCTCAAAACAGGGACGTCCGGCGTCAAGGTGCGACGCGGCTCAGTGCGCGAGCCAGATCCCCGGCCTCTGTTTGTTGTGGCTGTCGACCGGAAGTGAGCCCAGTCCGGGTGCCTCGGGAGGACTCACGGAGGATTGAAGCGCCGTGCTGTCAAATCGCCTCAGATTTTCCCAGGGGGTAGATATACATTACAAGTACCTCCGTTAGCAGTTTGGTATCATTTGCATATGTTTTTCCAGATAATTGGCCTGCGGCAGGGGAGCTTCTCACAGAGCTCTACCCTGAGACGTCCGTCCTCATTGCGTGTTAAGCCACGCCCTTGTAGTTTGCTTTATTGTAGTCAAATGAAGATTGAAATATGTTGTACATAGTAATATGTCTGGTTTGATAGATGAGTTAAAGATTATGGTACTTTGTATGAGTCTTTAGAAAGGTAAAGTTGAAGTACACCGTATACATTTAGGTGTATGCTTGAAATGAAAAGTGTAGTCTGTTAAGTTGAAAGAACTGCATGGTCTTGTGACTGAGGTATGTGTCTACTTGTACATGTATTTTCATGTGTTCTGCATCTGAAGATCATAGATCTATAAAACAAAGGTATATATATGTATATGTATGTTTCTTTTATGTATGATGCCACTAGCAAAAGGCACAGACACATGCATGCGTGATTTCAGGAATATGGTGAGACTTACAACAAAGACATGCAAAAGGTTTTTGCTTTATATTTAGCTACTCCAACCACTCTGAGTAGTTGCTGAATATTGAAGCTGCATGAGAAACGTGAGGTTTAAGACATGCTCGCAGAGGCATTAGTGATTAGGCTACTTTGTATGAGTATGTATAAAGGAACATTTGAAGTACGCTGTATAAATGTAGGTGTGTGCTTTGAATGAAAAGTGCAGTCTGTCAAGTTGAAAGGACTGCATGGTCTTGTGACTGAGGTATGTGTCTACATGTGCATGTTTTTTTAAACGTGTTATGCATCTGAAGATCCTAGATACAAAAAACACAGGTATGCATATATTTGTAAGTTTCTTTAATGTATGATGCCACTAGCAAAAGGAACAGACACATGCATGAATGCTTTCAGGAATATGGTGAGAATTACAGCAGTGACATGTGAAGGGTTGCTGCTTTATGTTTGGATAGGCCAATCACTCGGAGTAGTCACTGAATAGTGAAGATGCAAGAGAAAAGTGAGGTTTAAGACATGCTGGCAGAGGGATTAGTGATTAGGCTACTTTGTATGAGTCTGTGTAAAGGTACACTTGAAGTATGCCATGTAAATTTAGGTGTGCGCTTGAAATGGAAATTGCGGTCTGTGAAGTTGAAAGGACTGCATGGTCTTATATAGGTAAGGTATATAGGTAAAACTTTATTTGCATAGTTACTTAAAACCATTGCAATGCATACAAATATACAACCATATTAAAAATGTTCCATATTTAAAAAGTGCATGCTCCCTCATGTGTGTTGCAACATGAGCTGCAAAAAGACATTTCTGTGTCAATACAGTTTTAATGTCCCGGCTGATTTTGTCTTTACTGCCTGTGGAAAGATGCAGTCCACTGTGAGATTTATCCAGTGACTTAGTGAAATTTCCCCGTAGAGCGATTGTCTACAAAGTGACGATCAGTTTTAACATTTTTAACCGAGCTGCTTTGAGAAATTTAACTAGCCTAGTGTTCAGTTGTGGTGATGTGGGATCAAAGCATGCCAGGACAGCTTGTCTCCATGTCCTGATCCCTCGTTGATTGAGGGGAATTTTTAGCAGCTTTCTCCTTTCTTGACACAGCTCCGAGCAGGTACAGATTGTGTGAGTGATGTCGCCCTGATCCTTGTTGCACAGACTGCAAAGAGTAAAAGCGTGCTCCCTTTTCCAGGCTGGGAGCTGCTGCGTAGTTGGTAACACTCCTATTCTGAACTTTAAAAATTTTTGTTCCAGTATTTTTGAATAACCCAAATTAAAGTAGTGTTGTGGGGCTAAGGACTTGTATGTGGCCAAGGTCATCTAGACATGCGCTCTAAGCAAGAAGGTCACCTTATCCTCTAGCAAGGAGAGTGTCTTCAGCATCTTCCGCACAGGGTTTTTGAACGCCGAATGGAGGCAGTTTGTGTCCCATAAGGGGGAGAGGCCTGTGATCGTCAAAGCCTCCATAAGATATTGGCCTGCGGATGAGTTCTGCCTCTGTTAGATCTCTTGCCAGAGGAGATAGTTTAATGTGTTAGGGTTTGCTGACCTAATCTTGTGCCGGCAGTTAATGAAAGCACCGTCGCTAGCCCAAGTTTGCTTTATGAGACAAAACTCCAGACAAATTTGTGCCGGTGAGGTGTAGGTCGGGAGGATGAACATTGTTCTATATGCTTTAACAAGTGTTTTATCCAGCAGATTACTAGCTCTACCGCACAGTGCCTCAGTGCCGTAAGTAATAGAAGGTAATATTTTGGCCTGGGCTACCATCAAGAGTGGATACAGAGTGGGGCCCACTAATTTGGCTGAGACTCCTTTCAGAGAGAGTGCGAGAATCATCCCTTTCCTTTTGATCTCCTGTTGCTGGCGGCTGACTAGACCTTCTTTGTCTATGTATATACCCAGATACTTGTAAGCCTCTGCTGACTCAACATGTTTATTACCCAAGAGCCAATGGTAGGGCTTTTTTCGTTTCTTGTTAATTGTCATGGTCCTTGTTTTATTTAAGTTTATTGAGAGACAAGTTTCTTCAGCATAGACCTTTAGGCAATTCAGGAGATGTTGCGGGCCCACTGCTGTGTAGCTGAGTAGGACAACGTGGTCCGCGTAGAGTAGATTAGATAGTGGGGAACCCCCTAATCACGGTGCGCGCAAGTTGCAGTTGTTAAGTGCCAGGGTTAAGTCATGAATAGGTTGAATAACATGGGGGCCAGCACGCAACCCTGTTTCAGCCCTTTCGATGTTTGAATTTTCCTTGAGAGATGCGTTCCTGAGCCCAATTTTATTTGAACCCAGGTGTTGGAATGTAGGAGCATGATCAATGATAGAAGATTGTTGGGAATGCCCCATCTGGCTAGCTTCGACCATAGTTTGTCAAACGCGGCACTATAATAAATAAAACAGGCATGGAGCTGCATGTGCTTGGTTTTTGCCATGTCCATTAGCATTGACATTGCCATGATGTTAGTTATTGTGCCGGTGCATTTTCAGAATCCTGTCTGGTAAAGCGGGATTATTATTATTTTTTCTGCCCAAGTTGTCAATTCCCCTAGCAATGTACCCGCAAAATATTTGGCTTCATTATCCATCAGGGCTACTAATCGATAATTGCCTGGTAAATGCTTGCTGCCCGTTTTATGGATTGGCACGATTATCGACCCTCTCCAAGAGTCTGGAATTATGCCCCGATGTCGTACTTCAAGAAATAGTGAATGCAGTATTTTTGCCCAGTGCTCCGGTTTTTCCTTGAACAGTGCTGGTGGAATACCATTCGGCCCTGGTGCTCCCTCCTTTTTTCCCTTCTTGATCTGTTTTTTAATTAAGAGCTGTTCATTGGCGGGTGATGTGTATTGCTGTATAGCTTATCTCCAGCAGATTGAGATGTGCTGATTGCCTTTAAGCATGAACCAGCTTCAGGGTTTGTGGGAGGGAAGCTGGCGCTTTTCCTACTACAGTCGATGGTATCAACTTCATGCTCTGCTGTTTTGGTCTTCCAGTCTTCCAGAGGCAGTGAAACTTTGGCCGTTAAAGTGGGACTTTAGCTAGTTTGCCCATGTTTCTTGTAGTATGTAGGAGGTGAGGCCCACATGTTTCGAGTGTGTTATCTTATTTACTGTTTTCCAGAATCTATCACTGGTATTGTGCTTGATGTTATGCAAGAGTTTGACCCAGAGGTCCTGTTCATTGTTGTTGTTAATATTCCATTTCAGCCTCTTTAATTTGGTCTTATGACTGTTGTATGTCTCTAACTATACATGTATCTTCACAGGTTTTAAGCATCTGAAGATGGTACACCTATAAAACACAGGTATATAATTGTATTTGTATGCTTCTTTTATGCTTCTTTTATGTATGTAACATATTTTATGTAACAAAAGGCACAGACACAAGCATGCATGCTTTCAGGAATATGGTGAGACATGCATAGGGTTGGTGATTTATATTTGGCTAAGCCCAACACTCTTAGTAGTCGCTGAATTGTGAAGCTGCAAGAGAAAAATGTTGTTCAAGACATGTTGGTAGATGTATTAGAGATTAGGCTATTTTGTATGAGTAAGTGGAAAGGTATAATTGGAGTATGTTGTATATTTGTAGGTGTTTGCTTTGAAAGGGAAGTGCAGTTTTTCAAGTTTAAAGGTCTGCATGGTCCTGTGACTGAGGTATGTGTCTACTTTCAGACGTATTCACATGTTTTATGCACCTGAAGATGCTACAAGTGTGCAGTACAGGTACACAAGTATGTGCATTTGTTTATGTATAATGCTTCCAATAAAAGGTAGAGATTAATGGATGCATGTTTTCAGGAATATTGTGAGACTTCGAACAGTAACATTGCAAAGATTGCTGTTTTGAATTTCTGGAGTTCTCTTGCTTCTTTGTTAACTTCTTTTGCCCCTTTCTGCACCTCTGTTTCTTCTTTCTGCACTTCTCTTGTTTCTTTCTGCACCTCTTTTGCTTCATTCTGCAGCCCTCTTTTTCAATTTTGCACCTCTTTTGCCTCTTTCCACACTTCTATTGCATGTTTCTACACTTCTCTCCCATCTTTTTGCACCTCACTTTTCTTTCGGCGCATCTCGTGATTCTCTTCTCTTGCTTCTTTAAGCATCTCTGTTGCCTCTTTATGCACCTGTCTTTCTTCTTTTTGCACCCCTCTTCCCTTTTTGTGCCCCCATCTTCCCTGTTTTGTCCTTCTCTTGCCTCTTTTTGCATCTTTCTTCTTCTTTGTGCAGTTCTCTTGCATGATTGTGCACCTCTGTTGTTTAGTTGTGCACCCCTATTGTCTCTTTATGAACCTGTGTTGAATATTTCTGTATTTCTTACATTTTTTAGTAGCTGTGTAGTTCTTTGTGTATGGCTTCTCTGAGTTTTAAAACTTTTTCTGTCCTTTTCTTTCACTTTCAGCATTTTTTTCCTCTTTCTGCAGTTCTCTTGCTTGTTTCTATACTTTTGCTTTTTTACTTGTAATAAAGAAAATCGCAATGTCATTGTAAGTGATTGCTCAGTATTTTATATGAATATTGATATGTAATTAATATAAAATTGTTAATTCATGTAACAAACTGTTGAAACGTTTTTGTTTTTTAGAAAATTATTTTCTTTGGATCACAAATTGAAGATGGCAAGAAAACATGAAAAGAGAAAACAACAAAAAAACAGATCTACTTAAAGTAAAAAGAGTGTATTAGAAAATGATCAAAATGTTCCTAAGGATAACGTCTGTTCTGTTGAGAGCACTAAGCAGTTTCTTAGAACAGTTGTAGAGAGAATAAAGAAAGATAATAATAATGAAAGGAAAAAGAAAAGTTTTACAACAAAGCACAAGAAGAGGAAGATTTTTAATGGCAAAAAATATTAGTTTTTGGAAAAGCAACACATGTTATAAGAAGACAAAAACAATATAAAGAAATACGTATAAGAATGTTTTCAACATTAAGGGTGGGCGTAGTTCGCGAATTAGCGCTAAGCGAAGCTACGCGAAGCTACGCGATGTGCACTTCGCACTACGCGAACTTCACGTAGCACTACGCGAGCTGGGTAGTAGCATGTTCGCACTGTGCAAGATGCGTTTTCAATGATTGCACAGTACGGACAAGCATCCGGCACTGTGCAAGCATTGAAAACGGCATCTTGCACAGTGCGAGCTGTAGTTTTCTGCTGCTCGAGTAGGTTATTACTCGAGCGGCAGCTTTCTCAACGCGAGCAGGTAGTTTCTCATTGAGAGCGGTCGCGAGCATGCGCAACCACTCACAATGAGAAACCTGACCTCCTCGGGTTGAGAATCTCGCCGGGATGTCATTTTGCTTGCTCGTGGTCGCGAACATGACGTTCAGGACCGCGAAAAAGCAAAAAATGACCGCTGCACTACGCTACGCTGCACTACGCATGTTCGCACTGTGCTACGTGCAGCTCGCGTAGTGCGAAATTGCGAAAACTTTGCAAACTCCGCGAGCGTAGCGTAGTGCTTCGCCCAGGGTTATTCAACATGTATTAAAACATTGTAAAAAGAATAAAAGAAAATCAGCAGCATATAGGAAGAAGCAACACATTGAAAGTGTAGTAGATACTGCTTTTGAATTAAAAAGAAAATTAATATTAATATTGAAGAGAATGAGAACATTGGATAAAACAATTATGTTTATGAAAGAGCAAACCTTTACTGGTGAATGGAAGCACACTTCTAGTACTGAACCTTTCTTTAAAGAAGAAAGCTACTTTTAATAGAACACATTAGTACATGCACTTGATACTTGTGGTCGATACTATGAGATTAAAGATGATTGTCCCATTCCAAAAGAAAAAATGATTGTTAGGTGTGTGGAAGAAGTAATAGCTGAAGAAGTTCAAAGAAAGCATACACAAGCTCCGGTAAATACGTGAGATTGTTTGCAATATTTGCAGTATTCGACAGGAATCTAATGACATATTGCGAATATGATTAAGAGTATGCAAAAAAAGTCTTAAACAGAAGATTAAGATGTTGAAAGGACTGGATCCATGTAAAATAAGAAAATATACTAAGTTGCAGGGTCATTCTCTGGCTTGTCTTTCAAGAAAAGTGTGTAAAAGTACTTTTCATCATTTAAGAATGTTAGCAATACACCGCCAGAAAAGTGGAAGTTAATAAGGAGGCTCTACTGTGCAAAAACTCCTGCATTATGTTTAAGTAAAATTAACACAGCTCTTTCGCACGATTCGGTATCAGATGTACAACACATGTTTGTATTTTTTGGCGACGTACTCATTATAGAAGTCAACCTAGGAATGTTGATTTATATTTAGAAATTGAAAATGAAAATAATGATACAAGGCAAACATTTGGTGCTTATTTGTTGGTAGAAGGTCAGTTTGAGTTGGCTGCTGATCAAGTTATTTGTAAATATTGTTACAACAAATTACAAGAGAACAATATACCGGCTAGAGCAGTACATGACAACTTTGAGTTGGTAGCCATTCCTTAGGAACTAGCAGTTTTAAATGCATATGAGTCCATTCTTATTCACTCTGTACACCTATTTCAAGCCATAATTCGTATGGAGCCTAAAACAGGTAAGCTGCCACAAACAGATTTACAAAGAGGTCTGAAACGAAGAGTTGTATACTTACCTTTTGATTTTAAGAAAAAATTGAAACTGTTGTGGTAGACAGGGAGGAAAATGAGTAGGGGTGGGCAGAATTTGCGAAGTCGTGCTACGCAAAGCTCTGCGAAACGGAAAAAAAAACTCTGTGAGCAGCCGCAGAGATCGGTGAACACGCGCAATTGCTTGTTCCACACGTTTGCAATGCTTTTTTCCTGTTCGTGAACGTTGTTTGCGTGCTCGGGGGAAATATCTTGCAAACACTCATTTTGAAAGTACCAACAAGCCAAAAATTCCGCAAATCCGCGGATCGCGGAATTTGTGGCATTTCTGCATTCTCCGTGGAACGCAAAATTACCCAAATTCCACACGTGAATCCATGCTGTAGCGCCCATTATATTTTCACCTCGCCTCGCATCACTAATGAGATGCGAGGTAGGGAATCCCATGTGAAATACAACAACATTAATTGCTAACAGAGGTTCTCCCTATCAGCAAGGGAATCACTAACCGGCCTAGGGATATTAAAACTAGCGCTAACCGGCTGTATCGCAGGTTTCTTATGCCTGCTAACTTTCTGACTGGGCCATGTTTATCATGGGAGGTGGATTATTGTGCTGAGTCCACATCTCCCTATCAGCAATGTTGTTTTCTAACTCTCTTTTTTATTGCAGGTAATCAATAAAGGTTTTCAATAAATCCCGTTCCTGAAAAAAGGTGTGCATGACAACAGTCAAAGGTTGGTTTCCAGAAAACTGCCATTGCCTGGATTTCTATCGCCCTGGCGATGCTCATTGCTGATAGTGCGCTGACCGGGCGATAGAATCCGGCGATAGACGGTGTTAGGATTCCACACACTAAAAGCGGCCAGCGATAATTATCGCTGCCTCTTGGTGATATGCCCCTCTGTTCCTTAGATCATGTAAATGTATTTTAACCATAGGTTTCAAAGTATGATGTCATTTATCTACAATAACATTTTTTCTCCTCTTGTAGAAGTTACTGATTTCTTTTGGCGAAAAGAGGACAAAGCCATAGGGCCTCCTCTTATACACATGATATTAAGGATTGAGAATGCTCCAAAATTTGGAACTGATGCTCATGAAACTGCTCTGAGTATGGTACATGTGCCATTACAAGGAAAGGAGGAGAAAAGAGCTTGAGACAACAAGGTTTACAGTTTCAAATTCATCGATGTGGAAAATACTATTGACTAAAATACAAGTGTAAAGGGAAATTTTATAAAATTTTCATTTTTGATTCCCACGTCCAATAAGTTCTAAAGAAAGAGTAAATCGTTTTTTGATAGCTGAAAGGCATACAATAACTTGGAAATCTCTGAAGAATACATAAAACCTAAAAAAAACTGAAGATTCAAAGTATATCAATGACTACAATCCAAGTTATTTTGAAAATGTGGAATTTAAATATGAATATTCAATATTTTGCAGATAAATCAATTGATGTTGTTCGCTACGTCACATCATATACGTCACATCATATATAACCAAATCTGAAAATACAGAGATTAAATAAATGTAGAAAGATTTTTCACAAGAGAAGAGTCTTTTGCAAGAAAGTGTACAGCTTTAGCTTGAAAATGCTTTCCCATTTTGAGATTGCATACTATGAATGTACGGATCACTTGAGCTCTGCCAGTTTACATTCAAAGTCAAGAGTACTCAATCGTGTAAGTTTAGGTCTTGCCTCCACACAAAATAGAGTATTGAAATCTTTACAAGGAATCAAATACTTAGCACTGAATGAACCAGAATGTACAGATATTGTTAAAACTAATATGTTGGATACATACTATCCCAAAAGAAGTCCACTTCAATAGTACAGTTCTAAAAGAAAAGTTTCAGACAATATTAAAGAAGGACAATATGCAGTAATTGGATGTGACAGATGTTTCCTAAAACATGCCAAAGGAAATCTTATTAACAACAAAAAACTCAGTTGCGTAAGTCCAGATAAGAGGGAATTTTTCCATTCAGCACTTCTGCAACTGTTCAAGCCTTGGCGTAGTGAATGGAATTACTTGAGATTTTGACTGCTATGAAGATTAGTTTATTGCAAATAAAGATAGCATTCAATGCACAATTTTCTCTGCATATCTACAAATGTTAAATGATGAGATTGAACAAGAAAGTAATATTGCAGCTGAAATAGATAGAGGCAGTTCTCAAGATAGTCAAAGTTCTGCTCCACCAAGTCAAGATCCACTGGGACAACCAATTATTGAAAATGTAGCAGAAATATCCATGAATGAAGTAGAAATTGCAATACAACAAGCACAACATGATATTTTTCTGTTAGAAAATGCACAAGGACAACTAAATGTTGAATAAAAAGAAATATACCTATAAGTAGAGACACAACAGATACAACATGGTTTTCTGCGTGATAAAAAAGAATGGCAATGTTTATCATGTAAACCTATTCTAATGTACAACAGTGGTAAAGCTGGAACAGGGAAAAGTTTCTTAGTTAAAGTTTAGACCAGTTATCTACACAAAACTACAGAATCACATTTATCTTGTGTTGTAACAGCTCCAACTGGATTAGCAGCACACAACAATAAGGGGATTCCTTTACATAGATTACTTATGCTACAGCTGAACATGATATTTAATTGAAATATCAGAAGCTGTCTGGAGAAGCTTGTTAAGAAGTGTCATAAATACTGAAGAAAATGAAACTTTTAAACATTGATGAGGTGAGCATGGTCTCAAACGTAATGCTTTGTTTTGTAAGCTTTAGAATGCAACAGTTTTTAAAAACAGATTATGATGTTCTGTTTGGAGAAAAACATTTAATTGTATTTGGGGATCTACTAAAACTAACTCCTGTAAAAGGACAACCTGTTTTTAAGACACTTGTCCATGAAACCACTAGGAAATCTTTAGAAAGTATTGGAAATGTGAACATTTGGTTACATTTTGAATATAAAGACGTTATTAGGAATATGCTACAAGCAAGTGAAGAAGATTATGGAAATTTTCTTCAAGATATTATAATTGGTGTATTGAGGAAACATGGTAAATGAGCTTTAGAAAGTCAGCCACTAAGGAACTTATTTACAATATGTCAAACAGATGTATGACGATTCATCGCAAACTAAAACAAAGCGTGCTTTTACAACACAGTTTTTAATTCGCATGTACAGTCACAACGCATGTCTTCACATCGCATGGCATTAGTTCGCATTTCCTTTGATATGCATACTAAATGCCATTACAACGGACCCAAGTTTCCTGCATGTATTTAAAACGCAAAATATCCCCCAAACACTAACACACTACCCTACATAACACACAGTCCACAGTAATACCATACAGTAAAAAACAGTAAAGCACTCAAAACACAACCCTACCCCTACGCACAGTCTGTCCCCTTTGCATGAAACACTACCATACCGGACCTGCTTACACAACCCTAACCATACACTACAACCCCCTGACACTACCCTAAGCCCTAAAGCCTTAAACACTAGATTACACTACAACCCCCTGAGACTACCCTAAATCATGAAACACTAGCATATACTACAACCCCCGACACTACAAAAAGCGCTAAGCCCTAAATCCTAAAATACTTGCATACACTACAACCCCCTGACACTACCCTAAGCCCTAAAGCCTAAAACACTAAATTACATTACAACCCCCTGACCCTATACCCCAAATCCTAAAACAGTAGCATACACTACAAGCCCCTGACACTACACTAAGCCCTAAAGCCTAACATACCTGCATACACTACAACCCCCTGACACTACCCTAAGCCCTATATCCTAAAGTACTAGATTACACTACAACCCCCTGAGACTACCCTAAGCCCTAAAGCCTACACTACTACCGCCTGGGACTACCCTAAACCCTAATCCCCCTTACCTCTCTCACCTCGTGGTCGTCTCTGCTCCTGTTTCCTGTGTTCCGTTCCCGTTCCCAGCATCGCCGTCTCTGCTCCAACGCCATTATATCACATGTGTTTTAAATGCTCATGCGATGTAATGGCCTGCGTCGTAATATGTATGCGTTGTTACGTCGCATGCGTAGTAACAGCCATGTTGTAGTGGCTGTTTCCCCCAGGTACATACCATAACTCAGAAGACATTACTCTTGCACTCAAGCATTCACTCTGGCACTACTCATGCACTCGCCCATTCTCTCAGTCCCTACCCATGCACTCATTCAGTGACCCAGCCATTAGCCTTGCACTCATACTTTTACTCAGGCACTTCCTATCCACTCATGCAATCACCCAGGCACTACATATGTACTCATACAATAACTATGGGGCCAAATCACCAAACTAATCTGAGATAAAACCCTGAACTTACTACTTTTGGTATTCACAAAAGGCATTTAGTAGTAGTAAAGTTAGGATTCTGTGATATGAAATGTTGTAAAGAAGCTTTAGAATGTCATCCGTGCAAGTCTGGTCAGTAATAGAAAGCAGAGGGAAGGGTGACATACCTCAGGTCAGTAATAGAATTCAGAAGGAAGGGTGATGTACCACAGATCAGATTCAGGAAAACTCCAGAAAAAGAGGCGAACTCCACCAACTGCATGCTCATACACTGCCGATCAGCCGCTAATCATGCCACAGAGCTAACAGAATCCATCCTCACCCATGACATAGACATAGCCTTCATCACAAGACTTGGCTAAACAAATTCTTGCCCCCAATCATGGACACTCTTGTACCTCTAGTCTTTACAATCATCAACAAAGATCGAAAAGATCAACGTGGCGCGGGTATAGCAATCATTCACAACAACAACTTGTCCATTAAGGAAATCGACACCTTTAACTACAACACCTTTGAATGCCTATCCACCAAAATTAACACAAGCAACAACAAGACACTCCATTCCCATCTCCTATATCATCCCCCAGGCAACACTATCTTATTAACGGAACATCTCTCAGACCTGATTGAGCATTGCTCACTCCGAGACTCCAACAACCTAATTCTGGGAGACCTGAACCTGCACTGGAATGAAAAAAACAACGCGCTAATCCAAAACCTGAATGAGCTGCTACACAACAACAATCTTACCCAGCCCTGTTCGGAAGCAACACATAACAAAGGAGCGATCCTTGATGTCATCATCGCCTAACGCCACACAATCACAATTGATCACATTCTGCCCGTTGATTGGTCTGACCACCAACTAATCCTATTCAACATCACTCAACCAATGACATATCAACCTCCCACCCAAGACCCCCCCAAATGGACATGAAATCTTACACAGATCTCCATGGCCGACCTGGAGGAAAAGGTGATCTCACTCCTGCCTACTCCCACAGACGATCTCTCCACAACAGAACTCAGCTGTCACTATAATTCTACTATGACTGCCATCCTAGATGAATTATCCCCTCTGAAATAAATAAAAATACAGAAACATTCCATCAAGATCCTGGTTCAACTCGGACATCAACGCCAAAAGAAGACAACTAAGAACTACATAACGACTATGGAGGAACAACCCTTCAACCAGCCTCCATGAGCAACTCAAAGCTACCTGATGAAAATACAAAAAACACATCAATAACGAAAAAAACACCTTCTTCTGCACCATCCTGGAGAACGCTAAAAACTATTCAACACCATCAGGCAACAAACGTCCAAGCTCTCCACTATCTCAGGTCTGGCCTCCAAAGACCTGTGCAACAACTTCACCAACTTCTTTGAAGATAAAGTCACCAAGTTTGAGCATTCACTAGACATCAACCTTAATCCCTCCTGCACAATCCCAACCCCAGAAACCGAAGCTAACACATGCATGCTCCCAGTGAAAGCCTGGAAATCCTTCACCCCCATACCTGAAGATGAGATTCTTAAACTGATCTCCACCTCCAAACCCGCCTCTCACACACTCGATCCTATACCCACCCAACTGACCAAAAAGCTACAACTGTCCCTAGCTCCATTATGGCGCAAGATCATAAACAGCTCCTTGAGAACCGGCGTCCTAACTGACTGCCTCAAAGTCGCCAAGTCATGCCACTACTGAAAAATCCTGGCCTGGACCCCAACGATCTGAACTATTTCAGACCCGTCTCCAATCACCCCCTCCTATCAAAAGTCCTCAAAAAGTAAGTTCTACTTCAACTGACTCAGCACATTGACAACATCAACCTCATAGATCCCTACCAACCAGGCGTCAGAAAAGGCTGTAGCACAGAGACCGTGACCCTCAACATTGTGGATGACATCTACTAGTCTCGATATATGAACCAATGTTGCCTACTCCTCCTCCTGGACTTATCAGCATCCTTCGACATGGTTGATCACAAGCTACTCATCGAGGCTCTATAAGACAAGGTGGGTGCAGATGAGGTGGTCCTACACTGGTTCTCCTCCTTCTTACACAACCGCTCCCAAAGGACAAAATCAAAACCTTCACATCCGACCTACACCCCGTCAGAAGAGGAATCCCCCAAGGATCAGTTCTCACTCCTAAACTGTTAAACATATATATGGAGCCCCTCACCTCCCTCCTTAAAAAAGCAAGCATCCCCTTCCACCTATATGCAGACGGCACCCACATCAATCTGAAAACTTCCTCCATGAAGATATTCAGAGACTAAATAACACTCTCAAATAAGTCCAACACTTGCTATCCATCAATTCATTATCTCAAACTCAACCAAGATAAAACCGAAATACTCCTCATCTCCAACAAAGAAGAAAACCTTCAAATCATGGAATGGCTAAAAGCAATAGATGCCCTCAACAGTAATCTAACTCTGGCCAACTCTGTAAAATCATTAGGAATCAGCTTAGACCCTAAACGTGACATGGAGGAACACATCAAGAACTCTGCAAGGAGTGCTTTCCTCAATCTTAAGCTTCTCAACAAAATAAACCCTTCATCCCGCCCACAGACCTCTAACAAGCCACTCAATCACCGGTGATATTGAGACTTGACTATGGAAATGTAATCCTCACGGGACAACGAAATCCAACCTGGCCCCCCTCGAAACTACTCTCAATGGAGCAGCCAGAATGGTCACCGGAGTCAAGAAATTCGATTACATCTCACCCGCACTCAGTGAACTAAAATGGCTCCCAGTAGAAATGTGTGCTAGCTTCAGAACTGCCTGCCTCATGCACAAAGCCCTGCACACAGGGAAACCTGAATACCTGGCCTCCAAACTCAAAAAGGCCGGATAGACTAGGAACCTCAGGAGCTCCAACTTCCTACTTCTCATCCCTATTAAAACACGCAAACAAAAAAACACTACATGATCCTTCACTGGAAACGCACCAAAAATCTGGAACTCCATCCCAGCAGATATTAGGACTATCCCGTCCTTTGAAAAATTAAAAAAAACTCCTAAAAGACCTCCTCCTTAACCGTGCCTTCCCGAAACAATAACCATCACTGTAGCGCATGCTCTCCATACTTCCATGACACTTTGTCACTAAGACCTACCTCCTCCAAATGCTCCAACTCCTCTCCTCGTTCTCCCCTTATTCCTCCCAAGACTATATGCACTTAGCATAGTTCCGCAGAACTTCCTTGCCTCAATGTGGCACTGCACGCTAGGTCTTCCAAATTAACATGTATACCTATGCCATATTTTGTGATTCCAGCATTATAACTGTTGTAAAGCGATCCAATACCAGCGCTTGATAAAACTCCTTAATAAATAAATAAATAAATAACGAAGGAAGGGTTACATACCTCAGATCAGTAATCGAAGTCAAAGTTAAGGATGACACACCTCAGATCAGTTAAAAGAAAGGGTTCAGTACTGCAGATCACTAGCACAAGTCAGAAGGAATAGTGGTGTGCCTCAGTTCAGTAAAAGAACGCAGAGGGATGGTTGACATACCTCAGATCAGTAATAGAAGTCAGAAGGAAAGTTTCAGTGCCGCTGATCACTAATAGAAGTCAGATGGAAGAGTGATGTGCCTCAGGTCAGTAATAGAAGTTGGAGAGAAGGGTGACATACCTCAGGTCAGTAACAGAAGTTAGACAGAAGGGTGACGTGTTTCAGGTCAGTAACAGAAAGAAGAGGGATGGGTGACATACCTCAGGTCGATGTCATGAAACAAGAACCAAGGGTAACATGTACCTTATTTAATGCTGCCACCTCAATGAGCTCCTTTGGCTCCTGGAACTGGCGGTAAAGCAAAGGAATATACTCTGCACTAGTAAGGTGGTGGTCAGCGCAAGAAAAAAAGTGAAACCAATCTAGTCTGCGTGCCTTAAACTAAAGGTGGTCATATTTGGCAGAGTACCACTACATGTACCTCTGCACAATTGATCCAAACATCTGTGAAATCTGCTCCATCTCACCAAAATAAATAAAACAGTAACCTCACATTGATAAAAGAACTTGTAACTCTATTATTAAATGCTAAAATGCATATATTATTCTCACAAAAGTGAAAATGTAAATATAGCAAGCAGTGAGAGAGGTGAGGATTTTAATGTCCTCACTAACCTGGGGAGAGAACCAAGCAGATTGCTTGAACACAAAGAGCACATCATGCTGAACGATTGGTGGTGGTCCCATCCTCCTACGACCACCCCAAGCACAATTATGGGCAAAAAATACAATTCCAACCAAAGGCCCTGAAAAGCATTATTGGACAATATTCTAGGGTGCAGTGAATATTATAGTATCCAATATGAAAACATTCCTCAAGGGGCAGGCTCTTGGGCTCAGCTATGAGCTAATACTATAATATTCACTAAACTCTAAAATCTCGCCCCATAATGCTTTGCTTGGCCTTTGGTTGGCATTGTATCTTTGCCCATAACTGTGCTTGGGGTGGTCCTAGGAGGATGGGACCTCCACAATCAATGAGCATGATATGCTCTTTGTGTTCAAGGCACCTGCTTGTGCCTCCCCCTAGGTTAGGGAGGACCCCAAAATAATCACCTCTTCATTGACTGATATTTCAAAGCTAATTTTTTAAGTTGGTTATATGCTTTGTAGCATGTAAATGTAAATGTAAATGTAAATGTATAGGCATTTATATAGCGCACTACTTACCCGTAGGGTCCCAAGGCGCTTCGACCGCTGCGAAACCCTTCCTGGCTTCCCTGAGAGATGGTCCCTTAATGGGTATCTCCAGGGTGAGACCAGGCATCCCCGGCGGTCTGGTGGGGCCGTTAGTGAAGATGAGGCAAGCTAATGCCCAGAGTTGCCGAGTGTGATCGCTGATCAGAGTGGGCACCGAGGCGAGAGAATTATCGAGTCCGCTGACCCTGGTCCAGAAACCTGCCGCGCCGGGAATCGAACCCTGGTCCCGGGCCGTCCTCTGCTCTCGGGTCTGTCGCCTCTAGGTAGAATTACATTGTTTTATCAATGAAATGGAGGTGCAGTAGTCTATTCCAATTTTTTTGTGTGTTTTAATACAAGTTTTGAGCAAAAATCTCAAATATCTTTAGAAGAAAAAAAATATTTTTGCATGCTAAAATACATATAGCCATCTCACAAAAATGAAAATATAGCAAGCAGTGCCTTTAAATAAACAGTTAATAATTATATCTTTACATGCTAAAATGCATATAGTCATCTCACAAAAATTGTTAGACCTGGCACCATTGGCGGGAGTCTCCCTTCCATTTTTGCTGTTGCCTCATGTGTTTTTGCTGGCATTTGATGTGTTGGGCACTGTGTCACTGCTGTCCAGTGCCACAGTGCAAGTGCTCCCTACTGTAATTGAATGTACTAATTAATGATTCCATGATTGACTATTTGGTTTACTTGTCAGACCCTAGTGCACTGCACTGAGTGTGCCCAGGGCGTGTCAATCCAAATATTGTTAGTGGGCTTGTAGCACTGGTCATGCCACCCACAGAAGCGGCCTGGTAAAATGTGTCTAAGGTCTGCCATTGCAGAGCCTGAATGCAATCTGGTACTGTCATGCTGACTGGGCAAGTGCACCCAATTGCCAGTCCCTGAACCTTCCCTTTTCTTCATATCAGACACCCCTATGGTAGGCCCACGGGCAGGGTGCATTGTAAGTATGAGGTAGGACAAGCCCTCATGTATGTGGCATGTCCTAATAGTGAATTACAGCCATTTTCATTTTTTACTATTGCAAGGCTACCTGTTCTCCCTAGGCTAGAATGGGCTGTTAGAATTATTACATTTTATAATCCTAACCGACTCATAATACATATTAGAAATTTGAGTTTAGTATTCCTGGACGCAGAATTATAAAATACATCTTTTAGTAAAGTGGGTTTTAACATTCTGTGTTTGCAAATACCCCTTTTAGAAAGTATGCTTGCTTAACCTTTCAAGCCTGCCTCTGCTAGGTTGTGTATTCCTTTGTCTGGATTTGTGAGTGACCGGGCTGGGGGATTCCAAGAGACAGGATGAGTCAGCCCAGTGGTGAATAGAGAGATCTGCATCTAGATGGGAGGGAGGAGTTGCACCTGCACCTTGAATAAGGCTGTGCCTGCCTTCCACAATGCTGGCTCCTCCTCCTGGGGTGAGGCTGATGTCTCTGCCCTGCACACTGAAAGAAGAGAAGGAAGACTGTCAAGCAAGTGCTCCAGAGCTTTACTTGCCTTCTACAATGCTGGCTCCACCTCCTGTGGGGCGTCTGATGTTCCTGCACTGCACTGTGAAAGGAAAGGAGCAGTATGGTAAACAAAGTGCTGCAGAACTGGTTTGAACTGGGTACAGGCCCCTCTCCCCTCAGAGAACAAAGGATTTTGGGGTATAAATATTGGGACCCTGATCCCAAGAAATTAGATAACTTTTGGACTACAAGAAAAAAACCTTTACTGAGGAGAGGAACCTGAAGAAACTGAGGAGAGACTATTCCCAAGCTGAAGTGCTGCTTGGGGGATTGGCCTGCAGTGGTTGCCTGACTGCCAAAGAGAGGAGAGAGAACTTTCAACTTGTGAAAGATCTCCAAGGGCTAGGAAGAGAGCTTGCCCCCTGAGCGAAGTCTCAGGACCAGTAGACTTCACCAGCCTTTGTGGATTGCTGCTGGAAATGCTGTTTCAGTGGCTAGAGGCAGGGAGCTGTGAACGACTCTCACGGCCTGCCCGGTGTCATGTAGGCCCCTCATCGACTAACGTCTGCCTCGAACAATGCAAACTCTGAGCTCACCGGCTCCTGGCTCCGTCACCGAGCTGTTGCCTGCACCCCAACTGGGGAACACCACGACGTGCAACGCCTCGCTACACCGAATCGTACTGCTCTGACCAACGCGGTCACTGCTGCTGACTTCGAGTCCTGTGAACGCACCGGAGTTGGGCACCGCCTCTCACGCTTCGCGACGCACCGACCGATTTGCACCGCTGTCCGGACTGATCGATGCCAACCCCCGAACTCCAGCTCTGTCGCCGCACCGCAAGCTGGGAGCACCACAACGAAGCACCGTCTCGCCCTGCTACGCACGCCGTGGACCCACTGAATTTATCAACGGGCCGCTGCTGGCACCGCATCGAGGGACAACGTGTCCTGCAACGCTTTCTTTTCTGCACCGCGATGAACACCGGAACCGGCTCACACGTCCGTGCCGGCCGCATCAAGTTAAAGATACTGTGACTGAGTCTGTCGACATTTGGATTTGTTAGACTCTGTGTTATTTCAGCAACGCTTTAGCCGGACAGGCTACCGACTCATACAAAACCTTGATTTAAGCCTTTTCAACCAAAACTCTTGATCTTTAATAGTATTGTGGATTATTTTTGTCGTTTATTGGTCTTGTGGTAACATTCTATAAAATATACTTATTTTTATAACTATACAACCTGTGTGGTGTCCATTTGTAGTGTTGTCACTTGATTACTGTATGTGTTCACAAATGCTTTACACACTGACTCTGAGATAAGCCTGTCAGCTCGTGCCAAGCTACCAAGAGGGTGAGCAGGGGTTATTCTAGGAGTGTACCCCTTACTCTGACTAGAGAAGAGGGTCCATATTTGTCACAAGTACCTACCTGTGCCAACTAGCGACCACCAATTCAATCAAAAATGAAAATAGAAACTAGCAAGCACTGAAAGACGTGATGATTTTGGGCCCTTCCTAACCTAGGGAGAGGACCAAGCAGATGCCTTGAACACAAAGAGCACATCATGCTGAAATGATTTGGTGGTGTTCCCATCCTCCTAGGACCACCCCAAGCGCAGGTATGGGCAAAAAATACAATCCCAACCAAAGGCCTTGCAAAGCATTATGGGACAATATTCTAGAGTGCATTGAATATTATAGTATCCAATATCAAAACACTCCTCATGGGGCAGGCTCTTGGGCTCAGCTGAGAGCTAATACTATAATATTCACTAAACTCTAGAATCTCGCCCCATAATGCTTTGCTTGGCCTTTGGTTGGCATTGTATTTTTGCCCATAACTTTGCTTAGGGTGGTCCTAGAAGGATAGAACCACCACTGAATCAGTCAGCATGATATGCTCTTTTTGTCCAAGGCAGCTGCTTTCCTTCACCCTAGGTAAGTGGTGACCGCAAAATCATCACCTCTCTCATTGCTTGATGTTTTTTAAAGTTCAGTTTTGTGAATTGGTTATATGTGTTTTGTTATGTAAAGGTAAAGTTGATTTACTAAATTGATATGGGTACAGTAGGTTAAGGTAGCTCCATTGTGTAGTGGGATGGGAATTCCTGCATGAATTCCGTGATTTCAACGAAATGAGTAATTACCAAATCCCGAATCTTCTGCTAGCTGAGTGGAGTTCATTGTCCAGGATGATCTTAAACTAGCAGCGTGTGTGGACTTGTGCTTGGCTGGTGGTGTGCATGGACTGGCGCTTGGCCGTCGGTTTGCATGGACGGGCACATGGCTGGCAGTCTGCGTGGACTGGCCTTTGGCCCTCGGTGTGTGTGAACTAGCGTTTGGCTTGCGTTGTGTGAGTAGTGACTTGCTGCCGGTCTTTGCTGATTTTATCTACCTAAATTTGAGGTTTACACAATATTCTGCCTAGGAAAATTTGTGGAATCCATGCAAGCCACACCTCCCTGGAATTCACCCGGAGTCTAGTTTTCAGGAATGTCTGGGTTTGATAGGTTTCTCTAGATGGCAGCCGAGCACGAGACCAAAATTGCTGGTGACCCCTTGCAAAACCAGGTCATTTTGTGATAGATAATTTTGATGTCTCCACAATACTTTTTGGGCCCCTAACCATCACGTGTAAGCCTGGGCGGTGAACTCTGCTCCATTTAGAGCATATTATGCACTCTCCATTCTGCACAGCTCTTGGAGTTCTGAAAAACGTTAAATTGGCGATTGAGGAAAATTCAACACTAGACCACTTTGCTGCAAGATTTCTCAACACAGGTGGTCACACATGATTGCTACCGCTGGCATTGAGAAACCTTCCGTTCGTGTTGGGGAAGCTCCTGCTCAAGTAGAACTTTGGGCATATTATCAAGAACATGTGATAAAATTATTGCCGCTTTATCGGCAGGAAACTGCTGCTAAAGCGGCCATAATGGGCCTGATAACATGTCCTTGTCAATTCCCATAGCAGCCCCGGTTCTGGTGTTAACCTGGGCTGCTATGGGAATTCACAAGGGCCTATTATCAAGCCCATTATCACAGCTTTAGCGGTAGTTTCCTGCTGATAAAGCAGCAATAATTGTATCGCCTGTTCTTGATAATATGCCCCTTCTACTCAAGCAGCAGAAAGAAGCAGCGCCCTCTTGCACTGTGGGAAATGCCATTTGCACAGATTTGTATAGCACGGGACACGCACCCAGCACTAAAAATCATCCATAACTATGCAAGGTAACCCCCTCTGATGCTTGCAGAATTCCAGAAAACTCCCGTTAGGCTTAATCACAGGTACTTGGCCCTCTCACAAAAGTGAGGTACCATTTTTATAGAAGGCCTGGCGAAATACTTGGTGGTAGTTTATTTGTATCATGCCAGTGATCTCACAATTTTCCCAAAAGGAAATGTGAGGAAATTTGATATATTAGCTACTTTTGGCTGGCGGTGTGTGAGTAGTGACATGCTGCTGGTCTCTGCTGATTTTTTTACCTAATTTTGATGTTTACAGGATATTCTGGCTAGGAAAATGTTGGGAGATCAACTCAAGTCACCCCTTCCTGGACTCCCCCAGCTGTCTAGTTTTCAGAAAAGTTTGTGTTTGGTATGTGTCACTAGATGGCCGCCGAACCCTGTACAAAAATAATACCGACAATTCCCTTTTTGTGATTGATAATTTTGAAGTCTCTACAGTACGTTTTGGGCCATTTCATGTCAAAGGCACAAGGCCTACTCACACAAGTGAGGTACCATTTTTATTGTGAAACATGGGGGAATGCTAGGTGGGTGAAAGTTTTTTGGATTTCAGAACTTTCCATCAAAGAAATGTGCCGAAAATGTGTGTGTTTTATTTTATATTGAGGTTTTCAATTTATTCTGGGTAACAAAACCTAGAGGGAGACACACATATCACCCTATCCTAGACTCCCCTAAGTGTTGCATTTTCACAGGTTTTATTGGTTTTTCTAGGTATTGGCTGAGCTATAGTCCAAAATCCACACCTAGGCACATTGAGAAAAAAGTAACTGTTTTCATTGGAAAAATGTGATGTGTCCACGCTGCATTTTGGGCAGGCTCCTAATGAGAGTATTAGGCCTACCAACAAGTGAGGTACCATTTGTATCAAGAGATTTGGGGTAATGCTGAGTGCGTTGAAGTTTATGGTTTCCCATATATATTCCAGAATTTTCCATTCTGGAAATGTGCAGAAAATGTTTTGTGTAAAGATATTGAGGTTTGCAAGGGATTCTGGGTAAAAGAACCTGGTAAGAGCAGCACAGATCAGCCCAATCCTAGCTTCCCCAGGGTGTCTAGTTTAAAAAATGTACAGGTTTACTAGGTTTCTCTAAGTGCTGTCTGAGCTAGAGTGCAAAATCAACAGCTAGGCACATTGTGAAAACAGGTCAGTTTTCAGGGGACAAATGTGATGTGTACATGTTGCCTTTTGGGCCATTTCTGCCATGTGCACTAGGCCTACCCACAAAAGTGACATACCATTTAAAAGAGAGACTTGGGGGAATGTTGGATGGATGGAAGTTTGTGACTCCCCACAAATTCCAGACCTTTCCATCACAGAAATGTGAGGAAAATGTTTTTTTGTTTTACAAAGATTGAGTTTTTGCAAGGGCTTCTGGGAAACAAAATCTGGTGAGAGCCACACATGTCACACCATTCTGGGTTTCCCTAGGTGTCTAGTATTAAATAATGTACATGTTTGCAAAGTTCCCCAGGTGGGGGCTGCCCGAGGATCTAAAATCCACAGCTAAGCTCATTGCAAAAAAGGGTTGCATTTTGGGCGATTTCATATTGAGGCAGTAGGCCTACTCACACAACTGAAGTACCAATTTTATCAGGAAGTTTGGGGGAATGCTGGGTGGGTGGAAGTTTCGGGTTCCCTGCAGATTCCAGTGTTTGCCATCACAGAAATTCTGAGAAAATGCTTTCTTTTAATATTGAGGTTTGCAAGGGATTCTGGGTACAAGAACCTAGTGAGAACAAAAAATGTCACCCTATCCTAGATTCCCCTGGGTGTAGAGTTTTAAAAAATTTACAAAGTTTTCTAGATTTCCCTAGATGTTGGCTGAGCTAGAGTCTAAAATCCACAGCAAGGCCCATTGCTAAAAAAAAAGTAGGGGGCATATCCTCAAGGAGCTATCAGTGAGTTATCGGCACTTTATCACAGCCAAATTGGCGATACATTTATTGTCCTATTCACAAACTGGTGCAAAAAGCCTATATCACCAGTTTTCCGGCGATAGCATCCTCAAAAAACAACGCCATGGATGACCCCGGCAATTATAGCACAACAACACCACACCTCAACATTCTCAACGACCAGCTTGATCTGCAATAAGATCACAAAACAGGTTACAACGCATGTTAGTTGCAGAAAATTAACACCTGCTCTGACCTGCAAAGTCAAACTACAACCGGCACCAGAAAAGGGAGCCCAGACAATAGCCACACTTAAAGAACAACAGATGCTATGGAGCCAACAACTATGCAGCTCGGAACGCCAAGAGGGCCACAACACCTTCTGACAACACCCCCAGGACCCTCCCCCAGATCCCCCCTGGACCCCTGCCCATCCCTCTCCCGGAGCAACACTGAGGCAGCGTAGACAAAGACAGTGACCTCCTGAAAACGCACCAACCCCACAGACCCAAAACCAGGGAATGTCATTGCCCACCATAGGCTCAAAAGGACAACCATCCTACACATCTCATCCACCATTGCCCACATGCTGACGATACCAAAACAGCGGACAACCGACATCCCTCCACAGACAAAGCTGCTGGCTGTGCTGCACCTGTTTGCCTCTGGGACCTTCCAGCCAACAAATGTCGGAGTCGGATGAGTCCCTCAGCCAACACAATCCAAGTCCATGACAACTGTCTTGATGCAATCATCAGCTTGATACCCCAGTACCCAAACTTCCCCCACACTGCGCATAAACAGCAGGAGACCAAGCAAGGCGTCTACGCCATAGCTGCCTTCCGGCACATGTCAGGGGGCAATTGACTGCATACATGTCCTACTTGTGTCCCCTGGTGACACTGAACACAATTACCGCAACAGAAAGCACAAGCATTCCATCAATGTGCAGGCAACAGTGGACCACATGGGAATTGCCACCATCGTCGTCGCCAACTACCCAGGCAGTATGCATTATTTCTACCCCTAACCACAGTCTATCACCGATCAGCGCTAACAGGATGGCACCCATGGAAATGTACTGCTCGTTGGCAAGTACCAAAGAAACACACCACACCCTCAACTCCACTATCATTCAAATCGCAACTGTGGGAATGTACACATCAAAGACTCAGATCCAACATGCCAAACAACATGCCCACCCACCAGACATGACAGCACAACTTACTTAGCAACCTGGGATAGCCATGTACATGAGCCATCAACTGCATGGCACCTCAGCCACATACTGGCATAATGTCGGGAGAGGTGGGACCCAGGCATGTGTGACGGGGGCAGGTGACCCATGAATGAGGAGGTACACAATGCCAAGTGTGCCAGAGATGTGCTGGACAGACTGCAGGTTGCAGACCTCAGACATATCCATGTCCACATACACTGCTTGTGTATGGAGTGGAGTGTAGTGGACAGTGGACCAACCATGTCACCCCAGCCAGTGGGGAAGATTACAGAAATGTATCTTGTGACGTCCCCCCCTGTAGGAATGAGCGGAGTGGGCTGGCCAGGTGTACGCCAGACCAGTGTAAGGGTATGAATAAAAAGCACATATATCTGGCTGGGTGTCATTCTCTTCTGGAATGCCCAGCGTCTCTCTCAGGGCTGTGACTCCCAGCCTACCATGAGGCCGTCGCAGTCACCGTGAGCAGTGTTGCCTGTTATCCTGTGTGCCTGCTGCACCCCAGCCCGCTTGTCCCCGACCAGTCATGGCCACCTCAGCGCACCCTGGCCTTACTGCACACCTGCTGACACCGGCGTGTGTCAAGGAGGGCCAAGCCCGAGGCCCGAAAGCACAGCAGCCTCCTCAGACCATCACGGCCTCCGCGACGTAGGCCTGGTGTACTCCTTTCTCGTTTTCATACTCCACTGGCCTACACAGCTGCGAGCCCGGTCACACATCCAGGACTGCAATCTGGTGGCACTAGAACTCTCCCAGCGAGTGCTGCAATCCACCCACTATGAAGGTCACCTACTAGACCCAATCTTCAGTAACTGTATTCATCTCACAGTTAGCCCACCCATCCCTCTCCCATGGACGGACCACTTTCTGGTCCCATTTACCTGGGCGCCATCAGGCTCACGCCCCACACCTACCCCCGCTCCCAGGAGAGATCGCAAATGGTCACAACTTAATCCGAACCTGTGGACAACCACATTGGAAGCCTCTGTCCCAGAAAACAACCCCAACCCGGCTGTCAGTAATGACAACTTCAATAAATGGATCACTACTTCCTTAGACTGCATTATCCCATTCAAACACATCAAACTCAAACAGAGACCAAGAAATGCACCATGGTACTCACAGGACCTGGGCACTCTTAAGAAAGAATGCAAAAAACTGGAAAGGAAATGGCGCATTGACTATTCACAAGCCAGCAAAGATGAATATCGGGCTGCCATAAAACTCTATAAAAATGACATAAAAACCGCTCAATCATCATTTTTCCCGCGCTATCGCTCACCAAGACGCCTCTTCCCGCCACCGGACATAGGGAGCCCTGCCGACCATTTACAGGCAGGGAGATCTTTTAAATCTTTACCTAAGGACTAACATCTTACTTAACCAGAAACCTGAGACAAGCATCTTTCCTTTCCTCAGGTTATCAAGTTCCCTAAGGAAAATAGCCTAACCATCAATTTGAAGTCTGTTGGACCAAATCCAAGGCCAATTAGATGAAATCTAGGAGAAATCCAGAAACAATCAAGAACAACTTTCATCTGGTATCACCATAATAAGGGTTCCGGTTGGCGGGATTTACTAAATACTCTTCGAAGGAATCAGTTTTTATCACTTCATCACCAAAAGATTTCGAATGAGAGAACGGGGAGAAAATAAAATTTTCTTAACACCAATGCATTGATAAAACAAATACTTAATATTGTGTGGCTGCTCCAAGAAGAAGGCGCTGGCCGCCGAAACGCGCGTAGAGACCGAATTTTCATGCCACCTACTCTTTAATTTTTATTTTATGTATGAATATATTAGATATAATTGTTAGGTACTCAATGTGATTTTACAATTGTCATTTAATGCTATATGAATGATTTTTTACTTGTGCAAATTGTTTAATAAAAGTCTGTTTTTTTAGCCAGCTGTAGTTTACTTTTATATCGTTTCTAATTTACATGTGATCTGTATCGCTAAATGTCCTAGGCTGTTACTTCTCATTTATGCATATTTCCCTGGCCTAGGAATTGTGAGATTCGTTAATTCAGGGGGTCCTTGATACATATACATTGATAAAAACCGCTCAAGCCATCTTTTACGAAAATAAACTAAATGAAGCAGCATCTAAACCCAGGGAGATATATCATATCGCGAAAAGCCTGCTCAAACTTCCCGACAATTTACCAGACCCTCTGAATGCTCAGACTCGCTGCAATGAACAGGCCGACTACTTCTACAACAAAATAGCCACTTTCTACTCCTCCTTCCCCCTACCCCCTCACCTCAAAACAGGGCAGAAGGACACCAGACCACCCCCCCCCTATCACCCTGGAAACCTTCCCACCACTGGAGTCTACCAGCCTGGAAACCATAATACTCCAGGTTAAATCTGGATCTCCCAGTGACCCAACCCCAGCTCAGTCCCTTAGAACAATTACTCCCATCATCCTGCCTACCATCCTAAATCTAATCAAAAACTCTCTATCTTCTGGTCTTGTACCCCCGAAGTGGAAACAGGCAACAGTCAGGGCTCTCCTGAAAAAAGCCAACCTAGATCAGAAGAACCCAGGGAACTACCGTCCGATCTCCTTGTTGCCATGGATAAGCAAAATTGCGGAAAAACACGTAAATCAATCTCCCACAGAATTCCTGGAAGTAAATAACTTACTGGACACATCACAGACTGGGTTCCGTCCCATGCACGGAACAGAAACCGCGCTACTAGCTGTAATGGAAGGAGCTAGAACGATTGTGGAACAGGGCGGCACTGCGGCCATCATCTTATTGCACCGCAGCGCCGCCTTCGACATGGTGAATCATGATATCTTGCTACACAGAATCTCAGAGCTAGGAATAACCTCTAAAGCAGCGGCCTGGTTACAATCATTCCCATCAGAGCGCTCATTCCGAGTCTGTGAGGGCAATATCACCTCGCCCAGTAAACCACTCAGTTGTGGGGTCCCTCAGGGTTTGTCCATAAGCCCCACACTGTTTAACATATACATGCGCCCCCTCGCTGAAATAGTTCGCCCTTTTGGCGTTCAAGTCGTGTCCTACGTGGATGACACGCAACTGGTGGTAACCCTGAATCATCCCTCCTCTCATCCAAGTGACTTAAGAGGTTTTATGGAAGCAGTATGTACCTGGATGAGCCAGTCCTACCTGAAGCTGAACGGAGACAAGACTGAGCTAATGGTACTTGGTCATTCCCCACAGAAATCCATTGACTCCTTGTGCCCACCAGCACTAGGCCCGGCACCCCCAGCCAAGAACACCATCAAGAGCCTAGGAATTTGGTTAGACAATACACTGATTTTCAGCTACCAGGCAACCAAATTATCTGCCACCTGCATGGGCATTATAAGACTCATCCGAAGAATCCTGCCGCTCCTCCCTTTCAAGGCCAGACAGATCATGGTCCAGGGCCTAATCCTCTCCCGGCTGGACTTCGGGAATGTTCTCTATCTAGGAGCCCCCGAATCAACCCTAAAAAAACTCCAGGTGATCCAAAATTGCGCTGCTCGTACTCTCCTGCGCATTCCCCGCCGCCAATCTGTGAAATCTGAACTAAAAGTCCTTCACTGGCTGCCAGTGAGGGAAAGAATCAATTTTAAAAGCATGTGTATTGCCCACTGTGCCTACTGGAGGAAAGGAGCAATCCTGAATCACTCCTTGATCACCCCCTACCATCTCAACAGACAGCTTAGGTTGGCCCACACCTTTCAAGTCATCAATCCCAGGTTCAAAAGAGAAAGGAGTGGAGGCAGAATGTTTTCAGTAAACGCAGCAAAGCTCTGGAACTCCCTCCCAATCTCTATCCGCTCAGAACCCAACATTCTGCATTTCCGGAAAAAACTTAAAACCTTTCTCTTCAGCAGATAATTCAACCCGGCCTCTCGCACCTGTATTTCATTAAGCGCTAGGATGCCTGCGGGTAGTTGTCGCGCTATACAAAAACCAAATCCAATCCAATCCAATCCAATCCACATTTGGAACTGAGTCTTAATTGAGCAATGGCAGAGCACACACTTCATGGCTGCGTTTATCTCACTATACTCCCTTTGATGTGGTGCCACAAACTCTGTGCACAGCATCCTTCACAACACCTGTCTGTATTCCCTTTCTGACTATTGCCTTCGGCCTACACTGCGGTCAAGTAAGGCACACAGTAGAGACTGAGTTTTGAACTGTGAATGGCCAAGTTCAAATCATCCAATGCATCGAGAGGAGTAAAAGGAAGACATGGTGCAGGCCAGGGAAGAAAAGGATCCTCGATACGGAGGTGATCGAATACTGCCAACCACTGCTCTGGTGTTGCACACTCTGTGCATAGTGGGCAAATAACACATGGCTGTGGGCCCCTGCTCACCGCTGCCTTGGGCTCTCATGGGTAGGCAGAGATAGGTTTATGGGGCACCACATACACTGAATAAATGGAGAAATAGGTGTAAACTAAGTGTGGGCTGAAAATCCGTTGCGCTCACGGAATTTGCGAATTTTTGGCAATTTCGCAGTCGCGAATCACGCGAAATTGTCAAAGAATTTGCACTTCGCAAGTTGGCGTACTTTTTGCTTGGTCACGCTTCAAAAATACAATCTCACGCACGCGGCGTTGACTTATCGTGATTCTGAGTTTGCCAAGGGGTTTTCCTCCCGGTTTGCGTGCGCTGCGCCATTTTCGATCTTGCTGCGTGATCGGCCAAGACTTTTTTACTGCGAGTACCTCATAGCGTCCCGCCATCTTGCGCTGGGAGACTTTCAGAATGCAAATACGTCACAAGGCCCCGCGATCACGCATCGCAAGAGTAAACAATTGCGAACACGTAGATGCGCTGCGCAGCTGACATCCGGCGGGAGATTTGAACAGCTCGCATTCCCGAAATAGCAAAAATTGCAATTCTGCACAAGAAATCTATCGCTGCCAGCATAAACCTTCTGAAATTGATGATTTGGATCAGAATAACTTCTCAGATTGACATTTGGCTGCATTTTTTTGTGCAAGGAGTCCATTTTTACGGTGGGTGGGAGGGAGGAAGTGCTCCACAGTCTGCAACTTCCAGTTCCTGTCCTGCAGGCTCTTCCCAGTGCTTTGTCCATGTCCTGGTCACTTTTCATTTGGATCTGGAGCTGGAAGGATTACTCTTTGTGGCTGCTGCTGGATTCTATCTGAGGACTTTTTTGGGGATCACTTTTGGATTTTAGATTTTACAAGTAAGTTAGTGTTGTTTGTTTGGGGCATTGCAGCTGCTGCAACTGCAATTTATAAACTTTTTCACAACTTTAAAAAATATATATTGTGGGAACCCACAGTATCAAGTAGGCCCAAGGCTAGTCATGGGTGCATGATAAACTGTTTCTGTGAGTTTTGTTGAACTTAAATATAATTTGTGGCATGCTATTGAGTAGCTCACTGTTATATGTGGAAGTTTTTTGTACATTTTGGTGTGCATGTTAAAGCCACACTAGCCAGTAGGCCCAGGGGTAGTCAGTGGTGCATGGGCCAAGTATTTCTGTGGGGTCTCTTTAATTTTAAACATCATTTAGGTCATTGATGGCATTGGATTGGGGGGATTTTTGTGTGAATTTTGATTTTTTTGGGTGCTGTTGGGGCCTGGTCCAGGGCCTGGCCATGTTTGTGGGGGCCATTTTGAGGCCGGTTCCAGGGCTTGGCCAAGTGGGTGGGGGTCTAGAGGCCATTTTGAAGTCAGGCAGTGTGCTTTGTGCCATAGGCATGCACCCAGTGTGCCTTGATTTTATCCATTATGCCCAAGGGTACTCAGTGGTGCATGGGCCAAGTCTTTCTGTGGGGTCTCTTGAATTTAAACATCATTTAGGATATGGATGGCATTGGATTGGGGTGATTTTTGTGTGTATATCGATTTTTGGGGTGTTGTTGGGGCCTGGTCCAGGGCCTGGCTATGTGGGTGGGAGCCATTTTGAGGCCTAGTCAAGGGCCTGGCCATGTGGGTGGGGGTCTAGGGGTCATTTTGAATACCGGCAGTGTGCTTTATACCATAGGCCTGCACCAAGTCTGCCTTGCTTTCATCCATTATGCACAGGGGTACCCATCGGTGCCTGGGCCATGTCTTTCTGCGGGGTCTCTTGAATTTAAACATAATTTAGGGCATGAATGCCATTGGATTGGACTGATTTTTGTGTGTATTTCGATTTTTGGGGTGTTGTTGGGGCCTGGTCCAGGGCCTGGCCATGTGGGTGGGGGCCATTTTGAGGCCTGGTCCTGGGCCTGGCCATGTGGGTGGGGGTCTAGGGGCCATTTTAAAGCCAGGCAGTGTGCTTTGTGCCGTAGGCCTGCATCCAGTCTGACATGCTTTCATCCATTATACCCAGGGGTACTCAGTGGTGCATGAAACAACTCTCTCAGTGTGGTTTCTCTTCTATTAATTTAAACATCCATTTTGGATTAGAATTGCAATTTTTATTTAGTGTCTTTCCGTTTTTGGGTGTGTTGTGTTATAATAAATGCCTAGTTGCAAATATTGATTGAAGCACGACAAATGCAACATTTATTTAACTGATGCTCCTCTGGCTTCCTTTGCTTTAGGTGCACAAAGACTGACAACCAGGAATCATCCTCATCATCATCACTTGTTGTAGTGGCAGAAAGAAGTCCTGCTGCGGTGTGGGCACAACGTCACGTGACGTCACGTGTGGTGGCCACAGACAACTCTGCAGCTCGTGCAACTGCGTCCTGCTGTTCTGACATCTGAAGAAGATGGGCCCAAAGAAAAGAGGCCGTAGCTCCTCTACCAAGAAAGTTGCCAGTGCCACTGCTAGTTAGATGTGCAGAAGAAGCAAGTGGCGCCACTTACCGAGGAGACTGGTGTGCCGACAGACACTTTTTTGGGGAAAAAAAACTAAGCCTGCAGCAGTGGTGTCCGCTGGGGACCAAGCAGGGAGCAGCACCTCCGCTTCATTGGTCTCTGTGCCACCACGCCAAGTTAGGCCCAAGTCCATGAGTGCCGCAGAGGCAGTCTCTTTAATTGCTCTTTCACCATTGACCAGTGATGTTGGCGTTGACTCATCGCAAAGTAGCATCCAATCAACGCAGGGTGTAACTCATCTGACGAGTGTTCAACCACAGCTACAACGACAGCCACAGGTGCAACAAGGAGAGGCGCAAGGAGAGGCGTAAAAGGAGGCGCAAGGGGAGGTGCAAGGAGTGGCACTAGGAGAGGTACAAGGAGTGGCACTAGGAGAGGTGCAAGGAGTGGCGCAAGGAGTGGCGCACGGAGTGGCGCAAGTAGAGGCGCAAGTAGAGGCGCATGGAGAGGCACAACTGCCCACAATGCTTGTTCCTCCAGAAGTAGGGGCACATCAGGAAATCGAGATTCAAGCGGAGGTATCATCCAAGCAAGCCACTCCTCCTGATGATCCATTGTCTTCCAGATCCCCAGCAAGAAAAGGGTCAAGGAGGGCTAGTACAAGTTCTTCTTCAAGCCCCCTTCCTTCTGATGATCTAGATCTTGATTGGCACCCACCAATGCAATCTGAGAGGGAGGCACGCCATGAGCCCACAAAGCTAGCTAAAAGGAAGGTTCCCGCAAGACTTTCACTTATGGGTGATGATGACGAAGAAGAAGTAGAAGTGGTGTATTCTGCTGCTGATGAACAGTCTGAAAATGACGACCCGGTCATCACAGTCATCACTCCAGCCCCAGCGGGGATGCAGCAGACAGACATTTTTACCCTATCCAAAAATGCTGCTGTGCATGATGTGTGTGGCGTGGCACCACTGGTGGTATCACCACCAACACAGGTAACTACTACACCGACATGACCTACAGCTTCCATATTTTCTCATCAGAAGGGATGGAAGGGACCTCCATCCAGCTTGACCTCCATTACCTCAAGTAGTGGTGCTGTAAGTGCACAATAGAGTCACATTCAGCCACGCCCATCCTCCACTTCATCTGGCATTGAAAGTAGCACCTCCACCACCACCAGAAATCTCCAGTCCCCAGTTTGGGACTCCTTTCGTATTAGCAAAAAGGCGGAAAACATAGTAATTTGTTCGATTTGTAAACAAGTAGTTAGTCAGGGTAAACTTGGTACCAACTATGGTACCGGAGGCCAGAGAGGTCATCTAAAAAAAATCACATTATCCAGTGGGAGGCGCACCTAAGTAACATTCGGAAAGCCAAAAGTACAAATCCAAATGTAAACATTGATATTGCAACTGATGACGAGGAGGAGCTGATTGTGCAGGGGGGAGGTGAACAACAAGAGACATTTTTTCTTGTACACATAGAACCCCTGGCAGCAGCACTGCAGTGGTAGCGCCCACACCCTCCTCTACCCCAGCAACATCAAGGAGGCACAGTAGTCTGGTAGAGACACCAATGCGAAAAAGTACATCAATGAGCCTAACTGGGTTGAAGAAGTCTGCACCCTCATCACATATGAAAATGGTCCAGACCACCATTAAAAGCATGTTTTGGTCGGAGACGCCATTGGAACGCAACCACCCAACGGCATGTCTTTATAATGCAATGCTGGCTAAAATGTTAGCGCTGGACCGTCTCCCTTTTTCTTTCGTGGAAGGGGTGGGTTTTCTAGAATTTGTGGCAACAGTCTGCCCTAAATGGAAGGTTCCTAGCCGTCCTATTTCGCCAGAGTTGTGGTTCCAGCACTAAATCAAGATGTGCTGGAGGTGATTGGGGCAGCTTTTCAGAAGAGTGTTGTTCACACTATCCACCTGACAACAGACATGTGGACCAGTTGCCAAGCCGTTGATTACATGTGCATCACTGCACGCTGGGTCTCTTTTGTGGGGGTTAGAGACAAGATAGATGCAGGTGGTCACAGTGCCACAATTTTTCAAGCTACTCAGAAACATGCAACAGTAGCCATGTTTGCCATGGAGAAATCTCATACTGCGGTAAACATTTTGGAGAAGTTTAACAGTAAGGTCTTTGAATGGCTGCATCCAAGAAAGCGCATGATTGGTTATGTTTCCACGGATAATGGCAGTAATATAGTTAGGGCCATGTCTGATGGTGGCTATTTCAGAGTGCCGTGTTTGGCGCACAGTATTAACATTGTTGTTCAAGATTTCTTGAAAAAAGAAAACACAGTATGTAAGTTACTGACCACCTGCCGAAGAATCTGCACACATATTAGCCATTCTTTTAAGGCCCAGAAGTGCTGAGGATCATTCAATGTGTCCGTAGAGTGCTAGTCAGAGGACTCATCCAGGAGGTGGCAACATGTTTTAACTCAACCTTCTACATGCTTGAGCATCTGTTTGAGCAGTGCTTGGTAATCAATGAGTATGTCTTTAACACACAGGGTGCTTCTAAGAAAGACATGAGGCTAGAGGTGGAGGAGTGGCACATAGTTAAAAGCCTGACAGACATGCTTCATCCTTTTGAGGTCTTCACGTGTGAATTCAGCAGGGAGGACTGTACTTTGGACAAAGCTATCCCATTGTTGTGCATCGTAGAGCACCAACTGAAGGCGGTGTCTTCAACATTCAAAGATGATGCTGATAAGCAAGACGCATATCAGTTGGCGGAGAGCTTATTAACCCGCGTACTTGACAATGCAAGGCTTAAAGGAATACATTGTGAACAACATTACATTTGTGCCAGTATTCTGGATCCACGGTACAAAAAGGCACTGGCCAGCAATACGTTCCTTCCTTTTAATGAAGCAGATGTTTCAAAGTACAAACATTGGCTAGCTCTGTCAGCCACTCGGTTAGAAAAAGAGGCAGGAAATTGAAGGAACCGCCACAAGTACTGCTGAATCAGCAGTCCATCCGTCGTCAAGGTCCACTTCTGTGACTGAAGGCAGTCACTTTCCCTCAGAGCCGTTACCGACACCAGCAGCCGTATCATCATCCTCATCTGCACCAGGCCCAGCCATAATATTGTCGGAAGCGGATTGGATAACTCATCAATTGTTTGCTCGTTCCAGTGTTGATGCAAAGGCCTCAGATGGTACGCAAAGTGGAGCACCCCTGCAAGAACTTGAGTGGATGGTGCAGGCCTATCTGGATGACCCAACAGAGGTCTTCATTGATCATAACCCATTGCTGTATTGGTATTGGAAAAGGGGTCAATGGCCACTGATCACTAAGCTGGCTCTAAATTATTTATCTTGCCCTATCGCAAGTGTGTCTTCTGAACGTGTTTTCAGTGCTGCTGGTGCCATTGTAGCTTCAAAAAGGACCTGCGTTTCCCCCAAAGATGTGGAGAGGTTAACAATGATCAAGATGAATCAGCACTTCACACCACCAGATTGCAAAATACGTGAATCCACACAGGAAGAAGAGAACACCGACTTAGGTGATGGAAGTTCTTCTCTGTTAGCTGACCTACTCCCGTTTCAATCCACAGAGTTTGAGGACGAGCTCTACTTACCTGACACCTAGGCCTGAAATACCTATTTTCTTTTTTTCGTCTTTTATTCACTTTTATTCCTGTCTGTAGTTCTTTGTTTTGCAACTTTTACCACAACGAAACTCTAATCACAACAAATTCATCAGCAACACTGTCTTTGTCTTATTTCCTTATTGAAGGTGCCGCTGTCTACATTCCTGAAGTACACAAGTTCACACAACTCAGTCATGCTCCTCTAACCTCTTCCTCCAGACTCCCCCTATCCATTTCCCTCAAGGCAGATGGCTGGATTACGCAGAATCAAGAAACTGTCGCTTCGTAGACGAGTCCCCTCAAAAGAAGTGGGACTGGAATTACTGACTATGCTGACTGTTACTTCTGAAATTGGCACACGAGAGGCTGCCCTGTGGCCCTTCAGATGCTGACAAAAAATGAAACAGGTAATGTATGAATGAATGGTGAGATGGCATGCACTGGACAACAAAGGCTGTCTGGCTCTGATGAAAGCAATTGCTGTTTGTTTGTCGTGCATGAAATGACATATATGTGTTCTGTTATTATGTAATCTTTTACACACTAAATGTAACTGAAGTCTATCTGTTTTCACCTTGTTTAATACAAATTGTACTTCTACTGCAGGGGCAACTACGTTGTATTTTTTAATATGGAAAATGTCCTTGGGCTCACTGTGTGTAGACTGTGACTGCATGAACAACATTGAGTTTGCCAATACCATGATGATGATGATGAGCCTTGATGATCAAAGTTACATAATATCTGTACAGTCACTCACTGGGATGGAGGGATCATCATCGTTGGTTTACGGAAGAACTATGGCCATTCCGTGAGTAGCAAACAGGTAAACAAGTCAACAACAACCACAGCAGAACTACATGTCTGTCTAGTCTGTGTCAAGAGGTATGCTACAAGGAGGTTGGTTAACTCAGTGGTGCCTGCTTTTACAGTCTACATGGCCATGGCCTGCTGTGTGCTAATTCATATCCTGGAAACAGAGACTCAGAGTAGGCACTTTAGAAATGATGCATGTATGTAATACTGTCGCCTCTGAAAGTGAAAGTGTTATTTTTGGACTACACACTGTACCTAATATTTTTCCTCCGGGGTGTCTTAATATCCATTCCCTTTCTGAATTTCCATCGACAATTACAATCCGGCACTTACCCTGTGCGTTGGGAAACACATTACTTACTATAGCAATTCGCAATTCCGCATCCGCCAGGCAGGCAGTGGACCATGTGGTGACCAAGATTGATCGACGGAGTGCCCAATGGAATGGAGGAGTACCGCGAAAAAGAGGAATAGCTGGATGCATGCAACTTCCCAATTTGACCAGAGATATGCAAGTGAAATTGAGTAATTCTTGCTGCCCTGTGTTGTCTAATTGTTTAGTATTAGTTAGTATATTGTAGTATAAGTATTACTACTTTTCATTAACCTAACCGTCCACTTAGCAAACAACTTCATGCATGCACTTCCTTTAAGTCCCTTAAAAGATTTGGAAATGGTCCTTTCATATATTTGTTTTTCGTCTTTTGTTGTTTCTCCATGCTGTGTTTTCTTTTTCTCTCTCCGAAAAACTTTCCCAAAAACCCCCATTCCCATCCATTTTTCAAACTCTAACCCTCTTCCCCCGGGCTGTGTGGTTTTAATTGAGGTGTGTGAGTAAATGACAGCAATAATTCCACATGCTTGCTGGGGAGGATAAGGTCTAAACAACAGAAAATCAATTTAAAGGCAGGTGAAGGAATCTGTGGATATATTCGTATTCTGCTTGAAACACACCCTTGAGTATTTGCAAATCATTTCAGAATTTCATGTCCTCTATCGAGTAGATTCATCAACAACAACCTCCTCTTACATGTGACAAAAGTTTACACTGCTGTAGTACTAGTTCTTGTAGTAGCCTTAATCCACGCAACTACTAGTTAACTAAACTTTTGATTGAATACTTTAGCATTGTTTAGGCTACAATTTAATTTATGGCACTCTTCTTGTGTACTGTACTATCGTAATGTTCTAACGCTCCTCTCAGGCCACTCAATGTCTCATTTCCTTTTTTTCATATGCTGCTACTGCCAGTGTGTACCACTTCTACTACCACCACAACAATGCCATTTCATCCATCCAGGATTCCATTGCCAACCTTAGTCGCCATGCAGCCATGCAGCCAGCCCTGTGTCAAGCCCTATTCTTAAACCCTAATGACAGGTAAGATAAGCATTTTGTGGAAAGAAGAATAAAGAAGAAGAAGGAGAGGAGAGACTGACGCTAGTAATAGTAAAGTAGTAGGACAATTGAATTCACTAACTCTGTCAGTGGCACTTTAGTAGAAAAATGGGCTATTACTTAGACAATTAGAATCAAGCAGTCAGTTAAGTTTCAGGAAAACAAACGTACAGTTGAGTTAACCCCACCCTGCCTCCTCCACAAAACATAAAACGCGTATGCTATGTTTAAGTAGAAAATAAATCATTATTTTGTCCCTAACAAAAATAAACTATCCTGCAAGACCCTACCCACCCCCCTCCCTAAACCCAACCAATGTCCATGAAATCAAAAGTCCAAAAACCTGAACGCCCAATTTCAACCCCCCAAAAGTCTTTAAAAAAGGTGCAAGGGACAGTCTCTCTCCATGATCTACTTCCACCGGCGGTGTCCTGTGGCCAGGTAGTCGCGGAGCTCTCGACAGAGGGCCTTGAGCAGGGCTTTCTGCCTCAACAGTTGGGCCACCTGCTGCTCAGGGCAGGCCACTCGCAGGGACAAACGGTGCATTCTTGCAGGCACTGTGGGGGGCAGCTGTTGTTGTCGCTGCTCGGCGGCGGTGGGTGGCTGCCAGACCAGGTACCATACCGCTGGAGGAATGCGCTGACAGTATGACCCAGGGGCAGCAGAGGAGGATGCAGCTGTTGTCGATGTCGACAGTCATTCCTCCTCCTCCTGGGCCACCAGCCGCCGATATTTGGCGACAAATGCCTGGCCCGGATAGCCAACTCCTTCCAAGATAGTTTAGAAGAAGGAGTATCTAGATGAAGAAAAAGAAAAATACTGTAACTAAGTCCAATACTCTTTAAGATTAACACAAAATAATTCAACAGAACGTTGTGCCACAGTAGCACTAACAACTTTCAAGCACAATACATTACATTTGTGTGGCATGTATCTATCAAACCTCCAACTTCGTCTGCCTCTCCTTTAACATTAGTGGGAGTTTCAGGATTTCTACTAGTACTATATGGACTCACTACACTAGACCCAGACAGTACACCAGTCTTCTTCTCTCTTTTGTAGTGAAATTATTACGTAAACTTGTGGAAGTCGGCATAATGCCAGCGCAGTCAGCTTGCACCCAAGAAAAACAGAGGCAAGCCATGATGACGCAGACTTGTGTTACTGTTACCAGTCCAGTACATGCAGGTGGTGAAGCTCTTACTTTTCTATTATGTGTGGCACTGGCCATACTATGTTACAAGGGCTACTGCTCAATTAATTTAACTTTCACCCTGCCCTGCCCCTGACTACTACAAATGGAAAATGAAGAAGATAATATGATCATCTATCCCTTCACAGGATATTTGCTAATATAGGATGAATTTACATGGTTTGTTTTTATTGATTGATTGAGTGAACACCGATAGGCCACACATGAATTAGAGAGTTGAAAAAAAATTATTAACAGATGTAGTGAGTGGTCCCTGTAATCGCCGGAGGCAGGTACTGAGTTGTGACTTGACTTGATAATGTGAACTATACAATAGATACATAATATATGCTGTGCTTGAAATAACTGTAAATCAAGGGAGTATTCTGAATAATTACAACTTCTACTTTCCTTGGCTTTGCTACTCTGACACGGACGTGCGGTGTTGCATGCTCTTCAAAGTAACACTCTTAGTCTTCATCCAGTGACAGTCTACTCTGTCTACTCTACATACTCCTAAGCTATCTATGAGGAAGATACCATCCAGGCATCCATCCATTCAAAGTAAATGTCAATCATTCTTCTTAATGGACAACCCTTACTTTTTCCCAACAAAAAACACAATTTTTATTTGTTTTTTGAAAGCCGCCAGCCATGCATCCGTGCTTGACTTGCATTTGAATTTGCATCAAATGATATATTGCGCACACATACATTTTCTGTTTCGCCCACCCAGGCAGTCCTTTTTTCTTTCCCCTTCCACCCATCCTTGCTTCAGCCTTCAACCCGCCATGCATCAGATTCACAGCCAACTGTGCCTGCATTCAAAAACATGTATCATTCTTTGCCAGTCATTAATTTAACTCGCTCGTCCTTCCTTACACCCTTCTTTCCCTTTTCGCTCATCCCATCCATCAAGTTCATCTCTGCTCTGACTTGGCATCTCGATAAAACTTTCACAGCTGAGTTGAAGTCAAATTTAGAGGAGGCAATTGGTTACTCGTCAACGCCTGCCGCTAATGCTATTGCTAATGCGAAGTCAAGGGTGACTGTCTTCAGTTCTAAGTTCTACCTGGTTGACAAAAACTTAGCTCTAAATTTGTAAGTCTTCTTAACTTACTTACTTGTACTGTACAACATATATACCCCTGCAGCGAGCCTACTCTGCAATCTCAATAAGGAAGGAATATATTAGCTTAAGCTTACCACTGCCCGCCACCACCATGGCATCCCCCACAGCAGTTCCTGCTGGCACCGCATCCGCCCCTGGAGTGACCGCCTCCGCGCTGGCCCCGGCACTGGTGTTGGCTGTGCCGATGGTGTTACGCCTAGAAAATACACGTGAAATTTTTAGATGCCATACCACACATTTCCTATTTTGTCTAGGAATGAAAAAATATGTTACCATAAACAAATTTAAATATTTGTGACTCTCTAATCTAAACTAAAAATTCCCCTTTCGGAAGGGTAGGGTGTTTACTTTTTGATGAATGCTTGCTTTTTAACATGCACCATTTTTCTCATTACAGACAGAAGCTTCCCTTCTATGAACAAGAGCAATATGTTATGTTAATCATCCTCATCACCACCCGTACTTTAAGTTCCAACCAGGTGAGGGGTCTCCCAAAATTAATGTGTAAAATCAGCCACTGTTCAGTTTGAAAGACTTCACGTTTACCTTATATGAATGAATTTGATTGTATTACATGTTTTTATATAATGCAAGATTGAAATGTAATGTACTGACTACTGAGTACACACAGAGCTAGTTGTTTTACTTTTAATAAAGCTTTAAAACTTACATAGACTCTGTGGTTTTTTGGTCATGAGTGAGTGAGCGTAAGTGTTTGCAATTTGCAAGCATGATTCCGTGACTCTGAAAGGTCTGAAGTGGACTCTGACTCCGTAGTCTTATGTTCTGGATTGTATAATCATTGGGGATCATCACTGCATTTGGGAGCTAAATAATGACTCTGACACACTAGCTAGTCTCAGTATAAGGAGATTGGGGGTTCAACTTCTGTTATGACTGAGGTATGTGGAAACTGGAAAGTCTAACTGCGCCTATTATCACCAATGCTCTATTTCTTGTCCATAGTTCTGTATGTGCAGAATAGTCCCTGCAACAGTAGTAGTATGTCCTCATATCAAATCAAAAAGTAAACTAGTATCTTATTCTTGGTGGCGACTGACATTTTATTGTTGGGAATTGTTAAAGCACAAACATTAAGAAGACTTCAATAGACATCATGGACAACCCAGAGGACTGCAATCAGTGCCTAGAGCTATTGCTGAATAGGAGTTTTGTTTAACACCTTTTGCCAACTATGCAAGCTTAGCTAGCTACACAGACAGACTAATAATAATAATCTAGTAGTAGCACAGAGAGTCATAGTAGAGGCAGGATAAGAATATAGAAACAGTCTACAGGAAGATCAAATACGATTAAGAAAAAAATAGATTTATGAGGAACGTTTGGAATAAATAGATGCTGTTAAAGATAGGGATGTATAATTATGAATATTACCAGGAACACTTACTGGGGCCAGCAGAGGAGCACTCGGCGGACCAATCCTGGCCTTCCTGTTCTGCCGGTGCCGCTACCTCCTCCGTCCTCTTGCCCCTGGGGGAAGCTGATGTACAACATGAATGAAATACACAAACATGGATGATTGTTGTCAGCCAAATCAAACATTTCAAAAATACAATACCAAATTATTTTCGGGAAATAGACAACAATTGCCCTAAATTTATTGACCTATCTGATGTGGTCTACCGGGATATTAGTATTGCTGGATTCGCGGACCATCTACTTGGAAAGTTATGTAACTCACTAAACCAACTACAAAAAGGTTCTACTAGGACTGGCAGGCAGCACTCCGCAGCACGCGAAGTGACAGACACAGTCTGTCATGATTGCAGACCACTAAAAAGTTTCCTACTAAATAAACAGTCATAATATACTCAAACTATCAATCCACCACCACTATCTCTTCTTAGTGGCAGCAGGAGTACAAAGGAAGGACTGGACGTGAGTCTCTATTGTCTAGCATTACGCAGTTCTGTAAAGTACACTCATACATAATCACTCAGGCCAAATGAGCACAAATTTGAAAACAAGTAAGCATAGTAGCACCGCCAGTGAGCAGGCGAGCACCGGCAATCAAGGAAGCTTTTGAAACATAATTTACCTGCAATGTAATCTCTAGTGTCTAGCATTACGCACTTCTGTAAAGTACACTCATACATAATCACCCAGGCCAAATGAGCAGAAAATTGAACACAAGTAAGCATAGTAGCAGCACCAGTGAGCAGGCAAGCACCTGCAATCACGGAAGTTTTTGAAACATAATTTACCTGCAATGTAAGTGACTGCATTCTTGCTCTTCCGAAAAAACAAATATTTGCAATATCATAACACAGAGCAGGAGAAAACAAAGTAGTGATCAAACAGCTACTAGTACTCACCAAGCCCAGGGATCCCACACCAAGCAGGTCGAGCAGGTTGTGTTCCCGGCCCAGGATGTCCGACCACTGGTGCGTCGCCTGGTTGTAGGTGAGCCGGACCCCAGACTCCTAATACATGGCCCGGCACACCTTCCCCCATTGTGGTAAATAAAGTATTACCCTGTCATCATTTCTATACTTAAACAAAGGGTCATTAAATGAGAGGCAGAGTCCGTGGTGTCCGATTCAAAAGGGCTTTATTTCAACAACTCGAGTTAGGGGAGAATCGGTTCCATCACCACTAAGGTTCAGGAAGGGTCTTCTAAACTTTATTCACAGAGTACAATATTTATACATTCAATTTCGCACATAGGGAGGAGCGCTCCAGGCAGAGCAAGAGAAAGAGAGATAAGAGCATGTGGGCGTGCATGAGGGTGTACATGTGGGCGTTCACTTGAGGAGTCATAGGTGAGTCATAGGTGGGTGGGTGCATGGAGGGGGGTTGCATGGCCAGCTGGAACTTTGCCCTACTTGTGTGCGCAACTTGATCATGACGTGCAACTGACGTGTAACTGGGGGGAGCTGACTTTCGGTCTGGTAGGGAGGCCTTCAGTGTCAGGGCGACCAGCACGTCTGGTATTATCTGATATCTTATGTCCGGGGATGTATTATCTGAAGCAAAGGTCGCTCTTCACCAAGAGCCGGTGTGGGCATATATTTCTTCGTTCATTTGCGTGAGGGCTTTGAGTTTTCTATGGATGTGAGCTCTGCAAGTCACTTAAACGGAGACAGAAAGGCTAAGCCCTATCTCTGCAGACGGGTTCTGTTTACCTTCTTCACCAGGCAGGAATGTGATTCTGTATAGCAAGTAGATAACTGTGTGCAAAATACTGTCTTGGCACCCCGGGCAAAAGTATGCAAAAGGTCAGGGATACGTAGCTGCAGCCCTCAGAGTGTCTGGAGGCATGAAACCTTAATTCGGGTCCTGGCTCAGGCTGAGCCACAAAATGGGTTCATCTCGATACATTAAATGTGCACATTGCAAACACATGGGCCACATGGGCCTCAGTGCAGAATTAACGTTTCTTATATGAAAGACTTGGTAACTGGCATCCTAATGTGGGACGCAAATGCAGAGGCCTCATTATTCAGGCCACAGAGGGAAAATGCATGGGTGACATGCACATACACTAAAAGTTGGGGTACACGCAGGGGACATATTGGCCATGTAAAATTTCCTTTTCCTCATTCCCTTCTTGTCCCTACTGTACCCTTCAGGATACATCTATATTCATGAGACCGTATATCTGATCATACAGCATCATTTGTTCATCTTTGATCCTTTGTATACGTGGATGGGGAATACAGGCAGTCGCACACAGGCCGCAAATGGCCGGGCCACACTGCAGACAGAGACAGCAGCCGAATATCATAAGCAATATCATTCCTAGGAATGACAACACTTTCCATCCCCATGCCGATATTACACCCCAGAGCCAACTGGACCAAGTCCATGTGCTTGGGTCTTGATGTATATCATGAGCAATCTTGTGGAGCCTTGTTATTGCTGCGTACACAGATGGCGCGTTATTCGGAATGAAAACGCAGCAACTGGAGCTGATCACTCTACAAGCCCCGCCCCTATCTGCCAGGATGACGTCAAGAACAAGACGGTTCTGAAGAACAACAAGTCTCATGGCAGACTGTTCCTGGGTCAAGTTCGCCAGAGCAGATGCAGTCTCATTCACTACTGCTTCTAGAGTTCTTGTTAACCTGCGTATGAGTTTAATGTTTTGGACTGGACCTATGAAGAAAAAGAATCCTCTGTTGAAATCTGTATATTGCTCCCAGGCTGTCTCAGTCTGATCAATCACTGAGGAATCGGTCTCTCTCCTGTGTCTAACATGCTCTAGTCGTGAATCTCGATGATAATAGGATGGGGCCAGAAAGACGGGTGGCAGCAGGAACGCTATATAGCATGTCCCACTCCAGTCTAAGGGCAGATGTACATAGGCTGTCTGACCGCAAATGAAATAGGTATGGCGAGATGCTTTGAAAGAGAACTTTCCTTTATCATTAAACTCTACTACAGCATTACACTCGCTGTGTCCCATATGTACTGATCCTTTCTTTCTAACGCACAAATCACCTTTTACTGGTAGGACTGAAATAGTCGTTGGACCTGCATTTTGCATGGGCTGAACATTTAGCATTATAAAGTTAAGGGAAGCATTTCCTTGCTCGTACTCTTCATTTTCTAGATCAGTCCCCTTCCTTTGGGGGAGGCCGTCTTCGTCTGGAAAACATACCTCATTCATTACTTTATTCAAGTTTCCCCATATCCAGTCACCCTTGTAAACTGTGGACTTTCTGTCTAACGATGACATTAAGGCAAACCATGCTCTGCACGAACCATTGTGGGAGAACGGAAAAGGGACGAAGGGCAGAACTCCCTTCATCTTCTGATAAGGTGGGAGTCGGCCACATACCCAGCAATCTGTCGCATTGCTGGTCTGATGAGAACGGTGCAACATTCGAATAAAAGTATTGTTGCGCAGGGCCAGTCGATATGACAGTTCATGGGGTGGCAGATCACTAAATGTATGCTCTACGGTGCCATTAATGGAAGAGTGTATATGTGAGGCAATAGGAGGAAAGAAAACATGTAGTATTAAGCTGATACAGATTATAGTGATGCACAGAAGAGACAGAAGAATCAAAGATACTATACATCTACTACGTAATATCTTGCAGTATTTTTCTTTCATTTTGCTCTTTTTACTATTATTGTACGCGATCTTATGCATGTCAGAAATCTTGTTTAACCGATTCACCACCTAGTGGACTTAAATGATCAAACGTCGTCTGGCTTTCTAGATCGTAATTTGGACCTGTACTCTTGCTGTGGAGTCTTTTCTAGTAAAGGGGGCTCAAAGTCTGTAATGTCTTTTTTCTTTACCAAAGTTCCAGAGTCTCCAAAGTACTTTTTACAATGATGGGCATGAAGCCACCCTTTTCTCCCTTCGACTTTGATGGCTGTCCTCGTTGTTAGTAACACTTACTTCGGCGCCTTCCAACGCGGCTCAAGGGGGCTTGATCGATCAAAATTCCGGACGAGCACATAGTCCCCTGGGACTATGGCGTGCTCTTTGACCTGGGTGTTGTCAGGGAAGGCGGCGGCAACCTGTGAACGACAAGAGAGTAGTGCAGACATCAAGGAAGCCAGGTAATCTGTAAGCATGTTACTGTCAACATCAGTTATTTTCTTAGGCATAGGCGTACCCCACATATTCGGCGGTCTACCGAAAACCACTTCATATGGTGATAGGCCTGTTCTGGAATGGGCTACCATACACATGTAAAAGAGGGCAACCGGCAAGGCTACCATCCAATCCACGCCTTTTTCTGCACAGATCTTTGCTAATTTCGTCTTTATTGTCTGATTATGTCTTTCTACAAGGCCTGCTGCTTCAGGGTGTCGTACACAATGGAACTTCCAGGTATATCCTAACAGAAGTGACACTTGTTTCATTAATTCAGAAGAAAAAGGCTGACCATTGTCTGAGTAAACGACACGGGGCAATCCGTATCTAGGGAAGAATTCGCGCACCAATTGCCTGGCGGTTGTCACAGCAGTATAATCTGGAACTGGATACGCTTCTGTCCATCTAGTTAGTGCACACACAACTACCAGGACATACTTGTAACCTCTACATCTGTTCATTTGGATATAATCCATCTGGAGGACCTCAAAAGGGTGGTCAGGAGGATGGAATCCGCCTTGTTCCACCGGGATGCCTTTACCTGGATTGAACTGGCAACAGATCATACATGTTCTTACTTTTTGTTTCGCTGCTGCACGCAGGTGCTTGTTAAACCAGATATTGTGTAAGCTGTCTATCATTGCCTTCTCTCCCAAGTGTGCTGGACTATGTGCTGTGTTTATGATCACTTGTACCATGGAATCTGGAAGATACCATGTGGCTTTGCCCTTAGTCATCCAACCTTGGTCAGTTTGGACCCCTCCTTGTTCAGTCCATTTCTTTATTTCGTCTGAAGTGGCATGTGTCTGTATGTCGAGTACATCTTGAGAAGGATCCCTGACTGTCATACTTTTTGTCAGTAATGGTACCTCTGTCTTTGTCGTGTCTGTTGGTGTCTGGGCTGTAAGTTTACCAGTTCTGTCTGCCAGGTCATTACCCTGGGAAATGGTGTCTGTAACTTTGGTGTGTGCTTTGCATTTCAGGATAGCTATGGCTGCAGGTAAATGTATTGCTTCCAACAGGGCCTGAATAAGCGGGCCGTGCTGAATTTTGGCCCCATGAGAGGTCAAAAAACCTCTCTCCCTCCATAATACTCCGAAGTCATGAACAACGCCAAAAGCATATTGTGAATCTGTATAAATGTTCACTTTCAAGTGCTTAGCTATTATGCAGGCTTGTGTCAGAGCGATGAGCTCTGCTGCTTGTGCTGACAGTATGTCTATTCTTTGTGTCTCTATGACTTCAGTGTCAGTGGTCACGGCATATGCTGCCACTAACTCTCCTGCACTCGTTCTCATGCATGATCCATCTACATAGAGTGTTAGGTCAGGGTCTGTGAATGCAATGTCTGTCAGGTCTTGTCTTGGTTTTGTCACTATATTCATGATTTCCACACAGTCATGTGGTGCGGTGTCTACTGTACTTGAGGGCAAAAGTGTAGCAGGATTGAGAATGTTACATCGTCTGATCTCTATGTGTGGCTGAAATAACGTCAGTTCATATCCTGTCAGTCTCGCTACGGTCAAGTGTTGCGTCTGTGTCCGTTCAAGAGAACTTCCACTGCATGCGGTACCTGTACTGTCAGGGGGTGTCCCAGCACTATAGAGTCACTTTGTCTTATGGCTAGGGCTGTTGCTGCAACTGATTTCAGGCACGCAGGCAGAGCCTGGGCCACTGGGTCGAGTGTACTAGAAAAATAAGCACAAGGCTTGTGCTTTCCTGCTTGATCTTGTGTGAGTACAGATAATGCTGTTCCATCTCGTTCAGTTACGAAAAGCGTAAAGGGTTTGCTGTAACAAGGAGTCGCTAAAACTGGCGCTTGACATAAGGCTCTTTTTAATTCCTCAAATGCCAAGGTGTGTTCTTGTGTCCAAGGGAGGACAGTCGAAGACGCTGCCTCCTGTGTTGTCAACTGTATGAGTGGTTTGGCTAGATAGGCATACTGGGGAATCCACTGCCTGCAGTATGAAGTGAGGCCAATGAAGGCCCGTACTTCCTTTTGTGTCTTGGGCTGTGAAAGGTTAGAAATTAACTGAATACGTTCTTGTGTCAGCTGTCTACCCCTCTTGGACAGCAGGTGTCCAAGGTACACCACTTGCTGTGCACAGAATTGTAACTTTGAAGGGGACACTTTGTGCCCCTTGTCTGCCAGAAAGTGTAAAACCGTCAGTGATGCATTTTCACATTCTGTTTCTGAACGTGCTGTAATTAGGATGTCGTCTACGTACTGGAGCAGTGCAGTGTTGGTAGGCATATTAATACTGTCCAGCTGTCATTTTAATGCTTGACTGTAAATGCTAGGACTCTCTGTAAAACCTTGTGTTGCTCTCGTAAATTTAAAACTGCGTCCTTTTAAACTGAATCCGAAAAGATATTGGCTGTCTGGATGAATTGGAACGCTAAAGAAAGCATTCTTCAAGTCAATGACTGTAAAGAACGTTGCTTCGGAATCAATAGCAGTCAGTAATGAAGAAATGTCTGGGACTACTGGGTACTGTGGAACTACACATTTGTTCAATTCTCGAAGGTCAACAACTAGTCTGTAAACTGGTGTTGCATTAGGGTCTGATCGTTTAAGGATAGGAATAACAGGCGAGTTACATACATTCGAGTCAGTCTCCAGTACCACCCCTTGTGCAATGAGTTCGTCAACAATTTTTAATAAGGCCACTTCGGCCTCAGGTGGTATTCTGTATTGTCGTATACGTGGTAGTACTACTCCTGCTTTGAGAGTGACACGGTGTGGTGTTATGTCCATGTAACCTACGTCAGTCGGACCTTGTGCCCATAGGTGCTTTGGCACATTCTGGAGTCTGTGGTCAAAATCTGTCAACACATAATGTCCTTTGAAATCGCGTAAGAAAAGTCGCACTCCTTCCGGAGAACAACAGATAACTGCTCCTAGTTCTTTTAATGTCTTTATACCAAGTAAGTTTTCTGGACATGATTTAGTAAGTAGCAAGTCTGTGGTACGCGACAATGGACCAACCCCCAGAGAGACTGGTTTCGATACTTCATTAACAATAGGCTTTCCTGAAAATCCCAGGGAAACATTCTGTGAGCCCGAGAGGGGTGCCCCTGGAACCTCGTCATGGCTGATGGTAGTTCTGCTCGCCCCTGTGTCAATCAGAAACTTTCTGTCCTGTCCCAATACACGACTATGTACATAGGGACCCTCTTGATCTACAGGAACCTCAATAAGGGGCAAGCCAACTTCCCTCTCAAGGCTGTTTCATGAGTACGATTGGTATTCTGGATAGTCTGACTGTGTGTACTGATACATTTGTGGTGTGGCATGAACAGGCGGTGGTGGGGGTGGAAAAGTCGCTACTGTCTGTTGTGAACTCTGTTGGGTGCTATTTTGCCTAGGAACGTGTGGTCGCTCTTTTGTTTTGCCTGTAGCTATATTGTGTTTCAGGACAGCACATTCATTTACATAGTGACCTGGTTGATTGCAATAATTACAGTTCCCCTTGACAGGTGTCGTGCCATTTTTGCCATTTTTGTTCGTGTTTGCCGGTACCGATTGGGCAACCAGCACCTTCATTTTTGTCTCTTTCATGCGTCTCTTTTCCTGATCCTGCTCTTCTCTAATCCTGTTCTGGTGATATTGTAGCATTTGCAACATTTGCGAAGGGCTGTTTGCTTGCCAAGTACTCTCAACCTTCAGTACTCTATTCTTGATGTGGGGTAAGGAATTCTCTACTAATTTGCTCACGAAAAGATGTGGGTATGACTCGCTACTGGGCTTAAGGCCACTATTAATAGCAAAGCATTTCTCGAATCTAGAATAGAAGTCACTTGTGTCCTCGTCTGGTTTCTGTTTACAGGCTGAAATAGCATCCCAGTCTTCCTTTTTAGTAGTCAATAGTCTCGGCAAAACCTGTATTAGGAGTTCAGGTAGTTCTCTAGCTTTGTCTCCAAGACCAACCCCCGGGCCTCTATCTTTATCCTCTGTTTCCAATTCTGCCCAACTTAACTTTTTCTCTCCCACCTCCCAGTCTTTTTCCTTAAGCTTTTCATAAATACCTGCAGGCAATAGTACTTTCAATAGTTTCAGAATGTCAGCGTACGTATAATCTCCGATGCGGAGAATGTCTTTTAATTCTCGGTGAAACCCACCCGGGTCTTTATCATGGCAGGGCAGCATCTTTTTCATTTCTAGTATTTCTAATTTCGTTAAGGGGGTGTAAACATACACCCGTTGAAGCACATTGTTTGCATTTTTGATGGGATGTACCTCTCGTAGGGGGTTCTGTCTGTCTATGTATAGGTGCTTTCTGTCGTGGTGTGGGGTGGGAAGCATGCATGTCGTCAGAGAATTTAAGTACTTATGTCGTTGATCCAGGATCACATTAATTAAGTCAGTACCCAGGCCTGTCCATCTGTCTAGAAGTATGTCGTCCAGTAATTTATACAATTGACCGGGATCAGAATATTGATGCTCATACAACGTTATTAAATGTTGGACCATGTAAATACCGGCCAAACGCTGTTCGTTCGGCGGAAGGCTCAAGAAAGTTTGAGCCACTATATCATTGCTATATATATTAGAATTGGACACCCACTGGGTGGCTGACCGGGCCAATTCCATTTCGTGTGGGGTGTGAGATCGCTCATTCTTTATCCGTCGGTTCAGTGCTTTTTCAGTAGCTTGGAATAGATTTTCAAGGGAATATCTTTCTTTTATAGCAGGCCCCTGTTTACGGTAGTCGAGGCACTTGGGCCTGTCAAACTGTCGTGCCTTGCCTACATAATTTATCTTGTCCTTCGCCTCGTCAGACTCTTCCGTTGATGACTCACCCTTCTCGTCAGACTCTACTTTGTGTGTTGCTAATATTTCCTTTCGTAATTTCTTTATCATACTGTCTGTCTGTCCCTGTTTATCATGCCGACCGGCATCTATGTTATCACTCCATTCTATCAGACCAGGCTTTACATCCCCGTCTCCTTCGTCTTGTTCCCTGATCAGGCAGTTAATAATAAAACGGAGGTTGTAGTTCTTAACCCCCACCTTTCTGTGTTGCATGGCCTGTGCTATACACTCGGGTCCCTCCCCCGTCCTAATGAAACTGTATATTTTATCTAGGTGGTCTTTCATATCTGGTAGTTTGTCCAAATATTCGACGGCCTGTCTTAGTCTTAGTGAAATCACGAGCATTGAGCCCTTTCCTGGTTCTGGATTATATATACAGTGAGGGATTGTTACATCTACAGTCGGCCCCCCTCCCCCTACGGCCCCGGGCACATGGTCGTCTTTCACGAGCTGCTGGAGCTGTTCGAGCTGATCTGCTGATGGGGGCGGAGGGAAATCTGCGTTTACGTAGTCCGGTGCGGGCTCCTCTAGATAGGAGGAAATAAACGCCTCAGATGCTGTTGGCTTTATTCTACGTACTCTATAGGGTACAGGTGGTGGCGTTCGCGACCTACGGGGTGTTTCTGAGGGGGTCACTCTAGCTAGTTCTTCTGAAAGGACGAGATAAATACCAGTAACTACGGCATTTCTTTCTCTATCAGCCTGTTCTGCCTTGACCCGTTCCCCCTCCTCCCGCAGTTCTTTTTCTTTGGCTTTTTCCGCTGCTTGTTTACTTCTCTCTGCTTGGTGGAATTCCTTCTCTGATCTCCTATGTGACTCTTTGCGCCATAACTCAATGGCATCTTTCTGAGAGGGTCTTGCTTTCTTTTTCCATAGCGCTTCCTCTACTCTCATAATACATTCAGAATCCCACGTTCCCGAGATAGGCCATCTGAACTTCTCCTCTAAATCCTTCGTGTAATCTACCCATAGTTCTAAATACAATACGGCATCTAGTCCGTGCTTATTATACATGTAATGACCAGGTGTGTCTCTAGGCGGGATGTTAACTGGCTCTTCTAGTATGCCTTTTCTGGTCCCTATCTGACGTAATTTCGAAAACAGTGGCATGTTGAAACCAACTTAATGAAAAACACAATAAACACAAAAATACTCTGACTGAAACAATCATTCACACTACAACACTAAAACATTAAAACAGATACAGATTAACCTGATACATGGAGTTAAACATGTACTTGAAAACAGTTAACTTTATGCACTGGAATACAGCACAACCATACCGGTCTCTTAAAGAGACACGTCTTTACCGTGTCCACGTTTACCGTGAACCCGTCTTTACCGTGTTCGTGTGAACGGACACGTCTTTACCGAGTTCATATAAATGAACCCGTCTTGAACTTTATGCGTTCCCAATAGTGGTACTCACCGGGAAGCAGAACTTGAAGGCCTCGGAAACTTGATACTGCGCATGCGCCGCGGAACAGGTGGACCTCTGGAAACCTCGGATCTTGCTCTCTCACGGGTTGGGCTCTGGTTGGGATGATCCGCGATCCTCACCGCCTCGTGTGGATGCCTGGTCGCAGTCCGTCTCCTCTGTGGGCCTGAGGGAGTAAGCAGGAAGTCCCGCTGGCGTGCACTTTGAAGTCCGTCACGGCTGTAGAAGGGGGTAAGGGCTGGACCTACATCTCCGGCGCGTGGGGAAGGGGATTTGTACCTGTTCGGGCGCCAGATTTATGTGGTAAATAAAGTATTACCCTGTCATAATTTCTATACTTAAACAAAGGGTCATTAAATGAGAGGCAGAGTCCGTGGTGTCCGATTCAAAAGGGCTTTATTTCAATAACTCGAGTTAGGGGAGAATCGGTTCCATCACCACTAAGGTCGTTCAGGAAGGGTCTTCTAAACTTTATTCACAGAGTACAATATTTATACATTCAATTTCGCACATAGGGAGGAGCGCTCCAGGCAGAGCAAGAGAAAGAGAGATAAGAGCATGTGGGCGTGCATGAGGGTGTACATGTGGGCGTTCACTTGAGGAGTCATAGGTGGGTGGGTGCATGGAGGGGGTTGCATGGCCAGCTGGAACTTTGCCCTACTTGTGTGCGCAACTTGATCATGACGTGCAACTGACTTGTAACTGGGGGGAGCTGACTTTCGGTCTGGTAGGGAGGCCTTCAGTGTCAGGGCGACCAGCACGTCTGGTATTATCTGATATCTTATGTCCGGGGATGTATTATCTGAAGCAAAGGTCGCTCTTCACCAAGAGCCGGTGTGGGTATATATTTCTTCATTCATTTGCGTGAGGGCTTTGAGTTTTCTATGGATGTGAGCTCTGCAAGTCACTTAAACGGAGACAGAAAGGCTAGGCCCTATCTCTGCAGACGGGTTCTGTTTACCTTCTTCACCAGGCAGGAATGTGATTCTGTAGAGCAAGCAGATAACTGTGTGCAAAATACTGTCTTGGCACCCCGGGCTGGGCCCCTCTCGGCTTAGACAAAAGTATGCAAAAGGTCAGGGATACGTAGCTGCAGCCCTCAGAGTGTCTGGAGGCATGAAACCTTAATTCGGGTCCTGGCTCAGGCTGAGCCACAAAATGGGTTCATCTCGATACATTAAATGTGCACATTGCAAACACATGGGCCACATGAGCCTCAGTGCAGAATTAACGTTTCTTATATGAAAGAGTTGGTAACTGGCATCCTAATGTGGGACGCAAATGCAGAGGCCTCATTATTCAGGCCACAGAGGGAAAATGCATGGGTGACATGCACATACACTAAACGTTGGGGTACACGCAGGGGACATATTGGCCATGTAAAATTTCCTTTTCCTCACCATAGCTGGCAACGCTCCCGGAGCGCGTACCTGGTACCAGGCCTGCCGCCTGCTGTGACGGTCTTGGGGAGGTGGCGCTGGACAAAGAAAACCAGTGCGGCCACCTCCACCACGCTGAAGATCTCCCGGGCAGTTACTGCCTCCCCCCTTAAGTGCCCGCAAGGGAGCCGGCTACGGGGTGCCGGGCCCCTTCCCCTTAAGGTTTTTGCCGGCTCTCTTTGCCATCATGATCCTGGGCAATTAAAGGAAAATAAAATAGGAAAGAATAGCTAAAGTAAGTAAAAGAAAAGAGAGTTTAAATAGTAGTTTTAAAGTAACCAAAAGCAGAATAAAACCCAAAATATAGATGTAGAAAAATAAAGAGATAGATAATTAGTAAAAAAGATTTTAAAAAAAAGTTCAAACAAACAAAGGATTACAAAGATTAAAGGAGGATTGAAAAAGCATGCCCAGAACCATAGCAATGAATGAAAATCAACATGGCCGCGCCCATTGCGACCACGTTGGTAAATTTGCGCGATATTTCCCCCGCGAGCATGCAAAAACGGACGCGAACAAGCAATTGCGCACCGCACGAAGGAAATGCACAAAGTGAGCATGCAAGTAGCACCCGGAAACGGAAATACGCAATGCGAATACTGAAAACAAGATGGCCACGCCCATATACGACCGCATGGGTAACTTTGCGGTAGCCGCGCTGAAAAAAAAAAACCAGTGAACACGCAAAAATTAAAAAATCCGCAAGTTCGCACAAATTCGCGGATTTTGCGGACCGCGAATTCACTTTCGCATGAATACGTGCATCGCAAATTCGCAAATTTCACCGATAGTTAGCGTAAACTACATCTCCCAAAATCCTAGGAGAAGACTGGAAGAACACGTGGTGGCAAGTACTTTAACCCCGCCTTGGAAGTGCTGGGGGTTGTCACTCGCGAATTACGTTTGGGAGAACCTGATACCTGATTCTCCGGTACGGGTAGGCAGCTGTCTATCCTTTCGTGAGAAGCTTGCTGGTGTATCCTTCCGGGGAAGATTGTGAGGAGCAGCGTGTGAGAGCCGGCGAATCATTAAGTGACAGAGAGATCCCTCTCCGTTTAGTGCGTCTCTCACTCTTGGGCTACCTCCATTTTGAAACACCGGGAGCGGTGTTTGTTTTGGAAGCGGAACTCGTTTCGCTGCTTTTCTGCATGGGCTGAGGAATGCCCGATACTCAGTTGCGAGGAAGGTGAACTCATGGGAGGTTAATTTTCCATTGGGTGCTGTGTAGCCGTGCACTATACTTGTGAGCATCCACAGACTACAGGGGCCCTCCCTGAGTAAGCGCTTTGGTTAGTTGTGTGCTTGCCTTTTCCGGATTTCTCCTAGAGGAGCAGAGCAGCAAGGGATATCTTGCATTTTTTATTTTTACTTCAGAAAACGATTGTTACAGCACCTGGAAGAGCTTTAATTGGGATAATTTTCAAAGGATTATTCTGCTGCTAGGATTATTTATTTTATATATTTATTTATGACATTTGTTAAGCACTCAGCTACCCTCAACGGGGGTGTCCCGGCGCTGAGGACAGCGACGACGAGGAACTTAAGGTTAGCAGCTGGAGAATAGGAATGTCTTCAGTTTACTTCTGAACTGTGATTCTGATTCAGCCAGGTAAAGAGTTAAAGGCAGGGCATTCCAGAGTCTGGAAGTAACCACCACAAAAGTTCTACCACCTTTTCTAGCTCGATGGAATCGGAGGGGAGCAGGAGACAAAGGTGATTAGATCTAAGAGCACGTGATGAATGGACTAACTTCAACCTTCGTCTGAGATACCCAGGACCCTTCCCGTTCAGAGCCCTAAAGGTAAGTACCAGGGCTTTAAACTGGATTCGGGAGGATATTGGCAACCAATGAAGGTTCTTCAGGTGAGGGGAGATAGAGTGGCGGTAAGGGACCTTGCAGATCAGCCTGGTCGCAGCATTCTGAATGATCTACAACCATTGTAGGAGGTAGGCTGGCACTCCCACGTAGAGGCTGTTGGTGTAGTCCAAGTGAGAGGTAATGAGGGCATGGACTACAGTCTTCATTGAATCCATGGGCAGATAGGGGGAGATCTTTTTTATCATGCGCAGTTTGCCAAAACAGCCAGACGTCACTTTGTGAATTTGGGTCTTGTAGGATAATTCATTTTTAATTTGAACGCCCAGATTAAGCGCAACATTTAACAGGGGATGGGGGCCGGTTCAGCTCTGACGGCCACCACTCGGATCGCTGCAGGGGGGCCACTTAGTTAAAAAATAGCACCTCTGTTTTGTTGGTGTTAAGCTTCAAAGTGTTATTAGTCATCCAGGATACAATGTTGGTGAGACACGTTTTAAAGTTCTGAAGTCCGTGGTCAGAGTGGTCTCTAAAGGAAAAAATTATCTCTGTATCATCAGCATATGAGACTACACTGACTCCATGTGCCTTTATCACCTTTGCCAGGGGTGCTAAGTAGACATTAAAAAAGGAGACTAAGAGCCGACCATTGAGGGACTCCACAACTAAGGTTTTTTTTTATCTTAGGACATAAAGGGTCGACACCACACTTGCTGCGTTCTGTCCGTAAGAAATTATTTTATCTAGGCCAGAGGGGTGTCGCAAATCCCTATATTATGAAGTCTGTCCAGGAGTATGGAGTGGGAGACAGTATCGAAAGCCGCGGACAAATCGAGGAGCACCAACATGGTAACGTCTCCCACCCTATACTGCTGGACAGGATCCATAAGGTAGGGGTTCACGACACACCTTTGGCTTGGATAAAATCCTTTCTATCAGAAAGAACGCAACAAGTATGGTGCCGCCCCAACTTTTCTAAAGATAGAAAGCCCCTTGACTGTGGAGTCCCCCAGGGATCGGCTCTTAGCCCCCTTTTTTTTAACGTGTACCTTGCACCTTTGGCTGAGGTCATTGAGGCGTTTGGAGTCAGAGTGGTCTCATACGCTGATGATACACAGCTAATTTTCTCGTTTAGAGACCAATCTGACAATGTACTTCAGAATTTTAAAGCTTGTTTATCCAACATCGTAACATGGATGACCCAAAACACCTTAAAACTAAACACTGACAAGACGGAGGTGCTGTTTTTTAATCAATTAACACCTCTATCACCATCCATATGGTGGCCGTCTGAGCTGAACCCTCCTCCCTCTCCAGTGATAGTGGCCCAAAACCTTGGCTTTCAGATCGACATTGATTGTATAAAAACCACTTCCGCTTGTTTTGGCAAGTTACATATGATAAAAAGATTTCACCTTACCTCCCTGCTGATGCACTGAAGACCGTAGTGCACGCCCTTATTACCACTCACCTAGACTACTCCAATAGTCTATATACGGGTTCCCCGGCATATCTTCTTCAACGGTTGCAGACCGTTCAGAATGCTGCAGCTAGGTTGATCTGCAAAATTCCCTACCGCCACTCGATTTCCCCTCACTTAAAGAACTTGCACTAGCTCCCGATAGCCTCTCGCATCCGGTTCAAGGCCCTGGTCCTTGCCTTCAGGGCTCTGAATGGCAGGGGTCCAGGATACCTCAGAGGTAGACTGAGGTTAGTTCACTCTGCTCGCGATCTCAGATCAAACCACCTCCGCCTTCTACTCCCCCCTCGATTTCATCGGGTTACAAAAGGAGGTAGAGCCTTCGCAGTGATCACATCAAAATTGTGGAACTCGATTCCACTCAATATCTTGCTTGCTTAAATCCGAATCCCTGTTCAGTGGCAAATTGAAGACATGGCTATTTTCTGGCTACTAGTGTTGAGGTTCTTGCTTCTGCGGTCCATAGCGCCGGGACACCCCCGTTGGGGGTATCTGTGCGCTTAATAAATGTTACTAGTATAAAAATAATAATTGTGTATATAGATGATATTCTTGTATACTGCACTTCCATGGAAGCACATATTCCTCATTTTCGGCCGTCCTGGAAAGGCTACAGTAATACTCATTATATGCGAAAATAGAGAAATGCTTCTTTCACACTTCGGAAGGAGAGTTCCTGGGTTATGTCATCGGACCCAATGAACTCTGTATGGACCGAAAGAAAACACAAGCTATCATGGAAGGGAAATCCCATTCTTGTGTGAAGGCCTTACAGAATTTCTTGGGGTTTGCCAACTTTTATAGAAGATTCATAAAACATTTCTCATGAATTATTCAGCCTCTGACGCTCCTTCTCCGGAAGGGAGCTACGTTCAAGTGGACAGCAGAAGAAGCCTTCCAGACATTGAAACATTGTTTCACCAGTGCTCCCATACTATGGCATCCTGATGTATCTCAGCCATTCATACTCGAAACAGACGCCTCTTACTATGCTTTGGGGGGAATCCTTTCCCAACGGCACCCCAACACAGGCCAACTGCATCCTGTTGCCTGCTACTCAAAGAAGCTGTCCAGTTGCGAGGTGAATTACAGCATTACGGATAAAGAGCTGTTGGCCATCAAGCGTGTATGTGAGGAATGGAGACACCCTCTATTGGGGGCCAGACATACATTGGAAATCTATACAGACCATCGGAATCTGCTGTTCCTGAAGAGTGCCAGGGCCCTAACACCTCGACAGCTACGGTGGTCGTTGTTGTTCGCAGACTTTGATTTTGGGATCAAATACAGGCCAGGGCCACAAAATGGAAAGGCAGATGCGCTTTTAGACCCTTGCCTATCCCGGATGAAAATGTCCATTCCATGGAAGAGCCTCCAATCATACTACAGAATGCTTCCTTTCCAACCGAGACAGTAGCGCTAATCACCACTCAAGACTTCCTGAGTGATTTAAAAGAACTAATCACTGGCCTCAATAAAGACGCTTGCGTTATGGCTGATCTAGCCAGTCGTTATGCAAAAGATGAATTGCTGTTTCATGATGACAGATTATATATCCCTGAGGGTCCTCTCCAGGAACAAGTCTTACAATGGGTCCATGACACTACCTTGGGAGGACACATGGGTATCCAAAAGACGTTAGAAACCTTGACTAGATACTTCTGATGGGAGACACTTCAAAGAGACACGGCAAAATATATTTCAGAATGTTCCATTTGCATACAAGCCAAGGCACAACGCTAACGACCCAGTGGCTTACTACGACTAATCCCTACACCACCGGCTCCGTGGCACACAGTGTCCATGGAATTTATCGTGGAGATGCTGCCTAGTTCTGGTTATGATACCATATTGGTTGTCATTCATCATCTGACCAAGATGGGTCATTTCATAGCTTTTACTAATTTACCTACTTTATCAGAATTGGCTTTGTCTTTTTGCAACATATAGTCAGACTACATGGAATCCCCTCAGTTATCACCACGGACAGAGGAACCCAGTTTACCTCTAGATTCTGGAAATCATTGTGTGAAATCATGAAGATTGATGCTCGACTATCAACAAGGTACCATCCGCAAACAGATGGCAAAACAGAGAGACAAAACCAGACTTTGGAACAATACTTGAGGTGTTTTACGTTGTTGCAAGAAAATGACTGGAGTAGGCTTTTGTGGACAGCCGAATTTGCCTACAACAATGCGGATCATACATCGTTGGGATGTTCCTCTTCGATTGCCTCCATGGCTTCCATACCAATATGTTACTCTTTGAACGTCCTGTGTCCTCCAACCTTCCTTCTTTCCAAGAACACCATGCACATCTCAAGTTAGTGTTAGAGAAGGCTAAAACACACTTAGAGGAGGCACAAACACGTGATAAGTTGCAGGCAGACAAAAAGAGAACACAAGAACCCTCCTATCAGGTAGGAGATAGAGTGTGGCTTAACCCCAAACACCTTACACTTAAATAGAACAATAGATTGCAGCCTAAATTTGTAGGGCCCTATCCCATAGAAAAGATCGTAATCCCTGTCGCCATGAAACGTAAACTACCTTCTGCTTGGCGAATCCACCCAGTTTTCCACGTATCCCTCCTGAAACCCTGTCAACAGGGTACCCGTCTACCCATAAGACCACAAGCCTTGGAAATAGATGGGGAGGAGGAGTACGAAGTACATGCTATCCTAGATTCCAAATACGGTAGAGGACGTGCGCACTACCTCATAGACTAGAAAGGTTATGGACCGGAAGAAGGCTCATGGGACCCAGCGGCTAATCTACACTGCCCAGGTCTTTTGAGGCGTTACCATGATTGTTTCTCCACTAAACCAGGTGGTCCACCGAGACGTCGGTCAAAAAGAGGGGGTACTGGCATGGGCAGGCGGAGATAGGTCTATGGGGGACCACATACACTGCATAAATGGAGAAATAGGCATAAACTACATCTCCCAGAATACTAGGAGAAGACTGGAAGAACACAATATGGCAAGAACTTTAGCTCCGCCTTGGAAGTGCTCGGGGCTTGTCACTCGAGAATTCTGTTCAGGAGAAGCTGATACCTGATTCTCCAGTGCAGGTAGGCAGCTACCTATCCTTTCGTGAGAAGCTTGCTGATGTATCCTGCCAAGGGCCATTGTGAGGAGTAGCGTGTGAGAGCCGGTGAATCATTAAGTGACAGAGAGATCCCTCTCCATTTAGCGCGTCTCTCGCTCTTTGGTTACCTCCATTTTGAAACACCGGGAGCGGTGTTTGTTTTGGAAGCGGAACTCATTTCACTGCTTTTCTGCACGGGCTGAGGAATGCCCGATACTCAATAGCGAGGAAGGTGAACTCGGGGAGGGTAATTTTCTGTTGGGTGCTGTGTGTAGCCGTGCGCTATACTTGTGAGCATCCACAGACTACCGGAGTTTGCGCTGAGGAAGCGCTTTGGTTAGTTGTGTGCTCGTCTTTTCCGGATTTCTGCTAGAGGAGCAGAGCAGCAAGGGACATCTTGCATCTTTTGTTTTTACTTCAGAAAACGATTGTTACAGCACCTGGAAGCGCTTAAAATTGGGATCATTTTCAAAGGATTATTCTGCTGCTAGGAGTAAGAGAGGCTGGGAGATATTGGAACTGGAGATACTGGATTCTCCATTCAGCAAGAAAGAATTGCATAAGTCACCAGCCTCAGAGGATTATCTACGGACAGATAAGTACCTCATCCTGTAATGTATCAGGACTATTTTATTTTCACTATTTACTTTATTTTTCTATTTTGTGATGTTTTCCATTGGAGCAGAAAGCTGTATTATAAGTAAGTCCTTACACATAGGGGTATAGGATGGTTCTATGGAACACAGAAGGGGGTGGTCTCATATGTTTATTGTGTCTTCACTTACAGGGCAGAAGGGGAGGAGTGCAGGAGAGTGAGAACTATATCTTCAGATAACATCCCTATTCTGAGCCCACAGCAGCTACGTTATTGTTACTTTTGTACCTTTTTACCCTTCCCCTCGGGGTTGTGGTATCTGTGTAGTGTGTATATGAATATACTCATGGGTATCTCCATATAGGGAAGGGGTTAACTAGCGTGTCCATCGTTCCTGCTGTATTTGGCTGTAAGGTTAGTGTGTAATCTTCCTATGCACGACACGGGCCTACACTGCGGTTGAGTAGGTCACACATTGGGAACTGAGTCTTGATTTATTTATGGCAGTTTTATATTATTGGGCTGGCCTTATCGCAGCCTACATACCCTTACAGCTCTGTTGCTACCAAGTCTGTTCCCCGATAGTCATGGACACTTTCTGGTTGAACTTTGGTGGCGACTGAGTCTAAGGACTGGGGTTGTCTCCATCATCATGTCGGTGATGCTGATTTTTGGGCGAAATCAAGGTTGTGGCATTCCACTCCTCAATGTGCTGCTTCCGGATGGCTACTACCCTCTGCATCATGCCCTGGAGGACACCTACCACTGTCCCCCGCAAGCCTCTGCCACATTCATCTCGGACATTGGTGAGGACCCGCTCAGCTCGCATGGCCCTTCTCACTGCAGTGCAAGTCACCGTCCTGTGACGGTGTGTCTGTGCCAGCCGCAGTGCATCCGGGCCACTAACTCTGTGCTGCTCAAGTCAGGGATCCAGTCTGGTGAGATATTGGATGGCATCTGAGATGATAGCCTTGAGGTCGTCAACGCCATGTGTTTGTGGCCCTGTGCTGTCCGCTGCATCTGGACTCAAATTCAGTCTACAAGGGCTCACATATCAACTCGAGTTCAGACCGGCCCAGACGTCACATCACCACAGGATGCACACAGCACCACCGCCATGGCCAATTCCAAACCTCAAATTCCAGAGTCGATACAGCCGTACTGGCTGACCAACAGAGATGCTCAGACCTGTTGTGGATGCCCTCATTTGCCTGATACCCTACTCAGCACTGCAGGTGCCACTGACTCAGTGCACTGCAAATCATGGACACTCCTGTTGGCATGTTGGGTGACCTCTGTACTTGCTATGGCTACCACCATGATGCTCAGCAGTTGTCTCTGTAATTCTGGTGTTTTCTGTTTCTGTTTAAATGGTGTTCACTGTACAAGTTGTTGCCAGCACCGACTACTCCATTCGGGCTGGCCTACACTCACCCCAAACCCATTGTGGAAGATGTGTGGCACAGCAGCCAGGGCAACTGACGCAGGATTCTGGGGCTCATGGTTTGATCCCCAGCACCGGCGGCAGGTCAGCCCAGCACCATGTGACTCTAGGCAATAGCTCGCTTAATCTTCCCGAGGGCCCCCAGCGCCAGGACTCCACTTCGGAGGTGGCTGTGTGCTTTACAAATACAAGTATTTCATTCAGCACAGGTGTCATTGTACATGTGACCCTGCCAATAAAGGGGCCAGTTGCAAGTGCCCGTAGCCAGTTTCACAAACTGTCTGCATGTGTCCATGTGCTCATGATGTATGCATGAGGGCCCTGGGGCATCCAACATCACATTGTGCTGTATACAGCGGACGCAACCATGTCCCTGCTGGCAGCAGATGATACATTGGACATGTAGCTTTGTTGTCAGCCACTCAATGCTTAAGGGGAGTGGCCTGGGCCATCGTTCGGAGGTCCGGCATGGGGGTGTGGATGATGATTCTGTGGCTCTGGGTGTGGTTCATTGCAAGTACTGTGCCCATGCATGTGTATCTGTTATGGTGTGGGTCTCCTTTGTGGGTTGTAATTGGTCCCTGATGGTACTTGAACACCCACGTATGTGATCAAGTTCAGCTTCCATAAGCTCTGGCCCCACCCGTGCATATTGTCCACCTCCTCTTGACATTTTGACACCTGGCATTGGGATGCAACGTTATGTTATCTTTAGTTGTAGCGCGCACAGATACTCAAGAGTTTCCCAGCGTAGAGGGTGCAGGAAGGGTGAGAGAATCTAATCAGCGAAAAGATTTGTTTTAAAATTTTTCTTAAAGGCAGCCTGGTCCTGCAAGTTATGAAGTGCAAGAGGAAGCACATTCCATGCAACAGCAGCCAGTCTTGCCAGCCAGCCGCCACCTTGCCTATAATATTTGAATCGGGGGACCTGAGCAAGGCGATGGGAGCAGCTGTCTGGCTGGAACACGGAAAGGGAACCGTTTTTGTAGGTAGAGTGGACCAAGGACATGCATAGCTCAATGAGCCAAAACCAGTACTTTAAACTTCACCCGAGACACCATAGGCAGCCAACGCAAAGATCGCAGGTAATGCCGCACTCTGCTCCTGGTGGACAGACTCAAAAGATGTCTGGCTGCTGCATTCTTGACCACCTGGAGATTTTTTTGCAGATATCCTGGGACACCTATATAAAGAGCATTGGCATAATTAAGCCGGGATAAGATAAGTGCACATGTGACCATTTCTCTCGCCGCTTGGGGAAGAAGATGAAAAAACTTCCTCACGGTCTTGAGAAGGCCAAAACAGTTACCAGCCAACTTCTTAATATGACATGAAAAGGAGAGGTTCTCGTCGAAACACTCTCCTAAATTCTTGGCCAGCTTCCCAGCAGAGGTGGGCAGGGGAACCTCTGGAGGCCAAAGAGATTCTCGAAAAATCGGCGAGAATTTCCTGTAAAGGAGAATCTCTAACTTCTCCTCATTATATTTTAATTGGTGCTTAGGTGACGAATTGGGATTCAGCCGTGGTGGCTGGTGCTTCCAGCTGTGTGGTCTATGCAGAGCCTGGGGTTTCATCTGTATGGCTTGGCTTCCCTGCTCCCGGGGGAGGGTTGCCTGAGAAGTCCATGGGATGTTTTAGGGCATCAGGGTCGATGGTGTGGTGGTCGCTTCCAGCATCACTGATGAGTGGTCTGGTCGGCTCTGCAGGAGGTGTTGTTTATCCAACTGCAATGTGAAGGGGAGATGCATGTTAACATTGTGTTGAAATGTATGTTGGCACATTGTTCTAATTTACATGCAGACTGCATGACTGTGTACATTGTGACCATTTGTGAGGTGCTGTATATTTGATGAAGAACAGTGGACATTTGGACTACATGACGGATGTCTGGTTGTACATGTTTATTTCCATCTCACAGTTTCCTGCTTTGTTAGATGTGATTGGCCTGTTTCTGCGCATGAGAAGGGGACAAGATCCAGCGTCATTGTGGGTGTGCAGTGTCCTACAAATCTTTGTGCAAATGTGCCATTGTGCCCATCTCTCCAGTCCCCCAGTCACTGGTCATTACTCACCCTGTTGATGTTGTGTCAGGTCCTCTAGAGCTGTGTCCTGACTCCCACCTCCTTGCAGCGTCTCCACACTGATGACTGTGACCCCAGTTTCCTCATGATCCTCCTGTGGCGCAGGACTCCCACCTCGTGTCTAAGTTGCTGCCTTCCTGTTAGCAGCGGGTTTCTGCTTGGTTTGACGTTTCACATCAAGCCAGTGCCTTGTGGCCTCCTCCATTGCCCTCCTCGACACTCCGACTATGTATTCACATTGGTCTAATTGTGTGTCAGTTGGTCTGTTTTCCGGCGGACTGCACCCCTTCTTCCTCTCACTCTTCTCCTTGGCCTTCCACGACCCTGTTGTTCCTTGCTGGTGGTCTGTGTGGCCTGTGGGGTTCGCGCTGGTCTCTGCACTCAGTCCGGGTGCATTCATGGTGATCCTCAGTTACTTTTTTTCTCCCTTTTTTTTCCGCTGCTTTTATGGTACATTTTCACGCATGACGTGTGGGATTTGCAGACCTGAGGCTGGTTTTCACGGGTTTTTGTATTGTGATTGGCCTCATAGCAACTTTATTTGTGTTCATGTTTCGCATTTTTGGGGCGTTGCGTTGACTGTATCCCAGACATTTGACCCGTTATCCAATGGCAGGGTACCACAGGCTTGGTAATACCATTTTACCACAGTGCTATTTTCCTGCGATAGACTGCGATGTGAAGATTTACGTTAAGCTACTTTTGCGGTAGTTATCACACGATCTTGAGAATATCCCCCAATCAGTTTTCGATGAAAAAATGTGATGTGTCCGCGCTGCATTTTGGGCAGGCTCCTGTTGGGGGCACTAGGCCTACCCACAAGTTAGGTCAATTTTTATCCAGAGATTTGTGGAAATGCTAGGTGCGTTGAAGTTTGTGGCTTCACATAGATTACAGAACTTTCCATCACAGAAATGTGCAGAAAATGATTTTTTTTAAATATTGAGATTTGCAAGGGATTCTGTGTAAAAGAACCTAGTGAGAGCCACACAGGTCAGCCCCATCCTAGATTCCCCAAGGTGTCTAGTTTTTAAAAAATGTAGTTGTAGGAGATTAGTATCTGCTTTTTATCTGCTTTTTATAGTTACCCTCATTTTTTGCTGATATATCACTGTTTTCAACTTAGTCTGGCTGGGATCGTGCTAACCAGGACCCCAGCCTAGCTGCTTTCTCCTCTAAACTGATTGTATGTACTTTAGATACACTCTATATTGGATTCTGGGGTACTCGTATAAGTCCTTAGTATATAGTATACTATATACCCAGGGAATAGGTACCCCAGAGGACTCTCAGGGGCTGCAGCATGTATTACGCCACCCGGGAGACTATTCAAAATGGCACAACAGGTCTGCTATGGCAGTCCCAGATAAATGTTCACTATATCTATGCATATCACTGCACATATAAACCTATCAGTCACCCCTATGGCAGACCTTATCAATCCTGAAGGCAGGGTGCTGGGTTTTATGTGAGAAGGGGCTCGTGCATGAGCATAGCCCCTCTGCAACCTTCATAATCTCTATTCCGGGGTTGTTTTTGATGCAGCTAAACCATATACTCTTAAATGCATCATAACCTTGCGGTAAATGCTAACTTTAAAACAGCTGCATGGAAACATGTTGTGTTTGGTGTCAAACACCTTGGAATCATACCTCCCACCAGTAACTTGCGGGGGGGTATGGTTCCATCCTCCTAGAGGGAGAAATATGACAGCACTGGTACACCCGGTACCAGCTTTCTTGACCCTGGCATCACAAGATGGATGCTGCAAGCCACAGACACAAGCCGACCCTCCTGCTGCTGGATGAAACCCCGGCAGGGGATGACGGGACAATAGTTTTTCTGTCACAGAGAGGTATGACCAACTCCCAGACAGGCCTTAGTGTATTGGGGCTGGGTGGGTGCACTCTGAGTGTGCTTTGATGTCTGCACTGGGGGCCCATTTGGTGTCCCTGTGCATAGTCCAGCTCAAACCGGTCGCAGGGCGTATCAGCCCCTGCCGTTGCATGAAACTGGACAAAGGACATAGGTGTAGCCACCCCTCTGTCCTGACCCTCCCATAGTTGGGTCCCCGTAGTTTGTCCCACCCCTTCCTTGGGTATAAAGAAGTGACCCCTGACAACAGGACTTTCGATTTTATCTGGATTAAACTCTGCTACAGAAACCAAGTATCCTTCGACAATCTACGCTCTGCTGGACAACTGAAGAAACTCCCTTGGAGTAAAGGAGTTACTCCCCTGCAAGGCAGGCACCCCAACGCAACTGGCGGGTTTGCATCTACGCAGCTCCTGAAGGACTTTGAAGATTTTGCAACACCGGAGGTGGGGTTCTGAGCTTTCCCTTGGCTGACAAGTGCTCTTAGGAAACCTGAGACCCACAGCCCTCGTGAGGACCGTGAAACCCGTACCCCTGGACACCGTGAACATTTGCAGCAGCATATGCTTAGTGGTGATCCCTGAGATTGTGCTTTGAGCTACTTGTATTCCTGACCCCGAGCAGGGATTCCACCAAAGATTACAAGCCTACACTCCATGAGTGTTCCGTGGGCAGGTATTTTGTGAGTCCTCTTGAGGGCCTTTTGCAATCCCTGGTCCGTCAACCTGTGGGTCCCTGAGAAGGGAACTTTAACTTTCAAAGGGCCATCCTGGTTGCTACAGATGTGCTCTGACTCTCCATTGCTTTGGGAGTCCCCAGGACCTTGCTGGTCTTCACCAAAACATCTTTTCTCTGACCGCATGAGTTTCACTTGCCAAGGCTTGTTGGTCTCCAATACACTGACCTCCCCCCCCCCAGCACTCAACATCCTTTGTGGGAAAGCTCACCTGCAGACTTTGGTCATCGTCTATGTCTTCTGGTCCCCGTGGCTGCAGAGTCAAGCTTCACCTCATCTCACCTGAAGCAGCCGACATTGGTGGGCATTCATCTACCGAGCCCCTGGTCACTGCCAAGTGACAGAGACTCTGTCTTCTCTGTGTTCAGGTTCTTCTCAGCTCTGATCCAGGCTTGGATAACACAGGACACTTTTCCTTTTCACAGCAGCAGTACTTTTCAGCATCACACCATAGAAAATGACGAAGATTCCTAACACCATTTGACACCTATGCACCTGGCTTAGGTATCATGAGTACTCTGGTGCTCACATGGGTGCTGACCTAAGAACCTTCTAAGTTTGAAAGGGTGTGCTCAAGTCCTCTCCTAAGTGTTATTCTTTAACATTCCAACCACATCTTTCCCATAGGATTGTACGGAGTTTGTGGATGTGTTCTCACACTGCACGCGTCCCTCGTGGGTCCCGTGTGTCACTACCTTGGGGTCCCAGCCATTCTACATGCTCTAGGCACTGTGTCTCGTCAAGTCATGGTTGTTATACCCCTTTCTTAATATATGGTTCAGTCTGCCCCTTGGGCGTACTGTGTATTGTGCTATTTACTGTCATTCTAGTACTGTAATATTATGTGCCTTGTTCTCTAATCTCATAAAGAGGTTAGTAGAGAATGTTTAGTAATAAATATGTATATTTTATGTATACCTTGTGTGGTTCTCCTTTCATTTGCCCATTCAGGAGATTATAATCTGGTAAACCAAGCTGCTTTACATTCCTTTGAGACTTAGCCTGAAGACTGCTCTTCATAGCTACCACTAGGATAGATTTCAATAAAGGTTGTCTTTAACATAATCATCAATAAGTTTCATTTGGACTGGTACAAGGTGTCCACTATAACTAGTGGGCAGCAAAAACCAGGCCAACTTCTCACAATACTGGTTTGCTAAGTTTCCCTGGCTGCCAGATGAGCTAGGGTGCAAAATCAACATCAAGGCAAATTGAGAAAAAAGGGTCAGTTTTCACTGGACAAATGTGCTGTGTTCATGTTGCATTTTTGGCCTTTTCCTGGCACGTCCACTATGCCTACCCACACAAGTGACATACAATTTTTACAGGGCGACTTGGGGAACTTCTTGGTGGGTGGAAATTTGTGACTCCCCACAAGTTCCAGACCTTTCCATCACAGTAATGTGCAGACATTTCTTTTTTTTTTACAAAGTCTGAATTTTGCAAGGGATTCTGGGTAACAGAACCTGGTGAGAATCACACAAGTCACCGCATCCTGGATTTCCCTTGGTGTCTAGTTTTAAAAAATGTTCAGGTGTGCTAGGTTTCCTAAGGTGCCGGCTGATCTAGGGACAAAATCTATTGCTAGGCACATTGTGAAACAAGCATTGAAAATGCATTCTGTCTTGCTGTTGTTTGAGTTAGAGCTGTTGGCATTGTAAATGGCAGTGTCTTTTATTTGTTATGGAATGTATATGGTGTGTAGTGGAATTATGTGCGTTGAATTGGATTAGTTAGTTGTGACCCCTGACTCTGCTTGCAGGGCCGGTTGCTCCACACACCGCGTGGCTCCCCCTCCGTGGGTGCCCAAGACTCCTGCCCCCTCCGCTGCTGCCGTGAGCCCTCAGCTGCTGCCTCGCTCAGAGCAGCGCTGATCGCCTTCCTGTTGTGCACAGTATTTTTGTGCCAGTATCTTTGTGTTCTGCATAGTTATTGTATTTTTTAGAGTCTGTGTTCCCCGTGTTTGTTTCCCATCGCATCTCCCCCTCCCCGCTTCCCGCCGCTGCTCCCCTGCGGCCCCACCCCCTTTTCTTTTCTGTACCCCTCCCTCGACCGCCCATTGGCCACCCCGCTCCAACCTCCCAGCTGCTCCTCCCTCCCACTTCGCTATTTATGGCGGTCGCCGCACGGAAGCGCAGCGGATGCGTGCAGCGGGTGCGCCGAAGGCGCACCAAAGGCAAGCCCATCTGCGCCCATCCATGCCTGGACCGCGCCCAGCACCAGGACCCCTGGCCCTTGACGTTGCCTGCCCACCCAACGGACTTACGACGACGCCACCCTCCACGCATTCAACGCCGGCTGGAACCCCACCTGCCACCGAGCCACCCCAAAACGCACCCACGGACCTTTCACCTCCCAAGCCTGCAAATACACCTGCCTCCGAACCTACACCGCAGCCGCCAAGCCAAACGCCAGCAACGATCACCTCAAGTGCATCCTGCTTAACACCGGCTCTGTCCACCAGCACGCCGTCAAACTCTGGAACCTCCTCGACACTACATCACCAGACGTTGCCTTCCTCACAGAAACCTGGATGAACTCCTCCTCAGCCCCGGACATCGCCATAGATATCCCGGATGGCTACAAGATCACCCGAAGGGAACGCGTCAACCAAACCGGAGGAGGTATCGCCATTGTCCACAGAAACACCATCAGCATCACGACCAACTCTGACGACACCCTCACCGCCGCCGAGCACCTTTACTTCTAGATACACACTGACCCCAAGACCACCCTCAGAGGCACTCTCATCTACAGACCCCCGGGACCACGCACACAATTCAGCGAAGCCATCGCAGACTTCGTCAGCCCGCACGCCCTCGCCTCCTCAAACTACATCCTCCTAGGGGACCTCAACTTCCACATGGAGAACAACAATGATAGCAACACCGGTCCGCCACACTGCTGGACAACCTCGCCAACCTCGGACTCAAGCAACTGGTGAACACCCCCACCCACTAAGCCGGCCACAAGCTTGACCCCATCTTCTCCTCCAGCAAGCACATCTCCTTTAGCCACTCCACCGGACTACACTGGACAGATCACAGCTGCGCCCACTTCAACTTCAGGAGAACCACGACCCACCACCACCCTCAACAGGATCCCCGCAGAAGCTGGAGCAAGATCACCGTTGACCAGCTCACCACCTCCCTCAGCCAGAACCCTCCCACCAATACGACGGACCCCAGCGAAGCAGCCCGCAACCTCACACAGTGGCTCACCAACTGCGCCAATGACCTTGCACCACTGAAGAACCCTCCCAGCAGACCCGGCAGCAAGAAAACCTCGTGGTTCACCAACGACCTCAAAAACTCCAAGAAAACCTGCCGCAACTTCGAGAACAGAAAACATGACAGCCCTCAAGAACGCCACCCGCAAACACCACCAGCTGATCCGCACCACAAAAAGGACAACATTCAAAGAACGACTGGACAACAACACCCACAACAGCAAAAAACTCTTCAGCATCGTTAAAGAGCAATCCAACCCCAGCGCTTGCAACAACGACATCACACCCTCGCAAGACCTCTGCGACTCACTCGCCTCGTTCTTCCACCGCAAGATCGCCGACATACACAACAACTTCGGCCCACAGACCACACACCCTACCACTGAACCAGCGCCCCCCACCACCACTCTCTGCACCTGGACCCTGGTCAACACCGAAGACACCACCCGCACGATGAACACCATCCACTCCGGCTCCCCTACCGATCCCTGTCCACACCACATCTTCAACAAAGCCGACTCCATCATCGCCCCCAAACTCAGAGACGTCATCAACAGCTCCTTTGCATCCGACACCTTCCCGGAGAGCTGGAAACATGCCGAACTCAGCGCCCTCCTGAAGAAACCCACTGCGGACCCCACGGACCTCAAGAACTTCCGCCCCATCTCGCTCCTCCCTTTTCCTGCCAAAGTCATCGAGAAGAACGTCAACAAACAACTCTCCGCCTTCCTTGAGAACAACGGATCCCTCGACCCCTCGCAGTCCAGCTTCCGAGTAAACCACACCACAGAGACCGCCCTCATCGCAGCTACCGATGACATCAGGTCCCTGCTCGACAACGGGGAAACAGCTGCCCTCATCCTCCTGGACCTCTCAGCAGACTTCAACACCGTTTGCCATCGCACCCTGATACGGCGCCTCAGTAACACCGGAATCCAAGGAACAGCCTTGGAATGGATCATCTTGTTTCTCGCCGGAAGAACCCAGAGAGTCCGCCTCCCCCCTTCCATTCCGCGGCCACCGAAGTCATCTGCGGCGTTCCTCAAGGATCCTCCCTCAGCCCCACCCTCTTCAACGTCTACATGAGCCCTCTCGCAGCCATCGCACGCCAACACAACGTCAACATCATCTGCTATGCTGACGACACCCAGCTGATCCTCTCCCTCACCAACGACCCAACCACCGCCAGAGCCTGCCTCCAGGAAGGAATGAAAGATGTCGCGGAATTGATGAAGTTCTGCCGTCTGAAACTGAACTCAGACAAGATGGAAGTCCGCATCCTGGGACCATCCCCCTCCGCCTGGGATGACTCCTGATGGCCCTCTGCGCTGGGCACCATCCCCAAACCCTCGGACCACGCCTGCAACCTAGGCTTCATCCTGGATTCAACGCCATCTCGTCATCCTGCTTCAACACCCTGCGCATGCTCCGAAAGATCTTCCGGTGGATCCCCACCGATACCAGGAAGGCGGTTACCCAGGGCCTCGTCACCAGCCGACTGGACTACGGGAACACCCTCTACGCGGGAACCACAGCCAAACTCCAGAAAAGACTCCAGCGCATACAGAATGCCTCTGCACAACTCATTCTGCACATCCCCCGTCACAGCCACATCTCTGCCCATCTGAAAGACCTACACTGGCTCCCCGTCAGCAAGAGGATCACGTTCAGACTTCACACCCACCCACACAAGGCTCTCCACGACAGGGGCCCTAAATACCTCCACAGCTGCCTCACATTCTACACACCCTCCCGCCAGCTCCGATCCGCCAACCTCGCTCTCGCCGCCGTCCTTCGAATTCACAAAGCCACCGCCGGAGGAAGATCCTTCTCCTACCTGGCGGCCAAGACATGGAACTCCCTACCCACCCCCCTTCGGCTGACCCGGGACCATCTCTCCTTCAGGAAACAACTCAATACCTGGCTGTTTGAGCAGTAGCATCCCCCTCCTCCCAATGCCTTGAGACCCTAGCGGGTGAGTAGCGTGCTCTACAAATTCTTGTTGTGGCATGGAATTCTGTGGTGTGGTGTGGTGTGGATTGGATTTGTGTAGTGGAATTATGTGGATAGGTAATATATGGTATTGAGTGTACTGTAATCATGTGGATGGGATTGTGTGTTATGGAGTCAAGAAAAGCAGAGTGGAATTGAGTGGAGTGAGGTAAAGCAGAATGTCATACAGTAAAGCAGAGTGGATTGGAGCAAAGCAGGTGAAGTAAAGCAAAGTGTTGTGGAGTAAAGCTGAGTGGTGTAGGGTAGAGAGGAGAAAAGCAGAGTGGCATGGAGTAAAACAGAGTGGCGTGGAGTGGGGTTGAGTGGAGTGGAGTAAAGATGAGTGGCATGGAGTAAAGAAGGGGAGAATTGAGCAGAGTAGAGGGGAGTAAAGAAGAGTGGAATTGAGTGGAGTGAGGTAAAGCAGTGTGGCATGGAGTAAAGCAGAGTGGGGTGGAGTAAAGTAGAATAGAGTGAAGTAAAGTGGGGTGGAGTAAAGCAAACTGATGTGGAGTAAAGTAGGGTGTCAATGAGTTAGGTGGAGTAAAGCTGAATGGCATGGAGTAAAGCAGACTATATGAGGCAGAGTGGTGTAAAGCAGAGTGCCATTGAGTGGCGTGAGGTAAAGCAGAGTGTGCCAGAGTAAAGTGGAATGACATTGACCAGAGTGGTGTGGAGTAAAGCAGGGTGGTGTGTAGTAAAGCAGAGTGGTGTAAAAATAGTTGAGAAGTGTAGTGCTGAGTGGAGTTGAGCAGAGTGGTGTTGAGTAAAGCAGCATGGTGTGGTGTAAAGCAGAGTGGAGTAAAGCGGAGCAGTGTAAAGTGGAGTGGCATGGAGTAAAGCAGAGTGGCATTGAGCAGAGTGGAGTGAAGCAGAGTGGAGTGGAGTAAAGCAGAGTGGAGTGAAATAAAGCAGAGTGACATTGAGTGGAGTGGAGTGGAGTAGAGGAACACTGGATGCGTGGAAGTTTTTGGCTCCCCACAGATTCCAGAACTTTCCGTCACAGAAATGTGTATAAAATGTGCAATAGAACCTGGTGTAAGCCATACAAATCACACGATCATGGATTTCCTGGTTATCTACTTTTCAACAATGTACAGATTTGCAGGTTTCCCTAGATTCCCACCGGGCAAGAGTCTAAAATCCGCAGCTAGGCACTTTGCAAGAAAAGGGTCAGTTTTCATTGGAAAAATGTGACATGTCCACATCGCGTTTTGGGACGTATTTTGGCAATGGGTGCCAGGGCTACCTACAAAGTCGAGGTATCATTTTTATTGGGAGACTTAGGGGAACACAGAATAGTAAACACGTTTATTACCAATTGAATTGCTATGCAATTCTGCCTCCCAGATGTAAGAGTGTGTAAAGTAAGTAATTTTCAAAATTGCCCTTTAACTCACATGCTACTATAGGCACCCACAAATTCGGAGATTTGCATGTACCCACTGCAACTAAACTCCATATGTTGTTCCCTTTTTAAAAATACATAGGTTTTTTTAATAGCTACTTTTCACTCTTTATATTTTACCAAATGAATTGTAGTATACCCGGTACACAATGAAAAACCACTGCGAGGTACAGCTCAGTTATTGGATCTGGGTGACTCGCTCATCCTTCACGGACTGAGTGGTCGCTCCCTGGGTCCCTGGCTGAAGCCTGGTATCGTAGCGCTGCTGTGCTGATCAATCGCTTGGAAAACTACTTTTGCTTATAGCCTGCATATTCTGTGCTTTGCATATTGCTTTGTGGAAATAGCGCTCTATCTCACCATTTTCATAGCGCTGCTCTGTTGAACTTTCGCTTTGTAAGCTACTTGCGTTTATAGCCTGCTGTGTGCTCTGTCTAGCGCTTTGTGATATTAGCGCTCCAGCCCTCATTGTAATACTTTCCTATTTTGTTTGCGCATTCACCTACAGCGCTCCGCTCGCTCTGCTCCTCCCCCGCCTCCATTTTGGTTGTTTGTTGTCGTCCTCGTGTGCACGACCCGCCTCCCAGCTGAGCCGCCCTCCCACAGACTTTATCAGCGCTCCTCGTCCTGCAGAAGCTGTGACTCGCTCATCCTTCACGGACTGAGTGGTCGCTCCCTGGGTCCCTGGCTGAAGCCTGGTATCGTAGCGCTGCTGTGCTGATCAATCGCTTGGAAAACTACTTTTGCTTATAGCCTGCATATTCTGTGCTTTGCATATTGCTTTGTGGAAATAGCGCTCTATCTCACCATTTTCATAGCGCTGCTCTGTTGAACTTTCGCTTTGTAAGCTACTTGCGTTTATAGCCTGCTGTGTGCTCTGTCTAGCGCTTTGTGATATTAGCGCTCCAGCCCTCATTGTAATACTTTCCTATTTTGTTTGCGCATTCACCTACAGCGCTCCGCTCGCTCTGCTCCTCCCCCCCACCATCCATATATGACAGGAGTTCCCGCGCGCAGCGTTCACGCGCAGCGACCGCACCCAATCCGCACCGAAGGTGCGCCAAAGGTAAGCCCGTCTACTCCCGTCCGCGCCTGGACCGCGCCCAGCGCCATACCCCCTGCCCCTCGCGCTGCCCAGCCCCCCCGCGTTACCTACGATGCTGCCTCCCTCCTAGCCCTTAACCCCGGTCGCGCCCCCAACTGCGTCCAAGCCGCTCCTGGACGCACCCATGGACCGTTCTCCTGCTTCTCCTGCAAATTCATCGGCACCGACAACATCTCCGCTACGACCACACCACAGATTCCCGACCCCAACCACCTAGAATGCATCCTTCTCAACACCCGCTCGGTCCACAGGCACGCCATTGACCTTTGGAACCTACTAGACACCATCTCTCCTGACGTCGCCTTCCTAACGGAAACATGGATGAACGCTTCCTCCGCCCCTGACATCGCCATCGCTATCCCTGATGACTATAAGATCACACGCAAGGACCGCACCGACCATACAGGAGGCGGAATCGCTATCGTCCATAAGAAAACAATCCGCATCTCAACCAGCTCCGACGCCAACCTCGCTAACTCCGAACACCTTCACTTCCAGATCCACATCGACCCCAAGACCACACTCAGAGGCACCCTCCTCTACAGACCACCAGGGCCACGCGCAAAATTCAGTGAAGACATCACGGACTTCATCACCCCACACGCGCTCCCCTCCAAAGACTACATCCTTCTGGGAGACCTCAACTTCCACCTTGAAAAGATCAACGACCGCAACACCGCCACCCTCTTAGACAACCTCGCCAACCTCGGACTTAAACAACTGGTCACATCCCCCACCCACATCGCAGGTCACACTCTCGACCCCATCTTCACCTCCAGCAACCATGTCTCCTTCAGCCACACTACAGATCTCCTCTGGACTGACCACAGCTGCTTTCACTTCACCTACAACAAGCCGAAACCCATCATCCACCTCCAACCAACTCTACAAAGAAACTGGAACAAAATCACCACAGAGCAGATCTCCACATCACTCCTTCAAACCTCCCCAGCCCCCTCTTCCAACGCCAACGAAGCCGCCTCCAACCTCACCCTTTGGTTATCCAACACCGCCGACACCTTTGCACCACTGAAAAAACGTCAACACAAACTTGGCATCAAAAAGGCTTCATGGTTCAACGACGACCTCAAGAAATCCAAGAAACTGTGCCGCTCCCTTGAAAAGGCCTGGAAAAAAGACCCATCCACCAGCAACAAGGACGCCTTCAAAAGCGCCATCCGTACTCACCACCAACTGATCCGAAAAGCCAAGAAAACAGCATTCAAAGATCGACTTGACAACAACGCCCACAACAGCAAGGAACTTTTCAACATTGTCAAGGAATTTTCCAACCCCTCGGCCAACTCCAACGACATCACCCCCTCTCAAACCCTCTGCGATTCCCTAGCCTCTTTTTTCCACAACAAGATTGCTGACATCCACAACAGCTTTGACAACCAACCCGGAAGCCAACCCACCCTACCATCAGCTGACCATCTTCCCCCCGTCAACACCCTTAACGCCTGGAACCCAATCTCCACTGAGGACACCATCCGCCTGATGAATTCCATCCACTCTGGATCCCCCACAGACCCATGCCCCCACCACATCTTCAACAAAGCAGACTCCGTCATAGCTCCGCACCTCCGAGACGTCATCAACTGCTCCTTCAACTCCGCTACCTTCCCAGAAGATTGGAAACACGCTGAACTCACCGCCCTTCTGAAAAAACCAACAGCAGACCCCACCGAACTCAAAAACTACCGCCCCATCTCGCTTCTTCCATTCCCGGCCAAAGTCATCGAGAAAGCTGTCAACAACCAGCTCGCCGCCTTCCTCGAAGCCAACAAATCACTCGACCCCTCACAATCTGGCTTCCGAGCCAAACACAGCACTGAGACCGCCCTCATCGCAGCAACAGACGACATTCGAACTCTACTGGACAATGGAGACACAGTCGCCCTCATCCTCCTCGACCTCTCTGCAGCCTTCGACACAGTCTGCCACAGCACCCTTTTACAACGCCTCAGAAACATCGGAATCCAAGGAAAGGCACTGGAATGGATCACCTCGTTCCTCACCGGAAGAACCCAGAGAGTCCGCCTCCCACCATTCAAGTCCGAGGCCTCTGAAATCATCTGCGGCGTACCACAAGGATCCTCACTCAGTCCCACCCTCTTCAACGTATACATGAGCCCCCTCGCGGCCATCGCCCGCCAACACAACCTCAACATCATCTCTTACGCGGATGACACTCAACTGATCCTATCTCTCACCAAGGACCCCAACACCGCTAAAACTAACCTACACGAAGGAATGAAAGAAGTCGCCGAATGGATGAAACAAAGCCGTCTGAAACTGAATTCAGACAAAACAGAAGTCCTCATCTTAGGTAAATCCCCCTCTGCATGGGACGACTCCTGGTGGCCGGAAGCCCTCGGAAATGCACCCATCCCGACAGACCACGCACGGAACCTTGGCGTCATCCTGGATTCTTCACTCTCTATGAACAGACAAGTCAGCGCCGTATCCTCCTCCTGCTTCAACATTCTTCGCATGCTCAGAAAAACATTTCGCTGAATCCCCTCCGAAACAAGAAAAACAGTCACCCACGCTCTAGTCACGAGCCGACTGGACTACGGAAACACCCTCTACGCAGGTAACACCGGTAAACTCCAGAAGAAACTACAACGAATCCAAAACGCCTCAGCCAGGCTCATATTAGACATCCCACGCAACGAACACATCTCTGGTCACCTTAAAGACCTCCACTGGCTACCCGTCAATAAGAGGATCACTTTCCGACTGCTTACCCACGCACACAAATCTCTCTACGACATCGGACCAGATTGCCTCAACTCTCGACTGTCCTTCTACACCCCCTCCCGCCAACTTCGCTCTTCCAGCCAAGCCTTCGCCACTGTACCTCGCATCAACAAGGCCACCATGGGAGGCAGATCCTTCTCATACCTGGCTGCCAAAACATGGAACTCACTCCCCGCTTACCTCCGCCTCACCCAGAATCACCTAGCGTTCAGAAAGCAGCTTAAAACGTGGATATTTGACAAATAATCCACCCCCCCTCCCTAAGCGCCTTGAAACCCTCTGGGTATGTAGTGCGCTATATAAATGTTATGACTTGACTTGACTTGACTTGACTTGACTTGACTTGGGTACCTCAGGATCTCGGTGAACCTACAAGTCCTCTATTTTCCCACAACCAGAAGGGTCCCGCAGATTTAAGTGTATATTTCTTTTAAAAGTCTGCTATACATAGGAGAAGTTACTGTTGAAAACATAGGATCAACTAAATAATAATATTTTTGTATTTCAACTTTTACTTTCTTTAGGAAAAACTTGAAGAATATACACAAATGGCCTCCTGCAGAATTTGGTATTTTGTCTAATTTATTGAAATGTATAGCTTTCCAGGATCCATTACTGGTTTTACATACATTTCTACCACTAACTGGAAGGAGGTTAAAAGCACAAAAAATAGGAAAATTAGCCTCTGTCCCACTAAAATGGCAAAACTATGTGGAAAATGTTGGTTTTCAGACAAACGTCTGCCTGTTCCTGAAATCAGGGAAGATGGTGATTTTAGAACCGCAGACACTTTATTAATACCATTTGCAGGGAAAAACAAGACACATTCTTCTGCAGCAATTTGTCCCCCCAAAAACAGAAATCAGCTGTATTTTGGCACATTTTCAGGGTCCCCTAACAGAGGAATTCACAAACCCTGGGTACCTTTTGTATCTGCAAATGTGGCATGGATACCTTATGTTGATACATTATGTGGACAAAAAGTTACAGGGGCTTAAGCCTAAATTATCCCAAATAGCAAAAAAAGACTTATCACGGGGGCCTAGCAGCAAAGGGGTTAACGGACACAATGGGCATGCTTGAATACCACAAAGTATATACAACATGCCTCGAAGAGACAGCATATGCACTGTCTACGCTCTACCTAAACAATCTTTTTTTTGCCACCTGTCCCAAGCAGGGCTGGCTGGCCTAAAATGGCGGTCGGACACCCAGTCAATGGTTTCAGCTGGCTGATGCTGCACAAGTAGAAACATGGTGAAAGGGGCTGGGAAGTACCAATTTAGAACAGCTGTCCTATTCTGGAAAAATCTTATGAATCCTTTTAGTTTCTATGCTCAGTGTTTATAATCTTATCCTTGTCTAAAAGCTCCTGCTACCTTTGTTCTCTCTGTGACTCCTCTCCCAGTAATCAACTAGAAGAGACTCCCGCTGCAATCGGAGGTTGTGAGACAAGACTTGTCTGCGTGTACTCAGGAGTTACATATGAAAACTCTACTTCAGTGAAAGAGTGATAATTATTAAGGACACAGAGGCAAAGATTATGCTTTCTCTTTCTCTTTCTTTCACTGTATTTCTCAGCAGCCAATGAAAACGTTTAAAACATATTACAAACTACATTTCCCATGACATCACACTGTGTAACCACCAATCACAGCCCTTCTGTTAATATAAGGCACATTAACCACATCTTGCAAGCCTATTTTCTTGCAGCAAACGATGAAATAGCAGCAACATCTGTAAAAAGTCCCAGCATTGACAGCTTTCTCAGCAGCCATCTTCAATGTCACCAATAGTTCAAACGTGAACCAGGACACAAAGTGTCAACCTTGACCAAGGTCTTGAAAAGGATCACTCTCCTTTTTGTTCTGCACCTGGAAGCAAAAAGGAATCCGTAATACCCGTGAAAAACACCCAGAATATAAAGGCGGGAAACATTATATAACAGTTATGGCAATGACAAATGGATGGGATAATCTTTGACTCTCTGTCCTTAATCGAGGCTTCACATTATGCTAGATTAACGCCTATCGAAAACTACTGAAGTAATATCACTCGCAGGTTTATATTAGAACTGTTCAAACGTAGATTCAGTACTAATCAGCCGGTTCCATTACATCTTGAAAGATGAACCCAGCATGTATGACCAATGCACCTCTCACAGAATGAGCACCAAACATTTGCATGTCAATACCAGCCTCTGTCAGGAAGACCTTAGCCATTTAGCGATTGTGGCAGATGTGACAGGTTTGAAAGGTTTTTGCAAAGCAATCAACAATCTCGTACAACCAACAGGTCCTTAATTACGGGTAAAAGTTTTGTATAACTTTAGACATCAAACTACACATAACTTTGCATTAGTAGAAAAACCATTGTAGTCAATACAATGTGAAAAACTTTTCATTCAGCCAAAAATAGTGAACAAAATTCCTTCATGAGTAAATACTCTACCTGTCAAGTTGATAACTCTCACATCAGAAGTACAAAGGCAGGCAGACAAGCACAAAAGCATGGACAACTTGGCAGACAACTATCTTCTAAACAGCTGATGGCTGTCCAGCCATCTGTCGAACAAGGCTAATACAACGGAAACATCCTACAAAAAGGAATACTTAGCCTATGGAGAATTCGCCATTCGAATACCTTTAAGCAGCTTAAAGACCAATGTATACTGTCCATTTGGTTGTATCCTTCCAAAATGGGTGCTCAAAAGTTATTTACCGACCTGTACGATAGGCCCTCCGAGGCCTAATGAAAAAGAAAATGTAATATTTTTTTTTGTCAAATCTGTTTATTCGCATTTTGCATTTTATAGACAGTACAATGCACATAAATATCCATACAATACATTACTGCGAGTACGTTTTGACAGTCAATTATGCAAAGCGTATTATGTCTCTTAGGTACTGCACTGTATTGTGTGAACATTCCCGCAGTTAGCAGATGTGCCCGAGTGTATCCTTAATCTAGAAGGGCCTGTGCGACCCTGCCCCAGGTACAGAAATTAGTTATATTTCAAAACAGTAAAACTCTTAACTTCACTAATTCAAACAAGCACATTGCGACATGGTCGTGCGCATACAGTAAATGTTGTCCCCCACCATTGCATCCCGAGCCCTCTTCAGCCTCTCTCTCCCACTCCCTCCACCCACAAAGGAGTCCTCCCCCCATCCCCACCATGTCTCCAACTCCCGCTATTCCCCTGCACTGCAGCATCGTGCATTGCACCAGGTGAGATGTCATGTATAACGCCCGCTGCGTGCGTCCCCCAGCCGTCGGTATCCCCGACTAGTTTTCAGCCATTCCTCCACTGGCAGCACTGGCTGCCGACTGTAGGGTATGAAGCATGCGTTCCCAGTATTCTGCCATAGGCTCCCTGCGGAGCCCCACTGTTTCCTCCCGCTGTATAGCAGTCCATTCCGCCCGGGCCCATGCTTGAAGGGACAGGGTCCAAGCCTGCACGCTAGGGGGATCCCGCGCCTTCCACCTTTTGGTGAGGAGGCGCGCTGCCACCACCATCCCCACGTCTAGGAATCGGGATGACGCCTTATCTTTTGAGGGCCTCTTAAAAAGATGTAGGAGGAATTCAGGCCAGTTACACGGAATGATGCGCCCAGTACACTGCGCAAGGAGCCTACTGATGTCCTCCCAGTAAGTGCCCAGCCCTGTAAATTCCCATAGAATGTGAAGCAGGTCAGCATCCACAGCCTCGCACCTTAGGCAGGACATGTCCGCCCTGTGAAAGTATCTGTTAATTAAGGCTGGGGTGAGGTAGGCCCTATAAATTATGTAGACCTGAATTTGGCGAAAGCGCATGTTCCGGGGGATTTGCACTGGGCTCTTGAGGACTTTCTCCCATTCTTTATCTTCAAGTGCCTGCCCCAGATCCTGCTCCCATTTGCCCCTTATTGTGTCCAGGCTTATTGCAGTGTGTGCTCTCAGTGATGCAGCAAACCATTAAACCAGATGCCTCCCCCTTCCCATGACGTGGAGATATTGTATAGTGAGGTGTTGCTCAGGCTCTGTCGTGACATCCCCCACCCCCTTGTCATGTGTGCCAGGAGGGAGCGGTGCAGAAGGAACCCCCCTGGGGGAAGCCCCTCGTCAGTGACCAGTGTCTCGTACTGTGTCAGCTCACCGTCTCTGTATAGGTCGCCTCGTGTCTGTATTCCTGCATTATGCCACCTCTCTAACATGGGACGTGTAAGCACCCCCCGCCTCCCGGTGAGCCCTCCAAGGGTACCGCCGGCGCAAATGGAAAGATTGCCCACGTGAGCCGCAGCGTCCTGCAACAGCACTTGTATGCCACCATCAGCAGTAGCGGGGTGGGGCGTGCCGCCGCGGCCAATGGGTGAAACAGCATGTGTATGAGGCCCGACTTGCCTGCGTTAACCCGAAGTCCAGAGACCTTTGCGAAGCAGCCCAGCAGGTGATCCAAACTTTACTGGATATTGCTCACATCTCTGACAAATACTAGCAGGTCGTCAGTATGGGTGCCAGGATCTCTCTGTTGGCCTTGTAATATTCGGCTGGCAGGCCGTCGGGACCCGGAGATTTTCCCGATGTCAGGGCCTGTATCGCTTTCCCAACCTCGTCCAGGGTGATAGGGGCAGAGAGTGCCCCGTCCTGGGCGTCAGTGGCAGTTTTCCAGGTCTAATACCAGACATCCTGCTTTAGGCCAGTCCCCTGTCGCTTCCGCGGCTACTCTGAAATACCGCCTAAGGTTCTGTGATGTGGACCATGCGGTACAAAGCCGTTTTGGTCCGGGTGCACAAAATGTGGGACCACCGGTGCTAACCGCTCTGCAAGGATTTTGGCATATATTTTGTAATCCACATTCAGCATTGCTAGCGGACGGTACGATCCTAGCTCTGAGGGTTCTTTGCCAGGCTTGGGCAGCGACACCAAAAATGCCTCTCGTAAGGTCGGTGGGAGCCTGCCCTCGTCAATCGCTGTGTTGTGTAGTTGGAGGAGCCAGGGTGCCAGGATCTCTCTGTTGGCCTTGTAATATTCGGCTGGCAGGCCGTCGGGACCCGGAGATTTTCCCGATGTCAGGGCCTGTATCGCTTTCCCAACCTCGTCCAGGGTGATAGGGGCAGAGAGTGCCCCGTCCTGGGCGTCAGTGGCAGTGGGCAGCGTGACTAGGCCAAGGAACTCAACCAGCGCATGTCTGGGGCCAGTACCCCGGGCGTGTACAGCTGTCTGTAATGATCAGTCAGTGCCTGGTGGATTTCGCGCTATGTGTAATCCATTTCCCCTCCCCCTGTACGAATGGCTTCCACCAATGCCCCTCGGTCCGATCTTTGTACCAACCAGGCCAGAAGTCGCCCAGCCCTATCCTCTTAGCATGCGTCTTGGCCGTATGTGCCGCATAATTGTGGCATCTCATCCTTTCCATTAGGGTCGCATGCTCCCCCCTCAATTCCCCCAGTTTGACCGAGTGTTTGCCTGCCCCTTCGCCCTCCCTCTCATATTGCAGAAGCTCTGATTCCAGTTTGGTCGGGGAATCGGATACCGTCTTGCGAATATTCTAGGTAGCGCCTATACCGTGTCCACGGATGGTCGCTTTATGCGCATCCCATTCCATCAAAGGATCGGCCGCCGTCACCGCATTGTCCTCAAAATATGCCAGGATGGCAATGCCTAGTGAGGAGCGAAACTCAGCATCTTCAAGTGCGGCCGGCTGCAACCTCCACATAGGTACAGGTGGCCGGTCCGCGTACCAGCTAATCGGGAACAACAGGGGATTATGGTCAAAGTGCGTTCTACCTAGATATCCCGTCACAGCCAAGAGCGGGAGCAGTGACTGGGAGCCCACTATGCGGTCCAGGCGGACATGCAAGTCATGGACTGCTGAATAGTATGAGTATATTCTATCGGTGGGATGTTGTACCCACCAGGGGTCATGTAGTCCCCAATGGGTAAGCCAGTCCTGCGGCGCCTGCGCATTTGATGCCACCGGTGCAGAGCGTAGCGGGGGAAAGGATCGGTCCAGGTGCGTGTCTAGCACCATGTTAAAGTCTCCGCCTAGTAACCATGGATGACCCGCGTATGGGTGAAGGACGCCATTCAGGCTTTCCAGGAATGGTTGCTGACCCGTGTTAGGGGCATATAAGGAACCCAATAGCACCACCTGTCCATTGAGCTTTCCCTTTGCCAGGGAGTACCTCCCCTCCTGGTCCACCTGTGCTTCCTCACATATAAACGGGATGCCAGCTCTTACCCAAATTAGCGTGCCACGCGCATGCGCTGAATATTCTGTGCCATATATCTGGTCTCGCCTGCGCCTACGGAGCTTTCCAAGTTCTGCTCGGGACATGTGCGTATCTTGTAGAAGCGCGATCCCTACCCCATGCCGCTGTAGATAAGAGAAAACAGAGTAACAGCGCTCTGGGGTGTGCATGCCACGGATGTTCAAAGTCACAATGTTAGTGCTCGCATGTATGGTGTTGCATTGTCGCTGCGCGGGAGTCAGGGGGGTGGGAAGGGTACCGAGGCCAGTGGACTGTTGCTCAGGGGAGCTGTCTGTATGTCGCTTCTGCATCTTGTAACCAACATTCAACAATGGAACATATGGGGCGAATACCCAACGGGGCATACGCCCAAACGAAAAGTGGCTCTGTCCCTCAGTGGGTCGTATTCTCAGCGCAGTGTTCGCGTGGTGAGAGGTGTAGCCAGCAATGTAGTGAGGTTGCTCCCTTATCCAGAGCCTTTGAGTGTCTAAGAGGTGCTCAAAGGATATCTAACGTGCTTAACACGTAATATCCCCCGCCCCCCCAGGCTCAGGCCGGCTACTTGGCCTTTTGTCTGCCCCCCAGGGCCAGCATTGCCTATCCGCAGGTTGGAGCGCTCCCCCCAGGACCGAGGTGGTGTGCCCTCCCCGCGCAACATCCGTACTGCAGAGTCAATGTTCCACCCGAACAGTGCATTGCACTGCAGTCAGGCAAAGGATATAGTGCTCAATGTCCGATATGTAGGGTCTTCAGCAAAATCACCAGAGACTCTCTCACAGTCACATCAGGAGATCCGCTGTCTGTGGTGTCACCACTGGTAGGTTGATGTCTTCTGACAGCACAGTAGACGGAGTGGACGAACCGCGTGCATCCACATCACTCTGCTGACGGACTTCAAAGCTGTCGGTGCTATTGGCCGCTCCCAACATCGCAACTGCCTCAGGCGCTTCCTGCCTCTCCTGCCGCATCTGCTCTGGGCTTGGGGCAACCTGGCCTGAGTCTGTACTCTGTATGGCTCCTCTCTTCCTCCTCCGACTCCTGGATCGTTGCCTTTGCCAGCCGCCGACCTCCGGGCCCGTGGGCCTCGTCCCTGACCACTGCCCCGTCTCCTCTAGCCAGTCCCAAACGTCCGATGGGCCTCAAGAAGCACGTGCCCTCCTTGTTGACCACTCGGAGGCGCGAGGGGGACAGCAAGGATTAAGGTAGTTCCAGCTCTTGCAGATGCTGCTTCACAGCCATATACGTGTTTCTTCGCTTCTGCACTGTCGTGTGTAGTCTCGAAAGAACATCACTCAGCTATTGCCCACCTTGATATGAGCCAGGTTCCGGGTTTCGCGAAGCACCACGTCATGGTCCCGATAGTTGAAAGTTTAAAGAGAAATGGGCGAGGCCTTGTCCCCGGTCGCTGGGCCTGCGCTGGTACTCTGTGCGCCCTCTCTACTACAAAATGCGCGGTTAGCGTCCCGGGTGGCAGGAGTACGTGCAGCCACCGCTCTGTGTACTTCTTGGGGTTCTTCCCCTCCTCTCCCTCCGGCAGGCCAACCCTGACGTTGTTGCGCCGGGAAGTGCCCTTCCGCATCCTCGGCTTGGTCTTCTAGGGCATGAACCCTATCCACCAGATCTTGGCGCGCTGAGGCATGACTGCGCACCACGGGTTGCAGTTCTTGGACGGACTGGCGTTGAGCGGTGACCGCCTCCAACAGATTATGGTGATCTGCATGAAGCAGTGTGAAATCCGATGTGACCTTATCTATCCGCGCTTCAAGGGATGTTTTGGTTTGCGCCAGGGTGGTTCCAATACGCTCCACCGCCGCCAAAACAGTGTCCATCTTAGCCGCCAGTGTCGTTGTAAGCTCCGAGTCCTCTCTGGTCCTCTCCTACGTTGGGCCTGTGTCGTCCGCCACCTGCTGCTGTTCCTTTGGCTTGTCCCTTCACCTCCCCATCGCCAGCTGCTGCGCCGTTGGCATCAATGTGCAGTTTCGGTGTGCCAGTATGTAAAGGAGGGCGCCTCACCAGTCCCGGTATCGCCGCTTCAGCCGCCAAAGGGGAGCCACTCAGGCTAGGCCGCCTCAGCCTGTTGGCCAGCTCCAGGTGATTGCTGTGTGGGATTGCTCCGGTCCAGCGCAGTTGTCGCAATCCTGTGCTCCCCCTCCGTTGTTCGGCGCCGCTTTATATGTGTTCCTGTGCGTGCGACTTGCGCCTGCCGCCGAGTCCATGCCTGGCACTATACCTAGGGGCCCCCCCACTAGTTGTCAACTCAGTCCTGGGACAGAGGAGTGTGGTGGTCCCTTGCAGTTGCTTGTGGGTCAGCGCAGGCCAAAACTGCTCACAAGGCACTGTGTGAGGTGTGGTCAGACGAAGTGGACAGCTGCTGCTCCAGCTATGCCTTAGCCTACTGGCTCCTCCAACACTCATCTGGCTCTGGCCAGCAATGCCCCTCTGTATGCGGAGTCACGCCAGTGTGGTAGTGGCAGCCTGAGTCCTAGCACCGCTTTGTCGCCATGTTCTGGGGGGGTAAGAAAAAAAAGAAAGGGGCACCCCCTCGAGTTAAGTTCGTCCTTGAGCCCGGACACAGATGCGGGGCAGCAACTGAGGGCCCCTCTAGCCGCGGGCCCCCCTGCTAGCAGGTGTGTTATCAGCAGGCTGAGTGATTGAGGAGCGGACAGCGTATTTCAGAGTGTCCTGCGGGCCACCATGTTAGGGTCAGGCAGGTGTGCAATTACCAGGAATGTAGCGCTTCGAAAATGGGCACCCACCTTCAGAGTGCCTGCGAGCCGTTCGAGACCTCAATCAGCAGTCCACCGCAAGTCCAGAGAGGGTTCATAGGGCTGGGGAACCCGCCACTGCAGTCTTCGAGGGGTCTCCGACTTAATCCAGGTGAGTCAGAAGTACGGCGCCATTTTGCGGAGATCACCCCGCGCAGAAGTCCAGGCTGTAGGCGATTGCCGGGTGTCCCAGGTGTGGAGCGCCACTTGGTTCGTGTGCTTGCTGATGCACTTTGCTGAGGACTTAGAGGGCCGTGTTCTGCTGCCCAGCACCCCCGGGGGCACACTTCGCCGAGGCCTCTGGTCCGCCTCCGGGCTTGGGCTCACCTCCTCTCGCTGTCCAGCTCTGTCTCTCCTCGCATCACTTGCCTCCGGGCCTCGCACCCCCTCGCTCTGGCCGCGCACACCTGAATTTTGGAGAGCCAGGCATGGGTCAGTTCTGCCCCCTCTTGCTGCGGTTTCTGCCTCGTCCCCCAAGGCCTCCGGAGTAAACAGGCCGCGGCCTGCCGCAGGCGATTTTCGCGCCAGAGGTGACTCTTCCGCAGTGGCGCTGCTCAGTCCCTGTCTCTCTGTTACTGCCGCTCCTTGTCTCAGTGGCCTCCTTGTATTGTAGCTCACTAGCCCTGCTCAGTCCCGTCTGTGTGGGAACACCTCTGCAGGATAATTCCAGGATAATGAAGGCCCCGTGCACGGAGCCTTACCAAGACACGTCCGCCATGTTAGGCTGCTGGCCACGCCGAAAAAGAAAATGTAATTTTTGGTTTAATTCAGCCTCCACAGGATCCACCTGTCGTTCCAGGCACCAACCCACCCAGCCTAGCCAGGCTGAAGAATATCGCTTTTGGGTAGAAAGTGCACAGGAGTGTTGTATAAATTCAGAAGCCATCTCCAAAATGCCTGGCAATGTCCACGATTGCCTGAAAGCCTCCAGGCCACCAATTCGACAACTGCTGTGACATCGGATGCAATTACCCCTGAGGGCCCTGGAGCATCATCTTAGACCAGGGAACGAGCAGTGGGCAATCTCACACCAGTTCCAACAGCATCGGGAACCATGTTGTGAATTCCACAGAGGGTTGACCAGAACTTTATCCGTCGATTGACCGACAATGTGATTTGCCACTCAGGGGATAAAAATGGGGGAAAGTTGCTTACCAGTCCGGCAAAAATACATCTATGGCTTTTGCTAGAGGATCTGGTCTGCAGCTGAAAAAGCTCTGTAGCTGGCAATTCAATCTGGAGGGAAAAAGGTCTATCACACATGGCCCCCGGTTGACTGGATCATTTGAAAGAGGGGCTGATGGAGCTGCCAGTTGCTGTAATCCTTCCGATGCCTGGAGTTCCAGTTGGCCACTGTGTTGGATTAGCCCGGGATGTACTCCACTACTAAAGAGAGCTGATGGGTTTGACAATAGTGCCAGAAGTCCTTGACAATCTCCACTAACAATGTGGACCTCATGCCCCCCAGCATGTTGATGTATCTCACTGCTGAGATGTTGTCCATCTGAAGGAGTATGCAACACAACACCGATTTGGGTGAAAATGTCCAAATTGCGAAGGACACCGCCAACGGTTCCAACCAATTGATGTGAAGGGAAAATTCCTGAAGAGACCATCTGTCTACCGTGGATACCTCCCCGTTAACAAGCCCCCCAGCCTCAACAGCTGGCATCGGACTCTATCACTATTTCAGGAAGGGATCCGAAGACTCTGCCGTTCCAGGCATCCATGTGTACCAACCACCAATGTAGTTTGTCTCTCACTGCGTCCTTCAGTAGAGCTGGTCAGTGTAAGACAAACACTTCTGAAGGTGACAAATCTTCAGGCGTTGGAGAGCCAAATAATGATGGGGGCTGGAATTATGGCTTTAATCAATGATGCCAGAGGGCCGACAAGGCAGGCGATATTCTGAAGAGATACCATCTGCTTGGCAAAGGTTGACTGAATTTCCTTATTCAAGTTGCGCAATTTGGATTTGGGTAGTTTGCGTTTTGCCACATGGAAGTCTATCACAAACCCCAGAAATTCCATTGACTGGGAGGGGCCGAGAACTGACTTGGGCCTGTTGATGATGAAGCCCAAATCCTGAAGAAGTGAACCGTTACCTGTAAATGTAGGACGGCTAGGGACATCGACTGAGCCATGATAAGAATTTCGTTCAAGTAGATTATCAGGTGTATTCCCTGCTTCCTCAGTTGGACCAACACTGGCTTCATCAGTTTGATGAAGCACCATGGAGCCGAAGAAAGTCCAAGAGGAAGGACCAAATATTCTAGGCACATTTTCTTCCACATGAATTGCAGAAAACATTGGTGTGGCGGGTAAATGAGAATAGTAAGGTAGGCATCTTTAAGTCTAAACGGCCCAGCCAATTCCCATTCCTTAAGTAGATCTGTCAACAGTGGGATAGCCTCCATCTTGAAAAATGTGTAAGTGACAAACTGATTGAATTCCCTTAAATTTAAGAGCAATCTGTATCCGCCTCCCCTCTCCTGCACCAGAAAGACATTGCTGCAGAGACCCATGGGGCTTGAGTCGCACTATGCTACCGCATCTTTACCCAGCAAGTCCTCTATTTCTGCATTTATACAAGAGTTGTCTTGTTGGGAAAAATTTAACTGATGGGGAGGGGATTCTTGATATGGAGTGTGATAGAACTCTATCTGAAAGCCCTGAATCGTCTGTAGGATCCATGCATCAAGAGTGATGGTCCTCCATCAGGGAAGGAAGTATTGGACCCGATCCCCCAAAGGTGAGGAGACCGAATGAATTATCTTTACCTGATGGGACTAACTCTAGAATTCCACTCTATGACCTCTTAAGTAAAAAGGACAGCGGGAGAACCTCTGCCTGGTGGGGTAGAAAGTGCCACTTCTGGTAGTGTTGTGCCAGTCAACTTTACCACAGCCTTGGCTACCTCATGGGGGCCTTGGTGATAATACTGGCCTGGCAAGCTGCCCCCTCTCACCCAGCCCTGCCGAAAAGGCCCGCTTGGACAACACTCTAGATTTTAGACTGTGCTTTGTGAATATATGTTAAAGTACCCACGTATTTTGAGACATTATTGACAAATCTGGCCCCAAATAGGAGGCCTTTGGCTAAGGGGCCTGCTTCCGCGAAGGTGAGTTCCGTCAGGTTGGAGTCCATCCTAATGAGTAGCAATTTGCCCTTTTGCATGGAAACAGTGCAGTTGGCATTTCTTAAGAAACAAATGGCTCATTGTGTCCAGCCCACCAGCCCACCAGAATATCTGGGTGCACCTGGGTACCCATGTCTTTGGCCACTAAGGCCATCTCTAATATTTTTGCTAAGGGTCCTACCATGTCCAATAATTTATCTTGGCAACAGTCGATACCCTTCTTTGGCAAATTTTTTCAGGAACGGCAACATATTGGGATCAATATCCGGGGTCTCCACCACCCTATCTGTTTGTCGGGGTGAGGGCACTCAGTCCGCAGGCAATTGCACACTTTTTTATCAAAGCTTCCGTGGAGGTTTTCGTGCAGGTATTCTGCCAAATCAAGGGTGGGAGCCCAATCGGATGACCGCAGGTGTATAGTTTTTGGGGATTTAAAGTCAAAAAGGTTCCCGACCTGTAAAACTGGATTGAAAGACTTGGTTCCTTTTAGGCGGGGAGGTGTGGTATGAAGAGTCAGTGTACGTGTCCGTATCCATTATACTCTTTTATTGCCCACTGGATAAGGTAGACAGAACAGAATATCCATGGTCCCCTAATGGGGTTTGAGGCACGGTAGCTAATGCATGGGTATTAGGTCATGTGGAAGTCAGACTGTTGGACAGATGCATCAAGGGCATCCACCAACTTGTCTTACAGATCGGGTCCCTGCTGCTCCTCGTAGTAGCCATACTCCTTAAAAGGAGCCCAGTCCTCCATCTTGAGGGAAAATAACTACCACAGACAAACCAAATATATCCAAGCGGATTTATTCAGAGGCGGGGTCTACCCTCAGTGCACCAGAATGATTAAACTCAGTCCCTGTGACCCCTCAGAAAAGCTGTCCACTCAATTATTACAAACCATGGGCCTTATTTATGAAGCACTTGCGCCGCCGGTGCGCCACTTTTAAAATGGGAAAAAGTGACGCACCGGCGGCGCAAGGCCTTCATAAATAAGGCCCCATATCTATAGGGCGGCAGGAGCCAACAATATATGAACTTGCACTCAGTTCCCAGGCCAACTCTAGTTATTGCAGCCTGAGCTAGGCGTCAGCACAACTCTGCCATGGTTAAATTGGCACAGAGCTGCAACCAGCATTCAAAACCCTGATTGAGAAGGTAAGCGGTAAGGAAAACTGGCATGGAGCCTAAAAGAAGCCCAAATATAGCCCAATGGGGATGGCTCCATGCAACAACTACTGTGGGCCCGATGAAGGAAGGCTCTGTGTTGAGGATATACATGCAGCAGCTCACCACAACAAAAATAAGTGAGAGCGCCCTTGTGGCGAAGGAGCGCTGAAGAGAGTGCTGTGGGAAAAAGAGGACTCGCTAACCAGTGACGGCGATGGCGAGGGCAGCGAGTGGAATTCATCCAATCTAGTGAGGCAATCAATCCTGAAACGAGGCACAAGCAGTATGTGATATAAACAACAGTGCATTCAGAAACAAGTACAGCATAAATGCAGAGAAAAATAAGGCAATTAACTCGCATGCGAGCAGCAAAGAAAGAGGCTCGCGAGATGTGGTTAATGTGACTCATATGGACAGAAGAGCTGTGATTGGCGGTTACACAGCATGGCATCATTGGAAAAGTAGTTTGTTTTATGTTTTAAACGTTTTTATTGACTGCTGAGAAATACAGTAATCTGAAGCCTCCGGTCCTGTAATAGAATTATCAATATGATTCAAAACCATGAGGAAAAACAAGCATAACTTGATGCCCAAGACAGATCTGGAGCCAATGTATGCATGTATGTATGTGATGGTATATGCTAGGTCTGGACAGATCGTTAATTACGCCACAGTTATTGGAGTAATTTTGGTAATTTTGCTTCTCTCTTTGACACAGAATTAGCGCATTTAGAGAGCGTGTCCAGCAGCACATGTTCATTATTCAAGTTCAGCTGCATTTAGTCACTCTTTCTTGGAACAAAACACATCCTTGCATCCATTTTGGACATGAGGGTGCATTTTTGCAATTAGAATTCTTTTTTATTTTAAAACGTTTTATATAGCACTGGCTAGACCCAGTGGTACCAGAGCGCTTTACAAGAGAAGCTAATATATAAGAAACATGGCAAACAAGTAGATGAACGATAATGAAACATCATGTGTGATTGCTAATCAGAATAGATATACATAATATACATAATACATAGCAAACATGGCAAACAAGTTTGTAGAACCCCGGAGCTCTCTCCAGGAGCTTCGGGTTTCAGGATAACCAAAACAGGCGAAATCCTCGAAATAACCCCTGCCATCCACCCAAGCACACACGGAATCTTGCAGAAGCTAATAGCTGGTAACGAGTTGAACATTGCGGTGAAGTCAAGGAGGCAGGAAAGCGGAACACCATCGGGACAATCGCGAAGGACGGGGGCTGAGACCTAGACCCTCCTCCATTCTGATGGCAGAGGATTGATGCCCCTTACAAATCTGTGCCCAGCTGATGTCTTAACTCTTTTTGAAGGAAGAAGTTTGTGAGTGAACCGGAGTACAGCCTGTCCGCATCGGGGCTGCCGACACCAGAGACGGCAAAAGATCTATGCCGGAGGAATATCCTGCCCTGGCTGAAGGGTTAGGGCTGCGAGCGAGCGGAGAGCCCACCGGATTACGAAAGTTCAGAATGCCACAAACGATGTCCCCAGGCACCCGACTCACCATGCAAGAGCACCCCGCACCTAGGATCGATTAAGGAGGCAGTGAGCAAGTGGAGGAATCTAAGCATGGGCGAATTTTGCGAATCGCAATCTGCAAATTTGCAGATTTGCGAATTCGCAACCTGCAAAATTTGCGAATTCGCGTGAATTTGGCGATTTTTTTATTTTTGCGTGTTCGCGGGTGTTTGCGGGGCGCTTTGCGTGTTCGCAAAGGCGCTTTGCGCTTTCGCTGTTTTTTTTTTGCCTGGTTAATCACTGCCACCCTCTCGTTTTTTTGCCCATCTGCCCTCTATACCACTCGTTTCTGTGCCCTTCTGCCCTCTGCCCCTCTCACTTTTTGTCCCCTTCTGTCCTCTGTCCCACTTTTGTGCCCTTCTGCCCTCAGCCCCACTTAGAATGGCGCCAGCAAGCTGCCAGTGCCATTCTAAAATAGCTACAAATAGCTTCAACAGGAAGCACTAATAGATAAATTAAAGCAGGTGCTCCAGTTGAAGGTCAAATTAAGTTACACAATCATTAATCACCCCAGGTTTGGGGTGATTAATGATTGTGTAACTGAATTTGAGCAGCACCTGCTTTACTTTATCTATTAGAGCTTCCTGTTGAAGCTGACTTTTGTAACTATTTTAGAATGGCTCTGGCAGCTTGCCGGCACCATTTTAAAAGAGTTACAAAAGTCAGCTTGAACTTTTGACTCAATCCGTTCCACTCGCTGATTTTGCGGGAAATTCGTGGATCTCGCAGATTGCGAATTTACCGAAAATCCACAAAATCCGCGAGCGGAACGGATTTTCCGCCCATGCCTAGAGGAATCCCAGCAACCGGCACAGAGAAAATCCACATGGGCTGAAAGTAAAGAGGCACAATGATTACGGGTATGTAATCCAACGCCCCTTTTCCACCTCAACAAGCCAAATCATCAAGAAGTTGCTCAAAGGAAAGGGAAGTGAAAACGAAAGTAGCTTAGCCTCGGCGTGCCTGACCTTAAAATGGCGGCCGCCGAGGACATGCAGCAAAGTGGACGAATTTAGCAGCCCTCCCCCCTCAATGATGTAACTGCATGTCCCAATCGGCATGACCTACAGCAAGAAATACGAAGTAGAAAATTGCCCGAACTTGAGATAACTAAAGAGCTTAGCCCCGGGACGCCTGAACTTCATATGCGGCCGCCGAGCACATCCAGCAAAGTGAAAAATCATAGCAACCTCCCCCCCCCCTTAATGATGAATATGAATCTCCAATCTGCACAATTATGAATATGCTTCTCCAATCTGCACACACTGCTTCTCCAATCTGCACACACTCCAGGACAGCGGATACAGACATCATGGTTGAAGATGTTCAAAGTGAAAAAAATAAAATTCAAGTATGTGGATTAGTAGTCAAAAATGGTAGCAACAATTAAGAGAAAAGGAAAAAGGACCACTAAGGACCTCCAAGTAGCACTATATAAAGGCAAGTGAAAGAGGACTACACAACAAGAAAGAGAGAAAGGCAGAAAGTTCTCAAAGAAGTCTAGCAAAAGCAGCCGCCATCTTGAAATACTTTCAAGGCAACAAAAAGAAAATCATTATCTAACCAAACAAGGAGATTACTGGATCTTTTATTACAGTTAATAATTAATTAACAACTTTTTCTGTTCTATTACAACTCCCCCGGCTACTAAATTATCATGACGAACAATTACTTAGAGCCAGGAAGCATGAACGCCCACATCATAAAGTACCCCACCAAAATGTCCAAGAATGCATCTAAAAAATTCAAGCATAACCTACTGAGGAAAAACCCTGACATGCTGATATCAGACCCTACGCGCAACACAGCGAACACAATTAAAGGCATTATCATAAACGACATGATATTCTTTACAAGAAGAACGGCTATATGGTGCTTTGCCATTACTAATGCGCTCAACATAAAAGTAATAAACAATATACCTCATGGCTTAAAAATTATGACCAACTCATCACCTAGATGCAGAGCAGACCTCTGCATAACTTTATACAAGACAGGAATAGTTCTGATTCAAGCCTCTAACATCGAACTAGAAGAATTTGGTAACATATTCCCAACGTCAAAAAGGCAAACAGACTACACAAGACCGGAACAACACCTGAGTCAACTAGAAGTCAATACAGACCACGGGGACATTACTAACACAGACATCACAATAGTTAGAGAATCATGCGGAATTGGAAGTGAGTCGTTCGAAGAGGAAAATAACAGAAGAGAAATATCTACACGTCTTAAGGAAAACGAAACAGGAAATGACATAGGAGATCAAAGAGAGGAAACATCACCCCGCCTTAATCAAAGGGCTGCTACGACGATAAGGATGAGCGCTGAAGACAGATAAATATCAGACATAGAAGACTCCACTCCAGCTGTAACTCAGTCTACTCCAGCTGAAAGGCATTCGAGAACGACAAAAAATGCATCTCTCCCAAACATGGTATTAAGTGCACAAAGCTTGGACAGCACATCCAACAACACAAATAAAAGAGAATCAGTCAACCGAACCAATTTCATAAAGAAAAAGAACCCGATGAAGAGAACTGAGCAAAAAAAGAGGAAAACAAAAGGTCAATCCCGAAAAAAGCAGTGGAACACACTCAACACATCACCCCAGACCCTGAGAGAAATCAAAGTACTTCATACAAAAATGGACAAAATGGCACAAGACATGACAAGATCTTTGCATGTGATGGAAAAGTTAAATGAAGCTATAGATAGCACCCACAAGAAAGTTGAGCACTTCATAGATCGAATGTATAACGCACAAAGAATGAATAAAGTGACTGCGATGCCATTATCAAATAGGCGTAATCGACCTGACAGGAAACGCAATGACTTAACTGAAGAAGAAACCCTATCATTACTTCAGGAGTATGAGGAAATGGAAAGCAGGATAGGGGAGGAAATCAAAACAGTCCTGATCAATACCAATAGAACATCTAGACAGAATGATAGGAAACCCAACCTTAACAACTTACAACAAATACATATAAACACCGATCCGCAAAACCTGAACTCAAACAATGTTGGGAAAACACTAAAATGTCTTCTGATCAACTGTAGATCTGCAACTAAACATGCATCAGACATAGCTGACATCATCATTAACAAGGAAATTGATATGACAATCCTCACGGAAACATGGCTATCGGAATCATCATCTCCGGTCATGGACTTACTCGTGCCCCCTTTATATAACATTGTAAGACTGGATAGACCAAAAAAAAACAGGGGGCGGCTTAGCCTGCATCCACCGCTCTGACATAGAAGTTAGCCAAATACAATCGGAACCACTCAAATCCTGTGAATACCTAGGTCTAAATATAAGATCGGCTAACAACCAAAGTTGCAACTTACATGCAATTTATCACCCACCAGGTAACAATAGTTATTTCATAGAACAACTAATGGAGATCATTAAGGCAAACACTAACACCGACGCAAATAATATATTCTTAGGGGATTTTAATCTGCACTGGAACGACAACAATGACAAACAGGTCAACACTCTTAAATATTTCTTAGCCGAGCTAAACCTATCTCAAGCATGCAGACTGCCAACCCATTCGAAAGGAGCTACGTTGGAATGGATAATTTCAATCCTATCAATTGGACCATGCGACTGGTCGGATCACCATGCCATAACCTTTTGGATTCCCACATGGAAAAAAAATAAACACTCACAACCGAACAAAGTAAAAAAAATCGATACAGGACACAAGAGAACCGAACATGGAACTCCTAATAGATAGATGCGAGAAGGACCTGTACCCACAACTTGCAGAACGTGAATGATCTAACTGACCACTACACTTATTTAATAAAGGATATAGTGAATTCCACAATGACTCTGAAACTGAAAAAAGTCACAGAGAAGGACAAAAATCCATGGTTTAACGGAACACTGAATGAGGAAAGAAGGAAATTGAGACAAGCAGAGAGAAAATGGAGACAACACCCATCTTCTCCCGAACTGAAAACCCTCAGAAAAACCAGAAAAGAATACAATAAGAAGATCCTCAACTCCAAAAAAGAATTTATTAGATCGAAACTAGATCTCGCCAAAAACACACCACGGAAACTATTTGAAATATTAAAACAACAATCTAACAAGCTTGCCAAATCATCACAAGAAATCACAAAAACACATCTAAGTTGCGATGAATTCTCAACATTCTTCACCAACAAAGCCAACACGTTGGAAAGAAAGCTTAGGAGTGCAGCAGATATCCTAGACACCCAAAGACCCACAACGATCTATACCAACTCTACCAACTCAATAATTAAGGAGGACAAGACAAAAAATAAGGCCCACTGGGATACATTCAAGTTGTTGGACCAGAATAACATCACCAAAACACTACTAAACATCAAACCTAATAACCATTATAATGACCCTCTCCCATCAAAATTCATGAAAGAAGTCAGCCACATCCTGATTCCTATATGGACAAAAATTATTAACGCCTCTCTCTCACAAGGGATACTTCCGGAATGCCTAAAAACTGGACAAGTAGTCCCCATTATCAAAAAAACGACTGCGAACCCAGCTGATCCGAACAACTTTCGCCCAGTGACCAACATCCCTATTCTTGCCAAACTAATAGAGAAATGTGTACAAAAACAACTTAGCGAACCCATAGACAAGTTCTCCCTATTGGATGAATGGCAATCGGGTTTCAGAACAGGTCACAGCACGGAAACAGCAATTCTACATATAGTCGATGATGCTCTACAGGCCCTAGACCAAAATAGATCATGTCTACTCATCCTCCTAGACCTATCTTCTGCATTTGACACGGTAAACCATGCAAAATTGCTGAACAGACTCTAGGACAGGATAGGAATATCGGGACATGTCCTGAAATGGTTTGATTCCTTCCTCAAAAATAGAACGCAAAGATTCCTGATCACCAAAAACTGTTGCCTTCATGTCCTAACACAATCAGAGTTCCCCAAGGATCTGCATTATCTCCTTCATTATTTAACCTGTATATCGAACCGCTTACGGAAATTCTTCGAAATTCAAAAATAGCCTTTCATATGTACGCAGATGACACACAGCTATACATTAAAATTGCATCTCTGGAAGACATCAAGCTAATGAACGATGCTTTACACACAACATTATAATGGTTAACAAGCAATCATCTGAAGCTAAACACCCAGAAAACAAAATTCCTACTAATCTCACCACTTAAGAACCACACAGAATCCAAGGAATGGTCTAAAATGATCACGGCACTTAACTGCACCCCTACCTTAGTCGAGTCGACAAAATCGCTAGGAATCACACTCGATGAGAACCTTGATATGAAAGCTCATATCAAAGCAATGGCTAAAAGCGCCCGTTTTCATTCGAACTACATTAGAAAAATGAAACCTTACATTTCTCAGGCGGATCTTAAACTAGCAATCCAATCTTTGGTAATCTCGAGGATTGAATATAGCTGCACTACTTTATCAGGACTACCCAAAATCACCACAGCTTCACTAAAAGCATGCCTCAACGAAGCCGCAAAAATGATCACCGGGTCGAGAAAGTGTGACCATATCTCTCCTCGCTTGAAAGCATTAAACTGGTTACCGTACGAAGCCAGAATTCAACTAAAAATGGCATGTATCACTCACAAAGCGCTTGACTACAATACACCTAGATACCTGGCCCAGAAAGTTGAACTATCTGGAGGAACCAGACCAGCTAGGAGTGCCAAGGAGTTAGTGCTGAGACCACCCATCTTCCGGAAGAAGAAAACCTATGATAGAGCGTTCTCAGGAGCAGCACCCAGAATCTGGAACTCTCTCGCTCCAAACATTAGAAAAATAACAAATACAGAGTCATTCAAGAGGGAATTGAACATTTTTCTAATGAGCAAATACCACCCATAGGCGAGACTATTAGTTTTAAGCTAGGGTAACTGTTTAATCTGTTATTGATTGGTACTTTCGACGTTATTTAACCAGTTATAGTTGTATTTTACAAAACTGTATCCGTTGAACTTTGCATGACTGTATCAATTCTACCTCATGCAATGTAAAGCGCTCTGATATCCAAGGGTCGTGTTCGCGCTATACAAAACTCACTAAATAAATAAAATAAATAATAAAATAGATATTCAGGTGCCCGAGCTATACATTTCAAGTAATTAGGTTTATGATGTTCAAGAAATGAACAAGTATAACAAGGTGATTGATGATCAGGTGCAGGACAAAAGTTAGGAACTCCAATAATGATATTGGTCAAACATGCCATACAAATAGATAAGAGATCACAAAAACACCATGAGAAAAATAAAAATCAAATAGATAAACATGGGGAAGAGTTATACAAGTAATTGGGTAGATGATGTTCAGGCAAATGTACAAATATTATTGAACTAGTGTAACTTGGACACAAGATTAGGATCCCCAGTAATAGTTGAGGAGATGGGTTTTGAAATAGGAGGGGTTATAGCGCAGGTTTTTTGGGAGGGCATTCCAGATAATGGGGGCATTGCCAGAGAAGGAGTGTGATTGTGTGGCCTTCTTTTTATGCAGTGGAGGGATTAGGAGGAGGGTGTTGGTGCTTCTCAGAGGTTGTGAGGTACCCGCAATGAGGAGTTTGTTAGCTAGGTACTGCAGAGTGTTTTGGTGGAGGACTTTATGAATAATGCAGGTGGTTTTGTAGGCAGATCTGCCTTAATACGGAGCCATTTAAGAGATTTGAGAGCCGGGGATACATGATCGAAGCGTTTGCAGTCAGTGATGAGCATGGCTGCAAGGTTGAGCACAGCTTTGATTGGAGCGAGGTGGACCTCGGGGATTCCAATGAGGTTGGCGTTACCATAGTCAATACATGAAAAAACAAGTGACTGAACTACAAGTTTAAAGTCATCAGTGGGTGTGAAGGGTTTGATTTTCTTGAGGTGACGTACAGTGAATACAGCTTATTTAGCAGAGTTTTTGATGTGGACGATAGGGAGTTGTTGATAGAAATACCAAGAGAATTAATGGAGTTGGACAGGGTGAGTGAGCAATTGAGTGTGTTAAGATCAGAGATCCATGATTGAATGGGGAGAGGGTTATTTTTGGGGGAGAAGAGAATGATTTTGGTTTAATAAATATCACAAAATGAAGAATTACACTTTTTGCTAAATCTAAGTGTAATTTTGTGGAATTCTGAGGTAACAGCGTGTGATTGTACTACATGGAATTACACAAGTTGGCCAACTCCTAGTATTTACAGAGGGATAACCTAGCTACAAAGCAGTGCAGTGTTGTACAAGGGGGGGGGGGGCATGAGATTTCTGTATAGTGGCGATTTTTCTACATCAGCAGACTAATAGTGGGTGAGTTTGGTGACCATGTAAAACCTACGTTGACACAGATGGCAGGGAGATTGGCAGAACTGACCCACGGCAATTACTAGCACTCAATCATCTATATCTAGGTACATGTTATAGCACTCTCTATTCTACCAATAGATTTCCTGACTGCCTTCTTCATCTCAGTGTTTCGGAGACTATAGATCATTGGATTCACCATGGGAGTCAAGATGGTGTAAACCACTGACACAAACCTATCGACGTAGAATGAGTTATTGGTTGTGGGCCGGAAATAGGTGAAGAGTAGAGATGCATAGAAGATAATAACCACTGTCAGGTGAGAGGCACAGGTGGAGAAGGCTTTAGATCGGCCCTCAGAGGACTTGATCTTCATGATGGTGGTGATAATGAATGTGTATGAGACAGTCATAGTGAGAAGCGCCCCAGAAGCAAGGAAACCACCCAGCGTAAAGATGACCAGAATGTTGATGAATGTGTCAGAGCACGAAAGCTTCAGCAGAGGGGGGATGTCACAGAAAAAGTGCTGGATCTCTTTGGAGCTGCAAAACGAGAGCCTGCTCATCAAAATCACATGCACAGCAGAGTAAATGTGTCCAGCGGCCCACAAGCCAGCAGCCAACCAGAAGCAGGCACGCTGGTCCATGATGCTGCTGTAATGCAGAGGGTGACAGATGGCAACATAGCGGTCATATGCCATAGCCGCTAATAAGAGGCACTCAACAGTTATCAGGCCAGCAAAGAAATAGAGCTGGATCATGCAGCTAGAGAAGGAGATGGTCCTCTTCTCAGCTAGAAGGTCTACCAGCATCTTAGGGACAGTGACAGTGGAGAAGCAGGAGTCTAGGAAAGACAGGTTGGAGATGAAGTAGTACATAGCGGTGTGAAGATTGACATCTAGGTGTATTACGGTGATGATGAGGATGTTCGCAGCCAGAGTGGTCATGTAGATCAGGAGGAACATCATAAAAAAGAAACACTCCACCTCAGGAATGGATGACAGGCCCAACAGGATGAATTCAGTCACCAGAGTTTGGTTGACTCTGTCCATAGTCTCCTGGGCTGGTGTCTAAAAAGGAATATTATATTATATTATTATTGATAGAAAACCATTAACATGAAATAAAACAGTCTTGATAGGCATCGGCATAGATACTGTATTGCCAGTCCTAACAAAAATAAAAATAGATTGGAATAGATAGATAGATAGATAGATAGATAGATAGATAGATAGATAGATAGATAGATTGATTGATAGATAGATAGATAGATAGATAGATAGATAGATAGATAGATAGATAGATAGATAGATTGATAGATAGATAGATAGATTGATAGATAGATAGATAGATAGATAGATAGATAGATAGATAGATAGATAGATAGATAGATAGATAGATAGATAGATAGATAGATAGATAGATAGATAGATAGATAGATAGATAGATAGATAGATAGATAGATAGATAGATAGATAGATAGATAGATAGATAGATAGATAGATAGATAGATAGATAGATAGATAGATAGATAGATAGATAGATAGATAGATAGATAGATAGATAGATAGATAGATAGATATATTAACTGAAATAACAAAGGTTAAAGTGACATTAGAGTTCAGTGAAAATGTCACCTAAAAATCACTGAAATGCACAAGTTAACTGAAGTAAAAATGAGTTGTGTCCCCACCATGTACAGTCTCATAGGTGATGTTATCAATTATATATAACAACATTTTATGAGTGATTTTATATACGAGGTCCCAAGCAGTGTGTGACAAGGATGTGTCTTATAAATTTCAGTTTTTTTTGTTGAATATGGTATTTTTAAGTGACTATTACATAATTTTAACCTCTGGATTTTATTATATATGGTTTTTATTAGTTTTGAGAAGGTAACATCAGTGACTTTTGTGTGACTATTCACTTGACATTTGACAGTATAAAATAGCAATACATTTGAATGGCATAGGCGGGGTACAGGGAAACACTAATCTGGAAAGCATTAAAGTCCATTCTGTTGGCTGGTACGCTGATTCACTCGGCGCAGCACAGCTATACACAGTCAAGTGTGAGTAGGATACCCGAAGAGAGAATCAGCCATTGCTTCTCAAAGCCATTTTTCCATTGAGTCACATACATTTCCAAGTGAATTGGACTTGAAAAAGAGGAACAACATAGAGAAAAAGGAGAGAAAAAGAAGAAATTAAAGCAGAAGAGAAAAGGAACAAATGATCTCTTTGTGGAGCCACCAACTTGGGTGAGTTTGTCAGTCTGATGTATCAATGGGTAGCATGTGTGTGGTTGCAAGGCCGTGGTAGGTCATGTTATTGGATGTACCGGGGCAGGGGGAGGGGGGATAAGGCAAAAGGATAGCAGCGGTGTGAGAGGTGAGGCAGGCAGGGTATGGGTGGAGAAATATACGCTAGAAGGCAGTGGTATCTAGGAGTCACGAGTTGGTGTGCTCGCATGTCGGTGTAAGTCTCAGGCATCCCAGGAAGTTAAGTGTCCTGTGCCTGTGAGCAGATCTACGAGGAAAGAGGTGTTGAGGACAATTTAGTCTCAATCACAAATAAGTAGTCCTGCCATTGTGTGAGGGTCTGTCACGGGGACGCTGTAGCTCGTGCAGCGGGCGCTACCTAGTTTGTGTGTTCCAATACCAGTGCCCTGCGGAGATCAAGTCTCCATGCAGGCACCTTAGGGCCCAGTGGCACCATCCACACCATGGTGATCTTACACTTGGCCAGGCCCAGAGCAATGTCCAGGAACTTGTTCAAGCTCTTATAAGGCGTGCTGCATCTCGTAACTCCCAGCAGAAAGTTAAGGGGCTCCACCTCTACCCCTGCGACTGCCGCCTCTGTGAGCATAGTGGCCACCTGGTCCAGAATATTTGAATAGTGGTTCAGTTCCAAACCATGTGTGTGAATGTGGCTCCTTGTCACAGCATCAAGGGCATATGTCTACGGTGGTGGCACACATGCGTGCCAACCTGTGGGGAGTTAGATCCCTGTAATGAAGATAATTAAACTGAGTGTTCAATATACTAGAATTTGTCGAGATGGTTTTGGGGTGTTTGAGGCATTGCAGCCACTATTTATCAGTAAGAGTGATAGACAATTCGGTGTCCTTGCAGCGCCGTCAGTGCGGGTGGGTAATCCAATCTGAATGAGGTGTAGATGGCAGTTACCGCCTACTGGCCACCGCCATGTGGGAGCAGTGTTTGCAACAGGCATGATGTGGTGGGTTCCACATGATCTGTATCCCATGTTTGTAAGGATTGGCACACCATCAAGGCATGTAAAGGTGTCTACCAAGTTTTCAAATTTCTGCAATTGCAAGTCTATATACAGGTCCACACAAGTCTCCAACCCACTCTCTCTCCATAGTCCTAGCTCCGGGTGCCCATGACAGGAGAATGTGTCGGGCAAGAGCTCCAGTGGTAAGCCAGAGGCATAAGGCACTGTTTGGAGTCTCTCGCATGCGTATTTAAGACGTCTATTATTGACTGAAGTATCTCAGCCCTGCCACATGGTAAAAAGCCTTTAGTGCCCGGCTGCTACTGCGCATACCATTACTTCACAAGGGTTACTACGCTTGTGATGTTACAACACGTACCATTAGTACGCAAGTTGTTACATCGCAAGCACTGTTACTACGCAAGAAAACGATCCACGTCGTTGTAAGGACATTGAGGTTGTCCCTTCACAACAACGTGCACTGCCCATCGGAGACGACGTGAGGAATGTCCCAGGAAGAGAGAGAAACCATGAGGAGAGTGAGGTAAGTGTTGTGTTTTTGTAGTGTTGGGAGTTGTGCTGGGAGTAGTGTTAGGGTTCAGGGTAGGGGTTGTGCTCCAGCCCGGACTGGCCGTTGTGGGCACCGGGCAATCCCCTGGTGCGCCGCAAGGGTGGGGGCCGATTTTGGGCCCCTGGAGGCCGTTTTTGTTACAGGGCCGTTTTTGCAGCGTTGCCCTGTAACAAAATTGGCCTTAAACCGGCCCTAGCAAAGAGTGCGGTCGCACACCTATCCCCCCTGGGGGGTGGGGGTGGCCGGCCTAGCACTTTGCCAGGGCCGGTTTTGGTTCCCAGTCCGGCCCTGGTTGTGCTGAGAGTAGTGTTGTGTTTTTGCAGTGTAGGGGGTTGTGCTGGGGGTAGAGAGTAAGGTTTTAGTGTAGAGTAGGAGTCGTGCTGGGAGTAGTATATTATGGTTCAGGGTAGTGTTGTGTTTTATGAGTGTTGAGGGGTGTCCTGGGAGTAATGTTAGGGTTCAGGGTAGTGTTGTGTTTTTGTTGTGTAGGGGGTTGTGCAGGGGGTTGTGCAGGGGGTAGTGAGTTAGGGTTTAGGGTAGAGTAGCGGTCGTGCTGGGAGTAGTGTATTATCTTATCTTATCTTAAGCGCAATTTATAGAGCGCACTGACACCTAGGCTTCATGGCGCTATTAGAGATCAGGGTAGTTTGTGTTTTTGTAGTGTAGGGGGTTGTGCTGGGGGTAGTGAGTTAGGGTTTTGGGTATAGTAGTGGTGTGTAGTGGTGTGTAGTGTTAAAGGTTTAAGTGTAGTGTCGACTTGTATGTGTAATGTAGGGCATGTACGCATACTAGTGGTTTGTGAAATAATGGTCTGCTCATTAAAATACATTTGCTATATTTTAAATGCTTTTGCGAAGTAATGGTTACCAAAGTAATATTATGCATACTAATGCCATTTGCGATTTAATACCATTGCTCTAAAAGCATGTGTACTAATGGCATGCTAAGTACCGTCATACATTCCTGCCACATAGGTATATTAACGCGTTGTCTATGTACAATGATGCTATGTGCCATCGTCGATCAACCTGTAGGCCCCAATCAGTGACCCGTTGTCGCATTTTGCATGCCAATGGCTCCATCGCCAGGGCAAAAAGAATCAGTGACAGGTGGCAACCCTGGCGTGTGCCCAGCGCCATTGAGAAAAACAGAGAGAAAGTGAGACCTGTTTTCACTCTGGCTTGCAGTCTGGCATATAGCAGACGTATCCATTGTGTAAAATTGGGGCCAAGACTGAACCCCTACTGTACTGCTATGATGTAAGCCGAGCTCAGAGCGTCAAAAGCCTTCTCGATATCCAAGAAGGCAACCCAGGGCTTCTCTGCCTCGCCCTGTACCCAGTCCAGCAGGGCAAACAGCTGGTGCAGATTTAAACCAGTATTGCGGCCTGGAATAAAGCCATTTTGGTCCTCATGGAAAAGTAGTGGAATAGCAGTGATCAACCTATTCGCCAGCAGTTTCCCAAGGAACTTATAGTCGAAATTCAACATTGACAGGGAGCAATAGGAGATCATTTGGGGAAGTTCGCAGCCCGGATTCAGCAGAATCACTAGTGTCACCTCTCTTAAAATGGGAGGCAACGCAGCTGTTTTGAAGGCTTCGGCGTGCACCTTTGCCAGCCTAGGTGCTAGTTGCGTGGAATAGGTGGAATAAAATTCTGATGGCCACCTATCTGTCCCCGGTGTCTTCCCCTCTGCTGTCAGCTGTCCAATTGCATCGTGATATCATCAAGCACGGTGGGTTCCTCTGAGGAGGCATAGTGCGATGGTTGAATTTGTGGGGGTAGCTCCCCGTAAGGAAGACCAGAATAGTAGTGGGGTCCTGTATGGCCACTGTATACAAAGTCATATAATATTTGTAAAATGATTGGTTAATGGCCTCCTGCTTGTTCACTAGAGTCCCGGTAGACGGGTATATGGCGTTGATAGGGGGTTGAGTAGTCTCTGTACGCAATAGCCACGTGAGAATTTTGCTGCCTTATCGCCCTCCTTGTGTCTGTGTGCCAGTTAGGTCTCATAACCTAAGGCGCAGAGGTCATCCAACGTGTTTATATATGCCAAGCGGGCCTGGGCAAGTGAGGGGCCAATCTAGGGGTCAGTGGGAATGCGCTTCTCGCAGCTCTGTATCGCGAACTCGTAAGTGCGAAGCACAGTAGACAGCGCTTTCTGGGAGCCGGATGTGGTCTTGATGATGTGCCCTCAATGGACAGCCTTGAAGGCATCCCACTCCACTCCTGCTGATAAGGCCGTTCCTTAATTCACCGCAAAATAGGATTCAATGGATTCCAGAAGGGTGGCCCGGTTGGATGAGTCGGCGATCCATGTCAAGGTCCCCAACCAATAAAACCATCACCCCAGTACATGGGGGCCGTGGGATCTGTAAACAAGGATGGTGTGAGTGTTTGGAGGAAGGTGGGCCGGCCCGAATTCGGGGCATAGAGAGAATACAGCACTAAGGGGCTCCCCATTCAGGTGGCCCTACATGGTGACAAAATGGCCTTGTGTGTCCACTCTGGAGTGTGTGATTTGCAGTGGGGTCCCTGGTGCAAACGATATAATCGCTCCCTGAGCATGTATACCCAGGATTATGCCCCTCCAGCGTTTGCGGAGCAATGCAAGTGTTTTTGTGGTGAGACGGGTCTCCTGTAGCAGCGCAAATGTGATCCCATGGCTGCGCATGTATCTGTATACTTTGTGTTGCTTAGCACATCCTGCCAGCCCTCTCAGATTCCAGGTCAGTAGTGAGTAGTCCCCAGTCGCCATCTACTTGGTTGAAGTGTGAAAACGTAGTGTGTAGCAGACCACTGGCTGATAGACCCCACCCTCCCCTGTGTACCACTGCCCCCGCATCAGGAGGGTCAGGCATGGCCAATCCACGAGCCCCACTGTGTGCAAGCAAACCAAAAGATCAACATAATAATCAGAAAGTCCCAACATCCCACCTCAGGCCTGTTTGCCAACGGGCAATAGGTCATTTGCACTAAAATGCGGAGCATGCAAGTCACTAAATATAACATATAACAAAATAAAAACAAATGATTTGCTGTATCAGCTACTTATCGCTCGTTGATGCGGGTGCAACATAATAGTTGTGCAGTGTCTTGCCGCCTCCCATGAATCAGTCTGGCCACCAGCAAGCATGTGCAGGCCATCCTGCTGCTACAGTTAAGGGTACCTCAGAGTCCGCAAATGTCAACCCAGTATGTTAGCAGTTTGTGGAGTGAGGCAATCCCCTAATAACGCCTCAAGCTGTGAGGCCGCGATGAGCCGCGTCTGGTCCAAGGTTATATCAGCGTCCGAGTCTGGACTAGGAGAGGAAGCAGGGGATCCCATGTGTTCCCACATCCTGATTGATTGTGCCCATTCCTGGCCCTCTTGCTCTTTAATTAAACGGCGTAGCGAGCCTTTGCCTCAGCCGTTACATGGTGCAAATAATGTCAGGAGTGAGAGAGGTCAGACAATAGTGTGGGGGCATGGGCGTCTGCAGCAATTTTTCCAGAGGGAGGCTAACCTGCCAAATGAAGGGGCCTGGCTAATGTTAATCAATAGGGGCAAATGGCCGGCAATCAGAATCGGGTAATGCTCAGGCCAAGCTGAGAAAAACAAGCATTGGCATAGCCAATAGGTCTCACCTTTGGGACCTTATAAGTATTTAGTTATGCAGCATGTCCCAAAGGCGAGATCTATTGGCTATGCCAATGCTTGTTGTTATATCTGGGAATGTTGAGAGGCTAGGGGACTGGGGCTCAATGTCGGGTTGGGAGCACAGCACTGACTTACTCAATTTGAATGCGTAGGTTATACAACTGGAGGCGTGAAATGAAAGGTTCACTACCAGGAATAACAGGAAGGTAGACAGTTAGGCTGGTTAGAAAGGTAAGGAGGGGTAGAGGCGGGCATGGTGGTGAGGGGAGAAACAGATGCATGCTAGGAGAGCGCTGTGAGGGAGGGAGGCAAAATGGGTAAAGGCACTTAAAGATGGGTCGGGTAAAGACCGCAGTGATGCAAATAGAAGGGTAGCGAGGGGTGAAGGGTGGACAAAGAAGTGAGGTGTAGAAGAAAAAGATTCAGGAGCAGAGATAGGTAAATCAACGATGGAGAGGGGTGAAAAACGCAGTCATATATCTGAGGAAGAGGGAATAATAAAGACTGAGGTAGACAGGGGAGGTAGAGGGGTGCATTGATATAAAGGAAGTGAAGAGATGTATCAGAGAGATGTTACTGAAGAGGAAAAGAAGTCGAGGTATTGAGAAAGGAGTAAGGTACTAAAAGAAGTAAGGGGTGAACAGAGGTATAACAAGTGGAAATGGAGAGAACACGTAGAAGATGAATCGCAGGGTAAAGTGAGCAATCAGGCAGTGAGTGTGAGGAGTGTGATACTGAGGGATATGTGGCAGTGAGCGTGAGATGTGGGGTACAGAGGGATAGAAGGCACTAAAACAAATGGTCGGGACGTCTTGCCAGACATTGTAGGGTGCATACTGGCAGATAGATATATTATTGACATGAGACTGCGTACCTTTTAGTGGGATCTGAAATCCGGGCTATGCTGCAACCTCAATTTTTGACTTGGGAGGATAATGTATTGACACCCCCCCCCCCCGAACTTCATTCGGAAGACCCCTTGCTTTCAGGCTACACAGTGTTAAAAGGAGGTGATGGTGTCCAGACTTAGTTTGCCACTTCCCCTTAGGATGCAACCTGCACTTTCACCTATGGCTGATTAAGGAAAGGACTGCACGAACCAGAATGCCATTGAGCATGATTTTGAAGGGGTGGGTGTATTTCCGCACCACCTCTAGCTGTGGTGTTGTCAAGTGGCACTCAAGGCAGAACCTGTTCCATTTCATGGCCTTAGGGAGAAAAACCCACTCATGGCACAAACAACACTGCTCCTTGTCCGATTGTCTCGGCAGTGCATACCCAACCAGCTAAACTGCCTCATTGGTTCAGGGTGGGATATATGCTTTAGCAGCTCAAACTGGCCATTTTCACATTGTATGTGATAATCAGCCACAGATAGAATGACAATGTGCAAGAGGGGCTGCGAGGAGGCGTGCAAGGCACTCCATCAGGGAGTTGAGGCCTCTGGCAGGGAACAGCTCTGCTCACTGCAGGGCCCAGAAATACTGACAAAAGGCATCCGTAAAAGCATGGGTGTCCGCAGGGGGTCAAGGAGGGGTGCTCCGGGGGGGCAAGTGCCCCCCATTTCCCCTCTTGCCGATGCCCATGTGTGGGTGGTTCATGCGCCAGGCCCTGTTGGTCAAACCAGGCACAAGCCCCCTCAGGCGTGTTGCAGAAGACTGTGCCCTCTTTGTGTCAGATGCGAAGTCGCACCAAGTATTGGAGGGAGTATTGAACCTCGTGGCCCCTAAAGCATTTCTTGACCTCCAGGTATGAGAAGCGGTGGCATTGCACAGCCAAAGAATAGTCTGGGTAGATGTGAACTGTGGTGTTGTTGACTTGCCAAGTGCCCCTGGCACGGGTGACTTGCAGTACGTGATCCCTGTCACGGTAGTTAGAAAATCTTGCCACTACTGGTCTGGGGAAGGCACCGAGGCGGGGTGGGGCCCCCGGTACGCTACGCGTTTGCTCAATGGAGAAGAACTGCGACATCTTACCATGTTGGACATATCGCGCTAACCAGTCTTTGAGATAGAATTCCATATTGGGGCCCTCTGCCTGTTCAGAAAGGCCAACGCGGTGCATGTTGTTGCAGCACAAGCTCCCTTCCTGATCCTCCACTCGTGCCCTCTGGAGGTCCACCTCTTGCTGGCGAGATTACAGTTGGGTGTTTATTGCATTTACTGTTGGTCTAACTATGCCAATGCAGACTCAGACTTGTCCCTTCAGTTTCTTCTGGTTCTCCCGCAGGTTTGCCATGTCAATGCTGAGAGAGTTAATCTTCGTCCCCAGGGTGGTTTTAATATCAAGTATTGCCACCAGTAGCGGAGCGGTGCAAATGATCATTGCGGTCTTCCTAAGCTGAGGGCCCCAGATGGTCTGCACTCCTAGTGACCGGGGGTGTTGTCTCCACTTTCGGGGGCTGTGACTGGGACTTCTCCACCCCGGGCTTGCCCATTGCGCCGTCTGCAGGGGCCGACAGGCCGGTTGTTGATCTATCCCTCTCCCAGGGGGTCTGGGACTGTCAAAGTTTGTGAGATGATGAACCTGTTTGGCTTAGAGGTGGAACGATAGGATAGGCAGTGAAGACGACACAGACAGCTGGACCAGGAATATGCGCCCTTTCGGACCTCGGCTGCTCGCAACACGAGCCTCCCCAACAGCAGACGTCGTTCTTAATGGAGTCTCGGGATTCTTCACACCATGTGGTGCCAGCAGGAGGCCTAGACTGAGAAGTTCTATCAAGTGGAAGCATGTTGACCCTTCTCACCGGCACCTCATATTACCCCACACAGTCTGCTGTCATGGTGCAGGCTGGTCGTTGTGTTGGGTGCCCTGTGTTCCCCTGCGGGGTGTGAGAAATCAGCGGATAACAGGAGGGTGCACAGCCCTCACAGGTGCCCTTGCATGCATTCAGGTGCTTGGAGGAGCCCTGTCCCAGTTCACTTCTCCCAGCCTGGAGTCAATGTAGGGGCAGGGGACTCAGGTGTTCACTAACAGTGTGTACGCGGGGGCCTCAGCAGGCTTTCAGGCGCATGTCAGCCCAGGAGTCCCTCCCACCCTTGGGCGTGTCACCACAGGCACCGGTTCCAGCATCAATCAGGAGCACGCTGCTGCCCAAAGACTCAAAATGGCATCTCTAGCCTTATGGCCCACTTCGGGTCGGGGAGCGCAATATCACGATCCAGTCCCTGGTGTCAAGCTGGCTCGAGGAGTAGAAATGAGGACGCTCACCCACCGGCTGGGCTCGTGTGCTGGCCGATCGGTCAATGACCTCCACCTGGGAGCTCCGGGCTTCAAGTGTTCCTTGCTCGCGCAGACAGGAGCCAGGGCCTGCAGCATCCAACAGCACAAATATCAGCGGGAAACGGTGCGGTGAGCCTTCCGTCTCCGCTCCCATGCAGGATGGAGGGCTATGCGAGGAGGAAACAGGATTTTTCTCGGCAGGTGCAGGGTGGAGCTCAGAGCTCTGAGACCGCTCTCGTCGCTATCATGGCCACGCCCCCCTTAACCTCTAGATTTTACACTGAATTGTTAAGGATTTACAAGCCCCTTGCACCAATTGTGCGTCACTTTTTACCATGTTAAAAGTGATGCAAAAGTGGCACGAGGGGCTTGTTAATCTGCCTGTGGGTTCCCTGCAGGCCCCACAATACTTTAATTTGTAGTGGGTGGTGCCCCTGCCCTACTTAGAGCACCACAACAACTACAACTCACATCAGTTTCTAACCATCCATTCCACCAGTAGATCCACACAAGGCACAAATAGGCACCTCCCAGCCTCTCCTTACTTTTGCAAGTCCTCTGGTGTCCCTTCAAAGCCAAATACACTCTTCGTTCCCTCACACCACTAGATGAAACTAGCCTGATATCTCTTAACACAAGATGGTTATGAACAGCAAGTTCATCAGACACCTTGACATATCCAGCAAATTTCACCTTGCAAAACCAAGAAACATTACACCCAACAGGTTCATCATGCACACTTCATCATCATTACTTGACTCAGATTATCATTTCTCAATCTAGATAGACGGTCCGCAGACACATTGTTCACTCTAGGAATATACTTGACCACAAACCTTGCAATGCAACAATCCAATTACAGATACATGAAGATATGAAGTCCAAACCCTTCTTCCTAAAAACTCCTTGAAATGGCTTATCAACCAATTGTACTACAAACCAGAGACCTCACAAAAATTATTTACATTCCTTCAGCATTCAAATCTCCGTTAAGGCCTCTTTTCCATTTGTTGAATATTGTGTTTCCCCTCATGTTCAATGATCTCGATACAAACGCAATCATGACCTCACTGACATTTTAATATGTTTAAGAACCCCACCAAGAGCTTTATCACTGGCATCCGTGACAACATGACATAGGAAACCTGGTATAAAACTTTTAAAAGATTGTGCTGCTTCTATTTGATGTCCTCAAGTTAGTTTTTTACAATCTTCAGATTAAACAAATCGAGGGCCATTTATGAGAAGTCCTCTTATACTACAGTTTTGCAAAAGTCAGACTATGTGTCGCATAAAACCCTGCCATTCCTAAAAAGACTTATACATCTTTTTTTAGTGGTTTGGACTAAATTCTGAAAAACATTGATCAGTTCATCCTTTGGTTTTACCCCATCACCAGTGATGCCTAAATATAATATTTCCAGTAGACAAAAGTTGTATTTTTTAATTGAGGGAAATCCCCTTGTAATAGAAGATTCTCAGCACCTACCTAATCTTGTGAATATGTTCCTCCAAAGGGTCAAAGAAAATGAGGGCATTGTCTTCAAACAGCTTTATTACCGGTTACATTCCCCAGTAAATCAGCCATTAGTCTGTGAAAAAGATAGGCAGCAAAACAAATCAAAAATGGCATCTTAAGAAATCGTAATACCCCAAAACGAGCTACAAACACTATTTGTACAGTTTAACTTTGTGGTGAGCTGATTTCAGATCCAGAGTGATGAAACGTTTGGCATTTCTTAGCAAACCAATCATTTCCATGATGTTAGGTTAGGTAGGAGAAATGTATCCTTAATTACCTCTTTATTGAGATGCCTAAGATTCACACTAAGCCGAATATCTCCTGAGCTCTTGGTAGCCACAATAAACTGGTGCAATTCATTAAGAAACTTCAACTGTTTCAATGATACGTTCAGCATTGAGATGTTTATTTAAAGGGAAGAGAATGCTTTTTTATTCTTGAAAGTGTTTCAACCCATATTTTCTAGTTCCTCTCCAAACAGCCTACCACCTGAAAAAGTATTTTTTTAAAAGGCATATTTTTGAGCAGAAGTGAGTCTTTCATCCTCTCACACATAACTACCTCTGAGCAGCCACATTCCCACTTGCAGGTAGACTGCAAAAAGTATTATTTGAGAGAAACTTCAATTGCATTTCCATTGCTGCCAACAAATGGGATATGTCTTATGTCCTATATAGGAGTGGAAAGAGCTTGACCAGAGACTGTGATGTGGCATGATACAAGACAGAATTAGTGATTCCTCCACTCTCTTATTGAGTGGATCTTGGCTCACCAACCCATCAGTTAGCTGAATAGACTGACCTGTTAGATTGGCGATGTACAAGGTCAATACAGATCATGTAGGCCGGCGTGGTCTGAGCCGCCACAAGATGGCTGCTTCCAGCAGAGGCTAAGCGCTTCGAGCGGGACCTCTTCGACCGTTGCGGGTATGAGCTGAGGCATCCATGGAGCAGGCACGGGAGCCCAAGTAGCTTTCTTTATTATTATTTTTGGAGCTATTGTCAGCCTGTTTTTCCCCGTGTCGTATTCTCCTCAAATATCTATGGTTGTGCCTGCAATTTTGATTTTCGGAGGGACGCGACTTTTCAATGTTGCTTCCCCAGTGCTGCCCGCGGCGATGTTATTCAGGATGCCGCTGTGGTTCTACCTGGGAGGTGTTGCTTCCTGAGGGGGCGCATAAGGTTTCAGCTGCTCTGCCAAAGTGGTACCTGTCTCATCACTGCTCTGAGACTCCTGGCATGCTCTGCCACTAAGAAAATGTGCTGTTTGTGCCTCTCTCGTTAAGATTTTTTACTCAGACTTCACTCTTAATTTCCTTATGGTGAGCTTTCTTTTGGTGACCCTGAAATTAAAACAGCTCAGCTTAATGCTGCATCATTGCCCTCACTTGTTTGCTTAAGTAAATAGTTGCGCCTGCTTAGCATATGTATTTCTCCTGCATCTCTATGTGAGATAATATCTTGTGACCCATATTGAAGTGCCATTGGATCTGATTACTTTCGCTCAGTGGAGTCATATGGCAACAAAACTTGTGTAGCGCCTCATAGCTCAAGCTTTGTTCTTCATATCTGTTTCTTCCTTGGTCAATGGACAGAGCCTGGCTGTTCATGTTTGGATTGCCTTCTTTAATAGTTCAGTGATACCTTCTAGTACATGGTGGCTACTATACATTCTAGTGGATGGATACTGACTTTGTTCTTTGCTGTCTGTGCTGGCAGCGTTAGTCAGGTTCCTTCAGTTGTGTTTGGGTGTGGATTGAAAATTTGCCGGCAGTTTGCAAGACTTATAACCTTTTCATATAGGCTGCATATTTTTTGAAAGCCTCAATATTTCAGTACATTCACATGTATGGAGCCCTCTTCTTCTCTTGGTCAGAAAATTCTCTCGACAAATATGACTACCAGTCGCTGCTACCCCTAGCTATGGAAGATCTTATGGAAGAGATAAAGTTCATTAAGCCTTTCATCATTGAAACTAATGCCACCCTTCACAAGTTAGATGAGAAATGGTCTAGCTTGGACTCAAGAATGTCTGCTGTGGAACAGAGGATCAGTAATCCGTTTCCAGTAATCCTGTTTTCCCGGGCCCCAGACACCGCATTCAGTTGCGGAACAGCCGGAGCCCACCTGTGAGCGAGATCGGGGCTGTAGCGAGATCGGCACGGAAGAAAAGTGCATTTTCTCGCCCGCAGCAGCCCGTCTGACCGAGACTTTAAAATGGCGGCCCTGCACGGACGAACAGACGCCTGGTGAAGGAGGCAGATTCGGGGGCATCTCAAAGGTACTGCGGCAGATCCTGCGGAGGGAGCCGGACGGGGACAGCAGGAAGCGGGGCAGAAGGCGCCCTCGCACCGTCCGCTGAAAACTAATGGATGCTTCCTACACCACTCCCCTGATGAAACAACAGCCCGACCAGGATCCCCCTGCAGCACGCCTGGAACGTCCTCTGCAGCCCCACAAGAAACCACCAAGTGAGACCCCAGTCTGACCGAAGACTCAACCATGTGCACGGACTGCTGATCTTATTTTTGGAAGGATTTAAGTCCAACTCTCCACCGGAGCAGCGCCTGAGGTAGGACGCCTGACCCCAAAATGGCCACCACGCGCGACCTCACCATCAACAAATGAAGCCCGCCGACTCCCAATGCCCCCAATTTGATTAAGTGGAGCACATACTCCCTGGGGAGAACGAAGAAGAACCATAAAAAATATAATCGATCTTGCCACTGTCCCGTCAGCAAGTCTGGACGCACGAAGAGCAATCTGACTTTAAAATGGCCGCCACTCACGACCTCCCCAACAACAAATGAAGCTCGCTGACTCCCAATGCCCCTAATTTGACTAAGCGGAGCACAGACACCCATGAGAGCACAAAGGGAACCCTTTGGAAAAAACTAATCGCTCTGGCCATCGTCCCGGCAGCAAGTCTGTACGCATGAAGAGCATTCTGACTTCAAAATGGCCAGGGGCACTCCTATTAGAGTGTCACTTCTGCCTCCAGGGCTTCAGCCCCCCTCCTCCCCCATCTTGTCTCTCAACCCGGGCTGCTGCAGTGCAGCTCGCGCTCCTGGGGCCTCGGCTGGGCAGTGTCTGGAGTTCGGCCCGAGTTTTCACAGGTCTTTAAAGACCATTAGCATATTTACATGCCTTTGTTAATCGATTACCAAAGATTCTTTCTTTATGGTTCCAGTACCCCCTGGGCCCCCACTCTGCCTATTCCTTACTTTTTGTATTTTTACACTTACTGCTGTAGTGTGAGACTGCATCCACACTTATGGAACTCTGCTCTTTGACTTATTGTAATAACTCTAGTTAATGGTATCTGCTTTAGACCTTGCACCATATACCATTCCTATGTGACTCTTAGAGCTTAGCCAGTCATATCCCCTCCCTATGTATATAAAGATAACTCTAATCACTAGTGTATGCAGTAGACCTTTGACCGATTGCAATAATGCTAAGCTTTGGTATTCGCTGAAGTCCTTACACCATATACCACCCCTATGCGTCTCCTAGAGTTTAACCAGTCATATCCCCTCCTATGTGTATGTAGTTGACTCTTATCACTAGTGTTTGCAGTGGACCTTTGTACTCTCTACCACCCCTATGTGACCCTTAGAGTGTTTCCAGTCATATCCCTCCTGTGTAGATAGAAGATAACTCTAATGACTAATATCCTATGTGATTCTTAGATTGTATCCATGTGTATCCCCTCCCTGTGTTTAGAGTTATAGCTGTAACGACTAGTCGCCTGTGTGACTGTTGGAATATAGCCAGGTATCCCTTCCCCCGTGTGTTTAGAGTTATAGCTGTAACGACTAGTCGACTGTTGGAATATAGCCAGGTGTATCCCTTCCCCCGTGTGAAGAGATAACCCTATTCACTAGAACAAAAAGAAACGTGTTCTTGAAATGTGTAACGTAACTGATTCTATGTAAAGTGCCTTGATAACATGTAACGGAACAGGTGCTATGTAAAGCGCTTGGATAACCTAAATGGGTTCAAGTTCCTGTAATGTGTAACGTAACTGATTCTATGTAAACTGCTGTGATAACATGTAACGGAACTGGTGCTATGTAAAGCGCTCTGATAACCTAATCGGTTCAAGTTCGCGCTTTAGAAAACTCTAAAAATAAATAAATAAATAAATAAGTGATACTCAAGACGTGATACCTCAGGTTGCAACTATGTCTAAAGAGATTGCACTCCTCAAGATGCAAACGGGGGAATTAGAAAATCGCAACAGATGCAATAACCTTTGAATTTATGGTATTCCCGAGGGAGAGGAGGGGTCAGACATGCTTGCCTTCCTCAAAATTCATATTCCTAAAATTGTTGGTCCTAAAGATGGCACCACTCTCAATTTACAGCTCACTCATCGCATTGGCCCTAAAACTGAAGGTTCATCTTCTTCATCATCAATAAAACGTCCCAGAGGGATAATCGTTTTTTTTTTTGGAGTATACTGTATTGTTAATGGTCCTTTCAGTGACAAAGTCAAGAAAGCAGATGTTATGGTCATGTCAAAAGGTTTTCATCTCTCAAGATGTGGCCCGTGCCACTGCAGCTCTTCGCGAGGAATTTCTCTCTCTTCACCCGACTCTGTGATCCATGAATGCCAGATACGGCCTAGTTAATCCATATTTTTTCAAAGTTACTTATAAAGAGAGGTCCTACTCTTTTGGTCGTTCTGAAGACCAGAGACAGTTCATTTCTGGCCATAAAGGGGACGAGATGGACTTTGGAGGGCCCTGAGCAACATTGTCGATCTGTCTTATGTTTTGTCTTATGAGATTAATTCTTTCTATTTAGTTGTTCTGAAGATATCTGTTTTCCGTGCCTTTGTCTTTATGGTCCATTGTTGTTGTCTTTTTTCGATTACTATGGCTCTTTATCCTTTTCAGTAGATATTTATTTATGTGATTTTCCTTGTTTTTCGCCGCATATGTCTCTTTCCTGTGTTGACTTATTCCCCAGATGCCTCCCTCTTGCTTGCCCTCTCTTTCCATTCCCAATGTTCATGGTCACCCCTTACGTCTGATAAGTGTTGAGCATTTCATTGGTTATCATGGCAGTATGTTGTTCCCCTGTTTTATTGTTCATCGTTATTCTTATTTTTGTTTGATATGAAGTTGGTCTTTCCCGATTTGTTGTCATATATTATGCTCCTTTTCTCTTATTTATTTATTTTTCTACCTAGAGGTTTCAGTTGTTCTCGGATGTCTTTGCTGGTTTGGCTGTCTGTCTTCTTCTGTGACTTCTCGCTTCCCCATGTTATTTTCTTTATTCTGGATACCTTTTCTGTCTTTTTTAACTGAAGTCTCTCGGATTCTAGTCAACTGTTTGTTCCCTATCTCTTACTTCTTCTGCTGTTTCCTTTGTTCCTCTTTCCTTTTCCTGCTCTTTTCCATTTTCTTCCTCCCTTTCGTATTTTCTGCATTTGCTTCTCCTGTTTCTTCTATCACACACTTTTTTCACTTTTTCTTTTTGTATTCAGTTTTCATTTTTTCTCGCTATCTCTTTCTCACTTTCAGATTTTGTATCTTCTTTTTTGATTGTACCTTCATTTTTTCTTACTCTGCTCTCCTTCTTTTGTAAACATTCTTTTTTACCATTTACAGATTCATCTTCATGTTCATTTGCACATTTCTCAATGCATTTATTGTTTTGTTTTTGGTTGCCTTTATATCGACTGTATAACTTTGTTGAATCTTCTAATATTATTATTAGTATTAATGCCTTTTTTTACCATACAATGACTGATAATGTTATGATTATCTCATGGAATGTAAAGGGATTACGTAATCCAGGTAAAAAACAATGGGTACTTACCCATCTCTCTAAAATCCAATGTAAAATTGCTATGCTACAAGGAACACACTTTAATGAGTGTGATGTTAATTCCCTTAAAAAGTAATAAGTGGGTCATGTTTATAGTTCGCCATCCAAAGACAGAAAAATGGTGTTGAAACACTCTTTCCCAAATCCTTATCCCTTACGATAGAAAAAGAATAGACAGGTGAAGATTATTGATGATAATGATATTCCCCGCCTTAAGGATGAAGAAATATTATCATGTTTTACAGATTTCTATAAATACATTTATACTCCTGAATCTTCCCCTTCTGATGCAAATCTGGACTTTTTTTTACTCATTACCTCCCCCTCATGTTACCTAAAGATAAGGCTCCTGGTCCTGATGGTCTCACTGCTGAGTTCTATTCTTGCTTTTCTCCTGTTCTTCTGCCCCATCTTTTATCTCTTTTTCAATATTTTGTTCTTAATGGTGAAGCTCGAGGTTCTTGTCTTGAAGCTATGATTTGTCTCATTCCCAAAAAAGAGAAAGACCCATCCTGATGTGCCAACTACCGTCCTAAATCTTTTATTAATCGTGATTGCAAGCTATTTGTCAAGGTATTAGCCATTCATATCAATCAGGTCCTTCCTTATTTAATTGGTTCTGAACAAATGCGATTTGTTAAGGGAAGGACTATTTCTGATAATTCCAGAACTTTCCTCAATATTATTAATCTTGCATCTAAGAGTTCTTCCGCTAAAGCGGCCATAACCCTGGACCAGGAAAAAGCTTTTGATCGCGTGTATTGGCTTTTCATGACGCGCGCCCCTAAAAGGAATGGTTTTGGTTCTTTTATTTTGTCCCTTATAAAATTGTTATATTCCTCTCCGACCACTTCGCTTTTTGTTACTGGCTCTCAAACCTCTTGTTTCCCTTTACAAAGGTGTACTCATCAGGGATGACCTCTCTCCCCATTAATTTTTATCCTTTCTCTTGAGCCCTTTCTTCACTCTATACGACACTCCCCACCTTCCGAGGCTTTACGCATAAATCTGTCAAAATGAAATGTACTGCCTATGCAGATGAGATTCTGTTATATGTTTCCTCTCCTTCTACCTCTATGCTTGCTTTTACCGAACTTCTCTCTTTCCATGCTGCCTTGTCAGACTATAAATTGAATTTTTCCAAATCTGAAGTGTTTCCTTTTTTTTTTTTTTTGAAAGACCTTTATTAAAAGCAAAGCCATTGACATCACCAATTCTCTTACAGTTTCACATCGCACTGGTTCAAACAACACAAGGATCTTGTGATCAATAATCAAGAAATACTGTGCACAGCCAGTGTGCCGGCATCCCGGAGGCCCGGCGGCGTGATGTAGTGACGCTATTCCAGTGTAACCAAGAGAGATGCTCCTCCGTATGCAGCAAGTAGAACAGTGTGCCAACTGGCCATCCCAGAATGCAATCGCGGCAGTAAGGTCTTATGTCGAAAGAAGGTCAAGGGAAACTACCCCAACTACCATCCCAACTCCCCCCCCCTTGAGTGTGATTGTGGAACTACTACCATCATTTAATCGTGAGCAAATCATGGTGTGCCTGCCGTGTGTCCCGTGCCATCCCCCCATAAGTGTAGTTGTCCCCCCCCAATGTCCACCCCCACCCGCCTACATGTGTCATGAACTTCAGTGTAACCCCCTCCCGCTCCTCCACTCGCTCCACCCCTCGCCCCTCGGTGAGAGAATCTCATGCGTCCAAACCGCATTCCAACACCTGGTCTTGGAGATCAACTACTTCGGAGGTGTCAGAGCCGCCGTCCTCCCCCTTTTGCAGGTGTTCCTTGTAAAGGTCCCCGAAATTTTTTGGCCTACTCCTGGGCGGTAGCAATTCGCTGTACAGTTCTGTTTCAGTGCAGCAGTATTGTAGATCCCTTAGCCATCTTGTTTTGGCAGGGTGGGGCCCACGCATCCAACAGGCTGCGACCACTCTCCTGGCCAACAGCAGAGCCATATCGACCAGCCGGCGGAGGGAAGGGGCTAGCGGCTTAGAGTAACCAAGGAGCGCAAGTGCCGGAGTACGCGCCAGCGACTCCCCCAAAATCTGGTCAAGTTCCGTAAACACCTCCCCCCAGAAAGCTTGTACGCCGGGGCAGAGCCACGCCATATGAAAGAAATCAGCTACCAATGTTCGGCAGCGCTCACACTCCGCAGAGGGGCAAAGGCCATATCGATGCAATCGTTCGGGGGTGTAGTACACGCGCTGAAGGAATTTGAAATGCACCAGCCTGTGCCTACCGTTCAAGGAGATCTTGCGCGTGCTGGAACAGCAATATCGCCACATGACGTCATCTATGGGGGTTAGCAGATCGTCCTGCCAGGCTGCTCTAGCTTTAGAGGGTTGTAAGCGCTGATACGTCACCCCCAGCCTGTTGACTTGTGAAATTAATTTTGCAGGTGATTTGGATTTAATGATGAGTCAGTTCAGGGATCTCCTCAGGCTCCTCCATGGAAGAGCCCAGAACCTCCCGAAAAGCAGAGCGGAGCCTGTGAAATTGGAATTTCTGCAGCAAGGAGGGGCCCGATTCTGTGGGGGTGAGCTGATCCCAGGTCTTCAGAGTACCCTCGGAGAACAAATCCTCCATTTTCACTATGCCGAGAGCACGTAAGGCCTCGACCACTCCCTTCTCGCCCAAGGGGTCCAGCCAGAGAGCCCATTCTACGGGCATCAATGGGGAGTACAGGAGATCACAGCCGCGAGCTCTCGCCAGGGCATGCCATGCGTAGTTGGTCGCCTTAGGAGAGTCCATCCGTCGGATTGAACGATCTGCCGGGAGGGGGAGCGGCTCCGCAAACAGCCTCTCCAGAATGAGGTGCGGCGTGCGTGCGTCACCGTGAACCCATGAGTGTAGATGAGAAGCTTGGGCAACTCAATAGTAGCGCTCCAGATCCGGAGCTCCCAAACCCCCCATCTCGCAGGGGAGAGTCAGAGTCGCCCATCGTACACGTGGTTGCTTGTCACCCCAGGCCAGTCGGATCATGACTTGTGTGAGCTGTCTAAAAAACGACTTCGACAGAACCACTGGTATGTTAAGGAAAAGGAACAGGAATCGGGGCAGAACTATCATTTTCATTATAGCTATCCTGCCCAAGAGGGATAGCGGGAGTCTAATCCAGGCGTCTACGTCATCTACCAATTTATTGAATGCAACGCCGTAGTTATCCTGAACCAGGACCTCGGGATCAGTATGCAGGTGGATGCCCAAGTACCGGACCGAGTCGGTGGACCACTGCAGTGAGTACTCCATGTCAAAGGGTTGTGTCACCGGGGTGAGAGGGAAAGCGATGGACTTGTCCCAATTCACCCTCAAACCCGAGAGTGATCCAAAGCGGACCACTTCCCTAAGTACCGCGGACAGATTAGACTCCGGGTTCCGGACGTACAGCAAAGTGTCATCAGCGTACGTCGAGATCTTTATTTTGTAGGTGGGAAAGCTTATGCCCTCCAGACTGTGGTACTCTCGTATAGCACAAGCAAGGGGTTCCGCCACCAGGGCATAGAGTAACGGCGACAGAGGGCAGCCCTGTCGAGTTCCCCTGCCAATGTAGATCGGCTCCGACACTCTATCTCCCAACCGCAGTCTGGCCGATGGTCGGTGGTACAGCGCCCCGATTCTCTGCAGAAACGGTTCGCCCAAGCCCAGCTTCCGTAGTACTCTGATCATGAAAGGCCACTCAACCGAGTCGAACGCCTTTTCCATGTCTAGGAATATTGCCAGCGCTCGGTTCTCCTGCTTGACATGTTGCATCGTGCCCAGCACCGTGCGTATGTTGTAGGTTAAATTTCTACATGGGACAAATCCCGACTGTTCCGGAGCGACCAGCTCTGGCACCAATAGAGCCAGTCGGTTGGCGAGGACTTTGGCATAAATCTTTGCGTCCACGTTCAGCAGACTAAGTGGCCTGTACGAACTGCAAAGATCCGGAGGTTTCCCTGGCTTTGGTATAGTGACCAGCAACGCCTCACGCATGGTGAGTGGCATCTCACCATCCTCGCAGATAGTGTCAAAGAGGGCGACCAAGTGCGGGAGCAAAATATCTTTGAAGGCTTTATAAAAGCCAACCGTAAGTCCGTCGGAACCCGGCGCACTCCCTGACTTCATGCTCGCAAGGGCCTCCAGGATTTCGTCCTCATGGAAGGGGGCCATCAAAAACTCCCTATCCGAATTCTTGAGGAATGGCATGGCAATGTGGTCCAAATAATCATCCATTTCGCTCTCCACACCCTGCGTCTTGGACTGGTAAAGTTCAGAATAATAGTGTCTAAAGGTCCCTAGTATCTGTTCCTCTTCCACGACCGTATCACCCTCCGGGGTCCTCAGTTCCTCAACAACCAGAGGCCTCCGAGAGCCCCGAACCATGCGAGCCAACAGGGCGCCCGGCCTATCCCCCTCACCATACACTCGGGCTGTGGCGTATTTGCCCATATAGAGAATTTCTCTATCCGCCAGTGTTTGATACTCCGACATCAACTGGGTGAGCGCCGGGCCATCGTCAGTGCTAGGAGCCAACAATTGTCGGTTCTCTAGTTCTGCTAGCTTAGTTTCTAAAGCGGTAAGTTCCCGCCTAATGGAGCGTAGCACACTGGAGTGCTTGGACATAGCCATTCCTCTAATGAACACCTTGAAAGCCTCCCAGACCGTGAAAAAGTCTTCAACCGAGTCTAGATTAGTTGCGAAATATTGTTCTATGTCTTCCGCCAGTTCACCTCGAAAGGCATCATCCAGCAGAGCAAAAGGAGGGAACCTCCAGGTGAAGGCCGGTATCCCCTTCCTGGCAGTGGAAAGGTGTAACAGAATGGGGGAGTGGTCCGAGAGTGTGCGCGGGAGAACCTCGCACGCGTTAATACCACTAAGGACCGGAGGAGAAGCTAACCAATAATCTATCCTAGTGTGCACGTTGTGAAAGGCCGAGTAGTGTGTAAAGCCGCCTTTCGTGGGGTGTTTGTCCCTCCAGACATCCACTAGTTCTAATTTAGTCAACTCGGCCCTCATATAAGTGGCAGAGGCCACCGGGCGTCGAGTAGGGCCCGCGGAGCGGTCCCTGGAGGGGTCAAACACAAAATTAAAATCCCCCCCCCACAACATCCCAGGCTGAGTATGAGACCTACAGTGGGCGGACAGTGTCGCATAGAATTCAGGGTGATCATAATTGGGGCCATAAACATTAACTACCAGCAGTTCAAGTCCCTTACCCACACATCTAGCTAGGACATATCTACCCTCCGTGTCCGCATGTACCGGGATCAATTTCAATTGTGAAGAGGGATTGGCCCAGGTTAACACCCCCCGGGCATGCGTCGTGAAGCCCGCTGCCACTATATTCCCCGCCAGCCCTCTGGATTGCAACATCCTACTGTTGATAGGCAAGTGTGTTTCCTGTAACAGGGCCAAATCAACATGGTGTCTGTGTAGGTAGCCGAGGACCTTCCGCAACTTTCGGAAGTCGTTCAGGCCTCGAACATTCCAGGTCATCAGTTTCAGCGTGTGTGGGGCACGTGTGGGAACAGTCATTGCAGCATTAGACATTGCCAGGGCCTATGAACCATATTAGCACAAGGGATGGAGAGAATATAACACAGCAGTACACTTTTCCCCATTGTAGCCAGCCGGCATTTCCATACAGTTACAGTTCCACAAAGCAGTCCACAAACATCAAGCACGAACCCCTCAAACACCCCAAAGCAAAAACCCCCAACAGCCCAGTCCCCAGACCCCGCCTCCCGCTCTCCCACCCACCCACAGCCGACCACCCCCAACCAGGTCAGACAGGTCCCAAAAATTACCCCCATCAACCCAAAAATAGCAGAGTGTTAGTCAGTTCGAAACTCAACTCCCTGGAGAGTCGCACAACCAAAGGCACCGGGGCGAAGCGCGCCTGAATAGTAAAACACCACCAACTGTTCCAATGTATTTGTTCAGTTCGGCACTCCATCCCAGCCCCGCTTGTGTTCCAGTGTCCATCGTAAAGCACATCAAACAGCCCCCACCAACCCCACCAACCCCCCGACAATGTTATGTCGACCAAATCTCACTCCTCAGCAGTGCAAAGCGATCTCTTCACCAGCAACCTATAAAGCACGGGTCTGAGCAGTGTGGTCGCTGCCCCTCCAAACAGTACAGGCAGCCCCCATGTAATCCAGACTTACCGCCCCCAGGGGGGTGGCGCAGCTCTACCATTTTGAGGGATCGTGTCCATCCCTTGGCAGGAAGAGCCAAATGTTCCAGCAGAGCCCCTCTAGTCTTGCTCTTCCAGGTTAGAGGCTGAACCAGTGTCGTCTTCCTATTTCTATTTCTATTTTGGGGGTTTTGTAAAGCGCTTGGTGACGCACAGCGGCGTGTCCCCGCGCTGAGGAGCAGATATATTTACTGGAGATTACACATACGAAACACCTTACTGTGCGAATAGTACAGTTTTGAGCTTGGCTCTAAAGAGTGGTTCTGATGGTTCTAATCGCAACGCCAAGGGTAGCTTATTCCATCTGGAAGCAGCAAGGTGCCTAAAGGATCTTCCGCCCATCCGAGCTCTGGACACCCTAGGAATAACTAGGAGTCCTGAGCCGGAAGATCTCAGGGAGCGGGATGGCTCGAAGGGTGTCAGTAGTCCTCTCAACGGGAGAGGAGACCTCCCATTGATAATCCGGTGGCACGTACATAGTGCCTTGAATTCTACCCTGCTTCTGATCGGAAGCCAGTGCAAAGACCAGAGGGCCGCTTTGGATGCAGCTCTTCTGGGTAATCTGAGCACTAGTCGGGCAGCGGCATTCTGTAGAACCTGTAGGCGGCTCAGATTCTTCTCCAGGGTCCCTAAGTAGAGAAGATTGCCATAGTCAATCTTTGACGTGACCAGTGCATGTACCAGTGTTTGAGGGGCTCTGATAGGTAAGAACTTCAGTACCTTTCTAAGACTTTTGAGAGTCCCGAAACAAGATCCAACCACCTGATTGATCTGGGGGCCAAAGGTAAGGTCGGAATCGAACCAGATACCCAAGTTCTTTGCTTCCTGGCTCTGCCGAGCCTCCTTACGCTCCTGTGTCCATACCTTCAGGGATTTTTGAAGTTCTTTGGGATCCGTGAAGAAATATGATCGTTTACCTGTATTGATGCGAAGCTTGGCAGGGTACAGCATCGCGTAGTCGAGGCCCAGCGTGCGCAGTTGTTTTTTATACGGCGCAAACTGTCGTCTCTCCTCCTGCACCTTGGCCGTAAAGTCCGGGTAGAGTGAAATGTCCATGCCCTCATGTTGGAGCTTACCCTTGTCCCTCGCTAAGCGCAAAGCAATGTCCCTGTCGCGGTAATTGAGGAGCTTCGCGATGATGGGACGAGGAGGCGCGCCCGGCTGCGGTTGTGGGCCCAACGTACGATGTGCCCGTTCCACGATGAACATGGGGGAGAAAGCCTCCTTCCCGAGTAGTAGTTTCAGCAATTTCTCAACATAGAGCTCCATCTTCCCAGTTTAAGTCGTTTCCGCCACTCCCGTTATACGGATGTTGGACCTGCGTGAGCGCGCCTCCAAATCCTCCGTCTTATCACGGATGACCTGCAAAAGTCTACCGAATTGCTTCCTGTCCTTGTCCCATTCGGTCTGCGCCTCCTCTGCTTCCGTGAGTCGACGTTCCACCATATCCAGGCGCTCCGCATGTTTGTCTACTCGCTCCGCCATGCGGTCCATGCGGTACGACAGAGCGTCTATTTTAGAGCCCACAGACGCGATACTGTCCTGAATGCCCTTTTCCATGGCGGCCAACATGTCCCGGAGCTCTGTAGGCGCTGAGGCAGTCGCAGTGGCCCCCTTCGGGGACGCCTCAGGGGCCGTCGTATCGTGTCCCTTCGTTCGACGCCGGTCAAAGGAGAGCTTCGCCTGAGTGGCGTCGTTTTTCCCCATGTTCTTTTCCTGCCGCAGGGGAACACAAATCCAATAGGTACCTCGCTGTCTCCAGTCGGCAAGGGCAGCGTGGGAGACACACCAGCCGGCGATCCACTGCCTCTAAATACTGGGTCTGTGTCGGAGGCACGATGCAGTCAAGATGGCGTCCGTTATGGAGGACCAACAGTCTCCGATCGCTCTGGCAATACCCTCACTCACTTGACCCTGGGCAATATTAGTTCAAAAGACTCAGCACCGGGCACCGCCATTCAGGTGCGGCGTGGGGACGTGGGGACAGCAGGATATCTCAGGGTAGACCTGCCCCCGTGATCGCTCCGAAGTGGCGACTGTTCCGCCTCGTAGATCAGGTGCACGGTGTCCGCTTCGCTGGGGACCCAATGCGTGGGAGGGCAAATCGTTCCGATATGAGGCAGCAGCAAATAAGAGGGGGACGCTCCGGTGAAGGAAAAAGCCAAGTGTAAGTCCGGCCGGAGACCACACCGCCCTCGTCAGATTCCGAGGCCGCACGTCAGGTGACGTCGCACGGCCTTCTCCCCAGGATAGTCCGTGGCGTCAGGCCCAGTCCGCCGCCGCCGGGTCGCCGAGGAACCTCGCTGCAATCCACTCGGTGGGGCTCGCCAGCCAAAGTCTGTAAGTCACCCAGCAGAATCTAGGGGTGCCGGAGGGTGCAGGAGAGCCAGCTACAGCAGATTGGACACTTCTGAGGATAAGTTAACAGGATTTTTCCGGGGCTAAGGCGAGGAGCCGAAAGCTCACGCGTCCGCCATCGACGCTGGCTAGCTCCGCCCCCCCTGTTTCCTTTAAGTAAATATTGTTTAAGGAGTATGTTTGAGGGTATCGATTTTAAATGAAATAATAAAAATATTACTTGCTTGGGGATTAAATATTCTTCTACCCTTACAAAAACGATTCAGTTAAATTTGGAAGATGTTCTATCAAAAGTAAAAATTATGGCAGATAGGTGGTCTCCCCTTTTTTTGTCATGGTGGGATACATTGGACACCATTAAAATGATGTTGCTTCCCGTTATTAACTTTTATTTATCCATGTCACCAGTTTAACTACCATTGAAGTTTTTCAAAACCCTTAATGGAACTTTGAGTAAATTTCTTTGGAATGGTCGGAAGGCTTGTATTTCCTTGGCCCTTCTCTCTGCTCCTAAAGAGAGGTGTCCATTTCAGCAGTATCATTCCTCTTTTCTAATTCACCAAATGTTACCATATCTATCTACCTTGGGAGGAAATTTCACTTCTGTATGGCACAGGTTGGAAAAATCTCCTTTCCCTTTTTCCCTCTTAGCAAGCTTTACCCATCCTCCTCGTTCTTTTATCTACCCAACAATATCGAAATTCATTTCAACTTTTTATCCTATCAAATGTAAATCTCATAGTCCTTTACAGATATTTTTGGATTCATCTCTTTGGCATAACAAAAATATAAAATTGTCCAATCAAACTAGTTTTGGAAAACATGGGCTACCAAAGGGATTTTTCAAGTTAAGCAATTAATACTGGTTTCCCATTGTCTCTCCCTACAAGAGGTTCAGTTCATATTTGACCTACCTGCATCCTCGTTTGTTATACGACACTCCCCACCTTCCGAGGCTTTACGCATAAATCTGTCAAAATGAAATGTACTGCTTATGCAGATGAGATTCTGTTATATGTTTCCTCTCCTTCTACCTCTATGCTTGCTTTTACTGAACTTCTCTCTTTCCATGCTGCCTTGTCAGTCTATAAATTGAATTTTTCCAAATCTGAAGTGTTTCCTTTTTTTTTTTTTTTTTTTTTTAAAGACCTTTATTAAAAGCAAAGCCATTGACATCACCAATTCTCTTACAGTTTCACATCGCACTGGTTCAAACAACACAAGGATCTTGTGATCAATAATCAAGAAATACTGAACACAGCCAGTGTGCCGGCATTCCGGAGGCCCGGCGGCGTGATGTAGTGACGCTATTCCAGTGTAACCAAGAGAGATGCTCCTCCGTATGCAGCAAGTAGAACAGTGTGCCAACTGGCCATCCCAGAATGCAATCGCGGCAGTAAGGTCTTATGTCGAAAGAAGGTCAAGGGAAACTACCCCAACTACCATCCCAACCCCCCCCCCTTGAGTGTGATTGTGGAACTACTACCATCATTTAATCATGAGCAAATCATGGTGTGCCTGCCGTGTGTCCCATGCCATCCCCCCATAAGTGTAGTTGTCCCCCCCCAATGTCCACCCCCACCCGCCTACATGTGTCATGAACTTCAGTGTAACCCCCTCCCGCTCCTCCACTCGCTCCACCCCTCGCCCCTCGGTGAGAGAATCTCATGCGTCCAAACCGCATTCCAACACCTGGTCTTGGAGATCAACTACTTTGGAGGTGTCAGAGCCGCCGTCCTCCCCCTTTTGCAGGTGTTCCTTGTAAAGGTCCCAGAAATTTGTTGGCCTACTCCTGGGCGGTAGCAATTCGCTGTACAGTTCTGTTTGAGTGCAGCAGTATTGTAGATCCCTTAGCCATCTTGTTTTGGCAGGGAGGGGCCCACGCATCCAACAGGCTGCGACCGCTCTCCTGGCCAACAGCAGAGCCATATCGACCAGCCGGCGAAGGGAAGGGGCTAGCGGCTTAGAGTAACCAAGGAGCGCAAGTGTCGGAGTACGCGGCAGCGACTCCCCCAAAATCTGGTCAAGTTCCGTAAACACCTCCCCCCAGAAAGCTTGCACGCCGGGGCAGAGCCACGCCATATGAAATAAATCAGCTACCAATATTCGGCAGCGCTCACACTCCGCAGAGGGGCGAAGGCCATATCGATGCAATTGTTCGGGGGTGTAGTACACGCGCTGGAGGAATTTGAAATGCACCAGCCTGTGCCTACCGTTCAAGGAGATCTTGCGCGTGCTGGAACAGCAATATCGCCACATGACGTCATCTATGGGGGTTAGCAGATCGTCCTGCCAGGCTGCTCTAGCTTTAGAGGGTTGTAAGCGCTGATACGTCACCCCCAGCCTGTTGACTTGTGAAATTAATTTTGCAGGTGATTTGGATTTAATGATATGAGTCAGTTCAGGGATCTCCTCAGGCTCCTCCATGGAAGAGCCCAGAACCTCCCGAAAAGCAGAGCGGAGCCTGTGAAATTGGAATTTCTGCAGCAAGGAGGGGCCCGATTCTGTGGGGGTGAGCTGATCCCAGGTCTTCAGAGTACCCTCGGAGAACAAATCCTCCATTTTCACTATGCCGAGAGGACGTAAGGCCTCGACCACTCCCTTCTCGCCCAAGGGGTCCAGCCAGAGAGCCCATTCTACGGGCATCAATGGGGTGTACAGGAGATCACAGCCGCGAGCTCTCGCCAGGGCATGCCATGCGTGGTTGGTCGCCTTAAGAGAGTCCATCCGTCCGATTGAACGATCTGCCGGGAGGGGGAGCGGCTCCGCAAACAGCCTCTCCAGAATGAGGTGCGGCGTGTGTGCGTCACCGTGAACCCATGAGTGTAGATGAGAAGCTTGCGCAACTCGATAGTAGCGCTCCAGATCCGGAGCTCCCAAACCCCCCATCTCGCAGGGGAGAGTCAGAGTCGCCCATCGTACACGTGGTTGCTTGTCACCCCAGGCCAGTCGGATCATGACTTGTGTGAGCTGTCTAAAAAACGACTTCGACAGAACCACTGGTATGTTAAGGAAAAAGAACAGGAATCGGGGCAGCACTATCATTTTCATTATAGCTATCCTGCCCAAGAGGGATAGCGGGAGTCTAATCCAGGCGTCTACATCATCTACCAATATATTGAATGCTACGCCGTAGTTATCCCGAACCAGGACCTCGGGATCAGTATGCAGGCGGATGCCCAAGTACCGGACCAAGTCGGTGGACCACTGCGTTGAGTACTCCATGTCAAAGGGTTGTGTCACCGGGGTGAGAGGGAAAGCGATGGACTTGTCCCAATTCACCCTCAAACCCGAGAGTGATCCAAAGCGGACCACTTCCCTAAGTACCGCGGACAGATTAGACTCCTGATTCCGGACGTACAGCAAAGTGTCATCAGCGTACGTCGAGATCCCTATTTTGTAGGTGGGAAAGCGTATGCCCTCCAGACTGTGATACTCTCGTATAGCACAAGCAAGGGGTTCCGCCACCAGGGCATAGAGTAACGGCGACAGAGGGCAGCCCTGTCGAGTTCCCCTGCCAATGTAGATCGGCTCCGACACTCTATCTCCCAACCGCAGTCTGGCCGATGGTCGGTGGTACAGCGCCCCGATTCTCTGCAGAAACGGTTCGCCCAAGCCCAGCTTCCGTAGTACTCTGATCATGAAAGGCCACTCAACCGAGTCGAACGCCTTTTCCATGTCTAGGAATATTGCCAGCGCTCGGTTCTCCTGCTTGACATGTTGCATCGTGCCCAGCACCGTGCGTATGTTGTAGGTTAAATTTCTACATGGGACAAATCCCGACTGTTCTGGAGCGACCAGCTCTGGCACCAATAGAGCCAGTCGGTTGGCGTGGACTTTGGCATAAATCTTTGCTTCCACGTTCAGCAGACTAAGTGGCCTGTACGAACTGCAAAGATCCGGAGGTTTCCCTGGCTTTGGTATAGTGACCAGCAACGCCTCACGCATGGTGAGTGGCATCTCACCATCCTCGCAGATAGTGTCAAAGAGGGCGACCAAGTGCGGGAGCAAAATATCTTTGAAGGCTTTATAAAAGCCAACCGTAAGTCCGTCGGAACCCGGCGCACTCCCTGACTTCATGCTCGCAAGGGCCTCCAGGATTTCGTCCTCATGGAAGGGGGCCATCAGAAACTCCCTATCCGAATTCTTGAGGAATGGCATGGCAATGTGGTCCAAATAATCGTCCATTTCGCTCTCCACACCCTGCGTCTTGGACTGGTAAAGTTCAGAATAATAGTGTCTAAAGGTCCCTAGTATCTGTTCCTCTTCCACGACCGTATCACCCTCCGGGGTCCTCAGTTCCTCAACAACCAGAGGCCTCCGAGAGCCCCGAACCATGCGAGCCAACAGGGCGCCCGGCCTATCCCCCTCACCATACACTCAGGCTGTGGCGTATTTGCCCATATAGAGAATTTCTCTATCCGCCAGTGTTTGATACTCCGACATCAACTGGGTGAGCGCCGGGCCATCGTCAGTGCTAGGAGCCAACAATTGTCGGTTCTCTAGTTCCGCTAGCTTAGTTTCTAAAGCGGTAAGTTCCCGCCTAATGGATCGTAGCACACTGGAGTGCTTGGACATAGCCATTCCTCTAATGAACACCTTGAAAGCCTCCCAGACCGTGAAAAAGTCTTCAACCGAGTCTAGATTAGTTGCGAAATATTGTTCTATGTCTTCCACCAGTTCACCTCGAAAGGCATCATCCAGCAGAGCAAAAGGAGGGAACCTCCAGGTGAAGGCCGGTATCCCCTTCCTGGCAGTGGAAAGGTGTAACAGAATGGGGGAGTGGTCCGAGAGTGTGCGCGGGAGAACCTCGCACGCGCTAATACCACTAAGGACCAGAGGAGAAGCTAACCAATAATCTATCCTAGTGTGCACGTTGTGAAAGGCCGAGTAGTGTGTAAAGCCGCCTTTCGTGGGGTGTTTGTCCCTCCAGACATCAACTAGTTCTAATTTAGTCAACTCGGCCCTCATATAAGTGGCAGAGGCCACCGGGCGTCGAGTAGGGCCCGCGGAGCGGTCCCTGGAGGGGTCAAACACAAAATTAAAATCCCCCCCCCCACAACATCCCAGGCTGAGTATGAGACCTACAGTGGGCGGACAGTGTCGCATAGAATTCAGGGTGATCATAATTGGGGCCATAAACATTAACTACCAGCAGTTCAAGTCCCTTACCCACACATCTAGCTAGGACATATCTACCCTCCGTGTCCGCATGTACCGGGATCAATTTCAATTGTGAAGAGGGATTGGCCCAGGTTAACACCCCCCGGGCATGCGTCGTGAAGCCCGCTGCCACTATATTCCCCGCCAGCCCTCTGGATTGCAACATCCTACTGTTGATAGGCAAGTGTGTTTCCTGCAACAGGGCCAAATCAACATGGTGTCTGTGTAGGTAGCCGAGGACCTTCCGCAACTTTCGGAAGTCGTTCAGGCCTCGAACATTCCAGGTCATCAGTTTCAGCGTGTGTGGGGCACGTGTGGGAACAGTCATTGCAGCATTAGACATTGCCAGGGCCTATGAACCATATTAGCACAAGGGATGGAGAGAATATAACACAGCAGTACACTTTTCCCCATTGTAGCCAGCCGGCATTTCCATACAGTTACAGTTCCACAAAGCAGTCCACACACATCAAGCACGAACCCCTCAAACACCCCAAAGCAAAAACCCCCAACAGCCCAGTCCCCAGACCCCGCCTCCCGCTCTCCCACCCACCCACAGCCGACCACCCCCAACCAGGTCAGACAGGTCCCAAAAATTACCCCCATCAACCCAAAAATAGCAGAGTGTTAGTCAGTTCGAAACTCAACTCCCTGGAGAGTCGCACAACCAAAGGCACCGGGGCGAAGCGCGCCTGAATAGTAAAACACCACCAACTGTTCCAATGTATTTGTTCAGTTCGGCACTCCATCCCAGCCCCGCTTGTGTTCCAGTGTCCATCGTAAAGCACATCAAACAGCCCCCACCAACCCCACAAACCCCCCGACAATGTTATGTCGACCAAATCTCACTCCTTTAATTTAAAGGAGTTTGTAGAGCGCCTGGTGACGCCTCCCGGCGTGTCCCCGCGCTGTGGAGAGAGTGTACAAAGGTGTAGAGGAAAACCCATCACCAAGTAAAGAGGCAGGTTTTCAATTTCTTCCTAAACAGGACTTCATTATTCTCCATCCTGATATCCAAAGGAAGAAGGTTCCATTTCCTGGCAGCTAAAGTTCGGAAAGATCTGCCTCCCATTCTAGCTTTTTTGGGGCATGTGGTTCTAAGCAGACTCATACCTTTAGATCTAAGCGACCTGCTAGGTTCATAGACAGAAGCCAAGTCCGACATGTAAGCCGGTGCTCTGTGATGAATTATTTTATGGCACCAAAGCATAGCTTTAAAATCAATCCTCTTTCTGATAGGCAGCCAGTGAAGGGCTTCGAGGGAGGGGCGTGATGGAGCTCGGCGAGGGAGCCTTAGGACCAGTCGAGCTGCCGAATTCTGTAACACCTGTAGCTTTTTAATATTTTTCTCAGATGTGCCCATGAGCAGCACGTTTCCGTAATCAATACGGGACGTTATCAGTGCTTGCGTCATCGTACGCCTGGAGTTGATGGGTAACAGGTCAAGGGTGCGGTTCAGAGTTTTCATCACCCCAAAGCATTTGCCCACCGTTTTTCTTATATGGCTATCAAAGGACAATTTATTGTCCACCCACACACCCAGATTCTTCGCCTCTCGAGAGGGGGAGGGCAAAGGACCAAGGCAACTGGGCCACCACTCAGTCGTCCATTTAGCCTCATTGCCTCCCATGATGAGGACCTCTGTCTTAGTCCCGTTAAGTTTCAGACAGTGGTCGTTCATCCATGTGGCAAGTTTAGTCATACAGGCATTGAAGTTATCAGCTTCCTTGGAGGGGGCTTGGGTCAGAGTGCAGTGCAATCCTCAGCAGTGCAAAGCGATCTCTTCACCAGCAACCTATAAAGCACGGGTCTGAGCAGTGTGGTCGCTGCCCCTCCAAACAGTACAGGCAGCCCCCATGTAATCCAGACTTACCGCCCCCAGGGGGGTGGCGCAGCTCTACCATATTGAGGGATCGTGTCCATCCCTTGGCAGGAAGAGCCAAATGTTCCAGCAGAGCCCCTCTAGTCTTGCTCTTCCAGGTTCGAGGCTGAACCAGTGTCGTCTTCCTGGCTCTGCCGAGCCTCCTTACGCTCCCGTGTCCATACCTTCAGGGATTTTTGAAGTTCTTTGGGATCCGTGAAGAAATATGATCGCCCACCTGTATTGATGCGAAGCTTGGCAGGGTACAGCATCGGGTAGTCGAGGCCCAGCGTGCGCAGTTGTTTTTTATACGTCGCAAACTGTCGTCTCTCCTCCTGCACCTTGGCCGTAAAGTCCGGGTAGAGTGAAATGTCCATGCCCTCATGTTGGAGCTTACCCTTGTCCCTCGCTAAGCGCAAAGCAATGTCCCTGTCGCGGTAATTGAGGAGCTTCGCGATGAAGGGACTAGGAGGCGCGCCCGGCTGCGGTTGTGGGCCCAACGTACGATGTGCCCGTTCCACGATGAACATGGGGGAGAAAGCCTCCTCCCCGAGTAGTAGTTTCAGCAATTTCTCAACATAGAGCTCCATCTTCCCAGTTTGAGTCGTTTCCGCCACTCCTGTTATACGGATGTTGGACCTGCGTGAGCGCGCCTCCAAATCCTCCATCTTATCACGGATGACCTGCAAAAGTCTACCGAATTGCTTCCTGTCCTTGTCCCATTCGGTCTGCGCCTCCTCTGCTTCCGTGAGTCGACGTTCCGCCATATCCAGGCGCTCCGCATGTTTGTCTACTCGCTCTGCCATGCGGTCCATGCGGTACGACAGAGCGTCTATTTTAGAGCCCACAGACGCGATACTGTCCTTAATGCCCTTTTCCATGGCGGCCAACATGTCCCGGAGCTCTGTAGGCGCTGGGGCAGTCGCAGTGGCCCCCTTCAGGGATGCCTCCGGGGCCGTCGTATCTGGTCCCTTCGTTCGACGCCGGTCAAAGGAGAGCTTCGCCTGAGTGGCGTCGTTTTTCCCCATGTTCTTTTCCTGCCGCAGGGGAACACAAATCCAATAGGTACCTCGCTGTCTCCAGTCGGCAAGGGCAGCGTGGGAGACACACCAGCCGGTGATCCACTGCCTCTAAATACTGGGTCTGTGTCGGAGGCACGATGCAGTCAAGATGGCGTCCGTTATGGAGGACCAACAGTCTCCGATCGCTCTGGCAATACCCTCACTCACTTGACCCAGGGCAATATTAGTTCAAAAGACTCAGCACCGGGCACCGCCATTCAGGTGCGGCATGGGGACGCAGGGACAGCAGGATATCTCAGGGTAGACCTGCCCCCGTGATCGCTCCGAAGTGGCGACTGTTCCGCCTCGTAGATCAGGTGCACGGTGTCCGCTTCGCTGGGGACCCACTGCGTAGGAGGGAAAATCGTTCCGATATGAGGCAGCAGCAAATAAGGGGGGGACGCTCCGGTGAAGGAAAAAGCCAAGTGTAAGTCCGGCCGGAGACCACACCGCCCTCGTCAGATTCCGAGGCCGCACGTCAGGTGACGTCGCACGGCCTTCTCCCCAGGATAGTCCGTGGCGTCAGGCCCAGTCCGCCGCCGCCGGGTCGCCGAGGAACCTCGCTGCAATCCACTCGGTGGGGCTCGCCAGCCAAAGTCTGTAAGTCACCCAGCAGAATCTAGGGGTGCCGGAGGGTGCAGGAGAGCCAGCTACAGCAGATTGGACACTTCTGAGGATAAGTTAACAGGATTTTTCAGGGGCTAACGCGAGGAGCCGAAAGCTCACGCGTCCGCCATCGACGCTGGCTAGCTCCGCCCCCTCTGTTTCCTTTAAGTAAATATTGTTTAAGGAGTATGTTTGAGGGTATCGATTTTAAATGGAATAATAAAAATATTACTTGCTTGGGGATTAAATATTCTTCTACCCTTACAAAAACGATTCAGTTAAATTTGGAAGATGTTCTATCAAAAGTAAAAATTATGGCAGATAGGTGGTCTCCCCTTTTTTTGTCATGGTGGGATACATTGGACACCATTAAAATGATGTTGCTTCCCGTTATTAACTTTTATTTATCCATGTCACCAGTTTAACTACCATTGAAGTTTTTCAAAACCCTTAATGGAACTTTGAGTAAATTTCTTTGGAATGGTCGGAAGGCTTGTATTTCCTTGGCCCTTCTCTCTGCTCCTAAAGAGAGGTGTCCATTTCAGCAGTATCATTCCTCTTTTCTAATTCACCAAATGTTACCATATCTATCTACCTCGGGAGGAAATTTCACTTCTGTATGGCACAGGTTGGAAAAATCTCCTTTCCCTTTTTCCCTCTTAGCAAGCTTTACCCATCCTCCTCGTTCTTTTATCTACCCAACAATATCGAAATTCATTTCAACTTTTTATCCTATCAAATGTAAATCTCATAGTCCTTTACAGATATTTTTGGATTCATCTCTTTGGCATAACAAAAATATAAAATTGTCCAATCAAACTAGTTTTGGAAAACATGGGCTACCAAAGGGATTTTTCAAGTTAAGCAATTAATACTGGTTTCCCGTTGTCTTTCCCTACAAGAGGTTCAGTTCATATTTGACCTACCTGCATCCTCGTTTGTTAGATACGAGTCTCCACGATTGCTCTTGACGGGTCAGCTTTCTCTACTTACTGGACCTTCTCTGTGAGAAGTTGGCCTGGTATGTGATGCTCACTAATTCTAGTGATCACCTTGTACCATGCCAAGCAACCCTTATGATGATTGGTTGTAAGTCAACCTTATAGACCAGCTATCCTAGTGGTAGCGTGGACAAAGCATTCTTAGGCTAAACTCTGAAAGGCATGTGAAGCAAGCTGTTTTACCATATACAACCCCCTTGAATACCACATGAAAGGACACCACACAGATATATATTGAAAATATATATATTTATTAACTACAAATATCCCCTGAACTCTTTATGAGCACAGAAGCACAAGCGTTAAATAAAACACAGTTTAAAATACACAAAAGTTGCACAATATGGATGAGCCCTAGGGGCCACCTAAACCATATACTATGAAAGTGATATGAGAGATACCAATCAAAAAGGAAACAGGCCTAGGGCCTTGGGAATCGCTGGAGCTGATCGGGACTAGCAGTAACTAAGTCGGGAAAGGCCCGCGGGACTCGGTGCAGTGTTTAAAGTGCACTCACTCAGCAATGCAATGTCTATGGTGCGTAAAAGTTATAAAGTTAGTTAGTTAGGAACCTTCCGAGTGACCTAGAAAGCTGAAACTTAAGACACAGGCCCTAGAGGTGTGTACCAGTGTGGGAACACCGGCGTTGCTCAGTTACCTCACCCCCAGGACGCGGGTGCATAGGGTCGAAGTAGTGTCGGGTTTCCTCACGCAGGTCGATGATGCTTGGAGCTGAAGATGCTGCAGGCGGAGCGATGTGAAAAGTTCCGGTGGATCCAAGGGTGGATCGGAAGTTGTGAAGACCTGAAAGCAGAGGGGACAATGTTCAAAGTCACTAGCCAGTGACTACCGTGGAACCAGATTGGAACCAGGCGATGTTGGGTGCAAACAGGTGTTGAGGTGTAGCTTCTCTCTGCAGCCACGTAGACATGAGGGGTCGAGGACGTTCAGGAGTCGATCACCAGCTGTCCCACGCAGGCAGTGTCGGCAACTTGATTGGAGCAAACAGGCCTTGGCTAACGCAAGCCACGCAGAAATTGAAAAAGGCTTATCACTCGGACCAGCAAGGTCAGAGCGGGTGCTCCCTTTTACAGGAGCGAGGGCAAGTCTGGAGCAACCAGACCCACAGTGTAAGTTGTAGGTTTTGTCGCCAAGATGGCCGCTGACCATGTGGCAAGTGGCCGGGATGGCGTGTCAAGTGGCACAATGCAAAAGGGCCCACGCAGATCATGGAGATGCTGGGGGGCTGATCTTCAATGCAAGGGCTGCTCGGTAGTGGGGCTTCTCAGTCCCCAAAGCACAATGTCGAGGGTGCCTCGGATGCTGCGCAGTCAGCTTCTCGGGGGTCTTTCAAGAGGTCCGGACCCACGTCTCTCGGTGCCTCCACGGGTCCCTTCTTTGCAGGGACTGTGGATCGGGCTGTGAGAAGTCTGGGAGTCTGGGTCTTGTCAGGCTCTGGGCTCGGCTCCAGTGGGAGGGGACGGCAAAGCAGACGTTGAGTTGCTGGTTGGTGCCTGTGTTCACAGGGTGGCCACTCCTAGGCCACAAGGGAGATGCTCTTCAGTCTTCTGTGCAGCAGAATGTCGAAGTCCAGTCGTCTTCTTCGTTTAAAGTTGATTCAGGATGATCTGAGGTGCTATGGCACCCCTCCCACTCTTATTCTCAATCTGAGGGGTGGATCACCTGCTAGGTCCCTCCTGTGGGTGGGACCGGGAAGGGGGGCGGTTACACCCCCTTTCCTTTGTCCAGCTCCTCGCCAGGCCTATGTCTGGAAAGTCCCAGCACCGGTTTGGACTGGCTTATGCACGGGGACACCTTGTGTTCCCCAGGCATGTCTCAATCTATTTAGCCCTGTCCTACCCAATACACAAAATCCTGTCTGGGGTGGTGCTCGCACCTCCCAAGGCAGGAAACCCTTTGTCCAAGCCTCCCTCACTGGAAGGACTCCCAGCAGCAGGAGGTCAGACTTGTGTCTGTGGTGGCAGCGTCCATTTTGTGATGCTTAGGCTCTGGTTAACTTTAACCGGGGTTAAGGCTACACACATGTCGTGTCCCTCTAGAACGGTGGAATGCTATCCCCGTTGACAGAACTGTCGAAGAGATAGTATTCCAAATTGTATGACACCTTACTCGACATGTTTGATAAAGACAAACCAAAGTTAGCATATAACCGCGAGGATTATAAAGCACTTAAAAATGTATGGTATGGCAATATCCCGGAACAGCTAAGGGAGTAGTTCCCGACAGCTGCAGACAGGCTCAGCTCATGCTAGAACACCCTCTCACATATTTCCAAGCACTGTATCTCCAGGATTGATGAGGCCTTCCATAGGAGTGGCTGATAGGAACATATGTATCCAGTTAAGGTTAGATGTAGGGATACTATATCTAAGTAAGAGGTGATTGCACCAACTTACCCCAGCTGAGTGATCAGCCAGTCAAATATGTCAAATATGGAGGCCAGGCCAGGGGGGCACAATACATGCTGCAGCCCCTGGTAGGCCTTGGCTACACCTATGCTCTGGGTACCTATGGTACACTGTTACAGGGGCCTATAAGGTGAACCAGTCCCAATTGTGTATGCACCTAAGGTACATGGAGTCCATTTTAAGGAGAGAGCAATTAGCCTGGGGCCCTGAATAGCAGGATCCCAGGCCAACTATGTCAAAAACAAGCTAAACACCAGGCAAAAAGTTTCGGGGTAACCATAGTCAGATATCCACCTTCCTACATTCTCTTCCCTCTCAAATTCCTCTGTTAGAACCGTTATCCACTTCCCCTTTTATTAGAGCCCCTCAAGTTTACAAAAGCCTGCATTTTTCTTCTCCCAGTTGTCCTAAAATTAAAGTTGCGCTCTTATAGGAATCTGATTTCCAACGTACCCTTTCTGTTCATACATGGAACTCCATTTGGACACGCATACATCACACGTTTTGTAATTCTAGCACTACTCAGATCCTTTATTATTTTTTATCATAGACTATTTTTAACTCCACTATCACTCTCCAAGTAATGGTCACTTTTATCCTCGATTTATTGGGTATGTCCTACTATTCCTGGCTTTTTTATGCATTTCTTTTATCTTTGACCTCATATTGCACGTTTTTGGACTAGGGTATGTGAGTCAATCTCCTCTATTTGTATCATTAAATTTCCTTTTGGCATATACTCCATATATTGGGAAGCAACTCTGCAGACTGGTTTGGTTTTCGCAAGGTGTTTATATTTGTGGACCTGTTAATTGCTATTACCTTTCAGGTAATTGCTTCTAACTGGAAGGATGCCTCTAAGGTTTCTTTCCCCGCCTGGTGGAAACTTCTTTGTTATCACCACAGACTGGACATAGCTTCTTCCAAAACTTCTCAACAACTTATTCGTTAAGAAACCCTCTGGTCCCCACTTACCAATTGCTTATTTACATCTGCACTAAGTAAATAAAATAGCTCCTTCGTTTATCAATCAGCGAGAGTATTTTATTCATTTATTCTTCTATTTTAATTTTAATTTGTTTATATGTCACCTGTACAGTTATTATTCTGTTTTTAGGAACTACTATGATTACTATAAGATTAATGTTCCAATACAATACTAGATGAAGATAGAACTATAGCTTTAGTTTCTTTTCTCATTTCCTTTTCTTTTCTTTTTCTTTTCCCCCTTCTCTGTTCTTTCTCTATTTCTCCGTCTTTGTCTTTTTCTTTTCTCCCTTCCTCGTTGTCTAGACTTTCCTTTCTTCTGAAAAAACTAAAAAAAGTAAAATGCTATTTATTTTCCAGGAACAAATTTGTATTATTGCGTTTCTTGCTTCGAATATCTTTAGATGTATGACAGATTTCTTGTGCATTTATTCCACCAAATTATTTATTCAGTTTACTAATCTTATGCTACTCGTTTTACACACATTGTTGTATATTGTACCTATGTTTCTAATTACTTCAGTAGAGCTCTTTAAACTAAAAAAATAATAATGATCATGTCCATCTGCATTCAGAGAAATCTGGAAAAGCCTGGATTGCTAAATTGCGTGAAACAGTCACCTTTCATACAAGTCTGCTGCTCATACAAATGGAGATTCACATTTAAGGAAATATACTTTTTGCTCAGAGAACCATTATCTAATTTATCAGTATCACAGCTGGGCAAAGACCAAGGGGAAGAGATCAAAGATGAAGATGAACAGGAAACTTGACATAAATCCATACCAGCAGACAAAAGAATGCCACTCTCCTCTTGTTGATTTTTAAATACATCAGAGATGGACTTAATCATAAGCTTGAGCTGCTAACCAGAAACATTATGAGCTTCCCAAGAAAAAGTTCCTCCTGAAGTGATTCTTAGCTGGATCAGAGGAACCCCATCCCCTAGAGGGACAAGAGGACAGATGGCTGTGCTTCTCACTGTGTTTCCTCATTGTGAGCACTAACACACAATTGAAAAAAGAGCATTTATGCCCAAGGAAGGACCTCTGGACAGATGAGTCTCTACTTTGAAATCAATTCAAAACAATTGTTACCCACTTTTAAAATATAAATACAGAATCTGACTTTTGACATACTTATCGAAATAAAAACAAAACATTTGTTTTCTCTTCTCTATCAAAGGAGGCATAGAGAAAATTAGTATCCAACAGGCACTAAAGAGGGCAGCACTTAACCACATGCGTCTCCCTCTTTTTTATAAAATGAACCCCCAGTTTCCTTAAAAGAAAAAGAAAGTATCTGCTACGTGGTCTGCAACTCAAATTTAACACAATAGCAGGAGAAGCAGGTAAGGAAATAGCTTTAAATCCATATGCAAGAACATCAGCTGGAATGAGTTTAAACAGATATTCTTGTCCCAACCAAAAAATGTAGGTCATCTCTACTGCCAATGGAGATAATGGAACCCATTCATCTTCTGAAACGAATGCAGCTCAATTCTTCCTGCTCCAGAGGGCATTTAACAAAGTGCTGCCAGCTGTCACAATAGTAAGCTAGGGCGAGTCATGAAACCAAAGAAAGAGGGAACGTGAGACACACACATCTCTAGTACGCGTGTCGACAGTGGTCGGGCAGCCTTTTTAGTGCTGCTCGACATGTCGGCCGCGTTCGACACGGTCTGCCACCGGACCCTTGTCAGGAGACTTGAGGAGTGCGGGGTCACTGAGGGGGCAAGAGACTGGCTGACATCTTATCATGACGGCAGGCAACAGCTGGTTTCACTTCCACCATTCACCTCAGAACTAAGGAGTGTCGGACAGGGGGTTCCACAGGGCTCGGCCATCAGCCCTATACTTTTTAATTTGTACCTTCGCCCCTTAGTCCAGCTAATAAAATCTTTTGGTATCTCGGCATTTAAATATGCCGATGATACCCAGCTGGTTTTTTCATTGGAAGGGAGTAACGCGGTCTCGCTGGATACCTTTCACCGCTGCATGGCAGCCACAGCAGACTGGTTACGAGCTAATTCTTTACAATTCAATAGCTCCAAGACGGAGGTACTCCATTGTTCTATCGACAGGATTCCGCGGGCACTCCCAGACAACTTTTGGCCTAGTACCTTTCTTGAGCCAGTATTGGCGGCGGAATCAGCCCGTAATCTGGGGGTGATTTTTGGCCCTAACCTACAGTTTGACATACACGTCAACAAAACCACCTCTACGTGTTTTGCCCCTTCTCCCCGCTCAGGCAAGGCCAGAAGTAGTTCGTGGGACCATATTAAGTCGCCTCAACTACTGTAATGGGCTTCTTTTGGAGGCCCCAAAAAATCTGACCGGCAAGCTACAGCGGGTGCAAAACATGGCCGCCAAGCTGGCTCTTTCCCGCCCTAGGTCTAGTTCCTCCACCCTTGCCTTGAGAGACCTACACTGGCTCCCGGTTCACCTGCGGGTTCAATACAAAGCTGCGTGCCTGGTGTTTAAAGCGGTTCACCAACTAGGCCCCATCCCTCTGCAAAAGATGTTTGCTTGGTACTCTGCTTCGCGGCCCCTCCGCTCCTCCTCGGCGCATCTTCTTGTAGTCCCGAGGTTTCACAGAGTGAGGATGGGTGGCTGTTCCTTTAGTGTTGCAGCGGCCAAACTTTGGAACTCCCTGCCACTCGCTCTGAGAAGCCACAAGGACTACTTACCTTTTAGGAAAGCGTTAAAAACCCACCTATTTCCATAAAAGGCTTGAGCTGTTAGGGTTATGGTTCCTGATCAAAGCGCCAGGATGCCCTTTGGGTGACAGGTTCGCGCTCTCCAAATACACTAAATAAATAAATAAATAAATACTGACCTTCCCAATGAAAAGTGCAGACCCTAACACTGAGTAGAGCACGCGTCTCCAACATGTAGCTTGTGAGCTACTGGTAGCTCTCCAGCTACTCCTAAGTAGCTCTCCCATGTGCAGACCTGGCTAATACATTAGTAGCTTTTGCTAGGTTGAATTATTGTATGTATCCCAAAATTGAAAAGTGTGTACTCGAAACAACAATGTGTGTATTTACTGAAAGTGGGCGGAGCTTGCGGAATGACATAAAAAGTCAGTGAGATTCCCCTGAGTTCCATATGTAGACGGATTTCAGCACGACACACAGTTTGCAATGATTTCTAGCACTAGAAGCTTGTCCTGAGCTGTAAAATCAGCACAAACTGCACCACAAGGCACACCAGAGGGCACTGTTTCTTTTCATCACTCAAGTAGATTTTCTACTTGAGCAGCAGTTCTTTCAACGCAAATGGTCGCGACCTGCCGTGACCGACCCCATTGAGAAAAGTCACTGGAAGGTGGTCACACTAGGGGATCTAAATTCCTGCTCGCCAACTTAATGTTAATGAGCCAGGTTATGGAAAAACGCCACCATACAGCGCTTGGCAGAGTTTTACTGGAACTCCTCCATACTCAAGAAGAGGAGAGTGGTCAAAAGTCTGCAAACTCCGCCAGCGGAGCGGAATTTTCTGCCCACTCCTACTCATGAGCTGATGTTTGCAGAGATTTATTAGTAACATCAACTATGTGCTGTGGCATTGCAGCTATGGCTGTTATATATCACCCATGTAGAGCCATTCCACGTTGATAAAGGATTTTTTAAATTACTGCTGGGAACCATGTCTGATCCACTGAGGTGATCACTACAGGAAATCTAGTGGCCACTAGCAATATCTAGTTTGATGTGATCAGTAATGTTAGAAATTCAGATTCTGTTGCGTTTGTCCAAGCAGGAACTACAATCCTAGTCAGGGTGAGTCAGATACACAACAAAAATTAACCTGTGCTAACCCTCTGGGAGCTTAGAAAGGAGCTGGCAGGCTTAACATAGGAGGCAGTGTGTTAAGAATGTGCACACACATGCACACACACACAGGAGCACACAGTAACACAGTGAGAACACCACACAAAAAGATTCCACAACAGTTTAGAAAAATAGGTTAGTATATTCTGAACAAAACAAGTCCAACAAGGGCAAATACCCAATAAGTACAAGTTGAGATATGGATTTTTAAAGGATAAGGGAAAAATATTGCTTACAATCAAAATAGCCCTTTGGGGTTATTGTGAGTTGAGCTGTACCGGGACAAAATCAAGAGTTCAGACTGCCCGTGGCAGAGCGCAGGCCTGCTCTGGGATTCACGCAGGTCCTGCTGGACAAAGTACCTTAACCCTTGTTGCAGAAACAAATGTAGTAGTGGCAATAAGTCTTTCTGTGTATGAAAGGCCACGTAGGAACCCAAGGGTGCTGCGCCAGGTTATTCCATGCTGGAAACAATGTGCTGATCTTTTCCATGGTCTACTGGTAATGTATTGATCCCTAAATCAGTGATCCCAGAGGTGCTTAGGTGGTTCCAATTAAGATTTGGCAAGTGCAGACCTCGCAGAGGCAGTGACGTGTCAATCCTTCTGTTCCTGTAGGCAATACTTCAGGTTCTGATTGGGGCAGAGAAATGGAAGTGCAGATTCTGGCAGACGCAGCTCATTACACTCATATCCAAGGGCCCTGGAATGGATAGGCACCACTGGGCAGAACAAGACATCCAGCAAGTAAAGTCCAGGTACTGGGTTGAAGAGGATTGGTGAAGTGTTTGATATACCTGAGATTTCAGCAACAGAAGGCAAGGCAAAAAGCCCTTGGAGAAACTTATGTCCATAGGATGTAAATCGCAGATTCAGTCCCTTTAGCATTGTTTTCCCGCTACTGCTGAGGTCTTGCTGGATTTGTTTGGCTGTGTCTCCTCTCCTGCCGCTTGCAGCACCCTGGGGGGACGAGGTCCCAGGGTCAACTCACCTCACTGCCGCTGTTAGCACTCGGGAGGAGGACTTCAACTCCCAGAGTGCCACCTTCCAAGCCCAGCTGTCCAGCTGCTGCGAGTGAGGGGGAGGCGTGGTTACCACGCATATAGCGCTGCCTCTCAACCCGCGGCGTGGGTCCCTTTGGAATTGTTTTCCCGCTACTGCTGAGGTCTTGCTGGAATTGTTTGGCTGTGTCTCCTCTCCTGCCACTTGCAGCACCCTGGGGGGACGAATTCCCATGGTCAACTCACCGTACTGCCGCCGAGAGCACTCGGGAGGAGGACTTTAACTCGCAGAGTGCCACCTTCCAAGCCCAGCTGCCGCGAGTGAGGGGGAGGCATGGTTATGCGCATATAGCGCTGCCTCCCCCCCTGTGGCACAGGTCCATTTGGCATTGTTTTTCCGCTACTGCTGAGGTCTTGCTGGATTTGTTTGCCTGTGTCTCCTCTCCTGCCACTTGCAGCACCCTGGGGGGATTAAGTCCCAGCGTCAACTCGACGCACTGCCGTTGATAGCACTCGGGAGGAGGACTTCAACTCTGAGAGTGCCACCTTCCAAGCCCAGCTGGCACGAGTGAGGGGGAGGAGTGGTTACCCTGCATATAGCGCTGCCTCTCCCCCCATGGTTGGGTCCCTTTGGCATTGTTTTCCCGCTACTGCTGAGGTCTTCCTGGATTTGTTTGCCTGTGTCTCCTCTCCTGCCACTTGCAGCACCCTGGGGAGATGAGGTCCCAGGGTCAACTCACCGCACTGCCGCCATTAGCGCTCGGGAGAAGGACTTCAACTCTGAGAGTGTCACCTTCCAAACCCAGCAGGCGCGAGTGAGGGGGAGAGGTGGTTACCCTGCATATAGCGCTGACTCTCCCCCCATGGTGTGGGTCCCTTTCGCATTGTTTTCCTGCTACTGCTGAAGTCTTGCTGGATTTGTTTGGCTGTGTCTCCTCTCCTGCCGCTTGCAGCCCCCTGGGGGGACGAGGTTGCAAGGTCAACCCACCGCACTGCCGTTGATAGCACTCGGGAGGAGGACTTCAACTCCCAGAGTGTCACCTTCCAAGCCCAGCTGCCCAGCTGCCGCAAGTGAGGGGGAGGCACGGTTACCATGCATATATCATTGCCTCTCCACCCACAGCGCGGGATGTGTGCGGATGCAGCCCGGACGAAGCCCAGACCAAGGGCAGACCCGTCTTAGACCGGCAGAGGCCGGGCAGTGCCATACTTCTTGGCTTCTATCTTTTAAGCCCTGACTGTTTTGTACCCGATACCTGAACAGCTGGTCATCTAGTCCATGTACCTGCAAAAGAAGGTAGGCTTGCATCAACAACTACCATATAGACACTTATTATAGGCACTGGAACTTAAACCTTGTGTTAGGGAGGAAGTTTTCCCTGGACTAAGCGCTGGACATACACCAAGACTTAATCACGAGCAAGAAGTATCCCTTGTTTTACCTGTACACATGCTGCTTAACTTTATTTTATTTCTACATTTATGCTCGCATTCGTTTTAACTAAGTCCTGGTTCTATTAAATTCACCCAAAATTATGGGGAGAAGAAAGGTTCAGACGGGGACCACCAGGGCTAACCCAGTGGATAGTTCTTCCTCTACTTTCACCACAATCGACTCTATCTTGCAGAGAGCAGCCGCTGTCATTGACAAAGAGATCGATCTTGTAAATAGACGTCTTTCCAGATCACCTTCTAAGAATCTGTATCCATCGGTATCCAGATCCAGTATGCCCCTGGTTGAACCATCATCTGTCTGTTCTGACAGCTGCCAGGGGTAGCCTGTGGCATCTTCTGCCACGAAAGGTTTACCACCTGTAAATGAAGCTCATCCACTAGTGCCTCCTCTGACCCCGCGCAGACCTCTCTCCCCAGTCATTCTAATTGATAGAAGAGGTAGTACTGTTCCACCTCAAGGGAAGGACAGTACTAAAATATTGAACCCCACGATCACCTATCTGCTCTTCCAGCCTAGTTATCCTACTATCCAGGGGAGTATAAAACGTAAACTTCAAACCTTTGGAGGTAAAGCAAAAAGACCAACATTGATCACGGCCCCTAAACCTTCCAATAAATCCTTGGTTCCCAAAACGGTAGCCATAGACCTAGACACAACGGTTACCAAGGCTTTTCATGATATAATGACCATCTTGTTGGACACTAAATTGAGCCCCATTTTGGATAGGTTGACGGCAATTGAGAAAAGTCTTGCTGGGAGGGACCAACACGATATTCGTTTAAATAGCAGGGTAACATGCGACTTAGAATCAATAGTCAAACCTGGGCCAGGCACACCCAAAAATCTCACCAAATCATATGAAGCACAGCAGTTCACATAACGACATGCGGCCAGTTAACTCATGGGGAGATAGATGTGCAAAGGGGCGGCCAGACTCCTAGCAGGCCTCTGGCTGCTCCCTCGCATAGGCGAGATCCTCAAACTATCGCAGGCCAGTCAGACGGCCCTGTGATGTTACCATGGGATTTTTGTAAGCGTCATATTACCGTCAATCTCCCCCCTGAATCCACACCTTATGTTGTGGTCTTCGGGAACGTCCCGCCTCTTCCCCAAGATATGAAAGAGGAATACAATAACCTAAAGAACAAGGTATTCCAATGGCTAATAGCTAATACCCCTGTGGGTCCTGGGGTGGAATGTAGCATCATCTTGTTACTTCGAGTGGCATAGGTGGGCAGTTCCAAAAAGCTGGGAGGGGGCAACTGTGTTATTGTTAACTTTAACAGGGCCTCCGTAGCTGAAAGAATCCTGTCAGGTGTTGTTCGTGTTGGTCAGTCAACTCATGGGTCGACAATACAGGCACTCTTATTTGGCTTCTCTTGTAGAGCTGAACCTCATGGGTACATAATGGGGAATACATTTAGGGAACCCACACAAGCTAGATGGCCTAACAAAAACCCTGTAGGCAACAACTATGGGTTTGCACAACCATTGTACATGACAAGTCATCCATGGGGGCCCCACTCTGCTCCTGCCACACCTCCTACCCTAGCACTAGCTAATTAATTTTCTCTGTTATCGGGGTTGGAGCAATGCGATTGACTGGACAACCCTGACGAGACCGTAGCAGAGTCAATGTACCGACAGAGACCCACTTAACCTTGATGACCGAGATAGAGATATTGGAAATGGTTCCCCTTCAATCACCACAATTAGATGTGATGCCTCCCGAGGTGGACAGTAATGTTATATTCTGGAATATAGCAGGCCTGGCAGACAAATTCCAGGACCCTTTATGGCAAAAGTTTATTAGGTAATTCTTAGTAATTTGCCTTCAGGAGACCTGGTCATTGGACTGCTTTAACAGTTACTTTAGCCTGCCTCCCCTTCTATTAGTGGTAAAGCCAAAGGAGGATTGGTTGTTTATATCTCCCTGGCTGTCGATTGCCGGGTACAAACGTGCCCCCCTTCAGGCCATGGCCTACAGGCCATCACACTTAAGAAGGGGAACAATAAAATGACCCTGATCAATTTTTATAACCCACCAACTAGTAAAAAGGGGGAAGGTACTATTATCCAGCTGAGTCACCACCTAAGGAAGTTATATGATCTCAGTTCACACCCCATGAGGGTATTGGGAGATTTTAACATCCACCCCTGTGGCGACCCAATGACCACGCATATGTCTGACATGGGATGCCACAGAATGAGGGGGTTTCATTTTGAACATTTACCACAGGGGGATGAACTAAACAATCTAGTCAATGAATTTGACCTGCTGACATTGATTTCTCTCTCTCTACCTCAAATAGTAAGAACCTTACTCTCACCTTCAAAGGAAAAGGTACTGAGTCTTTCATAGACCATATTTTAGTCTCCTCCCCCTCTCAGTCCCTCTTTCCAAGGTTTACCGTCAAGGATATGTGTTACAGTGATCACAATCCTCTCTGTGTATATTTCTGTGGTGTATTCCTATCCAGTAAACCCAGGTGCAGGGTAAAAGGAGTCATGAGATGTACAGACGGTGGGCACCATCTTAAATGGTACCAGATTGACCCAGACGCTTTTTACAGGGAGGTGAGAGAATCATGTGTAGCGGAACTTTCCCTTTGCGCCCAACCGGATAGTCAGCCAAAGAACGTTCATAGTGCATTCAGTTCCATCTCACGTAAAGTAGGGAAACATTTGAGAGCTCCAACCTGTAAGGTATCTAACTCAAACCCAAGATGGTTTGATACCTCTTGTTCTCAGGCAGCAGGCTAGTTAAAGGAGGGCCTGAAAGTAGTCCTGAGAAACCCCCCCACACATAGGGGCCTTTCGTACAGGATATAAGCAGTCCCTAGCCACCAGTAAGAGAGCATTGAAGGAGGAGGCATGGAGGGAGCTGCTAGAGTGTAGCACACTAAGGAATTGTACACTGGGGAATTGTCAACAGACCCCTGTTTTCTGAAGATACAATTAATACCCTAAACTCCAACATTACGGAAGAGGAATGGGTGGCCCACTTCCAATCCATGTTTAAGGGCTCTATGGGTTACCACGACCAGTCTCCTCGGACAAGCAATACTGACCATTTGGTCTTTGAGATTTCAGAGTTAGAGGCGGGAATTGCGGGCTTAACCAGTAATAAGGCTCCTGCCCCGGACGGAATTCCGCCAGACCTCTACAAATCGGATCCCTCCTTCTGGGATCAGATCCTGGTGGCCGTATTGAATGCAGCGGCTAGGGACGGTAGCCCCTAATCATGGGCTATATCCACCATTGTGCCAATGTTCAAAAAGTGAGACCAAAAAAGTGCGTACTGTTATCTGCCAATCTCTCTCATCAACTCTGTAACTAAGGTGGTTGGAGGGGTATTACTGCAAAGATTATCTTCTTGGGCAGAGGAGCGTAGTATCATCGCCGATACCCAATATGGGTTTCGTGCGGGGAGGTCTAGCGTGGCCCAATGTTTAAACCTGTACTTGATTCCTGGTAAGTACACAATGGCCAGCCCAGGTACGATCTACATGGCCTTCATGGACCGATTGTCCGCGTTTGACTGTCTAAACAGAGTCAAACTGTGGCAGTCCATGAGGGCCATGGGGGTGGAGGGGCCTATCGTGGACTTTCTATTGGATCTGCATCGGGACACCAAGGCAAACATTAGATATGCACAGGCTGTCCGGGTTTCCAGGGAATTTAACATTGCAAGAGGGGTGAGGCAGGGCTGTATTTTGGCCCCCTTCTTGTTCAATCTATATATCAACAATCTCGAGGGAGCCCTGGTATCTTCGGGGGCTGATTTTCCGTGTGTGAGTCGCCGGGGTCTCCCCATCCTCCTATATGCGGATGATGCTGTCTTTATATCGAGAACCGCTAGAGGACTTCAATCCTTACTAGATGATTTCCTGAACTTTATGGGGTCTCGAGATCTAGTGATCCATAACACAAAATCCTATATCATGCAGGTAGGGGCTCGTCCAACGAAAAGGTTTTCCTTCTCTGTAGGCTCTGAGAAGGTCCCCACAACGTCAGTTTTCTCATATCTGGGAGTCCTGATGGATGATCGCCTGAAGTAGGGGCCCCTTATTATAAGAAAACAAAAGGGAGCTCACACGAATAACTGCGGCTATTTTAAGCTTTGCTGCTAAGATGGGCAAGCTCCCAATTGCAGCTATGCTGAAAATTTACCAGATGAAGGGCGAGTCAACTGCATGTTATGGTAGTGAAGTTTGGGGGTATACCACCGCAGATGCGCTACAGGTGGCAGACAACAACTTTCTAAAGCGTCTGCTGGGGATGCCAACCGGCTTATCGAATCTGATAGCCCACGAAGAACTGGGGGCACCCCTTTCTGTGTGATACTCTTTCTTTGCGCCCTCTAGTGTTTTGGCTTCAGTGTTGGTCAAACAAAGAATTAAAACTTACTCAGCAGATCCTAACGGACTGTAGGTCCTTGGAATATATGCCCAGAATTCCATGGCTGAAATATGTAAAAGGTCACCTCTCCGAGTTGGGTCGCCCAGAACTCTCTCTAAAACCCTCAACCTTAACAAAAAAGGATGTTAAATTGGTCAAAAAGGCATTCATTCATTTGCACAAGGAAACTTGAAAGAGATGAACAGGAACTATGTAAACCAATGTACATTTTTTACTCTAAAAACCCACCCACTGAGAGAGCCATACCTCTTGGGAACACTGACCACATATGAGCAGTTTTTATTGTCTAAGTTTTGTCTTGATTTTTTTCATCTCTTAATTGCCGTCCCGAAAGGGAGTAGCAGAGGACAGGTGTCAGCACCCAGTGGCTGCGACAATCTGTCTCCACAGGATCTGATACACTTCATGTTCCTCTGCAAATTCTATGAAGTACCTCAGAGACATTTTTTACTCCCCCTTCGAAAGAGGCTTAATTTTAACCAGGTTGGCCCAGCACTTTTATATTTGCAGCTGCTGAAACCAGACTGTATAATTGTTATTGTAGGTTACCTGAAATCGCTGGTGAGAACCAGGGCCTGCTTGGTATATTAGTCACTCTAGGGGGAGTAGGTACTCATAGTTTTAAAGTATGTCTCTAGTGTGATCTCCTTTTGATGCATTGAAACCTACTTACCGCATCTGCCATATTTTCCTTGTGATTCTTCTTGCTTCAAGGTTGTGAATTCTAAACTTTTTTAAATGTATATTTTTACGGGATGTGTATATTTATTGTGACTTTTATGGTTTTCACATTGACAGCGTCTTTTCAGGTGCAGAGTGCCAGCTCCTACCTCCCTTCCTGCTCAGGGAGCCTCATCAACATGCAGATGACTAGGCAGACGCTACTACCCTACTTTGTGTGTGGCTTTCTAGGGGGAATGCAGGCAACCAGCTGTCACCCATCCCTGACATGTATTCCAGAGTCAGGTAGAAAGCACCAAAGAGTTTAAGTAAGAAATTGCCAACTTCCCATATATAGCATTTTCAGACCTGCAATTTAAAAAACAACTTCACCATAAGTTGTATTTTAACATTATGATTCCAGAGTCACTAAATGTTGTTTTTCTATATTTTCCCAATTGGAAATTGTGCTGTTATAAATCAGTCATAAATGCTATCCTATCGGAGAGATAGGCCTTGCAGTAGTGACGAATGTATTAATAATAGCACATGTTCAATCTTTTAAATACACTGCACCCTGCCCACGGGCTGTCCATGGCCTACCTTAAGGGTGACACTTATATACTACTATTATAAAGGAAGAACTTTGAACATTTGAGGCGGGTAAACTCGGGAACCACAGCGCCAATCCACACACCCGATATATTGTTGTAATTGTCAGGGTGTGCAGATGGACATAGGCTATATAAATAAAAAATATATGTTACTTAAAAAATTTACGAGAAAAAAAAAGTAGTCCCATGGAAGTAGCGCCGGCGGCGACGTGCGTGCTGAAATCAGAATCGCGGGGAGGAGCGTCGTCCAGGAGCGTGAGGAGGAGCGGCGGACATTAGCGCGGGGAGGAGCGGCGGACAGGCGGGGAGGAGAGGTGAGGAGTGGCGGACAGGCTGGGAGGAGCGGCGGACAGGGGGGGTGGAGCGGCGAGGAGCGGCGGACCGGTGAACTTAGGAGCGCGGGGAGGTGCGGCAGATGAGGTAAGGCTCCGGGGGACCCGCGGACAATGTCGGGGCGGGCGGGGGCTCTGAAGCCAAGGTCGGGAAGGGCTGCTACTCCGGGGACCCACGGACAATGTCGGGGCGGGCGGGGGCCGGGGCGGGCGGGGGCCCTGAAGCCTGATTGCTCCCGGACAAGGTCGGGACGGGCTACTAGTATGTAATAAAGAGGAGGGTGTGGGTCTGGCAAGTAGGGTAACTTGCCAGGTCAACATAGCAACATAGCAGTTTAAAACTGTGCTCACGAACTCTGCAGTGGCAGGCCTGAGATATATTTAAAGGGCTGTTTAGGCGGGTGGCACAAGCAGCGCTGCAGGCCCACTAATAGCATTTAATTTAAAGGCTCTGCACCAAAATAGTGTACTTTAATAGGGATGTATAAGTAATTTGTATATACCAAATGAGGATAAGCCAATGTTACCCCAATCTTACCATGTTTTATATAATAAACAGATACACTTTAGCACTGGTTAGCAGTGGTAAAATGCAGGGGTGGCTGGAACGGCTCGCGGGGGTACGGGGCACAATGACAATTAAACTAAAATACACTTACCTTGCCGCCGGGTCCTGCATCTTCGCTCCTGCTCGACTTGGACTACAGGAAGCACAGTCCAAACAGGATCTCAGAAGGTAAAACATTTTGGCGGAGACCACAGCAAGGATGCCAGGTCTAACAGGTAATGAAACTGTAATTATATTAGTAGCTTGGAATGATTTCAGCTCTTATTGCAGAAAACATCAGAGACTTCAGATGTATTATGTACTCATATGTGTTCCTTTTAATGGTGAAAAGGGCTGGGGTGAACCTCTTGTTGTGTTTATTGGGAGGCGCTTGAGAGGGGTGCCTGAAGGGAGAGCTCTCCTCACAAGTGCATGGAGTAAGTAATGGGATGAGGAATGGATGAGGGGTAATTGTGGTAACTTTAATCAATTATTCCTTTCAAAATCCCACTTCCTCCGCAGATCAAACCTGCCATTCATGCATTCAGTGAGAGCTGTACATGAAGTGTTTTCTTCCTCAGTGAAAGTCACTATACAATCTTCCTCATCATCACCTACAAGGCTTTGCAATGGATCCTTTGCTTGGTCATCTGTGTGCTTTTGCACGTAGCCTTTAAAACATGCTCAAATCTTTCCCATTTTTCCCATGTTTGTTATATACTTTGTTGGTCAGATATGTCAAATGGTGAAGGTCCTTGAAAGATTATGCTTGAGACATTTTCTACATTTTCTTCATCATGATGTCATTAAATCTGTATTTACTGTTGGCTAATTACTTGTTCTTTCACTTGACATTTTATGTGGATATTGATTTTGCGATTAACCTTTAGTGAGGCAGGGGTGGTTGTCTTTAAAATTAAGTTTCACCATGTGGCTTAGGCGGAAATCAGACGTGCCTGACATTAAAATGAAATGTTGTAACTTTATTCAGGCTCAAACCAGAATTAGCCTTAATTTCAAGTGGGACCGTCGTCTATTTCCACACATACAGGTTCCAATTTCACTTTTTAACTCTGCACGGTGCATATCATCAAGAGGGGGCGATAATTGTCACTAATCGCACTTAGCGCTACGATAATTATCGCCACCCAACTCTGAATTGTATTGCGGAGATAGCGTGCTATCAGCACCCTTATCTCCACAGCGATAAAATTCAGAGTGCAAGCTGCCTAACTGTGTGATTATCTTTGGAAATCCAGGGATAATCACACAACTTTTAGCGATAGCTGCTGTTAGCGCCTCACATACTTAGCCATGATAATCACCATCCATAGGCTATCATGGCTAAGTCAGTTTCAAAGCAGGCGTAAGGAAAGTAGCCATAAGAGAGGTTATCGCTACTTTTCTTATCGATCTGCCTGTTTGCGTGAGGCTTGAAAATAGGAGAAATGTCGCCGAGCGACATTTCTCCCTTTATCCTGAGGAGGAACGCCTACTTTGCATCTCATTAGAGATGCAAAGCTGGGCATTGAGAGAAAGGTCAAAGAAGCATGGATTCACGTGTTAGCATGTCCTTGCTAATAGAGCGTTAGAATTAACGCCGCTTTTCGGCGCAAAAATTGTGATAATTTTTTGACCCCCCCTTGTTGATTTGCCCCTCAATTTACCCCCAAACGTGGTTCTTACTCCTGTCTTGCTTGTTGCCACGTGAAGCATGTGTGTAAGATCATATCGCGTGTGTCAGATGTCCCTTGTGATACACCGCCCATGCGCGCTGGATGACTAGCATCCTTAAACTGAACCTGACAGATGCTCGCACCCCGGTCCTTGCCCCGAGATGAACATGAGTGTCGCGCACGAGGATTCTTACCGCACATGCTCCCTGCCAGACCCCGCTCGCCGCCACCAGACTTCCTCCCCTTGGCTCTACCTGGGTGCAGCCAGAAAGTTTATTTAATTCATGAAGCTTTGCTCAGGGTTCGTGTAAGTCGTGCCTCATTGCCACTGTGGGTACTCCAACCAGCTTCAGATTATGAATCGAAGTCAGCATCACTGCCTCATATATTGATTCATGAGACCGGGTCAGGTGCGCCTTCTCCTCACCAACACCATCCGCCCTGTGTTAAGGTCACCCCCCCTACCTTACATCCCCAAATTTCTGTTACCTTATAGTACACATTACATCATGACCTCTGCCTGTTCACGGCCCATGTGACTCAACACACCTTCCAAGCTCACACAGATGTCTCCAGACAGCCGGGAAGTGTCCCCTGCTTCCTTGCTCTGGGTGGTCTCCACACCCACCCCCCCTCTCCTCCAACTCTCTGCCTCCAGGGACCCCTGCTCAATACAGAGGGATGATCCTGGCTGCGGCTCCGAGGCTGGCCAGTAGGCTGGTACATCACCACCGCATGCAAAGGGTCTTGGGCGCTCCCCAAGGGCGGCGCCCCAGCACATGGTTACTTGTTCAAAGAGGATGTGTCCACCTTTAGCAAGGAGGCTTCTGTGGGTGCCATGAAAGTGGACACTTGCCGGCCGGGGTGACAACCCCCTTGTCTTATACTGCAGGTTTGTAGAAAAGCCTTGTGTTGACATTGGGACCAGTCACAAGGAGTAAAACAGGGCTTTTTGTGGTGCAGAAACCTGATTCTGAGGAGTAAGTACAGAATTAATAAAAACTCAGGGATCGACTGAAAGAGCAAATGGTCCTTTTGAATTAACTTTTTTATATTTTACACTTTTACTGCAAGATTCAATTAACATTTAAAGAAATTCTTGCCTGTTTATTTAACATTTTTATTTTTTATTATTATGGAGTTTTATATAGCGCAAACTAGACCCGAAGGACACATTAATTTTTGTTAGGCATGGGGAGATTAAGTGATTTGCGACGAATCACAGGATGTTCAGCGTTGTTGCCGAGACTTGAACCCAATTTCACGGATTCGAGGTCGACCACCCTAGCTGTTAGGCCAACTCCTCTCCATCTTTTTAAAGTTTACTGTAGTCAAGTAAGCAGCATCCATGTGCTTCTTTGAACCAGGGGGCTGCATGTAAAGATTGGTAGGGCCACCACTGGCCCCTGGGCCGTACTTTGAGTATCATTGTCGTGGAGAAGCATGTACATTCAAGTCTATCTGGACTCCTAAAGAACCATCAAATCTTGCACCCCACACAGACTGGATTTAGACCTTACCTTGGGACAGAGACTGCCCTTCTCACGGTAGTAGAAAAGGCTAAAAGGTGGCTGGACTGGGAGGATTGGCAGTTATCGCCTTCCCTGATCTTAGCTCTGCATTAGATACAGTAAATCATGATCTTCTTTTACAAAGACTGCAGAGCGTAGGGATCTCGGGCATAGCTCTATTCTGGTTGGTCTTTTCTTACGGATAGGTCTTTCAGGGTTTCTGATGGAACATGTACAACAGACGGTTCCCCCTAAACTCTGGGGTACCCCAGGGCTCTACTTTGAGCCACACACTTTTAAATGTATATTTGAAGCCAATAGTTGTGCCGTTAGGGAATTTAATTGTTACCTTTCCAGATGATATGCAATCGTTTTTTTCCCTCACTAACACTCAAAACTGCCTCGGTCCTAGACCATAGTAACTGACTTTATCTGGGAGTGCTACAAACCTCAATAAGGAAGTTGTATTTGGTACAGAATGTGGCCACCTGGATTTTGCACTACCTTCCAAAACATCAGTTTGCCCGACTTTCCTTGAGCACCCTTCAATGGCTCTCGGTGGTAGAAAGAGAATCACATTTAAATGACTATGCAGTGTTCAAAGGGCACTCCGCGGTAAAGGGCCTTCGACCACTTGTCCTTTGGTTTCTCCCCACCTCTCTGGTGGAACTCTTGATCTTCCAATGCACATCTGGTCACAGTGCCCTTAGTTCAAAGGGAAACATATGGAGGTCACTTAATCCAGCTAAACTCTGGAACAGCCTTCCCAATTCATTAAAATAAACAAAATAAAATATATCCATATTTCTGAAGTGCATACATATCACCCCTTAAGGTTTTAAGGCACTGGGGCCAGTGGGGAGATTAATTGAGCTTTTGCCCAGAGTTACAGGATGTTGAGCTGCCACTGCCCTGGGGATAGAACTGTGAGTCCCATTCTCTGAAGTCAGCTGCTCTAGCTGCTGCGCTACATCTCTCCCCTTGGGGTCAGAAATAAGAAACTCCCCTTTTGCAAATCATTAAATACCTGGATCTTCCAGAATAGCCCACTATAGGTTCCTTTATCCATTCTGTGCTGCACTGACAGCACTAGGACGCCTGAGGGTAGCTATGCTATGTAAGTATAGAATCAATCAATCAATCAATCATGACACTTGTATAGCGCGCTACTCATCCGAAAGGTTCTCAAGGCGCTGGGGGGTGGTGGGGTAGGTTACTGCTCGAAGAGCCAGGTCTTGAGTTGCTTCCTGAAGGAGAGATGGTCCTGGGTTAGCCGGAGGTGGATGGGGAGGGAATTCCATGTCTTGGCTGCCAGGTAGGAGAAGGATCTTCCACCGGCGGTGGCTCTGCGGATGTGTGGAACGGCGGCGAGGGCGAGGCTGGTCGACCGTAGCTGGCGGGTGGGCGTGTAGAAGGTCAGGCGGTTGTTGAGGTACTTGGGGCCCAGGTCATGGAGAGCCTTGTGTGCGTGGCTGAGGAGTCTGAACATGATCCTCTTGCTGACGGGGAGCCAGTGCAGGTCTCTCAGGAAGTCAGAGATGTGGCTGTGTCGGGGGATGTCCAGGACGAGTCGTGCAGAGGCGTTCTGGATGCGTTGGAGTCTTTTCGGAAGTTTGGCTGAGGTTCCGGCGTAGAGGGTGTTTCCGTAGTCCAGTCGGCTGGTGACGAGCGCCTGGGTGACGGTCTTCCTGATTTCGGTGGGGATCCAACAGAAGATCTTTCAGAGCATGCGCAGGGTGTTGAAGCACGATGATGAGACAGCGTTGACTTGTCTGATCTAAGCATGGGCGTAAAATCCGTTCCGCTCGTGGATTTTGCGGATTTTCGGTAAATTCGCAATCCGCGAGATTCGCGAATTTCTCGCAATATCCGCAAATCCGCACGCAGCGGATTTTTTTTTCTTGGTGATACAATTTTGCGGCGTGCACTTACCGTCATTCAGCGTTTGCCGAGTTGTTTTTCTCGATATTTTGCGAGTGCTACGCCATTTTGGATCTTGCTGCGAGATCCCGCGGGAGTTTGGCGACCGCGATCACGTCATCGCGCCCACCACCTTGCACAGCGAGAGTTTGTCAACGCGAGTACGCCGTGATCACGTATCGCGGGAGTTCACAATTGCGAACCCGTAGATGCGGCGAGCAGCAACAATCTCGCACTCGCGAAAGTAAAAAATTTGAAATTCTGCACACGAAATCCACCAGCAAGCAGCATAAATCTTCTGAAAATGATGATTTTTATCAGAATAACTCCTCAGGTTGACATTTGCCTGCACTTTTTTTTGCAAGGAGTCCATTTTGGGGGGGTGGGGGGGGGGGGTGGGAGGAAGGAAGTGCCCCACAATCTCCAACTTCCTGTTCCTGTCCAGCAGGCTCCTCCCAGTGCTTTCTTCATGTGCTGGTCACTTTCATTCGGATTCTTCACCTGGAAGGATTACTTTTTGTGGATGCTGCTGGATATTTGGACTTGAGGCCTTTTTGACCTTCTTTGGATCACTTTTGGATTAGAAATTTCACAAATACGTTTGCTTGGGGCATTACAGTTACTGCAACTACAATTTTGGAATTTCCGATTTTTGGGCTGTTGTTGGGGTCTTTTGCCAAGGGGTACTCAGTGGTGGGTGGACTGAGTCTTTCTGTGGGGTCTCTTTAATAACAACATCATGGAGGGCCTGGATGGCTTGGGATTGTGCTGATTTTTCTGTGATTTTTGTTTTTTTGGGCTGTTGTTGTGGCCTTTTCACCAGGGGTAGTGAGTGGTGCATGGGCCTAGTCTTTCTGTGGGGTGTCTTGAATTTAAACATCATGGAGGGCCTGGATGACATGGGATTGTGCTGATTTTTCTGTGTTTTTCGATTTTTTGGAGTGTTCATGGGGACAGGCCATGTGGGTGGGGGCCATTTTGAGTGCTGCTACATGCAGGCCCTGGCCATGTGCTGGGAGGCAGGGGCCATTTTGAATGCAGGCAGTGTTCTTAGGTCTGCAACCATTTTGCCTAGCTTTCAACATTTATGCCCAGGGGTAGTGAGTGTGGTGCATGGACCTAGTCTTTCTGTGGGGTGTCTTGAATTTAAACATCATGGAGGGCTTGGGATTGTGCTGATTTTTCTGTGATTTTCGTTTTTTTGGGCTGTTGTTGTGGCCTTTTCACCAGGGGTAGTGAGTGGTGCATGCGCCTAGTCTTTCTGTGGGGTGTCTTGAATTTAAACATCATGGAGGGCCTGGATGGCATGAGATTGTGCTGATTTTTCTGTGTTTTTTGATTTTTTGGGGTGTTCATGGGGACAGGCCATGTGGGTGGGGGCCATTTTGAGTGCTGCTACAGGCAGGCCCTGGCCATGTGCTGGGAGGCAGGGGGCCATTTTGAATGCAGGCAGTGTTCTTAGGTCTGCAACCATTTTGCCTAGATTTCAACCTTTATGCCCAGGGGTAGTGAGTGTGGTGCATGGGCCTACTCTTTCTGTGGGTGTCTTGAATTTAAACATCATGGAGGGCTTAGGATTGTGCTGATTTTTCTGTGATTTTCGTTTTTTGGGCTGTTGTTGTGGCCTTTTCACCAGGGGTAGTGAGTAGTGCATGGGCCTAGTCTTTCTGTGGGGTGTCTTGAATTTAAACATCAAGGAGGGCCTGGATGGCATGGGATTGTGCTGATTTTTCTGTGTTTTTCGATTTTTTGGGGTGTTCATGGGGACAAGCCATGTGGGTGGGGGCCATTTTGAGTGCTGCTACAGGCAGGCCCTGGCCATGTGCTGGGAGGCAGGGGGCCATTTTGAATGCAGGCAGTGTTCTTAGGTCTGCAACCATTTTGCCTAGCTTTAAACCTTTATGCCCAGGGGTAGTGAGTGTGGTGCATGGGCCTAGTCTTTCTGTGGGGTGTCTTGAATTTAAACATCATGGAGGGCTTGGGATTGTGCTGATTTTTCTGTGATTTTGGTTTTTTGGGGCTGTTGTTGTGGCCTTTTCACCAGGGGTAGTGAGTGGTGCATGGGCCTAGTCTTTCTGTGAGGTGTCTTGAATTTAAACATCATGGAGGGCCTGGATGGCATGGGATTATGCTGATTTTTCTATGTTTTTCGATTTTTTGGGGTGTTCATGGGGACAGGCCATGTGGGTGGGGGCCATTTTGAGTGCTGCTAAAGGCAGGCCCCGGCCATGTGCTGGGAGGCAGGGGGCATTTTGAATGCAGGCAGTGTTCTTAGGTCTGCAACCATTTTGCCTAGCTTTCAACCTTTATGCCAAGGGGTAGTGAGTGTGGTGCATGGGCCTAGTCTTTCTGTGGGGTGTCTTGAATTTAAACATCATGGAGGGCCTGGATGGCATGGGATTGTGCTGATTTGTCTGTGTTTTTCGATTTTTTTGGGTGTTCATGGGGACAGGCCATGTGGGTGGGGGCCATTTTGAGTGCTGCTACAGGCAGGCCATGTGCTGGGAGGCAGGGGCCATTTTGAATGCAGGCAGTGTTCTTAGGTCTGCAACCATTTTGTCTAGCTTTCAAACTTTATGCCCAGGGGTAGTGAGTGTGGTGCATGGGCCTAGTCTTTCTGTGGGGTGTCTTGAATTTAAACATCATGGAGGGCCTGGATGGCATGGGATTGGACGGCTGCACGTTTGGCAACCGACCCGATCGTATTCCCCCCAGTTAATGTTTACCCCCCCTTTCCCTACTGTGAAACGCTGCATGCATGACCTACAGGGGTGCTCACTAGACTTCTCTGGGTGCTGCTCGGATAAAATTGGGGTTGCTCTGACACTGGGTGATGGTGGGCCCCTTGAGGAGGCGCTTGGTGTGGGGGGGAGAATGGGTGTGACTGACTTGTTATATGCTGATGGCTGAAGTCGTAATGTGTACCTGGAATGTACGCGGAATACACACACCCGCACGCAGGTACATGATTTATTCCTATTTAAAGAGACACAAGGTGCAGATAGCACTCCTTCAGGAGACACACCTAACAGCCCCTGAGGTACACACCCTGCGCAGGCGATGGCGCGGACAGATCTATGCAACTGGGTTCTCCTCTTACGCCAGGGGGGCACTGATATGGATGAGACCAGGGCTCCCGTTTGAGGTAGAGGACTCACACATAGACAAAGAGGGGAGGTTTGTGGCAGTGAAGGGACGCCTGGATGGGCGGCCGCTGGTGGTGGCGTCGCTCTATGCCCCTAACACGGACCAACAGGGCTTCCTCGAGACGGTGTCCACAACACTAGCACACTGGCATGGGATCCCCTGGATGTTGGGGGGGGGATTACAATAGTGTATTGGATACCACACTGGACCGCTCATTCCCACCGCTACCCAATGCGCCAGTAGTGGGCGCCATGAAAGCTCTTATAGCCTGGGCCTCACACTGGAACTTGCATGATGTGTGGCGCCACCGGAACCCTACGGCCAAGATATATTCGTACTATTCGGGAGCCCACACCCTACACACCCGATTGGACAGATTCATGCTCACAGATGATCTACTCCCGCTAGTGACGGACGCGCATTACATGGGTAGGACACACTCGGACCACAACCCACACATGTTAACTGTCTCATGGGCGAGTACTCGCCCCCCTGTCCCCAATTGGAAACTGCAGCCGGACCTCCTACTAGACGCGCCCTTCCGGGATTCACTGTTTGCACATATAGTGCATTACTTTGAGGAAAACGCAGGCTCAGCCACCTCTCTGCAAATGGAATGGGAGGCGTTTAAAGTGGTCATTAGGGGGCAGTGTTTAGGTACACAGGGGAATCTCAAACGTCAGGTGGAGAAGGACCTACAGAGGGTGGAGGAGGAACTGAGTCGACATGAGCAGGACTCGGCGGGAGGGAACATTGTTGGGCTTCAACTTGCGCAAGCGACCCACAAACGGCTATTGGAGAGGCTCCGATGTCTAAATTTCGCGGCTCATGCGGCGCGCACGCACGATAGGGGGGACAAGCCTGGTAAGTTGCTGTCGTGGCTCATCGCCAGGGAAGACCGAACGAAACCAGTCACAAAAGTGCTAGATGCGACTGGGATGCCCCTACACACACAGTCAGAGATTCACGGAGCATTCACTACACATTACAAAACGCTGTATCGCTCTTGCCTGCCCACACCCGCCCCGGACACGGAGGAATATCTCCGTCGGATACAGTTACCGGCACTCACCGACGCCCAACGAACTGTCCTCGCGGCACCCGTTGCCCCTGAGGAGCTCCGGGAGACCATAGCGGCGCTTTCCAACGGAAAATCCCCTGGCCCCGACGGACTCCCAGCGGAGTTCTATAAAGCCTACCAGGACCTCCTAATCCCTGAACTCGTTAAACTGTATGAGACGGCTCTGGAAGATTCCTCCCTGCCCCCTTCTCTGAGCGAAGCCACACTGGTCTCCCTCTTGAAACCGGGTAAAGAGGGGACGCTTATGGGCTCGTACAGGCCACTCGCCCTCCTAAACACAGACTATAAAATACTAGCCTCCACTCTAGCGAGGAGACTGGCCCAATATACACCCATCCTGGTCCACCCTGACCAGAACGGGTTCGTACCCACACGCAGCACATCACTCAACATCCGCCGGTTATTCAGAGTGCAGGAGTACGCGAGAGACCCTTGGCCAAGATCGGGTTGCATAGTATTAGACCTGGAAAAGGCATTTGATTCGGTAGAGTGGCCGTATCTTAGAACGGTTATGCAAAAGTTTGGTCTGGGTGACACCTATCTGGACATGGTGGGACTCCTATACCAAACGCCTACCGTCCGGGTCCGGATAGGGGGCCTGATATCGGATGCTATACAGGTGAGGCGGGGCACGCGACAAGGCTGCCCGTTATCGCCCCTACTCTTCTCATTGGCCATGGAGCCACTGGCGGAGATGCTGAGGATGCAGGGAGCCGAGTGGGGCATCCCATTGATACACGGGGTACACGCGGTTTCCCTGTACGCCGACGATCTACTCCTCTACGTCAGAGACCTGATGCGGATACCCCCGGAACTCACCAACGCCCTCTGCGAATTCACAACGCACTCGGGACTAAGGGTTAACTGGGGTAAGTCTGGAGTTTTCCCCTTTCACCCAGATATGCAAGAGTGCGCAGTACAGCTAGGAGACACGACACTGACATGGTATGCCGGCACCTTTAAGTACCTGGGCATACACATTTACAGGAATGAGGCGGATATACTGGATGGCAACCTGGTTCGAGCCATAAACTCCTTGCGGGCACAGATCCGATTTTGGGGCACGCTCCCGCTTAACGTCCCGGCCAGGATCACCCTGTCCAAAATGATAGTCTTGCCTAGACTTCTGTACTACTACTCGAACTTACCGGTATATGTCCCAGCTCGGGTCTTCAAAGACCTGGAGGCCTTAGCACGAACCCTTATATGGAATGCAGGGAGACCGAGGGTGGCCCTGAAGAAATTGTATGCCCCGACGTCCTCGGGGGGACTTGCGGTCCCGAACCACGAGCATTACTATCTCGCCGCACAGCTTCAGTGGGTGGTAGCCTGGCTCGCGGGCAGAAACCTGAACGACACGGCCTCAACAGTCCCAGCTGTGACCCATGCGGAGGCTCTCGCACTGTTCCACCCCCTCAGAGGCGTGACACACGAGACGCAACTGCACGTAGCAGTGGCACTGCGATGCTACAAGCGAGCACTGAAATTAACCAAGGAGACTACACCCTACGCCCCAGCATTACCACTGGAGGGACTGCCCAGGCCAGGGGGAGTAGTGACAGCAGCGCGCCTGCACGACTGGGCGCAGGTGGGGCTTGAAACAATGGCGGACCTATATGACGACGGGAACCTGGTACAGTTCGAAGGGCTAGTGGAGAATCCTGGACTGCCAGCGGGTCAATTCCTGATGCATGCATCGATGATACGGGTCCTTACGGAACACTGGGACGATATGACAGCGGAACCCGAGACACACCTCTTAATACAATACCTACACGTCATGGGGGCAGGTACACACGTCGTACACTGGCTAACGCAGGCGCTGAGGTCCCACACAACGAGCTCCCTGCAGTCGCTCAGGGACAGGTGGACTACTGACAGGGGGGAGGACTGGTCGGATAAGGAGTGGGAAAGGATTCTAGAGGGACCACAACACATTCCCCGCAATTCGAGATTCAGAATCATACAGTTCTACATCACACACAGGGCATACCTGTCCCCGGACAAGATTAACCGCTACTTTGGACTGGATACATCCAAATGCCCACGATGCGCGCTAATGAACGCGGATCTCCTACATATGCTGTGGGCATGTCCTAAGCTATGGACGTACTGGCATGATGTCACCACGCTGTTGACGAAAGGGACGGAGCTAAGCTTTCGGCACGACTGGGACACTTGTGTACTGGGACTCCTTACTAGGACGAAACATAACAAGGCGCACATGAGGTTCTGGGATTTGGGGCTGATAACCGCCAAAAGACTCATAACCCGCCACTGGAAAGCCGCAGAACCACCGCTGACGAAACACTGGAGGGCCTCCCTCACCTACTGGGCGACCGCAGAGGGCACGGTACTAAGTAGGGAGGAGACGGCGGGCGGAGGGCCATACCGATAGCCCAGATATGGGAGGGTTTCCTGCGAACATTCACCAGAGCCTGCCATGATAAAGGGGTGATGTAAGGGGAGGGTAGTGAGAAAGGGGAGAAACAAGAGCCGCGCGCAGACAAACAAGAAATACTACCCCCATGACCCACCGCCCTCCCCCTCTCCCCCTCCCCCCGCTCGCCCCCTCCCACCTCCCTTACCCCCCCCGCTTCCCCGCCCACTCCGCCCTTTCCCCCCCCCCCCCGCCTGTCGACAGGGGCCACACACACAGGTGACTCCGCTAATGCACTCCCACCCCGGGACTCAGAGTTATCACGCACCACTCGTATCACCTTCCCGTGAGCACCACTGGGCGGCACCCTACGAGACCACTCCGCCCGAAACCATTGAGACAGGGCCCGCACTGCAGCACCCCCTCCCCGAGTTTGGGTTCATTACACCCTCACTTTCTCTCCTGTTCTTCCCTAGATTGGAACAACGACACCCACGGCAGAGGTCGCCCCCCAGTTGACCACGCCAGATCTGCCTTTCCTACTCGCACCTTCACTTCTAGTACACAGCGACTAAACACAGGAGTGCAGCACATATGCAAACCACTGCCGCAACCTTTCACCCCATGGCAACGACATCCTGAACAATCTAGCCGTCCACAGCACACGTACATGTCGCCCGGAACCGGGCCTGGATGGTTACTTACACTGTTGGGGAACATCACACTTCATTACTGACCAGAAGGCTGCAGACGCCGGGGGGGCGGCTGGTCATCAGGCTGCCCGCCTGGGCGGGCAAGGTTGGATGTCCTGGTAGGAACGGCACTGCGAGTTACACTGTGATAAAACAATGGAATGAATGGTTTGGTGCATGCAGTGTCCACCCATAAGACAACAGGTGGAGTTCTTCATGTGCATGTGCATTTATTGGAGTTTCAACCGTCGTCAACATTCGCTATGATACTGTACGAGCTACTCCAATTGTTGTTTCCCCTTTGAATTATGCACATAAAGAAATGTACCTGTATACCAAGAGTTTCAATAAAACAGATTTAAAAAAAAAAATGGAGGGCCTGGATGGCATGGGATTGTGCTGATTTTTCTGTGTTTTTCGATTTTCTGGGGGTGTATAACTGAACTGATGTTCCTCTGTCTTCCATTGCTTTTAGGTGCACAAGACTCAAGAGAACCACCAGTGCCAGGAAGAAGTCCTGCAGCGGTGTGTGTGTGCAGCATAACGTCACGCGACGTCATGTCTGGCAACAGACAACTCTGCAACTCGTGCAACTGCGGCCTGCTGTTCTGACCTGCTCTGATGAAGATGGCCCCAAAAACAGTTCCCCGTAGCTCCTCTAGCAAGAAAGTTGCCAGTAAGGAGCAGAAGAAGCAAGTTACCAGGGAGACTGGTGTGCCGCCCACCACATTTTTTGGGAGTAAAAAAAAAAGTCATCTGCAGCAGCAGCGGGATCTGCTGGGGACCAAGCTGGGAGCAGCACCCCCGCACCATTGGGCTCAGTGCCACCATCACCACCACGCCAACTTAAGTCCAAGCCCTTGAGTGCTGCAGAGGCACTTAGTCTAGTTGTTCAATCACCATCGACCAGTGATGTTGGCTCATCGCAAGAAAGTAGCAGCAATGTCCCTCAATCAACACAGGTTGTTGTAACTCATCTGACGAGTGTTGAACAACCACAGCCGCAACAACAACCACATGTGCAAGTACAAGCCCAAGTACTTGTGGAAGGAGAGGCAGCGCAAGGAGATGCGCAAGCAGAGGTGCATGGAGGGTCACAAGTGCCCACAATAGTTGTTCCTCCAGAAGTAGGGGCACATCAGGAAATCGACAATCAAGCCGTGGTATCATTTGAGGTAGCCACTCCTCCTGATCATTCATTGTCTTCCTCATCCCTAGCAAGGAAAAGATCAAGGGTGGCGTCTACATCTTCTTCAATCACACCTCCTTCTGATGATACGGATCAAAATTGGGAACCAGCACCACTGCCGTCTGAGAGTGAGGCACACCATGATCTGACAAAGGTAGTTAAGCGTAAAAGGAAGCTCGTCCAACGTCTCATAGTTATGGAGTGTGATGAGGCTCAACAAGAAGTGGCGGATACTGCTGTTGATGAAGACTGTCACGACGACGACCCAGTCATCATAAAGGTCACTGCCGCCCCAGCGGGCATGCAGCAAACAGACATTTTGACCCTAGCCCGAGAAGCTGCTGAGCGTTATGAAGTTGTCGACGAGGAGGCAGTGGAAGAAACACCACAATCATTGGAGTTAACTAGTACACCAACACGTACCGCTTCCATATTTCTTCCTCGCCAGAAGGGACCTCCATCCACCTCGACCTCTATTAGTGGTGGTGAAAGTGCAAAACGTACTAAAGTTCGGCAATCCACATCCTCCACTTCATCTGGCATTAGCAGCAGGACCACCACCACCAGTATCTCCGACTCATCCGGCCCCCAAAGACATTTCAAGTCCGCAGTTTGGGACTTCTTTAGTGTTTGCCCAAAAAAGGAAAACCTCGCCATTTGTAGCATTTGTAAACATGCAGTTAGTCGTGGTAAGTTTGGTACCAACTATGGTACCGGAGGCCAGAGAGGTCATCTTGAGAGACAGCACGCTGTCCAATGGTTTACGCACATAAAGGAGATCAAGGAAGCCCGAATTGCAAGTCAAGAAAACGTTGATGTTTCATCTGATGACGACGAGGAGGAAGATGACGTTTCAAACACTTCACTTACACCCAGTACCCGTGTCAGCAGCACACCCCATGTGAGCCACACTAAGAGTGTGGGAGAGAGTGAGACACCAATGCGAAAAAGTTCATCAGCGAGCGAAACTGGGTCGAAGAAGTCATCATCATCCCGTAAATGCTTGGTCTAGGGCAACATTAGAACCATGTTGTTTACAGAAGCGCCATATGAACGCAACCACCCACTGACCCATCTGTATAACACTAAAAATGCTAGCTCTGGACCTTCTCCCTTTTTCTTTTGTAGAAGGGGTTGGTTTTCTAGAATTAGTGGCTGCGCTCTGCCCTAAATGGAAGGTACCTAGCCGGTTCTATTTTGCCAGAGTTGCGGTTCCAGCACTACATGAAGGTGTGCTGGAGGTGATTGGGGCAGCTTTGCAGAAGAGTGCTGTTCACACTATACATCTGACAACAGACATGTGGACCAGTGGCGCAGGCGCTGATTACATGTGCATCACTGCTCACTGGGTCTCTTTTTCAGGGGTTAAAGCAAAGCTAAACGCAGGTGTTGACCCGGACCAAGTTTTTAAAGCTGCTCGGAAACATGCAACACTAGCCATGTTTGGCTTGGAGAAACGTCACAAAGCAGAAAACATTTTGAATGAGTTTAACACAAAGGTCTTTCATTGGCTGTCACCAAAAAAATGCCAGATTAGTTATGTTTTCACGGATAATGGCACCAATGTAGTTAAGGCCATGGAGCTGGGTGAGTATTTCAGAGTGCCGTGTTTGGCGCACTGTATAAACCTGGTTGTTAAAAAATTCTTGAGTGATGAAGACAGTCCAGCGTGCGAGTTAGTGACCACCTGCCGAAGAATGTGCAACCATTTCAGCCATTCTTTTAAGGCCCGGAAGCATCTGAGGAGCCTGCTACATGAATGTCGAATGCCAGTGAAAGCACTCATCCAGGAGGTGGCAACACGTTGGAACTCAACCTTCTACATGCTTGAGCGTCTTTATGAGCAGTATACGGTACTCGATCACTATTTCTTAACGGTGGGACCTAGCTGCCCAGCGCGTTTGGACCGAAGGCCGATAAATATTGTAAGTATGAGATTTTCAAAACAACAAAACAGAGAGGAAGATCACAGCAGATAAAAGGGAGACAGCGTATCCTTTTACTTTGGTTTCCTCGAACATAAAACTGAGTATACAATTGTCAGTGCTACTGTAGAAGGCTACAATGGAGCTTGCAAGTTGACTTACCCGACACAAATTCTCCGGGAGGCGGTATGGCGATCCTGCTGTCACACGCACCTCCTACATACGAATGAATGGGGGGAGAACAAGGGGGAGCCGCACTAGTATCTCTCAGATGTCTGTCCTCTTTATTTTCCAGTCTTTTCTTCTTTTCATACCTTATATGCCACTGCACATGTCGGTTGTCAAATCATGCAAATCAATACATAATGGTAGGGGCCAACATAGCATTACCAAAATAATGGCAACACCCTAGAACCTTAAGTATTGGGCAGACAGAACCACCGCACCACACTACGCTAGATGGCTATTAACAAAACACTCACCCTGACCGCAGACCTCAATATAATATCTCTCAATGTCAAGGGCCTAAACCACCCCATTAAATGTAGGAAGATAGTGGAATTCCTAGAAAAGACCAAAGGTGATATAATACTACTACAGGAAACCAAACTACCTGAGGAAGATGCAAAACTATTCAGAGTCAACTGGATAGTGCAGCTTGCATGCTCACAGGCAGACAAAAGAAGTGGGGGGTCCTGACCCTAGTATCCAAGAGATCGAAGATCTCAGTAAACTCCCATTCCTACGAAAAGAAGGGCAGACTCCTAATAACAAACCTGACAAGAAGGAAGGAGCGGTTCCACGTTCCGAACATATATGGCCCTAATATAGATGACCCCACTGGGCTGGAGTGTCAGACACACTAGTCAAACTCCCTCGGGACAAACTCACAAATGTAGCAGAGGATTTCAACATCCCACTAGACCACATAATAGACAGACACTCCTCTTACCAATACCATCCCACCAACTCTCACGCCGCACTTCAAAACATCTACACCAAATTCAACCTCAAAGATGCATGGAGACTACAACATCCTGATACTAGAGACTACACCTTTTCCTCCAACTCACATAACTCATTCATCAGGATAGACAACATTTTAATATCGGGGAGACACACACACTTGATAGAACATTTCAAGATTGCACCAAGACTAGTCTCAGACCACTCAGCCATTAGTCTAAAAGTAAGCGGCTGCCACAACGAAGCGATCCCAAGAAGATGGCACTTTAACAGTGAAATTAGTTCGGACACAGGAAATAAAAAAGAAATTGAGGAAGCCATAAAGGACTACCTAACACACAATGATTCCCCAGAGACTAGCATTGGCACACTGTGGGAGGCCCTAAAATCAACAATCAGGGGTTAATTAATTTGAATTAAGGCATGAATAAACAAAAAGACAACCTAGAATAAACCAACTTGAGGAAGACATAAAAAAGTTAGAACTTGACCCCGTAAAAGCCCCAAATGAAAATGCACTCCTAACTAAACTAACACAGCACGAGTATGAGCACAATAAAATCTTAAGCGAAAGAGCAGGGCTGTGGTTCAACAAGTGCAAAGCACTTAACCTCTGCGAAGCCAACAGAGCAGGGAAACTACTGACATCATACTTGAAACACAAACAAAACCAAGAGGCGATCTCGTCAATTACTGACTCAAACCATAAAACACACAAAAGACACAAGGAAATCCTCAATACATTCCAGGAGCTCTACTCAGAACTATACAAGACAGAGCAGACACTTAACCAAGAAGAATTCACAAGATACCGAGACATATTAGGGCTCCCAAAGTTAGACTTCGCAGATTTAGCAAGGCTAGGTCAGGAAATAAACTGCACGGAAATCAAATTGGCAGTCAAGTAAAAAAAAAAATAAGGTCCCAGGCCCAGACAGATACACTGCGGATTTCTTTAAGACCTCTCTAACCCAATTAATCCCAACCATGAAAAGGGTCTTTAACCAGGTTGCAACTACAGGGGTAGTACCATAATCCATGACAGAAGCAACTATAATAGTCATCCCAAAGGAAGACAAAGACCACCAATTGTCAAAAATCTATAGACCCATGTCCCTTATCAATGTGGACTGTAAAATATACGCTAAAATCCTGGCGGTCAGACTAAACATGGTCCTACCCAAATTAATAAGTAACGCCCAAGTCGGTTTCATGCACAACCGTATGTCAAGCGACAATACACGGCTCTTCTGCCATATACTAGAACAAATCTCCACGAAACCGGAGCTGGCAGTAGCTATTGCATTAGACCCAGAGAAGGCCTTTGGTAAGGTCTCCTGGGCTTTCCTAGAGCAATGCATGCAGGCCTTCAACCTAGGGGAGGCTTATATTCGGATGATCATGGCCCTTTACCAGACCCCTTCAGCCCACATTACAGTTAACGGCTCACTCTCAGACCCCTTCAAACTGCAACAAGGAATGAGACAAGGATGCCCACTCTCGCCGGAACTCTTTCTTCTGGCCCTCGAACCCCTCATCCAATACATAAAACTAAACAACACCATCAAAGGGGTTGACATCAAGGGTACCGTAGTAAAACTTGCCACCTACATGGATGATATTCTGATAATAACAGAGCAACCAAAGCCCTCGATAAAGCCTCCGATGACCACAATAGCAGAATACTCCAAACTATCAGGGTATAAACTAAATAATGAAAAACAGGAATGTAAATCATTAAACATCTAGTGCATGAGAGACACTCTAGGGGACTTGGGGTTAACCTGGAAGACAGGATACATCAAATACTTAGGAATATACTTTGATACCAACTTGATAAACACTCTACGTCACTATGAAAAATCCCTACTAGAAAAAGTTAAGACCCTATTAGAGAATTGGTCCCCGAAATTCATATCGTGGTGGGGATGAATTGAAACGTTAAAAATGATGATCATGCCACTGACAAACTACCTGATAAGTATTCTCAGACTCCTTCTCACAGATGATTTTCACTGGAAAATCGATAGCATGCTCACCAAATTCCTCTGGCGCGACAAGAAGGCAAAGATTAGTATTGAGAAACTGAGACTAACAAAATCCCATGGAGGGGTGAACCTAGCAGACTTTAGCCTTCCTAGTTAAACAGGAAACACAATGGGTGGCCCGACACCCGATTACACACCGATATGGTTACAGGTAGAGAAGGTTATTCTGAACAACCTGACCACACTATCCCTACTAACGGCAAACACATACTCATACACATCTAAACCGATCTTTAAATACACTAAAATGGTGCTCCTAAAGTCGACAAGAAAATGGTGGTTAGCATCAAAGGGTCTAAGTCAGAATCGCTGTGGGAAAATAGCAGGATCAAATATAAATGGAAAAGTCTCAACTACGAGACATGGATAGTAAACTGTATATGCTACCCACTCCAACTTGAAAAGGGGGTATCCCCCATGACATTCTCTGACCTGAAAGCAATCCACCAATTGGAAGACATAGACCTATACGGATTCCTAAAGATAAAAGCAGCCTTGTCAAAGACAAGCCCAGCCAGCACCTAACCCTCGATCTTCCGCTATGCAGCAAACATCAAAAAACTAGGTCATCAAGTCTCGCAAATAAACAAGCTACTACACCCGAAAACCGCCAAACTTAATGCCAAAACAACTGAATGCTGGGATAAACAGATCCCTCCCCGTCTAAACAACCATGAGTAGAAAACTCTGTGGGCCTCGGCCACGCAAAATAAGATCACCCCAGTCTTAGCACAATCAAAATTCTGGCTACTCCACAAAACTATCTGGACTCCATACCTTCTACACACACTAGGCCTCAGGGAAGACTCCCTCTACTGGAACTGCAACATAGAGAAGGGAGACCTAGCGCACATTATCTTCCACTGCCCAACACTCAAGGTGTTCTGGGGAAGGGTATTTTATTTCATTGACAATGTGTTTGAATGCAAACTAACGAGGGATTTTGCATCCCTCACCACGGCGTTTATGCAAACTGATCTCTTCTCTGAGAGAGAGAAGGAACTAATGGACCTACTACTTACAGATGCTGTTAAACTTGTACTAACCAACTGTAAAGACACTAGCAAAACTGACTACAAAGGTTGGATCAACTGGGCCACTCACCTCAGAGTAGCGGTCCGCATGGTTCTGCAGCACTCCCCCCGGAAAGCATCATCAAGGGGGCTGTGGGAAGCTCTGGACAGGTCCCTAGACCCCTACAAGCCTCCATAGACAACCAACCTGATGAGTTCAATAACCTCGAGTTGAGACATACAAAATGCAGTTGATATAACCGGCGATAATGTTAAGCCAAGAATGTATACCTATCTACTTGCCTGTCCTATCCTCTTTCTCTCTCTCTCTCTCTCTCATTTCTAACTTTTCTGTCCTTTCTTCCTTACATCTCCGTCTCTACCAAAATCTAACCAGCAAGAGGGTAAACAGCACTGTACTAATGTTCTAAGCCAGTTGTGGCTGACCCTGCAGAAGTATTTATGATTGTATTCAGTATACAAAAATCATATTTTCTTTTTAAAAGACTCACTTTGGCCTTAACGGTCTGGTCTTCAAATGGTTCGATCTGTATCTCCAACACAGAACACAACAAATCAAAATCAGTGACAGCCTCTCAAACCGCTCTCCTGTCAACCTAGGTGTCCCTCAAGGCTATATTCTCTACCCCCTCTCTTTAACCACTTTATGGAACCCTTTACCCTCATTCTGAAACAAGCTGGAATCAATTATCACCTCTATGCTGATGACACCCTGCTTTACTATAAAATTAGGTTCCACTCTGATGTACTTCATCTTAACAATACACTGAGCATGATCCAATTCTGGTTCTACTCCAATCATCTCAAACTAAACCTAAAAATAAGTGAAGTCATCCTCTTCTCTCCAAAAAACAACAGGCTCCACATCAAATCCTGGATCTCGGACCTTAATGCCTTCAACCACTCTCTTTATCTAATGCAGTGAAATCACTTGCTATCATCATTGACAAAAACCTAACTCTTAACAACCACATTAAAAAACTCAGCTAAAGGAGCTCTCTTCATCCTCTGCCATTTGAAGAAAATCAAACTCTTCATTCCACCTGAAGACTTCAAATGGGTTGTCCAATCTCTAGTAATCTCGAAAATTGACTATGGTAACGCTATCCACACAGGAACCCCTAAAGTACACCTAGCCCCCCCTCTAGTGCTTAATTTGTAAAATATGAAGTGCAGGTTTTCAAATGTTTGTTGGAGGCCACACCTACTTATCTCTGGTTCCACCCACTTCCTCCACTGGCTCCACCCACTTATTATATGAGCTCCACCCACATCGTCAACTGGCACTGCTAAAAGTCAGATGTAATCTATACCTGATCTGAATTTCAGCAAGGGAGCCTTCCTCATAGACAGATTTTGATAGGAGGTTCCCCTGCCCTGTGAACATTTAAAAAAAGATTACATCAAATGTGCATTTAAAGCACAGCTTTGAAATAAATTAGCTAAAATCACTAATGCATTGAAAAAGGGACAATTTCAGTGCTGTATGTGCTGATTTGGGGAAGGACAATACTGGGGTAGGGTATGCCATTCCACAGAGTCTATGAGTTCAAAGGTACAACTTTTGCATAGCTTATGCGGCAAAATAAACCAAAATGTTGTGCAAACACTCTAAATAGTTAAACTGAATAAAATCATGCAATACACTTCGATGAGTCAGTCACAGTCACTTCCAGTGGCCGAAGGGGTATGGGGTTATACAGTATGGTAGAGTATTTATTTAGAGAAACAATTGAAAAAAAGAAGATTACCAATTGGGCTTGTTACCTTAACTTAGTCCCCTGGAGCTATATGTGCATATATTAGACATTCAGAAAAGTTTAAAAAAACATGGAACTATGTAGTTCTGTATCACACAGACAAGACAGAGATTAGAAAAGAGGCATGTATTCAAAATATGACGTTTTAATTAAAGATTTGTATCTTACCATAAAGTTCAGAAATATGTAATCTCCACCAAAAAGTCCTAAAGGTACCTAGGCCAAAGGAATAGGTAATGGCTGGGCAATTTGAATTTGACTGTATTTCAAGTAAGTCATACCTAACAGTGCAAAATGATTATAGTGCCATAAAAATATAAGCATATAAAGGCAAAAAAACTAAAAATACAATATATAAATACTTATAAATATGTTTTAAAGTGAAAAACGAAATAGCAAGTTGTCTTATAAAAACAAAATAAATTATATAAAATAGAATAAATATAACATCCAAACAAAGAAGAGACAGCTATAACAAAATATTAAATAATTTGACACTGTCAACAAATAAATGCAAATAAATAACCTATATAAACTACAGAACAATAATTAAATATCCAAAAAACACAGTAAAGCCTAACTTTTTTTCAAAACATTGCAATGACACGTGTTTTGTCGTTGGACTGGGCTAGCATCTATTGTTCCAGAAAAGCCAACAAACTGTCTAAATTACTTGTGCATTCCAAGTCTTCCTCTTTCCTTGCTTTACTCTTAGTGTCATCAGCTGCTCTTCGTCCTTTAGCAAGCCATGACTGAACATAGAGAATGGGGGTGAATTTCTTAAATGGTGGACCAACAAGATTTAAAAACAATAAATAAGATATTGTTTCAGCCAGCATTGATGCTCTTGTAGATGTGCATATAAGATTCATATGAGAAAAGCCCTGCTCACATTCTGCAGTACTGATAGCAATAGTGTGTAAGGCCATCAAATGCTCATTGAACTGCCTGTTAAAATCTTTTCCTCCAAATTCCTTATACTCTCTGTAAGAATGTATGGTTTCTTGACTGGCAATGTTGAATCCTTTACACAGAGACTCAATATCACCTTCACAATAGAGAACAGGTAGGTCATCAGGCCAGTACTGTTTGTATAAACTTTCACTTCGCTAATCAGTGTATCACACTCAGAAATGTTTGTCAGTAGAATTAGTACCTCCTGTAGACAACAAACAATGTCTTAGATTTTTTGCAAGGCTAGGAAAATACTGTCCCTGCTCAATGATTTTGTCAGTGGTCTTTCCTTTGTGCAGCATCACACCTTGGAATATATTTTCTTCTATGCCCTTTTTACACTGTGAGAAGTGGTTCCCTTGCCTGTCTACCATTGCCTCAAACACAGCTATTTGCCGACAAATAACTCGATGAGCATCGATGATTGTAGAGTCACGTTTTTGTAACTCGATTGATAACTCTGATAAATCCTGAAGAACATCATACATGTTGCTAAGATTGTATAACTGAAAACTGCCTTCCTAGGCCTGTGTACATTTTTCATGTGGAACTGTCACAGGAGATCTACAAAATCCGAAATGTCGGATAAGGGACCTAGCAGAAAAAGGGAAAAGATTTTCGCTTAGTCTAAGTTGGAAAATCAGCAGGAAAGTAACAATTTCCTTTCTTGAGTCCCCTCACTCACCAGGGTTTCCTCTTGGTGACATGCTTCATCATAGAGGCCATCTTAATCCGCTGAGGATTGAGGCATGCTACGACTTGCAACGTTATGTAGGAGCACTTTTGTGAGGAACTTTGTGTAGTGCAGTGGTGTTGTGGAGTGGAGGAAGTGGGTTAAAAAATACCTAAGTAGTGGGCAAAATAACTTTATTCTGGCTCCTTGCCGGTATGTCTAAAAACAGGGTGAGATACTGGGAGACCTAGCTATAATGGGTTAGGGGTCCCTAGTAAACGTCAACATGTTTCGAGCCTACCAGAGCTCTTCTTCAGGACAACACAGGGTCCCGTCCTGTGAGTACCACTCCAAATGTGACCTAAATAGAGGTAAATATAGAATTATAATAATCAGGAAATAAAAAAAACGATGCAACTAATAAGCAAGCGTTAGTTTATACATACAGTAAACCAATTGTTTCGTAGTATCTGTGGGATAAAAAGAAGAACATTGTTATCAGTAGCAGCGGCCCCCATCAGGGTCGGTAAGTGTATTCCCTGTAGAAGTAGGTTTCTTACACATGCTGCTCCTCTATGGTATGTGTAACTAGCAGTATATTCGTGTTTCGCCATGCTAGCTAAAAAGGCAAAAAACACATTGTTGCTTGCTCGAGTGAGTGACATTAAAAAACGTGCACTGAGTGACTTTACAAAACATGACATACAAACATTCAATATATACAGAGAACCGTTTGTTTGCATACTCATTTTAAGTCAAAATTGTGCCCCATGATCTTGAGGGGATGAGTAGGTTCGTACTCGAACTTTGATATGTTCTCCTCAGTGGCATACTACCTATTTGTTCCCCTCGAGACCGCATATTAGTGCGTCTCCCATCGGGTGGCGGTACTTGTAGCAAGTGTTTACGCCCAGTCATTGTGAAGTCTGGAGCGGTGAACCTGCGAAAATGGCTGCCATATTGGGGGTGATACGTGAGCTCAAGAAATTAGTAAAGTGTGTTAACTGCAGCCAAAGCGTGGGTATTAAGACCACCGCGGTCCTCACAAATTGACTGTGTTAGTGCAAAAAAGCTGTATTTTCTTTTACAAATTAGGTGCATTCCATTGCAGGTCGAAAAACCTTGTTGGTGACGTCAACAACACAAGTAAAGACTTAGGGGGTCATTAGGATCGCGGACGGACTTGAGTCCGTCCGCGACCCCAGAGAATGAGGGAACGTCCGCATGGGCTGCGGCGTTCCCTCTGTGCAGATTAGGATGTGACCGCGAGGGTGGCGGTCACATCCTCTATTTTTAACATTGCTGCGGGTGGAGCTTCAAGCTGCACCCGCAGCAATGTTAAAAATGCATGCACAGCATTTGCGTGCACAAAGCGGCAGGCACCGCGTGGTGCCTGCTGCATTGTGCACGCAAATGCAGGGGGGTACCATAGGTACCCCCCATGTGCACCCCCACCCCCCACTACACCTAGGGGGCCCGCAACGGGCCCCTGCAGTGCAGTTACACATGCATTTCCACAGCGGAAAAGCCTCCGCGAAAAAGCATGTTCCCAAGCACATCCTAATCTGGCTGACGGTGTCTAAGAGACACCTTCACCATTTTAGTGCTTTTCCGCCGCGGTTGTAAGCCAGCTGCGGCGGAAAAGCTGCGGACCTAAACCATGACCCACCAGCCATCCTAATGTGGCGGTGGGTCCTGGTGGGTCCGCAGAGGATTTTCCGTATCCTCCGGGCCGGCGGTGGCTTCCGCCGGCCCGGAGGATGCGGAAAATCCTCCATCCTAATGACCCCCTTAATGGGTACACATACCTTACGTTAAACGCAAATGAGTAATACGTTGAGCGTACAAGACTAATCCTTCTTATTATGTACGTGGATATGCTGATGGTATCTAAACTTACTGGCATCCCACTGTGGGAGGTAGATATAAGATCCCTTCGGGGGCCAGAAAAAAGTTGCTGATGAAAAATGATGTCAGGCGCCTTATTTAAGCAAGTCATGATTTTTGATGTGCTCCAGGACCACCCACCTCAGGTCATAGGGGTATGTTGTTTCTCTATGAATTTTTGGTGGCAGAAGTTAGGTGGCATACGCTACAATTACTGTATGGGTAGTGCTCCCCTGGTAGTGTGTGTAATGAACGTTGTTGCCCTTCAGTCTCTGCTGTGTTTTTTGGGCGTGTGTGTACAAAATAGTTTCTTAGGTTCTTGCCTTTCCTATGGCTGAACATGGGCCTTGGTATGTCCAGGTTACCACTGTTCAGGGTCCACCAATGTTTCTTTACTATCTTTGAGACCATATCTGATGCGATATTGAAAGTGGTTATGCAAATTTGTCTTTTGTCTTGTGTAGTCATTTCTTTTTGTTGTGGTTCTAGGAGTGCTTATCTTTGGTTGTTAGAAGCTCTTATCTTGCTATCAGTTTTTCAGATAAATCTCTTGCTTGAATGTTATAGTTTTCCCTCTCAGTGCAATTCCGTCTGAGTCGCAGGAATTGTCTAAATGGGAGATTGTCTTTGAGTTGTCTGGGTTGAAAGCTGTCAAAGATTAGGAGGCAGATCCTTGCTGTTGGTTTAAAATGGGTGGTCTTTGCCAGAGTTCCATTCCTTACGATAATGTTTAAGTCCATGAAGACCAATTCAGACCTGCTCATTGTAAACGTAAATTTTAGGAAAGGGTCTTTTAAGTTCAACCAGTTTATGAAATCAGTGCTTCTGACTCATTTCTGTGAGCTCTGTGAACTCCGTCACTGCCTATTTCATGTATATTGCTCTTTGCCCATTCTGTTTAATTAATTTTGTTTAATTTCACCTGTCTGAATGCTCAGCTATTGAATAACTGTTCTTTGTCCTGTAATTCCTTTTTTTGTGCAGATGTAAGGCATTCTGATAAGGCCTGGGCGGTAAATTTTGTTCTGCTTGCGGAATTTGGGTAATTTTGCGTTCCACCAAGAACGCGGAATTGCCCACAATTCCGCGATACGCAGCTTCTCAGAATTTTTGCTTGGACGTGCTTTAAAAATGTGTGTTCGCTAGATATTTCCCCCCGAGCATGCAAACAGCATTTGCGAACAGGATGAAAGCATCGCAAATGGGCAGAACAAGCTCTGCGTGCTCGTGGAGATTTTTTACCATTTTGCTCAGCTTTACGTAGCGTGATTACGCAAATTCTGCCCTCCCCTAGTTCTGATACCCATGGGTGGAGCCAACGCTATATGAAACTGAAGTGACACCAAACACACACAAATGAGAAGTTAAATGTGTTTAATTGACCATTAGTCCCAACAGCGCCCAGGAAACTGCCAACCCAGAGCAATCAGTGAATATTCCAACACTGACATTCTGTTGCTATGGGAAAGGAATGACAAGATGGGAGCATGCAACATCATGAACATAGAAGATAGATTACTACAATATCTCTCTTCTTTACTACAGCTGAATAATAAAAATAAAGGAGCATAAATATAGAAAATGTGAACTGAAATTTAAAATATTTAAAATACACCTGAAAACAAATGTGCAAAAAAATATATGAAATAAAACAAATCAGAAGTATAAGCGAATTTCAAACAAGTCAAATATCCATTTGTTTAGTTGAAACACGGTTCCTACTGTTCCTCCTTTGAGGTACATATTCCAAATTATAATTACCTTTGAACTTCCATTATCAATGTTTGTGACATCGATTTCATTTTTGGATTGATTATTACCCATTTGTAAATCCACCTTCTCAGGCAATTTGTAAACATGTGAAAGATTCCACCAGTTCTTTCCATTGACCCTCACTGCACACTTAGCCACAGCATCAACCTTCACAGGAGAACTCAATTTAGATAACCCTTTAGGTTCATTATGAGGTGATTTAATCTTGCCCCAATCACCCACTTTGATTTTAGAATCAATACGGGGTAGAGTATGAGAATCCACCCAAATTTTATTATTGACACTGCGAAAGTCAATGCAAACCCTAAGGCTGCCATTTTGTTTGCGTCTGACAACCAATGGAGACAACCAAAGGGAAGATTCAATCGGTTCAATCACTCCTGATTCACACATTTTCCTAAGTTTTGCTGACAGATCTTCCCTCACACTAAATGGTACATTACGCAATTTGTGCTTAATAGGGACAGCATTCTCCTTTACTCTAATAAGATGTCTGAATCCAGTAATACATCCTAACACATTTCCAAAAACCTTAGGAAATTTTGAAAACCATGTTACAGATGATCTCTCAATATTTTAATCTTCTACTATTGAAATCTGTTCTTTTGTACCTGGTCCTAACGTCATGCCGAACAATCCTTGATGATACCATCCTAATACATTAAGGCCTTTCTTTGCTACATACACTTTACCCCGAATGTGTTTACTCTTAAAAACCATTGAAGCCTCAAAAAACCCAGATAACTCCATTTTTTTCCTTCATAAGAAACTGGACTTCTGTCCGGCGGACTGAGTGGTTTATTGTCCCAAGTCTGTAATCATCGTTATGCGTGCTCCTGAATCAGCTAACAAGTTAAGTGGTTTATCGTCTACTAAAATCTCCACTATTGGATCAATACAGTCTTCTAATTCATCTTTCACTACCACCACCAAATCAGATAAAGAACTTATAACCTCTGTTTCACTCTCACCTTGCCCTTCACAAACCACACTCACATTACCCTTGTAATTACACAATCGAGCAAAATGACCCTGTTTACCACACTTGTGACAAGAGCCATTTTTTGCTGGACATAAATTAGAAAAGTGAGCTGCAAAACCCACACTTTTTGCATGAATTTTTTAAAACAACATACCGCCTCTCTGACTTGTTGGGCACCACTTTAGGACCTTAAACTTCAATGTGTGGCTTAAATTGAGTTTCACATTTTTCTCTTCATTTTCTCTTACAGCATTGATTAAATTATTTTCTGGTTTTAATTCTCTCTTAGATTTTTGAGAAAGTTCAATACTCTTGACTATAGATATTGTTTAATCCAATGATGGATTTTTAAGAGTGAGTAACTTCTCCTGTACTTTACCATTATTGGTATGAACCACTATCTGATCACAAATTAATTGTGATGTGAACTGTTCGAACTCGCACTCAGATGCAAGTATACGTAATGCAGCCACATAAGCAACTATACTTTCTTCTTTCTCCTGTTCGCTAGTAAAGAATTTATGTCCAGCTACCACCAAACTTTTCTCAACATCAAATTATTTTTGTAAACTGTGAACAACCTGTTGAAATTCATCTAACTCATCTTCCTCCACCCCCACTACAATAGGAGGAAGGTGCTCAAGTACAGCCTGTTCCTCAAATCCCAAATTATGTTCTAAAATAAACTTTTTCCTTTGTGCACTAAATCTACTACCTCCAATTGCACCCAAATATTTCTCAAATGCACGAAACCACACTTTCCAAACAACAGGTGGATCACCTGGGAGCTGTAAAAATGGAGGAGGTGCTTGTACATTCTGCATTTTGTCAGTAAATGTAAATAATTTAACTTCTCATAAAATATTGTGCTCTTTAAGTCTAATTGAGTTTGACAAAACTAACCACTCTTATAAATTCTGTTTCAGTAGATTAGATCTTTAAAAGTTTCAGCAGAAAAGTAAATACCTAAACAAAATGCTTATTTACACATCACCAAGATTAGAGTATTCTGTGAAAAAACAAAATTTGTGATGTATGATATAACAATGAAAAAAAAACACCATCTGTTTTTTCTTGTAGTTCTCACAACACTGTTGAATTTCTCTTTGCTTAAAGAAATAAAAATTAAACTCTTCCCACTTCCAGTAGCATAACACTGAAACACTTCCTGTCAGAGGAAAACTGTACTTCGACGCTGAAGACACTCTAAAAACTTCTCTTCCAGTTAACCCCTTCCCTGCTGCCGTCGGCCGTTGGCCGTCGCGAGCACTACCTCGCTGGTGCTGCGAACGTCCAACGGCCGACGCGGCCTGCCCGTTTTGCGGAAGTGCCGCACTGCCACGAAATCACGGCCACAGCAAAGGGGTTAAAGTACACACCGTCTCTGAAAATACTTGACACCTTCCGTTTTTACTTGCTGTAAATGAAAACCGGACTTTGACGTGGAAGACACTGTAAAGACTTCTCTTCCTGTCCGAGTACACACTGTCTCTGAAAACACTTTCTAGTAATGGAGATAAAAGACAGACTCCAACTCCGTGACGATGTGGTCTCTTCAGACGCACAAGATGCTTCAAACGATCAGCTTCTACACATCCATTCTTGTTCCCGCTATGACGACACTGACAATCACCAAACAGTATGAAGATTCTACTGCGTCATCATTTAAGCTTTGTCTCCAGAGGAGTAAACTTCACCAGAGACCGTTATTGTACATGCCAGAATACCGGTGAGTTAAATAATCATGAAAGTAATATGCGCACACTCTCATCCAAATAACTCACGGCAGTAGAAGTAGGCAGTTCGTTGTATTTATGTAAGGCTCAATAGGTGATACGCCGTCTCCCCAATTAATTTTTCAAGATAGTAATCATTTTAACCGCTTTTCAGTCGAGTTGTCTATTTTCTTTGCATTTGGTAAAAATCCTATTTACCATGTTCCCGGTTCCATTTCCGCTTTAATTGTCCACTTCTACAATACTCCAAAGTTTCTTTATCACTGAGATCCAAGATCCCATCAGTGATGTTAAATTAGAAATCTTCCCGATAAATTCCAGTGGTACTTGTAGCTTCAGTATACGTGGGTAAATGGTATTAATGGTCAGTCCTCGTCGCCAATTTGAAGTGACACCAAACACACACGAATGATAAGACAAATGTGTTTAATTGACCATTAGTCCCAACAGCTTCCAGGAAACTGCCAACCCAGAGCAATCAGTGAATATTCCAACACTGACATTCTGTTGCTATGGGAAAGGAATGACAAGTTGGGAGCATGCAACATCATGAACATAGAAGATAGATTACAACAGAAACATTTCAAATCAAATAAAAAAAAGCTGACCCAAAGAGGACCCAAGGAAATATGTGAAGAAATATCCAGACTGAAGGAGAAAAAATGATGGGTCAAAAATGCACATCGGTGAGAAGGATTAGAGAAATCAGGGTTCTAAGACATTGCAACGGATCTTGCCTTTTCAAGCACTGCCTTATATATTTAAAAAAAATAAACTGATATTACAGGAACAAAATGTACACCGTCTTGGATTGGGATAAATCAAGAACAGAGCCAGGGACTGACCACCATCCTGCAAAGAAGCCTTGATGTGACACCCAGTATGTCATCCTGCACTCTGAAGCCCCACTGCCTTAGTGAGAGCTGTGCACTGTCTGCAGTCTGCGAGACACCCCTTTGGGTCACTATGGGCATCAAGGCACTGCAGAGACTGAGGCAGCAAGGAGCTAGCTCTTTGCCTGACAACCAAAGGCATACTGAAACATGTGGCTGTGAGGAGGGAAAGGGACTTCTGTATCTCCTGAGCTCACTACGTCTGAGGTGAGTTCTTAGCATTGTCCTTCATACCAAAGGACAACAGTCAAAAACAGAGTTTTAAAGCCTACCTATATTTCAATAAAGCACATTCTAGGACCTGTAGGATCTACTGATCTAACCATCTAAGTGGTTGAGGAGGATGGTCCCATTGAGAATGGATGGAGAGGCTTGTCTGTCAAAGGCTGAACAAGGCATTGTGTACCAGCTCATGGACTTTTACACAATCGCATAAGGGGCAGTTTGTGGGATGATGTTGCCACATCATTCTGCATCAACTGGACCTAAATCCAGAGCCTGTAATGAGCTCAGAGTGAGGTGCATGACACAAGTCCAAATGGGGAGATATGGTGGCATTTCTAATAGATATTGTATATAGAAATGGAATCACCTTTTAAACACACAAGGATCTTATTAAGGTGGCGGTCATTCCCAATGAATGGAAGAGTGCACGGGTAAAGCACTCCTGAAAAAAGTGGCAGCAGACCTGAATGACCTACAGAACTATAGGCCAATCTCTCTCCTCCCTTGCTGCTCGAAGGTTCTTGAAACACTGGTGAACCAACAACTTTCCAACTATATGGAACAGCACAACCTCCTGGACCCCTCCCAATCAGGATTTTGTGCATCACACAGCATGGAAGCGGCACTGTTGGAGGTGACAGATACTCTAAGAAAGACCCTGGATAGTGGGACCCCAGTAATCCTAATCCTCCTCGATCTGTCAGCAGCGTTTGACACCATCTCACACACGACACTGCTAGGCAGACTGGGGAGGATAGGAGTGCAGGGTAGGGCACTCAAGTGGATCCCGAGCTTCCTTGCAGGGCGTACCCAGAGCATCCAGCTAGATACGTTCATATCACAAACTGTCAATGTAGACAAGGGTGTACCACAGGGATCGGTGCTCAGTCCGACCCTGTTCAATGTATACTTAACTCCACTGGCCGACATCATCAGGGGCCATGGTTTTCATACCATATCATATGCGGACGACACACAGCTAATCGTCCCGATTGGGGAGGATGTCTTCTCCACCCAATCCAGGTTCAGAAGCTGCATGTCTAGCATTGCTACCTGGATGAGGAAAGATTTTTTAGAGCTAAACTCATCTAAAACCGAAATACTGCTGTTCGGCAAGGCGGCGGACATTTGGTCCTCAGAATGGTGGCCCACTGAACTTGGGAACGCCCCCGCACCCAGGAGCTGTGCGAAGAACTTGGGCATCAAGATATACAATAGACTATCCATGGAGGAAAATGTCAAGTCGATTTCAGGGGCCTGCTTCGGCACCATGAGAATGCTCAGAAAGGTCTTTTCATGGATTACTTTGTCTGCTAGGAAGACCCTCATCCAGTCACTCCTGGTGAGCGGGCTGGATTATGGAAACTCGCTGCTGGTAGGAGCAAGGGAGGACCTTCTATCTCGACTCCAGGTAGTGCAAAACACCGTGGCCCGGCTTGCTCTCAACAAACCGGCAAGAACTCGGTCAGCTCCTCTGTTGCACCAGCTACACTGGCTCCAGGTGAGGAAGAGAGCTATCTTTAAGATGCTCTGAGTAGCCTTCAGATCTCTACTGGGAAAGGGACCGGCCTACCTCAGGAACAAAATCAGATGGTATAGGCCGGTTAGACAATTGAGATCCAGCAACTCCAACTTTCTGTGTACCCAGAAAATACGGAAGGCACGTATGGAAAGCAGGGCCTTCTCCTACCTGGTAGCCAACTACTGGAACACTCTCCCACAAAATCTCAGGTCCTGCAGGGACCTAACCAATTTTTAAAAATTGTTGAAGACATGGCTCTTTTAAACTTACCCCCTCCTGACCATTCTCCTGCAAAGCGCCGAGAGATCTTTTCGGGGATGATTCGCTTGCGCTCTACAAATCCACAAATAAAAAAAATAAAAATAAAATTATTACAATGCATAAAATAACCCCTGCCCTGTCTAGTGCTATGCTCAGAAAAGGAATACAAAAAAATCGATTTTGTAGACACAATGTAGTTATGTGGCTCCGTCAACACTGGTTAGCAAAATGCAGTGCCAATTCCTTCTCACAATGATGGGCCTCGATATCTCTAACATATGAGATTAGAATCAAGCCCAACCTCTTTAAATGTAGAAAATCCCTTAAGATCTGGCTCTTTGCCCAATGATTACTTTCCAGTAGGCTGTAAGGGGTCACCTCATATACACCAGGATATCCTTTTGCAATAAGTAACAACATGCAACATTAGAAAATAAAAAATTTGCCACGAACACGAGCTGCATAAGTTAAAGTCACAAAATGATTTGTATCTTCTCTGTCCATCAAAGTAGGGTTGCATGTGACATCTCAGAAAAAGAACACCCTAGCTCTGGAGGGCTGTGGGGGGATGTTGAGGGGTCAAGGTCGGTTGTTGCTTGGCTTCCCCCTCTGGTCATGGAGTTTGTTGTGTTATATCTTACAACCACTGCACCCTAGCTCTGGAGAGTGATGGGGGATATCAAGGGGTCAAGGACTGTTGTTGCTTGGCTGCCTCCTAGTGTTTGATGATACATCTCATGGAGGTTGTGGTGGTATGTCTCACACCCACTGCACCCTAGCTCTGGAGGGTTGTGGTTGGATGATGAGAGGTTTGGGGCTGTTTTTGCTTGTTTTCCTCCTGTGCTTGGTGTTGTATCTCATGGACGTTGTTGGTTTACATCTCACAACAAGAACACCCTAGCTCTAGAGGGTTGTGGGGGAATGGTGAGGGGTCACAGACTGTTGTTGCTTGGCTGCTTCCCATTGCTTGGTGATGTATTGTGTGGAGGTTGTGGTGTTACATCTCATACCTACTGCACCCTATCTCTGTTGGTTTGTGGGTGATGACAATGAGTCAGGGACTGTTGTTGCTTCGCTGCCTCCCAGTATTCGGTGTTGTATCACATGCAGGTTGTGGTGTTACATCTGACAATCAGAACACCTCAGCTCAGGAGGGCTAAGGGTGGGGGCAAGGGATCAGGGGCTGTTGTTGCTTGACTCCTTACCAGTGTTTGATGATGCATCTCATGGATTTTGTGGTGTTACATCTCATAACCACCACACCCTTGCTCTGGAGGGTTGTGGGGGTGGTGAGGGGTCAGGGACTGTTTTTGCTTGGCTGCATGCTCGTATTTGGTGATGCACCTCAAGAATGCTGTTGTGATACATCTCAAAATCAGAACAACCTAGCTCTGGTGGGTTGTGGGGGGCCCGGGACTATTGTTGCTTGGCTGCCTCCCAGTAGTTGGTGATGTATGCCATGAGGGTTGTGGTGTAACATCTCAAAATCAGAACAACTTAGCTCCGGAGGGTTGAGGGAGGTTGCAAGGGGTCAGGGCAGTGGCGGCTCCTCTATATGGGCGTTTGGGCACCGCCCTCCCTGCTTTCTCTCAGTGTGAGAAGGCAGAAACAAATGGTAATAACTACCATTTGTTTCTGCCTTCTCGCATGGCGAGAAAGCAGAAGTTCCTGGTTGAGAGTAGGCGGTGTTTCTCGAGGGCAGGGGGAGTGGCTTGCCCACTGTTGTTCATACTGTCTGTTTGGGCAGCCTGAGGCTGCCCAAACAGACAGTATAAACAACAGTGAGCAAGCCATTCCTCCCTGCCTTCGAGTAACACCGCCCACTCTCCCCTTTCTCTCTGTATGCTGCAGCATACAGAGAGAAAATGACGCTGGTGGGGCAGCGGCCTAACCAATCACAAGGCTGCAGTGGAGGGGAGGGAGGCTGCCTGCCGCCGTCCTGATGACGTGCACTGCAGTCTGCAGGAATTGAAAACCAGGACGGCGGGAGTCGGGAGTCTCCGGGACGGTGAGTTTACTTTATGTGGTGTCTTTTTTTCCCTTAAAACCCTCCCGCCTCCCCCCGCATCCCCTCCGCACGCGACTTATCCCTTTCCAAAACCCCCGTAATCCACCCCAGTGTTGCCGGCCGCAACTGCCGCTGGAGAAGTGAATTCTGGAAGTGCAGCTAGGCTGTTCTACATTTTGGGCCCACACTGAAGGGGTCTACTTATACCTTCTACCTTATGTACTTAGGTCGTGTGTGGGGTTATAGAAATGTGGTACAGTCAATGTCCAAATAAGTGCAGAGAATGGAGCCTAAGGGCCAGAGCTTCCGACTTCCGAATTGGGTGGGGTACCTGGGTTGAGTCTCACTCTCGACGTTTCACAACATCCTGTGAATCTGCGCAAATCGCTTAATCCTGGAGCCAAATAAACAAAAATGTGACCTTTCCTGTTTGTAAGGTAACTGGGGGTCATGTAAAATGCTTCTATGCATTCAGTGCGAATTAGCGCTATTTAACACTGTACAAACAGACATTTCTCATAGTTTGTCACTGTGCGCATTGGAATTTTTCTTGTGTGTTCCTTCATAAACTTGCTGTGCCTGTGATTTTGAAACCTATTGTTATGCGGGATAAGGGCTACTTATTGGCTGAAGTAACCACTCGTTTAGACTCATTGCACAGCACTCTGACCTCCAGAGAGCTGACTTAGTACTATTATTGTGAAAATGTGATTTACATGCGAGCAAGAGGGGCCACTGCAAGCTGTTTCATAGTTTTTCACAGTGGACTGTCACTTGATCTGCCGCGTCATTCCGTCTGACTCATCCTGAGCCCTGGCCTGAGCCCTGTCTGCTGTCTTTATGGCCTACATAATAAACTCAATGGTTTGCTGACCTCAGGTGCAGACAAATGCAAGCAGTACAATTCAAGCCATTTGCCAGGACATAAACAAACAAAAACACAAGGCCTGTCTGGTGACAAATTTGATTGAAAATTAACCATTGCCCACTCTTTCTTCCCAAAAGTTTCCCGAGGGAGACCCCCCCTTTCTAGGTCTCGCTCGCTACAGGGCGCTCATCCCAAACATTTCCGCCCTACCACTTTAAAATGTCACCAGCCGCTACTGGGTCAGGGACTGTTGTTGCTTGGCTTCCAATGTTTGGTGATGTATCTCATGGAGGTTATGGTGTATGATCTCACAATCAGAACAACCTAGCTCTGGAGTGTTGTGGATGATGGCAAAGGGGAATTAACTGTTGTTGCTAGGTGGCCTCCAAGTGTTTGGTGATGTATCGCATGGATGTTGTGGTGTGACATCTCACAACCACAACCACTGTGAGATCCAGTGCGCGATGGCGGGAATCAGGATTCCCGCCATCTCGCACTGGATCTCATGGTGGATCCCTGCCAGCGTCTCCATAGAGAGACCGGGCAGTGATATGGGCACATTAATCCACCTCTCCCACATTTAGTAATTATTTTCTCGAACGACGGCGTAATTCCCCGCCGTTTGGAATTCTTTTCTCCCCGCTATCTGCAGAGATAAGACGTTTTTACTTGTCCTTCACCTTTTCTGGAACTAGCTGACTCGTCGTGTTGCCAGGAGGCCTTGTATTAACATTCAGGCAATTATTTGCTCAGTCCTGATGATGATCCCACTATTTCTTGTGCATGGGATCAAAACGTCATCGACCAACTCAATAGTGCCATGCTTAATTAATGTGTTATAGTAGTGTGGTCATTATTCTGGATAGCTTGTTCATTCTCTGATCCAACGAAGCTTCCATTCTCTTGTTTTGCATGGAATTTGTTCATATTCAATGTTTTTTTGTTTCCTGTCCTATGTACTGGATGCAGGATTGCCTCCCGCTCTATTGTTGTTCTCTTATTTATGTTCAACTAATTCTATCCAATTTATTAAAATTTGCTGTCCGGCTGGACATTGCATAAATATAGCGCCTATCTGGGTCTCTATTTCATTTATCACTGTATAAATTGCTTTTCTAAGGACCATTGTTTCATGATATACTCAATTCAATTCAGGCATTGTTTCTGCTTTTCTAGGAATTTGTACATATGACAGCAGATAAATGTATGATATTAAACCTAGGTGAGTCTGGTACAAAGCTCTCAGGTAGTATACTGTGGCCTCCCGCAGCCCGGACATCGCTTTCTCTTCTTTAAAAATCTTCTGAACATCTTATTTTGTAAGGGGGTTTTCAGTCCTCAAACAGGAACTCAAGATGGAAGGCTCTTTGATGAGACTGCCAGTGCTTGTTTTTGTGCCCATAATGGTGCATACTGATTTTGAAGCAGACAACAGTGCATGTTTAGTTAGTTGATGTGCTGCTCCTTCATAAACATAACATTGTATGCGATCCGCATTTTGTCATTAAATAATTTTGAATTTTTCCTCTGAGTGTAAGTGGAACCACTGGGGTCAGAGTTGGGGTTACCTGTAGGCCACAGGGTGGAGCCTGCCACCTTGTTAAAGTCTGAGGTGAGGTGCAGTAACAGTATTGGGGTCAAAGAGACACTTCAGTGTGTTGTGTGCGACAGAGGGCTTCATTTATGACATATACTGGTTCTGAATAGCTCATTGAAGCCTTGGAATGTTACTTTTTGCTGCTGCAGATCCACCACTGGAAAATCTCAGAATCCACAAAAGGCCTTTAAATCCAAGACCCTCATAATAAAAGCAATAGGTCATGTCTCTTCTGAACGGAGGGTCGTGGAGCCTCACACTGCCCTCGAGGTTTAACTTTAGATGATAGATTTTAACTCCTTAAATGTCTTGATGCCAGATGTGGAGTAAGACATACTGGAGTGCTAGATAAATAATGTTTTGCCATTTATGCATCCCCTTTCCACTACCTACAAGGCCTTTTGACATTTCTATTCCATTCTGGCAGTATCTTGAGTCCATTGGCAGTGGCCTTACAGCAGCACCAGAGTGTCACCACCACAAGCAGATGTTCATACTAAGCCCTTTATTAATGATGTGGTTATGTCTTACCTGACCACTGAGATCTGATCCAGGAGTCTCACACCCTGTGTAAAGGAAGCGCCGTGACTCCCGAGTAGGGTACCCTAGGAGCATTGCATCTGTGTAGGGTGTCCTCCCTGGCAGCTCAGAGTAGGAGAGGCTGTAGTAGGACTCCTACAGCCCAGCAGAGTCCATCTCTTCCTTGGAGATGAACCACTGGCAGCTTGTTCCTACACCCTATATATCCCTCCATGTGCTCATCCACCTTCATTAGCACACGCCTGTCAGTGTCTCTGTGGGACCAATTTAGAGGTTGGGACTGTGTTAATTTTCTTTGCAGTTTTATTGAGGGCAACCTAGGGGTTTTGGAAAGGTTTACATGAAAACCAGTTTTTTATACAAGGTCATGGTAAATTTTGTAAGCACTGGGAGATTCTGAGGAACATTTACTAAGGTTTTGCATCTGGGTTTCAACACTTGTACAGCACAGCCTTGACGCAATATCCTTTTTGGCATTTATTCAGCCATTCAAATCCAACTTCCACAGATTTGGGTGGATTAGTAAATACAAAGTATTGCAAGCCAGCGCAAAGAGCTGACTTGCATTACTTTGCACTGGGAGGAGTCACATGGGTGAAGCATGGGCGTTCCCAGGCAACCTCCTTTAGATTTTGCCAAATTCTCAGATTTAAAAGTCTTATAAACCAGGGAATGCGTCTTAAAAGCTAAACCTCCCTGAAGCAGCCATAACAAATAGAAATATATGAGGGTCTGAAGGCGCTGAAGCTTCTAGCTGCTTTACAGAGAAAACAGCTGAAAAATTAGGCAAAATCAGGAGAAAGCACTCTGAAAAATGGGGGAAAGAAAGGAGATAGCAGTGAAAAACAATGGAAAAGCAGAAGAAAACATTCAGAAAATTGGGGAGAAGCCTATCGGTGCAGCAGCATGGGAGAGCTGCGGCTGGAGCCCGGTACGTCCCCTTCCTATGTTTGCGTCCTATTTGTGTGACTTCCTGCACAAAAAAAGATCCTGCCTGTAACACAGGTATCTTTGCAATACGGTGCAAGTATTCCTGCATTGTCTTTAGGCAGCAAGAAGTGGGCCAGCACAGGGAGAGAGCTGAAGAACGTCATCTCTTTATTTATTTATTTATTTTGAAAGTTTTATAGAGCGCGAACCAGACCCTCGCGGGTATCAGAGCGCTTTACAGTAAATGAGTATAGTTATATCATACATTAAAGATATACAAGGATCATAGTACATAGCAATAAAAGCAAAGCAAACAAAAGCAAATCAAAAAGATGCAGAAGAGGAGCGGCCTGTTGAGTCATGGTAGTACAATAATGAAAAGAAAGTCAAATATATAAAACATTACTGATCATACAAAAAGAAAGGAAGTAAGGTGCAAAGCCAGGGTGAACAAATGAAGCTCACAGACCCATGGGGCTGAGTTTATGTGAATTTTGCCATAAGGATGCCTTTTACTTCCAATTTGAAGGATGAAGTGGAGGGGTTCAGTCTTGTTTCCGGTGGAAGGGCGTTCCATATCCTGGGTGCCATACCTGAGAAGGATCGTTTGTACGTTTTTTTCTTGTTGAATTTTTGTGGTTTCAAAAGGATGTTTTCAGCACTTCTTGTTGATCTTGTCCCACCGGATATTGTGAGTTTTTGTGTGAGATAGCTGGGTGCACTATGATGTATGGCCTTGTGCGTCATGCATGCTATTTTCAGGTGGAATCTGGCTTCAAATGGAAGCCAGTTTATAGATTTAAGGTCAGGGGAGATGTGGGCTCTTCTTTACGAGCCAGTGATGAGTCTTGCTGCCGCGTTGGTAGAGGCTCTAAGGGGAGCTGTAGTGGCTTTGTGGAGACCGCATAGCGAGACACTTCCATAGTCCAGCCATGGTAGAACTAGAGCTTGAACCGCCATCTTGAAGTCATTGGGGGGTAGGAAGGGCTTCATCTTCCTTAAAGTATTAATCTGAAAGTTTGCTCCCTTCGTTGCATTGTTAATGTGTTTCTGGATATTGAGGTTGCAGTCCAGACTTAAACCCTATGATTTCGCTGAATCCACAATGGTTGGTTGGACGTTGAGTGCTTTAAGGTGTTTGATCCAGTTGCGCATTATAGGGACTTTGGCGGGTGGGGCAATAAAGAGGAATTCAGTTTTTGAAGCATTCAGTTTGAGGTGATTCTCTGCCAGCCAAGTTTGGGTGGTATTAAGAGTAGTGTTTAGCAAATTAATGTCGTCCAGGGTGTTGATCTTGAGGTACAGTTGGGTATCGTCAGCGTACATGTGGAATTGCACGTTGGATGCTTGTAGCAGATCAGTGTGTGGTTCAATGAATAAGTTAAAGAATGTAGGGGATAGCGAGGAGCCTTGTGGGACTCCTAGCGTTACTGGAACGGGTTTGGACAGGGAGTTGTTGACCCTGAATCTTTGGGTCCGGTTTTGCAGAAAAGAGGTAAACTACTTGAGCACTGATCAAGAAAGACCCATTCTGTGTTTTAACATATCTATCAAGTTCTCGTGTTTGACCATATCGAAGGCTGAGGAGAGGTCAAGTAGGATAAGAAGGCATGCTTCGTTTTGATCACGTATTTGTAGTGCATCAATATAAACATACTAAGGAAGAATAGGGAAGGGAGGAAGAAACCAATTTGAATATCCTAACAATACCACACATGATCATCAAATCATGTCCACGCACAACACCATGGAACCACTCCTGCAGCTGTTGCAGCAGAACACAATGTGATGAGAACAGGAGAAACATTTTCAGTTTGTGTAAGATACAAGGCAGATCGGAACATGCACATTTTGCACAATTTTTGATGCATGTGTGATTATGGCTGAGGAAGCATAGAATGTTGACACTTAGAGACATATCTATGAATCCTTCCCACAATGCAGGTCATCAGGCAAAGTTGTTGTACAGACTTGCGTAAAGTGAGGTCAGATATACTCCATATTTCGAAAGATATGAAGCATTTCTGCTCCTTTCTTGCGCTGGCACACTGAGTGCTGCTTAGCGTCAGCTCAGGGACCCTTGCACCATGGTCCACGGGTGCCTGTGCTGCACACAAGATTGCTTTTTGTGCAGGAAGGGATACCTTCTTGCACAAATGAAATCTTGAAAGGCATTTTCCTTGTTCTATGTGTGCTGCAGAATGCGGAAAGAGGAAATAATCAGAAGATATAAAGATGTTTCTTCTTGTTACGCCTGATTCAGAAGGCATAGTATCTTGACGCATTTCCTGGTTTACCAGCTTTCAAGTCAAGTCAAAAGATACTTTATTTCGGCCTCACAAGACCTTAAAAGCACAAATAAAACATTTAAAAATTCAATGCAATTTATCAGTATGAAAAGTTTTTATATACACATAAAAATATGAAGACATTCAAAAGTCAAAAAGTATTAGATGGCCTGGTGGGGGCTAAGTATCTGATCATAAAGTGCAAAATCGTATGTGCTAAGAAAAGGAACAGATTAAAATATGCAGTCCCTTTTCATAGTGAGTGCTAAAAGTGGGCGATTTAGACTTGAACTTTCTTTAGGACTGCACGACGAGCACACCACATTGACAATAGTTATCGGGAGACTGAATATACGATTGGCATGCCAGTATCATGTTCTAAAATCCTATAAACCTGCAAACAATGGGAGGTTCCAAGGTTCCTACAAAGCTGTCTTAGCCAACGAGCCCTTATTGCTTTGTAGGTGGGGCAGAAAAACAGCACATGCAAGTCAGTTTCTGTACAGATTTTACATGACGGGCAATCTTTCGTGGAACTACCCCCTTCCCCCCACTTATAGGTAACAGCACATAAGGGGAATACACCATACCTAAACTGCATGTAGAGTTTTTAGCAAGGGAAGGCTGCATGTCATCGATGCTGGATTCTAGGATGTATTGCAATTTAACATCTATGAAGGATGATATGAGTGTGCCTGTCCTGGGGCCCCTCAATAATAGATTGAGATGGTGATCCTTAAAAATGTTTATCAGGATTTTTCTTGGTGTTGCCAAAGAGCTCTCTTCTGGGCTATCCCATAGATCTTGCATTCCTACGGCAAGGAAGGAATTCTTGATATAGGTGAGCCAGGATATGTTGCTTGCTCCCCAGAGGTTTCCCACCTCCCTCAAGTCCGTCTTATACATAGATAATTCTGGGGTAGTCCATAAGCGGCACCAGTAAAGTAAAGGTCTAAGCGCAACCGTCAATGCCACTGGGCTGACGCCCAGATCCATTCGGAGAGGAGCAAAAGGGGTACTATTGGGAAGTCCCACGAGCTGTCTAAGAAATTAGTTTTCTATCCTGGCCAGATGTTCAGATGGCCTATGGCCCCATAATTCCGCTCCATACAGGGTAGCCCCTCTGGCTTGCGCCTTATAAATTTTCAACACCGGCCCCAGCATCTTGTGAACACACTTCCTCTGCTGTTTCGCAAGGCCGCCTGTAGTTTGCAACAACTTGAGACATGCTTTCCTAATTTGATCCCCCCATTCCATTTTCTCATCGAGGGATAGTCCCAAATAATCGCATACAGGGACTTTCACTAAAAATTCCCCAGCTAGTTGTGGTTTGGGTCATTTTGAATAACCTGCGTTGAACAACATATATTTTGTTTTCTGGGTGTTGATTTCCAGGCTCCTGTTCTTACAAAATAGATTAAAGATATCTAAAACACTTTGAATGCCCATCGCTGATCTTGACAGCAGGAGGGTATCATCTGCGAACATCAAGGCGGCCCGCTAATTTTGGAGCGTCTATGTCCCCTCCTGCTGTCAATATTCCCACTAGGCATCTGAAATCTAACGTAAAGCAGTGAAAGCAGCTGCATTGTGTTACATTTCTTTGCAAAGCACCACAGGGTGGTGTAAATCAGGCGATGCATGGTTTTGTAAATATTACTAAAGCCTTTGCATTATCCTTGCATTGCCTTGCATGATGCAAAAACAACGTAAAGGCTACACAAATATGTGCCTAAATCTAGTACACCCTGACATTATCGAAACACTATTAAAGGTAGTGAAAAAACATTTCAGATGTCAGAAATGTGATCATTGAAGTAAAAATGCTTTTCTCCAGCAGTTCAAGGTCACTCCAATGTCAGGGTCTTAGACCTGTCAACCTAGGGTGGCCTTTGTCCCAACATCTTGTCCTCCTGCTCCATTTTTTCTCACCTCGATTTTGCTGGCCTTAGAACTCTGAGCATACTCTCTCTCCTTTAAACTTGATATTATTGGCTTACAGCCAATTGCCATATTGGATTTACTCATAGGTCTCCATTAAAGTAGTATTATATGTACCCAGGGCCTGTAAATGTTACTAGTAGGTCTGCAGCACTGATTGTGCACCCACTTAAGCAGCACTTTAACCATTTCTCAGACGAAAATAAAGCAGAGCCAATGTGTTTGCAATCCCTAGAATCCAAATTTAAAATCCTAATGTATGGTAAAAATTACAGTTCTGAAAATGCCACTTTTAGAAAGTTTTTTTAACGAGAAGGGGTTGGGACCTAAACTACACCCGAACTGGGCCTCTTCAATAATTACAAACACAAAGTGTTGGGGTGTGTGCTATTTGAATGAAAAAGATGAATACAAAAACCACCGAAACTGCTAGAGTGGTTACGTGTGTTAATTACACTTTCATGAATTAGTCAAATTTAAACATAATCATTCCATTTTATAGCCATATCATGACCGAGCAAGACAACACATTTGGAACAATACGCACAACATAAATAACAAAATAGAATAGGACAAAAAATTACAAACAATTACACAATGTTACAGACAAATGGAGGTGACCAGTCCTATGATTGTATAGTGAGGTGTGGTGGCACAGACAATTTTCAGTTTCAAAGGCTGCAACCTGCCAACAACAGCTAGTCATGTAAAACAATCGCAACAGGCTGATTGTCCTGTTTGTGTACTATATCATTCTGTAGTTGAATATTAGAGTAAAGGCTAGCTGAGTGGGGTCAACGAGTTTCAGAACCCCACATTTCTTTAAGGGTTCTTCCTCAGGACCAGGACTAGGCCAAGCACTGTGATACACATAACAAATACAAAAGTAGTGATTATATAGCTGTCCATTTTTTAAAAATTAGCCCTACGTATCGTTATAAGCATAACAAGTGTGTCCTTACCCTTCACGGTTGTAAAATATACACAGGGATTTGAGGAACCCGGTGAGGAAACATATGTCCTCTTTAAATGCAGGTTTCTGAAAATAGTAAAGAACAAAATACGGACTTAGTAGAGCTTTACAAAAAACGACCATTAGTATGAGTAGACTTTATTGAAACAGCACATTGTTTGTGTAGTAAGGGTCCACGCAAAGCAGAACTTCTGAACGTAGTTTAAAACGCTATCTAAGCTACATTTTACTCGTGCAACTGTTGTCAATCAAAGGTGGCCCTAAATCGCGGTCACACTGTATTCTTTCACTAGTTTTGTGCGTATATTGTTGTCAGAAAAATTAAAGAAAACTGCTACAACTTGCCTCTGAACCGTTGGCTCTGTGGTGGATTGCAGTTGTCATAGAGAGAAGCTTGAGAAAAGTTTCACATTGTGGTGACCCTGTGTGAAGCAATCAATCAATCAATCAATCAGAGAATTTGTAAAGCGCACTACATACCCGTGAGGGTCTCAAGGCGCTGAGGGGTGGGAAATGCTGCTACTGTTCGAAAAGCCAGGTTTTGAGGAGTCTCCTGAAGTAATACTAGTGAAATCAAGAAAGCAGCTTACTCAGTTATGACACTTTTAAGTGAACTGCTATAGACAGAACGTCCAGCACCAATATTGAACTCACTTCATTCATGAAGGCGTCACCGGCAGACTCTTGTCGTGTCGGTAAAAATCTGTCAGTCAATTCCTGAATGGATGAAAACAAGATGTGAGCGTGTGTGTGAATGCAGAGTGCGCTCTCTCTAGCTTGATCGAACGGATTCTCATAACTTGCCTGTTTCCAGAAGCTTGAGCAAGTCACATTTCAGTCCGGCGTGCACGATTCACAGCATCTCAGAAATGCGTAAGTTTAACAAAGCCTGCATCAAACCTAACTTGTAGATATAGATAATGTGAGGGGCGCATTGCATGATGGTACTAGTAGTCTAACAAAACACACAAGGTGATGGACGGAATGTCGCACATTGGCAAAACATTCAGCCCCAGTCACATATCTGGGTTTAATCCATCGTTATTTTGCTTACCACGCCACCCCAGTTCAGAAATGACCACATGCAAATCAGTCTTGACCCTGTGCCTCATGGGAACAGTCCAGCCGAACTGCCATGTATTCCCTGGACCGGAAACAGCATCCTAGGACCGGTTTCTGGCATTTCAGCCGTCTTCAGCCAGGATAGCTAGTAGTCTAACAACAGGGCAGAGTGATTGAAGGTGATTTTTTGAGGCTGTATCCAAGGAATTTATAGTCTATTTATTTCGGACAACTCATTCAAGCCGGAAGAGGCAGAGGCGGTAATGAATTTCATAATTAAATAGGTCTCTCTTTGGAGAAGTGTTCTTTCAAGGTCGCCACCCCGATGGTTGTGTTTAATTACGCTGAGGACTGTTTAGTGAAAATCCTTTTCTGAATGGCCTAGATCTTGAAAGTGCGTGACAAGGGGGCATTAGGTACTCTGTTCTTGATTCTGGAGCAGTGTTGAGTTATAGCTGTCTGACTTCTTGTGTCGTTTTACCAATATAAACGAGCTGGTGATATAAACCAGCTGGCACGGGCAGACGATGGCATAGACCACATTCTTGGTCTTGCAAGTAGAAAATGTATTATGTCTCCATCTTTGAGGCCCATTGATGAACTCAGAACCCTCTAGGGTTGAACTGCAAGCCTGGCAGTTGCCGCATTTATGGTGTCCGGAAACTGGTTGAAGGTTGAAAAAAGAGCGTATTGATTCAGCTTTCTTCTGAGGTTCATCCGATGCTCATATGATACGTTGGCCAATGCTGGCATTCTTTTTCAAAGCAAAAAGAGTTTTTTGGAGATCTTTGTCAACAAGTTTTATTAAATGCCAATTTTGCTGACACTTTTTTTGAAGGAATTTGTAAGGGGCCCAAATGTAGAGACACCTACTAGGCGAGTCATTGGTTTCTTAATATTCTTTTCAATCAGGACTTCTTGTGGTGAAAACCACGCATGTTTGTGGGAATGTTTAGCCAGTTTTGAGGGGTACCCTTTGGCTCTCAGTTTCTCAGTCAGGGTTTGAAAATGGATCTCATAATCCTCCTTGTGTGTGCAATTCTGTCGCACACACAGGTACTGGCCGTACGGTAGATTGTTTTTCAAACTTTTAGGGTGAAAGCTGTTGAAATGCAGTGCAGCATTCTTATCTGTAGGCCTGGTGTATAGTGTGGTTGTCAGTCCTGCTTCTGTAGGTCGTACCTCCACATCCAATAACCCTGACTCAATAAAAGAAGTATTGAAATCGTTCACTAAGAGAATGAAGCCACCAGATTGAACGCCTCCAGTTCAGACCTATCAAATATTTAATAAAAATCAATAGAAACTGATAAATAATAACAGAAGTGTTACAGTCAGAAGATGACATTAATCCGCTCTGTCCTCCAGCGTCTTGGCAGGAATTAGTGTCAAACAGAACTGTAACTCAAAAGGAAGACCTTAGATAGCTGGAGGAACAAATATCACAGATCCCTTCACCCTGATCTGGTTGCAGCCCTCTCATCAATCTTTGGTTCAAATGGCTCTAGAATCAGTGATCCAGGTAAGACCACTGATCACATCAAAAGCTAAGAAGCAAAACTGTCAATTTACAAATTGACAACTTGTGACACCTATACATAATTGAAGCATTGAAGAGCAGCTGGAATTCCCTTACTTTTCTAATATTCAAACTCAATGAAACCATCAGGTTTTATGTTAAGTTTCGTAATGAACTAGATATCTACATATGATAAATACTCCAAGCTTAATGAGATGATCCAGTGACTTGGCGCTGCAAATTATATTGGAACTGTCAACTTGATTAAAGGATACTTGTAGATTTCCTTGCAACCTGCGGGTCAATACAGAGTGGTTTAATGTTGAAATATTGCTAATTTAATTGCTTGGGGCACCTGCGAGGTGTCTGAGATTCATGGATTAACTTTCGAGGCCTTAGCAAGACTTTCCATTAGCACATGTAGATGATATAACAACATTTATTCCATACTTGAAGCCTATGGCTACTCTTCTGCAGACTAAGCACAGCAGGACTGACTGGCAAACTGAAGAAATGTGCACCAGCTGCTAGACGAATCAGGTACTTACGCTATTCTCATGAAAAATGCAGATGTGGCGCCATCAAAATAAGGTTGAAGCTTTCAGGCAGACTAGTCCTCGCCTCTCCACTACAAAAGAGGTCAGGGCCCTTGTGGAGTTGGTAGGATAGTATAGTTGCAATATTCAAGGGTTTTCTGACATGGCTACCTTCTTGATGGAAATGCTAAGAAATATATTTTCATAAGAAGTTCACAAGATGCAAAAGATGAACACACCTTTTTTCGGCTCTTAAACATTCTCTGAAATGGAAACCAGCGCTACGATACAAGTGATGATTTGTTTACAAACTGATTCCCCTGGCCTGGGTTTGGGTCTAACTCAAGTTTTACGGTGGGCTTAGGTCCTATCATTTGGTTCGGCAGTTTATGATTCACATTGACCTTACTCATCCTAAGCTGATTCTTGGCTCTGCATTGTTTTCCTTTACAGTTGTCCAGAGAGATGTTCGTTGTGGGATGTACTTCACCCCACATTGGAATATCCTGGAGATAAGACACCCCCACTCGCGAACCAATGAGAGGAAGTAGAGAGAAAATCTCCAACATTTATTCTCACAGATGCTGATTTCCACGACCATGAATCTTTGTTGTTGGGAATGTTAAGAGGTCAGTCTGAGGTTGATTGCTATCTTTGGATTCATCATTCTCAGCTACAACCACATAAAGCCCAGTGAAAGAACCCATTAGTCCATGGGATACTGGCAGAGGGGTGTGGATGGGCAGTAAGTCAGCCCACCTTTAAGGTCTTAAAGCAGCCTAGCCTGAAATGTTTCCTAGCCACAAATATCCTGGGAAGTTGGGGTTTTTATGCAAATCTTATTCCAGGTTTCTCAGTTTTGCTGAGACTGTTGGGGGCGCAGCTGCTTTTGAGAAGGTTGGGACTGATATACTTGTTGACAATTATACAAGGGTGAGGGTGGAGAGTCAGAGTATAGGAACCAATGTCTGCAGGAGAGCGAGTAGGAGGTGGAGCAGCATTACTGCAGAACTCTGGGTAAGGGAAGGCTTTTTATCAGCCCACGAGAAGCTGTGGACCTGAGGTAAAGGATCCTGACAGCAATATTCCCTTTTCCTTCTGGGAGACTTGTTATGCTATGTTATGTGTATTTGTAAAGTGTACTGTCATCCGAGCATACATCCTGGTGCTAAGCCGGTGTGTGTGCCTAGCCCTGCCTAGCGTAGGTTGGTTAACTGAAAAACAGGTCTTCAGATTATTGTGGAATTCAGGAAGAGAGGAGGAGGCTGTGATGTACAGTGGGAGACCGTGCCATGCTTTAGGAGTGATGTAGAGAATGCCTGTCCTCCTGACCTGGTTCTGTCTCTGCGTGAGATTTGCGCAAGTAGGGGTTCTGTAGAATGGAGGTGTCTGGGTGGTTGGTGGAAAGAAATGGGACTTTTCAGGTAGGTAAGGGCTGAGATATGTAGTGCTTTAAAGTGGGTGTGATGAGTTTAAATTGACTTGCTCCCCACAATAAACTGGCTTCCAGATTTGCTTTGGCCAGGTATCATCTAAATTTTTAAAAAGCACAACAAAATTTCATCATCAGACAAATTGAGCAGTCCAGCAACTTTGTGAAGACTCTGTTCAAGATAGTTAGGGACTTTACCTCTCCAAAGGCCTGCAGCCAAGCCCCAAATGAGTCGCAGGAGCTATGTAACGCCATTGCCACTTTTTTCAAGATAAAATGGCCATCATCTACAACAACTTTCAGATAGCTCCAGCCACTATGGTATCTCTAGTAGAACTGGAAGAGAAGCAGGAAAAAAATACCTTCTCCCTTGAGAGTTTTAAGCTAGTCACCAATGAGGAGATATAAAAAGGCTTAAATTTGGCTAAATCAGGATCTCCCTATGACCCATGCCCCCCTAAAAATGTGGCTCTCTTAGCAGAAAGCTGTACACCAGCTGTCTGTGATTTTTTTAATTGTTCTATCTCCACAGGCACAATTCTGCCCTCTTGGAAGGAATCAGTGGTACGTTCTATTCTCAAAAAACCTACTGCAGATCCTGCTTTCCTCAGTAACTACCGGCCTATATGCCTTCTACCCCTGCTGGGGAAGCTACTAGAAAGAATCATAAATCAACAAGTAAATGTCTATCTAGAACAAAATGAAATCCTGGACCCTTCCCAATTGGGCTTTAGCCCCAGGTTTAGTATGGAGACTGCGTTCTGGCAGTCACCAATTCACTACGATTAACCATGGATTCGGGCAGTTCCGCTATACTGATTCTCTTAGATCTTTCCGCAGCTTTTGATACGATCTCTCACATTAAGCTAGCCGAGAGATTAGTAAATATCAGAATCACAGGAACTGCATTAAAATGGTTGCTTCATTTCCTGTCAGGAAGAACACAAACGGTTATGTTTGGACCTTACTGTTCGGCAAAAATGCTCTTGTCTGAGCCCCACCCTTTTTAACATATGGCCACTCTGGCCCAGGTTGTGGAACAGCTGGGTTTTGAAAGTGTTTCATATGCCGACGACACAGCTGTTGTTCACGATCAGGAAATGCCCAGAGCAAGAAAAACTACGCTTTGCCAATGGCATGAGGCTGATTTCAGACTGGTTCACGATGAATCACCTGCAACTGAACCCTGGGAAAACTGAAATTATGCTGATGGGGAAAGCCCCAGACATCTGGACGGATGACTGGTGGCCTGATCAACTGGGCTTGGCCAACTCCCCTAAACACTCTATAAAGAATTTAGGGATGAAAATTGACCACTCCTTGTCAATGAAAGATGACATTGCGACAACGACCACCACATGTTTTTATGGTCTCCGCCTTCTTTGGAAAATACTTCCGTTCATACCTATCTCCCATCGCAAGACGTTAGTACAAGCTATGATAACTAGCCAGCTGGACTACGGAAACACCCTGCTGGGAGAAGCAGGGGAGACTCTTCTGGCAAAATTGCAAATTGTCCAGAATACAGCCGCTAGAATGGTTTTAAATCGCCCGGCTGGCGTGCCATCAGTTCCGCTGCTCCGAGAGCTGCACTGGGTTAGCGTTAAAAAGAGATCCTTCTTTAAGGTCTGTTGCCTAACCCATAATGCTCTCAATGACAAAGGTCCTCGATATCTACAACAGAAACTGGTTAAATATAGTCCCAGGAGGACACTTAGATCGACTTCTCTGAACTTGCTACAAGTTCCCCGAATCTCGAGGACTCAGACTGGAGGGAAAGCCTTCTGCTATCTGGCTTCCAGGTATTGGAACGAGTTACCTTTGGCGCTCCGTTCCATCCCGCATTATGGCACTTTCAAGAAACACCTGAAGACATTTCTGTTTTAAAATTCTGGTTCAAATAATCTCCCGACAGCAGTTAGTTCAATCTCTAGCCAGCACCACGATGCCCCTGGGTGCGTTGCTCGCTATACAAATACAAATGCTGTGTTTGTGTATCGGAAGCCAGTGAAGCCAGAGCTGTTGTATAATGTCAGGCCGGTGCGTAAGGTTGAGAATGATGCTGGCTGGTACGTTCTGCATGGTTAGTGTTCCTCTGGTATCCTAAAAAAAGTATGTTAAGAGAGGACTCCCTTGAGAATTTCAAATATTCAAAAAAAGGGAAAACCTCCAATGGACTTGTTACTCGTAGAACATAACTCTTGATAAACTATAAGGAGGGGAATCCTGGATTTAAGGTATTCTTTTTTTGTTGTACTTTACTTCAATTAGGAAACTACTTTATTGACGATGATTGTATGTGGTGGAGTCATCATATCTGGTGCATTGTCCATTTGCCCGAATCTTCAGATTCATATTGTATTGTATTCTACATCCTAAGACCACAGTGGCATGTGTGTATGGCCTGTTGTCAGCGGTGTGCCCCTGTGATTTACTATATTCATATTCTGAAATGTATTTGGGGGATTCAAAACCACCCACACCTCACTTTAAGGCATTGTCAAGGTCAAACTCAAATTGAGATCTAAAGACCTGATCATGCACAAGTAGTGGTTTTCCACCATCTGTAGACCATGAGCAAGTCTTCTGCTCAGTGTGTTACCACAACTATTCATCTTGGCCCATGCGTCTGGTATTGTAGATTTAGTCAGGAGAGAAGAGGAGAGAGGATGTGGCCTAACAGCTGCAGCGGTCGACCTCGAATCTGGGGAGCTAGGTTTGAGTCTCAATGATTACGCTCAATATCCTGTGATACAGGGCACATCACTTAATCTCCTTGTGCTTAACAGAAAGACAAATGTGTCTATCTGTAATACAACTGGTACTCTATGCACTGCTCTGATACCTGATACCTTTGAGTAGAGTTTATGCAATATAAAAATATGAAATAAAATCACCAATACATACAATCAAGGGATGGAGGAAACCATTGCCCTACTGTCTACACACCTATCTACAAATGCGCATACGGTAAGATAGCTAGTGACTTGGCTCACCTTTGCCCATAGGGTATTCACATGACAGTGAATAAAGGATCCAAATATTATGTTTTGGCTATAAGAAGAATCCCTCCTTCGAAAAAAAACAGGAAGGGAAGATGGATGGCTTTCGTCAGGGCATAGAACAAGTACCCCATAGTCTGTCCTACATGTGTACTTATGTACCTTCTGATGGCTGAAACATATTGGCATTATTTTAATATAATGGATGTGTTGAGACATTGTCTCTCATAAACATCTAAGATTATAATTTTTTAATCTGGCATACCATCTCCAGGTAAATCAGGATAAAGCAAATGTTCCTAATAAGTGGAAGATACAGGAACAAAAAGAGTATTTCCTGGTGCCTGGGCAATATAAAATCAGCGCAACAAGGAAGAATAATTGCCTTGGTGTGTGGTTCATCGAAAACAGATCATTAGTGACATATGTAACAGCTATTAAACAAAAGTACTGTGGTCACATATGGGATCAGTCAACTGTATCACCTATTAGGCAGCACCTCGGTGGCCGCAATATTGAGGGTAATGAATGTGACATTTCTGCCAGCTGTTCAGTATGGCTATCATGCTTGGCCTTAGAACAAACCCACTGCAGAGCATACAGGAAAATCTTTCAGCAACTGCGCTACGCTCATCACTCTAGGTGAAGGCAGGAATTGGGACTTGTGTTTCATACACTAGATTGTCAAGCCTTCATGCTGAAATATTACAACAGGTCCAGGAAGGCCCAGACAGAATCATTAAAAGGTCATCTAAAATTCATCTTTGATACTCCAGTAACACTTGGTACAATCAAGTATGAAGACTCACCAGATCAAAGTAACAGCCCTCCAAGCAGGGATGACCCATATTGCTCCTAGAAGAAAAGAAATCAATCAGCCATTAAAGGTGACCTCAAGGGAGCAAGATCTATTATCTGTAGATAACTTGCTTTAGGTACAGTCCCTGAATGACTCCAACCTTGTAGGGAAACCACAACCATGTTTCCTGGATGACATTATTGAGGAAACCGGCTGGCAGATATTATATATGCAACTGTGTCAAGACCGTCACAACCATTGTGCAGGCAAAAGGCATAAAACGTAAGCAAACCCAGCAGGTATGGACTGCAAAGAGGTTTTTTTCTGTAGGTCAAGGAGAAGACTGTATCCTGTTTCCAGGCTTTTGTTAAGGCACTGTGTAAGAATGATTAAATATTCACATCAGAGAAATGGCGGCACAATCAGCAACAGTGTAATCTCCGGTTCGCGGTCTAGTGTTCCTGGACTCGCGACCGGCAGAGTGCCTAATGCGCAGGTTCCACAGAGGAACTGCGCACTTCAATTGTGCCCGTGCATGGAGCAAGAGTCTCCTCCATGCACCTGCGCCTTGTGAAATTTGTTTCTTCAGAAAGACACGAGTAGCGTCTTTGTTTTTGAATTGAAATCTACAAAACGCATGTGCGACGAGGGAGCGTCTATCCTGAGAAACGCATTGCAAGACAAATCAGGTTTTCGTTTGTGAAGAAAATGTGAGGTAACATTTCCGATACTTTTGTTTGACCAGTGAAATACCGTAGGAGCTGTCTGTGCGAACTAAAGGTTTAGCAAGAACTTATGAGGTACTGGAATTTTCCGATTTCATTTGAAAACATTACATTCGTTGAGCGATAGAGTCGACTACAGATACGCTTTAGCATTTAAAATTCAGCTTGAAAATGTGTCTGTGGAGGAACCAAGAGCTAGACTAAAAGACTACAGTTTATGAACATTTATTTTGGTATTCGATAAGAAAGTAACTATTTTCACTGTGAGGTAAATATCACTATGGTTAAAATATGGAGTCAACATTGTGATAGAGCTGGTCACTCATGTTTTCAATGTCATCCTATGCAGGTGCAGTTACACTACAGCCACCAAACCACAGTATAGAGAGTTGCAATAGCCTTAGGTCCACATGGTAAATTCAAAGTAAATAACCAGTGTATAGAATCAACTAGTAAATGTTATTATTGTTATAGGTGTGTTTTTCCCTTTCCAGGTGCAGGCAATCACCATCACCCCGCCTTAAGTATCCGGACCTGAAGCGAGAGAGGACTGTCGTTCTCTTCCAGCGAAGGCTGTCTCTCTGTTTTTCTTTCAATTCCCCTTTCCCCCGCGTTAGCCGTGACTCAGAGAAATTCCTGAGTGACGGTTGAGGTGGCGGGTGTGGGGTCCATCGTCGACTCCTGTGGTCTGGACCTGAAATCTGACAAACTGTTAGCACTGCCAGTAGGAGATCTTCAACCTGTCTGGGCAGACCATGGAGACAAAAGGGATAGCAGGTTATGTACCTATTCACAAGAATTATGGTTACATTTGCTATGATGTTGCCCCTCTTCAGACCATCAGAGCAGTTTAATTATTCAACCAGTCTTCCTGGCCAAAGAGGTTGTAGTGCTACAGGCACTCCTTGTAGTGACCTTTGACTACCATTGTTTTAATTGACTTTTGGTGTTTTATTTTACCCTAGCTTGAATGTACGACATAATTTTTCCTGCATGTGTACGTTTCTTTGAAGATTTATTTTGTGTCTCTTTGTAGTTTCAGAGTGGAAGAGATTTCACAGAGTAGAACAACCTTCCCAGGAATAGAGCATGTGGGATGTGCACTTGAAAGCATGAGAGAAAGGAAGAGGCGTGGACTGTACTTCTAGGTCTCGTAGTGCAGTGTTATAAGCAGTGGTGCTCAAATGCATTATGTTGTACATTGGGAGAGGAAGTGGGTAAGGCTATAGGCAGTGGTGCACAAATGTGCATTGTGTTGTACATTGGGAAGTTTTATTAAGTTCCTACTATTGGCTATGACATGCCCTCTTGTCATCTTGAATTCTGTCAGCTAGCTTGAGCTTTTGCGCAAACAGGCAGAACCCCAGATTACTTAAGTTGTTTAGGTTATTCACATTCAAGGTTGTTTGGTTTTCTGTGCTTTCGGAGATTGTTGAATGTACTACCAGAGACTTTCATAAGCTTTGTTAAGATAAAGGCTGGAACATGTGAAGGATGGTGAGAGCTCTTTTGCCTTTGGAAAGCTTGCATGGAAAGGGGCTAATTCAAGGAGGTTTCCGTGGCACAGAGAAAGGCCTTTCAGGACCGTCTAGTGTGTTGTGAGATTATAACGCTGGGGTTTGTTGACTTGGAAACTTGGATTTTTTTGTTGGCCTGAATGACTGACGCATCTGCAGGGCAGCTGCTACCGAAATGCTGAGTCTCTTGACCCCAGCTGTGAATCCCCCAGTTTAGAGTGGGCCAAGATGAAGTTTGCAGCCTGTGATTTATCTTGTTTTGAATATTGCCATTGTGATATGTGAGTGTCTGTGTGCACATTTAAGTCTCCAGGGGCTATAATCGTCATTGTGATTTGTTAGTGTCTGTGTACACATTCAAGTCTCCATTGGCTATAATCATCTGAGGTGTTTTCTTTGAGTATTGACTTTGTGATGTGTGAGTGTCTTTGTGCACATCCAAGTGTTCAGTGGTTGTAATCATCTGATGTATTTAGTGTATATATTTCAGATTTCTTGAAGGACGTCTAGCATAATCTGCTCGTGCTTCATTCCATAGTATTATCTGCTTGAGGTTTATATCATATTATTATCTGCTTGCATTTCAGGTATTTTATTCTATGCATTTAAACTTATATGTGTGCTATTATTGCTTGCATATATACATATATATCTTTATATACATTTTAATGTTGTTCATTTGACATCTGGGAAAGCCTATCTGTTAGAGAGTGTTGCATGAATAAAAGCCCATGCTTTATTCTTTGATTTTTTCTTTTTTTTTTTTTGTCCTCATCAAGCATGAACATTTCTTAGAAGATGGAGGAGTCAGAGGCCCCTTTATCTTGTTTGGATCTGTTCCATAACGACCGCCTTCTAACTCTCTGGGGATGCGATTTGCCTTGACCTCTGGGGCCCCCTTTTTTCCATTTCTAGGTATACGACTTTCGGAAGTGGGGGGAGCTAGTCATTATGACTACTCTATTGAAGGCTCCGCTTGAAATCATTGTTACCATTGCCTTAATCATTGGACCCCCTAGATGTTGCCAAATTGTATTTTTCCCAAAAATTCCAGAACCTATTTTTCTTACTTCGCCTCCCTTTTTATCCAGGTTGTATACCCTTAATACTGAGTTAAGCCAATCGTGGTATCTTGGTGGAGTTTGTTTTATCCAATTAATACAAATTTCCCTCCTGGCTAGGAGAATCAATAAAAAGAGTATTCTTTCTTGGCCCTTCGACAAGTTAGTAGCATGCAAATTATTTCTGACCCCAAAGATAATCAAATCAATGCTTACCTGTATTGGTTGTTCTAGTACCTCTGAGAGTGTCTTACCGATCTGGTTCCTGCATTCCTCTAACATCGCACATTCTTGAAACATGTGAAGGTCATCTGCTCTTTCTGTCCCACATTTGGGACATTTCTGTGGTTCTTAAATTCCGGACCTTGCTGTAATATGGTACCGAGGTCCAACACTCGTGTCACAAAATATCATCGTACCATGACGAATTTGGTATCGGCAGACCGGTAATGATTAGGACATTATCCCTGTGCATTTGCGTCATGATTGGGCGATGCTAACACCCTTAAATCATGGTTTCCGTTCCAAACCCTCGGACTCCATTTTGTGTACGGCATCCATCTTATGCCTTGACCTCATGTAAGTCAATTGATTAAGGTCGAGCTTGATCTGAAAGGACACGTCCACCTTAGCTGACTTCCCCATGACCTGGCCGAACTGACTCTACCGCCTCCAGCCAAACCTGTTTGGGCAGCTCCTCGCCCAGTGGCCGAGTAAGATATCATCAAAGCACAACATGCCATAAACCATTCACCACCTACAGACCATGTTTCCTGCACACATACACCTGTCCATGTTCCTTGTTTATGGCCAGTTTTATGACAAGGAGGTGCCCTGTTCTATTGGGGTTTCATCGATATCTGATTGTAATTCCGGGCTGGGCTGGGTCATCTATCACAAACTGGACATCTAAAATATGGGTTGGCCGTCATGACTTCGCTCTTTGCTTTATTGTGTAAATATGTCTATGACCATATCATAAACTCAAGAATTCTTGCCTGAAGTGTAATATCGTATATAAAAGGAGAAGGCTGTTTCTGTAAAAACGAACAGTCTCCTGAGAACTTACGGCCCGTGCTGTCGTACTTCTAGGACACATGTTACTTGGTTGCAGCCAATAAAACTTGGTCTCTGACTTCACCTAGAAGACTCTTGGTTTCTGTGGTCCGGAACAGGGAGAACTCAGAGGTCTTCGGGTGTGATCCCCTGGCACCACCGGGTTCCTAAAAACCCGGCACCTCATTTCTTTACTGTATTATTTTTGAATGTTGACAGCTTTTTTGGTGTCCAATACGCTCTGTGAATTGTGAATAAGTGTTTTTTATCAAAGGAGCAGATTTCGCCACTTGACCAGCGATGTTGTTTGAGGTTTCCCAGAGATTTGCAATGTCGAGTTCTGGTATTGATTTACTCCAAATGTCTTGGGGGGCTTTGTAAACTTCCTCACCAGATCTTATCAATGCCCAGTGCCAGTAAGCTATTTCTTTTTTGAAAGGCTCTGTGTTCAGAAGTTTTTGTTCGATGATTTCATCCCCTTGCATATTTTCTTTTACTCCTTTAATCCAGCTTTTTAGTTGGTAATACTTAAATCTGGATAAGGTCCCCTTGGTTTCTCTGTCTAGTATCTTCAATTGTTTGATCTTGCTGTCTCTTATCAAGTTGCCCCAGTAGTTTATGTTGCCTTCCCTTAATGGGTTTATTAAACTATCTCTTAAGCAATCTGGAGTGCCGGGGGAATTATTTGATGTTTTCATTTTATAAAAGTGAAATCCCTTTAAAGGTGGTGTTTTATTGTTTAGTCATGTTTGAGCCTCCTTGTGGGAGGGAGGTACTTTCTATTATCTGGGAGTGCGAAGCAATACAGAGGTGCAAATGTGCCAGGAAGCATCTTCAACTTGTTTTAAGAAAACTACTTCCTGCGCACTGGTGAGATGTGAAAAACTCGTCAATGCACTCAGGTCACTATGGGTGATCACATGTCAGGGCAAAAGTGGTGGTGGTGCTGGACGATTGTGAACTGGAGATGCTGAACCTGAAGCTTCAATGCAAAGGCACAAAGACTGGCACTTGGAGGTTGGACCCCTGAGCACCTAATATGTAATTGTTCTGTTGTGCATTGATTGCGCATTTAAATTGCACACAACCTTTTTGCACAAAGTTTATTTCAGATATTTTAACAGACATCTGATTTTATTAGATTGTAATGGTTTTTATTAACTAAACAATAAAAACATTTTGAAACCACCCTGTGTATCCTCGGAATAAAGGGAATCCCCTAGGTTTACAAAGAGATACTTTTATTATGATATTTGCACCCCCTGATTAATCAGAACTAATTTATTCTGAGCTCCCTTGCAGAAAGGTTGAGACCACAGTACTGGCACTGCCCTAACATGGTGGGGTGGACTGGCCAATGATGACACCTCTCAGCCCTAGGGTGGTCTTTCCCTGTTTTTTCGCCCTTGCCTTATTTTCCCCACCCTCTTTTTCATTGGCCTTAGGTGTCCGAGCGCCTTCCCATTGCTAATCAATGCTAAGGTGCAGGTGCTCTCTTCTTTCAACATGGCTGCCACAGGCCCCTTCTACTGCAGAGAGGTCTTTTTAGTAGCACCCTAGTTGCCAGGAGCTGGCTGAGACCCTTAGATACTGTTGCAACACCAGCTTGCCTTTTTCTCCCATAGCTAGACTAGGGAAGCTCCTGGAACCTTACAGAACAGGGGAGGGGTCTGCTTTTGCCGTCTTAGAGAGTGGTCACCTGACCTGGGCATATTTAAGGAAAGGAGGGAAACTTTTTAGTTAGTTGGGGCAACACTGACCTAGGGGGAACCTACGCAGGAGACTTAGGAGGTAGGGCCTAGAGGGGGACTCATGCCACTGGGGGTGACAGCGCTTAGGCGCTGCCCACCAAGCTGAGTGAGGGACCCTGATCTAGCCCAGTGATCTGCCCCACTGAGACTATCCTGCCATCAGCCTCCAACTCAACCCCCCCAGCCTCAAGAAACCACTTCCAAAGGTTGCAGGAACCAAATTACCTACCTGTGCTAACAAGGACTACTGGGGATCAACCAGGTACCTGGGCTATCCTCATCACACGCTCCCCTGTCCATCCTGTGCCCCTGGACTGCTTGCTAAGCGCTCTCCCTTCTTAGCACTAGGACCCTGAACTGCTGTCCTGTGAGAACTGCTGTGTGTGCCCCCACATCTTGTTTCACCCAAGCGCTGTGACCCCTGAGAAGCGCTGTAATCCATGGACCTGCTGTGCCCCCGAAGCACTGCGAAGTTCCTGAGCTCTATTCTGGCCCTGCTAGCACTGTGCCTGGAAGCACTGCTGTCCCCGAGGGCCCCCCCTGCTGAGAACTCACCGTCATGGCCGGGCGCCGCGTGAGAGGATTGCCGCTGTCATCCCCGGGGCCTCTGTGGTGTTCGGTGCCTCGCCATCACCGCCACGACCTTGGCGCTTCCCCCTGAGTGGACCCGGCTGCTGCTTGTACCTTTGCCGCGGCCCCAGGTGTCATGAGAGGGCCGCCGGAATCCAGAGTGGGCCGCCCTAGGCCAGGAAGCATTTGCCTGCATCAAGTGACTGGGGACGCGGCGTCTCCGGCCACGTCCTCGTCTGGCACCGCACAGCCATTGGCTGCAGCTGACGCACCCAACTGGCCTGCCCTACAGTTGGCCGTAGAGGCCGAGCCCCCTTCGCGCCAGCCTCCTGATTGGTTCCCGGACCTCAGACGTCACCGCAGGCCCGGGAACAGGAAGAAATACAGCCAGAGGGCTCCGAAGAGAGTAAGAACCCTCCCACTCACCAGAAACCTCCACAAGGGCCCCCCTAGGAGCCGAAGCACAAGGTAAAACCCCGGGGAGGAGGGCGGAAGGCCCGGAGTAGACCCCGAGTTCTCCCCTCCCCTGGGGAAGACTGTTGTTAGGCCCTGTTTGCCCCGTGGTATTACTCACATTGCTAAACTGGACAGAGGCCCGGTAAGAACACTTGGGGTCGGGATTTCAGTCAAGTTAACCCCACGTTGGGGGGCTAGTTGCTCCAATCTGCCCTAGGCAGGACGTCACAGGAAGCTGAAACGTGCCACTGCTTGTTGGTCCTGAGGCCCAAGGTTATATATATGCCTACTGTGGGTACTGAAGTGGTTAATCCTGCTACATGAGAGTACTGCCCTGTTTATTCCTGATTAGGGAAAGGTTCATTCTGACCTAAGGAGATGTTGCCTGGTTTTTAATGAAATGTTTATCCTGGCCTGATGAAATGTTTAATCCTGCCTAATGCAATTGTTCATGAATGCCAACAGTTAACTCTTGGATTGCTCCTTTAATGACACGGTTTTGAAACATGCTGCATTGATTATTGAATTGCTCCCTTTGCTCCCCTAATGAAATGCACTATTGAGTTCTTGCTCCCTTGACTTTTGAAATTACCCTGCATGATTTGCCAGTCGTGATTTTGATTCTAGATAAAGCTTGTTGATTTTAATCAACCTAACTGGTGTGGTGTCAGTCATTGTGTGCGTTTCCTGGCTCAGTGGATGTGTATGCTGTATGGTCACTTTACACCTAAGCTTTCGGGTGCATACCTGCTTGCGCCAAGATACCCCGTGTGGGATTGGAGACCCCACTTCCATCACTCTGGATTCTTTTTTCACTGGCACGGAATATCCTATGAGTGAGGGTGAGACGAGTCACTAGATGCCATACTGCATGCGAGTTTATTGCAGATCTAATGCTGTTAAACATGGGTCCCCTGAGACAGTTTATTTATTGGTTACTTGATCTCTTTCAGTTTGTTGTTGAGTTGAGTGATATGCTGCTAGCTCATCCCAGTTATGTTATGTCTCCACATGTTGTCTTATTCCCCCCAGGCTCTCTCATGATGCTGGGTGTTTGCTTCTATCGTTGGAGGAGTGTGTTCATCCTTTGTTGGTCTGACAGCTTCTTACACAGTTTGTGGTTTAAGAAGCAGCCTGAAGCACATGCATCTATTGTTTGCAGAAGGGGCTCTCATGATGGTAATCCTCGGCTGACCCCAGCTTCCTGGTCCTGTCTGTAGAGCGGGTAGGGGCATATGCAGGAATTTAAGAAAAGTGCAGAGGCTTGTTGCACTTACAAGGGTCTCCGTGTGGTAATAAGTACTGCAAAATTACCCTGGTGCTATAGTGGTTCCTCTTCCTTTTTTTAAAAAAATGGCATGGTCCTGGGGGATAAGGTCCCCTGGGCCGACATCAGGTAATGGAACTGGGGGGGGGGTGTGGGGGGGGATTCATTAGTTTTTTCTCTCTTGATCATTCAATCAATCAGTCAGGGGATTGTTGAAGCATGATTACTTACTGTAAGGGTCTCAAGGCGCTAGTGGTGGTGGGGGGGGGGTGTGTGTGCAGGTTCCATTCTATCAAGGAGGGGGTCTGTTGAAGGAGTAGCAACTCTATCACGGGTCTCAACTTAACCTCATGGTGGATTCGCGGATCCACCTTAAATCAATAATCTAACAGTATATAATTGAGAAGTTAGTGTTATATTTGTGAATTTTTTTTATAGAGCTAGTAAGATTGAAGTTACTAATCACATTAAATTTGATAGAATTAGAAATAATATAGAAAAATAAAAATTTAAAGTTAAAGTGTATTGTGTTGTAGTGCATTTAATTTATTCTTTTCTTCTGCAAATTCACAATGGGTTTGCAAATCCGGAAATATTTAAAAAGAGTATGTATGTCCAAAAAAAAAAAATATTCACTATTGGGTTATAAGGTGGCTCTAAAAAGATCCCTTGTTTTTATTATGACTTTGTTGGAGCTACAATGTAAGTGTGTATGCACAGCTTAAGGTTATTGAGAAACACTCTGTTCCCTTGATCTGTTAAGTGAATTCCATTACTTCTGTAGATGTTATGCATATCATAATATAGATTGTTGTTATAGATGGAGCCCATCCTATGGTCTCTGAGGTAAACAGAAACAGATTTATTGACATTCTCCCTATCTTTCTAAATCTGTGGACAGAATTGATTTGACCACTTCCATTTCTGTCTTTGGCATATTTTAGAGTACACAAAGATAGTTTGAAGCAAAAGCAATATCAGTTGTGCAAAGGTATTCTTCAATAGCATTTCCAGCCCTACCCCAGTCAATGTGCCTTGGTGATTACCACCACAGTGCACAACCATGAGGTCAGTGTATTGGAGATGCAAAAAAGGATTTAATCAGAGGCATCAATTGGTGCCACTTTAATCCTCTCTGTGCAAACCATTTAATGTCTGGAAGGAATGAAATATGTCTGTAGCAGAGGTAGTCAGCTGGTAGAATGAGAGGTTTCTAAAATGGTGGAGAACATGCTGCCTTTGAGAAAACTGATAGCTGATTGGCTGTTCAATAACATTCTGCACTCAAAAACAGGATGCATGTTACTTTCTTGAAGAAGCTTGTTTCTGATTGGGTATTAAAACATGTTTGAAAGGTACAATAGATAGGATAAGGTAGTATTTTGCAAAACTCAACCACATCTGCTATTTGCATTTGTAAGCGTGTGGGGTGAATTCGAAAATGTGGTGAACTTGCGACCTTATGGTACAGTTGAATTTTGTGAAAGTGTTACTACGGAAACAAGGGTCAACCTGAATGGGGAAAGGGTTGAAACTTAACTGTGATTTTAAAATATGAAATGGTAACTTATTTATAAGTGATATGCTGCTAAATTAGGTTCTTACAAATCATTAGAATTCTTACAAGTAATGTGTTGTTAAATAATAATAATAATAGTATTATTAGAAATAGATTTTTGAAATCCCGTCAGGGTTCGCAGCTCACTTGTGGAGAAGCGTGGCTCACCGGTTAGAGGAGGCAGACCCAGAAGCAGAGGTCGGCCCGGGACCAGGGTTCAATTCCCGACGCGGCAGGGTTTGGAGCCCAAATGTCCAGGGACCTGATAATTCTCGCTTCGGTGCCTACTTGAACCAGGGGTTCACGCTCTGCAACTCTGGGCAATAGCTTGCTCAATCTCCACTATGGCCCCCGCGGCGGGATGCCTGGCTTTTACCTTGGGGGTGCCCAGCTGGGCTATCCCACAGGGAAAAACCAGGACGGGTTCCCAAAGCAAGCGCCGAGATACCCTTTGTGGTGATACGTGCGCTATATAAGAAACTACATTACCATTTACTACATTACTTGTGATGCTACACTGTGGCATCATGGTGGAGACGTGACTACAGTTAATTACAGAACCAGTTTGGACACTTTTAGAAGACAGAAAAGGATAACATATCTAACCAATAGAAATGTGTTTCACAATTTGAAATACTGAGGGAAGCAATTTGATTTGTTACTTACATGTATTTGTGTGTAGAAAGAGAGGGAACATTTGCCATTAGTGGTTTTACCTTTTTGAAAGTGGTGCATTACATTTATTGTGTGAAAAAGAAAATCTTTTATGAGTTTCTGATATTTGATATTACACAATAGTAATTGAAAGGTGAGTTACAAATGTGTAAGGTCTGTTAGGTATCATGTAGTAGTGCTTCACTTTGTAGTGATAGTTTTAATTTTTTATTTTTAAAGTTTTGAAATTATTAGAGAAGTGTGATGTTTGAAATGTATACTGAATTGACAATTGAAATAGGTTGTGCATACCAGTATGTGTAGTTTGGTAGATAGATTAGTGATTATCGTAACTTGCAACAGACTTTGTAAAAGTACAGTTGAAGTACATTGTATGAATGTAGGTGTCTGCTTGAAATGAGAAGTTCAGTCTGTGAGGTTTAAAAGACTTCATGGTCTGGTGACTGAGGTATGTCTAATTGTACATGCATTTTCACATGTTTTATGCATCTGGAGATACTATATGTATACAACACGGGTATACATCTATTTGTATGTTTCTTTTATATATGATGGCAATACAAAAAGGTACAGACACCTGCATGTATTTTTTTACGAATAAGGTGGGACTTCTGACAGAGACATGTGAAGGGTTGCTGCTTTATATTTGTCTACGTTGAACACTCTAAGTAGTTGCTGATTGGTGAAGCTGCAAGTGAAAAGTGAGGTTTTAGACAAGTTGGCAGAGGGATTAGTGTTTAGGCTACTCCGTATGAGTCTGTGAAGTACACCACAGAAAATGAGGTGTTTGTTTGAAACGAGAAGACCAGCCTGTTAAGTTTAAAGGACCGCATGATCTTGTGACTGAGGTATGTCTCTGCTTGCATATATATTCTCATACATGTTATGCACCCGAAGATTCTAGATGTATAAAACACAGGTATACATGTATTTGCATGTTTCTTTTATATATGATGCCTCTTGCAAAAGGTAAAGACCCCATGCATGCATGCTTTCAGGAATACGGTGCGACTTAGAACAGTGACATGCAAAGGGTTGCTGTTTTATGTTTGGCTAGGTCCAACACTGTGATTAGTTGCTGAATAGTGAAGCTGCAGCACAGAAGTGAGGTTCAAGATAATTTGGCAGAGGGATTAGTGATTAGGCTACTTCATATGAGTTTATGGAAAGGTACACTTGAAGCACTCCACATAAATCTAGGTGTCTGCTTAAAAGGTGAAGGGCAGTCTGCCCAGTTTAAAAGGACTTCATAGTCTTGTGACTGTGGTATATCTCCTCTAGTTGTACATGTATTTTCACATGTGGTATGCATCTAAAGATGATGATGATGTTGATTTGTATTTCAAAAGTTAAAAGGAAAACAATGATAAGTGGGAGCAATTTGGTGCCTATTTGTTGGTAGATGGTCAGTATGAGTTGGCTACTGATCAACTTATTTGTAAATATTGTTACAACAAATTAGAAGAAAACAAAATGCCAGCTAGAGCAGTACACAACAATTTAGAGTTAGTAGCTATTACTCAGGATCTGGTAGGTTTGAATGAATATGAGTCCATTCGTATTCAATCTGTCCACCCATTTCAGGATATAGTTCGTACGGAGCCTAAAACAGATACGGTTCCACCAACAGATTTACAAAACGGCCTAAAAGGAAGAGTTGTGTACTTACCTTTAGATTTTATGAATAACACTGAAACTGTTGGTGTAGACAGGGAGGAAAAAGGAGCCATTTGTTATTCTAGTGAATGGGGTACCATCAAAGAGTTAAAAAATCTGGCAAGAGTTTATAGATGTTAATAAACTTCAAAAGGCTACATTATATCTGGTACAGAATAATATTTATTATACGAATATACATGTTGATGAACAGGTAACGTGCTTAGAAGATGAACCAGAAATTTCAAGTGGAGAAATAGAAAAAGTGGACTAGTCCAAAAAGGAAGAGATTTTTGCACATTGTACTATACATCCTGTAAATTCAAAGGAAATGATCGGAAACAGTATTACATTATTTCAAATGAAGAAAGCAAAGGGAAATCCCATGGGTGTATTGGAAAAAAGTTTAGAAGCTCGTTGTTTTCCACAGCTATTCCCCCCTGGAGAGGGTGGACGATTTGATGATCGAGCTGTATGGATTCCATCTTCAGAATACCGCTCAACAAGATTGTATTCTGAAGATCCAGATTTTCGACAATGCATTCCATATATATTTCTGACATATAACAAGGGGTGTGACTTGATTTGGGAACTCAGAGGCCGGAATCATATACTAACAAATTCTTAAACAAAATACCTCTAGTACCATTGATCACACTATTTCTTTTGGTCACAAAAGTCCTTTTTATTGACTTTGGGCATCAATTCATATTTGTTATTTACTTCATAAACACTGGGCTACTTTCTTGGCAGTCCAGTGGAAATCATCTTTTTTCCTCACACTAGCTTGTGAAAATACCCTCTGACCCTATACAGGACCCTTAATTCAGGATAATCTGAGGACCAAGATATATTTGGTCCGAGGAGAGTATGTTCTCAAAAGTATAGGACAAAAAAAGAGAAAAGGCAATTGAGTTTGTGAACCAAAAATCCCCCGCAACTCTATATGAGATTTTGTTCGTTTGGTGTGACTTATCAAATATTTTGTATATGTATTTTTGTCCAATCAATGTGCTTAAAACAATATAATTGTGTACATGTTTTGTACATAAGTGTTTTTGTATATGAATGTTTTCATGTGTCAATACAACAATAGGAGATGTGTAAATATATTCAATGAAGAAAATTCTCAAAAGAACAAAAAGTTTATGAAGTAAGTAACAATTATGAATTGATGCCCCAAGTCAATAAAAGGACTTTTGTGGCCAAAAGATATAGTGTGATCAATGGTACCAGATGTATTTTGTTTATGAATTTCCATATATATTTCATCTTCTGTTTGAAACTGATTTGTATGCACTTTCATATGCAGTGAATCACATATTAAAAGAATGAGCTAATCTTCCACATGTTTCTGCAAAAGAATTCATGGACAAAGTTCGACAAAGAGAAAATTTAGAGTCTCAGTTAATTAATTTGATGGTGTGTCAAAGTGGTAGCAATAAATATTGGTTTTGTCGTGACGTTGAACATAAATGTATGGTAAAAAACGTAGATACTGCTACATGGTTTGTAACACTTAGCTGTACTGAATATACGTGGGAAGATTTAGTTGAATTGTTATAAGAGGCAAATGTTAGAAATATTGAATTTGAGACACCTGTAGAACTCTGTTGGATCCGGTTAATATCTACAGGTATGTTAGCCATAGGTTTCAAAGTATGATGTTATTTATCTGCAATAAATATATGCCTCCTCTTGCAGAAGTTACCAAGCCAGAGGTTCTCCTCATCTACACATGCTATTATGGATGAAGAATGCTTCAAATTTGGAACTGATACTGATGAAACTGTTTTGTCTTTCATCGAACAGTATGTTAAGTGTGCCATTCCAGGACAAGGAGAAGAAAATAGCTTGATACAATAAGTTTTACAGTTTCAAAGTCATCGATGTGGGAAATACTGTCACTAAAAATACAATTTTAAAGGGAAATTTTATACAAAATGTTGTTTTGGATTCCTATATCCAATAATTTCTAAAGAAAGAGTAATCAATTTTTTCGTCAGCAGTAAGGCATACAATAACTTAAATAGAAGAATACATATAACTTGAAAAGAACATAAGATTCAAAGTACATTAATGACTACATCCAGTTATTTTGAAAATGTGTATTGCAAACATGGATATTCAATATGTTGCAGATAACTCAATTGCTGTTGCTTGTTATGGTACATCATATATATCCAAATATGAAAAGAGAGAGATGATAGAAGTCTGTGAAGACATTTCACAAGAGAAGAGTCTTTGTACGAAATTGTACAGTTTGAGCTTGAAAAGGCTTTCCCATCGAGAGATTGGGTCCTATGAATGTTCAGATCACTTGAGCTCTGTCAGTTTACATTCAAAGTCAAGAGGGATCATTTGGGTAAGTTTAGGTCTTGCCTCCACACAAAATAGGGTATTGAAATCTTTTCAAGAAATTAACTACTTAGCAAATAATGAACCATAAAGTATAGATATTGTTTAAACTAATATGTTGGATACATACTATCCCAAAAGGATTCCAGATCTCGAAAACCTATCTCTGTATGAAATACTTCAACATTACAGCTTTAAAGTAAAAGTTACAGAAAATATAAAAGAAGAAAAATATACAGTAATTGGATGTGATGGATGTTTGGTAAAACTAAGGGTGGGCGTAGTTCGCGTAGTCGTACTCCGCGGAGCTACGCGAAGTTGCTCTTGCACTCCGCGAGCTACGCGTAGCTCAGTGAGCTTGTGTAGTAGCTTGCTCGACCCATTCTCGAGCCGTTTTTCTTTTTCGGGAGTGCGGTGCGCATGTTCGGGGCGCTGCCTGCATGCTCGGCATGTGTAGCGCGAAAAGTTACCCATGAGGTGGGCTATGGGCGCGGCCATCTTGTTTTTTCAATTGTCCCGCCCATGCTCGCGAGTTATTCTGTGCCAGATTGCAGATCTGCGTGTTCGGCATCTCGATATTACCGACAAGCATCACCACGCGTCCTAATGACCTGATCGCGCATCCAAATGACGTTATCGCGTTCGCACAGTCGCGCGGGATTGTGTGGCAGGGTTTACAAACATCGTGGCACACGTGACCGGGAAAGAACATAGAGAAAGCGCATGCAGAACCAAGATAAGACATTGCCACGCGTGCGAGAACGCTATTGAGCGCGCGAGAACTACGCTACGCTGCCGATTCCGGAGTATTCGACAACTACGCGTTCTCCGCGGAGCGCAGAGTTGCCGAAACTCCGCAAACTCCGCGAACGGAGCGTAGTTCTTCGCCCAGGCTTAGGTAAAACATGCCAAAGGATATCTTAATTACCTCAGAAAACTCACTTGCAAAATTCCAGATGAGAGGGAATTTGTCTATAACGCACTTCTGCAAATGTTCAAGCCTTGGCGTAGTGAAACGGAATTGCTTGGAGATTTTGACTGCTATCAATTTTCTTTTAATGCAAGTAAAGATAGTATTCAGTGCACAATTTCCCCTATATATCTACATATGTTATATGATGAGATTGAACAAGAAAGTACTATTTCAGCGGAAATAGCTAGAGAAAGTTCCCAAGACAGTCAAAGTTTGGTCCACTGAGTCAAAATCCACTGGGACAACCAATTATCGAAAATGAAGCTGCTATAGCCATTAAAGAAAAGAATGCGAATGTTCATCATTTAAACCTATTCTAATGTACATCAGTGGTCAATATTGAACAGGAAAATGTTTCTTAGTTAAAATTTTGACCAGTTATCTACATAAAACGACAGAATCACATTTATCTTGTGTTGTAACAGCCCCAACTGGATTAGCAGCACACAACATTAAAGGGATTACTTTACATTGATTACTTATGCTACCAGTTAAATATGATAATAACTTGGAATATCAGAAGCTATCTGGAGTAGCTTGTTAGGAAGTATTAAGAGTACTGAAGAAAATGAAACTTTTAATCATGGATGAGGTCAGCATGGTCTCAATCTTAATGCTTGTCTTTGTACACTGGAGAATGACACAGATTTTTAAAGCAGATTACAATGTTTTGTTGGGAGGAAAACATGTAATTGTATTCAGCGATCTACTACAACTTACTCCTGTAAAAGGACAACCTATTTTTAAAACACTTGTCCATGAAAACACTGGGAAATCTATGCGAAGTATTGGAAATGTGAACATTTTGGTTACATTTTGAATATAAAGAACTGGCTAAGAATATGTGACAAGAAACTGATGAAGATTATGAAAATATTTTTCATGATGTAAGAATAGATGTCTTGACAAAACATGGTAAAAAAGCTTTAGAAAGTCGGGTACTAAGGAACTTGTTTACAAATGGAAACACAGCAGCTGAAGTAATGTATAATATCCCTGGAGAAAAGAAGTCCATAGGTTGCCTAACGCCTACACTGCAAGCGTGTTCTACATTTAATCAACACATTTTGAAACTGGAAAAAAAACAAATAGTGGAAATCGAAGCTATTGATAACATTGAACACCAGGGAATGACTATTCTTCTTACAGAGAAGCAAAAGACTAACTTGCATTATTTGGAAAAGTCTGTATCTAAACCTGCGGGACTAGAAAAGACTTTACATGCATGTATAAACCGTTGGGTCATTTTACTGCATAATTTGAATGCAGAAGAAGGTTTAGTGAATGGAGCAATGGGAACAGTTGTTGGTTTTGTAACATTTCAGAAGTGAGATGGAATTGAGTTTTTGGTTATAAAAGTTGATCAGATCAAGAGGTAAGACAGATTGGGCATGGTGTTTAATGTTTTTTTTTGCTTATAAAAGATATGTTTGTTTGCAGACAACACTTTCCTCTGTCTTTAGCAGATGCAGTACCTATTCATAAATCTCAAGGTTCAGTATAGACACTGCTTTTGTAAATATTGGAAGTACAGTGTTCAAAGAGGGAATGGCATACATTGCATTGTCTTGAGTAAGAACATTGTCTGGTTTGTATTTGATAGATTTTAATGAGAAAAAGGTTAGTGCTAATTCAAATTGTGTAAGAGAGTACATCATTTAAGAAGAATGTATGCTCCTGATGTAGGTGAATATCCCATATATGAGAAACCTGTGGAGTGTCTAAAATGGAAATGTGTCAAAGATGCAATTGAGGGTCAAAAAAAGAAAACAGACAAAGAGAAACTTGAAGACGTAAAGGAAAAGAAATGGAAACTGTTGATGACAATGAAGGATACCAGTTGGAAAATAGTTCAGGTATCAAATGTTATGCTAATATGATTACGAATGTTGTGTTTTATCTACAAGATCTTTATCATGAAATCATTAAAAAATAGTCTGTTCTTTACTACATCATATATTTCAACAGTTGGTAACTGACAGTAGTAAAATCCATACTGCTTCTGACATTCAGCATGTTTTGGATATATTTACTGGTTCTTTGACATTTAATCTCAATATACAACAAGATGCAACAGAATATCTAATGCTTATGCTTGGAGTATTAGAACTTGAAGAAAAATAGATTGAAATCTAATTTGGACAAAGTTACAGATGGGATCATAAATGTGAACAGTGTTCATGTACTTCTGCCACTGAAATACAAACAGAACGATTCATATACTGTAGAGCAATTGGAAGAAAATTGGAAACCAAAATTAAACATGTTAATGCAAGTCAAATATCTTTTTCAGGAAGAACATTTATAGCAGTGGCTATTATTTTCCATGATAGACCTACTAGAGCATCTGGACACTATACTGTATATTTCAAGTGCAATGAAGATTGGACACATTGCGATGATGCCCACTTGGAATCCAAACCAAGATTGCCTTATGAATTACCAAACTCATATTTGTTATTTTGTAAGCCAAAGTTTTGAGTACATCATTCGGCCTATGGGGAAGATGTGAACAGAATGTAGACAGTAGTGTAAATTGTTAGTATTTATAATTAGTGTTTGGAATATTATTTGCGCTTATTTATCTTCTTTTTGGAAAATTATGTATAAAAGCAAACAGTTTATTTATTTGTTGTCTATTTTGTACCAGATGTAAATTAGAGTCTACATTTTGGCAAATGTATTTCAGATAAACCATAGAGTTAATGTAGATGAAGGAAGTAATTAACAATGTGTAGATAGAAAAACACATAGCTAGACATATTGAAAATGATGCTGTATGCTGATTTATGTTTCTTTCTACAATCAATTGATAGTTTTTTCCCCGATGTTCAATAATGATGCTACATTGAAATCAATGTGTATGCTGACGTTAAGTGGAATCTGAGAACAGCAAAAGAGGGATACTGAAAATGTTATGTAATTCTAAATTTATGTTGTGTTCTTTTAAATATATAACAATTTCTGTAATATATTATCATTAAATAACAGTTTTTCTTCTTCTTTATAGTAGCTTCTTGTGAAGTTAGAAAAGAGTTTTAATGCTGTTTAGGACAATACTTCTCAAAAATTCTTCTATTAAGTAATGTATGTAAATTACTTGAAAGGTAAGAATACATAAAATAATATGCATGATAATGTGAACATTTTTTTAAAGTTTATTTATATGTTCTTTTTTCCTAATATAAATAATTTTGATCCTTCACACTATTTTAAAACTATCATCATGTTGCTACGGCTCCAACACCCTCCACGCAATCAACACCGGACGATCAAGCACCTGCTGCCGGGCCATCCCGAAATGCACCCAAGGACCCTTCTTCTGCCGGAACTGCAACTTGAACAGCATCCGGCCCGCCAACCCACCCACAGTAGAAACTAACTTCTTCAGATGCATCCTGCTCAACACCCGCTCCACCTGCAAACACGCCGTCCAACTGTGGGACCTACTCGACACCAACGCCCCAGACGTCGCCTTCCTAACAGAGACCTGGCTGACCCCCTCCTCGGCACCTTGAAGAAAATAGAAACCTTCTCAGGGGTCTCACTGATACTTGGTCCTTTTAAACCAACAAAGAAGAAATTGTCACAGAAGCTGTAATATAAAAGTAGGGAAACATCCTTAACAACGACATTTTAATAACAACTTACCTGAACAACGAATCTTGAACAACGACCAATCCTTAACAATGACCATTTTAAACCACAACTTTCCTTAACCACGGGTCCCACACCTCCATTCCTCCTAACCTGACACGATCTTTGCCCCATGGCATTACCTCAGCAAAGCTATCATCAGGAAGACGGGCTCTGATACGCACGGGGAAGCAGCCAGCCTTCAATCCTGCCAGTTTGTTAATGCGTGGCACTATATCCGTTCCTGTAACCAGCATCTTAAAAAACATCTGAACTAATAAAAAAAACAATTGAGTGAATCTCGTAATTTATGCATATTGTTAGTAATTCGCCATCAAAGACACACAGCAGATACAAACTATCGGCCTGTGTTCCAAGAGTCAGGGCGTTGGAAGCAGAGCAATTGTGTGTGACCTGTGCTTTGAACCGGCAAGGGAGTTCCTGTCATCGGAGCAAAAAAGATCATTAGCCTTTGAAGTGCACTGAGATAGAGAGCAGGAGGGCAAAGGCTGCGCTTGGCTTTCTGGTATTACAGATAACAGGGCGAAGACCAATCAATCACTTTGTCATAGAACTGCATAGAACTGCATCACATTAAGAATTAGTTAAAAATAAAACATGTCGATGATTACACGTTTGAACTACTTTAGCTGCTGCCATCCAATCAGTTTGGGGCCAGGGTCAGATAGGCGTATTGGGAAATCGAGCAGTGCCAGATGGGTCAGTCTGACAAGTCAGTTTGTGGGTCGGATTTATGGAAGTGTGTGGGCTGCCTTCTTCTCATTAGTTCTTCTCAGTTGGTCATTTTGCGTCACACACAGGTAATTGTTATTACAATACTGCCATCTATTGGCCAGTCACGAGATGTTGTTTTTCGTGGTTAAGGAATTCGTTGTAAAAAATGTAGTGATTTGTTGTTCGTGGTTGAGGAATTCGTGGTTTAGGTGGTCGTTATTTAAGCATATATCCATAAAAGTAACATCTTTAATAACCACAAATGAGGGAGACTACGTCACACAGAAGCTTTAGAAAATGAATGAGGCAGTCTGAGGAGTACAGAAAACAGGGACCTTGTATATGCTTAGGGTTACATAGTCAGCATAAGACCAAGGGAAGGTTCTGGCACATGTAGGCATGCAAAATGCCTAATATGGGCATGCAAGATCTGCTTGTTTAACAAAGTGGGAGGAGAGGGAGGGAGCAAAATAGCCTGACAGTTCTATAAGAGTAGCAGGTGCATTCTACTAGCTAGGCCCTTTTGAGCATGTGCAAGGCTCTGAAGAGGGAAACAGCACATGGCGAGCACATGGCTACCTAAAATGGCTGCCAAAATACAAAATGGCTTTCAGCTCATGCTAACAAATCCCTTCAAACTTTGTCAGCCTGCTATCGCCCTGGGAAATGCGACCCCCCGCTAAGGGTGCGGTGGTCCCGCATGGGCATTTGAATGCGACCGCCACACTGGCAGGTGCATCCTGCATTTTTTGCATTGTGGCGCGCGGTGCTGTCAGCAGCACCCGCCCAAAACAAACAAGCATTTGCAATGCAATAGGTCTTGCATTTGCGAGCGTTTAAGCTATTGCCATTGTAAATGACAATGCCTTTCATTTATGTTTTAAAAACCAACACATAAATAAAAGCATTGCCATTTACAATGCCAATAGCTCAAACTCTCACAACTGCGAGACCTATGCATTGCAAATGCTTTTTTAACTTGGGGTTATTGGTTTGAATCCTGGCTTTACCCAATATTGTGTGATTTTGGACATATGACTTAATATCTCTGTGCCAAAAAAATATGTAATGTAATCGTCACATAGTAAGTGATTACGAGTTACATGGTATGGTGGAAAATTACTGTTATAGTGCAGTTAAATGGAGCTCGTAAAGAGCAATTAAGCGTTTCACCCCATAGAATGGGGAATTATTATGCTTATATACACAGTAATAAACCTCTACATCATCAAAATATTTTAATTTGTTCTAAATATGTATTTTAGAGTGATGTTCGTATAACGGATCCGCACACCCACCGCATAGGTCAGTGTATGGTGCGCAACACATTTTTATAAATTCAAAATATATATATATAAAGAAGATAGTAATCATAAGAAAAGACCAAAACATCCGTCAAACGCATAAAAGCAATCATACAAAACTTAATTTAGCAAAAAATATGCTCAATTTTTTTAATACATTTTCATTTTTTATTCACATTTCTGTTATATAATATCACATTGTACAAAATTACAAACAAGAACACAATGTTAATTCAAATAGATATCACTGCAAATCTTTGATCAGCTATGTTATATATATTTACAAAACGCGATTATAATTATTTTAAAAGATTATAAAAATACTTTATAAATCGTCGACATAAAGAAAGAAATAGTTACAAACATCTTTTAATAAATAAAATGGTTTCAAAAACCTTTGAAATTCACAGGAAAAAACAGATTTCAGGGACGTTATAGTTATTACTTTGCATTTAAAAAAAGCTTAGATATTCACTGAAAAAAACAAAAGTTTCAGGAACTTTATAGTTAGGTTGACATTACACTCATACAAAACCAGAGAAATTTAGCCATTATAGTTAGCTGCGCTAACTATAACTTGCGTCCCCACAATAAACTGCTGATGACGTCACATATTACATCACTCATGACATGATCATCACTGATGTGGTCACTGGGGACAAAATCAGCCTCAGGAGGGGGGCCGCACGGCCCCCTTCTCATTTAAAATAAAATAAATTATGGGGTCTAATATTCCACCCGCCATCGCTCCGGGAAATGGAACCACCCGCTAAGGGTGTGGCGGTTCAGCATGGGCAATTAGGATGTGTCCGCCACACTGGTGGATGCATCCTACATTTTTTGCATTGCGGCGGGCTGTGCTGTCAGCAGCACCTGCGCAATACAAAAAAGGCATGTGCGCATTTGCATGCACAATGTGGCAGGCACCGCGCGGTGCCTCCCACGTCATTCATGCAAATGCAGGAGGGTACCATAGGTACCATCAATGAGCCCCCATCCCCACAACATACTGGGGGCACGCAACGGGCCCCAAATAGAGGAAACTGCATGTCTTTCCGTGGTGGCAACAACACCGCAGAAAGGCTGCTTCCGCTGCAATATTAGAACCCTTTTCTGCCCAGTCACTTGTGTGACCGTTGGAAAACCGGCGGACGGTCTTTCTGTCTCCCGCTGTCCCCCTGTCATACTAATATGGTGGGGGGAAATGACATGCGGGTGGAGGAGAATGTCAGGCAGATCGCCACTGCCATGTGGGCGGTGGCAATCTGCCCAGCATTCTAATAGACCCCTATGTCTCAGTCCCTGGGAGATGGGGTCCACAGGGCCCAAAAGTAATTAAGGGAAGGGGGCTACACAGCCCCTCTTCCAAAAAAAACGAGAAAAAAAAGCAGGCAAATTGCTGGAGGCCCCACCCCCTCCCTGGACCACTCTGCAAATGTGCCTCCTGGTGTTTTCCTGGTTGGGGGATTAAGTCCCCTAGAATCAAACGGTCCTTAGGGGCCAACTAGCCCACCTGGTAACTCCAGTAAGGCTCACACAGTGGGATTGCTGAGAGCTGGTTCGAGGCCACGCCCCTTTTTATACCACTCTGCAAATGTACATCTTGGCACACTGCTGGTGAGGCGATGAGGTCCACATGTGTCCTGAGGACCTCAGGAATAAAGTGGACTTCATACCCAACCAAGAGTCTGCCAGGAGGCACATTTGCAGAGTGGTGGAGAAAGGGGGCTTGGTATGTGTTCACTTCTCAGCAATTCCACTATCTGGGGCTTACTGGAGTTGTCAGGTAGGCTAGTTGGCCTCTAAGAACCCCCAGCACTGAAGGGGACTTTAGTCCCCATCCCAAAGCATGCCAGAGAGTGTGTTTGCTGACTGGTGGGAAAAGGGCGTGGCCTGCTTTAAGAACTTACAACTGCTGCTGTGTGGGATTTACTGGAGGTAACAGGAGGGGTACTTAGCACCCAAACACTTCTTTGGGGGACGACTACCCCTTCTGTAACCTCCAGTAAGTTTCACGCAGTGGTATTGCTGAGAAGACTTTGTTGCCCATACCTCCCTCTCACCACCACTCTGGAAACGTACCTCCTAGCACACTATGGGTTAGGGGGATGAAGTCCACTTTACTCCTGAGGTACTTTGGGGGCCAAGAAGCCCTCCTAGTACCTCCTCTAAGTCCTATGCAGCAGATTTCCTGAGCACTGGTCAGAGGTCCAGCCTCCTTTTAGCATCACTCTGCAACCGCAACTACTACATTATAGTAATAAATTAGCATTTAAAAAAACTTGGAAATTCACTGAAAAAACCATAGGTTTCAGAGACATTATAGTTAGATGGACATTTTACTTTCACAAGACCAGAGAAATTCGAATGTAATACTTAGTTGAGCTAACTATAACTTGGACCCCCGCAATGCACTGCAGATGACGTTACATATTAGATCACTCATGACATGGTCAGTGACATGAGTGAAATAATATGTGATGTCATCAGCAGTTCATTGCGGGGGCATGAGTTATAGTTAGCTCAACTAACTATAATGGCCAACTTTCTCTGGTTTAGTACTAGTGAAATGTCCAACTATTTATAACGTCCCTGAAACCTATGGATTTTCAGTGAATATATATATATATATTCTGCTTCGGCGGGTTGCTGCTTGGTTTGAGGGATCAAATATCCGTGGCCCACCTGTACAAACCACGACAACAGCGAGCGGGGAGATGTTATGCAGACTGCATTGCACTTTTACCTCCGCTCACACTGCTACTTGGAGAGAGGGGTTCATGCAGTTTTTGGGGACCGGAGGAGATGCTTTTACAAATCACTGCAGGACATTGAGAAGCACCACAGTGAATCCTGCATTCCGATATTTTCACTTTGAAGCGTATCACCCCCTGCAACACTTACCGGGATTGAGTGGATTCCTGGGACATGTCATGAGTGATGTAATATGTGACGTCATCAGCAGTGCATTGCAGGCGCGCTTGTTATAGTGAGTCCAACTAACTATAACGTTTCCATGGTTTTATAACAGTAAAATTTCCAGCTAACTATAACTGGTGTGAAACCTATGTTTTTTTCAGTGAATATATATATATATATATATATATATATATATATATATATATATATATTACCTACTGGCGGTCGCCAGTAGGTAGTTATAGTTAGGATAATTTTCAATGTTAAATCTCAACATTCTATTTTGAATAACTTTGGCGCCGGTTGACGAATCTGCCTGAAATTTTCAGGAAAATGGTCTCATGGCGGTCCGGTCTTTCCCTGAAAGTTTGGGGGGGATTCGTCAAGCGGGGGCCGAGATAAAAGGGGGGTCCCAAAACGCGTTTTCCCCATGTTAATTTCCATAGGGCGGTCGATTTCACTTTTAGCTCGAACGGCTGAATGGATTTCCACCAAACTTGGCAAAATTGTAGGGACTGGTAGCCCGATGTGCCTTTGCTATGTCTCAAGATATGTGCTCCAGTGGATTTTGAGTAATTTAGGTTCAAAAAAATATATATATCTATAGCCGCGCTCCGGTGCGCGCACCGGAGAGCGCTCGAGGCGCGACACGCGACTTGCGCGCAGGAAGCTGATTGGATCTCAGTTGTCTGTAAACATTCTAAACAGTCTGGAGCGGCCGCCATCTTGTGTCTCGGTAAAATCGAGACACAAGAGGTGGCTAAAAGAAAGGGGGAAATGACAATAAGGGGGAAGAGTACACCCCCTCTGACCCCCTAGTTTTGATGTGGGGGCCATTAAAGGGCCCCGCGGGGCCTCAAAAAAAAATTATTTTTTTTCGATTTCCGCGGGGGGCGCACCCGGTACGCGTACCGGGGAGCTTACTGAGGAGCGTACTAAGGAGAAAAAAAATGACAGATTTTTTTCACAAAAAAATGCATTTTTTTATAAATTAGAGGTAGTTCTGAAAAGAACTTTTTTTTTTCTTCTTTTTGTTGTTTTATATTTTTTTGTGTTTTTTGAACTTTTTGAACTTTTTTTGGCTTTTTAAAACAATTTTATAATTTTTTTGGATTTTTGTCAAGGGAAAAACAAAAAACAGGAATTCAAAAACGGCTCAACAGGAGCAAAAAAATGTGAAAATTTAGGGACTGTCAGGGCAGCGGTGTTGCTGTTTCTTTAGGGCAATAAGTTCAACACTCTGCTCCCCATAGCAGAGCAGTTCGTTACACTCCGTGCACAGAAATTTGATGCCTGCAAACTCTGGCTGTATGTTAGGGACCATTCTTCTACGGGATGGTCCCGAAGGTGTTGCTCCACCAGTGGAGGTGCTGCCGCCATCTGTGGGTAATTTCCGTGCCAGGTCTCTGACACTCTCCCTCGCAAAGTTGTTTGGGTGTCTTCTTTTGACATGCCTGATTAAATTGGCATTACCAAAACTATATTTTTTCAGAGGATTGCCTCTGGATAAAGTACTCCCACATATTTTGCAGGTTACTTTTGGAGCGTTGACTTTTTTTTCACCTTCAGGGATGTTATAAAATTTCCAGATGAAATGGATTTTTTTCTTCTCCGTAGGAGGGTCCTCATCTACAAATGCATCTGAATCACTGCTGGATGACTCTCTTGCAGCCATTGCTGTAGATCAGGAAAGTAGGAGATGAAGATAGTACACAGAACAGCTCTTGCTCTCTCCAAGTACAAAGCAATAGTGAAGGAAATGGGTGGGGATTTCATTCTTTGTAAAAAAAACTGTTAGCAACCAATGAAAAGTGTTATTTTAGGGTCACATGACCCGACGCGCTTACGCTGCGCGCTTCGGAGCACTTCCGGTGCGTTTACGCGGCGCGAGCGGAGGCGCTTCCGGGGCGCAAACGTGGCGCGATCGTAGGCGCTTCCGGGTGCGTTTACGCGGCGCGATTTGAGGCGCTTCCGGGGCGCACATATGACGCGACCGTAGGCGCTTCTGCGTGCGTTTACGAGGCGCGAGCGTAGGCGCTTCCGAGGGCACTTACGTTGCGCGCCGAAGTGATGTCATCAAACTTTTACAGAAATGCATAATCATTTTCCTTATTAAAAAAAACTGATTTTATTTGTATAGTACGAAAAGTTTTGCATTATTATTATCTTTTCATTCATATTTTTTTTCACGAGCGACAATAGCGCTCCGGGTGCGCTTTCTGCTAAGCTCACCGGAAAGCTTACGGGAGCGCTTAGCTGAAAGCTTCTCGGAGCGCGCACCAAGAGCGCAAAAAAAAAAAATATATAAAAAAAAGAATACTTACAAAAAAACAGCAAATTGTAAAAAAAAAAAGGATACAAACTCGATATAGAAAGGAATTAGCATTTAAAAAACCTATGAAATTCACTGAAAAAACCATAGGTTTCACACCAGTTATAGTTAGGAATTAGCATTTAAAAAACCTATTAAATTCACTGAAAAAACCATAGGTTTGACCCCAGTTATAGTTAGCTGGAAATTTTACTGATATAAAACCATTGAAATTCACACGTTATAGTTAGTCGGACTCACTATAACTTGCGCGTGCAATGCACTGCTGATGACATCACATATTACATCACTCATGACATGGTCAGTGACATCACTCATGACATCACTGATGACACCATCCAGTGAATATGTGCCTTTCTGAAAAAGTAAATATTAGTGAGTAATGTTTAAATATTTAAATATATATATTAGTGTTTTACTTTGTGTATAAGTGGCTACATGTGTTGGTAAGTAGCTACATGCGTATGTATATGGGTTATTAGATGTTTCTCTTAGTATCAGTATGAGTGTCTATATGGTTTGGTGGGGGTATTACTTAGCACATAGATGCATGAGTGACTGACTCTCTGTTTCTATGTGTTTTGAAGACAGCATATGTACAGGACTGTATGGGTGGATGAGTGTCTATATGTGTTTGTTAGTGAGTGAATGACTGTCTCACTAGTGTCTTTATCAGTAACTACATATGTTTTAATCTAGTATATATGAATATTGATGTATATAAGTGAGTATATGTGAGAGTAAGAGATTGTAAGAGTTCCTGTTTAAATAAGTATGTGTTTCTATAAGTGATTGTTTAAGAGAATAAATATGTGTAATTTTAAATAGAAGTAAGGTGGAAGTGTGTGTATAACTCTATATTCAAATAAATGGATGTCCAATAGTTTATTTGCACGTGTGAATATGTGTGTGAGTAACTTTTGGATGAATGTCGGTGTGTAACAGGATGTATAGGTGTATCACTTCATATGATGAGTGAGTATATGTATGAGTGACTATATAAAACTATTGGTGAATGAGTGGATGTGTATATAGATAGTGGAATTACTGAATTGCTTGTTGTAACTGATATAGGTATCTCCATTTTTTTAAAAATTTCAGTTTCTATTTTTGAATATGTGTCTCAAGGGTTACATTATAGTGAAAGGAGGTCTGTCACTATGTCACAAGGATGGTGTCATGAGTGATGTCACTGACCATGTCATGAGTGATGTAATATGTGATGTCATCAGCAGTGCATTGCACGCGCAAGTTATAGTGAGTCCGACTAACTATAACGTGTGAATTTCAATGGTTTTATATCAGTAAAATTTCCAGCTAACTATAACTGGGGTCAAACCTATGGTTTTTTCAGTGAATTTAATAGGTTTTTTAAATGCTAATTCCTAACTATAACTGGTGTGAAACCTATGGTTTTTTCAGTGAATATATATATATATATATATATATATATCCAAAAGACTGCTTGCAAAGATCGGGTGCAGCAACTAGTTTCCAGCCAGCACCAAGGAAGCAGACACGAGCCCAAGGTATGTGCAAAAAGCAAGTAGCGTTTATTTTTTCATAAGTCCGCCATAACGCGTTTCACCACCGGAGTGGCTTGATCACATGACAACGTTAGCATTTTTTACTGGACCTTTTAAACAGCTAGCACTCCAAACACGTGATTATGAGTGTAAGTGACATAAAGAAAAGGTGAACAAGCAACATTTGGCGCTATATAGAAGAGAGACTGCGCTTTGTAAAATACAAAAAGATTTGAAGTAATGTTGCTTTTTCCAACTGATAGAAGGGAAGAGCAGTTGGATGTATACTAAAATGCCAGTAATATCTTAACTTTGAAAAGATTTACATTTAAATAAAAAACGTGATTTTGAAAATGTATACGCATGAATGCACAAATGTCAGTATGAATACCTGCATTGCATAACATACTCCAATACATGATTAAAGTAATTTTTTCCACAAAACTAAGTAGAAAAGTCACATTATAAGAAAAGTATATATGTACTATCTTGAAAAAATATATATGGATAGAAAAATAATTTCTTTGACATGTATATATATGTACAAAAATATATGATTCATATATTTACAAACATTTATAATTCATATATTTACACAATGCACATTTAGAATTACTGGTCATTCTATAATATCGGCCTAAATGCCATTTGGTTATAAAGCCCTTCTATGTGTTGCTGAACATTGAATTATGGAACACAGTTGGATAATTCATGAAAGAGTGAGTAAAGTGCTTTAAGTGCCCAAAAATTGAGGTGAGGTTAATCTCAATTATAAAAAATCCTGAGTAGGCAGGATTGGGTGAGAAGCTTGAGGCAGTTGCATTAGGCTAATTTTCAAATTCTATATGTAGGTAGAATGGAATATAGACATAATTATCTGGCACAAACATTCAATTGGATGCACCAGGTTGCTAATGTATTTCATGAGAACAAAAAGGAAAAGGATACAGGGGGCTGGTTAACAAAATGTATCGGGAGAAACAGAAAAATTTCAGAAAAAAATCATTTCATGGATGGGGGTTATAGGAGTCAGAGTGATTTTATTTTAATTTTAATTTAATTTAATAACGATTTCTAAAGCCCCTGGTGACCCAAGGGCATCCCCGCGCTATAAGATTTGTGATCCTGTTGAGGGGGAGGAGAGGGAGGGGAGACAGTCAAGGGGACTTCATTTAGGAAACACATGAGTCTTTAATTTCTTGCGGAATGCTAGGTAGTTAGGTTCAAGTCTGAGGGAGCAGGGAAGAGCGTTCCATCCCGTAGCTGCTTGAACGGAGAATTGTCGTCCTCCTGTGCGGGTTCTTTCGAATCTAGGAATGCTAGCTAGGTTCTCATTCTGGTTCTCATTCTCATTATGATTAAGTCATAAACATGTATGTAGGTCTTCAGTGTTGTTCAATCCTCCGGGGCTTTTACTGTTGAAGTTCAAGATGTATCTGGTCTCCAACATGTAAATGTATTGTATTGGCATTTATATAGCGCACTACTTACCCGTAGGGTCCCAAGGCGCTTCGACCGCTGCGAAACCCTTCCTGGCTTCCCTGAGAGATGGTCCCTTAATGGGTATCTCCAGGGTGAGACCAGGCATCCCCAGCGGTCTGGTGGGGCCGTTAGTGAAGATGAGGCAAGCTAATGCCCAGAGTTGCCGAGTGTGATCGCTGATCAGAGTGGGCACCGAGGCGAGAGAATTATCGAGTCCGCTGACCCTGGTCCAGAAACCTGCCGCGCCGGGATTCGAACCCTGGTCCCGGGCCGTCCTCTGCTCTCGGGTCTGCCGCCTCTAACCAGTGAGCCACACTACTTCACCTTACATCATCTTGCGTTCCCTATCACCTCCCTGTTTTGTTTTGGGAATGGTGTCGATGACATAGTATTTGAGGTCCTTCAAGTTGTTGTTGTGGACCTCACGAAAATGTCTCGCCACTGGGTAGGTGGGGTCAGAATTGGTAATCGCTCTGATATGTTGTAATACACTTGCACTCGCTGGTAATTTCGTGCTCCCTACGTACCGTAAGGGACAAGTACACTCCAAGATGTAGATGGCGTACTCTGTTTTGCAATGGAGGGATTTGGAAATCTTGATTTCCCTGTTGCTGAAGGCTGTACGGTAACTGGTTTTGTTTATACCGTAAGTACAAGCTTTACATGTATGACATTTGGTAAACCCCCGGGAGTTTTTTAGCCAGTCCTTGGATGGGACGACTTCTGGACAACTGGAAACTAGACTGTTATGAAGAGAAGTAGCTCTCTTGTAGGTGATACTGGGTTTAGCTGGCATTTTGTGGCCTATTATTGGATCAGAGCGTATGAGTGACCAGTTCTGGTTAATAATTTTACTGATCGCGCCTTTTTGAATGCTGTACGGCACGATAAGTCTGGCACTTTCTGGTTCAACTGATTTGGTCATTACAGAGGTTGAGGGATTTCTGGTGGATCTTGGAACGAGAAGAAGATTTCTATCCAGTTCCATTGTTTTGTTGATGGCAGTTTGAATAATATGCATGGGATATCCTCGAGCGAGGAATCCCTCTTTGCATTCTTTTTGGGCCATGATTAGATCTGTGGGGTTGCTGCAAACCCTTTTTATTCTCAGCATTTCCCCGTAGGGGATGCTTCGAATAAGGTGTTTAGGATGGAAGCTGGTGTAGTGAAGGATGGAATTACCAGCCGTTTCTTTTCTGTAGAGCTTGGTTTCTATTGTGTTGTTGGAAATGTACAGTTCTACGTCTAGAAAATAAATGTTTGTGGGGCTGACGGTACAGGTGAACTTCAGATTGATGTTATTAATATTTAAGATGTTAACCCACTCAAGGGCCTCTTCCCTTGTACCATCCCAGACAAAGATAAGGTCATCAATATACCTATAGTACATTCTAACATGTTTTTCAAACCACTCACCAAGGGTCCCTTTTAGGACCAGCTCCTCCCACCAGCCCATGAAGATGCAGGCATAACTGGGGGAGAAGCTGGCCCCCATTGCTACCCCCCGCACCTGTTGGTAGAAAGTTTGGTTAAAGGTGAACAGATTGTGATGAAGGCAAAAAGTCACCATATCCAACAACATGATGTTATGTTCCGGGCATGCAGGTCTGTTTTTGGTGAGAAAATAATCCAAAGCCCTTATGCCATCCTTATGGTCAATACAAGTGTACAGAGATGAAACATCTAGGGTAAGCAGGAGAAACCCCGGATTCCAAGGAAAATCCCTAATTTTGTCCAGAAAGTCACTAGTATCTCTGAGATATGAAGCCAACCCAGTTACACAGTCCTGCAAAAAAAAATCAATGTAATTTGAAGTGTGTTCCAACAGGCTGTTTCTCCCGGAGATGATGGGCCTTCCAGGGGGATGTAAAGGGTGTATTGGGAATAGTTGGATAGTCATTTTTCATGTACAGATATTCATCTTTGGTGATTAGGCCCGCACTCTTCCAAGCAAGTAGTTTTAGGAAAAAGGAGTTTGATGTTTCCTTTACTGCTGCAGCACTGCTTAATTTGTAGCAACTACGGTCATTTAGCTGCAGCATAGCCTCACTCATGTATTGGTTTCTGTCCCAAAGTACCACGTTACCTCCTTTATCAGAATTTCGAATGATTATCTGGTTGTTTTGTTGCAGTTTGGTTACCAGATTGTCATATGTTCTGTTGCGCCTGGATATTTTGTTTTTCATTGCGCAAGTTTTGAAGTTCAATTTTTTCAATTCATTAGTCACATGTTCATTGTAGATGTCAATACCATTACGTGGCATGATTGGATTGAACCTAGATTTGTTTTTAAAAGGAGTGGTGGTGATGGGTTTATTCGTTAAGCTTGGAGTTTGGCTGTCGGAGGATGCTTGTGAGAAATCCGTGCGGTTCTGGGCGTGGAGGTCCGTAAGAACAGTCAACAAGGTAGAAGGTAATTCTGTGCATGGTAAAGCTCCCATAGTACATTGGCTACCCATTTGAATTGCAGTTTCTTTGTCCATTTGTTTGGGAGGATTGAGCGTATGGAATTTATTCAGCTTAAGTTTGCGGATAAACTGGTAAATATCCATACGAGTGGTGGCATAATCGAAGTTGGATTCTTTGCAATGGGAAAGTCCTAGGGAAAGAATTTGGGTTTCCGCTTTAGTCAGGACTGTTTCTGTCAAATTAATGACCGTTTTTTCTGCATAGTTGTTGGAATTCTTTGAATCATTATTCATGTTGCATTTGTTGGGAACAAGTGAATTACAAGCTTCATTGTGGATCGTTATTGGCGCTTCCAGTGACCTCTCCCCTTGCCCTTGTAATTGGAGTTTGCTTGCGTGTTTCCTTGCTTTCCTCCTTTGGCTGCGTTTGTGGTTTCTCACCTTGCGGCTTGAGTCTGCCGGTTTCTTGGCCGCAGGGTTGACAGACGATCCATTGATAAAAAAATTATCTCGTCGCCTGGGGTTGGAATTGCCTTGGGGTCGGATGGCGCCATTCTGGGGTGATTACCCTCGTTTTCGCTTTCAGCAGCAGAGCTGAAATCAGACAGAGTGGAGTCATTGGAGGCGTTAGATGTGCTTGCCTGTGCTTTATTTCGGTTCTTGCCAGGTGGTTTGCCACTTTTTATGGAGTCGAATTTGCGGGCAAAAGTAAAAATGCGTCCGCATTCGTAATCTGCAAGGTCGCGTTGAAATTTATATGCTTTGCGTGCTTTAATTTTTTCCTCCTCTTTTTTAAGGCGGGAGGTCATTTCAGCATTCAGTTTGTTTATTTCTTCAGGTGTTCCCATTTGTGCTATTTCGTCCGTTAATGCTACCACTTTTTTTTGGAGTTCAATGCGGTCAATCTCTGCATATTTGACGAGCAAAATTACTAATTCCCTTGATGATTCCAAGTTTTTTTGTGCCCATTCTTTCATTAGTTCTGGGTTGGGCTGCTCGTAACTGGGAGCCAGTAAAATTCTTAATCCCCTTGGTACTCTTCCTGCGTCCAGATAGCTTTGTACTGATCTGTCCTCCCACCATTTTGCCTGCTCTCCCCGCATCAACTTTTCCAAAGTTTTCATTTTATTTTTAAGTGTTTCATCTGGTTTGACATTGCTCGGCCCTGCAGGTTCAGAGCGTTCCCGAGCCTGGGCGATGTTGGTAAATAGCCCCTGCGCTGCCGCCTCTCGGTCCTTTAACGTGTCGGCAGACATGTTTACTTGTAGCGAAAAAGAAAAACGCCGATTTCACTTGAAGGTGCAGCTCGGACTACGGAGTCGTAAATCACCCTCCGTTCCACGAGCGCCCTTGCACACCAAACACCCCACAATTCAGGAGAGGTCCTACCTTTCACGTCCTGCTTGTGTCCCCGAACACCCTCCGGTGCGGCAGGGAAAAGCGATCGATCCAGGTGCCTTGAAGTCTCTGGTGGGGGGGGCTAGCCAGTATAATCCTCCCGGATTGAGGAAAAGGGCTCCACGCCGTAGCTTGAAGACAGGCTTCCGTTTACCAGCTGCCACAAAGCGTTTGGGGGTCCGTGTGTAACTGGTCGAAGCTTTACCAGTTATATATCCAAAAGACTGCTTGCAAAGATCGGGTGCAGCAACGAGTTTCCAGCCAGCACCAAGGAAGCAGACACGAGCCCAAGGTATGTGCAAAAAGCAAGTAGCGTTTATTTTTTCATAAGTCCGCCACAACGCGTTTCACCACCGGAGTGGCTTGATCACATGACAACGTTAGCATTTTTTACTGGACCTTTTAAACAGCTAGCACTCCAAACACGTGATTATGAGTGTAAGTGACATAAAGAAAAGGTGAACAAGCAACATTTGGCGCTATAAAGAAGAGAGACTGCGCTTTGTAAAATACAAAAAGATTTGAAGTAATGTTGCTTTTTCCAACTGATAGAAGGGAAGAGCAGTTGGATTTATACTAAAATGCCAGTAATATCTTAACTTTGAAAAGATTTACATTTAAATAAAAAACGTGATTTTGAAAATGTATACGCATGAATGCACAAATGTCAGTATGAATACCTGCATTGCATAACATACTCCAATACATGATTAAAGTAATTTTTTCCACAAAACTAAGTAGAAAAGTCACATTATAAGAAAAGTATATATGTACTATCTTGAAAAAATATATATGGATAGAAAAATAATTTCTTTGACATGTATATATATGTACAAAAATATATGATTCATATATTTACAAACATTTATAATTCATATATTTACACAATGCACATTTAGAATTACTGGTCATTCTATAATATCGGCCTAAATGCCATATATTACCTACTGGCTATCGCCAGTAGGTATATATAGTTAGGATTTTTTCCCTATGGGATTTTTGAAAATTCTATGTCTAATAACTTTGGCGTTTGTAGACGGAATCGGCTGAAATTTTCAGGAAAATGGCACATTTTGTTTCTGAGCAGCCCCTGAAAATTTGGTGGGGTTTCGTCAAGGGGGGGCCGAGAAAAAAGCGGGGTCCCAAAACGCGTTTTTCCCATTCATTTTTCCATAGGGCGGTTGGACTCACTTTTAGCTCGAACGGCTGAATGGATTTCCACGAAACTTGGCAAAATTGTAGGGACTGTTAGCCCGATGTGCCTTTGCTAGGTCTATATATATGTGCTCCAGTAGTTTTTGAGAAATTAACGTTCAAAACAAGATATATATCTGTAACAGAGCTCTGGGCAGCGATCCGGTCCGCTTACTTTTCGCGAAACGGAACTTTGCGCGCAGAAAGCTGATTGGCTCTCCGGTGTCTGTCAACATTCTAAACAGTCCGGAGCGGCCGCCATCTTATCTCTCGGTAGGATCGAGAGAGAAGAAGAGGTGAAAAACGAAGGGGGAATTTATTGAAAGGGGGCAAGGTATACCCCTCTTGACCCCCTAGGAATGTTGTTGGGGTTATTAAAGGGTCCCGTGGGGAAAATAAAAAAAAAATGATTTTTCACGGTAGAAGCGCTTCACGGGCCGCGAACTGGGCCGCAAACTGGTAGCGAAACGGGAATTCGCCATTTTGTGCTTCGTTTTAATTGTTTAGAGACAAAAATTATCGGCGCACATCGGCCACAATGCATGAATATCGCTGAAAAGTCAGCGATATTCATGCATTATCCAGCAAATGCTCTTAGCCATGTTATCCACCTTCCATTGGATAACAGAAAGCTGATTGGCTCTCCGGTGTCTGTCAACATTCTAAACAGTCCGGAGCGGCCGCCATCTTATCTCTCGGTAGGATCGAGAGAGAAGAAGAGGTGAAAAACGAAGGGGGAATTTATTGAAAGGGGGCAAGGTATACCCCTCTTGACCCCCTAGGATTGTTGTTGGGGTTATTAAAGGGTCCCGTGGGGAAAATAAAAAAAAAATGATTTTTCACGGTAGAAGCGCTTCACGGGCCGCGAACTGGGCCGCAAACTGGTAGCGAAACGGGAATTCGCCATTTTGTGCTTCGTTTTAATTGTTTAGAGACAAAAATTATCGCCGCACATCGGCCACAATGCATGAATATCACTGAAAAGTCAGCGATATTCATGCATTATCCAGCAAATGCTCTTAGCCATGTTATCCACCTTCCATTGGATAACATGGCTAAAAACTGCTCTGTGCGTGAGCTTTTTTTTTTTTTTTTTGCTGCGTGACGTTTGTTAACGTTCGATTCGATGGAAATCAGGAAGTGTTGACCACCATTTTGTCACTGCGAGTAAATATTTTGTTATAAATGAATCCTTATTGATAAACATTGTCTGCGCCATCTTGCGTTTTTGTCCAATGCCACAATTTTGTCGTGCACGGCAGCCATTTTAGATGCCTTGACCAGGGCCACTCTCTGCACGCCGCCGATCCTCAGCATGGCTCCCCACCCTCGCAAGCATCTCCCCCACGCACTGGTCACCCCCGCTGTTTCTCTCATGCATGGACCATATACTTCCCCCCATCTGCGCTGCTCTTCTCTGAGAATCACACCCTGTGCCCGCCCGACACCTCCCTTTCACCCTATTCACTACCGCACCCTCTGACACTCCTCTTCCTTTGTGTACGATTGTCCAGGCCGGACCTAGGCTATCACCTAGCCCTGCGGATGTAGTTTATGGCCCCAGCTGTAGAGTATCCAGACATGCCAACCCTCCCGATTCAGGCGTGAGACTACTGATTTCAGTGCTAGTCTCCCGCCTCCCGATTCCTGCAAGCAAAAACCCGGGGGCATATTACCAACAACTAGCGATAATTTTTGTCTCTAACTTGTTTAGAGACAAAAATTATCGCCGCACATCGGCGAATTTTATCGCACATAAACCTTGCTATTAGCAAGGTTTATCGCAAATGCGATAAAAAACGGCCGCAATGCATGAATATCATTGAAAAGTCAGCGATATTCATGCATTATCCAGCAAATGCTCTTAGCCATGTTATCCACTTCCCATTGGATAACATGGCTAAAACTGCTCAGGGCAGGTGTTTGGTTTTGGAGATATTCGCGCTTAGCGCGAATATCTCCAAAAGTTGGTAATAGGAGATAGCGATGGTTAGGGACTGTTTCCAGTCGCTAAAATCTTGGCACGCCCACTTTGCATGTCATTAGTGATAAATATCACTGATATGCAAAGCGGGGCCCAAGATGGTCGCTATCACCTTTTAGCTGTCACTAACTGGTGTTAGCGACAGCTTGGTAATAGGGAGATAATTTTATCTCTTTTTTTTTTGGCTTTTAAAGCCCAAAAAGCGGAAATAAACCCCCTTGATAATATGCCCCATGATTTCTCGGGGGTTTCAGCTGACAGGGCTTGGTATTGTGTTACGTGCTAATTCTTCCAGGAAACGTCAGAGGGTCGATGCAGGGGTTCTAGAAGGGGTGATAAACCATTTAAGGCTCATGAACAAGCGCATGGTCTTTTAAAGATTTGTGAAGTACTCGGGGCGGCGGTGTGTGTGTGCCCTCTTTCAGGAGCGGGCGGGGGGGGGCACTGCCAGCAACTTGCCAGGCCAGGCAGTGTTCAACACGTGCATCACCCTTTCTCTGCCTGCTATTGCGCTCCATGCTTCGGAAAGGTAAGAAAAAGAACGTGCATTTGAGTTTGAAATGTCCGATCTTGTAGCAGTACACTTGCAAAGCCCACACATGACAATAACCCGATTCAAGGCCCCATTCACCCGATTTTTTAAACATATATAGCACTCCAACAAAGTTAGATTTTAAAACTTTATTAACATTTAACTATAATGAACGGAACAAAAACTGTAAAAACATTTAAACATTTTTCACCCCAAAAAGCAACAATGGTCAGAAGCTGTCTTTTGTGCGAATAGTCCCAAGGCAGCACAACGTGCAGAGTTCTGGACGGCACCCAGGTGATGTCGCCTGGGTGCCGCACTGGTTTTGGGATCCTACAATGCTGCTCCGAAAATTGGCGTGGGGCGTCCCGGGTGGGGCGGGGGGAGGCCTCGTCAGTAGCGGTCTGTTGTGCGAATAGTCCCAAGGCAGCAGAACGCGCTGAGATGTTGATGGCACCCAGGTGATGTCCAGTAAACTGCCGCACTGGTTTTGGTATCCTACAATGCTGCTCCGAAAATTTGCGTGCGGCGGCCCGGGGGGGGGGGGGGGCGTGGGGGAGGCGGCGTGAACGGGCCTCCCCAGGTGGCGGCCATCCAGCTGAGTTGCGCCCGCTCTTGCGGCGACAGCGTCTCGCTCACCATGTTGTTGAGTTGCTCCCACTCTTGCAGTGCAGCGATAGGCGCCTGCCACATGACTCTTAAAATGGCGGACGGCTCTTCGGTTTTGGGCCTGGTGCACTGAAATGGCCCTGGGACACCTTGGAACTCGGACGCTTGCCTGCTAGGGCTTGGGCTCCATTCTCAAAAAGCGTCCCCTCAGCCGTGAAGATTCTACAAAAGTCTTGGGGGCCCCCGACTCCCGCAGGCTTCCGGTGGGGAGCGGCTGCCATGATTGCTCGCGGAATGACCACGACGGAGCCACGAGATGGTGGTGCTCTCATGCTGACGCCAGCTTCAGTCTGAATGATCCAGAAACAAGGTGGGGCTTTTATCGTTTGGGAAAAAAAAATGTTCTAAACCAATGAAAAGTGTTATTTTTAGGTCATATGACCAAGCCTTCCATCTTTAGGAAACCAAAAGTAAAATGATCCAATGAAAAGTTTTATAAACAAGTCACATGACCTGTTATGCGGCATAGGGCTACAAAAAGCGTAGAAAGTCCGTTGGCACGTGAGGCGGCGTCAGTAGCGGACCGATGTGCGAATAGGCCGAAGGCAGCACAACGCGTCGAGATCCGGATGGCACCGAGGTGGTGTCCAGCAAATTGCCGCACTGATGTGGCCATCCTACAATGCTGCGCCGAAAGACGGCGTTTCCAGCTGAGTTGCGGTCACTCTTGCGGTACAGTGACTCGAACGCGCCGAGATCCGGATGGCACCGAGGTGGTGTCCAGCAAATTGCCGCACTGGTGTGGCCATCCTACAATGCTGCGCCGAAAGACGGCGTGTCCAGCTGAGTTCCGGTCACTCTTGCGGTACAGTGAGTCGAACGCGCCGAGATCCGGATGGCACCGAGGTTGTGTCCAGCAAGTTGCCACACTGGTGTGGCCATCCTACAATGCTGTGCCGAAAGTCGGCGTGGGGTGCCCCGTTGGCTTATGAGGTGATGTCAGTAGTGGACCGATGTGTGAATAGGTCGGAACCAGCACAAGGCGCCAAGATCCGATTGGCAAGTCCTGGATGTTGAGTGCCATAGTTGAGAGTTCTGAGCAGTGCTTGTAAGACTATCTGAAGCTTATTTGCACCTGCTGCAGCTTCACTGTTGCCCAAGGTGGTGTCCAGCAAATTGCTGCACTGGTGTGGCCATCCTACAATGCTGCGCCGAAAGACGGCGTGTCCAGCTGAGTTCAGGTCACTCTTGCGGTACAGTGACTCGAACGCTCCGAGATCCGGATGGCACCGAGGTGGTGTCCAGCAAGTTGCCGCACTGGTGTGGCCATCCTACAATGCTGCGCCGAAAGTCAGTGTGGGGTGCCCCGTTGGCTTATGAGGTGATGTCAGTAGTGGACCGATGTGTGAATAGGTCGGAACCAGCACAAGGCGCCCTGCACTGTTGAGCTTTTTTCAATGCCTGTTTTTTGTTGTTTCCCCTCCATCAAAAACAAAAAAAAAATATAAAACTGTGCAAAAATACAAAAAAATGTTTAGATAAGCAGTGCTTGTAAGACTGTCGGAAGCTCTTTTGCACCTGCTGCAGCTTCACTATTGCCCTGGTGTGGACAAAGATCGCCCATGACTTAGGCTGATTGAGAGTTTGTAGAAAAATGGCTTCAGATTTTCCACATATTACTCTTCAACATTCTTCCTAAATGTAACAATGTGAGACTCACTAGGAGAACGGCTGTTTATCTTTCCTTTCAAAATGCTGCCAACAATATTTTCTGAATGGAAGACACCATCTTGTAGCATAAAGGGCCGAAAGGGGTTCTGGTCTGGCCGATTGTTGGTGGAGACATTTTGACTATATCTTGGACCTGCCCGGCCTCGCCCAAAATGGCGCCGGTATAAATGGGACTCGTAACTCCTTGCCCGCAAATGTATATCTAGAAAATTTTATTGTAAGTGGCCCTGTCTTATTTTAATTACAAAATGTACGTCCACCGATTCCGCAACTGTTAGACACCTTAGTTCTTGCAACCTAGGCCCGCTCGTTACGTTCCTCTACAGTGTAAATGTCTCCTCATCATATACGATTTCAGTTTGCTCCGTGGCCGGCCCAGGTGGTTATAGGCCCGTATTTGTATACTGACATTTTCACAATAAAGGTTTTTAAAACAAAACACGGTAGTAGTATTTACATTGGTAAAGTTTTTACTTTTAGTCACTGTTTTCGAATCAGTAAAAGGCAAGTGAAATAAAGCAGTCCAATTACATGACGGATAAAAGGTATAATATGTAGGAACGTAGTAAAGATAAATGGTCAAGGGCAGTTGTGTTTTCCACTCCTGCAACATAAAGTGATCGATAAGAATCTGATAATCAGGCGTATCGGCGACTAAGACAGCAGGCCGAGTCTCTTTTACTCAACGGCTCCGTCATGGAACGAAGAAACGCCCTTTTTCTCGAAAAAGGAATATATTTTACTTGCAGGACAGTTGTAAATTTTCCGGGAAAGTACATTAGCCTGGAATATTATAACATATATGTTTTAAAAAAAATAATGTTCGAAAACAATAAAAAGCGTAATTTTTAGGTCATATGACCAAGCTTTTCATCATTAAAATAACAAAAGTAAAATGAACCAATGAAAAGTTTTATTAACAAGTCACATGACCTGTTATGCTTACGTTACGCGCTGCGCGCCGCGCCCCGGATCACTTCCGGGTGCGCTAACGCGGCGTGTCATATAACGTATTACGCGACAACATAGGTCAAGAATATAGTCAAAATGTCTCCACCAACCAGCGTTCGGAACACAACCCCTTTCAGCAGTCCAAAAAGTTCTGTTAAATGACAACAGAGAGGACAGGCAACAAGAACCATCAGTCAAAGAGGGGAGGGCAAGTTCTTCTCTTCCGGGTCATGTTGGGGCGCTACCGGAACTGATCGAATTGGTAGTCTACAGTGTTTCTGGATGTTTCAGACTAAAGCTGGCGTCAGCATGAGAGCACTACCATCTCGTAGCTCCGTCGTGGCCATTCCACGAGCAGACATGGCAGCCGCTCCCCACCAGAAGCCTGCGGGAGTCGGGGGCCCCCAAGACTTTTGTAGAATCTTCACGGCTGAGGGGACGCTTTTGAGAATGGGACCCAAGCCCTATCAGGGAAGCGTCCGAGTTCCAAGGTGTCCCAGGGCCATTTTAGTGGACCAGGCCCAAAACCGAAGAGCCGGCCGCCATTTTGAGAGTCCTGTGGCAGCCGCCTATCGCTGCACCGCAAGAGCGGGAACAACTTAACTACATGGTGAGCGAGACGCTGTAGTCGCAAGAGCGGGTGGTAAACAGCTGAATGGCGGAAGAGGCACAGTGTAGCAAAAGCGGGCGGAATGGCAACTAAAACGGTAAAGGGGCGCCCCACTACAGCGTGTCTTCAGGTCAAACGGATTGTGGGACAAAGTCCAGAATAGAAGAGTCATCAAAAGGCAAAAAGTTCCGCCGGACCCCGGGAGCCGGCCGCCTATGTCGGGGGCGATCTCAGGCTACACCAGTGCTATAAGACTTGGGGAGGGGGTCGGAGCCAAGCGTCTTCTCCGAGTCCGTGCCATCACACCGCCCCTCGGGGGCCTCCGTCAAGCGGTTTAGGGAGGTACCATATAACATTGTTTTCAAATGCAGTCAGGTCCACAAACGACCCTCACTTACTTTGAGAATAGTGAAGCTGCAGTAGGTGGAAATAAGCTTCAGACAGTCTTACAAGCACTGCTTTTGTAAACATTTTTTGATTTTTTTGTATTTTTGCACAGTTTTATATTTTTTTTTTGTTTTTGATGGAGGGGAAACAACAAAGCACAGGCATTGAAAAAGGCTCAAACTCAGAACTCTGAACTATGGCACCCAACATCCAGGACTTTCCATCCGGATCTTGGCGCCTTGTGCTGCTTCCGACCTTTTCACACATCGGTCCACTACTGACATCATCTTATAAACCAACGTTATGTAAATAGGTATTTAATAAAATGTTTTACCCTGTTTCTTTGCTGGTGTGTTGTCTATATTTTTAATATTTGCATAGGGTTTGTCGTTATTTTGGGCGGGGTGGGTGACGGAGCCGAGCTGTCTTGCAGCCCTCATGGTGTGGAGCTCAGTTCATCTCACTATTTTCGTATTTCTCATGAAGGGTTGTTTATAATATTTCTATTTTAGCGAGGTCAAAAAGAGATCCAATTAGTGGCCTACTGATTTTGCTCGATTACTTTTATTTTTTTACACGATTTTTCACGATCTGCAAAGACTAAACAGAGTATTGCGACTTTGTGCTTGTTTGTAAATAGAGAATGAACCAAAGAGAATCAATTGTAAAACAGTAAATGCTTGGATAATAATCAATCAAATGGAGAGACAAGCAGGCAGGACGGATTAAAAAGGGTGGTAAATGCCTGCGTTAACTACTCTTCACTATCTGCAAAGAGAGAGTACTACTAAGAGAAAAGAGGGGAGGGGGGCAGCGTTCAAAGCACATCAGCGTGCATAAATACGAAAATGTTTTTATCTATCACGTACTTGACATTTTAAAGCTTTTCATATTTGCTATTAAAAAACCCATGAAATTCACAGAAAAAACCATAGGTTATAGTGGATATATAGTTAGGAATTTGCATTTACAAAACCTTGAAAATTCAATGAAAAAACCATTGGTTTTAGGCCATATATAGTTAGGGATTTGCATTTACAAAACCTTATTTTACTCGCATAAAACCATTGAAATTCCATATATAGTTATAAGCGCTAACTATATATCGGGCACCCGCAATCCACTGCTGATGATGTCACATATTACATCATTCATGACATGGTTAGTGACATCACTGATGACATCACTGATGACATCTCAAATGACATCACTGATGACATCACTGAAAACATCTCATTTGACATGACTGATAACATCACTGATGATATCATTCATGTGATAATACCATGAACCTCTTCAGACTCTAATATAACCTTAGATACAATCAGTGTAAACAGACAGTCACAGACTGTCACTCATCCATGGAGTTACTCACACACCTAGTCAGTTATGCCAAAAATCAATCACACCTCCATTTTCTCAACTATACAGTTATACACACCTTACTTATTCAAACATATACTAACACATATTTAGTTTACTCTCTTATACAATCTCTGATACATGTTCACAATGATCCATACAGCCACTCACACATTCACTGGCTCTTATGCACAGTTATTTATAGATGTCAACTCTCACATGTACTGTGTTTTACATATGTACTTAATTTGACATGTAGCACTGAGATATCCATTCACTCACTAATACACTCATGCACAGTCAACCGCCCATACAGCTGTTTGCACATGCACTTTTGAATCTATACATATAGTGAATCAACTACTCACACATCTATGTACAGAGTCACACACCTTCCAGCCACCCATACACACACACTCAGTTTCCCATACAAATACTTGGACAACCAATCAACCCATACAGTTACTCATATAGCTATTGATCAACATATGCAGCAGTTTGTAGAACAACAGATATAATGATGCACAAATTAAAACAGTTTAGTCACTAACCCATGCACTCAGTGAGACACATTTAATCACTCACTCAATCAGTCAGTCATGCACCTAGTAAATCCTTCATCCAGACACTTATATATCAACTCATTCTTCAATATGTAAAACATATTTTAACTTTACAGAAACATACAGTCACTGGATGTTGTAATCAGTGATGTCATCAGTGATGTCATTTGAGATGTCATCAGTGATGTCATCAGTGATGTCACTAACCATGTCATGAATGATGTAATATGTGGCATCATCAGCAGTGGATTGCGGGTGCGCGATATATAGTTAGCGCTTATAACTATATATGGAATTTCAATGGTTTTATGCGAGTAAAATAAGGTTTTGTAAATGCAAATCCCTAACTATATATGGCCTAAAACCAATGGTTTTTTCATTGAATATATATATATATATATGTATGTATGTATCATGTGATCAAGCCTCTGGCTAGAGGCGAAACGCGTCATGCAGAACTGCTTGGGTGTTATATGATTGATGGAATAAAACACTGATTTTGCACAGAGCTGGGTCTGACTTGTTCGCTCTGAGTCCAGTTGGAGTTTCAGAACTGGGATGCGGCAGCGTCGAGCGATATGAGTAAAATATATATATATATATATATCACCAACTGGAAGTCGCCAGTAGGTAGCTATATTTAGGACCTTGTTTCTATTCAAAAAGCATTTCTCTTTTGCCAATATCTTTGATGCCATTTGGCAAATTTTTGCAAAATTTCAAAACTAATGGTCTGGTCCTGTATTGACATTTTTGCGGTGATTAGTCAAGCGACAGCCAGGAAAAAAGGGGGTCACAAAACGCATTCCTCCATGTTCATTTACATAGAAAACTTTAGACAAGACTACAGCCTGAACGTCTGAACGGAACTACACCAAATTTGGCAAAAAGATAGGTCTTGGCTCAGAAAGCGACCTTTTTTTTTAAATAGTGCAAGTCCATTCAGTAGGTCCTGAGAAATACACAACATAAATAAACATTAGTATCTGGTGAGCGCGGTGGAACCACGAACCCTCCCAGATTGATTCTTATTGACTAACAGCACTTCAAACCAGGAAGTGTTGTCAGCCATTTTGAGACTCAGTTGAACCAAAAAAAGTGAAAAACCATTAAAAAAACAAGAAAAGGGGGCTGGGTATAAATACCCTGACCCATCAGTCCTGGTCAGGGGATACCACAGGGACCCCCAGGGCCCTAAAAAGCATTTCTAAAAAAAAAGAATTGGCGGGATTTGCATACGTTCTGCAAATCCCACCAAAATTATTTTTAGAAAATGATCACAGGCTGCAGCGCTTTGTTTATTTTAAGCCCCTGGGTGTGCCAGATCCTGGGGGCCATACATATTTATGTAGCGGGGTCCTGCGGGGGCCCCCATGCCCTGGAGACTGCCACCTCCCGGAGCTTCATTAATAATGTGCAGGTGAAATGCCGCCCCCACAGCCCCGGGGACGGCCACCTCCCCGAGGTTTTTCTTAAAAATGTGTGTGTGGGGGTCCTGCCCACCCACTCTGCCCCGGGGATTACCACCTCTCCGAATCTCTATTATATTTTGGGCTGTGGGCCTTGCAGACCCTCCATGAGCTACTCGCCCCCCCATGGCCCCAGGGACTGCCACCTCCCTGGGGAGACTTTTAAAAACTAAGTGTGGGGGGCTCACTGCCCCAGGGACCAATACCTCCCCATGCCACTAATTATTTTAATGTGGGGATCCATTGCGGACCTCATTCTTCATTCTGTGCCTCTCTTGCCTCTGTCTGCACCCTCTTCCCTCTTTCTGCACTTCCCTTGCCTCTTTCTGCACCTCTCTTGCCTCTTTCTGCACTTCCCTTGCTTCTTTCTGCACTTCTCTGGCTTCTTTCTCCACCTCTCCTGCTTCTTTCTGCACCTCTCTTGCTTTTTTCTGCACCCTTCTTTCCTCTTTCTGTACCCTTCTTCCCTCTTTGTGTACCTCTCTTGTCTGTTTCTGTACCTCTTGTTCCTCTTTCTGCACTTCTCTGGCTTCATTCTGCACCTCTAATGCTTCTTTCTGTACTTCTGTTACCTCTTTCTGCACCCCTCTTGCCTCTTTCTGCACCTCTTTTGGTTCTTGCTGCACTGCTCTTGCTACTTTCCGCACCTCTCATGAAAATGTATGCACCCATCTTGCCTCTTTCTGCACCCCTCTTCCCTTTTTCTTCACCTCTCTTGCCTCTGTCTGAACTCCTGTTCTCTCTTTCTGTACCTGTTTTTTCTGTTTCTGCATATTTCTGCAACTCTATTGCCTCTTTATGCAGTTCTTGTGCCTCCTTCTGCACCGCAGTTGTTTTTTTCTGCACTTCTCTTGCTTCTTTCTGCATTCCTCTTTCATGTTTCTGTACCTCACTTGCCTCTTTCTGTACCTCCCTTGCCTCTTTCTGCACTTCTCTTACATATTTCTGCACTTCTTTTGCCTCTTTCTGCAACCACTTTGCCAGTTTCTGCACTTCTCTTGCTTTTATCTGCACCTCTCTTGTTTTTTTTAAGCAAACTCAGGTGTCTCTTTTATCACTTCTTCTGTGGCTTTCCATACCTCTATTGCTTCTTTCAGCACATGTCTTGCCTCTTTCTGCACCTCACTTGCTTCTTTCTGTACCCCTCTTGCCTCTTTCTGTATCCCTCTTTCTGTACTTCTCTTGCCACTTTCTGCAACCCTGTTCCCTCTTTCTGCAATTCTCCTGCCTGTTTCTGCTCCTCTAGTGCATCTGTCAGCACTTTTCTTGCATCTTTCTGCACCACTCTTCCCTCTTTCTGCACCGCTGTTGCTTTTTTCAGCATTTCTCTTGCTTCTTTCTGCACATCACTTGCTTCTTTCTGCATCCCTCTTGCCTCTTCCTGCACCCTTCTCCCCTCTTTGTGCACCTCTCTTGCCTCTTTCTACACCTCTCTTGCCTGTTTCTGCAACTCTCTTGCCTCTTTCTGTAGTTCTCTTGCCTTCTTCTTCACCTCTGTGGCTTCTTTCTGCACTTCTCTTGCCTCTTTGTGCACCTCTCTTGCCTCTTTGTGCACCCCACTTGCCTCTTTCTGCACCTCTCTTTCCTCTTTCCTCTTTATGTACTTCTCTTACATCTTTCTGTACCTCACTAGACTCCACTCTGTACTTTTCTTACTTTTTTCTGCACATTTCTTGTTTCTTTTTGTGACTCTGTTGCCTCTTTCATCACTTCTCTTGTACTTCTTCTTCTTCTCTGTAATATATTTGTTGTGAATGATCCTGGGATATTTGATACACTCTGTCTTGATTTGCTGGAGTGTCCTGGGGAACTGCTCTTAATGTAGAATGTGTAAGGGATCATAGTATAGACTGCACCAATCATCATGCTACCCCTCACAGGATTAGAACTAGGGCATCTATACAGGACCTTGACCGCTTGCATGGCATGGGCTGACAGATATTTGAGGACACTGCATCCTGCTACCCCAGGATATATTTTTTTGTCAATCAAAATTTCCACAGCAATGGGAGAACAGTCTCAATTTCATTTTGCCAAGCCGTTCTTACAAATCCTAAATACTGTAACTAGTAGCAGATTCTCTTATGAAATGTTTGGTCGTTAATACAGGTACACCTTCACCGCTGGTGGTGTGGAATACAATTAAAGCTTACATTAAGGGGATCATGGTTTATTTTTTAGCAAAAAACAAAGTATGCTAAATGAAGTTAAACAGCTGGGCCAGGCAGCTGTTTAACTTCATCTTAGGTTGATAAATAGATGGTCCTTTTTGGGCAAAACCTGAGTGAGAAGGTAGCTGTTTTTTACTCCAAAAACAAGCCCCTCCAATATGAATATGAGGAACAGGTGGGACAGGGCTTGGTACACCAAATACTTGATAAAAGGGTTAAATGCTTGATTCAATATATTAAATGTAGCGATTGATTGGTTTGTACAAATCCTTTGGCTAGCACGGTGTAGTTCTCCATTTTCTATGGGGATTTGTGTAGCCAATCTCAAACACCATGGTCGTCTGGGCGTAAGGCGCAGATTCAGAATAGCAGGCTTCCATATTCAGAGGAATCTCAACGGTTGATTCTTCAGAAGGATATCACTGCTGGGAAATTAGAGGCTGCTTTGATGGCTTTGCCATCAGGCAAGTCTGCAGGGGAGGGTTGTATACCACTGGAAATCTATAAAATTAAAGATCCATAGTCCCCCCCTCCCTAGTCTTATACAGAGCATTTATGAAGGTGGTGAAGGGTCCAGCACGTGGAATATGATTGAAGTGCTCAGCACCTGGACCAACATTACTATATTCTTGAAGAAGGATAAACCACCTTGAGTGATGGGATTATATCAAGCCATCTTTCTAGTTAATGTTAATGCTAAAATATTTTGCAAAATTGTAGCTTCTCGGCTTGTGCCCCTGCTCGCTGGTTAAGTCTCACAACAACAACATTGCTTCATCCCTGGCAGGTATACCATCATTTACATTAATGCAGCTATTTCTGCCTTCAAAGGAGCTGAAAAATAATAAAAATAGTTGGGTATGATACTACTGGAAGCCAAGAACGCCTCCGACTGGGTGGTCTGGGACTGTTTGTGAATTACGATGGGGGTTTTTGGGGTTGACAATAGTGTTTGATATGGGTGCAGTCCATATATAAGACTCCATACGCCAAACATCCTAATTCTGGGTTTTCTTTGCTACCTTTTAAGATACAGTGGGGCACCCTGCTATTGTCTTTTGTTTGCTCTTTCTCTTGAATCTTATTTGACTGTATGAAATGATAGAAGAAGCAGACTGATTTGGCATACACTCTGGCTATAAATTACATGTGGCAAAAACTCAGCTATTGTTGAATTTTAGGCCAGTGGGGTTAGCCTCCTCAGCTACCTATTTGGGTATCAAATTGTGCATTCAGGTCCATAACATCTTTAAGCTAACTTACGAGCCCCTGCTGCACATTGCGACTCTGGAATAGGCTGCCGATAAGTGTCATTGGTTGTTACAAAATCATAAAAATGAATATACTTATATTTATTCCAGGCAATTCCACTAAGGTCCTGAATTTGTTTAATGTTTAAAATAATGACTTGTAGGTGCCATAAGCAGTTTCATTTGGGGATATAAGCAAGCTCTGTGAGCTCTTCAGTCCCTAAAACATCTGTGCAGGCAGTGGAGTGTTACAGCTACCAGATTTAAAGTTGTATTACTGGGCTGTATTTGCCGGACAACTGTGCAACTTGCTTACATTAATTGAACCTGATCTTTCAATACATGGACATCTACTGACATTGGGGTCAGATTGCAGGCTTTTTTTTTTACAGACCGACGGACCCCAACTACTATAATCAGGTTAGATGTAAGTTCATTAAGGATATTATTTTTATTTGGTGGGAGATATATGCAAAATAAATGGCAACACACCATTATGGGATAACCAGGCATTCCCAGAGGTAGTTCATACCTTTATCGGCAGGACATGGTCATGACTAGTGGTGGAAACTGTGGGCAGCTGTATAATCTGAATGGATTTCACTCATTTGCTGGGATTAAAGCCTCTTACGACATTCCCCAACACTATTTTTTCAAATTCTTAGAGGTAAGTAACTACTTTTTGTCTAGATGTAAATCTCCTATTGAATTTGTAGGCTCTAATATCATTACATATTTGCATAAAGCTAGCAGGAAATACCTAATTAGCATGCTTTACTTAGGGTTCTGGGAGCATAGGAAGGAAGATGGCCCACGTTTAGCTGCTAAGTGGAGTAAAATACTCTCCTGCGAGATTATACCATCCGAAGTATTTAGTGCTTTAGAAACTGTGGAGGTGTCTATGCACTCTCTTAAGCTCAGGCTACAGCAATTTCAGACCATCAGTATGTTAAATTATACGCCAGAAAAAAGTGTAAAGTGGAGTGGAAATATTGGTGCTGATTAAGCTAGCAACCATATGTGCAGCTGTCCTGCTTCTAAAATCCTCCACATGTTTGTGAAATGTCCTGACCTGCATTAGCTTTGGGTAAGGGTGACTCAATGTACGGCATTATGCCGTGGCCTTGAAATACAATTTAGAGCCAGGAAAATAATGATAAGATATAGAGTGGAATATTATTCCTGTCTAAGGCGACTGTTGTCTATAAGCATTGCCAGATGCTGGCTGTCATAGCCCCACTATGAACCATGGAGTGGTGGTCCAACATCTAGGAGATATACGAGTCAGAATTTCCAAAGTGAGGGGTACATGCTCACTTAGGAAGTTTGACAGAATCTGATTGGGGTTTCACTGGGAGTTATGAAATAGCCTGCAAGTTTAATTGATGTTTGTCTATTGTTAAATTGAAAGGCTTAACAGGTGTCTGTTTCTTTATTTTTTCTACACCCATGTTTATGGATCGGGTATATTCTCTTCTCATAATGGGTGGGTTAATTATTGCATTTTTATGTGTGTACTCAACTGTTCTTAAATTGAGGTTACTTAATTGCTTCTCCTATTTTGCTCTAGTGTCTTTGTTACATATGTGGTGATTGATTCTGCCAAAATAAATTGAAAATAAAATGAAAAGAGAAGTGTAATACATTGTGTTTCAGGCATTCTAGATCTGTGCAGTGGATCAGTACTATTTTCTCAGAACAGCAATGAGATGCAAAGGAATTCATAACTGTCATCCTTGGAGTATTAAAAGAAGACATAAATGTTGATGAGATATTTGGACTGAGTTACACATGGAACCCTCAATGTGAAGATTGCTCCTTTCTGATTGCCACAGTTCTGAACGATTTCTGCACTTAACACTGCCGGATTCCAAAAGTGTATCTTTAGATAGATTGATCAAAAAGGCTGACAAAACTATGGCCAGTTCAAATTGTAGATCAGATTTAACATCTATATTGCATATAAGGAGAAGGAGGCAATTTTTTATAATAATGCTGTCAACAATGCATAGCAGATGGATCTAATTTGGAAACTGAAATTAAAAAAACTTCAAAGCTTGACAATTTTGTAGGACTTAGTATAACTTCAGGATATTACACTGTTTACTTAAGAAGTGTCACTGGACGGACGGAATGCAATGACATCCAAAGTTCAAAGGAGTATTAGTGTTCAAAAAGTTGTGTACGTTGTTTGTTCTATGTGGATCATCAGTGTTAAAGACATAATTCAGCCTACGACGATGATGTCTTCACAAGTGACTCACTTGTCACGTCATAACATTGTATTTTAAAGATATGTTTCTTTAGATTAGTTTAATGCCTAAAAGAATTAAGTATTTGTAGTAATGGCAATGCATAGTATCACTTATGTATAGTGACATACTGTGCAGTTCTGTTTTTTTTTTAAATCTATAGGATTGTTTTTTCCCCACTGTTCTAGGATGGATTTTTATACTGTACCTCATTTAGAATATACAAGCTGAGAACAGTAAAAAAAAGGGAAAATGAAATGTTTCAATTAACTGTACAATTTCTTTATAGCGTTACAGTTCTGCAATGCTTTATTAATAATACATCCAATAGGACATGTTGGCAGACATTGCTGGATATACTGCAAAACTCAAGCTAATGTTCATGCAGATAATAACATAGCCAGGCACATACTAATGCATACACTGAGACGCCCATGAATATATGCATTCATAGAGTTAACCACTCAGGACAAACTCATATATTCCCTGACAACCAAGGCCCAAACTCACCCATACACTTAGAGGCTTATTATGACTGCCAAACCCACAGGGTTGTGTGGCTACCTCTGCACCGGTGGTCCGACTACCCTATTTCAAGTAGGGTAGTCAGACCGCCATAGGACATCTGCTGCTGCCAGGATCCCTGATCCTTGGTGATCTTACAGTCGTCTGAGGCCCCTAATATGCTTGTGGTGGTGCTGCGGCACTTCCAGGCCTATTAGGAGTTTCCTCACTGACACTGTTGTCATGGCAGTGAGCCTGCCATGAAGAGTGTGGTGGTGAGGAAACAAAAGGAGCCCTATAGGCCCCCATGTTGCCTTTGCACAAGGGATGCATGCCGGGGCCTACATGGTGTGCCCCCTTTATGCATGCACCCACAGTTCCTGCAGGGCATGGACTTGACAGTCCATGCCCTACTGGAACGTGCAATGGTGTTCCCTTTGCGCTGCCTTGCTAAGGCTCATGTATGAGCCTTAGCACTGCACTGTTGTGGGCCAGTCACCTCAAAACTGTCTGACTTGGATTCCGGTCAGAATCCGGTGGGCAGGCTCCATATGGCTTAGGCAGTGTGGCAGTGGAGCACTGGTGTGATGGCCTGCAGTCCCTGATACACCCAGAACACACATACATACACTGAGACATTCATGCACACACTTATTCATACAGTTAACCACCCAGGGCATACTCAGTGATGCGCTGACACACCCAGGCACTGTTGCATTCACTGACACAAGCAGGTACTGTGCCACATCCACTGAACATACACTGATGCCATAAAACACATGTTCTAACACTCTCTTGCACTTACCTATGTATACATTGACATTACCTGCCACACACTCATCTCCACACTGAGACACACTCATCACACTTATATGTATGCTGAAACACTCATGCACACACCTATCCATACAGTCAACCACCCAGGACACATTTATACATACACTGACACCCCCAGGAACACACATTGATGTATTCACTGACACACTCGGACATTCATTAATATATACACTCAGAAACCCATGTACACATTCATACAGACACTTACACAACCAGGCACACAGTGATGCATTCACTTAGACACCCATTGACACATGAATACACACTATAACACACCCTGGCACACACTTATGTATAGATTGACACACCCAGACTTACACTGATTTATACACCAACAGAACCAGACACAAACTGATGTATACACTGATACATTCAGGCACTCACTGATGCACACAGAGTTACACCCAAGCACACAGTCTTGCATACAGTTACACAGTCAGGTACACATAAATAGTTTAGGGGTGATCAGTCAGGCAGGGAGAGAGAAAAAAGGGGCTAAAATAAGTGAGTTTATCCATGTTAATTCCCATAGGACGCATAGTCGAACTTTCCGCATGAACCCCTGGATGGCAGTACACCAAATTTAGTAGAAAGGTAGATTTGGTTATGCAGATTGTACTTTGGTTGAATGATATTAAATCTTGTTAAAGTCTTGGCTGCTATCAACAGGGAAGAACATTTTAATGGTTTTAATTAACAAAACAATAACATTTTTACATTACATTACTTTTGTTATTTGGTGTAAAGGCCTTGAAATACATTTAAGTAAGACAAAATACAAGGTGATAAGAACAAATAAGTAATTTAAGAAACACTTCACTGTCCAAAATCAACCATTGGAGTATGTGGGTAATTTCAGTTACCTTGGTATTATACTAGATGGAAAATTGTCTTTGAAACCACAAATAAACAAATTAAAATCTGTCCTGTTGCAAAGCTCCCTGGCCATTGTGAAAAATCTTCATACCAGTAAATCCAATGCAGTGTTACCGGCTTTGGAGGTATATCAATACAGGGACAATCAGCAATACTTTATGGGGCAGACCTTTTGGGAGGGGAACACATTGAGTACATTTACCATAGATAAAAACAAACGTGTAAGGATGTTACTTTATCTACCTGTACATACACCTGTGATACCAGTATATTATGATAATACTATTAGGAGAATAGGACACCGGTCTGAGCTGAGACCCCTATTACCTTGGGTTTGTTTATGGTCCAGACAAGAACTAAAATGTTATAAAGAGTTTAATTGTAATTTTGAGTTTGGACTACCATTTTACATTTGCTTGGTTTGTCGTGTTTGAACCTGGTTTTATGATCTAGGTTTAAGTTTGAGTTGCATTTAGGATGTTCCAAATTCATTAATAACCCATTCAAAAAAGGTTTTAAAACACTCCTATTGAGAGTATATATTCACTGTAGGCCTAGTAGAGGCAGATTGACAACACTGTGTTTACATGTTAAACCAATTTCTGGCATTGAACTCTATCTGGATGAAGTAAAACCACAATTAGCAAAATTATTGTGCATGAAGTTCTGTTTTGACATCCTCCAGATAAAAACAAATACAACTAAATGGTTATGTGGCCCTAGTGATGCAGGGGAAGCTCATTGCACATTATGCACTTTAGGCACTGAAGAAAATTTCTCTCAATTGTATTCTTCTGTTCAGCTTACGCCAACCTGAGAAATAAATATATCAAGCCAATCTGTAAATATATAAGGACTAGGACATTTTTAGAAGCACTGAGAATTTTAAAAAACAGATATGTCTCAGCCTATAGTTTCTAGTCTTAGCAGATTGAAATTTGAATAGATAGATCAATTTAATATGACCATTTTGTTTTATTGTTTTCATCTCTACAGTTCTTAAATGGATACACAACGAAAAGCACATGTTTTAGATAAGATTTATTGTATTATATTTTATGCATGAACATTGTTGGTAAGCTTCCTATGGTTGTTAACCAAAATAAAAGTTATGCTAATATAATCTGTGGTTCCGGTCAGAAGATGTTGAGAAATGAAAAAAAACAGTTTGCTATATCTGTGTTCAGGGATTTTTCGCGGTGATAACATGAAAAATCACATAAAGGAACTCTCCAACCACAGCTCCAACACCAATGACATCCCACTGTCACAAGACCTGTGCGACTCTCTGGCCACCTTCTTCCATCGCAAGATCACAGACATCCACGTCACCTTTGATGCCGTCACCACCCCTTTTTAATATAACAAGAGAACCCAAACAGTTGCCTGAGGACCGTGGGAAAGTATGCTTTGAAAGACAAAGGTCCTTAGCTAATCAGAATCAAGAACATAAATGTAATATAGGCCATAATAGGAGACTATATTTGTCCTCTGTCCAGCCGGACAGGGTCTTTATTTAACCACAATGAACACACTGATAAATGATTAAAGGCACAGTCCTGTACCTTACTCAGGAGAGACAAACAACATACAAAGAGAAAGGTTTCACAGGCAAAAAACAAGCAATATTTGCCACTTTTGACTCAGTGTTTGGATTCAAGTATTGCCAGAAAAATGCTAGACACACCTGAATGAAACACAATGGTTAGGTTGTGAAAGCACTAGGTGAAGCAGCCCACACCCCCGCTCCCACGACACCACCACCCCACCAACCTCCTGCGCGTATGGACCAACAACAACAACAAAGACACCATTAAAATCATGAACCCCGTCCAGTCTGGATCCCCGGAAGACCCCTGCCCAAACCACATCTACAACAAACCCAGCAGCAGCATTGCACCCCACATATGGGAAACCATCCACATCTCCTTCGAGACAGTGACCTTCCCGGAGAGCTGGAAGCACGCAGAGATCAACGCCTTACTAAAGAAACCCAAGGCGGACCCCAAGGACCTCAAGAACTTCCAACCCATCTCCCTGCTCTTGTTCCTGGCAAAGGTCATCGGAAAGGCCGTCAACAAACCACTGACCAGCTGCCTCAAAGAGAACAACATCCTGGACCCATCCCAGTCAGGGTTCCACAGCAACCGCAGCACCGAAACTGGGCTACCGACGACATCAGAAACATGCTCAACAACAGGGAAACTGCAGCCCTCATCCTTCTGGACCTGTCCGCCGCTTTCGACACAGTCTGCCACCGCACACTAGGAGCACGCCTCCACGATGCTGGAATCCAAGAGAAGGCTCTGGACTGGACCACCTCCTTCCTCTCTGGGTGAACCCAGAGCGTCCGCCTCCCCCCTTCTGCTCCAAAGCCACTGAGATCATCTCCGGCATACCCCAAGGCTCATTTCTCAGCCCAATGTTGTTCAACGTCTACATGGCACCACTCGCCCACGTCCCCTGACAGCACGACCTAAACATCATCTCCTATGCCGACGATACCCAGCTGATCCTCTCGCTCACCAAGGACCCCCACACCACAAAAACCAACCTTCACGAAGGAATGAAGGCCATCACCGACTGAATGAGGAACAGCCGACTGAAGCTGAACTCGCACAAGAAGGAGGTCCTCATCCTCGGTTCCACCCCCTCGGCCTGGGACGGCTCCTGGTGGCCAACGGCACAAGGAGCACCCTCTACACCCACCAACCACGCAAAAAACCTAGGAGTCATCCTTGACTCCACACTCCGCATGACAAAGCAGGTCAACGCCGTCTCCTCCTCCTGCTTCAACACCCTCCGCATGTTTTGCAGGATCTTCAAGTGGATCCCAACCAAAACTAGAAGGACGGTCACCCAGGCCCTCGTCAGCAGTAGACTGGACTACGGCAACGCACTCTATGCAGGAGCCCTGGGCATACTCCTGAAACGACTCCAACGCATCTAGAACGCCTCCGCACACCTGATTCTCGACATCCCCTGCCGCAGCCACATCACACCCCACCTGAAAGACCTGCACTGGCTCCCCATCAACAAGAGTATAACCTTCAAGCTATTCACCCACGCACACAAGGCACTCCACAACACCGGACCAGCGTACCTCAACAGATGACCCAGCCTCTACACCCCCACACAAAAGCTCTGCTTTGCAGACATCGCCCTTGCCACCGCCCCCGCATCTGAAGAGTGACCGCCGGCGGCATATCATTCTTCCACCTCGCTGCCAAGATATGAAACACCCTCCCCATCCTCCTACGGCAGACCAAAGACCTTCTATTCTACAGAAGACTACTCAAGACCTGGCTCTTCGAACAGTAGCAGCATCCCCCCACCTAGCGCCTTGAGTATGTAGTGTGCTTTACAAATGCTATGATTGATTGATTGATTGAGGGTCAATGGTGGTAGCTGTTTCTATGTGTACTGCACAATGCAGCACACATAAAAACATCACAAATGAGGAGAAATAAAGCATTTCTTTTTGTTTCACATGGATAAGACCGTTTTTTTTTGTTTTAAATGTTGGCACTGCCCCATACTTATGCCACCCTTGAAAATATGGGGCAGCGGCAATGGGTGGTGCGTTTACAAGGCAGCATTAAGCCACATTTAGTGGCTTAATGCTTACTTTTAATAAGGTGTTGCCCATATCGTCACCACACCATTGAGAAAAGTGACATATGTGATGGCGATAGGGGTTTGTAAATATGCCCCTCAGTTGCTAAAAAGTTCTCCTGGTTGCCTACCTCATGTAGAGGTAGGTGAGACAGTTTTCCAGTACAATACCCCTGGAGTTTTGCATCCTAGACAACTGTTGTGTGTCTGCTGATTGGCAACGGTTCTCGCTGGGACCACCGTAAAAACCATGGCAGTCACAGACCAGAAATATATTTTTGAATGTTTCGTACACATGATGGAAGCTTTAGTTATGTTGTTATAAAACGTCTTTAGGTCTCGCATCAAAAATAATACAAGTTACGGCAGTCCTCCTGGTAGACCTTTAGTCACCGTTCGTTCCCAAAATTGTTTACCTGTTTATCAATCTGTACACATCTACCTCCCTTTCACCAGGATAATTCTTCTTCTGCCAGTTATCCTTGGAAACTGCCCCATCTCACTTAGGGGTCAATTCTGGTTACCAGGTGAATGCCAGGTCACTGGAGGCCCTCTGCTCCTCTGCTTGGAACATTTGCAAAGGTAGAGGTCCTCACTAGTCTTCCATGGATCTTGATGCCTTTACTGTGCATGTTGGTGCAGCTGATGCACTGAAGGTGGGGGAGAATGCCAAAAGCACTCTTTGTTTTGTAAAATGTATGACATTTTTTTCATGTTTCCTAAACAAACTCGCAAAGACAGAGCTTTTTCAGAAAAAAAACAATGACCCTAATGCACATGGCCACTATTTCTTTTCTCTTCCAGGGTGCATGGTGGATCCATGTTGGAATTATCTTTGAACTTCCCTTCACCTTAAATAGGGCTGGCTGAATTTGGTGAAAATACAGTGAATGAAGCCGGAAACTCCTGGTTTGACGGGACAGAAGAACCACCAATTTAAAGCACTTCTCCTATTATGGAGAATCCTTAATAATACCTTTAATCTCTCTGCTCAGAGTTTTTAATTTTATCTAGCATGTTACTTTAAGATCCAACTGTCTAAACTCTCCAGACAATTTTCATTCAATCAATCAATTAGGGGTTTATAAAGCGTGCTACTCACCCGTGAGGTTCTCAAGGAGATTGGGGGGGTAGGGGGGGAGGGCAGCTCTGGATCTGTCGAAGGGCCAGTTCCTTCACTCTGTGACTACTCTTCCTTTAATATAGTAGAAGAGATGGGGCTCTAAAATAGGTTGTGGGACATGGCTTGTCTAAGTGTGATGAGAAGTTACATAGAGAAGCTCTTCTTTAGTGAAAGGTGATGAATTTACAGAACTGCCCTCGAACTGAGTGCTTTGGAGGAGAATCATCAATATGATTAAAGACCGTCGGAGAAAACAAGCATCGCTTCATGTCATAGACAGACCTGGAGCCAATGGATGAATGTATGTTATGGTATTCACCAAGAGCTAACTTAGCTTCAAAGGAGTGCAGTGTTGTACAAGAGGGGCTACATGAGATGTGTGTATATGGACATTTTTCTTCATCAGCAGACTAATAGTGTATGAGTTTGGTGACTATGTAAAGTCTACGTTGACACAAATGGCAAGGAGATGGGCCGAAGTGATTTACTGCGCCTTCTGACACTCAACCATCTATATCCATGTTTGCATTATCGCATTCTGGATTCTAAGAATAGTTTTCTTGACTGCCTTCTTTATCTCAGTATTTCGAAGACTATAGATCATTGGGTTCACCATGGGAGTCAAGATGGTGTAAACCACTGACACAAACCTATCGACGTAGAATGAGTTCTTGGTTGTGGGCCGAAAATAAGTGAAGAGTATAGATGCATAGAAGATACTAACCACTATCAGGTGGGAGGCACAGGTGGAGAAGGCTTTGGCTCGGCCCTCAGAAGACTTGATGTTCAAGATGGTGATGATAATGAACGTGTATGACACAATCTTTGTGAGAAGTGCCCCAAAACCAAAGAACCCACCGAGTGTAAAGATGACCAGGATGTTGATGAATGTATCGGAGCATGAAAGCTTCAGCAGAGGGGGGATGTCACAGAAAAAGTGCTGGATCTCTTTGGAGCTGCAAAAGGAGAGCCTGCTCATCAAAATCACATGCACAGATGAGTAAATGTGTCCACCCACCCACAAGCCAGCAGCCAACCAGGAGCAGGCACGCTGGTCCATGATGCTGCTGTATTGCATAGGGTGACAGATGGCAATGTAGCGGTCATATGCCATAGTCGCCAGTAGGAGGCACTCAATAGACACCAGGCTAACAAAGAAGTAGAGCTGGATCATGCAGCTCGCGAAGGAGATGGTCTTCTTCTCAGCTAGAAGGTCTACCAGCATCTTAGGGACAGTGACAGTGGAGATGCAGGAGTCTAGGAAGGACAGGTTGGAGATGAAGTAGTACATAGCGGTGTGAAGATTGACATCTAGGTGTATTACGGTGATGATGAGGATGTTCCCAGTCAGGGTAGTCACGTAGATCAGAAGGAAAAATATGAAAACGAGACCCTCCACTTCAGGAATGGATGACAGGCCCAAAAGGATGAATTCAGATGCCAGGGTTTTGTTGACCCTGCCCATAGTCTTCTGGACTGGTGTCTGAAGAGGAATATATTATTATAATTATTATTAATATTGATAAAACATCATTAACACGAACTAAAACAATCGTGATAGGCATAGGGATGGGTATATATATAGCATTACCAGTCCTAACAACAATAACAATACACTGGCATAATTAGATAGATAGATAGATAGACAGACAGACAGACAGACAGACAGACAGACAGACAGACAGACAGACAGACAGACAGACAGACAGATAGATAGATAGATAGATAGATAGATAGATAGATAGATAGATAGATAGATAGATAGATAGATAGATAGATAGATAGATAGATAGATAGATAGATAGATAGATAGATAGATAGATAGATAGATAGATAGATAGATAGATAGATGGATAGATAGATTAATAGTGTAATATGTGATGTCATAACCAGTGCTTGAGGAGGGTCTGCATTATAAATTTCAGATTTTATTTAGTTTAATGTGGTATTTTTTTATTTCTATAACATTCAACATTTAGTTTTTACGGTGAATTGCTTAGTTTTTTCAAATGTAATGTGACTTATTACATACCGAATTATAAAGTCACTTTAACCTTTGTTTTTTTCTGTCACTTTATGATTTTTTTCTTACATAGAGTAACAATGTAAAGCATATCAGTATAAATAAAACAGACCTGCTGGGTTTGTTGAAGGATCAGAACTCAAAATATAAAAGGAAGGCCTATTGGCTTTATCAGTGGATGTGTCATCATATCACCACATATAACACTTATCTATTGGACTGACAAAAAGCAAAAGAATATTTTTTCTTTTTTTTTTTAAATCTTTTTATTTGCAATAAGAAAAAAATACTGGGGTCATCACAAGCAAGGCATACAGTTGTTACATTATAATTGCTCGAAACACAGGTGTAACATGTCTCTTCCTACTACATTATCTCTCTGGACCACGTCCATTATGGTGGAGATCACAATGCAGTTAGCTCGTCAATGGGGATGATTCGAGGGGGTTCACAAATGTTACCACGATAGTCATTCCAGTTTGACCACACCGCCACCCACTTCTTCGGACAGCCCCGGGCCACATAGTCTTTTCTTGGACCATGCACCAATCTATATCCTTCTTCCAGGATCAGAGTGTTGGTGGTTTGACTGCTTCCCACAATCTCGCTATGTTTCTTTTTGTAATCGCAAGGCCTAACGTTACCCATAGTTTACCCTTTGATGACAGGTCTGTGGGTTCCCAGATATTGAGAAGGCACCGCTTAGCCTCCGGACGCAAATCCACACCGCACACCTCACGCATACATTCGAGTACCCGTGTCCAGTAGGTCTGTAGCACCTGGCACTCCCACAGTATGTGTAAGGAAGTACCCACCTCCCCACACCTCCTGCGACAGAGACCATCTTCGCTGCGTCCCATCAGGACCAGCCATGTACCAGAGATATAGACTTGGTGCAGGATTTTCAACTGGATCAATCTAAGTTTAAGAATATTTTTTCAAAAACCATAATATAATGTATTCCTTATGAATACACACATGACAATATATGTCAATTATTGTCACACAAATACTTTAAATACATGATTTGTATTTAAAAAACCCAAAAAGATGTGTTTGAGTCATTTTCAGTTCACAAAATAATATCATAAAACCAAACTCAAGAGTGTTTTGACTTCATTGTGTTTATAGTTCAGTTTGTTTACAAGTTATACCATCTTTCTTGAAAGACATCGCAGATATACCTTTGGTACTTGAAGAACTTTCTTTTGACCCCCTCCCCTTCCAGAATGCCTCTGAGCCAGGATGTAAAGGGTCTAGTGAACCAGGATGTTTCAGGAGGCTAGCCTTCAAACAAATATGGACCTCCTCTGAGGGATGGTGACTGGAGGTGCACAACACCTGGATGATTTAATAGGCTTAGTTGGCCATGAAAGAAAATGTATTTCAATTCATAGATATTTTATTCTAACACTTAGAGGGGACTTCCATGAGAAGTAGCACTGCTGTATTTCTGGGAAGAGTGTATATATTCACAAAGCTGAAATTCAAAATGTTCCCAATGAGACGTGAAGTCATGATATTATTTATAGAAGATATGAATAGACAATATTTTGGTTATATGGTGGGATAATGTACATTCTACAAACTGTTCCATAGAATTGATTAACACGTTCAATTCACATCTTCATTTCACTAGCTCTGTTGGCCATAATAACCTGTTCTTTTTAGATCCTCCCATCTTTCCTCCATGAAGAAAACTTACTACAGCCAGTTGCATCCAGCCTGTGGTGCTAAAGGATTTTTTTAGAGTTGCAATGCTGGTCCAATGCATCACCTCACAAAAGGCATAGGATATGTGGCAGTGTGTCATTGCACACACAACAAATACCGCCAGGGGAGTAAAAAGGTCCCCTTTCTAGTTCATTCTCCATATACAGTTCCTAATGTTTTACGGAGATGCTGCAGCACGTCCATCAGTCTTACCTTCAGGTCCATCACAAGAAGCCCACAGACTATTACTCCCTACTTCAGCCTGACAGTCAAACCCCGGGCAGTACAAGATAATTTACTCCTCATTGATTTTAACAGAGTCAAGAGGAACTGTTCCTCTCTTTCTGGATCTCAAGAGCAAGCCTAGACTCTAAAAGTGTGAAGACAACTAAAAGCCCTTTGGGATCTGCCTCATGTAATAGGACATTTCTTTTGCATTATGTTACAGCAACCTGCTGCTTCACTGAAAATAGGGTAACATTTGAAAAAGTAATGGACTTAGCAAACCTGCCAAATTATGAATTCACATGTTTGAGTGCCAGTGAAAATACCACCAGGTGACAACAATGGGGTGACTTTTAATCATACAGAATTTTCATTCATGCAAATATCCATAGAATATTTCTACATATCTGTTTCTATGCAACTGTACCCTGACACATCTCATAGGAGTACAGTCCTCAAGACATGAGCAGTTTTGTTTCAAAAGGTGGGGATCTCCCTGAGGTGTCTTGAAACAGTGGACACCTGAAACAAACATGTGTAAGTATGGTGGTAATGATGTCCACTCCTCAATTTAGTTCAAAGGTCAAGTTTATTCCAATGTAAACGTCTCCACCTTTCTCCCCTCACATCAGCACATTACTCAACAAACAAAATCCTGACCCTTCAATCCCAACTTTCCAAGGCAGGATACTTAGTAGGTTGAAATATCTAGAGCACATACTGTCCCTTCAGGAAATACAGAGCACATGAAACAGAGAAACGGTTACAAAAGAAAAGCAACAAGTTCAATACACAATAACGAAGACGCTGCATTCATGTGGCATTAATAAAAACAAACTTTAAAAGAATTCAAAATTAACGTGAGTAGTTATTTTTTACCTTCATAAATACAAATGTGATTCTAAATTGGACAGTCTTGAAGTTTAGCAGCGTCTCTATCTAATTTCCTAAATCTAAGTATTTATTGAACCTGAAAACTCCTAGATGATGTGCAGGTGGGGTTACAACCACAAGAAAAGTCCCAACAGCAACCGTAATATGTGCCACACCTTTTCGCTCATCATACTTGATCTTTCTTTTCTGCTGCTTTCTTCTCATATTTTCAACATGCATCTCTAATTCTGCCATTTTGTCAGCAGTGATCTTCTACACCCTTTCCATAATTCAATGTTCAAGGTGAACAAGTCATAGTGCTTCGTTTTCTTCTTTGAAAAAGTATGAAAAGAGTTGCCTCAATCATGGCATACAGCGTAAACCCATAGGCTGCCACTCTTCACTTCTTCCCACAGTGTCTTGGCGGTAAACAGTCATAATATTGATTCCAAAATATAGAATGGACATAATATCGAAGTAAAAATATAGAATGGACAAAATATCGAATGGAAACAATATATCGGTAAAAATATCGAATTGAAGGTAAGTAATATCGATTATCAAAATATCTAAGTATACAATATAGGGATTAAATATATTGAATTTTTAATAATATCGAACTTCTTAAAGTGTTTTGTATGTTTGTATATGTGTGAAAAGTGATAATAAATTTTTGTAATGAATGTTTAATTTATTTTAAGTAATGAATTTTATGTTATTTAATTTTTGCGTAATTTAATTCTGTAGCGGGTTGTGGGTTTATAGGGGAATAGGGTGGGAAGTAATTTAATGATATTAAATTAAATATTAATTATTACCAATTATTATTTATTTTTAATTAAATTTAGCTTTTTAGTTCTGTAACGGGTTGTGGGTTTATAGGGGAATAGGATGGAAAGTAATTTAATTATAATTAATTAAACATTTTTATTTATTTATTGGTATTCATTTTGAATTTATTGTTAATTTTTAATTGGTAATTATTTTTTATTAATTGGTAATTAATGTTTATTATTGATTAATTGGTAATTATGTTAATTTCCTTAATTTATTTTCTGTAGCGGGTTGTGGGTTTATAGGGAAATAGGGTGGAAAGTAATTAAATTGTAATTAATTAAATATTTTTATTTATTTATTGGTATTCATTTTGATAATTATGATAATTTTATTAATTTATTTTCTGTAGTGGGTTGTGGGTTTTTAGGTGAATAGGGTGGGAAGTAATGTAATTGTAATTAATACATATTAAAAATACTTTTTGTGTATTGATAATTAATTTACTGTTAATTATTAATTGGTATTAATTGGTATTATTAATTAGTTTTCATTGAAAATTAATTAGTTGTTAAATAATTATGAATAGGAAATACATTTTTAATAACTAATATTTATTTCTATTTCTAATTAATTATTATATGATATCAAATTGGTTATTAATTTCAATTAATGTTTTATTGGTATTGATATATATATATATTTTAATAATATATGAAATCATTACTTTCCCTACTGTTAAACTCACTGGAGTGGGAATATTAATTTTTACCCTCCCACTATCCAACGCTTTCCCTACTGTTGCACTCTCTGGAGTGGGAATAGTATTTTTTACCCCTACGCTATGCAACGCTTTCCCTACTGTTGCACTCTGGAGTGGGAATAGTAATTTCTACCACTACGCTATCCAACGCGTTCCCTACTGTTGCACTCTGGAGTGGGAATAGTAATTTTTACCACTACGCTATCCAACGCTTTCCCTACTGTTGCACTCTCTGGAGTGGGAATAGTATTTTTTACCCCTACGCTATCCAACGCTTTCCCTACTGTTGCACTCACTGGAGTGGGAATAGTATTTTTTACCCCTACGCTATCCAACGCTTTCCCTACTGTTGAACTCACTGGAGTGGTAATATTACATTTTACCCTTCAGCTATTCTATAGTAAAAATATTGTATTTTTTTAATTAAAATTACGTTAATATATATGTATTAAAAATAACATTTTATGTTTTTTTAACTTATAGTCATTATATCCTAATTTTAAGGTTATTTGAGTAATTTTGAGTATGTTTTAGTTAATTATATTTATTTTTCATTAATTTTAAATTACTTTTAAGACATTTAAAAACAATCGATATTTTGACTGACTATATTTTTTACAGACTATATTTTTGATTCGATATTTTTGTACTTACCTTTTTGTAGATAGGAATTCGATATTTTTGCATTCTATATTTTGACGACAATATTTTGGGAAGTCTATATTTTATCATTCTATATTATGTCAGTTTTCCGTCTTGGCATGTGTATGCTCTCTTTTAATATTTTGTTAATTCTCTCTACCACCCCATTAGTTTTTGCATTATATTATATCATATCATTGGCCCACAATAAATGATTTTTTCAAATGTTTTAATTTCAATGGAAGTCGCCTGAACACTGTTTTCATTCAAAATGTAGTGGTTGCTCTCCTATGAAACACCTCTAAAACCTTGATCACTGCACCAGGGGTGATCTCTCTTGTGGAGGCTACTTCAGGTGATCTAGAGTAAAAGTCTAGTAATGCTCTCAGATAAAAGTGCTCCAAACAAAAATGACCCACAATGTCCACAGCAATCTCATCCCAAGGACCAATAAGAATCTCTCTTCACACTATGGTCAAATCTGCAACTTCCTAACTGACACCACTCTACACATTCCCTCACTTTGCACTAACTTTGAATATCCATAGACAGACACCAATATCTGCTCATCATCCTTTCTTTAATTTTGCCGATCCCTAAGGAATGATGCAGCACAATGAAGATAGGCCTCCCTCTGCATTGCTGGAGTTAGGTCGTGATTGCGAAATGACTCCAAATCAGAATTTCTGACGCATCTGTTAATCCTTGCACATTGGTGCCCTGTATTGTAAATATGGTGCATCCATAGTGGCGCAAGAGTTTCTCAGGGTGGTGCAGGGAACGTGACGCATCTTTACAGATGCATCACTTTCTTGTAAATCTGCCCCTAAATGCCTAAAATGATTAGTACATAAACAAAGTGGAATCCACTCAAGGTGGTGGTGATCCCTAAAGTGATGGGGAAACACACAGTGTTGTTTAAATGCCCCTCACACACCAACAGGCCCCTTGGTGTCATGCTTCATCATCGGGGCCTTCGCACCCCTCTACGGGATGCGGCGTGCTACGACTCGCGGATACGCAGGAGCACTTTGAAGTGAACTATGTGTGGGGGTGTGTGTATAGGACCAAAATGTGAGTGAGGTGAGGTGAAAAAAGTGAAAGGTTAAAAAATACCTGGCACGTGGGAGGAAATCTACTAGTGGTTCTCGATACCCTAACTCGTATCTATCTAACCACGCCCTGCACTTCTTTTAATAATACCAGCCGGGGATTTAATTAAAAAAAAATTCCTCCCACGTGCCAGGTATTTTTTAACCTTTCACTTTTTTCACCTCACCTCACTCACATTTTGGTCCTATACACACACCCCCACACATAGTTCACTTCAAAGTGCTCCTGCGTATCCGCGAGTCGTAGCACGCCGCATCCCGTAGAGGGGTGTGAAGGCCCCGATGATGAAGCATGACACCAAGGGGCCTGTTGGTGTGTGAGGGGCATTTAAACAACACTGTGTGTTTCCCCATCACTTTAGGGATCACCACCACCTTGAGTGGATTCCACTTTGTTTATGTATACATTCAGGGAGACTGAATCCACTGACTCTCTCTCTCCCCCCTTCTGTTACAATTCGTAAAATGATTAGTAGCCCACACACAAGCTAATAATTGGTGCTCAATAATGGAATACTTATATGCCGCTTCATTTAATGTTTTGGAAGCATACGCTATCACCCACTCAGACCCACCAGCTCCTTGAGACAACACAGCACCAAACCCAAAAGCACTAGCATCTACTGATATCACACGTTTCTTTCCTTCCACAGAAGGCTTAAGGGCAGGAGCATTCACTAGTTGATGTTCGATACACTCAAACGCACTCTGCTGATAAGTGCCCCACACATATTCACAATTCTTGCACAAAAACTTCCTCAGTGGTTCCATCACAGTCGCAAAATCCTTTACAAACTGACCATAGTAGTCACACAGCCCAATGAAGGACATCAATTTCTCTTTGTCATCAAGTGCAGATGCATGTTTGATAGCATCCACGATACTCTTCAAAGGTACAACACCATTGTATGACATAGTTAATCCACATGGGACTTAAACAATTAAAAAATGTCAACACATAACACAAGACCTCTCTCGGACAGCCTCTTGCAAACCTCTTGCAACAGTTTAAATTACTCCTCTTCCGATTTGGCAAATACCAGAATATCGTCCTGAAAACATTTGACTTGACTCTCCATATCCCTTAACATATGTTGAAAAACAGAAGATGTCAATGCCAGTCCGAAAGGCAACCTTTTGAACTGGTACACCCCACAAGTCATGATAAAACTTGTTAAATGTCTTGACTTCTTGGCCAAACCTATTTGATGACAGACACTGTAGCATCACGGAACATAGACAGCAGATCATTTATCTTAGGCAGGGGGATGCCGATCCACAATGATATTCTCACCCTCAAGTCCATGCATAATTGGAGTTTGCTATTACTTTTTTTTTGCCAAACCTACAGGAGAAGTCCATTCTGAAGTTTCTATCTCTTTGATGAAATCATCTCTCAGCATTTGATCCAGCAGATCTCTCAATTCTTTTCTTATGCTAAGAGGTACCATTCTCACTTTTTGTTTAATGGGCTCAGCACCATTCTTCAATTTTATTTTGTGTTCGTACCCTTGGAACTTTCCCAATTTCTCACTAAATACTTCCAGAACTTTGGTCAGCATATCTTGTACTACCAGTACATTCACCACAGCATTGGGATGCAGCTTAATGCCTAGTCTTCTTTGAGCCCTCAATCCAAGCACATTTGCTCTTTCTTTGTCACATACATTTTCAAATGGGCATTTCTTCCTATGAACGTTGTCATGGCTTCAAAATAACCTGTAAAATCAATATGGTTTTCAAACTTGTTTTCAAAATATGCATAGGATATTATAGTGAATGGGGAACCAGAGTTTGCAGTAATCGACAACTCTCTCCCCAACCCTTGCAACTTGCACATAGGTGAATTAAAAGGGTATTCATCGTCTTACTTGCTTTCTCCAAGCACCATTAGTACTATGTTTCTCTCTCCAACATAACCATCGTCCAATTCCAAATCTCTCAAAGATGTGCCATAAAATACCTGCCCAGCATGATTACTTTGTTGACTTGTAGCATTCCTGCACATCTTTGAAAACAGACCTTTTCTATTGCACTAGTTGCACATTTTGCTAAGTGTCTGACAATTCCAGGAAGACGTAAAATGGTTAGGCTCACCACATCTAAAACAGTACGTCTTGCTGTCCTTACGCCCCCCCTTTATGACTCTCATGATTCTTCACAAACTTTCCTGTAACTGCACAAACTCAATTTATCCTACTTGCCCAGTTAAGATGAATTTACCTCCTTTACCCAGTTCATGGACTGTTCTATGGCTTTGGATGAAGCCACCACTTCATCCATGGTGGGATCGCCCATGATCCTGTAACTTTCTTGGAAACGTTTATTGTTAGTGTTAACCAGGAGCTGAATACATAGCATTTCATTAGTTGTGTTGCCAAAATAAAGTGTTGAATATAGACATCTCAGTTCTGTTAAAAATTTGTCAAATGAATCTCCTTCTTTCTGTCTCCTTGTATATAAGTGATACCTCTCAAGTATGGTTCTGATGGTGGGCTGAAAATGAGCGTCTATCTTCCACAGAGCTTCATCAAATTCATTCAGGGCCTCAATCTAATTTTCAGTCTCAATTTTGGGAAAAACCTGATGACTTCCTGTCCTTCCGAACCTTGAGAATGAAAAAGGATACTTTTTTCCTCATAGCTGGCATTCAAGTTCCATCAATTGCCATTAAATATGTTAAACACTCCTCCTCCTATCTTTTCTAGGGTATAGGTGGTTCACCTTTTGTTTGTAAAAATTTTAAAGGAGGGTGTAACTGCATGTTCACGCTTTACTAGTCTCCTATCACCGGAAAATAGATGGATACAAAAAAGCTTCTGCATTAGCTAATAAATCTTTATGTCCCTAAAACTCCTTTGAAAGGACTGTGAAAATCTTTAATTTCTGAGGTAAAGTTTATTTGTTCATATACATTATAAAATGGCTGCCACCGGCGCTGGAACCTATGTACTAAAAGATTTTCTATGCAGAATTAAAATGGCCGCCAAAACTGAAACGAGGCTTGGAACGCCAGGTGTCTTGCTCCTTACATGAAGAGGAGTTTTCACGGCCCCTCCAATGAGGCAGGAAGCCTTTGAGACACTCCTTCTAAGGCAGTCCTACCCACCAGTCACAGCAGAACAACACCTCACGCCAAGCGCTCACTGCACAGGACCTCCGACTGCAGGCAACAACGATTAATGTGCACAGCTTTAGAGAGACGGCGCACAAGGTCCAGCACAGCTAACTTCACCACAGCACCACACACCGTGCTGTGTTCTCCCAGCGCGTGTCAAACTTCCTGTCCCTCATCTCCACGGAAAAGTGTTGTAATCAAGAAGCGGAACGCGATAGACGCAAAGTGAGGAAAGCAGGAGAATCCTTATTTCACGTCTGTATGCCAAGCCTCGTACGTACATAATAATCCCCAATGTAGGTTCCTAACTGTAATCACCCCAAACGCCCAGCCACAAACATTCTGGACACGAGTCCCTGGACCAGGGAGCTCCAAACTTTTCAGTAATGAGAGCTACTTTTGTTCAATGAAAATCATCTTGTATTAGAGTTGTAACTGGGACAACATAAGACAAGATTACGTTAGTAGCCACTGTAGTAGCTACTGTATGTAGGATTACCTTCAGTGATCACATCAGTGCATCAGGAGGGCTGCAAGCAGTAATGTAAAAAGGATTTGTCAATTTGAAATGCCTTTACATGGGTAATACATAACAATCACAGCTGCAGTGCCCCGTGCATCAAGGTAACAATGTCAGTATTCAGTCTCCCATCACCTCATAATTTATCACTTAAATATCAGATTTAAATTTATTTTGAAAATTCAACCATTTTTCTTCAAACATCAGCTTATAAATTCTGAAAATACACACATGTTCGTTCTAAATACACAGTTTAAATTGTATTATTCATGGATTAATCCAACCAAGCATAAGATTCTAACTTGGAAAGCTAGGTTGTACACAGGAGAGATACTTACAGGTAGCCGGAGAGTTACCCAATGGAGAAGCCTGCCCTAGACCAATGGGTACACAGGAGGGTAAAGGTGGAAGGAAGAAAGGGAAGGAGGAAGGAAAGGGAGAGAGGATGAGGCAAAATCCAATCAAGTATAAGCATTAAAACATTACATGAGGGCAGAATGTTCTATTTGTGGAAACAAATGCATTGGAGACCAAGGAGGTTAAAATCCACCAAGGTATGGAAGCCTCTGTTTCACAGCTCTTTCTGTGCAGAATGCAGGGCCACATCTCTTAACTATTGATCATTCGCAGCAAGAACACCCTGCCTCTGTATTTTGCTTTCTCATGGCCAGTTCGTATGGTACGTACAGGCAGGGGACGTTAGGGCATTGGAATGTTGAGGGCAGCCGGCCTATACCAGTTCATATCATCTGCTGCTGTTCTTCTAATGTTCCAATAAGGGATTATGCACTTTTTCCTGTTAAAGTTGTTGCGGTACGGCCTATTGTTCAGCTCTGTTTTTTCATATAACACGGGCATGAAGCCGACATTCATCCATGCTTCTCTTTTTTTCACAGCCCTTGGTAGGGAACCACATGATTGTCTTCTGATAACTTCCCACATGACAAAACCTCCTGATTGTCCTCGCTGATAAACCATTACTACATTGGGATCTTACATCTTATCTTGATGTTTCGGGCACAAGATATGAGGAGGGAATTCAGATAGATGGCTAATCTGTTTGTACTGTCCACACAAATGACTGAAAGTCAATGTTTACTTCATGTCTACTCTGGTGAAGTAGCCAAACTAATAGCCCCTACTCACGTCTGTATTTTGGCCACATAGACAAATGTTGTCCTTTATCACTGATTCTAGATACCATTGAGGTGCCCATGATTTCAGATAATTTAAATCGCACTAACTCTGCCCTAACTCAGGAATTTAACATCTGCTAAATTCCTGACTAAGGCACACCTAGCATGGGAGGTGGATTGTGGACCTATCATCAAGCTTATCGCTGTTTTCCATGGAACATCGCTGGAAAACCAGCAATGTTCCATGGAAAACCCCGCTATCGATGGAATATTTATCGCCACAGCGCTAAGCGTTGATAATACAGCGCTGGTTTAATAATATGTTCCAGCAATAGCCAGCGATAATTAAGAGCGCGCTAAGCTAGCTCAGCGATAATTATCGCTGGGGCTTGATAATATGCCCCCTGGACCTTGAAAGGGTATTTTAAGTAAGTACCTCAAGATAATGACACGCCTGTAGAGTTTCTCCTGTAGACCCCTCATACAGCCATTTGTATCACAATTTCAGACCAGAGTCCCCCATGTCCATAGTTTTCATTGTTCCCTCATTCACGCTCAGATTGTAGGTAGTTGAATGAGCTGCGAGGATGTCTCTCTGTCTTTGGAGACCCCCAGGCCTGAGAGACGTCATGATGACGTCATCAGCATACATGATTCACAGGGGTTTGAAGCCAAGGCTTTGCATCCAGCGTGTTGATCAGTTCAGGAAAATCAGCCAGATAATGCAACATACCGGAGGAGGTAGGATTCAGTGCTCTTTTGAGCGAAAAAAAATTGCAATAATGGAGGTATATTCCCATCCAGCCAGTCATCAGAGAAGAAGCGAATGAGAGGTCTCAATGACAAATTTGGAATGACCCACTGTGATAATATTTGCAAGGCTTTCCCCTGTCCCCTGCGCTTTTCTTGCTGGCATCTCGAGCCACTAATCAGAGACATCATAGCCAATAGTGATGAGACGAGAGTCAATATAAATGGGGTTACTGCCAAAAAATCAGCGTATGCGGACGACATACTCATTATCACAGAGGACACCTTAGCATCCATTCCAGCCCTCATGGAATCCATCGGTAAATACTCTTCCCACTAAGGATGCAAACTCAAAAGAGACAAATCGGACTGCACGCCTCTCAACATCCATACCACCAGAGAGGTGGTTGACAACTCAGGTCTCACATGGCAGCCAGGGTTCATCAAATACCTAGGAATCCAATTCGGGAAAAATCTCAAATCCACACTTGAACAAAATGAGAAGATGACTTTAGAAAAAATAAAAAAGCTCCTGGAGGCAAGATCCCCGAAGTTTATATCCTGTTGGGGGAGAATAGACACAATTAAGATGATGATCACTCCGGTGATCAACTACCTAACGGGATTGATCCCACTTACACTAACAGACAATTTCCACCACTAGACCGACAAGGTGCTAAACAAGTTCCTCTGGCAAGATAAAAAACCTAGAATAAGCCTAAAAAAACTGAGATTAAGTAAGAACCTAGGAGGCCTAAACCTGGCAGGATACAGAACGTTCCCGACCTCATCTATCGCAAGACAGGGAATGTACTGGGTCACAACTAATCCAAACTACAGGCCAGTGTGGCTCAAGATAGAGAAAGCCATACTTAACAACCGTGAGCCACTATCACTACTCACCTTAAACAAACAATCACAAAACACCAGACATGCCCTCCTCAGAGTGGATAGATTACTAAAACACAGAATCAAAAACTCCAAATGGGAATCACTGTGGGGAAACTCAAAGATAAAATACAGTGGAAAACCTCTAACCATAGACACATGGACAAAAACAGGACTCTCGATCCCTGCTCAGCTGGAATAAGGGGGCTCACACCTTACATTCAGCATTCTACAAACCCGACATAAATTACCTGACATAGAACTCTACAACTTCCTCAAAATCCGAACTGCCGTAACCAAATCAAACTTAGCCAGACACACACCATCAATCTTCCAATACTTGGAAAACCTGAACATAGTTGGCCACCAGATCTCCCACATCTACAAACTTCTCCATTCCAACACATCAAAGCTGAACAGCAAAACAACCCATTTCTGGGAGGCAGACCTAGACTCTGCCCTGACAGAACAACAAAGACACGCCCCCTCTAAGAATATCGTATCCCTGATCCTAGCTCAGACAAAATTCTGGCTGTTACACAAACTCTACTGGACCCCGGCCCGCTTAGCGTCCATGGGCCTGAGAGAACACGATTGTTGCTGGAACAAAGTCTTTTCCTTCATAAACAATACCTTAGGATGCACTCTCAAAGAAGAGTTCTCTTCTCTCACTACCGCAATCATAACTTCTGGCCTAGACTTGCAACACGACAGAGACCTGCTAGACCTCTTATTAACAGCAGCAACTAAAATAATGCTCACCAACTTGAAGGACACCTCCAAGGTCACCTTCAAGGGGTGGCTAAATTGGGTGACGTTCTTGAGTGGGGCCGACATCATATCCCTTCGCAACACACCATGGAGAAACCCTAACAGGGGGTTGTGGACCTCCCTGGACAGATGCCTAAACCTGTATGATCCACCATGAAGGGCAAGCCATAACCAATGACATAAAAAAGCACAGCCCTGTTAGTCAGAGCAGGACACCCCCACTACCCTTTTACCCACTTATCCTCTTTCTCTTTTTCTCTCTCATCCCACCCCTACTTTCCACAGAGTAGTTCAGGGGACATGTGCCGGCCGAAGCCCATGACCAGAGGCTGCCAGCCAGTCGCACCAGGAACTCCTCAACACATAAAACCTCAGGGTACATGTTCTATGTTGTATGTTAACTGTTTTACAAAGGCGCTAACAGGGAACTTTAGCCTCTCTAACCCAGGCTATCAACACCAATACCTAAATTGTTCACCTCCCTATATGGACAACACAGTATATATTTGTTTAATGTTTTACATGTCTGTAAAAATCCAATAAGAAATATTTTAAAATCTTTTTTTTTTAAAAGGGACGGTCAACTTTGTCAAAGGCATGGCTAAAATCGACGAAAGCGACATAAAGTTTAGATTGTCTCACCTTTACACAGTATCCATCAATAAATCCTAGGGCAAAAGTACCATCCATTGTGGATCAGCCCTGCCTCACCTGCACTGCTCCACCGGAGGAGACACCTCGAGTTCACCCTTTCAAAGCGTCTTTGCAGGTGACATTTGGCAAAGAGTCTTCTAATGGCACCCAAATCCCCTAACCCGGTCTGCACTCGCGTTGTAACCGCCATTTGCTGTGTTGTTGTTGTTTTGCCCTGAGCCCGCCCCCTCCACCACGCACCCGCCTCCCAGCTGCTCCTCCCTCCCACTAAGAGGCAAGGCTTCCCCTGACCACCGAAGCGCTGTGACCGCCCTGACTTCGTTAGGAACGGTCGCTCCCTTCTGCCGTCGCTGACTCCTGCCTAAAGCTGCCTGGTATCGTCTGCATTGCGCTGCTGACCTAATTTAGCGCCTGAACGTGCTTGTAGCATTGTAATATTGCTATTGCTTGCATAGCGCTGCTGTCCTCATTAAGCGCTTGAACGTGCCTGTAGCATTGTTGTATGGTTTGCATTAGCACCTTCTCATTATTGACGTGCCTGTTTGTGAACTCGACTGTGCCTGCATTTGTTCATTCATTGTAATTGATTGTGTTAATAACCTCATCACTTTCCCGCAACACGGTCTGCACTCGCGTTGTAGCCGCCATTTGCTGTGTTGTTGTTGTTTTGCCCTGAGCCCGCCCCCTCCACCACGCACCCGCCTCCCAGCTGCTCCTCCCTCCCACTAAGAGGCAAGGCTTACCCTGACCACCGAAGCGCTGTGACCGCCCTGACTTCGTTAGGAACGGTCGCTCCCTTCTGCCCTCGCTGACTCCTGCCTAAAGCTGCCTGGTATCATCTGCATTGCGCTGCTGACCTAATTTAGCGCCTGAACGTGCTTGTAGCATTGTAATATTGCTATTGCTTGCATAGCGCTGCTGTCCTCATTAAGCGCTTGAACGTGCCTGTAGCATTGTTGTATGGTTTGCATTAGCACCTTCTCAATATTGACGTGCCTGTTTGTGAACTCGACTGTGCCTGCATTTGTTCATTCATTGTAATTGATTGTGTTAATAACCTCATCACTTTCCCCCAACCCGGTCTGCACTCGCGTTGTAGCCGCCATTTGCTGTGTTGTTGTTGTTTTGCCCTGAGCCCGCCCCCTCCACCACGCACCCGCCTCCCAGCTGCTCCTCCCTCCCACTAAGAGGCAAGGCTTCCCCTGACCACCGAAGCGCTGTGACCGCCCTGACTTTGTTAGGAACGGTCGCTCCCTTCTGCCCTCGCTGACTCCTGCCTAAAGCTGCATGGTATCGTCTGCATTGCGCTGCTGACCTAATTTAGCGCCTGAACGTGCTTGTAGCATTGTAATATTGCTATTGCTTGCATAGCGCTGCTGTCCTCATTAAGCGCTTGAACGTGCCTGTAGCATTGTTGTATGGTTTGCATTAGCACCTTCTCATTATTGACGTGCCTGTTTGTGAACTCGACTGTGCCTGCATTTGTTCATTCATTGTAATTGATTGTGTTAATAACCTCATCACTTTCCCCCAACCCGGTCTGCACTCGCGTTGTAGCCGCCATTTGCTGTGTTGTTGTTGTTTTGCCCTGAGCCCGCCCCCTCCACCACGCACCCGCCTCCCAGCTGCTCCTCCCTCGCCCCTCCCCCCTCCCCACCCACTTATGACAGATGCTTTAGCGTGCAGCGTTCACGCGCAGCGATCGCGCCCCAGTCGCGCCAAAGGTGCGCAAAAGGTAAGCCCGTCTACGCCCGTCCGCGCCTGGACCGCGCCCAGCGCCAAACCCCCTGGCCTCCGTACCTCCCGCCCCTCCCGATTCACATACGATGCCACCACCCTCTTAGCCCTAAACCCCGGCCGACTCCCCAACTGCGCCCAAGCCGCTCCTGGACACACCCATGGACCCTTCTCTTGCAACTCCTGCAAGTTCGACACCACCAAGAACAACTCCTCATCCACGAACACACAACAGATATCTGACACCAACCACCTACAATGCATCCTGCTCAACACCCGCTCGATCCACAGACACGCCATCGACCTTTGGAATCTACTAGACACCATCTCTCCGGACGTCGCCTTCCTAACAGAAACATGGATGAACGCCTCCTCTGCCCCAGACATCACCATTGCCATCCCGGACGGTTACAAGATCATCCGTAAGGACCGCACCAAACAAACAGGAGGAGGCATCGCTATCGTCCATAAGAATTCCATCCGCATCTCAACCAGCTCAGACGCCAACCTTACCAGCGCCGAACACCTTCACTTCCAGATCCACACCGACCCCAAGACCACACTCAGAGGCACCCTCCTCTACCGACCTCCAGGACCCCGTGCACAATTCAGTGACGACATCACTGACTTTATCACCCCACACGCCCTCCCATCCAAGGAATTCATTCTATTGGGACACCTCAATTTTCACCTGGAAAAGAGCAATGACAGCAACGCCACCACCCTTCTGGACAATCTCGCCAACCTCGGACTCAAACAACTTGTCAATACCCCCACCCACAATGCAGGTCACACACTTGACCCTATCTTCACCTCCAGCAAACATGTCTCCTTCAGTCACACCACAGCTCTCCATTGGACGGACCACAGCTGCGTTCACTTTATCTACAAAAAGACCACAACCCACAACCATCCTCAACCTACTCTGCGAAGAAACTGGAACAAAATCACCATCGACCAGATCTCCTCATCGCTTCTTCAAAACTCCCCTGCCCACTCCTCAAACCCCAACCAAGCAGCCATTAACCTCACCCAATGGCTAACCAACAGCGCCGACAACCTTGCACCGTTGAAAAAACGTCAAATCAGACTAGGCAGCAAAAACGCCTCCTGGTTCAACGATGATCTTAAGAAATCCAAGAAACTCTGTCGCTCCCTCGAGAAGGCATGGAAAAAAGACCCAAACACCAGCACCAGGGACGCCTTCAAAAACGCCACCCGCATACACCACCAACTAATCCGATCTGCCAAGAAAGCCGCATTCAAAGACCGACTAGATAACAACGCACACAACAGCAAGGAATTATTCAACATCGTCAAAGAATTTACCAACCCCTCACCCAACTCCAACGACATCACCCCCTCTCAAGCCCTCTGCGACTCCCTAGCCTCATTCTTCCACAACAAAATCGCAGACATCCACAACAGCTTCGACAACCAACCCGGAGACCAACCCATCCAACCTTCGGCAGTACCTTCACCCCCCTTGAACATCCTTAATGACTGGAACCCAATCTCCACTGAGGACACCATCCGCCTGATGAACTCCATCCACTCAGGATCCCCCACAGACCCATGCCCTCACCACATCTTCAACAAAGCAGACTCCATCATAGCACCACACCTCCGAGACGTCATCAACTGCTCCCTCAACTCTGCCACCTTCCCAGAAAGCTGGAAACACGCAGAACTCAGCGCCCTTCTGAACAAACCCACAGCTGACCCCACCAAACTAAAAAACTACCGCCCCATCTCGCTACTTCCATTCCCGGCCAAAGTCATCGAGAAAGCTGTCAACAATCAGCTCGCCGCCTTCCTCGAAACCAACAAATCCCTCGACTCCTCACAGTCCGGCTTCCGAGCCAAACACAGCACTGAAACCGCCCTCATCGCAGCAACAGACGACATTCGAACTCTACTGGACAATGGAGACACAGTCGCCCTCATCCTCCTCGACCTCTCCGCAGCCTTCGACACAGTTTGTCATAGCACCCTACTACAACGCCTCAGAAACATTGGAGTCCAAGGAAAAGCATTGGACTGGATCACCTCGTTCCTCACCGGAAGAACTGAAAGAGTCCGCCTCCCACCATTCAAATCAGAGACCTCTGGAGTCAGTCGCGGCGTACCACAAGGATCCTCACTAAGCCCCACCCTCTTCAACGTATACATGAGCCCCCTCACGGCCATCGCATGCCAACACAACCTCAACATCATCTCCTACGCTGATGACACTCAACTGATCCTCTCACTCACCAATGACCCGAACACCGCCAAAACCAACCTACATGAAGGAATGAAAAAAGTAGCCGAGTGGATGAAGCACAGCCGTCTGAAACTGAACTCAGACAAAACAGAAGTCCTTATCTTAGGTACCTCCCCCTCCACCTGGGATGACTCTTGGTGGCCTGAAGCCCTTGGAAAAGCACCCATCCCGACGGACCACGCACAAAACCTGGGCGTCATCCTGGACTCCTCACTCTCAATGAACAGACAAGTCAACGCCGTTTCATCATCTTGCTTCAACATTCTTCGCATGCTCAAAAAAACATTTCGCTGGATCCCCACCAAAACTAGAAAAACGGTCACCCACGCACTGGTCACGAGCCGCCTGGACTACGGAAACACCCTATATGCCGGTACCACGCAAAACTCCAGAAAAAACTACAACGCATCCAGAACGCTTCAGCCAGACTCATACTAGACATCCCGCGTAAAGACCACATCTCTGGTCACCTGAAAAACCTCCACTGGCTCCCCGTCAATAAGAGGATTACATTCCGCCTCCTAACCCACGCACACAAAGCACTTTACGAACTTGGACCCGAATGCCTCAACTCACGACTTTCCTTCTACACCCCTTCCCGCCAGCTACGATCCTCCAACCAAGCCCTTGCTACTGTACCACGCATCAACAAAACCACCATGGGAGGTAGATCCTTCTCCTACCTGGCAGCTAAAACCTGGAACTCACTCCCCACTCACCTTCGCCTCACTCAGAACCACCTAGCATTCAGAAAGCAACTTAAAACTTGGATATTCAACAAGTAATTCCCCACCCTTCTTCAAGCGCCTTGAGACCCTCTGGGTATGTAGCGCGCTATATAAATTATTTGACTTGACTTGACATAAATCTGCAGTGACTTTATCCGGGGCAGCAGTGTTTTAAACACCTTGATCACATTAGCGATTTCTTTTTCTGACCAACATGGATGCCATTTCGGAGTCACAGCTGCGACCCCTGGCACTGCCTATGCGACCCCTGGACACTACCTATGCGACCCCTGGCACTGCCTATGCGACCCCTGGCACTACCTATGCGACCCCTGGCACTACCTATGTGACCCCTGGCCTCAAAGGTGGAAAAATCAGTGCCGAGGCACTTGCAGCTCATATTTATGGATGCTGGTTGGGGATCCACCTTTCATATTTCCTGTCAATTTGGTATGGCACTAACTAGTAACAGGACTTTATCATTAACTATTAGTATAATAAAGAACGGATTACAATTACCTGGACTATGGCCCTCCCTGACAGCTGAGGTTAGTAAAATATGCTTTTAAAGATATGTTGTGTGTATACTTGCCAGTGAGAGTATGCTAATGGGAAAGTGAGAGGGTGTATGTGTGAATGTGCATGCATGCGTGGGTGAGTGAAAGCGAAGGATGATTGGCATGTGATGTCACTTCTGCTGCCTCTGGCATTGGGGTGAGTTCATGGTCATGCTGCCAGGGATTCCCAAGCTATGGACGGGGGTGACTTCAGGCCCAACATAGGATATTGTTTGCCAGTGTCTGCACACAATTGCTCTGCCAGTGGTTTTCATCCAATCATACCGTCCTTCTCCTCACTCAAATATTTTGCATTGATAAACCACAGTTTACTGGTGTTGCTCCAACAAAGGCCCTCTGCACAGACCACCATGATTTCACATCTTGAGACTAGGTTTTTGCTTTTTGACAGTTTCGATTGTACTGTCTCCTCCCATGAATAGGAGCAGGCGTGAGAAGAAGGTTGTATAGGTAAAGTCAGCACTTTCCAAATTTCAAGAACTAAGGGTCATATTTACGAGCTGCTATCGCCACAGGAACCTCACTTTTCATGGCTTTGTGGAGGCGATGAGCCCTTCACCTTATTTACTTAATGTGGCTCACTACTGCATTGTAAATAAGACACCCTTTCACATTATACCTAGCCTAAAAAAGGGTGGGCAAAGGGTAATGCGGTGGGCGTTCCACCACAAAACCCATTGATTTTGACGCGGCTCCATATTTACAAGGGTGGCGTAAATAGAAGGCTGTACCACAATTAAGACCAAAAAAAGTCTGGTCGGAACATGACGCAATGAGGAGAAATGTTTAATTTCTCCTAGTGTTTGCTGTTTCACATTGCACATATAGAAACAGAAAAACGCCTTGCATGATTATTTATGTGCAGAAAGGTGTCCCTGCCAGGTGTGGAGTAAGAAATCTTTGGAGTGCCAGATGAATTAACATCTCACAATGTGTGCACCCCCTTTCCACTACCTACAGGGCCATTTGACATTTTCATTCTGACAGTATCCTGAGTCCATTTGAGGGCACCGGAGTGTCACCATCACAAACAGATGTTCAGACTGAGCCCTTTAATAATGATGTGAGATGTCTTACCTCATCACTGAGATCTGATCTAGAGTCTCACACCCTGTGGAAAGGAAGCGAGGTGCCCCAGAGCAGTGCACCTGTGTAGTGTGTCCACCTTGCAGCTCACAGCAGGAGTTCTACCTGCAGCTTGTTCCTCCACCCCTTATATCCCTCCATGTGCACATCCACCATCATTACCACACACAAGAGAGTGTCTCCAAGGGACCAATTTAGAGGTTGGTGATTCTGTGCATTTTTTGGTTTAAGTTTTACATAGAGCGACCCAAGGGTTTTGTAGCGCTTTGTATGAAATAACATTCATTACACAAGGTGAAGATTATATATTATTTTTTCTATGCATTGGGAGGTTCTGGGGGACATTAACTAAGGTTTCGCATCGGGTTGCATAACTTTTACAGCGCAGCTTCGATGCAAAGTTCTTTTTGGCATTTACAAAATCATGCAAAGCCACCTTGTGTATCTTAGCATGAATTAGTAAATACAAAGTGAAGCAAGAGCTGCCTTGTGTTCGCTTCCATTGGAGAGGCACTACATGGGTGGAGAATGGGTGTTCTCATGCAATCGCCATTGGATTCACGCACATTCCCAGATTGTATGCGTCTTATTTGCGCCCTTCTTGCATAATATCCTGCCCAAAATGCAGGCACCCTTGCAATATAGTGGTATGCTTTGGTTTTAGGCAGCCACACAAGTTCGCCAGCGCATGGAGTGAGCTGAGGAGTGTCATCTCTTAGCTCTCTCACATTCACTCAGGGCAGCAAATTGTCTTGCTGCACTGCATGGAATGAATTGCAAATAAATATGCCCCTTCATGGAGTGCCCAGAATCACAGGATGTTGAGCCGGCGCTGAGACTCAGCCTGGTTCTCCAGTTCCAAAGTCAGCAGCTCTGGCTGTAGCACCACTAGAAATCACCACAAGAATTCACAAACAGCTCTGCAAGTTTCAGCAGTTCCTGCAAAGCACCGCACAAGGACGGTCATTAAATTATTGTGACACACCACCATGGAACCAATCCTGCAATGTTCTCAGGTTATGACAATGTGATTGGAACGTAATAGCCTTTTTCAATTGGTAGACAAGGGTCAAGGCAGATCGAAGCATGCATATTTTGCACAATGTTTTCTGCATGTGTGAATATGAATGAGAAAATATAGTGTTGAAATTACTACGATTTAGTGCCATGCGAGCATCAGAAAAGTGATACAAATCGGCGCAAAATCTTTTCTTACCAATTTACTTTCCAAAGTAAAACTTATTTAGCGGCGTTGCTAACAGCGACAAGATGGCGGTCGCACCTTGAGTGCACTCTGGACCCCTCTGCCATCCGCTCACTGCTTTCGCCAATCCCTGGATCTGGAACCACATCTAGGTACCCCCAGGGGCTCCTGCTTGCCCCATAGAGGAAGCATTACCCTCTGATGCTGAGCCAATGAGCCCTGTCATGGCCAAAAATGGACGGCCGATCCCCACAGCCAAGATGGTGGACCCGTGCTGCTGATGGGGTCCTGAAAAGTGGTTCCCGGGCTGTGACCACCTTTTCCCCCTCGCTGGAGAGCATTGGGGGAGGTGCACCTCCCCCCCCCCGGTGGGAACCCTGTAGGCAGTACTGCCGTGTTCCCATTGCCTGCACCTCAGACCGGAGACTGACATGCATGACATAGATGTTGCAACGATTGTGATAATTCGATTGTGATAATTCCCATCCCTCCACTGAGTGCTTGGTATACCGCCCAATTTCACTCATTAATACAGAGGTTAAGTTATATGCCTCAATGCTAGCGAGGTGAATCAAAGGGGTAATTACGACCCTTGTGTACCCTGACCAATGTGGGTTTATGGCCCACAGGAGAACGAGACACTGTCTGCGATGCGTACAAGTCGTGCTGGTCCATAGAGACCTGCTCCCACCGTACCTGGCTCTCCTATTAATAGACATTGAGAAGAGCTTGATTTTTGTGACTTGGGATACCTAGAAGCTGTGCTGGGCCGGCCGGTCCTCGGCCCTTACTTCAGAGGTTTGTTCAGAATGCTATAGTCCAACCCTCTGCCCGGGTCATGACCAATGGTATCCATTCAGAGGAGTTTAACATCAGATCTGGCACACGGCAGGGGTGCCCTCTCTCTCCCCTATTATTTGCCTGACTCATTAGATCAGACGACGAACTCCAGGGATGGAGGTAGAGCTAATCTCTCAAAGACCACACAGCTTATATGCGGATGATGTGCTTTTATACGTGGCGAATCCGGCGCGCTCGGTACCCCATTGCTTGCCCATCCCCCAGCGCTTTGAAGAAGCCTCAGGTCTGGAACTTAACTGCGCCAAGTCCATAGTGGTCCCGCTTCACTCGACCTGAGAGTGCTTTGGCTGGCAGACTTCCATACCCATCCGTCGTCTAAGTTTCCGATACCTGGGGATATGGGTAGTGTTACACCCGGAACTTCACACCGCTGCTTAAGAGGGCCAAAGGTGAGCTGCGGAACTCGCAGACTCTCCCTCTAAATCCAAAGGTGGCCGCGACTTGTTACGGATTGTTGAGAGTCCTCAAGAAAGTACTAGACCTTCTTCCATTTGAAGCCAGACGTGTGCTGGTCCAGTCGTTGATTCTTTCGCGGCTGGACTATGCAAATGCTGTCTATATGGGGGCCCAAGCAGGTCCCATAAAAACTCTGCAATCTGTGCAGAATTGTGCAGCTCGTCTGCTCATGAAAGTCCCTAAACGATGTTTGGCTAAGGCCTCACTTCGGTCGCTTCATTGGCTACCAATTCAGGAAAGGATTATGTTTAAAACCTTGTGTTTGGCGCATAAGTCCATCCATAATGTTGGCCCTACGCATAAATCCATCCATAATGTTGGCCCTACCATTCTCGATCCCCTGTTTCGCCGCCATCAATCGGTGAGATCTCTTAGATCTAACCAGCAAAATTTGCTGGTAGTACCCAGGTTGAAGCTGGCTCGGAATGGCGGCCGCCAGCTTTCCTTCCAAGCAGCCAAAGGATAGAACAAACTCCCAGATAACATCAGGCACGAAACCATCCACCTGGCCTTCAGGAAGCTACTAAAGACATTCTTGTTTCAATAATGTCTTCCTTACGTCCTCTGGTCTTACAGCGCTCGGATGCTCGAGGGTAGCCATGCGCTCTACAAGAAAGTATTCATTCATTCATTCATTCAATGGGAAGGATACCACTGTACAAAATGACGATCCTTCCCAGTTTTCTTTACATCCTACAAAATACCCCGCTGCACCTACCTAGACACTGGTTACAGGCTTATGAAGGCATGTCAACTGCATTCTTGTGGGGCAACTTGCTGCCCCCATGGCATTACCCTCTGTCAACTGGCCCCCTACGATGGTTGTATGGGAATGGTAAACCTATGTCTGTATTAAATAGCCACACACTTACTGGTGATCAATCAATGGATGTCAGGAGGGTGGGCAGATCCAGCCGACCAGCTGTAACTTGATAGGCTGCGGCTCCCACATAGTCAAGCAATGTTATATGGTTCGCCAATCCCTCAGAGGATCCCGGCCATTACCAGATCTGTCCTCTGGGCCTGGAGATCCATGCTTCACTACACCTGATGGGACCACAAGCCGACACTGCAAAAACTCAATGGCAGGGCTCGTGGTTGGGGGAGGTGTCTGACTAGGAGGCTTCCAAAAATGGGATTTGATTGGTATTTGCCAAATTGGGGACATCTGGAAGGAAGGGCCCTTCCAAACTTTTCAGGACCTCCAGCACTCATACACACTTTACACCACACAATTTCATAAATACCTGTAGCTCTGACATTCGCTTGCGACGCATACACCCAAGAACACCATGCTCCCCGAGTTCAGCCCTCTGGGGCGAAGATACTTATGGGGGGAATGAGGCCAAGGAGAGACCTCCTGGATATACAAATCCCTTGTTATAAATTCCCCCACCATGCTAGACCACTTACAAACCAAAGGGGAAGGTTGGTCGGGCCAGCTGGAGGATGGTGACTGGACTGAAGAGACTGTTATGGCCCATCACGTGATCACCATCTCAGCTTGGCTAGCTAATCTAGCTTTACTCCTTCCACTTTCCACACCTCACCCCTGTTTGATTACACCTCACCAGCTGTCTGCCTGCCCGGTGCTGCCCCCATTGTGCAACAGAACCTGCAGACTTTTTCCATATGACCCGGATGTGTGCCTCTGTGGCAAATTACTGGGCGAGGGTGCTGGAAGAATTGAGCAAACTGTTGGAAACAGAACTGCCTTTTATGCCCTAGGGTATGCTCTTGGGGGTCCTGAAGGGCGTGGGAGGATCTAGAGCAGACATGACATTCTAGGGCATGGCCCTGTTGGTGGCCACAAGTGATATTGCTCTCCCCCAACGATGACCCAGTGGCGCAGGGGTGTAGACTGGGGCACCTCTCAGGAACAACAAGTATATCTGGCCCCAGGATACCTAAAGAAGTACAAATGAATTTGGGGCAAATGACTTGGTCTGCTGGACTGATCGGGGCTCGGACTGTGAGGGTCTTCGTTTAGTTTATTTGGATCTCATGCCTGGTGCTGGATAGCTCATAGGCCCAAGATTCGTTTGGACTCGGTGTGGGCAGGGGTTATTTATGTGTGATCAGAAGTATGCATCTGCATTTACTGTACCAATGATGTCTTGTCTTGTGTCTTGTGCAGAACCAATACAATTTGCGTATTAAAAAAGAACAACTTGCTTAGCACTGGAAAATCACATAGAACTAACACAAAGCAGCGCAGAGTGGTGTTTTGCATTACTTAGCGCCAAAAGGATACTCAATAGGTGGTGCATGGACTTTCCCATGCAACTACCCAAGGTTTCTGAAGTAAATTCCTATTTACTATAAAAAGTATACAGGGTTTTGCATAAAAACATAGTTCCCACTTCAACCATGCGCTATCACAGTGAAATGCTTTTATTTCTCCTTTCTTTTCCAACTTTGTTTGTGTGCTGCACTGTACAGCACACATACAAGCTAGGAAAAGTTTTAAAGTTAGTCTAAGCATAGTATTCTGTACTGAAAGGGCTCCAGTACAAATTCCATGCAAGACGCATGCAGACACCCTTGCACTATGGTCAAAGGTGTGTGCGTGGCGCACTTCAGCACATTTCTGCACCTGCGCTAGGGAGGGGGAGGAGTGTGCCATATTTCTGTAAATATGGTGCTCTACGGCTCTCTCCTTCTCACACAGTGCAGCATTTGAGACTGCTGCGCTGTGCAGCTTGATAATTTAGTAAAACTGGGCCATAGAATGCTGACACTTTGCAAATTATTTACAAAACACAGGTCAGCAAGCAAAGTTGTTGCACTGCATGAAAGGGATATAAAAGAAATGTTCCATACTTAGAAAGACATGAAGCATTTCTGCTCTCTGTTTGTTCTGGCGAACTGAGTGCTGACTAGCTCCAATGCAGGCACCCTTGCTCCATAGTGAATGTGATCGGGCATATTCCGGGGGTTTGGGCCTCCATAACTCAGATGCCGACATCGCCTTCCAGCCATATATGAAAGTCACCTTGGGGAGGCAGGTCCTTAGGAACATTCTACAAACCAGACCCATGTCACTGCCAATCTGTGAATGAAATGAAATGAAAATGTCAAAAGTGCTCAACCACCAAAGGGTATCTAGGCACTAGCCAACTGAAGGAGAACTACCAGATGAGGAGGAAGAGGCCATGAGTAGTCCTTGAGTTTGAAAAGTCAGGTTTTCAATGCTTTGATGAGCTCTATCAGGTCAGACTTTTCCTTCATCTCGAGAGGCAAAGAGTTCCATAACCTAGAGGTGTATGCCACAAAACTTCTGCCACCCTATTTCGTTGTTTGAACTTGGGGACAATCAAGTTCTTTTCTGGCAAATGAGGGAAGGGGTCTGGCAGGAGCATAGCGCTTAAATCCTTGTGTCAGATATGGAGGGCCAAAGCTGTGTACAGATTTAAAGACAATGCATAGAGAATTAAAATCAATACGTTTAGCAATGGGGAGCCTGTGCAACAGGGAAAGGGCTTAGATACTGACATGTGCTTAGGAATGCCTATAAGTAGGTGGGTGGCCGCATTCTGTGTCTTGTTCAGGAAACTTTTCTGGGTGCTGATGAACAGTGCATTGCAGTAGAGTAACCTAGATGCGACAAGGGCATTGACCATCATCTTCTGCATAGCTTGAAGTATAAAAGGAAGAACCTTCCCTAGCAGTTTCAACAGGAAGAAGTAAGAAGTTGTGATAAGGTTGATCAATGGTTTACTGTCGAACATGACACCAAGGTTTTTTTTTCCTTTGCGCTTGGGGTAGAAAGAGCTCCAAGTGTAGTGTAGTTTCTATATTCCCAATAGGCTCTGCGCATTGGAATAATACATACTATAGAATTCATAGATTAGACATAAGACTGAGGTCGACTAGGTCTCTATCAAATATATTAGATGTAATTGTGAGTGCCAGCTAGCTCAGAGGTCCCTAGAAACTTTCTCGAATAATCAAGAAGGGATTAGTTTCTGACAACCGCATAAACATGACAACTTTGTTTCCCAAGAATAAGATATGTATCTCTAGAGTCTTGGAAACAATAGATAGTTATTCCACTCAGTCAATGGTGCATGCTTCGTTTCACCAGAGGTGCAGAGAAATAGAGAGATGGGCGTTTTCAATAAAAGTATTTATTTAACAGTCTTCTTTCTCATGCAGAAGAAATGAACTACTACAATCATAATACTAGTTGCAAAGTACAATGCGTACAGTACGAAGAGTATTATAAAATAATACTGTAAAAGCATGGCATGGTTTCTAAGCCATATAAAATAACAACCATAAATAACAAATGACTAAAAAGTACTCAACTGGTGCTTCTAAAATACGCCTACCCCGGTGTTCCTAACCTAGGTCTAGTACGAGGCAAGAAGTAATTGGGGTGTAGCTTAGTTTCAGTATTATTTGCCAAGAATCTAATCCAATAATTCTCTAGGGTCTAATCAGCTCCGTACATTGGTTCAGAATGTAGGAGGTCTGGTATCTCTCTCTCAGCACTCAATTTCCCAACAACCCACAAGGGTAGCTTGGAAACACTGAGGCTGGATTTCTCGGCAAGAGAAAAGACAGCGTCTCTCTCAGTGCGTCTGCTGGAGGGTCGGCTTCCTTCGGCACTTGCTGCAGCGAGCTGTGTTGTGTAGGGAGATAGTCAAACTGCTCCAAACCAATGTGTGTTTGCCTGGGCAAGTGTTGGCATATTTATACCTTGAAGGTGCCTAGTTTGACGTAAGGTTGGACATAATAACGTCATCAAAGACTCAGTTCTTTGAAAACTCCATGATTTCTTGGAGAAATCAATATTCAAGCAAGGGGAAGTCCCTGACTGCTGAAGGTGGTTTTTTCCAAGAAATCGTTGTGGATTTTCGGAACTAGTGGAAGTAGCCATGCCATATTTGGACTGCATAGGCTAAGTCTAAATATGGTTATGATTTCTATGCCTATATAATGATAGGGTGATTTATAACTATATATGGGCATGAATCTGGAATTTCACGCTAGGGTCCTAAAATGCTCTACAAATTCCACTCCACTTTATTATATTTAACATTTCCAAGAATCCTTAAGCATAAAACATATCTAAAGCATGCGTTTACAATCCCACCCAAAATACAAAAAATGCATTTGAAATGATTGTACATGAAAAATTAGCATTTGAACTGTGCGCATTTAAAAATTGTGTGTTCATACTAAATATATAACATGAAAGCATTTATACTAACTAAATGAATGACAAAATGTACATTTATGAAATGGCTTTTAATTACAGAAAAAAGGTTGAGACCATCCCATAGCAGAAATAACATGCTGTTTTGATTTTGAGGACAAGGTCAAATATTGTCTCTAGGAAGTATTCAATGAGTTCTTGTTCTCTAAGAAAAGTTCTAGTTTAAGCAGATTACTTTATGCCCCAAAAAAAATCAAGTTTGGAAAAAGTCAAAATGAATCGTAGAAAAAATAGAGTTCCAAAGTTTTAGAATGATTGTTATGCACAAGTGAAGGCCAAATTCAGAGTTCATTGAATGCTGTTTGCAGATTTCAATAGTTATTCTCTGTGTCAGGAGAAAACATTAAATCATCTAGGCTGGCAAAGAAATCGTCTACCACAGTAGGTGAAAGTGAAACTACTTCATTAAGTAGATCAATTGTGCATTGATGAGAAGCATCCCCGTCAGTGTCATTCGCATTAGCAATGTTTGCAGTAGATGGTACCTGTGTGCTTGTTGTTCCAAGTACCTCACCATTAGCTGTAGTTGCTGGTGAGATCTCTACAAATGCCATCATCAGGATTGGCAGCCGTTGGGGGCAACACGATGCATGAGCCGTTACCGGACCTAGCAAAGCGTCAACATCCGTTGGCAGTTCTGATGGAAGTGTAAGACAAACGTCCAACACTCATTCTTCTCCGCAAAGCAGGCATCGTAGAACAGGTAAGATGCAATCTTGCCAGATTGGTCTGAACGAAAGAAACCAAGTGGTATTCAGATCTCTTAAACGAGCCTGGCCAAGAATCTTTGTAATTCTGTCACAGTACTGCATGGCTAAGAGAGCGTTCTCCATGGTAGTCTGGGTATCGCTGGTGACTGGACTTGCCAGATCGGAGCAGAAGAAGCAAAAATAGAATTCCTGCTACGAGTCCCAAAATGAGAGGCAGGCCGCTAAATTCAGAGTGCACGAAATTTGGAAAAATGCCTAGGACTGCTTCAAAGGGTGCTAACAGTCCCAAAAAAACTGTCCTAAATACATGTACAATACCACTCATATCAGACATGTTTAAGATACCACCTAACATTTCTGCGAAATGTATTAGACATTTCGTTGATAATAAGGCATGTATCTCCGCAGAAGTCCTTGCGACTTGCAGATCATACGTTTCTCTGGACGAGGTCAGTGGCACAGTTTTTAGCAAAAGAATGGCTTTCATTCTTCTTAAAGTATCAATTCGTATAGAAGAGATGTTCAGTGAAGGCCATAATGGTGACTCCCCGTCTGACTTGCTTTTTGGAAACAATACTTGCATACAACAAGTGACCCTGGCTGAAACACTGACTAGATAGGCTATACCTGGCATCATTCCACAACAGCTGTGATCACTCAACATTATGTAGCTACCATTGGATAGCTGCCTAAAAACTGGATCTATCAATGCTGCTGTAGAACCATGCAGGTGGCAAGAAAGGTTATTTGAAGAACCCTCGCAGGCTCCATGTAAATTAATACCTTGACACAAAAGTGTTCCGCTTAGTGAGTTTTTACAATTTTGTCCACTAAGAAATACCTCCTTTACCCCACTCCAACATTTGTGTGTGTATGGTAAATTCCAGGTCGACTTAATGTATTCTTTACCAACCTTTCATACATGCCTGCTGGTATGTGTCTTAAGCAATACTTAAACTGGAAAATCGTCACTGGTATCGTGATGGTGCCATGTATTATACATTCTGCAACAGGTTTCTCAGAAACAGTTCATGGTAATATTTCCAGTTTTTCTTTGCTCAGCACCGTATAGTCTGCTCCTATTTGTGCCAAAGATATTTGCTTATCTGTAAGGTTAAATACAGTAAACAATGAAGTGGTGTTGATTAGACGCCATGGCACGTAGCCTGAATGGAGATTTTGTAACGTCCAACCTAGCAGCATTATAGAACGTAATTGAGACTGGCCATGTTGTAACATTAGCAAGTCCTGTTCTATTATGTCAATGGCAGAGGATACAATGCTGTCCAAAGATTAAATTCTGGAGGACAGAGTGGTTAACCCATTGTCCACTACAGACAGAGTTTTCTCTAAATGAATGCGATCAATTTCTCGTATTCTTTCTGCAGTTTCTATTTGTGTGATTTTCCATGCTTCATTGTAAGCAGCATATATACCGGCATATATGAAATGTTTATGACGTGGTTTACGAGGCCCAAGTAAGACGTCTCTCAAATCAACACCATCTTTAAGTAAAAGTAAGTGTTGTTTAATTTCTGGAAGTGTGGATTTCCGTAGCCACGCAAGGCATAGTTTTCCTTCACTGTAAGTTGTTATTATCCCTGGATGTTGTCTCTGGGAGTATCTTGGATCTGACCTATTTACTGTGAACCCTTGTGTTTTGTTCAGGAATCTATCTTGACAGTTATTTGTGTCTGTGGGCTAGATTAACCATGTTTTCTAATCAGGAATAATTCTGTTCAATGGTAAAATATGTGATAGGTCTACCTCCTCATCTGCAGTGCCATTACTGTCAGGTGTGGGCTTAGGTATTGACGGTTTATTTAATTCTTTTATCTTAGCTAAGCAAAGACAAGATGTTTGTTGAACAGTGTCATTTAAAAACATTATTTGCTCTGGGATAAAGCAGGCTCTGAATAAGGCTTCTAAACCTTGCACCTGCCAGTCTTTTGTGTCCTAGACAGTTTTTGTCTCAATGTTGTCTTTCCAAAAGTTAAATCCTAATGCAGACAGTTGAGCATAAAATGTTGTAGAATAAATTTGTTTAGTATTAGTCAACATGTTTTTCATTCCTGTCTTATTCATATTTTTTAAATAAAACGTTTCTGGATTTTTTACATTAAAACCTGAGAAGTATGGAAACTTTTCATAAAATGTTTTTGAGCTGCCCTTTGGCGACGTCAGACAATGTTCCCATTGAGTATAAGCAAAAAATATTTCTAGGGTTTGCAGATTTGTGCAAATAATGGTGACCATAATAATTAAAACAATACATTTGTTCATAATCTGATGAACCATCTAAGTATTCATGTTTTGTGAATTTAGCTGACATTTCTAAATCTGTCATCATGTTATTAACAGTCTCAAAATCCCAATCATCAGAAAATGTGCTGGGTGAAACAAAGTCCCTCAAAGAAACCTTAAACTGGTGTGGAATCTTCAACAGTTCCACCGGCCATAAATGTCATACTCAGTTGAGTCCCATGCTATACCACCAGGTATAGGAACGGCTGTGATGTTCACTGATAACAGGTCTCTTCACTCACAATGAGATGATTTGTGATGTTTCAGGAGCGAGTTGATATTCTTATTTGCTGTGTCCATTGTACTGTATTTTCCATCTATCATCTTTCCCAAACTTAAAACAAGAACGAGCCAAAGTAGGAGAAAAAGTACACCTAACACAATCCAAAATTCAACCCATGGTGAAATCAGATATGTATTTTCAAGTTGATGAAAGAGTTCCGTTATTTTTTCTTTGAAAGTTTTATTAGCTGGCGTGGTTTCAGGTTATTATTAATATTATTATGTTTCTTATATAGCACATGAATCGACCCCTGAAGGGGTATCTCCGCGCTTGCCTTGGGATCCCGTCCTGGCTTTTCCCTGTGAGATAGCCCCTACAGGGCATCCCCAAGGTGAAAGCCAGGCATCCCGCCGCAGGAGGGCTGTTGTGGAGATTAAGCAAGCTTAATGCCCAGAGTTGCAGAATGTGAACCCATGATTAGGTCAGGCACCGAAGCGAGAATTATCGAGTCCATGGACATTTGAGCTCAAGACCCTGCCGCGTCGGGAATTGAACCCTGGTCCCGGGTCTGACCTCTGCTTCAGGGTCTGCCTGCTCTAACCAGTGAGCCACACTTCTCTTGGATCCTCAGAAAATTTATCAAAGTTGATGAAATAGCCAGAGGCAGTTTTGTCAATTGTTGGAATTGCATCAAGATTGTTTGGAATCGCTAGAGCTGTTTCTCCCTTTGTCATATTAGTATTGTCAGAGGCTATATCATTGTAGACCAATGTTTCTTGACGAACTCTTATTTGGGTCTCAAGAGGTACAATTTCCATGGCTTTGTTGCATAGTCCTTCCTTTCTCACTGCAGGTTTATCAAAGGTGATAAGTCTTTCAGTTTGAACCTCTTGGATTGTAGCAAGATGTGGTCATCTACACATCTTGGGAGTCCACTGGGCCTACTACTTATTATCGGCCACATGATGTGGTTTGGCCAGGTCGATGGACACGACTCTGTTCTCCCTTTTTCCAGCAAGGGGCGGCAGTAACACTGATCTTTTTCCGTGGATTGCTAAGATAGGTACTGGATTTCTGTAAGAAGGCCCAAATTCCTTCTTCACCGCAATCTTTTCCCTGACTAGATCCCCAATCTTTGGAATCCAGACAGGTCTTGCTGGGACAGGTGGTTTTTCTTCAGTGGTCGTTGGCTTCTATATTGTGTTACTCAGACTTCTTCTTGTATCATGTAGGTCCTGCAAAACGGTCTTTGATATCAAAAGGTTTTTGTTCCACCACTGAAGTGTGGTGATCAATATACTAGATGAGCATTCTAGTACCAAATAGTATTTCATATGGAGTAATTCCACCAAGAGAATTTCTTGGCAGATTATTAAGACTACGTTGGACACTTATTAGATGTTTGACCTACCTGTCATCCGAGCCTAATACCCTAGCTGTTATAGATTGCTTTATGTCACATTTTTTTGTTTCCACTACTGCATTTTCCTCAGGATGGAATGGACTTGAGTACTGCAATGCAACGCCCAAACTAGCCATGGCCTCCTTGTAAGCTCAAGAGCTAAACACAGGACCCTGGTCAGAATGTAGTTTGCCGATTGCGTATGTGCCGATAAAGACTCGCAAATCTTTTATAACAGTTCGGGCGTCAGCCGAGCGCTGAGGCTACATCCAAATGAATCTTGAGCAGGAATCCACTGCGACCATGATATATTTATAGTTGCCATCCCTCTGCAAGGGACCACAGTGGTCCAGGTAAACGCAGGCTAGTGGTTTATCTGAGATTAGAAGGAGCGTCTGCGCAGGATGTTTCAATGTAGAGAGTTTCATCTCCTGGCAGATTTCACATTCTTGAACATAGTTTCTAGTTTGTTTCCTCATGTACGGCCACCAATATCTCGGTTTTAATAATGATACTGTAGCGGAAACTCCTGCGTGTGCAGATGCTAGTCCATCATGTGCTGCTAGGATTAATCCTAGCCTATATTCCATGTTTGGAATTGCCCTATCCCCGACTCCAGGGATTTGAGCAAAAGGAACATTATTTGCATCAGTTATGTATGAGTCCATTCCTGGAAAGCCTTTCGGGAGTGTTTTACCACTGTCTTTTACTGAAGCGGTGACAGCTTGCATTATTTCGCTGTCTATTTTTGTTTTTGAATGAGTGATTGCAGCTAAGAAAGCCGTTTGCACAGCTGCCTTTGCGGCTTCATCAGCCAATGAATTCCCTGCAATGTGAATGCCATCACGCCTATGACTCAGTGTATGGATCACATGAGTCTTTTGTAGTTCTTTCTGTAATAGAACTACTTGTTTCCAAAGCATTTTATGCTTAATTGTGCCACCTTTTGGGTCTTTGAAACCGTTTTGAACCCAGTTCTGCAAATATTCATTGTAAGACTGGGCGCAGTGATACGAATCGCACATTATGAGTGTGGGGAATTCGTGATCGGTATTTTCAAACGCCATCTTTAAACCCTTTAGTTCAGCTCGCTGAACTGTACAGTCTCTGAGTGATTGAGTTTTAGTGACCATAGGTCTAAATTTACCTCCGGGCCAGTGACCTTCAACAATCGCGCGGTCGCAGCACTATATGCTTGTTTACCCCCAATTGCAGGCTGTGCTGATCTGTCTGTATAAATTATACATCTGTAATGTTCTGGAAGCAGAATCTCAATGGGCAGAGGACATTCTTGTTCGTATTGTAGAAATTCTTGTGTCTTCAAGTAGGGGTCAAAAACGTATTCAACGTCTGTTGCAGCAGTAGAATTAACCCATTGTATCCATCTCGGATGTAAAGCATTAGCATTTGGAATGCTCGCTTTTGTTACTACCTCTAAGGCAGGGACAGGTGTAATGATCATTATGCGCTTACCTTGCGCAAGAGCTCTCTCTTTTGCTACTGCAGTTTGAACCGCTGTCAGAATCGTTTCTGTTGAATTGAATTTCATTTCAGCTTGTGTGTACAAGTGTGATTTGTAAGCCATTGGTACCTTTTCACCTTCATTAAAGGTTAGGTATGTGAATCCTCATCTCCCCGGGATGATTTGAATCACAAGTTTGCGCACGTTGATCTTGTGTCTGTAACTGTGTTTTTGCTAACATGTCTGTTTGTACTGATGCAAAATTTCTGTGTGTTTTTGAGTCCAATTAGTTGGTTTGAAATCAGGTTTGATTAGTTCGTAGAGAGGTTTAACCCTTTCTGTGTAATTTAGAACGAAAGTTCTTCCAAAATTTAGGAAACCTAGTATTGACTGTAAGTTTTTCAGCGTTTTTGGAGGTTGGAGCAGCGCACATTTCTCTAGAAAGTTTGCTGCCAGGCTTTTGCCTTCACTTGAAAGTTCGTATCCTAAGAATAGGACGTTGTGGTGGGCAATTCGTGATTTCTTAAAATTGAATTTGTACCCTTCAGAAGCAAAAGTACCCTTCAGAAGTATTATGGTGTTCACTCTTTTCAAGTGTACGTCCAAATCATCGTCTGTAAGATAGATGTCATCAACATGAGATAATGCCTCATCATCATACGTTTGTAGTTACCCTGGCTGAAAATAACCCTGGACTATTCTTAAAACCCTGGGGGAGACAGCAACATTGTTGCTGTGTCCCCATAATTGAGAAAACTGTCAAATGCCTGCTTTCTGCTGCAATGTTTTGACAGAAGACACCATTTGAAATATCTAATGAGGTTTTATATTTTTTCCGCACAATGTTATTCATCAGTGCTGCACTGTGTGCATTTTGTTCTGCAAAAGTTTTGCAACAAGAGTTTAAATGTCTGTAGTCCAAAACTAGACGATATGTATTGTCTGGTTTGGAGACAGGAAACAAAGGATTGTTCATAGATGAGGTGCATGTTTCAATCACCCCTTGGTATTCATGTTGATTTAAAATCTCCCTGACCTGTTTTTTTAGCTTACTGTTTAACAGGATATTGCCTTTGCATTGTTGGTTGTGTTTTTAACTGGATTTTATGGTGAGGAGAATCCTCTTCCCATCCTATGTGATTTTTATATAATGCTGGAGCCTGGGCTACTGCCCATTTTCTGGCATAGTTTTATTTTTTATGAATTTGAATGTGATTTGAGAATGCTGGCATAATTATCTCTTCAACAAGTGGTGCCAGCTAGCAGTTGGTCCCATCCCTTAGCGCACACCTTCTTGTACCTGGATGTGACTCCCAAGAACTCATCAATAAATGGTCATACAATTTTATTTGATTCCGTTACTATTAGATCAATTTATAGGTTTTTATGTTATATCCACATAATTTTGTTCATTCTTAAGTCTCTGGCGTTAATTTCTCCTATGCATTTCGGGCATAGTGCCCTTCATCAGGGATCAATACTGAGGAAGAAGATAAATGACATATGTTTACGATCTTCAGCATGATACATATATCTGTATGACATGATTATACTCTTAAATGTACCGTATTTCACATACAAGATCATATTGTTCATCAAATCAAAACATACCGATAAAAGTAACATCTTTCTGTTGCACGGTGGTAACAAGAAATGTAAGCACTTACATGCCAGATTCCTAGCGTTTAGGTTGACGTGGTGAAGGTAAAATGACTGAAAATAAAAATTAACCAACGCGTCAGACACAACAATTTATGAAACTGCTTACGATCTAAGTCTCTCCGCTATTGAATAAACACTTACTTCTGAGACCCGAAGGTCACTTCACTGCTGTTCCTTTCTAGATACGTGCGGTTTCTGTTGTATAGTGAGTTTGCGGTCTCGTATTTCTTGTATATGTCTTAATGTGAAGCGCTCTGATTGGGCGCCCACATTCAGCATGGTTAATACTAAAACTAAAAAACGGACTGAATCAGTCTAAACCGGAAGAGTATTCCGTAACTATGGAAACACTCAAATGTAAGCTCCTGATAGGTTGCAAAGCTAGTAAACAACAGATAAAGAGTGTCACCGAATATATATCGATAAGTTCATAAAATTAAACCAAGGGACAAAATCATTAGGTATTGCTATACTGCAGTCCATATTTACATAAGTTCAGTTCATAAGTAACATGAAAATTCAATCCGGTCGTTTAACCCATGAGGCTTCATCGAGTTCATTTTAAAAATCCAAAAGTTCTCTCTTTTCAGTAATTGTTGGTTAATGTCTACTCCCTCTTTCTGACAAGCTGTTTCCAGAACAGTGAATTTTAATTGAGAAACATTATGATGGGCTTCTGCAAAGTGTATTGCTATGTTAGATTTTTGATTTTGAGTTCGTATATTTGATTTGTGTTCATTTAATTGTGTTTTGATTTTTCTTTCTGTTTTGCCAACGTAAACTTTCCCACATGGGCATTTCAGTAGGTATATGACATGGGTTGAATCACAAGTAGCATTTACTTTAAGTTTGATGTCTTGACCTCTCATGGGGTGTGATATTGCTGTTCCCTTTATGATGTTATTGCAGTTTCCACAATGCATGCATGGACGAGTTCCTTTATACGTTTCCACTTTGTCTGTTGCAGTTTTTAGTATTTCACCAAAATTTTTACTTCTTGTGTATGCAAATAATGGTGGTTTCATGAATGATGTTTTAAAATCCGGTTCTATTTCTATGATTGGCCAATGTTTTCTTATGATTTTCTTGAATTGTATACTGGCAGTAGAGAATTTCGATACTAGTACCATTCTCTTTTCTTCAAGTTTTGTCGTTTTAGTTGGCAATACTTTCTAGATATGTTGCTTACTTTATCCTTGCCTTGTTTATAATGGTTTGTGGGTATCCTCTTTCAGTAAATCTTTTATCAATTTCTTCAAATCTTGTATTGGTCCTTTCTGGATTTGACGTGATCCTTTTTAATCTCAGAAACTGTTATAATGAAGTGTATTGTTTTTATCTGTGTTTTTCCTGTAGATGTCTGTTTCTAGACCTTTGTCAGTCCTTGTGATTTCCACATCAAGAAATGTGATCTTTTGATCAGATATTTCCCATGTTAATTGTATCCGTTCATCAAGTTTGTTTAACTCTTTGAGTACTTGTTCTAGTTTTTCTCTTGAATTAGACCAAATAATGAAAATGTCATCGATAAATCTCACTATCATTTTGGTGTTCAATTGCCAGATTGGTTTGCTCAAAATGTTCTCTTCCTCATAGGCCTTCATGAAAATATTAGCATATATGGGTGCTGCCGAATTGCCCATCGAAGTTACCACGAGCTGTTGGTACCAGTCTGTTTTGTATTTAAAGTAGCTATGGTACAATGTAAAAACCAAGAGTTCCATCAAAAATGTTTGCATCAATCTTTTCAGATTTGTTCCAAGTATGGCCTGTTCCATGGCTTCTATGCCTGCTGCATGTGGTATAGATGTATATAAAGATTTAACATCTGCTGTGCACAATATAAGGTGATCTCTCGGAACCACTGCAACGTCTTGTAGTTTATTGAGAAAATCTGTTGTATCTTTAATATAGGTATACATTTCATTAACCGTTGGTTGCATGTATGTGTCTAAAAATTGACCAATAGGTTTGTGTAGACTTCCTTTTGTTGATACGGTAGGTCTCAGTGGTGGATCTTTTAAATGTTTATGCACTTTGGGTGTCATGTAGAATATCAGACTTTTTGGGTGTTTTTTTATCAAAAATTGTTTGGTTTTCTCTTTGATAATCCCGTTGTCATAAGCTGTCTGTACTATGTTTTCCAAAGTTTTGAGAAATTCATTAGTCGGGTTTGTCTCCAATTTGAGATATGTGTTTAGATCAGATATATGTTGCATCACTTTCATTTCATACATGTTAGTGTTCATTATCACCAAACCACCTCTCTTCTCAGCATTCACACAGATGATTTGATTTTTGTTAGCCAATTTTCTCAGAATGCATAGATCTTTTTGAGTTACATTCTTAGTACCTTTTGTGTTACAGTTAATTTTCTGCAAATCTTTTTTGACTAAATTTTCAAATAGGTCTAGTGTTTTATGACTCGTTGGAGCTTGAAATGTGCTTGTGGTTTTTAATCCCATTAGTTCATCTTCTTGTTTGATTTGTGGCTGAGGTAACACATTATCGAAAAAGTTTCTTAAGCGTAATTTTCTCATAAATTTGAAAAGACTAGTTTCCAGTTCTAACACATTGGTATTTGTCGTAGGGACAAATGATGTCCCTTTTTGTAGTAGTGTCATTTCTTTATCTGATAACTCGTAATCTGATATATTGATGACTAGTTTTTTTGGGTTTTCTTCTTCGATTTTCCCACAGTGCTCCGTGTGCTGGGTCCTTCTTTTTCTTTGTCCCCTCCTGGGTCTCCTATTGGTTGATCTCCTACATCTAAAAACGGCACATTAGTTGTGGTGGTTTCTGTGGAAGTTGTTGCGTGATCACTAGCCGGAGTTTTACGCTGCATTTGCGTTTTGCTCATTATTGGTCTGTTTGATTGCTCACTCCCTGATGATGATGTGTCAGTATGACTAGTATAGGGTCTATTTCTACGTCGTTGGGCATACATGTCAGCCCAAGTATACACCTCTCCTAACTTGTAATCAAGCGTGTCGCGCTTGAATTTCCGAATTTTTCTCTCATTAATTTCCTGAGTATGTTTTTGTATTTGTTCTTTGAGATCTTCCAATGTTTTGGTTAATTCATCCTCTGATAACATAGTTGAAAGTTCTTAAGTTGTTTCCTCAATTTCTTTATTTAGTTCACATAGAATGTTTGACAGCTCTTCCAGGTCTAGCGAACATTTATTTAGAATAGCGTACCATTTGTCTTGAAATTTTCTTCAATTTTTACATAATGATGGTTTTAAGGCAATTCGTAGTCCCCTGGGTATTCTTTGAGCTTTATGATATTTTATCATTGTCGACGCATGAAGCTTCTGATTGACTTGCCTTTTAGTTAAGTAAAGCAATTGTTTAATGTTTTGTTCCTTAGTGCGAGTAGTTGTGGATTGAACTAGTTCTTCTTGTATTAAAGAGTATATTTTAGATGCCTCCTCTTCCCCAAATGCAAAAGTATCCGCTTTGGCTTCTGTACTTTTGGTTATTGTTTCGTATTCCATTATCTCTCTACTATGGTGCTGACTTCAAATGGCATGCAGTAATATCACACCCCATGAGAGGTCAAGACATCAAACTTAAAGTAAATGCTACTTGTGATTCGACCCATGTCATATACCTACTGAAATGCCCATGTGGGAAAGTTTACGTTGGCAAAACAGAAAGAAAAATCAAAACACGATTAAATGAACACAAATCAAATATACGAACTCAAAATCAAAAATCTAACATAGCAATACACTTTGCAGAAGCCATCATAAAGTTTCTCAATTAAAATTCACTGTTCTGGAAACAGCTTGTCAGAAAGAGGGAGTAGACATTAACAAACATTTACTGAAAAGAGAGAACTTTTGGATTTTTAAAATGAACTCGATGAAGCCTCATGGGTTAAACGACCGGATTGAATTTTCATGTTACTTATGAACTGAACTTATGTAAATATGGACTGCAGTATAGCAATACCTAATGATTTTGTCCCCTAGTTTAATTTTATGAACTTATCGATATATATTCGGTGACACTCTTTATCTGTTGTTTATCTGTTGTTTACTAGCTTTGCAACCTATCAGGAGCTTACATTTGAGTGTTTCCATAGTTACGGAATACTCTTCGTGTTTAGACTGATTCAGTCCGCTTTTTAGTTTTAGTATTAACCATGATGAATGTGGGCGCCCAATCAGAGCGCTTCACATTAAGACGTATACAAGAAATACGAGCGCGCAAACTCGCTATACAACAGAAACCGCACGTATCTAGAAAGGAACAGCAGTGAAGTGACCTTCTGGTCTCAGAAGTAAGTGTTTATTCAATAACGGAGAGAATTAGATCGTAAGCAGTTTCATAAATTGTTGTGTCTGACACGTTGGTTAATTTTTATTTTCAGTTATTTTACCTTCACCACGTCAACCTAAACGCTAGGAATCTGGCATGTAAGTGCTTACATTTCTTGTTACCACCGTGCAACAGAAAGATGTTACTTTTATCAGTATCATGTTTTGATTTGATCAACAATATGATCTTGTATGTTAAATATGGTTCATTTAAGAGTATAATCATGTCATACAGATATATGTATCATGTTGAAGATCGTAAACATATGTCATTTATCTTCTTCCTCAGTATTGATCCCTGATGAAGGGCACTATGCCCGAAATGCATAGGAGAAATTAACGCCAGAGACTTAAGAATGAACAAAATTATGTGAATATAACAAAAAAAACTATGAATTGATCTAATAAATAAAGGAATCAAATAAAACTGTATGAACATTTATTGATGAGTTCTTGGGAGTCACACCCAGGTACAAGAAGGTGTGCGCTAAGGGATGGGACCAACTGCTAGCTGGCACCGCTTGTTGATTTAATTTACTTAACGCCTGGGACACGAGGCGTTACCTCAGCAGCACCCATAAGTTAATGAACAATAAGAGATTTTGAAAAACACGAGGTTGTGCTCTAATCATATATTTATTTTTGATAATTATCTCTACGCCATGTGGGCCCTCCCTGACAAATTCAGGGGGCCAGTCTTGTTCAGCTAAAAGAATGTCATAACCCTTAGATAGCTTCTCCCAAAAGAGTGCTTTATTTTTCTAGTTATGTCCCCCTCCATTCGGGGTGTTACTTCATATAGCTTATGTGGTACACTAACCCTGGTGTCGGCAGTTTCAACTTGAATGCATTGATTCAAGTCCACTGTCTCCAGATGATCCTTCAAGATCTTGCGAGCTATGGTGACTTCTGCTGCGCTGTCTAGCATTGTCTGGGCCCACTCCACATTCTTGAGTTGTGTCCTCAAGATCCTCGGCATGTCCGATCTTTACACTTGCTACCTTTTTCTTGGTGAACTGGAACTCTCTTCCTGCAACCCTAATTGTTTACAGGGCGTGAGGAGGAAGTCTCGGGGTTGGTTTGGGAAAAGTCCTCATTCTGCTTCAGCAAAGATCTTGGGAAACTTCAAGTAAGACTCTCTGACATCAATGGAACAATTTATTGTGTAATGTAGAGAACTAATTACATGTTTAAGCTATATAATACATCCAATAAGACATGTTGGTCGACATTGCTGGATATACTGCAACACTCAAGCTAATGTTCATGCAGATAATAACATAACCAGGCACATACGATTGTATACACTGAGACACCCATGAATACATGCATTCATACAGTTAACCACTAACGACAAACTCATATATTCCCTGACAACCAAGGCCCAAACTCACCCATATACTTGAAGCCTTATTATGACCGCCAAACCCACGGGGTGGTGTGGCTACCTCTGCACTGGTGGTCCGACCGCCCTATTACAAGTAGGGCAGTCAGACCGCCACAGGACATCTGCTGCTGCCAGGATCCCTGATCCTTGGTGATCTTGCAGTGGTCTGAGGCCCCTAATATGCTTGTGGTGGTGCTGGGGAACTGCCAGGCATATTAGGAGTTTCCTCACTGACACTGTTGTCATGGCAGTAAGCCTGCCATGAAGAGTGTGGTGCTGAGGAAACAAAAGTAGCCCTATAGGACCACCTGTTGCCTTTGCACCAAGGGATGCATGCCGTGGGCTACATGGTGTGCCCCCTTTATGCATGTACCCACAGTTCCTGCATGGCATGGACTTGACAGTCCATGCCCTACTGGAACGGGCAATGGCGTTCCCATGGCGCTTCCTTGCTGAGGCTCATGTATGAGCCTTAGCAATGCACTGCTGTGGGCCAGTCACCTCAGAAATGTCTGACCTGGACTCCAGTCAGAATCCGGTGAGTTGGCTCTATAGGGCTTTGGCAGTGTGGAAGTGGGGCACTGGTGTGGTGTCCATCAGTCCCTGAGACACCCAGAACAGACATTCATGCACAGACTTATTCATACAGTTAACCATCAAGAACATACTCAGTGATACGCTGACACACCCAGGCACTGTTGCATTCACTGACACAATTAGGCACTCACTCATATCTACTCTCAGACACCCAGGGACAAACTCATAGATACACTGACACACCCAGGCACACTCTGCCACATGCACTGAACATACACTGATGCCATAATACACATTTTCTAACACTTCCTGGCATCTACTTATGTACACATTGACATCATCTGCCACACACTCATCCCTACACTGAGACACACTTATATGTATGCTGAAGCACTCATGCACACAGTATCCATACAGGTAACCACCCAGGACACACATATACATAAACTGACACCCCTAGGGAACACACATTGATGTATTCAGTGACACACTCAGATACTCATTAACCCTTTCGATGCTGATGATGAGCTCAGCTCGTCATCACCCACGGGTGGAGTGTGCTGATGACGAGCTGAGCTCGTCATGTAACGCGGCTTTTGAAAAAAAGCCGCACAGCGCAAAAATCGCCGCAGCAGCGATGCGGTTAATACATGCACTCAGACACCCAGGGACACACTCATACATACATTTACACACCCAGACACACAGTGATGCATTCACTTAGACACCCATTGACACATTCATACACACTATAAAACACCCTGGCACACAAATCATGTATAGATGAACACACCCAGACGTACACTGATTTATACACCAACAGACCCAGATACACACTGATGTTTACACTGATACATTCAGGCACACACTGGTGCACACAGAGGTACACCCACGCACACAGTCTTGCATACAGTTACACAGTCAGATACACACAAATAGATAGGCTAACTTGCTAAGATATACTCAAGAATACAGTCATACACCAATAACATACAAAAAAAGCATACTCATCAATAATAAAGATATAAACTCAGCTATTTGATTGATTAAATAGTTGTTCTAGCAAGAACCATTTTTTTTTTTTTTTTAAAAACCAGATGGAACATTGCATTCTTGAGGGAATACAATGTCATGCAACAGAACTAGAAAATTATAGGAAATAAAGCATCTAAAACCGGTGATTCTAAACAGCAACAAACAACTACAGACATTCTGTATTATAATTGCCACAAGCATGTGACAGGTGGCACGGTGTGTCACCATGCCTCCTAACGCTGTGCAAGTAGCTGGCACAGTAATTTCAGAAGGAGTGGTAGTTGCCGAAGAAATTGAGGCACCTGCGGCATCTCCAGATCTGCTCTTTTTACACGTAGTAGGTTGTTATATTTAATACCATGTTTCCAGAAGAAAAGCATTTATTAACTTGCTTATATGTTTGGCGTCGGTTGATGCTTCATGATATTTCCCAAAACACTGTCATAGTAAGTCTTGTTGTGCATGGCAAGTTTCGGGGTGATCCATCAGGCAGGGGCCGAGAGAAAAAAGGGGCTAAAAAAAGTGAGTTTCTCCATGTTAATTCCCATAGGACACATAGTCGAACTTTCCGCATGAACCCCTGGATATCAGTACACCAAATTTAGTAGAAAGGTAGATTTGGTTACGCAGATTGTACTTTTGTTATTTGGTGTAAAGTCCTTGAAATACAGTTAAGTAAGACAAAATACAAGGTGATAAGACCACATAAGTAATTTAAGAAAAATATCACTGTCCAAATTCAACCATTGGAGTATGTGGGTAATTTCAGTTACTTTGGTATCTTGGGTTTGTTTATGGTCCAGACAAGAACTAAAATGTTATAAAGAGTTTAATTGTAATTTTGAGTTTGGACTACCATTTTACATTTGCTTCCTTTGTCGTGTTTGAACATCGTTTAATAAACTAGGTTTAAGGTTAGGTTGCTTTTGGGATGTTCCAAATTCATTAATAACCCATTCAAAAAAGGTTTTTAAACACTCCTATTGGTATTATATATCCACTGTAGTCCTAGTATAGGCAGATTGACAGCACAGTTTGTACATGTTAAACCAATTCCTGGCATAGAAATCTATCTGGATGAAGTACAACCACAATTAGAAAAATTATTGTGCATGAACTTCTGTTTTGACGTCCTCCAGATGAAAACAAATAAAACTAAATGGTTATGTGGCCCTAGTGATACAGGGGAAGCTCATTGCACATTATGCAAGTTAGGCACCAATGAAAATCTCTACTAATTGTAGTCTTCTGTTCGGCTGACACCAACCTGAGAAATAAATATACCAGGCCAATCTGTAATTATATAGGTACTAGGACATTTTTAGAAGCACTGAGAATTTTAAAAACAGATATATCTCAGCCTATAGTTTGTAGTCTTAGCAGATACTTGTGTGCTGTAAGTGTAAGGGAAAGGGTTTGAATTTTTAATAGATAGATCAATTTAACATGACCATTTTGTTTTATTGTTTTCATCTCTACAGTTCTTAAATGGATACACAATGAAAAGCACATGATTTAGATGAGATTTATTGTATTATATTGCACGCATGAACATTTTTGGTAGGCTTCTTATGGTTGTTAACCAAAATAAAAGCTATGTTAGTATAATTTGTAGATCCAATCAGAAGTTGTTGAGAAATTAAAAAAAAACAGTTTGTTATATATGTGGTCAGGGATATTTCATTGTAATATCACGATTAATCACATAAATGGTCAATGGAATTTAGCTGTTCCTATGTGTACTGCACAATGCAGCACACATAAAAACATCACAAATTAGGAGAAAAAAAAGCATTTCTCTTTGTTTCACATGGGTAAGACCAGTTTTTTTATTTTTATTTTGGCGCTGCCCCATATTTATGCCACCATCGAAATAAAGGGCAGTGGCAAAGGGTGTCGCGTTTACAAGGCAGCATTAAGCCACATTAAGTGGCTTAATGCTTACTTGTCAATAAGGCAAAGCCCATATCATCACCACAACATTGAGAAGAGTGACATTTGTGGTGGCGATAGGGGTTTGTAAATATGCCCCTCAGTTGCTAAAAAGTTCCCCTGGTTCTCTACCTCATGTTGAGTTAGGGAAACAGTTTACCAGTACCATACCCCTGCGAGTTGTGCATCCTAGAAAACTGTTGTGTGTCTACTGGTTAGCATCTGTTCTGGCTGGGACCACTGTATCAACCATGGCAGTCACAGACCAATGTGTTTTTAAATGTTTCGTACACATGATGGAAGCTATAGTTATGTTGTCATAAAACGTCTTTAGGTCTGACATAAAAAATAATACAAGTTATGGCAGTCCTCCTGGTAGACCTTTAGTCACCGTTCTTTCCCAAAATTGTTTACCTTTTTATCACATCTACCTCCCTTTCACTAGGATTATTCTCCTGCCTGTTTTCCTTGAAAACTTCCCCCATCTCACTTAGGGGTCAATTCTGGTTACAAGGTGGCCTGCCAAGTCACTGGAGGCCCTCTGCTCCTTTGCTTGGAACATTTGCAAAGGTAGAGGTCCTCACCAGTCCTCCATGGATCTTGATGCCTTTACTGTGCGTGTTGGTGCAGCTGATGCACTGAAGGCGTGCGAGAACGCTAAATGCACACTTGTTTTGAAAAATTCATGACTTTTTTCATTTTTCCTAAACAAACTAGCAAAGACTGAGTTTTTTCAGAAAAAAACAATGACGCAAATGCACAGGGCCACTTTTTCTTTTCTCTTCCAGGGTGCATGGTGGATCCATATTGGAATAATCTTGGAACTTCCCTTCACCTTAAATAGGGCTGGCTGAATTTGGTGAAAATACAGTGAATGAAGCCGGAAACTCCTGGTTTGACGCGACAGAAGAACAACCAATTTAAAGCACTTCTTCTATTATGGAGAATCCTTGATAATACCTTTAATCTCTCTGCTCAGAGTTTTTAATTTTATCTAGCATGTTACTTTAACGCCTTAACTGCAGCGGTTGAGTGGGCGGGGCTCCGTCGGCCGTTGGCCGACGGGAGGACCCGCGAGGCCGACGGGAGCACAGAAGGGGTTAAGATCCAACTGTCTAAACTCTCCAGCCAACTTTCCTTTCAATCAATCAATTAAGGGTTTATAAAGCGTGCTACTCACCCGTGAGGTTCTCAAGGCGCTTGGGGGGGACAGCTTCGGATCAGTCAAAGGTCCAGTTCCTACACTCTGTGACTACTCTCCCTTCAATCTAGTAGAAGAGATGAGGCTCCAAAATAGGAGGTTGTGGGACAGGGCTTGTCTTAGTGTGATCAGAAGTTACATATAGAAGCTCTTCCTCAGTGAAAGGGTGATACATTTACAGAACTGCCCTCAGACTGAGTGCTTTGGAGGAGAATCAGCAATATGATTAAAGACCGTAAGAGAAAACAAGCATCGCTTGGTGCCACAGACAGACCTGGAGCCAATGGATGTATGTATGTTATGGTATTTACCAAGAGCTAAATTAGCTACAAAGCTGTGCAGTGTTGTACAAGAGGGGCTACATGAGATGTCAGTATATGGACATTTTTCTTCATCAGAAGACTATTAGTGTTTGTGACTATGTAAAGTCTACATTGACACAAATGGCAAGGACATGGGCCGAAGTCAGTCACTGCACCTTCTGACATCTATATCCATGTTTGCATTATCGCACTCTGAATTCTAACAATAGTTTTCTTGACTGCCTTCTTTATCTCAGTATTTCGGAGACTATAGATCATTGGGTTCACCATGGGAGTCAAGATGGTGTAAACCACTGACACAAACCTATCGACGTAGAATGAGTTATTGGTTGTGGGCCGAAAATAGGTGAAGAGTAGAGATGCATAGAAGATAATAACCACTGTCAGGTGAGAGGCACAGGTGGAGAAGGCTTTGGCTCGGCCCACAGAAGACTTGATGTTCAAGATGGTGATGATAATTAACGTGTATGACACAATCTTTGTGAGAAGTGACCCAAAACCCAAGAACCCACCTAGTGTAAAGATGACCAGGATGTTGATGAATGTATCGGAGCATGAAAGCTTCAGCAGAGGGGGGATGTCACAGAAAAAGTGCTGGATCTCTTTGGAGCTGCAAAACGAGAGCCTGCTCATTAAAATCACATGCACAGATGAGTAAATGTGTCCACCCACCCACAAGCCAGCAGCCAAACATGAGCAGGCATGCTGGTCCATGATGCTGCTGTATTGCAGAGGGTGACAGATGGCAATGTAGCGGTCATATGCCATAGTCGCCAGTAGGAGGCACTCAATAGACACTAGGCTAGCAAAGAAGTAGAGCTGGATCATGCAGCTCGAGAAGGAGATGGTCTTCTTCTCAGCTAGAAGGTTTACCAGCATCTTAGGGACAGTTACAGTAGAGGAGCAGCAGTCTAGGAAGGACAGGTTGGAGATGAAGTAGTACATAGCGGTGTGAAGATTGGCATCTAGGTGTATTACGATGATGATGAGGATGTTCCCAGCTAGGGTAGTCACGTAGATCAGAAGGAAAATTATGAAAACGAGACCCTCCACCTCAGGAATGGATGAAAAGCCCAACAGGATGAATTCAGATGCCAGGGTTTTGTTGACCCTGCCCATAGTCTTCTGGACTCCTGTCTGAAGAGGAATATTATATTATTATTGATAGAACACCATTAGCACAAACTAAAACAATTGTGATAGGCAAAGGCATGGGTATAGATATAGTATTACCAATTCTAACAACAATAACAATACACTGGCATAATTAGATAGATAGATAGATAGATAGATAGATAGATAGATAGATAGATAGATAGATAGATAGATAGATAGATAGATGGATAGATGGATAGATGGATGGATAGATAGATAGATAGATAGATAGATAGATAGATAGATAGATAGATAGATAGATAGATAGATAGATAGATAGATAGATAGATAGATAGATAGATAGATAGATAGATAGATAGATAGATAGATAGATAGATAGATAGATAGATAGATAGATAGATAGATAGATAGATAGATAGATGGATGGATGGATGGATGGATGGATGGATGGATGGATGGATGGATGGATGGATGGATGGATGGATGGATGGATGGATGGATGGATGGATGGATGGATGGATAGATAGATAGATAGATAGATAGATAGATAGATAGATAGATAGATAGATAGATAGATAGATAGATAGGTAGATAGATAGATAGATAGATAGATAGATAGATAGATAGATAGATAGATAGATAGATAGATAGATAGATAGATAGATAGATAGATAGATAGATAGATAGATAGATAGATAGATAGATAGATAGATAGATAGATAGATAGATAGATAGATAGATAGATAGATAGATAGATGTTAAATGAAAACAACACAGGTTAATGTAACATTATAGTTAGGTGAACATGTCACTTAAAAATAGCATTCTAAAATCAAAAAAGCACTGAATTGCACCAGTTAACTCTAGTAACAATAAGTAGTGTCCCCGCCATGGACATTGTCACAAGTGATGTTATGAATGATGTCATACACAACGTCATAAGTGATGTAATATGTGAGGTCATAACCAGTGCTTGATGAGGGTGTGCATTATGAATTTCAGTTTTTATTTAGTTTATTATGGCATTTTTTTTAGTGTCTATAACATTTTAACATTTATTTTTTACAGTGAATTGCTTAGTTTTTTTTAATATAATGTGACTTATTACATACCAAATTATAAAGTCACTTTAACCTTTGTTTTTTTCTGTCACTTTCTGATGTTTTTTTATTACATAGAGTAACAATGTAAAGCATATCATTATAAATAGCGCAGACCTGCTGGGTTTGTTGAAGGATCAGAACACAAAATATAAAAGGTGGGCCTATTGGCTTTATCAGTGGATGTGTCATCACATCACCACATATAGCACTTATCCATTGGACTGGCAAAAAAGCAAAAGCATATTTTATCAATGACCATAAAATAATGTATTACTTATGAATACACACATGACAATATATGTCAATAATTGTCACACAATTATTTTTAATCCAGGATTTTTATTTTTTAAAAAACCCATAAAGATGTGTTTGAGTCATTTTCAGTCCACAAAATAACGTCAAAAAACCGAACTCAAGAGATCCCAGGACGCTAGCCGAACACCAGACAGCCCCAGCTTTAGTTTGTTGTACAGTTTGTTTACAAGTTATACCATCTTTCTTGAAAGACACTGAAGATATACCTATGGTACTTGAAGAACTTGCTTTTGACCCCCTCCCCTTCCAGAATGCCTCTGAGCCAGGATGCAAAGGATCTAATGAACAAGGATGCTTCAGGAGGCTAGCCTTCAAACAAATATGGACCTCCTCTGAGGGATGGTGACTGGAGGTGCACGATACCTGGATGATTGAATAGGGTTAGTTGGCCATGAAAGAAAATTTATTTCAATTCAAAGATATTTTATTCTAAAACTTAGAGGGGACTTCCATGGGCAGCAGCACTGCTGCATTTCTGGGAAGAGTGTATATTCACAAAGCTGAAATCCTAAATGTTCCCAATGAGGCGTGAATTCATGACATTATTTATAGAAGAAATGAATAGACAATATTTTGATTATATGGTGGGATATTGTACATTCTACAAACTGTTCCATAGATTTGATTAACACGTTCAATCCACATCTTCATTTCACTAGCTCTGGTGGCCATAATAACCTGTTCTTTTTAGATCCTCTCATCTTTCCTCCATGAAGAAAACTAACTACAGCCGGTTGCATCCAGCCTGTGGTGCTAGAGGATTTATTTAGAGTTGCATTGCTGGTCAAATGCATCACCTCTCAAAAGGTATAGGATATGTGGCTGTATGTCATTGCACACACAATAAATACCGCCAGGGGAGTAAAAAGGTCCCCTTTCTAGTTCATTCTCCATATACAGTTCCTAATGTTTTACGGAGATGCTGCAGCACGTCCATCAGTCTTACCTTCAGGTCCATCACAAGAGGCCCACAGACTATTACTCCCTACTTCAGCCTGACAGTCAAACCCCAGGGCAGTACAAGATAATTTACTCCTCATTGATTTTAACAGAGTCAAGAGGAACTGCTCCTCTCTTTCTAGATTTCAAGAGCAAGCCTAGACTCAAAAGGTGTTAAGACATCTAAAAGCCCTTTGGGATCTGCCTCATGTAATAGGACATTTATTTTGCATTATGTTACAGCAACCTGCTGCTTCATTGAAAATAAGGTAACATTTGAAACAATAATGAACTTAGGAGACCCACCAAATTATGAATTCACATGTTTGAGTGCCAGTGAAAATACCACCAGGTGACAACCATGGGGTGACTTCTAATCACACAGAATTTTTATTCATGCAAATATCCATAAAATATTACTGCATATCTGTTTCCATGCAACTGTACCCTGACACATCTCATAGGAGTACAGTCCTCAAGACTTGCACAGTTTCATTTCAAAATTTGGGGATCTCTCTGAGGTGTCTTGAGACAGTGGACACCTGAAACAAACATGTGTAAGGATGGTAGTAATGATGTCCACCCCTCTATTTAGTTCAAAGGTCAAGTTTATTCCCATGGAAAAGGCTCCACCTTTGTCCCCTCACATCAGTACATTACTCAACAAACAAATTCCTGACCCTTGAATCCAAACTTTCCAAGGCTGAATACCTAGAAGGTTAAAATATCTAGAGCACATACCGTCCCTTCTGGAAATACAGAGCACATGAAACAGAGAAACGGTTACATAAGAAAAGCAACAAGTCCAATACACATTAACAAAGAGGCTGCATTCATGTGGCATTAATAAAATCAAACTTTAAAAGAATTCAAAATACATGTGAATAGTTATTTTTTACCTTCATAAATACAAATGTGATTCTAAATTGGACAATCTTGAAGTTTAGCAGTGCCTCTATCTAATTTCCTAACTCTAAGTATTTATTGAATCTGAAAACACCCAGATGTTGTAAAGGTGGGGTTACAACCACAAGAAACGTCCCAACAGCAACCTTCATATGTGCCACAGCTATTCGCTCATCATACTTGATCTTCCTCTCCGGCGGCTTTGTTCTCTAATTTTTCCAAACATGCATCTCAAATTCTGCCATTTTGTTGGTGGTGACCTTCTACACCCTTACCATAATTCAATGTTCAAGGTGAGCTAATCATAGTGCTTAGTTTTCTTCTGTGAAAAAGTATGAAAAAAGTCTCCTCAATTGTGGCATACAGAGTAAACCCATAGGCTGCCACTCTTTCCACTTCTTGCCACAGTGTCTTGGAATGTGTATGCTCTCTTTTAATGTTTCGTTGATTCTCTCTACCACACCATTAGTTTTTGCATTATATTATATCATATCATTGGCGCACAATAAATGATTTTTCAAATGTTTTAATTTCAATTGAAGTCACCTGAATATTGTTGTCATTCAAAATGTAGTGGTTGCTCTGCTATGAAACACTTCTAAAACCTTGATCACTGCACCAGGGGTGATCTCTCGTGTAGAGGCCACTTCAGGCGATCTAGAGTAAATGTCTGGCAATGCTCACAGATAAAAGTGCTCCAAACAAAAGTGCACAACAATGTCCACAGCAATCTCTTCCCAGGGACCAATAAGAATCTCTCTTCACACTATGGTTGAATCTGCAACTTCCTAACTGATAACACTCTACACATTCCCTCACTTTGGACTAAATTTGAATATTGATAGACACGCACCAATAACGGCTCATCATCCTTTCTTTCATTTTGCCGATCCCTAAGGAGTGACTCAGCACAATGGGGATAGGCCCCCCTTGCATTGCTGGAGTTGGGTCGTGCTTGCGACACGACTCCAGTAATGCATAACTTTTGCGTCAACAGATGCGTCAGCATTTCTGACGAATCTGTCAATCTATGCATATTGGAGCGCTTTATTGTAACTATGGTTCATCCATAGTAGTGCAAGGGTTTCTCATGGTGGTGAAGGGAAAGTGACGCATCTTTACAGATGCGTCACTTTCTTGTAATTCTGCCCCTAAATGTTGAAAATGGTTAGTGGCCTACACACAAGCTAATAGTTGGCGCTCAATAACGCAATACTTATATTCTGCTTAATTTAATGTCTTGGAAGCATACTCCATCACCCACTCAGACCCACCAGCTCCTTGAAACAACACAGCACCAAACCCAAAACTACTTGCATCTACTGATATCACACATTTCTTTCCTTCCACAAAAGGCTGAAGTGCAGGAGCATTCACAATTTGATGTTTGATACACTCAAACACACTCTGCTGATCAGTGCCCCACACATACCCACAATTCTAGCACAAAAACCTCCTCAATGGTTCCATCACAGTGGCAAAATCCTCTACAAACTGACCATAGTATTCACACAGCTCTATGAAGGACATCAATTTCTCTTTATCATCCGGTGCAGATGCATGTTTGATAGCATCCACAAGACTCTCCAATGGTACAACAGAATTCTATGACCCAGGTAACACACCTGGGACTTAAACAATTAAACATTTTCAACACATTACACAATACCTCTCACGGACATTGTCTTGCAAAACTCTTGCAACAGTTTAAAGTACTCCTCTTCCGATTTGGCAAATACATGAATATCGTCCTGAAAACATTTAACTCGACTCTCCATATCCCTGAACATGTGCTGCATAGCTCTCTGAAAAACAGAAGATGATGCCAGTCCACTTTTTTTGCCAAAACTATGGGAGAAATCCATTCTGATGTTTCTATCTCTTTGATTAAATCATCTCTCAGCATTTAATCCAGCAGATCTCTCAATTCTTTTCTCATGCTAAGTGGTACCATTCTCACTTTTTGTTTAATGGGCTCAGCACCATTTTTCAAATTTATTTTGTGTTCGTATCTTTGCAACTTTCCCAAGTTCTCACCAATTACTTCAGGAAATTAGAAAATATTTTTTTCTTTGGCCAGCATATGTTTTACTACCAGTACAGTGACCACAGCATTGGGATCTAGCTTAATGCCTAGTCTTCTCTGATACTTCCATCCAGGAACATTTGCTCCTTTCTTTGCCACATGAATCTCCAACTGGGTATTTCTTCCTATAAACGTTGTCATGGCTTCAAAATACTTGTAAAATCAATATGTTGTCCATCAAAAGTGACAGCTATAACATCAGGTTTTTACCAAATTTGGTTTTCTGTTTTCATAATTTGCTTAGGATATTATCGTGAATGGGGAACCAGAGTTTGCAGTAATCGACAACTCTCTCCTCCTTTACCCAGTTCATGGACTGTTCTATGGCTTTGGCTGAAGCCGCAACATCCTGGGCATACCTTGCTGCCTGACCTTTGGTCTCTGGGGGCTGCAGCAGAGGCGGGACAGCTTCTTCTGTGTGGACGTGCACGCTCAACCCCCACACTGCTTTCACCATCTTACCGCGGCTGCCGAGAGGGGTGAACATGTGGGGCACCTGACTACACTTCCCAGCAGGCATCGCGGCCAGAAGCCGCACACCGGGGACCCGCTCCAGGAGGCGCTCGAATAGCCGACGCACTCCCCGCGTTGCGGGAGCTCACGGGCAGCGCCGTGCTGAGCCCAGGCAGAGGGCGGGCCATCTGTGGCCATCAGGGGCCAGAGGAGGCCGGGCTGGGCCCCCCCTCTTTGCAGGGTGCCACAACCATGGGTAAGACAAAACTTCACACATCACTGGACCAGGGGGGAGTTAAATCTAAAATACCCAGGAAAGCCTCAACTATTATATCCTACTTAACATCTGCAGTGGACGCCCTATCATCGGAAATTGCTACAGCAGAAAAGGAACTAGGGTTGGACCATAATGTTATTAAGCTATTAGGCTCCCCTATTGCGATACCCGTTCCGGAAAATCATGTCCCATTGGAGCCCCGGGTAGTCATTGATAACCGCAAGGGGTCAAAGGATTCTGCTAGTTTGGCCGTGGGTGCTGTAGAAGCTTGCCCAGCAAGGAACATCTCCAGTAACTCCCTGACCTCGACTGTAGTAATTAAAGATCAATAAAAGCCCCAAAACCAGTCACAGAAAAAGGGGCAAAATGGAGGCTCAATGCACAAGACTAATAGCAATAATTCTAAACAGCTTGTAGACCAAGGAGACATATGCAATTTAGAATCCACTATTCGGGATATGCTGGAGAACTTTTTTTCAACACGGCTGGAGCAGGTTCTGACGACCATAGCCAAAGACATTATAGACACGCTGAACATTTGTGTTGCAAATCTTGTCAAGAAATGTGAGAAAATAAATGTGGCTATAAATGGGCAGGTCTGTCCTTTAACCTCTGAACACCCCAAGGGAGTTTCCCAATGTACATCTAAAACTAACTCAGGGAATACTGGGATACAAGCACCAAGGAAAGGGGCGCCAGGCCCTCTGGTAATAGAAAATGTCCACCCCTGTACAAGCAAGACGGAGGGGCTCAAAGCCTCAGCCTCAGTTAGGGAGGCGGGGATACAGTCCTGTGAGCCCAGAAAGATTGATGAGCAAAGTAGGGTAATTGAACTAAGGAGACAGGAGGTACATGCTGAACATCAACTCAAGAGCCTAATAGCTAATCAGCCACGCATTACTCTCCCCCCGGCAGCTGCCCCTTTTGTGGTGATATTGGTGGGGATCCCTCCCTTGTCAGAGGCTGTCAGTGAGGCTACAGATAGCTTACTCACTAATACAAAAAGATGGTGTGATCACAACTGTACAGGTGGCTCAGAAATATCCTCTAATATCACAATGGCGGGGCGAGTGGGTGGCTGGGGAATACAAGAAAAGCGATCAAAGGAGATTGCGTGGTAGTTAACTTTAAAAACTCGAGCCTCCCGCAACGGTTGCTGTGGGACGCCTCTGAAATGAAGATTGAGGAGGGGATTATTAGGGCAGTCCCATTGGGTTATTTTTACCCTCCTATGGATAGGGTAGGGTTCCACATATGATAGCTCAAGGCTGCCTGGACAGGTTGAAGCCATTAACTGCCCGTCTCCCCAATAATGTGGGTATGGAATGGCGTTCTGCTGTAAATAGCAGGAGTCACGCAAATCATCCTGAAACATGGTTCCCCATGGCGACTAGGAGAACCGATCCTATAGTTTTATCAAACAGGTTCTCACCTCTGGCTCAGAGTAATGAGATTGATTGACTAAGCCCTACCCTGGAAATGCACCCTCCCCAGACGGTAGTAAGTGATCGCATTGGTGTAGAGACAAACAAATTTAGTTTAATGACATGGAGTATTGCGGGACTACGGTCTAAAAGGGACGACAAAAACTGGTTGAAATCCATAGTCTCTTTCGAGATTGTTGCTTTTCAAGAGACATGGGATATGAAAGGTGATTTCTGGGTAGACGGCTTTAAGACCTTCTCACAGCCAATAGCAGGGAGAGCAAAGGGGGGGGCTTATGCTTCTAGTCTCAGTTAGCCTGAAGGGCACAGTAAAAATCTTGGATTGTTCCTCCCCAAATATATTTGTAGTGGAATTCACTGAATCGAGTAACTATAAAACCCTCATAGTAAATTTCTATAACGCAGAAGAGGGAGGGCATTGTAATGAACACCTCCTCCACCTGGCTCAGTTTTTAGAAACATATAAAAGTCAACAAACCACTTTTGTTTATTTTATTCTTTTGGGGGATTTTATTATTCATTTATGTAAATCCAACTGTCAAATAAAGGCTTACCAAGGCCCCGCACATGCTTCAATTCCCCACTTCGAACACACACTGAAGGGGGAGGCCTTGGAACTTTTTCTCGCAACTAGTGACCTTTACGAACCAAGTTTTTATGACATTAGGGAGAGGGTTACAGCATTTAGACCAGAAAATGACTCGATTATTGACTATATATTTGTGTCTCCGGGTCTTTTAAAATATGTTTTTGCTTATAATACTGTATATTCTCAGTTTAGTGACCACAACCCAGTGATAATAAAAATAGATCACAGGTTTGAATTATCAGATACTAGGGCAAATGACAGAGGCCCAATTAATGTTACAACAAAAGAGCAGGGAAGGAGGCTGAAATGGACTAAAATTGTACCAGTACATCTCTTAAACACTTTAAATGTTAAAGTTAAGTATGAAATTGAAAAATGTACTAATCACTAAACACAGGGGATGGAAACTATCTCTGCCTTTGAAACTATCTGCAATCAGGTTGCCCAGGAATTATTCCTCCCATCTAGATATAAACCAAACAAATTAAAACGCTGGTTTGATTCACATTGCACAAAGGCCCATCCAAACTTGATAAATGCATTGAAAATGAAACCTAGAAATAAATTGCTGATAATGGGCTCAGGAAAGAATATAAAAATATCCTATTAACTCGCAAAAATGAAATTAAAACCAAGGCATGGGAGAGTCTGATGGATAGGGAAGTTCTGAAAGATAGTGCTAAATTCTGGGCAATTGTAAATAGTCCACTATTTACAGGCGATGAGAACAGTCCTCTGGAAATTAATATACCAGAGCAGGAGTGGTTGATCCACTTTGAAAAAATCTATGCCAGTAATGACATTTTTCCCCCATTTGTGGCTAATACTGGAAATGGTGAACTGAATAAAATAGTCTTTAGTAGTAAGGATGTGGAGCTAGCCATAAATGAAACAACTAGTAACAAGGCTGCCGGCCCGACGGCGTTCCTGCCGACTTATACAAAAGCAACCCTAAAGTGTGGGCGAACATCCTAGCAAATGTTTTTAATGCACCTGCTAAAGTAGGATTCGCTGAGACTTGGGCCCAATCTATCATCATCCCAGTGTTTAAAAAGAGGCAAAGAGGGGACCCACGCTGTTATCGGCCCATGTCATTGATTGATTCATCGGTTAAAATAATGGGTAAAGTCATCTTGAATAAATTAACAGCATGGGCCTCTGACAATAAAATCTTGACGGAGTGCCGGTATGGGTTTAGAGCGGGAAGAAGCACAGAGGATCAGTGTTTAAACCTATATTTGCTGACCCAAAATATATACAAAAGCTTCAAAGGGGTCAATCTACCTAGGGTTCATGGACCTCTCCACAGCTTTTGATTTAGTGAATAGATCAAAGCGGTGGATGTTGTTACTGGAGCTGGGTTTTGACCCTAGTTTGGTTTATTATATGGCAGACCTACATAGGGACCTAAAGGCGAGTGTGAGGTTGTCCCAGGAGGGAGCTTGTTCATGATTTTTTAAATCGGGTAGAGGGGTCAGACAAGGTTGTATGCTGGCCCCTCTCCTATTCACCCTATATGTCAATGCTCTAGATAAGCATCTAGTTACAGCCACACTCGACGTTCCGCGTATAGGAGACAGTTCCATCCCAGTCCTCCTATACGCGGATGATGTGGTGTTGATAGCTCGTACACCGCTTGGCCTACAAAGGCTGCTGAATGCATTCGGGATATTCATGGATTCCCTGGACTTGGTGGTAAATAGTGCCAAATCACATACCATGGCCATGGGGATAGGCAAGAATAAGTTAAGGACTTTTTACTGTAAGGAGATAGAAGTCAAAAAGGTGAAGCCTTTTACTTATCTGGGAGTCTTGTTCGACGAACGATGCTCCTTGACCCCCCAGATCTCGGTAAAAAAAAACAACATTAACTAGAGCAACCTCTGCAGTCCAAAGCTTCGCGCAAAGAGTAGGAGGTAGGCCCTGTGAAGCGGTACTCTCAATTTATAAGGCAAAATGCCTGGCAGCAGCATTGTATGGATCGGCTATATGGGGCAACAAACGGGCAGAAGAACTTCAAAAGGTAGAAAACAAATGTTTCCGCTCCCTGTTAGCAATCCCACAATCTTCGCCTACCTTTGCCACTCACCAGGAATTAGGGATGGGGTTTGTGGCGGACTATATCAGTTTACCCCCCCCCCCCTTATTTGCTGGGTGAAAGTCTGGCTTAATCTGGACTTACTCTTAAACCGGCAGATATTAAAAGACTGCCTTAGGCTGGACAAAGGAAAAGAAATACAGTGGCTGTTTTATGGGAAAAATGAGCTGAAGAAACTTGGGCGACCCGAGCTATTTGAAAACCCGGATACCATTGTAAAGGGTGACATTGCATGGGTTAAGAAAAAACTTTCGGGCTCGAAGAGCTATGGAAAGGGAGGAGATTGAGCTAAAAAAGCCTCATGTGAGGGCCTACTTTTTGTTAGTAACGACCCAAATGATTGAGTCATACTTGCAGTTGGTCACAAGGCCTTTCCACCGCGTATTAATGACAAAATTCCGCTTCAATCTAATACATTTTGTTCTGGGTATGTATGTCGGGTGGAGTAGGCCTGCTGATACAGCCCTTTGTAAATGTGATGATAGCTCTATTCAGGACACAATGCATTTTACCCTTTTCTGTGGTTATTATCAGGATATTAGGTTAACATTTTTATTCCCACTGTTAAAGGGAACAGGGATTGTCGAGGCTAGGCCTGCTCTGCTTTACTTACAACTTCTGGAATCTCCCTGGATTATTTTTAATATCGCAAGTTACTTTGTTGCTGCTGTGCGTATTAAGAACCAAAGATTTTTAAATAGTGCTGTTCCCTTGACCAGTTGAGCACCTTATCACCCCTTTCTTTTATAGACAGGGTCACATGCGTCCCGACAAACAATTGTTAACATTTTATGGATTGAAATGTATGATTACTCCTTTCCCTTTTTATTATGGCTGAGATTTTTAAGATTTTTAACTGTATCAATTGAATATTATGAATAGTGTGTTTTTATATGTACCTTTTATGATTTTAATTAATCGAATAAAGTGGTTTTGACTTGACTTGACTTGGCTGAAGCCACCACTTCATCAATGGTGGATTGGCCCATGATCTCGAAACTTTCTTGGATACATTTATTTTTAGTGTTAACCAGGAGCTGATCACGTATCATTTCATTAGTTGTTTTGCCAAAATTACAAGTGTTGAATATAGATGTGTCAGTTCTGTTAAAAAATTCATTTAAACATTCTCCTTCTTTCTGTCTCCGCATATAAAAGTGATACCTCTCAAGCGTGGTCCTGATGGTGGGCTGAAAACGAGCATCTAAATTCAACAGAGCCTTCTCAAATTAATTCAGTGCCTCAATCTAATTTTCAGTCTCAATTTTTGGCAAAGATATTGAAGACTTCCTGTCCCTCCGAACCTTGAGAATGCAAAAGGATACTTTTTTTGCTTGTAGCTGGCATTCAAGTTCCATCAATTGCCATTAAATATGTTACACACTCCTCTTCCTATCTTTTCTAGGGTATAGGTGGGGCACCATTTTTTGTAAAAATTTTAAAGGGGGGTGTAGCTGCATGTTCACGCTTTACTAGTCTCCTGCACAGGAAACAAGATGGGTAAAAAAAGCTTCTGCCTTAGGTAATAAATCTTTATGTCCCTAAAATTCCTTTGAAGGACTGTGAAATTCTTTAATTTCTGAGGTAAAGTTGATTTGTTCATAGACATTATAAAATGGCTGCCGCCGGTCCTGGAACCCAGTTGCTAAAAGATTTGCAATGCAGAATTAAAATGGCCGCCAAAACTGAAACAAGGCTTGGAACGCTGGTTGTCTTGCTCCTTACATGAAGAAGAGTTTTCATGGCCCCTCCAATGAGGCAGGTAGCCTTTGAGACACCCCTTCTAAGGCAGTCCCACCCACCAGCCACAGAAGGGCAACTCTCCACGCTCAGAGCTCACTGCACAGGACCTCCAACTGCAGCCATTGACGATTAATGTGGACAGCTTTAGAGAGATGGTGCACAAGGTCTAGCACAGCTAACTTCGCCACAGCGCCACACACCATGCTGCGTCCTCCCAGCAAGGGTCAAACATCCCGTCCCTCATCGCCACAGAGAAGTGTTGTAATCAAGATGAGGAACGCGAGAGACGCAAGGTGAGGAAAGCAGGAGCGTTTTTATTTCACGCCTGAACGCCAAGCCTCGTATGTACATAATAATGCCCAATGTACGTTCCTAACTGTAATCACACCACATGCCGAGCCACAAACATTTTGGACACGAGTCCCTAGACCAGGGATCACCAACCTTTTTAGTAATGAGAGCTACTTTTGTTCAATGAAAATCATCCTGTATTAGAGTTGCATCTGAGACAGCATAAGACAAGAATATGTTAGTAGCTACAGAATGTAGGATTACCTGCAGTGATCACATCAGTGCATCAGGAGGGTTGCAAGCAGTAACCTGTTAACTCTTTCCACAGCTCACCGAGATTAGTAGCAGCGGGAACATGGAGGTTCAATAAACAGAGAGGGAACGGGGAGAAAGCGCAAGATCAGAAAGGGAGGAGGGAGGCGAGCAGGAGAGAGAGAATGATGGATGTAGAGGCAAGAAAGTGGGTTTGGCTTAGCATGTTTGTCGGCTGTTTTTGGTTGCCAGTCTGGCCAGTGGATTCTCTGGAAGGGACTGTGCCGCTCTCAGAGCACTGGCTTTGATTCTTAAGTGTCTTGTTACTGTGGAGTGCACAGTGCTGTCTGCCAAGACCGAGCCGAGAGGTCGGGAGCCGAGCGGTCGTAATCCGTCTCGGCTTCCGGTTCCTGCGCTGTGCGGGAGCCTAATTTGTCAGTCCCCCAGAGTCTCGGGGGCTGAATTCAGCACCTTTTGGCAGCAGAAGGTGTAGCGCACTGCTGGAGAGCGCCTACCTGCTCCATTAGACGCGGGATCGTCCCTGGCACGACCTCGGAAGGCTCTCGTACCCATGAGGCAAAATGGCGGCTGCCGGGCGGCATTAATCACCGGATCCTTTGGTGCCAGCAGAGGATGCCACCTGAAGACCTTGGCCTCCCATTTTATATCAGCACTAGAGATGAGCCGGACCCCACCGTGATGAATGGGTATGCCCTCGCTGCTCTCCTCAGAGATGCGCTTCAGTCTGCTCTGCCCCGCTGCTCGCTTGCCTGACCCCAAAAATGGCGGTGCCTTAGGGACCTCGGCGCCAACGACTCCCCAGACGGACTTACAAGCCTGCAATCAGCTGCTGCCAAAGTATTGCCTGAAGAGCTTGCCCTCCTCCTGTGCCCATCCAGCTTCTGCGTTGCTCCGGCTTCTCCATATGGCTCCAGATGATGTGGGACGGCTTTGAGGCGTGTTCTCCCCTCCTCCCGGGACAGCGAGAAGTCTTTGCTGATGTGCCCCCACTGGCTGCCTGCCGCCCCGCTGCCTCCCTGTGCAGGCTATCTTCTTGGATTTTGCCTCGCATCTTCATCGACTTTGGGGACCCCAGTGAACTTCTCCCAGGTATAGGGGCATGGGAGCCATGACCGGCTGATGTTCTTCGGCGTTGATCTAGTGGATCCGAGCCCACACACCTCCTCACTCCCTTCCTGACTTTGATTTTCTTTAACTATGTAACCCCCCCGGGGTACTCTCATGGACTTTTTTACTTTTTTCTTTTGTCCTGGCCACCATTTTGCTGCTGCTCTCGGCTGCTTTTTTCTCCAGACCCTGGCCCGCCATCTTGTCCATTCCCTCGGCCTTTACCCTTCTCCCTCGATTCCCCCTTGACGATCCTCAAATGTTTCTGATTTGCCTTTTCTCCATACCCTTGTATCCCTCCCACCCTCCCTACTCCCACCCAAGTCTACTATTTGTATATATATGTATATAGAGATAACTCTAATCACTAGTATATGCAGTAGACCTTTGTACTCTCTACCATTCCTATGTGACGCTTAGAGTTTATCCATTTGTATCGCTTCCTTGAGTGACTTTACTACTTGTACATTTGCGAATTCTCTTTTTTTCTGTTTGTATCTCTTCCTTGTGTGTCTTTACAACTTGTACATTTGCAATTTTTTTCAGTTTGTATCATTTATGTAACGCATGTAATCCTAAGTCCTTATGTATCGCAACTGGTTCTTATATAAAGCGCTCTGACACCTTCGGGTAAAGTTTGCGCTATATAAAATCGAATTAAATAAATAAATAAATGTGAAAAGGCTTTGTCAATTTGAAATGCCTTTACATGGCTAATACACAACAATCACAGCTGCAGTGCCCCGTGCATTAAGGTAATAATGTTAGTAATCAGTCTCCCATCATCTCATATTTTATCACTTAAATATCAGATTGAAATACATTTTGAAAATGTAACCATTATTTTCCGAACATCAGCTTATAAACTCTGAAAATACACACATTTTCGTTCTAAATACAGAGTTTAAATGTTATTATCCATTGATTAATTCAACCAAGTATAAGATTCTAACTTAGAAAGCTGGGCTGAACACAGGAGAGCTACTTAAAGGTATGGAGAGTTACTCGTTGGAGAAGCCTGCCCTAGACCAATGGGTACGCAGGAGGGGAAAGGTGGAAGGGAGGAAGGGAAGGAGGAAGGAAAGGGAGAGAGGATGAGGCAAAATCCATTCAAGTATAAGCATTAAGGGGTAGATCTATAGAGATGCGTCACTTTTCTTGCGCCACCCTAAAAAACTGCTTGCGCCACCATGGATGCACCGTATTTACAATAAGGTGCACCATTGCAGAAGGATTGACAGATGAGTCAGAAATTCTGACGCATCTGTTGGGGCAAAAGTCACGCATTGCTGGAGTTGTGTCGCAAGCACATCACAACTGGAGCAATGCATTTTGTGACCTATTCCTACTACACTGCATCACTCCTTACGCCTGCTTCAAGCAGGTGTAAGGTTTTGACGCAGTGGTGTCGAAAATGTGACGCAGTGAAATCTTGTAGATTTCACTGCATCACTTTTATGAGGCTTCCCTGCGTAGGAACGCCCCCCTGCATTGCATACATTATACCGGATGCAGGTATAATGTGATGCAGGGCTTTACAACTTGACGCATCACACTAGATGCGTCATGTTGCAAAAAGGGCACATTGTTTGCCTCTGTTGCGTCACAAAAAGTGACGCAATGGCAGCGCAAAGAATCGCAAGGGGCTTGTAAATCTGCCTCTAAATGATTACATGATGGCAGAATGTTCTATTTGTGGAAACAAATGCATCGGAGAACAAGAAGTTTAAAATCCACCAAGGTTTGGAAGCCTTTGTTTCACAGCTCTTTGTGTGCAGCATGCAGGGCCACCCCAGAGCCCTAAACTCTAAAACCGAGCCCTGAACCCTAGCCCTTTGCCCTGAACCCTAATACCCAGCCCTAGCCCCTAATACCGAGCCTTGCACCAGAGCCCCACCTGTTAACTATTGATCATTCGCAGCAAGAACATTGAAAGCAGGCTCTCAGAAATCAGCCCCAGGGTCACCCTGCCTCTGTGTTTTGCTTTCCCATGGCCGGTTCGTGTGGTATGGACAGGCAGGGGACATTAGGGCCTTGGAATGTTGAGGGCAGCCGGCCTCTACCAGTTCATATCATCTGCTGCTGTTCTTCTAATGTTCCAATAAGTGATGATGGCACTTTTTCCTGTTAAAGTTGTTGTGGTACGGCATATTGTGGATCTCTGTTTTTTCATATAACACGGGCATGAAGCCTACATTCATCCATGCTTTTCCTTTATTCACAGCCCTTGGAAGGGAACCACATGATTGTCTTCTGATAACTTCCCATGTGACAAAACCTCCTGATTGTCCTCGCTGATGAACCATTACTACATTGGGATCTTACATCTTATCTTGATGTTTCGGGCATAATATATGTGGAGGGAATTCAGATAGATGGCTAATCTGTTTGTACTGGCCACACAAATGACTGAAAGTCAACGTTTACTTCACGTCTTCTCTGTTAAGGTAGCCAAACTAATAGCCCCTACTCACGTCTGTATTTTGGCCGCATAGACAAATGTTATCCTTTATCACTGAATCCTGGTACCCTTGGGGTGCCCATGATTTCGGTGCCTCTGGTTGCAGCGTGGGGTCCTTACTTCTGCCCGTGGCCCTATTGAGAATGAGTCCTAATCTAAATTGTTTCCTTGATGCTATCAGGTACCTTCCAAAGGTGCTGTTGTCAAATGCACTGAACGCCATCCCACTCAGGGGGATATGTACAAGGAAATGGCAGAGTGAGGCTTTAGCCTTCATGGCTTAACACCTCTCTCCGCCACTTCTGAAACGCAAGACTATGCCATATTCACAACAAAATGGTGCAGCCTTGCATTTCCCCCTGCGATGGCGCTACACTTAGCACCAATGCAGACTCCCTTGCTCCATAGAGCAAGGGTGTCTGCGTGCAGGGGAGGATTGTTTACGTGTAGGAAGGTGTCCCGGAAATGCCATTTTGACACTTTATGCAGCACACATGAAAGTCACAAAATGGATTTTTTTTAAAGGTTTGCTTATGTACAGGAAGGGCTACCTTCCTGTACATACACAAACCATGGCATTTTGCTTTTTTAATATGTGCTGCACAAGGCAGTACACATGGACAAAGCAAAAACGAGGAGAAATAATGCATTTTTCCTCATTTCACCAACTTAAGACAAGGTTTACCCTGATCTTAAATTGGGTGCAGCCTCCTATGTGCCCTTGTATAGGGGGCAGTGTCAAAATCACTTGGTGTTGCGGTGGAACCCCCTCTGAAAAACCCACTGCCCACCCGTTTCACGTTAAGAATAGCTTGAAAGGGGGCCTTATGTACAAGGCAGTGTTAAGCCACGTTAAGTGGCTTTACGCTGCCTTGTAAATAAGGTGAAGCCAATGTTACCTCGACAACATTAAAAAAAGTGACGTCCCCATGGTGATAGGGGCTTCTACATATGCCCCAAAGGTGCCAGGGGTAAAGATTTTGCTGATCAGGCTGCAAAAATGTCTGCAGTGGTTCGTAAATCTGACATCACCCTGTGCCCTAATCTGTTGATTTCCTATAGTCTACCTTGAAGTAAGCTCGAGATAATGAAAATATTGCATGGCACACATCCAATATAAACAAGGTAATTTGTAATGATCCTAATGCTTGCCTAATTCCTTCAACAACATCTGGAGGATGGTAAAACTTTCACAGTAGAAATACCCGGGATTTCTCCATGCAGCAGATGGCGCTGTTTCATAAAAAAAGTGTTATGTGATTACTTATAATGTTCTAACACTAATGCATACGGACTGCTCCAAATGTTTAAAACGATATAAAAAAGCTTTTCAGTCAATAGCACCTATTTACAGCTAGTGGATTCAACATTAATAACAAGACTCCTTCACATGTTACACATGAGAATTGTTTCCATATAGGATCAATATATTTAAATCTCATGCTTTCTAAACCTGGGCAGAAGAACAGCACATGATTTCCTGTTGTTTTTTGTGTGGTAATACTTTAGTAAAAATTTTAAGGATCAAAATATACATATAATAACTGCATATCATTATAGATTCAGAACAGTCTATTGAGAATACAAATATTAATATGCTATTAAAAAGAAAAACTACATAGAATAGAAGGATGAAAGGTAAGAGAGAAAGTCAGGTAGAAGACAAGTGGAGAATGGCAGAAGCAGAAAAATGATGTACAGTATAAAGAGTGCTGTAAAACTCTCAATGCTCCTAATCATAAGAAGAGATACATATTGTGGATGGAACGCCACTGCGTCACTTTTGTGACGCCGTGGCGGTGCAAAGCCAGCGCCATGCTGCGGGGTATTTACAACGTGACGCATCAAGAAGCGTCATGTTGTAAAGCCCTGCGACTTAAGGAGGCGTTCTGGCACAGGAACGCCTCCTAGAAGTGGCAGAGTGAAATCTACAAGATTTCACTCAGTCACTTTTACGGCCATGCTGCTTCAAAACCCTGCGCCTGCTTGAAGCAGGAGTAAGGATTGACAAAGCATGTTAAAGATAGGGCCCTCCAGAGCATTGCTGGAGCTGCGTTGTGCTTGCGACACAATTCCAGCAATGCGCCGCCACGGATGGGCAACCCTCATCTGCCCCTCCGTGCTCCACTGTGTGCCACATTGTAAATGTGGTGCATCAGTGGTGGCGCACGGGTGGGCTCATGCGTCGCAATCCCTGCTGATTAGCAGAGATGCGCCAGAAGTAATAAATCTGCCCCTTAGTAGGCTCATTTACAAGCCCCTTGCACCGCTGTGCGTCACTTTTAATATTGGACAAAGGGGTGCAAGGGGCTTGTAAATAAGCTCCAAGGTATGTAAAAGGAGAAGCTCGCTGGTTTCCTATTGCTGATCCCGCCCCAAAACTCAAAAGTCTTTCCAAAGATTAGACTCAAGCTGGCGTCGTTTTTCACGGCGGCCACTGGCTGAACGTTTGAGGCATGGACTTTCAACAGGGATGACGAGTCTCTCCCCGCACAGGATTAAAAACAGTTTTCAAATCAGCATGGACCTCTACATGGCAGCCGAAAGGGTCACGTATAAGGCGAGGGGCTGCCCAAAGAAATTTCGAAGAGTATGGGGCAAATGGCGACACTACCATGGATTGGATGGAGGACTCGGAGAGGTCGCACACACTTGAATGTTTGAGTGCCAGGGGAGGGATGGGCTTTTGGGGACGGGAGAAATTGCTGCAATGGACTCAAATGATCGCAACGGCAGAACAACTGGATCTGGACTTTGGGGCCTGATTCTTTGGGAGGGTTGGGAGGGTAAGGAGGGGGGATGTGGGAGTGTTGCTCAATACTGACTTGCTTGTTATTTGTTTTCTTTGCTGCAAAAAACAAAAATGGTTTAAAAAAAAAAAAGTCTTCAAATCAAACCCAATTGCGAAGGCTTAAGAAAGTCGCCCCTTGACATGACTGGCCTTTGAAAGGGTGTTTGAAGTAGGTACCTCTAGGTAAGTACACACATGTACGGTTTCTCCTTCAGACCCCCATACAGCCATTTGTGTCACAGTTTCAGACCAGAGTCCCCCATGCCTGTAGTTTTCGTTGTTCCCTCATTCACGCTCCGGTTGTGGGTGGCTGAATGAGCTGCGAGGATGTCTTACTGTCTTTGGAGACCCCCAGGCCTGAGAGACGTCATGATGACGTCATCGGCATACATGATTCACAGGGGTTTGAAGCCAAGGCTTTGCATCCAGCGTCTTGATCAGTTCAGGAAAATCAGCCAGATAATGGAACATACCGGAGGAGGATTCAGTCAATCGATCAATCAATCAGTCAATCAGGGCATTTATAGAGTGCGCTACTCACCCTCAAGGGTCTCAAGGCGCTGGAGGGGGGAGGACGGGTACTGCTTGGACAGCCTGATCTTGAGTTGCTTTCTGAAGGAGAGATGGTCCTGGGTCAGCCGTAGGTGGACGTGGAGGGTGTTCCACGTCTTGGCAGCCAGGGAGGAGAAGGATCTTCCTCCGGTGGTGGTTCTGCGGATCCGTGGGATGGCGGCGAGGGCAAGGCTGGCATAGCGGAGTTGTCTGGTGGGTGTGCAGAACTTGAGGCGGTTGTTGAGGTATTTGGGGACCATGTAGTGGAGAGCCTTGTGTGCGTGGGTGAGCAGCCTGAATGCGATCCTTTTGCTGACAGGAAGCCAGTGCAGGTCTCTCAGATGTGGCCGTGGCGGGGGATGTCCAGGATGAGTTGTGCCGAAGCGTTCTGTATGCGCTGTAATATTTTCTGTAGTTTGGCTGTGGTTCCGGCGTAGAGGGCGTTCCTGTAGTCCAGACGGCTGGTGATGAGGGTCTGGATGACCGTCTTTCTGATGTTGGTGGGGATCCACTAGAAGATCTTTCGGGGCATGCGCAGGGTGTTGGAATATGAAGATGAGACAGTGTTGACTTGCTTGGTCATCGTGAGGGAGGAATCCAGGATAAAGCCCTAGGTTGCGTGCGTGGTCCGTGGGCTTGGGGGCGGTGCACACGGCAGGGGGCCACCAGGAGTCGTCCCAGGCGGAGGGGGATGATCCTAGGAAGAGAACTTCCGTCTTGTCTGAGTTCTTTTGAGCCATTAAACTGCAATAATGGAGGTATATTCCCATCCAGCCAGTTATCAGAGAAGAAGCGAATGAGAGGTCTCAATGACACATTTGGAATGACCCACTATGATAGTTTTTGCCTAAATAAGGGACGGTCACCTTTGTCAAAGGCATGGCTAGAATCGACAAAGGCGACATAACGTTTAGACTGTCTCACCTCTACACAGTATCCATCAATCATTCCTAGGGCTAAAGTACCATCCCTTGTGGATCAGCCCCCCTCACCTGCACTGCTCCACCGGAGCAGACGCCACGAGTTCACCCTTTCAAAGCATCTTTGCAGGAGGCATTTGGCAAAAAGTCTTCAGATGGCATCCAAATGGAAAGAGGCCTGTGACCTCTGGGGTCATTCCCATCACCCTCTAAGGCAGAGGTATTCAAACTTTTACAGGTTGAGCCCCCCCAGCTGAATTTCCCAAGATGTTGGGCCCCCCCACCACCCGACCGAAACCTCGGGAATCCGGAACACCACATGATCGACTGCAACGCGCACACCACTGGCCATATCCGGCAAACAATGCTCAACACAACAAGAGTGTCTAGCAAACTGCAGGCTTGTGCGTGGGTGTGGCGAAACGACAGAGGTGTACCACACAGCTCAAAACACAATCCTCCAAGGCAAAGGAAGTCATCACAACCCTCCCCATCCATCATGTACACCTTGTCATCCACCAACTCCCCCACCATTCATTCTGTCCCTCCATCTGTGCCCGATCCACATCCAAACCCCTTCAACCACTTGCAAACCCATCCACCATCCATCCATCCATCCATCCATCATCTCACCCATCCAGCCCTCCATCCACCCCCTCACCCATCCATCCATCATCCATTCATCCCTTCACCCAATCCATCCCCTCACCAATCCATCCACTCTTCCACCCATCCATCCACCCCCTCATCCATCCAACCACTCACCCCTTCACCCAAGCTATCCTCCCACTCATCCATCCACTCCTCCATTCATCCATCCACTCTTCCACCCATCCATCCACTCCTCCACCCATCCATCCACTCACTCATCCATCCAACCACCCACCCTCTCACCCATCCAGCCATCCCCTCACCCACTCATCCATCCACCCAGTCACTCATCCGATACCACCCACTCAACCCCCCACTCATCCATCCCCCCACCCATTCATCCCTCCCGCTCTCCACCCTCCCCTCACTCATGCATGCACTCTCTGACCCATCCATCTCCATGCTCCTCTCCTCACCCATCCATGCACACACCTGCCCATCCACTCTGCCAATCATTCATCCATGTCCTCACTCATCCATCCATCCATACTCCCCCTCTCTCTCCATTCCCCCTCACCCAGCCACCCATCCCTCCATCCACCCTTCACCCATCCACCCACTCATCCATCCACTCATCCACTCATGAATCCATCCATTGACCTCTCACCCACCCTTTCACTCCTCCATCCATCCCCCGTCCATCCACCCCCCTCAATCACCCATCCATCTCCACATCCACCCCTTCACTCATCCATTCATCCATTCATTCTTTTACCCCTTCACCCATCAATACATCAATCCATCCATCACCTCTCTCCTCCATCCACCCACCGACTCGTCCACCATCCACCCCCCCATCGATCCATCCACCATTTCACTGATCAATCCATCCCTCCATCCATCTACCTTTCCAACCATACACACATCCATCCACTCCCATCCATCCCTCGACTCATGCATCCATCCTCTCTCCCACTATCCATCCACCCCTTCACCCATCCATCCATCCCCTCACTCATCCATCCACCCCCCACCCATACATCCACCATGTCACCCACACATCCACCATTCCACCCATCACTCCACCCATACATCCACCACTCCACCCATACATCTATTCACCCACATGGCAACATAACGGACGTCTGGTGGCCGGCTCCACCCGACATCCCTCACACATTTGATGATTCAAATTCGAATCTGCAGACCAACATCCCTGAACACAGACACTTCGGTGCCCCACACAAAGATCCTCATGAGTTGATGACCGCAGACCAGAGCCCACCATCCAGATTCATGGCCCAAACCCAGATTGCAACCTCTCCCTCCCTTCCCAAAATAACAGAAGGACTCCCGCCCCCCCTCCGCCTCACTCCCACCCCCCTTGAAAGGCTGGGGCCCTGGGCCAGAGCCCACTCCGCCCGTGCCTCAAACCCTCTCCGCAAACCTTCTCTCCCTTATGGGAAGAGCTAACTCTCCCAGGAGGGGGCCAATTCACGGAGTCCACAGCTTCAGCTGCAGTGGGAGGCAAGGGGTCTCCTCTGCTAAAGCTGAAAGTGTGTCTGTTTGTTTTCATTTTTTAGCAGAGGAGACTCCTTGCCTGCGCTGCAGTCGACTCCATGAATTGGCCCCCTCCTGGAAGAATCACCCAGACAAAGGAACGGGCACAAAGGGAAGATCGGAGAGGAGCACGCGCCCCCCCAGGGGGGCGCGCCCCACAGTTTGAAGAACCCTGCTCTAAGGATACAAGAATAATAATGCTTCCTTTCCAAGAGTTTCGGACAGATCCACGGTTTAAGCAGTGATTAAAGAGTTGTTTCAGATGTATTGGCCAAGAATTGGGGCAGGGTTTTAATAAACCTGCAGTGATTTTATCCGGGGCAGCAGTGTTTTAAACTCCTTGATCACATTAGCGATTTATTTTACTGACCAGCATGGATGCCATTTCTGAGTCACAGCTGCGACCCATGGCACTGCCTATGCGACCCCTGGCACTGCCTATGCGACCCCTGGAACTGCCCATGCGACCCCTGGCCTCAAAGGTGGAAAAATCAGTGCCAAGAAGGCACTTGCAGCCCATCTTTATGGATCCACCTTTCAAATTTCCTGTCAATTTGGTATGGCACTAACTAGTAACAGGACTTTAATATTAACAATTAGTGTAATAAAGAACAGATTACAATTACCTATAACTGTGGCCCTCCCTGGCAGCTGAGGTTAGTAAAATATGCTTTTAACAATATGTTGTGTGTATGCTTGACAATGAGAATATGCTGATGGGAAAGTGAATGTGTGTGTATGTGCATGCATGCGTGGGTGAGTGTAAGCGAAGGATGAATGCATGTGATGTCATTTCTGCTACCTCTGGATTTGGGGTGAACTTATGGTCATGCTGCCAGGGCTTCCCAAACTATAGACGGGGGTGTCTTCAGGCCCAACAAAGGATATTGTTTGCCAGTGTCTGCACACAATTGCTCCACACGTGTCTGCCAGTGGTTTTCATCCAATCAGATGGTCCGTCTCCTTACTCAAATATTTTGCAATGATAAACCAGATTTTACTGGTGTTTCTCCAACAAAGGCCCTCTGCACAGACCACCAGGATTTCACATCTTGAGACTATTTTCTTGCTTTTTGACTGTCTCCTTCCATGAATAGGAGCAGGCGTGAGAAGAAGGTTCTATAGGTAAAGACAGCACTTTCCAAATTTCAAGAACTAAGGGGCATATTTACGAGCTGCTATCGCCACGGGAACCTCACTTTTCATGGCATTGTGGTGGGGATGAGCCCTTCACCGTATTTACTTAACATGGCTTAATACTGCATTGTAAAAAAGACACCCTTTCACACTATACCTAACATGAAAATGGTGGGCAAAGGGTAATGTGGTGGGCGTTCCACCACAAAACCCATTGATTTTGACACTGCTCCATATTTACAAGGGTGGCGTAAATAGAAGGCAGCGCCACAATTAAGACCAAAAAAAGGCTGGCTGGAACATGACGCAATGAAGAGAAATGTTTAATTTCTCCCTGTGCTTGCTGTTTCTATTTGTGCTGCATTGCGCAGCAAACATAGAAACAGCAAAACGCCATGCATGATTGTTTATGTGCAGAAAGGTGTCCTGCCATGTGTGGAGTAAGAAATCTTTGGAGTGCCAGCTAAATTAACATCTCACAATTTGTGCACCCCCTTTCCACTACCTACAAGGCTGTTTGACATTTCCATTCTGACAGTATCTTGAGTCCATTTGAGGGGCGCAGTAAGGCAAAAGCCTGCAGTGGCCTTACAGCAGCACCAGAGTGTCACCGTCACAAACAGATGTTCAGACTGAGCCCTTTGGTAATGAAGTGGGTATGTCTTACCTCACCACTGAGATCTGATCCAGAAGTCTCACACCCTCTGGAAAGTAAGTGCAGTGACCCCAGAGCAGGGTCCCCCATGAGCAGTGCACCTGTGTAGGGGGTCCACCTGGAGGCTCACAGCAGGAGTACTACCTGCAGCTTGTTCCTCCACCCTATATATCCATCCATGCGAACATCCACCATCATTACCACACACAGGAGAGTGTCTCCAAGGGACCAATTTAGAAGTTGGTGATTCTGTGCATTTTTTTTGTTTAAGTTTTATATAGCGCGACCCAAGGGTTTTGTAGCGCTTTGCATGAAATAACATTCATTACACAAGGTGAAGATTATATATTATTTTTGTATGCATTGGGAGGTTCTGGGGGACATTAACTAAGGTTTTGCATCGGGTTGCATAACTTTTACATCGCAGCTTCGATGCAAAGTTCTTTTTGGCATTTACAAAATCATGCAAAGCCATCTTGTGTATCTTAGCATGAATTAGTAAATACAAAATGAAGCAAGAGCTGCCTTGTGTTAGCTTCCATTGGAGAGGCACTACATGGGTGGAGAATGGGTGTTCTCATGCAATCTCCAATGGATTCAGGCACATTCCCAGATTGTATGCGTCCTATTTGCGCCCTTCTTGCATAAAATCCTGCCCAAAATGCAGGCACCCTTGCAATATAGTGGTATGATTTGGTTCTAGGCAGCCACACAAGTTCGCTAGCACAGGGAGCGAGCTGAGGAGTGTCACATCTCAGCTCTCTCACATTCACTCAGGGCAGCAAATTGTCTTGCTGCACTGCATTGAATGATTCGGAAATGAATATGCCCCTTCATGAATTGCCCAGAATCACAGGATGTTGAGCCGACGCTGAGATTCAACCTGGTTCTCCAGTTCCAAAGTCAGCAGCTCTGGCAGTAGCACCACTAGATATCACCACAATGATTCACAAACATTATTGCTCTGCAAGTTTCAGCAGTTCCTGCAAAGCACCGCACAAGGACGGTCATTGAATTAAGGTGACACACCACCATGGAACCAATCCTGCAATGTTCCTAGGTGATTGGGACACAACGACCTTATTCAATTGGCGGACAAGGGGCGAGGCAGATCGAACTATGCACATTTTGCACAATGTTTTCTGCATTTGTGATTATGAATGAGAAAATATAGAGGTAAATTTGCTACGATTTAGCACCATGCGCACATCAGAAAAGTGACGCAAATCGGGACAAACTATTTTTTTTACCAATTTACTTTCCAGTGTAAAAATTGTTTAGCGGCGTAGCTACAAGCGTCAATGGTGGTCACACCTTGACTGCGCTCTGGACCCCTCCGCCATCCGCTCCCTGCTATCGCCAATCCTTGGAGCTGGAACCGCATCTATGTACTCCCAGGGGATAATGCTTGCCCCAGGGAGGAAGTGTTCCCCTCCGAAGCAGGGGCATTGAGCCCTGACAGGGCCGAAAATGGACGGCCGATCACCACAGCCAAGATGGTGGACCCGTGCTGCTGAGGGGGCCCCGGCCTGCTGCAGTGGGATCTGATCCAGCGCAACAACGGTTGAGCTGCCAGCGGTTCCCGGGCTGGGACGACCTGCACCCGCTCACTGCAGTGCATTGGGGCAGATGCTCTCCCCACGTGGAACCCCTGTAGGCAGGACTGCTGTGTTCCCATTGCCTGCACTTCGGCCCAGAGACTGGTGACTCCACACCTGCATCGGGCCAACCAAATCCCCAGATAAGTGAGGCGGGATTGGTGTGGAAGTGGTGAGAGCCGTCGACTGCTGAGCCAGGAAAGTCATCCTCTGCCGCGAGGGAGAAGGTCAGACATCTCCTGCAGCAAGCAAAATGACAGATCTGGGATGCTGATGGAGCCTAGGCCCACACCCACAAAGACTGCTCCTGCAGGGGATCGACGGGGCTGCGAGGTGGTTTCCTGGCCTGGGTCTCCTCTGTGCCTGGACTGCGTGTTGGGTGTAGAGAAGTGGACCTGACGCCTTAGTGGGGACACCAGGGTCCACCTTGCGTAAAGTATCCTGATATAGGCCTGTCCACAAGTGAAAGGGACCTACCTGATGGGAGTCCAGTGATGGCCCCCATCTGCCTGAACGGGGACACCAAATTAAGGATGTGGGCTACGCTTCACCCACCTGCGAGCCAGGGTGACGGCGGCAAGTAAGGAGCCAGAGGCCGCATGTCGAGCCCTGGCAGGCAGAGTGAGTGAAGAGCGTAGCTAAAGAGGATCACTGTGGAACAAATTTCCTGTGCTCACAACAGAGACATACCCCAACTATACTACAGGACTCCATCGATCCTGGGCTCCCACTTGGAAGCTGGAAAAGTAATTTCACAGCCAAAGAGGCATTAAAGGAGAAGGAAATATCAGGAGATGTCTCCAGAGAGCCCATAATTGAACAGGCATGGAAAACGGAAGGGCCAATGCCCGCAGGGCTGTCCGAAGGGAGATAGAGGGCCAAGACACAAGGCAACCCAGCACCTGCTCTATCGCAACCACGCATTTTGGTGACCGGTGCCGTACTGGCCACTGGATGAGGGAGAGATCCCTGGTCCCTTCGGTGCCTCTTAACAGACCTGGTTCAACTCCCTAATGGCAGTAATATTCTGAAGCCCATTGGTAGACATAGGCAAGGACAGACCAGTAAACCCTCACCAGACACAAATGGAGCAATTTACGACTGTTGCAGCCTCCAATGCCACTCCCAGCTGTGCTGTCTTATATCCGGGGTGGACTTGGCCACCATCCTTCAAGTGATCCATACGTCTCAGGACTCAGTAGAGACTAAAATTGGGGAAGTACGAATAGATTAGGCTCTCACACGCCAGGATCTTTGCAACACCACAGCTAGAATCACATAGGCGGAATCCCGGCTGTCCTCTGTAGAGGACAAAGTCACTACCATGAAGTCTCAGTTCTAGAAGCTTCTCTATCACACCTTGGAGCTCCACAGGCAAGCCGAAGATGCAGAAAATTGCTTACGCACAAATAACCTCCTTCTGCTGGGCCTTCCGAGGGCACGGAGCCCGCCCCATTCATAGAACTGTGGATTAGGTCCTGGATGCATGAGGGCTGCCTATCTGCATGGTGCATGATTGAGAGGGCACACCGCACACTTGAGACCCGGCCTCCCCCATCAGCGCCGCATAGACCCATCATAGCATGCTTCCTCAATTTCAAAGGCCGAGATGCCATTCTGCAAGAAGCATGCTCCCAAGCCGACCTTTCCTTCCAAGGGAATAAAGTTATGATCTTTTCAGGCTACACCAGGGAGGTACATGGGCAACTCAGATCATACATTGCAGTTAAACAAAACTACACGCGCTCAGCTTCTCGTATAGACTCGTTTTCCCAGCCCTCTGAGAGTGATCCAGGACAACAAGAGTTTTTCTTTGATACCCCGGGGGTGGGGTGGAACTGGGCCACAGAAAATTACCCACTGAACAGAGGGGCCGGGACTCCCTCCGCAGCGGCTAGAGGACAGTCCAATAACCATAAGAGACGGGCTTCTAGACCACCGAGCTGTCGCAATCGGTCCCGCCGGAGGCGTGCTGAAAGCAGGAAGAAATCATTGTCGCTGGAATCATTGGCCATATCTGCCTCAGTGTCTCTTCCTGGGGGGAGGCAGCGTGCCCCCTCGGCGGAACAGGACTACACCACTGAACGACCCCGGACCTGCTCCTCGTCGCTATGTCCTTTCTTCCTCCTACTCCTTTACCCTATCCCCTTACCCTTCCTTGCGCCATTCACCTTGTGCCCTATGTTCTTTAAATGCTTTTCTTGATACTTATGTAGTTTTTAACTGATGTAAATTGCAACATTATTGTTCCTCATGTAAAGCACTCTGTTTCCAGCACTATATAATAACTCATTAATGTAAATGTGTTCCCATTTAGTCTACTTCCCTGGCTCCTATCCCCTCTCCCCTGAATCTCTCACCTTGTCGGCTAGTCTGACTAGCGTTTGTGCACTTTGACTAAGCACTCCTTTTCCCCCTGTTGGAAAAAGATTCAATATATATACTCTGGAGTCTCAGCAAACCCGCTGTAAGAGTCCACTGCGCTAAGGGAGCCACTCACAGCTGAGGTGTGGTATTGCACCCCTTGCCAAAGCACTCCCTCTCCCCTTTTTGGGGAAGGATGCAGTATGTAGGCCTTGGAGTCTCAGAGACCCCTCTGAGAGAGTCCACTACGTAAAGGGAACCTCCCACAACAGAGATAGAGAAGTGATACCACTTCACCAGGGATCACAGCTTACTTGACTTTGGAAGTTCCTTTGACTGGTCTACCGGTTTGTGTCCCCGTCGCCCTTCCCCTCCTCTTTCCATACTGTGTCCGTCATCTTCCTCTTCTCTTTCCCCCCTCATTACCCCTCCCCTGAATCTTTCCCCTTGCCTGCTTTTCTATGTATTTGTACTTATTGTTTTATCTCGACCTTAAAACGAACTATGTTGCCATGCTCTAATAAATGTATAACCTTTGTAACAATGTAACCTGATCTGATGCTCATGTAAAGCGCTCTGATACCTCCGGGTCCAGCCAGCGCTATGTAAAACCTTTAAATATAATATAATATAATATAGAGTTCCCTGACTGCACTTTCACGCAGTCCGACGATTTGAACTGGAGCCCCATGTGCTGCATGAACCAACATACTAAGGCCTTTGTATAGGCAAATAATTCCAGACTCCTGAAATTGGAAACATCTGTAATTATGGAGGGGTCCACAACTCTGTCTTGGTTTTACAATGTTTGCGGTTGATTCAGTTCTATTGTACAGGGCAACAGATGTTTCTGGGGTTGAAGTATGACGAGGGGGATGGCCGGGGGGCTTCTCTGGGGTTTTTGTTACTTGGTTAGGGTTCTTTCGACTAGGCTTTATGTGACACACAAGACAGACCTGTACAAATCATATACTACTCCTCCACGTGCACATCAACTTACGCTAAATGGCGTGCTAACATTAGAAAAGTGTAATTTACTATTCCAACTCCAGTGCACTTAACAGTAGGGAAGGTGTTGGGATAGTAAACTTCACTATTTGTAATGTTAGCACGCCATCTAGCGCAAGCCTATGTAAAGACTTGCATTGTAATGGCATTGCGTGGTAACATCACAGTCGTTATAACAACCACGATGTAACAGTATCGCAGTGTACTGACTGCGATGTTAACGATGTTTCCCCTGAGTGGGGCGTTTGGACTTGGGTGTCGGGAAGGGTTATTCATGTGTGATTGTCGTAATTTGACGGTGATCGGGTTAGCGTTAAGCTTTGCTACACAAATTTTCCTTTATCTTGACTATGGTGTTCGGAAGCCATTTTGAAAACACTGGCGCCCATTTTATATGAACGCGCTGCCTCGTGGTCAGCATGCCCTTTTGTCCTTTCTCTGTACCACTGACCACTCAAACTTGCCCAGTAACAGGCTATTTTTAGTATTGGTCAAGCTTGCACATGCGCAGTTACACCCTCTGTACTAGTGGACAGTCATCGCTTAGGAATGTTCTTTAAACTGACCAGTGGTGTTGTAACCCCTCCCATGAGTTGGCTGTGTTCCAAAAATGACCATATATGTACCTAAACTGATTAAATGTGTTCCGCCTACTCTTTTTATTACTGTAAAACTGTTTAAAAGAGGCCTCGCACCTATGTTTGGTGTGATACTTCTTGCATTGCCGAAGGGTGTTGTAGGAATGTACCACCACCCCATGGGGTCCTAATAAACTTGTCTTTTGCATTTTCCAGTTTCCGTGCCAACGTCTATTTTATGGTGTAGCGGGTTTTGCGAAATATGTAGGCCTGGAGAACCCAATACCACATGATCAGAAGTATGCATCTGCATTTACTGTACCAACAAGGTCTTGTCTTGTGTCTTTTAGACTGTGCAAAACAAATAAAATCTGTGTATTAAAAAAAAACTTGTTTAGCACTGAAAATCACTTTGAATTAACACAAAGCAGCGGAGACTGGTGCTTTGCATTACTTAGCACCAAGGAGATACTCCACAGGGGGTGCATGGGCGTTCCCACGCAACTACCCAAGGTCTCTGAAGTAAAACCCTATGTACTATAAAAGGTAGACATGTTTTTATGTAAAAACATAGTGCCCACTTCAGCCATTCTCTATCACGGTGAAATGCTTTTATTTCTCCTTCCTTTTCCAACTTTGTGAGAGTGCTGCACTGTACAGCACACACACAAGCTGGGACAGATTTTAAAGTTAGTCTAAGCGTAGTATTCTGTACTGCAAGGGTATCCCTCCAACACAAATCCATTGTGAGACGCATGCAGACACCCTTGCACTATGGTCAAAGGTGTGTGCATGTTGCACTGCAGTACATTCCTGCACCGGCGCTAGGGAGACCGGAGGAGAGTGCCATATTTCTGTAAATATGGTGCTCTACGGCTCTCTCCTTCTCACGCAGTGCAGCATTCGAGACTGCTGCCGTGCGCTGCATGATCATTTATTAAAACTGGGCGATAGAAGGCTGAGACTTAGGAGGATATTTACAAATTATTTACATAACGCAGGTCAGCAAGCAAAGTTGTTGCACTGCATGAAAGGGAGATGGCAGAAATACTCCATACTTAGAAAGACATGGAGCATTTCTGCTCTCTGCTTGTGCTGGCGAACTGAGCGCTGACTAGCTCCAACGCAGGCACCCTTGCTCCATAGTGAATGTTATCAGGCAAATTCTGGGGGCTTGGGCCTCCATTACTCACATGTGGACATCGTCTTCCAGCCGTACCTGAAGGCCACCTTGGGGCGCAGGTCTTTGGGAACATCCTACAAACCTCTTGGCACTGCCATTCTGCAAATGACATGAAATGAAAATGTTAAAAGCACTCAACTATCCAAGGGTATCCAGGCACTAGCCAACTGAAGGAGAACTGCAAGATGAGAAGGAAGAAGCCATTAGAAGTCCTAGAGTTTGAAAAGCAAGATGTATAGAGCGGCGTAAAAATCTCACAAAGTCTGTGCTATTTTCATGTCATCAGTATTCTTAACACCCTCAGGGCTTCTAATCTCCTTAACTTAACTCTGCTCTGCCTTCGCCCTCACTCTACTAGCCAGCATCCATCCTGTCGTATCCCCTCCTATATAATATGAATGTTTAAGGCGTAGGGCTGCGTATTCTGGTCTGTCCGAACCAGCCCCTCCAGCAGGGCTCACGCATTCTTGAATTACCGCCAAATTCTAGGTGCTCCTGTTCGGCTACGAACTTTCTCCAGCTCTAGCACTTGAGCTGTAAGTTCCTCCCGCTTGGCCCTGTGCTTACTATTCTCCGCTGCCGAAATAGCGATATAACTTTGTTGTAATTTGACAATGGCCGAGTTAGCGCTTAGCTGTGCTACACGTTTTCCCCCTTAACTTGACTATACTTGAAAACGCCATTTTGTGTATTGCGGCGGCCATTTTAGAGAATGAGCGGCCTCGTGGTCAGCATGCCCTTTAGTCCGTTGTTCGTACCACTGACCACTCGACTTTGCCCAGCAACAGGCTATTTTTAGCAACGGTCAAGCCTGTACATGTGCAGTTCCAACTGACCAGTCACCCCTCAGGAATGTGCCGCCAAACTGACCAGTGGGGTTGTTACCCCTCCCATGAGTTGGCTGTGTTCCAAAAATGACCATATATGTACATAAACTCTGTAAACTTTGTACCGCCTATCTTTTTATTACCTGTAAATTGTATAAAAGAGGGACTCACACCAACGTTCGGTGTGATACTTCTTGCATTGCCGAAGGGTGCTGTAGGAATGTACCACCACCCCATGGGGTCTTAATAAACTTGTTCTTTGTACTTTTCAGTTTCCGTGCCAACAGTTCTTTCAGTGTAAGTGGGTTATCTACGGAGCATGTAGGCCTTGGGAACCCGATACCACAAATTGGCGACCACGAAGGGACTCATCGGCGACTCGGATGCCCGAAGGAGAGGTCGTGACGAAGGTTTGGAAACTCGCCATGGACGCGTACGCTGCCACCGAGTGACCCGAGTCTTGGCACCCACGGTGTTTCTTCCCTTCCTTCCGATCTGACCTTCCAGGTGGCGCCGGTCTCCGACTGAGTTCTTGATCGTCTGCGTTGCTGGATAAGTGCCGTTTGGCTGATTCGATTAAAGACCTTGGCAGTTGGAATCTGGACCTTTGTGATTTGGGTAAGATTTGTGATCGGTAAGGTAGTCTGCGGACGCTTACTGAAGTTCTATGATTTGTGATCGGTAAGGTAGTCCTGGGACGCTTGCCGAAGTTCTATGATTTGTGTCTATGATTTGAGTTAGCTAACATTTGTGACTTTGTGACTTTGTGACCTTTGAATCATATGTGTAGTGCACTTCACATAGGCAGGCATGTAGAGATGTTTCTCTAATTTTGTTTTCTACTTTGACCGGCACATTTGTGTGAAGTACTGTAGGTGCCATTTTATACGGTATCACGTTTTCGTGATACTTTTTGAACATGTCTGTTTTAAGCACACTCCGAGGGATGTGCTGTCTTGGGAATGGTACCACAATTAGGTTAGCGGAATCACAGCCGGCTCCCCCAGAAGGAACTCCAAACCGTGAAATTTACATTAAATTCGGCCTTCCCCCTATAATGTACAGTAAATTATGGCATAAATACACCAAAACTGATCCTGAATTGCAATGGCCACTACATGGGTCGTTCGATTTGCGAAAGGTTCAGTTTGTGGAGCAGTGTTTGTTTCAACGTAGGTCTAGACAGAACATGTTTGATTGTGTGCGAATGTGGGAGAAAGCGGTGCGTGAACAAATGAAACGTGAGGTTGCCTTGGCGGACAAAGAGCAGCGCAAGGCTGGTCGAGATAAGGCTTTACAGCTTGAGGAAAAGGAAGCTCAGGAAAAGAGAGAGAGGGAGGAACGGGAACGTAAATTGCAAACGACTGGTCAATTCCCTATTCGTGGACCGCTTTATCCTGTCCTTACTAATGAAATTGATGATTTTTCGTTACTAGATCGATCGCCGCCTCAGTACGTTCCACCTACGGCTCCGACTGTGGACTCGGATGATGACGGACAGGATAAGTCGGGAAAAGGGAGCAAGTCGAGTGTCAGGTTATCTGCGGAAAGAGCTGCGGATTTGCGTAGTTGGGCCCGTAAATTGAATACAAATTTTGTAACTGTGGCTGAAGTTATTGCCGAAAGGGGGGGTGCTTTTCCGTTTGAATAAGATTTGCTACCATGACCGGGATGGGTACCCACGAGCTGAGGGTACTCGATTTGAATGGGAGGAATACCGCCCCGACAATGCATCTGCACCCCGTATTTACAGCAACCAAAGGAACATTAATGTATCCAGTTTGCATGTTATTAATGTTATTGCAACTAAAGCTGATTTGTGCATACGTAATAAAGGTACAATCCCGGTTGGAAAAAGTGAATGCAACACTACACTTACGTTTGACAGCCCGAATGGCATATCGTTTGTGGCATCTCGTAATACTTATTTTATTTGTGGTACTAAGGGCTATCATCAGCTTCCGTTGGGATGGTTAGGCACTTGATATGTATCCTTTGTATTGCCCCCTGTATTCATTGCCCCACCAATGTATCATAATGACTATGTACTTTACCACAACTTCGTGTTAAACCGTGTTAAACGTACTGTTGTTCTGGACGATATCGACCAGACTGATACCGCACTGCAGCAATATGTGGACTTTAATTTGGGACTGTTCTCCTTTGTGGGGGCTGCTTTGAATAGTCGGAAAATACGACGATTGACCCGTGTTGTTGAGGCTGTAGCCAATGATACTGCTATTGCATTAGGAAACATTACCGAAGAACTTCAGATTTCTAGGATTGTTATGCTTCAGAACAGAATGGTTTTAGATGTGGTTCTAGCTGATCGTGGGGGGGCGTGTAGAATCATCGGAAGCAGTTGCTGTGTATACGTACCTGATAATTCGCCATCTGTTTATGATGCCATTTCGAAATTGCACAAAATAGCTGCTGAAATACACCCAGACAATGGGACTTGGACTCTTTCAGGGTGGTTCTGGTCAATGCTTACCACTTGGGGTTGGAAACTGCTAACGATTTTATGTATCATTGTTGGGATACTGTTCCTTGTATGTTTATGTATACAATGTGGCCCAGCTTTATGTTCCATGTGTTTATCGGCTTGCATACCATCAAGACGAGCTCTTGCTCACAACAAAATGATGCTTCATAAAGAAGTAGCTCAAATAATGCTAATTGATATTGAAGATGAACATCCCGATTATGTCCACTATGAGGTAGCTTCAGCTAAACGCTAAAAGGGTCGTCTGTCGTAATTTGACAATGGCTGAGTTAGCGCTTAGCTGTGCTACACGTTTTCCCCCTTAACTTGACTATACTTGAAAACGCCATTTTGTGTATTGCGGCGGCCATTTTAGAGAATGAGCGGCATCGTGGTCAGCATGCCCTTTAGTCCGTTGTTCGTACCAATGACCACTCGACTTTGCCCAGCAACAGGCTATTTTTAGCAACGGTCAAGCCTGTACATGCACAGTTCCAACTGACCAGTCACCCCTCAGGAATGTGCCGCCAAACTGACCAGTGGGGTTGTAACCCCTCCCATGAGTTGGCTGTGTTCCAAAAATGACCATATATGTACATAAACTCTGTAAACTTTGTACCGCCTATCTTTTTATTACCTGTAAATTGTATAAAAGAGGGACTCACACCAACGTTCGGTGTGATACTTCTTGCATTGCCGAAGGGTGCTGTAGGAATGTACCACCACCCCATGGGGTCTTAATAAACTTGTTCTTTGTACTTTTCAGTTTCCGTGCCAACAGTTCTTTCAGTGTAAGTGGGTTATCTACGGAGCATGTAGGCCTTGGGAACCCGATACCACAACTTGCCCTCACAACTGCATTAAGTGCCCCCCACAGAGTGTCAATGGATGTGTCCGGGATCATTGATTTCCAGAAAATCTGTAATGCACTTCAGGATTTGCTTCTGCACCGCCTGTTTATGAAGCATAGTCTCCTTCAACCTCCATCTTCCCGCTGGCTGGGCTATGTGGGGGACCCCCATGGTTACCACTTCTGCATCATGGTCTGAACGGGCCGCCGCTGTGATGTAGGTGTCGTTGATTGTCGCCTGAACCTCTGTGAAGCCAAGAAGGTAATCTAATCTAGCATAGGTGTGATGTAGTAGGGGAATTGGGAGGCCTGAGAATGAGACGCTCTCCACAGATCTAATAATCCCCTCTCCACCAACAATCATTTGCCCTCTTCAGAGACCTTCCCCACTTGGGAACGTCGACTGCCAGATCTGTCTGCGATTGTGTCCATAACTAAGTTCAGGTCGCCTCCCACCAGTATTAGGCAATCTTGCGACTCCAAAACTGTTGATAAGGCAGTTCTAAGGAATGTCTCCTGGCCTGTGTTAGGTGCATATACAGTCCCAATTGTCAAAGCTAAGCCTGTAATCCAAAAGCGGTATGCCAATAACCACCCTTTTACTTCCATTATCTTGTCCCCCACCGACACTCTAAATTTCTGTGACAATAAAATAGCTATCCCCACCTTCTTCTCATGCGTAGAGGAAAAGTACTGATAGGGGAATGCCCTGGCTTTCATTCTAAGCCGGTCTCGTGCTACCAGGCAGGTGAGTATCCTGCAGCAGACAGATATCCGCTCCTGAGTTCTCTAGGTAGGACAACATGGAGCATCTCTTTGGGGCCTATTGAGACCCTTAACGTTAAGTGTAAGGACGGTTAATTCTGAATCTTGCATGATTGGGGAAGATGAGCAGCGTGCTCCCAAGCTTGCATTGCTAGCTTATGGATTGGGCCCCACACCCTCCTCCATGGTGATATTTCCTCAAGTCGCAAGTGTCTGAGGTCAGAATCCCCGCATGAGCACACCTGTTGCTCTCCCTTCCCTCCCTAACCCCAACTAAAATTACTGCCCCCATATAGTCCTGTGCACACTGAACCGAGCAGTGTGCTCATGGTGAGTTAAATCAGTCTGTGGCATCTTGTGGCTCGGGCGATGCAGCAAGTCCCACCATCTCCCCCCGCTCCCTCCACCTGGTGCCCATATCAGAAGAACATGCAGAATCCCCGTGAGCTCTCTCACAATTCTTCCTGGCGGATGTATCATTGAGAACAGCTTCAAGCGCCGCTCTTCACTCCTGCGCTAGCATCGCCCTGTCGGGCCCTTGAGTAGCTCCCACTGAGCATTTACTCCCAACCGTCTGCCAACATACTGGGGACTGGCGTTGGATGGGTGAGTTCTCTGGCGCTGGTCTCTGGTGTGGTAGGACCAAAAGTTTCCATGCTTCGAGAAAGGAACGTATTTGGTGCAGTCTGCCATGCCACTTGAATACTAGATGGAAAGGGTGTCCCAAGGAGTATGCCACACTGTTCTCCCGCGAATGTGCTGTGACATCTTTGAATTCTCTTTTTTTTGGCAGAGTACTAGCTGCTAGATCTTGATAAGGTTAATGTTCAGGCATTGATATTGAACAGGGTGTTTCAGCCTGGCTTCCCTGATGATGCGCTTTTTCAGCGGATAGTCGGGGAGGAAGGGCAGTATGTCCGGTGGTGGTGCATTAGCCCGACGACACAAGCCCACCCTATGAGCTCTATCAATGTGAATCTCCATCTTCGGAGGGGCTGCCAGAATGTCACAGAACAGGCCCTGCAGGAAGTTGGTGATGTCAGTCCCTTCAGCATCCGATGGTACTCCCCGAACGCGAATGTTTGTTGCGCCAAAAGCGGTTCTCGAGGTCCTCAGCATGGGCTTGCAGGTCAAGCTGTTGGTATTTCAGATGAATCACCTCTTGCTGTAGTTGCGTAACTTCCTCCTCCTTGGACTGCTCCTGGTCCTCGATAGCCGCCACCCTATCTCCAAGGGTATCTACCTCCCTCTGGAGTTCGCGCACCTCTCCTGCTACTTTAGTTTTCAAGGTGTGAAAGTCTCTGTGCAGTGTATTAAATAATAGCTCTAGGAAGGATTTGGTAATGGGAGCGTCCTCATCTTCATGGCCAGCGCTGACCTGGGAGGCTTTGGCAAGCATCTCCTTTAACATGTGCTCCTTCCTACCCCTTTGGTTGGACATGACGTTTCCTGAGCCGAGGTATCACTGGATGCTAGTTGGAGCGCGGCTTGGTGCCAACAGGGCCGAATGCTATGTTGCGGTCCAGGGGAGAGCGGACCCCAGAAATATTCAGCAGTCATCTTGGGATAGAACTCTGCTCCCAGTTGCTGTAGCAAGTTGTCCACCGGCAGTGCACACACCAGCCAGACCACCAGCCGCTAGATATGGTAGGGGTTGGGGCCCCGTTTGTCCGAGTGTGGGTTTACCTGCTTAGGTCCAAGTGCTACTCTCTGCTCTTATTGGTAAGGTAGGAGGCCCCCACTGATATTCAAGGCCCTTCAGTGCCAGGTAGCACTACCTCCGGTTGAGGCAGTGTGAAGGGTTGTGCGCAAGCTGGTGGCTGTCACAATTCTGGAGATCCAATCGGCCTGTCCGTATCTCCATTCTCTCTCAGGGCCCCAGTTGGGTGGTGCCACCAACGTCTCAGCCCTTGCTTTCACCGCCCAATTCTGGGCCTGTGTTTCGGCCTGGGGAGATCGTGCCCCAATGCGGTACCAGGGGTCGCCTGAAGCTGCGCTGCGGTTTTCAGCTGCTATATACGGCTGGCAAAGGGCAGTGATTTCCAGAAGGGGCACCAGTCAATGTAGGAGACCACATTCCCCCTCTTTGTGTGCTGGGCCCCTTGATCGGTTCTAGGTAATGCTTGCCGCTCCCGGCACCAGGATGGCAGACCCCCGTGGATGATACGGGCCCCTCTACACCTATATGCACCTCCTCTCTGTGCGGTACTGCGAGGGGTGTCTAGTTGAGTGCTGCCACTTCTTCGAAGCGCCAGCCGACTCCCCTGGCCATCGCTCCCCACTGCACAGGGCTGTCCTGTGTCACCTGCAGGAGCACCAGTGTCACGTTCAAAGGATACACTGGTTCGGCCCCCTCGGGAACAGAAGCTCTTACCCCAAATCCACCCCAGGGGTAACTCAGGGACTACTGAGGATTTCGCTGTCCACAGAATTAACCCCGTGGGGGAAAGGGGAAGTGGATGACAAACAAAGAGAGACACGCTTCGGACACTGGCTTCCAACCTGGTCTGGTCTGGTCTGCGCTGTAAAGTAAAACACTTATTAGATTTCTGACTCACAATGAAGTGTTACATCTTATTATCTATTCTTTCCTGACCAAAGCTAATTCTTACCAGTGTTTAAACAGAAGCTAGCTCCTCCCTATAAATGTTTGTCAGGTACTGTATATCTGATTAACTGCAAGAAACTGGCTGACGACCCAATGGGAAACTGCATAAGGAATGGCCACCAATACAGTTCAAGGCGGCTAGCAAATGTACAGTCTTGAAGTTTTCATGTAGAAGATTGCAGGAAATACAGTCTATTAACAAGCACTCTCTGAAGTCTTTAATAGAAATAATGTTCTCTTTACTCTGAAGTGCTAATCTCTCAGGCTCAAGGATCCTCTTGCTCCAAACACTGCTAGCTTGAAGATATCATCACCTCAGTCATTGCCTGGAGACTGAAGCACAAGAACCACACTCTTACTTGGTATTCGAGGTCTTCTCTTCACAGAAGACACTCAGAAGTCTCAGCTCCGCTACTCTCAGAATGCTATGAGGTAGCGTCTTTACCCTGTCAGAACTCGGGTCGCTTCAAGGAGAAACAAGGGCAAACGAAACACTCGAACAGCGTGTCAACAGACCCTTAAAGACACGCAATCACTGTGAAAGGCAAGGGGAAAAGTTCTTGAAGAAATACGCCAAAAGTTTTCCTCAGGTAGGAGACAGCGAGCCGGGGAAGCTCCTGTCAGGCGATGAAAGTCGGTTGAAGTGCGCAGCGCGAGGCTCGCGCATGCGCATTGACGACAATGCTCGCCACTGCTCCCAGAAACTAGACCGCTGAAGGAGGTTTTGCTCGATGGGACTGAGAGCTACCTTTGCAACATGGCGGGACGCTGCAGGACCTTAGCAGAAACCGCAAAGATGTTTTCCAGCATGGATTCTTCCTCACTGATAGCCTTTGGCGAGGTGCATGGATCCTGACAGTACCTCCCACCAAGAATGCTCCTTCTCCTTTGGGTTTAGAAGGATTGGCCTTGTGAAACTCTAGAAGAAGTCTGGGAGCATGAACGTTGTCAGAGGGCTCCCACGATCTTTCCTCAGGGCCAAAATTCTTCCAGTCAATCAGATAGTACAAGATACCTCTCTTCAGTTTGGAATCTAGAATTTTGTGTACCTCAAACTCTTCGTGTGTGTCTATCTGAATTGGTTTTGGTGCTAAACGCCCTCTCAACTTGGGTGGACTTTTCTTTAACAGGGACACATGGAAGGTGGGATGAACCTTGAGATATGGAGGCAATTGAATTTTCACTGTAACTGGATTAAGCATTTTTTCCACTTTGAATGGGCCTAAAAATCGGGGCTGAAATTTTCGATTTATTTTTAGCCTCAAATTCTTAGTGGATAGCCACACTCTATCCCCTGCCTGAAACACTGGATTCTCTCTTCTTTTTTTATCTGCATGTTTTTTTGTAAGATTCTTTGGCCTTTTCTAAATTTTTCTTGACTTGAATGAGGGATTTCTGCATTTCACTAACCTTCTGTTCCACTGCAGGAACTGGGCTTTCCTCTTTCTCCACAATGAAGGCGGGATGCCTACCATAATTTACGAAGAAGGGTGAATAACCAGTGGAAGAGTGAACCGCATTGTTATAAGCAAACTCTGCTGCCCACACCAATTCTGACCAATCTAATTTCTGGTCCAAAAGGTATAAACGCAGGTATTGCTCAAGCTCCTGGTTCACTCTTTCCGTTTGGCCATCAGTTTCTGGGTGGTAGCTTGTGGAGAAACGAGTGTCAATTCCCAATTTTGCTGAGAAGGCTCTCCAAAAATGTGAAACAAATTGGGTTCCTCTATCCGAAATTAGTACTTTAGGGATGCCATGAAGGCGCACTACATGCTGGACAAAAAGCTGAGCTAGAAGAGGAGCATCTGGAATTCTCTTCAAGGGAATAAAGTGTGCCATCTTGGAAAAGACGTCTACAAACACCAAAACTGTGGTATACCCCTGGCTTAAAGGTAGTTCCACTATCAAATCCATGGACACAGTATGCCAAGGATGAGGCGGAACAGGTAAGGGTCTTAACTTTCCCTGAGGAGACCTTCTCTCGGACTTCCCCCTCAGACACCTCTCACAAGTGGTCACAAATTGTCGTACCTGAGATCTCATGTCCGGCCACCAAAAATTCCTTTCCACCAACTCAGTAGTTTTTTGAATTCCTTTATGCCCTGCTAACAGATTATCATGACACGATTCCATGGCCTTTTCTTGAAGTGCAGGGGTAGGGAGGAAAATGCGATTATTCTGATAAGGAACTCCATTCTTCACTTCTCGACCCTCCGCTTGATCGGACCAATTCTTCATCTCTTGCTCAGTCATAGATTTCTGCAACTGGACAACCAATTTTGAAGAATCCACAGCCAACACAATTTTTTCTTCTGGAATGATACTTTGAGGTTCTTTCTCTGCATCTGAAGATCCAGACTCTATCCGAGATAATGCGTCAGCTCTAGCATTACTCTTTCCTGGTCGGAAGGTAATGATGAAATCAAAATCAGCAAAAAATAAGGACCAACGTAACTGCCGCGCCGTGAGGGTACGAGCAGATTTTAAAAACTGGAGGTTTCTGTGATCCGTAAAGACTGTTATTTTGTGTCTGGCTCCCATTAAATAATGACGCCATTCCTCAAAAGCATTCTTGACCGCTAGCAGTTCCTTATCCGCAATTGAATAGTTGCACTCTGGGGGACTTAATTTTCTGGAATAATAAGCCACTGGATGCAACTGTCCTGAAGTTGGATGCCTTTGCGATAAGATCCCTCCTATAGCTCCGTCAGAAGCATCTGCTTCCACAAAAAAGGGGTCCTCCATCCGAGGGTGCAACAGAATTGGTGCTCTTGTGAAGGAATCTTTTAAGTACTGGAAGGCATGTTCAGCTTCGGTGTTCCAAATGAACTTGACTCCCTTCTTCAGCAAACGAGTTATTGGAATCACCTTTTGAGAGAAATCTGGGATAAATCTTCGATAAAAATTGGAAAATCCCAAAAAACTCTGCACCTCCTTGACTGACTTCGGAGAGGGCCACTCCTGTACCGCCTTGACTTTAGTGGAATCCATACTCACACCATCAGGGGACAGTACTAACCCCAAAAACTCCACACGAGTTACATGAAACGCACATTTCTCCAGCTTCACATAGAGATGATTTTCCAATAATTTTGTTAAAATCGCTCTCACATGAGGGATGTGCTCTTCTTCACTTTTTGAAAAAATGAGTATATTGTCTATGTAGACCACTGCAACTCTATCCAAAAATTCTACCAAAACATCATTTACAAAATGTTGAAAAGCAGCGGGAGCGTTGCAAAGTCCATAGGGCATTACACAATACTCAAATAACCCATATTGTGTTCTAAACGCAGTTTTCCATTCATCACCAGGTGCCACTCGAATTAAATGATACGCCCCTCGGAGATCCAACTTGGTATAGATTTTGGCATCTTTTACTTGATCAAGCAATACTGAAATTAACGGAAGAGGATAGCGATTCTTCACTGTTACTTGATTTACAGCTCTATAGTCGATGCAAGCCCGAAGATCCCCATCTCGTTTTGGAATGAAAAACAAAGGAGATGACACCGGGGACTGAGATGGGCGTATAAATCCATTTGCCAGATGCTTATCCAGATATTCCTTGAGATACCGATTTTCTTTTTCTGTGAGAGCGTATATTCGACTGCAAGGTAGGATTGCTCCAGGCTCAATCTCAATTTTACAATCATATGGGCGGTGGGGAGGTAACTGATCCGCACCTCTCTTATCAAACACCAACGCCAAATCCTGATATTGCTCAGGAATTTCTTTAACCTCCAAGGCGCAGATTTGCGTGGTGTGACCAAAGGCTAGAAGCTTAACTGGAGTGGGCTCTTCCTTAGATTCTGGAACATGGAAACAATTTTCACAACAATAAGAAGAGTTCATTTCAATGGTTCTTTTACTCCAATCTATTCTCGGGTTGTGTTCTGTTAACCAAGGTAAACCAAGGATCAATTGAAACTGGGGCGCGTCGATTAAATTGAACGACATCCACTCCGAGTGCCCATTCAACCCAGTTAGCAACACCATTTCCGTTTCATGAGTAATTGGACCTGATGACAGGTTGGTCCCATCTACTGCTCGAACTGCTTCCGGCACAAGTTTTTGGACTGGTCGAATTCCATTTTGCCTGGCATATTTTAGATCACAAAAATTCCCTGTGGCCCCTGAATCAATCATTACAGAAACTTCATGTAACTCATGGTTACGAAATTTGACCACAAAAACAGCTGTCAAATGAGGAGCCGCAGACTGTAAGGTATTCATAATGTGTTGTTTGTCAGGAGTCGTCTTTGAAAACGCTTCCACCCGTGCGACTCTGTCTACGGGCGAAGCCGATCTTTTACTGGCGAGGCGGTCTTTGGTCTCTTGGAACATTCCTTAACAAAATGACCAGCGCTCCCACAATATAAACATAACTGGGAACTTCTTCTTCGCTCTTTTTCTTCTTTCGAAAGTGGTCCGCGCACTGAGCCTATTTGCATGGGTTCTTCCGAGGAGACTGCTTCTGGATTTTTTGGAGATTCAACCTTAACTCTATCAAATCGTGGCGGCACGAAACGAAAATCCTTCTTCTTTTCATTCCTCCGCTCACTCAGCCGATGATCTAACTGCAACACCAGATCTATTAATTCAGAAACTTCTGTAGGTCTTTGAGGGATTTGAGCCAAAGCATCTTTAAGTTCATCTCGTAGGCCTCTGTAAAAGATCGCTGCACGTTTAGCCTCTGGCCAATTTGTTTCCACCACTAACTTATTGAAACTTGCCAAATACCCTACCAAGTCTTTATTTCCTTGTTTAAGGTCCAACAACTCATTGTCTGTAGCTTGTGATGCTGACCTTCGGTCAAATATTCTTTCAAATTCTAACTTGAAGTTGGCATAATTAGTCAACACAGGATCCTTCCTGGTGACCAAGGACATGGACCATGCGGCTGCATCTCCTGTCAGGTACGACAAAATGAAGGCCACTTTAGCTTGGTCGTCTGTAAAAATTACCGGACGACACAGAAAGTGTAAAGAACACTGTGTCAGAAAAATTTGCGCTTTCATAGGGTCACCTCCATATCTCTCAGGAGAGGCTAACGGAATTACAGGGGAGATGGAATGAATCACCTGGGTGGAGACACCCGCTGAGGTTGAGGGTTGAGATGTAGGAAGACTACCTTGAAATAAGGACCCAGCTGCTTCTAAGTCATCTAACCTTTGCTTAGTTTGGGTGAACTCCTGCCTAGACCTCCTAATCTCCTCCCTCAGGGCTTTATTTTCTTCTACTGTATTATTCAACTGTTCCTGCATTCCGCTCAAAACAGCCGTTAAGGCTTTTAGGTCTACGCTCTCCACCATCTTCTGCTCAGGAGGGGGCCTGATTCCTCAATAAAGAGGCAGGCACTTCAATCTGTCACGTTCAAAGGATACACTGGTTCGGCCCCCTCGGGAACAGAAGCTCTTACCCCAAATCCACCACAGGGGTAACTCAGGGACTACTGAGGATTTCGCTGTCCACAGAATTAACCCCGTGGGGGAAAGGGGAAGTGGATGACAAACAAAGAGAGACACGCTTCGGACACTGGCTTCCAACCTGGTCTGGTCTGCGCTGTAAAGTAAAACACTTATTAGATTTCTGACTCACAATGAAGTGTTACATCTTATTATCTATTCTTTCCTGACCAAAGCTAATTCTTACCAGTGTTTAAACAGAAGCTAGCTCCTCCCTATAAATGTTTGTCAGGTACTGTATATCTGATTAACTGCAAGAAACTGGCTGACGACCCAATGGGAAACTGCATAAGGAATGGCCACCAATACAGTTCAAGGCGGCTAGCAAATGTACAGTCTTGAAGTTTTCATGTAGAAGATTGCAGGAAATACAGTCTATTAACAAGCACTCTCTGAAGTCTTTAATAGAAATAATGTTCTCTTTACTCTGAAGTGCTAATCTCTCAGGCTCAAGGATCCTCTTGCTCCAAACACTGCTAGCTTGAAGATATCATCACCTCAGTCATTGCCTGGAGACTGAAGCACAAGAACCACACTCTTACTTGGTATTCGAGGTCTTCTCTTCACAGAAGACACTCAGAAGTCTCAGCTCCGCTACTCTCAGAACGCTATGAGGTAGCGTCTTTACCCTGTCAGAACTCGGGTCGCTTCAAGGAGAAATAAGGGCAAACGAAACACTCGAACAGCGTGTCAACAGACCCTTAAAGACACGCAATCACTGTGAAAGGCAAGGGGAAAAGTTCTTGAAGAAATACGCCAAAAGTTTTCCTCAGGTAGGAGACAGCGAGCCGGGGAAGCTCCTGTCAGGCGATGAAAGTCGGTTGAAGTGCGCAGCGCGAGGCTCGCGCATGCGCATTGACGACAATGCTCGCCACTGCTCCCAGAAACTAGACCGCTGAAGGAGGTTTTGCTCGATGGGACTGAGAGCTACCTTTGCAACATGGCGGGACGCTGCAGGACCTTAGCAGAAACCGCAAAGATGTTTTCCAGCATGGATTCTTCCTCACTGATAGCCTTTGGCGAGGTGCATGGATCCTGACAACCAGGCCGCCAAGTCATACTTCTCTTTATGCCCCTTGTTTGCTGCAGCCTCCCAGGCCCAACGCGCAATCGGCTACCTCATTGAATGCTCGTGGGCCGCTGATGAATCGGGGGGCCACGCACTGGAACCCCTGCCGTGTGGTGGTCGCTGCTTACCGCAACCCTCGCTTTCAGCATCCCTCCACTCTGCCCATCTCCTCCAATCTGCAGGGCAATGTTGTCGAGGTTGTGGACAGGTGCAGAGGTTCCCAGGCTGGTCGTGGCCACAACCCCAGAGCGCCCGCTGATCTACTCTGGCCAGTACTCCCGGCCACAAACCAGCTACGCCAACAAGAAATACAGACCTTGACTACTCACCTCAAACGAGGCGTCTCCTGTACATCAGCGTTGCGGGCCGTAGCTTCTCTCAGGTCTGCGAGATACTTGCTCCCCTCCGATAGCATCTGAATTGCGGTTGCCACCGCTTACTGCGCCCGCTGGCAGAGCTATGTGCTGAGCTCCAGCGTGGCAGCCCTATTTGTGAAGCTCCAGTGATGCTCAGGGCCCTGCCCCCATCTTGGCCTCCATTCTCGCTCCGGTGCCCAGCTCTGATCAAAGCCCGAATTCAGCCTCCAGCCTCAAAGTTACAGTTTGAAGGTATCGGTTTGGCAGGGGAGCACTTCCGCTACTCCCTGATTGCTTTTTGGGGGGGGGGAAGAAACACCATGTTGTTGTTGGGGGTGGAGCTTGCCAGCGATCGCGATGGCCACCTGAACCTTGGGCTCCATCCTGCTGTGTGTATTATCCTTAATCACTTACCCTGACTAGGAAGAAGAATCCCTACTTGGACAAAGGTGCAAACCATTGCCAACTAGAGATTAGCCTTTGAACGGGGCTGAGCTTGCCGAACTTCAAGATGGCAGCCAGTTATAGGAGTTCTCATGGCCGTCATCACCATCCAATAAAATCCTGGTGCCCCTTGAGCACTCAATATCCTAGCGACGCCGTGGAAGCAAGTGGAGGAGACATTGAAGCTGATGCACCCAAAAATCGAGCTTAAACAGGGGCTGCATGCTGTAAGACACAACGGAGGCTGCGTGTGCAACCTTGACGTTACGTACGGAGGCGGTCCTAATGTGTACGGGGACAGAGTGATGAGGAGGCCTCGGGGCCCAGCAACATTCAAGTGACACTGTGGAGATTGCACCGAGCAGTGCGCAGGGAGAATTGCGGACTCTCTGCTTATTGTTTGGCTCCGAGATCTCCCCCCCCAGGGATCCAGAAGGTGGTGTGGGCCGATTCCAAGGTGAGCGTAGTTGCATGCGGAGAATGTACGGAGCAGGACCCGGTGCCAGCCAGCGATAACTGTATGGAAAAACAGAGCGGAGGCGTGACCCACAGAGAGGGTCATTAGACTCTGTCTCCTAGGAAAGGATTGTCTCCGGGGTGAAAAAGAGAGACTGTGAATACCGGATCAGCTCTGCAGACCGGGGTATTTGCTCCGCCATCTGGCCGGTAGTTCACGGTGCGAGACACAGACAACACCCAGACCAACAAGTTTGGAGAGACGCGCTGTTGCCTAGCACTGTAAAGGAGAAAGTGGAGACATTCAAAGTGCAGTCTAGTTACTGTTAGGTGTAACAGGATTGTGTCTCTAATAAAAGAGAGAGGGACCCCTAAACCAAAGGGATAGGGTGCCACAATAGACACAAGTCAAAAAAGTAAATTCCCTTTGGGCAAGTGAACATTAATACAAAGGTACTTACAAACAATAAACTCACTAGTACATAAGCATAACAAAGAAGCAATGAAAAAATGGAAAATTCAAAAACGTGAAAACACTATAATAAGATCAAAACATTAGTACAATTTATTGACATACATTATGTTCATTAAAAATTGGGAAACAAACACAGGACGTAACAATAATAAATAAAAACATTCCAATAAAAAAGGAGTTACAGGAAAAAGGACTAAATTCAAACAACAAAATTATTTCGAATTTTCCTTAATTTTGTAATCCACATTCACTCCTTGAGCATCGACGCGTTTCGGCGGTATGAACAAAGTATGACCGCCTTCATCAGGGTATATGTATATCTGTTTCCCAACAGTTCTCAACAGTATACATTCTGAGGTCCATAATCCTGCTCACTGCTCTATAGTACAGTTCCCTGAGTTGGATGAGCTGAGCTTAGAGCAGCTAATGGAAAAAACTAAATCTGGTTCCCCAGCGGACCCATGTCCCCCGAGTATCTTCCGTGTGGCATGCCCGCTATTGGAAGCTCGGATAATTTCTCTCCTTAATAGGTCCCTAGAAACAGGATACTTACCTGGTGACCTCAAGGAGGAGCGAGTTAGACCTTTGCTGAAGAAGCCAGGCGCAGATCCGGCTGTCCTGAAGAACTAAAGGCCGATTTCCCAGTTGCCTTTCCTTGCAAAGGTCCTAGAGCAACACGTGCTGAAGTCCCTATCACTGTACCTCGAATCCCATGGCTTACTGCATGAGCGACAGGCAGGGTTTCGAGCACACCATAGCACCGAGCTAGTAATGCTCTCGGTGTTAGACGAACTGAGAGGCATGGCTGACGGCAAAAAACCGATTAGACCTGTCAGCGGCGTTCGATACCGTCAGCCATGACCTGCTCCTGGGAAGACTGGAGGCCTTTGGGATTAAAGGCTTGGCCCTCAAGTGGCTGCAATCCTTCCTTTTAGGAAGGACTCAGAGGATACAACTAGGGGAGTCAATATCTGAAGTGGGGCTCTTAGAGTGCAGAGTTCCACAGGGCTCCGCACTGTCCCCACTTCTGTTCAATCTTTACCTGCAGCCTTTGATTGCATCTCTGGCCGAGTTGGGCTGCAGAGTCTACAACTATGCTGACGATACTCAGCTAGTGCTGAGTATCGATAACACAGGGACAGCATAAACCCAAGCTCAAAACATCTTGAGGTACACCGTAGGGTGGATGACGAAAAACCTACTAAAGATCAACCCGGATAAGACCGAGGTATTGGTAATTCCATCTACCACCTCACCGTGGAGTGATCTGTATTGGCCTGCAGAGCTTGGATCAGCCCCAAAACCTAGTGCCAACGTAAAGAGCCTGGGGATTAAATTAGATTGTGACCTGTCAATGTGCAGTCAAATTTCCGCTGTTGTTGGAACCTGCACGAACCTCATCAGACAATTGAGAAAGCTAGTTCCCTTCCTTTCTCATTCTATGATGCGCTCAATTGTAGCAGCAACTGTCATTTCACGGATCGATTATGGGAATGCCCTGTATCTTGGCCTCCCAAAAATATTGACAAACAGACTCCAGGTCGTAATGAATGACGCCGCACGGCTAATCTTCGGATTGCCCAGACGAACAAAGGCCTCCCCTCTTCTCCAAAACCTTCATTGGCTCCCTGTTAAAGAGAGGGTTGAGTTTAAGAGCCTCTGTATAGCGCACAAGGCGATCTACGGCCATGCGCCGGCCTACATCAAAGCTCGCCTGGAAGTATACAACCCGAAGAGAACACTCAGATCATCGGACTCTCAGTTATTGGTCTGCCCCCGCTACAAATTAGTGACTAAGGGAGGGAGAGCCTTCTCTGTTTTGGCCCCCCAATTATGGAACAAGCTGCCTGAGGGGCTACGCAGGGAGGTGAATCTCCTACGGTTCAGGAAATCACTGAAAACCCTGTTGTTTGGAAGAGCCTTGATCGCAATGTAGTCCTGTAGCTGCGTCTCTCTCAGGAGTGAGCCAAGTTATTGTAATGACATCGATTTCCAAGCGCTTAGAGACCTGCAGGTGATTGGGCGCGCTATAAATCTAAACTAACAATAACAATATAATATTTAAGTCAGTGCATCATTAGGGGTATATGTCCTCCTTATCCTTTTCTTGGGATATTCGGCCTGCGAATTATCCTATAGTTCGCTGATTTAAGAATATAGTTGCTGATATAAGTTCAACTTTCAAAATACGTCCAGCGCTATACCTGAAGGTGATAAAAATATAGTTGCTGCGGTAAAGTCCAGCTTTCAAAATACGACCAGCACTATGGCTGAAGGACGAAATATTAAAAAGTGTAAGCCTGGAACGCGGTACAGTCTTAATTAGTTTTCAACTTGCTAGGGACACAGCGTGACTCCTGATACCCGTCAATTTGGGAAGCTCAATATGGGTCTCTGTCCTCCAAAGCTTGCTAAGCCGGCGTCCCGTGTCCTCACGTACATTTAGGCGAAATCAACCAAACTTGCCCAAAGGGAATTTACTTTTTTGACTTGTGTAACAGGATTGTGTCCAGATGAACACGCTTGATGGGTGAAGCCCTACTAAGGAACTTGTAAATGCACAGCCCTGAATGGCAGCTAAGGGTGCAGACTAACTACTCTGAAGTCACAGAGCCCAAAACTGAGCATTGGAGAGCTTGTATAGAAAGACCTGAGCTAACCCCCAACGTTGAGAGGTTGAGGAGGAGTATCCGTATAGATTTGAAAGATTTGCAAACCAGAAAAGCTACAATCAAAGCTACAGTTTGAATTGTGCATGATCCGCAGGTCCTGTGAAGCAGGCACATCACAGTCAGAAGGGCCACCTGGCAATGCAAAAACACTAGCAGAGATAGACCTAAAGCAGAAACTGCGAACAAAGCAGCAAAGTTGATAAAAAATCGATAACAAAATAGATTCCCTAACTTTTCGAATATACAGAATGTCTAACCGTTTAGAAAAACATAATGAAAGACTGGACACAGTTAAACAGAGGGTCTCAAATGCAGAAGATACACTACAAATGGAAACTGTGGCAAATAAAACAATGGACAAGCTTCTAAAATCACTCCTGTCTAAAACTGAGGAAGCGAGATCAGGAAGAAATAACATCAGAATTCTTGGCGTAGCAGAATCAACTAAAATCACTCCAGTCTAAAATGGAGGACTTAGAAGCGAGGTCACGAAGAAATAACATCAGAATTCTTGACGCAGCAGAAATAACTAAGATTAATAACATGGAGCAATAGGTGGAGCAAATGTTGTCAGAATTAGTGGACAGGGACACCTTCTCTGATAATAATAACCCGGTATTTGTAAAGCACAAACAAATAAACCCCTTATTGATCTCAAGGTGCTGGGGGACATCAGGAAGATTAAGCAAGCTATATCCCAGACTCATATGGTGCTGAGCTGAGCTGCCACTGGTGATCTAACCGGGAGCGGCGTGCTCCAGAGTCAGCCACCCCGGTCACTGCGCCTCATCTCTTCCTGGGTCTCAAGGGGCAAGATGGGACACCTGGAATCATATATGTGATAAAGTGAGCAGTGGGGAGGGTCGGGGAGCAGAAGAGTAGGTAACATCCGCCCAGGAGTGTGCTCCACTAAAAGTTATGTCTTCTATGATGTTTTTATTTTTGGGTATGTTTAAGGGAGGGTGGGAGGGCTAAATGGAAGCCATGGAAGTTGGGAACAAACATAGCGTGGAAGGGATTTTCAGGGTTGGGTTGGTTACTATGCCTCATAGAGGGTAAAGTATGTCTGGATTTGAGACCAGATGCTCCATTAGTACTGTATCATACTTGGAACAATTGCAGACATTGACTCAGTGGCGGCAGGTAGACAGCAAGGACAGGAGTTGAGGCTACTTACAGGAATATCAGGGGCCTCAATGACTACAGAAATGCCAGGAAAGAATTAACATATCTCAAGAGACATAGTATAGACATTGCAATCCTGCAAGAAACGCACCTTAAAACCGATAATAAAGAGTTAACACAGAGCAGGATACAGGGAAAATATTACTCTGTTAGCTACACATTGCACGCCAGAGAGGGCTTAATTTGGGCGGGACATCAACAGGGCTTTGTAAAGACCTTGGGGGTAGATATGCACTAGCTAAATGCCACAAGGATCATCAGGCATTCTTTGAGTTCTGAGTTTACGGAACTAGTTATGATGATCCTCAGTTCTATTACTCAGTTGGAGCAAAGTTACATCAGTGGGCTGGCATATCACAGGTATTGGGGTGGAGATTTTAATTGCATAACAAACCCTAATATTGATCATTCTAAAGGCCCCCTAGGCCTCCCGAAGCTGCGCCAAGTCGATCCTTGACATGATGCAATAGAAGAGACTTTTAGATATATGGAGACATAGATATCTAGATGCTGCTGGATATACACATTATTCCTCGGCATAAGACACACACACCCTCATAGATTACTGGCTGATTTCCAATGGGTGGAAAGCAGAGGGGACAGTATGCGCCACCTCCCCAGAACCTATTCTGATCATTTACCAGTGAGCTCACATTCAAGTATCAAGCATGCAGAATCCCAGCTTTCACTTGATGGTTCCCGCCACACTCCCTGCTAGATTCTGTTTTCAAGGCGGAACGGACACGGAACATAGAAGAATATTTTATTAAAATACGGGCTCGGTCACCACATTCACAGTGGTATGGGAGGACACAATCCCTAAACATCTGGGATTCTTTCGCTCAGTAAGGGGGAGGTTGGGTACCCTGGAGAGAGAAATAGCCATCATGGAGGACACATTTCAGAAAGAGGAAGGACCTCACATTAATGGCGAGATGAAGCAGAAGTTAATAAAGTTTCAGGAAACAGACAATGATGAGATCAAGCACATGGGGAAATATGCAACCGCACAATCCTATGGAGAGTGGGATAGGTCAGAAGCAACACTGGTTGTCATACTGAGACCCCAGAAACCTTCAGAAACAATCACAGACCTTTTGGATGATGGGCGGACCTAGTGCACCCCAGAATATATCAACAATTATTGCAAAACACTATCCACAAATTTGGACTGACGAGGGAGTGCTGACAGACTACGTGACGCACATTAAAATGCCGTGGTTGCCCTCTTAACACAGTGAACCTTTAATGGCGCCCCTGCAACTGTCTGAAATTAGAGCTGCAGTGCAGGGTATGTCAACTGAGAAGGCACCCGGTTCGGATGGCCTGACTGTGGCATTTTATAAAGCATTCCAAGAGTTATTGGTACCACACCTAAAAACGTTATATGAGGATGTAGTAACCACGCTACGCTGGTATGATGTAAACCAAGTAGGTTTATTCACAAGTAAGTTAACAGGTGGTAAATCACAGTAAATCACAGCCCCACCAGGAGCAGCCTGCTAGCTGCTCAGCCCCTCTCACCAACTGTCATTCTTCATCCAGTCACCCAGGCATTCTACACAAGGCCCGCACACCAACATTCACTCAGAACAAACACACAGGATGACCAACTAGGGAAAGGGTAACATGGGAGAAATATTGTGACATGAGAATACTACAGAGGAGATGGCTTAAAAAGCTCAAAGCCCCCCACACTGAGAGCGGCCTGATAATTACAAAACTAACACTGGGCAAGACACCCTCTTTCTGTTCATCGTACAAGCACCATCTCTATTGAATGGTGATGCAAAAATGTATGCACAAATATTAGCCAGCAGACTGGCGCTATTATTGCCAGGAATTGTGCTCCTGGAGCAGGCAGGGTTCATCTCAGGCCGAAGCCTGACTCATAACTTGCGAACGCTATTCAAAGTCCTGCGGTGGGTGGATCCGCAAGCCAAAGCAGATGCAGTGATCTTAGATGCTGAGAAAGCACTTGACACGGTAGAGTGGGGGTTAATGTTCACAGTGCCCCGTAGAATAGAGGTGGGGGACCTCTTTATCAAACTAGTTTCAATATGATACACACCTCCAACAGCCCGGTGTGGGTAGGAAATGTTTTTGACACATTTAGAATCTCAAGGCGAACCAGGCAGGGGTGTCCACTGTCACCGTTAACGGCACATGCAACACATAATGGCTTTAAAAGACTACCCTAATTGTTATTGATGAAAATGTTTTTAAATTAAAGTATGTTGACGGATTCGATTTTATAAAAATTGATCCATTTGGAAAGGACACTTTACATCTTAATCAGTTTTGCTGGAGCATTTTTAACTCTCGGGCAAAGACATTTTGGGGCCGATTTACAAGCCCCCTGTCCCACCACTTTTCATGACGTACTGGTGGTGCAGGGGGCTTATCCATATTTACAAGGAGAGGAAAAGCCACCCTGCATGACTTTTCCGCTCCTTGTAAATATGGCTCCTTCACAACCAGCACTTTGCGTTGAAAGGGCGTTCCATGGGTGTTGCTGAGGGTGTTCCCACGCATTACCCATGGAACAAGACACATCTCCAGATTTATGAGAGATCCTAAATCTGGAGATGCGTGTTAATGCTAAGCCAACCTAGAGGTGGTGTAGTGAGGCGCAACGAGGAGAAATGTTTCCATTTCTCCTCGTTTTTTCCTCTTTCAATGCCTGCTGCATTCTAAAGCACGCATTGAAAGAGGAAAAGGCCTTTAGTGATTGTTTTTGTGCAGTAAGGGGCCCCTTCCTTCACAAAAACAATCTCCCCACGACGCAGGCACCCTTGCACCATGGTTCAAGGGTGCCTGCACCGGCGCAAGGCTGCACTTTAGGTGCCAGCGCAGGGGGAAGCACAGATATGCTTATATTGTTGTCAATATGTGGCATCCCTGTGCTTCGAAAGTAATGAAGCGCGGTGCAGACAAATGACTTCCTGTGCTGTGCTGCATTACATTGTTGTAAATCTGCCCCTTTGTGTAGAAGCAACAATGTTTTCGTTTAATTAACTGAGATTTTGAGCTAAACATGCTCAGTCAAGAGTTATAGTTATAATTTTGTATGCGCTTCTAGACTAATACCAGGTAATACTATGTTGGCAATGCGTAAAGATTCAAAACAATTCTATAATTTAATTGCACATCAATAAAGTTGCCACACATACAGTGAATAAAGCACATGAAACATTACGAAATATGCTTCGTGATCACCTAAAATGAACTCCCAGCCAGTATGACCTGCAGAATAAGCATCTATAATTTGAATATCTAAGTGGCTGATGTAGACGTTTGATCATCTCATGCATAAAACTATGGGGCATATTAGCAAGGGCATTATCACTGCTTTAGCAGGACCTTTTCCTGCTAAAGCAGCGATAATTCTATCGCCCTATCAGAAAGCTGTTGCTAACAGCAGTTAGCGACAGCTTTCTGACGAAAGCAACGGGTTTGGGTGCCACTTTGCATGTCAGCGATATTTATCTCTAATTACATGAAAAGTAGGCGTTCCCGACCAACAGACCTGGTAAACAGTCACTAACAGGCCTATCCCCTATTAGCAAGGAGGCCCTGGCCCCGGTTAGCGACGTGAAAAGTCGTGCTAACTGGGGTCATCGCCGGTTTTTTAACACCTGCTATTTTCCTGACTTAACCATACCTAACATGGGGGTGGATTATACTGACACGACCACAGGGTCGTATCAGCAAGGTTTTCCCCCTTCCCCATGCAACATGGCTGGTTTTGTCGCGAGGTTGGCCCTTCCCTCCCGCTACCGCTGGAATATTTATCGCCATAGCGCTAATAGTTGCTAATACAGCATTAGCGTGGCGATATATTCCAGCGATAGCTGGCGATAAAAATGTTTGCGCTAAGCGTGCTTGGCGGTATTTATCGCAGTTTGTTGCTAATATGGCCCTATGTCTCAGCAAGACCTATTCATATGTATGTTTTGTCCCAGGGAGTGATGGCATATGGCATAAGAAATAAACAGTAATTTTGATTTAAAAAGAAAACTAGAGACCCAAATATCTGGCATGTCATCTTTCAGCACAAAAACAGTCCTAGGTGGAACATTGCACACATAGAAAGAGTAAGAAACGATTATGTTTCTTCAGGGAATGTGTAAGATGTTGGTGCATCCCCTGAAATCTGGGGAAGCGTCTAAATCATTGGGAGTTACCTGGGAACACCCAAGCAACGCCCTTGAAATGTCCTCGGATAGAGTTAGGCAACACAGCAGTTTGAGCTGCGTTGTGTTGTTCCAGATTTGTGAGGCCACTCAGAGCCCTTGGAGGCATCTCCTTTGCCAAATGTAACTTCAGTGCAGGTGGCTGAAATGGTTGCCTCAACTAGAGTTTGCAGCACTTTTAAGGATTTGAATGCAATCATTTACACAGACAGCCAATATGTTTAGGTTTTTTTCATGACTACAAACAGCTTAGGACACAACAAGTGTTTATGACATACAAAGGAGCTCTCATAAAGAATAGTGTGTACACATCGAATTTGCCGGGGGTAGTACAAAAACTCGGAGAGATTGAATTTGTTAAGTGCATGGTTCATAAAGCAGACAAGGATATGGTCACACTTGGAAAGCGATATTCAGATCAAATGGCAAAATACTGTCCATTACAAGAGGGGTCAGGTGTGCAAGAAAATGAGAATAATGATTTTGAAATTGATATGGTACAAGGTTCAAATAATGCAAAATATTTCTTCAAGGATTCAATGCAAACGTCTTTTGGTGAACTAAGGGATTTGTAGGAAGATGCACCCAAAAATTGGAAAAGTAAATGGGAAATACTGGGCTATGTTTGCAGAAGCTGTTTAATATTATTTAAATAATCAAGGCAAGAGAACTATTACAATCATGGATTTATTCTGGAATAATCTTTAACCCCCGCTTCCCCCTAAATAGGACTGGCTGACCATTGATGATACCCAGAAGTCCATTGCAAAGTCAGCCAATGCTGCACCAGTCTTATGTTATGTAGTGTCATTTTATGTTATATCTATTTGTAAAGCAGACTAATCACTCATTTTGGTATCAGGGCTTACCAATGGAAACATAGTCAATGAAGCCCATAACCCCTGGTAGCCCAGAACCCATGGGTTGACAGGACAGGAGAACCACCATTGTAGATCACCTCCTGTGATGGCAAATCTTTAATAATCCTTTTAGTTGCTATCCACAGGGATTTTATTTTAATCTAGTATGTTACTCTCCTCTTTAACTGCCTCAACTCTACAGCCTATTGACCTTCTCCCTGTGACTCCACTCCCTTCAATCAACTAGCACAGATTGGTCTATAAAATAGGAGTTTACAGGGCAGGGGATGGAAGAATAAGTTGGTATACCTGCGTAGGTTGTTCCTTCTGGGGAGAGCGCTTGACCATCCACCGGAAACCTAAGGATCGACTTGCAAACCAGAGACCTTGGTCATAGTCCTCCTATTCTTTCAAGAAAGCGGGGACTGATCAGGCTGCGGACTCTAGGGAAGCTAATATATCAACAGCATATAAACTAACTGTGTGTTGTGAACTCCAAAAAGGATGCCCACTATCTCCGGATTATCCCTGATCCATTGAGGCAACAGTTCAATATAAAGGGCGAAGAGGAGAGGCGACAGTGGGCAATCCTGGTTTTTAGTTTTCTATTTTGTTTGTGTTTTTTCAACAAGTTTTTTTTAAAACCAAAAAAAATGGAACTGGAACCCAGAAAGTGTCCAACAGGAACAAAAGAATGGAAAAAAAAAATTATGTCGAGGACAGCAATGCTCCTGTTTCCTGCATTTTATCAGGTCAATAGACAGTTCCCTATAACACAAAAGTTTATCGCAATAAATGCATAGAATTTTAACTTCACCAAAATCAGGATCAATATGTGGTTGTGGACTGCTTGCTGAAGATACTGCTGCAGCAGTTGATGTGCTTGGTACAGTAGCAGGTGGGTTGTCCTGCAACCTCCGTCTTGCAGCTCGAGCAAAGTTGTTGGGGTGCAAGTTCTTCACGTGTCGCACCATATTTGCTGTGCCAAAGCAGTATTTTTTGGATGGATCACCCCTTGAAAATTTTACAGGTTACTTTTGGAGCATTAACCTTTTTTTGCCCTTCAAGGAAAGTAAAAAACTTCCAAATTAGAGCTTCTTTCTTCTTCTTTGGAGGATCTTCAGGAATTAAATCTCCCTCTGAAGAATGGCTGGAAGATGAGTCTATTGATGTTATTTTTTTTTTTTTAACATCATTTTTATTGCATCACCAATATAAATGTACAGACAAGATAATCAACAATATAAATGCACTGTGTACAAGAGTAGTATTATCCAGTCCGACTTTATCCGGGAGGCCCACCTTTTCCTCTGGTGCGGGTGGCCTTGTCCATAAATGCCTCTCGTATCATCTTACAATGTCTGACAGTAGCAGTAGTCAAGTATTGCTGGGTTGCTTTTGTGATTTCCACCCCTCCCCCTCCCCTTATTTCGGTACCCCAACAGCCCGCCAATTCCGACTTCCTTCCCACCCCCCCGTGGTCACTCTGCGTGGAATCAGCAGTGTAAGAGTGTCTGGCGCGTTGTAGGAGGAACAGACATTTGCTAAGGTGTGCTCTCCTGTATAGTGACTGGGTCTGCCCCATCTAGCTCACCCTCTTCCTCCAGCTCCTCATCATCCATATCGCGGAGCGCCTGCACCGTCATTTCCCATGCAGTTGCCCTCTCCAGAGCCTTCTCGTCATTCAACCTCCAGGCCACCTGGTACCTCAGGGTACTTTCACATGCGGCCCACCTCAGGCATTCCCCATACCATCTTTTATATGTGGGCCCCACTCTCGACTTCCAGTTCCTCGTTATCTCCCGCTTGGCCAGAATAAGTCCCAAGTCTATAAATTTGCTAGTGGTCTTGTTTCTAGGCGTGTGTGGGAACCAGTGGAGGATGCCAACCGCTTTTGTGTACTGGATGTCTCTGTCCGTCGCGCTGTTAAGGGCCCGCCCAACTTCCTGCCAATAGTCTCCCAGAGCGGGGCAATCCCATAGCATGTGACCCAGATCCGCCCCGACCGTATTACATCTGGGGCAAGCAGCGTTGTCTACCCCAAAATACTGTTGTATTTTCCCCGGTGTGAGGTATGCCCTGTGGATGACATTGAAGTGGATTAGTTGAAACCTGGCGTTTCTCGAGCTCTTCCGTGCTCGCCTCAGTAACTGGCCCCAGGTCGTGTCAGGTATTTCCACTTGAAGGTCCAGCTCCCACTTGGCCTTTAGGGCCGTCAATGGTTGCAAGGCCCCCCGCTGCATCCTAGAGTACAAGCAAGTGACAACCTTAAAGGTCCCCACAGCCATCATCGTGTATTGACAGGCCATGGAGGTGCCCGGCTCCTGCAATCCTTCCCCCCAGTGGGCTTGCATAGCACCCGTGACCGCTGCATGCAACAAGTAATCACCCCTTGGCAGGTCAAAACGCTCTTGCAACTCCTGAAACGGCAGCAATACTCCATCCTCGTACAGATCACCCAACATTTGTATCCCCGCCTCCTCCCAACCTAGCAAGCGCGACCAGTCACCTCCATGCGGGAGGGCCGTGACCATACCCAGCGGAATTTCAGGGGCATACATAAGGCGGACTCCCGCCCGCTTACGGGCCCGGTCCCAGCAGAGTCGGAATGTCTGCTCCTCGACCGTCAGATCTCCCACCCGGAGCTTCTGGTGCAGCGAGATGTACGCCAGAACATGCCGCGGGGTGCCTTCTACTCTCGCGTCCTCAGGGCCTCTATACACTCTCGCAACCTCCTGAGTAAAAATCTGCAGCTGCGCAGCCAGGTAATACCCTTCAAAATCCGGCACCGCCATTCCTCCTTCATCCTTTGGGCGCAGCAGAGTGTCGAGCGCTATGCGCCTCCTTCCCGTGCCCCATAAGAACGCTATGACCAGAGATCTCAGGCGTTTAAAAATAGAGCTCGGGACCCACACCGGGAGTGTCCTAAAATAATACAGAAGCCTGGGCAGGGCCACCATTTTGAGCAGGGAGATCCTACCAGCCAGGGATAACGGCAGGGTCGACCAGAAGTCCATGGACCCCCGTAGGGCATTAATACAGCGGGTGATGTTGCCTTCCAGCAAATCAGCCGGGGTGTGATAAATATAGACCCCCAAATAATGCAGGCAGCGCGGCTCCCACCGAAGTTCTTGCGCGGTGAGTGGACACGGTTCTCCTGATCTCAGGGGGAACAGGCAGGATTTAGGCCAGTTGACCCTCAGGCCCGACAACCGGCCGAACCGCCCCAGTAGCCGCCGTGCCCCCTCGAGCTCGGGGCCCGCGTCGGCCAGAAACATCAGCAGGTCATCTGCGTACAAGGAAATGAAGTGCGGCCTGCCCCTAAATAATAAACCGGCATAGTGGCGGCCCAGCCTGGCCTCCACAGCGAAGGGCTCCATAGCCAAAGCGAACAGGAGCGGAGAAAGGGAACATCCCTGTCTGGTACCACGCCTGACTGGGTATTGCCTCGAGATCAGAGTACCCACCCGGACTCTCGCTACCGCATCAGTGTAAAGGACCTTGGTCCAATTTATGTATCCGTCCCCCAATCCGAAGCGTCGCATCACCTCATACAGGTATCCCCACTCAAGGCTGTCAAAGGCCTTCTCTATGTCAATGGAAAGGACAAATGGGGAAACGGCGTTCGGCCAGTCCGCACCCATCAGTCTCGTAAGCCTACGAATATTGTGGGTAGTGCTGCGTGTCGGAATAAAACCGCACTGGTCCTTGTGAACAAGGCCCGTCATGTGCACCAGCAGTCTGTTGGCAAGAATTTTACTCAGGATCTTGTAGTCCGTCGTCAACATGGACAACGGACGGTACGAGGACAAAGCCGCACCCTCTCTGCCCGGTTTTAAGAGCGGGATCATGAGGGCCTCACTCATGGAGCCCGGGAGCCGACCCTTCGTCTGCGCTTCATTGTACACCTCGCGCAGCCGAGGAGCAAGGTACTCTAGATATTTACTGTAGAATTCGATCGGGAGTCCGTCAAGTCCCGGGGTCTTGTTTCTGGCCATTTGCTTTACTGCACACCCTATCTCTCCAAGAGTGATGGCCCAGCTCTTCTGCCTCCGATTCCTCCACTCTTGGCAGTTGGAGGCCGTCCAAGAACTCCCCTAGCTCATCCGCCCCTCCTGTTTCACCACTCTCATAGAGCCCCTCGTAATAAGTACGAAACTTATTCAGGATCCCGGGTTTGCGTATGGCAGGGCTCCTCCCCTATCTCTTGGATCATCATGATCGGCATGCCCCTCCTGACTGGGTTAGCGAGCCATGCCAGCATAGACCCCGCCTTATCGCCCTCCGCATGCGCCCTCGTCATGTACGCCTTATGGTCAAAGCTGCGCAGCCGTTCCAGCTCTACAGCCAGCCCCTCCCGTGCCCCACTAAGCCCCTCCTGCAACTCAGGGTGATTCGGGCGCCTCTTCTCCAGTTCCCTCAGCCGTGTTTCAGCCTTATCCAAATCGTCCAGCAAGGTCTTGCGGGCCCCAGCTGTGTGCCCAATACAGTGTCCCCGCACCACCACCTTAAATGCATCCCACTCTACCGCCCTCGTGGAGGCCGTGCCACTGTTCTCCTCAAAGTAACTCTCAATGCGTTCCCCCAGAGCCTCCCTGAACAACAGATCATCCAGGGTGTCGGGTTGTAGGCGCCATGTTGGCATGCAGTTAGCAGTCACCATCCAGTTCAGAGATATCAACAATGGGTTGTGGTCCGATATCGTCTTGGCCAAGTATTCCGCCCCTCCCACCGCAGGGAGCACGCATGGCGAACAAAGAAACGCATCTAGCCTCACGTGCAGATCATGCAAGTGTGAGTGAAAGGAGTAGTCCCTAGTGGTGGGGTGTAACGCCCTCCATGCATCCGTGAGGGCCCAGCTCTCCTGCCATTCCATCCTGCGCTTGGCGACTCTATGCACTGGGGACGCGCGCAGTGGGGGATGGGATCTATCCAACAACACATCCTCGACCGAGTTGAAATCCCCCCCCAAAAGGACCGGCCCTGCCAAATAACCCGCCAGTTTGGCCGAGATTGTAGACAAAAATGCGGGCAGATCTACATTAGGAGCGTACACATTGCAGAGTGATATCACCCTGCCTCTCAGCCTCCCCTCCACCGCCACATACCTGTCCTCCGGGTCTACCAACGTTTTCGTTACCTGGAAGGGGACCCCCGCCCGTACCCAAATCAGTGTCCCCCTTGCAAAGGCCGAGAACGTCGTGTGAAACAGCTGCCCCCTCCAGCGTCTCTGCAGAGCAACCCCCTCTTGCTTATTAAGATGTGTTTCTTGCAGGAACGCTATATGGACCCCTCTACGCTTGAGGTATGCCTGAACTTTATGCCTGCGTGTCATAGACTGCATACCCCGCACATTCCAGGACACAAATTTCAATGCCCTGGTACTAGCCACCCCCCCCCACACAACCGGACCAGACAACAAAGAACAATGTCCTCACGTGTTCCGCGACCACGGGCCAACCCACCCTCCCTCTCCAAACAGGAAGCCAAACCCCTCCAACAACAACTACCCCCCGAGCAACCCCAACTGCTCGCAACACCCACCCCCCCAGGACAGGACCCCCCGCAACTGGAAGTACCCCCATCCAAACCAACACTCCCAACCACCCCTCAAAGAAAGGCAGTAATGGTCGCAGTCTCCACTGCGGTGACCTTAGGGGCCAGTAAGGCGTGGCTCGATGCGATAGACCCTCAAAGCAAATCAACCCCGCGCACTCCACCCCACAATCCCCACATTATAGCGCCCCAAAACCTCAATTAACAGCGTTCCACTGCCACGGGCCCAGTGCCCAGGTGTCCAACCAGCGAGTCCACTCCACTAGTCCAGGTCAGCACGCCTCGAGTATCTCCTCCGAGGTCTGCGGCGTCACAATAGGGCCCCGGGTTCCACCAAATTCCGAATGTCCCGTCTCCGAGCCCGTGCCCGGGCCCTCTGAGTCCGTGCCCTTCCCGGACTGACTTCTGGTGGTCCTGGATAAGTCCACTACCGCCTGTAGAGCCGCCTGCCTCTCCGCCTCCGTCTGCGACATCGAAGGTTTGCCGGTCCTCCTGCGGTTCCTCCTGATCCGTTGGGATTTCCTGATCGGTTGTGCCACCTTAGCCTCCTCCTCCCTGGCCTTAGCACCGTCCGTTCCCGCCTTATAAGAGTCCCACCAGGCCCAAGCGTCCGCAGAGGACGTGAAGAAAAGTGATTGTTCATCCACCACCACTCTCAGCTTCGCTGGGAACAATAGGGAGTACTTGATGCCTTCATCACGGAGCTCCCGCTTAAGGGACAGAAAGTTCGCCCTGAGCCGCTGCGTTTCAAACGTATAATCCGGGAACATAGTGACCCTGCTGTTGTCCACTTGAAAGGGCCCTGCCTCTCTCGCCCTCTGCAAAAGCCAGTCCCTGTCCCGGTAATGGAGCAACTTGAACACCACTGGGCGAGGAGGGAGACCCGAGGCCGGCGGGCGCGCCGGAACCCTATGCGCTCGCTCCAGGGAGAAGAAGGAGGACAGTCCCTCCGGTGCCACCTCCGTTCGCAACCAGTTATCGAGGTAGCCCACCATATCGTCGCCTTCAATTTTTTCCGGCAGGCCCACGAGGCGTACGTTATTGCGCCTATTCCGGTTTTCCGCATCTTCGGCCCTCCGTTCCAGCACCTTCAAGCGGTCCATCACCTCCGCCATCTGCGCCTTCACCGCTGCATGGCCCGGGGCTAATTCCTTAACCGTGATCTCCACGGACTTCACTCTGTCCTTAAGTTTATCATGGTCGGCCTTCAGGAGGCCCAAGCCCGTCGCCACCTGAGCTATATCTTCCTTTGTGGTGGCGATGGCCTCCAGGATACGGTCCTGCATCCGCTGTAATGCCGATTGGTCTCGATCCGCTCCTTCCGCAGCCTCCGTATCGGTCGCACCATCTCCCTTCCCTTTTGGCTTCCCCATCTGGGCCGGCACGAGCGATGGCCTCCAACTCTGTCCTTGCTCTCACTCCGCACGTCGCCGGACTTCGTCCTCAGGGAGGTCCCCTGCAGCCGCAGCGGGAAAGCCTGTCCCTTCAGCGCCTGGGGCGCCGCTCAGGACTCCGGATCCAAGGCTGTCTCTAGGGAGCAGAGTCTCCGATCGGCCGCTCGTCCGGATGGCGCCAGTCGTGCTCAGAGGCCCGGGGCCATCATCACAGGGCCATAGCCATGCTGTCGCCGCCACTACCAAGGGGTGGATCCCAGCCACCGCCCGAGGTGCGCCCGAGGTCCACTTCACCACCCAGGGAGGGGTGCGATGCAACCGCTAACACCTCCTAACTGTAGAGGTAGCAGCTCTTGGTGGGGCTCCGGTCCGGCGACTCCGTCGTCTCCGTGTCTCATGCCACCGCCGCCATTTTAGGTCGAAGACTTCGCGCCTGAGTCCAGCTTTCAAAGTCGGATAACTGGCTTGGAATGGCCCGGCGTCGTCCTCCGTGGGCACCGGACCCTCCGTGGTATCTGCCAGTGTCGGATGATATCAATTACGTCGGGGTCCGAACAGATTTTCAGGATATTTTCCGGGATCGGGCGCGGAGCTCCGAGCTCACGCTGCCTACCTCCTCGGCATCCAAGCCACGCCCCCTCAGTCTATTGCTGTTATTATGGTGATCTTCCTCCTATTTGACAGGATTCTCAGAAGAGATGCTTCTTCTTAGAAAGTCAAAATAGAATGATTAAAATGGGACAGAACTTCCAACAGTTGGAATAGGGAATATTATGAACCAATCAAATCTCTTCTTTTAAAGTCACATGGCTTTGCGTACGCTTACGGTGCTCTTACCATGCGAGTACGCATGACGTTCCACCGCGATTTGTGTAATTGCTTTTAAAAGTAATATACGATTGTTAAAAGTTTTTAAAAACTATTTTCATAATTACCCCAGATAATGTGTTCTGTTAGTATGTACATTAAATACATAAATATTCAGCGCCAGGAAACCCACGGTGACAGTGCGCTCTACAAGCACACCTTAACATAACATAACATAACAAATATATGTTTTTAAACAATTAAAAACATTTGCGCCTTTCGCGTACAGGGTGCCGTTCATGACATCACACAGTAGCTTTGATGTGACGCGTAACGTCAAAGGGCATTCGTAGCATATGCGCGGGTACACGCTGAGTATGATTAGCAGTACAAAGTATGGTGCCATCACCCTCTCAGTGTCAAATCAGAGCACAGGGCGTGCTACAAGAATGGTTACAAGTGGCCACTCATTGGAGATCCGATTGCGGGCCTGCCTCTGCGCACATGATAACCCTGCCCCGTCTCTCTCTGTTGTTAATTATTGGTGCATACACTCACTCTTGCACATGTGCGGTGCACGCCCACCCACACTCCCCTGATGTCACCACCTAGCTTTCTTGCTATTACTAAGCCTGGAAGACAATACATTAGCCAATGGGTGGTCCCCCAGGGGCGTCATCCTTGTAGAGCGTGAAAACGCTACCAAAGACGGCCCTGGGCTTGGTTTGGTCAGGCCCTGCGGTTCCCATATAATGTGAGAACTGATGTGAACACGCTTTCTTTTCCCTGCCTGTGCTGCGGTAACAGACAGACTCTCATCGTCATCGATTGAACTACAAACTGTTTGCTCAAACGGAGGAGGACTTGTGCCACTCAACGTGGTGTCACTGCTGCTGCCGCCCAGCCTGGCCACCATAAGCGCAGTGGCAGTGGCACCCGCGCCCAGCCCTCCCCATGCCCAGCCAAAGCCCCAGCCTTTGAAGACAAGACATGAGACGACAGAAGCAAAGGTAGGAGAAGCCGTCACAACATCAGCCTCCGCTGTAAATTGTACCTGAATCCTAGTTTTTTTTTACTGTCACGTGGCCCTCCCGGCTCTGTTTTGCTTTATTTTTGTGTGCCACATGCTCTGTGCTTCATTGTATTTGCTCCCTCCTAATCATCCTCTGACTTTTAATATTTATTGCTGCCTCACGTGGCCTTCCCAGGCTTCGATTCTTATTGATCGTATATGGTTGATCGGAATATTTCCTTCTGCGTCACTAGGCCTTCCCAGGCCTTTTTTAAATAAATTGTGCGTGCATGAATTTGTGTGTCATATTTTTGAAGTATCACGTTCTTTAGCCTGTATTGTTATAAATTGTGCGTTCATAATGGTGTTATTTATTTTACTGCGTCTCGTGGCCCTTCCAGCTCTGTTTTGCTTTATTTTTGTGCTCCACATGCTTTGTGTTTCATCATATTTGCTCCCTCCCAAGCCTCCCGTGACTTTTAATATTTATTGCTACCTCACGTGGCCTTCACAGGCCTCTATTCTTATTGATCGTATATGGTTGATCATAATATTTCCTTCTGCGTCACTGGGTTCTCCTAGGCCTTTTTTGAATAAATTGTGCGTGCATGAATTGCTGTGTCGTATTTCTGAACTGTGTCACATGCTTTAGCCTGTATTGTTATAAATTGTGCCTTCATAATAGCATTATTTTTTTACTGCGTCACCTGCCCCTCCCAGCTCTGTTTTACTTTATTTTTGTGCACAATAATGCTTTGTGCTTCTTCATATTTGCTTCCTCCTAATCCTCCCGTGATTTTGATATTTATTGCTACCTCACGTGGCCTTCCCAGGCCTCTATTTTTATTGATCATATATTTGTATATTTCCTTCTGCGTCAAGGGGTCCTCCTAGGCCTTTTTAAAAAAAATCTTTTCATTATTTTAAAATAAGAAAAAGGGAATAGACATATCCGGTGCTATACATACATACATAATAATAAGGCGGACAGGTACAATGACAAGTGCGGAGAATCACGCCCCGCGCACTTAGGACCCGGCCTCTCCGGACCCCGCCCGCCCCTGGTCTCTGGTGGTTGGTCGGGCGGACAGCCCAATCGGCGTCCGGCCTACCCATTTCCGGTCCGACGATATCGCCTGACCTGGGGGTCAGGGGTGGAGACTCTGGGCCTATTTAGGGTCAACTCCCTGTGACTGGGTTCTCTGTTCCCGCTATCACTCCTGGATACCTGACTGCTCACGCCGGCACCTGGCCATTCTCGTGATCCTGGCCGGCTTTCCGAAACTCTAGAAGCAGAAGGATCGAGCATCGTTCGTGTAGCCAGGTAAGGGGTCTAGTGCCTCGGGGGGCCACGTGGGCAGCCGTGAGTCACGGTGGGTGCTGGGAAGGGATAGGAGTGTCGCTGCCTTACGGGGCTTATGGCTGTGTGCGGGGATCCTCGTGGTACGGGCTCCTGCAGGGCGGCGTGAACGGTGCTTAGGGGTTCGGGAGCAGGGAACTCGGGGCGCGTTAGGTGCTATAGCAAGGTAGTGCGAAGCGCGATATAGATAGCATGGCGCCGAAAAAGGGAGGCCAAAAGAGAAAGGATTCTGAGCCTGAATTGGCACAGATTATGAAATTACTGCTGAAGAAGTTGAGCAAGGAGGCTCCTGATAGCGATTCTTCCCGAGCAGCAGCCCGAGGTAGTAGAGCGGCCGCGCAAGGGGGTGCCACCGAAGGCCGCTTGTCTGCTATTAAAGAAAAAAGCCAAGGCACAGCCTAAAAGAAAAGGGGGAGCCAGGCAGGAGAAGAGGAGGCTTAGCCCTGCCAGGGGGAAGCGGGACGAGGGATCAGTTGGTCCCGTCCCCACGCCTCCGTTAGATGCAGAGCAGGTTTACCCTTTTGATCCTATTCCGAATGTGTCCGCGTCAGTAGACCCAATGGGTTCAGTTTTGTCTGAGATTAGGGAGGCGCTGAAGGCATTGGCCCCGGGAGGCGCGGTACCAATAGTTACGGTCCCTCCGGCCCCACTCCCACCGCAGCTGGTGGCCGCAGTGGCAGCCGCGGGTGATCAGTTAGAGAGCTTGCTGGCGTCAGTTTCCACATTAGTGGGCCAATTATCAGCTCCGGGAAAAGTATTAGAGAGAGTGAGCGCTGGAGCGGCGGCACCGTGGGTGCCTCCTCAGGCCACAGAACAGGGCGCGTTGCAGGACATTCAGAGGCAGTTGGCGCTCTTAGTCGAGTCGCGTAAGGCGTTGCCCAGTGTAGCGATTGGAGCCCATCCCCCCGCGACAACGATAGCGTTAACACCTACAGGAGGTAAGCCTGGTGACGCTACAGCAAGGAGCAGCGAGGTGGGGTCTAGTCAAGGGGACGTGTTGTCTCAGTCAGGGATGTTAGCTACACATGTGAGTATGGAAATGCGAGAGAAGATTTGGAAGGGTGCCTACGTAGATATATTCTCCCTTATCAGGCCGAAGAGAAGAGAGGAGGATTACAAGGACAGGGAGGGAAAAGAGCACTCCTTCCGAGATCGGAGACCTAGGATTGAGGAGACAATAACTAATTGGTTGTTCGGCTTTCACGTTTATGTGACAGTGTTGTTGGAAAAAAGGCCAGAGTTGGCGATTCCGCTGGTGTTTTATACCAATAAGATCGTGAAGGCTCACGCCACTCATGGGGGTTCAACCTGGCTGACGTATGATAGGGAGTTTCGCTGGGCAAAAGAGGAAAAAAACTTCATTTGTTGGGATCAGGTTGAGGTTAATGCCTGGTTAGAGAGCGTGAGCAATAGGGAACACCCGGCTAGGCAGCCTTTTCGGACTTCCCAGGGAGGGCCGGGCGAGAAGAAAGGTACTTGCTGGGCATTCAATGGCAAAGGGTGCACTTGGCCCACCGGGAAGTGCAAGTTTAAGCATGCATGCGCATATTGTGGTCACCCGTCCCATCCCGAACCAAAGTGCAACAAGAAATCCAAAGAACGGGGGGGTACAGCCCCTAAGGATATCAAGCCTCCCCAAGTCTAAACTGCCTACTCCAGTGGACATTGAAAAGATGATTTTTTGGTTGAACATGTACCCAGACAGGGCAGCTGCTAGGATGTTGTTTGAGGGTTTTTCCAAGGGGTTTTGTATCCAAGCGTCTCATGTCCCCCCTATTAATCAGTGTAGGAACCAAGTTTCAGCGAGAACCCATCCCTCAGTAGTGGCCACAAAGGTGGAGAAAGAGCGGGCTTTGGGCCGAGTAGCAGGCCCGTTCCCGGCTCCTCCCTGGAAGAACTATGTGTGCTCCCCTCTGGGAATAGTGCCCAAGAAGGAGCCGGGACAATTCAGGATGATTCATAACCTATCTGCACCAAAGGGTGCATCGGTAAATGATGCCATCGACCCGGCGGTGTGCTCAGTGACGTACTCGTCCTTTGATGCCGCAGTTCAGAAGGTGAAGGAGCTAGGCCGGGGGGCATTGCTAGCGAAAACCGATATTGAGTCAGCATTCCGCTTGTTTCCGGTGCACCCCAAGGATTACCATTTGCTAGGCTTTCAGGTCCAACAGCAATTTTATTACGACAGATGTATGCCTATGGGTTGTGCGGTCTCCTGCAAGTACTTTGAGACCTTTAGCTTTATGCTGCAATGGGTGTTTTCGCAAAAGTCAGGATGTACAGATGTGGTGCATTACTTAGACGACTTCATGGTGATGGGCCCCGCGTCTTCAGATGCCTGCGCTTTGGCCCTGAGTCAGCTGGGGGCTATGTTGAAGGAATTTGGAGTGCCGCTGGCACAGAGCAAGACAGTCGGCCCTGACACGTGCATGTCCTTCTTGGGCATCGAAATTGACACAGTAGCAGGGGAATGTAGATTGCCAATGGATAAAGTAAGGGCTTTTTCCCTAGCCATTGAGGTAGCCTTGGCGTGTCCGAAGGTGACGTTGCATCAGTTACAAGTTCTTGTGGGTCAGCTAAATTTTGCTTTGCGCATCATTCCCATGGGGCGCCCTTTCTCGAGGTCTATAGCCAGAGCGATGGTAGGTCTTACCCAGAAGCACCATCGGGTGCGATTAAAAGCAGGGGTTAAGGAGGACCTCAAGGTGTGGCGAGACTTCCTGACATATTTCAACGGGCGGGTAGTTTGGCCCGCGCCGCCGGTGTCCAGTGTTGAGCTAGGCCTATACACCGACTCAGCCGGGAGCGTTGGTTTTGGGGCGATCTTGGGCCCTTCCTGGTGCGGGGCGGTCTGGCCAGCGGAGTGGCACTTAGCAGGCTTGACAAAGAATCTAGCTTTCCTAGAGCTTTTTCCCATTTGGGTGGCAGTTACAGTCTGGGCGGAGCGCTTCAGGGACAGGGCAGTGACCTTCTGGTCGGATAACATGGCAGTGGTTCAGGTTATCAATCGGCAAGGGGCGACTTGCCCACATGTGCTGAGGTTGCTGAAGCTGTTGGTGTTGGCATGCTTGAAACTGAATTTGACTTTTAAGGCTGCGCATATACCTGGTGTTGATAACCATGCTGCTGACGCTTTGTCTAGTTCCAAGTTGCAGGACTTCCGGAGGTTCCACCCGCAGGCGGAAGAGCGCATGACGACGTTCCCTACGTCACTGTGGAAAATTGGATCCCCGCTCTAGCGGGGCTGGTAGGTGCCGCTCTGAGTGATCGCACCAAACGTGCATATCAGTCACAGTTTAATGTTTACAGATCATTTGTGGAGCAGATAGGAGATGCGAGGATCTTTGCAACTGGAACGATGTACGCTTTTGTACAGGTTCTGCGGGACCAGGGCAGATCAGTGTCCTATGCTAGGGCCTCCCTGGCAGCGATAGGCTTCTTTGCTAAACTGGCGGGGGAGCGGGACCGTGGGGCTTCATTCTTGATCAGGAAGGCCTTGGCAGGATGGGCACCATTAGACGGGCCACGGCGGGACTGTCGTAGGCCTCTGGATCTCCCGACCTTGATTAATATTTTGGGGGTACTGCCTGTTATTTGCCAGTCACCGTTCGAGGGAATCATGCTGGGGCGGCCTTCTGCCTGGCCTTCTATGGGGCCTTTCGCCTGGGTGAGATAGTTGGGGCCTCCAGGGTAGACCATGGGGGGGCTTGCAGTTCAAGGATATCTCCCTTTCCCCGGGGGGCCTAGTATTGCGGTTGTGACGGTCCAAGACAGACCAAACAGGAAAGGGGGTCACCATTCATTTGCTGCCAGCCCCAGGGATAGCTGCCTGCCCCAAATCCCGCATGCAGGCATACCTGGCCCGACGCCCAGCAGGGGGGGGGTCGGCTCTTTTCGTCCATGAAAACGGGGATTGCTTGTCTCAATACCAGTTTAAGGCAGTATTTGGGTTGGCTCTGGTGAATCTGGGTCTGGGAGCAGTGGGCTATTCTTCTCATTCATTTAGGATTGGCGCCGCAACTTTGGCGGCAGGGGCCGGTCTCGCCCCCAACGTGGTGAAAGGCGTAGGTCGCTGGACCTCTGACTGCTATAAGCGATATGTAAGGCCTGAATTGTTGTAAAACATATGTGTGCAGTGTCTAACGGCTTCATCTCTCTCCTTTCTGATTAGTATGCCCGCTTCCGTGGTATGGGTACTCGGGCACTCTTTCGTGCATCGCGCGGCGGTGCGCTTGCAGCGAAGAGAGGTAGTGAAACCGGCCGCATTGGGCGAGACCGAATTTGTATGGCACGGCGTTGGAGGGATGCGTATCCGACACTTGAGGCGGATTGTCGAGGAGCTCAGGACATGAGAGCACAAATCGCCGGATTGGATTATTTTGCATTTGGGAGTCAACAACATGGTCGACAGAGGGCGCTTGGCTGTCAAGGAGGCCCTACTAACAGAGTTTGCCTGGCTGGGGCATGATTTTCCATTGACAAAAATAGTTTGGTCTGGCATGATATCACGCAGGGCATGGGGCCCAGGAGTGCGTACTAGATCTTTGAACGTCTCGGTGAGGCGATGGAACGGCGAACTAGCATGGTTGTGCTCAGTGAAGGGCCGCTTGCGCTACCTCCAGCACCGGATGATTTCCGGAGAAATGATGTACCACCAGGATGGGGTGCATTTGTCGGACTAAGGAACTGATACTTTTATCCGAGAACTTTGATCATTTATTCTGAGCGCAGGTGGGAACGGTGTCAGACCTTTGGGCCTTGGCCACCCTTGTGGCGGAGAAGAGACCTGCGATCAGTAAATAGTGGCTAAACAAAATGGATGGGAGCCCGCTTGCCGGGCTCCATAGGCCAGCTCTGATGGGAGTTATGGCAAGCTCTCCACTGGGAGGAAGTGACCACCGGCTGGGGAGGCTAGGGTGACAGATTTTGAGCCTCCCGGCGACCCTGGGCAGCCTGGTGGCTGAGAGGTGGGCCCCGGTAATGGCGGACAAGGATCGAAGGGCGGGTGGGAAGGTGATGGAGCATGATATGCTCATAAATGTAGTTATGAATATAACTTGTGAATATTAGATATGCATGTTATTGCTTGTCATGTTTATACAATGTGGTGAATAAACATGGCCTTTTTAACCCCACCTGAATCTCAGGTGATTTCAAAATGTGGGGATCTTGCATGTCTAGGGTAGTTGGGCAGCGGGGGAATATCTGGAGGGTACGGGTCCTATGACAGGATAGACGTGAAGCAACAGAAGAATCGCTGAGACGCCTGCGCTAGTAGGTACGAAGCAGGATTGGTAGCATTACAATCGATAAACAATTTAAGTGCAGGCCCTCAGAGCCCGCCCACTCATAAAATCAGAATAGTGGAAAAAGCATGGCAACCAGACACTTGAATTTAAACAAAATCAGGATATTTTGCCAATATTACTAATAAGGGAAAAACTAAAGAGAAGATTGAAGAAAAGAAAACGATAAGAACGAGAACAAAAATAAAACAATAAACCCATCCCCCCACCCTGCACCCCTGCATATGGCTATCACCTAACCCCAACTAGCAGTGTGCCTGTCGCCCAAACTAACTAAGTTCTAAAGATAGAAAAGAGAAAACATGGGGGAGGGCATTTCCGTATGGGCTCCCAGTCTCCTTCCCCCACGCCAGATACAGGCACCCCCTATGACGAATATAAAATTTTATCAGATATCACAGAAAAAGTTAATTAGGGGGAGCCATGATACACTGCCCAGCCTCCAGTTAGACCAACAGTTACGAAGCCCCCACATTTATTAAGGCCATAGTACCAACCCCGGTTAATCGATCTCAGCCTTGGGCCTTCCGAACCATCATGCGAACCCCTCCCGGTAGGACCACTACTCTACAGGAGAATCAAAGTGCAGAAAGAGTCTGAAAAAATTCAGTCCAAAACAAATCAAAGTCAGTAATTCCCCAAGAACTCCATTAGCACAGAAACGCTCCCTCATGGACGGATAGTCCCAATGTTGTTTTCTCCACGATCGTACAGTCACCAAAGAGGGAAAGGATGAAACAGAAGTCCAAGAACAATCACCAACATGAGTCTCCAGGAAGGGAACGCCAATGGATTCTCCCAAAGTCAGCAATGATGGTAGGCGTAGTAATACGTTTGAAACACCGGGTTCAGGATTCTCCAGAGTACCGACCAAGGGATTCGGCACCTCTTGTGGCATTGGGTCCTTGTCTAGAATCAAAATGGTCATCGTGCAAATCGTAGCCGGCAGCAGTACCTGCAGTGGAGCAGGGCCCGGTTCCACACACTCCTTCTCAGATAGGCCCGTAATCATTTTGTGAATCTGGGCATCCATGTGTGAATGAAACGCCCGATGGCTGCCAATACTGTCTTCAGCGATGGCTCACGCTCCGTCCGGTCCATTTCTCCTTGCTCAGTTCCAATCATATTCACTTTCCCCAGAGAGCCCGGTTTCTCCGGGGGAACAGACAGGAGCGGAATGGACGGCATCGGAGGGTGACTGATTGGTTTCTGCGTCAGCAATCTGCAGTCTGCTGCCGCGAGAGAAGACCCCGATCCACCAAACCTCATGGTTGGCAAACCGGGTCCGCAGGACAAGGACTTCCACCCACAGCCACTGTCGTGCCACGTCACTCTTCCCTCAGTGCTAGTCAATCAGAATGACCGCCATCAAAATCGGGCAAAAAAGACCTCCACTGCGGTAGACCAGACCTTGCTTGATTCTCACGGCCGATGTTGTTCAACTGCAACCCGGCTGGGTCAAAACTCGAGTCCCCGGCTCTCCTGCTGGACTAGGCCGCAAACTTCAACTCGACACAACTCCGTTAATCAAGCCGATTAAGTTTTCGGAATTGCACCATCGGAGCGTGGATCAGTTCATCCACACGGAGGTCGGGCGTAAAAACAGGATTATCGACAGGATCATTTGGCAGGATATGGAGGTCGGCGGAGCCAGGAGCCTAAGCAGCCATCTTGTTTGCTAGCATAGCTCCTCCCCTCCTAGGCCTTTTTTAAATAAATTGTGCATGCATGAATTTATGTGTCGTATTTTTGAAGTGTCACGTGCTTTAGTCTGTATTGTTATAAATGGTGCGTTTATAATATTATTATTTTTTTACTGTATCACGTTGCCCTCCCAGCTCTGTTTTACTTTATTTTTGTGCGCTACATGCTTTGTGCTTCATTGTATTTTCTCCCTCCTAATCCTCCTGTGAATTTTAATATTTATTGCTACCTCACGTGGCCTTCCCGGGCCTCTATTCTTTGATCGTATATGATTGATCGTAATATTTCCTTCTGCGTCGCGGGACCCTCCTAGGCCTTTTTTAAGTAAATTGTGCGTGCATGAATTTCTGTGTCGTATTTTGAACTGTGTCACGTGCTTTAGCCTGTATTGTTATAAATTGTGCATTCATAATAGTATTATTTTTTTAGTGCGTCACTTGCCCCTCCCAGCTCTGTTTTACTTTATTTTTGTGCACCACATGCTTTGTGCTTCTTCATATTTGCTCCCTCCTGATCCTCCCGTAACTTTTAATATTTATTGCTACCTCACTTGGCCTTCCCAGGCCTCTATTCTTATTGATCGTATATGATTGATCGTATTATTTCCTTCTGTGTCACGGGACCCTCATAGGACTTTTTTAAATAAATTGGGCATGCATGAATTTCTGTGTCGTATTTTTGAAGTGTCACGTGCTTTAGCCTGTATTGTTATAAATTGTGCGTTCATAATAGCATTATTTTTTTACTGCGTCACGTGGCCCTCCCAGCTCTGTTTTACTTTATTTTTGTGCACCACATGCTTTGCGCTTCTTCATATTTGCTCCCTTTAGATCCTCCCCTGACTTTTAATGTTTATTGCTACCTCACGTGGCTTCTGAGGACTCTATTCTTATTGATCATATATGATTGATCGTAATATTTCCTTCTGCATCACGGGGCCCTCCTAGGCCTTTTTTAAATAAATTGTGCATGCATGAATTTCTGTGTCGTATTTTGAACTGTGTCACGTGCTTTAGCCTGTATTGTTATAAATTGTGCATTCATAATAGTATTATTTTTTTAGTGCGTCACTTGCCCCTCCCAGCTCTTTTTTACTTTATTTTTGTGCACCACATGCTTTGTGCTTCTTCATATTTGCTCCCTCCTGATCCTCCCGTAACTTTTAATATTTATTGCTACCTCACGTGGCCTTCCCAGGCCTCTATTCTTATTGATCGTATATGATTGATCGTATTATTTCCTTCTGTGTCACGGGACCCTCATAGGACTTTTTTAAATAAATTGTGCGTGCATGAATTTCTGTGTCGTATTTTTGAAGTGTCACGTGCTTTAGCCTGTATTGTTATAAATTGTGCGTTCATAATAGTATTATTTTTTTACTGCGTCACGTGGCCCTCCCAGCTCTGTTTTACTTTATTTTTGTGCACCACATGCTTTGCGCTTCTTCATATTTGCTCCCTTTAGATCCTCCCCTGACTTTTAATGTTTATTGCTACCTCACGTGGCCTTCCGATGACTCTATTCTTATTGATCGTATATGGTTGATCGTAATATTTCCTTCTGCATCACGGGGCCCTCCTAGACCTTTTTTTTAATAAATTGTGCGTGCATGCATTTCTGTGTCTGATTTATGTTACTGTTGATAGTAAAGTATACTATATATACCAGGGCTGCTCATGTAAATGCCACTAGTGGGTCTGCAACAGTAATTGTGCCACTCACACAAGTAACCCTAAATATAAAAGTCAGGCTTGGCACTGCAGTGCCTGAGCGCCCTTTCTAAAACTGCCATGTTTTCAAACTGCATCCAATTAGCAGGCCTTACCCGTCCCTTTGTATGGACTGTACTCTGTATCCCTCACTTAAAGTGTGTGGGTGTATTGAGAACGGGGTGACAGTTGTTTTACTAATTATATATTCACACATCTTTATAGTCATTTATGTCTTTATACTTAAATGTGAGCATATAAAATTTGTTCTTTACATCTATAATGATTTTCTTCTAACGTTTTTCCTGTTTCTCTTCATTTTCCATAGAAATGAATGCCACTAAGTACAAAGTGCTTCCAGATTATATAAGCCGTAGTGTGTATCCTGATGGTTTCAGTAAATTCCAGAAGCATGGATTGTGTAGACTATCCAAAACATTCTCTGTTGACGGTAGTATAATTTTTTCAGTATTGGCACATAATTTGAATGTCTAGATTAATGATGTTCTTTTGGCTGGTGTAATTCTCTCCTATAAAGGTGAAAAGTTAATAGGTTGAAGAACAGTAAGTGTCTATGTCTTTCTGCACACGACATATTTTACAAACTACATTAATGTAAGAAAGGTATTTCTGATGAACTTTTTGTGTTTGAGAAAGGTTTGTGGTAGGTTGTTAAACTAATTTCTTCTTTAAGAAATGTTACTTTTTTTGGATAGTTGATGAGGTTAGTTTCTGCTACATGTAAATTGTGTATACTATGGCTAATAACGTATGATGTACATGTTGGTTCCTCTTTAAAAGCTCATGTGCTTTCAAATATTTTTACAGGTAATCAATATCTTCCTTTCAAATATGTTTGTCAAGACCAAATGTATGTATATTTCCATTCCTAATACAGTTACCTATCTTTAAGTAATTTTGCATCAATGTGTGTACTGAAATTCTTCAATTTTAACCTTAATATTTAGCAATATCAGCAACAGTGTTGTTCTGTATCTTCCTCGGGAAATATCGTTCTTCTACTTTTCGTGTAAATATTCATATTTGTTATGTGACTTTTCAGTGTTACTGGTGCAAATCAATATTGAAAGTTAGTGATTCTTTGAATTTATTATTGATAGAATTGAGTAACGCTTTGACGAGTGAAAATGTAAGATGTTTATCAACGAAAGTTTGTCGATTTTGATTATATATTACGTTGAGATTCAAGTTTTCGAATGGCTGTAAGTCTAAACCTATGTATTTGGTATCTAATATAATACAGTTTTTCATAATTGCCATTTTTAATTCTTCAGATACCTTTTGTCAAAATAGACACTGTTCTTTGCCCGACAAATACAGACAGTCATTAGATACTTTTGGTAAGTGCCACTTTTTTTACAGTTATCAATCTATTTAAGTTTGTCTGACCACTCGTATGGCCCTAACGCAGTTGCTCTGAAACCTTTTGTGATTAATTGTTTTTATGGACATTAACCATCAGGTTAGACTTTTGCTCAACATATACATTTGTTATTATGTTTTCAGTTTGCAGAATGCTACCTAACTCAGCAGCCAGTTGCCCAGATTTTTACGAATGTAATATTTCTTAGGATTTATCGACTGAAAATTGCAAAGGACCAAATTGACTCATCAGGTTTGACTTTATTATTTGAATGATAAATAAGCTGTCACACTGTAGTGTTGTCCTGAACATTGGATTATTCTGTATATTCCTTTTTCATAGAAGGTCTTTTATAGATAAAGGCATATCATTAATTTTTAACATAGTATAGTAATATATTGTCATTATAGTTGTGAATTTTCAATAAAATGCTAGTGAACCCATTTGAATCTGTTTGCAACAGTTGTGACTGTCTCTATTCCTGGATCTGAAAACACCTAGAATCATGCATGATCTATTGCAAAATAAGTTTTGAATTGTTAGCATTGCTGTTATGATGTGCTAATGTACATCTTTGTTTACATTTAGAGTCTGTTGGAAAGTATTGTGGTGTCTGCAACCAAGATACTTGATCAATATTTATGCTAAACCTAATGGTAAGTACCCTCAATGACGGTAGATGCTGAAGATCAAAATTAAGTGATAAAAGTCCTTGGGGTGTTTCTGGAGGCATTAAGTTACATCCACCATGTTGCTTAGCTGGCTATGCACCCTTCCTAGTTATGAACTCATTAACACTTTTCCACTGAGTGTTGAGAGGTCACTATGTTAGTATGTAAATACATATAAAGTTTTCATTTCAAATAGCTATTGACCTTTAAACAATGCAATGTTAATAACACGTTCTTCCCAACAGCCCCAATGTTTTGAATGCCGCAGATGGGTCCACCTTGAAAGTATCAAACCAAATATAACATCCTGGTTACCTTTTACTTGTTACAAATGTACGAAATGTATGTCTTAAAGTAAAGATGTGATCGCTGCAAGATGTCTAATTAGATGTACTGCTGCGATCTAGTGTTGTGTCCGGATTATCATGAGAAGTAATGTTGAGACACACTTCCTTCAGCTGTCATGATTTGCACAATCCTTTTAGAGTTGGGCCAGACTTCCTCTAACATTCCTACTTAATTTTCTTTTTCAAATCGAGCAACTATTTTGCTAAGGTGTTGAAATATAAATGTATATCTTCCTCCTCTTTGAAGGTCAACAAGCAATACTGCTCCTCCACACAATATTGTTCAATCATAGTCTAAAAAGTATTTCTGTATTATGCAAGCCCTAATGTGTCCCTTGAAGATTCCAGCAAAGTCCAGACACATACTCACTGAAACACACCAACCATTAGTAACCTGTAAAATTTGCCAAACAACTTTTTCAAGGGGGGATCAATCCAAAAAATACTCCTTTGGCACAGCGAATATGGTGCAACACGTAAACAACTTGCACCCCAACAACTTTGCTTGAGCTGCAACACAGAGATTGCAGGACAACCCACTTGCTGCTGCCCCAAGCACATCAACTGCTGCAACAGCATCTTCGGCAAACAGTCCATACTCACATATTGATCTTGATTTGGTAAACTTAAATCTCTATGCATTTATTGCGATGAACTTTTGTGTTACGTGGAACAGTCTATCGACCTGATAAAAAACAGGAAACAGGAGCATCGCCATCCTCCACATTAGTCATTAGACATTTATCAAGCTTTTTTGTTGTAACAACTACCCCGGCCGAAGGCAGTGGGAAATTTGCAAACTTGCTGCCTTTCTTGGCTGGTGTTATCAATTATTGTTCAAATTCATATTCTGATTCAAAGTCAAGGCCGTTTATCGAGCCTTTTTGTTGTAACTACTTCCACAGCTAAAGGCAGTGGGTATTTTGCATACTTGCAGCCTTTCTTATTTTTTACATTATTCATCTTCCCCTCAATCAACACATCATCTACACGTACGCACACCTACTTGCTGCCTTTCTTGGCTATGGCTATCAACTATTCTATTTCATATTCGTATTCAAAGTGCAGGCCCTTCATCGAGCTTTTTTGTTGTAACAACTACCCCGGCCGAAGCAGTAAGAAATTTGCACACTTGCTGCCTTTCTTGGTGGGGGTTATCAATTATTCTTGAATTTCATATTCTGATTCAAAGTTAAGGCCCTTTATAGAACCTTTCTGTTGTAGGTACTACCCCGGCCGAAGGCAGTGGGAAATTTGCACACTTGCTGCCTTTCTTGGCGGGGGTTGTCAATTGTCCTTCTTGTAATAAAAATTCAAAGTGCAGGCCCTTTATTGAGCCTTCTTGGTAACTATTACTCGTGAATGGCAGTGGGTAATTTGCACACTTACTGCCGTTCATGTACAATGAAAAGCTTAACAAAAGTCTACTAATATTAAAAAGAGTCAGTATGGGCTATGGTTATCAATTCTTCTCTTTGTTATTCTAATTCAAGGCGCAGGCCCTTTATTGAGCCTTCTTGGTAACTACTACCCGTGAATGGCAGTGGGTAATTTGCACACTTGCAGTCTTTCTTATTTTTTACATTATTCATCTTCCACTCAATCAACACATCATCTACACATACACACACCTACTTGCAGCCTTTCTTGGCTATGGTTATCAACTATTCTATTTCATATTCGTATTCAAAGTGCAGGCCCTTTATCAAGCCTTTTTGTTGTAGCAACTACCCCGGCCAAAGGCAGTGAGAAATTGGCACACTTGCTGCCTTTCTTGGCTGGGGTTATCAATTGTTCTTGAATTTCATATTCTGATTTAAAGTCAAGGCCCTTTATCGAGCCTTTTTGTTGTAGCTGCTACCCCGGCCGAAGGCAGTAGGAAATTAGCACACTTGCTGCCTTCCGTGGCTGCGGTTTTCAATTATTCTAAAAGTAATTCAAATTCAAAGTGCAGGCCCTATTGTAGCCTTCTTGGTAACTACTACCTGTAAATTGCAGTGGGTAATTTGCACACTTGCGTCCTTTCTTGCGTCCTTCCTACTGCACAGTGTATGTACTTCGTGCACTTGCTTCCCTCCTTGGATGTAGTGCCAGTTTCTCCGGCTCCCTCTACGAAATCCGACTCGCAGTCTATAATGGCCTGGAAAACCAAACACCCACTTCCTTCACAAGGCAGTGGGTAGTTTGCGAGTCTGCTGCCTTTCTTAATTTTCACCTTTTTCATCTTCCACTCAATCAACACATCATCCACACATATACACACCTACTTGCTGCCTTTTTTGGCTGGGGTTATCAATTATTCTTGAATTTCATATTCTGATTCAAAGTCAAGGCACTTTATTGAGCCTTTTTGTTGTAGCTACTACCTCGGCCAAATACAACAGGACATGGCAGGACTATGAAAAGCATCTAAATCTACAGCACTGCATGAAAAAAAAATGCTTACTGTGTAAGTGACATATTCCATCTGTAAGATATAAGATCTGTCAATAGAAAAGAAATATGTTCTCAGTGAAGTGAAATGGGTTTTTGTGATATATTGAAACTATTTTCACAACTTCTTTACTGTTGTTTGTTGTTACAGTGTTTTTTGCTCCTCGCGTTCAATATTTTAAGCTACACTGCAACTATTTTCAAAACTTCATTACTGTATTATCGAGGTTTGTGGTGCTCACTTAAAATATTTTGTGATACCTTGAAACTATTTTTAAAACTTGTTTACTATAATATCAGTGTTTCAACTGCTTTCATAAAACATTTTTGGATACTTTGCAACTATTCTAAAACATTTTTTACTGTAATATCAGTGCTTGAGGTGGTAACAGAAAATACATGTGATACATTGTGCAGTGTGTCTCACTACAATATTAAAACAGAAGTGTGATAGTATTTGCTGGAAGTGTAAAGATACTGACTGGGCTATTGAAGGTAAAAAACACAAGTTTGACAGTGCATGGAAGAGTGCATTCATAGTCTATAGGGGTTTGAAGCAGTCCATACCCTAAGGCCCACTTTCCATCATGAGTACTTCAGTACTAGCTGAATGATTACAATTCTGCAAGGACCGTGTCTCAAACCAATATTATTATTATATAATATTAAATGTATTCTTGTAACATCTCATAATTTATTAGAGCTTCTAAAATAATGTCATCATGTATTTCATTTTCCTGATTATCAATTATTATTATTTGTGTCACTTTTATAGCGCACAGCTTCCCTAACGGGGTGTCCCGGCGCTCCAGCGGATGAAATGATTCTTACTCCATAAGGATTTAGCAAAAGAGGTGAGTTTTCAAAGCCCTACGAAAGGGGAGTTCCTACTGAATTGATTGAATTGACTGCGGGAGTTTATTCCAAAGGGATGCGGCACAGATTTGGAAAGTTTTACCTCCTGGTTGCGTCTTTTTAAATCTTGGGATAGTGAGGAGATTTTTGGAGCCTGATCGCAGAGGTCTGATATTTTTGTATGGGCGGAGGCAGGAGGAAAGATATGCCGAGCCCTTCCCTTTAGTTGCCCTATGGGCCAGTAAAAGTGCCTTGAATTCAGCCCGTTTCTGTATAGGTAGCCAATGGAGAGAGCGGTGATGGGGGGAAATATGTTCTCTGAGGGAAATTCCGCATACTAATCGGACTGCAGCATTTTGTACAATTTGAAGCCGATTGCAGAGGCCTACAGCAAGTCCAACATACAGGCCATTGGAATAATCCAAGTGCGATGTAATTAATGCTTGGACTATTGTTTTTCTTGTATTGCTGGGTAAAAAGTTAATCAGTTTTTTTACCATCCTTATTTTAGAGAAGCAGGCGGCAGTGACTGTAGAAACTTGATTGTGAAAGGAGAGAGCAGAGTCCCATCTGACTCCGAGATTCTTTACAGATTCTTTAGGAGTAGGGGGTGAGCTTAAATCATGTGGCCACCACAAATTGGAGTTGATTGATGGAAAAAAAGAACCTCTGTCTTTCCCGCGTTCAATCGTAGACAGTTGTTATCCATCCAACCTGCAACTTTACGCAGGCAAACTTTTAGAGGATCGAATGTGGTATCTGAGATATTTTCATATGAAAAGAGCAGTTGGATGTCATCCGCGTATGATGTCGCTTTGATTCCCAACTGAGCAATCAGTTCGGCCAAAGGGGTAAAATAAACATTAAAAAGAAGGGGACTCAGGGAAGAGCCCTGAGGGACTCCCCATTTAAGCAGGAAACTATCTGAGGTGAAAAGGGGGAGTAAACACTGCCTGGGTGTGATTGGACAGGAAAGATAACATCCATTTCAAGGCCTGGCCTTGAATTCCTATCGAGTGGAGACGGTTGAGGAGGACATGGTGAGGGACGGTGTCGAATGCTGCTGATAAATCCAGCAGCACCAACACGGCCTTCGCTCCTGTATCTAATTTCCATCGAACCGCATCCGCCATCTCGATCAATGCCTATTCTGTACTGTGGCCCTGTCGAAATCCATGCTGTGAGTGATGGAGTAATCCTTGTGTTTCCAGAAACTTTGCTAGCTGCTGTTGTAGCAGTTTTTCTAATATCTTCGCAGGTGCTGGTAACAGTGAAATGGGCCTATAATTGGCTGGCTCATTAGGATCAGCGTCAGCCTTTTTCAGAATAGGGATAATGCGCGCATGTTTCCACGAGTCCAAAAGTCATATGATCATACTCGATGTCATCTAATGCTTCCACATAATCAGCATCCAAGGTTTCGTCTAGGAAATCACAACTGATATCCGCAGCATTCATTTCTTCCTCTACATTCTCGCTACTTACAAAAAACGTTTCGAGGGCGGGTATAATCAAGGTGTTCTATAATGTGCAATATGTGGTGGCGGTACCACCACACAGAATGGACAAGAGCAGATAAAATGATGGATTGTATGTGCTTGGACTATGATGAGAATGCACTGTTGGAGGACCACGGTCAAGTGCAGAGATTAAATACTTAAGACATAGCAAATGAGGAGGCAACAAAGGCCAAGAGGGTCCAAGAGTGGTACGAAGAGAAACCAAAGGAAATGATGGACAGAGCGTTCGCAATACAAGCACTCACCCCCAGCCAACTGATCTGGGTTTAATCCATTACCATTCTTTAGCCCACTCTGCCACCCCAGTTCAGACATGGCTATATGCAAATCAGTCTGACCCTAGCCTTGTCTTGTTGTGAGGCCTTGTTATAATCCCTACTAAGGGGCCTATTCTTAGTCAGGATATCAAAGGGAATTAGTTTATCGTCTGTCCATGTTAGGTAAATGGGAGGTTTGACTTCAAGGGTTTCCAAGTTGGAACATATACAGTCCACCGTATGACCTGCCCTGTGAGTGGGGGATATGTAGCGTTGTTCTAAGCCAAACATGTCCATTATCTCCTTAAAACAAATAGCTCCTGGGTCATTGTGAGAGTCGATGTGTAAATTAACATCGCCTAGTAACATAAAATTAGAGAGCCTGAGAGCTAGCGCACTAATCAATTCTCCGATATTCCCTAGGAATTCTTCATGCGGACCCAGGGGCGATAAAGGGGAAACACCCATTACAGCGATGTCAATACATCGAATGACCATTGACATCGCAGGCTTTTACCATGGATGCTACAACGGCGCGATGCCGTTAACATCGCATGCAATTACAACGAAGAAAGCATGCTGGCTACAGAAACAGCATTTTCCTAACCAGGGTTCGAGCCTCCTATTAACGCCTCAAGTGCACTTGCATGCTAACCAGGGCTAGCTAACCAGGGTTGAGCCTCCTATCAATAGGTGACGCCTCAAATGCACTGCTACATTATTTTTTAATGTATTCACAGTCATAACAATTTCCAATGGATGAATGGATGGCGGATGAATGAATGGATGGGTGACGCCTCAAGAGCACCGCTACATTATTTTTTAATGTATTCACAGTCATGGATGAATGAATGGATGGGTATCTGGATGGATGCATGGCAATTGTCCTAGATGGATACATGGATGGGTGGGTGATGATATGTGTGTTTGGTGAGTGGGTGGGGGATGGATGGATGGCGGATGAATGAATGGATGGGTGTCTGGATGAATGAATGGATGGATGTCTGGATGGATGCATTGATGGATGTGTCGGTGGGTGGATGCATGGATGGATGCTGGGTGGGGGTGGGTGGAAGGGTGGTGGATGAATGAATGGATGGGTGTCTGGATGAATGAATGGATGGGTGTCTGGATGGATGCATGGATGGGTGTATGGGTTGGTGGATGCATGGGTGGGGGCTGGGTGGGGGGATTGATGGATGAATGGATGGCGGATGTATGAATGGATGGGTGTCTGGATGGATGCATGGATGGGTGTATGGGTAGATGGATGCATGGGTGGGGGCTGGGTGGGGGGATGGATGAATGAATGGATGGCGAATGAATGAATGGATGGGTGTCTGGATGGATGCATGGATGGGTGTATGGGTGGGTGGATGCATGGATGGATGCTGGGTGGGGGGTGGATGGATGGGTGGCGGATGAATGAATGGATGGGTGTCTGGATGAATGAATGGATGGGTGTCTGGATGGATGCATGGATGGGTGTATGGGTGGGTGGATGCATGGATGGATGCTGGGTGGGGGGTGGGTGGATGGATGGTGTATAAATAAATGGATGGGTGTCTGGATGGATGCATTGATGGGTGTGTGGGTGGGTGGATGCATGGGTGGGGGCTGGGTGGGGGATGGATGGATGGATGAAAAGATGGCAGATGAATGAATGGATAGGTGTCTGGATGGATGCATGGATGGGTGTATGGGTGGGGGGGATGCATAGATGGGGTGGATAGATGGGTGGCGGATGAATGAATGGATGGGTGTCTGGATGGATGCATGGATGGGTGTATGGGTGGGTGGATGCATGGATGGATGCTGGGTGGGGGGTGGGTGGATGGGTGGTGGATGAATATATGGATGGGTGTCTGGATGAATGAATGGATGGGTGTCTGGATGGATGCATGGATGGGTGTGTGGGTGGGTGGATGCATGGGTGGGGGCTGGGTGGGGGATGGATGGATGAATAGATGGCAGATGAATGAATGGATAGGTGTCTGGATGGATGCATGGATGGGTGTATGGGTGGGGGGGATGCATAGATGGGGTGGATAGATGGGTGGCGGATGAATGAATGGATGGGTGTCTGGATGGATGCATGGATGGGTGTCTGGATGGATGCATGAATGGGGGCTGGTTGGCGTAAGGATGGATGGATGGCGGATGGATGATTGGATGGGTGTCTGGATAGATGCATTGATGGGTGCTAAAATGTAAATGAAGGTGATATGTAAAGTCACATACAAGAAAACACAATAAACACGTTTGGACATTTTTATTTTCTCTGGACATTTTTATTTTCTTTACATTGCATTGATATCCCTAAAAATATTTACATGTACAATTTACAGATAGGATAATGGTACACAACAGATTGAGTTCAAATGAGGAAATCCAACATACAAGATAGGGTGTACAATTTACAGATAGGATTATGGTACACAACAGTAAGAGTTCAGATGAGGAAATCCAACATAGACAAGTGCCAACTTTTTTAACCAAAGGAATTAAGTACATGTGCGATGGAAGATAAGTAGTCAGAAGGCACAGACAAGGTGAAAAGTTTTAATACTGCCAAAAGTCGGGCAGACACTTCCTTTGAATGGTGGAAAACATGTGGATGTAGAGTACCTGCTAAACACTGTACATGCACATTTCCTGGTAACTTTGCTCCTTTTACAAAATCTCAAGAAAACTGTAGAAATGTGGGTGCAGTTTCCCAATACTTTTGTTTAAAGAGTTGTGCCAACCCTCTAGGGCATTGTTTGTCTTTGCTCCTCCCTCTAAGCAGGTGGAGTAGCAGTTTCACCAGTCCACAAGAAAACGTGGTTTCCTCCGGCAACCCAACCTGCTTAGATGCCCAATCCATGTGTCTTCAAAATAATGTAATATTGGTGCCAATTTTTCTTAGTTTACCATAAAGTAATCAGACTCTGTAGTCGATGAGTAGTGTTCGTCTACAGTAGATGAGTGATGTCACTGACCATGTCATGAGTGATGTAATATGTGACGTCATCAGCAATGCATTGCAGGCGCGCAAGTTATAGTGAGTCCAACTAACTATAACGTGGGAATTTCAGTGGTTTTATGTCAGTAAAATTTCCAGCTAACTATAACTGGTGTGAAACCTATGGTTTTTTCAGTGAATTTAATAGGTGTTTTAAATGCTAATTCCTAACTATAACTGGTGTGAAACCTGTGTTTTTTTCAGTGAATTTCAAAAAGGTTTTTTAAATGCTAATTCCTAACTATAACTGGTGTGAAACCTTTGGTTTTTTCAGTGAATTTCATAGGTTTTTTAATAGCAAATTTCTATATCTATGAAATGTAATATTTTTTATAATATGAATCCTATAATGTATATTTATGTAATACTATTTTTTTATGTATATTGTTCATGGTTTTTTTTGTTTGCCCTGGAGCGCTCCCGGTGAGCGCACCGGAAAGCACAGTCTTGCGGCGCGCCCCAGGGCGCGTACCGGTGAGCGTCCTGTTAGCGCTTTTTCCACGAACGAAAACATCATCATGACGTATCGCGTAGCCGCGTCAGCGTGATACGCACGGCGTAAACGCACCCGGAAGCACTCAAGCGCATACGATTGCGCAACGTAAGCATCCGATGCGCTTACGCGACGCGCCCCTGGGCGCGTCCGGGGGCGCGTAGCTTAAGCGCGTTGGGTCATGTGACCTAAAAATAACACTTTTTATTGGTGCAGGACAGTTTTGGTTTCCAAATGATGAAAGCCCTGATCATGTGACCTGAAATTAACACTTTTCATTGGTTCAGAACAGTTTTTTTTCCTAATGATGAAAGCCCCCACCTTTTTTCCTCATTCTCACTTTGTACTTTGAGTGAAGAAGACCTGTTGAAAGACCTCTCTGTAATTTTTTGGACTGAAAAATGGCTTCAGTAGTAGCAGCAACAGGAGCATCTCAGCCATCACCACCACCAAGAGGACCACCACAACACCACACTGGTGGAGATGAAGAAGAGGAAGAGGAGGAGGAGGAAGAGGAGGGGAGGATGACATTCCTGCCAGAAGACAATATCCCATATAGGCCAAAGCCACACATTGTATGGGAGTTTTTTTCCATCCCAAGTGGCCTAAAAAAGGTGAATGCACCAAAGGTGACTTGCCTAATCTGTAACATGGAACTTTCAAGGGGGAACCCTAACAAAAAATACTAATTTGGCAATAACACCATGTTTCGCCACATGCAGTCAAGCATCCCAACAACTATGCTGCAGCAGAGGTGAGAGAACTGGCCAGTAACCCTCCCCAATCTTCACCCAGCACCTCAAAAAGAAAGCAACCCACTCCATCGGGACCAGAGACAAGAGAGATGGTCCCAAACATTCAACCCCAGTTTGGGAAATAAAAGATCCCTTTTATTTTTTGTGGGAAAACCATCACCTATGGTGAGCAAAGCATAAAGCTCATCAACAGTGCTGGTGACAACCACAAATTCCCCAAAAATCCATAATTTTTTCCTGGTTTTTTTTGCTCCAGTTGAGCCGTTTTCAATTCCTTGTTTTTTGTTTCTCCCAAGAGAAATAAAAAAAATATATAAAATAGTACATAAAAGCCAAAAAAAGTACAAAATGTTCAAAAAACAGTTTAAAAAATATAAAACAACAAAAAGAAGAAAAAAACAGTTCTTTTCAGAATTACCTCCAATTTATACACAAAAGGCTACATTTTTAAAAAACTCTGTCATTCTTTTTCCCTCATGGTACGCTCCCCGGTTCGCTCCCCGGTGCACGTACTGGGCACTCCCCCCGCGCACATCGAAAAAAATTATAATAATTTTTGCCCCGCGGGGCCCTTTTATGGCCCCCACATCAAACCTAGGGGGTCAGGGATTCTATCCTTGCCCCTTTTGGTCATTCCCCTCTTTGTTTTTGCCGCCTCTTGTGTCTTGATCCTACCGAGACACAAGATGGAGGCCACTCCGGACTGTTTGTAATGTTTACAGACACCCGAGAGCCAATCAGCTTTCTGCGCGCGAACTCGCGTAGCGCGCTGGTTCGCGCCCCGGTCCGCGTACCGGGGCACGCTTATAGATATATATATTTTTTGGAACCTAAATTACTCAAAATCCACTGGAGCACATATCTTGAGACATAGCAAAGGCACATCGGGCTACCAGTCCCTACAATTTTGCCAAGTTTCGTGGAAATCCATTAAGCCGTTCGGGCTAAAAGTGAGGTCGACCGCCCTATCGAAATTAACATGGGAAAAACATGTTTTGGAAACCCCCTTTTTTCTCGGCCCACGCTTGACGAATCCCCCCCAAACTTTCAGAGAAGGACCGGAGCCCCGCGAGTCAAATTTGAGAACATTTTCAGGCAGATTCCTCAACTGGCGCCAAAGTTATTCCCAATAGAATGATGCGATTTTCCTATTGAAAATAATCCTAACTATAACTACCTTCTGGCAACCGCCAGTAGGTAATATATATATATATATATGTCATGAATGATGTAATATGTGACATCATCAGCAGTGGATTGCGGGTGCGCGATATATAGTTATTGCAATTAACTATATATGCAAATTTCTATGGTTTTGTGCGAGTAAATTAAGGTTTTGTAAATGCTAATTCCTAACTATATATGGTCTATAACCTATGGTTTTTTCAGTGAATTTTCAAGGTTTTGTAAATGCTAATTCCTAACTATATATGGTCTATAACCTATGGGTTTTTTCAGTGAATTTCAATGGTTTTTTAATAGCAAATATCAAAAGCTGTCAAATGTCAAGTACGTGATAGGTAAAAACATTTATGTATTTATGCACGCTGATGTGCTTTGTACGTTCCCCCCCCCTCTTTTCTCTTAGGAGTACTCTCTCTTTGCAGATAGTGAAGGTTAGTTAACGCAGGCCTTTACCCCCGTTGTAATCCGTCGTGCCTGCTGCCCTCTCTATTTGATTGATTGTTATCCAAGCATTTACTGTTTTAGAATTGGTTCTCTTTGGTTCATTCTCTATTTACAAACAAGCATAGAATCGCAATACTCTGTTTAGTCTTTGCAGATAGTGAAAAATCATTTAAAAAAACAAAAGGAATCGAGCAAAATCAGTAGGCCACTAATGGGATCTCTTTTTGACCTCGCTAAAATAGAAACATTAAGAACAACCCCTCATGAGAAATACGAAACTAGTGAGATGAACTTAGCTCCACACCATGATGGCTGCAAGACAGCTCGGCTCCGCCACCCACCCCACCCAAAATAACGACAAACCCTATGCAATTATGTGTCACATTAAAAATATATAGCACTCTAACAAAGTAGTAGGATTATAACACTTTAATAACTTATAAATATATACAACACACCAGCAAAGTAACAGGATAAAACATTTTATTAAATAACTATTTACATAACTATTTTATACTTTTTGTTGCCCGATCCGGCTAGCTCAATCGATTGAGCATGAGACTCATGCACTCTGATCTCCTTGGCCTCAGTTAAGCATTAATAGTAAGATTTTCATACGTGAGTGTACTTTTTGCCTTTTGGTGACTCTTCCATTCTTAACATTGTCCCACAATCCGTTTGACCTGAAACGATTACACAAATAAAACATTTGTGAGTTTTAAATTTCCGGAGAAGTATAATTCGAGTCGAGGGAGTTTGCTGACCAGCGCAGTGCACGCATTTAGGCAACAGCTCCATTCGGAAGTCGGCTCCGTCCTGGCAGGAACAACTTTGAGGGGAAGTTTCTTCACAGGAAGTTCCCGCCAGTTGGGGGGAAGGCAAGCGGTTCTATTGGACCCAATATCACAACCTGTGGAAGCAGAAAGGGGACTGCATAAACCTCTATGTTAATGATAATTTCACATGTGTTGCAGGTATTACGTGGCTAAAGGGGAAAAGTGAAGTTCAATGGTGGATATATGTGTAAATTACTCAGCTTAGAACTACCGCAGCTAGGGGCAGCAAGTTATTTTTTTCATTAGGGAGAAGAAAGGCCAACAAGGAGTTTAAGGAGTTTTATGGCAATGGTAGGTGCAGGAATGAGTCAACCCCCACCCTTCTTTAATGAGTTAGGAGAACCGGTTATTCCCTGGAGAAGGTGGGAAGGTATATTCAAATCCTATTTAATAGCCATTGGTGGTAGCAACTACACTAACATACGTAAACAACATATACTGCTCCACAATTTAGGCACGCAAGGGAGGAAAATATATGAAGACATAACAGGGAGATTGGTGGAGGATGAGCAAGAGGAAGTGGAGGAAGGTGTCAATGTTTATGAAAGCACGCAGAGGGAATTGGCGTCTCACTTCAAGGAGAAAATAAATGTGGTGATGGAAAGGCATAAGTTTTTCAAGAGAGTGCAGAAGAGGGAGGAGAAAGTGAGCAATTATATAGCAGTATTGAGAGGCTTGTCAGCCACATGTGAGTTTGGTCAACTCACAGACTCTTTGATCAGAGACCAACTGGTGAGGTGCACCAATGACACCAAGACTCAAGAGGAATTACTTACTAAGAACCCCAATCTTGAGGAAGCCATAAACATAGCTAAGGGCCTAGAGCACACGGCACGTTGCATGAGGGAAATGAGATCACAGGAGGTGACAAACAGAGAGAGGGCCAAAAGCAAGTCTAGCACAGAGGGTGAAACTGTCTGTAAAGTAGGGGACAAGAGTAAAGAGGTTAATCGCAGTAAGCCCAGTCCCATGGTGTGTTTTAAATGCGGAAGTCCCAATCATTTGGCCAATAACTGGAAGTGTCCTGCAAGGAATGTACAGTGTAGAAAGTTTGTAAAGCTCCTGGCAAAGCAGTGCATGGTATTGAGGAGTCTCCCCAGGAAGAGGAAGGGGAAAAATCTTACATTTTCCAAGTTGGGGAAGAGGAGGAAAACAATGATGACATTTACCCCAAATGTGATGTTTTACTTGATGGAGTGATGTTTAGTATGTATGCTGATTCATGCTCCCCATACACTTTGGTAGACAAGAGGGTGTTTGAAGATAAATTTGCTAACCATCCTGTAAAAATGTTGCCACCAGACATCAGTCCCAAGGGGTACAACAATGGGAAAATCTCACTTGAGGGCATGGTGACTATGAGAATCTCATTTAAGGATAGACACACAGTAGGAAAGGTGTATGTGTCCACGAGTGGCTCGACCCTATTGGGCTGGAAACATCAGAAGCAGTTGGGGATCACACTCGATCCAAAAAACAAAGAGCAGGTGTTGTTAATTGACCCAGTAGGAATATCAGAGAATCTCACCAAAGAGTTCAAGGAAGTGTTCAGTGACAGATTGGGTGTATTTAAGAACTACATGCACAAGATAGTTCTAAAGGATGGGGCGGAACCAGTGGTGCACAAGACTAGGTCCATACCTTTGCGCATGAGAGAGCCCCTCCAGCAGGAACTTCAGAGGCTAGTCAGTGAGGGAGTCATCACAGACATTGAGAGTTCAGCCTGTTTGGCCCCGATTGTTATCACGGCCAAAGATGGAGGGAACAGCATAAGACTCTGTGTGGACCTGAGGGACCTGAATGCGAATATCCTGGTGGACAGGTTTCCTCTTCCCAGGATAGGGGAAATGTTAAGCACGATCAGGGGGGCCAGGTATTTCAGTGTGCTGGACCTATCCAAATCAAGCTTCACCCAGATTCCCAAATACTAACGGCATTCACCACCCCATTTGGCAATTTCAAGTTTCAGAGAATGCCATTTGGCCTGGCATCGGCTGCTGCGGCCTTCCAAAGAGTCATGCAACATGTGTTAAAAGACTGTAGGAACACCATCTGTTTCCAAGATGATATACTGATCTTTGGAGGTTGCGAAGGAGAACACAATGAAATGGCTAAAAAAGTGTTGGAAAAGTTGAAAGAGGTAGGCTTCACCACAAAGCCATCAAAATGCAAACTAGGAGTAAGTTCGGTGGACTACCTAGGTCACACCCTATCTGAAGACGGTATCAAGCCAAAGCACGACTTGGTGAAGGCAGTGAAAGATGCTCCCACTCCCAAGAGCAAAGAGGACATACTATCGTTCCTAGGCCTTGCTGAATATATGGCTAAGTTCATTAAGGATTTTGCAATGGTGTCGCAACCGCTGAGAGACTTGATCAAGAAGGACAGCGTTTTTGAGTGGGGAAAGGAACAGGAAATGTCCATGAAGTGCATAAAGAAGGCAATCATTGAAGCCCCGTTCATAGGGAAGTTCGATCCAAATGGTGCAACTATCATCTCTACGGATGCCAGCAACAGAGGCATTGGGGCAACGCTGGCGCAGAGAGAAGGGAACAAAGTTAACGTGATAGCTTTCGCATCAAGAACCCTCACCGTGTCCGAGAAAAATTACTCGGCCATAGAGAAAGAGGCTCTAGCGGTCTATTGGGCCATCTGTCACTACAAGTTTTTCATCTGGGGAATTCCATTTGAAGTACAGACCGACCATATACCTCTGGTCTCACTGTTCACAAAGAAGGACATGGAAAGCATGACGCCCCGAATAGCTAAATGGGCAGTGGGTCTGCAAGCCTACAACTTCAGAGTATCCTACATTCCGGGACAACAAAATAGAGTTGCAGACTTTCTATCGAGAGCACCCGCAGAAGGAGAAGAGGAAGAAGAAGTGAAGGGTGGCTCAATTCTGGAGGTGCGTTTAGCGGCAGTGGAAAGGGATACATGGGAAACCCAGATGGAACGAGATGAAGTAATGAAGAAGGTGAAGAGGCATATACTCACTGGATGGCCCAAGAAGTGCAAGGACATGGAGACAGAGATCCAGCCATATTGGAACGTGAGGGAGGATCTATCGGTGGAAGGTGATTTCATACTGAAGTCAGGGAAACTAGTCCCACCAGAAGCCTTAAGAAACCAAGTAGTGGAACTGGCTCACGAGGGACATTTAGGCAGAAGTTTGTGCAAAGCCAGACTTCGTGCAGACTACTGGTTTCCAACAATGGACAGAGAAATGGAGGACAAGGTGCGCGATTGCTACGCGTGCGGCCTGAGTGACAAGTCTAAGATCACGAGGAGAGCACCGCTGTCACCTGTTGAAGTTCCGGAGGTGCTGTGGAGCAAGTTAGGCTTCGACATAGCCGGACCCATCCATGGCAAAGGGCCCCAAGACTGGTACTTACTGGTCCTAGTGGACTACTTCTCTAGCTGGATAACCTGCAAGATCGTTCACAACGTGAGCACCAAAGTGATAGTAGAATTCCTGAAAGAGGTGTTCGCACGAGAAGGCATACCCTCAACACTGGTGACCGACAATGGCGTGCAACTGATCTCAGAAGAGATGAAGGATTTCCTCAAAGACTGTTCCGTGACCCACATTCGCACACCACTGTATTGTCCTAAAGCAAACGGGAAGGTGGAGAGAGTAAACCGCATGTTGAAGGAGTGCATACAGTTAGCCAACCAAGCGGGAGAGAATATTGAGGAAGCCACAAGGGACATGTTGTGGGCATACCACACTATGCCAAAGTCTACTACAGGATGCACGCCCTTTGAGTTGCTGAGGGGAAGAAAAGCTGGCACGAAACTCACACCCGGTTGGATGGGGAGAAAACAAATAAAGGAGACTGACCCCAAAGAGATCAAGAGGAGAATTGAAGACAGTCAACAGAAATACAAGGAATGGTATGATAAGAAGTGGGGAGTGAAGGAGAGAGGATTCCAGCAAGGACAAAGAGTCTACGTAAAGAAACCAGAGAGACTGAGGAAAGGGGGTGACAAGTTCTATGCCCCCAAGACCATCCAGCGGCAAAATAGGAACTCTGTGGTCATGGATGACGGTAGACTATGGGGTCATGATCGGGTGGTTCCCACGGAGGGGGGAAAACCCAGGGCAGACACAAGAAGAGCGGGGGGGGGGAAGACATCAGCGAAAACATCAGACGAGACAGGAGGAGCGATAGATTTAGGATCTCTCCTCAGTGGCACAAACATTACATAATGAGATAGCTACAGATACAATAGCCATAGGAGTCTAGAAGGACCTACTGTAAGAAACCCTGTTGATTCCTGTTTTCCCTTAAGGAGGATGATGTGTTGTAACTAGCATAGATATGTTTAACCTCCATCCCATGTTCCGTTCCCTCCCCCCTCCTCCTGTTTCTATTTTGGTACATTCCTCTTGACAGCCCGGCGCTCGCTATGGAATGTTGACATAGCTGCCGGGCTTCCGTGTTGACAAGCTGACGGCATTCTGTGTGCTTATTTAAGCAATAAAGAACTTAGTAAATTGCACCTGTGTTTCTCATCACTAGAAAGTGTTATAATCCTCCTAATTTTTTATCGATTATTGCTCTTTGAGATATTCCCTGTTTCAAACAGAGAAGAATAGGAATATTCTGTCTCCCTTTGCAGATAGTGAAGGATAGGTAATGCGGACTTTTGTCCCCCGTTGTAATCCGTCATGCCTGTTTTTCTCCCCACTAATTGATTGACTGGCTGGATATTTATTGTTCAAGGAATAGTTCTCTCGAGGTATTCTCTGTTTGCAAATAACGTGGAATAGAAATATTCTGTCTCGTCTTTGCAAGTAGTGAAGGGTGGGTAATGCGGACCTTTGTCCCCCGTTGTAATATGTCATGCCCATCTACTCCCCACTGATTGAGAAACTAGTTCTACCCGGACCATTTATTAGAGGTACATCATCTGGCTCAACCGGGGAGTACCCCTAATAAAGAAGACATATGTAAAATACGAAGTAATCACTGTATCCTGTTAAACAGAAACTTTAGCATGAAACACACTTGTAAAGGAAGGGAAAGAAATCGAACAAAATCAGTAGGCCACTGATGAGTTTTTGACTTCGCTAGAAATAAGAAACATGAAAGTAGTGAAAGAAGCCAAGCTTGATGTTACGGCAGCCACGAGGTAGCTAGGCTCCGCCACCCCCCCACTGCTCCAAGCATGTCTGTCCCACCGCCCGCCACGCCCAATAACGGTAACATGAAATAGATACAAATCAGCAGATACCTACCCCCATTCCGGAAACTCCCGAAGTGCAACAGGTTCGCGGCTACGCCCATCCGGAAGACGAGGCCTTCGGCACGTGTAGGGCGGGTCCTGCTGGCAGCCGTCGGCCAGGGAGGTCATCGCCTAAGGTGGGCCAGGAGAGAAGCCGAGGCCGACGGGATTCTTCTTCTTTCTAAAATAATGGCTGCGACAACGGGGGGGATGTCTTGCACATGCCACCGACCCCCCCCCCCCTCTTATCGCCTGGTCCGGACAGGTGGGGGCCCCTCAGCTGCACCCCCAACGCTCCACTCACCCAACAAAAGGGTTGTCGCATAAGGTGGACCAGGAGAGGAGCCGAGGCCGACGGTATCTTCTTCTTTTTTCAATAATGGCTGCAACAACACTGGGGGGGGATGTCTTGCACATGCCACCAACCCCCCCCCTCCCCTCGTATCTCCTGGTCTGGCCCGGCTTGATATGAGCTCCCCGTTCGGTCCTGAAGCGGCGCCCTGCAGGCCACGGGGGGGATGTCTTGCCTCTGCCTCCGACCCCCCCCCCTCTTATCGCCTGGTCCGGACATCACGGATATCAACGCCAGGTGTCGGCGTGGGGTGCGCTGGGAGGGAGAGGCGGCGCGAACAAGCTTCTCCCACCCCCCTCAGCTGCACCCCCAACGCTCCACTCACCCAACAAAAGGGTTCCTCCACTCTTGCGATGCAGTGGCGCTGCACTCACCCGACAAAAGGTCTCGACCACTATTGCGAGGCAATGATGCTCCGCTCACCCAGCGGGGGTCTCGTCTACTGTTGCGGTGCAACGGCGCTTCTGAGTTCAACTAGAAAATGAGTCCTGCGTCCAGAAACGTTCTCCTCAACTTTGAAGATTCTATAAGAGCCACGGGGGCCCCGACCCCCGCAGACACCCCCGATGGGGAATGACTGCCATGATCACCCACGGAACGACCACGACGTAGCCGCGGGACGTCGGCGCGCTCATGCCGGCGCCGGCCACAGTCTTGAAATGACCAAAATCCTGCAAGACTACCAACTTGATCAGTTCCGGTGGGACACCAGTATGACCCGGTAGGAGAGATTGTTGCCTCCCACCCCACTTTCACTGATGGTTCATGTCGGCAGTCCCCTCTGCTACCCTTCAACGAAAACTTTTGGACTGCCGAAAGAGGTCCCGGTCCAACCACGAGTTGGTGGAGACATTTTGACTATACTTGGACCTTCCTGACCTCACCCAAAATGGCGCTGGTACAAATGAAACTCTCAACTCCTTGTTGTGCCCCGATTGCTCAGCCTTGATATCATGAGATATGTATGCAGTTTTTAGCACATGAATTGATATGGGATAAGACTGATTATATGTTCGGACAATGAATTGATCCAGGATGGGTATTGATTATACGTTCGAACAATGAATTGACATGGGACGGGTACTGATTACACGTTCGAACAATGAATTGATATTAAGTTCTAATGCATCATTGATTACTGTATTTATTATTGAAGGTTCGAATTGTCGACACTTTTGGTACTTGCTCACAATGAATTATCGATATGATTTTGTTGCACTTGTCGCACTTTTTACTATGAAATCAACAACCACTGACTCTCTGTTATGTTTTCCACAAATAAATACCCCCCCCCCATTTACACTTCCAGCCTGCTCCGTGGCCGGCCCACGGGGTTGTAGGCCCGTATTTGGGCACCAACATTTTTATTAAAGGTTTTTGAAAAAGCAAACGTAGTTGTAACGCGTAGATTGGTAAGTTTCGAATAAATGGCCACTGTTTCCGATTTTTCTTTTTTTTTTTTTAAAAGCAGGTGAAATGAAGCGGCTCAATTAGTTAAGGGTTAAAAAGTATAGTACGCAGAAACATTGAAAATATGAATGGTCCAGGTTTGTTGTGTGTTTTTCATTTTTGTACAGCATAAAGCAATCGATAAAGATCCTGGTATTTAGCCTCTACTTTATATGCTACCTGTATCAGGGAAGTTGTTTTAAATGCCCCTAAGCCACCCCGAAGGAATGTCACCTGGCCCCCTAGTACGAACGAAAACGACCCCGTACCACTGTAGGTTATCTCTCTTCCTCAAAAATGACAAAAATTACTTTCTAGGACGTTTTAGACATTGATGATTTTCATATGATCTGTTTATTAAAGTAATACTCATCTCTCCGCATGAAATTAATTTTCCACATGCTACACAAGTCAATCGTTTCCCTTGCCTCTGACTCACTTATTGCTAAGTCATTGGTGGATGTTTTTGCCGGTCGGGGGTTATCCACCAAATCTCGAAGTTGTGCTTTAGAATAATTAAGAGGGTACCACCTCTCCATGTGCCGATGCATGGTATGATTACCATAGCTATATTTTTTTTCGGTCCCTCTCGAGAGTTTTTTTTTTGCAGATGAGGCAGGTAACGAACCTGGCATTAACTTTCTTTTCATGAGAAGGAAAAGAAAAAAATTGCCAGATAAAATTCACTTTCACATGGGACGTTCTTGGCATTTTTTTTAGAAACTTTTACATCACTGTGTCATTTCTTTTTTTTTTTTATTTTTAATCCTCATTTTGCGATTGTATAGATAAGAAGGTTTCTGGAGTCTGATGAAAAAAATTTTGCCTTCACAGCCCCATCACTTTCCGAGGTTACCTTTCGGGGTGTATCCCTTTCATTGTTTGATCCATCAGTTTTCCTCCACTTACCCTTTATCATTTCCAATAATACCATTGGTTGGTCGGGGGGAGCTAGCCAATTTGACTACTCGGCAGACATCATTTCTACCTGGTATTATGGTTTATCGCGTATAATCATTGGATTTATTGTTCATGACCCGGTAAGTGGTATTAATTACTTTGGAAATACTGCTCCCAGATTTCCCAGAAATTTGTTCTCTTCGTGTATCCCCTGTTTCTATCAATATTATTGATTTTAATGGTATAATTTAACCAGTTTGTGTAACTTGGAGCGACCGGTTTAACCCAGTTGATACAAATTTCTCTCCGAGCTAACAGCATTAATACAAAAAGTAAACTTTCCTGTTTTTTATTTAACTTATTTCTGCCATCACCTGTATTTCTGTTTATCCCGAAAAATATTAAAGAAGTACTTACAGTTATGTTGGTTTCTAGTATCGTATTCACTGTCTTACCAATCTCTTCCCAATAGTTAGTTATTACAGGGCACTTTTGAAACATATGTATATCATCCGCACTTGCTTCTCCGCATTTGGGGCATAGCTTAACATTGGATCCTTTAAATTTAGACAGTTTCTTTGGAGTCCAGTATGCCCGATGAACTGTAAACAGGTGATTCCTCCTTAATGGTGCTGACTTTATACAGGACCAGCATTTCCCCATGGATTCTTGCCATATCAGTTGTAAGTCTATCTCTTGATCCGGTATGTCTTTTCTCCAAATTTTTTCCGGGATTGTAAAATCTTCCTCTCCTGATTCAATGAGTACCCAATACCACTTTGATATTTCTTTTCTTATTTTTGTGGTTCCTATCATTTCGTTTTCAAGTGTTTCATTTCTGGTATTTTTCTCTTTTAATGACTTAGCCCAATTTGATAGCTGGTAGTATTTGAATTTTGATATCCTACCATCTGTTAGTTCATATAACGAGTTCCATGGGATTATCTCATTTCCTTTTAGGATTTGTCCCCATAGCGTAATTCCTGATGTTTTAAGTGGTACTGCTAAGGAATCTTTTAAGCATTCTGGTGACCCTGGTGAGTCCCATATAGCTGCTTTTTCACTGTAATATGGTATATTTACTGAAATTCTTATTTGAAACCACAATTTCGCGGCGTTATATAAAATCTTCAATTTTATTTTATTTTTAAATTTTGGATGTCCGAATTTAAACAAGAAATGGTCTGTTTTTTCAGTCATGTTTTGCAGAAAACTTGGGTAGTCTTGATACTTCCTCAATAATGGTCTAAAATTCTTGAATTGAAAGGACCTGCAGTACTCAAATAAATCAGGACTTGCTATCCCACCTTGATCTTTCTTCCTCTTGAGTTTACTCCAGGCTATTCTCGTGCTTTTTGAGGCCCAAATAAAACTTGCAATTTCACCCTGAATCTTCTTCAAGAGTTCTTTTTTAAAATCCAATGGTATTGTATTGAAAAGGTATGTAAATTTTGGAATAATAGACATTTTTATTATGTTGGATCTCCCCAAGAAAGTTAATGGTAGGCTTGACCATGTTTTAAGTAGTCTTCTCATTTCTTTAGCTATTATCGTTAAATTTAGTTGCGGGACTTTCTCAACTTCTTTTACCAAGGTAATTCCTAAATATTTTAGTTTGTCTCTGCTATACGGTGTGAGAGGATTACAGTTCCAGCTCATTGCTTCAGTTTTTTCTTTGTTCGTCAAATAGCCTGAGACTTTGCCAAAATCACTCATCAACTCATCCAATGCTTGATAGGAGCTTTCATAGCTTGTTGTGAATACCATTAAGTCATCAGCATATAATGCTACTTTCTTTGACCAGTTTTGATATTTAAATGCAGAGATCTGAGTATGATTCCTAATAAGCGTAGCCAGTGGCTCAATATAAAGATTAAAAAGTAACGGTGAAAACGGGCACCCTTGCCTTGTGCCACGTTGTATTTTGATGTTGTCACTCAGGTTGCCGTTGATTAGTATTCTAGCTCTTGGGTTCCTATATATTTCTTTTACCACATGGGCGACACTTTCCCCCAATTCGTAATTTCTTATGGCTTCGTTTAGAAAATCCCAGTTTACCCTATCAAACGCTTTGGTGGCGTCGTAGGTAATTATAGTAAGGGGGAGATTTTTAGAAGAGGCGATATCAATTGCTGCGAATAACTCATGAGTGATTTCGTGAATTTGCCGTCCTTTTATAAATCCTTTCTGATCTAAATTAATCAAGCCAGGCATAACTTTTGCAAGTCGTTTTGCTATAACTTGTGTGAAGATTTTATAGTCGCAGTTAAGTAGCGATATTGGTCTATATGACTCACATGTTTTGGGGTTTTTCCCGGGTTTTAGAATAACACTAATTATCGCATCATTCCAGGTATCTGGAATTTTTCCATGATCTATAAGTATGTCGTTCATTAGGTCTGTTAGTTTATTGATTAGGTGCTCTTTTAATGTTATATAGAATTCGTTCGGAAGAGCATCTGGACCAGCGGCTTTTCCTCTTTTTAAATTGTTTATCACTTCTCTAACTTCCTCCGGTTTAATCCTTTGATTTATCTCTGTCTTTTCTTCGTATGTTAGTTTTGGAAGGTGAACAGCTTCCAAGTATTTACCGATTTGCTCTTTAGTTGGATTTGTGTCTTCTTCATATATACCAGAGTAAAATTTTGAGAACTCCTTTCTTATTATATCGTCTTCGGAGGTTTCTTGTGATTGTTCTAATGTCTGAATGCATGGTATATTATTCCTAGATTGTTCGCATTTTGTTTTCCATGCCAATAGTTTCCCGCACCCTTCCCCGTATTCATAATTTGCTAGTTTACTGTTTTCCCACTTTTCTCTCACAATGTTTTCTAAGTAGTTTGCTAGCTTTTCTTTTAACTCTCGATGTTTTTTCTCTAGCTCTTCTTTTTTTCCTGGGGAGGATTCGTTCTCTAGCTGAAGCTCCGTATTTTTGATGTTTAATTCCATCTTTTTGATATCTAGTTTTTTAGCTTTTGCTTTATGTGCTCCTAAGCTAAGTAATTTACCCCTTATTACGGCTTTGTAGGCGTCCCAAGTTATTTGTTTTGAGGTGCCTATTGCATTGTCTTCAAAATAATGTGATGAAGTAATTTCTAGCTGGCTGATATATTGTTGATTGCTTAGTAAAGATCGATCTACTGTCCATCTAGAAGGAGTAATATCCTTAGGTAAAGATAAAGTTAATTTTACTGCTGAGTGGTCAGATAAGTGTGCTGGAAGGTGTTCAATTTTTTTCACTATTTTTTGTAAGGATCTGTTTAAGAGAAAAAAGTCTATCCTTGATTTGTGTCCTAGTTTTTTATTCTGAAAAGTAAAAGGATATACTTTATCTCCTTTTTGTGACCACATGTCTTCCAAGTTTAAGTCGGTTTTGTATATGCTTAGCCATTCCCTCATCTTGGGTAGATTAAGGTGTTTATTTGGGGGTAATCTATCTTTTTTAGGATCCAGTATTATATTATAATCTCCTCCTATTATTATGGGAATAGATGTTGAAAGAAGTTCCGAATATAGATTTTGGAGTGGTACAGGATCATCTATATTTGGGCCATAGTATCTTGCTATATTAACCAACTTGCCTTCTATTCTTAATTTTTGCTACAGCCCATCTACCTTTACTGTCTACTGTCTTGCTTATAACTTTAGCCTTTAGGGATTTTTTAACAATAATTGCTACCCCCTTCACGTTACAATCTTGTGTAGTATATATACACGTCTCCACCCAGTTTAATCTTTTTATTATCTGTTCCCACTCAGCACCAACAAGGTGAGTTTCTTGGAGTATAATGATCTCACTCTCTGTCTCCTTTATATACTCCAAGATTTTTCTCCTTCTATTGGGGGTTCTTAGTCCGTTAACATTCCATGAGAGAACTTTTATTAATTTTTCTTTCGTCATTTCTTTTTAAAAAAAAATTTTTTATAGAGGGGATTGTGTTAAGGCAATCTTGTATATACATCCTTTGAACTCCAGTTTTTGATTATGAGGATAATTTTTTCTGATTTTTTCCCTAATTTGCTCCCCACCCGTGCATTTCTTTTTACATTATAGTGTTTCTGCGAGGTTCGTTTCTCCCCCCCCCCCGAGGAAGCCTCCCTTCTTCTTTTGGATGGAATTCTCCACCCGATTCGAGCTCCGGTTCACCATTTTCTTAGTTGAGCTTATTTTAAGATTTTCTTCCTTCCTTCTTTTACCTTTTTCTAGAGGGGTATCTCTTTGAATTAGTTTGTTTTTTCCCTTTGAATCTGGTATTTTATCTTGTTTATGAGGTCTTCTACTTCTAGAGGTTCTCTGATATTGTGCATTTTGTTCCGCCACATAATTCTAAGTGCTGCTGGGAATTTCATCTGGACAGTGGCCCCCAAAGTTTTCAACTCCTGCATGAATTGTCCCAGTTCCCACTGCCTATCTTGTGTGGCTTTACATATATCTGAGCGGATTTTGAAGGACCAGTTATCTTTGTTTAGAGTTCCATTTTTTAGACCCTCACTCAGAATCTTTTCTTTTAGGGTATAAGTCATGAAGTTGACCAAGATTTTCTTGGATTTTTCTTTTCTTTATTTTTCCTGAAAGGATCCCTATGTACCCTCTGAATGTCCTCCATCAAATCGCAGCTTTTGGTCCATGGAAAAAATTCTTCCAGAAGAGAGATAATGAATTGTTTTATATCCGATCCTTCCACATTTTCCGGTATATTCAAAATCCTAAGGTTATTTTTTCTCCCTTGGTTTTCCAATGATTCCAGCTTATCTTTAGTTGTTCTCTCGCTATCTCTGAGTTTTCGAATTTCTTTTTGATTCGTGCTGACCTTTTTACTAAGGGTTTCCACTGCTTTCTCTACTGCGGTGACTCTCTCTCCCAGAATATTTAATTTTTGATCCAGACCTTCACATACTTCACGTATTTTGTTCTGATTCTCCTCAGAGACAGAGAATTTCTCTGTCATTGCTGCCATTATTTTTTCAGCGAACACCTCCATGACCTTTTCTGTTGTAACCACTGTCGCCGTTTCTTGCATTGTTGCTATTACTAAAGTTTCTTGCTCTTGTTCTATAGGTTTGTCTGTGTGTTCGGGTTCGGTTTGTGATGGCAGCAATGTAGGTGATGGTAGTGTTTCCTCCATTAAATGTGCAGTTATAGGAGTTGCGTTAACTGAGATAGTCGTCCTTTCCCTTCCAGTGCTGTTTAGAGTCACCTCACTACTAAATTACCTAGGTCCTTCCTATATGTAAGCGATCTATTTAGGTGAACTCCGGTGCTTAATGAGAGTTCAACAGGCTCACTCTGTATAGTCGAACGGCCGCCTCTTACTTGCACTGATTGTTGGACCTTAAAATAAGACCGCAATGAAGGAGTGACTTTGACTTTTTGGTTTGCAAGCAGCTTTGTTTTTGCAGATCTTAATTTAACATTTTCAGATAGTTCTGCTGATTTAGGTAACACTCTCTGTTTTCGTTTAGTTGTTCCTGGTGATATGCTTTTCTTTTGTGGTTCAAACTGCGGTACTAAGTTGTGGTTCCTTAGGCAATAATGAGACTTTCCCCCTGCTTCCAGATCTTTATCTTTTCCTATCTCAGTTATTGCACTTGTTTCAAAATCTCTTTCTATTTTCCTGGATCTAGTGTTGTACACCCTCGGTTTAGGCTGTGCTTGGGTGTGCCCCTCTTCTTTACTTTCTCCGGTGTAATCTCGATTAAAACACCCTGCAATTACATCTGGCGCTGTTCTCTCCAAACTATCTGCCCCACCGTTAGGTAAGTTCCTTTTTATAATATCCTCTGATTCCCTGTTGACCTGTGGGAATGAGGGTAATACTTTCCCCTCAATAATCGGTAGTGCAGTGTTCTTCTTAGAGCTCATTAGCCAGAAGTGCTCCGATTTTACAGGTTTCAAGTTGCTGTTAGCGAGTTTTGTGTTGTTTTGTTTGGCTTCCCCCTTCAATCCCTTTAATCCCCTTTCTTTTTTATTTTGATCCCAGCACTCACTCTGGCCAAACGGGGTGCTATGCTCACTCGGCTCACTAACCTGAAAGTAGCTCTGTTTGTCTTTCTCTCCCTCGCCGATTCTGCCGCTTGTGCCCCGGAACTGGAAAGAGACTCTCTGGAGCGCCTTCCGGCAGTTCCGCGTCGCTCTCCGCGCACACACCCAGGCTCCGGCGCTTGAAGGAAACTGCTGTAGGGGTCCCAGCTTCACCGGCGTGCTTAAAATTAGCAGTAATTGTTTATCATAACTCGTCAAATCCTTCTGTCGAGAAATTTCCTACTTTCTCGATCCCTCTAGGCGAGAGTCCGCATAGTAGCTTTTGAAGGGATTAATCTTCCGTTCTCATGAGCGGTGAGTCGGAGCTCCCGACCGAGCTTGCTAGCCGGCCGCCATCTTCCTCCACTGTGTCATTTCTTTGTCTATCCTGGTTAAAGCAATGTCATGTAAATAGTTGTTTAAAAAGTTTTTTTTTTAACGTGTTTACTTTCTTGGAGCGTTGTATATATTTATAAGTTTTTAAAGTGTTATAATCCTACTACTTTGTTGGAGTGCTATATATTTTTAATGTATTTACAACAAGGGGTTTTAATGTGACACATAATTGTGAAGACTTTGATGTACAAAAAGGCATCCCTGGAATCTTCCGCTTCAGGCTCGGTCCCACACACCCTTACAGTGAGAATCCCCTCCCCAATCACAATACAGGATCGTTATCAGATAGTAGGAACGCGTGTGGTGTGACGGATCTCATGAGGTGGGGGCCTTGAACTACTGTAAGTCCTTTGAACAGGGGTGATTCTTTACAGTTGGGGCCATAAACTACATCCGCAGGGCTAGGTGATAGCCTGGGACCGGCCTGGACAATCAGACACAGAGGAAGAGGAGTGTCAGAGGGTGCGGTAGTGAATAGGGTGAAAGGGAGGTGTCGGGCGGGCACAGGGTGTGATACTCAGGGAAGAGCAGCGCAGATGGGGGGAGGTTTATGGCCCATGCATGAGAGAGAGAGCAGGGGTGACCAGTGCGTGGGGGCGATGCTTGCGAGGGTGGGGAGCCATGCTGAGGATCGGCGGCGTGCAGAGAATGGGTCTGGTCAAGGCATCTAAAATGGCTGCCGTGCACGACAAAAGTATGGCATTGGAAAAAAAGCAAGATGGCGCAGACAATGTTTATCAATACGGATTAATTTATAACAATTATTTTTAACAATATATTTACTCGCAGTGTCAAAATGGCGGTCAACACTTCCTGATTTCCTTCGAATCGAACGTTAACAGAAGTCAAGCGGCAAAAAAAAAAAAAAAACGCTCACACGCAACCGCTAGAAGACAAGTATCAACATATATGAGCCTCCTCAACCACCCTCAGAAAACATAGGGGGTCAGGATACGTCTCCCATACCCCCTTATACCCAATACTCACATTGCTTTTCCTCCATCTAGTAATTTAATTAAATCGAAACACAAAATGGCGAATTTTTTCAAGGACTACCAATCCCAGTATGCAAAGTGGCTCAATCACATGAGCAAGGCCAATCAGAAGGCTTAATACTGAAATAAAGGAACTGAAACACATGGGAAACGAATTTGCATCTCATTTCATTTAACTGCCCAGGAAGAAGGGTCTTTGGGACTCGAAACGCGTTGGCAAATGAAAATCACATTGGGAGAGTGGCTGCAAGGTGATTTAATAATCCGGATGGAAGGTGAGCTGTGTGTGACCTCCTGAAGCTTCAGGCTTTTGTATGACATATATATATATATATATATATATTCAATGAAAAAACCATTGGTTTTAGGCCATATATAGTTAGGGATTTGCATTTACAAAACCTTATTTTACTCGCATAAAACCATTGAAATTCCATATATAGTTATAAGCGCTAACTATATATCGCGCACCCGCAATCCACTGCTGATGATGTCACATATTACATCATTCATGACATGGTTAGTGACATCACTGATGACATCACTGATGACATCTCAAATGACATCACTGATGACATCACTGATTACAACATCCAGTGACTGTATGTTTCTGTAAAGTTAAAATATGTTTTACATATTGAAGAATGAGTGGATATATAAGTGTCTGGATGAAGGATTTACTAGGTGCATGACTGACTGACTGATTGAGTGAGTGATTAAATGTGTCTCACTGAGTGCATGGGTTAGTGACTAAACTGTTTTAATTTGTGCATCATTATATCTGTTGTTCTACAAACTGCTGCATATGTTGATCAGTAGCTATATGAGTAACTGTATGGGTTATTGATTGGTTGTCCAAGTATTTGTATGGGAAACTGAGTGTGTGTGTATGGGTGGCTGGAAGGTGTGTGACTCTGTACATAGATGTGTGAGTAGTTGATTCACTATATGTATAGATTCAAAAGTGCATGTGCAAACAGCTGTATGGGCGGTTGACTGTGCATGAGTGTATTAGTGAGTGAATGGATATCTCAGTGCTACATGTCAAATTAAGTACATATGTAAAACACAGTACATGTGAGAGTTGACATCTATAAATAACTGTGCATAAGAGCCAGTGAATGTGTGAGTGGCTGTATGGATCATTGTGAACATGTATCAGAGATTGTATAAGAGAGTAAAGTAAATATGTGTTAGTATATGTTTGAATAAGTAAGGTGTGTATAACTGTATAGTTGAGAAAATGGAGGTGTGTTTGATTTTTGGCATAACTGACTAGGTGTGTGAGTAACTCCATGGATGAGTGACAGTCTGTGACTGTCTGTTTACACTGATTGTATCTAAGATTATATTAGAGTCTGAAGAGGTTCATGGTATTATCACATGAATGATATCATCAGTGATGTTATCAGTCATGTCAAATGAGATGTTTTCAGTGATGTCATCAGTGATGTCATTTGAGATGTCATCAGTGATGTCATCAGTGATGTCACTAACCATGTCATGAATGATGTAATATGTGACATCATCAGCAGTGGATTGCGGGTGCGCGATATATAGTTAGCGCTTATAACTATATATGGAATTTCAATGGTTTTATGCGAGTAAAATAAGGTTTTGTAAATGCAAATCCCTAACTATATATGGCCTAAAACCAATGGTTTTTTCATTGAATTTTCAAGGTTTTGTAAATGCAAATTCCTAACTATATATGGCCTAAAACCAATGCTTTTTTCATTGAATTTTCAAGGTTTTGTAAATGCAAATTCCTAACTATATATCCACTATAACCTATGGTTTTTTCTGTGAATTTCATTGGTTTTTTAATAGCAAATATGAAAAGCTTTAAAATGTCAAGTACGTGATAGATAAAAACATTTTCGTATTTATGCACGCTGATGTGCTTTGAACGCTGCCCCCCTCCCCTCTTTTCTCTTAGTAGTACTCTCTCTTTGCAGATAGTGAAGAGTAGTTAACGCAGGCCTTTACCCCCGTTGTAATCCGTCCTGCCTGCTTGTCTCTCCATTTGATTGATTTCATGAGGGCTGCAAGACAGCTCGGCTCCGTCACCCATCCCGCCCAAAATAACGACAAACCCTATGCAAATATTAAAAATATAGACAACACACCAGCAAAGAAACAGGGTAAAACATTTTATTAAATAACTATTTACATAACGTTGGTTTATAAGATGATGTCAGTAGTGGACCGATGTGTGAATAGGTCGGAAGCAGCACAAGGCGCCAAGATCCGGATGGAAAGTCCTGGATATTGGGTGCCATAGTTCAGAGTTCTGAGTTTGAGCCTTTTTCAATGCCTGTGCTTTGTTGTTTCCCCTCCATCAAAAACAAAAAAAATATATAAAACTGTGCAAAAATACAAAAAAAACAAAAAATGTTTACAAAAGCAGTGCTTGTAAGACTGTCTGAAGCTTATTTCCACCTACTGCAGCTTCACTATTCTCAAAGTAAGTGAGGGTCGTTTGTGGACCTGACTGCATTTGAAAACAATGTTATATGGTACCTCCCTAAACCGCTTGACGGAGGCCCCCGAGGGGCGGTGTGATGACACGGACTCGGAGAAGACGCTTGGCTCCGACCCCCTCCCCAAGTCTTATAGCACTGGTGTAGCCTGAGATCGCCCCCGACATAGGCGGCCGGCTCCCGGGGTCCGGCGGAACTTTTTGCCTTTTGATGACTCTTCTATTCTGGACTTTGTCCCACAATCCGTTTGACCTGAAGACACGCTGTAGTGGGGCGCCCCTTTACCGTTTTAGTTGCCATTCCGCCCGCTTTTGCTACACTGTGCCTCTTCCGCCATTCAGCTGTTTACCGCCCGCTCTTGCGACTACAGCGTCTCGCTCACAATGTAGTTAAGTTGCTCCCGCTCTTGCGGTGCAGCGATAGGCGGCTGCCACAGGACTCTCAAAATGGCGGCCGGCTCTTCGGTTTTGGGCCTGGTCCACTAAAATGGCCCTGGGACACCTTGGAACTCGGACGCTTCCCTGATAGGGCTTGGGTCCCATTCTCGAAAGCGTCCCCTCAGCCGTGAAGATTCTACAAAAGTCTTGGGGGCCCCCGACTCCCGCAGGCTTCTGGTGGGGAGCGGCTGCCATGATTGCTCGTGGAATGGCCACGACGGAGTTACGAGATGGTAGTGCTCTCATGCTGACGCCAGCTTTAGTCTGAAACATCCAGAAACATTGTAGACTACCAATTCGATCAGTTCCGGTAGCGCCCCAACATGACCCGGAAGAGAAGAACTTGCCCTCCCCTCTTTGACTGATGGTTCTTGTTGCCTGTCCCCTCTGTTGTCATTTAACAGAACTTTTTGGACTGCTGAAAGGGGTTGTGTTCCGAACGCTGGTTGGTGGAGACATTTTGACTATATTCTTGACCTACGTTGTCGCGTAATGCGTTATATGACACGCCGCGTTAGCGCACCCGGAAGTGATCCGGGGCGCGGCGCGCAGCGCGTAACGTAAGCATAACAAAATGTTTCCTTCGAGATTACATCCGAAGACATTTTAACTGAAGAAAATGTGGATGAAGATTTTATGGATCAATCTTTTGACGAACAATTTATTCAAACCTTACAAGAGACAGAAACATCCATGTTTGACGAGATACCAGATGATATAATGCTGGAAGTTTTAATGAACTATGAAAATAATAAATACATTTTTTTTAAATCAAAATAAATAAATAAATAAAAAAAACGAACAAAAACAACAAATAATTAACATACAGTATTAGAAAAGTCTATCATTCTTTTATCCTTAAAGTACGCTGCCCAGAACGCTTTCCGGTTCGCGAACTTGGCGCTTACCACGCAAAAAAAAAAAATTTTTTTTTTTTTTGGACCCTCCTAGGCCCTTTTAAAACCTCCACATAAAACCTAGGGGGTCAACGAGGATCTACTATGCCCCCTTAGGGTAATTTCCCCCTTTGTTTTGGCCTCCTCTTGTCTCTCGATCCTACCGAGAGACAAGATGGCGGCCGCTCCGGACTGTTTAGAATGTTGACAGACACCGGAGGGCCAATCAGCTTCGCATCGCAAAGTTCCGATACGCGAAAAGTTCGCTAACCGGATCGCTGCCCGGAGCGCTGTTACAGATATATATCTTGATTTAAACGTTAATTTCTCAAAATCCACTGAAGCACATATATTGAGACCTAGCAAAGGCACATCGGGCTAACAGTCCCTACAATTTTGCCAAGTTTCGTGAAAATCCATTCAGCCGTTCGGGCTAAAAGTGAGTCCAACCGCCCTATGGAAATTAACATGGGAAAAACGTGTTTTGGGACCCCCCTTTTTTCTCGGCCCCCCCTTGACGACCCCCCCCAAATTTCCAGGAGCTGCTCAGAAACAAAATGTGCCATTTTCCTGAAAATTTCAGCCGATTCCGTCCACAAACGCCAAAGTTATTAGACATAGAATTTTCAGAAATGCCATAGGGAAAAAATCCTAACTATATATACCTACTGGCGACCGCCAGTAGGTAATATATATATATATATATATATACATACATATTACTAATGGTGGTTGCCAGTAGGTAGTTATAGTTAGGACCTAGTTTCCATAGGAAATCCACAACATTCTATTTGGAATAACTTTGGCGCCGGTGGACGAATCTTTGTGAATTTCTCCAAGAAAATGGCCTGCGCCGCTCCACTCCTTCCCTGAAAGTTCGGGGGAAATTTGTTAAGTGGGGGCCGAGAAAAAAGGAAGTATCAAAACGTGTTTTCCCCATGCAATTATCATAGGGACCTGTAGCCAGGACTACAGGCGGAACGGCTGAACGTAATTACACGAAATTTGGCAGAGAGGTAGAGTTTGGTTTGCAGATTGTGCTTCTGGTTAAATGGTGTTAATCCGTTTAGTAGTTTCTGAGAAAATTGCAAGTAAAATCATAGCGATATCTAGAGACCGAGTTCAGCACGCGTACTGAAATCCGTTGAATTACAAGCGCAAGCTGCTTGCTGATTGGCTGTGAGCTATCTGTCAATACTGGAAACCAGGAAGTGTTGGCGGCCATCTTGTGCCTCGGTAGAACTGAGTCACAAGAAAAAGTAAAACAAAGTTGCGAAATAAGTGAAGGGGGCAGGCTAGAAACATTCTGAAACTCTAGGCTTGCTCAGGGGGTCGTACATGGATGTTTAGGCTCTATTTTATTTTATTTGTATGCGTACGGAAATCTGTACAATTAAGAGCACGAGCTTCATGCTGATTGACTGTCAATACTCCAAACCAGGAAGTTTTGGCAGCCATCTTATTTGTCACGAGAGCCGACTCACAAGAAAACAGTAAAACAAAGTTGAGAAATAAGGAAAGGTGGTAGGGTAGAAACATCTGAACCTATAGTGTTACTCAGGGGGTGGTAGATGTATTGTACGTGTACCAAGCACGTATGGACGATGTAGAGCTGGAATGTTGAAAGTCGTCACGTAAGCGTACGTAAGCAAGAAAAATAAAAAAAAAATTTGATATTTATTAAGTGTATTTGTTTATGTGTTGTGTGGCTCTAAAAAGAGCCGTTGTGTTTATTGGGAGATTTTAGTATCTACAAGTAAGTACCGATGCTGAGTCTTAAGTTTATGAGGAAGACTCTGTTCCCCTCATCTGTAAAATGTACACCATCTCTCCTATAGATGCCATGCATATTGACACGCAGATTGTTGTTGTAAATGGACCCCATTCGGTAGTCTCGGGGAAAGGCAGAAACAGATTTATTCACATGTATCCTAGCTTTTTCAAACTGTGGACAATAGTGGTTTGACCACTTCCATTTCTACCTTTGGCATATATTAGAATATACAAAGGCAGTTTTGGGGAACAGTGTCATCAATTGTGCAAAGGTGTCCTTCATAAGCATTTCCAGAGCTACCCCAGTCAAAGTGCCTAGGTCATTCCCACCACAGTGAATAATTATGAGGTCAGGGTGTTGGAGATGCATAAAGGATTTCACCAATGGCATCAATTGGTGAACTTTAATCCTCTCTGACCAATCCATTTAATGTCTACATTTGGTAAACCTAGATCATTGTGAATTCTTGTCTGTTGTGCATACATTTGGCTCCAGAATGGAAAGGGGCGACCACTCGGTCCCCCCGAACGTATGGTGGAGTACCCCGATCCCCCCGGGAGGCCATCTTGGGCGGGAGGCGAGTCTCGGCTGGTATGCCCGAAGCGGCGTAGCCGGGGCACGCCTTTTCCCGCCCTGGAGTGGGTTGACCTAGACGCTGACGCCGCCGGCCACACCCCCGGAGGCAGGCGGAGGCGGGTTTACGCCCGCCCGAAGACGGATAAAAGGAGCAACAAGCCAAGAAAGCATCCTCTTGTTCCTGTGCTCTGAAGCTGCACCTCCCCGCTGCACGTGAGCTCGAGACGGAACGAAGAGCCAATTTTGAGCGTTGTAATTTTGTTCTTGTTTTACAGATATCTTCGTTGGAGAATGCCGGGCAAGAAGGTCGGAAAGCGGGTCAGTAATGATCAGATGCTCCGCATGCTCGTAAAGGAGGTAGCCGAGTTGAAGAAACAGATGGCGGTAAAGAACGGGGAGGGAGGCCCGAAGCGAATCGTCGGACCAGCATTGCCGGGAGTAGTCCCTAGCGGGAGAGGCAAGAGGTCCAAGAGGGGGGCACCTGGGGGGGAGGCCCCGGTTCCCGATGCACCGATAGAGGAGCCAATCCCGGTTCCGAAGGAGGGGCATCCGATCCCCGTGGTAGTCACCCCCGTGAACGGGGAAGATATGCCTCCCGAGTTGGATGCACAACTGGCAGCGTGGTTGGGAAAAGATAGTGAGGGCACCACGGCGGACGACGCCAGGGCAGTAATGAGGCAATTGCGGGAATCTAGAGAGGCTGCGAAGGCACCATCTTCTGTTCCCCCACAGGTTCCGGTGGCTGAGATTGCAGCAGGCGCGAGTTCGGCAACAAGTACAGCACCTAGTTCAGGTAAGCGGCTACTGCCGATTGCGGGGGAGGGGTCTGTACCCTCACGAAGGGAGAAAGTGGCCCACCATGTTCCACTCGAAATTAAGGAAAAGATTTGGGCTGATAAGTATGTGAACATGTTTTCTTTGCTTACTGACCATTACGAGATCGAGCATGTGAAGGGCCAAAAAGAGCTTATGCATCCAAGTGTTTGGCGCGCAAAAATGGCCGCCTTTAAGGTCGACGAGAACATAGGTACTTGGGGCAGAGCTTTTGGCATTTTCACCTCCATTATGGGTGAGCGAAGGCCTGAGTTGTTGACGGAATTACCTATTTATCAGACACGTATCATGGAGTATTCTCTAGCGTACGAGGGTAATCAGTGGTTTTGTTATGACAATATTTTTAGGAAGGCTAAGGAGCACGACCCAGCCCTAACTTGGGATTGTTATGACTCCATTTCTTGGCAAAAAATGGAGAATTCAGGCATGTTAAAAGTACCATTGTCGGGGGGCATCGGGGGTGAGTCTTCCCGCCAAACCTCTGGGACACCCTTTCGGACGGGTGCAGGTAACGAGCATCACTCGAAGTCGAGTGGCAACGCAGGTAAAAAGGGGATTTGTTGGAATTTTAACAGGGGAAAATGTACAAGGCCTCAGGGGTCATGCAAGTTTAGACACGAATGTGGGGGGTGTGGACAGTCCTCTCATCCCGAGACCATGTGCAGAGCCAAAACGGGTGATAACGGTGGTAGGGGAAGCGCCAAACAGGTCTGAAATAGTCCGAGGGGCGCCTTTACCTACCCCGGTTGATACCATGGCAATGATTCCTTGGCTCAATGAATACCCGGATCATGTTTCCGCTGGGGTGTTGCGAGACGGGTTTTCGTATGGTTTCCGCATTCCAGTGGGGGATTTTCAGGGTAAAACAAGTTGTAAGAACCAACTGTCGGTCCTGCAGCATACGGCGGTGGTACAGATAAAGATTGGGAAAGAGGTGACTCGAGGGCGGGTTGCCGGTCCATTCGAGTTACCACCGGTTGCTAACTTTGTTTGTTCCCCCTTAGGGGTGGTCCCCAAGAAGGACCCGGGTGAGTTTAGGCTAATACATAATTTGTCAGCCCCACGAGGTCTTTCCGTGAATGATGCGATAGACCCGGAAGTGTGTTCGGTGCGGTACGCATCTTTCGATGAGGCAGTCGCCATGTTGAATCGCCTGGGGCCCGGAGCGCTGATGGCCAAATCAGACATCGAGTCAGCGTTCCGGTTGCTCCCGGTACACCCAGACGATCAGCGTCTCCTTGGTTTCATGTTTCAGGGTCGCTATTACATGGATAAATGTATGCCAATGGGTTGCTCCATATCTTGTGCTTATTTTGAAAAGTTCAGTTGTTTTTTGCAATGGGTATTCACAAGAAAGATGGGTTTTCAGCATGTGATGCATTATCTCGATGACTTTCTGTTCCTGGGGGCAGCCGGGGATCCAGAATGTGGACAGGCGTTAAAAGAGTTTTGTGTCTTAATGAATCACTTTGGCGTGCCATTGGCACCAGGTAAGACTGTGGGTCCCTCGACTTCACTCGAGTTTCTGGGGATCGAACTCGACTCGGAGGAAGGTTGTTTTCGGTTGCCCAAAGAGAAGGTGTTCAAATTCAGGGCATCCCTTGAAACATGTATTCGAGAGACTAAGGTAAACCTGCATCAATTGCAACAAACGGTGGGCCAGTTGAATTTTGCCCTTAGAGTAATCCCAATGGCCCGCCCCTTTTCTCGCTCGATTGCACAAGCCTTGGTCGGCCTTAAGGAGGGACATCACCGCACGAGGCTCTCGGCAGAGATTCGCCAGGACATGCGCATTTGGTTGGCATTCCTGGCAGATTTCAATGGTCGAATTGTCTGGAACAAGCCGGCGGTGTCCTCCGAGGAGCTGGGGCTGTGGACAGATTCGGCGGGGAGTATAGGTTTTGGCGCCATATTCGGTACGCAATGGTCGGCTCAGAAATGGCCGTCATGGTGGCACGAGTGCGGGCTGACAAGTAACATTGCTTTCCTCGAGCTCTTCCCTATTTTGGTGGCCCTGAAAACATGGCCTGAGGGGTTCCGAGATCACTCTGTGGTGTTCTGGTCTGATAACATGACCGTGGTTGAGTGTATCAATAGTCAGGCAGCACGTTGTAAATGGATTCTGAGACTGCTTAAAGAAATTGTATTGTTGTGTATGCAGTTGAATGTGCTCTTTAGGGCGCGACATGTCCCAGGGGTGCTGAACCAAGCGGCTGATGCGCTTTCTCGTTTCCGTATGCAGGCCTTCTGGGGTTTTCTGCCCACAGCGGACCGGGTGGCGGCACCCTTTCCCGAAGCTCTCTGGTCTCTCGGTGCCCCGAACTACAAAACCTCGTGGGAGAGAGTTTAGCACCCAGGACAAGGAAGGCATATGAAGGGGCGTTTCGTTCCTATTGGTCCTTTTTGGGTTCTGCTAGTGGGGAGCTTCGGGGCCAGGAAGAGTTTGTCGTAAAATTTTTGCTGTCCTTACATCAGGCAGGCAAATCAGTAGCTACGGCCCAGAGGCATCGGGCCGCCATTTCCTTTATGGCAAAGGCTCATGGGATCCAGGACCCGACAGCGTCTTTCGTGGTGCAGAAAGCGCTACGTGGGTGGCAACGCCTTGAGGGTCGCAGAGTAGATGAGAGACACCCGATAGGTCTGGATAGGTTGGCCCTGTTATTTTCCGTACTCCCTGCGACGTGTTCATCCCAGTATGAAACAGTGTTATTCCGAGCCGCTTTTGCGTTAGCATTCCATGGGGCTATGCGGGTAAGCGAGCTGGTGGCAAAGAACAAGCAGGATACGGTGGGGGGATTGTGCCGAGAGCACATTCAGGTTAAGATGGAGAGGATGACTGTCTCGTTTGTCAGGTCCAAAGCCGATCAGGGTGCGATTGGGGACTGCATAGTCATACATATGATTCCCGGATCTCCCATGTGCCCTGTTGTTTGCGTAGAGGAATATTTAGCGCAGAGGGTGGCATCATGGGGGGGGGACCTTGTTGAGACACTCTGACGCCACCCCACTGACGAGGTATCAGTTCCAGCGGGTGCTTTCAATGTCAATTTCGGCCGCGGGTTTGAACCCCGGCGAGTTTGGGACCCATTCCTTTCGGATAGGGGCTGCTACTGAAGCTACAGCCAGGGGTCTGAGTGTGGAAAAAGTGAAACGTTTGGGGCGTTGGTCCTCGAATTGTTACAAGAGGTATGTGCGGTTGCACATGTTGTGAAGCTGTAATCATGTACTCACGCTTCTTGTTTTTGTTTGGTTTACAGTTTCGCAAGCTTACGAGGCGGGGCGGACTGAGCAGTCGACCCGACACCTGGGAACCACCGGTCAGACATCACCGGCTGCGGAAAAAGTGGTGTGGGTCGTGGGCCACTCATACGTGAGGCGTGCCGCGGACGTATTCGAAGCAGGTGACATGATTCACATGGCTGGGGAATACGGGTACAGGGTGACCTTCTATGGAAGGGGCGGGCTCTGTATTGACCAGTTTCAATCCTTTTTCGAGGGTTTGTTAGGGCGGACAAGGTCACCGCCGTCTATAATCATAGTCCATCTTGGGGGTAATGATTTGGTGACCACTGGTAGACGACTGCTTCTCGAGGCAATGCTTTCCACTGTAAGTTGGTTGGCGAGAAGAGTTCCAGGGTGCACAATTGCATGGTCCCATATGATTCCACGAAAAGTGTGGCGGGGGCGATTTCGGTTTCTGCTCTGAATCACTCAGTGAAGAAAGTAAATAACAAGTTGGGTAGATTGTTTCGTTCAAGGGCACTGCATTCTATTCCGCATGGTTGTATCAAGGGGGACAGTATGTATTTGGGAGATGGGGTCCATTTGTCCCGGGTGGGGAATGAGTTACTCATAGGAGACCTCATAGCTTGGCTAAAGAGTTTAAAACATGACCTTTAGGCAGGAGTTGTTGTGGGGGGTCCGGATAGCCGGTCAACTATCCGGCCTTTGGCGGTAAGGTCATGATCGGTGAGCAGTAATTGGAAGATCCCTATGAGGGGGCGTCACCCATTACGGATGGGAGCGCCCGGGGGAGGTGGCCATTGGCCACTCAACGGGGAGGCGGTCCCTTCTAAGGATGGGCCGCCGAAAGAAAAGGAAAGGCGGTCAAGGCCCCTTCCTTGATAGGAGGGGCTATGGGCCCCTCCTGGGGAATTTCCCGGGGCCAGGACACCTGCGACGGCAGATGTGGTAAGTTGTGTGGGGTGGGGAAGAGGTTTACGCTACCTTCTAGACACCTCACACGAGTCCTCGGACGACCTTTAAATGGCGTCGAGTTCATTGGGGCCCCCGTCAAGTCAAGGGAAATTGGTAGATGCATTTGAGGTACAGCCTCTGTGCGGTCGCCCCTCCCAAGTGGGGGGGGTAATTCTGGTTTAGGGATCTGACACCGGTTACGACCTTGCCGTTGGCCCTTAACGTTAGGATGTACAATTTCAAGTTAAATGTTTTGTAGGATGTTAGTTCGGCTAGGAGAACCTTTGTATTAGAAATATGTTAAGGTTAGCCAAACATCGTAATGTGGAAATGAAATTGTACATAATATGAAACTGTTATTTTAATGTTTTGATTTTGTTTCATATTTTAATAAATACGGCCGGGAGGGTCACTCCCTCCCGCCTTCCAAAAGTTCAGAACCGTTTCTGTTTCCCATCCTTGGGGATTGCGTCGAGAGGGGGTGGCGGGTATCTCAGCCATAAATATAGCTGTGTCTCACAATCCACACTGTAAGCATTTTGAAGAGAGTTCTAGGTGCACTCGGATGGCGTCTGTAAATAAAATGGTTGTTTGAAAAGTAAGATTTTTCTAAAATGGTGGACAACATGCAGTTTTGAAAAAAGAAAATAAATGATTGGTTGTTTGACAATATTTTACGGAAAACTAGGTTGCATGTTTCTGTTTTTTAAAAGCCTTATTTTTATTGGTTAAGAAAATGTGATAGAAAAGAATGGTACATAAAATACGCTGGTATATTCTCCAGTCAAGCATAATTGCTGTTTCAATTTTCAACAATGTATGATGAACTTTTCACCTGTGTGCTGAGTAAGGTGTTCCCTGAAGTGTTTCTGTGGTAACTGGCAGATTATAGAATGGGGGAAGGGTTGAAAGTTTTGTTAGTTGGAAAGGTTTGGAATGTTAAAGCAATAGAAATGTGTGTCTTTTGAATTAATGTGTACAGGATTTTAATTGGTTATTTATATGTATGTATGTGTAAAATCATAGGGAAAATGTTCCATTTGACAGTTCTGCTGCAAACACAGAACTAGTGAGATTCTGTACAAGAATCTCCACTGTGTGTATGAGGTATATAAAGACAGGCAATAATATTATTGTCGCTTTATGGGTAGAAAACTGCTGATAAAGCGGCGATAATATTATCGCCTGTCTTGATAATATGCCCCTATATTTGTCCTTTGTTAAACGTTCTATAGTAGTAAATGTGTTTTGCTATAATGCATGCTGTTATGTTTTTTTGTTTAATATCGTTTTGTGCGTCTCTGTATATTAAGGGATTATGGGCCATATTATCAAGAAAGGGCGATACATTATGACTGCTTTTATAGGCAGGAAACTGCTGGTAAAGCGGTGATAATGGTCTTGATAATATATTGTTGTGAATTCCCATAGAAGCCCAGGTTATGGTGTTAACCTGGGCTTCTATGGGAATTCACAAGGATATATTATCGAGACCATTATCGCCGCTTCAGTGGCAGTGTCCTGCCGGTAAAAGTGGCAATAATGTATCGGCCTTTACTGATAATATGGCACTGACGGGCATATTATTAAGGACTGGTGTTAAAACTATCCAGGAATGTGGCTCAATGGTTAGAGCGGCAGACTCTGATGCAGATGTCTAGCCCGGGACCAGGGTTCAATTCCCCGCCTCGGCGGGTCTTGGGCTCAAAAAATTCCACGGACCTGATAATTCTCTCCTCTTTGCCTATATCAATCATGGAGTCCCACTCTGCAACTCTGGGCAATAGCTTGCTTAATCTCCACAACGGCCCCCACAATGCTAAGGATACCTGGCCTCCACTTTGGGGGTGCCCAGGAGTGGACGCCTCACAGGGAAAGCCAGGATGGGTTCCAGAGGGGTATTCGTACAAGCGCTTTGAGACCCTTGCGGGTGAGTTGTGCGCTATACAAGTATCAATTTACATTTTATATTTACATTGACGTTTTATGGGCAGGAAACTGCCGATAAAATGGCAAAAATTGCCTTGTTAATAGGTTCTTGTAAATTGCTATAGGAGCTCAGGGTCTGGTGTTAACCTGGGCTGGTATGGGAATTCTCAAGGGGATATTATTATGCTCATTATCGTCGCTTTATTGGCATTTTCATGCTGATAAAAGCGGCGATAATCTATCGCCTTTTGTTGATAATATGGCTAGCAATTCGTTTTATTAAGTTAATTGTTTACTTACCTGCAATGATCCAGATTCCATTGTGTATCACTCCACACTCTGCCCCTCCCCCGACCCGCCTGCCTGCCCCATCGCAACTCCCTCCATGGGCCGCGGCTGTTTCTTTATTCCGTTATATTGGAGTGTCTATTTATACTCTCATTTTTTATTATATTTTCCTTGTTTCATACTCCTTGTTCTTTTGTTGTAAGTCCTTTTATTTTTATAGTCCGGGGTTTGTCCTCATAATCCTCCATCGGTTCGTGTGAGTAATATAATAGAATATTTGATATATTTTTTTTGTAATGTTATATAAACCTTTTTATTATATCTTGTGATTATCGATACTGAAAATACTGTATGATGCCAACGAAGTTCCAAAAGCGGAAGCAACGAAAGAAATGTGTGTATTTGAAGAGAAGTCATCAAGAAGATTTATATGAAGAGAGATGTCTTAACAAACAGAAAAAAGTCCTGCTAAGAGCAGGAGCACTTTTTTGAGGAAAATATTAAAGACTAAAAGTAGTGTTCAGAAAGATAAAAATGTTTTTAGTGTATCAGCAATGAAAAAAAATACTAATAAAGAAAAGAATTTTGGAAAATCAAGTGCAGACAAAACTGTGTATATTAAAAGGAGGAAAAATCAATTTATGGAAATTAGGAAACAAATGTTTTATAATAGATTTGTGACAAATTTATTTAAAGAAATTAAGGTATGTAAGAAAAAACTGTATTTTAGCTTTGGAATTGAAAATAAAATTGTTTATTTTAGTAATCAATAGAGTTAGATCACTAGATAACAAATCCATTTAACCCCTACCCTGCTGATGACGGAACCGCTCCGTCATCAGCTGTGGTGGCGCTGTGCTGATGATGGAGCGGTTCCGTCATGGCCCGCCCGACGCTCCTGCGCGGTGCGAATTCCCCGCCTGCGCTGAGCGTTCTATTGTGCAGGCGGGGCCATGACGGAACCGCTCCGTCATAAGCACAGCGCAACCAACGCTGGTGACGGAGCGGTTCCGTCACCAGCATGCGCCCGCCGCATTTCCGCCCCGCCCCCTTAGCACTGCTGCGGAATAGCCGCCGCAGTGAAGGGGTTAATGAATTCCAAAAGTAAGTGGAGAAGATTAATTAACAGAAGTCATTTTTGTGAGTTTTTTTGGGTGAATGGAAACATAGTTCAAGTTCTGAGCCTTTTTTTAATGAAGAAAGTTATCTTCAGAGTAATGATTTGTTGCATTCAGTTGACACTAGTGGTCGTGCTTATGAGGTTAGAAATGGTTGTACTATTGAGAAAGAGAAAATTGTTTCTAGAAAGGCAGAAGAGGTGTTAGCTGGTAAACTTTTAGGGAGACATCCTAAAGCTCCAGTGTACACTTGGAATTGTAATAGTATTTGCAGTGTGCAGCAAGAATCTATTGATTTTTTACACAATTTCTTACGTAATTATACTAAGAAAAGTGTTAAACAAAAGAATAAGATGTTGCAAGGACTAGACCCTTACAGCGTGAGAGAAAATACTGGTTTGCAAGGTCATTCTCTGGCTTGTCTTTCTGAAAAAGTATTTAAAGTGTTTTCCACCATTTCAGGATGTTAGCAGTTCATCATACTCAGATGAGGAAATTAGTCAGAACATTGTATTGCAAGAAAAGTCCTGCACTAATGTTAAAAAAGTTGAACAGTGCTCTTTTGCATGGATCTGTATCAGATGTAACAAATGTTTGTGATGAAATTCAGATTAGTTACTTCGGTCCTCACGAAGACAGTGGAGAAAGTGAGAGATTAATAGAACAAAATGTGGAAGAGAATGTAGGACAGTGCAATGTAGAAAATTTTGAGCAATAAATGATACAGTTTAAGGTGATTTCAGGTGAAAGGCCAAATTTTTCTTGTATCTGTTGTCGACGAATTCATTATAAAAATCAGACCAGGACTGTTGATCTGTATTTAAAAAGTGAAAAAGAAAATATTAATGAGTGGAAGGGTTTTGCAACTTAATTGTTGGTAGAGAATTGTTTTGATTTAGGTTCTGATCAGTGTATTTGTAAATATTGTTATAACCAATTAGATGAGAACAAAATGCCTGCTAGAGCTGTGCATAATAATCTTGAGTTGGTAAATATTCCTTCAGAACTGATGGATTTAAATACCTATGACTCTATTCCTATTCAATGTGTGCATCCATTTCAGGCTATTGTTCGTATGGAGACTAAGACAGGAAAATTGCCTCCTTCTGATTTACAGAGAGGATTAAAGGGAAGAGTTGTATATTTGCCTCTAAAATTAAAGAAAAATATTTAAACGATTGGTGTAGAAAATGTAGAGGATGAACCTTTAGTTATTCTTGTTAAAGGCGTTCCTACTAAGATTAAGAAAATCTGGCAAGAATTAGTGGATGTTAGGAAAGGGAAAAAGGCAACATTGTATCTGGTAAAAAAATTATCAATATAACAAAAATGTGTATGTGGGAGATGAAGAAATAACTGTACAAAAAGATAGTGACTTGCCTTCTGGACAAATTGAAAAAGTGGATGTGTCCAGAACTGAAGAAATCTACGAACATTACAGTGTTCATCCATTGCATTCCTAAGAAATGATGGGGAATGCTATAGAGTTATTTCAAAGGAAAGAACCAAAAGGAAGTCCCATTAGTGTATGGGAAAAAAGCTTGGAAGCTCGGTATTTCCCTCAGTTGTTTCCTACAGGAAAAGGAGGACGATATGATGACTGACCTGTGCAGATTCCTGCATCTGAATACCGGACATCAAGATTTCGACAATGTATTCCGTATTTGTTTCATTTTTAGTTTGAGAGTGATTTGTCTGCACTTTCTTATGCAGTAAATCATATATTGAAAACAGGGCTATATCTGCAAAATGTTTCGGCAAAGGAATTTATGGATAAACTTCAGCAGAAAGATAATGTTTTGGAATCTCAGCTGATTAATCTGATGGCATGTCAGCGTGGTACTAATGAGTACAGGTGCCATCGTCACGGAGAACTCAAATGTATGCTAAGGAACTTAGGAACTCCTACATGGTTCCTTACTCTAAGCTGTGCTGAACAAGCGTGGGATGATTTACTTCAATTTCTTCGAGAGGCAAATCCAAATATACTAAATATCGAATACAAGACACCTGGAGAATTGTGCTCTTTGGATCCTGTTAATGTATGCAGGTATTTCAATCATAGATTCAAAGCTATGATGTCTTTTATCACCAATAACAACATTTTTTCTCTTGGAGAGGTTCTGGATTTCTTTTGGAGAAAGAAGTATCAAGCGAGAGCTGCTCCTCACATACATATGCTATTATGGATCAAAGATGCTCCCAAATTTGGAACAGACTCAGATGATGATACTGTGTTGCCATTTTTTCTTTCTGCTGCTTTTTGCCCACAATACACATATGCTGCTTTACCTTTGAGCCTAGTAAAATGTTTATACAAGAACAATATGTTGTTACACTGATATCAGCCTTGCTTGGTGAGCTGTGTCTACAGTGAGTGCTGAAACCTTCAAGGATTTCTCAACACAGTAGTTGTTATGAGCACTGATCTTCGCACGTCCCTAGACATAACATACATGCAGCTGCAGCCAAGTTTTGGCTTTAGGCGCGTTTTATATTGCCTTGCACAAGAGCATACAAACACACTTGATGGTGCTTCGCATGCAGAGAGCTGGTTGCTGATGATGTGATCCCTAACCACTAGGATCTTCAGGTATGGGGCCGCTCTGCTAAAACCCAAAAGAGACCTTCTTAGATATAATATAATATACTAGCTAGGGAGGGTGAGAATTAGGTTTTGTTAAACCCTATTCACTTTAGCATAATACTATGCTTGCACCGTTTGTGTTCTATGAACTAGTGACTATGCTGATTACTTTGTTTCTTATAATATGTTTGCTTGTATTAGCTAATATACTGCGCTTGAGAGCACTGCATTAGTGAATAAACATTTCAAATATGCACGTGTCCTCTTTTAGTCCTTGTTCTGGATTGAAATGATTGTATAACGAAAGAGTGTTCATGTGTTCCACGTTACCTGAGGTGTACTAAGTTCATGTTCTGGTTTGTCTAAGCATTGTGAGTTTATGATGACCAATGAGACACTGATTGCTAGTCTGGTAGGGGATTTTTGGGTACTAAGGTGAGTTTTGGGACATCCTAATTCACTGAGGTTCCAAGCCTCTATGCACAGTTCTGTGTGAGCACGGAATCCCTGCGACAGCTACATGTGAAGTACCCAAAAGTACACAAGACAAGGACTTAAGACAACAAGTCTTACGATTCCAAAGCCATCATTGTGGTAAATACTGTCTTTGAAAGTATAAATCTATGGACAAATTCAACAGCAAATGTCGTTTTGCATTTCCTCGACCTGTAATATCGAAAGGAAGAGTGAACAGTTTTATGTCATCTTTGCGACCTAATATCACAAGAAAGTCTCCAAAAAATACCTACAACTTAAGAAGAAATGAAGTGTCAAAATACATAAACGACTATAACTCAGTCATTTTGTTTATGTGGAATGCTGATATGGATATTAAATATGTTGCAGACAATTCCATTGCTGTTGCTCAATATGTGACATCGTACATAGCAAAGTCAGAAAAGACGGAATTGAAGGAAATGTGGGAAGAGATTTCCCAAGAGAAGAGTCTAAGTAAGAAATTATACAGTTACAGTTTGAAGATGTTATCTCATTGAGAAATTGGAGCGTATGAATCCTCGGATCACTTATCATCTGCAAGTCTGTACTCTAAATCTCGAAGAATCATTTGGGTGAGTCTAGGTCTTGCTGCAACACGAAACTGAGTTCTTAAAATCTGTACAAGAAATTGAATATTTAGCTGAAAAAGAGCCAGAAAGTACCGATATTGTGAAAACAAGTATGTTGGATACATATTATCCAAATAGAAGTCATCATCTTGAGAAAATTTGTCTCTATGAAGTGCTGAAAACTATATTTTTTAATGGAATATTACAGAAAATATTGATAATGGTATATATGCTGTGATTGGTTCTGAAGGATGTCTGGTGAAACAAAGAAAAGGACATTTGATTAATCACCGTAAACTGAGATGCGAAACACCTGACAAGAGGGAATATTACTATTCAGCTCTTTTGCAACTTTTCAAGCCATGACGTTCAGAATTGGAATTACTTGGAGATTTTGAGAGCTATGAAGATTCCTTCAATGCAATTAAAGATACTATAGAATGTCCTGATTTTGCTAATTATGTGAAAATGTTGAATGATGAAATTGAGCAAGAAGCTACAATTGCAGATGAGCTTGCTAAAGACAGTTCTCAAGACAGTCAAACTTCTGCTCCATTGAGTCAGGACCCATTAGGAGAACCAATTGTTTTAAATGAAGCAGCAACTGCTATGGAAGAGGTGGAAACAGGAATGCATCAATGTCAAGAAGATGTAACAAACTTAGGAAACTTGGAAGAACAACTAAATCTTGAGCAGAAAGAAATATATGAGCAAGTGAGAGAACAGATTGGCCATGGATAGAAAGAGTGCTCTTGCTCATCATTTGAACCTATGTATGTGAGTGGACAAGCTGGAACAGGAAAAAAGTTTTTTAATTAAAGTAATCACAAGTTTTCTACAGAAAAGAACTAAGTTGCATTTGTCTTGTGTTGTCTTGTGTTGTCACTGCTCCAACTGGATTAGCAGCTCACAATATTAAAGGAATTACTTTACATTGTTTATTAATGCTACCAGTAGAGCATGACAGCACATTAGAATACCACAAGCTATCTGGAGAAGCTTCTTGTGAAGTTTCCAGAGTGTTGAGGAAAATGAAGCTTCTCATTACTGATGGGGTAAGCATGGAAAGGGGCGACCACTCGGTCCCCCCGAACGTATGGTGGAGTACCCCGATCCCCCCGGGAAGCCATTTTGGGCGGGAGGCGAGTCTCGGCTGGTATGCCCTCTTGGGCGCGCCTTTTCCCGCCCAAGAGGGGGTTGTCCTAGACACCAACACCGCTAGCCACGCCCTGGAGGCGGATTGGAGGTGGGTCCACGCCCGCCCGAAGAAGGATAAAAGGAGCGACAAGCCAAGGAAGCATCCTCTTGTTCCTGTGCTCTGAAGCTGCACCTCCCCGTTGCACGTGAGCTCGAGACGGAACGAAGAACCATTTTAGAGAATTTAATCTTGTGTTTCTTCTTTCAGTGAGTTCGGAGCTTCCTGGCCTAGGACCTTGAGGAGTATACGTGGACGATGCCTAGCAAGAAGGTCGGAAATATTAATAAACATTGTTTATTAATGCTACCAGTAGCTTCTCATTACTGATGGGGTAAGCATGGTCTCAAACTTAATGCTTGCCTTTGTGCATTTAAGAATGCAGCAAATTCTTAAAACAGAGTATGATGTATTATTCGGAGGAAAACACGTCATAGTTTTTGGAGATCTTCTACACCTTACTCCTGTAAAAGAACAGCCAGTATTTAAAACCCTGGTGCATGAAGATACTAGAAAGTCTTTGGGAGTATTGGCAATGTAAACATTTGGTCATATTTTCAGTATAAGGAACTTACTACAAATATGCGACAGGCAAATGATGTTGATTATGGAACTATTCTTCAAGATATAAGAATTGGAAAATTGACCGAAAATGGCAAACAAGCTTTACAGAGACGAATGCTTTCCAATTTGTTTCCAAATGCAAAAATTGTGCCAGAGAAAATATAAATGAGATTTGCAGAAAACAAATCTGTAATCTGCTTAATGCCTCTACTGCGTGGATGTTATATATTCAATGAACAAATGTTAAAGTTGGAAAATGAAGAAATTATAAAATTGGAAGCAATTGATAAAATAGAACATGAAGGAATCAGTATTATTTTGAGTGAAAAGTTGAAGAGGAAATTGGATTGTTTAGAGAAATCGATAAGTAAAACTGCTGTTTAGAAAAGAATTTGTATGCATGTGTAAATGTAGGGTAATTTTGTGACGTAATTTGAATGTGGAAAAAAGTTTAGTAAATAGAGAAATGGGTAAAATTGTTGATTTTGTTAATTATGTAAATAGAGGTGGGATTGAATTTTTGAAAATCAAATTCGATTAAATTGCTGAAGTACTACAACAATTTAGTCATTGTGCAGCTCGTTTTTTGCTTGTAAAAGATTTGTATGTCTGCAGAAAACAGTTTCCTGTTTGTTTGGCATATGCAGTGACCATTCATAAATCTCAAGGTTTAAGTGTAGATTGTGCTTTAGTGAATATTGGAAGTACCGTATTTAAAGAAGGTATGGCATATGTTGCTGTGTCTCGAGTCAGAACTTTATCTGGATTGTACTTGATTGATTTTGATGAGGCAAAGGTTTGTGCAGATGCAAATTGTGTGAAAGAGTATAATAGAGTAAGAAGAGAATATGCACCCAATTTAGGTCAATATCCAGTAGTTGAAAAGCGTGTGGTAGGTAGAAAAAAAAGATTTGGGTATATCTGTTGTGAAACTGTAGAGAAAGAAAAAAAACAAGATGAAATTGCGCTTCCAAGCAAAAGGAAAAAAGACAGTGTTAAAGAGAATGTTGGTTATCGGTTTGAAAATAGTTGTGGTGTCAACTGCTATGCTAATGTAGTTGTTAATGTTGTTTTTTTCTTGAAAGTTTGCAACAGTAAATTGTAGAAAATCGGGACAAAAGATTGTGTTCATTGTTGAATTCTGTTTATGAGAAATGTAGTAGTGATAAAAATAAAATACAAAGTGTTTCTGATATTCAAAATGTTTTGGGCATATGTTCTGGTTGTACTCAATTTACGCAGAATATTCAGCAAGATTGTCAGGACTTTTTAATGATTATGCTTGGTGTACGGGAAAATGAAGGTTTAAATGATGAAAACTTTTTTGGCCTTTCTTATAAATGGCATCATGACTGTCGAAATTGTTTGTTTACATGTAGCACTGACATAGACACTGAGAGATTCATATATTTGAATTTACCTGACTGTAAATCAGTGTCTTTTAACAATCTAATTAGAAGAGCAAGTCAAAACATGGAGTGCAGCCAATGTAAATCAGAAATGTCATCAAAATTACTTATACAAAGATATGGAGAGTATGTTATTTTAATGCTGCAATGTTGTAGAGCTGATGGCAGAAAATTGAACACTTTAATTAAATCTTGTAGTTGGTCAATGTTCAATATCAGGAAGAACTTTTGTAGCTGTTGCTATTATTTTTCATGATGGACCTTCTACCAAATCTGGACATTACATTGTTTATTTAAAATGTGTGAAAGGTTGGATACATTGTAATGATACTCATTTAGTTTTTAAGCAATGTTTGCCCAAAGAGTTACCAAATTCTTACCTAATATTTGTAAAGGCAACATTTTAAGATCAAAATTTGCCGTTTAGGATTAGTGCTGTTAAGGTAGATTAGTCTGGTGTTGTAGAGTATTTTGTAAGTGAGGGTGAGGAGCTCGATGGTAAAAATTGTGCCAGAGAAAATATAAATGAGATTTGCAGAAAACAAATCTGTAATCTGCTTAATGCCAACACTGCGTGGATGTTATATATTCAATGAACAAATGTTAAAGTTGGAAAATGAAGAAATTATAAAATTGGAAGCAATTAATAAAATAGAACATGAAGGAATCAGTATTATTTTGAGTGAAAAGTTGAAGAGGAAATTGGATTGTTTAGAGAAATAGATAAGTAAAACTGCTGTTTAGAAAATAATTTGTATGCATGTGTAAATGTAGGGTAATTTTGTGACGTAATTTGAATGTGGAAAAAAGTTTAGTAAATAGAGAAATGGGTAAAATTGTTGATTTTGTTAATTATGTAAATAGAGGTGGGATTGAATTTTTGAAAATCAAATTCGATTAAATTGCTGAAGTACTACAACAATTTAGTCATTGTGCAGCTCGTTTTTTGCTTGTAAAAGATTTGTATGTCTGCAGAAAACAGTTTCCTGTTTGTTTGGCATATGCAGTGACCATTCATAAATCTCAAGGTTTAAGTGTAGATTGTGCTTTAGTGAATATTGGAAGTACCGTATTTAAAGAAGGTATGGCATATGTTGCTGAGTCTCGAGTCAGAACTTTATCTGGATTGTACTTGATTGATTTTGATGAGACAAAGGTTTGTGCAGATGCAAATTGTGTGAAAGAGTATAATGGGGTAAGAAGAGAATATGCACCCACTTTAGGTCAATATCCAGTAGTTGAAAAGCGTGTGGTAGGTAGAAAAAAAAGATTTGGGTATATCTGTTGTGAAACTGTAGAGAAAGAAAAAAAACAAGATGAAATTGCGCTTCCAAGCAAAAGGAAAAAGGACAGTGTTAAAGAGAATGTTGGTTATCGGTTTGAAAATAGTTGTGGTGTCAACTGCTATGCTAATGTAGTTGTTAACGTTGTTTGTCTAGAATCAAAATGGTCATCGTGTAAATCGTAGCCGGCAGCAGTACCTGCAGTGGAGCAGGGCCCGGTTCCACACACTCCTTCTCAGATAGGCCCGTAATCATTTTGTGAATCTGGGCATCCATGTGTGAATGAAACGCCCGATGGCTGCCAATACTGTCTTCAGCGACGGCTCATGCTCCGTCCGGTCCATTTCTCCTTGCTCAGTTCCAATCATATTCACTTTCCCCAGAGAGCCCGGTCTCTCCGGGGGAACAGACAGGAGCGGAATGGACGGCATCGGAGGGTGACTGATTGGTTTCTGCGTCAGCAATCTGCAGTCTGCTGCCGCAAGAGAGAAGACCCCGATCCACCAAACCTCATGGTTGGCAAACCGGGTCCGCAGGACAAGGACTTCCACCCACAGCCACTGTCGTGCCACGTCACTCCTCCCTCGGTGCTAGTCAATCAGAATGACCGCCATCAAAATCGGGCAAAAAAGACCTCCACTGCGGTAGACCAGACCTTGCTTGATTCTCACGGCCGATGTTGTTCAACTGCAACCCGGCTGGGTCAAAACTCGAGTCCCCGGCTCTCCTGCTGGACTAGGCCGCAAACTTCAACTCGACACACCTCCGTTAATCAAGCCGATTAAGTTTTCGGAATTGCACCATCGGAGCGTGGATCGGTTCATCTACACGGAGGTCGGGCGTAAAAACAGGATTATCGACAGGATCATTTGGCAGGATATGGAGGTCGGCGGAGCCAGGAGCCTAAGCAGCCATCTTGTTTGCTAGCATAGCTCCTCCCCTCCTAGGCCTTTTTTAAATAAATTGTGCATGCATGAATTTATGTGTCATATTTTTGAAGTGTCACATGCTTTAGTCTGTATTGTTATAAATGGTGCGTTCATAATATTATTATTCTTTTACTGTATCACGCTGCCCTCCCAGCTCTGTTTTACTTTATTTTTGTGCGCTACATGCTTTGAGCTTCATTGTATTTTCTCCCTCCTAATCCTCCTGTGAATTTTAATATTTATTGCTACCTCACGTGGCCTTCCCGGGCCTCTATTCTTATTGATCGTATATGGTTGATCGTAATATTTCCTTCTGCGTCGCGGGACCCTCCTAGGCCTTTTTTAAGTAAATTGTGCGTGCATGAATTTCTGTGTCGTATTTTGAACTGTGTCACGTGCTTTAGTCTGTATTGTTATAAATGGTGCGTTCATAATATTATTATTTTTTTACTGTATCACGTTGCCCTCCCAGCTCTGTTTTACTTTATTTTTGTGCGCTACATGCTTTGAGCTTCATTGTATTTTCTCCCTCCTAATCCTCCTGTGAATTTTAATATTTATTGCTACCTCACGTGGCCTTCCCGGGCCTCTATTCTTATTGATCGTATATGGTTGATCATAATATTTCCTTCTGCGTCGCGGGACCCTCCTAGGCCTTTTTTAAGTAAATTGTGCGTGCATGAATTTCTGTGTCGTATTTTGAACTGTGTCACGTGCTTTAGCATGTATTGTTATAAATTGTGCATTCATAATAGTATTATTTTTTTAGTGCGTCACTTGCCCCTCCCAGCTCTGTTTTACTTTATTTTTGAGCACCACATGCTTTGTGCTTCTTCATATTTGCTCTCTCCTGATCCTCCCGTAACTTTTAATATTTATTGCTACCTCACGTGGCCTTCCCAGGCCTCTATTCTTATTGATCGTATATGATTGATCGTATTATTTCCTTCTGTGTCACGGGACCCTCATAGGACTTTTTTAAATAAATTGTGCATGCATGAATTTCTGTGTCGTATTTTTGAAGTGTCACGTGCTTTAGCCTGTATTGTTATAAATTGTGCGTTCATAATAGTATTATTTTTTTACTGCGTCACGTGGCCCTTCCAGCTCTGTTTTACTTTATTTTTGTGCACCACATGCATTGCGCTTCTTCATATTTGCTCCCTTTAGATCCTCCCCTGACTTTTAATATTTATTGCTACCTCACGTGGCCTTCTGAGGACTCTATTCTTATTGATCGTATATGATTTATTGTAATATTTTCTTCTGCATCACGGGGCCCTCCTAGGCCTTTTTTAAATAAATTGTGCATGCATGAATTTCTGTGTCCTATTTTGAACTGTGTCACGTGCTTTAGCCCGTATTGTTATAAATTGTGCATTCATAATAGTATTATTTTTTTAGTGCGTCACTTGCCCCTCCCAGCTCTGTTTTACTTTATTTTTGTGCACCACATGCTTTGTGCTTCTTCATATTTGCTCCCTCCTGATCCTCCCGTAACTTTTAATATTTATTGCTACCTCACGTGGCCTTCCCAGGCCTCTATTCTTATTGATCGTATATGATTGATCGTATTATTTCCTTCTGTGTCACGGGACCCTCATAGGACTTTTTTAAATAAATTGTGCGTGCATGAATTTCTGTGTCGTATTTTTGAAGTGTCACGTGCTTTAGCCTGTATTGTTATAAATTGTGCGTTCATAATAGTATTATTTTTTTACGGCGTCACGTGGCCCTCCCAGCTCTGTTTTACTTTATTTTTGTGCACCACATGCTTTGCGCTTCTTCATATTTGCTCCCTTTAGATCCTCCCCTGACTTTTAATGTTTATTGCTACCTCACGTGGCCTTCCGATGACTCTATTCTTATTGATCGTATATGGTTGATCGTAATATTTCCTTCTGCATCACGGGGCCCTCCTAGACTTTTTTTTTAATAAATTGTGCGTGCATGCATTTCTGTGTCTGATTTATGTTACTGTTGATAGTAAAGTATACTATATATACTAGGGCTGCTCATGTAAATGCCACTAGTGGGTCTGCAACAGTAATTGTGCCACTCACACAAGTAACCCTAAATATAAAAGTCAGGCTTGGCACTGCAGTGCCTGAGCGCCCTTTCTAAAACTGCCATGTTTTCAAACTGCATCCAATTAGCAGGCCTTACCCGTCCCTTTGTATGGACTGTACTCTGTATCCCTCACTTAAAGTGTGTGGGTGTATTGAGAACGGGGTGACAGTTGTTTTACTAATTATATATTCACACATCTTTATAGTCATTTATGTATTTATACTTAAATGTGAGCATATAAAATGTGTTCTTTACATCAATAATGATTTTCTTCTAACGTTTTTCCTGTTTCTCTTCATTTTCCATAGAAATGAATGCCACTAAGTACAAAGTGCTTCCAGATTATATAAGCCGTAGTGTGTATCCTGATGGTTTCAGTAAATTCCAGAAGCATGGATTGTGTAGACTATCTAAAACATTCTCTGTTGACGGTAGTATAATTTTTTCAGTATTGGCACATAATTTGAATGTCTAGATTAATGATGTTCTATTGGCTGGTGTAATTCTCTCCTATAAAGGTGAAAAGTTAATAGGTTGAAGAACAGTAAGTGTCTATGTCTTTCTGCACACGACATATTTTACAAACTACATTAATGTAAGAAAGGTATTTCTGATGAACTTTTTGTGTTTGAGAAAGGTTTGTGGTAGGTTGTTAAACTAATTTCTTCTTTAAGAAATGTTACTTTTTTTGGATAGTTGATGAGGTTAGTTTCTGCTACATGTAAATTGTGTATACTATGGCTAATAACGTATGATGTACATGTTGGTTCCTCTTTAAAAGCTCATGTGCTTTCAAATATTTTTACAGGTAATCAATATCTTCCTTTCAAATATGTTTGTCAAGACCAAATGTATGTATATTTCCATTCCTAATACAGTTACCTATCTTTAAGTAATTTTGCATCAATGTGTGTACTGAAATTCTTCAATTTTAACCTTAATATTTAGCAATATCAGCAACAGTGTTGTTCTGTATCTTCCTCGGGAAATATCGTTCTTCTACTTTTCGTGTAAATATTCATATTTGTTATGTGACTTTTCAGTGTTACTGGTGCAAATCAATATTGAAAGTTAGTGATTCTTTGAATTTATTATTGATAGAATTGAGTAACGCTTTGACGAGTGAAAATGTAAGATGTTTATCAACGAAAGTTTGTCGATTTTGATTATATATTACGTTGAGATTCAAGTTTTCGAATGGCTGTAAGTCTCAACCTATGTATTTGGTATCTAATATAATACAGTTTTTCATAATTGCCATTTTTAATTCTTCAGATACCTTTTGTCAAAATAGACACTGTTCTTTGCCCGACAAATACAGACAGTCATTAGATACTTTTGGTAAGTGCAACTTTTTTTACAGTTATCAATCTATTTAAGTTTGTCTGACCACTCGTATGGCCCTAACGCAGTTGCTCTGAAACCTTTTGTGATTAATTGTTTTTATGGACATTAACCATCAGGTTAGACTTTTGCTCAACATATACATTTGTTATTATGTTTTCAGTTTGCAGAATGCTACCTAACTCAGCAGCCAGTTGCCCAGATTTTTACGAATGTAATATTTCTTAGGATTTATCGACTGAAAATTGCAAAGGACCAAATTGACTCATCAGGTTTGACTTTATTATTTGAATGATAAATAAGCTGTCACACTGTAGTGTTGTCCTGAACATTGGATTATTCTGTATATTCCTTTTTCATAGAAGGTCTTTTATAGATAAAGGCATATCATTAATTTTTAACATAGTATAGTAATATATTGTCATTATAGTTGTGAATTTTCAATAAAATGCTAGTGAACCCATTTGAATCTGTTTGCAACAGTTGTGACTGTCTCTATTCCTGGATCTGAAAACACCTAGAATCATGCATGATCTATTGCAAAATAAGTTTTGAATTGTTAGCATTGCTGTTATGATGTGCTAATGTACATCTTTGTTTACATTTAGAGTCTGTTGGAAAGTATTGTGGTGTCTGCAACCAAGATACTTGATCAATATTTATGCTAAACCTAATGGTAAGTACCCTCAATGACGGTAGATGCTGAAGATCAAAATTAAGTGATAAAAGTCCTTGGGGTGTTTCTGGAGGCATTAAGTTACATCCACCATGTTGCTTAGCTGGCTATGCACCCTTCCTAGTTATGAACTCATTAACACTTTTCCACTGAGTGTTGAGAGGTCACTATGTTGTTATGTAAATACATATAAAGTTTTCATTTCAAAAAGCTATTGACCTTTAAACAATGCAATGTTAATAACACGTTCTTCCCAACAGCCCCAATGTTTTGAATGCCGCAGATGGGTCCACCTTGAAAGTATCAAACCAAATATAACATCCTGGTTACCTTTTACTTGTTACAAATGTACGAAATGTATGTCTTAAAGTAAAGATGTGATCGCTGCAAGATGTCTAATTAGATGTACTGCTGCGATCTAGTGTTGTGTCCGGATTATCATGAGAAGTAATGTTGAGACACACTTCCTTCAGCTGTCATGATTTGCACAATCCTTTTAGAGTTGGGCCAGACTTCCTCTAACATTCCTACTTAATTTTCTTTTTCAAATCGAGCAACTATTTTGCTAAGGTGTTGAAATATAAATGTATATCTTCCTCCTCTTTGAAGGTCAACAAGCAATACTGCTCCTCCACACATTATTGTTCAATCATAGTCTAAAAAGTATTTCTGTATTATGCAAGCCCTAATGTGTCCCTTGAAGATTCCAGCGAAGTCCAGACACATACACTGTCAGGAATTTACAAATTGCATCTACCTATGTTCCAAAAGTGGGGAATGGTGGAAAGACAATTGTAAAGCCTGTTCGGGTAAATATTTGGTACCCGTGTATTTCTAAATAGATTCCTTTCGTTATCATGTAAATAGGTTCAGGTAATAGTGGGTTTAGTTCCTCCCTAAGATGGCCGCCACGATAGCCACTGAAGCCATTCAGAGTTTAGTACGTGAGGGCTAGTTGATGTGCGTCTCGCGCAGCGTTCAAACTGCGCACTTCAACTGTTCGGGTTTCTGAGGAAACAGCTAGAGTCTGACGCTCCGTGTCAAGTATTCGTGACAGGAGTTCATAGAGAAGTTTAGTGAAATTCTCGAGTCCGCTAACCTAGAAACTTTCCTAGAGTGAGTAACATATGCCAATTGTTACTTTTGAGCGGATTCCTGGAAGTTCGTGAAGAAACGTTCTTCCGTCTGCTGCAGTGACTGAGACTTCGTTCATCTCCTTCCGTCATCGTCGTGGGAGCCAGTTCATCCTGCTGAAGCTCGTCAGAGAACTTCTTCACAGAAGGTTCAACGGACTCCATCAACCTCTTGCGGAGCTTGCGAGAGGAACAGTAAGCCAGCGACTGCTTCCCCTTTCTTCCCCATTGTCGGCGAACTAGTGCTGAACAGCTATTCCCTTCTTGCGTTAAACCTGTTCTTTCCTTCCCCCTTTTGCCTCCCTTGTTCCTTTTTGCGCGCTTCATTCCATTCGGCATTGGAATCCTTGGAGTCGCATGTTCACTGCAAGACATTAACAGATACAAACAGAACCCCAGTTGGGGCTAATACAGAAAGCTTACAGGTAAAGAAGAAGTGAGAGAGTTGTAGTTCCTGGGTTGTAGATTTTTCAGTAAGGATCATCCAGTAATGTTAGTCTTTGTCCTGCAGGCATGAAGCTCTCTGAATGTACCTACACATCTTAAAGAAGAGTAGCAATACCTTTGGGAACTACTGGTAGGATAAGATTCATTATTTACATAGAGTGAGAAAGTTGGTAGGTGGAAGTTGTTGTTTATTCTCTTCCCCCCTGTTCTGTGCATTAGGCATCTACAGTAACCGAAGTCCAGGTCAAGAGTGATCTACCCAATCGGTGAAGGTGCCAGAAGCTCTCAAGGTGTCTCTTCTCTGTCCACTTCCCCTTTCCCTGTCACTAGTGCGTTCGCCCATGTGGCGGAGTCACTGGTGGAAGGGTGATCGGGTACAGCATCACTGCCTCTGCGAAGATTGGAGCCTTCTGACAGATTGAAGTGCCCAAGTATTCACTTCGCCCAGGCAGTATGGTGGAGGGTTTAAATCTAAAGGAACTGGGAGATATGTTAGCGGGTATCCAGAGAGAGTTAGGAGCGGTAAGAGAGGAAAATAAAAGTTTAAAATTAGAATTGGAGGCTTCTAGACAAGAAAATAGAGTGTTAGCTCAGAAGATGGATGGATTAGTAATGGGAAACCCTGTTCAGGGTCCTTCTTCGTCCCACCCCAGTTCTGTAGGTTCAGATCCTAAATCAGTAGCTCAGGTAATACATTCAGTCTCCCCTTTAATTCCTCTGGCAGCTCCCGAGAGATTCTCGGGGGATCCGCAAAAAGCCCAGCTCTTTTTAACTCAATGTTCCCTTCATTTCATGTGCCGTCCAACCCTTTTTCCCGATGCACAATCCAGAGTAGCATTTATTTTGTCCTATCTTAGTGGGGATGCTGCTAATTGGGCAATGCCCTTGGTGAGCGAAGATGACCCAATCCTTTGTGATTTTGTTAAGTTCAAAGCTGAGTTCCTCAGAATTTTTGACAGGAGAAGGATTTCTCAGGCCACTGATAATGAGCTGCTTGAATTGCGTCAGGGCTCTAAAGATTTGCTATCATATCTGACGCAGTTTAATAAACTAATTGTGGAAACCAACTGGCCGGAGGAGAAACGAGCTGCTTTATTTTATCGAGGACTGAAAGATGAGATTAAAGATACATTAGCCCAAGTTCCAAATCGGCCCACTGAATTGTCTGCGTTGGTGGATTTAGTTTTGGAGTTGGATTTTCGTCATTCAGAGCGTAGAGGAGAAAGAAGAAAAGATTGGAGAGTAAATGTTCCTCGATTCGATCGGGCTCGGTTCGAGAAAGGTTCCGGAGGGAGTAATGAAGCAGAACCCATGCAAATTGGAGCCATCCGTGGGCCATTGAGCAAAGAGGAGAAGGAGGATCGGCGTTTGAAGAAATTGTGCCTTTATTGTGGGACCGCTGGCCACTTTGTAAAGGAATGTCCTAAGCGCCCCAAAATACCGTTTAAGGGAAACGAGGGGGGCCATCAGTAGGCGGAGTCGCTCTGGTGGTGCAGGAGAACAAGACGACTCCGGATCCGCATTTAATCCTAAACACTCTTCAGTCGTGCATCCCACATGTAATCCTTCACATGACCTTAAAATTCCGTGGACGACAGATTTCTGGAGTGGCTATTATGTTGGACTCTGGGGCCACAGGAAATTTTTGTGATATAAGGTATGCTCGAAGCATGGGAATTCAAGCCATAAAGAAAGAAAGACCAGAGCCAGTGAGAGCGGTTGACGGAACCAATTTATCGTCTGGGCCGATTATCAGTCATACGGAAGAATTGGAGCTGATTCAATCGGATGGGCATCGAGAAGTGATGCAATTCAATTTAATAGACGCCCCTCAGTTCCAATTGATTTTGGGTCTACCTTGGCTGACTCTACACAATCCGACCATTGATTGGACGAATCGAACAGTCAGTATGCAGTCAAGCTTTTGTCTGGAACATTGTTATGGGCCCCAAGAACACTCCGTGGAGAACTCCCTTGCTTCTTTACTATCGTATGGAGGTCAGTCAGTCTGTGTAATTAATGCTGGAGAAATTCCTCCCGAATATCAGGATTTGAAGATGGTTTTTAGTGAACGGGAAGCGGAGGTTTTACCACCGCACCGTTCCTACGATTGTACGATTGACCTGGTTCCAGGAGCAGTACTGCCTTGCAGTCGGATTTATGCTCTGACAGAAGCTGAAAATAACCATCTCAAGGAGTATCTGGATCGATATCTGGCCAATGGGTTCATCAGACCATCGCAGTCCCCGGTATCCTCCCCGTTATTTTTCATTCCAAAGAAGCAAGAAGGCAGTCTGAGAACCTGCATTGATTATCGCGCCTTGAATTTAGTAACAATCAAAAATCGATACCCCTTGCCTTTAATTTCCGTTCTTCTGGATCAACTCAAGGAAGCACAGATTTTCACCAAGCTTGACTTACGAGGGGCGTACCACTTGGTGCGGATGAAAGAGGGGCACGAGTGGAAGACGGCCTTTCGTACCAAATTTGGCCTTTTCGAATATTGCATGATGCCCTTTGGGCTGTGTAATGCACCTGCTGTGTTTCAGCATTTCATAAATGACATTCTGAGTGATTTGATTGACAAGGTGGCGATAGTTTATCTGGACGATATTTTGATCTACTCTCAGAATACTCAAGACCATCCCAAGCACGTCAGAATGGTGTTGGAGCGTTTAAGAACACATCATTTATATGTAAAACTGGAAAAGTGTGTTTTTCACGCTACTACGGTGGAGTTTCTAGGATTCGTCCTTTCTCCACATGGAATCACCATGGATCAAGGAAAAGTGCAAGCCGTCAAGGATTGGCCAGAACCACGGAGTATCAAGGAGATACAGCGATTTTTGGGATTCGCAAACTTCTATCGGCGCTTCATCCAGAGTTTTTCACACTTAATTGCACCCATCACTCGTTTACTAAGAAAGGTGTGCAGTTCGAGTGGACCAGAGCGGCTGCTCAGGCTTTTAGCCATCTCAAAGAAAGATTTGTGTCTGCTCCTATTCTTCTGCATGCCAACCCGGAAGAACCCTTCTTTGTAGAAGCAGATGCGTCAGATCAGGCAATCGGAGGGGTTCTCTCTCAACGGCATTCCCAGACTGGTCAGTTGCATCCGGTAGCATATCGCTCTAGAAAATTAAATCCAGCAGAACTGAATTACACCATTGCAGAAAAGGAATTGCTAGCGGTTAAGGATGCCTTTGAGGATTGGAGGCATTATCTGCTGGGGGCTAAACATACTGTGACTGTGTTTACTGATCACAAGAATCTACAATTCTTGAAATCTGCAAAGACCCTCACTCCTCGACAGTTACGCTGGTCTTTGTACTTTGCAGATTTTGATTTTGTGCTCACTTTTCGCCCTGGAACAAAGAATGGGAAGGCGGATGCGCTTTCCCGCTTGGATACAGACGACTGTGAACATCCTGTTGAACCTCAACCAATCATTCCAGAGACTAAAATCATTTGTGCTCTTTCCCTGAGTAACTTTCAAGAAGAGGTGCGGAAAGGATTATCTACAGAAGAAATGCAGAAGTGGGTTCAATCGGGTGAGGGGAGAGAGTTAAACCAATCTTTACCCTACTACAAAGGAGCGTTGTATCTCCCGACAACTCCTCTCCAACAAAGAGCCTTGCAAAACTGTCATGATCATCCTTTGGCCGGTCATAAAGGAGTTTCTAAGACTTTGGATTTAGTTCAGCGCTATTTTTGGTGGCCTGGGTTGTCCTCTCATGTCAAGCAATATGTGCAGTCGTGTGAACTGTGTGCCAGGGGTAAACCTAGTCGGCAGGCTCCACAAGGATTGCTGCAACCCCTTCCTACTCCAACCCATCCATGGCATACGGTCTCAATGGATTTGATTGTAGATTTGCCGGTCAGTAAGGGATTCGATACTATCCTGGTGATTGTGGATACTTTCACCAAGATGAGTCACTTTATTGCCATGTCCGGTACCCCTACTGCTCCTGAACTAGCACAAGCTTTTAGTGAGAACATTGTAAGACTACATGGGGTTCCCAAGATAGTGGTTTCAGATCGAGGTCCCCAGTTCATCTCCCGTTTCTGGCAAGCCTATCTAAAGGGATTGGGAATTGAGAGAAGGTTGTCTACCAGCTATCACCCCGAGTCGGATGGGCAGACGGAGAGAGTTAACCAAGAACTGGAACAGTACCTCCGTTTGTTTCTCCTTGAGAAGGGTGGTGACTGGTCAGATCATTTGTGGATGGCAGAGTTCGCTAGTAATAATGCTAAAAATGTTTCTACAGGTTACTCACCTTTTTATTTGAATTCTGGACGCCACCCTAATCCCTTCTGCCCTCAGGAAGATTTAGATGTCCCCGCAGTGCAGACCTTGTTGACAAATATGTCCACTTTACATAAGTCTGCAGAAGAGAACTTGATAAAAGCTAAACAGGTCTACAAGAAAAGTGCAGATAGACATAGAAAACCCGCTCCGCAATATAAGGTAGGAGATCAGGTGTGGCTCTCTACAAAGAACCTTCATTTAAAAGGGAATAGAAAATTCCAACCAAGATTTGTGGGTCCCTATCCAGTTGAGCAGGTTATGGGTCCGGTGACAGTGAGGTTAAAGTTACCAGTTAAATTGGGGATCCATCCAGTCTTCCACGTCTCCTTACTAAAAAAGTCTAAGTCCCACATGAGGTTGGGTAAACCACCTGAACCCCTCCTTATTTCTGGCCACCCTGAGTACGAGGTTCATGACATTCTAGACTCCAAAAGCAAGAAAGGTAGGCTATTTTATCTGGTAGATTGGAAGGGGTACGGCCCTGAGGAAAGGTCTTGGGAACCAGCTGCCCAAATTCATGCTCCACGACTCATTAAGAGATTCCATGCACGACAACCTCTCAAACCTGGACCGATAAATCGGTCTTTGAGAGGGGGTACTGTCAGGAATTTACAAATTGCATCTACCTATGTTCCAAAAGTGGGGAATGGTGGAAAGACAATTGTAAAGCCTGTTCGGGTAAATATTTGGTACCCGTGTATTTCTAAATAGATTCCTTTCGTTATCATGTAAATAGGTTCAGGTAATAGTGGGTTTAGTTCCTCCCTAAGATGGCCGCCACGATAGCCACTGAAGCCATTCAGAGTTTAGTACGTGAGGGCTAGTTGATGTGCGTCTCGCGCAGCGTTCAAACTGCGCACTTCAACTGTTCGGGTTTCTGAGGAAACAGCTAGAGTCTGACGCTCCGTGTCAAGTATTCGTGACAGGAGTTCATAGAGAAGTTTAGTGAAATTCTCGAGTCCGCTAACCTAGAAACTTTCCTAGAGTGAGTAACATATGCCAATTGTTACTTTTGAGCGGATTCCTGGAAGTTCGTGAAGAAACGTTCTTCCGTCTGCTGCAGTGACTGAGACTTCGTTCATCTCCTTCCGTCATCGTCGTGGGAGCCAGTTCATCCTGCTGAAGCTCGTCAGAGGACTTCTTCACAGAAGGTTCAACGGACTCCATCAACCTCTTGCGGAGCTTGCGAGAGGAACAGTAAGCCAGCGACTGCTTCCCCTTTCTTCCCCATTGTCGGCGAACTAGTGCTGAACAGCTATTCCCTTCTTGCGTTAAACCTGTTCTTTCCTTCCCCCTTTTGCCTCCCTTGTTCCTTTTTGCGCGCTTCATTCCATTCGGCATTGGAATCCTTGGAGTCGCATGTTCACTGCAAGACATTAACAGATACAAACAGAACCCCAGTTGGGGCTAATACAGAAAGCTTACAGGTAAAGAAGAAGTGAGAGAGTTGTAGTTCCTGGGTTGTAGATTTTTCAGTAAGGATCATCCAGTAATGTTAGTCTTTGTCCTGCAGGCATGAAGCTCTCTGAATGTACCTACACATCTTAAAGAAGAGTAGCAATACCTTTGGGAACTACTGGTAGGATAAGATTCATTATTTACATAGAGTGAGAAAGTTGGTAGGTGGAAGTTGTTGTTTATTCTCTTCCCCCCTGTTCTGTGCATTAGGCATCTACAGTAACCGAAGTCCAGGTCAAGAGTGATCTACCCAATCGGTGAAGGTGCCAGAAGCTCTCAAGGTGTCTCTTCTCTGTCCACTTCCCCTTTCCCTGTCACTAGTGCGTTCGCCCATGTGGCGGAGTCACTGGTGGAAGGGTGATCGGGTACAGCATCACTGCCTCTGCGAAGATTGGAGCCTTCTGACATACTCACTGAAACACACCAACCATTAGTAACCTGTAAAATTTGCCAAACAACTTTTTCAAGGGGGGATCAATCCAAAAAATACTCCTTTGGCACAGCGAATATGGTGCAACACGTAAACAACTTGCACCCCAACAACTTTGCTTGAGCTGCAACACAGAGATTGCAGGACAACCCACTTGCTGCTGCCCCAAGCACATCAACTGCTGCAACAGCATCTTCGGCAAACAGTCCATACTCACATATTGATCTTGATTTGGTAAACTTAAATCTCTATGCATTTATTGCGATGAACTTTTGTGTTACGTGGAACAGTCTATCGACCTGATAAAAAACAGGAAACAGGAGCATCGCCCTCCTCCACATTAGTCATTAGACATTTATCAAGCTTTTTTGTTGTAACAACTACCCCGGCCGAAGGCAGTGGGAAATTTGCAAACTTGCTGCCTTTCTTGGCTGGTGTTATCAATTATTGTTCAAATTCATATTCTGATTCAAAGTCAAGGCCGTTTATCGAGCCTTTTTGTTGTAACTTCCACAGCTAAAGGCAGTGGGTATTTTGCATACTTGCAGCCTTTCTTATTTTTTACATTATTCATCTTCCCCTCAATCAACACATCATTTACACGTACGCACACCTACTTGCTGCCTTTCTTGGCTATGGCTATCAACTATTCTATTTCATATTCGTATTCAAAGTGCAGGCCCTTCATCGAGCTTTTTTGTTGTAACAACTACCCCGGCCGAAGCAGTAAGAAATTTGCATACTTGCTGCCTTTCTTGGTGGGGGTTATCAATTATTCTTGAATTTCATATTCTGATTCAAAGTTAAGCCCTTTATAGAACCTTTCTGTTGTAGGTACTACCCCGGCCGAAGGCAGTGGGAAATTTGCACACTTGCTGCCTTTCTTGGCGGGGGTTGTCAATTGTCCTTCTTGTAATAAAAATTCAAAGTGCAGGCCCTTTATTGAGCCTTCTTGGTAACTATTACTCGTGAATGGCAGTGGGTAATTTGCACACTTACTGCCGTTCATGTACAATGAAAAGCTTAACAAAAGTCTACTAATATTAAAAAGAGTCAGTATGGGCTATGGTTATCAATTCTTCTCTTTGTTATTCTAATTCAAGGCGCAGGCCCTTTATTGAGCCTTCTTGGTAACTACTACCCGTGAATGGCAGTGGGTAATTTGCACACTTGCAGTCTTTCTTATTTTTTACATTATTCATCTTCCACTCAATCAACACATCATCTACACATACACACACCTACTTGCAGCCTTTCTTGGCTATGGTTATCAACTATTCTATTTCATATTCGTGCAGGCCCTTTATCAAGCCTTTTTGTTGTAGCAACTACCCCGGCCAAAGGCAGTGAGAAATTGGCACACTTGCTGCCTTTCTTGGCTGGGGTTATCAATTGTTCTTGAATTTCATATTCTGATTTAAAGTCAAGGCCCTTTATCGAGCCTTTTTGTTGTAGCTGCTACCCCGGCCGAAGGCAGTAGGAAATTAGCACACTTGCTGCCTTCCGTGGCTGCGGTTTTCAATTATTCTAAAAGTAATTCAAATTCAAAGTGCAGGCCCTATTGTAGCCTTCTTGGTAACTACTACCTGTAAATTGCAGTGGGTAATTTGCACACTTGCGTCCTTTCTTGCGTCCTTTCTACTGCACAGTGTATGTACTTCGTGCACTTGCTTCCCTCCTTGGATGTAGTGCCAGTTTCTCCGGCTCCCTCTACGAAATCCGACTCGCAGTCTATAATGGCCTGGAAAACCAAACACCCACTTCCTTCACAAGGCAGTGGGTAGTTTGCGAGTCTGCTGCCTTTCTTAATTTTCACCTTTTTCATCTTCCACTCAATCAACACATCATCCACACATATACACACCTACTTGCTGCCTTTTTTGGCTGGGGTTATCAATTATTCTTGAATTTCATATTCTGATTCAAAGTCAAGGCACTTTATTGAGCCTTTTTGTTGTAGCTACTACCTCGGCCAAACACAACAGGACATGGCAGGACTATGAAAAGCATCTAAATCTACAGCACTGCATGAAAAAAAATGCTTACTGTGTAAGTGACATATTCCATCTGTAAGATATAAAATCTGTCAATAGAAAAGAAACATGTTCTCAGTGAAGTGAAATGGGTTTTTGTGATATAATGAAACTATTTTCACAACTTCTTTACTGTTGTTTGTTGTTACAGTGTTTTTTGCTCCTCACGTTCAATATTTTAAGCTACACTGCAACTATTTTCAAAACTTCATTACTGTATTATCGAGGTTTGTGGTGCTCACTTAAAATATTTTGTGATACCTTGAAACTATTTTTAAAACTTGTTTACTATAATATCAGTGTTTCAACTGCTTTCATAAAACATTTTTGGATACTTTGCAACTATTCTAAAACATTCTTTACTGAAATATCAGTGTTTGAGGTGGTAACAGAAAATACATGTGATACATTGTGCAGTGTGTCTCACTACAATATTAAAACAGAAGTGTGATAGTATTTGCTGGAAGTGTAAAGATACTGACTGGGCTATTGAAGGTAAAAAACACAAGTTTGACAGTGCATGGAAGAGTGCATTCATAGTCTATAGGGGTTTGAAGCAGTCCATACCCTAAGGCCCACTTTCCATCATGAGTACTTCAGTACTAGCTGAATGATTACAATTCTGCAAGGACCGTGTCTCAAACCAATATTATTATTATATAATATTAAATGTATTCTTGTAACATCTCATAATTTATTAGAGCTTCTAAAATAATGTCATCATGTATTTCATTTTCCTGATTATCAATTATTATTATTTGTGTCACTTTTATAGCGCACAGCTTCCCCAACGGGGTGTCCCGGCGCTCCAGCGGATGAAATGATTCTTACTCCATAAGGATTTAGCAAAAGAGGTGAGTTTTCAAAGCCCTACGAAAGGGGAGTTCCTACTGAATTGATTGAATTGACTGCGGGAGTTTATTCCAAAGGGATGCGGCACGGATTTGGAAAGTTTTACCTCCTGGTTGCGTCTTTTTAAATCTTGGGATAATGAGGAGATTTTTGGAACCTGATCGCAGAGGTCTGATATTTTTTTATGGGCGGAGGCAGGAGGAAAGATATGCCGAGCCCTTCCCTTTAGTTGCCCTATGGGCCAGTAAAAGTGCCTTGAATTCAGCCCGTTTCTGTATAGGTAGCCAATGGAGAGAGCGGTGATAGGGGGAAATATGTTCTCTGAGGGAAATTCCGCATACTAATCGGACTGCAGCATTTTGTACAATTTGAAGCCGATTGCAGAGGCCTACAGCAAGTCCAACATACAGGCCATTGGAATAATCCAAGTGCGATGTAATTAATGCTTGGACTATTGTTTTTCTTGTATTGCTGGGTAAAAAGTTAATCAGTTTTTTTACCATCCTTATTTTAGAGAAGCAGGCGGCAGTGACTGTATAAACTTGATTGTGAAAGGAGAGAGCAGAGTCCCATCTGACTCCGAGATTCTTTACAGATTCTTTAGGAGTAGGGGGTGAGCTTAAATCATGTGGCCACCACAAATTGGAGTTGATTGATGGAAAAAAAGAACCTCTGTCTTTCCCGCGTTCAATCGTAGACAGTTGTTATCCATCCAACCTGCAACTTTACGCAGGCAAACTTTTAGTGGATCGAATGTGGTATCTGAGATATTTTCATATGAAAAGAGCAGTTGGATGTCATCCGCGTATGATGTCGCTTTGATTCCCAACTGAGCAATCAGTTCGGCCAAAGGGGTAAAATAAACATTAAAAAGAAGGGGACTCAGGGAAGAGCCCTGAGGGACTCCCCATTTAAGCGGGCAACTATCTGAGGTGAAAGGGGGAGTAAACACTGCCTGGGTGTGATTGGACAGGAACGATGACATCCATTTCAAGGCCTGGCCTTGAATTCCTATCGAGTGGAGACGGTTGAGGAGGACATGGTGAGGGACGGTGTCGAATGCTGCTGATAAATCCAGCAGCACCAACACGGCCTTCGCTCCTGTATCTAATTTCCATCGAACCGCATCCGCCATCTCGATCAATGCCTATTCTGTACTGTGGCCCTGTCGAAATCCATGCTGTGAGTGATGGAGTAATCCTTGTGTTTCCAGAAACTTTGCTAGCTGCTGTTGTAGCAGTTTTTCTAATATCTTCGCAGGTGCTGGTAACAGTGAAATGGGCCTATAATTGGCTGGCTCATTAGGATCAGCGTCAGCCTTTTTCAGAATAGGGATAATGCGCGCATGTTTCCACGAGTCCAAAAGTCATATGATCATACTCGATGTCATCTAATGCTTCCACAAAATCAGCATCCAAGGTTTCGTCTAGGAAATCACAACTGATATCCGCAGCATTCATTTCTTCCTCTACATTCTCGCTACTTACAAAAAAAGTTTCGAGGGCGGGTATAATCAAGGTGTTCTATAATGTGCAATATGTGGTGGCGGTACCACCACACAGAATGGACAAGAGCAGATAAAATGATGGATTGTATGTGCTTGGACTATGATGAGAATGCACTGTTGGAGGACCACGGTCAAGTGCAGAGATTAAATACTTAAGACATAGCAAATGAGGAGGCAACAAAGGCCAAGAGGGTCCAAGAGTGGTACGAAGAGAAACCAAAGGAAATGATGGACAGAGCGTTCGCAATACAAGCACTCACCCCCAGCCAACTGATCTGGGTTTAATCCATTACCATTCTTTAGCCCACTCTGCCACCCCAGTTCAGACATGGCTATATGCAAATCAGTCTGACCCTAGCCTTGTCTTGTTGTGAGGCCTTGTTATAATCCCTACTAAGGGGCCTATTCTTAGTCAGGATATAAAAGGGAATTAGTTTATCGTCTGTCCATGTTAGTTAAATGGGAGGTTTGACTTCAAGGGTTTCCAAGTTGGAACATATACAGTCCACCGTATGACCTGCCCTGTGAATGGGGGATATGTAGCGTTGTTCTAAGCCAAACATGTCCATTATCTCCTTAAAACAAATAGCTCCTGGGTCATTGTGAGAGTCGATGTGTAAATTAACATCGCCTAGTAACATAAAATTAGAGAGCCTGAGAGCTAGCGCACTAATCAATTCTCCGATATTCCCTAGGAATTCTTCATGCGGACCCAGGGGCGATAAAGGGGAAACACCCATTACAGCGATGTCAATACATCGAATGACCATTGACATCGCAGGCTTTTACCATGGATGCTACAACGGCGCGATGCCGTTAACATCGCATGCAATTACAACGAAGAAAGCATGCTGGCTACAGAAACAGCATTTTCCTAACCAGGGTTCGAGCCTCCTATTAACGCCTCAAGTGCACTTGCATGCTAACCAGGGCTAGCTAACCAGGGTTGAGCCTCCTATCAATAGGTGACGCCTCAAATGCACTGCTACATTATTTTTTAATGTATTCACAGTCATAACAATTTCCAATGGATGAATGGATGGCGGATGAATGAATGGATGGGTGACGCCTCAAGTACACCGCTACATTATTTTTTAATGTATTCACAGTCATGGATGAATGAATGGATGGGTATCTGGATGGATGCATGGCAATTGTCCTAGATGGATACATGGATGGGTGGGTGATGATATGTGTGTTTGGTGAGTGGGTGGGGGGATGGATGGATGGCGGATGAATGAATGGATGGGTGTCTGGATGAATGAATGGATGGATGTCTGGATGGATGCATTGATGGATGTGTCGGTGGGTGGATGCATGGATGGATGCTGGGTGGGGGTGGGTGGAAGGGTGGTGGATGAATGAATGGATGGGTGTCTGGATGAATGAATGGATGGGTGTCTGGATGGATGCATGGATGGGTGTATGGGTTGGTGGATGCATGGGTGGGGGCTGGGTGGGGGGATTGATGGATGAATGGATGGCGGATGTATGAATGGATGGGTGTCTGGATGGATGCATGGATGGGTGTATGGGTAGATGGATGCATGGGTGGGGGCTGGGTGGGGGGATGGATGAATGAATGGATGGCGAATGAATGAATGGATGGGTGTCTGGATGGATGCATGGATGGGTGTATGGGTGGGTGGATGCATGGATGGATGCTGGGTGGGGGGTGGATGGATGGGTGGCGGATAAATGAATGGATGGGTGTCTGGATGAATGAATGGATGGGTGTCTGGATGGATGCATGGATGGGTGTATGGGTGGGTGGATGCATGGATGGATGCTGGGTGGGGGGTGGGTGGATGGGTGGTGGATGAATAAATGGATGGGTGTCTGGATGGATGCATTGATGGGTGTGTGGGTTGGTGGATGCATGGGTGGGGGCTGGGTGGGGGATGGATGGATGAAAAGATGGCAGATGAATGAATGGATAGGTGTCTGGATGGATGCATGGATGGGTGTATGGGTGGGGGGGATGCATAGATGGGGTGGATAGATGGGTGGCGGATGAATGAATGGATGGGTGTCTGGATGGATGCATGGATGGGTGTATGGGTGGGTGGATGCATGGATGGATGCTGGGTGGGGGGTGGGTGGATGGGTGGTGGATGAATAAATGGATGGGTGTCTGGATGAATGAATGGATGGGTGTCTGGATGGATGCATGGATGGGTGTGTGGGTGGGTGGATGCATGGGTGGGGGCTGGGTGGGGGATGGATGGATGAATAGATGGCAGATGAATGAATGGATAGGTGTCTGGATGGATGCATGGATGGGTGTATGGGTGGGGGGGATGCATAGATGGGGTGGATAGATGGGTGGCGGATGAATGAATGGATGGGTGTCTGGATGGATGCATGGATGTGTGTCTGGATGGATGCATGAATGGGGGCTGGTTGGCGTAAGGATGGATGGATGGCGGATGGATGATTGGATGGGTGTCTGGATAGATGCATTGATGGGTGCTAAAATGTAAATGAAGGTGATATGTAAAGTCACATACAAGAAAACACAATAAACATGTTTGGACATTTTTGTTGTCTTTGGACATTTTTATTTTATAAATGAAGGTGACATGTAATGTCACATACAAAAAACACAATAAACACGTTTGGACATTTTTATTTTCTCTGGACATTTTTATTTTCTTTACATTGCATTGATATCCCTAAAAATATTTACATGTACAATTTACAGATAGGATAATGGTACACAACAGGTTGAGTTCAAATGAGGAAATCCAACATACAAGATAGGGTGTACAATTTACAGATAGGATTATGGTACACAACAGTAAGAGTTCAGATGAGGAAATCCAACATAGACAAGTGCCAACTTTTTTAACCAAAGGAATTAAGTACATGTGCGATGGAAGATAAGTAGTCAGAAGGCACAGACAAGGTGAAAAGTTTTAATACTGCCAAAAGTCGGGCAGACACTTCCTTTGAATGGTGGAAAACATGTGGATGTAGAGTACCTGCTAAACACTGTGACATGCGCATTTCCTGGTAACTTTGCTCCTTTTACAAAATCTCAAGAAAACTGTAGAAATGTGGGTGCAGTTTCCCAATACTTTTGTTTAAAGAGTTGTGCCAACCCTCTAGGGCATTGTTTGTCTTTGCTCCTCCCTCTAAGCAGGTGGAGTAGCAGTTCCACCAGTCCACAAGAAAACGTGGTTTCCTCCGGCAACCCAACCTGCTTAGATGCCCAATCCATGTGTGTTCAAAATAATGTAATATTGGTGCCAATTTTTCTTAGTTTACCATAAAGTAATCAGACTCTGTAGTCGATGAGTAGTGTTTGTCTACAGTAGACGAGTGATGTCACTGACCATGTCATGAGTGATGTAATATGTGACGTCATCAGCAATGCATTGCAGGCGCGCAAGTTATAGTGAGTCCAACTAACTATAACGTGGGAATTTCAGTGGTTTTATGTCAGTAAAATTTCCAGCTAACTATAACTGGTGTGAAACCTATGGTTTTTTCAGTGAATTTAATAGGTGTTTTAAATGCTAATTCCTAACTATAACTGGTGTGAAACCTGTGTTTTTTTCAGCGAATTTCAAAAAGGTTTTTTAAATGCTAATTCCTAACTATAACTGGTGTGAAACCTTTGGTTTTTTCAGTGAATTTCATAGGTTTTTTAATAGCAAATTTCTATATCTATGAAATGTAATATTTTTTATAATATGAATCCTATAATGTATATTTATGTAATACTATTTTTTTATGTATATTGTTCATGGTTTTTTTTGTTTGCCCTGGAGCGCTCCCGGTGAGCGCACCGGAAAGCACAGTCTTGCGGCGCGCCCCAGGGCGCGTACCGGTGAGCGTCCTGTTAGCGCTTTTTCCACGAACGAAAACATCATCATGACGTATCGCTTAGCCGCGTCAGCGTGATACGCACGGCGTAAACGCACCCGGAAGCACTCAAGCGCATACGATTGCGCAACGTAAGCATCCGATGCGCTTACGCGACGCGCCCCTGGGCGCGCCCCGAGGCGCGTCCGGGGGCGTGTCCGGGGGCGCGTAGCGTAAGCGCGTTGGGTCATGTGACCTAAAAATAACACTTTTTATTGGTGCAGGACAGTTTTGGTTTCCAAATGATGAAAGCCCTGATCATGTGACCTGAAATTAACACTTTTCATTGGTTCAGAACAGTTTTTTTTCCTAATGATGAAAGCCCCCACCTTTTTTCCTCATTCTCACTTTGTACTTTGAGTGAAGAAGACCTGTTGAAAGACCTCTCTGTAATTTTTTGGACTGAAAAATGGCTTCAGTGTTAGCAGCAGCAGGAGCATCTCAGCCATCACCACCACCAAGAGGACCACCACAACACCACACTGGTGGAGATGAAGAAGAGGAAGAGGAGGAGGAGGAAGAGGAGGGGAGGATGACATTCCTGCCAGAAGACAATATCCCATATAGGCCAAAGCCACACATTGTATGGGAGTTTTTTTCCATCCCAAGTGGCCTAAAAAAGGTGAATGCACCAAAGGTGACTTGCCTAATCTGTAACATGGAACTTTCAAGGGGTAACCCTAACAAAAAATACTAATTTGGCAATAACACAATGATTCGCCACATGCAGTCAAGCATCCCAACAACTATGCTGCGGCAGAGGTGAGAGAACTGGCCAGTAACCCTCCCCAATCTTCACCCAGCACCTCAAAAAGAAAGCAACCCACTCCATCGGGACCAGAGACAAGAGAGATGGTCCCAAACATTCAACCCCAGTTTGGGAAATACAAGATCCCTTTTATTTTTTGTGGGAAAACCATCACCTATGGTGAGCAAAGCATAAAGCTCATCAACAGTGCTGGTGACAACCACAAATGCCCCAAAAATCCATAATTTTTTCCTGGTTTTTTTTGCTCCAGTTGAGCCGTTTTCAATTCCTTGTTTTTTGTTTCTCCCAAGAAAAATAAAAAAAATATATAAAATAGTACATAAAAGCCAAAAAAAGTACAAAATGTTCAAAAAACAGTTTAAAAAATATAAAACAACAAAAAGAAGAAAAAAACAGTTCTTTTCAGAATTACCTCCAATTTATACACAAAAGGCTACATTTTTAAAAAACTCTGTCATTCTTTTTCCCCCATGGTACGCTCCCCGGTTCGCTCCCCGGTGCACGTACTGGGCACTCCCCCCGCGCACATCGAAAAAAATAATAATAATTTTTGCCCCGCAGGGCCCTTTTATGGCCCCCACATCAAACCTAGGGGGTCAGGGATTCTATCCTTCCCCCTTTTGGTCATTCCCCTCTTTGTTTTTGCCGCCTCTTGTGTCTCGATCCTACCGAGACACAAGATGGAGGCCACTCCGGACTGTTTGTAATGTTTACAGACACCCGAGAGCCAATCAGCTTTCCGCGCGCGAACTCGCGTAGCGCGCTGGTTCGCGCCCCGGTCCGCGTACCGGGGCACTCTTATAGATATATATATTTTTTGGAACCTAAATTACTCAAAATCCACTGGAGCACATATCTTGAGACATAGCAAAGGCACATCGGGCTACCAGTCCCTACAATTTTGCCAAGTTTCGTGGAAATCCATTAAGCCGTTCAGGCTAAAAGTGAGGTCGACCGCCCTATCGAAATTAACATGGGAAAAACATGTTTTGGAAACCCCCTTTTTTCTCGGCCCGCGCTTGACGAATCCCCCCCAAACTTTCAGAGAAGGACCGGAGCGCCGCGAGTCAAATTTGAGAACATTTTCAGGCAGATTCCTCAACCGGCGCCAAAGTTATTCCCAATAGAATGATGCGATTTTCCTATTGAAAATAATCCTAACTATAACTACCTACTGGCAACCGCCAGTAGGTAATATATATATATATATATATGTCATGAATGATGTAATATGTGACATCATCAGCAGTGGATTGCGGGTGCGCGATATATAGTTATTGCAATTAACTATATATGCGAATTTCTATGGTTTTGTGCGAGTAAATTAAGGTTTTGTAAATGCTAATTCCTAACTATATATGGTCTATAACCTATGGTTTTTTCAGTGAATTTTCAAGGTTTTGTAAATGCTAATTCCTAACTATATATGGTCTATAACCTATGTTTTTTTTCAGTGAATTTCAATGGTTCTTTAATAGCAAATATCAAAAGCTGTCAAATGTCAAGTACGTGATAGGTAAAAACATTTATGTATTTATGCACGCTGATGTGCTTTGTACGTTCCCCCCCCCTCTTTTCTCTTAGGAGTACTCTCTCTTTGCAGATAGTGAAGGTTAGTTAACGCAGGCCTTTACCCCCGTTGTAATCCGTCGTGCCTGCTGCCCTCTCTATTTGATTGATTGTTATCCAAGCATTTACTGTTTTAGAATTGGTTCTCTTTGGTTCATTCTCTATTTACAAACAAGCACAGAATCGCAATACTCTGTTTAGTCTTTGCAGATAGTGAAAAATCATTTAAAAAAACGAAAGGAATCGAGCAAAATCAGTAGGCCACTAATGGGATCTCTTTTTGACCTCGCTAAAATAGAAACATTAAGAACAACCCCTCATGAGAAATACGAAACTAGTGAGATGAACTTAGCTCCACACCATGATGGCTGCAAGACAGCTCGGCTCTGCCACCCACCCCACCCAAAATAACGACAAACCCTATGCAATTATGTGTCACATTAAAAATATATAGCACTCTAACAAAGTAGTAGGATTATAACACTTTAATAACTTATAAATATATACAACACACCAGCAAAGTAACAGGATAAAACATTTTATTAAATAACTATTTACATAACTATTTTATACTTTTTGTTGCCCGATCCGGCTAGCTCAATCGATTGAGCATGAGACTCATGCACTCTGATCTCCTTGGCCTCAGTCAAGCATTAATAGTAAGATTTTCATACGTGAGTGTACTTTTTGCCTTTTGGTGACTCTTCCATTCTTAACATTGTCCCACAATCCGTTTGACCTGAAACGATTACACAAATAAAACATTTGTGAGTTTTAAATTTCCGGAGAAGTATAATTCGAGTCGAGGGAGTTTGCTGACCAGCGCAGTGCACGCATTTAGGCAACAGCTCCATTCGGAAGTCGGCTCCGTCCTGGCAGGAACAACTTTGAGGGGAAGTTTCTTCACAGGAAGTTCCCGCCAGTTGGGGGGAAGGCAAGCGGTTCTATTGGACCCAATATCACAACCTGTGGAAGCAGAAAGGGGAC